>NC_141689.1:1578427182-1581075374 GCF_964263255.1 Lissotriton vulgaris | reverse complement strand
TGCTCCAAAGATTTAAATTAGACTTGAACAGGACTCAGCAGTGTTCCTGGTTACAACGACAATAGTCACAGCACAGCAGCAGGCACCTAGTACTAGACCTACACAAACAATGACTCATTTTGTGTGTGGCACATGGGCCACCACCAATCTTGGATTGGAAATGCCTGTCTGTAAAACAAAAAGTTGGCACAGTAACATGTATGACTCTGGCCAGGACCTGTGTAGCTTCTGTTGGGCCCTCAACTACCCTGCATGCTCCTGGAAGGCCACCATCAGTATATAGGCCATTAGGGGGGTCAGGGTCCAGCCCCTGCCCCTTCCACGTCAGGGTACAGAGCCTTAGTTCCTCCCATCTCTTCCTGCAGTGGACGCTACAGCAGTTGAAGTTCCCCAGGGTCCACACCTTCCGGGCGATGGATCTCCAAATGGCTTTCTTATGATGGGCATTGACCTGTATGGATGTAATAGATGTAGGAAAAGATTGTGACTGGAAGTTTAAGGATACCTGTATGATTGATACACCTTTTCTTTACACCTAGCACAAACATTCATCAAGAGTCAACACAATACATGTGTAAATGCATATGCTAAGCACTACTAAAGCATGAATATACAATTTTGTGGGCATCTACTGACTCACCTCAACCCTGGTCATGACCTACACTGACTAAGCCAGCCCACTAACATCATGTAGCCCAGGGCCATCCTACATGGAATGTGATGTGAGGCACCATGACATACAACACACCATTTTAACTTTTTTAAGGATGAGCTACTTGTGCATGACTGTATCCACACCTTAACTTCCAGGCCCTTTGATTTCATGTAGATGGTTCATAGTATACACAACATCTTGACACTGAGGTCACATTAAAAGGGCATGTGTGTCCCTGAGAGCTTTCTCTGGGGGATGTGTGGACATGTGGACCACTTATAGGGTTATTTAACTACGTCACAATAAGTTTGTGTGGTATATACTACCATAACAGGACTCACCTTTTGATGTATGTGGAACTGTAACAGGTATGACATTCAACATGTATGTGTTGTGTGAAAGGCAATTCAAAATCTATTTACAAGTTACCAACTATCTACACTGTTCATGTGTCAGATGTTCAGTAGGCCTACACAGTGGAAGCATGACTTATGCAAAAGACACAACCGGCCTGTGTGAGTAGGGGTAGTGTCATAAGTCAGCACCACACATTGATAATGTGGATCAATGGCAAGAAGTATCTGGTCAGGGTGTTATCTCAGTCACCATTCCCAAAAACTCATTTTGGAGACATCCATGGATCTGTAAGTGTACAGGAACATTTCTCTGCGCATCAGTTGTCTTGCTAGTTGTCGAAGTGAGTTTCAAAGACCTGACTATGCTAATCCTGAGCAAGTAAGTCAATAGGGCTCATAAAGTCGTTGACGCACTATGAAAAAGAGCACTTCATCACATTGGGTTTAGGGAGACCTATTGCACGGACCGTTGCGGCCCAGAGCACTGATTTTAACACCACTATAGTGTGGATGAACCCCTCCTGCTTTTTAAGATCCAACAACGTAAGCTGAGTTGGATACCTTGAAACTAATGTTTGCTGAATGGTATCACTTTAATACTTGAGGACACCTTTGTTTACTTTGTCGCCTCTCTTACATACGGAGTTGATGGCTTTATGAGCCCTATTGACATAGTTGTTGGAGGCGTTCCGATGTCACATTTTTGAAATTCACCGGAGATATGAGCTTTTCCTATAACTTTGCCCTGAAGAAGTCCATTGCTACAGACAAAACACATTGGTTCTTTCTAGCTGTTTCAGTTGTAAACACTGGCAACATATATTTATACAAGAATAACAAAGAATAAAAAGAATTTCATATATTTTACAATTGTACTTGGAAATTTATTTATACTGTAACTCTTGTGGTGCACCTGTGTTTAGAGTATATTACTATATTTGGGATACTTACCTGTTCCTTTGGTGAGCCATAGAGCTGGCCATAAAGGGGAAGGACCTAACCAAACAGGGTATCCAGCTCCAATGGAGAGAAGGGGAAGGCCCTCTCACCTGCTTGGCCTGGCATGATTGTTCCCAAAGGTGACAAACAGCAGTTAATTGGAGAAGGTGTTGATAGCAGCAGTGTCAGGAGGCAAGAGAATTTTTTTCAAACTGCTGCATACATGTACACCGCGTTCGTGGTCATCAGCGTAGGTACACACAGCCATTGGACCACGGCTGTCACTGTCACCAACGTTAGCCTATGGCTATGACCCCCGTGGTTGCAACCGCAAACTGTGCAGTCGACTTCCGCTGTCGATGGTCGTCCCAAATGTCCGAAATACGAGGTTAGGCAACCACTATCTTAGAGGTAGGAAAGACAGTAATGGTGACTGTTAAGCGCATCACCATCACTACAAATCAGGCTTAACATGTTAGCATTTGAAATTCTCCCTTCATATGTCATGTCCACTGCAAAACATCATCTGTGTAGTACATTACTGTGCATATGCTAAAATATGCGTGGCACACCGTACATCGAGGTTGGTGGATTTTTACATGAGATGTCACAAAAACGTTGATACTATGCAAATTTAACTTGTCTAAATTGATGATGTGCACAGTTCTGTTACAGACACTTGAAGGCCACATTGAGGATAACTGGTGGATGTTTAAGAGTAGATAATGATGAAGTGAAATATGTGTAATGCTTCATGAAGCTGTTATGTTTCGTCACATGACTTCAGGCTTATTCTTCATATATGTTATTCTGGACACTGTGGCCAATGTACAATTATATTATAACTCCTCACATAGGTAGCCTGGGAGAGGGAGGAGATGCCAGGCTCCAGTGTACCAGCCATTTCCAGACCTTCAGACCATGGAATAAAGACATGTCATCCAGAAATGTCTTTTAAATCGTCAAACAATACTGGATTTATGTCATCAGTTGGAGCCTGACCTCCTACCTTGCATCACTTATCCTACATCTATAACACCAATTGTTAAACTCATGTCAGTATTGCGGTTTGTGGCCACAGGTTCCTTTCAATTCACTGTTGCTATTTCAGGTGGAATGTCACAACTGATGTTCAGTCGAGTACTAAGAGGGGCTGACAGAAATGTTGAGAGACGTGGACAGCTACATCCAGTTCCCCAGACACGAGGATTTAGCCACTGTGAAGGCTGATTTCTATAGGTTTGGTCACATCCCACATGTTTCCGATCCATTGATTGCACCCATATTGCCTTAGTACCACCGCAAGCCAGGGAACAGGTGCACCGCCACAGGAAGCACTTCCATTCCATCAACGTGCAAGTTGTCTGCTTACTGAATTTGTTTATCTCAATTGTCTGTGCCAGGTTGCTAGGATCTGCTCAATTCCTTCTTCCTGCGGAACAGCACCATACATCAGCTTGTAGGTAAGTGTGATCTGTCCTAACTTTGTGTGAATAATGGCAGGTAGTATAATGTGAAAGTGTGTGACTCATTGTTGCACTTCTGTCTCTCTCCCACCTAGGAGACTCAGCATATCCCAACTGGCCATGATTGTTGGCACCACTGAGGAATCCCACTACACCAGGAAATGCTGCTTCAATGAGGCCTATGGAAGAACATGGAGGCGAGTGGAGCAGGCTTTTGGGCTCCTGAAAGCCAGATTCAGATGTCTGTACAAGATTTAGGGTGCAGTCCTCTAGTCACCCCGGAAGGTGTGTAAGATCACTGTGGCCTGCTTCATGTTCCACAACATTGCCCTGTAATGGAACATCCCTTACAGCGCAGAGGATGTAGGCCATAGAGAGCCACTGGGGGAGGACCCTGAAATACCAAATGATGATGATGATAGTGGTAAAGAGGAAGCAATGGACTTACATGACGATGCCATCCGACACCTCTTTTCCTGAGTGTAAGAATGGTGTGAGATGTGATGACTTTGACCGTTAGTGCAACAGATGTGATGTGAGGAAGATGTTAATCCTACATACTAAGAGTATATGGCTCTGGCAATATCAGGAGAAAGGTATTTGTTTTGTAAGTGTAGCTTTGTTTAGCTGTAAATGTTGTCTGGGACTGTGTTCTCTAGGACTTTACAATGTGATTTGTGCCATATGTGTGGTACCTTAGCTAATCCCTCTCTGGTGGTCTGTTTTAGATTCCTTCACGATGGCATCTTCATTTGGAGATTTCAGAGTTGTGACATTAACAGGTATATGATGTGGTTCAAATGTATGAAGTCGACATGGATGTGTCCTTTGAATGTCTGTCACAGAGTTTGGGTGTACAAAGCTGGTACCAAGACAGTTCGCACAGCGGTAGGATGGAAGTTACCTGGCTTCCATTGGACTTGTTGCTTGTGGTTTGTTGGTCCTAATGAATATGTGTGCCACTATACGATCCAACACAATGTTGTGTTGGGCCCAATTCATTAAAGTCTCCCTTCACATTGGCTAAATCCTCATTGTGTATGAACTGCATGTAGCTGTTGACGTTTCTCCTCATTGTAGGCCAAAGCGCTGTGGCACATCACTGATATTTGTTTGTGACATTCCACTAAATGCAAGCAACAGTGGATTAGAATGACCCTGTGGTCAGAAACTGTTGTACTGACATGTGTCTGTTTGTTTGTTTATTGGATGTGGGATTCCTTTTGTGATGTAGGCAGTATGACTCCAGCTGATAATGTAGGCTTAATTTAATGTTGCCTATTGTAATGGATATTGTCGTATGTATTCCCTTCTTCCATGTTGTGAAAGTCTGCAACTGCTTGTGTGATCACTGTAGCGATCCTGAGTTGAACATTGTTTATATACAACATACCCATGCTTCCAGAAGTACCTAAGTTCACATAGTAGTACATTTACATTTTTATATGTGATAATTACAACAGGAGACAATGATTTGGTGACGTGTGCATTTAATGAAGTGAACAAGGATAAGATCAAAAAGTGTACCATAAATTACACTGAGAAAACCAAAAGTGAAGTAGTTAGTCATGGTGGATATAATCATCATTGTAGAGTCCAAATTGTTTGTAGTCGTTAGTCCAACATACCACTCCCATCAGATATGGAAAAGTGTGCAGGAACAGTCCACAAAGTGAATGTGTTCCAAACACAGGAGGAAATTAGGGTCCAGTTAACTTACCGTTGATGGTGGGTGTCTTGCCAACCCCACCTCCTGGATTTTTGCGTGGACGTCCCCTCTTTTTGCCAGAGGGGGGCCCGCAGCTGCTGAAACAGGGGTACATGCAGGCAAGTTTTCCACTGACAGGGCCTTCCTTCCTGTGGCTGTGTAAGATGTTTATGGCCTGGATAGACTTTGACCACAGGAAGGGATAGATGCAAGTAGAAAAACCTTGCAGGCGGTTGTGTTGATGTACCGCAGCAACCCAAGCAGGGAGGGCATGTTAGTGTTGATGCTGGTCACCTCTTGGTATGTATCCCTCTGCAACAGCTTCATTTCCTGGATTTTGGTAAGTACCAGGCCCATCACACCTTGGGAGTCTGGTAGACTCCCAGTACTTGGCTGAAGGCAGCCTGGGTATCCGGGACCTCAATGGGGTCAATCTTTGGTCCAACAATTACCCTCTCATGGGCCTGTGCCATTGGCACAGGCTGCAACCTATCGCTGGGTTCTGGTTCCTCAGTGAGTGGGGCGGCGATAACCACCTCAGAATCCAGGACTGAGGTGCTAAAGATGGTTCCGACGGTGCTAAGATCAAAGGTTGGGAGTGCAGGGGTTGGCTGTTTTGTTGCAGCTGGGGTGGGAGGTGTTGTTGTGGGCACAGTGAGCCCCACTCTTGCCGTCTGCCCAGTCTGACCAGATGGGCCAGGACCGTCATCCACATCCACATCTCCAGGATTGTTGTTATCACTGAGGTCTTTATACTGGGGTAGAGCAGAAGTCTGTTTGGTGTTCGACCTCTGGGCCGGTGCTGATCAACCTGTTGAGAAATAGAGAACATTGTTATTGGAGTGAGTGAGGTATCTACATCCACATCGTTTGTGTCAATCAAAGTAACCTAGAATGAAACAAAATAGATGAAGATTAGTATTGTCATCTATTTACATGGAGTTGAAGTTGTTTGCTAGACATTTGAAGACATTCCATATATGTAGTAGATTTCAACAGCTCATTAGATGTGCTGAATGTGGCATTTTGGCTTTAGGGATAGACAGGAGAACTCAAAAACATTGCCAACAACACAGTGTTATCGTAACATGTGTATTTCAATTAATCAGAGTACTTGTAAAGCGCGCTACTTACCTGTGAGGATCGCAAGGCACTAGGGTGGGGGTGGGGGGGGGGGGGTGGGTGCTGCTACTGCTCAAAGAGCCAGGCCTTGAGGAGTCTTCTGAATGCAAGTAGGTCTTGGGTCTGCCATATGTGGGTAGGGAGGGTGTTCCAGGTCTTGGCGGTGAGGTAGGAGAAGGATCTTCCGCCGGAGGTCGTTCGTTGGATGCGGGGGACAGCGGCGAGGGCGAGGCTGGCGGAGCGCAGCTGGCGGGTGGGGTGTGGAAGCTGAGTCTGCTGTTCAGGTAGGCTGGTCCGGCGTTGTGTGCATGGGTGAGGAGCTTGAAGGTGATCCTCTTGTCAATGGGGAGCCAGTGTAGGTCTCTCAGGTGGGGGTGATGTGGCTGCAGCGAGGGACGTTGACGATCAGTCGGGCGGAGGCGTTTTGGCTGCGTTGTAGTCGTCGTAGGTGTTTGGCTGTGATTCTTGCATAGAGTGCGTTGCCGTAGTCCAGTCTGCTGCTGACGAGGGCCTGTGTCACCGTTCTTCTTGTTTCGGTCGGGATCCACTTGTAGATCCTGTGGAGCATGCAGAGGGTGTTGTAGCAGGAGGAGGAGACGGTGTTGACCTGCTTAGACATGGGGAGGGAGGAGCCGAGGATGAATCCTAGTTTGCGTACATGGTCGGTGGGTGTTGGTGCTGTTCCCAGTATGGTCGGCCACCAGGAGTCGTCCCAGGCTGAGGGGGTGGGCCCGAGGATGAGGACCTCCGTCTTGTCCGAGTTCAGCTTCAGACGGCTGCTCCTCATCCAATCGGTGACGCCCTTCATTCCCTCATGGAGGTTGGTTTTGGCAGTGTGTGGGTCCTTCGTGAGGGAGAGGATGAGCTGGGTGTCGTCAGCGTAGGAGATGATGTTGAGGTTGTGAAGGTGGGCCACTTGTGTGAGGGGGACCATGTAGACGTTGAACAGCGTTGGGCTGAGGAATGAGCCCTGGGGGACGCCGCAGATGATGTTGGTGGCTTTGGATCGGAAGGGTGGGAG
Source organism: Lissotriton vulgaris (assembly GCF_964263255.1). Lineage (NCBI taxonomy): Eukaryota > Metazoa > Chordata > Amphibia > Caudata > Salamandridae > Lissotriton > Lissotriton vulgaris. Next base: position 1,581,068,107 of record NC_141689.1, on the reverse strand, counting down.
GCGGACGCTCTGGGTTCTGCCGGAGAGGAAGGAGGTGGTCCAGTCAAGAGCCTTCTTTTGGATTCCGGCATCTAGGAGGCGTGTCTTTAGAGTGTGATGGCAGACCGTGTCGAAGGCGGCTGACAGGTCTAGGAGGATGAGGGCTGATGTTCTGCCGTTGTCTAGTTGGTGCCTGATGTCATCTGTGGCGGCGATGAGAGCTGTCTCGGTGCTTTGGTTTCGTCTTAATCCGGACTGGGGCGAGTCCAAGATGTTGTTGTCTTCGAGGTTGCGGGCCAGTTGCATATTGATGATTTTCTCAATATCCTTTGCCGGGGACGGGAGCAGGGAGATGGGTATGAAGTTCTTGAGGTCCTTGGGGTCCGCTTTGGGCTTCTTGAGGAGGGCGTTGATTTCGGCATGCTTCCAGCTTTCCGGGAATGTTGCTGTTTCGAAAGAGATGTTGATGACCTTCCATAGTTGGGGTGCGATGGCTGCGTCTGCTTTGTTGAATACGTGGTGTGGGCACGGGTCAGACGGAGATCCTGGGTGAATGGAGTTCATGACCTTGCGTGTCTCGTCGTCGTTGACGTTGGACCAGAAGGTCAGGCTGTTGGCGGTGGTGGTGTTCACAGGGGAGGTGGAGTCTGGCGTAGCCGGGCGGTCGTGGTGTTGAAGCTGTTGTGGATGTCAGCGATCTTGCGGTGGAAGAAGATGGCTAGTGAGTCGCACAGTTCTTGTGAGGGGGGATGTCGTTGGCGTTGGCGCTGGGGTTGGGGAGTTCCTTTACGATGCTGAAGAGCTCTTTGCTGTTGTGTGCGTTGTTATCCAAGCGATCTTTGAAGGAGGATCTCTTGGCTAATCTGATGAGGGGACGGCGTCCTTGTGGGCTGCGTGGTTGTCCGGTGTCCATTCATGGAGCCATGTCTTCTCCAGGTTCCGGCATGTGCGTTTAGAGGTCTGGAGCTCGTCGGTGAACCAGGTGGCTCTCTTGTTGGTGTGGCTGTTGGACGGTTTCTTGAGCGGGGCGAGGGTGTTGACACAGTCTTTGATCCACTGTCTGAGGTTTCGGGCTGCGGCGTCTGGGTTGGTGGGGTCGGTGGGTGGGTTCTTGGCGAGGGAGGTGATCAGCTGGTCTTCGGTGACTTTGCTCCAGCAGCGGCGAGGCAGCTGTTGGGTGCGGTGGTGCGTGGTTGGTTTCTTGAAGGTGAAATGGATGCAGCTGTGGTCGGTCTAGTGGAGTTCGGTGGTGTGGTTGAAGGCGACGTGGGAGCCTGTGGAGAAGAAGGGATCAAGCGTGTGGCCAGCAGCGTGGGTGGGTGCGGTGACGAGCTGTTTGAGACCCAGGTTGGCAAGGTTGGCGATCAGGGTGGCGGAGTTGGCGTTGTTGTAGTTCTTGAGGTGGAAGTTCAGGTCCCCGAGGAGGATGTAGTCCGTGAAGGCGAGTGCGTGGGTGCTGGCGAGGTCAGCGATGGAGTCGCTGAACTGAGCCCGGGGTCTGGGGGGTCTGTAGATGAGTGTTCCTCTGAGGGTGGTGTTGGAGTCAGTGTGGATCCAGAAGTGCAGGTGTTCGGTGGTGTTGAGGGTGTCGTCTGAGTGGGTGGCGACCTTGAGGGTGGACTTTTGGACGATGGCTATTCCTCCTCTGATTCCGTTGGCGCGATCCTTGTGGGTGATCTTGTAGCCGTCCAGGATGGCTATGGCGATGTCGGGCGCCGAGGAGTCATTCCACCAGGTCTCGGTCAATATGGCCACGTCTGGGTCAGAGTTGTCGAGCAGATTTCAGAGCTCGATGGCGTGTTTGCATGCAGAGCGGGGGTTGAGGAGTAGGCAGCGGAGGTGGTTGGGTCCAGTCCTTGGAAGTTTGGTGGTTCTGTTGCAGGTGAAGCTGCAGGTGTGGCAGGAGAAGTGTTCGTGGGTCCGTTTCGGGGCGGCCTGGAAGCAGGTGTGGTTTTGGCCGGCGTTGAGTGCGTGGAGGGTGCTGGCGTCGTACTGGATTCTGGTGTTGTGGTGTTCATGGGGTCGAGGGGTTCTGGCGCTGGGCGTGGTCCAGGCATGGATGGGCGCGGCGCGCCAGCGTCGTGCCCGCTGCGCACGTCCGCTACGCGGCTGCTTCTTGGCCTGCATTTGAGGTGGCTTGGGAGGGAGAAGCAGCAGGGAGGCAGGAGCGGGGAAGCGAATGGGTGTGCAGGGGGGGCGGGGCTGCAGGGATGCAGTAGCGAAAAGGGTCAGATCGGGAGCGGCGGGGGGGCTTGGGGAACTGGTGCACAGGGCAGAGGGAAGGGAAAAACCCAGGAAACAAGGAGGCAGCAAGGAGGCAGGAACCAGGCAGTCAGGTGACGTGCAGCGGCGTGGGGGCAACTTGCCTGCAAGCAGGGTCAAAGGTCACAAAAAACACAGAAAGGTCACAAAAAATGGGGGCAAACGAGTGGCACAGAGGCATAAAGGTCACAAGAAAGGGCAGAAAAGGACGCAAAACACGGGGGAAAATGAGTGGCACAGAGGCAGAAAGGTCACAAGAAAGGGCAGAAAGGTCACATAAAATGGGGGGTAACGAGTGGCACTGAGGCAGAAAGGTCACAAGAAAGGGCAGAAAAGGTCACAGAAAACAGGGGAAACAAGTGGCACAGAGGCAGAAAGGGGAGTAGAGGCAAGAAATGCATTTCGTGCGGATCACACTTCATCAGGGGAAATACATTTAATCTAGGGAAAAATTAGAGTAAAAAGTATATAAAAGATAGGAAAGCGGGCCTGCATAATGTTTAGTCGAGTGATAAGACATGTAGTTCATGTTGGAGAGCATAAGTGACTTAATCGTGTTGTTAGGTGGTATCTGGTTTTGAAGAATATAGTCTTGTGAACACATATAAGGATCTACGATAATCGGATTACCCAGAAAAAGATTAACCAACAGAGTGCCACACAACCCCATTCGTTTGATTTGACCTAGTGATGTTTGTCCACTCATTTCACTGTATTACCAGTACTTACAAATGGGAACTGTTGTACAGTCACTACATATACTGTGCACTCCATGTCATGTGTAATAGTGCCACCTTCACATGAGAGACAGCAGTTATAGAACTTTACACCTCACACATGAAAGACAAGTTGCCTGTGTGGTATATTTGTCACCTAGAACAACTTACAACATGAGATGATCACTCATTTCACTCAGCAGGTGTCTGCTCCAAAGATTTAAATTAGACTTGAACAGGACTCAGCAGTGTTCCTGGTTACAATGACAATAGTCACAGCACAGCAGCAGGCACCTAGTACTAGACCTACACAAACAATGACTCATTTTGTGTGTGGCACATGGGCCACCACCAATCTTGGATTGGAAATGCCTGTCTGTAAAACAAAAAGTTGGCACAGTAACATGTATGACTCTGGCCAGGACCTGTGTAGCTTCTGTTGGGCCCTCAACTACCCTGCATGCTCCTGGAAGGCCACCATCAGTATATAGGCCATTAGGGGGGTCAGGGTCCAGCCCCTGCCCCTTCCACGTCAGGGTACAGAGCCTTAGTTCCTCCCATCTCTTCCTGCAGTGGACGCTACAGCAGTTGAAGTTCCCCAGGGTCCACACCTTCCGGGCGATGGATCTCCAAATGGCTTTCTTATGATGGGCATTGACCTGTATGGATGTAATAGATGTAGGAAAAGATTGTGACTGGAAGTTTAAGGATACCTGTATGATTGATACACCTTTTCTTTACACCTAGCACAAACATTCATCAAGAGTCAACACAATACATGTGTAAATGCATATGCTAAGCACTACTAAAGCATGAATATACAATTTTGTGGGCATCTACTGACTCACCTCAACCCTGGTCATGACCTACACTGACTAAGCCAGCCCACTAACATCATGTAGCCCAGGGCCATCCTACATGGAATGTGATGTGAGGCACCATGACATACAACACACCATTTTAACTTTTTTAAGGATGAGCTACTTGTGCATGACTGTATCCACACCTTAACTTCCAGGCCCTTTGATTTCATGTAGATGGTTCATAGTATACACAACATCTTGACACTGAGGTCACATTAAAAGGGCATGTGTGTCCCTGAGAGCTTTCTCTGGGGGATGTGTGGACATGTGGACCACTTATAGGGTTATTTAACTACGTCACAATAAGTTTGTGTGGTATATACTACCATAACAGGACTCACCTTTTGATGTATGTGGAACTGTAACAGGTATGACATTCAACATGTATGTGTTGTGTGAAAGGCAATTCAAAATCTATTTACAAGTTACCAACTATCTACACTGTTCATGTGTCAGATGTTCAGTAGGCCTACACAGTGGAAGCATGACTTATGCAAAAGACACAACCGGCCTGTGTGAGTAGGGGTAGTGTCATAAGTCAGCACCACACATTGATAATGTGGATCAATGGCAAGAAGTATCTGGTCAGGGTGTTATCTCAGTCACCATTCCCAAAAACTCATTTTGGAGACATCCATGGATCTGTAAGTGTACAGGAACATTTCTCTGCGCATCAGTTGTCTTGCTAGTTGTCGAAGTGAGTTTCAAAGACCTGACTATGCTAATCCTGAGCAAGTAAGTCAATAGGGCTCATAAAGTCGTTGACGCACTATGAAAAAGAGCACTTCATCACATTGGGTTTAGGGAGACCTATTGCACGGACCGTTGCGGCCCAGAGCACTGATTTTAACACCACTATAGTGTGGATGAACCCCTCCTGCTTTTTAAGATCCAACAACGTAAGCTGAGTTGGATACCTTGAAACTAATGTTTGCTGAATGGTATCACTTTAATACTTGAGGACACCTTTGTTTACTTTGTCGCCTCTCTTACATACGGAGTTGATGGCTTTATGAGCCCTATTGACATAGTTGTTGGAGGCGTTCCGATGTCACATTTTTGAAATTCACCGGAGATATGAGCTTTTCCTATAACTTTGCCCTGAAGAAGTCCATTGCTACAGACAAAACACATTGGTTCTTTCTAGCTGTTTCAGTTGTAAACACTGGCAACATATATTTATACAAGAATAACAAAGAATAAAAAGAATTTCATATATTTTACAATTGTACTTGGAAATTTATTTATACTGTAACTCTTGTGGTGCACCTGTGTTTAGAGTATATTACTATATTTGGGATACTTACCTGTTCCTTTGGTGAGCCATAGAGCTGGCCATAAAGGGGAAGGACCTAACCAAACAGGGTATCCAGCTCCAATGGAGAGAAGGGGAAGGCCCTCTCACCTGCTTGGCCTGGCATGATTGTTCCCAAAGGTGACAAACAGCAGTTAATTGGAGAAGGTGTTGATAGCAGCAGTGTCAGGAGGCAAGAGAATTTTTTTCAAACTGCTGCATACATGTACACCGCGTTCGTGGTCATCAGCGTAGGTACACACAGCCATTGGACCACGGCTGTCACTGTCACCAACGTTAGCCTATGGCTATGACCCCCGTGGTTGCAACCGCAAACTGTGCAGTCGACTTCCGCTGTCGATGGTCGTCCCAAATGTCCGAAATACGAGGTTAGGCAACCACTATCTTAGAGGTAGGAAAGACAGTAATGGTGACTGTTAAGCGCATCACCATCACTACAAATCAGGCTTAACATGTTAGCATTTGAAATTCTCCCTTCATATGTCATGTCCACTGCAAAACATCATCTGTGTAGTACATTACTGTGCATATGCTAAAATATGCGTGGCACACCGTACATCGAGGTTGGTGGATTTTTACATGAGATGTCACAAAAACGTTGATACTATGCAAATTTAACTTGTCTAAATTGATGATGTGCACAGTTCTGTTACAGACACTTGAAGGCCACATTGAGGATAACTGGTGGATGTTTAAGAGTAGATAATGATGAAGTGAAATATGTGTAATGCTTCATGAAGCTGTTATGTTTCGTCACATGACTTCAGGCTTATTCTTCATATATGTTATTCTGGACACTGTGGCCAATGTACAATTATATTATAACTCCTCACATAGGTAGCCTGGGAGAGGGAGGAGATGCCAGGCTCCAGTGTACCAGCCATTTCCAGACCTTCAGACCATGGAATAAAGACATGTCATCCAGAAATGTCTTTTAAATCGTCAAACAATACTGGATTTATGTCATCAGTTGGAGCCTGACCTCCTACCTTGCATCACTTATCCTACATCTATAACACCAATTGTTAAACTCATGTCAGTATTGCGGTTTGTGGCCACAGGTTCCTTTCAATTCACTGTTGCTATTTCAGGTGGAATGTCACAACTGATGTTCAGTCGAGTACTAAGAGGGGCTGACAGAAATGTTGAGAGACGTGGACAGCTACATCCAGTTCCCCAGACACGAGGATTTAGCCACTGTGAAGGCTGATTTCTATAGGTTTGGTCACATCCCACATGTTTCCGATCCATTGATTGCACCCATATTGCCTTAGTACCACCGCAAGCCAGGGAACAGGTGCACCGCCACAGGAAGCACTTCCATTCCATCAACGTGCAAGTTGTCTGCTTACTGAATTTGTTTATCTCAATTGTCTGTGCCAGGTTGCTAGGATCTGCTCAATTCCTTCTTCCTGCGGAACAGCACCATACATCAGCTTGTAGGTAAGTGTGATCTGTCCTAACTTTGTGTGAATAATGGCAGGTAGTATAATGTGAAAGTGTGTGACTCATTGTTGCACTTCTGTCTCTCTCCCACCTAGGAGACTCAGCATATCCCAACTGGCCATGATTGTTGGCACCACTGAGGAATCCCACTACACCAGGAAATGCTGCTTCAATGAGGCCTATGGAAGAACATGGAGGCGAGTGGAGCAGGCTTTTGGGCTCCTGAAAGCCAGATTCAGATGTCTGTACAAGATTTAGGGTGCAGTCCTCTAGTCACCCCGGAAGGTGTGTAAGATCACTGTGGCCTGCTTCATGTTCCACAACATTGCCCTGTAATGGAACATCCCTTACAGCGCAGAGGATGTAGGCCATAGAGAGCCACTGGGGGAGGACCCTGAAATACCAAATGATGATGATGATAGTGGTAAAGAGGAAGCAATGGACTTACATGACGATGCCATCCGACACCTCTTTTCCTGAGTGTAAGAATGGTGTGAGATGTGATGACTTTGACCGTTAGTGCAACAGATGTGATGTGAGGAAGATGTTAATCCTACATACTAAGAGTATATGGCTCTGGCAATATCAGGAGAAAGGTATTTGTTTTGTAAGTGTAGCTTTGTTTAGCTGTAAATGTTGTCTGGGACTGTGTTCTCTAGGACTTTACAATGTGATTTGTGCCATATGTGTGGTACCTTAGCTAATCCCTCTCTGGTGGTCTGTTTTAGATTCCTTCACGATGGCATCTTCATTTGGAGATTTCAGAGTTGTGACATTAACAGGTATATGATGTGGTTCAAATGTATGAAGTCGACATGGATGTGTCCTTTGAATGTCTGTCACAGAGTTTGGGTGTACAAAGCTGGTACCAAGACAGTTCGCACAGCGGTAGGATGGAAGTTACCTGGCTTCCATTGGACTTGTTGCTTGTGGTTTGTTGGTCCTAATGAATATGTGTGCCACTATACGATCCAACACAATGTTGTGTTGGGCCCAATTCATTAAAGTCTCCCTTCACATTGGCTAAATCCTCATTGTGTATGAACTGCATGTAGCTGTTGACGTTTCTCCTCATTGTAGGCCAAAGCGCTGTGGCACATCACTGATATTTGTTTGTGACATTCCACTAAATGCAAGCAACAGTGGATTAGAATGACCCTGTGGTCAGAAACTGTTGTACTGACATGTGTCTGTTTGTTTGTTTATTGGATGTGGGATTCCTTTTGTGATGTAGGCAGTATGACTCCAGCTGATAATGTAGGCTTAATTTAATGTTGCCTATTGTAATGGATATTGTCGTATGTATTCCCTTCTTCCATGTTGTGAAAGTCTGCAACTGCTTGTGTGATCACTGTAGCGATCCTGAGTTGAACATTGTTTATATACAACATACCCATGCTTCCAGAAGTACCTAAGTTCACATAGTAGTACATTTACATTTTTATATGTGATAATTACAACAGGAGACAATGATTTGGTGACGTGTGCATTTAATGAAGTGAACAAGGATAAGATCAAAAAGTGTACCATAAATTACACTGAGAAAACCAAAAGTGAAGTAGTTAGTCATGGTGGATATAATCATCATTGTAGAGTCCAAATTGTTTGTAGTCGTTAGTCCAACATACCACTCCCATCAGATATGGAAAAGTGTGCAGGAACAGTCCACAAAGTGAATGTGTTCCAAACACAGGAGGAAATTAGGGTCCAGTTAACTTACCGTTGATGGTGGGTGTCTTGCCAACCCCACCTCCTGGATTTTTGCGTGGACGTCCCCTCTTTTTGCCAGAGGGGGGCCCGCAGCTGCTGAAACAGGGGTACATGCAGGCAAGTTTTCCACTGACAGGGCCTTCCTTCCTGTGGCTGTGTAAGATGTTTATGGCCTGGATAGACTTTGACCACAGGAAGGGATAGATGCAAGTAGAAAAACCTTGCAGGCGGTTGTGTTGATGTACCGCAGCAACCCAAGCAGGGAGGGCATGTTAGTGTTGATGCTGGTCACCTCTTGGTATGTATCCCTCTGCAACAGCTTCATTTCCTGGATTTTGGTAAGTACCAGGCCCATCACACCTTGGGAGTCTGGTAGACTCCCAGTACTTGGCTGAAGGCAGCCTGGGTATCCGGGACCTCAATGGGGTCAATCTTTGGTCCAACAATTACCCTCTCATGGGCCTGTGCCATTGGCACAGGCTGCAACCTATCGCTGGGTTCTGGTTCCTCAGTGAGTGGGGCGGCGATGACCACCTCAGAATCCAGGACTGAGGTGCTAAAGATGGTTCCGACGGTGCTAAGATCAAAGGTTGGGAGTGCAGGGGTTGGCTGTTTTGTTGCAGCTGGGGTGGGAGGTGTTGTTGTGGGCACAGTGAGCCCCACTCTTGCCGTCTGCCCAGTCTGACCAGATGGGCCAGGACCGTCATCCACATCCACATCTCCAGGATTGTTGTTATCACTGAGGTCTTTATACTGGGGTAGAGCAGAAGTCTGTTTGGTGTTCGACCTCTGGGCCGGTGCTGATCAACCTGTTGAGAAATAGAGAACATTGTTATTGGAGTGAGTGAGGTATCTACATCCACATCGTTTGTGTCAATCAAAGTAACCTAGAATGAAACAAAATAGATGAAGATTAGTATTGTCATCTATTTACATGGAGTTGAAGTTGTTTGCTAGACATTTGAAGACATTCCATATATGTAGTAGATTTCAACAGCTCATTAGATGTGCTGAATGTGGCATTTTGGCTTTAGGGATAGACAGGAGAACTCAAAAACATTGCCAACAACACAGTGTTATCGTAACATGTGTATTTCAATTAATCAGAGTACTTGTAAAGCGCGCTACTTACCTGTGAGGATCGCAAGGCACTAGGGTGGGGGTGGGGGGGGTGGGGGGGGGTGGGTGCTGCTACTGCTCAAAGAGCCAGGCCTTGAGGAGTCTTCTGAATGCAAGTAGGTCTTGGGTTGCCATATGTGGGTAGGGAGGGTGTTCCAGGTCTTGGCGGTGAGGTAGGAGAAGGATCTTCCGCCGGAGGTCGTTCGTTGGATGCGGGGGACAGCGGCGAGGGCGAGGCTGGCGGAGCGCAGCTGGCGGGTGGGGTGTGGAAGCTGAGTCTGCTGTTCAGGTAGGCTGGTCCGGCGTTGTGTGCATGGGTGAGGAGCTTGAAGGTGATCCTCTTGTCAATGGGGAGCCAGTGTAGGTCTCTCAGGTGGGGGTGATGTGGCTGCAGCGAGGGACGTTGACGATCAGTCGGGCGGAGGCGTTTTGGCTGCGTTGTAGTCGTCGTAGGTGTTTGGCTGTGATTCTTGCATAGAGTGCGTTGCCGTAGTCCAGTCTGCTGCTGACGAGGGCCTGTGTCACCGTTCTTCTTGTTTCGGTCGGGATCCACTTGTAGATCCTGTGGAGCATGCAGAGGGTGTTGTAGCAGGAGGAGGAGACGGTGTTGACCTGCTTAGACATGGGGAGGGAGGAGCCGAGGATGAATCCTAGTTTGCGTACATGGTCGGTGGGTGTTGGTGCTGTTCCCAGTATGGTCGGCCACCAGGAGTCGTCCCAGGCTGAGGGGGTGGGCCCGAGGATGAGGACCTCCGTCTTGTCCGAGTTCAGCTTCAGACGGCTGCTCCTCATCCAATCGGTGACGCCCTTCATTCCCTCATGGAGGTTGGTTTTGGCAGTGTGTGGGTCCTTCGTGAGGGAGAGGATGAGCTGGGTGTCGTCAGCGTAGGAGATGATGTTGAGGTTGTGAAGGTGGGCCACTTGTGTGAGGGGGACCATGTAGACGTTGAACAGCGTTGGGCTGAGGAATGAGCCCTGGGGGACGCCGCAGATGATGTTGGTGGCTTTGGATCGGAAGGGTGGGAGGCGGACGCTCTGGGTTCTGCCGGAGAGGAAGGAGGTGGTCCAGTCAAGAGCCTTCTTTTGGATTCCGGCATCTAGGAGGCGTGTCTTTAGAGTGTGATGGCAGACCGTGTCGAAGGCGGCTGACAGGTCTAGGAGGATGAGGGCTGATGTTCTGCCGTTGTCTAGTTGGTGCCTGATGTCATCTGTGGCGGCGATGAGAGCTGTCTCGGTGCTTTGGTTTCGTCTTAATCCGGACTGGGGCGAGTCCAAGATGTTGTTGTCTTCGAGGTTGCGGGCCAGTTGCATATTGATGATTTTCTCAATATCCTTTGCCGGGGACGGGAGCAGGGAGATGGGTATGAAGTTCTTGAGGTCCTTGGGGTCCGCTTTGGGCTTCTTGAGGAGGGCGTTGATTTCGGCATGCTTCCAGCTTTCCGGGAATGTTGCTGTTTCGAAAGAGATGTTGATGACCTTCCATAGTTGGGGTGCGATGGCTGCGTCTGCTTTGTTGAATACGTGGTGTGGGCACGGGTCAGACGGAGATCCTGGGTGAATGGAGTTCATGACCTTGCGTGTCTCGTCGTCGTTGACGTTGGACCAGAAGGTCAGGCTGTTGGCGGTGGTGGTGTTCACAGGGGAGGTGGAGTCTGGCGTAGCCGGGCGGTCGTGGTGTTGAAGCTGTTGTGGATGTCAGCGATCTTGCGGTGGAAGAAGATGGCTAGTGAGTCGCACAGTTCTTGTGAGGGGGGATGTCGTTGGCGTTGGCGCTGGGGTTGGGGAGTTCCTTTACGATGCTGAAGAGCTCTTTGCTGTTGTGTGCGTTGTTATCCAAGCGATCTTTGAAGGAGGATCTCTTGGCTAATCTGATGAGGGGACGGCGTCCTTGTGGGCTGCGTGGTTGTCCGGTGTCCATTCATGGAGCCATGTCTTCTCCAGGTTCCGGCATGTGCGTTTAGAGGTCTGGAGCTCGTCGGTGAACCAGGTGGCTCTCTTGTTGGTGTGGCTGTTGGACGGTTTCTTGAGCGGGGCGAGGGTGTTGACACAGTCTTTGATCCACTGTCTGAGGTTTCGGGCTGCGGCGTCTGGGTTGGTGGGGTCGGTGGGTGGGTTCTTGGCGAGGGAGGTGATCAGCTGGTCTTCGGTGACTTTGCTCCAGCAGCGGCGAGGCAGCTGTTGGGTGCGGTGGTGCGTGGTTGGTTTCTTGAAGGTGAAATGGATGCAGCTGTGGTCGGTCTAGTGGAGTTCGGTGGTGTGGTTGAAGGCGACGTGGGAGCCTGTGGAGAAGAAGGGATCAAGCGTGTGGCCAGCAGCGTGGGTGGGTGCGGTGACGAGCTGTTTGAGACCCAGGTTGGCAAGGTTGGCGATCAGGGTGGCGGAGTTGGCGTTGTTGTAGTTCTTGAGGTGGAAGTTCAGGTCCCCGAGGAGGATGTAGTCCGTGAAGGCGAGTGCGTGGGTGCTGGCGAGGTCAGCGATGGAGTCGCTGAACTGAGCCCGGGGTCTGGGGGGTCTGTAGATGAGTGTTCCTCTGAGGGTGGTGTTGGAGTCAGTGTGGATCCAGAAGTGCAGGTGTTCGGTGGTGTTGAGGGTGTCGTCTGAGTGGGTGGCGACCTTGAGGGTGGACTTTTGGACGATGGCTATTCCTCCTCTGATTCCGTTGGCGCGATCCTTGTGGGTGATCTTGTAGCCGTCCAGGATGGCTATGGCGATGTCGGGCGCCGAGGAGTCATTCCACCAGGTCTCGGTCAATATGGCCACGTCTGGGTCAGAGTTGTCGAGCAGATTTCAGAGCTCGATGGCGTGTTTGCATGCAGAGCGGGGGTTGAGGAGTAGGCAGCGGAGGTGGTTGGGTCCAGTCCTTGGAAGTTTGGTGGTTCTGTTGCAGGTGAAGCTGCAGGTGTGGCAGGAGAAGTGTTCGTGGGTCCGTTTCGGGGCGGCCTGGAAGCAGGTGTGGTTTTGGCCGGCGTTGAGTGCGTGGAGGGTGCTGGCGTCGTACTGGATTCTGGTGTTGTGGTGTTCATGGGGTCGAGGGGTTCTGGCGCTGGGCGTGGTCCAGGCATGGATGGGCGCGGCGCGCCAGCGTCGTGCCCGCTGCGCACGTCCGCTACGCGGCTGCTTCTTGGCCTGCATTTGAGGTGGCTTGGGAGGGAGAAGCAGCAGGGAGGCGGGAGCGGGGAAGCGAATGGGTGTGCAGGGGGGGCGGGGCTGCAGGGATGCAGTAGCGAAAAGGGTCAGATCGGGAGCGGCGGGGGGGCTTGGGGAACTGGTGCACAGGGCAGAGGGAAGGGAAAAACCCAGGAAACAAGGAGGCAGCAAGGAGGCAGGAACCAGGCAGTCAGGTGACGTGCAGCGGCGTGGGGGCAACTTGCCTGCAAGCAGGGTCAAAGGTCACAAAAAACACAGAAAGGTCACAAAAAATGGGGGCAAACGAGTGGCACAGAGGCATAAAGGTCACAAGAAAGGGCAGAAAAGGACGCAAAACACGGGGGAAAATGAGTGGCACAGAGGCAGAAAGGTCACAAGAAAGGGCAGAAAGGTCACATAAAATGGGGGGTAACGAGTGGCACTGAGGCAGAAAGGTCACAAGAAAGGGCAGAAAAGGTCACAGAAAACAGGGGAAACAAGTGGCACAGAGGCAGAAAGGGGAGTAGAGGCAAGAAAAACGAGTGCAATCAGGGGAGCAGAATGCAAGAAGAATGAGTGCAATCAGGGGAGCAGAAGGCACGAAAAACGGGTACAATCAGGGGAGCAGAGGCAAGAAAAACGAGTGCAATCAGGGGAGCAGAAGGCAAGAAAAATGAGTACAATCAGGGGAGCAGAGAAAAGAAAAACGAGTGCAATCAGAGGAGCAGAAGGCAAGAAAAATGAGTCAATCAGGGGAGCAGAAGGCAAGAAAAACGAGTACAATCAGGGGAGCAGAAGGCAAGAAAAACTAGTGCAATCAGGGAACAGAAGGCAAGAGAATGGGCACAGATAAGAATGCAGGCACAGGGGGTAGACAGGAAACAGTAGTCACAGACACCAGAAGACAGTACGGACAGTACAGGGAAGACAGACAGACAACGACAGTGATACAAACCTAAGGGCTACCACTGGCCACCAGGGATGAGGCGCAGGTGGTAGCCTGCGGGTGGAGGAGGGCCTCAAATTCTACAGCAGTGGCAGCTGGGGCAGGGTCAAGACACACAGGCGGAGCTGTGTGGTGGGGGAGCGACTTACCAGGAAGGTCAAGGGTCGCTCCATTGCAAGGCCTAGTTGTGCATAGTACAGGCAGGCACAGACCTTGGTTTTATATTTAGCATTGTTCATCATGTGAGGAGTGCAGAGTCAACAGCTCACCTGCTACTGCTAACCAGCTAAGTTTCCTTCATGGCCTGCATATAGTAGAGGTACACAGTTGGTATGGTGTCACTCATGTCATCAATAATTTTAGTTGATGAGACCAGGACACCATCAACCAAAGTATTCAAACATATATCTGAGTGGAGCATTGTATGTACATTGCATAGACCATGATTATTGAACATCAGTTGTGATACAGCAAACAAATGAGAAGGTTCAGAAGGAGTATATCTTGGTTAGAATTCCAGTCACAGGGCCTCATGTTAGTAGTGGGAGCTTTTCTGTCTCAGCTTACCAACACTTAACAAATGATAACCTGCATGATGAGTCAACATCAGTTGTAACATAGCAGACAAGTGAGAAGGGACATAAGTGTACAGCATGTTGGTTAGAGTTTCAGTTGTGGGGCCTCATGGTAGTTTAAGTGCAATCTATCTCAGCTTTCCAACACTTGACAAACTGTAACCTGTCTGATGAGAGAACTTCAGTTGTAACCTGGCAGACAAGTGAGAAGGGGCAAAAGAAGTCTAGCATCTTTGTTAGAGTTCCAGTCACAGGGCCCCATGGTAGCAGTGTTAGCTTTTCTACCTCAACTTACCAACACTTGACAAATGGTAACCTACATGATGATTGAAAACCAGTTGTAACATGGCAAACAAGTAAGAAGAGGCAAAAGGAGTCTAGCATCATGGTTAGAGCTCCAGTCACATAGCCTCATGGTAGTTGTAGTCAATTAAGTTTTTATTTCGATCATTCTGATCATAAAGACACACTTAATTTTACAATAACATAAAAAATAATCTTAAGTAAAAACATGATTTCTAAAATAGTAAGACATAAAAAGTCATGATAATTAATAATACACAAAAATATAATAACTTGGTAAAATCATCAATTAAAAATAGCACATAATTCATTATTAAAGTTATATCTTCCTAGTATGCTGTGCTTACACCATGAGTAATTTAACTTTCCATTTCATTTGTGCATCGTACTTAAAGAGCGGTCTGCACGCCGAGGATTGAGGGGAAACATGGCGGCCGTAGGCTAATGAGGTCTGCACGCCGAGAAGCAGTCTCCTGAGACCTTCATCGCTACCTTGCGGAAGACAGCTGTTGTCGAATGCAGTCTCTACTAACAATGAGCGGAGCCTGATCGGGGCTTGGACGTCGTTTTTTCTGGAGTTTTCGTTAAAGAAACGCCAAAGAACGGTGAAGCTCCCGTGAATGTGCCCGCCGCATACGGAGCCACTCTCCGCCTCTCTCCCGCTCTGGGGGAGGGCAGCCGTGGAGATCAGGGACGGCCGTGTGGCCGCTGCGCGATACACGCATACAGCAACAGCAGTACCTGGTGGGAGGAAAGGAGAGGAATCTTCAAAACCAGTACTATCGACCGGCCTCATCATCATCGAGGAGAAGAACGAAACAACAACAGCAACTCCAGCAGAGAAGGGGGGTGACGAGCCGAGTGACCGGAATTTCTGTCACGAATCAAGTAAGGTCTTTAACTTTTTCAAGAAGGGGGGAGAGGCGGAGGTGGAGAGTGAGTTGAGTAAAACACTGCAAACAAGAATAACCAGGAGTAAGACCAAAAATAAGGGGAAAGAACTAAGGTTGGAGGAGGACAAACTACCAGTCCCAGAAGGCACTTGGGGGGAGATTCAAAAGAAGGCCCGGGGAAAAAAGAAGCTAGATACAGTAAAAGAAAAACATACCACCCAAAAACAGCCCCAAAGTAAGAATAGGAATTGGAGTAAAAAAGTAAAAGCTCCAGGGGACATAACTCCGTCTCTGCGAACATACTTTAAAGCTTTGCCACAAGTATTTCAGATCACGCAGGACATGGCTGCTGCTCTGGAAAACACTAAACAAACGCAGTTTGTGCAGAAGTATTCAAATGACCAAGTAGCTCTATCTGTCCCCGGTTCAAGCTCACTTTTAGTTACTTCACTAGAAGAGGTATCACTGGGAGATGTCGAAATATCTACTATGGCCGATTTGCCTCTCACAGGAACACACACAGCAAGTCCCAGCAATAATTCAACCCTTATCCAATTAAAGGGGTATACACCTGTTACAACGCATTTGTTACAATGCACTACCGTTACAACGCGACTTTTACAACGCATACCATTACAACGCATTGCGCTGGGGGGCGCTCTAGGATAGGGAATAAGTATAATTTACTATCCAACACCTTCCCTAGGGTCCACGGGGACTGGAGTTAGAATAGTAAATTATACTTACCACTATCCAGCACCTCAAAGCGCTATGCGTTGTAATGGTATGCGTTGTAATGGTCGCGTTGTAACAGTAGGTAGTTGTAATAGTATGCGGAGTAACATGGTACATCCAATTAAAGGAGACCTTAGCAGATGAGGTTTTGAGAGCTGAAGTGGGGAAGGAGAAAGATGTGTATGTTCAAAGCTCAGGCTTAGCTTTCCGCAACGCTCTTGAGGCAATAGTCTCCTCTATTGCAGCAATGAGGGAAGAAATAAGACAGGATTTTGTGGTTTCCAAAACTAACCAGGCTGAGATAAGGGTAACCTGTGAGGAGCTGGGGCAAAAAGTCGATAGTCTTGGCGGAAGAACGGAAGCACTGGAAAGTTCAGTAAGCGTCTTGACCGCAAATTTGGAGTCAGTTAGTTCTAAAGTACGCTCTCTCCAAAGTGAGGGTGAAAATATGAAAGAAAGGATTGAAATCTTGGAAAATCACTTGAGACGTAATAACATCCGACTCCTTAAAATCCCAGAAGGGAAAGAAGGAGGAGATCTTAAGAGCTTTATAATACAACTACTAAAAAATTCTCTCACCTTGGAAGAGTCTGTTGAAGAACTCGACAAAGACATTCAGCGAATACATAGAGATCCATTTCGTCTGAATACAGCAAGGACCAAACCAAGGAAAGTCCTAAATAACTTTTTGACCTATACCCTCAAGGAAAAAATGTTAAATCTCGCTTTGAAAGCAGGCACATTGAAGAGCCCTGATTTTTCTTTTGAAATACGTTCAGACTTATCAAAAACCACGCTGGATAGGCAGTGGGAGCTTGGGCAGCGTATGAACTCATTCAGATCAGTTGGAGCAACAGTACAGATGAGATTTCCTGCCTTTCTCAGAGTCATGTATAATAACAAGATGCACAATGTTCGGTCTATACATGACGCTGATGATCTATTAAACTCCATTAGAGACCATGCACAAGCTCAGGCAGAGACTCACAAATAAACTAATATAAGCACTGTCAAAAGCGAACAGACGAACAGACCTTATCAAAAAAAAAAAAAAAAGGGGAAAGGAGGAAAGAGAAGATAAAAATGAAATGAACTTGAGAAAAGCATCAAATGAACAAAAAAAAATGGATGTATTTTATCCAATTGCAAAATGTTTTTTTAAAGGGTTATTAATAGGGTGATCTACATATAGATTAAAGAAAAAAAAACGAGGAAAATTATAAAAATCTATAAAATCTATAAAATAAGAAAAAAGGAAAACAGGTAATGAGGGGTATCGGAGTAACTCTAAACTAAACTTCGTTCCATACCTAACTTTACCTTCAATGCTAGAATTATAGCTATTTATTTCCTCGCATTACTCTAAAGAAAGGAAAGTAGCGATGGGGGGGTAAAGAAGGCTGCGGAACGGCAAACATCTGGCTTAACACCAAGCCAGAATAAATAAGGGAGGGTTTCCAAGGGGGTGGGTGGGGGGGTTGGGTGGAAAAATTATGAAATATCCTCATTTGGAAGTTCACTTTGGTGTTCTAGCCTTCATCTGTATGTACAATCGAACATTTGACAGTTTAAAATCAGAAAACAATAATAAAGTCAAGAATGTTAAAGAAATTACTGAAAGAATGAAGTTACAAGGGGATGAGTTTAAAACATGACAATAGTTAACTACATGTCCTGGAATGTAAATGGTCTGCGCGAGAGAGGGAGAAGAGAGTGTATTTTACAATATTTGAAAGACTCACAGGCGCAGATCATTGCATTGCAGGAAACACATCTTCTTAAGACAGAGGCGACTAATATATTGAAGAAACAAAGGTGGATAGACAAATTCTGTTCCACAGATCATAATGCGAATATTAGAGGGGTAATATTCATTTTTAAAAAATCTGCAAGAGCGCAAATACAGGAATGTAAGGAAGACAACACAGGGAGGTGGTTAATAGTTAGAGTCTCTCTTGATGGTCAAATGAGGACATTGATAGGATACTATGGCCCCAACTCAGATGATCCATCACATTTGAACACTGTAAGAGATCAACTAGTTTCAGTCCAGGATCCAATAATTTGGATGGGAGACTTTAATATTGTTCTAGATCCCAAATCTAGAATTTGCAGTTTTGTTAAATCCAGAGATACCCTTAAAAACATCATGACACATTTGAGCCTGGCAGACTTATGGAGAGAACGAGTCGGCAATAAACCAGGCGTCTCCTTTAGAAATAGTCGATTCAAACATAAATCTAGAATTGATTATGTCTTCTTTAGCTACTGTCTAAAGGACACATTGGTGTCAATCGATTATATACCATCACATCTCTCAGATCACTCTGCAATAAAATTCACTTTAGAATCTAATATTCTGGTCAACCACCCGTCCTGGTCTTTCGATCGGACATTACTGCTTGAGGAGGAAGAGGTCAAATTTCTGTCAATTGAATCTCTAGTTTTTTTTAATATAAATAGAGAGTCTGCAAGCCCAACAGTCGTCTGGGAAACCTTCAAAGCCTTTCTAAGGGGGCAGATTACTAGCAGAGCCTCTTATAGGTGGAAAATATATACTCAAAATCTAAAAATTCTTGAACAACATATGAAACTTCTGAAATCTAATATTGACCCCTCTTTAGTAACATCTAGTGATCATGAGAAATTGGCCGAATTAAAATCCCAATTTGGAAAACACCTTACAAGAGAGAATAAACAAAAGATGGGAAGTGAGTAAATCCTCTCAATTTGAATTTGGAGAAGCTGCAGGGAAGGTTCTTGCGTGGAAAATAAGAGCAGAAAAAACCCTCAACTGTATCAGGGAAATTAAGATACCTGGAGAGTTAGAAGCAAGATCTACTAATTCAGAGCTAGGGAGAGCTTTCTTTGACTTCTTTGAGGAGATTTACAAAGAAGACCTCCCCAATGACCAGAAAGCAAGGGATAGTTGGCTGGATAACATAACCCTTCCAACTTTATCAACAAGTCAGAGCAATCTCCTGGAGGCCAAGATTACTGAAGACGAGGTCAAGAAAGCAATCCGCCAATCAAAAAAAGGAAAGGCGGCTGGACCGGACGGTCTGCCTGGAGAAATCTACAGATCTCTTGAGGGGATTATTGCCCCCGTGCTTACGATACTCTTCAATGGCATTCTAATACATGGGAGTCAGCCCCCAAAAACGTGGGGAGAAGCTACAATTGTACTTATCCCGAAACCGGGGAAAACACCATTAGAATGTGGGTCATACAGACCAATATCACTACTCAATAACGACTATAAACTTTTCACAACAATTATCTCTACAAGACTGGCCAGTGTCATCGGAAAAATCGTTCACCCCGACCAAAAAGGCTTCATTAAGGGCAGACAACTAGCTGAGCTAACATATGAAGCTGTAGGCGCAATAGACATCGCTACTGCCTTTTCATTACCTCTGGCCACTTTAACTCTGGTCGCAACCAAAGCGTTTGACAGAGTTAACTGGTTATACCTTAATGATGTTCTGAGAAAATTCAATTGTGGGGAGAATTTCTGCAGGACCATCAAACAGCTATATAGTGCTCCCTCAGCTAGTTTACTGGTTAACGGGTCTCTTACCGAAGCATTTAATATAACCAGAGGTACAAGACAGGGCTGCCCGCTTTCCCCTCTCCTATTTAACCTATACATAGAACCGTTCGCTCAGCTTTTAAGGGACAAGGCTAATATTCCATCTTTTAGCTTTGGAGAGTGGGAAAGATGGGTAGCAATGTATGCAGATGACATTCTGATTTTTACATCTGGCCCAGCCAGAGCATACCCAGTAATCATCCAACGGGCGGAGGAATTTGGTCGAATATCGGGGTACGATATCAATTCCAGTAAAAGTGGGATAATGGCTTGGAATATACCAAACATTCAGCTGGGGCAAAAATATCCTCATCGATGCGCTACTTAGGAATAAGAATAACCCAAGATGTGGCCAGCATTGGTCAAATTAACTTGGATAGGGTACACACTGAGAGCAAAAGGCTCCTAAAATCTTGGTCACATCTACCACTCTCAATTATAGGTAGAGTGAATTTAGTTAAAATGTGTATCCTTCCAAAATTCACCTTTGTTTTCAACACTATTCCTACTGCCTTTGACCCGAAAATGATTGAAAAATCCCAAAGAGAAATTAATTCTTTCATATGGAACTATAATACCACAAGAATCGCGTGGAAAAAGTTAAGAAGAAGAAGAGAGAAAGGGGGCCTTGCATTGCCGGATTTACTGTATTACTCATGGGCCTTCCAACTGTCATATTCAAGAATGCTCCTAAAGATGCCATCTAATCTTGCAACTGACTCTATGTATAAGGCTATGTTAATGGGGGCTAATTTAGCATTGGATGGCTTTATGTTTAAATTTGGATGTCAGAAATTCTTTAAAAACATTAAACTCAAAATAGCACAATCATGGGCTAAAAATTGGTACAACATAAAAAAAAACTGGGTCTGTCATATTATTCCAACTACTCTCCAATCTGGGACTCACCCGGGTTACCACTGTGTCTGCGTGACAGTCTCTCCACGATAATAGAACAAGCGGGTATTACAAGATGGGGTCAACTATTCAAAGATGGTAACCTTATAACATGGGATGAGTTACAGGAATTAGTTGGCGTAGGGCTGTCAAGATTTAAATATATTCAACTAAACAGCTGGGTGAGCTCTCAGACGCGCACTGACGCCAACTTAGGGAAAACAAGCATAACGGAACAAAAGTTGGTGGAAAGAGCTATGGGAGGGAAGGAGGTAGCCACTTGGTACTGACAGCTGTTGGAAGAAATTGACGAAGAATTCAAACTCCCAGACGAATTATGGGGAACGGAGATTGGCACCCCAGGTGAGGAGAGATGGCAAAAATCTTTCGGTCTATTATATAAAATCGTAAAGCCTTCATGGCTAAGACGAAACCACCTCTTCTCTGCACATCGTGCGTATATAACCCCTTTGAAATTATCTAAATTTCTACCAAATAAAAAATGTAACAAATGCAACTTGGTAGATGCTTGCGACAAACATATGTTTTTTGAATGTCCTGACATCCAAAAATTTTGGGTAGATGTGAAAGAAACTCTAAACTCTATCCTAAACACATCCTTAGAAATTACCTTCACATTAGTCATCTTTGGGTTGGAAGATAATATCAAAGGTAAGGCGAAATCTTTTCTCTTCTACACAATTCTATTAGCGAGAAGACAAATTTGCATACATTGGGTAGAGAAAACACCCCCATTACATTCTCGGTGGCTTTCCTCCTTATATGAAACGTCTAAAATGGACCTTAAAAGAACAGCAAGTAAGCGGAACTTGGCTTTCTGGGACCTTCTAATTAATTGGAGATGAACCCGGGTTTTTTTTTTTTCCCGGGTCCTATGATTATGCCTTAATTACTCCTGGACCAGGGCCAGTCAAGTTTCGATAAATGTCCAACAGGTTGAAAAATACCTTGATGGAGTTGAAAGCAATTATACCTCTTCTCATGGGACATCTCTACTACCAATCTGTCAAATCACGTCTATAAATCGTGCAAGGTGGTTGGTATGGCCCTTATTGAAGAAAAGGCAAATGAGGACAAAAAAAACAAAACAAAAAAAAAACATGATTTCTAAAATAGTAAGACATAAAACGTCATGATAATTAATAATACACAAAAATATAATAACATGGTAAAATCATCAATTAAAAATAGCACATAATTCATTATTAAAGTTATATCTTCCTAGTATGCTGTGCTTACACCATGAGTAATTTAACTTTCCATTTCATTTGTGCATCGTAATTAAAGAGAACCCAATACAGACTAGAAAATACAGGAACATTTCAAAGCATCATGCAGTGGGTTGGATCAATGGCAGCAATTACGTTTAAAAAGTTGGACCGTATTCTCCATATCCAACTTGAAAATGTTGCTAGGGCTATCACAATGGGCTCTTGAGTACTGGTCTTCAATAATCTTAGAGCAGTAGAACACTACTGAGTACCGAAGTTAGAGCAAATTGGTTTTAGCCATTTGCTCCGTGGAGAGTTGTAGGCCAGTCATACAAATAAGATATGTGGTAACGTTTCATTCTGGTCCTGACAAAATACACATTTACTATCTGAGATCTTTTTTCCATTTGGCGGTAAAGGATTTAATTGGTAGAGTGCCCACTCGTAACTGGGAAAAAAGTTTCCTATGACCAGGCTTAGTAATAAAGTCCCAAAAGTTTTTAAACATGGGCTTTGGCTTATGTTCCAAAAAGGTACTGGTCAATGGATGGTTTCTAGTGGAGTGCATGTTATTTTCTTTAATCATGGTCCAATAGGCCTCTTTAAAAGCTTTTTTGGAGGGAAAGATGTTACCAACTGGATCTTCCCATAAATGGGTCATGCCCATATTCACCAGGGAGCATTTTATCTTTTGCAGCCATGTTATCTTATGTGACGTATCAGCGTCTCTAACATCTTTGAGTGCGTTTGCATAATGTGAAAGCTCCAGGGCTGACCATAATCCTCGCCAAAAAGCAAGAGGTCTAAATCTTGCCACCTCAACCAGTATGTTGCATCCCAATTCAGAATATAGGGGTTTAAGAGGTGTATTCTGAGAAAGGCCAGTGAGACTCCTCACATATGTGTTCTGGGCTAGAGTAAGTGGTTAACACATTCTCAAAACCCCAGAGTTCTGCTCCATAGAGAGTGGAAGCCAGGACCTTTGTGTTGTAAATCTTTAGGACTGGACCTATCGGCTTGGTCTGAGAAAGCCTATGCTCTTTTAGTAGTACTCCTGCCAATTGTGAGTGCTTAAGTGTCAATAGGTCTATCTGGGGGTTCCAGTCTAACTTTCTGCCCAATGTAATCTCTAGGTAGGTAAGTACATTGGTTTGTTCCAGTGAGACCCTATTCATGAGAACCCTGCCCTTAACCGCCTTGTGATTATGCAGAACCATGAATTTGGTTTTGTCTACATTCACCACCAGTTCATGATCTCTGCAGAAGGCCTCAAAGTGACAAAACACTTGCTGCAACCCCACTTGAGTTTTTGATATAATTAAGGTATTGTTAGCAAACATAAGTATTGGGACCTTTGAGCCAGCTAGAGAAGGAGCATCACTAGGATGTGCTAAAAATAATGAACAACCCTATTTATGAACAAAGAAAATAAAGTGGGGGTAAAACACACCCTTAATGTACCCCTTTTAAAATTGAAAACCAGGGAGTAGTATTACCCTGTGCACCCCATCGAACCTGCGCAAAATTGAGCTCGTGTAAATTGGCTACAAGCGATAGGAGCTCCATGGGCACGCCTAGGTCTTTCAGAACAGTCCAGAGCTTGTTACGTGGGACCGTGTTGAATGCTGATTTTAAATCAACAAAGGCGGCAAAAATAGTGGCACCTGCTAAAGTTAAGACACAACAATAAATTAAAATGAAACAAAGGACCTGATTGATGGTACTTACATGTGCCCTAAAACCTGCCTGTTAGGGGGATAATAATAATAATAAATGAGCTTGTAAAGCGCCTGGTTACACTAACTAGTGGGTACCCGCACTGCGGCTCTTGATGCTGTCAGTGGCACACGATTAGAGCAGGTTCATTTTGGCTCGATATCTGAAAGAGCCATGTCTTTAATTTTCTCCGTAATAGATTTTTGGATTGTTCTATCCGGAGATCCTGGGGTAGCGCGTTCCAGTGCTTGGCGGCTAGGTAGCAAAAGGATCGACGTCCCATTCTTGCTGTTTTAATTACTGGGATCTGAACCTGTCCCGAACCCCTAGATCGTAAGGCCCTGTTAGGAGTGTTAGGGGGACAGTAGGTTATATAGGCACTTCGGACCCTTTCCCCGTAGGATACATTTACTGATGCATAGAGCCTTAAAGAGAATTCTCTCCTTTACCGGGAGCCAGCGTAAAGTGGTTCGGGCGTTCTTGGAAGAGGCTCTCCTGGGAAGCATCAGGACTAGACGGGCCGCCGCGTTCTGAATACATTGTAGTCTCTGGAGGCTCTTACCACTGGCTCCTATGTATAGCATATTCACATAGTCCAGACGGGAGGTTACCAGTGCATGGACTAAAGTTTTCCTGGCTGCTAAGGGGAGCACATCTAAAGTTTTCCTACTATGCTATTTTCTACAATCCATGACTCAATTCTATTTAACAGTAACCTGGCCATGATTTTTTGTGTAGAGTCAATTAGACTAATTGGCCTATACTTACTGGGACAGGATCGTCCCCCTTTTTATAGATAGGTAAGATTTCAGTACTTCCCCATGAGTCGGGTATGTTTGCTCCACTAGCTATCACATTCACAAGCAGCTGGATATACTGTAGCCAATTGTCTTTATCTTAAATAAACAAGTCTGCAGGGATGCCATCAGCTCCGGGGGCCCTACCCCTTGGTATGGCATTCAAGGCAATTTCCACCTCACTTTTTGTAAAAAAACAGAGTCGAATCTGGTTTTGATAGTTGAGACAGGTCTTCACCAGCATCATTGACCCTCACCAAAAAATTGCTCCTCGAAGAAGGAAACGCACTTATCTGGGGCAACATGGTTTTGGGGTGCATGACCCACTCCTCCTCTCACCCATTTTACTAGCTGCCTGAATTTTTGCATATTTTTCTCTTTGCTGGCCTCCAAAAGTTCCAACCATCTTGACTAATCCCAGGTCTTTTTGTACATTTTCCGTTTAATTTCAATATTTCCCAGAACTTTTGATCTAATAGCTTCAGCCAGATGCTTATACACATCTCTGCATTGCTTATTATACCAGTGATCATGTTATTTTTTTTGGGGGGGGCTCTTACTAGTTTTAAGGGGTTTAATAAAAAATCTCTTAATCTTACCAAACATGTCCTCATGAACTTGGGTTATACTAGCGTTCAATTCAACCTGGGTAGAAAATCTTTGGCGGTCAACTAATGTGCTCTCTACTACGTCCTTCATCTGGGCAAGTGAACTTTCATTTTCTACAATCCTTGACCATTTGACCCTCCTTATATCATTACACATAATGACGTCAGTGGTCACTATTTAGGAGTTTTAAGATTGTGCTGTTACATAGCCTGAGACAGACATCTTTAGCAAGAGCGGGTTGTGATCGCTTTCGTTTCTAGGGCATACCTCCGTATCAATTAGAGACGACCAGTTCTCAAGGTTTATAAAAATATAATCAATATGACTACTTTTCAGTCCGTTACAGTAGGTGTAGGAGCCCTGATGATCTAAGGATGTTCTCACGTTCGCAGCCCTAACGCCCCTCTCCAGACTCAATACTTTAAGCTGAAGAGCAGCCTCTGTCCATTTCCTTACAGGTGGCAACTCCAGTGGGGGGATACCCCATTGTTCATCTTCTTCGACACTGAGGTTGCTATCTTCGTGGTTGAGGGGCTGGACTGTGGTATTAAAATCACCTACTATAGCCAGGTTGTTTAAGCCTCTATTTTAATCTAGAAAGCTATCAAGTATGGTAGTTGTAGTCTCTTCACTCTCACATTACCAACACTTGAAAAACGGTTAGTGGAACATACGTGTTGGCAGCATGTATTTGTGATTGACCATACATTTATATATTAGCACATATTATGGGTCCTGGGATGATATTTGTATGGTAATCGACTTATAGACACCATTCGAACATGGGGCATGTCATTGAGTTTATTACATGTGCGCCTAAATGTAACAAAGCACATCAACACAGACAAATCGACAGCTCTGATACTTTGAGTATCGCATGTTATCAAAGTAGATAGACAACACTATAGCAAAAGCAGAGTTGAGAGCAAACAGGACTTTGTGGTATTGTGACAGTTATTGAAGTGTTATTTACCAGAGTCCACTCCCCAAGCTATTCCTGTCAAGCTCCCAGAATGCAGGATGGCGGCGAAGACCTTCTCCTCCCAGGGAAGGAAATGTAATGGGGCGCTGGGAGGGCCACAGTGAGAAGTTGGCCTGGCATATGCTGTCCACTATTCTAGTGGGCACCTTGCACCAGTCCAAACAACCCTTATTGATGATAGGTTTAAAGACAACCTTTATTGAAAGCTATCATAGTGGTAGCTATGGAGAGCAGCGTTCAGGCTAAGTCTTGAAGGAGTGAAAAGCAGCTTGGTTCACCAGATTATAACCTCTTGAATGTCTAAATGAAGTCAGAACCACTCAAGGTATACATAGAAAATACATGTATTTATTACTAAACACGCTCTAGTAATCTCTTTATGAGATTACAGAGCAAAGTACACAACTTCAATGATTTAGAACTTCAGTAAATAGCACAATATACGTTGAGCCCTAGGGGCGTACCAAACCATATATTAAGAAAGTGGTATAAGAACCACAACATTACTAGACACAAGGCCTATGGTCTGTAGAATCACTTGGACCACAAGGAACCACCCAAGGTAGTGTCACAGGGGGCCCACGGGATGCGTAAATGTAAATGTAAATTGATACTTGTATAGCGCACTACTCATCCGCAAGGGTCTCAAGGCGCTTGTACGAATACCGCTGTGGAACCCATCCTGGCTTTCCCTGTGAGGCGTCCACTCCTGGGCACCCCCAAGGTGGAGGCCAGGCATCCTTAGCATTGTGGGGGCCGTTGTGGAGATTAAGCAAGCTATTGCCCAGAGTTGCAGAGTGGGACTCCATGATTGGAATAGGCACTGAGGCGAGAATTATCAGGTCCGTAGAATTTTGAGCCCAAGACCCGCTGAGGCAGGGAATTAAACCCTGGTCCCGGGCCAGACCTCTGCATCAGGGTCTGCCGCTCTAACCATTGAGCCACACTTCTCCGACCAGCGTGAGAACACAGCCGCGAGACACCGTTAGCTTCTATGGGGAAAGCCATGGTTGGAAATTTAAAGATAAAAGACACTTAGGAGAGGGCTTTGAGCAAAACCCTTTAGACTTAAGGGGTTCAAGGACAAAACATCCATGGGCGCACCAGAGTACTCGAGTTACCTCACCCAGGGAAGCCGGTGTAGAGGTGTCTTTTGGTGTCAGGAATCGTCGTTGATTTCAAGGGTGATCTGCTTCAAAGTGCTGCTGCTGTCGAAGTGGAAGGTGTCCACTGTGATCCAAGCCTGGATAAAAGATGAGAAGAACCTGAAAGCAGAGGGGACCAAGTCTGGGTCATTTGCCAGTGACCAGCGGCATGATAGACGAATGCCCACCGATGTCGGGTGATTCAGGTTTGAAGAGGTGAAGCTTGACTCTGCAGCCACGAGGACCAGGAGGTGTTGATGCCAACCAGGAGCTGTATTTGAGCTGTCCCACAAAGGATGTTGAGTGCTTCGATGTCGGTGCCCAGATTGGACCCAACAAGCCTTGGTAACAGCAAACCACACAGGAAGAGAAAAGATGCTTCGGTGTAGACCAGTAAATTCCTGGGGACTCACCACATGGTGGAAAGTCAGGGCACATCTGTAGCAACCAGAGAAGTCTGAGTAAGTCAAATTTACCTTCTCAGGAACCCACCAGTCAACGGACCAGGGATCGCAAAGGTACCTCAAGTGAAAACACAAAGGGCCAGCTCATGGAACACTCGTGGAGTGTAGGCCAGCAATCTTCAGTGGAAAAGGTGCTCTGGGTCTGGGCTACAAGTAACCCAATTCACAGCCTCAAGAGACGTCAAGAAGCTGATGCACTTGCAAATGTGCAGAGTGTCCAGGGGTTCTGATTCCACAGTACCCATGAAGGCTGAAGGTTTCAGCTGTGCTCTGAACTCAGGTCAGGGAAGTCTGAAAATCCACCTCCTGTGTTGCAAATACTTCGGAGTCTAGCGGAAGCTTCGGAGATGCAAACCAGTCAGATGCATCTTTGGTGCCTGCCACGCAGGGGAGTAACTCCTTTATTACAAGGGAGATTCTTCAGTCATCCAGCGTCGTGCAGATCATCGAAGTTCCAGGATTCAGTGTCAGAGCTTCGTCCAGGTGTAATCTAAAGTCCTGAAGTCAGGGGTTCCTTTCTTGTACCAAAGGAAGGGGTTGGACATACTCTAGGGACCCACCTATGGGAGGGTTTGGAAAGAGGGGTGGTTACACCCATTTCCTTTGTCCAGTTTCGTGCCAGAGCAGGGGCTATGCACAGGGACACCAAATTTGCCCCAAGTGCAGACTATAAAGCACTCTTGGAGTGCACCCACCCAGCCTCAATACACTAAAGCCTGTCTGGGAGGTGGTGACACCTCCCTGTGACAGGAAACCTATTGTCCAGGCTTCCACTGTCAGAGTTTCATCCAGCAGCAGGAGACCAGACTCATGTCTGTGGCTGCAGCATCCATTTTGTGATGCCAGGGCTCTTTTAAACTGGTACCTGGTTGTGACGTGGGGGACCCGGACTCGGGCCCCCCTGGCCTGCCTATTCACGTGTTTCCTTGTTTTACACAGCACACTGACTCATGGAAAACCACGGACGTGGTCAGCTGCCTTCCGGTGCTGGACAGTGAGGGACCCTGTACCTTTAAGTGGGCGGCGCCGGAGCGGAGACCCACCTTCGTCAGCTCGGTAAAACCCTGCCCTGAAACCTCACAGGTGTGTGTTACACCCGGAGGAGGAGAGTGGAGACTGGAGAGCGAAGAAGGAGCGGAGTGGAGAAGGAGTGAGGACGAAGCGGAGTGGAGAGGGAGCGAGGACGGAGCGGAGTGGTGGAAGAGCGAGGACGGAGTGGAGCGGAGGAAGAGCCAGGACGTAGAGGTGTGGTGAAAAATCGTGGACGGCGCTGAGGAGAGAGAGAGTGACGAGCGTAGCGGGAGCAGGCGAGGCCAGACCGAACCAGGAGCGGAGACCCAAGGAGACAGCCCTACGGAGCAGCGCGACTACAGCGACACGCCAGGAGGCCACCGAGAAGGCGCATCGCCCAGCCACGCTTCCCGGGAAGTGTGGCTAGGACAGGTACGGTCTCGGGTTGGGCGGGACTTAAGCGAGGCATCACTGCCAACTATCCCCCTCCCTTCACCGTCCCTCACGACTAGCGGGGTAGATAGATTGCACGTGTGTGTCCTCACCACCCCTCCCTTACCGTTGTTCGGCAGACCAGCTGAGTAATACTGGTTTCTTTTTGTTGTTGCTTTCTTTTTTGGTATCGCCACCCGGAGCCCTCGCGACCACGGCGGAAGCTAGGACTACGCCTCCCAGAAGACACCGGGAGACGAGACGACGGGGAGAATCTCGGGAAGCTGCAGAGGAGGCAGCCAATCCGCTTCCATACTACTGGATACCTGTGTTAAAACGGAGACTATACAAAATAATAAAACCTGCACTTCCTAAAACCCCTTTGTCGGTGGATTTGTTCGGTGACCCCCCTGAGTCCCCACACTGGTATACTGGTGTGTACATGTCTCTCCCTCTAGAAGGGTGGAATCCTACCCCGGCGCCAGAACTGGCGGGGGGGGGTAGGATCCCAAAGTGTTTGACACCAAACACAACATGTTTCCTTGCAGCCATTCCAAAGTTAGCATTTACCAAGAGGTTATAATGCACTTAAGAGTATATGGTCTGGCTGCATCACAGAACAGCCCCAGAGAATATATTCCGAAGGCTGCAGAGGGGTCCTGCTCATGCATGGCACCCTCTCACACAAAACCCAGCACCCTGCCTTCAGGATTGATAAGGCATGCCATAGGGGTGACAGATAGGTTTATATGTGTAGTGATATAAGGTAGATATAGGGAACCTATATCTAAGGAAGGAGTGCATACACCACCTTACACAGGCTGCAGTAAAAGACCTGTGGTGTCATTTTGGAAGGCTTCCCAGGGGTGGCATAATACATTCTTCAACCCCTGGTAGGCCTCTGGGGGACCTATGTCCTTGGTACCTAAGGTACCATACACTAGGGACTCATAAGGGTACCCCAGTTACCAAACTGGAGTGTACCTAAAGTACTTGGAATCATTTTAAAGAGGAAGCAGTTAGGCTGGGGACCTGGTTTCCCGGCCAAACTAAGTCAAAAAATATTAAAACACCAGAAAAAAAGTGGGGGCAACCATGTAGTCAGATTCCACCTACCTACAGCCACCGCCAGTTCTCTGTGCATCCAGCTGGTGGTTGTTGTACCGGGAACGCACCTTGAACTAGAGGTCGGTCCACCTCCTCCTAATGTCCAGCTGTGTGCACAGGGTGATACCAATGGCATTCCCTCTGTTGACTCTCCTGTCCCACAATTCTGTTTTTCTACTGAAGGAGTATGCTGGACGTGGGAACCAAATATTTGGGTATCTACTCTAATGATTTAATTCACCATGACTCCACAGGTTTGAGAGTAGCAGAAAACACTCTAAGCATCTTGTCACTGTTAATACAGAAAGAACACTCCCTGACAGTTATATCCACCATCTTATCAAGACCAGGCCACCAAAAATTGGCTCTAATAAGACACTTCATGGAAGACATGCCAACATTTCCCTCATGAGCAAGCTGTAAAATCTTATTCTGCAAAACCATGGGAGGGAATAATCTTGCCACCCTTAAAGATTAAACCACCCTCTGCCTCAATTTCCTCAGCAACTTGACAGAAAGGACTCAACTCAGGTGATGCACTTTTAGGCTTAGGTCAACCAAACCTTAAATATTGCAAAATGGATCGGCAAACAGGATCATTATCCATTTCCTTTCTCCATTCAACTTCAGAAACACCAGAAAATTCCGAAGAAACACAATCCTTGAGAGAGGCAACCATATCCAAATCATGATCAGTGTGAATACTGGGATCATCAGAGCAGGGCAACCTCAACAAGGATACAGCTGTGACATTACTCTTACCAGGGACAAACTCAACCTCAAAGTTGTATTCCTGAAGTCTAGAAGCAAGGCGGGCAATGCGTGCAGTGGAATTCCATCCACCCCCAGGGGACAAAATGCCAACAAGAGGCTTGTGATAATTTCTAACTAAGAACCTACTACCCCGAACATAATTTCTGAAGTGTTCAATAGCCCAAATGCACGCCAAAGCTCTCTCTCAATAACAGCATCCCTCCTTTCAGTTTCAGAGAGAGTTCTGGAAGCAAACGCTACACACCAATTCTCTTTAGCTCACCTTTGACTCAACACAGCTCCCAGGCCATATAAACTTGCATCAACTGTAATCACACACAATTTGTTAAGACAAAAGGACTTAAGAATAGGAGCCTCCACAATCTCCCTCCTAATCAATTGAAAAGCAGATTCTTGTCTTTCAGACCAGTACAAATCTGAAGCTGTCCTGGTCAACTCCTTGAGAGGTTCCATTTTAGTAGCAAAATTAGGTATAAACTTGCTGTAGTATTCGCAAAGTCATGCAAAAGACAATAGTTTTTCTTTATTGTTAGGTGATGGAGCTTTGGCAATAGTGTCAATCAGGGAGTTTTTAGGCATAACACCATTACCTGACAGAAAATGGCCAAGATACTCAACAAATTCACAAAAGATTTGCACTTTCCAGCCTTGAGTGTCAAACCAAATTTTTTAGTCTATCACATACAACTTTGATATAACTTAAATGATCTTCATTGTTCTTAGAAAAAATAAGAATGTCATCTTGAAAGCATTTGACAAAAACACTCAGATCTTTAAATATATGGCACATAGCTCTCTGAAACACTGAGGCAGCAGATGCCAAACCAAAAGGCATCCGTTTGAACTGGAATAAACCATGTGGTGTTATAAAGGCTGTGAATTTTCTGGAATCTTCCGTTAGTTCAATCTGATGTTACGCCAAACAGAGATTCAGTGTGTTCAAGCCCCTTCTAGCATGCTTACCATTTCATTGATGTTAGGAAGAGGATGACAATTAATAACTAAGTTATAATTGAGCGCTCTTAAGTCCACACAGAGTCTCAAACCTTTGTCAGGTTTCCAGGCTAAAATAATGAGGAAAACCCATTCAGAGGACTCAGTTTCTTCACTGATACCTACTTGAATCATTTTATCTAACATGTTCTTCAATTCTTCTCTTACAATAATGGGTAATCTTGTTTAACTGGTACAGATCCTTCTTTGACTTTCATTTTATGGCTGAAACCAACCAATTTGCCAAGCTTTCTGAAAAAACATTGGGATAAAGTTTTGGAAAATCATGTTTGGAAAACAATCTGTTATAACAGAAACAGGCTCTTTGCTCCTGGAATTCAAAATGATACCCAATTTGGCTTGATCTCGCCACCCCAACACATTGCCACCTTTAATAGCAATGTATAATTTGATGCGGGCTAACCGTTCCTTATATTCAATATCAAGCTCTTGATACCAAAACATATCAATTTTGGTCCCATCAAATCTTTGTGCAACAATATCCGGCTCGATGTGAGAGTCTAAATCAATTAGTTCACCAAAGCATTTGATACAATGCTCTTGGGTGATAATAGTCAAAGGCGAGCCAGAATCTGTCAAGAGCTCCAATTCTTTGCCCAATATGGTTTCAAAACACTTAGGGGGACCAAAATTGAATGTAAGAGGGTCAACAGGAACATTGCAAATGGAAATAACTATTCCAAATTCAGGATCTGAATGTGCCACATTCTCCACAAGAGTCTCACCAGACACACACAAAACCTTACTTTTAGATGAACTACCTGAAAAAAATGTTTTTGTATCCTTGCACATTTTACAGAAGTGTCCTAGACGCCCACACTTACTAAACCACACTTACTTCTTGCCAATCGCAGGACATTGTGGAAAAGAAGCAACATGACCTTCATTGCCACATCTAAAACAATGGAAACCCTTAAAAATATTATTCTTGTTGCTAAAAGCATTTTTAAAAAGAACCCGGGGTAACATTATTAACATCACCCGATACAGAGGTTTTAACATCCTTATTAAAGACTTCATCCAATTCTCTAACTGCTCAAGAGCCTAGTCAGTACTAATGTCCATTTCTAATTTAGGATCACCCATAATCCATAATTGCTCTTGTACTTTTTTGCTTTTAACATGTACAATAATTTGGTCTATTATCATCTCGTCAGTGATCATACCAAAATTACAATTAATAGACAAAGCACGCAAAGCTGTAAGAAACTCATCAAAACGTTCCTCTTCTTCTTGAGCTATATTATAAAATATGAATCTATTAAGGGCAACTCTAGTGGTTGGCTTAAAATGATTCTCAATGCTTAACAAAGCCTCACCATAGACATTGTGATCACCACCAGATCTGACAGAGGGCAATGTCCTATACACAACTTGCCCTTCCAAACCCAAACAGTGGATTTTTTTTTTTTGCTTTCTGCTGACATCCTTTCACCATCAATGGCTTTAAGATACATAATAAACTTTTCCTTCCACCTAGTCCAGGGAATTGGTGGCTCACCTTTGTTCTGCAAAAACTTGCTGGGAGGATCAAACTGCATAATGTTGTATTACTAAACACATTATACCTCAAAAACTGTGCGAAGTCAAACAACATAAATAATCTCAACCCACTTAAACCCACTTAAAATGAGACACAAGTAAACAAGTTAAGGTGTGCCTGTCACTGTGAAACCACAGGCAAAGAAACAATGAAACAACAGGCTATAAAGCGTAAAAATAAAAAAGGTGCGCGTATCATTGCAATGACAGGCAAAAAAAACATAGAAGTTACACAACAATGCCCACAGGTGTGATAATTAAAATATGCAGGGTAAAGTACCTGAGGTGTGTGTATCACTGTTGTAACATGCTAAAAATCAGAGGTGCGCGTATCACCGTCATAATGCACTTCAATGTAGAAATGAGACTGTCAGCTCTGAAGGTGTGCGTGTCACCGTTATATCACCGTTGTAATACGCTAACATTCAGAGGTGTGCTTGTCACCGTCGTAATGCACTTCACTGTAGAAATAATTTTGTCAGCGCTGAAGGTGTGCGTGTCACCATTATAACACGCTCTAATGCCAATCGAAAGCAGCACCAAGCAATAAGCACAAAAAAAAGTGTATAGCTACCGAAACAGAATCGCCCAGCAGTAATTATTGTGTGACACAGCAGCAGTAACTTTTGTGTGTCACAGTGCACAATTAACATGGAGATCAATCACAAAAAAAATGGCCGCCGTTTGTGACTTACGCAGGGAAATTTAAGGAGAATTGGGCACAAAATGAGCCAAGCAGAAAACGTCACAGATGACGTGTAACCACATACGTCACCATAATGAGAGGAGACTTGGGCGAGTGAGGATCAGCAAGCAGACCAGTTCAAACACAAGCTGCCAAAAACTCAGAAAAGTCCGAAAATGCACCAAAACAGGTCAGAAGTATACAGAGAAGCGCAATTTGAAATCCTCAGAAACAGCACTACCAGGGAAACCAGACCACAGAAGCTTCTCTTAATGCCAAATCACTCGTCACGCAGGGTCCAGAAGACAGCACTGTACCTATGTAGCAGGATGTCTTCTCTGTTGTGTCCTTCGGTATGCTGCACAGCGCCCCTGTCGCTGCGCCCAATACAAGACTCGGGACACGCTTTCACTCTCCGCGTGGTCCGGACTAATTCCGTGACCACGCCCTCTTTTATATGTATAGCCTGCGCGGCCGTGACGTGTCACGGTCGCGCTAACGCACTGCTACGTGCGTGACAACTAGACCGCATACCTGCGGTCTCCAAACATTACACTCCTTTCAACCTTTATTAAATCAAAAGAGAAAAAGGTAAAACCACAAACAAGAGTCTGTCTCAAAGTCACTTGGCTAACCAGGGCATGTGACAAATCAAAATGGCCGGCAGGCCTGTTACCAGTTCGATGAGCAGGAACCACAGTCTCAACCCACAGCAAAGTCCGCCAGCTGCGAAGAGGGCGCGGGGTTTCTTCTCAGCCCATAGCCTGCAGCTTCTCCTCGGAACAGAACTCTCCGAGGAGTGTCTTGTCGGGCTTGGTTTGGTGACAGCCCGTCGCCGGAGCATTGACAGCTACCTGCATCTGACCTCCCGGAATCCGGAGGGTTCGCCGCTGCTCTTTCTTCGGGGCTCCCGTGCGCACTCACTGGGGAAGTGGTGCTGGATGTCGTGGGGCTTGAGATGGCTCTGTCCTGGTCTTGATCCGGTTGATCTCCAGACTGGGTGAATGCTCGCTTGAAAAAGGATACACTTCAGGTGACGCTCTCGCCGTCGCGCTGGGCAGTTACCATCGTGCCAGATCGGCGAGTGACAGTCCACGGACGGGGCTCAAACGGGAGTCTGAACTTGCTCCCGGGGAACCGGTCCCTCACCTAGACCCAGTCTCTCTCCTCTATGGGCAATTCCTTGCTCCGGCGCCTGAAGCTGGCATACTCATTCGAGCGTCTTCTGTTGCGCAGGTTTTGCTGGGGGTCTGCCTCCTTTGGGGTCCAGGTGCTGTGATGAGGAAAGGTGTCTCGGACAATTCTGCCCATTGCAGAGGGTCCTGGGGCGGTAGTAGTTGTGTGATGGGGCGTTAACCTGTATTCCCTCAGGAACGTGTACAGGGCCCTCTCGACTGGTGTCCCTTCTGCCTGAGCGATCCTGATGACTTTGTTGAGGGTCCTCATGAACCGCTCCACCTCGCCATTGGCTTGGGGCCATCTGGGGGTGATCTTCCTGTGTTGAATCCCCCATTCCTGGAGGTAATCAGCAAACTCTTGGCTTTGGAACGGTGGTCTGTTATCCGTCTTCATTTGTTCAAAAATGCCATGGGTGGCGATTACTTTTTCCAGTTTGGCAGTCACTTCCTTGGCGGTCAAAGATGCTATTATTTCTACTTCAGGGTATCTTGTCAAATCGTCGATGACGATGAGCATGTAGCGGCCGTCCGGAAGATGTCCGAAGTCGGCGCTTACTCGTTCCCATGGCCTCGTCGGGTCATCCTCAGTGATTACCGGGGCCGGAGGCTCGGGTGGACCTGCCGCTTGGCACCAGTGGCATCCTTTGACCAGCTGTTCGACCTTGTCGTCCATCTCCGGGAACCAAACCTTCGCTCTGAGCCTGCTTTTTGTTTTCACAATCCCTTGGTGGCCGCGATGAGCCAGCTCGACGGCCTGTTGTGTTAGACTTGCAGGCATTACAATTCGGGGTCCACGGAGAAGGCACCCTTGAGCATCCACCGACAGTTCATCCTTCACTCTGAGGATCGCTTCTAGGGCCCTCTTTGCCTCGGGGGTTCTCTGAACCAGGGAATTCTGGAGTGACTTCCAGTCACTGTTTCGTGACGCCTCTATTGCCAGCTGGAGGACTTCGTCACCGCGGGTCGCTTCCACGATCAGGTCGATGCCCATAGGTAGGGGTCGCGATCGTTCCAGGATGATTCTTACATACTCCTCCGTTTCTTCCGCATCTTCCCGTTCCTGCGTGGTTGCCGCTCGGGGATGTCGGGAGAGGTAGTCGGCCGGGTTGTTTGCGCCGGGCTTGAATTCCAGCCTGTAGTCATACTCTTGGAGCTGTAAGATCCACTTTTCGATCCTTGGGGGAGGCTTGGAGACTGATCCACGGGAGAGAGGAAGTAGAGGCTTATGATCAGTGGATACAGTGAAGGGATGTCCATAGACGTACTTATGGAAGTGCCTGCACGCCCAGTGGATTGCGATGGCCTCCCTTTCAATTTGAGAATAGCGCTGTTCGGTCTCCGTTAGGGAGCGGCTCGCATAGGCTATAGGCACCCAGTCCTCTCCATTTTGGCTCTGTGTCAGTACCGCCCATAGTCCATACGGGCTGGCGTCAACAGCGATGTTGGTTGTTTTGGTGGGGTCGAAGTACGACAGAGTGGTGTTGGCGGACAGGGCGGCTTTGGTGTTCTGGAACGCCAGCTCTTGCTCTTTTCCCCAGTGCCATGGGGTGGTGGATTTCGTAAGTTCCCTTAGTGGTCTTGTGAGGTTGGAGAGGTCAGGGATGAACCGCCCGCAGAAATTCACCATTCCGAGGAAACTCCGCACTTCTGACGTGTTGGTTGGGGCGGGGGCTGCTTGCACATCTCTCACTTTCTCAGGGTCTGGCGCTACACCCTTGTCGGAAAAAGTGTATCCGAAGAAGCTGATGGTGTTCTGTAGGAATTGACACTTCTCTCTGTGTAGCGTAAGGCCTGAGTGTCTGATCCTTTGCAGTACACTCCTGAGCCTCCGGTGGTGTTCTTCCACGGTGTCGGCGTATATCAGCAGGTTGTCGCTGACCTTTAGGACTCCTGTTATTCCGCTCAGTACCTCTCGAATTGTGTTTTGGAATACTTCCGCTGCACTTGATATCCCAAAGTTGAGCCTACAATAGCGCTGGAGTCCGACGTGAGTGGAGAAAGTGGTGATGTATCTGGAGTCCGGGTGCAGGGGCAGTTGGTGATATCCTGACCTCAGGTCCACATTGGAAAACCACTTCGCTCCGTTTAACTCTCCCAGGATGTCGTCTATCGTGGGCGTCAGATGTCTTTCTCTTTTGACTGCGGCGTTGGGCAGGCGCATGTCGACGCAGATGCGCACTTGCCCTGGCTGCTTGGGTTTTCGCGCCACCACGATTGGCGATACCCAGGGGGTGGGTCCACTGACCTTCTCGATTATTCGCTCCTTTTCGAGGTTCTCTAGCTCCTGTTCCACCTTCTTTCTTAAATAGAATGCTATCCGTCGATGACGCAGGGCCACCGGCTGAATGGACCGGTCGATGTGTAAGGATACTTCCTTTCCACGGAGACATCCGATGCCTTTGAAGACGTCTTCGAATTCTTCAATGATCGTTTTGAGTTCTTCCTCCAATACTGCCATTGAGAAAAATATCAGATGAAGTTCTTCGGCTGTTTGGCCGCTGAGTAACATTCCACTACCTTCTTTGGTGACGTAGATGGTAGATGGTGTTCTCTTGTCCTGGTGTTGTATTTCCGTTAGGAAGCACCCGATTAGCGGTATGGGTGTCTTTTGGCCGTAAGTGAAAACTCTGATCTTCGCTGGTTTCAGACTCGGTTTGTCTCGCAGTTGTGCATAAACGTTTGCCGCCATAAGTTCGATGGATGCACCTGTGTCGATGGTTGCTCTCACCTCTTGGTTCTGTATCGTTATTCTGCACTTCGGGAGTCGCAGTTTTTTCCTCAGCGGCTGGTCTATGGCAAACACATAGTGTACCGGGTAGCTGTGTGCATCGTCGTCCATGTCCTCACTCTCGGGGTCTTCCCGTATGGCGTGAGCAGCTTCAGGTTTAGGCCTGGACGACCTGCATACAGATGCGAAGTGATTCATGCGCCTGCATGATCCGCACTTTCTTCCTCAGGCTGGGCAGTCTTGTGCTCTGTGTGGCGCACCACCGCAGTATCCACAGTCATTGCGGCGTTCTAGCGGCCTTCCTCTTCCCGCTGGGCGTTGTTTGGGCCGCACCACATTAACGTGTTCCGCTACGTGCACCTGTTCCATTTTAATCGGTCTGTGGAGTGCTGCTTCCATGTGAGACGCCCTTGCCTGGGATAATTCTTTAGAGAGGCCCAGCTTTAGGATCTCCACTAGTGGTTTGCCATCCTCTTGGAGGATTTTCACCCTCAGGTCCGAGGAGTAACAGCCTTGGATGATTTGTCCGCGAATTTCTTCTTGCTCGTCGTGGAATCCGCACGTGCTCGCGAGCTCCTTCAGGCGGCCGTGGAAAGCGTCGAGGGATTCTTCCGCTTCCTGTCGCGCTTGCCGGAATATGAACCGCTCGTAGTCCTTACTTTGCATCGGCTCAAAATGGGCGTTGAGCGCGTTAAGGAGCGTGATGTATGTGTGAGGAGTAGCTTCCATCAGGGTCTTGTAGATCCGATAAATATCCTTCCCACCAAGATGTAGGAGGAGCGCCCTGCGTCTCTCCCTCGCCGTACCTGCACCTTCGAAGTAGAATTGTAGCCTTTCAACCCAGTCCTTCCATCTTGGGGCAAGGGCTGCTGGCGCGCCGCCGACGGGGAAAGGTTCAATGGGCGGAATGGACGCCATGGTGGGAGGGGGTGCTACCTCTCACTGCCTCGGGCACACCGGGCGAGTAGCCGCAGGGGCGATACACCACACTGTCCGGGCTGCCGGGTTGCCTCTGCAGGGGGCTTTGTACTGGGCCGTCCCCAGCGGGGCCTCTACAGGACAATGTTCAGGATTGCACATATGCCGTCCTTCAGTACCACTGGGAGCGCGGGGAGCACGCTGGTCTTTAGTGCCAGGATTCCCTGCCTGGGCCGGGGCTGTGGAGGGGCAGAGCTCACCTCTGACCTGCTGGCATCTGTTATAGCTGGCGCTCGCTGTCAGGCGCGTGACCTGGGGCACCTCAAACCACGCCAGTGAGGGCCCTGCCGGGCCATGATCATCGTTAATCAGCTGAGGGGGGCGGGGCAGGGAGTGCTTCAGTGCACCAGGCGGGCTCATAAGGCCCTCATCACCATTGTTGTGTCCTTCGGTATGCTGCGCAGCGCCCCTGTCACTGTGCCCAATACAAGACTCGGGACACGCTTTCACTCTCCGCATGGTCCGGACTAGTTCTGTGACCACGCCCTCTTTTATTTATAACCTGCGCGGCCGTGACGTGTCACGGTCGCGCTAACGCACTGCTACGTGCGTGACAACTAGACCGCATACCTGCGGTCTCCAAACATTACACTCTCCTCTAATTGTCACCTCTTGTAAAGAAGAGAAGGTCCAGCAGGTAAGTGGTTTTAAAAGATTTATTGAGCAGCAGCACAGTACGTCTGACCAAGACTACAGGTAGCAGATAACTGACACAAACAGAACTAAGAACATGGAATGGCACGGAGAGCAGAGACGCTCTATACATTCCATGTGTGATAGAGGAAGGCAGAACCCTGGTGAGACAAGAATGTAACAGGCGCCCTGTGTGACACTTTTTTTTTGGCACTACCAAAGATTCCTTATACACGAATTCCCACACTACCACTTTGCAACAGTGTCATCTCTCCTTAGCACCTCACTCACTGACATACATTTTTTTATAGCACTACTCATAGTACACTCACACTCAATTATTTGAACTGCATGTTACACGTTGTGTGCAGCAGGCACATTAACCCTCTGCTCTACTTTATGAAGAGTCAAGTCTGCCACTAGACTAACTCCATCTCTCTTCAGCAGGAACATTAATCAGGTAGCTTAACATTTTTATTGTTGCCTGAAAAGCTGTTGGAAACACAAGCAGCACGTGCTTTTCCATCCATCAGTTATTTTTAAACACAGCACCGGCTCCCCCCTGAGGTCAGCACCAGGGGCCTCTGCACTCATCGCACAGCCCTAAAGCTGGCCCAGATGTTGTGCAAAGTTGCTTATGTAGCTCGTTACTTTTAAAATAGAATGATTAACGTCCTACTTATCAACTCATTATGGACATCTCCAAGTTGGTTCATTTGACCTGCAGCTAGATTTAGGGAAAGGCAGAGTATGTTTGAAGCATGTAATGCTGTACAATCATTATTTTTTATTATTCATATCACACTTTATTTTTGGCACATAAATGTGTTAAAACATCATTACACACAATTAGGAAATCCAGGGTAAAAATATGTTATAATAGCAGCAATGAGCAAAGAGTGATAGTCACTCGATAAAGCCAAGAATTAATATGATTGAAAACATACATTAACTGGGGATCCGAGAACATGCTACCAAATAGCACATAATTAATATATGTAGAGCCAATTTCATCCATGTATTCCTCCATCTTTAAATTCCAAAGGAGCTGAAGTCAATGAGCCTTCCCTCCTAGTCCTACAAAAGCCACCATTTACACGGCTCCAGTACAACCCCTTTAGCGAGGACTTGGAAATGCTACATGCTGTCCCTGGTGCACCCAGTGATTCTCAGATCCAATCTCTATTCGACACTGTTTAATGTCCCCCAGCCACATGATCCTATCACCCTCAGGGAGCTTTAATATTTCTTCTAGTCCCATCTGATAGGGCGTTAAATCAACTGAGGACCAGATCCTCCTCCAGTACAAAAAGGGTCTGCGTCTAACTCTGTGGATGAGAGATCTAAGACCCAGATCCAACCGGTGCGCAGCAACTGGGGTACTAATGGGGAGGTTGCTGAGGAGATATATTAAGCGATTCTCCACCATCTCTAAAGCATTAACAATGTCAAGGCCCCAGAGTTCCCCACCATATAATGCTCCCCCTAGGGCTTGAAGATAATAGATTTGCAAGGCAGGGGTTACAGTGCGGAAATTAGAACCCTAAAGAGCTCTCAAGATGCCTCCTGGATAGTGCTCCAACCTAAGTTAAAACTGTTTCGATCTGGGGAGACCAACCAAAACGTTTGTTGAGTGTGTACCCTAGATATTCAAAGGTGCAAACCCTCTACAGTTGAATGCCGGTAAAGACTTGGGCGACCCAGGTTGAATGCCATGGGTTCAAAACCATATACTTAGTTTGTGAAGGTTAATCTCCAGCCCTCTCTGCCCACCGAAGACACCAAACTGGTCCAGCAGGTTTTGAATGCCCACAGGGGATTTTGAGACCTGCAAGGTTTGTGGTCTGCAGACAGGAGGGCTGGGGCTTTGCTGTTGGCCAGACTCAGGGAGGTGTGGTTGCACTGCTAAAATTAGTCTCCAGATCGTTAATGTATAACAAAAACAAAGTCGGATTGCACCCCTGTCTTACACCCCGTGATACTGGAATATGGTACTATTCAAATATAGCATCTGGTGAAAGATCAACAGATTTGAAGTCATTGGTGGACCAAGGATTGTCAGAGGACATTTCTTTGCTGAGTGATCTTACATCCTATTGGCAAATGTTTGGTTTCTTCCTTCTCACTCTTTGATGTTGCCAAGGACGCATGATGAACACATGTTACGTACAATTGCCATTCTACACTCCTGTATTCCTGTTGCCCTTTTGCAACTGGTTGGAAAGGGTCAAAGACAGTGCAGTTATGGTTGGGGATGTAACTTCAAATGCAAGCAATGGTTGAAATGCACTTATATTACACGATTTGAACAAAACAATTCTAAAGATTTAACAATTGAAACAAAGTTAGAGTGCAGTGCTGTAACAAGCCCTGCTTGAACTCGTGAAACAATTCAAAGAAGTTAGATCACCAAGTTGTACTAGACATAGCCCGCACAGCATATGCCCTAGGGCTTCAAAGTAGAAATCTCTGAAGTGCTAGGGCTTGTGTGTGTGCATACATGGTATCATCAGTGGCAGTCCAAGTTCATGCTATTTATTTAAATTTTGGAATTCAAAAGAGTTCCACATGAAAATGAACATTAGGACAGGAATATATACAACCTATGGAAGTTTAAAAGCAATACTCATCAAATACAAATTTAAAACACATTTAAAAAACTTTAAAAATGCCTTTACAAAACATTGCAGTGGGAGGAGAAAACAGCAAGTGACAAGCTTCAACTAACAGTTGAACATTACATTTTGAAAACAAAGGTCTCAAGAATGTACGGCGTAAAAGAACTAATGCCAGACAGACAAATAAGAAAGTATTCAAATCCTGAACCCCTTGGGCCCGATTCACAGAACTAACTTAAGACAAAATCCTAAACTTACTACCATTTTGGTATTCACAGAAGGCACTTACTCATTTCGGTTTTCAAAGAAGTTAGGAGTCCTAATTTTAGGACTCTTAAATTCCTTCTGTGAATACCGAAAGTCTTAAAATTAGGATTTTTCTCAGTTTAGTAGTGATAAAGTTGAGAAAAATCCTAATATTAAGACCTTCGGTATTCACAGAAGGCATTTAGGAGTCCTAAAGTTAGGAGTCCTAACTTTACTACTACTAAATTGAGAAAAATCCTAATTTTAAGACTTTGGGTATTCACAGAAGGCATTTAGGAGTCC
The DNA here is from genome assembly GCF_964263255.1 of Lissotriton vulgaris. NCBI lineage: Eukaryota > Metazoa > Chordata > Amphibia > Caudata > Salamandridae > Lissotriton > Lissotriton vulgaris. Next base: position 1,581,025,436 of record NC_141689.1, on the reverse strand, counting down.
TAAAGTTAGGAGTCCTAACTTTACTCTACTAAACTGAGAAAAATCCAAATTTTAGGACTTTCGGTATTCACAGAAGGCATTTAGGAGTCCTAAAGTTAGGAGTCCTAACTTTACTACTACTAAATTGCGAAAAATCCTAATTTTAAGACTTTCGGTATTCGCAGAAGGCATTAAGGAGTCCTAAAGTTAGGAGTCCTAACTTTATTACTACTAAATTGCGAAAAATCCTAATTTTAAGACTTTCGGTATTCACAGAAGACATTTAGGAGTCCTAAAGTTAGGACTCCTAACTTCTGTGAATACCGAAATGAGTGAGTGCCTTCTGTGAATACCAAAATGAGTAAGTGCCTTCTGTGAATACCAAAATGGTAGTAAGTTTAGGATTTTGTCTTAAGTTAGTTCTGTGAATCGGGCTCCATGATTACAAAACTGCAAACAGTGTCTTTCTTTAATGTTTTAGACCAATTGGCAGATAATAATTTTAAAGGGAGCTTATTCAAGCGTAATAGCAACCAGCAGCGTCTAACACCATGTTCAAGATTCCAAGTTAGATATTGCTAAGGTTTAGTCACTATACAGCAATTAGATGTTATATATTGACTTTCCAGCTTTTTCACAGTATTCATAATCTAACTGTACACTTAATTTACTAGAGGCATCCTTTAGAATGGAATTTAACTTCATGTCTGACCAAGAACCCAGTTAGTCCTCTTTTAGCTCTAAGAGATTTAGTGCATAGATAAAATTCATATAAATGAAGTATTCTTTTTTCCATTTCAAAGATTTCTATAAGCAAAAAATTGCTTAGGTAATATGTATTACTTTTCAGCCACTGGTACCTCCATTGTACCACTGTTGCAATGCCCTGTACAAAAGCACTCGTTAGCCCACATTCTAATCTTAACACCTGTATTGCAATTGAAGTATTAAACTTACATAGAAACCTTCATATTTGCCCTTCTGATTTATTTATCATTTTTTTGAATATCACATAATAATGATGGTGGGAGGTTTGCCCTATATACAGGAAGAAGGTGAGAAAAGTGCCTCAGGCCCACCGTGTTATAAAAGGTCCTTAGTTAATTTCCAGATATCCAGATAGTTTGCAAAACTCTTTGGCCATTAGTTCTATGATACTGAGACTAGAAATAAGTGAGTGTATAAGAACAAGTATGCCATCTGCGAATATGTGACAGCTTGTCAAGTTTTTTATAGAATAAAATTGATCTAAGTTTAGAAGATTTAAACAATACCCATTTAACACTGACTCACCTAGAGAGAAGGAGACAGCAAATCGGACATTGGCAGAAGAAATCTACACATAATAAGATAGAATAGAAGCTATGAAAGAGGGGGTTATAAAAGCTTTAACTCATACTATCCCCTCTGACTCCCTATTGGATCCACTAGCTTCCTTTATGTGGAAAGAAAGAGAGGAGGAACTATTGCCCAGCCTTTTAAAAGTGTGTAGCCAATCTCTGAAGACAAGCATTATGCCAGAGGCCTAGATGAAAACAATGGCCAACCCGCTACTGAAGAAGCCAATGGCTGAAGTCGGTGACCCTTGTAACTATCGTCCTATCTTTCTCATATCCATTATACAGCTACATGATTGATAAGTATATCAGCAAAAAGATAGCTATTATTTGTAGGACAATAATATTTCGGAAAACAAACAGAATGGTTTCAGATCTGCACACGCAACAGAGTCAGTGTTAATCTTGACTATGGATGAACTAAGGATTGCGGTTGACGGTGGTCAGACTGCAGTTCTTATTTGATTAGATTTATTGGCTGCACTGGACACCGTCAACCAGGAAACAACCTTTACAACGCAACTTTTACACCGCACTACCATTACAACGAAACCTTTACAACGCAACATCCATTACAACGCATGCATTTACAACTCAACCATTACAACGCATGACACTACAACGCACACCACTACAACGCATGCCATTACAAGGCAGTCATTACAACGCATACCATTACAACGCATAGCATTACAACACATAGTACCCTTACACTATCCAACACTTACCCTACTGTTGCACCCCCTCGAGTTAGAATAGTAATTTTTACCCCTACACTATCCAACACTTACCCTACTGTTGCACCCCCTGGAGTTAGAATAGTAATTTTAACCCCTACACTATCCAACACTTACCCTACTGTTGCACCCCCTGGAGTTACAATAGTAATTTTTACCCCTACACTATCCAATACTTATCTTAAATGCAATGTAATGTTATGTGTTGTAATGGTATGCGTTGTAAATGTAGTATGCGTTGTAGTGGAATGCGTTGTAAAGGTGGTTTCAAAGAATTTGTTGTAATGGCATGCGTTGTAATGGTATGCGTTGTAATGGATGTTGCGGTGTAAACACTGCGTTGTAAAGGTAGGCGTTGTAAAAGTATGCGTTGTAACGTCATACATCCCCGTCAACCACCAGATACTGCTACTCAGACTTAAAAAGATAGGAGAATAGGGTGCCTTTTTGAATGGATCAGGTTAAACCTGGCAGGAAAGATACTAGGCAATCTCTTTCTCCCTTTTCCACTCAGAGTTGAAACAAATAGAAAATGGGGTACCTCATGGATCGGCGCTGGGCACGATTTTGTTCAATGTTTGTTAACATCCTTTGCTTACACTGATAATATCCCATGGGATCTCTTTGGAATTATGCTGATGATACTCAGCTAATTCTGTCCCTGGACAAAATTAGTCATAACCCCATTGAAAAACTCCATACCTGCCTAAAGGAAAAACTGCCAATTGACTAAAGAAGAACTGCTTAAAGTTCAAAGACGCTAAAACAGAATTTCTTCACTGCTTGCCCTCTACAGAACCCTATTTCTCCCAAACAACCTCGGGTCGTGGACAGCTCAGAGAACGTGAAGACCTCTCAGGCACTGAGAAACTTGGGAGTCTTCATAGGTATGAAATTATCTACTGAGACACATCAATAAAACAGCGGCCATGTGTTTTAGTTCGCTAAGGAACCTTAGAAAAATGTTTCCTTTTCTGCCTCAGTCAGCAAGAAGGCTAGTAGTCCAATGTACAATTTTGAGCAGATTGGACTATTATAATGCTCTTCTTGAAAGGAGCACCAGACTACCTGTTGAAGGGATTGTATAGGGTTCAGACTACTGCAGCTAAATTGGCACTGAATAAATCAAGATATTCCTCCTCGGCCGGACTGGGAAAGCTACATTGGCTTTCAGTGAGAGAAAGGATAGTTTCTAAATCAATGTGTGTAGTATTTAAAAAAATTGAAGGGAACTGGACCAGTGTTGCTACAAAGGAAATTTAGCCACTACAGGCCACCGAGGAATTTGCAGTCCACCACAGCCAATCTTGTCTGTGTACAACAATTCAGGAAAGTGAAGGCAGGTGGCAGGTCCTTCCAGATAAAGGCTGCCCAGCTGTCGAAAAAGCTCCCAGCTACCCTCAGAGCCTGTGATAATCTGAATAATTTCAGAAAAAACCCGAAAACATGGCTCTTTTCCAAAATAGAATAGGCTGAGTTGAAATAATATGGAATGGAGAGGTAATAGCAGAGCGGCATGTGGGTGGGAATCAGGATGAGATACTATATGTTATTTTATGTTATGTTAATGAAATTTATAGGAAGCGCGCGATTACCCTTGGGTGTCCTGGCGCTAGGTTCGACCTAACCGTAGATCGAAGCTGTTAGTGAGAAAACAACCAGGTCTTCAGACCCTTTCTAAAATAGAGAAGATTATCAGCGTTTCTCAGATTAAATGGCAGTTCGTTCCAAGCCTTGGAAGTACAGATGACAAAGCACTTTCCTCCCCAACTGGCTTTCTTAAAGGTGGGTATTTGAACATATTTGGCTCCCAGTGATCGCAAGGTTCTGGTGGGGGTATACCATTTGAACCCTTGCCTCAGATGGACAGGCCGGTACCATTAAGAGCCTTAAAGGCTATACAGAGAGCCTTAAACGAACCCTTTGTTTCACTGGAAGCAGTGTAGCTTAGTAAGTTCTCCTCGGACCGAAACAAATTTAGATGTAACGGACAGGAGCCTAGCAGCAGCATTTTGGACCATCAGAAGCCTTTTAAGAAGTTGTGTTTGGGCATTCAGAAAAATGCTATTGCAGTAGTCCAGGCATGACAGTACCAGGACTGTGACTACCGTCCTAAAATTGATGTCCGAGAGATAGGGTTTTAATTTTCTTAAAGTTCGTAAAATCAGGAAGCAGGAGGACACAACTGAGCTAATGTGATCACAAAAAGTCAATCTGTTGTCAACCGTTACTCCTAGATTTTTCGCTTTAGGGTGGCAACAGGATAGTTTCCTATTTCAGTTGGCCACCAATCTGGAGTCCAAACATGAGGGTTGTTACCAAAAACAATCACCTCAGTTTTGTTGGAATTCAGTTTAAGACAGTTTGCCGACATCCAACGTGCAATGGCCCTCATGCAGTCATGAAAACGGGCCCCTATTTCTTTTACCTGACCGTCTTTGAAGGATAGCACAATAGTTCAAGTTCAAGTTCATAAATTTGTATAGCGCACTACTCACCCATAGGGTCTCAAGGCGCTTGAGGGAGGGTGGGTGCATTACTTATCGAATAACCAGGTTTTCAGCTGCTTTCTGAAGGAGAGGTGGTTCTGTGTGAGGCGGAGGTGAGTGGGGAGAGAATTCCAGGTTTTGGCCGCTAAGTAGGAAAAAGATCTTCCTCCCATGGTGGCTCTTATGATGCGCGGAGTTATGGCGAGGGCTTGATTGGATGAGCGAAGTTGGCGGGTGGGTGTGTAGAAGGACAGTCGTTTGTTGAGGCATTCGGGTCCTTGGTCGTAGAGGGCTTTGTGTGCGTGGATGAGGAGACGAAACGTTATTCTCTTGTTGACAGGAAACCAATGGGGATCTTTCAGGTGATCGGAGATATGAGCTTGACGGGGTATGTAAAGTATGAGTCTGGCTGAGGCGTTTTGAATGCGTTGGAGTTTTTTCTGTAATTTGGCTGTGGTTCCGGCGTAGAGGGTGTTTCCATAATCTAGTCGGCTAGTGACTAGTGCGTGGGTGACTGTCTTTCTTGTTTCGGTGGGGATCCAGCGGAAGATTTTTTTGAGCATGCTTAAGATGTTGAAGCAAGATGATGAGACGGCGTTGACTTGTCTGGTCATCGAGAGGGAAGAGTCCAGGATGAAGCCCAGGTTACGTGCGTGGTCCATAGGTGTGGGAGCTGTGCCCAGACCTGGTGGCCACCATGAGTCGTCCCATGCAGAGGGGGATGATCCTAAGATGAGGACTTCCGTTTTGTCCGAGTTTAGTTTTAAGCGACTGTTCTTCATCCATTCGGCTACTTCTTTCATTCCTTCGTGTAGGTTGGTTTTGGCGGTGTTAGTGTCTTTGGTGAGGAAGAGGATTAGTTGGGTGTCGTCAGCATAGGAGATGATGTTGAGGTTGTGTTGGCGTGCGATGGATGCGAGGGGACTCATGTACACGTTGAAGAGGGTGGGACTGAGTGATGATCCTTGTGGTACGCCGCAGATGACTTCGGTGGCCTCTGATTTGAAGGGGGGGAGGCAGACTCTTTGGGTTCTTCCGGCGAGGAACGAGATGATCCAGTCCAATGCTTTTCCTTGTATTCCAATGTTGTTGAGGCATTGTATGAGGGTGTTATGACAGACTGTGTCGAATGCGGCGGAGAGGTCAAGTAGGATGAGGTCAACTGTTTCTCCATTGTCCAGTAGCGTTCGGATGTCGTCTGTAGCAGCGATGAGGGTGGTTTCTGTGCTGTGTTTGGCTCGAAAGCCGGACTGTGAGGGGTCAAGTGAATTGTTGGATTCAAGGAAGGCGGCGAGCTGACTGTTGATGGCTTTCTCGATGACTTTGGCCGGGAAGGGGAGGAGCGAGATGGGGCGGTAGTTGTTAAGTTCAGTGGGGTCTGCTGTGGGTTTCTTCAGGAGTGCGCTGAGTTCGGCATGTTTCCAGCTTTCTGGGAAGGTAGCGGAGTTGAAGGAGCAGTTGATGACATCGCGGAGATGGGGTGCGATGATGGAGTCTGCCTTATTGAAGATGTGGTGGGGGCAGAGGTCGGTTGGTGAGCCTGAGTGGATGGAGTTCATCAGACGGATGGTGTCTTCAGTTGTGATTGGGTTCCAGGCGCCAAGGCTGTGAGAGTGCTGTTTTGGTTCGGAGGTGGGTGGAGTGTGTTCTTCTTTGGACGGGTTCTCCAAGCTGTTATGAATGTCGGCATCGGCATAAGAGGTAAACTGAAAACCGAACGGTCTTATCAGGACTGCCAGGGATATCACATAAATATTAAAGAGCATAGGGCTCAGTGACGACCCCTGGGGTACCCCACAAGGCAGTCTGAAAGGCTGTGACTTGTTGTTGTCCAAGTCGACTGTTTGAGATCTTTCTTAGAAAAAGAAGTAAAGGAGTTTCCAGGCAACTTTCCTTACCCCCACCTCCGACAACCGGTCCATCAAGACTTTATGATGGACCGTGTCGAAGGCTGCTGATAAATCTAAATTAGTATCGCCTTCCCACCACAGTCCAGTGCCTCCCTTACCTCCTCACAGGATTTAATTAGGGCAGACTCAGTACTATGCTCAGCTCTAAACCCATATTGGGTAGGATCAAGTACATTGTTGTCACGAAGAAAACTACTGAGCTGAGCATTCATGGCCTTTTCGATAATTTTTGTGGGCAAGGGGAGTCTTGATATGGGCAGATAGTTGTCCGGATCAGTAGGATCTAAAGTAGGTTTTTTAAGAAGGGGCAAGATTGAGATCCTCTTCCAGGCTTTAGGAAAGCACCCGGAGGAAAAAATATTGGTAATCAAAGGATTTAGCACTGAGCAAATAACTTCCGATATGGATTTAATTACCGGGACAGGACAGGGGTTAGTGGGAGAACCTGAACGTATGAAAGACAGAAGTTTTACCGTCTCTTCATGTTTACTCCCTAAAGGGGTGAAAAAATCAAGAACTGGTCCTCCTTTGCAAGCAGCCAGGGTGGAACTCTCCGAAAGCAAATAAGGATCTTTTAACTCACACGTGAATGTAGAAAATATGGCCTCCATCTTTTGTTGGAAAAAAGTGGACAGTTTATCACATGTTTCGGGGCTACTGACTTTTTTGGTGATGTGTGGCCAGGTAAGACTTTTCTAAGTTTTAAATAGTTCTTTAGAATTAGATTTAGCTTGGGAGATTTCATTTGAGAAAAAATTATTTTTCGTTTTTAACAATAGCTCTTTATACTGTTTAAGGCTGTGTTTATAAGACACTTTGTCATTACTACAATACCCTCTCCTCCAGGCCCGTTCCAGCTTTTTACAGACTAATTTCTGCAATTTAAGTTGGTACGAGTAACAGGGGACAGAGGGGGTAGCTCTCTTAGGGGTCCAGCTCTTTATTGGCACCAGTTTTTTGCACGCTGTCTCAAGCCAATCTGTATAAGCGTCGGTAGCTTTATCAGTGTCACCAAGTGGAGAAAATAGAGTGTTCTTAAGTTCCACCTCAAGTTGTGACTTATCCAAATCTTCCCAGGCCCTTTTGGCTATAGCGCCAAAGTACCTGCAAGGTTAACGTCACTCTTTACAAATGTCTGTTATTATTATAATTTCCTGGTATAAAACCTTGTTGAAACTCTGAAATAAGTAGTAGGATGGCATTATTTATTCTAGTAGCCAGAATTGTTGTGTACATTTTAGAGTCAATATCAAAAAGTGGTATGAGGCAGTATGATTTAAGATCATGTGTGACTTTGTCTTTTTTTCAGAAAGATTGTGATTGTGGCTTCCTGCCATGAAGTAGGGAATGGTAGATTATTTGGATATCTTTGAAGACTTCCAAAAATAAGAGAGCAATGCATTCAATTAATATTTTATATATCTGTACTGGGACAAAATCAGGCCCTGGGGCTTTACCAAATGGAATGTTCAGTATGGCAGACTTGACCTCTTCTTTTGTGAATTCTGCCTTTAAGTCCGCAATGCATTTTCATCCATTTTGGGCAGACAACCATCTCTCAGTTAGTGCTGAATCTTAGAGAAATCTTTCCTTTGGTTCTGGAATAATATCTTTTAATACAGACAAGATTTCCTGATAGTAACATGTAAACAAAAAATGACCTTGTCTTTATTTTGGATGTAGTTTGAGTGTTCTTCTGTGGAATCATGACTCACTCTTTTTTATCACATATTTGGATTTGAGATTGAAAGTCATTTTTATTTGTATAGTTTTTTGAATTGCTAAGATTCGTCACAGTAATGTGGTCATTTGTTTGTAACTATTGGCACAATTAGGTGCTCTCTGTCTAGCCTTTCTGAGAAAGAAAAGATTGTGAAATTTCACTTTCGTGGAGTCTCAGGTGATGGCCGGTGAGGTGGGATTAGTTTTAATTAATTGTAAAACTTCTGATTTTAAATCTTTAATGTGATCTGTGTTTTTGATCAGATGTTTTGGAAAAGAACAACAAAATGGAACTGTGGGCGAGTAGTATTGCCAAGTGAAGTGACTGAATCAGATGATATATCTTAGTTAAGTATATTGAGGAAACCATTGTGCTATCTAAGCATGTCACTGTACCACCCCATAGTAAAAAGCCAATTGTAGGATCACAATATCGAATTAAAATGTAAAAATGTATTTTAAAAAGTGGAAAAAAGACAGAATTCGTTTTTGTTAAAATTGCACATCCTAAATTACACTGTTCATGTCAGCTGGTTAGTGTCTTTCTGTTAAAAACTGTTTTACCAATATGAGATCCAGAAAATCTTGAAAGAATCTTTCCACATTATTTTTGGTTAGACCCTGATACCAAACAGGACTGGGATAGATAGAGCTCAAAATTCTGGAATCAGGGCCCTCATCTCCAGCTGTAAAGATGCTATTTTCCACACTAGATCTAGGGAAACAGAGAAAGAGTGCCCTTACTTTTGGTTCTCTTTGGCAGCAAGGTATATTTTCTCTTTAAAGTGGTAGTCCTTAAGCTAACTATGATAGCGCTTGGTTTACTGCCTCGTGTAGGAGTATTCAGGTGTACAGTATGAGCTCTTTCGAGCGGTATCAGGCAGGCTGATCTATGAAGACTCTTTTCCCACGGATTTGTGAAAGTGTTTTGGCAAAAATGGTATGATGCATGGATCTGTGCCTTCAGTGCCTTCCAGTATCCCCACTAGTCTAAGATTGGAGCATTCTGTAAGTCCTCTCATGTGTGTGTCAGATATTTTATTTGACATTTTACAATTTCTTTGTTCTCTTGATGTTGTCTGGTTAAACTCCCCAGTGGAGAAATGTTATTTTCTTCATCATTGCAAGTCTCAATAAATGCATACATTTGTTTAACTAAAAGAATGATTTTTAGTGCCAAGGTCTCAAATTCGGGTGACTGTTCAGCTTGATTATACTTAATCACCCCACTGTATCTTAGAACAGTCTTGAACATGTATTTTGTAGATATAGATGTTGGGATTGGATGGCTTAATCTTCCAAATCTTCTGGATAGAAGGTGTAAGGTGTGAACATATATCTGTTGTGTTGCGCTAATATCTTCTCTTCTTCATAGTTTAGACCCTTCTTGGTTCAGTCTATATAGAAATTAAAACGTGAAAACTATTTGATCTTTTGGTCAGCTTGGAATTCAACTCCAGGATATGTGATTCATATTCTGTTTGTTTTTCTGTAACATCTTTGCATTTGATGAATTTTGTTATTACATTTTTCTCCGGTGTTATAGCTTCAGCCAAAATTTCTAGTGCTCTCTTTGTTCTGAGTCTCCTGGGATCTACGTCCTTGGTAGCTAATTCACCTGAATCAGAGACTCGTCTCAGGATATTCGTAAGATTTCTATGTGACAAGAACTTAAGACAGGCACCTATTTCAGGTCTGCTGTAATGGAACACAGGTTGATGGATTTTTTACAGGCATATGTCTGTGGGCATCTCTTTATCCTCTATTTGAGTTTACAGCGGATGTCTAATAGTCTGAATTGAAGTCCTGAGTAATACAGATGTTGTACTTGTTCTATCCTTAGAATAAATAGAATCAATGCAGGAAGTACTTTTGCTCAGATACGTTTTTTGAGAAGAATATTTCACGAGGTTCATGTGGCATAAAAAGGTCGGTCATTAGGTGCCCTTCGCGTTTCAGCAAATTCTCTACAAATTCTGCAATTTCCCTAAACTGTATGTGTATTGAACAGAGTTATTTACACCAATGGGTCCAGTTAGATCCTGTTCCTGGCTGATTGATCTGCTTTAGCTGTATTGTTAACTGAGTCATTGCAGTGACCAAAGCGTCTACTGGTTCCAGGTTAGAGAGGTGACTGTTTCTTGGAAACTGAGCCTGACCACTTAGAACCAGGACCACTATTAAAGCTATTGTTGGAAATGTCCCTTTTTGCAGGGTTATTCCCAAACCTTTTGCTTCTTACTCCCTTGTTTTTCCTGACCTGTGGTTGTTGGCTATAGGACTCTGGGCACTTTACCACTGTTGGTCATTACTAAAGTGCATATGCTCTCCCTGTACATTGTAATTGTGATTGGTTATCCATGATTGGCATATTTGTTTTACCAGTAGCTCCCTAGTAAAGTGAACTGAGTGTGCCAGGGCTGGTAATTCAAATGCTACTAGTGTGCCTGCCGCACTGATTGTGGCCACCCACATGAGTAGCCCTAAAATGGTGTCTCAGGCCTGCCACTGCAGTGCCTGCCCGCAGTTATTAACTGCTGTGTTGTCCTGGCCAGTGTGCACACTTGCCAGGCCTAACCCTTCCCTTTTCTTACACATTGGACACCCCTATGGCAGGCCCAAGGTACCCCCCTGGGCAGGGTGCAGTGTATGTGAAAGGTAGGACATGTTCTAGTGTGGGTAATATGTCCTGATAGAGAAATACAATTTCGTTTTTTACTATTGAAAGGCTATTTTGTCCATAGGTTAGAATGGGGAATGCTGTGTATCTTATTTACCTGCATATCTTCCCATAGCGGCAAGATAGACATATGGAGTCTGGTATCCCTGAGCTCAGAATTTAATAACACATCTTTTAGGGAGGATGGTTTTTAAATTCTGTGAAAATAGCACTTTTAGAACGTGGCTATTTTCTTGTTCCAACTTTTTGTGTGCCTCTGCCTGTTTGTGTATTGACTGTCTGGTTTGTCAGTGAGAGGGGCTGGGGCTGGCACAAGGAGGGAGCGGGGGGTCAGCACTAGGCTGAATAGACCTATCTGCACTTAGAGTGGTGGGAGGAGTTGCACCTGGGCCTGAATGGGGCAGTGCCTGTCTTCCACAATGCTGGCTCCACCTCCTGCAGTGTGTCTGTTGGCCCTGGCCTGCCCTCATATAGAAAGAAAACATGCCCTGGCAGAGGGCACCTACAACTGGTTTGGACTGGATCCTGGACCTCTCACACATGCAAGAACAAAAATACTTTTGGGGTTTAAGTAGCTGTGCTGAAACCCCAGTATAATTAGACTACTTTTGCCAATAAGAGGAATCCCTGCCAAAGAATATCACTGAAGAGACTGGAAAGGAAGACTGCCCTTGCTGTGTGTTCTGGGGCTGACCTACAGTTTGCTGTTACTACTAAGGAAGGGAACAGGGGAGTTTGCTGTGTGCTGTGTTCCCCTACCTGCTTGAAGGAAGGACTTTGATGTGTGCTGTGTCCAGGAATAAGTGTCTCCAAGGGCCTGAGAAGAACTGGCCTCCTGTTTATGAAACACAGTGTTATAACAGTTTCCTGAAGAAAAAACTATCCTGCTAGCACTGGGTGCATCTCCCTGGGCCTGGGTTGTGGCCTTTTGAATCCTTTGTGCCGCCTGCCTGACGTGCACTGTAATTATTGTGCCAGAGTGAAGTTAGGAGTTCCCGCACCGTGTTCTCACTAGCCCCCTTCTTGCCTGTGGTATCATGGCAAGGTTGTGGTCACCGCCGCCGGCCTGGGAGGCACCAGATTGCTGAATCCAGTTTCACTGCCGCAGACTCGGGTCCGCCGACGTCATGGTTTTGTCCTGCTGGGATTGGCCCCAGCGGGAGAGGCTGCTAGGCAACGAGAGAAGCTTTGCCCGAATTCACCACCGCAGGCCTGGAACCCTCACAAGGTCATCTCTAGGCCGCGCTCGGATTGGCCCAGTGAGAGAGAGAGTTGCCCGGCAACTGGAGGCTCTGCCGACGGAGCTGCACTGGGATTGGCCAAGTGTACAACACTGTGACCAAAGCCGGGGGCGCCTTCCCACAGAGGAGCTGCAACGCCCCGAGCAACGACAAAGTGACGGCCTCCTTTCCTCACACACTGAAGGTAACTGGCTCCGATTTAGGGATCGAAGCCGACGTGGAGAGAGGGAGCAGCGGGAGGAAGGAGTGGTTCAACTCCCTAGTCAGTTGATGACCAGCGCACGCTGAAGCTGGCATACAGAGGGTGAAATCTTTCCATCAAAGCTCACCTGCGCAGCGCAGGCATGATTAACACGAGAACAGTGATTCCCTGAGTTGTCGCTCATCAGCAAATAAGGCTCCCTGCCCATTGAGCCTCCTAGTCCTCGCTTCTGCCTTACAGAGTGTCAGGTGAGCAGTGCTACAAGAGGCTGTTTTAGTAAGAGCACAGTTTATACTGGTCTAGTTTCAATAATTAAGGAATAGAAACTCTACAGTGAACATTGGCTTTTTGACAACAGAAGCTTACCAGTGTATTTCTTATTTGGCTAAGAAACTTATCAAGAACATTACTAAGAAAAGATTGTCTATGTATGTTGGATATATGTAGTTTTGATCTTGCCGAATTAGATAAAGATATTTATATTTTTATAACAACCTGTGTGGTATACATTTATGGTGTTTCACCGTGTTACTGTGAGTGTTGATGCAAATACTTTACATAATGCCTTGGGGATAAGCCTGTCTGCTCATGCTAAGCTACCAAGGTGGTGGGCAGAGGTCATCAACAGTGTGTGTAACCTTACCCTGACTAGAAGCAAGGGTCCCTATTTGGTCAAAGGTACCTACCTCAGCCAACTAGAGACCCCCAGTTCTAACAGTTATTATTTACAGAAGAATAGGACACTTTACCCCACGGTTTTTCCACCGAAAAATCTTTTACAACGCAGAGCTTTACACTACAAACTATTACAACGCATTCCCAATTACAACACAATTTACTATTCTAACTCCAAAGGGGCGTTACTTTGGGGAATGCGTTGTCATAGTTTGCTGTGTAAATCCCTGCGTTGTAAAAGATTTTGTGGTGTATGAACTGCGGGGAAATGGCACTGTGGAGTAACGCATGCGGGGTAAAGGATGTTTCACTTACAGAACTGCACATACTGTTTACATCATCGCATCTTCCCTGCATGATAGTCATCTTGTTTTTTATCTATTGGATCTGCAAGTTCAGTTCCCATTTGTTTTTAAATGAGCTCTGCTGGCCTCCTTGATATTGGTTTGAGCTTCTCATGGAGTCCTCTGCCTTTCTCGGTACCTTGTTTATGGGTGTCCATTGTGCAATATTTAGGGAGTTTTTTGTCGTTGGGACTGGAGGATAGTGTTTGTTTTGGCACTATTCCTGTTTCATAACAGTATCTATCCAAACCGTTCCTAGCCAGCAGATGAGTGAGCTGTAATGGATCGGAGTGGAGGAAGTTGGCCAAAAACATACAAGTTCTCTCTCCTCTCACTCATATCAGAATTCAGTGCAATTGCTTGGCAGTGAGGTATCCTTCTCAGCGGTTTCCTAGGATATGCTCTTGTCACCCCTTAGAGATGTTTACGAAAACAGGACTCCCTGGTGGCGTCTTGCTGCTGCCACCGCGAGGCAATTTAAAAACAACTTTGCTCGATCATTGCACCCTAGCCATTTCTTCTAGTTCTGTGTAGAATCCAGATGCCCTTATGCTCCTCATAAGTCTGCCTATTCTTCTGAAACCAGCCAGTCTTTTCAGCATTGTTCAAGCACCCGGGCTCGAAAAACTGAAGAACAATCTCCCCTCAGCAAATGCATCTAATTCTTCTGGTACTCGTGGCTATTTTAGTCATTTATAATCAGTTATGGTACTAAATGAGGTACAGAGATTCACAGAAGATCTTGCCCTTCTCCCAGAGCTCAGAGGGACCACCTGGCAGCAATCGTCTCGCTGGCTGCCATATTGAAAGTGTAACTGAAACACAAATATAATAGCTTCTGACTATGACGTTCTCAAATAAGAATGTCTGTTTAACGATTTGCATGTGTAAAAAGTTGGTGAACAAATTAATTTTGTGTAGTTTGACCTTTGAAAATATCCCAATACTAATTAGCGGCCATGTATTTTGGATAACTAATCAGACTCTGTTAATAGACCCTCCTTGCATGCATTAATGGATGACCACCTCCTCCCCAAATCAAGTAAATATGATAAGTGATCTATTCAAATTCCAAATTAAAAGTTGTGGTTTAAAACAGCCGAGACAGATGACAGACATGTATAGACACAATACAATGTCTAAATAGGTTATAAAAAGAATGTAATATGTAGCCTTAATAGGATGCTATAGTGAGCATGTTCCTGCAGCGCTTCTAGTTCCCACCAAGGGGATCCATTAATTGATCATTGTTTTTATATGTTTACATTTCTAAGTATATATTTTTTTAATTAAAATATGTTCAAATTAAAACTAAAAACAGGCAGATATTTATCACTCAATCAATCAGCCTAGTCACGAGTATGAGTGGAGCCCATGTAAGTTTGGGGCCAGCCTTTAGTACTTTATTCTACAGTTAAAAAGTGTTTTATCAGGTGAAATGGAAACATTTCTTAGTTGTTCCAGAACAAATGTAATTTCCCCCTAAATACATATTTACCATAGATATAAGAAGGGTCAACTGCTTAGCTAGTAGAAGTTGTTAAGATTCATAGAGAAACGTGACAGTGGCACTCCATATGCTGTACACCCCTTCTCAGACCATGTGACAAATTAGCCAATTATGAGTTTCCATGTGAAAATGGGGCAAAGCATCTGGATTTTCCTTCTAATTACAGAAAGATCCACAAGTCACTGGATTTGTTGGGCCATTTTCACCCAGTAAATAAATGTTAGCAAGCTTGACCTGCCAAAATTTATCAGAGGAAAAAAATATTTGGTTAAGTCTGGAAAAGCCAAACTAAGAATTAAATCAATACAAATAGTGGTTTAAAAAGATGTTGGAATATTACAAGGCAGTTGCAAGTGAGGTCCTATTCACTTCTTTCAATCAATCAATCAATCAATCAATCAATCAATCAATCAATCAATCAGAGGTTTGTAAAGTGCAGCTTCTCATCCACAAGGGTCTCAATGAGCTGCGGGGGTGGGGGGGTGGGCAGCTCCGTTGAGTGCTGGGGTCATCCGAAGAGCCAGGTCTTGAGGTCTTTCCTGAACTGGAGCAGTGTAGGGTTTTTCAAGAGGTGGAGGGGGAGGTCCCGTCAGGCTTTCTTTCATATTTGCTTCATATATACGAGATAAAGATAAAATGAACTTTAATTATGAATAGTAAACTCCACCAGACAATGCACCACCTGTGTCTGAAGGAGAAAGAGAACAAGAAGTAAGATTTTTTTAAAGTACCATTCCTTCAATGCAAGGATATAAAATTAATGTTTTCAGAATCAAAATGATACTAGTACAACCTGGAAAGAGTATCGTAGCTGGAAGCAATGTGAAAGCATTACTTCAAAAACCCTGCAAAATACTTAGCAATAACAATAACATAAGATCTTGAAGATTTGCATTTGTTAATTGTACTCAATCATTTGAAAACATAGGGGCGGGGGGGGGGTGGAGGGCTTGATAATTATTACCATTGATAGCTATACATGTATAAATATAATACAAGTTACCCTTGTGCAATGTTCATTTTTCTCTCAAGCTATTCCCTCTTTTCACTCATTTTTTAATAAACTTGTTGCCAGATTGGTGGTAGCCTTAAAATCACGGTGAGGGTGCAAATGTACTAGGATAGGCCAGAACTGGAAGCCTATAACAAGGTGACTTCTGGCTTGCCTGTAAAATGTACAGTGAGTACATATGCTGATGTAATGTATAATCCTTCTGCTTTAGAGTTCGTGGGATATCTTCTCATTTGAGATATTAAAGGCCTGAGATTCAAAAGAGCAAATTTGCACATGTAAAGTAAACTTACATGCTCAAATAAATCTACACCCATCCTACAGCACACATGTATAGATTTAGACAGATTAAGAATTCACACTTCTTTCCAGCATTTCATGCTTACTCCTGGAAAATGTTGGGACTTTGCATATATTACTACATTAGGATATTTCTCCCTGCTCAAGTGTAGAAAGTACACAGCTGCACTTTGGGATTGCCGTTCCCCTGTCCAATTTTCTTTCTCTGCAGGATCAACATTTGTCCCATTTGAAACCCCTTAGTCAATGTGAACATTCTAATATCACCTTGGAAAAAGGTTTACTCATGCTTGTGACCAGGGACATCTTAAGGATTTCAGGGGCTCTGTGTCAAACGTAATTTGGGGGCCCCTGTTCAGAAGAGCTTTGTATTCATGATCCAATTTCAGCTCTTGTATGTCCTCTTTTGGCCTGGTCACTGACAGTGCACAGACATACTAGTCCAAATTCTAAATGTGTTGACATTAAATATTCAACAATAGTGACATGTTTTCAGTATTAGACTATACATCAGTTCACTAATATTATTGCAAATAATATTAGCAACCCCCACCCATTTTTCATATGTGAGGTCTTTTTTTTGATCTAAGAGAAACTTTGTTATGAATATTGCATAGCGTTGAAAAATAAACAAGTCTCTGCATAGTATCTGTGATAAACTACCACACATCAGCTACATTAAAATTAAATAAAAGGAAAATGGTACTTGAAAATAATCTGTTTCAGAATTATTCAAGGTCAACATGGCAAGATTCCCTGCAGAAGACAGTTGGCTGTATCTGAGGCCTCCCGAAAGACTGAGGCCCTGAGCCAGGGCCCACTTTGCCCTTGCCTTAAAACATCTCTGCCTTTGACAAGATTAAATATCCAATCTTTTCCAGGCTGTGAATGGGTCAGGGAGAACTGTGTAAATCACACATGTGTACATTTGTTGGCGTGTATATGCTAAGTACTCTAGACCTGGACCGCTCACTTCCTGGCTTCTTCCATCCTGTGTAGCTACATGTTTCTGTGAATAAATCATTTTCTCCTTATAAAATAAAATATTGTCATATTCAAAGTAATTTTACGCTTGCTAATAAAGTGGTTTAAGGTATGTCAGCTACTCAGGTCCTTAGATGTCAATGCATATTTATAGTCGCCAAGAAAGGGCTGAATTCAGAAACCCGTGTCCATTAATTCTTTTAATTTAGGCTGTTTTTACTCCACCTCCTTTTGGCGGCAAATGACAACTTTCGTTTTTGAACGCAGTTGTCTCCCGCCTAAAGGCAGATTTAGCTCTCCGAAGAGTGCTCCCCCTACTTTGACAACATAATAAAATGTGAATGTAAAGCAGCCCCCTGTAAGAATATGAACAAATTTAGAAATTCCCCTTGGAAACAGTTTCCCATTAATCAACTAATAGGTCCCTTGGGCTCTCAGCAGATGATGAATCTATGTGGTAATAGCTCTCTCTGAAATATCCTTAACTTGCAACTGGGTCTCCTTATAATGAGATGTAAATGTATCTCTTGAGGGTATTAATCAGTTTTACCACATACTTTCATCTTTTACTAGCAGGGAAAGGATGCAGGTATTTCATTGCCTGTATTGGTTACTGTGTCTGTACGATAATTTTTGTAACATATGTGTTCCCTACACGGACGTTGGCAGTCGAGAAAGAATGAACACCTTTGAGATACATTAGAGGACAAATGGATTAAAAAAGAGGAGATTGAATTCATATCAGATTTGGAGTTACAAATGCTAGCTTCGGTATTATGCTCTTAAGAAAGTAAAGCAATAAATGGAACTTTTTATGCTTACTGAAGAAAGAGACGTTCCCTCTCCCTTGAAACGCATGCCTGGGATTAGGGCCATATGTAGGTAATTTTGAAATACCGATTCCTAAATACCGAATTTTACTGATTCGGTATTAAGAAATCGGTATTTCCGATGTACGTAAAAAGTCGGTAATTTGTACTGATTCGGTAAAAATCGGATACATTTTACCGAATCCTCAATACCAATTGGTAAATACTGAATCGGTAATTACCGAATCGGTAACTATCACCGAACCGGTAAATATTACCAAAATGGTAAATACCAAATCGGTAAATACCGAATCGGAAATTCAAAACACCAGCAATTGAGGAATCAGCCAATCCTGTGCATCCACCACCTCTCCCAACCAGGAAGTGGCCACATCCATGCAGGGGCACTCAATCAGAACCTTCTGGAGAGGCTGGGAGTGCAGAGGAGACCAACTGAGCCACTGGGTGAACTTTTGCTACAAAACGTGCACAATGGCTAGCCAGGACACAGAAAGAGAGGGAGGTGAAAGGAAGAGGAAGCTGAAATTCAGTGCAAGGGAGCTGCAGGTGCTGGTTGAGGAGGTGTTAAAACAACATACCAAGTTGTTTGGGAAGCAGTCCTTGCAAGTGGCTGAGTCAGAAAAAAGGAAGAGCTGGCTAGGAATTCAGGCACAGGTGAATGCCATAGGAGTGACCCCCCGGGACATTGAAGTGCTTAAGAAAAGGTGGTATGACATCAGGAGCATCACCAAAAAGAAGATGGCGGAGAACAAAAAACAAGACAGCCAGACAGGAGGAGGAAGGAACAGGGCACCTGCCCTGACTGAACTTGAGCAGCTTGTGGAGTCCACCATAGAGCCAGAAAGTGTCTGTGGAATCGGGGATGCAGACAGCTCAGCCAGAGCTGCTACCAAACAAGGCAAGAAGCATGCACAGCATTGTGCACCCCCCCTTCCCTATCCCCAATCCCCAATTAGGCTGTGTGAATCCCACTTCAGTACAGGTTTTTGTAAAGACCAGCAATGCATTATGGGAGATGTAGTCAGTGAAACCCCAATCATGACAGCAATCACACTGAACAACAAGGCATGTCACACACATCAGTGATAAGCAAGCAGAAGGCATTCAGATAGTGTGCCAGAAATGTAAATTTATTATAGCTGTGCAGAGCTGCCGGACTACTGAGCTAATGTACAATTTCTGTCCACAGGCGAGACATCACGCAGGTCTGATCAGAACAAGGCAGGACGGGCAACCTGGAAGGAAAGAGCAGTGGAGGCCAGTGCAAGTACAGGATACACCACACCACCACCACCGGCATCACCACCACTGCCAGCCTCGCCACCACTGCCATCGTCACCACCACTGCCAGCGTCACCACCACTGGCAGCGTCACCACTACTGCTAGCCTCACCCCCACTGCCAGCATCACCACTACTGCTAGCCTCACCAGCAGCAACAACACCTGCAGTGGTAAGACCCAGGAGGCATGCTGTTGTCACACTCCAGGAAATGGAGTCGTCCTTAGAAGACACAAGGGGGGGGGGGAAATATGAACTGTGCCAGTTTATGGCAGTAATGCAGGTTTGCAGTTCACCTCTGAGAGAGCGCACACAGGTGCCAGATGCTGCAGGGCCCGGGAAAACAGTCCACCTTTACAGGGTGAGGATCATGGTGTCTTCGCAGGGCTGGAGGCAAACATGGTGAAGGTGCAGCACCTGCAGGGCAAAGCAATTCAGTCAGTACAGCGGCAAATGAAGCACCTCAACAACAGCATGGGGAACATTGAGAAGGGCATCAGCACTATGACCTCCACACTGGCTGAGGGCATGAAGGGGATGGCTGAGGGCATGCGGGACATATGCCAGTCAGTGATGCTGCTGTGCAACAAACTGGATGAGGACAGGGTAGCACGGCGCAGGGAAAGGCAGAAAATGGGACACCATACAAAGGCAGTGAACCGCCTAGCAACTGCCACTTCTCTGCTCTGCAGGCACTCCGTGGCCATGCAGGAGGGGCTGGCACACTGCAGCCGTGGCATCTCTAGGGGGCTGGTCAAGGTCACAACTGCACTAAAAGTGTTGCTGACAACTCAGACTGCCACTACTGGTGCTGTGGATGTGGGGGACAGTGAGGAAACGACCAGTGGTAGCAGCATTACCCCCCTGTAACTGACACCCGGAGGAGCAGCAGAAGGCATGGGGCTGGCACTGGATCCACAGCCAGTGAAGACAGTCAGCTGATGGCATTCAGCAGTGTTGTGCGTGGCCGCAGACGCTGATGCAGCCCACACTTTTTGCAATTATTTTGTTGAGGTAACCCATGACATCCTCTTGGGGTTGTCACAATTTGAACTGGCTGGTTGAGCCCTTTGTGTAGTGGCGTAGTGCCCTATTATTAAAACTACGTCATTTACACATAACAACTGGCTGTGTCTCCTTACTTACTTAAAAATAGTTGCGTGTGATCTCTACCCGTCTTTGTCTCCCATCTGGGGCTGGCACTACTCCTGCTGCATTGGACTCTGGCTGTGCAAATTCATCATCATCGTCCTCAGAGTCAGTCAATTCAAATTCTGTTCCTTTCTTAGTGGCAAGGTTGTGAAGCATAGCACAAGTTACAATGATTTTGCAGGAGATGATGGGTGTGGACTGAAGGGCGCCTCTGCTTTTGTGGAGTCAGCGGAACCTGCTTTTCAATAGTCCAAACGTGAACTCCACAACGTTGCGTGTTGATTTGTGTGCCACATTGTATCATCTCTCACTCGGGGTTGATGGGTTTAGGTAGGGAGTAAGGATAAATGACGCACAGCATATGAGCTATCGCCAAGGTGAGAAAGAGAGTGTAATTAATTACATACACCAAAACACATTCATCTGCAGTATCTATCAGAGTGTGTCACTGTGATATACCTAGCAGGTATCCTTCTCCAAATTCTCCCACAGCCAGGCGTGTGTAGATCCCACTGTTCTGGAATATCTATGAGTGGTGGGTGCTCCCAGGAAATTTGGCCACAATGTTGGTGATTATGTTGGCAGCATCGCAGATTATCTGCACATTTAGGGAGTGGATGGACTTTCTGTTCCTTTAGATATACTCAGTGGCTGAAGGTGGGCAGATTGGAATGTGTGTGCCATCAATACACACTGTGACATGCAGGAACTGTACCATTTGGTAAAAGTCTGCCTTGGTTTTCAGCAGTTCTGCCTGTGTGTTTGGGAAGCTAATTTAGTGATGCATTCTCCTCATCATGGCATCCAGGAACTTCCTAAAGAAACGGGACAGGCAACTTTGAGACAACCCACCTACCGCAGCTATCACCCCCTGGTAACTGCCAGATGCAAGTAGGTGTAGGCTACAGAGCACCTGCACATGTGGTGGTATGGCGTGGGCCCATGGTGTTGGGTGCTCGAGGAGTGGGTGCAGGTACCTTATCAAGTCCAGGATGGTTTGGGGGTGTAGCCTGTACCTTTCATGGATCTCAGTTAGTTGGAAGAGTGTGATGTTCTGTCTGTAAACGCTCTCCTCCCGACTCCAGATCCTCACTCCTGCTGCCTGTAGCCGTAGTCGCCTTACAATCACAAAGAAAGTCGCCATAGAGATCACACTTTTGTATTTTGGGACTGTTTTTATACACTGCAGCTGATTACCACCTGCTTTCAGTCAGTGTTAATGACTGACTCCTAAATACAGAATTTCATGAAATTCGGTATTACCGATTTTACCTACATCTCTTTTATAGTTTTTACTGTTTCTTATTTATTCTGATTCTGTAAATTAGGAATCGGTTATTCCGATTCGGTAGTTTAGAAATCGGTAATAAGAAATCGGTATTTACTGATTCCTAATTACCAAATCCTTCCCTACATTGCGCATGCCTATTTACCAGTCGGTAACTATGAAATTTACAGAATTTCTCTGTTTCCGACCGGTATTTGGGCCACCTACATATGGCCCCTAATGTTCCTTACCAAAACTTGTGTCAGCTATCCCCAGTGACTACCGCTTTGCGGGAGTAAATCGGGCCAACAGTAAGGTGGGAGGTAGGGTTGCAGTGTACCTACACTCAAGTGGGGAAATCTATTTTAGGAAACTCCTGAATAGAAGCTTTGTACTTTAGTATAACTGTTGCACCCAACATAGTCATGGCCGGAATCCTAATTGATAGACCCCCTACCACCCCACCCCAGCATCTATTAGAACTCTGCAATATAGTTGCTGACTTGTTGCTTAAACATCCCTACTTTATGATCCGTGGCGATTTGAACATGCATGTGGATGATATTCACTGCACTGAAGCAGGCCAGCTCCTAGAAACTCTGGAAGGCCTCAACTTGACCCTGCGGGTTAGTGGCCCCACCCATTGGGCAGGTTATACGCTTGACTTACTTTTCTCTAACAACCCTAATTTTTCCCATTCCTCTTACATGGTCAGGCCATTTTTTAAACCCGTTTAGAATGGCAATACCCTCTTATTTGGCTAATTCTTCCTTGGCCCGGGATTACAGCAGGAAATGGTATAAAATTACCTGTAATTCTATTGCTATGACACCTGCTCTTTCCTCTACCCCCCCCTCGTCAGCTGGCTGGTGATCCAGAGCTAGATGTGTCTAATTTCAATAGCTGGCTCTCCTCAGCGCTTGATATTGTCGCCCCCTTGCAACCTATTATTTCGGCAAGACAAAAACCTTCAGCCCCATGGTGTACCCCGGCACTGAGTACAGAAAAAAGTCGCTGTAAGAAACTTGAGCACAGCTGGAGATCATTTTATGATCCAGAGGCTAAATTAATCTACCAAGCCGCCATAAAGAATTTTCACAAATTTAAGCGCTTAGCAATAAGAGAGTACGTCATCAATAAAGTCAACATCGCCGGTAATTCATCAGAAACTCTCTTCAAAATAGTTAAAGATTTTACTAAGCCATCTGCTATATCAAGTTCAGTTCCTCCCACCCAGGATCTCTGTAATGGGCTATCGGACTTCTTTCACGATAAAATTCTTAACATCAATACAACCTTTGTCCCAACACCACGCTCTACTATCCAAGACACCAGGGCAGCTAATAGTGATGTGTTTACGTTTTTCCACCCGATCGCCATAGATATTTCATTTAAAAAACTTCTCGCCTGCAAATCAGGCTCCCCAAAGAATCCCTGTCCAGCACAATTAATTAGCTCTTTAGCCCCCTCATTATTTTCCCTGATGTGGAATTACTCCCTGCGCACTGGGACTTTCCCCTCAATCTGGAAACAGGCCCTCCTAGTACCAATTCTTAAAAAAATTTGATGCTGATCCATCTGTCTTTAAAGACTATTGTCTATTTCTCTTTTACCAAAGCCAGTCAAAGTCTTGGAAAAATTAGTTCAATAACAACTGTCAAGTTATCTCGAAACCCATCATCTTTTCCATGATTCCAAGTCCGGGTTTAGATCCGGTTAGAGTACTAAGACTGCCCTCATTAAACTCTCTGAGACTGTTCACAATGCGTAGATGCAGGCAAAGCAGCTACATTAGTGCTTCTTGACTTGTCTGAGGCATTCGACACAGTCTATCATGCTATCTTGCTTGAGAGATTTCACAGTCTCGGGATCCAGGACACCCCTTTGTCATGGATACAATCCTACCTTAGCGGCCGCACCCATCAAGTCTCTCTTTAGCCATTTGTCTCTGTGGAGAAACCCTTGAACTGTGGGATTCCCCAGGGCTCTATTTTGAGCCCACTCTTCTTCAATGTCTACCTCTCCTCTTTGCCTACAATGGTAGAATCCTGCTGAGTCAGAGTGATCTCTTAGGCTGACAAAACACAATTGGTGTTCTCATTGAAAGATCACTCTGAAGCAGCATTTTCTAATTTCAGACACTGTTTGTGTAATATCTCCACCTGTATGTCATTGAATACGCTCAGGCTCAACTCAGACAAAGCTAAGGTGCTGTTTTTTAAGTAAAAAAAAAAACCTCTTTCAGTACTCTGGTGGCCATCTGAGCTGAATCCCCTCCCTCCCACCGAAACCTGTGGACTCAGCTAGGAATCTTGGGTTCGGGTTTGATAATGAGCTATCCTGCAAATCCCAAATCTACCAGGTCTCCTCTGCCTGTTTTGGTAAATTTCACATGCTCCGCAAAATCCTTCCTTTTCTCCCACTGGACTCTCGTAGGACTATTATTCATGCCCTGATCACCTCACATCTCGACTATGCAAATAGTCTTTATGTGGGGGCACCAGCATATCTGATCAGATGCTTACAGATTGTTCAAAACACGGCCGCTGGGCTGATTTGCAACATCCCATATCGCCAATCGATCACACCCCACTTAAAGAAGATTCACTGGCTTCTATTGATCAAACGTATCCAGTTCAAGTCTCTTGTCCTGGCTTTTAGAGCGATTCAGGGTCGTGGTCCATCTTATCCTAGAGCTCGACTTAAGCACTTTCGTTCTACTCGTCCCCCTAGATCGAATCATCTTCTCGTTTTGGCGACTCCTCACTTTCGCCGATCCAGAATGGGTGGCAGAGCTTTTGCTGTGATTATTGCCAAAACTTGGAACAGCCTGCCACTCTCCCTGAGTATGGCAGAGTCTGAAACTATTTTCCAACGTGTTCTGAAGACCTGGCTGTTTTCCAGCCCTTAGCCCCCTACTGGTACCTGCATCTGCAGCCTGTCTTAGCTCCGGGACCCCCCAGCTGGGGGTAGCTGTGCTCTTTATAAGTTTTAAAATAAATAAATAAATACATTTTCATTTCAGTAAGAGAGTGAGATCTTGGTTCCCAGCAGCCATTTTTACTTTACTGTAATTTTGCCTCTGGAAAAATATGTTAACACACCTTGCAGTTTTTTCCTGGATATCTACAGATTTTGAGTTATTGTACACAAATGTGTAAAATTTTCATTCTGTCGGAACCAGTTTCCCAGTGCAAATGTTTTCCAAGTGGTATCTGGTGATGCCTTACTGGGGTGGGGAAATGGCATAAGGGCCAGAGCAGCCAACTGTGGTGGTCTGAACCCCCAGGAGGAGTGTCGGTCCCTCCGCGAAGTCTTGGATCTTCCCCAAAAGCATTTGAAGGAAAGCGACCTGCCCTGTGTTGGGTGCGTTTGCCGAAATGAAGGTGCATGGTTTACTTTTCAGGAAACCTTTGACCATTAGCCAATGGCCTTCCTTATCTGATTCGGTATCTGTGGGTTGAAATTTCGTGGAAGTGTGAAAGAGAATCGCAGTCCCCCGGTGTTTGGTGAGTGTAAAAGCTCTCTATATTAATGGGTAGCTTTGTGGAGGAGGCGTGACTCTACCGCCCTGGCAGCCACGGCCGGCAGTGGGAGTACCTGCAGGGCGGTGATGTGGGGAGGGGGAGGGGCAGGGTGGGGGGTATTAATGTATGGATTACAGAGCTTTCCAGGTAAGTAAACATTTAAATAAATAAAATGAATTTCGTTAAGTGCACTGCATCGCATTTGAGGATGCAGTGCACTCAACGAAATTCATTTTATTTAATTAAATGTTTACTTACCTGGGAAGCTCCGTGATCCATACATTACTACCTCCACCCTGCCCCTCCCCTTCCCCACGTCACCGCCCTGCAGGTACTCCCACTGCCGGCCGCGGCTGCACCCTGGGCGAATGTGTCTCCTGCAATGTTATTATGTCTAGGGGTGGTCAGAGATATATTTCCAAACCTTTTGCAATTTTTGAGGCGAGATGAGACCTTTGACATTCCAGGAACCCACTGTTATTACCATTGGATCTGTGTCACCCCACCCGCCTGCGCAAGATTCCATGTATCAACCCCTGTCGACTACCATATAGTCCCAACTTAAAAGGACACCAAAGTGAACCTGACGTGTAGCTGCCAGCTGAAAAGAAGCATAATTGCGTGAAAAAACGTTAAAAAGCGCCACCAGACTCCCCCGCCCCCAAAACCCCAAGCCCCAAAACCCTAAACATAACAAAACAAAGGAATGTCCCAAATGTCGGATCGGTGGAAAGTCTCCGAATGCAGGTTAAGAAACCCGCGTGGGAGGGTGGAGGTACGGTAGGCCCGAGGTCCTGGCCTGCCCCCTCCCCCGGACCTGGTAAGAAATTACGGTCTACCCATCTGCGCATTCTGATGGCTTCATCCAGACCGGGTGGCCAAGTCCCGCCTGCTGGCACGGAAGGAGTGTCAAGCATGTGTGCAACTGTGGACCGAGCTGCACAGCACATTGTAGTGGATATTATGTCATTTCACTGTGTTGGATTCCAGCAGGGCCAATTTGTGTCTATGTATCCCCTGGTGATCAGGAGGTGGCAACATTGAAGTCTTAAAGGGTCAATATGTATTTGTACGTATCTCAAGGGCAATTGAAGCAAACAGCGACGCTGCCCGCCGAGGACTCTGGCCTCCTTTAGGTTGGTGCGCCCCGTGTTCGAGTTCAAATCTTCTCTCTCCCATCGTCTCTCAGGTAAGAGATGTGGTTGCTGTGATAGCGCGGTCTAGATAATTTGTGGTGTCCTCTAGAGCTTGAGGACCATTGTGCGACGGGGGAGCTGGTAGCCTGGTAGCGGTTGTTCAGCGTCTGGTATTGAAAGACCCAATAAGTCCTGTGCCTCCTTCAGATCCACCACATGTCTCTGTTTGTTATGATACTCAAAGCTTAAGCCCAAGGGATAGGTCCATCGATACCAAAACTTATCCTCGTGTAGCTTGGAGGTGATGGGCCGAAATTGTTGCCGCCTGATCAACGTTGCTGGGGCCAGATCTTGATATATGGAGCAAGAGTAGTCCTGAAAGTTCACAGTGCCTTTCTTACAGGCCACCAGAAGTACCACTTCCTTCACTTTATAGGAGTGGAGCTTTGCGAGAACATCTCTTGGTTGTTGTCATCCTCCCGTCGCTAGGTTCCCGACCCGGTGCTCTCTCTCGAGTTCCATCTTGAGTGTCTGGCGGCTGAGAACTTCTGCAAATAAGCCCTTCAAGAAAGCCTCTAGGTCTGGTCCCTCTGCTCCTTCTTTGAGGTCTTGAATCCTTATGTGGTCGCGTCGTGCTCTGTTTTTCAAATCCTCCGCCTTCAACTGGGTTTGACAGAGCTGCTCCTGGAGAGTGAGGACTGTGTCATGCAGCTCGGAGTAGCGCTTGTCCGTTTCTTGGGCACGCGTTTCCAGGTCGATCACACTGGTGCCCACTGAGTCCACGTCGAGCTGAAGATCTGTCATCCGTGTGGTAAGATCAGACTTTAACGGGTCTATTGAAGTTTGGATGTCTTGACGCAGCTCTTTGCGCACTTCCACTTTAAAGTCTTGAAGTGAGGACATTAAATCTTCCTTGGTAAGGGTCATAGTGGACGTCTCTTCGTCCTGGTCTGAAGCCCGGCGCTTGTCAGCTAGAGGGAAGAACTCTAGACCTTATTTGTCGCTCTAATTAGCGTCTTCTTTGGCGGCAAAGGGGCTGACCCCATCTGATGATTCCTGATGTGGCGGAGAGGGGTTGGGAGAGAAGCCTGGGCTGACATCTCTGCTCGGGAGTGCACTGCAGACACCATTAAACAGGCTTTGTTAAACTCTGATCTCTTCAGGACTGTTGTAATGAAAGGATAGCAGATGGCAAATTATGCACGGTGGAGGTCCGTCATAGGATATGCATATCAGGGAATAACTGGAGCGAGATGGCTTCTGGTAGAGCTACAGTATTCAAGAGTATTTCAGACGTCAGGTGGGAACCTCCTAATAGGGATAGCAGGCATGTGTGTGGCTAGAGTCTGCCTTGGGGGGTGTCTATGCAGCATCTGACCATTAGCTGTCTCAAGTGTCCCCGCCGGAAGCTAGGGGGGTAGTGGAGGAGTAGTGGAGCTGATGTACACTGGCCTGTGGCGGCTCTATCTGTGTGCTTTTATCTGCGAGAAATGGCACCTGTGTTAGTGTTTGGCTGCCATTTTAGGGTCCGGCGTGGCATTAGGCCGCAGGTGACTGCCAGCAGCTTTCACCTCTGCTCAGGTAGCGAGTCTGCCCCCGCCTAAATGTGCAGCTCAACGTGGGGCCCCCGAACATCCACACCGTCTCGCTCCCGCATTCTCCCACGGGTCGGGGATGTTGTGCGTCGTCCCCCCATCTATCGGGCTATCCGGTGGACTGCTCACCTTATGCAGGATGTCGGGGGGCCCCACTCGAGAGCGTATTTCACAGCTTGCTTAGGTCTGGGAAATTAACTGTCGCCATGTTTCTTTGCACCCAGGCCTCCAGGCGAACACAGCAAGCAGCGCTCAGGAGTGGCTCTGTAGATCGATCAGCAGATCCTCCTCTGTTACAGTCCCTTGCACATCTCGGGATCGCATTCTGTGTAGGTAGGGAAGTAAATTGTAGGGCTTCCAGCTGCCTGCTGGACGTTTCTCCGTCTTCACAAGGAGCGTATCGTCCCCCGATTAAGTGTGCATTTCCCCTGGGGTCCTCCGAATGTCCGCACTGTCCCACTCTCGCACTCTCCCGCGGGTCAAGGATGTAATGCTTCATCCCCCCTGTACTGTCGGAAGACACGGTCTAGTGTCTCAGTTCTTGTGTAATCATACACCTAACACCCACCCACCACCAGGCGTCATAGGTCAGATGACCCTGGCCAATAAAAGGGGCTGAGCGCACATGCTCATGGCCCATTACCTATCCCCATACCACTGTGTCCGTGTCTCATTCACCTCTCCACAGAATGAGGGCCTAGCGCCCTCACCAAACCCTACAGACCCCGTCTGTCGGGTTACCATGCGGGCCGCTCACCTTAACTTAAGAAGCATTGTGTCTGGGGTCTGGTTTCAATTGTGCAGGAGGCTCCAGTGGGGAGCGGAATTCACAACTCACTGTCAAGTATGCCTGGGGAATTAACAGCCATGTTTCTTCGTGCACAAGCCTCACTGTGAACTCGGCAAGTAGCGCTCAAGAGTGGTTCTGGAGATCGATCAGCAGATCAGCCTCTGCTCCAGTCCCTCGCACATATCAGGATTGCTGTCCATGCAGGAAGGGTGTTAAATTGCAGCATTTCCAGGTCCGGAACAGAAGCGGGGCTCAGAAGACGAAACGGATTACGTCCGTGCAGTCATCTTGCACAGCCACGCCCCTACATCTTTTTTTGATGATTCAGAGTATGCTAAATTTAAATTTTGTCCTGGTGAGACTCTCATTGCTTTATTCTGTCAATTGAATTTGCCTGCACCCTCCAGGAGGCAAGATACTACCTGTAGAGGTAGGATGCCAGATCTGTGCTGATCATTTAAAGCTCTTCTGCAGTCTTCCCAGAAATGGCACTTACCATGTTATCCCTTTTCAGATATCTTCAATGCAATGTAGGCTAGCTGAAAAACATGATCTCTACAAGGTTTCAAAACAGAAACTCTGACCCTTAGATTCCCCTGGGCATTAGCTCACCAACACATCTAACCGTCTCAGCCCGGGTTACTAGATGCTGAATCAGAACAAACTCACGTCCAAAAAAGTTGAAAGTCTAGTAGGAGTCAGCATCATTCACCCTTTGTCAAGTAATGCTCATATAAACCCTGAATATGAAGGTCCTCTATGAGCGATAGTTCTGGCCCAAAATAAACATGTTGGTAAAGTTCAACAACCACTTTGGAGGCTGAAAATCTTTGTACACTAACAAATATCAGAACAACCAAAACTCTACTCCAAATTGTGGCCTGATACACAAAGCTGTATATTACAAACAATTACCAATCTTATGGATTTTATTTCTATCCACAAAATGGCTCATTGTCCATATATCACTTGGTGCACCCCCTTCACATCTCATAAAGTTGGAGGTCAAAGATTTGCAGTCACAAGCGTAACTCTCTGGATGATCCTTCACCAATAGCCCAGACACACACAGAACCTATGAGCCTGAAGAATTAAGGATGCTTGTGAGCACAAGCCTGTAATTGGAACAACAAGCTGAAACGTGCAAAGGGCACGCCGAACGCCAGAAATGAATTTCCAATTCATAAAATGTGACTGCTTGCCATTTCGTATGAGTATGGAAATAGTGAAATGGGTTAGCTCTCCTACTGAATTTCAAGGAAGTGTATCAATGGTTTGCAACCACAATTGCATTTGCAAATGATTGATCTGATGCCGACTCCATCAAAGGAATGGTGTTGTATTCACAACATGGGAGAATTTGACCCTCAAGGAAGGCTTCCATAATGTGTGTTTTTGGGCACTGAAGGGAAGAGGATCGGAAAGTGGTCCAAGAGAACACTTCATGCTCCCCTGATGTCATTCAGTGAATACCAACTTAAAAGAAATTGGCCTTTCAGTGAAAAAGAATGGATATCTGCGGTCCTTAACAGGCCAACTTTCATGTGTTTGCAGATGTTAGCATGGAGACCTAAAAGTACTCCAATGAGACTGGGGTTTTGTGACTCCACTGCATTTGGCCATTTTGTGATATGAAGGAATAGTACATCAGATGCATCACAAAATAAAGGTGGGGCTGTGATGACAACACCAAGGGGCATATTTATGAACTAAATATGCAGTGCAGTAAGTCACCTTGTTGCGCTGCGCTACCTGATAGGAAAAGGGCAGGAATTTGCCATGCTTGACAATATACAGCATTTTCCTGCCTTTTCCCAGCAATGGTGCACAATGTGCTTCCTGGTGCCAATGCAGACACCCTTGCACGATGGTGCAAGGTTGCCCGAGTTGTAAGCAGGATTGTTTTGTGCAGGAAGGGGCACTGTTATATCCTGGGGCAGCGCTGTCTTTGTATATTTTATGTATTGTCCATTTAGTGGAACTTTATTGGTTTAGAATGCTGCCAGCCTTCCGGCATCTCATGTATGAGACTATTCAAATGGACAACTGGTGGTTAGGAGGTTAGTGGCAGAAGACGTGTATGTGAGGATGCTGGCTTGTGGGCTTGTTGTATTTATGTTCTTACCATCATTAAACACTGGAATATAAATGCTCAGTGTGTCTGGTGTCATTCACACTTTCTACCGCTACATATTGACAATGAGATGACCTAAGCGTAAATGGGCTGACCGCTGGATCGGGTTTCGATTCCCCTGTGACACTTTGATTATGCTATATTGTTGCTGTGACGAGCTGGAAATCAATTGATTTAAGGTGATCTTGCTGTGTACCTAGAAATCCTGCGGCAAGCCACAATGTGAGAGTAAAAGCCTGGCGGTAGAAGTGGAGAAGTGTGGCTCACGGGTTAGAGGAGGCAGACCTGGAAGCAGAGGTCAGCCCGGGACCAGGGTTCAATTCCCGGCTTGGTGGGGTCTTGAGTCCTAAAATGTCCATGGACTCGACAATTCTCGCTCCGGTGCCTACTCGATTCACGGGTTCACACTCTGCGACTCGGGGCAATAGCTTTCTCAATCTCCACAACGGCCCCTCGCGGCAGGATGCCTGGCTTTCACCTTGCGGATACCCTGCAGGGGTTATCTCACAGGGGAATACCAGGACGGGTTCTCTAAACAAGCGCTTAGAAACCGCTCGGTGATTTGCACTATATAAATTCCTGTACATTTACATTTAGAAGTGACGTCAGCGTCAGAATGAAAATTATTTATCCTACAATCAGGCACTGTGATATTGGACGTCACACATGCAGCGTCTTCCTGTCAGCACATGACACAGTGCAGACATCTTGGATTAGGACAATGATCAGGCACTGTGAAGCCTTTAGTTCCACATGCAATTTAATCCAGTGTGTCCATCTTGAATTTATCTATTCGGTTTATTTTCCCAATTCATGTTCACGCTTGAATCCAGCACTTCAGAGCCTGCCCAAAGCACATCAGGATTTGATCTTTGGAGGATTTGTCTAGTAAAATGTTATTAAATGTAAATGTAAATGTAAATGTATTGGCATTTATATAGCGCACTACTTACCCGTAGGGTCCCAAGGCGCTTCGACCGCTGCGAAACCCTTCCTGGCTTCCCTGAGAGATGGTCCCTTAATGGGTATCTCCAGGGTGAGACCAGGCATCCCCGGCGGTCTGGTGGGGCCGTTAGTGAAGATGAGGCAAGCTAATGCCCAGAGTTGCCGAGTGTGATCGCTGATCAGAGTGGGCACCGAGGCGAGAGAATTATCGAGTCCGCTGACCCTGGTCCAGAAACCTGCCGCGCCGGGAATCGAACCCTGGTCCCGGGCCGTCCTCTGCTCTCAGGTCTGCCGCCTCTAACCAGTGAGCCACACTACTTCACTATTACTGTTTGTACAAATGCCATTTGGCTCCCTTTGATTTTTTTAAGTGCTATAGTTTATTTGGATAGTGTCAAAATTATGACTTCTACTGACCATGTCTGGAAGGGGTAATGTTCAACAACATCCACATTTTTCGCCTACCCTAGGAACCTAATGTGGAATGGAAACACTGGTTTCGAGCATTCGAAGAATATTTGGTGGCTATTGATGGTGATAACTATTCCCCCAAAAGAAGTTGGTGCAATTATGTAATTGTCTGGAGAATGAAGGGCAGAAAATATTTGATCATTTATCAACTGTGTAACCTCCAGGGGATAACGCCGGTAACAGTGGAATGTAGAGTGTATTTATAGAAGCGCAAAGGAGAATAACTTTGCATTTTTCAGATGAACAAAGTCTAGTTTTGGAACGCTTTCATTTTTATTCTAGAAAGCAATTGATAGGAGAAAACATTGATCCATGTGGCGGCACTAGCTTTAGCAGTAATTACACATTCACGGCCGCTAATGTAAATGTTTAAGGCCAGAACATCCGTTAGAATTTTCTTTATCTCAAAAAACACATCTTGTTGTTTAGCTTTCCAATTACATTTTTCATTCTTCCTCAACATTTGTTTAAGAGGCTCCATGTGATTGGCATAATTTCCCACAGACCTCGAATAATAGTCACATAGACCTATGAACAATCTCAGTTCACCCTTGTTATTGGAACAAGACACTTCTCTCATGGCCTTAATGTGGTCGTCTTTTGGTATTATGCCTTCAGATGTAATAATATGACCTGGATACTCAACAGAATTTGTTAGGAATTTAGATTTATCCATAGAGACAATCAAACCAGGCTCATTCAGAATACTTATATTAAGACTATTAAAAATACAATTGTGCTTCTCAAAAGTGAGTATATCATCCTGACAGACTTGTACCCTAGAAACATTTTTGAAACAGCAATACATATGAAGAAAAGTTATCCTATTTGCCCTGATCACTCCCTTTGTTGACTGATACTGGTGGTTACTGATTCTGAAAGTGCCCTGATTCCTTCGGAAGCGGACGCTTCCCACGACCCCTGGTCCCACCTGGGTATCGTTATACTGCTGCATTGTGCTGCTGACTTACTCTGCCACATAGAATTCGTTCAGGTGCCTGCGCTGCTCGCATTGCCTCCCTAGCTGCATCTGCCATTATAGTGCTCCCGATATTCAGCTGATTTGAAATCGTGTGCTGCTCGCTTTGTTTGGCCTTATTTAATTTGCATTGCCTCTGTAATTATTTCTCATGGTTGTAGTGATTGCCCGCTTTGCCTGCAGAAGTGTGTAGCCTGATTGTGCCAGTGCCCCTGCCGACAGCGTAACCCTGTCTGTGCCCCGGCCGTTCCGGTTTCGTTTTGCCAGCCATTTTGTTGTTGTTGTGCATCAGAGCCCGTCCTCTCCACCATGATCCCGCCTCCCAGCTGCTCCTCCCTCGCCCCTCCCCCTCCACTATCCACATATGACCTAGGCATTCGCACGCAGCGGTCACGCGCAGCGGTCGAGCCCCATGCGCGCCGAAGGTGTGCCAAAGGTAAGCCCGTCTACGCCCGTCCGTGCCTGGACCACGCCCAGCGCCAGAACGCCTGGTCCTCGCAAAACCCACTCCTCCCGCATTACGTATGACACCGATACCCTCTTTGCCCTTAACCCCGGCCGCAAACCACAATGCTGCGAAGCTGCCCCAGGACACACCCATGGACCCTTCGCCTGCCACTCCTGCAAATTCGCCTGCGCCAGGACCCACACCAAATCTACGAACTCCAAACAAAGCTCCCACTCTAACCACCTAAAGTGCATCCTGCTGAACACCCGCTCGGTCCACAGACATGCCACTGAACTCTGGGACCTACTCGACACTGCATCGCCGGACGTCGCCTTCCTTACAGAAACCTGGATGAACGCATCATCAGCCCCCGACATCGCCATAGCCATCCCGGACCCTTACAAAATCATTCGAAAAGACCGCACCAACCAAACAGGAGGAGGCATCGCCATAGTCCATAAGAACACCATCCGAATCACGACCAGCTCCGACCATAACCTCGCGACCGCCGAACACCTTCACTTCCAGATCCACACTGACCCCAGGACCACACTTAGAGGCACCCTCATCTACAGACCACCAGGAACCCGCACACAATTCAACGAAGACATCAATGACTTCATCAGCCCACATGCTCTCACCTCCGAGAACTACATTGTACTGGGAGACCTCAACTTCCATCTGGAAAATAAAAACGACAGCAACACCTCCACCCTTCTGAACAACCTGGCCAATCTCGGACTCAAACAACTTGTTGACACCCCCACTAACCTTGCCGGACACACGCTCGACCCTATCTTCACCTCCAGCAAACACATCTCCTTCGAGCTCTCCATTGGACGGACCACAGCTGCGTTCACTTCAGCTACAAAAAGACCACGACCCACAACACCCCACAACCTATTCCTCGAAGAAAGTGGAACAAAATCACCACCAACCAACTCTTCACATCGCTTAATCAAAACCCTCCTGCGTTATCATCGGACCCAAACCAGGCTGCCACCAAACTCACACAATGGATCATTCACAGCGCTGACGAATTAGCACTCTTGAAAAACCACCATTCCAAACAAGGTAACAAAAAGGCCCCCTGGTTCAACGATAACCTTAAGAAAGCCCAGAAGGTATGTCGCACTTTCGAGAAAACATGGAGAAAAAACCCAACCACTGACAACCTGACTACCTTCAAGGACGCCACCCGCAAACACCACCAATTGATCCGATCCACCAAGAAATCAGCATTCAAGGATCGACTCGACAACAACGCCCACAACAGAAAGGAACTATTCAACATCGTCAAAGAATTTACCAACCCCACCGCCGGCACCAACGACATCACTCCCTCTCAGGACCTCTGCGACTCTTTATCCTCTTTCTTCCACAACAAAATCGTCGACATACATAACATCTTTGAAAATCAATCCGAAGAACAGTCCACCCCATCCACCTCTGAACCAAAACAGCACTCTCACGACCTTTGCGCCTGGAACCCAATCACTGCTGAAGACACCATCCGCCTGATGAACTCCATCCACTCAGGATCACCAACCGACCCATGTCCCCACCACATTTTCAACAAAGCAGACTCTATCATCGCACCCCATCTCCGCGATGTCATCAACTGTTCCTTCAACTCCGCTACCTTCCCGGAAAGCTGGAAACATGCCGAACTCAGCGCACTTCTGAAGAAACCCACAGCAGACCCCTCAGAACTTAAGAACTACCGCCCCATCTCACTCCTCCCATTCCCTGCCAAAGTCATTGAGAAAGCCGTCAATAGTCAGCTCGCCGCCTTCCTTGAATACAACAATTCCCTCGACCCCTCACAGTCCGGCTTCCGAGCCAAACACAGCACCGAAACTGCCCTCATCGCAGCTACAGACGATATCCGAACGCTACTGGACAACGGAGAAACAGTCGCCCTCATCCTACTCGACCTCTCCACCGCCTTCGACACAGTCTGTCATAGCACCCTCATACAACGCCTCAACAACGTCAGAATACAAGGAAAAGCTTTGGACTGGATCATCTCGTTCCTCGCCGGGAGAACCCAGAGAGTCCGCCTCCCCCCATTCAAATCAGAGACCACCAAAGTCATCTGCGGCGTACCACAAGGATCATCACTCAGTCCCACCCTCTTCAACGTTTACATGAGTCCCCTCGCTTCCATCGCACGACAACAAAACCTCAACATCATCTCCTACGCAGGCGACACCCAGCTGATCCTCTCCCTCACCAAAGACCCAAACACCGCCAAAACCAACCTACACGAAGGGATGAAAGAAGTAGCCGAGTGGATGAAGAACAGCCGTTTATAACTGAACTCGGACAAAACAGAAGTCCTCATCCTAGGTTCATCCCCCTCTGTCTGGGACGACTCATGGTGGCCACCGGCCTGGGAACCGCACCCATACTTACGGATCACGCACGTAACCTGGGCTTCATCCTGGACTCCTCCCTCTCGATGACCAGACAAGTCAACGCCGTCTCATCATCATGTTTCAACATCCTACGCATGCTCAAAAAAATCTTCCGCTGGATCCCCACCGAAACAAGAAAGACGGTCACCCACGCACTGGTCACAAGCCGCCTGGATTACGGAAATACCCTTTACGCCGGAACCACAGCCAAACTACAGAAAAAACTCCAACGAATCCAAAACGCCTCAGCCAGACTCATACTGGACATTCCCCGTCAAGCTCACATTTCCGGTCACCTGAAGGAACTCCACTGGCTCCCCGTCAACAAGAGAATAACGTACCGTCTACTTTCCCACGCACACAAGGTCCTCTACAACCTAGGACCCGAATGCCTCAACACACGATTGTCCTTCTACACACCCACCCGCCAACTACGATCATCCACTCAAGCCCTCGCCGCAATTCCGCGCATCCACAGATCCACCATGGGAGGAAGATCCTTCTCCTACTTAGCGACCGAAACCTGGAACTCTCTCCCCACTCACCTCAGACTTACACAGAACCACCTATCCTTCAGGAAGCAACTGAAAACCTGGCTATTCGATAAGTAATGCACCCCCCTCCCTCAAGCGCCTTGAGACCCTCTGGGTGAGTAGCGCGCTATACAAATGCCTGAACTTGAACTTGAACTTGAACTGGGCTCTGCTAACCAGGCCCAGGACCAGTGCTCTGTCCTTAAAAGGTATATGGTAATCAGTATAATTACAATTGGCTAAGACAACCCACCTGTAAGT
This sequence comes from Lissotriton vulgaris, assembly GCF_964263255.1. Classification (NCBI taxonomy): domain Eukaryota; kingdom Metazoa; phylum Chordata; class Amphibia; order Caudata; family Salamandridae; genus Lissotriton; species Lissotriton vulgaris. The sequence goes on along the minus strand of NC_141689.1, from coordinate 1,580,988,546 downwards.
TCCTAGCACATGGTAGGGCATGTAAGTTTAGAGACCGCAGTGGACTTAATGCACTGAAACGTGCACTTCTGTGGTGTACGGTGTCATAATTTTAAAGCCAGCCCTGCCTTGCAAGCTGGTTTTCAAATAAAATATGCCCAAATTCCACTTTGGAAAGAAAATGTAATTCCAAAGTACAAAACTACCTTTTTATTACATTCTAGCAGCCCGCCCCAGCGTTGCCTGGGGCAGAATGGGCTGGGGGCAGCATTTGAGGCTTGCGCGCACTTCTGCCCCCGGCCCCCTCCCGCCCCGGCCCGGCCCTTCCCGGCCCGTCCCGGCCCCACCCTGCTGTCCCGGCCCCCCTCCCGCCTGATCCTTACCTCAGCCGCCGGTCCCGCTCCAGGCGCCCCGCCCGCACAGGCTGCCACTCTCCAGGCACCCCGCCCGCACAGGCCACCACTCTCGAGGCGCCCGGCCCGCAAAGGCCGCCACTCTCCAGCCACCCCGCCCACACAGGCCGCCACTTCGCCAAGCAGCAAGCAGGCAGTCCTCCCAGCAGGTGGCGATCTTCGGCGCCATTTCTGGAAGTGTTGCCAGGGAGCGCAAACCAAAATGATGTCATCACGCAGACGTCGCGGCCGGCGCTACTTGCAAGGGACTACTTTATTTTTATTTCGACATTTTTTAAACAACGTATATTTTTTATTTTTAATAGCCTATGTCCTTCTGCTTGCCCTGATGTTTTCAAAGATGTCGTGGGTGTTTTGATTGGTGGTGTACTTTTCGAGTTTACCTTGCTCAAAGGTTTGTGTTCTCTCTTTATAATAGTAGTATAGATAAGTCACCCCTAGGTGCCTCAAGGGTAGGGTGCCTGTTATAAAAAGCAGGGACATTATAGCATATGTTTTATATGCTCTGGTGGGGGGGGAGCAGTTTTTCCCCATTGTACTCCTGCTAGCTCCGTAGGCTAACATGATTGGATGTAGTTAGCAACATCATTAAAAGTTTTGAAATAATAGATACAATATTTCCAGCAACTTGTCAAGGTCAGATTTATTATAACTGCTGGAGGAAATTAGTTTTAGAACTGCTATCCTTAAGTTACCTAAAGCAGTCCTGTCTTTTCTGATAGGCCAGCCTCTGACAGCATAGGCCAAGCTGCTCCCTGAGTTGGTGGGAAGAGGCCTGGGATTGAAACAATACAGTCATTTGGTGGGAGTAGGTTTGCTTCCTGGAGAAGGCAGGGACAGGAAGGTGGTGTGGAGATAAACTTCTTAGGTATAAGCACAGGTGTCACAAGCCCTAGGTCAGCCCCCTTTCTTGATCCCCAAGCCAGATGGAAGCCCCCCTAATTAGATTAGGAGAGGGACAGGAGGGGGAGTGCAGAAAAAAGGACGCCACACCTGTGGGCTGGGTTAGCCAGAACTGCTCTCCAAGGCGAGAATTCCTCCATTTTGATTTTTGTTGAAATGTGCATTCTGGAACAAAGTATGCCACACTTGCCAGGAAGTTATCCTAGCAGAGGGTAGAAACTTGAACCCCAATGTTTGGGGATGTCACCCTTTTTGCCAGCCAGAATGGGGAATAAATATGGGAGATCTGCAGGAGCCCCTCAGATCCCTGCCTGAAACATCTGGAGAAGGACTGCCATGCAAAATGCAGAATGCAGCTCACCTGAGGAGGCATAGCCTTTTAATGCAATCCCAGGTCTACCAGTAATGGTAAATTTGGGAATGCAAACTATGCAGACCCATGTTGAGCTAGCAACATTTTTTTGTAAAATTTACTTTCACTACTTTTTCAAAGATAAGGAATAAGCACCATTAGAACTAGAAGATGTCAACACAGGCTTAAAAAGACAACCGACTTTCAACTCCCCAGTACACACTGTGCCACCCCAGGTTTTGATCTTCGAGAAGGCAGTTCTAGAAGATGTGACCATGTTGTGTGCCCACAATAATGGGTCCTATAAGAACCTTCCCAGAAAAGAACAACAGGCTCTCCGTAATTTGACAATGGATGACTGGATAATGATCAAACCAGCGGATAAAGGCTGTGCGATCGATAATTTAGATACCAACGTGAATCGTGCCAAATGCTTAAGACAACTGGAAGACAGGAGGTTTTATCACCCCCTGAAAATGAACTCCACTGAGAGGATCAAAAAAGAGAACGTGAATATGGTTGAAGAAGCAACCAATGAAGGTTGGATCTCCATGCAAGAGGCTGCTTTCCTACAGACTGCACATCCCATGATGCCATACTTTTACGCACTACTGAAAGTGCATAAACCACAGAGACCACCGCCGGGTAGGCCTAATATACCTGGCCTGGGATCCGTACTTGAAACATTATCTACTTTTGTAGATCATTTTTTAAGGCCTATGGTTAAAGAAATGCCTACGTATCTGCAAGATACGAAAGATGCCTTGCGTCTACTTTCACGGGTAGAGTTCGATCGAGACACGGACTACCTAGTCTCTTTCTACGTGAAATCTCTCTACACTTCCATCCCCCAGGATGAGACTCTAGACACCATTGCTTTATTATTGGCTAACAGAGATTTGGATTTGATCACCCCAGTACAGTTCATCATGGCCTGTGTTCAGATGGCCATGAAATCATTTTTTTTTTTAGATTTAAAGATACAATTCATCTCCAAATCTCAGGGACGAGCATGGGCAGCGTTTTTATGCCTAGTTTAGCTAATTTGTATCTGCACACATTCGAGCAGGAACACATCCTGTCAATAGACCACCCCTTCCACGACTCGATCCGCCTATGGAAGAGGTATATCGATGATGTGTTTGTGGTCTAGAGGGGTAACTCTGATTCCATTCTAGAGTTCCTCTCCTGCCTCAACACCAGGCACAACTTTCTTAGGTTCACTGTTGAATATGACAAGAACCAGATCCCCTTTCTCGAGGTGCTTATATTCTCGACACCGACTCGCTTGGAGAGTGAACTTTACAGGAAACCCATGGCGAGAAACTCCCTCCTCTGCTATGATAGCCTTCATCCCAAGTCACTCCATGACAATCTACCATATGTCCAATTCCTCCGGTTACAAAGGAATTGTTCCACCATGGAGAAATATGATGACCATTCAAGGCACTATCCGAGCAACTGCAAGAGAGAAAGTACCCCAAGAAACTAGTTAAACTCTCATTGAAAAAAGCTATGAATAATAACAGAAAAGCACTGCTGGACTTGCCGTTATCTAAATCTCCGATGAACAGATTAACATTTGTAAATACCTTCAGTACAATGTCAAACAGGATCCAATGCAGCGTGCAGAAACATTGGCGCATATAAACATTGGTAAAGAGAAAATTCCAGCACCACTTTTCTCCTTTAAAAGGAGCACCAACCTACGTGATAGGCTGGTACATACTAGACCTAAGACACAGCCAACTCGCACAGTTGGGGCCTTGTGGGACTTACCAGCGGTCCAAGGTCACCTTCCTTGTTGGTCATGTGCAGTGTGTGCACAGACTCGCCACTCTAAAACAGTAGTCATTGGCACGAACAGACCATGGATTCAAAACAGATTCACCAACTGTAATAGTGAAAAACTGATTTATCTAATAACATGTCCGTGCGAGTATCAATATGTGGGTATGACCATCCGCAAGGTCAAACTGCATATCCTTGAGCACAAGAGAACTATAAGGTGCAAGAAGCAAGAGACCAGAATAACCAAGAATTTCCTGGAATTCCAACACAGAGCAGAAGATTTCATTTAGATGGTGCTGGAACAACCATTCATCCCAAACCATATTACTGACGTTTCAAGGTTCTTATTCACTAAAGAGCAAAAATGGGTCTTTAAATTACAAAGTGACAAGCGTGGTCTCAATGATGAGATACCTTAGACCTCCCTGTAAACTTAAAATATCAAGTTCAATGACACTACGGTCTTGAAAATCTCTAATTTTGCTAGAATGCACCCCTCATCAAAATCTTTACCTGCCTAAACATCTGCATTACGAGTGTTTTTTATAAACTTAACACATTGGGATTGGGATAATAGTTGACCCATTCAGCGCATGGTTGCGGTAACGACTATGAGTCCCATCATTCAATTACTCTTGGAGTTTTGGTCCTAGCTGACCATTAAGTGTTGCAGCAGGTTATCGGATCCAGCAAAACCACGAGTCCCATGATTACTGTAAGGTCGCAAATGAGTGACACCATGAATTCTTGCCTCTACTTGTACTGAAAATGCCTCTAGCAGTAATAACGCGGGCATTGAACAAACTACATTTCCCATGGAAATGCCTAAGTCGTCCTTGAGTGGCGTCATCAATATGTGCACGTTGGGAAATCTAGTTTCTAACTTACATTGCAACGGAATGCACTACATTTCCCATGATTCTTGAAACGCTTGAGTCACCCATGAGCGACGTCATCAGTATGCGTACCAGCTGATACACGACACTTGAACTGATTTGCTTGTATATATAGAAGCTATGTCCTGACGTCGGTGTCTCCGTACAAAGCTCAGTACCAGCCCGGGGTACCGACGGACAGGTAAGGTTTGCACACCCTTAGAGATTTAGGGCCCGATTCACAGAACTAACTTAAGACAAAATCCTAAACTTACTTCTGTAAATACCGAAAGTCCTAAAGTTAGGATTTTTCTCAATTTAGTAGTAGTAAAGTTAGGACTCCTAACTTTAGGACTCCTAAATGCCTTCTGTGAAAACAGAAAGTCTTAAAATTAGGATTTTTCTCAGTTTAGTAGTAGTAAAGTTGAGAAAAATCCTAATTTTAAGACTTTCGGTATCCACAGAAGGCATTTAGGAGTCCGAAAGTTAGGAGTCCTAACTTTATTACTACTAAATTGAGAAAAATCCTAATGTTAAGACTTTCAGTATTCACAGCAGGCATTTAGGAGTTCTAAAGTAAGGAGTCCTAACTTTACTACTACTAAACTAAGAAAATCCCTAATTTTAAGACTTTCGGTATTCACAGAAGGCATTTAGGAGTCCAAAAGTTAGGAGTCCTAACTTTACTACTACTAAAGTGACAAAAATCCTTACTTTAAGACTTTCGGTATTCACAGAAGGCATTTAAGAGTCCTAAAGTTAGGACTCTTACCTTCTGTGAATACCGAAATGAGTAAGTGCCTTCTGTGAATACCAAAATGAGTAAGTGCCTTCTGTGAATACCAAAATGAGTACGTGCCTTCTGTGAATACCAAAATGGTAGTAAGTTTAGGATTTTGTCTTAAGTTAGTTCTGTGAATCGGGTCCTTAAGCATTTGAGGCACCAGTCCAAGACATGTTTTATACTGCCAGTAACTTAGCGCACACATAAAACTTTTAGCTTGTGCTTACACATTTGATACATGAACCAACACACACAAACACTGTCGGATAACTCTATTTGCTCTCTATCCAATACACTGACACAGATGAGAGTTCTCTGAATTTAGTGTTTGTACTTTGTGCGTAGATTTTACTATTGTACAAACACACAGTTGACGATATCGGGTAACTTGCTATTACTCAACTGACTTCTGTTGTGGTCGAGATATTATGTGAGAGGCTCTTCGATTTCCTACATATGAAATAACTATGCTGATAGCTATAGTTGTGCCATCATGATTCATCCACTGATGGCATACATGCTTATACCTATGCCACAAAACAGATTGCCGCCAATCAGAATTAGAGACAAAGCCCACATGTTCATGTTTGCATTCCATCTTTTTTCACATATCAGATGATTATCTACAGTCGTCTGTTAAGTGAGGCTTTAGTTAACTCGTAGGAACAGAGGAAGTCGCATCTTGCGGATGGGGAAGGTAATTCTTTTATACATCTGTTTGTTGATGGGCCATTATCCTTAAGAATGTGACTGTGCTTACTTTAATGATGACGTTGCGCTCAATCTGTGCATTCGCATCTTTTACTTGATACTCCTTAGCTTTTATCACTTAGATAGTTTGGCCATTTTACAGCTTGAGACAGAGTCGCACTAACATAGGTTATGGGACATTGTAGGTTTTGAGTGCCAGACATGAAGATAGGCTTTCCACTTGCCTTTTATTGTACGCCTTTTTCCCTCTCTATCCAAAGAGTGGGGCCTATATCCCTGAGCTGCAGCCAGGTGAGGTAAGGTCCGGTTCTCGTGAATTACGGGTGAGCATAATATGATATGAATATTTAACCAGGAAGCAGTTGTACCCATAAGGAACGATGATAACATGTGTACTACATTCATAGTGACTCCCTTTTTAAATTTGATCTGAGTGGTATTTTTTGTTTTGCCACTTTGAGAGTTGAATTAAACCTGGAAGCAGTTGGTCAGATACGTTTTTGAAACCTTTTGCAGGAAGGCCTCATACGACCAGTTGTGATCTTCCCCTGAGTTTTCAGTAATGGAAGGAGTATTGACATCAAGTGCCACACTCAGGGCCTTGTGGGAGAGTATGGCCCAAGGGCAAATGGAGGCTGGGCCTGTGATCTTGGTATTGTGTGTGCCAAGTTTTTCAGGTCCCTGGTATTTGTGGGATAGGTTTAAAAATTGTTTATTCCAGATCAGTGGGACCACCTTGTCTAGCTATATGAGACCAGGAGGGAGATAAATTAGGTCAAGTGCGTGACCACCTTATTGAGCAGCTTAAATGAGCCCTTTTAACCAGCGTCAAGTTTGTTTAAGGCCTACAGCATCCATGGAGTTTATCAGATCCATGGCATGTCGATTAGATGGGGAATTGACTTAAATGTTAAAGTCCCCTAGTATGAAAAAGTTTGTGTGTGATAACGATAATGGAGGAATGAGATCAAGATAACTTTCCACAAAATTAACATGAGGACCTAGAGGGTGATAGCAGACAATACCCGCAACCAGTTTGAAGGCTGAGTTATTGAAGAAACAGCCGAGCAGTTCTGTCTGAGATAACTCATTTAATGTAAGAATTTCCATATTCCAGTTCTACTTGAGACTGCCAGCCCCCCACCATTGCTTATAGGGCAAGGGAGATTAACTGATCTAAACCCTGTCGGGCAACCTCCGCTAAAATTTGGGTTGGATTCATCAGGGGTCCCGGACTCAATAATAAATAAAATGTCCAATTTTTCTGCCAGTAATAGATCATCAATTTCAACTGCATGATTCGTTAATGAGTGTGCATTAATGAATGTATATCTAATATCATTACTATTTCCAGTTGAAGAGTTAAATATGTACTAGATCTGAAAACTGAGAGAGAAGTTTAATGACTAGAAACCTGCAAACGGCGTGTGTGGAGGGAATTTTGAAACCAAATCTTAGGGCTTTCATTCTGAATTGCACTGTTCAGACAGGCTGGTAAATTTGCATGTGCATTTCATGTTACCATGCGGTAAATCTACACCAGTACAGTGCAATTCCAAGTTAAGCCAGGGAATGTGAAATTGCTGTGTAGGACCAGACTTACTAGTTGGAAAACGACTATGAATTCCCAATTCCATGGGTTTTAAACCATGCATGTACTACCTCTCTAAACAGATAGTGAATATATGCTTTTGCCTCAGGGTGGAAAGGCATGTGGACAAAATGGGAGGGAAGGGAAAGTTTAGTTCTGCATTTAGAGCATTGTACGCTCCTCTCAGGGAGGAAAAAAACAGGGAAAACACAGGGAATGTGGCCTGGCTGCAGCTAAAACTTTGTGCGATTTTTATGGTTAAATTACTGCCTGGAAAAATGGAGTCCAGTGTTCCCACCCTCAGGAAAACCATGTGCAGGAACACCAGCGCATTTGAGATCAGGCAGAGAAGAAATCTATACGCTAATTGCCTGACTTGTAATGAGGGCCTAGATGTTCGTATTCTCAGGTGTCTTAGGGGCATATTATCAAGAAGGGCGTTAAAATGATCGCTAAAGCGGCGATAATGGGCTTGATAATATGCCGCAGAGAATTCCCATAAAAGCCCATGTTCACACCAGAATATGGGCTTCTATGGGAATTCAAAGGGGCATATTATCAAGGCCATTATCGTGGCTTTAGCGGCAGTTTCCTGCCTATAAAGCGGCAATAATTTTAACGCCGTTCCTTGATAAAATGCCCCTTAGTTGCTTAAGCAGATGGCGTAGACAAATGAGGTGGTTATCAACCTCTGAATAATAAAAAGTTGGTCTTGCAGGGTTTCAAATGTATGACTTGCAAACCATATTAGACGAGCAGCGAGCGTTGGAATCATTGAGCCATTTAGCCTTCACCAAGTTGTGTGTGATCCCAGGCTATACACTTTACTTCCTTCTGACTCAGTTTCTTGCCTGCCAAGATTAGAAGCACTTAAAAACAGGCTACTTTCCAAAATTATGTACTATATAAAACTTTAGGCACTCACATAATTACTTAGCTCAACTAAAGGTGGACAGAGTGTTTCATTTTTTTTGTTAGAAGTGGGAGTTTATTTATGCAAGTTCGAAAGAGGTGGAATTCAGGCGTCAACTGAGGTTGACTGCAGCTCCTCCTTCTGTAATGTGTCTGGTAAACCAAGATCATAATTGTTTGTGACTGTTTCAGTATGCTCGATAGAGAAAGAGAAAGAAAATGAGAGAGTGTGTGTGGGGAAGGGCATGCAATGTGTTTTGATGTTCCTTTGAGTGTGTGTAGAGTAGTGTTTAAAGTGAGATGAGTAATTTTTTTATAATTCATTAACAATTGACATATTTGAAATTTTATACGTATGTGGATCTGTTTAATTTAAATGTATGCAACTTGAATTGTAAATGAGTCCGCAATATACACAATTATAAGACTATTTTTAGATATTATATTAATTTATTTTAATCATGACATGTTTTAATTTTAATGTGATTTGTACAGGTGTCTTCAAAATACACAGTTATACATCCATTATTCAATTAATTAAACTCTGCCTCTAGCCCCTCCAAAAAGAATGCTTGCCAAGTTACAAGCGGAAATCTCTCAATTTGTATGGTCCAGAAAGAATCCCTGCATGCGAAAAGAGCTGTGCTACACCCCACCCAAATATGGAGGTTTGGGTATCCCTGATCTCCAAAAGTACTACCAGGCGGCACAGATACGTGACTTAGTGGAATGGAGCCAACCAGAATGTGAGAAACACTGGCTTTTCCAAGACAAAGCAGTGGCAGGTACCTTCCTATGGTAGGTTCCCTTCCTTAAGAAACCCAATAGACCAAGAAACCTCTACCTCTCCCCTATCACGCGAGTGAGCATGGAGGCATGTGATCGAACAAACACCAAATGTGGGCTTACCTCTTTCCCCTCACCACTGACCCCTCTATTTGATAATCCTGACTTCACCCCAGGGCTGGACTCCAAGGCATTTACGGAATGAAGACGATTGGAATGTCGGGCGATGGGGCACATGATAGATGAGACTGAGTTGATCCCCTTCCAACAATTGTGCGAAGATTTTACTCTCCCTGAATTAGAAAGACTGCACTACCTACAACTTCACCACTGGCTCTCACATCCTAGAAATAAACCATCCATCAGAGACCTCTTACGGCATATTAGTATTGGCTCATCTCCCGTACCACAGATAAGCATCTAATCTCTGAGATCTAATTCAAAGAAATAAACACACATGTAAAGCCGGCCAACACAGGTGCGAGCAGGAACTGGGGCAGCAGTTAGAGGAGAAAGAATGGATGATATACACTACAGAGCCCGATACACCCCCAACAACACCTCCCTTACCACAACCTGGGTCAAAATCACTACATACTGGTACCTCACACCATCAGGCTACATAAAATGTATCCAAACCATAGCGATAAGTGCTGGAGGAACTGTGGAAACCAAGGGACCTTAGAGCATATATTATGGGACTGTTCCCGACTTCAGCCATACTAGACTCAACTACTTGATGAGATAGACACTCATCTTGAGACACAAATACCCAGAGTCCCGGCCTAGGTCCTATTAGGCCTACCAAACCCCTAACAAATCCCTTGAAATCCAGGCAGATCGGTCTCGCGCTGGAGGCAGCGATGCAGAACATTCTAGCACACTGGGGCACACCACAACTACCTACCCATACAGGATGGCTGCATGGGCTATGGACCATTCTTAGCATGGAGAGAATATCCTTGATGCTCACAAATCAGGGAAAGAACTTTGGGAAAGTATGGCATCCCTACTAACACCAGATTTTAGAGAAGTGACTTGCCCGAAATACCGACGACTTCTACATCTACCAGAAGCGAACTCCAATACATGAGTGACTAAGAATACATATGATGTGAATCAATCATGCTTAAATCTGGTAGCAATGGTGAATCTAATTCTGGGGTGGGGGGAAGGGATAGGAGTGGGAATGTTTTCTGTTTCCTTATTCTTGTTGAGATGTTTTTTCTCACTTTCTCTTTTTCTCTTTAACTTCTGAACGATGCCAATTACCCCAGCTTAAGTGTCTACCATGACACATATGATGATGTATGTTCCTTGCTTTTGGTGCTTTTCTAAATAAAAAAGTCAAAAACATAAATTAATTGTACCTTTTCTGTGCTTTTAAATGTCTTTGCGCTCTTTGTATTACCCCATTTCTGAACTGAGTCCTCTGCAGTACCTGGCAGTGGCCACGTAAACAGAATACATACTCCAAGACTTGTATGGAAGAGATTTGAATTTGTTTTGGCTGCAGTACTACTGGTTGTAGGACTATGTGTGTGGAGGTCGACACGATCATGGTGAAGAACTTTGCACATAGTTGATAGGAAAAGCATGGGTGTATCTTAGCCTCTACATATGTAAATTGCAGTTATGTGTATGTGAAGTTGTACTGAAGAGTACTACTTCACACACTCATACAGGTCTTTTGTGTCTTGGGTTCCTGGTATCTGGAAAAACATTCTACTCCAGATGTATTATTTCTCATTTTCCACAAGGAGGTGAAGACTATTCTCGACAATAATACCTTCTCACAAGGTAACTACGTGAAGCTTGACTACCCTTGGCAAGTTCTTACTATCAATGCAGCCCACAAACCTAAGCAGGGTTATTTAGGTTTGGGAAAATGAGAGGAATGGCATAACAATCAAAAAAGAGTATTCCTGCTTAACCATTATTTCTTCCAACCCTGAATTAATAACAGAAATAATTACTGACCTAATATTATTCTTAATACATTTAATTTTCCAAATCTTTATATCTTTTTATCAAATTTCTGTATAATGTGAAAATTATAAACTGCATGATTTGCCACGTGCTTGTTTATATGGGGCTGGGGTGAAATAGAACCCACTTCTGAGAGACCAAACATCGTCCCTATGCAGTGTACTTGTGGCCTGTAGCAGCATCTTTGGGTCCCACTCGCCCCTCTCACTCCCTCTGATGTCTGCTCACTACAAGCCGTGCCTCGTCACTCTGCACCATTCTAAATTGTCACTCTCCAATTGAAGCCACATCGCCTTATTGTTTCCTCCCTAGGTGTATCACGTTACCTGCAGTATGACGTCAACAGCGATTTTTAGCACATTTCGGGGCATATTTACAATTGCTTATCACCACCAGAAAGTCACTTTTTATTGTGTTCTGGTGGCCATAAGCCCTTTGCCTCATCTACAAGGGGGCATTTAGCCATTAATATGTCTAAACGACGCCTTGTTAATAAGACCCCTTTTCATGCAGCAATTAGTGTGAAAGGGGTGGCCAATAGGTGATGCGAAGGGCGTTCTGCCGCAACACCCATTGCCTTTGATGCTGCCCCCTATTTACAAGGGTGGCGTAACTATGGGGCAGCGCCAAAGGAAAGACCAGGGAAAACCTGACCTTAACCTGGTGAAACGAGGAGAAATTATTCATTTCTCCTTGTTTTTACTGTTTCTAGTGTGCTGCATTATGCAGCACACATAGAAACGATTCAGAAAAGGGGGTGGTGATAAACAGAGTGTCTGAATTAAGCAGACCACTCTTACCCAGTCCAAAGATCAGGGCTTGATCCATCACCGTTATTTATCTCACTGCACCATCCCAGTTCAGAACCTGGCTATATGCAAATCAGTCTGTCCCTGGCCCAGTGCATCATGGGAACAGGGCAGACTAAACTACCAAGCCAATTCTTCACCAGAAAGGAGACAAGCTACCGGGGACCGGTTTCTGGCATTTCAGCCGTCGTCGGCCCGGCTTGCTTGAAACAGCAAATCACCATTAGTAATAGTTCATGTGCCGGAAGATACACCTTCCTGCACATGGGCAATCATTCCTTGCAACGCACACACCTTGCACTATGGCGCAAGGGTGTTTGCATTGGCGCTAGGCATCTAGATTTAGCACAAGCGCTAGGGAAAACACAGGAGTGTGCCGCATTCTTCTGAACATGGTGCATTCAGCATTTTTAAACTGACAGAGCATGGCGTCAGCACTGTTCGAGCTACACTGCGCTCTGCCAGTTTATTGCACATTTGCCCTTTTGTCTCTTCATGGAAAATACCATTCTTTCTATATTGCACTTCTTTCATGTCACTTACTAGTTAAAGCAGACGATGTGCTTTAACGGTTTTCACAGCCTATCTTTTGGGATGTGCACCCAGGGGGTGTCTCCAGAAAAAAATTGGAAGAATGCTTAATGGTGACAGATGTCTGACCGGAGTGTCAGGGATCTGCCTGCAGTGTTGCTATGTGTATACTGTGTAGAAGGGGCTGCCAGGGGCCAGATGTCACCCAGTGTTCCAAATGCAGATCAACTGGCCACATTGAAGCCTTTATGGCCTACCCCTGCTGTTTTAATGTTAGCTATTTCTCTCTTCCTAATGGGTTCCTCTTCTTTATGGCTGCTTCAGTGCAAGTGTCATATGCCGACCTTACTCACTGAAGGTTTGCTCAGTGAACTGAAAACTCACCCAAAAAAATATTTAATTATTATTTATTTCATGTTTGCAGCACTTTTGTGGGTTTTCAAAAATAATAGTTGTGTATATTGTTCCACAGTAGTTTCAGTGATGAACATGACTACTGTGTGCATGGCTGCTAAAGGCACACCCCAATACACCAAAGCCCACAGTCCATGTCATGTGTGTGAGTAGGACAGGAAGCTTCTGACTTATTCACTTGCCAGGTCATTGGTGGTCACTTGTATTATCTACACACTTCCCACATTAGGACTCAGGAGAGGCACATGCACAATGAGTGAGTGGACGGAGAACCTAGAAATGTTATGTGTGCCCGGAGTGGAGTGTGAGGGTTAGAAAGGGGCTGTCACTGAGGCTGCTGAAGACACCTTGTGGGTGAATCGTGAGATCGTTGGCAGTCTCTTGCATTCTCGGTACACGCTCCAAGCTAGGTGAGTCGCGGCCCTGTGTGCAGCGATGAACAATTATGAAACAGTGTATGTCCGCAAAGAAGGCTTAGAAGAGACTGTCCCTGAGGCTGATGAAGACACCTTCAAGTGACTTGTTAGTTCATTGGTAGTCACAATGCACTCGCTGCACTAGTCTGTCTATCTGTCTTTCTCTCTCTCTCCATTGCACATGCCCTATGTAATGATGAAGAAGCAGGAAATAGTGTGCATCCAGAATGGAGCATGAGGAATTGGAAATGGCTGTCACAGAGACTAGTCACTTACACTCTCTCAGCTTCCCACTAGGAGCGGCACGCATACTGTGCAGTGATCAAGAAGAAGGGTGTGTGTATGAATTGGGGACTAGCAAAGGGTTGTCACCAAGGCTGCTGAAGACATCTCTTGAGTGACTTGTCAGATACAGCCACGGCCGCTCTAGGTAAGAGCATTGGGGCCCGGTGGGGGGTATTTCGACAGGGAAAAGAAATTATTTATTTGATTTCCCCTCGTCATCATCTGTCGAAATCCCCCCCCTCATGGGCCTCTCCGACCCACCGCTCTTACCTGCAGCAGCCGCGTCTGGTCAAATCGCTGTGGTCACATGTGTTTCCAGAAAGGGGATTAGGTAATAGCTGTCGCCGAGTTTAATGAAGACATTTCTCCAGACTCTTGTAAATTTGTTGTGAGTCACTTTCTTTTTCAATCCACGCACGCTGTCTCTCCTTGCGCAGCAATGAAGGAGCAGAACAGTGAGTGTTTGGGAGGTGGGGTGAAGGGGGTGCTGTCTCTGAGGCTGGTGAAGACACCTTTTTGGGCACACATCAGCCCATTGGTGGTCTCTTGCACTCTATGTAGGGTACTCACTGTGCAGTGATGGAAAAGCAGGAAACAATGCGAGTTGAGTGGCGTAGTGAGATGCGCGTCCCAGAGGCTGGCGAGACATCTTTTTGAGTTACTTTGAGGTGAGGGGCGGCAGCATCCTTTGTCCTGGCAAAGGACACTGACACAAGTGGAGGAACCAGTGTCACAATCCTCCATTGTTGCATGACTCCATTAGATCCAGTGAGCCAAGGGGTCCAGACCACACCCCTCCCAAAGGGATTAGACAGCAGCATCTACTGGAGACATGAAGAATACAGACAAAGAACAGCGTTTCACATCAAAATATATGCGTGTAATTTATTTCACTGCATTTTAAGATGTTAATCGCGTGGCCACCATGTTGTGACCTTCATCCTGGAAGAGAAAGCACTCCAGGAAGCCCCGGAAACAAAGGACTGGCAAATCTAACTGGACGGCCAAAAATGAAACATGAAAGCAGGCTGTACGCTGCAACATGAAATGCGGTGCCCGTGTAGATAAAAGTTATGCGCAATGCAGGAAAGGCGATCTGATCTTTAGCAGTAATTTAAAAATCCTGTCTTGGAATGTAGCTGGGGTAAAGAACAACTCTGAAAAAATTGAGTTCCTACTCTCTTCAGGGGCCAGTGTGATCTGTCTCCAAGAGACATGGCGCACTGAAAATCTTATGTTGGGAAGTGACTACATTATCCTGGAGGGTAAAGCCTCTGCTTTCGTAAGAGGCCACGCAAGAGGGGGTATCGCCTGTTGCTTAACAAATCGGAGAAAATGGAATTTTTCAAATTTTTTGGATCCCAGTAACTTGTTTCAGGCTGTTACTTTAATTTGTCTTGATTATATGGAAATTCCGTCCCCACTAGTTCTGATTAATGTGTATATTCCTCCTGACGAGTATTTCAATCCAATTTTGAAGAAAGTTTTTTCCTATGCTAAGAAAGTGCATGAGAATACCCCATCAGCCCATATAATCTTGGTTAGAGATTTCAATTGCAAGGTTTCTAACTCAAGTTTGTCTTTATTTAGAAATAAATATAGGGAAGAATCCTTGCACATTCCCCAATCTGTCTGGCCCGGGAATATTAAAACTAATAAAAGAGGGAAAATCCTTTTGGAGGAGGTACTCGAGCTGGATGGGATTGTGGTTAATGGACGTCTTCCGTCTGACTCCCCGGCAAATTTCACTCATGAGTCATACCAGGGAGAATCTATATTAGATTATGTCATAGCTGTTAATTCTACCTTTGTCATATTGAATGATCTGATAATCTCTAAAACATGTTTCAGTGACCATTCCACTTTGGTCATTTCATTAAACATTCTCCCCCCTTTGGCTGACCGTTGGTCGCTAGATAAGGATTTGGTCAGTTTTAGCAGCACATCAGGTAGATGTCATTGGGATAGAAAGGCTCTTAGTGGACTGGAGAGCATCCTTGAGGAAGCAATCTCCGATTTGGTCAATTGGGAGGGGGCTGTAACTGTACATTTTTCAGATTTATTGATGAAAGTGACCTCTTTAGCTAGATATCCCAAAAGAGATAGGCCCCCAATCCCTCCTTCTAGTTCCCTTTGTTTGTTAAACAAAGAAATAAACAAATTGGTAAGAGATCAATATTTGAATATTCTTCCAGAAAGAGCCCGATATATAGCCCTGTTGAAAAGAAGAAGGAAAAGGTTGAAACTCAGATTACGCAAAGATAGAGAGGACCAATTTTGGATACAATTGAGGGAGGCAGCCTTTCATGGCCGAGTGAGAGCATTTTGGTCCATAATAGGTAGGGGCTGTGGCGCAAGGATGATGCCCACTCCCATCTCCATTGAGGAATGTGCCTGGGTTGATCATATAAAAAATCTTTATGCAAGTAATGGCGTTTCTGTTCCCGTTGGAAGTTTCAAGACGGCTGTCTCGACCGTAGAGGAATCTCCATCTGAAAAGTCTATAGAACAGGCAATAATGGAAATGCGCGCTTCTGGAGCTATGGGCCCAGACGAGCTGCCCATTTCTGTTATAAAGCAGAGCAGTTTAAAATGGAGTAAAATTCTCTATCCCTTATTTGCACACTGCTTTTTAAGCAGGTCAGTCCTTCCTTCATGGAAAGGGAGTATCTTGATCCCCCTTTTTAAGAAGGGCGATCGACTTTCTCCCCAAAATTATCGCCAGGTTGCTCTCCTCGATGCCGTTGGCAAAGTCTTTGCTAAATGCCTGCTAAGATTATTGAATGAATGGGTGGATCAATGCGGCTTATTACCTCTTGAGCAAACGGGCTTCCGTAAAGGCCACGGTACCCTGGATAACCTAACAGCTCTTCAGGTGATTATGGATAAATATATCACGGTCCGGGGGGGAAAAGTATATGCAGCCTTCATAGACTTCTCCACAGCATTCGATAAAGTTGACCGCCCTCTGCTGTGGAGGAAACTATCAGCCTTAGGCATGCCACCTATACTGTTGGATTTAATACAGGATCTCCATACAGATACATGGTGCCGTATAATGATGGGAGGGGAAAGAGGTTTGTCGCATCCCATCCCTTCTGCCAATGGTCTTAAGCAAGGATGCCTACTGGCCCCCTTATTGTTTTCCCTCTATGTGTATGATCTTCCTCAAGCTTTGTCTCTGAGTAGTGGTATTGCCCCTGTTTTGGGAGATAAAGCCATTGCTTGTTTAATGTATGCCGACGATATTTTGCTATTAGATCTGACTCCGAAAGGCTTACAAAATCGTCTGCATGCATTACAGGTGTTTTCAGAGTTGCATTTTTTAGAGATTAATATTTCCAAAAGCAAGGTTATGTGTTTGACTGGTAAGAAAAGATATTCTCATGGGAATTTCACGTGGTCAATAGGCGGCCAAAAGTTAGAAACTGTGAAATCCTATATGTTTTTAGGGAAAATAATATGCGGTAACATGAGCAACAAGGCTCATATTGAGAACAACAGGCGTAAGGCTCTGATGCAGGGTAAGGGCCTAAATGCACTTTATAAAGCCACAGGAAAACGGCATTTTCCCTATTTGCTTGAAGCTTTTCGTGCAAAAATTCCGGCTTCCCTGCTTTACGGCACTGAACTTATCGAAGTGAGTAGTTGGGGTTTTCTTCATTCTGTTGAAGGTAGACTCCTGCGTCAACTAACCTCTGTTAATACCGCCTGCCCTGTAGCCTCTCTTAGGCTTGAGTATGGCATGAGAAGTAGTTGGGTTCAGGGGTTAGCCGGAATTGTGAGATGGATCTTTCATCTAGCTAAATGTGATCCATCTTCATTAAGACATCTTATCCAAAAGGAATTACTAGGTCCTTTAAAGGAGTTTTCACCAATTGTAAAAAACTTCAGAAAGGCGGTCATGTTATTGCAATTGGAGGAATCTACCCTTTTTTCTCTTTCCCTTAATCAGTTAAAAGCTTCCTTAAAATTTGCAACATGGAAACTAAGCTTTTCGCTGGATAGAGATCAGATAAGGACAAAGAAAGGCGATTTGCCCGTTATTAATTCCCTTAGTCTTAAAACTATGCAACCCTATACTACCTGGAATCTCCCACACGGCATTCGCCGTTTTTGGTTCTTATTAAGGCAAGATATGTTACCACTGAATAATCTTTTAGCTAAGTGGAATGGTTCCTCTAACAAATGTACCTTGTGCAATGTTTCGATTCAAGATCTCACCCACGTCTTATTTATATGTCCGGCTTTGACAAAATCCCGCCGCAAATGGGTGAGACCAATTTGTTTAGAACTCGGAATCTTATCTGCTGGTGCTTTTTCAAATGCCATTCTTTCACCCCTAAATTAAATATTTTGTTCTAGAATCTTCAAATTTTTTAAATGCTTTTTAGATTTTTATTAATCATGTGTGTAAATTTCTCTTTTTGTATAATATTGGAGTGTTATTGTGTATGTAAATTTTATGTGGACCTCTCACGAGTTCCAAAACATAAATAAATAAATTTGAAACCTGAACTTATGCGCAATGCCACCATGGTGAAACCAAAATCGCTGTGGCTGGGAAGTGGGCGCCATTTTGATCAAATAAAAGGTGTGCAGCACTAGGAACAGAACACAGGTAATAGGGGCGACAAGCTATGGAGTGGGAGGTGTGGGAAGGAAGGCAGCAACAACAGAGGAAGAGAAAGAGGTGGGCGGGGGCGAAAATGCAATGAAATAAGGGTGCTGAAGCTCAACATGCACCCACAGTGTAACATGAGCAGGAAAGAAATAAAAATAGTCCCCCAAACGAACAGATAAACAACCCATGTTTTTAGAGATACAGGGCCTCATTTACGAGGTTTTGCCATAGGGAAGCGCAGCAGGCCTTCCTGCTGCGCTTCCCTACAGCAAAAGAAAAGGGCAGGAATGCACCGTATCTATAAGATACGGCGCATTCCTGTCCTTTTCCCCTGTGCCAGCGCACAATGGGCTGACTCTGCCAACGCAGGCACCTTTGCACAATGGTGCATGGGTGCCTGCGTTGTGGGAATTATTATTTTTGTACAGGAAGGGAAATCTTTCTGTACAAAAATAATCACAAGAGGCTTTTCCTCTTTCTATGTGTGCTGCAGAATGCAGCACACAAAGAAAAAGGAAAAACAAGGAGAAATAAATTTATTTCTCTCCGTTGTGCCTCCCTTACGCCTCCCCTGGGGAGGTGTAAGCTTTTGGCGCTGCCTCAGATTTACGATTTCTCGTAAATCTGGGGCAGTGTCAAAAGGCCATAAATGTTGCTGTGAACGCACTTGCACGCTGCCAAATGCGATACAGGGCGCGCAACGACATTCGCTTTATTTATTTAGATGTTTACTTACCTCTAATTTGCCGTAATCCGTAGTTCACTACCCCCCCACCCTGCCCCTCCCCCGCCCCACGTCAGCGCCCAGCAGCACTCCCACTAGGGGCCGCTCCTGAACACGATACATGTATAAAAAAAAGACATGCATGTCAAAATATGTCAATAATTGACCCGAAATAGCAGTGGCATAGATACAATAGATACAGAATAAAAACTAAAAGCGGTGCAAAGGTAACAATTTCAGGGTTTGCTGTTTACCAAGACCCTAAGATCTCTCCTGATCCTTAAAGCATGACATGGAAAATTGTAGCAGACTGAGGCTCTTTGAATCGATATACAATTATTGGATCGTAAGATTAGGTGTAAAAATGCAACTCTAGAAACTGTGAAAAAACATCAAAAAAGCATAAAATGCATTGTATATTGCAGACTGGTATCATCACAAGGGTAGCAGGACAAAGATGAGAGCCAATGCCCTGTTGTGGGACAGCAACAAGAAAAAAACAGTGCACAGCCTAAGGCGTGTCAAATAAAATCCGTGTTCCTGATTAGGAATCCATACTAGGTAGAATTTGACCCCCTCTGATGCTGCATATGGCAGCATACAGTGTCAATAGCCTGGGACTTATTATACCTTTTCAGGTTGCTGTGTGACTGAAAAAGGGAACAGATCAGGGACTTTGTATTGCCATTGATCTCACTAGGAGAATAAAAAAGCTGTGGGGCTCCCAAATCTGAATAGGATTTCCTGAAATATGCTAGCCAAGCGATATTGTTGCTATATTAAAACACTAGCAGCCCGCCCCAGCGTTGCCTGGGGCAGAAAGGGGCTGGGGGCAGCATTTGAGGCTTGCGTGCACTTCTGCCCCCGGCCCCCTCCCGCCCCCTCCCGCCCCGACCTGGCCCGGCCCCCTCCCGTCCCGGCCCCCTCCCACCCTTGTCCCGGAGAGCCTGATCCTTACCTGAGCCGCAGGTCCCGCTCCAGGCGCCCCGCGCGCACAGGCCGCCACTCTCCAGGCGCCCCGCCCGCACAGGCCGCCACTCTCCAGGCGCCTCGCCCGCACAGGCCGCCACTCTCCATGCACTTCACCCGCACAGGCCGCCACTTCGCCCAGCAGCAAGCAGGGCCCCAGCAGTCCTCCCAGCAGGTCGCGATTTTCGGCGCCATTTCCGAAAGTGTTGCCAGGGAGCGCAAACGCAAACGATGTCATCACGCAGACGGCGCGGCCGGCGCTACTTGCAAGGGACTACTTTATTTTTATTTCGAAATTTTTTAAACAACGTATATTTTGTATTTTTAATACCCTATGTCCTTCTGCTTGCCCTGAGGTTTTCAAAGATGTTTTGGGTGTTTTGATTGGTGGTGTACTTTTCCGAGTTTACCTGGCTCAAAGGTTTGTGTTCTCTCTTTATAATAGTAGTATAGAAAAGCGCAGGTGCACCACTTCTCAATACACAGGGAAAGCAAGCATATAATCTATTCCCAAACAGCAGTGTACTTCTAGAGTTTCCTTTATTCAGTATCAAAAAGATTTGTAAAAGCAGGATCATGAACATCAGTTGTTGACAATGGCACAGCCAACGCGTTTCGTCCTTGAAGCTTCCTGCATCTGCCCTCCGGTTACCGCGCCTGGACCCTGATCGGCACTTTGATAGTTCGACGCCGGCTGAAAGCCATTAATTGACGGTGCTTTACCTCAGTAATATAAGAGGCTTTAGGTCCGATATGACCGAAAGCTACCCTTGACATGCTGTGATATATGGGGAATATTTTCATATCATTGAGTGCCATTGTACTGATAATTTTCATAGATACTCCGGAAGGAAATGCTTCAAAACTGACATACTTTGTCTGTGACTACGGGATTAGACGTAATCGTTGTGTTTATGACACTATGGTTCGTTACCAGTTGGGAATTTGAAGCTTATATTTGTTTACAAGACAACTTGATAATGGACCCACATATCTGTTAACCCAGTTACCCGTTTATGATAAGGGGAACAACCAATGCCCCGAAGAAGTCCGCTTCAAGGACTAAACGCGCCGGCTGTGCCATTGTCAACAACTGATGTTCATGACCCTGCTTTGACAAATCTTTTTGATACTGAATAAAGGAAACTCTGGAAGTACACTGCTGTTTGGGAATAGATTATATACTTGCTTTCCCCATGTATTAAGAAGTGGTGCACCTGCGCTTTTGTTTTTAAAATTGTGGAGTTCCGTTAGGAACAACATTGTGACAGTGGGTGTTATACAGTGTGCACACATTTCCTCATGAGCATATATGAGGTCGGAATTAAGGAGGGATAACAATTTAGGTGCTGCTAGTTTGAAGGGTTCCACTGTCAGGCGCTCTGTGTTTACAAATATTGTTGCTATAGTCTAGGTTAATGCAATTTGCTAGTATGGGGCAGAGAACTTAGTAAATGGGGAACTCCAGATTTTGGCCCATAAAAGAAGCAGTGCTAACTTGATTGTTACTTCAATGTACGAGAGGCCAACCTTGGAATGAGTAATGATAGAGACAGTACTATCAGGAACTGTTAACAATATGGAGAGGAATTTATTTTCAGCTACTTGTAAATGATCACAAATGTTGTGTCTCCAAACGCCTGCCCCATAAGTACCCACTGAAATACCTTTCGTATCATAGAGGTATATGAGGTCTCTCACCGGTTTTTGCTTAAGCTTCCTAGCAAAATTAAAAATGGTCTCAGCTGCGATGTTTAATTTGTGCCCTCTTTGTTCAATGAGTTTAGCCTAATTAAAAATTGAACCCAGTAAAATTCCTAAATAGTTGAAATTTGACACTTTCCAAATGACCACGCCATTCATGGTAAGTCTGCGAGAGTGCGTGTATAGAGTGCCAAAATTCATAATAAAAGTTTTTTTTGTGATTGACCCTTAATTTCAAATCTAACATGAAATCATTATATGTGTCCAACAAGTGCTGAAGCCCTTTTGCTGTGCGGGACAGCAGCACAATGTCATCAGCATACATTAATATGGATATGGTCCAATCCCCTATCCAAGGCAAATCTTTACCCTTTTTCTGTAAATTAGATCCAGTGAATTAATATAATTTGCATATGTCTGGGTCCAAACTGGGGTGGCATGGTGAGCAAAAAGTAAATGATGAATTAACCTCAGATCTGTGACAGGGGCTAAATGTTTGATTTGTTCATAATTCTGTCCATCATTACCACCTCCTTAAGACAAAACCTTCCCGCCAAATCATCGGACCCTAATCAAGCAGCCATCAATCTCACACAATGGATCACCTACTGCGCTGACGAATTAGCGCCCTTGAAAAAGCAACACAACAAGCCAGGTAGCAGAAAAGCCTCCTGGTTCAACGATGACCTCAAGAACTCCAAAATGAACTGCCGCACCCTCGAGAAAGCCTGGCGAAAAAACCCAACCACAGACAACATGACCGAACTCAAGGACGCCACCCGCAAACACCACCAGCTGATCCGATCCACCAAGAAATCTGCATTCAAGGATCGACTTGACAACAACGCCCACAACCAGGGCCGGACTGAGACTAGCATTGAGCCCTGGCAGGTTGCTTCTCCACCGGCCCTAGTAATGGGAGGGGAGGGGGTTGTTACCCGCAAAGCACTGCTTTTCTTACAGAGGGCCGATTTTGCAGTGCTGCTACAAAATTGGCACTCTGCAAGAAAAGCGGCCCCCTGCGGCCACAAAACCGGCCCCCACCCCTCCAGCCCACCGGGGAAATGCCCGGTGCCCGCAAATGCCAGTCTGGCCCTGCCCACAACAGCAAGGAACTCTTCAGCATCGTCAAAGAGCTTACCAATCCCAGCGCCGACACCAACGACATCACTCCCTCTCAAGACCTCTGCGACTCTCTAGCCTCGTTCTTCCACAGTAAAATCGCTGACATACATAACAGCTTTGGCGACCAGTCCACTCCCCTCACCACCGAACTGAAGCACCCCACCACCACCCTTTGCGCCTGGAACCCGATCAACACCGAAGACACCATCCGCTTGATGAACTCCATTCACTCCGGATCCCCAACCGACCCATGCCCCCATCACATCTTCAACAAGGTCGACTTCATCATCGCACCCCAACTCCGGGATATCTTCAACTGCTCCCTCAACACCGCTACCATCCCGGAAAGCCGGAAACATGCCAAACTCAGTGCCTTCCTGAAGAAACCTACAGCAGACCCCACTGAACTTAAGAACTACCGCCCCATCTCGCTCCTCCCTTTCCCTGCCAAAGTCATAGAGAAGGCCGTCAACAGTCAGCTCGCCGCCTTCCTCGAGTCCAACGACTCCCTCGACCCCTCACAGTCCGGCTTCTGAGCCAAACACAGCACCAAGACCGCCCTCATCGCAGCCACAGATGATGTCCGAGCACTACTCGACAACGGGGAAACAGCTGCCCTTATCCTCCTGGATCTCTCTGCAGCATTCAACACGGTCTGTCATAGCACCCTTGTACAACACCTCAGCAACGTCGGGATACAAGGAAAAGCATTGGATTGGATCATATCATTCCTCGCTGGAAGAACCCAGAGAGCCTGCCTCCCCCCCTTCAGATCAGAGGCCACCGAAGTTATCTGCGGCGTACCACAAGGATCATCGCTCAGCCCCACCCTCATCAACGTCTACATGAGCCCCCTTGCATCCATCGTACGCCAGCACAACCTCAACATCATCTCCTACGCTGACGACACACAACTGATCCTCTACCTCACCAAAGACCCAAACACCGCCAAAACCAACTTACATGAAGGGATGAAAGACGTAGCCGAATGGATGAAGAATAGTCGTTTAAAACTGAACTCAGACAAGACGGAAGACCTCATCCCAGGATCATCCCCCTCTGCTGGGACGACTCATGGTGGCCACCAGCCCTAGGCAACGCGCCCAAACCAACGGACCATGCTCGCAACCTAGGATTCATCCTAGACTCCTCCCTCTCGATGACCAGACAAGTCAATGCCATCTCATCATCATGCTTTAACATCTTGCGTATGCTCAAAAAGATCTTCCGATGGATCCCCATCAAAACAAGAAAGACGGTCCCCCAAGCACTTGTCACCAGCCGACTGGACTACGGAAACACCCTCTACGTCGGAACCACAGCCAAATTACAGAAGAAACTCCAAAGCATTCAGAACGCCTCAGCCAGACTCATACTAGACTTACCCCGCCACAATCACATTTCCAGTCACCTGAGAGACCTTCATTGGCTCCCCGTCAACAAGAGAATAACGTTCCGTCTTCTCACCCACGCGCACAAAGCCCTCTACGACCTAGGACCCAAATTCCTCAACACGCGCCTAACCTTTTACACCCCCACCCGCCAACTACGATCGTCCAATCAAGCCCTCGCCGCGATTCCACGCATCCGAAAAACCACCATGGGAGGAAGATCTTTCTCCTACTTAGCGGCCAAAACCTGGAACTCTCTCCCCACCCACCTCCGCCTTACACAGAACCACCTCTCCTTCAGAAAACAACTAAAAACTTGGCTATTTGATATATAACGAACAACCCCCCCCCCCCCCCCCCCCCCCGCAAGTGCCTTGAGACCCTCCGGGTGAGTAGTTCGCTATACAAATTCTTTACTTTACTTTACTTTACTTTATTTTTTGCATTTGTCACCCTGAGTGGGATGGGTATGCCCAGAAGTGGTTCCCATGCTCTCCATGCCACTGGATTCAAGATATCCTGTTTAATGAAGGGAGAGATGCTGAACCCGGTTCAGGATGCTTGGTTCCAGTTCAGAGAGGACCTGGCCTGTTCCCATGAGGAGTAAGGTCAAGAATGGTGTGCATCAGTTCATCACTAACTATCGATATGAACTGCCAACAGGAACAGGACAAACTGCTTAAAGAGTTCCATTTCTTTACCTAAAAACGTTACATTTTCAATTAAACGTAATATACAAACAGATGCTTAAGGCAAGAACAAATCACCTCATATTTTGTAAATTGCTGCTATCAATCCTGCGGCAGCTACAGTTACAGTATCAGTAGTGCTCAGGGGTTAGTGTGCCCCACTGCACCCCAATTATAGGTGCCTTTTACTGAACCACCGATGTACAGTAGCCCATTTTTTTTCTCGCATGCATTAAGCCCCATGGGAACCATGCTGAACCTCTGCACCAAAAGTTCAAAAGTTAGTAACTACCCCAATCAAAAACCTCTGTCTACTCTGAAGACTGCAGATGACAAAAGAGATGAGATGGTTTGATCCAGGATTTGATACTAGAAAGCTCCAGTTACTCACAACTCAATTTAATTTTGATTTTTTAATTACTCTTGGCGTCAGCCTTGACGTCAGCCTTTAGTGAATAAATTATGGAACAAAAATGAAAACTAAAAAGAGACAATATATAAGTCAAACAACCAATCACATGCAAGAAAAAAATATAAGTTAAAAAAGTAGTTTACAAAATAACATGGTGTAAAATAGTTGAAAGGTTGTTGTCCTGGTCAGAATGGGGTACGTTCAGATAATATGAGTTTAGTAGTTACTCAGTACAATGTTCTTTGTCAGGTCTCTATTGTTAATGACAGGACATGTGCAAACTTAGTGGTAGTGGTGCACAAGACCCTTCACACTTAACCTTAGACAAACCTCCCTACTCTGCTGATCCCTGCAAGTTCATAGGGAACAAAGTAGCTTTCATGAACCTGGCCATGTCTGTAGATATAACTTGCAATTGATCACTTTATTAATGCATTATTTAATCCATTTTTACAAATGCCTGGTTCCCACATTACAACAAATGGCGGAATGCTTGAATGAATCTCAGCTTCCGTCGAATGCTCGGGTCACCTTCCAGTCCATTGTTTTTCAGATACTGTGCTACCCCAGAAAAAAACAGCCATATGTATATTAGTGTTGGCCCTGCTCCTATAGGAACTGTGCAACCCAGTCCGTTAAGCCAGATTGTTTTCAGTAACCACTGACCAAGTTCATCTTACTTGGCCCTTGTCAGTGACATGTAAAATGGGTCCTATAATACAGTGAGAAATGAACCCCCATCTGGGCACACCCTTCACACTTAGGGTATCGAGTGCAACAAACAACAGAGTGATGGAAGGAATACTTGAATTGATCTCAACCACTGGACATTGCTCGGCTGCCTTCAAGTTCATTGTTTTTCACTCACTGTGCCATTCTAGGCAGGGAAAAAACATATGCAAGTCAGTCTTGGTCCTTCTCCAACAGAAAAAGGCCAAATAAATTGCCTGGTGAGATCTCCTCCAGATGGTAACATAGAGAGCTGCAGACCAGTTTAGTCCAATTTACGCCTCATCAGTGAGGGTTATCTTGAAGCCTGTGGTACAAAAAACGCAGGGCCCACGTCTGAGCATACCTGTCACGCTTAGGACATCTACTGCAACAAACATCAAAATAATGGAAGGAGCAGGGCCGGACTGGCCGTAGCGGGCACCGGGCAATCCCCCGGTGCGCCGCACGGGTTGGGGGCCGGTTTTGGGCCCTTGGGGGCCGTTTTTGCTACAGGACCGTTTTTGCAGCTTAGCTGCAAAATCGGCCCTGTAACAAAATCGTCCGAAAACCGGCCCTGGCAAAGAGCTCAGGGGCACCCACATCCCCCTCGGGGGGAGGGGGGGTCGGCCGTGCACTTTGCCGGGGCCGGTTTGGGTTCCCAGTCCGGCCCTGGGAAGGAGCGCTTGAAGACATCTCAGCCACTGGCCGTCACTTGGGCCATATTCGAGACCATTATGTTTTTTCATCCACTGTGTCACTCTAGATAGAGGCAAGCTCTTTGTAAATTATTGTTTGTCCTGCTCCCAAAGAAACAGTCACACTAAAAGTGGCAGTCCAGGACTTTTCTAAATAGGAAGGCATTCAAATCCAAACCAAATCCGAGCACATTTTCACCAAATCAGCAAGGTATAGCTTGAGTCCCGAAGCACAGGGAGAACATGAACCACATTTGGTCATACCTAACGCACTAAGGACCTCTACTGCCAGGCACAACAAAGTTCTGTACAGAATTCTTGGATTAATCACAGCCACTGGTGATCACATGGGACGATATTTCAGTCCATAGTTTGTTATCCACTGTGCTGCTCTAGTACTGCTTTGCAGTAGTATGCACATCACTTTGGGTCGTGTTTCAATACGGACAGTCTAGCCTGAGCTTCCAGATGTGAACCCTTCCAGATGGGAACCCAAGTAACCACAGACCAGTTTTGGACCTCAAAGGCCTTATTGGTAAAGTAGAGCTTGAATTTTGTGACACAGGAAGCATGGGGGCCACATCTGGACATACATGTTGCATTTATAGTGCTTAATGAACAAACAACAAAACCATGCAAACAGATTTATTATAGCAAACAATTTTTGTATAAGAAAATTACAATTCCTTGAGGACCCCTGTACTGGGAGGAAGGCCCCTTGCTGGCATTTCGAGGCCTGGAAATAAAGTGTAGATGAAAGCAGTCCAGGCAGGGGGTCTTGTAAGAGACCGAGATAGGCTGCAAAGTAATCACTAGATGATCCAATGTTTGTTATCAAAGCTCCTTTTTACACACTGGGCAAAAATCATGGCTTTGTAAGTCGACACGTTGGGCCTCATTTATGAAAAGTGACGCATCGCTGCATGAAAACAGCGATGCGTCACTTTTCACTGCGCCCTCCTTGCGATTTTAGAATCTATGCTTTCATATATCATCATAGGCTGACCTTCCCACACCTTAACAATACCAGTGTTAAATAGAAATAGATACATTATTACCCAGTGCCAGGTGAAAATACATACCATAAAAGTAATCATATTGGGTACGTTTGCAGAGCACAGCTAGCAACTTGTGTCCGTTTTTGCCAATGCTGGAGGGACGTGTGGGTATGTGGTTTAGTAGCTGACTGTAAAGCTTTGGACACTTGGCAGGATCCCCAACGTTTTTGGAGTGGTGCTATTTGATCTCCTTGGTGGTAACTAACAAAGTGCTTGGTGAGAACACCTTTTATCACTGTATTATGAAAGATGATTACTGAAGGTGGTAATGTGGTACAGGCATGTTTGTGCATCTTTGTTGTGTTGCATTTTGTAGTGATTTTTTTGTATTGTTGGCCTTTTTTGATTTTGCTGCATGCTTTCATTACACTTTTGCCACTGTGTACCTCGGTCATTGTGTTACATTCTCTTTTCACTGGGTTGTTGTACAGTGACCTGTCGTGTTTCAGTTATTTGTTATTCGGCCAGGGAACTTTGCATATTGCGGAAATATTCCTGTTCATGCCGATCCGTGTTCCCAAGACGTTATAGGGGTAAACGGCTTTGCCCGGGGTGCGGCTGGGTGCCTAATTATGCCCCCGTTTCCTCACAGGGGAGAGATGAGGATCGAGTGAGACATCTTTTCCTATTGCTCAATACTAGATCGGTAGGCAAGCATGCGCTTGAGATCTTTGATCTCCTTGTGAAAGAAAAGCCACTCTGCCTGCTATTGACCGAAACCTGGTTGGGGGAGCTGTCTAATCCGGACCTCATGGCAGCGATTCCCCAGGATTATAATATCTTCCGGCAAGATAGAGCCAAAGGCAGGGGTGGGGGGGTAGCGGTGGTAGTGAACAAAGCAGTCTCCTGCTCTATTATTCCTCTTAATGCCATCGCTGGATCTGAATCCCTTGCTTTTACTATCAGACTGTCCCCGCAACAAGCCCTGAAAGGGCTGTTGGTGTATAGATCTCCTGGCCCAGTTGGATCCTTTTTCGACGATCTCCAGGCCGCCACTGCTGAGCTGGCCTTGAGTGCGCAGCACTCTCTTCTGGCTGGAGATTTTAACTTCCATATGGATGTCGCCGGTGATTCGGACGCCAACAAACTGCAGGATATCACGGCTTCTCTGGGCCTTGCCCCTTTTCTCACAGGTCCCACTCACGATAAAGGACACACTTTGGACCAGGTCTTTTCCTCAATCCCTCTCTTTGATATCGAGCTCCTTCCGGTGCTCTGGACCGACCATAGACTGGCCAGATTCTCGATATTAGCCAGCAAGAAACCCCCTTGTAGTGCGCCGAGACAGCATGGCACGGCGCGGAGGGCTCTGCATAGAGTTACACCTGAGATGTTAAATCAGGCGGTCGAGGACCATCCATGCCCTATATCAGGCAGCTTGGAGCAGGACGTTGAGTCCCTACAGGAGTGGCTGATGGAGAGTTTGGACGATCTTGCCCCAGTTATGGCCCCGAGAAACATGATCAAGAGGGTTTCGGCCCCCTGGTTCACTGAGGCACTGTTGGCCACGCGACGCCAATGCAAGGTGGCAGAAAGGGCGTGGCGCCTCCATTATGATCTGGAGGCCAGAGCGGCGTATAGGTCAATGGTTAAAGCCTACCACTGTGATATTCTCCGTGAAAAAAAGGTTTTCTTGGCCAGAAGGATTGAGGCTGCCTCAAACTCATGCAAGGAGGTCTTTGCGGTAGTCAGGGAGTTTATGGCCCCCAGATCCAACCTGCCCCAAGGGGTTCCATCTGAGTTGTGGGTCTGTGACCTGGCCAGATTTTTCACAGATAAGATTAAGTCCATTCAGGACTCCTTCGCAGTGGGCTCAGCCGTGGTGCATGTGGGCGTGGTGAGGGGACCGGTGTGGCGGCCTTCACAGGCTGTGGTCCTTGCAGAGTTTCCACCTATTTCCACCGATGCTTCCTTGGCGCTCCTGGACAATCTTGAGTCGGGTTCGCCATTAGATCCCTGCCCGGCTAAATTTTTGGCTAAGATGGCGACTGTGGTCAACCCTGTGGTTAACCCACTTGTGAATTTGTCTCTGAGGGAGGGGCAGGTTCCATCGCCCAGGAAAAAGGCGATGGTGATCCCCCTCCTCAAGAAGCCTGGGCTGGACCCGGAGGTTTTGGCCAATTACAGGCCGATTTCCCTCCTTCCGGCGCTGGCCAAGATCACGGAGAAGCATGTGCACGGCGTTCTTTCCAGCTTTCTTGAGTCCAGTGATCTGCTACACCCTTCACAGTCCTGTTTCCGTCCTAATTTAAGTACGGAGACGGCACTGCTGGAGGTGTCTGAGATCATTAGGGAGACGCTGTACTCTGGAGGTCGCGCTATGCTTGTCATGCTCGATCTCTCGGCGGCCTTCGACACCGTCCCCCATGAGATGCTTCTCGCCAGACTTTATGACATCGGTCTGACGGTCTGAGGGGGACGGTGATGGACTGGTTTTCATCCTTCCTGGAGGGCCGCCGACAAACGGTCTGGGTCTCTCCGTGCTCCGCCGAGATGCCGTCATTGGGAGTCGGTGTTCCGCAGGGATCTGTGTTGCGCTCGACTCTCTTCAACATCTTTATGACACCTTTGGCGGCACTGGTGGAGTCTTTTGGGGCCCAGATCGTTTCCTACGCCGATGACACGCAGTTGCTTTTCACGTGTGGGAAGGATCAGGCTTTCGATGGGAAGAACATCCGGGGCTGCTTGGAGTCGGTCTTCAGCTGGTTCCAGTCGAATGGCCTTAAGGCCAACTCTGATAAATCGGAGGTATTGTTTTTTGGCTGCTTCCTCGACCCTGATTGGCGGGCCTGGTGGCCGGCGGATATGTGTCCCCCTGCCCTGGCATCGCTGGTGGCAAAAAATCTGGGTGTGAAGATGGATAACAGCTTGACACTGGTGCAACATGTTCGTGGTCTAACGGGCATTTGCTTTGGGCTACTCAAGATGCTCCGGAAGTTTCTGCCATTGCTCTCGGAGGAGCATAGAAAGATCACTGTGCAGGCCTTGGTTGGCTCCAGATTGGACTACGCTAATGTCCTGTACAGTGGTCTCCCGGACTATCTTGTTCAGCGGCTGCAGGCTGTGCAGAACGCTGCAGCGCGCGCTATTTTTGGCCTCCGTAGGCGAGCTGGAGCCTCTGGTTTGTTGCAGTCGCTACATTGGTTGCCCATCCGGAAGCGGATCATGTTTAAAGTTCTGACGCTGGCGCATAAAGCGCTCTTTGGCGTGGGCGCGAAATACCTCCAACGCAGGCTTGCCTTCTACCGCCCTGCCAGATCTTTACGATCTGAATCTCTGTTCTTGGCTGTGGTTCCCCGAATTAGGAAGGCACGCACCGGAGGGCGCTCTTTTAGTCTGAAGGCCCCTCAGCTGTGGAATACCCTTCCTTTGGCCCTACGGTCCTCTACTAATCTGCTTCACTTTAGGAAAAGCCTGAAGACTTGGCTTTTTAACCTTTAGTACCTCTGTTGTTCTTTCTCAGTCGTTCGCTGTATGGTGTTATGTTTTTTATTCTGAGCTGCCTCGATAAAGCGCCGGGACACTCCTCTGGAGTAGCCGTGCGCTATGAAAATAAATGTATAACATAACATAACATAACATAACATAACATAACATAACATAACATAACAGTTGAGATGTTATGTTTCTATGTGTTTTATTTTTGGATAATGCTGTTGTTTATTTTTGAGATGTCTACAAATTCTGCTAAATTTCCAGTCACAAGCAACACATACCTTTAAAGATCAATAACAGCTACTTACCATACATAGGGGCATAGTCTCAAGGACTTATCAGCAAGTTAACTGCACTTTATCGCAGCCAAATTGGCGATAAATTTATTGCTACATTCTCAAGCTGGTGCTAACAGCCCATATCACCAGTTTACTTACGATAGCAGCCGCAAAAAACATCAACACAGATGCCTCCCGTAACTATCGCTAATGAGATGCAGAGTAGGCGTTCCCGTGCCAAAAGCCGCAACAACACATTCTCAATGACCAGCTAGATAGGTGATTAGATCCCCCAAAATGCGCTAAGGCGCGTTAGCAGCAGGAAATTAACACCTGCTGTGACCTGGTGTAAAGTCATACGGCAGCCTGCACCACAAAATGGAGCGCAGCCCAGAGCCTCACCAGAAGAACAACAGATGCCATGGAGTCAACGATCATGCAGCTCGGAGCCCCAACAAGGTCACAACACCCACCACCACATCCCCCAGGACCTCCCACCCTCTCCCTGGACCAACACTGAGGCAGCGTAGAAAAAAACAGCGACACTCAGAAAACGCACCAACCTCACAGACCCAACACCAGAGAATGTCATTGCCTACTACAGGCTCAAAGGGACAACCATCCTGTGCATCATGAACATCATGCTCACAGGCTGACCGTACCAACACAGCGGACAACCAATATCTCACCTCAGACAAAGCTGCCGGCTGTGCTTCTTCTCTTGGCCTCTGGTACCTCCCAACCAACAACCGCCAGAGTCGGAGGACCCTCACAGCCAGCCCAATCTAAGTTCCTCACAACAGTCATGGATGAAGCCATCAGCTTGGTACACCACTATCTATATTTCCACCACACTGCGCAGGCTTCCGGCATGTGTAATGGGGCAATTGACTGCACACATGTCCTACTTGTGCTCCCTGGCAACACTGCACACAATAAATGCAACAGAAAGCACACACATTCCATAAATGTGCAGGAAATAGTGGACCACGGGGGAATCTCCACCAATGTCGACGCCAATTACCCAGGCAGAGTGCATAATCCCTACATCTTCTGACAGTCCAACATCAACCAGTGCCACCAGGATGGCACCTATGGAAATGCACTGCTCGTTGGCAAGTACCAAATGAACACACCACACACCTCAACTCCAGATTCATGCATCTCACAAATCTGGGAATGTACACGTCACAAACTCACATACAACATGCCAAACAACATTCCTACCCACCAGACATGACAGCACAACTTACTGCGGGAACCTGGGCCAGCCAAGCACATAAGCCATCAACGGCATGGCACCTCAGCCACACATTAGCAGAATGTGGGAAGAGGTGGGGACCAGGCAAGTGACAGATGAATGAGATTGTACACAATGCCAAGTGTGGCGAAGATGGGAGTGTTGTGAATGTATCTAGGACCCTAATTAATTATCCCTGATTAATGTCCTTTTGCGGTTATGATAAATCAGGTCCTAATGAAGACATACGAATCTTACCCATATTCAGCAATAGCCCACGCAGCCCAAATACGGCAAGGCTACTTCCTTAGATTCCTAGAGAGCACAACAAGTTATTCGACACACCAAACGTTCAGTAACCTGGGAATTCCCCATGTCTTTGTTTTGATTTGTCATTGAACTCCTGCGAGCACTAAAGGAACAGTCAGTTCTTAGTGACATCTTTTATTGACATCTTATGTCCAACCTTACGTCAAACACAGCACCTTCCAGGTATAAATATACCAACACTTGCCTTAAGCAACACACGGTGGTGTGGAGCAGAGCGGCTATCTACTTATCTGAAGCCCAGCTGATGCAAGAGCCGAAGAAAGCCGCCCCTCCCCTTTGACACGCTGGAGAAGCTGCCTTTTCTCACGCAGAGAAATCCAGCTCCGGTGTTTCTAGTCACCCTTGCTGGGTGCTGGAAGATCGAGTCCTGAGAAACGAGATACAAGACAGACCTCCTTCATTCTATAACCAAGGTATGGAGCTGACTCAAACCTTAGAGAGAATTCTTGATTCAGATCCTTGGCAATAAACCCAACTTTACTTAAAACTGCAACTTACTTACTCCTTCCCACGTATTAGGCTTAGGTCAGGTACACCGGGCTAGGCGTATCTTAGAAGCACCAGTTGAGTTCGTTTAGTCAATGTTTTTATGTATGTAAATATTTTATACATTTTAAAGGAACATATGGCTAAGAAACCATATCAATGCTTTTACAGTATTATTTTTATAATACTCCTTTTACTGTACGCACTTTACTTCATGATAAGTATTGCAATTATAGCAATTCACTTCTCTTGCACGAGAAAGAAGACTGCTCAATAAAATAACACCTTTTCATTGAAAACGCCCGTCTCTCTATTTCTCTGCACTCTGGTGAAGCTAAGCATGCACGATTGACTGAGTGAAATAGCTGTCTATTGTTTTCACACAACTCTGGAGATACACTCCTTAATCCTTTTTTGTCTAAATCAGGGAAGCTAACCCCTCCCTGTTCATTCGAGAAAGTTTCTAGTGACCTCTGAGCTAGCTGGCACACACAATTAAGTCTAACATAGTCAGTAGAGACCTAGAGACCTCAGTCCTACGTCTACACTGCTGTTTATGTTATTCCAATGCGCAGAGCCTATTGGGAATATAGGAACTACACTACAGGAGTGCCAGACTGCAGTATGCAGACCACACATATCCATTTCGACATACACCGCTGGGGTTTGGAGTGTAGTGGACAGTGGACGCAGCCATGTGACCCCAGCCAGTGGGGAAGATCACGGAAATGTAGCTTGTTCCCTCCCCCCGTAAGCATGAGCGGAGTGGGTGTGAATAAAAAGCACATAGCTCTGGGTGTGGTTTTCTTCCAGAATGAAGCAAAACCAAAGGGGATAATGGACGAAGTGTTGAACAATGCAAGCACCTACCCCAGTCAACTGATCTGGGTTTAATCCATCATTATTCTTTAGCTCACTCCGCCACCCTGGTTCAGACATGGCCATATGCAAATCAGTCTGACCATGTGCCTCATGGGAACAGTCCAGCCCGAACTGCCAAGCCATGTCTTCCCTGGACCTGCATTCTGTCCATCAATAGTTCTTTTTGCATTTGTCACCCCTAGTGGGACGGGTATGCTCAGACGTGAGTCCCGTGCTCTCCATGCCACTGGAATCAAGCTATCCTGGCTGAAGAGGGGTAAAACACCGAAACCGGTCGTAGGATGCTTGTTTCCTGTCCAGGGCGGACGTGGCCTGGCAATTCGGGCTGACTGTTCCCATTGGGCGCAGGGTCAAGACTGATTTGCATATGGCTGGGTCCAGACTGAAATGGCATGGTGAGCAAAAAAACAATGGATTTAGGCCCAGATCTCTGTACTGGGGTGAATGTATGACATTGTTCTGCATTCTGTCCATCAATAGTTCTTTTTGCATTTCTTCCAAAATGCCCAACTTCTCTGCCAGGGCAGCGCCTCTCACCACCACCACGAGGCCGAAGCCGTCGCCATGAGTGGTGTTGCCTGCAATCCTGGGTGCATGCTGCACCCCGGACCGCTTGTCCCCGAACCAGTCTTGTCCACCCCTGAGCACCCAGGCCATAATGCTCACCTGCCAACACAGGCATGTGTTGAAGGGGGCCTACCGTGTGCAGGTGCACGCTCCAAGCGTGAGGGCCGGGAACCTGGCAGTCTCCTCAGACCATCACGGCCCATTGACACAGGCCCGCAGTACTCCTTTCTTGTTGGCGTACTCCACTGACACAGCAGACAAGTAGGTCACACATTTGGAACTGAGTCTTGATTACACCATGGCAGAGAACATTATTTATGGGTGAGTTCATATCACTAACTTCATTCGATGTGGTGCCACCAAGTCTGTGTGTGGGACTCCAACCAAATGTGTCTATGGGCACACTCTGACAACTGCCCTCGGGCCACACTGCGCTCGAGTAGGTCACACTTTTGGGACTGAGTCTTGATTTAGTAATGGCAGAGTTTGTATCATTGTACCTGCATCATCGCAGACTGCATCCCCTTTCAGCCACGATGCCACTACGTCGGATACCCGACATTCATGGACACTCCCTGGTTGAACTTTGATGGCGTCGGAGTCTATGGACTAGGGGGTAGTTTTCATCCTCATGTAGCTGATACAGAATTGGTGGTGGAAACGAGGCTATAGCATTCCACTCCTCAATTTGCTGCCTCCGGATGACTTCTGCCCTCTGCATCATGCCCTGGAGGACACCTTGCAATTGTCCCCTGAAACCCTCCGCCACATTCACCTTGGACATCGCTGAGGACCCGCTCAATTCACGTGGCTCTACCTCAGTGCACCGCAAGTCACTGTCGCGTGGCGGTGTGCCTTTGCCGGCCGCTGTGCATTTGGGACCACTAACTCTGTGCAGCTCAAGTTACGGGCCCTGTCTTCTGAGATATGGGATGTCCTCTGAGATGATGGCCTTGGGGTCATCGACGCCATGTGTATGTGGTCCTGCGCTATCCGCTGCCTCCAGCCTCGACTGTGGTCCACCAGGGCTCACACATAAAATCGAGTCCTGACCGGCCCGGACGTCTCATCACCACAGGACATTAATGATAATGGGGTAAACAAGAACAATGGTTCTGTTGGGAGTCAAAAATACTTGGTTTCACTGTACTTAATCCGTTTCACAAATATTGTATTAAGCCACAAGCAAATTGTACAAAGAAACACACAACACAAAAGTACATTCTAAAGATACTTTGTTTTTTAGTATATACGTTTTTTCAAAATAAATCAGTAAATCTTTGGCTGTCCGACATAGAAAGACATGCACACTTGAAACAATTAGTGACTGGCCGTGATTGGTCAATATTTTCAACAATTGGTTCATTCGGGTGTGCAGTATTTCTTTTACTTACTCATAATTTATGTAGTATTTAGAGCAAAGATCAGAATCCAACACCATCTATGTATTTATGTACTATTTTATGAATTATAGTCATCCATAAATACTTTTAGTAAATTGCAAGATAGGCTGTCCAAAAAGGTGAAAAAAAAGTGCAAATAGTGAATTATAGTGCTCAGTGCTGGCAGCGCAAAGGTGACCAAACAACTGTACAAGGATTGTATACAAGGGGGATACAAACAATAGTTTAGCTTGGTCTATGCTATTTCAATTATACAACTGTACACTGCATTTGTCAGTAATTGATACAGGATATTGATGCAACAGATCCACTTGTTCGTCGATGTTTCGACCCTCAACAAGCGCACATGGGGCGTCAGACACGGGTCTTCATCAGGACTGTGGGGGACAATGAACAGCCTTCATGTAAACCCAACCGGTTTAAATACTATATAAATTATGAGTAAGTAAAAGAAATACTGCACAGCCGAATGAACCAATTGTTGAAAATATTGATTAACTGCCCAGGTTCATAGGGATACTGGGTTGACCCCATCTGAGACTTAACGAATGGTCGTGATTGGTGACATAGTGCTGAACAAACATAACAAAAAATATTATATGTTCACGTATTTGGACAAAATTCTTCGAGGATGGTGTTTTGTTTTTAGGCTTAGTAGGGGAGGCAACTATAGGGGATTTAGCTACAAGCAGTTATGCTTCATCTATTCCTTAACCTCAGGAAGACAAAATACAAATGAAGAGATGTGTTCTTCTTGAGGACCTACTTTGATGCAAAGCTGGGTGAAGACAAATTATGGATGAAGAGATGAGTTCTTCTTGAGGACCTACTTTGATGCAAAGTTGGGTGTCATAGGAGTTTCACTCAAAGTGCTAATTGTTAATAATGTCAAATAATGCAGCTAGGTATATGTCGAATGCGCAAGGGGATAACTTCGAACCCTTGGAGTAAACAGGTGTTAGAAGGTAATCCAAAAGTCATACACCGATGAACTAAAAGCATATATCTCATGTCAATATTGTATAGTGTAATTAGTAAACACCAGCTTGGTGACTGTTTGGTAAGTGGAATGTAGAATGCGCAGGCACATGGGTGTTCCCCGCGTGGAACTCGGGAGCGGGGAGGACGGCATTTGCTGCCGATCGCAGTTGACGGATGGATGTGAATAAAGGAGCACTTACCTACATTCCAATTTGCATCGGCATCTGCGGTTTTTCAACTCCTGATGGGTAGTTTATTTGGTAACATTTTGGGGGTGGTGTTCTTTGAGGATGACATTCTGATTTATTGTAAGACGGAAGCCAAACACGATGCTAGAGTGAGAGTGGTACTGGATATTGTGAAGTTGAGTGGTTTAACTCTAAGGAGGGATAAGTGTAAATTTTTCCAAGAAGGGGTTGATTATTTGGGTCATCACATTTCTGCCAAGTGTGTGGAACCTAAGATGAAAATTTTCGAAGCCATACAAAATGCACCTAGACCTGTTGATAAAGACCAATTGCGTTCCTTTCTTGGGTTGGTAGAGAATTACGCCAAATTTGTTGGTGAGTTCGCTGACAAAATTGTGTGTTTGCATGAGTTATTAAAGAAGAAGAACATGTTTGTGTGGAGTGTGGAATGTGAAAAATAGTTTTGAATGCATCAAAAAGGCAATTCTGTTGGCCAGACCTCTAAAACCATTTAACATCAATGATGTAATTATTTTGTCTGCTGATGCTAGTAGGGTGGGTCTTGACGCTGTCATTATGCAGAGAAGACTAGATGGCTCTGAGGAGACCATTGCGTTCTCCTCACGCGCATTGCAAGGGGCAGAAACCACTTACTCCACCTTTGAAACGGATCACTGACAGAATATCGAGGGACAGAATATCAACTATCAAAAATATTGTGTAAAAAATATCGTCATAGAGAATATCGAGTTTGTATCTATAAACAGGTAAGTACAAAAATATTGAGTTTAAAATATCGTTTACTAAAATATAGTTTATAAAAAATATCGACTTTATTAAATACAATGTTAAATTATTTTAATATTAAAAATTATTTACTAAAATATACTTAAAAATACTTAAATTAACTTATAATAATTAAATAATTAATAAAAGTTATAAAAACATGTTTTAAATCACATTTGTTAAAACATTTATATATATATATAGTAACATAAAATAATTAAATAATATCCAATATTATTACCGTACAATAGCAGAAGTATTAAAATTACTATTCCCACTCCAAAGTGTGCAACCTTAGATAAAGCGTTGGATAGCGTAGGGGTTAAAATTACTATTCCCACTCCAGTGGGTGCAACAGTAGGGAAAGCGTTGGATAGCGTAGAAGTAACATTTACTATTCCCACTCCAGTGGGTGCAACAGTAGGGAAAGCGTTGGATAGCGTAGGGGTTAAAATTACTATTCCCACTCCAGTGAGTGCAACAGTAGGGAAAACGTTGGATAGCGTAAGAGTAAAAATTATTATTCCCACTCCCCAGAATGCAACATTAAAGAAAGTAAATACTTCATATGTTATTGTAAAAAAATTAAATTAATATCTATAAAAAATATTTAAAAGTAATTACCAATTTAATATAATATAATAATTAATCAATTAAAATTACTATTAATTATTTAATAATTAAAAATTAATTAACAATTAATTAGAAATAAATACAATTAAATTAATGTAATTATTTAATTAATTATAAATACATTACTTCCCACCATATTCCCCTATAATATAATAATTATTCAATTAAAATTACTAATTAACATTATTTATTACAATTAATTAACTATTAATACAAATTAATTACTAATTAACTATTAATTATTTAATAATTAAAAGTTAAATAACAATCAATTAGAATTAAATACAATTAAATTAATTAAATTATTTAATTAATTATAAATAAATTACTTCCCACCCTATTCCCCTATAAACCAAGAACCCGCTACAGAAAATAAATGTGTAAAATTAACATAATTATCAATTAATTACAATTAATTACCAATTAAAATATAATTAATTACCAAATATAAATTAATTAACTATTAATTATAAATTAATACCAATAAATAAATTTACATATTTAATTAATTATAATTAAATTTCTTCCCACCCTATTCCCCTATAAACCCACAACCCGCAACAGAATTAAATTACGCAAAAAAGAAAAATACAAAAATCATTAATAAAAATTAATTCTATATTCTGTCCATTCGATATTTTGTCCAATCTGTATTTAAAACTCGATATTATGTCCAATCGATATTTTGGACTCGATATTTTGACTGTTCACCCTTTGAAACAGAGGCTCTGGCTTTGTGATGGGGCATGCAACATTTCAGGAATTTTCTTTGGGGGAACTTTTTTGTACTAGGAACTGATCACAAGCCACAGTTTGACCTTTTCACCACTAAGGGTGGTGGTAGGGCTACCCAACGTGTTGGTAAGTGGAGTATATGTTGCAGGAGTTTCACTACAAACTTGAATATGTTGCTGGTGTTAAGAATTTCGTAGCTGATTATCTATCTAGGTTACCCCATATTGACTCTAAAGAATCTATTAACGATTTGGAGATTGTTTGTCTAGTAT
Source organism: Lissotriton vulgaris (assembly GCF_964263255.1). NCBI lineage: Eukaryota > Metazoa > Chordata > Amphibia > Caudata > Salamandridae > Lissotriton > Lissotriton vulgaris. Next base: position 1,580,948,687 of record NC_141689.1, on the reverse strand, counting down.
CTTCCGTGAACAATGTTGTTAAGGGTGTATTGACTGAGCAGGAATTGTTGAGAGCAGTTTCTAATTATGTGGATCTTAAAGCAGTGGAAAACTGTATTTCTGTTGGTTGGCCCAAATGTAAAGACACCCCCACTAAATTAATTCCTTTTAGGAGGGTGGGAGAAGAATTGTCTATGGTGGCAGTATTTTGCGCAGATGTGGTTTGCTGGTAGTCCCCTGCTGCTTGCGTAAGAGAATTTTGGACCTTTCTCATAAAGGTCGTCTGGGGATTCGGACCATGAAACGAAGAGTGAGGGAAGAATTTTAGTGGCCAGGGGTGGACAGAGATAATGAGCATTATGTTAGTGATTGCTGCATGCGCGTGCTTAGCGATAAGACCCAAGTTACCTGCCCTTCTCCTGTGGATCCGGTTATTGTCAAGAATATTCCATGGTGTAAACTTGCTTTTGACATTGCGGGACCTTTCGGGGTCATGGGTTGTTCTCCCAAGTACGTCTTTGTATTGGTAGACTAAATGTCCAAGTGGCCAGAGGTGAAGTTTGTTGATAATGTGACTACTGAGGTTGTGATCACATTTTTTAAAGATGTGTTTTTCAGGGAGTGATTTCCTGAAGAGTTAGTGACGGATAACGGGATACAACTGGTGTCCAAGGAGATGGAAGCTTTTCTTGCAGAGAATGGCATCAGACATGTCCTGACGTCCTTTTATCACTCACGCAGTAATGGCTTGGTGGAGCGTTTGACCCGTGTGATTATGGATCAGTTGCAATTGGCTTTTGTGAATGGGTTGCATTTGAGGAAAGCTGTCAAGGACATGTTGGGGGGGTTGAGGACTACATCTCACACCAGTACTGGTATTCCTCCTTTTACCCTTTTGAGAGGTAGAGTGGCTCGATCTAAGTTGAACAAAGATTAGATGTCCAGGAAATTGGTTGAGGAGAGAAAGCTGTAAAGAGTGGTGGATGTGAGGGCTGCTGTGCAAAATAAGTACTGCACAAGAGATATGTGTGGCAGGGCATCCCGGTGTGTGTTGGTAATTGGGTAAGAATGAAAAAAACTGGTTTTATCCGCAAGGGGTTGTCTCATTTTTCTGCACCTGTCCACGTCATGGAGGTGAAGGATTGTGTGGTCATTTTGGAGAACAGTAAAATTTGGAATAAGAGTGTGGTTTCTGTGGTGCCCAAATCTAAGGCTGCATATGTGAATCATAAATTGGGTGTACAGGTGGATTCCAGTTCTGCGCTTTGTGTGAGTGTGCCTTCCAATGATCGGGGATGAGCAAACCCTAGCCCTGTGCACTGAAGCAGGGTGTCTTCCAGGATTAAGACAATTCTGCCAGATTCGCGGATTATTGTAGGTTCTAATTGTATCCTTACTTATTTAATTATTCAATTTTTCTACCTGTTATTTCTCCTCATGTTCACTCTTTTGTTATTTCTCCTTTCACTATTGTAACATGTTTTTTTCTCTTTTGTTTTGTGAAAGATGGGGGGGTGTTGGGTAAGTGGAATGTGGAATGCGGGGGCCCGTGGGTGTTCCCTGCATGGAATTCGGGAGCGGAGGGGACGGCAGTTGCTGCCGATCGCAGTTGATGGATGGATGCGAATAAAGGAGTGCTTACCAGTACCTCGAGTCCGCTTCCTTTCAGTAACCACCTAGCATTTTCATAATTTATTTGTGTATTCAATAATTTAGTGTAACCGTATTATTGTAAATTACTGTTAATCCAATTATTATATATTCAATCTCTTTCCATGGCATTCTGAGGTTTTTAATTACAAGTGGCCCAGAGTGGTATCCCCAGAGAAGATACAGCTTCAGGCCATTGTGAAATGTCTCACCTCTCCAAGAATGAGATTACTGGGTCCAGAAATACTAGAAATCCCTTGTCTTGGAACCATGGACCCTCCAGGCCCATATTTACTAAGCCCTTGCATTGCCATTGCATCACGCAAGGTGATGCAAGGCAACACAAGGGTTTAAGTGATATTTACTAAGCCATGCAACACCATCTTGCATGGCTTTGCATGGCTTAGTCAATCTAGAGTAACACAAGGCTGCACAAATCTCTGCCTTGCATTGCTCTGCGTTGGGAAGGCGTTCCATGGTTAGAGTGTGGGTGTTCCAACACATCCTTCCGTGGATTTTGAAGCATTTCAGCTTTACTAAGAGTAGCAAACCTGTAAATGAGACAAAATGCTAGGCCATCCCACCAGATACATAACAAAGAGAAATATATTATTCAGGTACCAGACTGAGAATCCAAAGCAACCCCGGCAATTTTGTCAGACCACCCCCGCAGTGAGTGAGTCTGACCCCTAAAAGGGGAGTTTTGAGGGCTGGGGGATATAAGTGCTGAAGCACTGGCAGGTCCGGTGAGGCTGGAAACAAAAGTGAGTGATTTATGCTTGCTTGCTTGCTGCTTTTGTTACTGGGGGCCGATATTGCAAAAACGGCCCCCAGTAACAAAACCGCCCACCACCCTTCCTGCATCCTCGGGTAACGCCTGATGCCCAGTCAGGGCAGTCCTCCCCTGTATTTATTTCTCCTCATTATTGCCTCTCTCTCCATGTGCTGCCTTCTGCAGCACACATTGAAAGGGAAGTTGTCCATTCCTGCACAAAAACAATCCTGCCTGTAACGTAGATACCCATGCACCATGGTGCAAGGGCACCTAAGTTGGCGCTAGTAGATATGGAGCATTCCTGCTTTCTCCATATGACACAGTGCAGTGCAGTGCAGCAAGTTGTCTTGCTGCTTTGTGTTGCAATAAATGTTAGTAAATCTGGGCACCTGTGTTTCTTATGTGGTGCTACGGGGCTGCTGGCAGCTGCAAGGCCCAGTTCTGCCCACCTGCTCACTGAAGCATTGGGGTGCAGCAAACAATTTGCCTAGCCCTAATTTATCTTACTCTACCCTCTCACTGCACCTTTCTCACAGCCCTAAAAATAACCCCCAAATACATTTACCATCTGCTCCAATTGTATGCATATTTGGGCCCATAATAACCCTTCGAACAATGAAAATCATGTGGATTTGGACACACTTCACAGTAACAGAGATTCTGCCACGATTGCGGAGACTCAGCTCTCGTAACTTTACTACATGTAAGTAACTTCGTAAATTGGACCCTGGAGTTCCAGGTCCTTGTTCCATTCCCCATTCTGGGGGAAATAGTTTATAATCCACATACTCTCCACCAGCATCCCCAGATCCAAATCCAGGCAACCCGTTATCATAACCTAGGTGATTGTCAACCTGGGATTTTCATATTAAAGTGCAAAGGGGGCAGCACTTTCATATCCCTAAGCTTTCTAATCCTAAAGATCAACTACACTGTTGTGAAACATACTGAGATGATTTTATAGCTAGAACAGCTACATCTTCTACATTGGCCAATTACTTACAAAGATTCTTGAGCAAGGAGAAGACGACTGAAAAAGTTGATTGTCCGTTTTAATGAGCTGGGTAATGGTGTATGCATAAAAGACACAAAGTTATGGAAGCTGGCGATATTCATCTACGTTTCACGGCATAAGAAGCTGAGATCATTCTTGGGAAGAGACGAACTGCATCACTGTGATGAGAATCAATCACTTAAATTCTTCATTCTCAGGGGGAGGGTTGCACGCGCAGGAATACTTCAGGGTAAAATTTATATTTTCCAACAAATTTTGTACAGTGTACTAGAAAATAATAAAGGAATGGACCAGTAAATTATAATGCAATTAATTGTCTTTCAATTAATTTTCAGTTTATGCGCTTTAGGAATTTAAACAGAAAATTATACTCAAGCATGGCCGAGAGGCAGCGAGATAATTAGGTCATTTGTGTGGTCTGCGGTTCTCGGGCCTGCATCCCGCCCTTGCCGACTGGCTCATCTTGCTATCGGATAATTGGAGCAACTTTTAATTACAGTACTCCAAAATAGAAAAACTGCGGTAGAGAGCGTTATATAAAAACAAACAAAGCAAAAACATGCAAACAGTTATTGTGTAAAACAAATGCACAGAGGCAAGGCAAAAATAGTCTTAGGGTGGCACTTTTGTGCATGTTTGTGTCAGCACATTAAAGGATTCGGCAATTATGTAAACTATTTTTTCGTCATAGTTGTGCCTTTGTTAAAGAAGGTTTTTTTTCTTCTTAGAATGTCTTAAGTTCTGTAAACACTGGTGAAATGTAATATGATATTGTCGTGTTGGTAATCGTGCATGACTTCAGAAATCAGATGTTGAAAGTTGGCTCTGGAGGAGTTTCAGTTATGTCATCTTATTCTCGGTTACTTTTGCATTATGCTTGTTAAGCGGATTTCCGGATATTTTGCTAATACCATTTGTGCCAAAAATTGAGCATGAAGGCAATAAGAACGATGCAAACAACCAGATTGAGAGTGGCTGCTGTTTGAGGCACTATTTGGTAGCACCCATTGCCTTCTACTGTTAAATTTGGGCGTAAAGACATATTTTAGGCTAAAATGAATTGCTAAATGCCAGTTTTGCGCAATTAAGCATATTTTCACATAATTTTCTAAAATATCACATAATTACGCAAAAGCAAATTATGCAAATTTCGCAAATCCTTAAAAGTATCATAATAATGTATTTATTTAAATTTTATGTTTTTCACTGCTATCTAGCAAAGAATACAGTGAGCTGTTATGAATTGAACCTGGTCAGCAGGGAATGCATTTGTATAGCCTATAACTATGTGCCTTATGAATACCACCTAAATGGGGTGGATTTCACACTGGAAAAGTTGTAGTGCTCTATATAAAAAAATATCTCCTTGCACAATGCACATGTTGGGGGAGACATATATATATATATATATATATATATATATATATATATATATATATATATATATATATATATATATACAACAGAATTCAAACTCCATTATTTTTTTATATATATAACGTAGAACTTAACTTACATACTGATTGAAGCACAATTTCATTTAAATTACATTAATTTAATCTAACAATTTTAAATTTAATCATCCAAAAAACAAAACATTACACACTCCGTCAGTCAAAACAACTTTAACTCATCTTATGAAAATGATTTCATGGTTTACAAAAAGAACCACAATAATAAATGTAAACATCATTAAAAAAAATCATCAAATTGAATTATTGAAATTAAATTCAATAATTAAAATGTAGCAATATTATATTTATCTTAATTAAAGAACACTTCAATTAAAACACTAGCCGTTCAATTCATCAATATACCTCAAATCCAATTAAATTAAATTAAATTCTCCTTTCTTAAGATCTTGAATTAAACAAACTTTTAATTATAAAAATGATAGAAAAAAAAGAGAAACCAAAAATGTCTTTAATTATAAATATTTCACATAGAACATTACCCGTCCAAACTACCAAAACAGGGAGACATGTAACACAAAATTATCACAACAAAATATTACAAAATGAATTTGTATCTAATATTATAACAAGGAAATTTATACCACAAGATTTATGGAAACTATATTAAATATTTCAATACCTTAGTATAGTATATTTTCAATATAACTATTACTTACAGCAAGAAAATTAAATGTTCTCATGTTCGATATTATGTCCTACAATATTTTTAAAGCCTGGATACTGTAGTCAATGATATATTGGAGTGAACATTCAGGGACCATACTCTTCTCCATTTCCTTTCGAAGAGGGGTTTAAAGGAAAATATTTTCTGTTGTTATGGTTACGAATTTGAATTTTCATCTGCTGAGCATTGTTTGCCAGTGTGTTTGTTAGTTATAGTCTCTTTAGTCCAAATGAAAAAAACTGAGGATTCTCCAATGAGAGGTAGACCAGCACATGCTAATCTTGTGGAGCAGACTACTGGCCAAGGATTTTATACATCATCAGTCACAGCAGCTTGAGCACACATGGAGGAAACCACTCAGTGTCTACATATCTTACAAGACATGATTTTGTCAAAACACCTACTTGTCAAGGTAAAAGTGCCACATACACAGCCAAGCTTTTGCAGATTGGACATATCAAGAGGCCCACAACCAACTCATGTCTATGTGCCTTCTGTGCCATCATTTTGCCAAATAAACTGACTATCACAGTGTTCTACATTACATAATTGGGTAAGTAAATCATCAGTAGGAGCAGTACCTTCTTGGACTGTCTTGCATGTGTTCTTTATGGCACCATGTGGCTTCTAGATTTTTATTCTCTTCCAATCAATGTTGTTCAGCACTGTAGTTTTTTATTATCCAGATTTGCTACACAACATTTCTTATTTAATATACATAGCAAATATCAAAGTTATCAGAAAAATGTAATTATAATCAGAAGACAATTCATTAATAATGCAACATGTAAATGTACCTGCAAGAATAATTAGCCAAATACAAAGGGAGCATGTCTGACTAATCTTCTCTAAATAAAATTAAACAGCAATTCTCTCTTCTGAACAGAGCTAGCAGAATATATTGATAATGTATGCAATATTTCTCTAAAATAAAAAAGAACAGCATTTCTAAAATATACAATGCTGCAATGTAAAAATTCTAAAATGATCTCAAAATGTGAATGTCTAATGTCAAAAGACCAAGACTAAGACGTGCAATGACATAAGGGCTGATTACGAGTTTTAAGAACCATAGGACTGCCCAACCTGTGGTGGCAGTCCACAAACCACCAGACTGGCATCCTGCCAGCCGTATTCCGAGTTTGATGGTTGGACCACCAACTGATGCTGCAGCTACAGCTACCAGGGATCCTGGATCCTGTGGAGGTGGCGTAGCGGTCAGGTTGAGTAATATGGTGGCGATGCTGCTGCCGAACCACCAAGCATATTATAGGCTGCCTCACCATCGGCCTTTCCATGATGGTGAACCTGCCATGGGAAGGCTGGCAGTGAGGCAAAAAAAAAGAGCCCTAACAGGGCTCCCTTATGCCTCTGAGCCTTAGGGTGCATGTATGTGAACACATGTTGTGCCCTCCTGTAGATTTGGAGCCCAGTTCATGCATGGTGCAGCATGCACCACATGGTGCATGTTGCACCATGCAGAAACATGCTGCAGCAGTGTCACGGAGGTGCCTGTCTGAGGCTCACCTATGGGCCTGTAGACAGGCACTGGTGGGACACCGCCGCAGCACCGCCCATCCGCCAAAGATTTCAATTGTACTCCAGCAGGTGGTGTGAATAGAGCTTTGGCGGTTGTCCTGCAGGGCACTGGCGTGGTAGCAGGAGGAAGGACTGCCAAAGTCATAATCTGGCCCATAGTGGTTACAGATTATTTATAATGCTTCAAACAATGAAAGCAAATAATTTTATTGCATGGTAATGTTATGGCTTTATATTAGGAAGAGAAGTGGTTTAAAATGTTTTTTGTACAGCAAACCAATTTCCAAACCACCTGCTTGACCATGATTTTCATTGGACAGAAACATGAAAAATGCAACTCAAAAGAATGGACTGTTCTGCACATTCATGGCAACAGAGATTAAGCTAAATAACCTTGACTAAGGAAGCTATACATAAAGATACTTTGGCACATACGGAGATAAACCATGGAAACAGCTGGATTTCCTGAAAAGCAACGTTTAAAAAATGCTTGTGCACATTTAAACATTTACTTTCATAAATGCAGCCTTGTGTGGCCTGATTATGCTAACTGAACCAAACCTATATTAAGCATTATCTTTCTAATGTAAAATTAATTTTTGACAGTCCCACCTCTGATAATTGACCACACCATCAAACTATAACAATTCAGTCATCTTTCTTAATTTTGAAAGATTACCCTCTGCAATGTTCTCAGGTTGTCTTAGACTTCTGCCTTATTTCATCAAGAGCAGCTTCTTCCTTCGTCAGCCATCTCAACTTCTTCCTCCTGCAATTACATCTAAATACCCAAACCTAAATTGATCATTAAAGAAACACTCATTACAACTACAGACAATATTGTTAATGAAACAACAATCTTTACTAATACATTTTGTCTAACCCTCTTATCCATGAACCTATAATCTCCCAGATTCCAGGTATTTTAAATGGGTGAATCTCATTCATGTTAGTCATGTTATCAACATAATTGTTAATACTTTGACTATTATCTGGAATATAAGAGTAATACACACAGTTTTGTTCAAATATGATAAATGCCTCTAACCATAAGATCAAAAGCACCTAGAATTCAGAACCTATCTATAATATAACTATAAGCACAGACACTATCATCTATCATAAATTGCTTATCATTCTTACTGTGTTTAATTTGCATTAGACACACATTCCTTGTGTTCCAAATTCTAAGACTAGGATGCATGTGTGAATTTTTAATCACAGTCTTTTCCCTTGAATCAAATCTAATTTCTTCCAAACCCTTCAACCTACAATGATATCTTTTCTTGTTACATTCTTTAATAAAGTTATGGTCGGTTTTGGTAAATCTACACACATTCAATATGTTAGCACACCCAGTACTAATACTATGAAACTTTACAGGGCTTCTAAAAAATTCTGTTGCTTCATTTCTTTTAATATCAGGTATGTCATCTATTGGAACTTCATAATCTACATCTTCTAAATTATTCTGAGACATTAGTGTAGAATGATAAAGCAAGCAGAGCGGAATTTAAAGCCCAGGCCTTATTATAACCTCACAGTAAATGCTAACTTTAAAATGGTTGCTTAGAAACCTGTCGTATTTGGTGTCAAACACCTTGGAATCATACCTTCAAACCAGTAACTGATGTGGGAGGTATAATTCCAGCCTCCTAGAACCACTCCTGTGGGTCACCAGTCAGTCAGTCAAAGGTTATGTTTATTAAGATCATAATCTTTAAACAAATGTAAAAAACAGTGCTATGAGTTTAAAATATCCACATAAATATTGATAAAATCATTAAACAAATGCTCCAGTATTGATTAAAAACTCTTACCCACCCTCATACATTTCTTAACATCCATATAAATTTAAAAAGATAAAATAAATTATCTCCTTTAAAATAGTCTCATTTCCTTACATCAAGTATATATTTCATTATTTGAGCAACATAACATCCTACAGATTACTCCTGTCCTCTTACTAGGCTCTGTACCTCCTTTATGTATTTACCTATGGCAATTGCAACATCGATTGTGGGCATTTCAGTTAAGAGGATAGCCGCCTGCGCCCTTGTTCTTATATTGTGTTTTAAAAATAATGGGCGCAGCCATAGTTTCCGCTGTTCTAATAAAATTAGGCAGTCGAGAAGAATATGTACAAGGTTGCCTTTGGAGCCCAGGTTACACCTGCAACATCCTTTATGGTCTAACATTGTTGATTTTAAGTTTTTGTTTATTAACCAGGGATTGGTCCCAATCCGCAACCTTAATATCTCCTGCCTATAGCAGCGGTTTGGTAAGATGTCAAGGTAGGGAAACCCATTCTCATTTGACCAAGCGTTCAGCATGAATTCTACTGATTTTTTCTTTACCAGGTAGGCCATGTCAGTCTTCCTCGAGACTTCCTTACCATTCAATTTCAGCTCACTCTTTGAACAGACTAGTTGGTACGTGTCCTGGTTTACCTCCACCTTTAACCTTTTGCAGATCTGTGTCATTTTTTCTCTACAAATTTTTGCCCATTTTAGGTCGCTGTTTTGGATTTCCTTCCTGCACCATTGTGCTATTTTTTGACCTTCTGTCTCTTCCAGACGTTTCCAGAGTCTAATTAACGCAGATTGTATTTGTACCTCCCAAGAGATTGTGCCTATCTCTATTCTTATGGCTTGGACCATGGATGATTGTGGTAAAGATAAGAGATTTTTGAGGCATTTCCCTTCTGTCAGGTCCCAGGCTCCCTTACCGCTCAAATAAAGGATTTCTGCTCCGTATAAGACCTGTGCGGGTAACATTGCGTTATAGACTTTCAAAAGTGGGCGGTGCGACATATCACCGTAGTCCCGGTTAAACATTTTTAGACCACAAATTGATGTATGAGCTTTTGCTCTTTGTGCTTCCAAATGAGTTCGCCAATTTAATAATTTATCGAACCATATACCTAGGTAACGATATTCTTTTACCGTCTCCAGTTTAAGATCCCCTAGGTACCAGGTGAACTTACTTGTCTTTTTCCCAAAGCATAAGGTTTTTGTTTTATTTAAGTTTACTGTCAAGAATTTTCTCACACAGTATGCCTTAAATGCGTTCAGCTTTCTTTGGAGGCCTATCTCGGTCTGGTCTACTATTACCAGGTCATCTGCATAAAGTAGGCATGGCACCTTTTTTCCGTCCATTCTTGGGCTTGCACTACCTTCTACCTCTAGGTGGGCCGGTAGATCTGACAGAAATATGGAGAACAACTGTGGTGCCAGAACGCAACCCTGTCTTAGGCCATTATCAATGGGTATTTTTTGTGTCAATGTTCCCACGGTATCCCTAATTACTTGAGCCCAGTTTCCTTGATGTAATTCCTTTATTATAGTTAGGAGATCTTTGGGTCCTGTGGGTCACCAGTCTACTCGGTACCAGCTTTCTCAACCCGAGCCACACAAAATGTATGCTGCCAGCCACAGACCCGATTCTGCTCTCCTGCTCCTGAGCCAAGCTCACGCAGAGGAAGGCATGACAATAGGCATCCTGTCACAGGGAGGTGTAACCCTCTCCCATACAGGGTTTAGTGTATTGGGCTGGGTGGGTGCACTCTGAAAGTGCCAGAGAGTCTGCACTGGGAACACATTTGGTGTCCCTATGCATAGTCCCGCTCAAACTAGTTCTGTGAGCCATTGGCCCCTGCTCTGGCACAAAACTAGACAAAGGACACAGGTGTAGCCACCCCTCTGTACTGCCTCTCCCCTAGGAGGGTCCCTAGAATCTTTCCAACCCCTTCCCATGGGTATGAAGTGGGTTACCTGGCTACAGGACTATAGATTTTACCTGGACAAGATTCTACTAAGAAGAAACCAAGTACTTTGACTGCCTCCGCCACGATTGCATGACTGAAGAATCTCCCTTGGAGTAAAAAAGTTACCTCCCTGCAGTAGCAGACACTTAAGCGCATCTGATCGGCCTGCTTCTCCAGGGCTCCTGATGACTCCGAAGATTTCAGCAACACAGGAGGTGGGTTTCTGAAGGTCCCTGAGGTAGATCTGACCTCTCAGCGAGACCAGTATCGCTCGTGGGGACCATGTGACCTTAACCCCTGTTCACCGCGTGCATTTGCATGTGCACATGCTTGTTGGCGATACACAAACTTGTGCATTGGACTCCATGTAGTCATGACCCCAAGCAGTATTTGCACTGAAGGAATCCGGCCTCCACGCACTGAGTACTCCGTGGGCTGGTGCTTTGTAAATTCACTTGAGGTCTCCTCACAACTCCTAGTCCTTTGGTCAGTGGGTCCTGGTGAGGGTCACCTTTTTTGTTCTTGGGCTTCCCTGGCTGCTCCACACGTGTCCTGACTCTCCATTGCTTGGAGAGTCCCCTGGACCTTGCTGGTCCACTCCATAATCTGTTTGCTTTGCCTGCGTGGGTTGCATTTGCCAAGGCTTCCTGATGCCCCAGCCAGACTACGACCCCTCAGCACTCGACATCCTTTGTGGGACAGCTCACCTCCAGATCCTGGTTGTCCTCGACATCTACTGGTTCCTGAGGCGCACCTGAAGCACCCGGCATCGGTGGGCATTCGACTACTGAGCCCCTGGTTACCTGACGTGACCCAGATTCTGTCCCCTCTGCTTTCATGTTCCTCTTACCTAGAATCCAGGCTTGGATTCCACTGGACACCCTTCGCCTCCCTGGCAGCAGTACTTCTTTGCAGCTCTCCACTGAAAACGACGAAGGTTTCAGATACCACTTGACACCTATGCATCCGGCTCCTCTGAGATAGGTAACAAGGGTACTTTGGTGCTCATGGGTGGGTTGACTCTAGAACCTCCTATGTTCCAAAGGGTTTGTTTGACGTCCTCGTCAAAGTGTCCTTAAACGGTAACTTTGCAACCGTAACTTTCCCATAGAGTTGTACAGAGGACGCAGTTGTGTTTCCTCACTGCACCCGTCCTCCTTGGTCTCCCAGTGTCACTGCCTTCGGTGTTTCTTCGGGGACCCAGTTATTCTACGTGCTCTAAGGACTGGGTCTAGTCAAGTTGTGATTGTTATACGATTTTGTTAGTATATGGTTCAGTCTCCCCCTGGAGCCCGCTGAGTATTGTGCTATTTAAGACTGTCTATTGATTAAGTATTGTGTGCTTTATGTTCTAATCTCGTTCAGAGATTAGTAAAGAGTGTTATATTAATAAATACATATTTTTATATAACTACCATGTGGTTCTCCTTCGTTTAGTCATTCAGAAGGTTATATTATGTTAAAACAAGCTGCTTTACATTCCCTCGAGTTAGCCTGAAAGCTGCTCCCAACAGCTACCACTAGGATAGCTTTCTAAAGGCTATCTTTGACCTCATACATCATAAGGGTCATGTGGACTGGTAGAAGGTGCCCACTTTAATTAGTGGAAAACATAAACCAACCCACCTTCTTACACTTACAATAAGACAATAATAAGAACACACAAAATAAGTAAAATTTCCATCTTCAAATGCAAAAATAACAGTTTACGAAAGTAATCAGTAGTCAGATATCAAAAAAAGCAAACTATCAAAAATAAAAAAATCTAAAAAGTAAACACCGTCTTTATAAACATTCGGAAAAGAAAGCAGCTTACTAGTTCACTGGGAAAAATATTGAGCATTTCTCAGCCTATTAACTATTTCACTGTAGTTCTTGATGACCTCCTAACAAAAATGAATGATCTTTCATCCAGTTCAATTTTTGTCAGAAGTGCCTATTAAGGAGCTGGGTACTTCTTATTTGGAACTCTCTTTTTCCACTTGGTTCACTCTTCTCTGACAATTCTCCATTGTTCACATCAAACTTATAACCAACACCTCTTTTAACTGTCTCACCATATTTCACTCCAGCTTGTTCAGGATCTTTTTTGTACTTCTCTGTTCTTCTCTCCCTTACTTTCGGACAGATGCTTGAGGCAGATGAGTTTGTTTTAAGCTTCCATCATTTTGATATGCTTCTTCCTGGTTTGCTCCTTCTCCATTTTATATTTCTCTGGTTTGTTTTTCTCCCCCCTCTGGATCTATATCTCGAACTTGATTTTGAATTTGTGACTCAGGTTATGCGGATGACCTGGCCATTTTAACAGACTCTCCACAGTTGGCTTTACAAGAAATCCAGATTCTCACGAAACAGTTCGGTTCGATTTCAGGGTACCATCTAAATTAGGCCAAAACTCAGATAATACATAATGATAAAATTTTCTTATCAGATCCCCGGGTGCTGCATCATGCAAAATATCTGGAGATAGAGATATGTGCTAATCCAGATGAAATAATACCGATTAATTTAACTCCTTTGAGGAATAAAATTGATATGGGCGCCAGTCGGATGAATAATCTTCAACTAACATTAATGGGTAGATGCAACGTGGTCAAAATGATATTTCTTCCAAAAATATTGTATCATTCAAGAGCTATTAATCTATTGTTCAAGCAAAGTTGGTTTAAAAAATTGGATCGGATCATCTCCTGGTTTCTATGGGCAGGGAAACGGCCTAGGCGGGCTATGAAATACATGACAATGCCCAGGGAGAGGGGGGGAAGGTCCGTAACCAATCTTCAGATATATTATTGGGCAATAACCGTTAGGCATATAGCCGAACTTTTAGATGTCGAGGACTTAGAATGCTCGGACATTTCAATTTATCGCTTAATTTTTGGAGAAGAAGCATGAGGGCTTTTATTTAGACACATTGATTTTGCTTATTTTAAACGGGTGAAGTTTAACACCTTGGCTGCTGATGATTTTCCCCTCCTGTGCTGATCCTCATCGAACCCCATTGTTCATGACGAGCCGAGCTCGTCATAAGCACAGCTCCACTGTCCCTCATGACGAGCTGAGCTCGTCATGAGCATGGAAGGGGTTAAGGTGCTGTGGGGGGCTTTCAAAGCTTGGTCTGTGGCACGGAAGTTGTGTAATATCGGGCAGCTTCATATATATTCCCCTATTGTAGGGAACACCCTCCTACCTGGAATTTTTCACGATGGATATTTTAGAGATTGGGCATTACAAGGGGTCACTGTAATCGGGGATATAGTGTGCAAATCCTTGCTCTTGACTTTTGAAGTAATAAAACAGAAGTTTGGAGTCAGTAATAGACACTTTTTCAAATTTTTACAGATCCGAGATTTCTTCTCCAGAAAAACGGCTAGTTGGCATCAAATCCCGCTTATTGACGCAATCAAGGGGGGACAATCAACTATTTCCAGGATCTATAAATTAGTAAATGAGAGCCGGAGTGATGATTTATGTAAACATTTCAGCAGGTGGCAGATAGGATTAGGTGCGGGGCAGGAGGTATGTGAGGAATCTTTAGGCTATAGCCAAGCTGCTACTATCTCAGCAAACCTCCAGGTGTATTGTTTCAAGACATGGTTTAACTTGTATATCACTCCACATCGTATACAACAATGGTAGGAGTTGACTGCCCTTGGTGTGGAGAATATGCGGTCAATAGTGTCCATATGTTTGCATGTTGTCCCTGCTTGATTTGATACCTTTCTTAAACCTTATACCTTTCTTAAACAAGCTTCAGAAATATTTCGAACAAATACTAGAACGTAGGATACCATTGACTTCACAGGCTATAATTTTGGGTGTTGTGAATCAAAATATGACAGTACCTGAGCGTAAATAATTTTTTATAGCCATGGCTACCTTGCGATTATCAAATGCCACTGTCTGGCTGGATCCCACTCCCCCGAATGTGTATGAATGGTTGGGCAAATTTATCAATGTGAGTAAGTGGAAAATACTGGTTTTCAAGAGAAGAGGCCCTAGGTCTCGGAGGGAGGGAGAACAGCTTTGGGAACCCTTGAATAATTGGATTTCTCTCGAGAATTAAGGCTCTAATAATTTGGATGAATTGCCAGGTTTTTGACGCTTTCTTCTTTTCTTTATATCCAATTAGCTATTCCTTATTGTATTTATGTTTCCTCTCCCTTTCTCCGTGTAACGCCCCCTCGGTGTGTGGGTGGGGTTGGGCGAAAATTAAAATTGGGATATCTGACATGGGTATTATGCATGTTAATTTGAATATTTGAATGAAGTTGTTACCATGTCTTATGTCTAATAAAAATTTCAAATTTATTAAAAAAATGAATTTATGACTTAACAGCTTGTCTCACCATCCTTCATCAGCAGCACACGCTCTCCATGTGTGAGATTTGGGATGCAAACCTCCACACTTCACAGCTGTGTTTTTCCCCAAGATCACTTGGTAGGGGCCCTTCCAGCATTCTTCCAGGAAATTTTTCATTACATGCTTGTTCACTAGGACCCGATTTTCTGGTTGCAGATCTTGACACAATTCTTTCGATGTAGTGTATTCCTCATGAAAGATAGAGCGTACTAAATCAGCTACGGGTTTACAATAATCCTAGAGCAGCTACTCAGTGATAGCAAGCAGGGCTTTAAATGGTATACTGGCAGTCTCACTGACCTTCCCATAAGAACTTAATGAGCACTCAATCCATCTTTCTTATGGGGAGTACATCTCATATTTAGCAACATAAAAGGAAGTGCATCTGGCCATTTCTGAGAAGTTTAAGCCCACACTTTCCCAAGCTTGTTTTGACGACCCCATGGTAACGTTCAACAGTTCCTGATAGTTCTGGATGATAACTAAAATGGAACTTCTGAGCAATCTTCAATGTTACACAGAGAGTTCTCATGATTTCATTCTTGAACTGTCCTCCTTGCCTGACTACATTGATGTTGGTATTCAAAATCTGGGTGTCAAATCCCTGAATGATACGTTTACAACTAGTAGTGCATCACATCTCTTAGTTGGATATGTGTCAATCCACTTTGAAAACAGACAAATGATAACCAATATGTTTCTCAAACCATTACATGTTTGCATCTCTACAAAACCAGTTTGTACACTAGTGAAGGGATCAGTTGGTTTTCCTATACTACTCAAGTTTTCTTTCTAAAATTGTTTTGCTGATACACCATACATCTCTGAAAATGCTCCTTTATCATTTTTCTGAAATGTGAATTGAGCCAGTAGGTTTTAAATGCTCCACTTGGGTAGGTCCATTAGCAACTCTAACCATCTCCAGTACTAGTGAATATGGCAAGACATTGGTGCATTTTCAAATGACATCCTGATCCTGTTTACATCCTACATTTTCCCACTCTTTTTCTCTTTATTTCGCATTTTATTGTGTACACTTCTCAATTCGGCAAATGTTTGTACTGACAGGACAAAAACAGATTCAATCAGTTCTTACTGTTTATCTGTCTCCAATCACAATGCAGTACTCATGGTTGCATACTATTTAGCAGCTGCATCAGCAAAATTATTACAGCTTGTAATCACTCTGCTTCCATGTCCATACAGCAAATTACTCCACCATATTTTTGATGGTAATTGCAAACATACAAAAAATCAAGAATGAGTGGTCCATTGCGAACTGTTGTCCCAGTGGAAGTCGTGAATCCTTTCTGTGACCACAATTTGCCAAAACCATGCAGTGCTCCAAAATAGTACTATCAGTACAGATTTAAACACTCAATGTATTGGCTATACACCAAGCAGTAGTAATGGCAACCATTGTAGCCACTTAAGCAAACATTACATAACCCAAGTTAAATTTTTCATAATACAAGTCGACGTACAAACTGTACATGCTGCTTGAACATTTTATTAGACGTGTCTCAAACATGAATCCACAGGTAAAACCAAATCAGCCTAATCAAGTGGTGCATGTTGAATATTTGCTCTTGAATTAGTGTGCAATAATGTACATCAAGGTAGTCATGATCCTCTTGTACATCTTCATCATTGTCATTTTCCACTTCTCATTAGGTTTTCACAAACCCGTTACAGGCAAATTACATGGGCTTTCCAAAATGTCATTCAAAATACCACCTGCACCATGTTTTCAATCACAGGTATAATCCCTTCCAGTGCTTCACAAAAAGTCTATATTCAGTAAAATGTAGATACACAGCATCTGGCTTTACAGTAGTCTGCGCTGGCTTTGCACTTTTAATAAGCTCAACATCATTTCTAGTAAAATCCCAAACCTCTTTTTTAACTGTCTGTCTTAAAGCTAGTAATATGTTCATTTCTGTGAGAACCTGAAATATACCATTTCCCGCTGCCTCTGATGTTAGTTTTAACTCTATGTCAGAGAATTCTGTTTGAATGTAGAAACTATCTGATGTGCAATAAATTATCCATTTTAACTTGGACAGTAAGATCTCAGCCCAAAAGATTTAATGGACTAGCTTCACTAATACCAGTTTATTTAATCTAAGCCTATCTTTACTGGAACATATGCTGACAACTTAATGATCGCTTGTATATTTTAAATTCCGACTACTTGGACTTCGTTTCCCAAGAGGGGTGGGTCTGGACTTTCCACCAGTCTAACTACGAAATGGGTAGGACCAGTGCCAATCAAAATTGGCACAGGATGGCTGTTAACTACTTCGCCAACAAATAGGCCTTTCTGTTCTACCTGTAGATTTGCACCGAGCATTCAATCATCCTCCTCTCTTAGGCTTTGTCATTTGGCCTGATTCTGTCCTTGTGGAACTCCAAGGGCAGCTACAAATTGTAGAAATGAATCAATAATCACTTAGTGTCTCACTTGCTGTTAAATTTAATTTTTCTGAAGTGAAAAATATGTGGAAAGTCTATTGTAAGATTCTGCATCTAAGGTGTAAGAGACAAAGCCAAAGGCATAGTTCTGTAGAAACTCTTTGCATTCTGCACAGGTTCCTGTGGGCTAACGCCATTGATTGGCCCATCTCATTTTGGTTTCATGGAAGTATATTCTGTTGCATACAGGTAATTTGAGGAACAATTTGAGTCCCAATAGCATATGTGTGTACATGTAATCTATAATTTCTCTTCCAATACACTTTTTACCATATCTATGACAAGCTCCAGATGCCATCACACTATTGTCCACTATCAGCCTCAAGGGCAACTCAGGCAGCACTTACAATGTGAACCACAGTCTTATGGACACGCTCTCTCCATCTCTGGACAGCCCCACTCGGGACAGCCTAAACCTTAACTCCATTACCCCCTCCTTTTCGATTATGACTCAGAGAATGGCGATACTGGAAAACCAAACAGAAATTTTAATACAGGGCATCAACAATATCCAATGTTACCTCTCCTCACCTCTGGAGCCTACCCAACGCCCTCTCCCCACACCCACAGCTACTAACACTTAATTCACAAAGCCTCCCACGGCTCAATGGCATAGCAGGTACCACCCCCCTTCCAGAACGAGTCTCTGAGACCCAAAAGAACAAGCGCAGCAATGTCAATGAGAGAGGAGAGGGATCTTGCCAACTCTTACAACACATCTTCAATGGTCAACCCCTGCTCCAAAATCCAGGTCATCACAGGATTTGGAAGAGACTGCACCCCACCTAGAACGTCGAGGCCTCCAGCTTTCCTCACTAACATCCAAACGGCTCCCGAATGAAGAAACTTGACAACAAGGGGACGACCAACGGTATGCTCATAAATAGTAGATCGGCCACCAAGCATGCAACAGAACTGTCAGAAACCATCCTCTCCAATGACATAGACATCACATTCATTACAGAAACTTATTTAAATGAGTCCTCCACCCCAATCATGGACATGCTCGTCCCCCAGCAATTCTCAATCATCAATAAAGACAGAACAAAACACAGAGGCAGGGGTATTGCGATCATTCACAAGAGCAACATCTCAGTAACAGAATCTGACTCCTTCATATGTAACACTTTTGAGTATCTAACCACCACCTTAAGGATGAGTGACAACAAAACATTACACTGCCATATCCTCTACCATCCCCCAGGCAATACCCCTTCATTCGGAGAACACCTCTCCAACCTCATATCTCACTGCTTTCTCTTAGACTCCAACAACATAATACTAGTTGACCTCAACCTACATTAGAATGATGAAAACAACTCCTTGATCCAATCCCTGAAAGAACTTCTACGCAACAACAATCTTACCCAACACTGCACTGTGCAAACCCATAACAGGGGCGCAATTCTAGATGCCATCATAGCTCATGAAGATACAATCACTATTGACTACATTCTTCCTGTTGACTGGTCAGACCACCATATCATACTATTCCACATCAACCAGATGATCCACCACCTACCGCATACACAGGAATCCCCCCCACTGGGTGAGAAATCTAAAACAGATTCCCCTTGCCGTTTTGGAAGAACGGGTAAGCTCACTCCTTCCCACCACCGTATGCAAACTTTCAACAACAGAACTTACCTTGCACTACAATGCAACAATGACCTCCATTCTCGACCAAATTGCCCCCTTGAGAAAAAAAAGCCAGGACCATTCCCTCTAGATCTTGACTCAATACAGACCTAAATGCAGAAAAAAGACAATTAAGAGCTGGAGAAAGACTCTGGCGTAACAACCCGACAGTAATCCACCTTGACACACTCAAATCTTAACGCAGGCATTATAAAAAACACAAGACTGAAAAATCCTCATTCTTCTGTTATGCACTAAATAATGCCAAAAATTGGCCCAAAGAACTCTTTAATCTCATTAGACAACAAACATCCAAGCCCACCTCAGCCTCAGTGAAGGCCAATAAAGAATTATGTGACAACTTTGCCAATTTCTTCAATGAGAAAATCTCCAAGATTGAGCTCTCCTTGGAAGACAACCGTCAATCACCCAACGAACTCCCGCTTCCCTACGAAGAAGACAACAACCCACCCAGGCAACCCCCCTACAACTGGAAATCTTTCGATCCCATCTCAGAAACAGAGATCATCAAACTGATTACCAGTTCCAAACCCTGGTCACACTTCTCGAACCCTCTCCCTGCCCAACTGGATAAGAAGCTCAAACTCACACTAGCCCCGCTCTGGACCAAGATTATAAATAACTCCTTAAGAACTGGAGTCATGCCAGACTGTCTCAAAATTGGTCCAGTCATGCCATTATTAAAAAAAACGGGCTTGGACCCTAACGATAATTACCTTAAGCTGCCTGCCACAAGGTGCAGGCATTAACAGGGGGCACCGTAGGAATCCAGACATAATTACCAGCAGGTTTAACTTTCGAATGCCTACTTTATAATTAGAAGGTCAGAAGTGAAACTGTACATGTCGGTCGGTAAGACTTCGAATGCAGGTCTGAGGGTTTCTGACTGACATCGAAATAGGCCCCTATGATGGAAACTAGTGCATCCAAATCTTCCTATAATATCTTTGGCACTGTAGCAATCTTGCCCACCTCTGTGTACCATTTCTCAGGCTGTTCTCTAAGCTTTGGAAAATCTTTTACAAAAGTCCATAAATCATGTTTGCTCCAGGGTACGTGTACATAAGCTGGGTCACTGGCTCCAAGCACGTTTCTTTTCTGGGTACTCTCCTTTAACACCATCGAACTCAGAATCACTCCTTACTTCATTCTTCAACAGCATTGAAATCCATTCTCTATTGTGTCTTTTTGCATTCGCCCAATCTCTATTTAACTCCACATTCCTTATTACATTTGTATAAAATGTTATAATAGTCTCATCTCACAGCCCATCTTTGATCATCCTCATTATATCTTACAAATCCTCCATTTATGCAATTCCACACCTAGTATACTAGCCACACTCTCCAGCTTCTCATATGCACGACCAGCTCACTTGTCTACTTCCAAATACAAAAACATCTTTTCATCAAACATCGATTTTGAAGCAATATTAAAATTAGTTATTGAATAAATAAGTTATTGCAAATTCACTTTCCTTGCTGAAGCATCGTTCTGAGCATTTTTTGCTACACTGTTTGTAACACTCAGGATTCTGAGTGTATGCCCTCCTCAGGTCTCCACTTTGATTCTCCAATTTCATTATAAGGTGTCGGTCTCACTTGGACCTGGAATAATTTACCTTTAACCTGTGCACGAAATAAACTACAGCTATTCCACTCCAGATTAGTACACTCACAACTAGACCATTAACAAATATCAGAAACTCAAAAACGTGGCACTCTCTCTTTTTTAACTTACACAGACACGATTACCTAACTGGTGAGTTCTCCACAAACCAAAACCTTCACATAAAATTAAAAGTCAAGTCAAATAAATCACAAAAAATATTACAGCACTCACCATCACTAATGACCAATAATATTCCATGTGCAAAACAGAATACCAAAACACAATTTTATAACACAACACGATAGGCACACCATATCACTATGAAGGCATACTCATCAGTCCTTCCAGAAGGTGAACTATACAACTAGATCACCTCTCCTGCAGACTCCAGTACAGGACAACTTCACCATAGTATAGTGCACTTGACAGTGAATCACCAATCTTGTGTATTCTCTGTTCGGGTCTAATTATCCACTAATTAGCCTCTTAGTAAAATTTGCCCTTAGCATTTCTCCACCAAAAACTGTTGACGCTTCTCCAAATTCTGTGTAATCTCCAAACCAATTAACTGTAAGGCGGTCAATTAGCATGAAAGGCAGAATCATGTAACACCAGTGACTCAGGTAAGACCATTAAAGAAAAACATGCACACCTATGGTTCTTCAGTTCTCAATTTTGTATAGCTATTCAAATATTAAAATTATTTTCATAAAGCAAAAAGTTTGTTGGATCAAAATCCAATTAATTAATAATGCCAAATACCAATGTGCCTCAAGGACTAATTAGAAACACATTTGTCAAATAATCAAATTACTAATCATAAGTGCTATATATATATATACACACAAGAATGACGTCTGACTAAACCTTTCTACGTTAAATGAATAGTGATTCTCTATTCTGAACAGAGCTAGCAGAATGAAATAATAATTGGAGCAATGCCTCACTAAATAAAAAAACAGCACTTCTAAAATGTGCAGAGCGGTAATGCACAATGTAAACATGTCTAAAGTCTAAGCCTAAAGCAAAATGTCTACAATGATCGCTAAAAGTAACTGTATGACATCTGAACGTCTAAATGCCTAATGTCTAAAGACCAAAATGTGCACTGACATCGTGTTTACAGATCTTTTATGGTTCAGACAATGAAAGCACACAGTTTGATGGCATCCTATTATGTAGAGGGGTGGTTCTAACATGTTACTTGCACAGCAAATCAATCAACCTGTTAGTTTCCAACCCACCCACTTGCACATAATTCCCATTGGACAGAAACATGAAATGTGAAACTTATTACAAAGAGCCGTTCTGCACATTCAGCTGCTCAGAATAATTTTTCTTATTGAAAACAAATTTTCCACATAGGTAAGGAAACATTAAAATATGTATTTTCAGTTACTTCTCAGACTGGTACTTCAGCAGGTGACTACAGTGAATTTAATTACATTTTAAGGATGAAAAACATTGTGATAGAACAACATATTGTCTATGCTAAATATCAGATAGCTAACAAACTTACAGTTCCCCACGTGGCAGCATAACACACATTACCTTCCAATTTAACTTTTAGCAAAACTGTGGATCAAAACAGTAGATATTGAAAATTGACCACTGTATTAGTAAACCCAATCTAAGGAGCAGTTTTTGAGACATGGAATGTCTACATTAATAGAGAGGTAAGGTTCTATTCTAAAAGGTAAATTTGGTCAGAAATGTATGCTTATGACTAAATACACCCTATTTATGCCTCCCAAGAATTCATAAGGAGATACCTGGCAAGCAGATGTATGTGTGCAGCTACTTGCCATGAGTGTTGAGTTCTCCGCACCCAGAGGTGAGAATATAGGAGTTTCAAGGCATTCCAAGACATGGTTTGCTTTGTAAGGTTGTGAACACCCAAAAAACAAGTATTTTTCTGAGCATTCACAAACTACTTACATTACCATTCCCATTCCTATTCCCACCTTATAAATAATCAGATTTGTTTTCCAGTCAAGGCTTTTCAGGGTGGAAAGGTAAATTGATCACTCCTAGATTTGGTGCAGGTGTTTTACACAGGGAAAAATATTCCCTAGCTGAGAATCTTATTTCCCCTGAGTCAAGTTCTCAGCAATGGGGATCTTCACACAGCAGGAATTAGACAACCTTTCTGAGAATCCTCATGGAAACGGGCACCTGGTGTAGCTTTAAGGTGTGTATTCCTGAGAATTGTTTTGAACCTGAAAAAGTAGTAAAAAAATAATAAATCTATACCCGGATGCAGGTGTAAGTCTACAAGACTTACTCACAAAGGTGATTTTATATGTGATATGAGGAACCTTCATGTATAAATGTACTCTTACACTTTGTAGTAAATATACTACAAAGGGGCCTGTTCCAAAACGTCCTTTTGAAGTATTTTTAGCAGCACTAGAATAGTCCTAATCATATACTACAAAATGCTATACACAAACCTACATTCAGCAGTCTCTACTTCTGCTATCTTTTCTTCGTGGAAATCTCCACCCGACTGCGGGTATACGTTTTTGTAGTAAATGTGGAATGACATGGGAAAGAGGCTGTAAAGGGACTTAAGGCTAAATAGGTGGGGTTTTTGAGGATTTAAACGGGGTTTAGGGAGGTATGAGGAGGGGTTTAATGAAGGACAAATATCCACCCCCAAAATAGTAAGACCATTCCTATTGACAAACGTCACTTCCTGCAATTAAGTCTATAAACAGTTGTAAATGAACTCTCAAATCTGGAGTAAGTTCAGCACAACAAAGATTCAACCACCGTTACAGCACCCTTCCAATGAAAATAATGTAGGCTGGATCTTAATCTAGAAATCCATAAGAAATAAAGCTAAAATAAATTAATGTATATTGACTTTTTAAAAATATATGACAATTTATATATATGAAATAATATATAATATGTTGTTATAAAATAATGTAAAAACCATTTTGCATTTGAAAAATTGATATAACCTTAATTGGTCTAATATTTAAATTAATTTCAATTAATACCATACATAACTCTAAGTAATTTTTAATATACAAGATTAATCAATATAAACATCTTACTAAGGGTGTTTTTAATACATCCTAAAAAATGAATGTATTTAATATTTGTAAATTAATCAAATAGTTTTTAAATAATGAAGCTAATATTGATTTAGCAGTTTTTAAACTGTGTTCTAATTGTCAAATAAATATATATTATGTATTTACATTACTATTTAATATAGGAAAATACTTTTACATTTATGTTTTAAAGTAGAATTTACTTTTTTTTAATGTCCCTAGACTTTACCATCGGGAGATCTCCTCCCTGGTCACAGAAACCTCTACGTATGTGTGAAAAGCTACTCATAGTGACTTTACATTTGGAAATAGTGAATAGAAAAAAAGTAGTACATTTACTACAAAGTGTAAGAGTAAATTTACACATGCAAATATACTCCTATGTGAATATGTATTTGTGAATAGACCCCAGAGTCTAAATGTACTACTTTCTTCATGAATTGGGATCAGAAGTATCTATTAGACTGTTTATGACACAAATGCCCTGATTACAAGTTCAAAGTTAAATTACAATCCCAGTACAAAGATAAATTTGCACATGGACCAGAATTGAATTGCGTAATAATTATCATTAGAACACAAAAAGAAGGTCCCAGGGGAATTTTTACGACCCTGACTGCTATGCTCCCTAACTGACAATGAAACCAACAATGAATAGCAGTGAGTCAGCAGGCCAACTAAATTATGTATCTAACAGAAAAACAACCAAAATGTTGATAAATAAGGAAAGAAAGTTGTGAAGGGAAGCCAATCAGTGTGAGCGAGTTCCCATCAGTCCACCATCGAGACCGCTCTTCATCATCTGGGATCTCTTGCTCGTTTGGAGAACTGGTAAACCACAACAGACCGGCAGATGTTGTTGACCAAATCCAGGGTATACCAGACACACTAACTCAGATGTGAAAGGGTGTGTCTTGTGGGGAACTGAATAGCAGTGCTAAAAGTGAAAGTGTTAAAGTGAAAAGAAAGAAGAATTGCTCTAAAATTGGATAGTGATGGGGGAAAAACAACTTTTAATATGCACCCCTTCACTCCCAAATCCATAAAAACAGTGCAAGTAGTATTGTAACAAATGAGTACCAACAAGAATGTCAGGTCGACATGTTTCTCTAGTCACTGGAGCCACCCAGTCTCCTGCTGCTTCCTCAGGACCATTAGTGCTACTGCTATGTTTTAAAAGTAAAAGTAAAAAAGATATCACCTGAAAAGTGCGATATACATTCATCCTCCTGACTTTAAATCCAGGTGTTCAGCAGGGGAGATTTGTAGATACATATATAGAGAACAAAGAAAGCACAGTCAGTGATTCTTCCAACGTGCATAGATTATAATACATTAATCTCAAAAAGCAACACACTGGCTATAAGATACCAGCCTATTGTGGACAGTAACGATCTGTCATGTATATATAATGTTTCTCACTCACCCATACAGTGGGAGGGAACAGCCCCACCTCGCCTGGCACCAGCTCAGGTAGTGGGTGCACCACTCTGTAGTAAAAATGAAAAGGATTTGCTTTGATATGGGGAAGTATCCCCCCCACCCCTACATATCACCGGTCTCTCACGCGCCCCATCCGGCGCTGCATTCTCTCACACATTAGGTCACACTCCTATATAAGCGAACCCCAGCTTTGGATAGTAAATAATCGCTGGTTTAACTCTGTGTGTCTCTGATTTAATTGTGACACATTATGCAATGGCTCTATTCACACTCCCATTCGGGTGACGAGACCGCCAAAGTAAAATACGTATGGGAACCCCCCATTAAAGATTATCTCGAAGACGTGTACTTGCTTAGTTACGATGCGTAAAAGCTTCCCATAGCGCGCATGAGCTCTTACCTATCCGTCGGTACACCGGTCGTCCCTCTAGGCTGTTCCGTGGGGAGGTACAGACACGGTGTACCGGCGGCCACTATATTGTTTCAGGCTTCCGCATCGGGCGTCAGCGTCGTGCGTGCGCGTGACGTCATCACCTCACGCCGCGTTACGATTATTGGGAAATATAGTTCCCGTTTCAAATAACTAGCACCCGAGGATAGTGCCATAGAACACAGGGGCTTTTAATAATTTATGATGCTTAGCAAATCTAATGTTGTTCCGTACTTTTAAGCAAGGGTCATCATCATGTCACAATTAACAATTACAATTGTTGGGAATTGTAGTTCCCATCTCAGATAGCTAGCACCCAAGGATGGTGCCGTCCAACAAAGGGGCTTATTGATTTATAAGGCTATGTGCTATTCCGTACTCACATGCAAGGGTCATGCCAAAACTAACCCTCTCCTTATAAATATCATTCAGTCTGAAAGTAGCCCACAGGACATTCAATCTGGATAAGGCAGACAGGGTGAGTTAAGTTAAACACCAGACTCGAATAGTTAAATGCAGATTATGGCGTAAGTTCTCAAAGTGTCATCCAGGGAATTTCCTCATTCAGCCCGGATTTGTCTGTCTTAAGTCTAAAGACCCATTTTTGTTCCCGTTTGAAAAGGAATTTGGGAATATCCGTGACCACTGCTGGAATCCAAGGTTGGTCAAGTACTGTCCAAGGTAGATCCGTAGGTTGATGTCCCAATCTAGGAAATGATTGGTCAGTTAGTTGCCTGTCTGCAGCATCTAATGGAGCTCTTGTGCTCAGAGATTTGTACCTTAATTTTCCTAGTGGTCATCCCTACATAGTTCATTTTAGAGGGACATGTGATCAAATAAATAAGGTTCGTGCTGTTACAATTTGTGAATCTTCTGAGTTGCCAGGGTCGGTCGGTACCAATATCGATACTGTGTTCCCTAGTTGTTTGAGGCCACGCAGCACAATTGCCACCGGGATGATGTCCCATGACAGCAGGCAGATCCCACAGAGTACCAACAGCTCGTGGAATGGTTGTTTTCGGTCTGGTGTGTACAAGCTGGTCCCTCAAACTCTGTCCTCTCTTGAAGGCAAACAAAGGAGGTGGCAACACATCAGTGCCTATATTTAAAATCTTCCAGTGTTTCCTTACGATTTTTTAAATTTTGTTAGAATACGTACAGTAGGTGTTAACACACGTGATTCTTTCCTGTTTAGGTTTTGGAGGTACAAGCTCCAAGAGGCTCTACCTGTTGTTATTGGAAGCCCTTTTCTTTGCGTTACGAATAAGGTGTCTCGGGTATTTCTTGACAGCCAAATTTTTTGCAAGTACTTTCGAGTGTGCTTCAAATGCGGATTTTGTGGAGCAATTCCTCTGAATGCGCAGGAATTGCCCAAAGGGCAGGTTGTCCCTAAGGGCTTTGGAGTGACAGCTTTCATAGTTTAATAGGGAGTTCCTCGCCATGGGCTTTTGATATAGTTCTGATTGTAGCCCCACCCCTGAAGAAGAAATCAATAAATCTAGAAAGGGCAATTGATGTTTATCGAATTCCATGGTGAAATTAAGAAAACGATTCCTTTCATTCAACCACAGATGGAACTGTTGGAGATCATCGACAGTACCCCGCCACACTACCAGGATGTCGTCTATGTACCTCTTCCATACCCGCAGACACCGAAGGTGTGGATTGGTGTCCGCGAATATGTGGTCCTGCTCAAATTTATGGACATACAGGTTAGCGAGAATAGGAGCAAAAACGCTGCCCATACTAGTCCTGCTAACCTGCAGGTAGATCGACTCCTCAAACTGGAAAAAATTCTCAGTCATGGCCAAAGTGGCCATAGTCATAATTAGTCTTGCAGGTGTGACGGAATTGAGGTCTCGGTTAGTCAGTAGTTCTTCAATTACCTCCAGCGTTTCTGTCTGTGGGATGGAGGTATAAAGACTTTCCACATCAAAAGACACTAGGAGGTCTAGATCTTCATTATACTCGATATCAGGGAGGATCCTCAAGACATCCTTAGTATCCTTCAGAAAAGTGGGCATCTCCCTCACTATTGGTTGCAAAAAGAAATCTACGAATGTCGATAAAGGTTCAAGCAGGGAACCAATGCCTGATATAATCGGTCTACCAGGTGGCGGCCGTTGAGCCTTATGTACTTTTGGGAGTACATAAAAGTACGGCATTCTAGGGTTCACAGTGCAAAGGTATTGGGATTCTTTTTGAGTGACCCACCCCTCAGCTAGTACTTCCTTCACTATGTGGCCGATAACCGTGGTTAGTCTGTCTGTCGGATCACTAGTCAGTTTACAGTATGCCCTGGTGTTACTCAATTGGCGTAGGCATTTGTCTCGATAAGAGTCCGAATCCCTGAGCACAATCGCACCCCCTTTGTCGGCCGGTTTGACTATAAGTGACTCTGTACTGGCCAATGTTCTCACTGCCTCTTGTTCTTTATTTGACAGGTTAACGAAGGGGTTACATTGTTGTTGATATAGTTGTCTCAGATCATGGTCTACCGCCTCTTCAAAGGCTAGGACTTTAGCTGGAAGTCCAACAGTAGTTGGGTTAAAGGTAGATGGTCTCTTAAGTCCAGTATTCTCTGTGTCCTCCACCAAGTCAGAACTCTGTTTGTTAACAAAAAGGTAATGCAACCTAATTTTTCGGAAGAACTTTCCCATTTCGATTTGGGCAACAAAAGGGTCACCTCTGTTTGTAGTTACAAACACTAGTCCTTTGTTGAGGACCAATTATTCCGTGTCAGTAAGGACATGTTTGCTAAGGTTTATCACGAGGCTGGCCCCGCTGATGTCCCCGCTTGATCCTGAGGGACTTTCTTCCCGTTCCTCAGATCCATTGTCACGGGTGGGAGATTCCAACGGATAATAATTATCATACCATCGCAGTTCACCTATGAAAGATTCTGGTAGGTTAAACCTGACAAAAATAACTGGAGGAAAAAGACGGAAAAGATTGCAAAATGTGACATTTGGTGTGGTAAATAGTGATTCTACATATTATGCAATATTTTCAAGTTGAAAAGTCAGATTAGAAGGTATTTAACAGACCCAGTATATACTTCACTTCATACTCATGATGTTTACAGGGTCTGGTAAATAACTTGCCCTACTCCGCACTACTTGGAGCTAGGGCTGTACATATGATAAAAGCCCTCATATTGAGTGGCCAGTTAATTTTGATGTGGCCGATAACAGTAGTAACTACCCCATCAGAATTAGATGTGGTGGTGTTTCATCAAACAATCTCAGCTACTGAAAACATCTGAAAAATCTGAGTTAAACATTGAGGGACTGATTATGATGGCAGTCAGACTGCAACCGACGGCTCATTGGTTGTGGTCCGACTGCCACCTGCTGCTGCAGTCTGACTGATGCATTAAGCTTTCATTGACAAATGGATGTTTTCGACTTCCTTAAGGGCGGTTGCATCCAAATACTGCAGTAGGAACCGTCGACCTAAGGTTGGGCGTTTCCCAATCCGCAATGCTGTCGAGAGGACTTAAGCCACCCAACATCGTAATCAGTGCCTAAGTTAAACATGCACGAATTGGCATAATCTAAAATATTTCTGCCTCCCTCTCATCAAAGTGTTACTGATGCCCCTTGTATTTGGTATTACCTGCCAGAATTCTGCTGATTACAAGTGGCTAGTATTAATGCAAGTATTCCATCCATCACTGTTTTGTATACTTATTGTGTTGTCCTACGTGTTTCAGGTATGTCCAGATGTGGTTCCCGAGCTCACTGTGACACTGGAACCAAGCTGTGCCCATCTGATGAGTCCATAACTAGGCTGAAACCGTTCTGGGTTGCTTGTGTTCTGGTTCAAGGAGGACCTGGCATGGCTGTTCAGGCTGCACTGTGCCTTTTGGAGCAGGTTCAAGACTGATTTGCATATATTAGTATACAAACCGAGTTGGCATGGAGTGCAAAATAATTATGGATTGGGATGCGGCCCAAGTGATTGATTACCAGTCGATGTCATTATTTCAAGCATTCCATCCAGCACTGCTTTGTATACCAAATATTAAGCAGTTTGTGTGAGTATTAGTCCAGATTTGTAGAATGTTTTACTGCAATTTAAGGTCTGTCCTGAATTCTGCCGGGAAAATGTGTTACATTTTATTTGTCTAAAGAACACGCTGTGTTATTTAATTCACTTAAGTAATACATTTCTAATGGCACCAGATCATATTCTTTCTCACAATCATTTCACTCTTTACTCACAGTAGATATTAATTGTGAAGTTGGGGAGCTATAGTCATACTGATGTGTCATGGAGTTGAAACAAAAACTTGATTTCACTTTCAAAGCTTTATCTGATGAGGAAAGAAGATATTCAGTTACTTAAAGAGTAAGAACTATCTTATGCATGAAGTGCAGAGCACTGATTAACTACATCTTTTTGCATCATAAAGGCTCGCAAATCTTTCTTATTTTTTTGGTTAGCAGTGGTACAAACAAAGATTGGAAAACATTCTTTCAAAAGTACACATTTTAAGTTTATCCCATACCAGGTGTTTAAAACGTTAGGGTAGGCTGTTGTGCAAGCATGCCTGTGTCTGATAAGGAGCGGCAACAGGGATGTAATCGATAAGAGTATGTTTGCCAATGTTAATGATGGGATATCAGTAAATATCTTGGTGAAATTGGTTTAAGAAGGATACCAAATTAATGGAGGTCATTAAATCTATCAGAACTGACCTCGAGAAGATTTGGTTGAAACTGGAGCTTTTACTTAGGTTAAAACAGAAGTTGGTACAAAAGGCAAAGAAGCATTGAATGGAGAATATTTTGTTCCTCCACCTTACCTTACTTAGGGTAACTATTCCTAAGTTAGCTCAAACAGATCACCTGAGTGAAACAGGGACATACATGTTAAAGAATGATTTTTGGCCATTTATCGATGATCACATTCAGTGTATGCCGTCTTGCAGATTGTGTCAGAATCCTGATAAAAACCTTTAAATCTTTGGCTTTTTCTTGCAGCATTGCAAGTTTCCAGAAGGACCATGGGAAGACCTTTGCCTTGATTTTCCTGACCCACATGAGGTAATTGGTGGGTGTAAAAAACAAACAGTGCTAAAAGATTCTTTTTCAAAGTGCTTGATGGTTGATTGGGCCGCGCATCCCACTGCAGAATTAGCGTTGGAGCTTTTAATAGTGTGTGTTTTGCGATGCGCATCACTATAGATAATGAGGTACCATCTGTTTAGTGGCTTATGAAAAATTTGTAGACAAAAGGGGAATTGTTCTCCAAAAATGGCTTTGTTTGCATCATATATGAATTTTATAGTGGAATGTTTTAACATATTTATTGTATAGGATGTGCTGTTGATACTAGTTTACAGAGTGACCTTGAAAAGACATTTGAGAGAGAAAATCTGGTCACCTTTTCAATTGGATTATAATTATTGGCAGAGTAAGAAGAATGGTGTCATTTTCTAATGAGATGTTAGCAATGAAATAGAAGATGAGCCATTTTTTAATATGTCTAGTGTGGTGAACTCAATAACAAAGGTTTTGGTTTTGTCAAGTACGGGGGTGACAATCAGACGATGTGAGGTCAATTCAGTGGTATAGCTAGAAGTATTCAATGGGGACAATTATGATTTAAACAGTGTTGGCTTCCCCAAAGAAAATATCCTGCCCGCAAAAACTGTAAGTAGTCTTTTTTACTTTATCTCTATGGGGAAGAGATTTGTGGTAGTATAGTTACTGTTCCTGCTATGTTTCCTACAGATAACAAAATATTATGAAATATGAACTAGCAATGACGTATGTATGTTCTCTAGTCCTTTCCATGGTTGTGCTCAACCAAAGATATTGCTCTTGACAAATGTAACCTTAACCCCTTCGATGCTCATGACGAGCTCAGCTCGTCATGCAGTACACTGGTCGTGTGCTTATGACGAGCTGAGCTCGTCATGTAGTATGGGGATCTGAATATTTCAGCACCCAGTGGGAATTGCTTTAGCAGCCAAGGTGTTAAGGAGTAACCCAGTGCTTAAATTGTAAAGGAATAAGTGCAGGGCCCGGGTTATTCTCAAATGCCTGCAGCTGACGTCACTGTTAAATAACATGGTTGCCCAATGCCAAGGCTGTATCGTAGGCCAGTGTAATTTGTTGAATTTGTGGAATATTGAGTTACGTTTGTTACAAGTTACGCAAAATTCCTGAAATTACACTATTACAGTACTTTGCATATTGCATTTATGCATCATTCACAGTAAAAATGTATTCCAAATGGGCCATTCAAAATGCTCGAAATTGGGTTTCTGGTTGGCAGAGGTATGCACCCTGCCCAAGCAAGAAGGAACCACAATCCTAGTAAGGGTAAGTCAGATACACACTATAAATTAACCTGCGCGCAAAGAGCTGGCAGGCTTAATTTAAGAGGCAATGTGTAAAGTATTTGTGCTACATATGAAACAGTAACAGTGAAAACATATGCTGTGATTAACATAGGATGATTATGCATTGTATTATTGTTTGATGAATAGCAATATAGAAATGTTATTGGTTGTAGTTACATGTTTTTAGAAGACTTTTACAATGCTGATTATTAATAAAAAATATTTTTGTATTCATCCTCGGTACATGTTATTTTGAACTCTCTAGGAGGGATACACACAGTGAACTTTCACCATCCTGTGATCAGAGGCAGTTAGCAGACACCAAATGGCTAAGAGCAGGAAAATGACCAACTTTCTAAAAGTGGCTTTTTCAGAATGGTTACTTCAAATCGCACTTGACCATTAAAAAAGATTTGTCTTTACCATTCCAGAGGTACTAAACCTGACTTTCAATTAGGAATGACAGCTTATTAAATGTAATAGGGAATCCTCAATGTTAACCTATGGGAGGGGTAAGCCTCCTAGTAGTGAAAAGCAAATGTGAGAGTTTTTCACTACCAGGACATGCAAAACCTAAAAGTACATGTCCTATCTTTTGATTATCCAGCACCCTGCCCTGTGGGCTACCTAGGGCCTACCTTAGGAGTGACTTATATGTAATAAAAGGGGAGTTTTAAGGCCTGGGAAGGGAATGTAAATGCCAAGCTGGCATGGCAGTATAAACTGCACAAACAAGCTCTTCAGTGGTCAGCCTGAGAAATATTTAAAGTGCTACTTGTGTGGGAGGCAAAATCAGTGCTGCAGGCCCACTAGTAGCATTTACTTTACAGGCCCTAGGCACATGTAGTGCACTGTATTAGGGACTTACAGGTAAATTAAATCTGCCAGTTGTGGATACATGGATCAAACCATGTTTCGGGGAGAAGCACGTGCACTTTAGTACTGGTTGGCAGTGGTAAAGTGCTCAGAGTCCTAAGGCCATTACAAAGAATCAGCAATAATATGAGGCAAGCAGGCAAAACGTTTGGGGGAAGACCAGCGTAAGGCTGTCAGGGCTAACATTCAGGAAATATTTACTGCAAACTCACTAGAACAACATAATACGAGTGGCTCTTGTTCAATATGCATTTGTTATTTTGCAATATGTTTATTAGCACATAATGCGGTCATGCATAAAAAAATGTAGAAAGGCTGCATTTTGCCCTAACATGTTGCATATTGTGTGTGATTGTGTTTAATTTCTCATAATTTAGCCAATATTTCAACTAATTATTTGAAAGAAAATCACACAAATGTTGCATAGTCCTACTGTCTTTATTTCACCGCATGCCTCTTTCATCCATCAACATATTCTCCCTGCCCCTTTATCTCAATCTTCTACGTTCTTTTGGATCCTAGCTTATTCTTTTGAGACTGTTTACCGTCTTTCTCTTCCTCCTCCTTTGCTGCCTTTCTCTATTGTTCCGGGTCAAAAGCTGATGATGAAAAATAAGTTCTGGTTCCCTAAAATGAGTTCCAGTGTACGCCAACTACAACCACCTGCTTAAAAAAAGCACTCGAGTCAGAGGCAGGATGGTCAATTGAACGTCCTCATGAACTTCGGATGCCTTCTGTCAGTTATTAACAGGACAGGGCGTGCTGTGTAATATTTTTCCATTTGTGCTACAGTGATAAGCACGGTGAGGGAGCATTCCACATACTCAATGAAACTCCTTTCCCTGAGTCAATATTACATTTTAGTGACATTTTGTACAAAGTGACGGGATTACCAGCTCTTTTGGGTAGCTGTGTATTGAGGAGCTCTAGGTGCACTTATACAAGCAGACACACACCAGCACATGCACAGACAAACACACACCCACTTCCAAGCACGCACACACACACCCACTATACTGCTTGACACCCACTATGCATGTTGTTGTCACATATACAAACACACAGATATACGCAGGCACGCGCTATAAGTACTCTATACATGCTCTCACACATTCTGGGATGCATACACTAGATATGCTCACACACACACACACATTATACATGCACACACACACACACACTGTCTTCACACGATTGAATGGGCCTTCAAATTAGGAATATGTCTTTAGCTATTTTACATGTTTTACTTCCTAGCGCTCATGAAAGACATTTTCCAAGTATGTTATGTATTTACGGTGTTGCAGTGAATACTTTTTCAGTTCAATTCCAAAAAGGGGAAGCACCAGAAAAGGTACAATTTCTAGTATATTCAGTGCTAGAATTGATTCATAATGCAATCAACTTCCCCCTGAAATGGAATAAGGACAAGTTTATGGGTGCGGAGGGGATTGGGGAATTAGAATGTGGCTTTTATATTTTTTACGACGGGATTGAGACACAGAGAGAGGAGGAAGGTAAGTAAATGAAGAAAGCGTGAAACAGACACACATTACGTTTCTGTCGATGGTTACCCTGGATGTGAACAAGTCAACTGGTCAAAGGACTATCTCAGATGGATGTTTGAGACTGGTAGTGGAGAGCCTGTAAGCATGCTGAAAGACTGTTTCCAGGTGCTTCAAGGGAGACTTACCTAATAGGCTGAAGAGAAAGGGGAGCACACACCTGCTCTCAGAAAATTATTTTCTGTTGTGTGAAGACGTTCATAATAATGAGATGATTCCTGACAGCCACCTGGGGCGCTCTGGTTGAGGCGCATCTTAAAATAACTTGGAAGACGTCAAGTGGGAATTAAGGATTTCATTTAAAGAGGTTTTGATTTAAATAGCAATGTTGAGTGTAATAAATAGTGATGTTGAGTGTAATAGTGTTTGAATAAAGTGAGAAAAGAAACTGTAATTATCCTATTACATATATAATACACTGAAAGTCATAATTATGCTTGTTAGCTGCTTTTTGTTTTAGTTGAGAAATACATTTCTCTAATTATTTATTTTTTATTTCGAAAGTGCCCCAATATTTATTCTTCTAATGTGTTTATGGTCTGTGCACAATGCACTAACTTCTAACGTAGTGCGGTTTTATAAGCACATATTTTTTCTGCATTAAAGTTCCAAGGCTCACGAGCTGAGATGAGCGCCCAAATCATTATTGGGTATTAAACTCTGCCAGCCTCATGCACTGTAGAGGTTCTCCCTAACGCCGGCCACCGTGAGAAAAATGGGAGGAAACGATTAAAAAGTGCGGAATGTCCTTTCGTTATCGACGGCGGACGCAACTGCTCTTCCAAGGTCATCTCCGATGGATTGTTGCACAATGTAGCGGCGTGTGTGTCCCTGGGGACTCCGCCGACTGCAGCGTGAATTGTGGCCTCTTACACCTGACAGTAGGTTTGGAGACGAGAACCAAGGGACATGATACTTGAGATCAATTATACGTTAATTGCACACCAATTTACATGAATGGAAGACGGTCTTTCTCTTACCAGCTGCGGCACATCGCTAAAGGCATTCACTAAACATTTGGGCCATCGCCAATACATGACCAAAAAGCATATTAATGGTGGTGCCAGGTAGGGTTTCCAACATTGAGGTGATTAAAATGTTTGTCATTCTCTGGCCATCCCGCACAACAGAGCCTGCTTACTCTATTCCCTATTATGTAGAAAACGTTCTCCAACCTTTTGCAACAAAAACTGATGCAGCCATATTTAAGCATATATGCTTATGGAAGGTGGATGTTAAAAGCTTCAGAATTTGAAGTGCAAATCACTAGCAATATATGGGTGCCAAGTTTCCTAGGTCCATGATTTTTTTATATGCTGCTCCAGTCCAGTTTTTTTTAAAATTTGGATTCTGGGACTCGCAGTCCTGTTTTACAATGGAATAACTAAGACTATTAGTCTCAGAATTAAAAAAAAAAGCTGGACTGAAGCAGCACATCACGTATGGGCATGGGAATCTTGGCGGGACTGGCAGCATATGCAATTCCTACACTGTGTATATATTTGAAAGTTGCATGAGATGTTGTGAGCCCTATCAAGCAGCCCAAACACTGGCAAAAAGTAATTGTCTAAGAGTTCAGATGTACAAAAAACTAGTCGCGAAATACTGGTCGCAAATTGTGAATGGTATTTTGGTGACCGGTAAAGAATATTATTAACTGACCTATGTCTTAATAGGTCAGTTCTTAAAATGTTGAATCATTGTGAGTCGCAATCTGATCTACTTCATAAATATTAATAAGGTAGGTCACATATTGCAACTAACTATGGGTCTGATTACGATGGCAGTGAACCAGCCACCGGCAGCCTGCCGGTGGCGGGTTCACCGCCATCGTAAGGCCATTCCCCGCCCGCCAGATAAGGAAGGCGGCGGTGTGCTGCTGGGCGCAAAGCCCGTCCACCCTCGGGTCTGACAGAGGCAATCATTATGATTGCCTGTTCAACCCGCCCTGCATCCCTAGAACGGTGGCGGTGCCTAGCAGGCACCGTCCGCCACATTAGGATGCTGCATCCCCGCCAGCCTTTCCATGGCGGTTCCTCCGCCACGGAAAGGCTGGCGGGGATTGACTTTGGGGGCCTGTTGCAGCCCCCCGTGCTGGGGCACTTTAGTTTTGCATTTGGGGGGCACCTATGGTGCACCCCTAAATTTCCCTGCACCATGAGGAAGGCACTGCGTGGTGCCTGCCATGTAGTGCAGGGAAACGCAAAACCTGCATTTTCAACATTGCGGCAGGTGCTGCAGCCAGCACCAGCAATGTTGAAACTGCCTTTTGTGGCCGCCGTGGTGGCGGCCGCATTGTAATTAAAGGTACGGGACTGACTGCCGCCATATAGGCGGGCGATCCCAATCCCCGGGACAATTTCGGACGGACTTACGTCCGTCCACCATCGTAATCAGGCCCTATGATTGGAGGCCATCCAATCAGGTCAGCAGGCAACCATCTTTGCAATTGTTTTTAAATAAATAAATATATATATATATATATATATATATATACTAGCAGCCCGTCCCGACCTTGTCCGGGAGCAATCAGGCTTCAGGGCCCCCGCCCGCCCCGGCCCCCGCCCTACCCGACATTGTCCGTGGGTCCCCCGGAGTAGCAGCCCGTCCAGACCTCAGGGCCCTCGCCCGCCCCAACATTGTCCGTGGTTCCCCCGGAGTAGCAGCCCGTCCCGACCTTGGCTTCAGGGCCCCCGCCCGCCCCGACATTGTCCGTGGTTCCCCCGCAGCCTTATTGCATCCGCCGCACCTCCCCGCGCTCCTGAGTTCACTGGTCCGCCGCTCCTCGCTGCTCCTCCCCGCCTGTCCGCCGCTCCTCTCCACTCCTCCCAGCCTGTCTGCCGCTCCTCACCGCTCCTCCCCGCCTGTCCGCCGCTCCTCCCCGCGCTCATGTCCACCGCTCCTCCTTGCGCTCCTGGACGCCGCTCCTCCCCGCTCTCCTGATGTCAGCACGCACGTCGCGGCCGGCGCTACTTCCATGGGACTACTTTTTTTTTTTCTAGTAAATTTTTTTAATAACTTATATTTTTTAATTTATATAGCCTATGTCCATCTGCACACCCTGACAATTACAACGATGTATTGGGTGTGTGGATTGGCGCTGTGTTTCCCGAGTTTACCCGCCTCAAAGGTTCAAAGTTCTTCCTTTATAATAGTAGTATAGATATATATATATATATTTTTTTTTTTTTAATGATATTATCGTATTTGCATTATATAACAACACTGCCTATTCCTCAACATCGTTTTTTTAAAGTACAAAGGGGAAGGGGTCACCTTTTGCCTATAAGCTACCATCTCCATTGGAGTCTGCAACTTTCTATGTTTTGCGACCCATTTGGTATTTGGAAGGGATGTTTACAACACGTGTCTTTCAGATACCAAATTGGAATTCATTCACAATCCCAATTTAGGTGTTGAAAAGTATTTTCCAACTCCTAAAATTGGATTAGTACATCTCAAAAAGTGTTTCAGGGTCGCAAATGCTGAATCAGATTATTTGTGACTGTAAACATGCTTAGTATATCAGGCCCTAAATGTGTCTAGATGCTGAGGAGGACAGCAATTACATTTAATGTTGAGCTGATACAAAGTACAGTTGTAAAACCTGGTCTGCAGCCACCACACTAAGGGTCAGATGTACGACCATTCCATTTTGTGCGTCGCATATTGTGATTTTTTGCAACTTGCAATTTGTGACTCGCTAATCAGAATGTACTAATGTGTCTCAGATTTAGCGATTTTCAATGATGTCTCAAATGGCCTGCTTCATCCTTATTCATGAGGCAGGTCACACTTTGCGACCCATTGGGATTTGAGCTACTTGATGGCGGCCTGCTGTGGACAGCAGACCATCATTTCTGTGTTTTCTTTTTAAATAAAGCAACTTTGTTTCTCAAATGCAGCCGGTTTCCCTTTGTAGGAAAATGGAATGCGTTTAAAAGAAAAAAATTAAAAGTATTCTTTGAATTTTTTAAGGGCTGGCAGTGGTCTTTGGGATCACCGCCAGCCTTTAAAAAATATTTTTGCATACATTCACAAAGGAGAAGGCGTCCCCTTGGGATCCCTTCCCCTTTGCAACTGGCTTACCACCA
This sequence comes from Lissotriton vulgaris, assembly GCF_964263255.1. Taxonomy (NCBI): domain Eukaryota; kingdom Metazoa; phylum Chordata; class Amphibia; order Caudata; family Salamandridae; genus Lissotriton; species Lissotriton vulgaris. The sequence continues at coordinate 1,580,909,891 of NC_141689.1, read as the reverse complement.
ACTTTAAGGAGGTGGTAAACTGTGATTGTTATGCAACCGTATTCGCGGTCACAAAACAATCGCACATCCCCCTGTGACTTGCTATTATGAAGAGACGCCCTTGTCATGCCCCTTCCTAATAGCAACTCGCAAACCCTATTTTGCAAGCCAGTAATAGGTTTCCGACTAAGAAAATAGGGGTTGTACATACTGCAACATTTTTTAGATGTCGCAAACGGTCAGATCGTCTGTTTATGACCGTTAAAGACGGTTGTACATCTGGCATTCATCCCTTCCTATTTATATGACATTAGACACTTCTTTGGAAGTTCTCGTTATCAACCTTCATATAAAAACAGACTTAATGAACTGGATTTCCTGTCTCTGTAGTGGAAATCCAAGTGGCCGGCAGTGCAACAGGAGTCTGTATTTTGATCACTGGTCTATATTTACAAATTTGCATGGACATTCCTCTTTTAAACCTGAGACTGGAGACTAACATTGATTTCGAACTTTCCAGTCATGCGTGACGCATGCCTTTGTTTCATAGAGACATTTTTTCCATAAAAGGATAACACAAGGTGAAGAATAAAAATTGTGGGGTAGACCAACTCTCATGTTGTGCTTGTGCAAGTAATGTAACACACTTGATTTTATTTTGCACACTGTTCCCATTTAGTATCAACAGTGTTGTGCACACCCACCTGCCCATCATTTTAACTGTGTGATGTCTCAAACATAATAACTCAGCATGTACCTGTATATTTATTGTGAACATTGCTGCTGCACTTTATGAAATCTTTGCAATGCTTCAAATGGTCATTAAATCCACAATTATGCAATGTTATAAAAGGAGGATTGCCAGGCATTTACTTATCGCCTCCTACTTCCACAACAAGATCGTGGACATACACAACAGCTTCAGCACTCAACCGACGCACGCCACGTCCGAACCACCGCCCCCTACCACCACCCTCCGTGCCTGGACCCCGATCAGCACCGAAGACACCGTCCGCACGATGAACTCCATCCACTCCGGATCTCCGACCGACCCCTGCCCTCACCACGTCTTCAACAAGGCCAACGCTGTCATCGCACCCAACCTGCAGGACATCATCAACACCTCCTTCGACACCGCTACCTTCCCGGAGAGCTGGAAGCACGCCGAACTCAGCGCTCTACTAAAGAAGCCATCAGCCGACCCCACCGACCTCAAGAACTACCGCCCCATCTCGCTGCTCTTGTTCCCTGCAAAAGTCATCGAGAAGACCGTCAACAAGCAGCTGGCCGCCTTCCTCGAGACGAACGGATCCCTCCACCTCTCGCAGTCTGGCTTCCGGGCCAACCACAGCACCGAGACCGCCCTGATCGCAGCCACCGATGACATCCGAGCCCTGCTTGACAACGGAGAAACAGCAGCCCTCATCCTCCTAGACCTCTCCGCGGCCTTCGACACTGCCACCGTACACTAGTACAGCGCCTCAGCAACATCGGAATCCAGGAGAAGGCACTGGAGTGGATCATCTCCTTCCTCGCCGGAAGGTCACAGAGAGTCCGCCTCCCCCCGTTCAGATCTGAAGCCACCGAAGTCATCTGCGGCGTTCCTCAAGGCTCCTCGCTCAGTCCAACCCTCTTCAACGTCTACATGAGCCCCCTCGCAGACATCGCATGCCAGCACAACCTCAACATCATCTCCTACGCCGACGACACCCAGCTGATCCTCTCCCTCACCAACGACCCCGCCACCACCAGAGCCAACCTTCACGAAGGGATGAAAGAGGTAGCCGAATGGATGAAGAACAGCCACCTGAAACTGAACTCGGACAAGACGGAAGTCCTCATCCTGGGATCCTCACCCTCCACCTGGGACGACTCCTGGTGGCCCCCCGCGCTAGGCAGTGCACCCAAACCAACAGACCACGCACGCAACCTGGGCTTCATCCTGGACTCCTCCCTCTCCATGACCAGACAAGTCAACGCCGTCTCCTCGTCGTGCTTCAACATCCTGCGCATGCTACGTAAGATCTTCCGGTGGATCCCCTCCGAGACCAGGAAGACGGTCACCCAGGCCCTCGTCACCAGCCGTCTGGACTACGGCAACTCCCTCTATGCCGGAACCACCGCCAAACTCCAGAAGAGACTCCAGCGGATCCAGAACGCCTCAGCACGACTCATCCTGGACATCCCCCGTAGCAGCCACATCTCCGGACACCTGAGAGACCTGCACTGAGTCCCGGTCAACTAGAGAATCACCTTCCGTCTCCTCACCCACGCACACATAGCCCTACACAACTAAGGCCCAGAATACCTAAACAGCCGCCTCAACTTCTACGCCCCCAAACGCCAGCTTCGATCGACTGGCCACGCCCTCGCCACCGTCCCCCGCATCCGAAGAGCCACCACAGGGGGACGGTCCTTCCCCTACCCGCCGCCACGACATGGAACTCCCTCCCGACCCACCTCCGCCTGACCCAGGACCACCTCGCCTTCAGGAAGCAACTCAAGACCTGGCTGTTCGAGCAGTAGCGGACCCCCCTCCCCTAGCGCCTTGAGACCCTCAGGGTGAGTAGTGCGCTATATAAATGCTTTGATTGATTGATTGGTGTCATGTCACAGGACCAAGGGTCCCTATCTTGGACAACATTTTTTTATTAAATCAAGCCATTAACATTCTTTTCATTATTATCTAGGTGGTAGGTGATATGTAGGATAGCCGGGCTGTATTGCTTTTTTGTGATTTATCACTATATTTATTTCTCAAGCAGCAACGTGAAATTCAGTGATGGTTATTTTGAGGGTCTCAAATGCAAAGTTCTGATTACAAACAGATATATATTTCTGCCTGCCAGAACCCCTTTTAGGGATTGATAGGGCACACAGGGGCTATTAGGCCCAACAGTAGTGGTTGAGGGCTTTTACCCCTGATGTCCCAGGACCCACCCTACCATGGATTCTGAGTAACTAGGCCAAGTATCCCTTCAGCATTTGACTCTCAGTGGAAGCTGTGGATGAGCAGTCAAAGGCTCCCTTGGAGGGCACGAGGAGCTGTAGTAGATACAGGTTAGTGAACTTGACTCATAAATCAAAGTGGAGTCAATAATTTCCATAAATCAATGGTGCGTCAAATACTTGCTTTTATATGAAAAATTAAGTATTTTGTTTGTAACTCTACACACTAAAGGAAAAACAACATTCATAAGCAGGAAACAACCTCATTGAGTTCAGGCTCTAGTGTTTATTTGGCAAATCCCTGTCTCACTCACTTCCTTGCAATGTGGTTGAGGATATTCCTCATTCACTGTTGGCCTGATCCAGGGATTGCTCACTAGTAGGCCTTACTCAAGAGTCCTCTTAGTCAAAAGTGTCTAAGGTGCCAAAGCACCTGCAGAAGCGGTGTCCAACAGGCCCTTTTCAAGTCTTACCTATTCTAGCAGCATCAAGGCGTTCAGTGTTTCAGCGGGTGCCCGAATCATGGGCACTTGCAAGCTCTGGTCCTGTTTGGAGGAGTATGGCTGCTTCCGGTACATGCGCAGCACCTGGCAGGAACAGGTTTCTCCTGAGTGGTGCTGCCAGCCTCAACAATGATCAAAGGTATTCTCAGCTTTCGACGCCGCAATGTGTTCAGTTTTCTCCACACGGAGGGAGTTGATCTTCTGCTCCCAACTGGAGCCCAGCAAGGAACGAAGTCCTCTCGGCATCATCCGGAGTCCACGAGGTGCGTCAGAGGACAGGTCTTAATATACAATTTCGACCCCTAGGTCTCAGCTTTAATTTTACCATGGCTACACCCCGAACTTGACTCAGTACCGGCAGCCCCTCTTGGAATGCGGGGTTGTTAATCGACTTACTGGCAAGACGTAGACTTCTCCTATACAATTACTTGTACTTGGGTGGCCCCTTCTAAATGCTGTGTGCTGATATAACATCCACCACTTAATAGAATCATTTAAAAAAAAAATAGATCATGTGATTTCTGTATTTTCTGCAACTTTATCAATGAAAAATGCAGATTTTTATTATTTTAAATAAATTAATAATACACATATTTTTAAACACTCAGGTCTAATTTGTTTGTGTGTATATTACGTTATATGATATTAAGGGTGAAAACACTAATATTGAGTTTTCTGAAATATATATAACATCAACCAAACATACGCAGAATTCACTCAAGTTCTTCAAAATTTAAAATATTACAATAAATCATCTCCCAATGTAATTAATCTACTTGGAAACCCTGAAACTCCTCTAAAAAACAGCGCAGAGATTAATAAACTACTCACCCTGAGTCCTGAATGCCCTGCAACCCATTCTTATGTATCATATAGAATATAAAAATAAAAACTGCAACACCAAAAAAATAAATTTCAAAGTACAAAGAACCACAAAAAAGCTCCCAAAATAAGACACTACCCACCCATAAACTCTTTACCATGCAATCTATTCCAGCAAATTTAGTGCTGTACCCTAAAACAATGCCCGTCTAGGAACATGAATTAACTAGAATTACTGATCCCCCATAATCTGTCCTAAAGTGAACCCACTATCAATTCACAACGTCCATATACCTTTGCAACCTGTCCCTAAAAGCATATCACTGACCCCTAAAATATGTTTAAAAAAATGTTAAGTACCCAGACACCCTCATTCCTCAATACTCTCCCAAAATTAAAAACACTATCCATCCATATCCCCTAAATATCTTGCATCCTGCCCCAAAAGGACATATAACTGCACCTTAAAAAACTGCTCCCCAACAAATTTAAAGTACTCAGCCAACATGAACCCACAGAAAACTGTCCCAAAATGAAGACACTACCCACCCATAAACTCTTTACCCTCCAACCCATTACTGCAAATTTAGTGCTGTACCCTAAAAAAATGCCCCTCTAGAAACATGAATTAACTAGACTCACGGACCACCCATAATCTGTCCTAAAATGAATACACTATCAATTCACAACGTCCATATACCTTGCAACCTGTCCCTAAAAGCGTATCACTAACCCCTAAAATATGTTTTTTTTAATGTTAACTACCCAGACACCCTCAATCCTCAATACTCTCCCAAAATTAAAAACACTACCCATCCATATCCCCTAAATATCTTGCATCCTGCCCCAAAAGAACATATAACTGCACCTTAAAAAGCTGCACCCTGACAAATTTAAAGAACTCAGCCATCATGAGCCCATTAAACTGTCCCAAATTGAATACATTACCCACCCATAGCCCTTGAATACACTGCAGCCAGTCCCTAAAACAACCATTACCTAAAATGTTTCAAGCAAAAATTAAAGCTGCTTACCAAAAATAGTAACAATCCCATGCATCCTTAACCTCAAATGTTGGCGAGCAGTGCATTGCTAGATGGACTTAAGGCCTAAATATTGTAGGCTCAAATATGTTTTCAGAAGACAGCTATAGGTGTGATTAAAATATTTATTTCACATCTCCTCGTTGGAAAATGTCCTCAAAATATTTTTCCACTTTGTTTTCAAAATCTAATTTAATGGCAAACATGTTTTTTTTGTAACTTTAGTGAAAAAGGTACTTTTGTAAAACTGTTCTTTGCAACTCCTGAGCCAAAACTGCATTACAACCAGTTCTGCCACTCAACACACCCTGGAGGCCTGTACCTATTCTTGGCCTCGCTTTCCAGAAAAACAAAGGCAGTAGTGTTGTCAACAACTGTCCACTTACTAGAAATTAGCCATCGTAGGGGTACAGAACAGCTGGCAGAACGAAGGATTTCCTGTGACTTGCTGATTTCTACTGGGGTTTTCTACACATATTTTCCCAGTCGTCTATGACATATTAGTGAGATAAATAAGATTTACATACAAAATTACTATTAGTAAATGTTGGAAACACAAATATTGCCATTCTATATATGAAAGACAAATATCTACTGTCAAGTCAAACAGGAATTACTTTTGACTTGACAGTCTTTCACGGAGCCCTGCCCCTCTCATTGCATTTACCTAATAACCACACAAATTCTACCACACAAATATTACCAGAAAAATATATAAAATACCAAAAATTTCAAAGCAAAAACAAAGTAATACTAAATACAATAGAACATATAAAATGTGACTAAAACCTTGAAAACATAAATACATTGAATCAAAATATCAAAAATCAATTACAAATATTGATACATGTAAATAGAATTATGTAAAACAAATAAATGCTTATGCATATATTAAACATGGATGAATACTAATTAGAATTTACCACACAAAGTACACTAAATGCAACTACAAAAACTACCAAACCAGCAATCAAGGAAAGTAAACTTAAAAATAGTTAACAATTAAAAACACTTTCCCAATTAAAAAACATTATAGAATTGAAACAAAGTCAGGAACTAACTGCTGCAGAAGATACCATCCCTGCTGGAAAGCATCAGTCTATCAGACTAAAGCTGTAACCTCATAGGCTGCAATATTCTACAGAAATAAAGCCCCTCTATAACTTTAACTTAACTACTAAAATATTTTACTTATACACAAATAAATACAATTATTTAAAAACTTATATCTCTAAAGACATGTACTAAGACTGACAAAACAACACCAGACAATACAAAAAGAAAGTCAAGCCACAAAAGTATAAAAAAAAGTAATTATAAAAACATGAACTTAAATGGAAGAATAATAAAAAAAATGAAGCATGACCCCTAAAATTAATTTAACAAACCGTTTGCTTTCATTTCAGAAGTAGTCAAAAATGTCCAACCAAAAAAATAAATAAACATCAAGAACTAAAACATTTCTCTTTCTCATCAGCAAAAGTGATATTTAAAAAAGAATAACAAAAAGAAAAAAATGCCCTCCAAATAACATGGAACCAGTAAAATATATTGTACAAATATTCCTCAGTTTTGATAATAACACATATACAGAAAAATAACATATTTTAATACTTCTGTAATTCACAGAATTGTCAGAAACTGCATCATATATCAAATAACAAAAGGAGGAGTACACCTCTAGCAAAGAAAGCACTTCTAGAGAAAGGAATAATTGTAAATACAATAAATATCACTGCAATGCTCTCTATGGCAAGGCTACCATCGAAATCACATTTTTGAGAGTGAAAGGAAACGTAATCACCCCCCAATTGTCCCTAAAAGTTAGGAAGCCCAAACTCGTAATATGGCCCTAAGACATATTGATAGCATCACCATAATACAAAATACCCTAAGTGCCTTATTATGAGTTTGGGAGTCCAACAGCAGCAGCTTTCATCCAACATCTGCTGTAGGACTGCCAAACCTGTGGTGCGACCGCCAGCCAGATCAGGCGTTAAATCCTGGTCTGGCAGGTGGTGTTGTAGAGGTCTGACTGCAGCAGTCTGCAAGGTTCATAGAAGACACTACAATGCAGACCGCTGCAGTCAGACTGCCAGCTGCACCTTCCTGCATGGTGTGGCATACATGCCACACTGTGCAGGAAGTGGGGGCGCAAATACAGAGGGCACTACATGTGCCCCCCACATGCATCCCACGGCCTAAATATGGCATTGCCTTTCTGCCACCCTTTTCATGGCGGGATCACTGATATGAAAAAGGCGACAAAAATGCAACTCGTAATATGCTCGGTGGTGCTGGCAGCAGCACTGCCAGCATATTACAGTTGGTTTGAGACCGCCGGCCAAGTGGGATCCTTGAAGCCGGCGGTGCTGACAGTCTCATGGTAGTCCGATCGCGACAATCCTAATGCTGTGGGCGGTCCCGCAGTGTGATGGTGGTGGTACTGCCGCCACGGATTCTGCAATCCTATGGACCGCCAAACTCGTAATAAGGCCCTTAAAGAAATTCTCATCACTAATTGAAAATTTCAAAGTCACTTGGGCTCTCACATGCACTTATCAGGATGCAGGCTCCAATCCAAACATCACGTTCCATCGAGGATTATCTAAAAGAGGAGGAAGAGCACACAAGTGGACACGAGCAGACAACAAGGAGAAGCAGGCAGGCAGCAGCCACACTGCTGAAACACTTCACAGATGCCCGGGGCTGGCAGTGGTTAATCTGGAGAAAGAGTTGCCTCAACTCCATTCCGCTAGCCTACTCCACCCGCCGGCCTGTCTGTCTACAGCTTATAGCTAGGAGCTTACAACTGCCTTTAACGACAGCTTAATTGGATGCTGCTTGCATTGGCCTTCGGGGGAGAATCGCAAGGATGTGAGGTAAGCAGATGGCTAGGACACTGAGCGGGAGAACTCCAGTAGTGTGGGTGTCACCAGAGGGGAGAGTGCAAAGGCAGCAGAGGTGACCGTGTTAGGACACGGTGCTAATACTGAACTAGTTACCTTTCAAACTATAACTCCAGTCACATGGTCAGACCACCACTTGCTTGGTTTCCAACATAAAACAACACTAAGGGACTCACCTAAAACTAGCCTACAGCCATTCACCTATCTGCTGTGGAACAAACTCAATTTAGAACACTTAGAAACACAACTAACATCAAGTACAAATCTGGAAACAGTAACCTCGGTTCAAAATCAATATCAGTGGCTACAGGAAACTTTTGACATCCTGATAACACTCAAAACCACACAACAACACAAAAGTAATAAATCCCCTTGTAGAAATGTAGAAATAAAAGACATAAAACAACAAATTAGAAAGCTGCAATGTACCTGGCTCAAAACAAACGCCAAACAAGACATACTTCGCCTACAAAAAATTAACAGATTATACAAGTCAGCTATCAGAAAAGCTAAGAAAAGGTACTATTCAGACTGAATTCAAAATTCTAAATGTGCAAATAAAGAGTTCTATAAAACACCCAATGAATTTTGCAAACCAAATTGCCTAGAAGAAACTCATCATGTTACTCAAGATTTCACAGACAAACTGGCAGATCATTACACAGACAAAGCAGACACATTGGACTCGTACTTAAAACAGAAACAAAGCACCAGCACTAACCCCTGTAGAAAACAAAAATCCAAGAATACTCTAACCTAGACTCTCCGTTTCTTCCAACACATCTCACACAATGAATTTATGGACCTGGTCAAAGCAAGCAGGCCTGCCGGCAGCCCTTCTGACCCCTGTCCACCACAAACTTTCAAGACAATTCTTTTAACAACCTCTGCTGCAACTCGGAAGAATCATTAACGAATCCTTAACTACCTGAATATTTCCAGAAGAACTCACAAAATCACACATACGCCCTTTACTGAAGAAAACAAACTTGGACCCGCTGAACCCTGACATCTACAAACCAATTACAGATGGGCCCTTTCCTGGGAAAACTGATAGAAAGAGCAGCGTTCGCCAAGATGTCACAATTCATTGAAGAGAATGACATACTCTCAGACTTCCAAACAGGATTCCATCCAGGAGGAGGCACTGAATCTGCCCTCCTTGCACTCTGGGATGACCTGAAGAATACAGTTGACCACGAAAGAGTTGCTGCACTTCTCCTCTTTGACCTCTCGGATGCCTTTGACACAGTTGACCATGACACTCTGAAATAAAGACTCTTCGAAGCCGGCATAGAGGGAACTGCTCTAGACTGGATCGCGTCCTACCTTCAAAACAGAACTAATGTCATCCATACCCCACCTTTCTCGTCCAAACCATACTCCACAAAAGCAGGGGTCTCTCAAGGTTCTGTCATCTCGCCCATGCTTTTCAACATCTACATTAAGTCATTACCGGTACTGATCAATCAATTTCACCTTACGGGCTATAACTATGCAGATGGCACGCAAATACTCCTTTAAGCTTGAATGCTCCAAATACGGATCCATGTTAAAATATCGATATCAAAAATATCGATGAAAAAAATATAGATGTAAAAATATTGATAACAAAAATATTGCCTCCTTATAGTTAAAAAGGTAAGTACAGTAATATTGACTCAAAAATATTGATGTAAAAAATATAGATGTAAAAAATATCGACTTTAAAAAATAACATAACTTAAATTAAATTAATTAAATATTATTATTATTATTATTATTATTATTATTAACTAATTAAAATAATTTTAATACATATTTTAACTAATTATAACAAATAAACTAAATTTAATTATTCTAAACACAAAAAAGTGTACATATACATATATTTACTCAAATACATGTTATTAACTATTATCTTTATTTAATTTATAAACTTTATTATTATATAAAAATAAAATAAAAACATATATAAATAATATAAAATAAATACAAATATTTAATATATTCTATATTTAATTAACACATTAAACTATTAAAAAAATAATACATACATTTAATAACAAAATAAAAACATTAACAGTTAAAACATTAGATAGCAGGAGGGTAAAAATTACTATTCCCACTCCAGTGAGTGCAACAATAGGAAAAACGCTGAATAGCGTTGGGGTAAAAATTACTATTCCCACTCCAGTGAGTGCAACAGTAAGGAAAGCGCTGGATAGGTTAGGGGTACAAATTACTATTCCCGCTCTAGTGAGTGCAACAGTAGGGAAAGCGCTGGATAGCGTAGGGGTAAAGTTTACTATTCCCACTCCAGAGAGTACAACAGTAGGGAAAGCTCTGGATAGCGTAGGGGTAAAAATTACTATTCCCACTCCAGTGAGTGCAACAGTCGGCAAAGTGCTGGATAGCTTGAGGGTAAAAATTACTGTTCCCACTCCAGAGAGTGCAACAGTAGGGAAAGCGTTGGATAGCGCAGGGGTAAAAATTACTATTCCCACTCCAGTGAGTGCAACAGTAGGGAAAGCACTGGATAGCGGGAGGGTAAAAATGTCTATTCACACTCCAGTGAGTGCAAGAGTAAGGAAAGCGCTGGATAGCGGAGGGGTAAAATTTACTTTTCCCATTCCAGTGAGTGCAACAGTAGGGAAAGCGCTGGATAGCGTAGGGGTAAAAATTACTATTCCCACTCCAGTGAGTGCAACAGTAGGGAAAGCGCTGGATAGCGTAGGGGTAAAAATTACTATTCCCACTCCAGTGAGTGCAACAGTAGGGAAAGCGCAGGATAGCGGAGGGGTAAAAATTACTATTCCCACTCCAGTGAGTGCAACAGTAGGGAAAACGAAGGATCCCAAAACAATAAAAAAATATCAACATTTTCAATAAATTTAACTTCTAATTTCAACATAATTAATATATCAATATACATAATTATTATTAACAAAGATTAAAAAAATATTTAGCACTATAAAATCCACAATAAATACCTAAAATTAATTATACAATTACATTTAATATTTACTAATTAATTAATAAAAATTTTTTTTTATTATTTATTAATTAAACAATTAATTCCTTACCAGCTTTCACACCATTTACACATATAAACACCACAACACACACCTAAAATTAATTAAACAATTACAATTAATAATTAATAATTCATTATTTAAAATTATTTTTCTAATATTTATTAATTAAACAATTAATTACTTACCAGCTTTCACGCCATTTACACATGTATACACCACAACACACACGTAAAATTTATTGCACAATCGCAATTAATAATTACTAATTAATTATTTAAAATTAAATGTTTATTATTTATTAATTAAACATTAACTACTTACCAGCTTTCACACCATTTACACATATAAACACCACAACACACACCTAAAATTAATTACACAATTACAATTAATAATTACTAAATAATTAATAGAAATTAATCTTAATCTATTTAACAAAATGACAAACAATTCTTATTAAAAACACTAAAATACATAACATTATAAAAAAATCGATATTTTAGTAAACGATATTTATTACAATGATATTTTTGTAATCGATATTACTTACCTGTCATTCGATATTCTTGTCATTTATATTTTTTTGGTCGATATTTCTTCCAAACTATATTTCTGCGGCGATATTTTTGTTCCACGATATTTCCCCATCGATATTCCTGCTCTGCACCCCCAAATACATTCAAAAATTCCCAATTTTCAGTTGTCTCAGAGCCGTGGATCAGTGGATGACTTGGAGCCATCTCAAATTGAATGCTTCAAAAATGGAAATACTCATGTGTGGCGATTTCAAACATTACAACCCACTTGCTACCTCGCATGATGAACGGGGATCACCACCTAAAGTATCAAAGGAAGTAAGAAACCTCGGAATGACCATGGACTCCATGCTGTTGATGACTGCCCAAGTGGAAAGACAAACTAGTAAGATCAAGCTTTGTCACTATAAAAACGCTGCAACCAATTTTCTCTTATTTGGGATTTCCACACAAGGTCCAAGCCACCATCTCCCTTGTTCTGTCCAAACTCGATTACAGCAATAGCCTCTACCACAGATCACCTTTAACGACCATGAAAAGACTACAACGGATTCAGAACTCGGCTGCCAGACTACTCTTGCATAACAAACCGCAAGACCAAATCTTACCTGCCTTGAAACGCCCTGTATTGGTTACCGGTTGCCAGTAGATCCATGTTCAAGCTACTTTGTATCACCCACAAAGCAACACATGGAATGGAACCACTCTTCATCAGGAATAAAATCAACAAACACATTCAACGAAGAAACCTACGCTCCCAAGAGGCATCTTGCCTCAAAATCCCAAGATACAAGAAAAAAAATATGGGTGGCACATCCTTCTCTGTTCAAGCAGCCAAACTATGGAACTCTTTACCCCCAACACAAGATCCACCGACAACCACCTTATCTTCAGAAAACTACTCAAGAATTGGCTCCTCCCCAAATAAGCACCATAAGCAAACAGATATTTACAGCATATTCCTCTGTATATAAGCATTTATTTTCACTATAGATATGTACCTATCTTTCTGTATTCCTTTGTATAAACATGTAGAATAATGATGTTGTTGTAAATAAATAAATAAAAAAATATCCTTGCTCTACATGTACTTACTTCCATTGTGCATCTATGTACCTTCCATGGACTTGGATCTGTGTGTCTGTTACCTTTATCCTGAAAAAGCATATCCAATGCACTACCCTATTTCTCATCCTGTATCTCTATCAATATATTTAATCTATATATACTTACCTCCTCTATGCATCTATATACTTTCAATGTACTTATGGATCTATATATTTGTCACTTTCTTCTAATATAGCATTTCAAATGCACTACCCTATTTCTCAGCGTATACTTCTCTCAATATATACTCTGGCCCAACCTTTTGACTCATTTCAAACTTCTTTCTACTACTCTTTCCAATGCACTACCCTATCTCTCACCCTATACATCAATCAATATACCCTCTACATGCACTCTCTCATTTATCCCAAACCCCAAAACACTACTATGATCCCCAAAATAACCCTTTCTAGACTCCCTCCTTCTCTACCCCTCCTTGCATCATCTGACACCTCTTGTTACTATACCGATCCCCCAAAACAAACTTTATAGACTATTCGCTCTGACTCTTCCCCTCAAAAACCCCTTTTTTACATATCCAAAAGCCTCCTCCTACTGCGTTGACCTCAACAAAAAAATCTCACTCTTCTGTCCCTCCACTATCCTTTTCAATCAAAATAACAGACTAACATGCTGAGGTTCTGCGATTTCAGATTTTGTCCCATATCTAGCCGCCATTTTGTGTTCTGTCGCCATTTTGTGTTGTCCTTACTCAGGCAGCACGGCGAACGATGTGCTTTTGCTTTTCCAGCTGCTACGTGTCCTTTCAGTTAAAAAGTAACTCTATTGTCCTTGTTCATGAAACCCGATGTCAGGGTCTGGCTGAGTTCCCTAATCCATGTCTGGTTTGATTGATGCCTGTCTCAGCCGACTATTTGCCCTCTCCTATTCTTCCCTTATACTATCTTATCCGACTGGCCTTCACTATTCTCTCCTTGTATGCTCCTATTACACAACTATCCTTTGAGATACACAAGCATGCTCTGCCACCTGCGAGAGGGGATTGTGAACACCATCACTGTTTAATTTGTTGGGAGGGGTGGCACACGGAGTCCGAGAAAGAGGCGTATCTTGAGACACCTGATAGCTTGTTTTCCAACTTTTCTCATTGGTCCGTTTTGTGTGTGTGGGGAGTGGGATGTTGTAAATGTGTTTAGTATAAGAGATTGTACGCCACGGATTGAGTGGCAGTCTCCTTAGAATTCACTCCATGTGTAACTTCTAGGACAACTGTGCTTAGCTGCAGCTAATAAATCTGGCTGCTACGCTCAACGGAGTGTCTCTGTTAACTACAAGGCAGGTGAATCCGGGGATTTAGGCGTGCCCTGCGCCACCCAGCCCATAAGGCCCGGTTCTCCAACTGGCGCCCAACATGGGGCGGTTTCAGTGGTAGCGGTTCAGCCCGAGGGTCAAGAGAAGCCCCGCAAGAAAATTCCGGAGGATTCGCGAGCCACGCCAAGCGACCCCTGTATGTCGAAGTGGACCGAAGGTCTTTTGCAGCGCAGCTACTCCTTTCCGACGGCTGCTGATGACTGTTGCACTGACTACCGCCATGCCTTGGACCCTCTGGTGATGATTGGTATTGCGAGACGTTAGACGGACCTCCGTTGGCCTGAGAAGACCATTTAGTTAAGTATTCGTGGGTAGCGCCCACTTCTTTGTTTTGTTTTTGATTTTTTGTTATTTCGCCTGTTGCAATAGTCGAAGCCGAGGGGTGAGTACTTTTGTACTGTGTTCTTTGCTTTCACTCCTTGAAGTTAGTAAACGGGTCAGTGGGCTTAAAATGCCTGGTCTGAGCGGATTTAGGAGACTCTGTTGTTTTTGCTGTATTAGAGATTCCCGGCTTGAGGAATCATGTCCGATTCCTCCGGTTGGAACTCCCACTTATGAGCTCTATTCTAAGCATGGTGTTGGTCCCATTGCCTTTAACGATGCATGGATCCGATACACAAAGAAAGATGGTGTCTTATGATGGCCACAAAATGGTAGCTTTGAGCCTGATATATTAGATAATTTGGAGTCAATTCTGTTCAAAAGAAAAGCCCGGCCAGCAATGTTTGACTCCTTCAGCCTTTGGCGTAAGGAAGCCAAACAGAGAGAAATTAAACAAGCAAAAAGGGATAGGAAATTGAAAGATATGACGGTCATACAGGCTGCCCAGCAATTTAAAGATGATGAGTCTGATCGAGCGATTGAGGTCTCGGATAGACAACATCCGATGGCGATAGATAGGTGCTATCCTCTGTTATCCCCACAACGCAAAGATCTTGATGAAGATCCCTTAATGTCTCATTTGTTGAAATTACCTCCGCCTTATGCGCCAGGCGCTAATGCACCTGTATTATTACCACCTGCGCATCAACCTGTTGTTCAGCCAGGTCCTCCGGCTCCTGCACCCTTGACTCTTCCAGTAATACCTCCTGCACCTCCTTTGCCACAAACCTCTGTACCTCAGTCTCCTTTGCCTTTTGTGTCTCCTCCAACGGGTAGCCCTTCTATACCTCCCTAGACCAAATGGAAGAGGGGGGTGTGGGGGTCATACATAGGGCCTCCTGGCAGATCGGGACCTTGGATGTGGATCCGGTTAATGGACTGGAGCTACTGGGTCTGTCGATAAAAAATGCGTCAGGGATCATCTTTACTGGGGTTGTCTGTTATAGACCCCCTGGAGCCTTCAGTGTTTTGCTGCAACAACTCTTCCTAGCCATTCTTACCAACTTGGCAGCCACTCATAACAAACTGTTAATTTTGAGTGATTTTAACTTGTGGCCAAATGGCTCTCCTGACACTGGGTATTTTAACTTACTTCACTCATGTGAAGGCCTCTGTCTTTTCCAGCAGGTCACCAAAGCCACTCATAAGGATGGCCATTGCCTGGATTAAATTTTTTCTGTTCCCAATTTGCTTCAGATGAGTGATATTCTGCCCATGGACTGGACAGATCACTTTTTAATTATATTCTATATAGATACTCACGTGGCTCAGTCTCGGTTGCCGCACGCTACTAAGGAATTTCTGTGCAGAGATTGGAAGGCTCTGGCTCGGCAGAGGACCTCTGACCTAGTGTTTAAGGTTGGAGATTGCTTCTCCGCAGAAAAGCTGGTGGATGAGAATTACACTTCTCTGTGCCTTAAAATCACCTCAGCGGTGGATTTGTATGCCCCTCTTAGAAAACATAGTTGCAAGGGTAGAGCTTCTGCCCCGTGGTTTAACGACTCCCTGAAAAATCTGAAACTAGCCTGTAAACAGGCGGAGAGAAGATGGAGGCGGGGCTATAATGACTCAGACAGGCTCCTGTGGAAGCATAAAATCCTGGAATATAAGACCTTGACTCGGAAAACCAAAGCTGACTATTTTTGCTTCACGATTTGCAATGCTGTGAATAGTTCTAGGAGCATCTTTAATATACTGACTGGTCTTACTAGCCCTGACTGTGCTAAGAACTCGATACCTCCATCGCAGGAACTCTGTGAGAACTTGGCTAAGTTATTCAGAGAAAAAACTGAACTGATTATTAAAGATCTTGAGGGTCCCTCTAACTTAAGTAGCTCCTTGGCCTTGGGGGATCAGGCCTCGGAGGGTATAGATAAGGGCCCTATCTGGCAGCTTGATGAGCAGTTATTGGAGTTCCCGCCTCTAAGGGAGGAGGACTTTAGCTCGCTGGCACAGGGTATCTCCTCTGGCTCGCCCTTGGACCCGGTCCCATATAAAATTTGGAAAGAGTATGAGAAGGAACTCTTTCCTACTCTTCGCCTGATCTGCAACCAATCACTGGCCAGTGGTACAGTCCCTTCTCATTGGAAGCAGGCCTTGGTATCCCCATTACTGAAAAAAACATCTTTGGATCCCGAGTGCTCTAAAAACTACAGGCCGATCTCTCTACTACCTTTTCCGGCTAAAATTGTGGAATGCCTGGTTAGCGCCTCTCTCTCTAAACATCTGAAGCAGCATCAGCTGCTGGAGGAGGTGCAATTTGAATTCCGACCTTCCCACGGAACTGAGACGGCCTTGGTGACTGCTATGGATGAACTGCAAAGGCGCGCGGACAGGGAACAGGCAGTTGCACTGATCCTGCTTGACCTGTCCGCCGCCTTTGATACGGTTAACCACGGGATTTTTCTGAGAAGACTGTATGAGGCTGGGGTGAGAGTAGGTGCCCTGCGCTGGCTTCGATCTTTCTTGCAGGATAGACAGCAGGCGGTGTCTCTTTCGCCTTTTCAGTCTGCGTTTTGTCCTGTGTCGCATGGGGTTCCGCAGGGTTCGGCAATTAGCCCTATGCTATTTAACATTTATCTTAAACCCTTGATCACGGTTATTAAATCCTACGGGATTAATACCATAAACTATGCGGATGACACTCAGTTAATCCTCTCCTCTGAGGGCGAGGATTCGACACCGATGGAGTTGTTTCATGAGTTTTTACGGGATGCGGCCCGTTGGCTGCAGAACAACTCCCTTCAATTTAATGCGGCTAAAACTGAGGTGCTTTTCTGTGCAGGGGGGAGGATTCCCCGTCCTTTTCCTGATGACTTTTGGCCCCGTGAAACATCGGTCAAAGTTCAACCAGTTGAAACTGTCCGCAATTTGGGTATTATGTTGGACAGTAGACTTTCTATGGAAGCTCAAGTCACAAAGACTACAACCTGCTGTTTTGCAATAATCAGGTCTTTGCGGAAAATATGCCTCTTCTTCCCTCTCATGCACGGGCTCTGGTAGCCAGATGTACAATATTGAGTAGGCTTGATTATTGTAATGCCCTTTTACTTGACTCTCCTGGCTTTTTGTTGGATAGGCTTCAACGCATTCAATCTGCTGCAGCGAGGCTAGTCTTAGGGTTGCCCAGAAGATCATCCGCGTCAGCAGCATTGGCTGAACTTCACTGGCTTCCTCTCAGGCAGAGAGTACAATTCAAGTCTCTCTGCCTGGTCGTTAAAGCCCTTCATGGGCTTGGACCCCCAATAATGCAATCTAAATTTTCTTAGTATTCTCCCTCTAGACTGCTTCGCTCCTCTTCGGCTAGATTGGTGAGAGTACCTAGATTTAGAAAAGTTAGATCAGGGGGCAGATCTTTTGGGGTGGCTGCGGCTAAGTTGTGGAACCGCCTCCCTTGGGAGGTTAGGCAAATTAGAGAACTTCTCCCTTTTAGGAAGTCTGTGAAGACTTGGTTG
This sequence comes from Lissotriton vulgaris, assembly GCF_964263255.1. Taxonomy (NCBI): domain Eukaryota; kingdom Metazoa; phylum Chordata; class Amphibia; order Caudata; family Salamandridae; genus Lissotriton; species Lissotriton vulgaris. The sequence goes on along the minus strand of NC_141689.1, from coordinate 1,580,891,858 downwards.
TTTCCCAAGCCATAGTTCTCCTGTGCCTGCTTTAACTTTCCTTTGCCTCTTGTGTAGCCACCAGCGCCAGGATGCTTGTAAGGTGACAGTGCGCTTTATAAGCTGATTAAATAAATAATAAATAAATAATAAATAATACCTTTGCTTAATAATTCGTCTCCAGTTTTACTCCCTACTTCTTCTCCGATTCGTAATCGGTTAGTTGATACTGTTTCTGGTCTTTTCTCCTTTTTGGCTCGTCCAATAGATCTCCTGCTTTTTCTCGAAGGCAATCCCGTAGTCAACTCCCAGATTCCAAGTGGTGTAATACTCTGAACCCAGCGACATTGTTGCCCATAGCGGATGAGAAAGGCATTCAGGAACAGCATGATTGCTTTCTTTGAACAGAGGAGGAAACGAAAGGCAGAATAGATCTAAAAGATACACCACTTGTGGATCCGGACGGGATCCTATGGGTAGATGGATCTTGTTTCAAGCTTCCGAATGGAGAGACAACCGCAGCCTATGCTGTTACTACTTTGCATACTATAGTGGAGACAGCACGTATTGCACAGAATTCAGCCCAAGCAGCTGAGTTAATTGCTTTAATGAGAGCATGTGTTTTGGCGAAAGAAAGGAGAGTAAACGTCTACACTGATAGCCAATATGCTTTCGGTGTGGCTCATAGTTTCGGTCGCTTGTGGAAGGAAAGAGGATTCTTTACTTCCCATGGGACTAAAATACAGCATGGCCAGTTGGTGACTGATCTTCTCGACTCACATGCCTTGCCTACACAAAAAGCAATAATCAAGTGTAGCGCTTACAAAAAGATTACTGATGATGTGGGTCGTGGGAATGCTTTTGCAGACGAGGTAGCAAAAGAGACAGCGAGAGATGTTACGAGTCGTATGGATGTTGCGGGCCCTGCAAGATGGATCAGAGAAGGAGGAATGTGTGACGACAAGATAGAAAGTGTAAGAATAATTCAAGATGAGGCTACTGAGAAAGAGTTGAGTAAGTGGAGAGAAAGTACGGGAATGTTGGACGCGACTGGGTGTTGGACGGAATTGTCAGAGCATCAACGATGGCTGTTACCAGACGCCTATGTACTACCTGTAGTTACTATGGCGCATGGTCCAACCCATATTAGTGCAAAAGGCATTTGTAAAATCTTGGCTCCAGTATGGCAGAATGAAGGAATTCCTAAATGAGCTGAAAATGTAGCGAAGCATTGCATTGTTTGTTTAATTCATAATCCAGGAAAGGGAACCCCAACTCCAGTAGGTCATTTTGCTCCCCCTAAGTATCCTTTTGAGGTATTGCAAATCGATTACATTCATACGGATCGTTGCAATAACCTTAAGTATGTTCTGGTGGTGGTTTGTTCCTTCTCCAGATGGATAGAGGCCTACCCCCGAAAGGACAATACTGCCTTATCTACTGCTAAAGTTCTTTTGAAGGAGTTTTTCTCGAGGTTTGGTTTGCCGCGCATTGTCTGGTCTGACAATGGGAGTGAATTCATAGGCAAGATCATGCATATTCATAGGCAAGATCATGCATATAGTCTTGGTATTACACAGAAATTCCATGCGGCAAACCACCCTCAGTCAGCAGGACTGGTAGAGTGTTATAATGGTACTCTCATGGCTCAAATTGGCCTGATGCCTTACCATTAGCACTTCTGTCTACAAGAACTACTGCCCATTCCCGTTTAGGTTTGAGTCCGTATGAGGTCGTCTTTGGGCGGCCAGCAAATGTCTGGGGAGTTCCTCGACCTAAAAAGTATTCTGATATTCCATACCCAATGCTGATTGACTACTTGCATGACCTCACCACTAAATTATGTGTTCTTCACCAACAGGTTCAAAACGCTTTGCCAGAGGCCTCCGCAGACCCAGGTCATTCCATCCAACCTGGCGACTGGGTCTGCGTGAAGAATTTTCAGCGGAAGCGGAATCTGAAACCTCGGTGGGGCCCACCACGTCAAGTGCTACTAACTACACGGACGGCAGTAAAGTTTGTTGGGAAAAAGAACTGGGTCCATGGCGTGCACTGTAAAAAGATACCCCTGCCCTTGCCTTTTGATCAATGGGTTTGTGAGGGTATAGCGGACAACGAAAGTGAAACAGTGCCTAGATTTGTGCCATTTAGTAGTGCACGCATGGACCACACGAACTTTGAGAAAGAAGACGACGACGTGTTACAGGAGGCCGTTCCAACACATCTGCGTTTGAACACCGTGAATCCAGAAGCCTTGTTTAAGGACCAGACGATCCCTAATAAGACTCGATATAACTTGCGACCGAGAATGGTCAAGAACAATTACATTTTTACGATTTTTCTGGTTATACCTTTTTGTTTCGAAAAAGATGTTTTTTTATGTGTTTTCTTCCACTATCCATCAAGTTGTAGGGTCACGGTAGGAGTCTTAAGCTGTGACCTGAGTAGTGACCTAGGATCCGCAGGACTTGCAGTTTCATAGGACGGCTAGCAATCACAGCTAAGTGATCTAGGATGATTACCGTGAGCAACGCCTTTAGAGCAATGGATACGAAAGTGGAAATGAATGATCAGACTGTAAATATGAAACAGCGACTTAAGAAACGAATGGTTAGTCTATGTGGGATAACCTTATGTATTTTAATATGTTTATGTACTTCATTAGCATGTGGAAGTTGGATTGTTTATGTCCTACAGCCGTTACCTGTCCCCACCTCTGTCCCTGTATCCTTTTCTACTACTGTCTCCCCACACCGGTTCTATACACTTTCAGCACATGAGCAGATTAGGAGGACCGAATACTTTAACAATTCGTTCATTCAGCTACTACACCAACGCCAGTTAGTAATGAATACTACTGATTGTTGGGTTTGTGGGCTCATGCCTCATAATACAGAGAGGGGCATGCCATATTTGGTTTTTCCATTCTCCTATGAAGGTTCCGCCTAGGCTTATCTGGCTATGTTTTCTAATCTGTATCAAAAGCAACTGCGATATCCTCCTGGCAGTCCATATGGTGGTGGAGCAGACTTTAGTCATAGTACTTTGATTAAGGGAATTGTGACTATGGCTAACATTGCTCAGATTAGTAAGATTCCTGTAGATGAGAAGAGAGCATATGATGGATGGAACATAACACAATATGTTACTAGCCTTACAGAAAAGGCTAAACTAAGGAGCTCTCCGCCAATTTGGACTGTAACTCATCGAGGTAATTTCCGCTTGCAAATTAATGGTCAGAATTTCAAGAATCAGCCAGAGAGGAATATCTGTTCTCATACCTATGTCTATACACCTCAGATTCCCTCACCGTTAGTGCCATCACAAGGCACATATTTTATCTGTCATGATAGAGCCTATACATGACCTCCTACTTATTTCTCAGGAACATGTTATGTGGCTTTTCTTCTTCCCCCAACATATACTGCTCCTTCAAGTCATTACAAAAAGAGACATGGTAGGGGAGTCTTTGATCAGAAGGACACAGCTGGACAGGAGGCAGCTGACTTCATCAAAGGGTTGCTTCCTTTCTGGGGCCTAATGGCCAATAGTAGAGACATCAGACACCTAGCTCGTGTTGTTGAGGCTACCATAAATGAAACTTCCGGAGCCTTGAGTAATGTAACAGCCGAGCTTCAGGCGGATCATCTTATGACTTTACAAAATCGGATAGTTTTAGATATTATCCTTGCAGATAGGGGTGGAGTCTGTAAATTGATCAGGTCTAGTTGCTTACATTCCTGATAATGCCCCTACAGTATACCAAGCTATCTCTAAGTTACATACCATCTCCGAGTCTATACATCAGGACACGGGAGATTGGTCTGTGATGGGATGGTTTTGGGGACTATTGTCCACATGGGGATGGAAGATACTAACTTTCCTTGGAATGGTCTTAGCTATTATTTTCTCTTGTTGTCTTTGTGTGCTGTGTGGACCTGCAATATGTGGTCTTTGTGCCGCTATGTGTGTCCCGAAGCCTGTATCATGAAAAACAGAGAACATTAGAATTATGTTACAGCAACAGCTCGAGGACCTCATGGCCATTGACATCGACTCAGATTGACTTGCGTCCCTGATGTATTGCCTGAGTAAAGGCAAAAGGAGTGTCTGAGGTTCTGCGATTTCAGATTTCGGCCCGTATCTAGCCGCCATTTTGTGTTCTGTCGGCATTTTGTGTTGCCCTCACTCAGGCAGCACGGCGAACAATGTGCTTTTGCTTTTCCAGGTGCTACAGAGCCTTTCAGTTAAAAAGTAACTCTATTGTCCTTGTTTATGAAACCCGATATCAGGGTCTGGCTGAGTTCACTAATCCATGTCTGGTTCGATTGATCTCTGTCTCAGCCGACTATTTGCCCTCTCTTATTATTCCCTTATACTATCTTATCCGACTGGCCTTCGCTATTCTCTCCTTGTATGCTCCTATTACACAACTATCCTTTGAGATACACAAGCATGTCCTGCCACCGGCGAGAGGGGATTGTGAACACCATCACTGATTAATTTGTTGGGAGGGGTGGCACACGGGGTCCGAGAAAGAGGCGTATCTTGAGACACCTGATAGCTTGTTTTCCAACTTTTCTCATTGGTCTGTTTTGTGTGTGTGGGGAGTGGGATGTTGTAAATGTGTTTAGTATAAGAGATTGTACGCCAAGGATTGAAGTGGCAGTCTCCTTAGAACTCACTCCATGTGTAACTTCTAGAACAACTGAGCTTAGCTGCAGCTAATAAATCTGGCTTCTATGCTCAAAGGAGTGTCTTGTGTCTCTGTTAGTTACAAGGCAGGTGAATCTGAGGATTTAGGTGTGCCCTGCGCCGCCCAGCCCATAAGGCCCGGTTCTCCAATGCTCACTTCTCAATTTCCATATTCCACTATACTAATTCACCACTAATCCTTTATGGGTTCCAGAGTAGTGTGTTACTCGCCAATTAAGCACCTCAAAACCCGAACAAGGGGTAGCAAGAGCTATATAAATGCAAACCTCTTTCCCTCTTCTATCCCGCAACCTACCCTTCTCTTTCCAAATAACTGAATAATATATCCACCACTCAAACTACTTCATACTTCACTTTACTAATTTTCAATACTAATCCTTTATGGGTTCCAGAGTAGTGTCCCACTCGCCAGAAACACGATTCAACACCCATCAGGGGTAACAGGTGCTACATGAATGCAAACCTTTCTTCCCTTTTATCCCTCCGCTACCTTTGTCACTCCAAATAACTGACTAATATCCACCACTCAAATTACTTTCATATTTCACCATACTAATTCAGCACTAATTCTTTATGGTTTTCAGGAGTTGTGTGCTTCAACACCCCATCAGGGGTAACAAGCGCTATATAAATACAAACCTTTTATTTACCTCATCCATCCTTCTGCTATCTTTCCCAATCCAAATAACTGACTAACATATCGATCAATTAAAAATGTACTTGCATGTTTCACTATACTAATTCAACACTGATCCTCTATGGGTCCTGGAGTAGCGTGCTACTCGCGGAAAAAGCAATTTGATGCCTTGTCGGGGGAGAAAGCGCTATATAAATGAAATTACAATGCAATACAATACAGGGCAATCAACACCCTCAGGTATTCAAGAACGCTGAATGAGGAGAATAGCAGCTTCTTGGGAGAAATTCAAAGGTATCACTTTGTCAGAAATCTGTAGGTCTACCTTTGGTGTTTACCTAACTCATTTGTTAAACATTATAGACTAGTGTGCAGATTTGCAAGCACCTTGCGCCACCGGTGCGTCACTTTTTGTGACACACCAGCGGTGCATTTTACTGCCCCATATTTACAAGGAGAGGAAAAGCCACCCTGCATGGCTTTTCCTGTTCTTGTAAATATGGCCCCTCTGCACACAGCACTTTGAGTGAAAGGGGTGTTCCATTGGTGTTGCTGTGAGTGTTTGCATGCAACACCCATGGACCCTGCCACGTTTTAAGGTTTACCAGAAATCGTAAACCTGGAAATGCGTCAGAATGCTACCACCCCCGGGGAGGCGCAACGAGGAGAAATTAATACATTTCTTCTCTCATTTTTTTCCCTCTTTCTATGCGTGGTGCATTCTGCAGCACGCATAGAACGAGGAAATCACCGCTGGTGATTGTTTATGTACAGGAAGGTGTTCTTTCCTGCACATAAAAAATCATTAAAAAAATGACGTTTTGCAAGTTCTATGTGTGCTAATGCAGCACACATAGAAGATGTAAAACGTCAATTCAGATTGTTTATGTGCAGGAAGGGAGCCCTTCCTTCCACACAAACAATCATCCCCGTGATGCAGGCATCCCTGCACCATGGTGCAAGGGCAGCACTTTCTTGTAAACGAGGGGCAAACTGTACTTGGTGAAAGTTTTTGTGCTTTTCATAGGGTTTCTTAACTTCTGTACAAACTACTTAAATGAATTTGATTCATTAGATGTTCATTCCGTATTGAATCTGGCATGTTATATTTCATTCTATTGAGGATAAGCTTGGTATATCCTGATCTGTGAGGACCGTAATGAGGAAAGCAGCATCGGGAGGTAATGTTTTCTGTTACTTACCCATAATAGTTATTACTCCTGATCCAAGTCCTCCCCAACACAATACAAATGTCCCTACCCACCCTACCATTAAAACAATGGGGCATATTATCAAGGGGGTTTATCTCCGCTTTTTTGGCTTTAAAAGCCAAGAAAGCGGAGATAAAATTATCTCCCTATTACCTAGCTGTCGCTAACATCAGTTAGCGACAGCTAGTAGGAGATAGCGACCATCTTGGGCCCCACTTTGCATGTCAGTGATATTTATCACTAATGACATGCAAAGTGGGCGTGCCAAGATGTTAGCGACTGAAAACAGTCGCTAACATCGCTATCTCCTATGACCAACCTTTGTAGATATTCGCGCTAAGCGCGAATATCTCCAAAAGCTAACACCTGCCCTGAGCAGTTCTTAGCCATGTTTTCCAATGGGAGGTGGATAACATGGCTAAGAGCATTAGCTCTGTAATGCATGAATATCGCTGACTTTTCAGCGATATTCATGCATTCATGTTTGCGATAAACCTTGGTAATACCAAGGTTTATTTGCGGTAAAAATCGCTGCAGCTCAACAGTAAATTTTTGTCTCTAACCAAGCAATAGCGATAATTATCGCTATTGCTTGGTAATATGCCTCAATATCTTTAGCTTTGTACTACATACCTGGGACATTTCTGGCCTCTTTATATGATGAAGGTCAGAGGGAGATCCAATAAACTTAAAGGAGAGTTTAAAAATACATTTTTCATGTACAAAAAATGAAAGCACTCTTGCAATTTGGGGAATGCCTCTATCAGAAAGGAGGCTCCCTTATCTAGTAAGGACTGTGAGGAGGAAGAATTAGATCCAGAGTAATATGCAGGTTACCCATAAGTAATCAGAACATTACACAAGGTGTGTCTCTAGCATAAGTCACTGACTTTTTAGTACTGACTTTTTAGTACTTTCGTATTTGCTATGCTATCTAACTAACAGGTAAGAAGGTGAACCAAGAGAATCAGACTGACAGAAAGGTAGTTAGGTAGATAGATGGATAGATAGATAGATAGATAGATAGATAGATAGATAGATAGATAGATAGATAGATAGATAGATAGATAGATAGATAGATTGATTCAGAAGAGTAAATACAAACCTAAAAAGATCCACAAGAAAAAAAAAAGGCCTCTTGCTCATTTACCAAAATTGTTCGTAATGCCAACCATTCTCGGCATAACATCTGCAGCTGTTTCCTGACCCTGGATGTCACTATCCCCAGTAGAGTTCACCACGTGCAATTCCTAGTTGTATCAGTGACAGATGTTGCAGCGCTGACTTCTGGGTGAAGCTGAACCAGTTGTGATGCAATCCTGATGTAACGGACTTCCCTTGGGTGCTTCCGATACAGCTGCGGCAGTCTCCGCCCACCCGCAGGTAGGTTGAAGACCCAATTACAGTTAATTGTGCAGCAGTGTTGCACAAGAGGCAGCTGTGGTGTGCAGGTCCCAGCGGGGCTTTGGTGCACTGGGCGCTCAGCACTCAGCTGCTGTTGTTCAATCTGGCTGATTCTGCTGGTGAAGGCTCAGATGTTTAGCAGCTGTCAATCTCCCAGAGGTAGCAAGTTTTCACAGGAATAGCAACTCGAAGCATTGGCCTCATCAGCTTCAATCAAGTTTTTTTATTATTTTAATTTGCTGGTCGGGTTTAGTATTATCTAGAAATGCTGTTAATGTATTTTCAATTAAACATATCTCTCATGCAGAAAGTTATCTCTCACTGTTCATTTTAGAATTTTGGCTACAAACCAAATATAAGCCAGAGCAAAGTTCAGATGTTTATTAGTCTGTTTTACCCTTTCAATTCAATACACTTTATTCGATTAGACTAAAATCATAAAAGGACACAATATAAAAATACATTAAAATACATACAATCGATGGGTGAGTATTATATAAAATCAGTAATGTTCATAAGATTTAAAAGCCAAATGCCACGCATGATTTAGTTAGCAGAAAAAAGTACAAAGCTACATAACCAGAGTACAATAATCCCTAGTAAAAAATGCGGGATCATAATTCCACAGGATTTATGGGTCTTAACTTTTACCCTTAAGTGAGCATGTCAAGCTACACTGCACCCAATCCATTTTATGCTATTGTGCACAACAGCCATTGGGAAAGGGCAGGAATGCACAGTATTTAAGACAATGTGGCACAATATCGCCTATTCCACCGCTCTGGTCCCCTTTTGGCAGCCTGGTGCAAAAGCAGGCAGCCCTTGTTCCGTGATGCAAGGGTGCCTGTGTTACATGCATGATTGTTTTTGTGCAGGAAGGGTCACCTTCCTGCAAAAAACAATCCTCAGAGACATAATGGAGCACACATAGAAAGAGGAAGTAACAAGGAGAAAGAAAGATATTTCTCTTAGTTACGCCTCACCTTTTTGGCGCATTCCCAGGTCTACCAGTTCTGGTAAATCTGGGAATGCATTAAAAACCATGGGAGTTGTGTGGGAACACCCACGCACTGCCCATGGAAGGATTTACAATGGCACAATAAGGCAATGCAGTGATTTTCTCTGCTTTTCCTTACTCCAGATTTATGGAGTCACTCAGGGTCACGCAAAGAGGCCTTGCGAGGCTTCATAAATCACACTTAAGGATTGTGTTGCTCTTGCACTACGTTGCGCGGTGCAATATCAATGCAAACTGGCTCATAAATAGCCCCCCCCCCCCAAGTGCTTAGGCAAAGCTCTAACATTTCATAGAGGCCAGAGTTTGGAATGGGAAGGTTTGTTGTGTCTTGTGTGTTGTTTGTGGTTGGATGTAAGTGGGTGTGTAGAGCAATACATCCCAGTCAGCAAGAGATACGCTTGGCTGGGCTTGGTCGTACTAATAATTAATTAGTTGGTCGACGTTTCACTGTTGCCGCGTGTATTGTGTATACATCAGGGCCCAGATTTACAAAGCCCTTGCGTTATCATTGCTTCATGCAAAGCGGCACAAGACAACGCATAGGCTTCAGTGAGATTTACCATGCCACGCAGCGCCACCTTTCGTGGCTCCGTGTGTCTTAGTAAATCTGGAGTAACTTAAGGCAGCGCACGTTGCTGTTGTGTGTTACTCTGCCCTGGGAAGGCGATCCATGGGTGGAGTATGGGTGTTCCACGCATCCAACCATGGAATTTGACACATTCCTAGAATTCAAAGACTAGTAAACCTGAGAATGCGTCACAATGCTACGTCTTCCCAGGTGAGGCGTTTTGAGGAGGAATATGTTTTTTTTCTCCTTGTTTTTTCCCCTTTCTACATTGGCTCCATTCTGCAGCACACGAAGAAAGTGGTAAAAGTGTCAGAGGATTGTTTTTGTGCAGGAAGGTGATACAGCGTTTTCTGGGCCAACTTGCTTTACATTAGTCGTCTGATGGACATTTTGTCCGATTGAGATGTGATGAGAGTTAACATTAACGTAAATCAAATTCAATTAACAGTTCAACCCATTTGGCTACACAATGAGGACAGGAATCGGTAGCTAAGGTTATTACAAATTCAAAATCAAGTTAAGATATACAACTATTAACACCATGCAATTAAAGTACAAAATAGCAACAGGCAGGCCCAACATACAGTAAAGATTGTGGTGGACCAATATTAGGCAAACAAGCAATTCAGTTAGAGCAATACAAAAGATCAACATAAGTATTTGATGCTTAGAAAAGAGTCACAAGGATTGTAGTCTATGCATGGATAAAGTTAAATTCCCTGAAGTAGAGTTCCAGCTAAAGCATTGCTCTAAAAATCTAAAGAATCGAAAAAATCAGGGAGTTTCCGTAAAGGGATTTAGAACAAGGCAAGGAAAAATCAAGAAGGAAGGTATCAACATTTCAAAAGCTCGGTCAAGAGTCTTCTATGGGTCAGGAAATAACTATTAGCCTAAGCCACACCTAAGAAAGAATCAAAGGGTCGTCAGGCCATTGGTCCCACCAACATATAGCCCTTCGGGTCGACCACCGCATTATGATGCAGAAGGTCGGACCCTCAAATCTTGGTGGATGGACCGCCGCCTCCAACAGGATCTACTGATCCTGACGGGGTGGCAGTCGTAATCAGGATCCAGAATGGAGGTACCGCCAACAGGATTACAATGTCCATTTCCCACAGCATTTGCATGGCATTTTCATGGCAGTCTCACTGCCAGGAAAAGGCTTTTGGAAAGGGACTTTGGGGTCCCAAGCCTGGAGCCTGCCGCCCTAGGGCCACTGCTAAGTGACCGGGAGGCACATGTGGTGCCTCCCAAACATCCATTCAATGTGTGGCAGGCACCATGTGGTGCATGGATTTTTGCGAAATGCCCTTTTCAACTGTGGCTTGTGCTGCGGCTCTTTATTCAGGCTGCAGCACAAGCTGCAGTAGAAAAAGGCATTTTACAGCATGTACGGCGGACTGATCAAAATATGGCAGGTGGGACCGCCGAATCCTTGTCGACCGGTCTCACTCCTGCTTCGATGGCAGTTGGGCACTCCTCCAACCACCATCATAATGATCCCCTAAGTAATAGCACACAAGAGTAATCTGTGTAACACCCCTTTGTGTGCATCATCAGGTGTCCATTCTTCTCGTCCATTTCTCAGGTTGCAGACTGCAATATCAGGAGAAAATCTCACACTGGACATGAGAACGGCATCTCCTTCTCATACTGAGGTAAAATTTCAAAATTGCTGAATTGGCCTTTCAGTTAACGTTCTTGCTCCTCATGTTCTTTTCATTAAGGTCTTCTTCTCAAGCTCTCTCCTCTATCGCTAGAACAGAAATGTATCTATTCTCAAACTAACAATGTATGTGAATACCTTCAAGAAATGTCTCCTAAGCAGAAAATGGAAAACAATATTCATGCAGCAAGGTGAAATACAGGACTAGGGGCCAGATGTAGGTAATTCATATTTACCGACTCTTAAATACCGAATTTTACCGATTCGGTATTTAAGAGTCGGTAAATATGAAGGGGGGGAGATGTAGGTAATTCGAATTTAAGAATTACCGAATCGGTAGGATTCGGTATTTACCGATTCGGTAAATACCGAATCGGTATTGCCCATTGATTCCTATGGGCCATGAAGCCCATAGGAATCAATGGGCAATACCGATTCGGTATTTACAGAATCAGTAAATACCGAATCCTGCAAGGGCGCAGGGGGTGTCACTTTGACACCCTCTAGCACCCCAATTCCGGACTTGTGTGCCATGTGGCACACAGACATGCTCTAAGGGCATGTCTGTGTGTCACATTGCACAGGTGTGCATGCACTGATGTGCATGCACACCTGAATTCGGTATTTTACCACCCAATTGGATTGAGTGGTAAAATACCGATTCTTAAGGGCCTGTGACACTCTTAGGAGTATCACCTACATGTGGATTTACCGAATCGGTAAAATTACCGATTCGGTATTTTACAGAATCAGTAAATTTACTGAATCAGTAAATTTACCGATTTTGTAAAATGATGGCCCCTACATGCCAAATCCTAAATACCGGTCGGTAACGGCCGAAATCGGCCATTACCGACCTGTATTTTCTCTCCTACATCTGGCCCCAAGGCCTTATTATTTTTTGGTGGTACTACCATTATTCCACTGCGGCGGCAGTTCCAAGTGCTCCATCAAGCTCACAGCGGTCCACCTGCCCTATTTAGATGTATGCTGAATGACTTTCTGTCGGAGTTGACCAAGTGTTTACTGCTGCGTACGTGGCTCGCTGCTGCCCACATGGCTGGCTCCAATGCAGGTGAATAGTACTTCATCACCATCAGGGCAGCGATGATTGCACTGAGCATATTTAGATTTCAGAGTTGTGCTTGAGGTCTTCTAGTGGTGGTTTACTGATGGAGTGAATTCATCAACAACATTGGACTATTCCTGTGCTTATAGTATGGAAGCATATTTAGATTACATATTGTGCTGGAGGACTTCCAGTGGTGGTTTGCCGATGGGGTGAATCCGTCAGTCAACATTGGACTATTTTTGTGGCTGTAGAATGGATGCTAGCATCACACACCAGATGTGTTTTGGCTAATTGTTAACATCTACATACCACCCTCTAAAACATACTCCATTTCAGACCATGATCTTTTGCCATTCTAGCGCCAGCAGAACATTGTGGCAGAGTACTTTACCCCTGAATTCAGGTTTTTTTCTGTTGTGTTCTGCTCTCTGTTTCTTGCTTGTTTACCCCTTTTTCTTTTTCATCTTGTAGGTTATTTAATTTATTTAAATTCATAATCTCAGAATGGCAGTGAAGAAAAATCCCTGTTTTACTCAGGGTGAATTGTTAGTCATAGTAGATTAAATCGTTAGAGTAGAGTCAAAATTGTGTGGAGTCCAACTACAAATGACAACTATAGCACAGAAAAGCAAATGTGGGCCAGAATAGATGACAGAGTGAATGCTGCAGAAAACAACCTGCGTATACAGGAGGAAATTAGGAAGAGATGAAACTTCCTGCAGGGAGAATGCGTCACCTGGAGGCCAGAGGACTGGGGCTGGTATCCCAGGGCCCCCTTATAACTCTTTCCCTGAGAGGCAGATGTCTTGCAGATCTTATATCCTGAAGGCTTGACTGTAATCCCTGGTGGACTGGAAACTAGTAAGTTAGACTGTTGAATTGGCCGCTAAACCTAAATTTCCTTATTACTTTTCATTTAAGATGTTTCTAATATGTTTAGCACCTTTTGAAAGCATAGAAATCTATATGTATTTGTAACAATCTATGTTTTGACTTGGTTGTGTGTTTCAAAGTATTATCTCTTATTTAAGATTCCAGGTATCACCCTACATTAAATTTCTCATGATGTAATGGTCCTTGTAAGTGTTTTTACACAAAATAACATATTTCATGTATGTGTCTTATATAGTAAATGTCTGTATTTTGTAACTGCTTTTTTTCACTAGGTGTGTTTAACTTTCAATGTTGCAAGTGTTGTTAATATATAATTGAAATGACTGCAACTACCAGGATGCCTTTTTTGATTTTGTGAAAATAAGATTGCTATGTTATTTTGCTCTTTCTCTTTTTTTTTTTACAACATTTTCACATATGTTAAGGTGTAAAGCATTTATCAATCAATAGTCCCTGCTAATCTTAGAATTCTAGGAATGTTTACATTTTTATGTTGTAGTAGCCTTGTTATGCTACAGAATTGATGCCGTTTGTGACATAAAGCAAAGTTTGTTGACTTCAAAATTGTAAGTTATGTAAATTTGTATGCTGAATATAAGTGATGTTTTTTTAATTGACTATTTTTTTGATGACTAATACTATTTAACATTTTAGGGTGGGTAATAGTCAGACTTTCTTAACCTAGGTCTTGAAATGGTTAATTTCACATGTCTCCTCTCTACTGCGTTCTTTGGAATGTTTGGTATATTTATTGTATACTTTCTAACTAAATATTCTTTGCCATTTCAGGACATATTTTTACCTACTTTTCTGATTAACCTCTGTGTGTTATTTAAACAGTCTCTGTTATTGATTATAAAACCACTGAAACATACAATCATTATGTTAAATATATTTTTCCTTGAAATATATTTTTCTTTGTGGGTTGCTACTTTCTTAGCTTCAAACACATGTGATGTATAATTCAAACTTTCAATAATTGTATTTTTATCATCCAACATAGGTACAACACAGAGAATAAATGGACAAACACCTGCCCCTGAGGAGACCACAATTCCACACTAGGAATGAGCCTTTGGTGAGGATTGCACTGCTGCAATTCTGGATGATGAGGAGCTGGCTGGCACATCTGGTCTACCTGGGCAGATGGCTCCAGTGAGTCTCACTTGGCCCACACCTACACCTCCCACCCCAGCTGTTATAACATCTTAGGCCATAGATCCCTCCACTTCCTGTGTCCAAAGCAACATCACCCCAATCTTGAGCCCCCTTTGTCCAGGCTTCTGGTCACCCGATACCACCACCTCAAATTTAGCCAGGAACCAGTGGGATGGGGCACACTAGGTCAAGGTCAGGGAAGGGAGGGGAATCTGCTGTCTTCTAATTTAACCAGGGTTCAAATGTCTGCATTGGAAAAATTGTGACATTTTTTAAACATTTCCTACATATTTATTTTTGACTATCACAAATATCATGGTGTGCTATAAATATGTAAGGTTTCACAACATAATTTAATCAAATTTTTTCTTGTCATTTTTACTTCAACAATGTCATTTCATAGCTGTCAATATTTTAAATAGGAAAGAATGTGCAAATAATACATTTGTAATGTATTATTTACACACTGGGTTTTTTATCCATCCAAAATACCATCAATGGAGGTCTAAACAACATCGGCCAACTATCACATTTAACCACAGTAACGCACTACATATATATATTTTATTAAATACACAAGTGGTCTTCAAAGTTTCAATACGTAAACAAGCTAGTCTCCATTTTGAGTGGTGGTGATACACTTAACAGTCATAAAAACACTATTTGACATTCTAAAATGGCCGTGCTTGACCTGTCCGCCAGGTCATTTGTAATCACAGGTCCACGCCGGAAGTTGACTGTGTAGTGGGTATTGAAATCCATGACGAACACAGTCATAGGCTAACATGTGTGAAAGTAACGTACCATAGTTCCATACTGTGAATGTGCTAAATTGATGATCCACTATCATTATTGGATGCAGATATAGCTAGTCTGTAAAGATACAAGGGTACATTGAACAATAACAACTTGAATTCAAGTTTCACCTCAATACTGACATGACCCTTTGCAAAAATAAGGTTGTTACCACACGTTTCGAGAAACATACTTTGTTATTATCAATACTTCTTACTGATAGCTCCCATGCCAAAAGCCTGAATTTACATTTTTATGCTGCAACAGCAATAAGATTATCAGCACACCAGGGTGGTGTCATCTGCTTCTCCCATTATCCGAATGCCTAAAAGTGTCAGAGTGGTCGCAAACATCTCTGGTACACCTGGTGTCAGGGGTACCCATACATTTTGTATAAATGGTGAGTACAAGATGGAGGATGGATTTTACTTACAAAAATGACAAAGCATACCACAAACATTTCCTTCTGTAAAGACTGCCTGGCAGTGATGCCCAAGGGGAACAGCAAACTCACTTTGAGTGGTAGCCCTTGGACTTCATTATTTGCAATTCATTCTGGAGACAGGATACGCCTGCCACTGCTCATCAATATCTGATTACATTTGAGAAGCTGCAGAACTTGCACAGCAAGTCTGAGGAATTTCTACATTTAAGGATGCCTTTCGGTTGACTGTCAGCGTACTGGTGCCCAACTGGAGGCAAAATCCAGTGCTGCCCAGTAGCTCATGGGAGATCTAGCAGATTGCCATGTCTTCTAGGCAGGGGCAAAAACAGCTGATGCTCTAATGGCATGCTGTGCTGCTGCCTCTGCCCCCAGGATAAAAATATGCAGTTGCAGGTGAACCTTGTGGTAAATTGCCTGAGTGCGTATCAGAGAAAGGGTGCACTACTCAGGTCAGAGCCATTGTGAGCCATTGTGAACTTTTGTTAGAGTGTGCAAGGCCCAGACCAGGTCAGTGCATTCTATCACAGTGAATGCACTTGCAGGCAACCCAGCCTGCATTTGAAAAAGAGGGAGAGATTTCCCTGCGGACTGTACCCGCCTGTGAGGAGATGCAACAAATTCCCCCTTACAAGGGTGTGGCACTTGATAGACAACAACTATATGTCGTATAGAAAGGTTTTATAGAATCAGAGAGTATAGAGATAATTCTTTCTCCCTCTGTGCTTCTTATACTCGCGGGGGCGTGGTCCTTCCTGGTGTCCTCGGGGAGGCTTACCCTCAGAGAAAGAAGAGAGGGGTCTTATAAGTAAGGCTACCTTCCTTAGTTTTAGTGGGGAATTAGGAGTGGGGGTAGATAATAACCACCTGGTTTCCGTCACCAGTGTTGCACTACATGCCAGGTCCTTACTACTAAGTCGATTCATGCAGGCCACACCATAGTCCCAGACTTAAGCCAGCCTCAACCCCCTCCCTTTTCAATCTCGGATGTCCTAGCATCTGATGAGCCCTTTCCTAAGAAGCCTTTGAGGCGGCCACATACCTCAGAGCCCCGTACTCCTCCGGGAACGTGGCGGGACAATTCATGGTGCCGGATGGGGTCCAGCTATCTCCTTGGCTCAGTTGCGAGAATCGTCTGTACGACCTCGGTTTGCTGCCACCTGTCCGTCCTAAACGCAGGAATTCCTTGTGTCTCGCTGTCACTCTCGGGGCTTCTTTTGTCATTCGCAGAGGAGTACTCCTCTCTACTCAAGATGTTGCCACTCTCAAAGTGAGGAAAGCCGTATATGAAGCCGGACGCCGTGCCAGCAAGGATTCTAATTGGCTCATGTGATCTTGTCTTGTGAGCCGCCATGGATTCTGTGATGTTTTTTCACAGATTGAATTTCAACTTCCTCATATTTTTAATGCATCAAGGAGGTTAGTCTGAGATTGGGATGAGATCTTTTTCTCTGACCTAAACAGTGCAAGGAAATCGAAAAAATTTATTACTATGACTGATACTAAAACTTGTTTTTTTTTTAATGTTTGAGTAGGGCCGGAGGACATTTGACTTAGACTGTGTACATTAAGAAGATTGTTGGGGTTAGAGAAATGTTTGGAATTGTTGTTCCCCAAGACAATGTCTAGGTCACCTAGGAATTTGGTATGGGGTGATAAAAATAGGATAAGAGTGATGCAGTCTGTCAAATGCTCAATGACACTATTATTGAATTTAGGCAGGTGGTATGTTATGTGAATGTAAATTGTGCTTGATTGAGAGAGTAGAAGTGCAACTTCAAGACATTCAAAAGTGTGGTGAAACAATTTTCAGACTGACTGTAAATTAAGCCCATTTTCCTAGATGATAACTAATCCATTCCCTTGAGTAAATCATTAGTCTTCTTTTGGGAAGAGCATATTCACGAGGCACTGGTTAGTTATTGATTTTGAGTGTTGGGTCAGCCAATAGTAAGTGATGCAGAGCATGTCTAGATTCTGGAAGTCATTGAGAGCGGCCATGTCAGCACGCTCGATGTGATCAGATATGACATTGTTGATCATAGATTACTTATTGGAGCTAAGAGGAGCATGAAAGGAGATAGGACAGCAACACTGTGTGTTTGTATTGGTATATTTAAAGCATGTGAGGTCATGAATGTTTACTCTTTGGTTTTGTCAGCGGCAAAAAATGTATCAGATGTTTAAAGGTTAAGGAAGGCACATATTGGAACTTTCATAAATTCAACTTTTCCGGAGATAAATCAAATGTTTACCACTGAGTGTTAGATGGAAGTTTGGGAAAAGAGAAACATTTAGGCTTGTGGATCAATCCTGAGTTGCACTGAGTGTGTCTATAAATCCTAAATGTTAGCACTGTGGGAAATACTGAAGACAGAGAATTCTGGATGAGTTATGAGTGAAGGAGTCCACCTGTTTTGGCAAGCATCGTACTTGATCTGGAAGGGCACCCTTTAAGTGCAAAAACTCTGCTTTAATGCTTTTTCCACTTTTTTTTAAAAACATTTTTTATTGATTTTTTAATCATCATACAAACCAAAATTGCATCCACTTCCCTTAGAATCATCAAATATATCTTCAAATTTACTCCCATCTGAAACCCCAGATCCCTCCCTCCATGTGGCAATTGGTGTGGGTGCGTACAAATACACATATCATAACATAGTACCGGCAATAGGGACAATGTCCAGAGCACAATGCGCTGCTTCGAAATGTCACATGTATATTCTGTACATTTTCACTCCTCCCCCCTCTGCAGTTCCTGTAGAGCCTGCACTATCGTGTCCCATGCCGTGGCCATTTCCAGAGCCTTTTCATTAACCGTTCTCTTGGCCTGTCGGAACCTAATGAAGCTCTCACTACTAGCCCATTTATACAACTCTGTTCTCCATCTCTTGTTCGACGGCCCTCTCCCGACTTCCAGTGCCAGGTAATTTCCCTCTATGCTAGGAATAAGCCTAAATCAATGAATTTACTGGTTACTTTGGTTTTAGTAATGTGCGGGAACCAATGCAGCAGGCACACTACCATGTCAAAGTTCAGATGTCTATCTGTGACCTCATTAAGGAGTTCCCCTACCTCCACCCAATATCTTCCCAAAGCCGGACAGTTCCAGAGCATATGTTCTAACTCTACACCTTGTTCGAGGCACCTAGGACATGCTGCGTCGTGGACACGAAAATATTTCTGAACTTTCCCAGGAGTCAGATATGCACGCTGCAAAATAAAGAATTGCACCTGTTGAAAGCGCGCTTTCCTGCTCACCTTCCACGTGCGCCGCAGAATGTGGCCCCATGCTGTATCAGGTATCGGCCTGCCTATGCTCGCCTCTCATTTAAGTTTCAGGTCAACTAGTGGACGGATTCCCTCATGCAGCAGGCGAGACTGATGGCATGTTACTGCCCTAAAGGTTCCCGCGGCCATCACAACATATTGGCAAGCCATGGTAGTCACCGGTTCCGCCTGCCCCCCCTTCCAATGTCTCCGAAGTGCTGCTGTTACTGCCGCGTGTATCAGGAAGCTGCCATCCGAAAGACCATATCTCTCCTGTAGGTGCCTGGTATGCGAGCAGCTCCTCATTCTCATATAAGTCTCCCACTATCTGTAGTCCCAGCTGCTCCCACTCCATGAGGGGGGACCAGTCCCCACCGTGCGGCAGTGCAGTTAGCATCCCCAAAGGAATTTCCGGTGCATACGGGTGTGCTACCCTGACTCCTGTTCCAACAGAGCCTCAGGGTTTTCTCTTCCATCGTCAAGTCTCTTAAATTAAGCTTTTGTGTAGGACTATGTACAAGAGGACATGCCTCTGTATCCCTACACCTCGTGATTGTTCAGGACCCCGGAACTCCACCGCCACAATTTGCGTAAGTACCTGCAGCTGGGCAGCCAAATAGTAAAGCTCAAAGTCAGGAACCGCCATCCCACCCTCAGCCTTGGGCCGCATCAGTGTAGCCAATGCTACTCTCCGCTGTCCTTGTCCCCACAAGAAGCCAATGATCAGCGAACGCAGCTCCCTAAACATGCGCGGGGGAACCCAGACAGGCAGAGTCCAGAAATATTAAAGCAGCCTAGGCAAAGCCACCATCTTAAGGAGGGCTACTCGCCCCGCAATCGAGAGAGGGAGCATGGACAAGAATGCCATGCTTCCCTTCAGCGATTTAGAAAAGGGGGTGGTGATGAACAGAGTGTCTGAATTGAGCAGACCACTCTTACCCAGTCCAAAGATCAGGGCTTGATCCATCCCCGTTATTTATCTCACTGCCCCACCCCGGATCAGAACCTGGCTATATGCAAATCAGTCTGTCCCTGGCCCAGTGCATCATGGGAACAGGGCAGACTAAACTACCAAGCCAATTCTTCACCAGAAAGGAGACAAGCTACCGGGGACCGGTTTCTGGCATTTCAGCCGTCTTCGGCCCGGCTTGCTTGAATCCTGATGGAGCAGTGAGAAAGGGACTCATGTCTGAGTATACCCTGCCACACCTATAGTGGCCAAAAACGATTTAGAAAAGGGGGTGGTGATGAACAGAGTGTCTGAATTGAGCAGACCACTCTTACCCAGTCCAAAGATCAGGGCTTGATCCATCACCGTTATTTGTCTCACTGCCCCACCCCGGCTCAGAACCTGGCTATATGCAAATCAGTCTGTCCCTGGCCCAGTGCATCATGGGAACAGGGCAGACTAAACTACCAAGCCAATTCTTCACCAGAAAGGAGACAAGCTACCGGGGACCGGTTTCTGGCATTTCAGCCGTCTTCGGCCCGGCTTGCTTGAATCCTGATGGAGCAGTGAGAAAGGGACTCATGTCTGAGTATACCCTGCCACACCTATAGTGGCCAAAAACGATTTAGAAAAGGGGGTGGTGATGAACAGAGTGTCTGAATTGAGCAGACCACTCTTACCCAGTCCAAAGATCAGGGCTTGATCCATCACCGTTATTTATCTCACTGCCCCACCCCGGCTCAGAACCTGGCTATATGCAAATCAGTCTGTCCCTGGCCCAGTGCATCATGGGAACAGGGCAGACTAAACTACCAAGCCAATTCTTCACCAGAAAGGAGACAAGCTACCGGGGACCGGTTTCTGGCATTTCAGCCGTCTTCGGCCCGGCTTGCTTGAATCCTGATGGAGCAGTGAGAAAGGGACTCATGTCTGAGTATACCCTGCCACACCTATAGTGGCCAAAAACGATTTAGAAAAGGGGGTGGTGATGAACAGAGTGTCTGAATTGAGCAGACCACTCTTACCCAGTCCAAAGATCAGGGCTTGATCCATCACCGTTATTTATCTCACTGCCCCACCCCGGCTCAGAACCTGGCTATATGCAAATCAGTCTGTCCCTGGCCCAGTGCATCATGGGAACAGGGCAGACTAAACTACCAAGCCAATTCTTCACCAGAAAGGAGACAAGCTACCGGGGACCGGTTTCTGGCATTTCAGCCGTCTTCGGCCCGGCTTGCTTGAATCCTGATGGAGCAGTGAGAAAGGGACTCATGTCTGAGTATACCCTGCCACACCTATAGTGGCCAAAAACGATTTAGAAAAGGGGGTGGTGATGAACAGAGTGTCTGAATTGAGCAGACCACTCTTACCCAGTCCAAAGATCAGGGCTTGATCCATCACCGTTATTTATCTCACTGCCCCACCCCGGCTCAGAACCTGGCTATATGCAAATCAGTCTGTCCCTGGCCCAGTGCATCATGGGAACAGGGCAGACTAAACTACCAAGCCAATTCTTCACCAGAAAGGAGACAAGCTACCGGGGACCGGTTTCTGGCATTTCAGCCGTCTTCGGCCCGGCTTGCTTGAATCCTGATGGAGCAGTGAGAAAGGGACTCATGTCTGAGTATACCCTGCCACACCTATAGTGGCCAAAAACGATTTAGAAAAGGGGGTGGTGATGAACAGAGTGTCTGAATTGAGCAGACCACTCTTACCCAGTCCAAAGATCAGGGCTTGATCCATCACCGTTATTTATCTCACTGCCCCACCCCGGCTCAGAACCTGGCTATATGCAAATCAGTCTGTCCCTGGCCCAGTGCATCATGGGAACAGGGCAGACTAAACTACCAAGCCAATTCTTCACCAGAAAGGAGACATGCTACCGGGGACCGGTTTCTGGCATTTCAGCCATCTTCGGCCCGGCTTGCTTGAATCCTGATGGAGCAGTGAGAAAGGGACTCATGTCTGAGTATACCCTGCCACACCTATAGTGGCCAAAAACGATTTAGAAAAGGGGGTGGTGATGAACAGAGTGTCTGAATTGAGCAGACCACTCTTACCCAGTCCAAAGATCAGGGCTTGATCCATCACCGTTATTTATCTCACTGCCCCACCCCGGCTCACAACCTGGCTATATGCAAATCAGTCTGTCCCTGGCCCAGTGCATCATGGGAACAGGGCAGACTAAACTACCAAGCCAATTCTTCACCAGAAAGGAGACAAGCTACCGGGGACCGGTTTCTGGCATTTCAGCCGTCTTCGGCCCGGCTTGCTTGAATCCTGATGGAGCAGTGAGAAAGGGACTCATGTCTGAGTATACCCTGCCACACCTATAGTGGCCAAAAACGATTTAGAAAAGGGGGTGGTGATGAACAGAGTGTCTGAATTGAGCAGACCACTCTTACCCAGTCCAAAGATCAGGGCTTGATCCATCACCGTTATTTATCTCACTGCCCCACCCCGGCTCAGAACCTGGCTTTATGCAAATCAGTCTGTCCCTGGCCCAGTGCATCATGGGAACAGGGCAGACTAAACTACCAAGCCAATTCTTCACCAGAAAGGAGACAAGCTACCGGGCACCTTCAGGGCACCAATACAGCGCCCCACATTATCTTCCAGCATGTCCGTAGCCTCATGATAAACTAGGACCCCCAGATATGTGAGACACGTCGGTTCCCACTTCATCATCCCAAGCAACAGCAGTGGTTGTGCACATGGTTTCAACGGGAAGAGGCATGTCTTATGCCAATTCACCTTCAGGCCTGATAGTTCACCAAACTGCGACAGCAGTGACACTGCACCCTGCAACGCGTCTTCCGTATGGTCCAGAAATAAAAGCAGGTCGTCTGCATACAATGATATATAATGGGGTATGTCTTGCAACCACAGACCCCGGTAGGCTCGTCCTGATCTAGCCTGCACTGCAAGGGGCTCTATCGCCAGGGCGAACAATAGAGAGGATAACGAGCATCCCTGCCTCGTCCCCCTGAGAACTGGATACTGGGTGAATATTACTGCTCCCAACCATACTCTAGCCTTCGCCGAGGAATATAATACCCTCGTCCATGCCCCACAGTGTTCTCCTAAGCTAAATTGCTCCAGCACTCTGTAGAGTAAAGCCCACTCCAAGCTATCAAAAGCTTTCTCTATATCCACTGACAGGGCTGCAGGTAACCGCGCCTCGAGGTGATCCCCTCCCATAATCCGTACCAATCTCCGAATATTCGAAGATGTGCTGCCGGTCGGAATAAACCCTGCCTGGTCAGCGTGGTCATATATGGCAGCAGTCAGGACGCCAGCATGCGGCTCGGGATCTTATAGTCCACCATCAGCATAGATAGCGGCCTATAAGAGGTCACATCTGCATCTCCCCTGCCTGGTTTCAAAAGGGGGATAATCAACGCTTCCTGCATTGATGGAGGCAAATGGCCCAATGTCTTGGCTTCCGTATACACCTCCAGCAGGCGGGGTGCCAGGATATTGTGCGTAAAATTCTATTGGTAGCCTGTCTACTCCAGGTGTCTTGTTCCCGGGCCATGCTCTTGATGGCACACCCTATCTCCGACAATGTTATGTCCCCCCAACATCTTGGCCTGTTCCTCATCCAGTCAGGGAAGGGGATCCCTGCTAAGTATTCTTCCATATCCGTCCCTTCTCCTCTCAGCTTAAATTGGTACTGTGTCTCGTAATACGTTAGGAACCTAAACAGCACCTCCCCTTGTGAGTAAACCATGTCCCCTGTGTCAGTTTCTATTCTCATAATCGGGCTTCCCCTCAGTACAGGGTTAGCTAGTCGTGCAAGCAGCGTTCCCACTTTGTCCCGTTCCGCGTGAGCCTTTACCATATAAGTCTTATAATCAAAACAAGCGCTCTACTTCAACCGCTGCTGCCTCCTTCGCTTCCAAGAGCCTCATCTGCAGTATCGACTGCTCCGGCCTTTGCCTTTCCACCTCCCTCAGGTGCCCCTCTGCCTTAGTCACATCATTCAAGATCACTTTCCTTACCCCTGAATATTTGCTAATACAGAGCCCTCATATCACCATATTAAAGGCATCCCATTCTCCTGCCCTAGTGGAAGCCGTTTCCCGATTATCCTCAAAATAATGCTCAATACCCTCCTTGATCTCTGTCTGGAAAACCGGATCCTCCAATTTTTCGGGTAGAAGCCGCCAAGTAGGTATGGCGGATCTCTCCCTCAGCCAGTTAAAGGACAGTAACAACGGATTGTGGTCGGATATGGTCCGAGCTAAATACTCAGAACGTACTGCCATATGGGCTATGGGCTGGGAGCATAAGATAGCATCTATCCTGACATGTAACTCATGCAAAGCCGAAAAAAAGGAATAATCCCTGTCCTGCCGGTGGTGTACTCGCCGTGCATCTACCAGACCCATCTATCCTGCCAGTCTAAATGTCTCCCAGCCAATCTACGGACTGGAGAGTTAACCAATGGGGGATGTGACCTATCAAGAGCTATGTTCGTAATGGAATTGAAGTCTCCCCGACTATCGCCGGGCCGGCTAAGTAATGTGCCAACGCTCCCGATATTTGGTCCAGGAATCGTGCCTGATCCACATTGGGAGCATAGATACTACTAAGTATACATCTCTGCCATATAGCCTCCCCTCCACTGCTACGTATCTGCCCTCTTGGTCTAGGATGTGGTTTGTGGCCTGAAATGGGATACCCGCTCTTATCCAGACCAGCGCCCCTCTAGCAAACGCCGAGTACGTCGTACTAAAAATCTGGCCCCTCCACCTGCGTTGTAGTGCCTGTCCTTCTGTCCTAGTAAGATGGGTCTCCTGAAGCAGAGCTATGTGGACTCCCCTCCGCACCAGATACGCATGCACTTTATGCCGCTTCGCCATAGAAATCAGGCCATGAACATTCCATGTGATACACCGCAGTTCAGGTAACGTTCCCATTTTGCTTGTCCCACCGCCTCCTGGTCTCCAACATATGTCCACCAACACCAAGTTCACCTCCCCAAACAACAACCTCCCCATCAACATCCCCCCGCCACCCTCCCAGAACAGGACCTAATACAAAACTATCAGTCCCCATCCAAACCATACTACCACACACCTATTCCTGTAGTAGCCTCTACAGGCCTGCCTTAGGGGCGATTGGGGGTCGCTCTGCCCTGACAGGCAGCAGTGCCAGCCATACACCCCGCCGCCTTAGGACCCCATATGAAATTCACAAGATCGATAGCCCCCACACTTCCTCCCCAGTATCAATCATGCGGTCCACCAATCAGAGTCAATGCAGCAACCATCAACAGCCCTTCTATACAATTATTCATCCAATATGCCCTCCGCTGTCCTGGGCGTGACGTCTGGACCCTTATTGCTGTCAGTTTCCGAATGCTAAGCTTCAGACTGCATCCTGTCCTCCTCTGAATCAGTCCCTGCCAGCGACTCAGTTCTCTGTGAGCCAGTGATCACAGCTGCTGCCACAGCGCCCCCTGTCGTTCTGCCGCTACTTGTGGCATCAGCTGTATCCGCAAGTTTCTGTTCCGTTTCCTTAGCCTCTGGGACTGGCGGACTTGTGGCGCCTTGGGCAGTTCCGAGTGCCCTTGTTCCTTGTGATCTATTCCTGCCCTATACGTTTCCAGTCATGCCCATGCTTCCTCCGGAGTGAGAAAGAACTGGGTCAGGCCATCCATAATAATTCTTAGCTTTGCAGGGAAGATCAGTGAGTACTGGATCCCTTCCTCCCTGAGCTCTTTTTTGACTGCCAGGAACGACGCACGGCGCCTTTGGATGTCCTGTGTGTAATCCGGAAATATTGTCACTTTACTGTCCAGGGCCGGCCATACGCGCTCTCTGGATCAGCAGATCCCTGTCTTTGTAGTGGAGCAGTCAAGCCACCACCGGTCTGGGTGGACGGCCCGGCAGCGGAGGACGCGCCGGCATCCTATGCGCTCTTTCAAGTGTACAGAAGGTGGACAATCCCTCCGGTGCCACCACCGTCCCGAGCCAATTCTCAAGGTAGGCAACCATATCCGTCTCTTCTGTTTTTTCGGGAAGGTCATCCACGCGTATATTATTGCATCTATTTCGACTTTCTGCATCCTCTGATTTCTTCTATAAAGCATCTATGCGGTCCAGAGCATCCACCATTTTAGCTGCCAGGGCAGTGTGGGCCGGCGCCAAGTCCCGGAAGGCGTCCTTATTAGTCTTTACTTTGTCCGCTAGTTTTGCATGGACCGCCCGCAAAAGCCCCAGCCCAGTTGCCACTTGCACAATATCATGTTGGTAGGGCTTCCGTTATCACCGCTATGGCGTCTAGGATCCTGTCAAACTGTTGTTGGAGTCCTGGGTCTGGCACGACCCCCCCAGCCCTGCGCTCTGCATTGCTAGTGTCAGGAGGTTCTGCCATCTCATCTCTTTTGCCTTTAGGTTTCATCGCGGCTGAAGAACACCCCTCAGTGCTCCGTATGATATGCAGCTCCGCCAGGGTCTCACGGCGGCCCTCCTTTCCACCGCCAAGCCCCTAGGATGTTTAAGCTCTGCGTGGAGTATATATGAAACTCTATCGATTTTCTAGCTGAGCCCGTGGCACCGAACCGATCTCCCCCAGATCCGACCTCAGCCAGTCCGCCTTGCTGGTGTCCCAACTGTGCTGCTCGTCCCTGTGAGAGACACTGCCTCCAATGCCCTCTGTAAGGCAAGATCACTGACAGAGTAGGTCCCAAGTCCACGCGGGCCCAGTGCAATGGTCAATCTTCACCAGGTTTCGGGGGCTGCGCACGTGCTGATCCCTGCTCGGACTGTCCTATGGCCAGGATAAGGTCTGCTCCTGTTCAGCTATGCAGCCGCACAGTGAACTCGTTGAGTGCCTCAGCGCACCCTCCTTCTGCTTGTGAGCATGCAGTGGGCCGCTACTCCTCTCCCAGCAGGGGTACCTTGACGCCGTAGTATGCTCTGCTGTTCAGGAGATACCTTCGGCACCTCCAGTGCCGCACCCCTCTCTGCACCGTGCAGCCGCTGCCCTGCACCTGAGTCGCGCACGTCGCTTCCGATCTCCTCCACCCCGCTCCCACTCCGCGGCTTGCTGTTTGTATGTTTTGGGCACCCCAGGGACCCAGCCTGTCAGGTCTCGTCATCCGAGGAAGGAGGTATCAGGATGTATGCTGGGATCAGGCACGGAGCTCCGAGCTCACGCCGCCATTCCCGTCGGCGTCCAAGCCACGCCCCCATGCTTTTTCCACTTAGCATGTGTGCTGTACAGTGCAGCACACGTGCAGTTAGAAATATTCAGAAAGTTTTAAACCCAAAGTGACACCTGTCTTTAAGAGGTGTACGATTTAGTGCCTATCCATGTCTGCCAATATTTAGTAGGTAGGGATTTGCATCAAAACCCATGGGTTTTTGCATGGGTATGCGGGTACCACTCATGGAACACCACCTTGACACAAAGCAGCACAAAGTAGTACATAGTGCTGCTTTGCATTACTTTGTTCTAACTTTCCAAAAATACAACCACAATTCAAAGGGTTATTAAATCTGAACCAATGTTTATATGCTGCATAATGTTGTGCCAAAGAATATAGCATTGTCTCTAACCCTGGGCAAAGCACTACGCTACGCTCGTGTAGTTTGCGAACTTTGTGCTACTTCGCACTACGCGAATTGCACGTAGCACAGTGCAAACACGCATAGCATAGTGCAGCGGTCATTTTTTGCTCGCGGTCCTCAACGTCAAGTTGGCGACTGGGAACAAGCAAAATGATATCCCGGCAAGACTTTTTTCTCGTTCGCAATCAGCAACATCAAGTTACCGATCGCGAGCATAGAAAATAAACATCCCGGCGAGCTTCTCAAAGCGGGGAGGTCAGGTTTCTCATTGCGAGTGGTCGCATATGCTCGCGACCGCTCGCAATGAGAAACTACCAGTCTGCGTTGAGAAAGCTGCAGCTCGAGTAAAAATCTACTCGAGCGACAGTAAAAGACATCTTGCACTGTTCAAGATGCCGTTTTCAATGATTGCACAGTGCGGACAAGCATCCAGCACTGTTTAATCATCGTAAACAATGAACCACGCAGTTCGCGTAGTGCTACACGTAGCTCGCGTAGTGCGAAGTGCACTTTGCGTAGCTTCGCGTAGCTCTACGTCGCGAACTACACCCAGGGTTATTTGTCTCTTTGAAATATAGTAACATACTTTGGGGGTCTATTCACAGACTTAAATTTACACATGATAAAACAGCATGTATAAAGGTTATCTTAAATCTTTGATTAACTTTACTACTTTGGGCTGTTCACCATTTAAAGGTTTAGAGATAGTCAGAAATGTAGCCTTCATGCCCCCAGCCTCTGCAATAGGGGAGCAGAAAAAACTACAAGTGTAAGGTTGCTACAGCCAAAAAGGAGATGAAAAACATCCAGCACCACAAAAGAGCAATCACTGATACTGCAACACCCTCCCATAGAAAATAATGGAGGACTTAAAATAAATCCCACAGCAGGAAATTATGTGTCATGAAATTAAACTACTTTAAATGCGATTTATTTTAAAAAAACATTACCTAACAATAAAACAAATTTGTCATTTTATATACATCCAACACACTGCCTTGCACGGCACTGGCCAACCCATGCATAAAACCAACCCCACGCTGCACACAGCCTTTGGTCTTCTGCAGCGGGGGATGTTGATGCTTTATCATGCCATGCAGAATTGGCTTTTGAGCCCTGGGGACAGTATCCAAGGCCAAATACAATTAAACAGGGGAGGAGGGTGTGTGGCTCCCCGGCTTTAACCACCCTGGGGACTCCATCCCCCAGGGCAACATTGATTTTGAAGGAGAAAGGTGCCACATGCCCCCCTTCTCAGAGCCTAATTGGGCCCGGGGATTCCAGCGCCAATGGCCTTTTTGTTGGAGAGGATGTGGCCCCCTCCCTGAATCTCTTCAAACCCTGGGGACTCCATTTTTTATTTAAAGGGGAGAGCAGCATATGGCCCTTCTCTCTATGCCTATTAAGGCTCTGCGGGCCTCATCCCCCACAACCCTCCATATATATTAAAAGTGGAGGGGGGCCACGCTGACCTCCTCCCTGAGTCTATTATGGCCTTGGTGAGCCCATCCTCTAGGGCCATATATATTTTAAAGGGTTGGGGGCACGTGGCCACCCTCACTGACCATCATTAGGCCCTAGAGACCCCATTCCCAGGGCCTTATATATTATAAATGGGATGTGGTCCATGCGGTCCCCCTCCCCAAGCCTCATCAGGCCCTGGGGACCCCGCCCGAGGATCATATCTATTTTAAGGGGGAGTATGGCCTCCATCTTGGAACCTTAATAGGCCATGGGAACCCCATCCAACAGGGATTTTTGATTGCTAGAGGAGGGGGGTCAGTAACCCCATTCTCTGAGCCTGTTATTGCCCTGGGGGCTCCACCCCCCAGGACCCAACTTATATATTAAAAGGGGAGGGGGCCTCACTGTCTCCCCTCCCCATGCGTATTTTGGCCCTGCGAACCCCATTTCCCATGGACATAAATATTTTAAAGGGTAGGGAGGTGGCATCGCCACCCTCCCCTAGCCTCATTAGGCACTGGGGATACCAACGCCCAGGGCTTTATTTATTTTTTATAGGGATGGGGGCTGTGGAGAACCCCTCCCGTGCCTTATTAGGCCTTGTTGACCCCATCCCTCAGGGACCCTTATTTTAATTAAAGGGGAAGGGGCCCTGAGCCCCCCCTCCTTGAGCCTCGTTCATCCTTCAGGGCCATTCCTAGAAATAAAGGGGATGAGTGCTGCGCAGCACCCTCTCTGAGCCATTATCGGCCCCAGGAAGCCCACCTCCCTAGGCCCTTTTTACCTAAAGGTGGGTGCCCTGGTGTCCACTGAGGGCACCAACTATCTACTCCTTGGGAGTTGAGATATGAACACCAAGGCCTCCACAGTCCAAGTCGGCTCCACGCATGCAGTGTGAGACAGCATTGCTCCTGCCCACAGGGAGCAGCTACTAATGCTGCTCCCTCTGGGTGGGATCACTATTTTATCTGGTTCCCTGCCAGCATCAGTGCAGGCAGGGAAACGGATCAAAAGTCTGCTCCCAGCTGGCGGGAGCATTTTCAAAGTTCCCGACTGCTAGGAACAGACTTTGTGTTTGCTTCCATGTGGCAGGAGTTTTGAAAATGCTCCTTCAAAGAAGAGCGGGCAGAGAAATTGCTATTCCTGGAGACGGGCTCCCTGGGACATAGCAAATGAGCCCTCACCAGAGTAATTGCTTAGGGAGAGGGGCTGCACCCCCCTTGAGAAATACATTGGGCCTTGGGGGATGATGTCCCTGGGGCTGTAATGGCCCAGGGAGGAGGGCTGTATGCCCCCTCTCCCTGAAAAGGATATCAGGGCCGAGGAGATGGGTCCCATGGGCTGAAATGGGACCGGGTGGTTGCGTGCCCCCTCTCTCTCAATAAGATGTCAGGACTCAGGGGATCAGTTCCCAAGGCTAAAATCAGCCTAGGGAGACGCCATCAGTGCCCCCTCCCCTAAAAAATAAATCCCTTAAACCCCCTACCCTCCCCGAGCCCCTGCTCACCTCAGGGAATTAAAAAAAACAAGTGCACTTCGTGTGTCCATAGGAAAATGCATTTTTGTTGCTAATAAGTTCGGTGCCATTTGACGAATCTCCACTAAACTTTTTTTTAAAGTGCTGCTTTTTGACTAGTTTGCACATGGAAAGTATTGGGGTGATCTGTCAAGTGGGGGCCCGAGAAAAAGCTAGATCTTGGTCAAGAAAGGGTGTTTTTTGTGTTTTGGTGTAAATCAGTTGAGTGATTGATGCTCAAACCTTGTATAGCTGGGGACGCAGAGTCTTCATGGATACTGACAGATCTCAAGTTGAGATCTGATTGGCTGCCATCACCTCAACCAGGAAGTGGTGGGAGCCATCTTAGGACTCCCACCTCTCCCCTTTTTTCAAGTTTTGGAGGGTCCATAATGGCTTTGGGAGGGGTCCCGTGTCCCCATCTTCTTAAAGAAAAGGCCCTGGTGATGAGGTCCTCAGGGCCAGGTGCTGTGGCCAACCCCTGCACCACATGGTTGTGTGCAGTGTGTGGCTGGCTGCCTTGGGGAACTTGGCTACAGGCCAGGCCTTTAGGCCAACCCTCCACTGTGCATAGCCGAAGTCTGCGTACAGTGTTGGATGGGATGCATGTACGGGGGTTGGACGCAGGGCCTTTCCACATGCCAAGCCTTGCGACCAACCCCCTGACGTGCATGACCAAAGGTCCTGAGCAGCATTGTGTTGACTGAATGCGGGGGGTTGGCTACAGCCAACCCCTGCCATGCACGGACAAAGGCTTTGCATGGTGGGGGGTGGATTTACATATGGTAATTTAATATAACTTTCCATTAAACACAGGTTAAATTAATGTTATAGTTTGGTGAGATGTTCCGTAATGATGTAATATTTTAAACTCTAAAAACACTGAAATACACTAGTTATAGTTATCTCAAGTAACTATAACCCATGCCCTGAGGTAACTATAACTCTTGCCCTCGCCATGCACTGCTAATTACCTCACATATTACATCACTCATGACATCTTCTGTGACATTATTTATAATATCACTGCAACATTTGCAGTGAAATTATTGATGAGAAAACTGCATGGCGAGGGAGTGAGTCATAGTTATCTTAGGGCACAAGCTATAGTTACTTGATATAATTATAACTATATGGTGAATTTCAGTTGCTTTTAGAGTTTAAAATTTTACTTTTTACTTAACATTTCACCTAACAATAGTGATTACTTTAAACTTTGGCTTTGTCAATGAATATATATAAGTATATATGTAAATATATTACAGAGAGACGGTAGCTACTATATAGTTAGGGTTACCAAAAGATGAGAATTCCTCAGATATTTGCCACTTAATAACTTTGTATCCATTTGGAAAATCTCTGCAAAACTCAGCAGATCTATTGGACCTCTTACATTGGTGGAGGATCAAAGGTTTTGTGGCATTTGGTCAAGGGGGGGTGCAAAGATAAAAGGGGGTTCCCAAAACACACTTGCACTCCACTGTATTTTACACAGACATTTTGGATTCGATGCAGTGCAAACACGGTCTGCCAGATTTTCTTAAAAAAACGGCAGAATTGAAGATCATGGTGTGCAGAGGATCTTTTCCACGGTTGTGGCTAAAAAGGGTAAGTATTTTTGGAGTTATTAAACTTTATGGTATCTGTTAGCACTGTGGTTTTGAGGTAGGTTTGAGGTAGTACCATGGTACATAGTGATGAGAAGTCATTATCTGATTGGATAATGACTGCCTTTACCAAAATTGCTTCAACCATGCTGTTTTAAGACAACTTTACTGGTGTTCATGCTTAGGACCATAAATATATTAGTATTAGGTGTCATATGTTCTCCTACCTATTACCACATAATGCAAGCTAATTTAAGTGGTAATAGGTGCACATCGTGCAGGAGGAGAAAGAGGCATGGGAAAAAGCAATACATATAACCCTACGCCATCAGCCATATGCTCGACTATTGCCTGTATGGTGGTTGGGCCCACTGCAATAGATGCACTCTGTGATGGATGTTAGACAGTGGATGGAGGGGGCTGTCAGCTACTGGGGGACCTTTACCAAGGGGATGTCTTCACCTCCTTCAAAGATACAAGGAGACAATTTAACTTGGCCCAGGCAATTTAGGCAATATGCAAAAATATCCTGAATGATCTAGAGGCTGTGTCCTGAATTTCTGGCAGTCCCTCGTGAACCCCAAACACTGTAGCTCATCCTGGAGATTGGATCCAGCAGGGGCATTATTTTGCATATATATACAGTGCTAAAGGCAGATAGATGTGGTTGCCCAATAAGAGCACGGCAGCAATGGGATGATGACTTTGTGGATCCTTTGACAGAACGGGAATGGGGCAGAGCCTGAACACAAATATTTATTTATTTATTTATTTTTGATATTTGTAAAGCGCATCGTTTACCCGTAGGCGTCTTGGCGCTAATAAACCATTTATCTGTGACTGACAGCATCGGAATATGATGCTCATTGGGCAAATAGCCAGGTCTTTAAGAGCTTGCGGAATTGGAGCAGAGAAGGGCTGGCCCTGATGTTCGGGGGAAGCGTGTTCCAAAGCCTTGGGGCGGCCACTAGAAAACGCCAATAAAGGAGGTGGCAAGCAATGTTAGATTAAAAATGACCCAATTCCATGTTCTCCACTGCACATACTTCACTCCCCAAAGACTGCACAGACTTCACTACATGACATCAGGAATGGCAGAGATGCAACTATAACACAGCAAATTGACCTTTTTGTATATGACCTGGAACTGTCCAGCACTGGGAGACTAGTGGCCAACGGTAGTGGTGCCACTTGAGTGGGTAACTTAAACTAAACATAAAGTCACACCCAAACATTGTCTGCTCAGACTGATCTTATCCCCAAAAGCTGGCATGAGGATCGGCACTCGCTTTGCTGCCCTAGAGTCCCAAGTGATTCACTGAACATCACCCACACCTCTACAGATATCCAAATGGAGGGAGGATATGCAGGAAAGGGCCTTAGCAGAGGAAAAGAGGCTACGCATGTTCAGAAGAGATGAGAATGTTGAATGTGACTTAGAAAGATGGGTGGAGATGGTCAACCGACTGAGCACCATAATGGGTGATTATGACCCTATCTTTTCGGGATGGGATGGGCTCTCTTGTGGCCCTCTGCAAGGATCGGCCAAACCACACTGCTCGGGAGGGGGCACAAGGAGACTGGGCAGACAGGGAAGCATGCGGAATGGTGCTCAGGCAAATCTGCACACATATAAACACACTTGTGGGGGTCCCCCACTGCCCTTTGGAGTTACAGCTGCCCTACATCTGAGGCGAGAACACAAGAGCACCCTCGTATTGTACCTGAAAATTGGAAAAAAATTGGAAAAACACTTTAATACACATATTTCACAAATATAGTGTTATTCAGAGTCTTTACAATTTTTTACGTAATTTATTATGCCTAAAGAATCTACACATTACCGTGGTGATCCCTACAAATGACTGCGTCACTTAAAAAGTTACAAAAAAGGGTACATTTTGTAAAAAGACACAGTGTGTGCTAGCTACTACCAAGGAATTGCTTAAACTGGTTAAATAAAATATAAAAAAAATATTTATCAATGTCCATACCTATTTCAACTTTAAGAAAATGATAATAGGTTAGAAACAACAATAAAACCTACTACTTACATATGTTAAGGCCCGAAGCCACAACAAGGCAATAGTGTACTAAAAGCATTGTGGCAGCCTTTGAAATTAGCAAAGGCTTGCTATGCACCACAATTTACCGCCAACTTACCATGGGATACCATGGCAATATATCACCAAGGGGCCAATTTAAGATTCCAATGTATTGACCTTGCATTACACATAGTGTTGCAAGGGCAACACAATTCTGACATAACATTTACCAAACTACACAAAGCCACCAGGCATCCCCCTGCTTTGCTTGGTACATGTACAGAAATGCAGCGCAGCACAAGTCTTTGACTTGCGTTACTCTGCACACCATAATCTACAGTCCTCTGAAATTTTTGGTCCATCCATATCCCACTACACTGTACAGCACTAGACTATAGACCACTCAACTCCACTGTACCATTGCAGTGTAGAGCACTACACTATACGCACCTCCAACATACGCAAATTCACTATACACTATTGCACTCTAAGTTACTCCACTCTATGCTATTCTAGTATATGTCACTCCACTCTATGTTTTTTCACTCTATGGCACTACAAGGCAGCTACTCCACTGTATGTCACTCCACTGTACATCACTCCACTACGCCATTCCATTCTATGAAATTCCATTAGATGACACTACACTGAGTGACACTCCACGATATGCTTCCACACTACCACACTTCACTGTGTCCCTCTGCAGTATTCGTGACTCCACTGTATGCAACTCCATTGTACACACTGCCTAAAATGTGTGTACACAAACACTACGACAAACACTA
Organism: Lissotriton vulgaris; assembly: GCF_964263255.1. Lineage (NCBI taxonomy): Eukaryota > Metazoa > Chordata > Amphibia > Caudata > Salamandridae > Lissotriton > Lissotriton vulgaris. The sequence goes on along the minus strand of NC_141689.1, from coordinate 1,580,857,076 downwards.
CGACACTCCAGTCTACACTATTACATTGGACGCCACTCCTTTGTACGCCACTCCACTATATTGTATTTCAGTTTATCACACTGCACTGTATGACAGTTCAGTCTATGCCACTCCACTGTACACTACTCCACTGTACCCTAATCAACTGTATGCCACTTCACTGAACACCATTCCACTGTACACTATTCCACTGTATGCTAATCATCTGTACGCCACTCCACTGTACTCCACTACACTGCACGCTATTCCAGTGTGCTCCACTCTATGACACAGTCTACTCTATTTTACTTTATGATAATCCACTCTTCTACACTCCACTACACAGTATTAGACTGTGTGGTATTCCTCTGTACGGTATTCCACTATGTACTACATCACTGTGCAGTCCTCCACTCCACACCACTACAGTGTATGCCACTGCACTCTTTGTGGCTCCACTGTATATATGTACAGTCCACTGTCTAACTCTATTGCCCTGCCCATACAATCTATTGTACAACACTGAATTCCACAAAACAACACTCATCAATACTATTTCATAAAGCCCTCCACTCTACTGTATGAGATGCCATTCAGGTTTGTAAGAGTTCCCTCGACTGTACGCTACGCATTTACACTATATACCACTCCAAGCAACTGTACTCTAGGACACGCTAACACACTGTCTTAAACTGTACTCCACAATATGATATGCAACTACTAGACACTGCCCCACCGTACTCCACTGTATGAGACTTTACCTGGCTCTATGCCACTGTCCAATCATCCACTCTGCACAGCTCCACTGTACAGCACACTACTGTACTCTGTTCAGCTCCATACTGGCACAAGAAGACTCGGGAGGAGTGCAACACGCCCCCTCCTCTGTTTAATGTATTTGGCCATGAGTGATGGGGTCCCTGAGGACTAATGAGGATCAGAGAGAGGGCTCCCTCCCCTTTTTTTATAGGGTTTGGTCCCCGGGATGGAGGCCCTGGAGCATTGTAAGGCTTGTGTAGGAGGACCACATGCCCCCCTCCCCTTAATGTACATGTGTTGGCACCAGGGAATAGGGTAATTGGGCCCAAATACTAACTCTAGGTTATTCACCAAAGGCTGTCCGTGGCATGGAGTTGGAAGTCTATGGGAGGGGTTGGCTGCCTAGGCTGGGTTGGCCTGTGGCCAGCTTCCCACTTCAAAAGGTCAAAGACATTGCGCAATGTGTGGTTGGCTGCCTGTGAGAAATTGACCACAAATCCTTTTGTGTCTGGAGTATGGGGTCCCAAAGGGCCTAATGAGACTCTGGGAGGGGAGCCTTGTGACCCCCTCCCATTTGAAATATATCTTCCCCTGAGGGATGAAGCCCCCAGTGCCATAATAGGCTCAGGTAGGAAGGCCACGTGGCTCCCCTACCTTTTAAAGTAGAAAAAAATGGCCCTGGGGTCAGGGGGCCCAGGGCCTAAAGTGGGTCAAGGAAGGTGACCATGTAGCACCCCTTTAAGATATATATCACCCTGGGGAATGGGTCCCATGCCTTTTTCTTTATATTTGGCCTCAGATGCATCCCCAGGGCTAAGGGGATGTATTTATGTATGGTAATAAAAAAAATACCTTACATTCAAAATTCACTGAAAAAGCTAAAGGTTAAAGTAATGTTATACTTAAGTGTGTTGAAAAGATATGTTTCTGTTTAAAAATAAACCTTTAACAACTTACTGAGAACCGTAGGTTAAAATAGTTAGGCGGATATGTCAGTGACAACATTAATGGTTTGAACTAAAATAAAACACAGAAATTCACCAGTTATAATAGTCATGCACATTACATATTACCTCAGTCATGACATGTTCTATTATATAATCTATGACATCACTGATAACATCTCAAATGATATAATTCATGACATCACTGATGGCATCATCCAAGCTTCCTTTGCAAACATTGCTCTATAAACTAGTACATCATTAGAGAGGCCTGAAAGTATGAACAAAATAACTCATAAAAATATGAAGCATCATTAATGCCTCTACAGATACAACTTCCTTGGGTGTAGGAAGCATGGGTTATATGTGCAACATTGACCCTATACCATACACTTTATGGGTGGCCTATTTCAATTACAAGCAAACACAGCTGTATATGGGAATTCTTTTTTGCACACGGCGTTCAATCTGTATATAAGTGTTCAGAGAAAGTCAAGTCCCTCAAGATCCTCAAAGTCTCGTCCCAAATAAATCAAAAACCAGCAGCCGACAGCCATTATCTGCATCAAACATCTCACAGCCATGGAATGTACATTGAGAAAGAAGTTGATATGAGTAAAAAAGTGGGTACTTTATCGCAGAGTTTACTCTATGGAGAGAGGTTACTCTGTTTGACACTTTTTGCAGAAAGTGTATCTCTAATGCGAAATACACCAAAAGGGCAGTAAAAGTTATCTACTTAGAAGAGTGTGCACTTTATGTAAAACTTGCTTAAAATACCTAAGATGTGAAGGTGCTGAAGGTCATACTACCTGCAGTGTTGATATTTCCTGAAAACAGGTAAATCATCTTCAAAAGCTAAACAAGCATAAATATATAGGTTAGGACCTGGTGAACATAGTCTTCTGTGTTATGTAGACATTGTCATGCTGAATTGATTCTGTCTAATAACTCAAGCTGCTTACAATACTTAGCATCTACTATGAAGAATCTTTGCCCTGGTGGAAACTTTTTCTGCAGAGCCAAAAAACTTGTGCGGAGCATACCAGACAGAATTCATCAACTGTCATCTGCACACAAAACTCATAACATGTTCAATTCCTCTAACTATCTATGATGCATTAGAAGCAAAACCATTTTGTAAACACTTACACCCAGTACCTGGATACAGGCTGTACAAAATTAGATAGAAAAGTAATACAGTAGATACGCCCAACTATGTAAACCATAAAACAAACTAACACACTCATTGGATGAAGTCATCAATGAAGTCATTTGAGAGGTCATCAGTGATCTTGAGTTATGTAATATGTGAGGTCATAAGCAAATCTCAGAAATTCACAGAAAAAACTTTTCCAGGGACGTTATAATTAGGCTCAGATTTCAGTTGTGCAAAAACCATAGAAATTCAGCAGTTATAGTTATCTGAGCTACCTATGTCTGATGGCCAGCAATGGCCTGCTTAAGACCTCACATATGAGAAAATAATAATTGATGGACCGAATGCAGAACAATGTCATATATTCACCCCAGTACAGAGATCTGGACCAAAATCCATCGTATTTTTGCTCACCATGCCATTCCAGTCTGGACCCAGCCATATGCAAATCAGTCTTGGGCCTGCGCGCAATGGGAAAAGTCCAGCCCGAACTGCCAGGCCAGGTCCTCCCTGGACTGGAAAAAAGCATCCTAGGATCGGTTTCGGACTTTCAGCCCTCATCAGCCAGGATAGCTTGACTCCAGTGGCATGGAGAGCACGCGACCTACGTCTGGACATACCCATCCCACTCGAGGAGACAAATGCAAATAGAATAATTGATGGACAGAATGCAGAACAATGTCATACATTCTCCCCAGTACAGAGATTTGGGCCTAAATCCATCATTTTTTTGCTCACCATGCCATTCCAGTTTGGACCCAGCCATATACAAATGTCTTGTCCCTGCGCTCAATGTGAACAGTCCAGACCGAACTGCCAGGCAAGGTCCATCATGGACTGGAAACAAGCATCCTAGGACCAGTTTCGGGCTTTCAGCCCTCATCAGCCAGGATAGCTTGACTCCAGTGGCATGGAGAGCATGGGACCCACTTCTGGGCATACACGTCCCACTCGGGGTGACAAATGCAAAAAGAACAATTGATGGACAGAATGCAGAACAATATCATACATTCACCCCAGTACAGAGATCTGGGCCTAAATTCATCACATATTGCATCACTTATGACATGTCAGTGACTTCACCGATGACATCTCAAATGACATCACTGATGATCTCATTCTTTGATTGTAAATGTTTCATAAACACTTCTGAGACCTAAGGTTATATACTAATCAGCAGCATACATTAAATTACTATTCTTTCTGCACTAGTAATAAGACATACTGTTTCTAACAATTCTCATCTGGGTGGCTGACTGACTCTATAACAGTTTGTGAGAGAATGCCTGAGTGGTTCTATGAGTGTGTGAGTGGCTGCATGGATATGTTACTGGGTATATGAGTAGACGTACAGGCTAGTGAGTGGCTGTGTGAGTAGCTGCATTGGAGTGTGGGTAGGTGTGTGAGTGGGTGTGTGAGTGGGTGTATGGGTGAATTAGTGGCTGTGTGGTTGTCTGTATAGATGTGTGAGTGGATGTGTGAGTTGCTGTATGGGTGAGTGAGTGGCTGTGTGAGTGGCTATATGGTTGAGTGAGTGGATGTGTAAGTAGCTGTATGGGCGAATGAGTGGTTGTTTGAGTGGGTGTTTGGGTACCTTAGTGGGTGTGTGAGTGACTATTAGAGAGTGAATGGTTGTGTGAGTGGCTATATGGGTGAGTGAGTGGTCCTCTGAGTGCTTGTAGGGATGAGGGAATGGGTTTGAAAGTAGCTGTGAGAGAGTGTGATTGGGTGTGTGAATCGTTGTATGGGTCTGTCAATAGGTCTGTTGAGATGCTGTATGGGTGAGTGACTAGCTGTCTGAGTGATTGTATGATTGATTAAGTGGGTTTGTGAGTGGCTGTATGGGTGATTATCTGGCGGTATAAGGTTTTGTTGTATGGGGGAGTAAGTAGTTGTATGAGTACCTGTTTGCGTGAGTAAATGGTTGTGTGAGTGGCTGTATTGGTGAGTGAGTGAGTACGTGAGTGTTTGCATAGATGATTGAGTGAATGGGTCTGTTACATGTTGTATGGATATGTGAATAGGTATGTGAATGGTTCTGTGGGTGAGTGAGTGAGGGTATGAGAGATTCTATGGAGGTGTGAGTGGGTGTATGAGTGGTTCTGTGGATGATGTCATCAGTGATGTCATTTGAGATGTCATCAGTGACATCATCAGTGATGTCATTGACCATGTCATGAGTGATGTAATATGTGAGGCTACAAGCAGTAAGTTATAGTTAGCTCAGGTATCTATAACTGCTGAACTTCCCATTCAGTGAGAAAATATATATATATTTATGTATATTACTGACTAGCGGTCCCCAATAGGTAGTTAAAGTTAGGACCAAGTTTCCATGGAAAAAGCGTTTTTGACTTGCTGTTTCTAATTGTCCATGGAAAGTTTCAGAGTAATCTGTTAAGCGAGACTGAGAAAAAGGAGGGGAGGTCAAAAGAAGTATGTTTCCCATATATAAGTGTTCAATTCCTTTACACATTAATGATGCATTAAAAGCAAAACCATTTTGTAAACATTTACACCCAGTGCCTAGACACAGGTTGTACAAAATTAGGTAGAAAAGTAATAGCCTAGCTACCCCCCACTATGTCATCAGTGATCATGAGTGATATAATATGTGAGGTCATAAGCAGTTCATGGCATCGGATCAAGTTATAGTTATTCATGCTGGTTCACTGGCAGACTAGTGATGCAAAAAAATATAGATGTAAAAAATATAGATGAAAACATATAGGATGCAAAAATATCGACCCCCTATACAGAAACAGGTAAGTAAAAAAATATTGGAGAAAAAATATCGATGTTGAAAATATAGTTGGACAAAATATTGATTTTTAGATGCATAAAAATAAAATAATAAATATTAAATATATTAAATAATACAATTAATAAAAAAATAAAATAGATGTAATATACATTTAAACAAATACAACAAATAAACCTCATTAAAAAACACACCCATACATAATATTTACTTTAAAACAATTAATAACTATGAATTTTAATTGATGTTATAATTTAAAAAATATATAAAAATGTACATGTTGGTGTATATATATATATATATATATATATATATATATATATATATATATATATATATATATATATATATATATATATATATATATATATATATATTACCAATTTCGTAAAATCTATAAAAAATATTCTATTATAAATTACAACAGTAAACTATTTAAAAATCTTTAAACTTAAATTTACCACTCCAGTCAGTGCAACAGTAGGGAAAGTGTTAGATAGCGGAGGGGCAAAAATTACTATTCCCACTCTAGTGAGTGCAATAATTAGGAAAGTGTTGAATAGCAGAGGGGTAAAAATGACCATTTCCACTCCAGTGAGTGTACCAGTAGGGAAAGTGTTGGATAGAGGATGGGTAAAAATTGCTATTCCAACTCCAATGAGTGCAACAGAACAGTAGGGAAAGTGTTGGATAGCGGAGGGGTAAACCCTGCTATTCTCACTCCAGTGAGTGCAACAGTAGGGAAAGTGTTGGATAGCAGAGGGATACAATTTAATATTCCTAGTCCAGTCAGTAAAACAGCAGGGAAATTGTTAGATGCAGAGGGGTGAAAAAATTACTATTACCACTCCAGTGAGTGCAACAATAGGGAAAGTATCGGATAGTGGAGGAATAAAATGCACTATTCTATATGAAATGTTAAAAATTAAAATACCAATATTTTAAAATGACAAACTAAAAAAAAACATAATATAATGTTAAATGCATATGACAAAATATTATATCAAACAAAATAAAAAATAATATTCAAAGCAAATATTTGTAATTAGAAATCATTTAGAAAGCAAAAACATTAATTATTACATAAATTTACTTTTGTGATTTCCTACAATTCTCAACCCACATCTAAATGTACAACAAATGTACTTTCTTAATTAACATCATTAATTACCAATTAAATAAATATTATGAATTAAAAAACAAACTAAAACTCATAAAAATTCATTAACTTCTCAAACGTTACTCCTATAATCCTAAAATTAAACTGTAAAAAAATTAGTTACACAATTAAAACTTATTTTCAATTGAAAAACTAATAGTATTTAACAATTAATTATAAAGTAAGTAAAATGTATTTACTCCCCACCCTTTACCCCCAAAAAAGTGAAACCCACATGCAAAAAAATAAATAATTACATTAATGAAATATCAATTAATTCATTAAAATTAAAGATCAACTAATTATTAATTAATTAAACATAAATGACTTCCCACCCTTTACCCCTATAAGCCCGGCAACCCACACCTAAAATGAATTACATAACTTCCATAATTAATTTACAATCAATTAAATAATATAAAGTAACAACTAATTAATAATGAATTACAAATAAATTACTTTCCATAATTAACACTATAAAATATCAAATAAATATTAACAAATAAGACATAATCATTAATGTATTATAATTAAATTACTTCCCACCCTATTCCCCTATAAACCCACAACCCACTACGGAACTAAAAACAGGAAATTTAATTAAAATAAAATTGATAACTACAAAACATTTAACACATATATTAAAAAACATAAACAATACTTATACAAAAAACATGCATCATATCCATTTAAAAAAGAAACATTTCCAACCCAATATTCTGTATGAATACCATTTATGCTAACTATAATTTTTCATAGGAATAATTTAGGTATTGTTTGACAAATCCTTGTTAAATATTTAGAACTAGTATGATGCTCACTCCAGCTGCTGTCTTGAAAGTTCCATAGTGATCCATCAAGTGGGGCCATGAAAAAGAGGGGGTCCCAAAATAAGTTTCCCCTATTTTAATTTTCATAGAAATTTTAGACGTTGCTACAGCCTGAAGTGCTTAACGGAATTGCACTGAATTTAGCAAAGAGCTAGCTTAGTCCGGAAAGAGCCCATTTTTTTAATTGGTGCAAATCTGTTCAGTAGTTTTTGAGATATTAATGGAAAAAGAAATATAGATATCTAGAGGCGTGGACTCAGCCGAGTCCCAAACAAAAAGGTACAAAAAGAGAAGGAGGTAGGGTAGGAATATCCTGACCCCCTGCACCAAGTGTGAAAATCACAGTGGATTCCAGAATTCACTGGAAATATAAACAAAAACAAACAGGCAAGTTCTCCCAAGCGTGTTTGTATTTCGGCCCCTGGGAGGGCAAGGTCCTGGGGCCTTATTTTGATATATATTAAGGGAAGGGGAGTGCTTGCACCCGCTCCCATGGCCGACATTGCCCCGGGGTCTGCCACCTCCCTGGGGCCAGGCCAATGAGCTAATATTAGAGGGAATCCGCACGGGTCTTCTCTGTAAACCTTTTACAGCCCCAAGGACCGCTGCGACCCTGGGGCCAGCCAATCGAAAATAAAGAGGTAGGGTTCCCCACAGTCCCACTCCCGGGCCATGTACAGCCCTAGAGATAGTTTTTGGCCCCGGGGATCAGCACCTCTCCGGGCATGCCCTAAAATAACATGGAAGGGGGCTACACAGCGCCCCCTCCAGGATCCATTATTTGCCTGGTGACCGCCCCCAGACCCCCCCCCCCCCCCCACCCCCGGGCCATCTCCCTATGTGCTGGGACATAGGTGTTTGCTCTCACTTGGCAGGAGTTTTGACAGGAGGGCAGGAAACCTGATGAAGGGATTACTTCCACATGCAGAGACCAGCATTTTTGGTTGCTGCCTACGTGCTGGAGCAATGCCGGCTGAAGCTGGAGGCGAGGAGCCGTCAGGGACCACAAGAGCATTAAGTTTCTCTCTGCGGGTCCCAGCACAGTGCACTGAGTGTCCTGTTTGGGATCAGGGCACCCAGCATCAAGTGGTCGGGCCCCAGGGGATGGGGTCAATGGAGCCAAATCAGCCCCCTCCTTCCTATTTTGCTGGGGGACTTAGCCCTCCATTGGGTCCTGACTGGTACTGCCTACAGAAGTCAAAGGTGCATGCCTGGACTGGTGTCGATCTCTATCAACACCGCGTCCATAGCTGCTGCAGTGCCTATCAGCACAAGCCCACCACGACATGTTGCCAGGATGATCGGGGGCGTGCCCGAAGACACACGGCTCATCATCCATCTCCGCCCACCTGATCCGCATGGTACACTCTACTCCAACCTCTGCTGTGCCACTCAAACACCTGAGGCCCTTGCCGCAGAACCATGTAATAAAATGGGTGAGTGAGTATCTGCTGTATACTGGTCTTGAGGGGACGTCACCTGCTTGTTGCTTTTGAGACATGGGGGCATTGTGTTGCTATGCCCTTGCCGCTCACTAAGCTTCTTTGTCGATCCCCAACCAGGATCATCCCAAAGTGCTCTAGAAAATTACAGTAAAGGTTCTAAGAGAAGCACAGGTGCTTCTGTACCCACCATGTACTGGGTATGTGATACTTTAGTGCCTGCATGACTTTGGTCTTATTTTTCACAGCTAAATATCTCTGCTTTTCTAAAACTGTGTGGAGTCTTTTTTGGTGCATTCATTGTGTTACTGTGTGTGTGTTGCACAAATACTCTACATGTTGCCTTTTGAGATAAGCCTGCCTGTTCTGTGCCAAGCTACCATAGGGTGAGCGCAGGTTATCCTAGTAGTGTATCTGACTCACCCTGAGTAGAGTGGGGTGTTTTGCCAGGCTTGGGTGCATACCTTACCCAACCAGAAACCACATTTCTAAAACTCACCCTCTCACTCTAGAAGTCTGACTATTCAAACTATGCTAGGCCCCACAAGCTATAAGAATGGCATGGGCAGCAAGTACTTCTCATTTTTAATTTATATTGAATTATGTTGTTGTGTTCATCTCTATTTTCAAAAAGCAGTGCACCCATGTGGCAGGCTGTCATAAGTGCTGGTGTTGCCAATTTACTGCTGGTGCCGAGCACCTGAAACCACTGGCTCAAATTAAGCACTGATGCTATATTTGCCTACATCCTTGCTGGATAGGCAGTCCTATTTTTTAACTGATGTCCATGTTTCTTAGAAAAAAATTGGATCTTTTAATCATCTGTGGTTGATATTTCACATATGGTCTATATTATCCGCACCCACTTCACAAATTGCGGTAATAATATTAAAGACATGAAATAAATATTCTCTGCTTTCCTTTCATATCGGGCAAAATTTATAGAAAAAGTTGCAATACACAGTGTGTAGACGTATGACATTTCTTATTTTAAATAGGGTTAGGAGTTTATGCCTCTTGCAAGTTAACTTTGATTTGAAGCATATAATCTCCAAAGAATTAATCTCCATTGTCTTTCATCAGATTAAGGTTATAGAGATTGATGAAGTCATAGCCAATTTGGACAAACCACAGAATTTGAAACAGATCCTAATAACTAAACAAACCTTATATGTCTGTGCAACTGAAATCTCATTCGCTCCTAAAGAATGCTATCCAGCACTGTTGGACCACATAAAAGTTATCAAAGCTAGTGATTTCACAGGTCCCCTAAATGTGAGGAAAGACATATAGAAATGAGTTTTCTCTGGATATTGTAAGGAGGGTCCAAGGTGGTAGTTCATGGGGATAGCTACCTCATGTCCATTTATTGAGACTGCACTAATCCTGTGATGGAGAGGAGCAACACGGAGGTCAATATTTGAGGTCTTGGTTTGTGTGACAGCGGCAATTGTACCAGAGAGATATTTCCACCATTAGCCTGATAGCTGGGCAAGAGATAATTTAAGAGAAGAGTAAGGTGTGGTTATGCTTCCTCTCTTGGAAAATGGCCAGCTTATCTCCTCTAGTCTTGGGCTCCACTATTTATGACTACTCAATGAATTTTGAAATGATTTCCTTTCAGGAAACATGAGACGTGGACTATACCTGCGTATAGTGCAGGGAAAGGGAATTTGGGGGACTATAAACAACATTATATTTTCAAATTTTGCTTGCATCTATTTAATATCACTAGGAATCCTTTGGTGCAAGATAACCCCGTTATTCATTGCTACCCATCTATTATACCAAATGTCCAATGCAGCCCGTAGGCTTTTCCCAACATCTTTGTGCCAGTCTTCATTGGAGCAGGCATTGATGTCTCCCACTGACGTTCATCCAGTGATGCTCATTATGGCATTTCGGCACCATCTAACTCTTGCTCATACTTAAATGTCTCAATCACCTTTACCAAAACCTCCAATGTTGTCTCAACTGGGAAATTCACTTCCTGTCCTATCACTCAAAGGCTGGACCTCAATGAGCTACCCTTCCTTAGAGATCGAAGCACTGTGTGACGACTCAAACTCAGGCCAAGCAACATTTGCCTTCATACAGCATGCAACCTGTGTGCGCACAAAACTCTTTGCACAGAAAAGCGATTTGCTGTGCTATCCATGCAAAAAGTAGCAACTCAATTGTATTTAATGCTATTGTTTCTGGGCAGATATTTTGGCTTCCAATGAAACTTATGGGCATATTTATGAAGATTTTACATCACCCTAGTGCTACACAAGGGGCGCAAGGTCGACGCAATACCTAATTCAGATTTATCATGCCACGCAAGGCCATGTTTTTCTTTTTTGCCTTGTGTGGCCCTTTATGGCTTGATAATCCAGAGTAACACAACACAGTGCAAATCGCTGCTTTGCATTACTCTGCCCTGGGAAGGAGTCTCATGGGTGGAGCTTGGGTGAACGTGGGTGGAGCGTGGGTGGAGCGTGGGTGTTCCCATGCATCCACCCATGGATTTTGGCAAATTTCAAGATTTACCAACATCAGTAAACCTTGGAATTTGTTAAAATGCTAGACCTCCAAGATAAATAAATCTGTATTTCTCCTAATATTTTCCTCTTTCTATGTGTGCTGTAGAAGGGTGCCTTCACTGACGCTAGGCAGCCAAAAGGGCACCTATGCACTGAAAGGACTGGACTGCTTCATTATGTTAAATACAGTGTATTCCTACTCTTTCCCTATCACGCAGTACAGCAAGGTGACTTGGGCCTGATTTAGATCTCAGCGGACAGGATACTTCGTCACAACGGTGACGAATATCCTGTTACCCAAAATATAAATCTCATAGGATAAAATGGGATTTATATTTCTGCAAAGGGAATATCGTAACCCATCCGCCGAGATCTAAATCAAACTCATAGTCAGTTTCTACTGAAGTTGACCTTTTAGATCATGAATTAGGGTTTGTTTTTGATGTATCTGAATGGGGGAGAATAATGTGGTTGTTTTAAAGCCAAAGTGATGCGTTTGGATTCTATGGTGGTGAGGATCACAATGTACACCTTTTTTTTTTAACTAAAAAAGGCCAGCTTCATAAAATACCAACTGTAATCAAAACATACAACGTCCCAAGGTCCTATGGGAAATTAACTACAGATCTAATATGTCATACTAACAACAAATAACTTAAAATTCCCTCTTCGAGTCGATTTAGCCTTCATCCTGAACTATTTTGTTAACTTCTCGATAGTGAAATAAGAATTTTTTTCTTCTTGACTTGGTATCATATCTGTACAAAGAAAATGCTACATAATCCTATTTTTTTACGTTTATAGAATCAATAAAGATATAATACAAGAGTAAATAATATTTTTTTGACCGATTAAGATATGTGATGATAATCACCTTGTATAGAGAATAGTGGGTTCATTATTTTTAATGTCTGACTCAAGATGAAGTTCTTAACTGTACTATAGTTAATCCGTATGTAAAACCCCACTCTTTAGCCGTTGAGTTTCTGCTGCTTCATGTGCCACAGTCGTGTGTACATTGGATGCATTTCTAGTACTGAAGACCAGTGGAAACAACTATCTCTAAAATCCAACCTCAACTAACTTTCTTCTCAAGTACAATGTATCATGTGTGTGTTCGCCTTAGCTCGCTTATTTATTAGCCTCTCTATCTATTCACCCTTAGTTAAAGAAGGCTGCCAAGACCTCGCTTCCTAGCCCAACCTACAGGATAACACCATCTGTACAGGACTCAAAGGAGAGACATGAAAAATCCTGCCCATAGTGTCCATTCTATGGAAGAGAGCAAATAGCCCATGAAGTGGAGCTGGGACCGGATGGCAAGTCACTTAATACCTAGGAGAAAGGTCAAGCTGAAGAGAAGAATTTAACCCAGAGACCTGAAACACTATAGGCTGGAAATTGGCCTTTTTCTGCTCATGTTAATATATGTTCAAAGCAAATTATGGAAATATGTTTGAAAAGGAGGCAATTAATTGCATTTAGTGCAGAGCCTCAATGCAAGGTGAGGTTTGAATGACTCTCGAAATTGACCACAGAGTAATGACATTCATGTGTTAATTCTGTAAAGGTCCCAAGAAGGACATCTACATATCCAGGAAGCCTCTCTGGGCAAGTTGTTTCTGGACTTAACGGGGCCACTAATGAAAATATTAAACCTGGCAGAAAATACCAAAGACAAATTAGGTTCAGTGGACTCCAACATTTTGACAAGAGACTGATTAGCTTGTTTGGCTGTCCCAATTGCACCACCACCTCAGAGAAAAGGTGATCTCTGCTGATTAAAGAGGAAGAGTTTCCCACTTCTGAAACATGACCAGTTGCTCCAAGTTGACTACTCTGAGAACATTTCCTGTGTTATTACTATAAATGGGGGACTGAAACCTCCCCAGTTGGTTGGAGATTTATTGCTGAACGAAGAGGTGTTGTCCGCAGAGTATCAGAGGAATTCCTGATATCCAGGGCCGGTGTTGCTGACGGCCAGAGGTGAGGGGACATTATGGGTTACAGACTGCAGGTTAAAGGCTGCATACTATTCAACAGTGCTGAAATCCAAAGACGTGCTAGCAGATAGTAATCTCTTTTTTTCTGAAATCTTTAAGGCAGCCTGGATAGTTGCTGTTCGTGCCCATGGAGGAACCTGGAATGGAGCAGCTAGTGGTGTTTGATGGTCTCTTGGAGTTATATTGAGGCAGCCATCTCAAGAATGAGCCATGGTAATGGAAGGAATGTGATAGGGCTGTAGTTTGAGAATTTGTCATGGTCATTGTTTTTTAGGAGGACTAGGATTTTGCCAGGATGGGAAGGAGTGAGAGTAGGTGAGATGACCTCTGGAAATGTAGGTGAGACGACCTCTGGAAATGTGGTTATGATATCTGAGATGGGGAGGCTGTTGTCACAGGTGCTATTCTATATTTTAAAAGCGCAGACCAGTTTTGGACCGTTCATTCTGGCACTCTGGCACTACAAGATGAACTGACCTCAAACAACCAGTGTCTGGTCCATTCCTTTTGCCCCCAAGGCTATTAACAAGACCAAAAACAGCTCTCACACTGGCCACTTTATGTTGGTCCATCTGTTAGTGCCAGTCAGACAAACCGCCTGACAGGCCAGACAAGCACTTGCATTGACAGAGAAGCCCTGACATCTGTCCTTTTCTTTCTTGAACATGTTGTCTTCAGTCTAGTGGTATCCTGGCATTTGTGAGAACACCACAAAGAGAGAACATCAAAAATGTGTCCGCTCCACCTCTCGAAGCTAGGGTTTTATCGATGTGTGATCTGATAAAGTGCAGTTGTTAGACCTGGCATCTTTGGTGTGGTTTCCCCTGTCTTTTTGGCCTCTACCTCCTGTACTTTTGATGTGGTGCTGGATTTCGTTTTTGCTGGTTTAGATGCTTTGGACACTCTGCCACTGCTGATCAGTGCCAGAGTGTAAGTGCTCTCTGTGTAAATTGTTATGATGATTGGATATACATGATTGGCATATTTGTATCACCAAGAAGTCCCTAGTAAAGTGCACTGGGTGTGCCAGGGCTGGTGATGGTAAATGCTACTAGTGGGCCTGCACCACTGATTGTACCACCCACACGAGTAGCCCCAAAATGGTGTCTCAGGCCTGCCACTGCAGTGCCTGTGTGCAGTCAGTGAAATGCCATGTCCTCCTGGTCAGTGTTCCCACTGACCAGGCCTGAGCCTTCCCTCTTGTGCACATTGTTCAACACTATGGAAGGCCCAAGGTACCCCCCTGGGCAGGGTGCAGTTTATGTGAAAGGTAGAGCATGTACTGGTGCAGGTGACATGCTCTGGTAGTGAATTACAGCCATTTTCGTGTTTCACTATTGTAATGCTATCTTGCTCTATAGGTTAACATGGGGGACGCTGGCTACAGTGGCTACCAGCATTTCTTCCCATAGGAACAAGATAGGACATAAAAGTCTAGTATTCCTAAACTCAGAATTTAATAACACCTCTTTTAGGAAAGGTTGTTTTTGATTCCTGAATTTGAGAACAGCACTTTTAGAAAGTAGCTGTTCTCTTGTCTGACCTTCCTGTGTGCCTTGGCCTGTTTGTGAATTGACTGTCTGGTTTGAGAGTGACAGGGGCCGGGGAATCCCCAAGAGGCTGGCTGAGTCAGCCCTAGGCTGAATAACTGCATTTGCAACTTGAGTGGTGGGAGGAGATAGCACCGGGTCTGAATAGGGCTGTGCCTGCCTTCCACAATACTGGCTCCACCTCCTGCTGGGCGGCTGACGACCCTTCCCCTCACTCTGAAAGGAAAGAAGAAGCCAGGAAAACAAAGTGCTCAAGAAACACCCAGAACTGTTTCAGACCGGGCTCAGGGCCCACATGCACAAAGAGAACAAAGACATTTAGGGGTATAAGTACAGGACCCCTGACAACAGAAAATTAGATCATCCTGGAATCAAGAAGGAACCTCTGCCAAGGAGAAAGATGAAACTGAAGAAGGAAGATTGTCCAGTTGTTGATGTGCTAGATTGCCCTGCTGTTGCTTTGCTGCCAAGGAGAGGAGAAGGACTTTGCTTTGTGCTGTGTCCCCTTGCTTGAAGGAATCTCCAAGGGCCTGAGAAGAGCTGGCTCCCTGTTTTGAAGTCCCAGGAACAAAAGGACTTCACCCCCAGCTTGCCAGGAAGGAAATAATCCTTAGCTTGTTATATTTGGGAGCTGCCAAGTTTTTAACTACACAGACGATTGGAGGTTCCATCTGGAGCCAATAGATGTACATGTTATGAACAAAGTCCTGAAGAAGGTGCAAGATTGTGTGTGTCACAGAAACGCCGCGTCGACAATTTCTTTGTTTGTTCTTCATTTGATTAGAAAGTGACCAAAAAGGAAAAGATTTGCTGTAATAAATTGTGCTTTTGAATGATTTTTTGTATGATTTTAATGGAAATGTTTTTTTTAAATTGTGATTACCAACTTGGAAATGATGTATACTATGACCTCAGTAGAATACTGATATTTTAATAATTTGTTCAATAAATCATTGAATTTTTAAGCTTATGTGTGAGAAGGTGCTCTTATTGAAGAACTGTTCTAAAGAAGTCTGTACATTTGGTAACTCTCGCATAGACTATATTCAGGTTTGTTGGGGAGGGTGCACTTATATCTAGTGACCCACCAGGATCATCATCTTTGATAAATTGTGGAAAAGGGAAACCTGTTGTTTTTTGATATTGTAACCCATCCCTTTTCCGGTAAAAGGGTAACTCCCTCTTGATTTTGATAGTTTTAGCTTTCACACTGTTATTAAGCAATGAAATGATAAAAATGGCCTTCGGAGGTCAATCCTGTGAGACGTGCAACTGTGACCCATTTGAGAGAATTGGGCTGACATCATTGGGCCTTTGGCCCTCCAGTCACGTGGGTTTTGTGTCCCAATGCCAGAGCGGGCATACATCACCCCTGTTCTCACATTCTTCGCATGCCCACAACAAACAGATCCCATATGTGGATTTGAGACTTGTTTATGTGGCATTGAGACTCAGCTTGTTGCAAGACTGGTGATTTGAGATTCAATCCTGTTAGACAAGACCCGGAGGGTCGGCCAAGAACAGGGGGAGAGGCCTCCGGTGAGGGCCGTCTCCTGCGATTGTACAGACGAGTAACTTCCCCCCCACAGATGGACACCACACAAGGATGAGGTCAACTCTTTATATACGATTCTTGAAGCAAGGTTATCAGCGATACAGTGAGATCAGGACACGAGGGTCCACTTAATTCTAGTCTCTGAGGGGGAAAGGGTAGCGGGACAGTCTTGGTACCGGTCTGGTACGGGGTGGCAAGATGGGTAGCTCACAATCCTCGAGCTCGGAGTTCTGGAAGGTCGGGCCTCGGCAGCGCCAGCAGGCTAGGATGATAAGTCTCACTTGAGAAGGGCCGCGGCAGCGCCAGCAGGCAAAGGCGATTGTTCACACAAGGATGGGCCGCGGCAGCGCCAGCAGGCAGGAACGACGTTTCACAAGGATGGGCCGCGGCAGCGCCAGCAGGTCCCGACGAAGGTGTAGGTTGCAGAGGGCCGCAGCAGCGCCAGCAGGCAGGAACGATGGTTCACAAGGATGGGCCGCGGCAGCGCCAGCAGGTCCCGACGAAGGTGTAGGTTGCAGAGGGCCGCGGCAGCGCCAGCAGGCAGGATCGATGATTCACAAGGCAGGGCTGCGGCAGCTCCAGCAGTCCGTCAAGGATGAGTTCTTCAAGGTGTCTCTCGACTCCAGGATACAACTGCCTTCCTGCTCTGGAGCTGCCCCAGTTATAGGTCTGGTCCCCTTTGATGTCCGGACCTTCGCGCTTGGGGGCTGGGAGGTCCGGGATGAGGGAGTCCAGACACCCAGCAGGGGGGTGGAGCCAATGCCCGGGGAGGCCGGGGGCGATCGGCACCTGGCGGGGGAGAGCCATCGACACTTTCTCCCATTGACCTGCCAAGTGGTCCGTTCACCTCCTAGGTGGATGGTGGTGCCTCGATGTCGGGGCCTGGCCAGGCCCAGGGTTGGGGTCGAGCTGCGGCCACGCGACCTCGTGGTGCAGTGTCCAAGATGGCGGCTGGGCCGAGGCAAGGCTGCTGATGACGGCTTGGGCCGGCCGATGTCGGGGTGTTCGGGAGCAGGCGTCCCGTTGTGGACGGGTTGCGGGTTGCTTCTGTGGGTTGCCGGGGTGGTTCTTCTGGTGACACCGGGAGAGCCGGTGTTCGGACCTTCTTATGCGGGGGAGGGAGCGGGCCCTTCACGAGGCCTGTCCAACATGCGTCCCCCCCAGCTGAAGGCAGGGAGAGTCACCCATCTTCTTGGGTACTCTCCTCGCCGAGGCGGAAAAAGCGTGACAGGCCGTCTGCGTTGGCGTGGTCTTGGCCTGGACGATGCTCCACAGAGAAGTCCATCCCCTGCAGGGAGATGGACCATCGCAGCAGTTTTGGGTTCTCCCCCCGCATCTGCATCAGCCATTGCAGGGGTCGGTGGTCTGTCTGTACCCTGAAATGGGTACCGAAGAGGTAGGGCCGGAGTTTCTTGAGGGCCCATACCACTGCGAAGGCCTCCCGCTCGATGGTGCTCCATCGCTGCTCTCGTGCCAGCAGGCGTCGGCTGATGAAGGCCACTGGTTGATCGACTCCCTCGGCGTTGAGTTGAGAGAGTACTGCCCCAATGCCATGATCTGAGGCGTCCGTCTGGACGATGAATTCCCGGCTGTAGTCGGGGGCCTGGAGCACGGGGGCGGTGCACATGGCGGCCTTCAACTTCTCGAAGGCCGCTTGACAGTCCGGAGTCCAGTTGACGGTTTTGGGGTTTTTCTTGGATGTGAGTTCCGTGAGGGGCCCCACAATGCTGCCATAGTCCTTTACAAACCGCCGGTAGTATCCGGTGAGCCCTAGGAAGGCTCGGACCTCGGTTTGGGTGACAGGAGGTTGCCAGGACTGGATGGCAGCGATCTTGAGCTGAAGGGGGGGGCCACCAGACCGCTCCCCACTTGGTGTCCGAGATAGGTCACGGACCCCTGGCCAATCTGACATTTGCTGGCTTTGATGGTGAGGCCGGCCTGCTGGAGGGCGTGCGGGACTTCTCGGAGGTGGTGAAGGTGGTCTGTCCAGTGACGACTGTACACAGCGATATCGTCCAGGTAGGCGGCGCTGAATTCTTCGAGGCCCGCCAATACCTGGTTCACGAGTCGTTGGAAAGTAGCTGGAGCGTTTTTCATGCCGAATGGCATCACTTTGAAATGGTAGTGGCCATCCGGAGTAGAGAAGGCGGATCGTTCTTGGGCCCTGGGGGTGAGGCCGATCTGCCAATAGCCTGCTGTTAGATCGAAGATGCTCAGATAGCGGGCAGCCCCCATGCGGTCAACCAGCTCATCCGCCCGGGGGATGGGGTGAGCGTCGGTTCGGGTAACAGCGTTCAGGCCCCGATAGTCTACACAGAACCGGAGCTCGGGGGCGGCAGCCTTGGGGACCAGTACGACTGGGCTGGCCCAGGGGCTGTCGGATGGCTCGATCACTCCTAGGGTCAGCATTTTAGAGACTTCGTCCTGGATGCAGGTGCGCACCCGATCTGGCACTCGGTACGCCCTGTGTCGAATAGGTGGACTATCCCCAGTGTCCACGTCATGAAGGCACCAGGGGGTGACCCCTGGGGTGAGGGAGAACAGGTTCGCAAATTGTAGCAGGAGAGCCCAACAGTCTTGGCGTTGTTCCGGGGACAAGGCCTCGGAGAGTCTGACCCCTTCCACTGAGCCATCTTTTTCACGGGTCCTCAGTAGGTCCGGGAGGGGCTCGGAGTCTTCTTCCGTCCCACTATCGGTTGCCATCAGTAGGCTGAGTTCTGAGCGCACGAAGTGGGGTTTGAGTCTGTTGGTGTGGAGGACTCGGAGGGGGTTCCGGGGGGACTCCATGTCTATTAGGTAGGTGACAGGGCCCTTGCGCTCTATCACCTTGAAGGGTCCTGTCCATTTGTCCTGCAGGGCACAAGGTTCGACTGGAGACATCACCCATACTTGCTGGCCTGGTTCGAACTCGATAGAGGAGGCATGTTGATCGTACCATTTCTTCATGTCCTCCTGACTGGCCTCAAGGTTGGCTTTGGCGAGTTCCCTGAATCGCCGGGTCTGGCTGCGGAGGGTCAGGAGATACTTATATACATCCGGAGGGGTCTTTTGGGGGGCCATCTCCCACCCTTCCTTGACCAGGCTGAGGGGGCCCTGGACGGGGTGTCCGTACAGGAGCTCGAAGGGGCTGAAGCCGAGGGATTTCTGGGGAACTTCTCGATAGGCGAAGAGGAGGCACGGGAGCAGCACGTCCCATTGGCGACGTAGGGGTTCTTCCAGGCCCATGATCATTCCCTTGAGAGTGCGGTTAAACCGGTCGACCAGTCCGTTTCCTTGTGGGTGATAAGGGGTCGTGAACCGGTAGGTGACCCCGCACTGCTGCCAGAGAGACCTCATGTACTTTGAGATAAAGTTGGTGCCCTTGTCGCTGACGACCTCCCGGGGGAAGCCCACTCGAGAGAAGATCCCCATCAGGGCTCGGCCTACCACGGGTGCTGTCACGGTCCGAAGAGGAATGGCCTCGGGATACCGGGTGGCGTGGTCCACCAGGACTAGGATGAACCGGTGCCCCTGGGCCGTTCGGGGGTCTAGGGGCCCCACAATGTCTATTCCCACCCGTTCGAACGGGGTGGTGACGACGGGAAAGGGTTGCAAGGGTGCTTTGATCTTTGGGCCGCTCTTCCCGCTGGCCTGGCAGGTGGGGCAGGCCCGGCAGTGGTTGGAGACATCATTCCGCATTTTGGGCCAGTAAAAGTGTGTTACCAGGCGGTTGTATGTTTTGTCTTGTCCCAAGTGTCCAGCAAGGGGGACATTGTGCGCTAAGTTCAAAAGAAAGTCTCTGAAACGGAGGGGCACCACCAGCACCCGACTGGCCCCCAGCTCAGCAATCCTTTGCTCGCTGTAGAGCAGGTCATTGTCCCAATAGATCCAGTAGGCCCCTGCGGTATCTCCTGCGCTCTGGGCGAGGGCTTGCTGCCTGAGTCCCTCGAGGGAGGGACAGGTCTTCTGCTCTTGTCGGAATTGTACCTGGGTGAGACCACCCTCTTGACGCCACTGGGCCAGTTCGGGAAGGTCCGGGAGTTGAACGGGCCCTTCTTTGTTTTGTTCTGGGGGATTGGTGCTTAGGGCGTCTCTCTCCGGGACGATCGGGGGAGGAGGTTCCGGCCATTCGGGTTCTTCGGGACTGGAGATGGCGCGGGCGGCCATGGACCGGGTCGTTATGCAGGCCCATTCAGGGAGGCCCAACATCCCCAGGTGCTCTCTCCTTTCGACGGCTGCCCAGGGGGAACTTTCGAGGTCGTTTCCCAGGAGGCAGTCCACTGGGGCATCATCGCGGACAGTCACCTTCAGCATTCCGGACACTCCTCCCCACTCGAAGGGGACGCAGGCCATCCGACACAGGCTTTCTGAGTTGTCGGCTGATCGGACGGGGCAAAGGACGTTTGACAAGATCTGCTCCGGGGTTACCAGATGACAGCGGACTGCCGTCACACTGGCCCCAGTGTCACGTAGGGCTTCAGCCCGGCGCCCATTTATGTTTACCCACTGGCTGTATTTTCTCGTATTGGCGGGTAGGGGAGCCCGCGGAATCATGTCTCTTTCCCCTAGGCAGACCAGGGACATGGCGGCTGGTTCCCACTCGGGCTGTTCCTGTTCGTATTCTTCATACTCCTCTGGGGCTTGCTCTTCTCCCAGGGCGGCGGCAGCGACCTGGCGGGGTATAGGATTCTGGTTCTTTGGGCAATTAGGGTCGTTGGCATAGTGGCCGGTCCGCTGGCACCGGTGGCAAGTAACGTTGGCTCGGAACCCCGGACGCATCGGGGGGTTTCCCCTGCCGGCCGGGGGCGGGGTGTTGGCGGGAGCCGCCGGGACAGCGTCTCTGCCCCGACCCTGGCCTCCTCCTCCTCGGGGGCGATGGGGACCTTGGTTGGTTCTGTTTGGCTCGCTGGGCCCGTTTTGGGCAACTCGAGTGCTTTCCCATCGGTCAGCTTCTGCGGCGAGTTGCCGAGGTTCAGTCAGTTTACTGTCGAGGAGGTGCTGCCTGAGCTCGACGAAGCAATTGTTGGAGAGGTGCTCCCACACAATGAGGTTAAAGAGTTGTTCGTAGGTGGTTACCTGGCTGCCCTTGATCCACCCCTCGAATGCTCTGCTGAAAAAGTTCACGTACTCCACCCAAGTTGTACCCGGGATCCGTTTGCAGTCGCGGAACCGCTGGCGGTACATCTCGGGCGTGAGCCCGTATCGAGTGAGGAGGGCGGCCTTCATGTGGTCATAGGACGTCATCTGATGGTCCGGGAGTTGAAGCAGGGCGTCGCGCCCTTCGTTGACGAACCTCCCCCATAACCCGGCTCCCCAGTCACTTCGAGAGATCCGGTGGGAGGTCATGGCTATCTCGTGGGCTTTGAACCACTGCTGGATATCGTCGCTCCGATAATATTCTCTGACGACATCCTTGGGGATGTGGACTTTAGGGTCTGTAGTGCCAGGAGTGTTCGGGTGCTCGGGCACCCCGAGATCTTTATTCTGTTTCCGAAGCTCTATTTCTGCTAGATTGCGCTCATGTTCGTAGGCTAGTTTTTTCTCTTCCAACTCCCTCTGTTTTTGCTTCTCTTCCCACTCCTCTCGGAGCCGCAAGTGTTCCAAGGTTATCTTTTGTTCCGCCAATTTCAGTTCTCCGTCCAACCGAAGTCGCGCCAGCTCTAATTCATGGAGTCTGCTTTTTTCTCGTTCTCGGATCTCCTCCCGGGAGAGACCCAATCTCCTTCCTCCTGTCGTAGTGGTGCTGGTTTCTGGCGCCTCGAGGTTTTGGGGTACGGTCGTACCCGTCTCCGCCCAAGATTCTAGGGCCTGTTTGAAGTCTTCTTTTGTGCTCAGTCCGGTGGTAGCAATGCCTAGTTCTATGCAAAATTGTTTTAGCTCTCTGTGGTTGTACTCTTCTAGTTTCTCCATCTGGAATTTTTCCATGGTTCCGCTCTCTTTTGTTGTCATTGTGGTTGAGTCGTGGGGTGAGTTACTCTCTGTACGATTACGCGTTGGTTCGGATCGCGCCGCTGGCCACCAATGTTAGACGAGACCCGGAGGGTCGGCCGAGGACAGGGGGAGAGGCCTCCGGTGAGGGCCGTCTCCTGCGATCGTACAGACGAGTAACTTCCCCCCCACAGATGGACACCACACAAGGATGAGGTCAACTCTTTATATACGATTCTTGAAGCAAGGTTATCAGCGATACAGTGAAATCAGGACACGAGGGTCCACTTAATTCTAGTCTCTGAGGGGGAAAGGGTAGCGGGACAGTCTTGGTACCTGTCTGGTACGGGGTGGCAAGATGGGTAGCTCACAATCCTCGAGCTCGGAGTTCTGGAAGGTCGGGCCGCGGCAGCGCCAGCAGGCTAGGACGATAAGTCTCACTTGAGAAGGGCCGCAGCAGCGCCAGCAGGCAAAGGCGATGGTTCACACAAGGATGGGCCGCGGCAGCGCCAGCAGGCAGGAACGACGTTTCACAAGGATGGGCCGCGGCAGCGCTAGCAGGTCCCGACGAAGGTGTAGGTTGCAGAGGGCCGCGGCAGCGCCAGCAGGCAGGAACGATGGTTCACAAGGATGGGCCGCGGCAGCGCCAGCAGGTCCCGATGAAGGTGTAGGTTGCAGAGGGCCGCGGCAGCGCCAGCAGGCAGGAACGATGATTCACAAGGCAGGGCTGCGGCAGTGCCAGCAGTCCGTCAAGGATGAGTTCTTCAAGGTGTCTCTCGACTCCAGGATACAACTGCCTTCCTGCTCTGGAGCTGCCCCAGTTATAGGTCTGGTCCCCTTTGATGTCCGGACCTTCGCGCTTGGAGGTCGGGAGGTCCGGGATGAGGGAGTCCAGACACCCAGCAGGGGGGTGGAGCCAGCGCCCGGGGAGGCCGGGGCGATCGGCACCTGGCGGGGGAGAGCCATCGACACTCCTTTCTCCCATTGACCTGCCAAGTGGTCCGTTCACCTCCTGGGTAGATGGTGGTGCCTCGATATCGGGGCCTGGCCAGGCCCAGGGTTGGGGTCGAGCTGCGGCCACGCAACCTCGTGGTGCAGTGTCCAAGATGGCGGCTGGGCCGAGGCAAGGCTGCTGATGACGGCTCGGGCCGGCCGATGTCGGGGTGTTCGGGAGCAGGCGTCCCGTTATGGACGGGTTGCGGGTTGCTTCTGTGGGTTGCCGGGGTGGTTCTTCTGGTGATACCGGGAGAGCCGGTGTTCGGACCTTCTTATGCGGGGGAGGGAGCGGGCCCTTCACGAGGCCTGTCCAACAAATCCAATAGCAAAGAATGAGTAGGAATGTTATTTATATAAAATACTAATAAAGTGAAAAAACCGTTCTCAAACATTTCACATTTAAAAAGAAATTAGCAAAGGCAGATGATGAAGACCAAGGAATTCTCTCTGGGGAGACAATGCTATATTTAGAGTGGAATAGTAGATGAGGAACATCTTTAACTGCAAAGTCGCAGTTTTATCACAAGTATTTTATACTTTTTGTAAGTAATTGGGTATTAGTTGAGCGAGGTGAGAATCCACTCATATAATATACACACAGGTACATGCATCAATATTGCTTTTTGCGATTCCTTAATTGCGAAAAATAAGGAATCGCAATGAAGGAATTGCAAAATGCAATGGATCAAGAAATCGCTAAATAAATTGCGATTTCTTAATATTCCTTAATTGCGACTAGCAAATTGCGAGTCGCAATTAAGGAATACCTCCCCATTCATTCCAATGGGCCTTGAGGCCCATAGGAATGAATGGGAAGACATTCTCAATTTGCGATTCGCAATTTGCGAATCGCAAATTGAGAATGCGATTTCAAGGGTGCAGGGGTGTCTAAAGGACACCCTGTTGCACCCCTGAAATCAATCTGTGCACATATGTTGTGCACACACATGCCCTAAGGGCATGTGTGTGCACAACATGAAACTTTGAAAAATGCACAAAAGTGCATTTTTCAAAGTTTTCGCAAATTACCATGAGGTTCAACCTCATGGTAATTTGCTCCCCCTAATTGCGAAATCGCTATTTTTTTTAAAGTTTCATGCATTGCATTTAAGGAATCGCAAAATGCGATTCCTTAAATGCAATCGCAATTTGAGAATTCGCAAATATTTGCGAATTCTCAAATTGCGAGGGCCTTCACCCTTCATGCATTCCAAAAGCAGATTTTGCGATCGCAAACGGCCGATTTTTGTGATTCGCACCGTTTGCAATCGCAAAATCCTTTGATGCATGTACCTGACAATCCTTATAAGGGTAAGCCACAACAGTCACTAAATTAACCTGTGTTTAACCCTCTGGAAACTTAGCACAAAGTAGTCAAGCTTACGTTAGAGGCAATGTGTAAAGTATGTATGCAACACTAAGACAATAATAAAATGAAACACAATGCAACACAAGAATAGACTCGAATCAATTCAGGAAAACAGAATCAATTTTAATAAACAAAATGACAATAAAAAAAATGAAATCCAATAAGTAGGAGTATGGACCAATCAGAGTAACCTGGCCCAGTTGGACCAGGTCAAAGGCCAGGTTCAGTCTGACTTCGATGGAATGTGGGTCGGTTACAGGACCAGGCTTGACCTGGTAAAGGTTACCTTCTAACTTAGTCCAGTTCCATTTGAGGAGCTTCCGATGGCACTTTGCGGTGGTGAGGGATCGTGAAGAGTTCGTTATTGGTGCAAAAAGCTGGTTGATTGTTGGAGCTTCACATTCTCTGGAATGTGGGGAAGTCATTGCTGATGTGAAGTGCACCATGTAGGTGAAGTCGGTATCCGGGGAAGCTGCATTGGCAGACGGCTGCAGGTCATGTGATGGCCTCGGTGAAGCCCACTCTCATTTTCAAGTTGACCAGTGATGGCACTTTTATGACACGAAGAGCCCATAATCTCTGGATTTTCACCTGGAGTCCATTTCTTGCAGTTTTTAGGTTGAATGAGTATGCCGAAACTACCCAAGGGTTTCGGATCTGGTGGGACACCTCTTAGGGTAAGGGCTAACTCCAGCAGAGGCCAGACGCAGGGTCCTGGCAGGTCCAGTTGGTGCTGATCAGCTGTGTAGTTGCAGATGAGGTATCAGGAAGTGTGTTGCGTCCCTTTAGTTCAAACAGGAGGGAAGATAAATGACCATTGGAATTACTTCTTGGATCGTAGGTTCAAGACAAGCAATCCAGTCTTCTTCCTTCAGACAGCAGGGGAGTACTTCTCCTGAATCGTATCTCTTCCCTGGGTTTGACTCCAATCTGTCTAGGGAGACAAAAGACAGGTATGCCCAGCTGTGGTCTACATTTGCCGGTGACAGGACAAAAAGTGCTATATAAACAAATGGTGACAGGGCAAGCATCTTCAGAAGTCAGACCCATTGAAGGTCAGGAAGGGCTGAGTACAACTCCCCAGGCCATTCAGCTCAGGGTAGGAAGACCCTTCCCTACACCAAAGACCCTTTAGTCTCCTATCTGGAAGGAATACACATCACACCACAAGAAAGCAATTAATGGTCATGTGACCCTGGACTCTGACAGAAAGTTGCATTTTGTTTAGACAGAAAAACTTCAACTTTCTAACAGTGGCATTTTCAAAGTAGCAATTTAAAATCTGGATTTACTATTACAGAGGATTCTAAATTACAATTCAAATGAGTGAAAGAAGTATATATCTGTCTACTCTCAAACTGAAGTTATCACTTATTCGTAAAAGTAATAAGGTGATGCAGTGTTAGGCTATTGGAGAGTTAGCACTGCTACAGTGAAAAACGACTTGGGTACGTTTTCACTGCCAGGACATGTAAAACATAAGAACACATGTCCTACTTTTTAAACATCATGCACCTTGCCCTGGGAGCCTTGAGGGCCTACTTTAGCGGTGACATACAAGTATTAAAAAGTAAGGTTAAGGCTTAGCAGAAGGTTTATTTAGCCAAGTCAAAATGGCAGTTAAAACTGCAATACATGCTGCAGCGGTAGGTCCGAGACATGTTTTACAGTCCTACTGTACTGAATTGCACAATGAGTGTTGCAGCCCACTTTTATAATTTAATTTACAGGCCCTGAAGCAGTTAGTACCATTTACTAGAGACTTAAAAGTAAATTAAATGTGGCAATTGGATGTATACCGATTTTACCAGGTTTGGAAGGGAGAGCAGCACAAGCACTTTACAACTGGTGAGTAGGGGTACAGTGTGCAGCAACCTAATGCCAGCAAAACCATATTCAGAAAATAATATGGGAGTGAATGAGAAACTCTTGGGCAATATCGCACAAAAGATGGTCATACCCAACTCTATTGTATATGAAAATAATATTTCTTTGCTGGCATAGTTGCACATTGCTATAATTATGCATACCTCCCCTCCATATATTTTATAACATCTGAAAGATGTCAAGCTACGTAGACATTGTGTCAAAGCAGACCTTTCTCAAAATGATACACAAATGTACACCCACATAAACATTCACGTACACCCAGATTCATTTCAGCATTAAGCAAACCTTACGTGTAAATCATTGCTCCACATTTTTGGACACAGCTCATCTTCATGGCATTTTATTTAGAAGAAAACGCAGAGAAATGTTAACCAGGTATGGTTATTTTAACCCCTTCGAGGCTAATGACGAGCTGGGCTCGTCATGGCGCTTACCTGCCGTGCGCTGATGACAAGGCCAGCTCGTCATAAAACAATGAAAAACAATCATCTGCAGCGCAGGACGGGAAAACGCCTAGCAGCCATGGGGTTAAAAATAGAATATCCGCAGTAGTTTAATTGTGATGTGTACTGCTTGACATGCCCCAGGCAAGAAGAGATCTTGATGCAAATGTAGACTTACTGGAAAAAGAGGCAGGAACAGTCTAGGAAAATACTGCAGGCTGAATAAAGGGTATGGCCTTAAGTAGTGTGCGAAATATCGCAAGACAAGAAACCACTTATGAGGAATGACTCGTCATATTTTAAAATGAGAATCAGTCTGCAAGTTGTATTGTTGCTCGATCTACCTCAATATTTTCTTTCATAACTATGTATATAGGTGTGAGGAAGGCTTTTTTTTTAAACCTTTGGGACAGGTCGATTTCTATTTAAACATGTGCAAGTGGCCTCGATAAGTGCTAAACCAACCAGCCTTCTCAAGGTCGGCATGTAGGCTTCCATGTTATTTCCAAGCCGCTTGCGCCACCTGTACGTCACTTTTCCATGTTAAAAATGACACAAAAGTGGCACAAGTGGCTTGTAAATGAGCCCCAAAGTGTTTAAGCAAAGTTAAAGAGGTTAGTGACAATATGCGCAAAGTGCCCCATGGAAAAAAAACGATTTAAACTGCAAACGTTAATCTTTTTTTTAATATATATATATACTAGCAGCCTGTCCCGACGTTGTCCGGGCATGCTGTAGCCGACGCCACTGTACCTTAACACGCTCCAGCGGCGAACGTGTTTGTCCGGTGTTCGGTCCATCCCCGAACATGTTTGGCCGCACCAGCCTACGCCACTGCAATATGCGAACGTGTTTGTTCGCTCCATCCCCAAACGTGTTTGGCCACTCCAGCCTACGCCACTTAGATGCACAACATTGCGTCAACGTCCAATGCCCAAAACAATGCTAAAGGACACGCCCACTCGTATTGAAACTCTAGTCCCACACAGAACGCTTCTCTTTTGCCGAATCCCACAATGCACACGCCTACAACGGATTACTTTTCACAAAACGTTCTTTCCCCCTTCTAATGTATATGTTGGGCTGCTGTATAGTCTATGACCATCTGCTGATACTGTAGTTTGCAATGCTGTATTGGGTGTTCCGATTGGTGCTGTAGTCCTTGAACTTACCCGCTTCAAAGGTTTGGGCTCTCTCTTTATAATAGTAGTATAGATACACGTGATAGTTATGTGCACTTTCTGAAAAGGGCACACACAAAAAATGCTGGAAAATTAAGGCTGGGAGAAGGCACCAGCCAAATAGTACAAATGAAAGCTTGAAAATCAATCATTGAAAAAGTCATTTCTTTTTGTGCTTAGATCAAAATGTTTGTGTCTTGCATCAATATTTGATATGGAATTCAGTGTCTGACCTCTCTCTTTCTTTCATTCTAGGAATAATATAGCAAAGGTTACTTGGATGCTTATCGAACTAGTAAGTGCATATTGAGGCATCGCAGTTTTTTATATCTACTGGGTTTGATGTAGTTGTCAAACAGATTGCACCAGTGGTCGTATGGATAGTTCGTTTTTAACTGAAAGTGCATCCTGGGAGCTACTATCAGTACATCAATTTCAACTTATGAAACCAATTTGGCTCCTCAAGAATTACAGAGACAATGTTTTCCAAAAATAAAGGTTGATTACAAATTTGAAAAAGCTACAGTTATTAATTCAGTAATCAATAAAGTAAATAAGCATTACATTCAGTACTGTTAGTCAGTCCTCCTAGATATATCAAGTAAAGGACAGTGCAAATCATTATAAAAATCAAAATGAGAGTATATATAGATTAAAAAAGGCATCTGAAAATGGCAAAGGTTAAGTCCTAAGCAAAAGGTATCAGTCTGAAAGAAACAAAGTTAAGATTTAGGGTAAAAGGCAAAAACATTAAAGAGTCGGGTACTTAGAAGTAAGGGTTATCGAGTTGCAAAGTTACATAAAGGTATTCCCTCAGCTAAGTCAGGACAGGATCTGCTGTAAGTTAACTAAGATGCACAATTAAAAAAATACATTTTGTAAACACCTTCTTCTCACAGTCTCCCCAGAGATGAGGTTAATCAGGTGGTGTCGTCTTCCTGGAGCAGGTAAACTCCCCTCTTTCCCACCATCAAACAAAGTCACACACAGCTACTAGACCTTGAGTGCATCCACAATCTGGACTGCCTGGTACAGTGGGATCTTCTTATCTCCTGCGCACAGTGTAAATCACAGCAGGCTGTCAATTAGCTTAACTTTCCTATTAGCAAAATGATGAGATATTCTTTAACCATTGAAGGTTTTGTAACACCTGACAACTGATAGAAAAACGTGAAAACACAATTTGAAAACAACATTAGCTTAGCAAGGAAACTTTGAGAAACTTAGGCCTAGTAGTTAAGACAACTTTATAAATGCGCTTTTGGAGAAGTCAAAATATTTTTCTGTCTTGTAGTGTTTTACAAGGACTTAAGAAACATAACTGATAACTTTGAAGTTCATATTGACACTCGAGTATAATCCATTCTTTAAACGTGTTTTGTGAACTAGTCACACATTATAATTGTAAAATAATATTTTAGTAGCAATTAGTTATTCATGATGTTGAGAATTTTGATATAATGCACTTTACAATCCCTAGATATTCTGTATTATAGAAAATTGAAAGGGTCAGTACAGCACAATCCAAATTGCACGTGTTTCATCAGTACAAAGTTCGTCCCACACGCCTGATAAAGTCTCCAGTCGCGTTATCAGGCGTATGGGACGCTGTCGCTCAGGATCACGGATGTTGGTGTTATTACTTTGACCAAACCTATACTGCTACGAGGAAGCGTGTGGTTCTCCAGTCGCGTTATTAGGCGTGCTGGACGTTGTCGCTCAGGATTACGGATGTCATTGTTCTTGCTCTAACTTACTTACACTGCTAGAAGTTACGGGTCGCACCTCTTACCTTATCTCCTTTTTTCATCATTTTGTGATCAGGACCCAGATTGGTTTATTACACTTTCACTAATCAAGGACTTGTCTGGCTTAGATTTTTCCTGCTTGCTACCACGTCCACTTCTACAGTGACTGACAAATTTTTCGGGGTATTATACCACATCAAGCGGCCTGTTTCATCTAAGATAATTGTTTGCCTTGAGGAAGTCTGGGCACGAACTTTGTACTGATGAAACACTTCTTGTCTGCTTTGGCTGCTTTTGACGCTTGAATTCGAATACATGAAAAAAAAAAAGAAAATCACATGCATAAAGTCTTCGATTTGGTCATCTTGTCCTAACAATAATGTATTGATGTATTACTGTTACTGTATTATTGAAACAATTTTGCGACCAATAAGTCATCCTGAATATTGCAATTTAGATTGTGCTGTACTGACCCTTTGACTTTTCTGTGTCAGCAGGTCATTTTGATTTGCTTTAGTCACTCTTGGTAGTGGGTGACAGTGGTCTCTCTAGCACTCCAGTTGTACTTACAGCAACGGTGACATTTCTGTGCCCTGACGAGTAAGTTCTTCTACATTTATATATATTTTGATGTGCAATTACTCCCTTTTAGGGAACACCACTACCGATTGTTTTTTCATATTCTGTATTATACCCCGTGTGAGACAAGTTAGCCTAATGCTAGGGCTGAAAATTGTTTAAATCATTTTCTCGTTGGCGTTTAACTTTATTTTACTTTTACTGTGAAATGTTGTATGTATCTGTGTTCCCACTGCAGGTGGACAGGACATGGTTAGTTTTAAGAAGGGTCTATTGTTCAGTCGATAGCTAGGCATGGGAAGGAATGTGATCATGAAGAAGAAATTGATTCTCAAGGGACATGGAGATGGAACCAAGGACATGTGGGGAGTTTACCGTGTGAAGCATGAGGTGGAGAAAGGAGTCGATGAAGGCCGCTGGGATGATGGAAAGTTACCCACAGGTTACACAAGGTGCCTATATGAGACGGCAGCTTTTGTACTAATGAAGTTACGGACAGCTGACACTTCTCTTGCAGACGCTTCGAGGTACAGACCTCTCTCGTGTAGCTTTAGGCTTCAACCATAGTTAAGGTTTCCTCTTAGGAGGACTCTGACGGCTTACTTACATTTTTGCCTTTAAATAACCTATGTGGCTATAACTGAATTGGTAGTTTTCATTTTGTTGCATAGGGTGAACCGGTTTCGGAGATTTGGATTCCTCCTATTCTCTTTGTTTATTTATACTACTATGTTAAGATTGATATATTTTAATCTGTTTCAACATTTACAATAAACAGACTAACCAGAATCCTGTTGTGGACTTGAGTTCCTGAAAAATTCTTGTCTTGGAGTAAATGAGTTGAGGAATTCCTTACCTCTCATGCTGCTTAAAAAGAACCATCGACAATAAGTCGAGGAGGCAAATTTCCACGCTAGCACCTCACACCCCTGGACCCCTGGATCTAGTATGCAGCGCTCTTGTTGAATGCAGTCTGGCACAGGACTCTGTTCAGGAACAACGCAACTTGAAGGAAACTCCCTGGTGCACTCTCACTTCATACTCTATGGTCAATTTCGCATTACGCACTAAACACTATGGACGATTTCGCCATCATGCATTGCACGCACGAGAGACAGAAGGACAGGCAGCCCACACTGCTGTCCCCATCATAAAACCTTAGAATTCTGGGAAAGATGGAAAAAACAAGAACATTTCAGACATTCAACACAATTCTACCTTCATGTATCCTAAAGGGAAGAAGCTGAACCTAACATCTCTCATTTGGCCTTCAGCATCCCTCCATGAACCCTGCTATTCCAAAGAATACAGCTTTGATCATACTACCTTACACGTAAGTGTAAAGCTACAAAAAAAAGGCAATTTCCAGCACAAAGCACAGTGGCAGAACAACACACTGGCATCTGCCTTGGTGATAGAAATCCTCTTTATTCGAGATATAAAAAATCGCACCCACTAAGTACTGCCGCCATGCACATTCCCCAGAGCAGATACATCCTGGTGCACCTTAAAGCGTTTTAAATCGCCATAGGTCTCAGCTCTTGTGTTCCTAAACAGTTAAAAATTCATGCAGAATTGAATTTGCCAGAAATAATTTGGCACAGCTACACAAAGGCAATACATCAATTTGACAGAACTTGTCTCTCCAATCTGCATACCAGGAAGGTTTTCATGTCAGGCTCAGAAGGGTTTTTTCAGTTTTTCACAAGGTGTAACTGACTCTAGGGGTACAGTGATTTTCTCTACTCACATACCAGAGTCATTGAAGTGTGCTGCACTTATGCAGTTTGCTGTTTTTTTAGGTATGCATCAGACAACCTTAGCTGTGTGCTAGAATTCATGTAATAAGAATCCAAAAAATACACAAAGTGAGACTTTTAGCCTTCTTCTCCTCCCCCCTAACACGACTTACCTTCATCCATTGGTTAAAGAAAGTGTCATTTTCATTTTGAATCGGACAGGAGGAATATTTCACTCTCACTTTTACCTTTAGGATACTGGGGCCCAGATTTACTACGATTTGACACAACACGATGCAACACAGCAAGACAACTTGCTCTACTGTGTCATATGGAGAGAGCAGGATTGTGCCATATTTACTAATGTATGGCGCATTTTTGCTCTCTTTGCGCTGGTGCACACAGTACAGCCTAGCGCCAATGTAGGCCCCCCCCTTGTGCTATGGTGCAAGAGTGCCTGCATGCCACAGGATCATTTGTGTGCAGGCAGGGACATCTTTCTGCACAAAAACAAACCCCAGAGGCATTTTTCTCTTTCCCCAAGCACTGCAGAATGTGGCCCATGTGGAAAGAGAAAGCACAAGTAGACTTTCAGCGACTTGCACTGCCTCATGTTACTGGAGATTTAGTAAGGCACGCAGAGCCACACACGGTGGCTTTGTGTTACTTAGTAAATCTCACCGAATCCCTTATGTTGCCTTGCACAGTCTTACGTGATGCAATGGCAATGCAAAGGCTTTATAAATCTGGGTCTGGGTGTGTTAGTCCGATTGCATAAACAGTTTCTCCCAAAAGAAGTGAAGCAAAGCATTGATGCACTGCAACAAGTTCTTAATTTGTGCCCGTGTTTTCTGGTGCTCAGCACCAGCACTCATTTCATAACACCGGCAGATATTTAATGCAGTCCATCACATGGTGGCACTGTCCGTCTATTTCTTTAATAAAAAGCAGATGAGCAAAGTGTTTAACAATTAAATATACAAGTAAAAGTAATAATACGAGGGTTCTTAGGCCATTCTTAAAGCTTTAGGTTACCTAGTACAGTCCAACTTGAAACATTTGTAGGACTGGAATAGCAAGTAGGTGTTGTTGGTTCTGGTATTTGGCAGCGCTGGCTGGAATCTGAAGTGGGACAAGCAGCAGTGCCTTCCTTAGAAATATTTTGAGCCCTGGCACTTAATATTTTAGAAATTAAGCACTGACTGCTACGTAAGAAATTTTGCATATCTAAAGATATTCCCCACTCTTGTTGATACTCACAAATGGAGATTATGCTTGCTACACTCTTGCTGATGTTGCACTAGGGGTGATTGTGCACCAAATACAGATTGTACACTTACATTTGAATTTGCTCTTGAATGTGGTACCAAAATCCTGTTTACTTTAGACCAATGTAGATTTTGCACCTAAAAATAATCTTGTACCTGAAACCGATTTTTACACCTTAATGTGAGTTTGTGAGTTGTGCTACTAAATGTTTTTCACATTCATGCCATATTGGCACCAAGAGAGATTTTACACCTCAGCGTGCCCTTAAAGAAATGTAAGCTCAGAGTGTAGTAGCCACGAGCTTTTCTGCTAGGTCTTCTGCTAGGATGCATTACCCTGCATTGCTCGAAAGGCTCCGTAATTTGAGGATATCGACCCCCCTGCCATATACATTTTCAGTTTGCAAGACTAGCTATGTCGAGGCAAGCGCTGTTGCTGAAATATATTATCGTGACATTAGGAGCAGGGTGATATTCGTGAGAGTTGACAATGCAGGCCTGGTTAAAAAAAGGGCTTATAGATAATTTATTGGTGAAATAAGAATCAGGCGAAATAGGACAAACCCTATTTTGCTTTAGATTCAAGTTTAAAGGACGGGTCTGGGAAAAAGTGTCAGCCGTGTCATTAAAGACGAACCTAATACAATTTAGGAAATACAAACGTGGGACGTTAATTGGTGCTCACTACGGTTATTTTGCTTCGCAGTAGTGTCTAGTAACGGGGCTACAACCACAGATTAGGCAAACACTTTGACAATACATCTTCAACAATTGCAGATATTACAGGGAAAAGGACGATGGAATCCTCAGCAGTTTGTCGATTCCAGAAATCGCCTGTGCAATCTAGATATTGCTTTCACATCTCCTGGAAATGTCCCCTCATTTAAAAATATGAAGAATAAGCTAAAACAAATCTTCAGAACAAATAGCATGGGGCCGTGTGACAGGCTGGTAAGTTTCTGCACTTTGGCACTTTGACCCACAGACTACGTTGGTGTATGAATGATGATGTCTACATTATTAGCATTTGCAAAAGTGACGATATTATCTCGGTGGAGAGTAACAAGTGTTTTGATATTTGTTTTAGTTATATAAATACTGTGGCACTTGGAGAAAGGATTGTTGCAATGCTGTAAACTGCAGCGTTTGAATT
Source organism: Lissotriton vulgaris (assembly GCF_964263255.1). Lineage (NCBI taxonomy): Eukaryota > Metazoa > Chordata > Amphibia > Caudata > Salamandridae > Lissotriton > Lissotriton vulgaris. Next base: position 1,580,822,137 of record NC_141689.1, on the reverse strand, counting down.
TACAGCTATCAATCTGTGTACGTCTTGTATTATTGCTATTTACGTTTTACCTTTTACAGAAAGTGATGTAGCAAGGGAGGGCAGGGGGGCGCCCCGGGCCGACGTGTTTTAGGGGTGGACGCCTTCCCCCTGCTCTTACCTGCGGCGGCGCGGGGCAGCAAACGCAGGATTCGATTGCCAGCACCCGCCTCCCACTCTTACGGCTACCGTGGGGTGGCAAAGGCTGGGAACACCACAGGCAGCAAATGGCCTTATTACACCACTGGTTACAGTATATAAATGTAATAACAAGTAAAAAAAAGTTATACTGATGCACACAGAAAGTGGACACCCCATAGCTGCATATTGTAGCTGTTCCCTGCTGAATCTGCTTCTCAATATCAATAGCCTACACATTTTTCACATGATCGCGCTACACCACAACACCCCAGGATACCTAGCGAAGAAACTCCAGCTATCGGGAGGGAATCGGCCAGCGAGGAGTACTGAAGAATTTCTACTACGGCCAGCCTTTTTCCACAAGAAAAAAACCTATGACAGAGCGTTCTCAGGAGCTGCCCCCAGAATATGGAACTCAATTCCTCCTATCATCAGGAAGATCCAAAATGTGGAAGCATTCAAGCGAGAGTTAAAGAGCTTTCTGATGAAGAAATACACTACCTAGAATTGATCAGTCACGAACTGACAATGAACTAAATATCATACTTGTTTACACACTCTACCTATGATAGAAAATATCCACCTCTGACTTTATTTATCATCTACCTCCTATCATCTACCTCATATTTGCTTACACATCTTCTCGTGATTGAATTATATCCAACACTGACTATATTTATTACCTACCTCTTATTATCTACCTCATATTTGTTGTCTGTAGAACTGTTTGATATATATGTCTTTCGTCCACGCCTCATATGTGATTCGTTCCGATGCCCGTATAACTGACTGATATATATTGTCTGTCGCATACGCCTATATGTTAAGCGCTCTGATACCCACGGGTCTTGTTCGCGCTATACAAAACTTTCCAATAAAATAAAATAAAATACTATGGAGCTTCACATCAGATCAGACTCCAGGATGTATGTATCAGCAACTAAGATATCATATTCTCCCCTGCCTACTCATAACTCGTTCGTGACATTCAAGCCAAGTTGATTATCACATCACCTCTGAGACCGCCGTACACGAGGGGAATATCAAAAGTTAGAAATGAATTGAGGGAACAGTGATAAAACCTGTCTGGAGCCTACATCGGCCAACTATCAAGCAAGAATTTTGATTGCCCATTCTGCGCAGTAACATCTAATGTGAAAAGGGATATGCGCTTCAATTGTGTTCTGGTGGACTATCCATCGTCTTGCATGGCACGTAGAATAAAGGCTTCTACGTCAGCCCTGATGAAGCCCTTTTGGGTGAAACGCGTTGGCTGTGATGGCCATGAATAAAAGAAGAATTTTTCAAGAAGACAAGTCTCTCTTTCAATCTATGTGATCCGTGTGCATATTGTATGCTATTGACTTTGTGCCTCTTTGAGCGTTTGTAGCCTACTCATAACTAATTCAGGTACAACATACACACAGCCATAATGACCAATTTATGAATATTAATCAGTGAAAAATATCAAAGTCTCATTTTGGGTGCTAATGATAGAGACCTAATTATTATTTTTATTTTTTTTACTAACAAACATACCATCCAGAACTGATACACTGTGCATTATCTTCACAGTCTCAAAGAACACAAAAATCCTTTACAGGATATAAATGCACAATCTAAGGTTGCCATAATCAGAAACGTGCTATGGATCATCCTGTATGTAACAAGAGACAATCCTTATATATCAACCGCCACATCTTCAACACATTGTTTGATAACCTAGAGATATTAAAAACTTTTTCTGTGGCTAGGTATGGTAACAGTGATGCCCTGTCTATAATGTCAACTGACAAAAGCACCACTAGCTCACCCCCTCGACTCCCTTAACTCCCTTAACTCCCTAATATCAGTCATAAGTCTGAAAACTGCACTCTTGCTCTCTCTATCTCTCGTTTTTGTCTCTGAACTGCAAATTCAGTCCAGGGACTGCCATACTAACTTCCATTTTTACACCTATTCATTAAGAGCCCAACAGCCTCCCCAACCTCAGTGTTTTGGAGCATTCCTCCATGCAGATTATCTTTAAGGTTTCCGTATCACCCAATATCTTTGTGAGTGTGGCTTACTGGTTAGAGGTGGCAGACCCGGAAGCAGGAGTCGGCCCGGGACCAGGGTTCAATTCCCAACGCGGCAGGGTCGTGGACCAGGGACAGCGGACTCGATAATTCTCACCTCGGTGCCTACTCTAACCAGGGGTCCCACTCGGCAACTCTGGGCATTAGCTTGCCTAATCTCCACAACGGCCCCATCAATGCCGGGGATGCCTGACTCAACCTTGGGGACTCCCAGTAGGGACCATCCCACAGGGAAAGCCAGGACGGGTTCCCCAGCGGTATACCGCGCCAGGATACTCCGGTAGTAGTTGTGCGCATTACAAAACAGCATATAACATAACATAGCAAATTTAATAATAAATTCTAGTAGCTCAATCAAAGATCAATATGCAGAAGAAACCTCCAAAGAATTAGCTCCTCACAACCAAGTTACCCATCTCCTAGATGTCCCACTAAAGCTGTTGTCCAGAATGGCAGGTTTGCAATCTCTAATGGCACTTTCATATCTATCCTTATCCAAAACTGTAACCTTGACCACAGAGCACTCAAGGACTCCTGGTTTTGAAAAAACACAATACAACTTTCATACTAAGGGCCTGATTACGATGTCAGACGGACCTGAGTCTGTCTGACATCGTTTGGGAACTGGGACCAACCGACCTCCTTTCGGCAGTCCCAACCCAGCAATTAGGATCCGACCGAACACTGCTCGGTTGCAATCCTATTCTTTGCAATGGGAGCATGCATTCCAACCGGAATGCATGCTCTATTTGTGAAGAGCTGAGGTGTAGTTCATCCTTGCACCCCGTGCGTGCCTGCCATCAGGTGCAGGGATCAACAGGGGGCACCATAGGTGCCCACTAGCCACCATTCGGAGGCCTTGCAACCATTTGGGCCCTGCTGAGGGCCCCCAAAGTCGGATTCCCACAGCCTTTCTGTGTCAGAAAGACCGGCACAGAAAGCCTGTGGGAATCTGCCACTGTAATCCCTTGGGCGGAAACTACCGTCCTTGGGATTACAGGTCCCTTTCCGAATGGTAGACAGGCTTTCCTAACCCATTGTAAACCATTCACAAAACCTGTTTGAGTTAATTTCCAACCAACTCCATTCAAATGGGTCGGTCGGAAATTAATCAAAACAGGAGATTACGATGCTCTAGGAACAGTTCTGATCGAGGGTCGGAGTAAGTTCCTAAGGTATCGTAATTGGGCCCTCATTTGCAACATCCTCCAACTGGCTATAGCAGATATAATTGATGGAGCGGGAGTGGAGAAGTTGTGTCTTTATTGGCAAGGAGACCCTAAAATGCAAGCTGATTAACTGAGTAAACTCCCGCACATTCTACTGCTTTACTGTGGAGAATACAAACACAACACATAAACCACCAAGGCTGAACATCGTAATCCACATACCTTGAAGCATAAATAGTTTACTTTATGGCTCCCATGGATTAATTTACCTTCTCTTGTGATCTAATTGTCCTGGAATATTTCAACCTCCACTCAGAAAAAGACACATATCAATTCCTAAATCCTTGCTGTTGGGCAACAACCTGCTACAACATTGCACCTTCCCCTGCCCACACTAAGGGCTTTAACTTATGCCTGGATTTTCAAAAGAAACAACCACATACACATGTCGATTCCTCTCAAATTGTATTGGCCAGACCAACTATTCATTCCATTCAAAATCCTGACCTTAACAGATCCTCCCTAACCTAAACCAGACACAGAAATGGTAAAATATAGAGCCCACTAATACACTGATCACAAGCTATTTCAAATTGAAGAGGTCTTGCATTAATGTGCTAATCCATGCAAACATAGGCTTGCACAAATCGGCATAGTCTATTCTATGCAACCAGTCTCTGTTGTCTGTGTCCTGCTAAGTTTATTTTTGTAACTTTATGGTGCTTGTATCATACAGCACAGAGAGATTCGAATCTAAAATTGGAGCACCCAGAGAGGTTGGTTGCACAGAAACATGGCACAAATAGTGTATATACATTTGTGCATGTCTGTGTTTCATGCAGAAGCATGCTAACGGGGAAATTGCATGTGTGCCACATAATCCCCAAGCCTAGTCCTCAAACATATATACTTTCAAATTATTTCATGGCAATATTAGCATACAGTGGTGTAAAACCCAAACCCATTACTGTACCCAGCATTGCAAAATAAATCCCCATTAAAAAAATAATAACTTTTTTCCAAAATAAATTAAGACCCATGAATCAACATTTTGGTATGTTAGAGGTATGATGCACCACTGTCTGACAGAATATGCAACAATACTTGAAGTTAACTATTATGTTGATAGGTCATATGTAAAAATTAAAAAACCTAAATGTACTGTTATTCAGTTGTGTTTCATTGGCAGAATATCTTGCCCTGCAATCAAATATTTGGTATCTCAAAAATAAGATGTAAGGGCTGTTTGTTTTCATAGGACAGGAAGACTTCATTAAAATGTTTATATCTATTTTCTGTAAGCGAATCCAATAGTACTTAGACTTTTGGTAATATCACCCAGAAGTAAAATCTAAAACTGGTAAAAATTAGGTAAAAAGAAACTAGGTAAAAAGTAAATTATTGGATTAACAGGAAACGAAACCTCCAAAAAACTCAATTATTCCTAGTAAATAAAGCATTAAAGCATCTACTCACCTAGCAGCTTGCTCACTTTTGTCATCAATGACTTTGTTGATTCAATATTAACTATGATCTAACATTCTCTATCAATCAGCTGTCTGTAGGTTTCCACAGCATACCAATCAACTAGTTAAAGAATCACATTGCCACTCCTTTCAGAGGGCCTAATGACTATAATGTTATAATGTTTCAAGCTCTCAATAGCCTTAAATTATGTTGCTCTGTTTCATATGTTTCTTTGAGAATAGTGCATAACAAGTCGCCCATAACACTTTTTCAAAAATCACATCTGGATCATCTTGAACATATGGAAAAAATGTGGACTAAACCAACTCTTAGAAACCCTTAATGCTGTCCTTCCAGTCTTGCAGAAACATGTTACAGTCAATCATCATCTTGGCATAGCCAGCATTCTCATTTATATCAACCTACTGTAGCTAAATCCCTTATAGACAGCTCACTCTGCCAGCATCCAGACAACGCTGGTGCACAAATGTACCCCCAAAATAACCCTGGTGTGATACACTCATGATTCAGTCTGCATTCATGTACATAATGCTGGGGATACCCATGTGCCACACATTGCTGCAGTAATACATGTGACATCACATGTATTAAAACATTGAAGCAGGTCGGTAATATGGGTCTGATTCACAAACTTCATTTTGTAGTACATAGAGTAATGCTACAGTATTATGACTTACTTACTACAAAATACCATTCACAAACCTACCAGGGTAAATCTCATCCCTCTCCTCGCCTATCTTTTCTATGGGGAGATCCTCACAAATATAAGTTTACTACTTAGGGGTCGATAACGATGCCATCCAGAAAAGCTTGAATCCGATTTAGAAGCCTTGTTTCTGATAGACTCAGACACATTTACGAATACCGATCATGATGTTCAGAAAGAGTTTGAATGGTCCAACTCGGTACCAAACAGGATTCGAAGTAATGCAGTCAGTCGGAGGCAACTCCTACAGGTTTATGTGCCACGTTTCTGGACGAGTGATTAGGATGTTGGATTCAGACAGCCTTTCCAAATCGGTTGTTAAGACATGGATCAGCTGTCGAAATCTGACTTTGGGGGACCGTAGCAGGCCCCCCTTCACCCAGGGCCCTCCGAATCGGGCCCATGGGGGTACCATGGGTCCCCCCTTTACCTGCATGAACAGAGTGGCAGACACATCAGTGTTCAGACACACCATAATTAGTCGGTTGGACTACTTGAAACCAAGTCGTTCGGAAAGCATTCTGCAACCGATTCAGTTGGACTGTTTTCCGGACGACATCGTAATCGGACCCTTAGTAATTAACCTGGGAGGGACCAGGGTAGTATCTGGCAAAGGTGGAATACTTACTACTAAATGGGAGAGGTATAGAGATCAGCAAGGAGAGGTATAGGGAGTGTTTGGGAGGGGTTTAGAGAGGGATGTGCACCCACCCATAAAAGAGTAAGCCCATGATAGTCACAAACTGCACTTCTAAAGTTGCTACAGCCAAAAATGACCCAAAACAGTAGAAAATGTACTTCAGCTCAGACCTGGAGTAGATTTAACACCACATACAGCCAACTACTGGTACTGCAGCACACTCCCATAGAAAATAATGGCAGTAGGGGCTTATAATACCCAATAGGAAGTAATGTTATATTAAATGAAATTAAATAAACTATTTAACGTATAAACAAATTTATTTTAATGCTAAAACAATTCTAGCAATAAATTACTATTGTTATTTTATTTTACTAACCTTTTTTGAATGACAATATGAATGTACTGTTACTGTTTATTAAATTATAATTGAATTTTTTAAGAAACTCTATGCATCACTTCTAATAATTATAAATATGTAATAAGGAAATATATTTTTTACTTTATGTGTGATTATTTTTCATTTAAACTTCGGAAAAATAATTCTAATTTAATATATTAAAAATAAGAAATGGTACTTTTTAGTAAATCTTTTATTATGACAAGGGAACTGAGAAACTTTAAATCAAAGTCACATTTTGGGGGAGGAAGAGGTTAGTAAGGTCACTACATTTAATTATTTAGGAATTATGTATGCTACATCATTGCAGTGTAGAAATCTGATAAATACCAGATTGCAGCAATTTGCAAGGGTGACTGAGGAAATATTAGGTTTTGTCACTAAGCTCAGCCACAGCCCCATGAAGGTGATGCTGCAACTGTATGGTAGCAAATGTATTCTAATAGCTCTTTATGGGGCAGGTATATCGGATCACATTAACTCTGGAGCCCTTCAAAGAGTGGAAAATGTATTTTTATGAATACTCCTTTCGGTACCCACGAGCAGTGCCACCCACATTTGTAACACTGAATTAGGGGTCAAATATACTTCAGACAGTATACGATTAGCCCCTCTTTTATTATGGATTAAAATTTGTCTCTCACCACAGGCGACTTTTTCAAGATTTGTATTAAAATTAAAAGACTGCCTAGAGCAGAAAAAATTCCTTCTCGTATAATAAACAGACCACTTCAGTTTTTGGTATCCCAGAATATTTTGCTAATATTGAGATGATTGATAATAGCAAATCAAGGATTAAAAGCTTGTTCTTAAACTAGTAGATAAAGGAGAGGGCAAAACAATTCCAAGCTATGCTAATTTTAGTCACGTTACGTATAATCCCCTTATAACTTCCCTTATTATACAACCCTACATGGTTACCGCAAGTAATTCACAAGATAACTTTTATTTGACTCACTTTCACCTCACTACTTTGCACTTCTTGTTAGTCTTTCCTATTCAGGGAGCCTAGTTTGCACATCTGCCAAACTGTTCCTGCAACAATAAGCTTCAGCAAAGTAGTACTCATCTTACATTATTTTGCACGTTATATAGCATCTTACGAAAACATTTTTAGTGCCAATTCTTCAGGCATCTACAATTAGAAGTGTAAGCAAGGCATGATATACTTACAACAACTTGAAACCCAAGAAATAAGATGCATTGAATAAAATGTTATATGCACAAGTTTAGTAATGAGGAAAAGAAATGCATTGGTGCCATGATTAATATTTGCATGATTATTTATTTGGACATCATTGGACATGGTATGCAAAATGAGCTAAACTTTAATATATTATACATTCTATTAGTATTGGATGAACTGTTTTTGTTTTTATAAGATGATTGTGTTCTGATTCTGAAATTGTATGTTTTTAATGTAACGTTTAAGGAAATTTTCCTAATAAAGTTGATTGACTATTAAAAATAAATTATTTTTAATTTTACATTAAGGAAATAGTGCTGTAGCATCTTCATTTCAAATAAATATATATATATATAATTAATTTACATTAATATTAAACATAAAAAATATCTTTACATTTTTTTAAGTGGAATATACTATTCCCTATAGCTTACCCTAGGGAGATCTCTTATAACTTAGATTTGTAAATTAGCCTTCAGCCTCTATTTCAGGGTCTGGAGACATATAAGTCTACACTTTCAAGTAACTTCACATTTGTAAGTGGTGATAACCAAAAGTAGTAAAGTTACTCAAAAGTATAAAAGTAAATGTACATGTGTAACTTGCTCACAAGTGTAAGTTACATTTGTGAATAATCCTATACATATTTAGAACTTCTAATGAGTGGAGTCTGCTTCCAATCACTCTGTATTTGTAGCAACTCAGATTAAGTGATCTCATCTTCAGCATTTAATGGTCAATGTTTTCAGTGTAAAAGTGTTTCCTGTCTTGTCCACAAATATGAGTCTTTTGAAAGTATTAACAGGTTCTGTAACATTCATAGTTAGATTTTTATTTTGGTTGTTTCTCTTTTGGAACAGTGCTTCACCTCTCGTTTTAACCAAGTTGTCATTTGACTTCAGCTGCAAGTTTTCCAGTAACAGGTATACTTATATGAAACCTTGGGTGATGATAAAGCCAACTGCATTTTATCCTCACTTCTTGCATTGCTTTGTTGTTCTTCTGTTAGGCAATGAGATAGGAGATTAATGTATTTATACTCCATGGCCATTTATACAATTGCCCAGAGGGTCATTACTTTTTTATTCATTTTCAGTTGCTTTGGTTTCTATAGGGCATACAATATGTGTGAACACTGAGGCTAGTCTGACTTCTTTGTTTCTCTCAGTCTGAGCCCTCTTGCAGTATTTAATCAATGAACTGGTACTCAGCATTATTGGGAACATTGCTATCAGAATGTTGGGAATGTATGTCACATATCAAACGGTATCCCAGTCTTGACAATTCTGGGTAAAATATTGTTTAAAACTTAGTTTCTGAGAATGTTTCATTAAATGTGTTTTGAAATCAGTAAGTCAGATATTTTAAAGACCCTTGAATAACGGGCCCCAATATAAAACATACAGTCTTCTCCAATTAAAAATATATCAGATCAATAAATTATCAAAAGGTAATCATCCCTCTCCCCTATTTGTTTTTCATATCTCTCTTTGGATTTCTATCATAGTCTGTAGCATAAAGACTTTTACTCTGGCTTCTCTTCCCTTCACCAGGTCTAGTGCTGATTCTGTAACAAAATTCTCACTTATCCGGTAAGACAATAAAAATAATGTTATGATCAATAATTTAAAACAATCCATAAAGAATTTCTTTAAATAGAATATTTCTTTCAAACATTTATGCTATTGGTATCAGATGGTACTGATGCTGAAGAATGGTGATTCAAAAGGATTTTGATGGTTTGTCTCCGTAGGAATGGACCTAATGAATGGTAATGTGAGCGTAGCTGAAATGAATGGTAAATGTTGGGAAGTACGTCTGTCTTATCTGGCAAGTGTATGGATGATATGTGAGCAAACAAGATTCACAGGCAATAAGATTATTTATCCAACAGTTTATTTGAGTATTTATTGGTTTACTATTTACTGAACATGTTTTTGTAGATCTGATCCACTCAATGAAACTGTGAAAGACCCTAAACCAGCCATGGTGGCTAGCTCAGTACAGCTCTCCATGTGTACCTTAAATGGTGGACATCTATTCTGAAACTAATTTGTATGGCTTCCTTAAATGCACTAATGATACCAGAAACACAAAGTCGTGCCTTATTGACTACCAAATATAAAAAGGAAGATGGGATGGATACCCTTAATTATAGTTTCATTACAATGTTTACTTGGGGTAGGGAGGTCCCTGCCAAGGCCTTGTATTATTATCTCTCAGATTAGACTAAGGACATTTTTATTCTGCCTATTTTTCGGACAGAGTTCAGAAAAAATAATTCAACTTTTCTCAATTTGCTTGCTCTAACATTCTGGGCCTGGATTACTCTCTGGAATTGACACCTCCATATTGCTGCACATTTTTAGACTTCGAAATGACATTGACACCAATAACAGGCCCTTTTTATGTTTCCAACTGGAAGTACCAAATATTCCTATAGGTACTAATGTTTCAACTAGGAATATATTTGCCGATCTTGGTAATAAATTGAGGAGTGTGCCCGCACCCCTGCCTTTCAGCATATTTTTGGCAGAAAGGTATTTACCCCCGAAAGCTCTCATTAACCATCGCCAATAACTTGGCACCATTGCAGTCCTTGCTTTACTCTACAAAATTGGTATTGTGCTTTTAACATGTCGAGCTTTACAAACTACTGTGTAGCTAATAATATAGTGATATATCTCTTCAAGGTAGGCTAACATGAAGACTAGTTGACTGTTTCATAGAAAGCAAGACTTGGCATGTAAGTAGCTCTGCTTAGGAATGATAGTTGAACTGTGTTGGAAGCCATCATTCTCTGAAAAAGGTTTACAGGCTAAGAATACAAGCAAGGTTTAAACCACTTTAATCAAATGTTTGGTGGCCTATCAAATGTACAATTGACATGTCCCTTTGAACAAAATTAGTATCAGTGCTGGGGTGTTGAGCTCCAATCTGGTGGTTGAAAGGGTCCTATGAATTGGATTTAACCAAGAGACCATTCTGTAGAGAAACATTGGTACTTCGCAAATCTATCTCAGTGCAAGTCATCAAATCGGAGCTAGCATTGATATAGGCAAGTGCGTTGGTGCTGCAAGCAACAATTCTGTGCTAGCATGATATCCAGGAGAGATCTACAAACACTCAATTAGGGATCTTTGCTGGAACATATTGTATGGAAAGATTTCTCTCCTATGGGGAAATGTTGATCTCCAATCTCAATCTTCAAAATTTGTCTTTAGTAATGCAAACATCTTTAATGTTAACCATTGCATACCTGCTTGTAATTTGAAACAATATTTTACAAATACAATATGCCACATTATCCCATTGACGTCTTATACACTATACTCCAATTTTGCTGCCCCTGGCTTACATAATCAATATATCCAGCATGTTGTCCCTCTTAAAAACAAAAAGACAGTCATGTTGTTCAGACATTGGCAATTCCCATTTTATGAAATCTTAAGGTGTTCTGAGAGAGGTGTAAATATCTATTATCTAGTGAGGACAATGTAACATATTATTTTCCTGTGCAGGTTTAAGGCTATGGAGAGAATTTGAACTATGCCTCTGATTAAACATATAACTATGGTCTCAGTATATAACACACTATAATCTTTAATGAACTTGAATAATGTCGAATCTAGAAGGACATTAATATAGTTTTTAAATGTAAATGTCATTTGTTTTATGGTAAACAGACAAAATATCGACTACAAAATATCGAATGGACATAATATCGAGTACAAAATATAGGCTGGACAGAATATCGAATGGACAGAATATAGACATCAAAAATATCGTTTTGAAGGTAAGTAATGTAATATCGAATTTTAAAATATAGATTGTCAAAATATCAAAGTACATAATATATGTTGATAAAAATATCGAACATTTAATAATATCAAATTTTTTATAGTGTATTTTATGTGTTAAAAGTGTTTATTTGTGTTATAATGTAATTTAATTATTGAATTTAATGTTATTTAAATTTTGCGTAATTTAATTCTGTAGCGGGTTGTGGGTTTATAGGGGAATAGGGTGGGAAGTAATTTAATTAAAATTAATAAATATGTAAATTTATTTATTGGTATTTGTTTATAATTAATTGTTAAATAATTGTCATTTGGTAATTAATTAAATTTTAATTGAGAATTAATTTTATTAAATTGATTAATTGATAATTATGTTAATTTTACTAATTTATTTTCTGTAGTGGGTTGTGGGTTTATAGGGGAATAGGGTGGGAAGTGATTTAATTATAACTAATTACATATGTTAATTTTTGGGGGTATTTATTAGATTTGAATTGTTAAGTAACTTTTTAATTACTAATTAATTAATTGTTAATTTGTAATTAATTAGTATTATTAGATAACTAATTATAATGATTAAATTAAATTAGTATTTGTAATTAATTAATTATTATATTATATTAAACTGGTAATTACTTTTCATACAAATTTTTATAGATATTAATATATATATGTTTTTAAATAATATATGAAGTATCTACTTTCCCTACTGTTGCACTCACTGGAGTGGGAATAGTAATTTTTACACCTACGCTATCCAACGCTTTCCCTACTGTTGCACTCTCTGGAGTGGGAATAGTAATTTTTACCCCTACGCTATCCAACACTTTTCCTACTGTTGCACTCTCTGGAGTGGGAATAGTAATTCTTACCCCAACGCTATCCAACCCTTTCCCTACTGTTGCACTCTCTGGAGTGGGAATAGTAATTTTTACCTCTACGCTATCCAACGCCTTACCTACTGTTGCACTTTCTGGAGTGGGAATAGTAATTTTAAACCCTATGCTATCCAACGCTTTCCCTACTGTTGCACTCTTTGGAGTTGGAATAGTATTTTTTACCCCTACGCTATTCAACCCTTTTCCTACTGTTGCGCTCTCTGGAGTGGGAATAGTTATTTTTACCCATATGCTATCCAACGCTTTCCCTACTGTTGCACTCTCTGGAGTGGGAATAGTAATTTTTACCCCTACGCTATCCAACTTTTTCCTTACTGTTGCACTCTCTGGAGTGGGAATAGTAATTTTTACCCCTACGCTATCCAACGCTTTCCCTACTGTGCACTCTCTGGAGTGGGAATAGTAAGTTTTACCACTACGCTATCCAACCCTTTTCCTACTGTTGCACTCTCTGGAGTGGGAATAGTAATTTTTTACCCCTACGCTATCCAGCACTTTTCCTACTGTTGCACTCTCTGGAGTGGGAATAGTAATTTTTACCCCTACGCTATCCAACGCTTTCCCTACTGTTGCACTCTCTGGAGTTGGAATAGTAATTTTTACCTCTACGCTATCCAACGCTTTTCTTACTGTTGCACTCTCTGGAGTGGGAATAGTAATTTTTACCCCTACGCTATCCAACGCTTTCCCTACTGTTGCACTCTCTGGAGTGGGAATAGTAAATTTTACCCCTACGCTATCCAACCCTTTCCCTACTGTTGCACTCTCTGTAGTGGGAATAGTAATTTTTACCCCTACGCTATCCAACGCTTTCCCTACTGTTGCACTCTCTGGAGTGGGAATAGTAATTTTTACCCCTACGCTCTCCAACGCTTTCCCTACTGTTGCACTCTCTGGAGTGGGAATAGTAATGTTTTCCTTTACGCTATCCAACGCCTTATCTAATGTTGCACTCTCTGGAGTGGGAATAGTAATTTTACACTTCCGCTATCCTACGGTAATAATATTGGAGATTTTTTAATTATATTATGTTACTATATATATATGTTTTAACAAATATGATTGTAAAAAAATGTTTTTATAACTTTAATTAATTATTCAATTATTATAAGGTAATTTAAGTATTTTAAAGTATATTTTAGTAAATAATTTTTAACATTAATTTCATTTAACATTGTTTTTAATAAAGTCGATATTTTTACAAACTATATTTTTGTAAACGATATTTTTTACTCGATATTTTTGTACTTACCTGTTTGTAGATACGAAGTCGATATTCTGTCTGTCGATATTTTTTCGTCAATATTTTTGCTAGTCGATATTATGTCAGTGATCCTTGTTTTATACAACTGTAACTATGTGCTGATGATTTGCTGTATATATTATATACATTTTTCATGGTTTTCTAAGCCAATTAAAACAATACAATACATTAAAAAAGCATTTTCTTCCTCTTTCAAAGTCAGCTATATAGGATTGAAACTGTTTCTGTTTCTTCAACTGATGTCATAATGAGTCTTTTCTGATTAGCATGCTCAATGTGGAAGTTAGTAAATCTGTAAAAAGGTAACAATTTAATTTGGAGGTAACAGTTTAAAAGGTTATCAAGTCAATCATGTTTGAGTTAACACCTGTTTCTGTTTCATACCTAACTGCTGTTTCATTATTGTTAATTGAAAAACGTGTAAGAGTTCTAGCCTTCTGGGTCTCAATTGTTACACCTGCAGCTGTACTTGATACAAGAAAGAAAATGGAGATATAAATTCTTCAATTCTTTTTTATGACTGAAAATGTGTAATCTAAACACTTCAGTCAAAGGGTCAAATAGTCTAGGACATCATTTCCTACTCTCTGTCTCCTATCTTGTGCATTGTATGGAAGGTTTAATCCCACTTGAGATAAATATACATTGTTTATGACCGCTAATGGCCACTTACTGGTACAATTTTGCCTAGCCAGCAGATGCACAAAAACTGTCCCTTGCTGAAGTGCGCATGAGGAATACATTATTTCTAGATTCAGTATTTTAGAATCGGTAAATGGTATGTAGGTATTCATTCAGTAATTTTTACCGAATCGGTCAAATTCGGTAAATACCGATTCGGTATTTACCGATTCGGTATTCCCCATTCATTCCTATGGGCCTGGAGGCCCATAGGATTCAATGGGAATTACCGAATCGGTAAATACCGAATCGGTAAGAGGGGGAAGACCTACAAGGGTGGCAGGTTGTCACATTGACACCCTGTTGCACCCCTGAATAGTGCATGGGTTCACATGTGGCACACATGTATGTTTGCCACATGGCACTGTTAAAAGAGCACAAAATTGATGTTTTAACGGTTTTCGTTATTTACCACCAACTTGTAGTTGGTGGTAAATAACAAATCCTTACAAGTGAAAAGCACTCACTTGAGTGCTTCCTACATTAATGATTCAGTAATTTACCGAATCGGTATTTAAGAATTCGGTAATTTACCGATTCCTTAAATTACTGATTCGGAAAATTACCGAATCCCTAAATTAGGCCCCTACATCTCAAATGCCGACCGGTATTAGGCTTCCTACATCTGGCCCTAGAAGATGTATTATTTTGGATTTACACAATTACTCGTCTTCCATATTGACTGTAAATACAAATTACTGTAATTGCATACAATTGTTTATCCCTTCCATTTTTAATAAGCATGACAATTTATATTGCCTAAATTAATATTAATACATATTGATTGATGGATTGATTGTGTTTTTTACGACTTTCCAACGTTTTTTTTTTAAATGTATTCATTTTTGAAGTTATTTCACATTTTACTTTCTACATTTCCACTTGCAGTTACTTCAGAGCTCTGAGTTGTCCATACAGTAACTTCAGATGGCTAGAACAAGAGGATAGTCAGAGTACAATCATGTACAAGATGAGACTCTAATCAATTATTCCTTCCTCGTTGTCCTTAGGTAGGTCATGCTTTTTTTGAAGGGCCTTTGGAACAGTTCTGTTTTTAGGACTGTTCTGAGGTGAATATGATTAGCCTTTGCCGTCGGATTTGTGCTCTTGTCGTTCCAGAATGTTTTACGGTTACCATCTGTCTAGCTTTACATTTGAGTAAGCACTGAAATTCCAAAATGTCACATCAAAGTGCTGCAAAAGACTTCTAGAAAGAAACAGTTAAAGAAAGGGCTCTATTGTGGCTTTCTTGAATGATACGAGGTTGGCAATCTTGCAATCGGTCATGGAAACTGGTTCCATTGCTTCAGTGCATTGAAGCAAGGGAACAGCAGCAGCATGAAAAGATCCTTTCAATTTCTGTCATGGTGCTGGTTAAATAGTGCTGGTTCACATTTGGAAATAGAAATCAGGCCAGGCAAATGTTTTAAGAGTAACCCATGTGGTCTCTAGCAGAATGGCACTATGGGTCAGGGGTGGGTCATGGCACCCCATCCTGAGGTGAAAGCAGACCTTTAGTCGGGAGACTGACGGTGAAATTCCAGGGTGCCAGTAAACCCAGTCCGGCCCTGAGAAGAATTCTCTTTATGGTGGAAGGACATCCAGAGCGTAAAACAAAAACAAAACTAATTCCACTGACCAACAGACACGCACCACTAAAAAAAGTATATGCTTCTCAAAAGGCATAGACTGTGGAGAAGAACTGGGGAATAAATGTGTCAGAAAGATCATAACCGGAAAACCCACAACAGCCATTTCTGCTGATCCCATCATGGTAAAGTTAGAAACATCCGGTGGTCTTCTCAACATTGGTTCTATGGCAACAAAAACCTCCCAGACACATCTTCGATAGGTTAATAAGGGAACTAAAGATTTATGAAGGTTACTGCATCCCTTCCTCATTATTATTCACAGCATTCATTGAAATAAGCCAAATGCTCTTATGGCTTTTTATAATATGAATTTCAGTAAGACAAAGGTAAAGAAAGGAACCAGGAGATAGAGTGGGAAGGGATATTGTGGCTTTCTTTGTAGGCCTAATTTTGTCTTTTCAAATTGGACGCCAAAGACTGGAAAACGAGGCAGCGCGCGCGGAGAGACAAACCTGCTGCAGCAGCTGAAACATAATTGCACCGTTTGTCATCTTCATTGATTTTCTTCAGCAGCTCCACGATCTTCAAGGAGACGCGGGAGGTACTGGCTGCCGTTGCCATGGAGACGCAGAGCTCTTCTGCTGGCTAAAGAAGGATCATTCCCCAGATAGATTATTCTCGAAAGAGGAAAAAAAACAGAAGACTCGGGCTTCTAGAGAGGTGGTGCGCTCTTGAATCCATCCTAGCGGCTAATGGGTTTTGTCACGCACCAGACCCGTGACAGTGTAAAACACCTAATCAAAAGAACGCAAGACCGCGCATTGTGTCTGGTAGATGTTTAGAAATCTGCTCCCTGCGTTTGTCTTTCCTGGAGATGACGCAAGGTAGAAAGCTGTGAATGAGGATTTTAAATATGCGAGCAGAGAAAACGCTGATTGCAAATATTTAGTGGTCCTGAGAGTATTTTTTTTTTACTTTTCAAAGGGGATCAGAGAGTTATGTATGCTATATCTATGTTTTTTTGGCCAAAACCTACACAACTGTTGGTCGATTTTTTGAGTTTTAGGACTTTCCATTAACAGAATAGAAGTTAGAATAAGTTAATATTTTCCAAGGGACATACAGTATCCTCCATGTTCTCCCTATTATCAGTCTCCTGCGACAAAGGTTTTGGCTAAGAGGCTGACAGTGACATCACTTATATGTGTAAAGAAAGAAGTGATTTCACAGACAATTTTCATTGAGAAAGAGGAAGACCCCACTAATGTATGGTGAGATTAAACTTTTACATCACAGATATCAGCGCTGAAAGACAGAAAAACTATGAAAGAAAATTACCCAATCTAGAATACAAAATTAAGAAAAATTGAACCTTATGGGACCTATTACGCATTTGGTGGTTTAGGTATTGTAGATGTAGATGATAGCATGAGGCTACCACCTGCACCGCTTACGGCCTATTATTCAATGTGTCACAAGTGCCTAGAAGTATCAAATCTTGGTACATTTGCACTGCTGAGGTACATTTCCTGAAAGTAGAGCCTTTTTTATGTGACTTACCAGATGAAATTGGCTCCCCATATATTAGCGCTTATCCACTACTTACTCCCCGGATTAAACAAAAACAGTGGGGCTATAAAACATCTCTTATTCATAACACTGACATTAATGATAGCATTAAATGTGGCACTCTTGACGCTAGTGTCAAAAGGTGTTGGCAAACTGCTGTTGATCACTAAGTAGGGGTCAGTAGGCAAAAAGTGAACCTTAATGCAGATTCAGTTTTGGCTTTATCTGGCTCCACACACATTTTTAATGGCAATTAATTTCCCAGCCGAATATTTAGGCTACAGACAACTTTACCCTTGTACTTGTTAGCCAGAAAGCAACTTGAGGGAGATGGCCAGGGTTGGATGATATAGAGTTTATAGTGAGCTGTGGTTGAGGAGTTCGCCATTAAGATAACTAGGACCCTTATGTATCAACCCGTTTCCCCATAGCCACTCTTTGATTCATCAGGCCCTGGTTGCTTTGTTTTGTAACGCAGCTCTCCACACTAAGCCAATGTACCACCGTCTAGCATGAGATACATGAAGTTGTATCTCATATTATCAACCCTCAAAATATTAACTAATAGGTATATTGTGATCATCACATCAACTCCTGACATATTGTCAAGGTAAGTGTAGATTTACTGCTATTAAGAACCCAGTGACAATTTTTTTGGAGTGTATATATTTGTGGAGGTTGATATTTCGACTGCGATATTGTGGTTCAACACTATATATTATTCTTACTCCTTCGCCCTGTCCCTAATCTAGATATTAGTTTTTTAACTGCCCCTGCAATTTACATATTATACCTGTGCCCATGCTCAGGCAGAATGAATTGGCTTTACTTATACTTGTACGGATTTCTGTGAGCTGGGGCACAAGGGGATTCATGTTATTTTTAGGCTGATTAGTAGATGATTTTGTCGCAAAATTCCCTTGAGATCCGTCCATAGGTTAATAACTTTCCAATATATTTGAGCTTTTGTCCCTTGTAACCATAAGAATAGTTGTGTGTGTTTTTCATAACATTTGAGCCAGCGGTTGAGCATCCAATCACTGCAGATTGGATACTTTTTTAGGGACTTCATTGACTGACACCAAGATTTGTGTGATGTGAGTGTAGTCTTTGAACTGGAGGTCCCATCCATCAGTGATGTTAAGAAGAGGGCATATATTATACTATGAATTCCAAGGGATTGGAGGGAGACTTGGTGGTCTTCATACTCAACGTCTGTGAGGCATCCCAAATCCACAATACAGCATAATGTCGTTAGTAAAGTCCAGTAGGGATCAATTCTGATTAAGGGGAGCCAAGTTGCAAGCCAGAGCAAACCCCACATTTAGAGTAAAATAAAAGACAAATTATCATGTGAGCACATACAATGAGTGCAAATAAGGATTGCACACTGACATAAGTCAAATGATGGTGCTTCGGGTTTAGATGCAGTGCAGATTAAAAAGTGATAAAGTGATAAGGTGCACATATACAAAATGTAATGGACACAAATGCAATCGTAAACTCCAAGACATCAGTGATATACGGGGGTGTTATGTCCATTATTTAATTGTGGCCAGGCAAAATAACCATTGACGTTTCGAAACTCACAATGATTTGTCATTGCCGTTCATTAGGACATGCTAATGCCAGCAATTTCTACAGGTCATTGTCACCTTTTCAGACCTAAATATATTTCCTTACATGATAACGTGTCTTTTGTTTTACTCCAATTGTGTTTTTTCTGGCTTACAACTTGGCTCCCCTTAATCAGTATTGATCCCAAATGAATCTGAAGGAATCCAATTTCCTTTGATATTACCAATATTGCACATAGATCCCAGGTACAAGGGGTTGTCCCTTGGTTTTTATAATCTGATTGATAAAGTCCAATCAGATGCACTTGGTTCCGTGGCTAGTAGAGTCTAGACGGTACAACCTTCAAAATATCATGGGTGTTGAATTGGAAGTATAGCAGCTTAACCACTATTTTTGGGGGGATTATGCTCAATACTGGTACAATGGAGTGATAGTTATTCAGGTACTCCATGTGTAGGTAACAATGATATATTGTTATGGCATATGACTGAGTGGCCTTTATACGCCTTGTCAATTTCCAGGCACAGTCACTCAGCCACATAATACTAAAACAGAGAGAGGTTATCAACTCCCTGCAACAGGTGAGCAAATTGGTTATTGATTTAAAATGTATTTGAAGAATCACTCAAATAGGGTCCCAACAATCTCTCCGTTCTCACAACAGAAAATTATTTTCACATAAAGTAGATAGGACACAAGTTAAGGTTGTTGCATGCACAGATGGGACTCTTATGCCCTAATGCATGGAGTTGTGCAGCCTTAGCATCACCGACAAATAGCGAATCACAAACCTGTACGCATACCCAAGCTGGTCTGCCAGTCACAAAAAATTGCTACAATAAAATAGCAACTTGTTAGTGAATCTGTAATAATCACAAATATTGATCCAATTCTGAGGCAAGCTCTGATGACATCACTGGAAGCCCAGCTCAAGTTAATATGTAGCACTGGAGAGAAGCATTGGGGCACAACATTATGATTTAGAGCGCTGAAACAAACAACAAAACAATGAAAGGAATGCTTGAATTAATCTCAGCATCTGGTTATTATTTGTGCCACATTCCAGTGTATCATATTTTACCCACTGTGTCACTTTATATCAATCAATATGTTTATTTCGGAAGATTGTTCCATAAAACATGCAAACATAAAAGGCATGCCATTATTGTAATTACATACGCAGAAAAAACATTTTTTTATCAATAATATCAATCTGTTATTAAAATCACCACAAAACATTTGTTAGGACTCCATAGTCTAAAATTCTATACAGCTTAGAACAAAGTAGATCTTGTGCATGGAAAGTGTAGGGGCCAGATAGCATGGCTGATAACGCTTATTGTAATGTCACGGTTGTTTTAAAGGTACACTATTTGTCTTAGTTCCTGGATTCCCACAAGGCAATGGCTTTCATGGCAAATCACAGTTTAAAATAAGCTAAAAGGACCACCAAATTAAAATTTAAGACCATTCCCTTTCCTTATAATGGCGACTGAAAAATAGAAAGCTGCTTACTGCAAAAAATATGTAAGTGGATGTGTTGCGCCTCAAAATTCTTAGCGCCTTCAGATACCTTCGTACACTAAGATATTTGCATTGTGGCCGTTTCCACTTCCCTCTTGGTTTTTTATATGCTTGACAGAAGAACATCACACGGGGTACTGTTTTATTCTGTAGCATGGCGCATAAGGTGCATGTGGACGTACTACTGATCCTCACTCTAACAAACCGCAAGGCCATAAACAATCCTAGTTCAAGTGTATCATAGTGGAATTTTACGTAAAGTTATTCTGCTAGTTGCTTAAGAGGTCGAGAAAGCCCTCATAGCTGGGTGTAACCTTGATGGAGTAGATTTGTTGTGTCAGCATGAGTAGAGGAGCTGTGGAGTCTTCCTTGGATGAACTCCCAGTAACAGGCTTTCAATTGTAGTTTGGAAGCGGCTACCAGCGAACCAGGGTCCATCCAGAAGTGGCCGAGGTCCAACTTATCAAGCCAATAATGGATATATTTAAACCAAAGGAATGTAAAATGTGTCTCTAGGGTCAATAGTTACTCTACTTCCTTCCGATATGGGCACAGCTTCACAGTCGTCCAAAGTCTTACCCAATATATTAAGGGTCTACGTCTAGCTAGGTCCCCCACTCTTTTTAAAGCAACATCTCAAAACATAGGGATTAGGGGAGTGCTAGAGTAGGGAGGCGTAAGAGCAAGCGTACAAACTTGTTTTCACTAGTTGTAGGAAGGTCAGAATTCACGTGGCCTCATATTTTCACCCCATATAGAGCAGCGGATTGGGCCTTTAACTTATAAGGTTCTATAGTTGGGAGGGCTGCCCTTGGGTTGTCCCTTGAAATCACCTTGAATCACTGAAGCTTGGTGCTGGATCACTACCCTTCTCTTCTCAATATTAGGTAGTCATGATAGTTTTCTATTGAGCATTATTCCCAGATATTCAAATCTATGAATCCGTTCCAAGGTTTCGTTTGCCAGGAGGGTTGCTTGAATACTGTATGGGGTCGAATTGCCATGAAGTAAGTCTTGGAAATATTGATATCAAGGACCTTAGATAAACAATAAGTGTTGAAGTTCACCAGGAGCAATTGGAGGCCCATGAGAGTATGAGATAGTAGGAGGGTATTTTCTGCAACCCCACCCCATCTACCTTTGGTACATCCATATTAGGATAGGGCTTTTCTAAAAGCTTGGCTCCCATTTTGTTGGAGGGAGACCTTCCATTACATGCTCTCAACCCATTTGTTGCTGTATATTTGACTATTTGCATAGCTGCCATAGTGTACAGATCTAATTCCTTTGTATTAAGGGTAGGTATGCCCCAGCTCTTGTCTTCCTCGTCAAGGAGCATGTCATATTCATACACAGGTTCAAAGTTTATGTTATGGTCTATTCCTATGACTATGTGGTGCTGAGGATGAATTCAGGAAACAGAGAGTTGTAGAATATACAAGGTAGGTGTTTCTTCACCCCTGTTCCTTGGCCTACAATAGACACTATAAATATCCATGCATATCCCCACAGTAGTAGTGCATTTTTAGTCCCAGTATGTCAGGTGATACAATGTCTAGGACCTCTATAGTGCTATTTAACTTAATTCTTATCCTAACAATCAGGCCTCCATGGGCCGATGGAACAGCGTTCACGTAATATGTGGTATATCCCAGTTTGTAGCCTGCCACAGTGGCCCAAGTTTCCTGAAAGATACAAACGTCAAACCCTTTGATATAGTCCATCTAGTCTGGTGGAGATAAGTTGGATTTGATGCCAGCAATATTCCAACATAAAATGTTGTTCATTCCATTAAAATTGACTACAAAGCTAGTGGGTGTACTCCCCAAATCCATGTACGTGTGAGAATCGGGGTGAGGGCATTATGCGTCCCCCCAGAGATGCTGCTTGGTGCTTTTAAGTGAGGTGCACCAATAAAGGAAGTTTCTCCACCACTTCAGTCCCTATAAAAAAGCAGCACACGCCTAATAAGCCAAACCCTCCCTCTCTGACTAAGGAAACTGGCTTCCTCATCAATGCACGGTCCATAGTTAAGAATAATATTGCGTTCAGGGATTTTATCTCTGAAAGACAACCCTCATGGGCTTTTATCACTGAAACATGGGCAGCTGAATTCACAGGGCCCGAGCTTGTAAATGCCATCCCCAAGGGATAGGCCCTAGCAAGAATGGATAGAGTGGGTCGTAGGGGGGGTGGACTGGGCATATTGTTTAAAAGGTCTGTAAAATGCCGGACTGAGCTCCTCCCCTACCCTCTGGATTCCTTTCAGGCCATGTATTTTTCTCTTAAATCTTCTCCTACCTCATCAATGCACGGTCCATAGTTAAGAATAATATTGCGTTCAGGGATTTTATCTCTGAAAGACAACCCTCATGGGCTTTTATCACTGAAACATGGGCAGCTGAATTCACAGGGCCCGAGCTTGTAAATGCCATCCCCAAGGGATACGCCCTAGCAAGAATGGATAGAGTGGGTCGTAGGGGGGGTGGACTGGGCATATTGTTTAAAAGGTCTGTAAAATGCCGGACTGAGCTCCTCCCCTACCCTCTGGATTCCTTTCAGGCCATGTATTTTTCTCTTAAATCTTCTCCTACTGCTTTCTTTTCTGGCCTCCTGATCTACTGGCCTCCGGGCCCTAGATCTGCCTTCAGTCATGATCTACTGAAAATCTTTGAACTGTACATCGACAGACCTAATATGACCATCTTAGGCGATTTTAATTTCCATTTGGAAAATATAAACTCTGGTGATACCTCTGTCTTGGTAGACTCCTTGTCCTCATGTGGATTGCCACAAGGAGTGCGAACCCCCCACCCATTCAGCTGGACATACTCTGGATGGGGTATTCACAAATGGCTCTAGGCTAGCAATAGGTTCCCCATTTCCCCTCTCATGGTCAGATCATATGGTCGTCCCACTTGAACTCACATTCCACCACCCCTCTGTGTCCTTATCGGATCTTAAGAAGTGGTTATTGAAAAGAAATTATAGGAGAATTAATAATGAGACACTTGCACCTTTCAAGTCCAGTCTTAGGCCTTCCGTGATGAGGGATACCAACACGGCTGCCCTTGATCCTTTCAATACCATTGTGAGCCCCGTGGATACTCTGGCTCCTGTTAAACAGCACTATTCTGCCAGAAAACGACCTTCCGCTCCCTGGATCCCAGACACCCTCAGACTGTTAAGGCAGGGCTGTAGGAAACAAGAGAGACTTTGGTGGTCGCATCTTGATCCGAGGGAGAAGGAAAAACATAAAAGCCTCCTTAAGGGGTATAAAGCAGCGGTGATTGTGGAAAAGAAGGCCCACTTTGTTAAGTTGACGAGCTCTCTTAGCTCTCCTAGTGAACTGTTTAAGACCATAGATTCTCTGTCCTTCCTCCAGTCACCAGACCCTATAGTGGCTTTCCAGGAACTGTGCGAACAGATCTCCACTTTCTTCCACACAAAGATAGTGGATATTTATACCACTCTGGAAGCTCTAATATCAGATCTAGAGGCCTCAGCTTCCCCAATGGATCCTTCAGCTGAAGGCCAAGTTAATGGACTCTGTAGTAACTTTTCTAATTTTCCCCCTCTCACCTTTGAACAACTGAATCTGCTTTTGGATAAGCTCAAATCTGGATCCCCTTTGGACCCTTGTCCTTTAAAGATTCTTAAAGAGTGCAGGGAGGTATTGCTGCCCCCTCGTCTCGAGGTGATGAACTTAGCAATCTCCGAAGGTACCTTTCCTGCCTCTTGGAAAATGGCGATTCTCAAGCCCCTCCTAAAAAAGGCTTCTTTAGATCCCAGGATCCTGAAGAACTTTCGCCCCATATCCCTGCTTCCTGTCCCCGCTAAGATGCTCGAGGCTCATCTCAACCACCATCTGAGTGCCTTCCTGGATAACTCCTGCCTGCTAGATTCCTCTCAGCATGGCTTCAGGAGGGCACACAGTACTGAGTCCGCTCTCACAGTTTTTTTTTTTTTTTTTTTTTTTATAGAGCGCGATAGTCACCCGGGGGTATCCCAGCGCTGAAGAAACCCTAATTTAACCAGAACTGAGGAGCACGAGGAACAGACCAGGAAAGACTAAGGACAAGGAGATCAATGAAACATAGGTTTATGGGAAAAGGTGTGTTTTTAGCCGCTTTCTAAAGCACAGGTATTGTGGCTCAAGTCGCAGGTCATGAGGGAGAGAATTCCAAAGGCGAGCGGCTTGTACCGAAAAACGTCTTCCTCCTGATCGGGTTTTCCTGAATCTGGGGGTATTGACCAGGTTTTCCGCGTTGGACCGAAGGGATCTAGAAGGAATGTAGGGGGTAATGAGTTTGCTGAGGATAGGGGGGCCTTGATTATGCAGAGTTTTGTGCACAAGACACAGGGCCTTAAATTTGACTCTTTCTCTGATGGGGAGCCAATGAAGGAGTTTGAGGGCTGGTTTAGCGGATGATCTGGCCGGGGTGTTTGTAATGATCCGAGCGGCGGTGTTCTGGATTCTCTGCAGTGTGGAAAGAGTCGCCTCTGGGGCACCCAGATATATCACATTACTAAAATCCAGTCTCGATATTATGAGACCTTGGATTAATAGTTTCTGGGATTTGGGGGGAAGAAGGGGCAGGACTTTTCTCAGAGATTTTAAGAGACCAAAGCAGGTCCCTGCCACCTTTTTTGCCTGCGAAGCAAAAGTGAGATCCGAATCAATCCAGACACCCAAACTTTTCACTTCTGGTTTAGGGTCCGGGGGAGGACCCAAACAGTTTGGCCAGCTGTCCATGGGGAGTGATGTTCCTTTTGGGCCCAGTATAAGGACCTCGGTTTTTGTCCCGTTAAGTTTTAGGGCAGATCTATTCATCCAACCATGGACCTGCGTGAGGCAGTTGAGGAGATCGGCTTTCTGTTGTTTAGGGTGAGACAGGGATACCACTAGCTGGGTGTCGTCAGCATAGCTGACGACGCTCACTCCGAATGGGATAATGACCTCCTCCAATGTGGACATGTAGATGTTAAATAAAGTAGGGCTCAGAGAGGAGCCCTGAGGCACGCCACATTGGAGGGGTATTTCGGAGGAGCGAGCGTTTTTCTCCCAGATCTGGTAAGACCGTTGGGCCAAGAAGGATGAAAGCCATGATAGGGCAGTCCCTTCCAGTCCAACTCTAGCCAGTCTGTCGATAAGGAGTTGGTGATCTACGGTGTCGAACGCCGCACTAAGGTCGAGGAGGATCACTGCCACTGATCCTCCCCCATCCAATAGTGCTCTGGCATCCTCGACCGCAGCCAGGAGGGCGATGTCCGTGCCCTGTCCTGGTCGGAAGCCCGTCTGGGAACTTTTTAATTTATCATTGGCCTCTAGAAACTGCGAAAGTTTCCTATTAACTAACTTTTCTGCGATTTTACTCACTCCTGGGAGTAATGAGATGGGCCTGTAGTTTGCTAAGTTCTCAGGGTCGAGCGCCGGTTTCTTCAGAAGGGCTTTTACCACAGCCTTCTTCCAGCCCGTGGGGACAATTCCCTGTTGCAGTGAGGTGTTAATCAGCTGGGTAAGGAGGGGCGTGATGACTGGGGCTACTTCCTTGAGGATCCGCAGAGGAGCAGGGTCCCTAGGGGAGCCGCTCTTCATAGAATTAAGCGTATTTCTCACCTCGTCTATTGTCACCTGGCCCCAGGTGGACAGACAGGTGGAGGGCTGTGGGGGATCAATTTCTTCCTCCGGGCTAGAGGGGGGAATTGATTCCATGATTACTTGTATTTTGTCATGGAAGAAGTTGGCCAGTTGTTGGCACTTCTCCTGGTCAAGTTTCGGATCAGTGGCGGATCCTAATCCTTGTGTTGGAGGTTTTGAGAGCTCTTTAAGGATGGAATATGCTTCCTTGCTGGAGCCTCCCGTCTTTTCTATTCTCTCCTGAAAGAACAAGCTTTTGGTTTTAATAATGGCGGTTTTATAGGTCAGGAGAGAAATAGAATAGATGTTTTTTTTGGTAGCTGTTTTTTCACGTCTCCAGGAGCGTTCGGTTTTTTTACACTCTTGGCGCAGAGCTTTGAGCTCTGGGGTATACCATCCAGCCGCGGGTATTCTTTTGGTTTGTTTGAAGATGGTAATTTTCGGGAGCATCGTATCAAGGGATGTGGTAATCCAATCGCTGAATTGATTATCAGCTGTATTGGAGTCAGAGGAGAGCTCAGGGATAGACTCTGCAAGAGAGGCCGCCCATTTCTCAGGGGAAAGTTTGCGCCATTGTCGGTCGGTGATCTGGATTTTAGGAGTTGAACGCGTAGGTAAAGGGATTTCCCAGGTGAAAGGGACCAAAAAGTGATCCGTCCATGGAAGGGTCACAGGTAGGTTAGCTGTTACTGTTGTTATGTCAGTAAGAATAGGGTCCAGTAGGTGGCCTTTGTCATGAGTCGGCTCTTTATTCATTAAGTGAATCTTTAAAGAGTTTAGATCACGTTTAATGTCCGAGGCTGCTCGGTCCATAGGATCCAAGAAGTGGACGTTGAGGTCACCTAATATGAGAAAATTGGCGGTGGAAGAAGCTAGTTGGGACACAGATTCAAACACAGCGTTAATGAAATTACCTAGGGCCCCTGGGGGGCGATAAATCAGAAGCCCTGTCAGAGTAAGAGCAGAGGAGATTTGGATGGCGAATTGTCCGCTCTCACAATCTTCGATGGTGGCGTTAGTCATCCTACAGGGGTATTGTTCCCTGTGAATTATAGCTACCCCGCCTCCTCTCCCTTTAGGTCTATTTAGTGCTTGACAGACATATCCAGTGGGAAGGGCCGTGACAACGTCAGGGTCGGTGTTGTCTGTAAGCCATGTTTCCGTAACGAACAGTATGTCAAGCTCCTGATTCTGGATCAGGAGATTCATTTCGGTAGCATGTTTGGGGAGGGAGCGGCATCAGTGGCTATCAATACCATCCGTACTAAGGTCGACAGTGGCCAGACCACCCTTCTGGTACTGCTCGACCTGACAGCTGCGTTTGATACCCTGTCCCCCTCCATTTTGGCTATTCGCCTTAGGGAGATGGGAGTGAATGGATCTGCACTGAGCCTCCTAACATCTTTTCTCAACCAAGTAAAACAAAGGGTTAAGCTGGGTGATTTCCTTTCTCCCGTTAAGCCTGTGCAGTGTGGGGTTCCTTAAGGCTCGTCCTTGAGCCCCACGCTTTTTAACATCTATGTGGCCCCACTTGCCAGGTTAGTAAGATCATTCGGGTTGGAAGTGTTGTCATATGCTGACGACACCCAGATTATCAGATTATGGTCTCCCTCTTCCAACCTGTGAGTACCACCGCCCTTAATTTCAGGAATTGTATGGAAGCAGTCTTGCGTTGGATGATTCAGAATTTCCTAAATTAAATGGGGAGAAAACCGAAGTCCTTATCTTCGGGGGCAAACAAGAGATCTGGTTGAGTGACTGGTGGCCCCCTGCTCTTAGAGCCTGTCCTCTGCCCTCCTCCTCTGCCGGCAACTTGGGTGTAATGTTGGACACCACTCTCTCCTTTGACAAGCAAGTCAGTAGGACGGTTTCAACCTGTTGTGGTGTTATTAGAATCTTGAGAAAGATTACACACTATCTCACCCCGGAAGCTCGAAAACAGGTTACGGTGGCCCTCGTCTCCTCAAAGCTGGACTACTGCAACGCACTAAATTTAGGCATAAATAAAAAGCTGATTCAACGCCTACAAATAGTGCAAAATGCGGCGCCCAGGTGTGTCGTTGACGCCCCAAGACTTTCATCAGGCTCCCTAATTATGAAATATCTTCACTGGCTTCCAATCCAGTCCAGGATAAACTTTAAGACCCTAAGTCTCACCCACAGCGTCTGCATGGGTTTTGAGCAGAAGATATTAGGTCCCTTGTGTCCTTCTAAGTCCCCAGCAGGGCCCTACGTTCCACCAATAGGAAACTTCTGTCTGTACCTCGAGTCTTCAAAGCCAGATGGGGAGGGAGGGCCTTTTCCTCCCTCGCTCCAAGACTGTGGAACTCGCTTCCCACTGAGCTAAAAGGGCAAACATCACTCACGCTTTTTCGTAGAGCATTTAAAACCTGGCTCTTCTCAGAAGCCTACCTGTGGTTGGTGCACCTTTTGATATCACTAGCAGCTGTACCATCTTTTAAGCGCCTTGACGCCCTTGGGCTAAGTTGCGCTCTATAAATCCCTATTCATTCATTCATTCAGGGCAAGTTTTAAATTGGAAACATGCCTGGTGTGCTTTGCTCAGCAAGGGAGGGGGGGGCGATCAGAAGTGCATAGTACTTGGATGTTCAAATGATCATTGGTTCGTAAAGGGTTTCTCAAGACGTCAAGTACCATATTTCCTGGTGTTAAAGAGAAAGGCCTAATACTATGTTCCTCTTCTATTATGGGAGGGTGCAAACTTAGTGTGGAGGGTAGGTTGATTATACCTCCTGAAGGCCCCTTTTTTGCCCTTGGACCTCCACCCTAATTGGGAACCATGTTGACTTTGTCATTGGTAAGTCAATCTTACACGTTCATGTACGATACTAGTTCGTAGGAGTTGTTGGTTGGAATGTTGAATATTGGCTGACCAAGGTTCTATGCAAGGCAGTCGTTATGACTGCTATCCTTGTTAAAATGTGGCAGAAATGACTGAGGTCTATAAAAATAGCCCATGGAAGTGCCTCTAATTTACCTGGCAGTGGTTGAAAATTGAAAAGCCACCTAAAGAGCATGTCTACTATCGCAGGAGATTTGAAGTTCAGTAGAACACAGTCCCATGGCATTCCTTCTGAAGAATGACTAACCAAGGAGTTCTTCTTACTGCTGTGACATCTCGGGAGATATCATGGGAGCATCTCAAGTTGGTTTTTATCTAATGGGCACATTTATACTTCAGGGCCACTAGATCTTCTAGAGTTCCTGCGGGTAGCACTGTCACATTTATCAAGTAGGGGGTGCATTCTGGGGGAAGTGGGGGAAGTTTCATGGCCATTTTAGATTAACTAACTTCAGCCTGTTGGGCCCGCCCATGCCAGAAATGGTTTTAAGAGTGGGATGTTTTGGGGATTACGTGAACATCTAGTCAGCTTCAATTGCTGTAGGGTTATCGCCGGGGTGATGGCTATGATGGATCTGGCCTCCCTCCGTTGACCAGTGATACTGAGCTTTTTAGATCTTTTAAGGACTTTTATCTATGAAGCCAAGTTATCTAACCTGGTAATTAATGGAACATGTTCTACTTTTAGGATCTCTTTAAAGTGGTTGACACATATGTCTGCTATCTTTGTTATAGTGGTTGTAGAGACCCCCATGGCAGCCGCACTTGCTATATTTGTGCGTTGCTCAGGAGACTGATCAGTAAGTTGTGAGGGTATATCACTTAGGGGTCGATTCTGATTCGGGAAAAACCGCTCTGAATAGCCGTTCGGAGCGTTTTTCCCTGCAACGTCCCCCGTACGTACGACGAAGTACGATTCGTACCAGGAGTAGGACTCCGTACGAATCGTACAAAGACCGTACGACTCGAATCTCCGCACGAATCTCCCTCAGAACCCGCTGTACGCGACATCTGTACGGTTCGCGGCTGCTTTTTCCGACCCGGCAAGTACGATTCGTGTTGGGTACGCACCGTACGACCCTTTTTCTACGGGAGCTGAAAACAACTGTAAAAGCAGAGTTCACCCCGAAACAGGTACTGAACACCCCCCGGGGTACGGTGCGTACACCCCATGATCGCAGGGGTACGGTGCGTACCCCTGCGATCTTGGGGTGTACGCACTGTACCCCGCGATCTTGGGGTGTACCCACCGTACCCCATGTTCGCTGAGTGTATGGTGCGTACACACTGCGATCCTGGGGTACGGTGCGTACACCCCAAGATCGCAGGGGTACGCATCATGGGGTGTACGCACCGTACGGTGTGTAAGTGATTGTGTGCTTTTCCTTACGAATTAGGCCTAGATGGGCAAGGAGTTAAGGGTTTCACCTGGTCTCTCCCTTTGCCTGGTGATCACTGAAGCTCTCTGGGGGGACGTAGCACAGGAGATGCAACGGATGATGGCACAAGTTGTTTCCTCAGTTGGATCCGCAAGTTGCATAGGAGAGGGTGTGGTTAAAGATGGAAGCTCGGGCATGGAAGCCGCGCTCCTGCACCGCCAAAGTTGTAATCAGGAACTGAGTGACTAGAACTTAAAGTTACACTACTAGGAAAGAAGATGAAATCGTAAATATAAATTTCCTAAACATGTCTGGAAATCAATTTCAGACACTAGAGGTGCACTCACAATTTTTGGAAAGACACATGTGGCCATAAACTGCACATCCAGAGTTTGATGAGTGTCTCACTAAACACACAAACACACTAAGGCCAGATTTTCAAACAAGGCACGGAACACAGTGCAGCAGCCAAAAAATGTTTTGCTGTTTTGCATGACAGGGTGGGAGCAGGAGAGCGCTTTATCTACAGATATATGGCACTCTCCTCCTAGCACAGGCACTGATTACAGCTTATGTGTGCCAAGCACACACCTTAACACCATAGTGCTAGGATGAGTGCCTGTGTCTAACATAGGTGTTGTACAGGAACAGTAGCCTTCCCGTAAAAAGTATTATGCTTAGACACACTTTAGAACTTTTCCTCCTTTGTATGTGTGCTGCACAGTATGCATGCAAAGTCAGAAGAAAAGTAGAAATGTTGGCGCTAAACCCTGTCTACTATTGTTTTTAGTTAGGGTTTTGGCGCAAACGGCAGGGGTAGTAGCATGGTAATGCCATTGTACCACCCACGTAATGTCCCCTCGGTGCTAAGTAATGTCAGGGTACTTTCCAGTGCAAGTTTTGCACTGGAAAGTAAATTAGGAAAAAAACATTTTGTGCTGGTTAGCGTCACCTTTGTGACGCTAACCAGCACAAAATGTTTGTGAATCTACCCCAAATACACAGGACACACAAACCATCCTACACAACGAGAATGTGAGGTAAATCAGAGTCAATTTCCAATATCTAAGACCTTACCATCAATGCAAGCAAGATCAAGTTCAGGATCAGAAAGCTAATTTGAGGAGTACATTCTGTGTCAATTGAATCCCTCTGGAGGAAGTCACCATTTATGAGCCCAGTTGGGCCCCTCTTGCACCATGCAATGTGCTGCAAGAGTGACGCAACTAACAAATTAGATTTATAAAGCTGCACAAGGGCACTTTGTGTGGCCCTCAATGGCTTCATAAATCTGGAGTAATGCAACGCTGCTCAAATCACTGTGTTGGATTACTCTGCCCATGGAAGGCATTCCATGGGCATTGCGTGGGTGATTTCACACAACTCCCATGGTTTTTGACTCATTTCAAGATTTACCAAAGGTGCCAAAAAGAAAAGCCTTCTCAGGGAAGGCGTAACGAGGAGAAATTGATTATATCTCCTTGTTACTTCCATTTTTTATGTGTGTTGCAGTCTGCAGCACACTCAGAAAGAGGAATATGCCTCTCAGGATTGTTTTTGTCCAGGAAGGTGTCTCTACCTGTACAAAAACAATCCTGCATGCATTGCAGGCACCCTTGCATCATGTACGTCAGCGCTGGGGAAAAGACAAGAATGCACTGTATTGCAACAACTACAATACATTCCTGCCCTTTCTCTGTAATGGAGCGCAGCAAGGCGACTTTCTGCACTGCATTGCATTATGCTGTAGCGTTTACAAGGCCCTTATGGAATGATCACCTAATCTTATGCTACTCATACACTCAGTTAGTCCTCTAATGGATCTTGCTTTGTTGTGAAAGGGGTTGGACATTCGGGGAATGGACAGGTACTCAATGAGGACCAGAAATAGGATAACTGAAGCTAAACCCAAAGAGAACATCTCATAGATCAGTTTTCTCAATATATTAATAATCCAATTAATGTTCACTCTCAAAGACTGACTAGTCAAAACAGTAGAGTCAGATTCAATTTTAAAGTTTAGTTGTTCAGTCTAAAAGGTAAAGAATATTTGCATTCAATAAAATAGCATACAGCCCTAATAATCAATTAGTAAAAGATGTAATGAAATTTACCAAGCCTCTGGGATTCAGAGTGAATATGATGAATGAACGGGGAAATCTTCCTCAACCGAGGCAGATTTGGACACATACAGCCAATGTGTCAATAGGGAAAGGAAGCCAGGTGAGCCTTTGTAAAGCCTCTCACGAGAGTTCAGCAAAGTTCCAAGATGCCAGTCAAGTTCGTCATTTAAAAGAAAAACGTAAGGGTTCATGAGAGCTCTTCTCTAAGCAGATGCTCCACAATTCGCTATTCAGTCCAGGAGATGTCAAATTAAACAGTTATCCTTTCAATACACTTTGCAATATTGCAAGAGTTCCCATACGCTTTAGAAAATTCTGTCCATGACTTCACTTAAAAGGGAAAAGTGACCTACATGTAATTTGAGCTAATATATGACAAATTCATGTTAATTTGTGAATTATACATTAATAGAAACCTAGCATGTGATTTTTAAATTTTGACAGAATATAATAATGAACATTTCATTCTGATCGAAATTAATATGTCAGTGTAATGTACTCATAAAAATGTTTTATGTCAACATTATTTATATGAGAAAACTCATATACGTTCTTCTCACTTACGTGCTATTCGAATAATACATATGTAAAATACATGCTAAAGAAGTTTCATGAGAACACAGCTAAATATAATTGTGTAGCACCTATTTTTCTTTTGTCACTTTCGGTGCCCATTTTATTACATGAAATGACATTATAGTTAATTCTCGCATGGAAATCAATCTAAATCATAACATTTTATTTTAGTCTTATTCATTTTTACACTCTCTACATGCAAATCAAATCCATTAGCAATAAAATCCATAATGTGAGATTTTTCTCCTACATTATGCTAACACATATAAATGAGTGAAAATACTGTTTCATGATTAGTAGTCACATCTATATTAATTAAACATATAATGTGCCTTACATCTATCCTTTCATCTGCATGCTTTTGCAATGCAGTGACTAAATTGTATATTTGAATCATTTTTCATAATGTGGGACTTAGTGCACGTTTGTCATAGTTTGCATTAAAGTTGTCAAAATCATTTAATTTATCAGTACAATTGTTTGATGTCATCTCTGCTCTACCAGTTGCAATCCCATAAATATGCCCCTGTGCTTTTCTGGATCAGACTATGGTTGAATCCTATGCCAAGAATATATATCTGTAATCCTTGCTTAACATTTTGACCCTAGAGAGCTCTATAAAAATCCAATGGATAAACCATATTGAAAAATACCCTTAAAGTCCTAGGTTTCTGCTATCTACAAGACCAGCATCATGGTCATAAAATGAACACATAGATAGAACAAGAGATGGTAGCAAACTATCCGTCTATAGCATAACAACAATAGGATCTTTGAACACTACTTGGACATCTTACACCTGGAGAGGTGAAGACATATGCATTGCAAATGCAGGATAGGAGCTTTCCCTGGGTTAGCCCTCACTAAAGAAATAGTCAATCGGCAAAAAATACACAGAGATTTGTAACTGTGATGTCAGTGATCCCCAAACATTTACCCATTGTAGACTTCTCGTTGGACATCGCCCTTTCAGCAGGATTAACCTCAAATGGTTTGCCTACCTCCATCTATTTTTCTGACCTTCTTTTTGTTGGCTTTAGGACTCTGGGCACTTTACCACTGCCATTCAGTGCTAATGTGCATTTGCTCTCTCCTCTAAACATGGCATGATTGGTTTACATCTGTTTGGTATACTTTATTTACTTATAGGTCCCTTGCAAAGTGGTATGTCATACCCCCAGGGCCTGTAAATGCAATACTACCAATGGGCCTACAGCACTGATTGTTGCACCCACAGAAGTAGGCGTACCACTGCAGGGCCTGTGTGCGCAGATTACTGCAACTGTGACTTGGCATTTAAAACTACTTGGAAGCCTTAAACTCCCCTTTTATTACATATAGGTTACCCCTAAGGTAGACCCAGGTTGCCCTATGTAAACCCGTAGGCAGGGTGCTGTGTAGGTAAAAGGTAGTACATGTACCTTTATGTTTAGCATGTCCTTGGTTTGAGGCCTTCACCTCTCCTATGTTGGCATTGGGAATTCCCTTATACACCTTTAAGTGGTAACTCCTGATCAGAAAGGAGTGATGTTGCCACGTTTGGTATGTTTAGAATGGTAGTGATAAATCCTACTTACTGGTGAAGTTGGATTTCACATTACTATTTTAGAAATGCCACTTTAAGAAAGCAGGCATTTCTCTGTGCTTATACCTCTTTGTGCTTTGCACTTTGCAGCCTGTCGTCAATACATGTCAATATATGTCTGGGCTGGGTGACAGCTACATTTTGTTCATTCTCTCTAGACAGCCACAACACAGGAAGGGCTGGGTGTGATAGGGGATACATCTGCATTCATCTGTATACTTATAGCCTTCCTGGGCAAGGAGAGGGAGAGGTGATTCACTCTTACATTTGAATGGGTTATATCCTGCCCTCACACAAAGGGCTGATTTACCAATCAATATTTCGTCTGGAGGCAGGGTTGGGCTGAAATGGATCTTTGTGCACTTATGAAGGCTCTTTTGAAGTCACCTCTTCATCAAAGGCATTTTTGAGTATAAGTACTGGGGTCTGACCCCATATCTTCAGACATTACGTGGGACTTGTAACCAGACGCTGCTGGCTCTACACCTGCACGTTGCCAGGAGGACTGCTGCTCTGCCAGGAGGGACAGTCATACTTGCTAACTGCTTTGCTGTGTGGGCCTGCTGCAGGTTTTTTTCTGGGCTGCAGGAGAGACTGCCACATTGCAACCTGCCTTGATGTGCTGGCCTGCTTTTTGCTGCCTTGTCGTGTGCCCTAGAAGTGTTATCTAAGGGCTTATCAGTTTGCCACCTGTTGTCTGGGAATTTCAGGGCCAACAAAGATTTCCCCTTCCTGCCCCTGCCATGGGACTATGCACTGGCGAGTCAGTCTCAAGGCTTTTTGCAAGATCAGTGCATGACTGATCAACGTGTGGCTTGAGGATCAACCTGTCGCTTCTTTCTGATCAGAGCTGTGCGTGCGTTTTGAGGAAGAGCGAGTTATACACCAGGGATCGATGTGTCCCTTTTGTGACTTGGGCCGCACCGGCAGTGCATGCCGAGCCCACAGCCCCGCCCTTTATGTTACGACACAAAGGCTGTGCCTGCTGATTAAGGAGTCACCTTCCTCTACAGATATGTTGCCCAGACAGTGAGGAGGCTCCATCAACGTCTGCGTTGTTTATACCCGTCCCCCTGGGAACACCTGGTTTAGACGACATAAGCCCCATTTCCTAGGCCTGCCAACACTTGTGCACCACCAGGGAGTTCCCTTCCGGCGGAGACCCCTATAAATTGCAGTGTGGGTGAGTGAGGCCCTGGGGGAGCAGTGAAGCCAACAGTGCTCCCCAGAGCAGCTCTGGGTATCAGGAGTGGCTCCCAGGAGCTCCAGATTCTCTGGGGAAGCCATCCCATGCTACCTCGCGGGTGGCTCTGGGTATGGCTTGAGTTGCATGTCCGGGTAGACCCGAAGGGCTCCGGTCTCACCTGGACTTGGAGGCATTACTTTTTTCACACCCTGGGACTAACATGGCCCAAAGAAAGAGTGTTCTCACACATCCATGGGGGTGATCATCGAATCACACTAGAACATTTCTGTAAAGGTTCTGATAGAAGTGCAGGTGCTTCTGTCCCCAATTTTTGCTATCTGCATATAATGTGGTACTTTAAAAGTTACTTACCTTGGAAAGTACCTTTGCATTTAAAGTGATATTTATGCAATGTTTGCTTTCTGCATCTAATGTGATACTTTAAAATTGTATATCTTGGAACGTACGTAGGTGTTACATGCATTTAAAGGGACATTAGCATATCTGCAAAAATATATACTATGTCTATATTGTTTTGGCATCAATGTGTTTACGATATAGTGATCTCTTTTTTTACAAACCCTCATTAAGCCTCTTTTGTAGTGTATTAATTGTGTTGCTATGTGAGTGTGTTGTACAACTGCTTTGCACATTGCCTCTGTAGATAAGCCTTCCTGCTCTGTGCCAAGCTACCAGAGGCTGAGCACAGGTTATCTTTGGTGTGTATCTGAATTACCCTAACCAGAGTGATGGGTTCTGCCTGGCTTGGGTGCACACCTTAGCCAACCAGAAACTCAATTTCTAACACTTCTCTAAACACAACTATGGTATTAAGGCGGCAGTGCTTCACTCACTATAACATCAGTATAACAGTGTAACATGAGATGCTGCAAGAGGCAAAGGTTTCTTGCCACTGGACTGACACTGATGATACCTTTCTGTCTGTCTCTGCCTATATTACATCTACCCAGGGACTCACAAGACCAAGTTACAGGATCAATGCTGTTGCCGCCAAATAATACTCTTTGTAGCCATCTCGGATGACTAACTAGATTTATGGCTATGTGCATATGTTGTCTTTTTTTAAACTTTTAACTATTCTTGTTATTTTATGATAATTAGTGAATGGCTTTTAGCTGAAACAATATTTTATTACTTTCAATCTGCTGATGAGGCTCTTTATTCTTTGGGCTGCATGGTTTTAGAGTTTGTGCCATTTGACTCAATATAAGTATTCCTTCAGCAATTTAAAAGGTGTGGGACTGTAATATCGCAAAAGGAATATTGAGTTGTCACAATATTATGGCCAGAATATTGAGGGTCACAATATCAACATGTATGCCTAACTCCACAAATATGTGCCATGGCAATTTGTATATCTTCAAGGCATGTATATGTGGAATTAAGAATAGTAAATCTATACCTCCCATTCTGCACTTGCCTCCTCAATAGTTTGTTATTTTCGTTAATATGGCGAACATATTGAAACCACTCAATAGCACCTCTGCGATATTCCAGACAACAATTATTTAAAAGATGAACCCCGTGGAATATTTTCAGCACCAAAGGTACACTAGAAATGAGCTACTTGCAATGTTTTTCTCTTTCTGCCCTATTGATCAGTATTTTCTTTCTCGCGTTGGTTGATTTCTGCTTCCACATTGTCTTCTGAAGGATGCAGAAGGGAATCTGGTGCTAAGCGATAAGGGGCATATTTATGAGCCTGGTGGCATCACGCGTGCACTGCACAACCTAAAAATGGGATTTCTGGTGCCATGCAAGGCCACTTTGCATGGGCATGAGTGGCCTCATACATCGGGAGTAATGCAATGCAGCATAAATTGCTGCATTGTGTTAGTCTGCCCTGGGAATGCATTCCATGGGCGTTGCAAAGTTGTTCCCACGTAACTCCCATGGTTTTGACGCGTTCCCATATTTACCAGAACTGGCAAACTTGGGAATGCACCAAAAAGATACGCCTTTCCAGGAGAGGCATAACAATGATGAGTATCTTTATTTCTCCTCTGTAGGTCCTCTTTCTATGTGTGCTACATTCCACAGCACAAATAGAAAGAGGAATATGCCTCTCATGATTGTTTTGATGAAGGAATGTGTCCCTTCCTTCACAGAACCAATCCTGCATGCAACACAGATAGCCTTGCACTGTGGTGCAAGTTTGCCTGCGTTGGCACTAGGCAGTCAAAACTGTGCCAGTGCATGGACAAGGACAGGAATGCACCATATTTTTTAATATGGCACATTCCTGTCCTTTCCCAATCATGCAGCACAGCACAGCAAGGTAACTTGCAGCGCTGCATGACTTTTTCATAAATATGCCCCAAAACCCTAAGCTACTGTCTTGTGGCTGCTTACAAGGAATACATTCCAAACGCCCAGTCTCAGGCAGAAGCTTTGTTGTGGAATTGGGCCATCTGCCTCGGTCAAACCTGGACTACAAAGAGAAGGTGAGATGTTCCATACCCAACAGCTCATACATCATAGCCAGGGCAATGGGGCAGCTTGAGATTTTTCACAAGAAGAATGTTTAGTGGAATTGCATGACTTCACTGGTTTTTTCACAAAGTTCAGGTCAAAGGTAGGCAGGCGCATAACAAATCATCTCATTAAAATTCAGAACACTTTAAGCCTATTAATGATTACTATTTTACATCACTAATTACACCTACTAACAAATAGCAAATTCTGATGAATTTGGTGCAAGATATAAAAAAATATATAATAAAGAATATCTTGTGAAGACCTGCTGCGACCATCACTCAGTTCTCCATGCACATGTTGGTCGAGTAGCACTGTATACTTTGAAGACTGACACAAATTACCTGCTTCCCGTTGTGTGAAAGGAGTTATGATGATGGAAGTTTATAAAACACTAATACCCCTAGCACCCTACTCCTCATAGATAACTAAGTAATGCAAGGTAACCTTGAAAAATTGAAGTGATCTTTGACCAATGAACGTATTCATTGTTGCTTGTTGTATGAGCATCTGGTCACGGTCCATTTACATTATCTAGGTGATGGGACTCTTCATAATTCCTGTTTAGTCTTGACACCTCTATCTTTTAAAATAAAAATGAGAGAGCTTGCATGTGAGAAGAGATTACTCCAGCTTTACAGAGTGTTATAGAAGCATTTCACATAGTAGTAATGGCGAACTGATTGTGTGAATAGTAGTAGCAGATGGCTCAGAGACAGCACCGACTTGAGAAAGTCTAATGTGTTGGCCACCAGTGAAGCAATGGCTCCTTCAGCAAGCGGTGACCCTTATGTGATTTTGGGAAAGTGAGGCATGGCGCCATCATGCGACTAACACTACCCCTGATCAACATTCCTGAGCCATTGGTGGAACATTGGAATGTGTATCACTATATGGGGATTGTCTGTGGCAGGAATGTGACCTTTGAGCCCATGCTGACCATGGAAGAAAGTGGTTCCTATGACTGGGTGTAGAGTAAAGCTCCTAGACCAGTCGCTTGTGGTGCACTGTATCAATGAGTGAAGATACTCCCCAGCATTTACCAACTCAGTGAAGGAGTGGACTGTGTCTGTGAAGCTATGTCTAGCACTGCTCATGCTCATCAGCTGTTTGTGAAGACTGTTTGACTTAGCAGTGGAAATGTATTTACGTGGGATTACCAAATAAGCATGAATCCCCAGTGACCCTTATATAGTTCAGAAAAGAGGACCAAAGTGGAGGATTCTCTGTATGTTTTCATCCAGTCTGTGCTGCTGTTTCTGCCTGTTGAGACACCATGTACCATGCATTTCTTGGATGGCTTTGTCACTAGCATGGGAAAACAATATCCTCTCTCTGGGTCTGTGATACTTTTATTAAAAGGCATTAGGAAACTTGTGTTTAACAAAGGGAGGGATCTGATAAATGTTTGGGGGGTATGCAGCTCCTAAAGAAGATTGAGTGTCTATGTGGGTCAACAACTATTCTGTATATTAAGCAGTGGTTGTGACTCTGCAAGAATCAAATGCCCTCACACACCTGATAGGTGTCATGCTTCATCATAGGGAGTTTGCTCCTCATCGGTCCAGCACTGCAATGCCAGACGGGTTCCCTCAATGGGGGCTCTTTGCCGGAGATCTTCTTGTGCGCCATTTGGGGAAGTGCGGGCGTGGGGCCTTAATGAGTAGATTGGTATTCAGGTGTGAGGTTAAAAATAGGGAAAGAGGTACTTCTCAGGAAAATCTTTAATGAACAAGTTCTCTTACCTATTAACCCCTTCACTGCGGCGGCAATTCCGCCGCAGTGCTAGGGGGTGGGGGGGCCGCACGGCTCACCTGCGCTTGTGACGGAACCGCTCCGTCACGCGCCTCCGGTGAGCTGTGCTAGTGACGGAACGGTTCCGTCACGAACGCGCCCGCTCAATAGAACGCGCCGCGCAGGCGCGTCGAGCGGGCCGTGACGGAACCGTTCCGTCACTAGCACACCTCACCCGAGGCGCGTGACGGAACGATTCCGTCATAAGCGCCGAACGGGTTAAAAATGTGTGGTGCTATCTATTAGACTTTAGTTATCTTAAATAGCTATAGGTCAACATGTTTCTAGCTTCCATGTAGTCATAACAATGATCTAGTAGCTATTCATCAGGACCAATATCAATCTAATCCACTTAGTGTTTGGACTTTTAATGTATGGGTTCATTGATTTTCTCCCAATCACACATACCTTGGTTACGTTATTGTCCAAGTCAGCACACAAGGGTAGGTCATCCAGAGAGCCGGTCCTGACCAACCTTGCTCAAACAGCATGCTATTGTTCACAACTCAAGGAGGCACAAATTTTTACCCAATTTGGGTCATCGCTAAATAAATCACAAATCAAGGTATGTTAGGGCATTTTATTCTTGCAGGTTCACGCCTACTCCATACCCTACAGAATAGTTTTTGGCCCACATAGACACTGATTCTTCTTTAGGAACTGCATACCCCACATACATTTATTAGGAAACTCGCACCTGGCCTTCAGTATGGAATTTTGGATAAGTGAGTGATGGTACCACCGGGGACTAGCACCATTGTTGACCCATCAATTTCACACTGACATGTTTATAACTGTACTGGTATTGTCTGTGGCCGGAAATGTGCCTTTTGGCCAGTGGTTGAAAGCTACTTTAATTACACATGCATACATTCAAGCACACATATTTTTTGGGGGGGAGTTTTATATAGCGTGAAATTACCCGAAGGTATCAGAGTGCTGTACATGAGCACCAGTTGTGTTGCAGCCAGAATTACATTTTTCTTTTTGTTAGGCACAGGGAGACTAAGTGACTTGCTCAAAATCACAGGATGTTGAGCGTCCCAGCCGAGACTCGAACCCGATTCCCCAGCTTTAAAATCGACCGCCCTTGTCATTAAGCCATGCCCCCTTCCCAATATCTACATATATATAATAACATATATGTACATATATATAATAATGTATATTCTCAAAGATGCATATAAATAAGCTAGTACTGAAACATACCTTGGGATGTAAGAGGTGGGTGGGCAATCCTCCTCTGCAGGCGGTCCCAGCTCTGCGATATTTTGCTCCTCGATTCCTGACACTGCCCACTTGAACTCATTCTCTGGAATATCCAAATGCATCAGCATGAAGCAGCTGTCATGAATGCTGCCTCCTGCTTGTCCGGGCCAGGTCCAGGAGCTTTTGTCATACAGAAGCTGTAAGAGGGATGGAGGTAGGCTGTTCAAGGCATATTTACTAACATTTCACGCAATGCAGGCCAGTAAGAAAAGTTGCTGTGCTGCGTTTTATGAAAGGGAGACAGCAGAAATGTGCCTACTAAGATATGGCAGATTTTTGCTGTCTGCTAGCGCTGTGTGCTACCTCGCACCAATGCAGGCATCCTTGCACCATGGTTCAAGGGTTTCTGCATTACAGGCAGGATTGTTTTGTGCAGGAAAGGATACCTTGAAAACTTTGGAATTATTTCTAAGGTTTGTTCCTGCGCAAAAAAATCCTTAGAAGCAATTTCCTCTTTCCATGTGTGCTGCAGAATACAGCATGCATAAGAAGAGAAGGAACAATGAGGAATAAATATCTCTCCTTGTTTCACCTGCTTCAGGGGAGCGTCGCTTTTTGGTGCAATCTCAGGTTTACTCACGTTAGTAAATCTGGGATGGCTTCAGAATCCATGGGTGAATGAATGGGAATGTCAATGCCCCACCCATGGAACGCCTACCCGAGGCAAACCGACGTAAGGGAGCACTATGCACTGCCTTGCAATACTTTGCATTTACTAAACCCCACACAGCCACGCAAAGTGGCTTAACATGGTTTGGTAAATGCCAAAAAGGATTTTGTGTAAAAATGACTCCACCCCAATGCAAAACCTTTGTAAACCTGGACCTTTGTCTCCATCCTGGCTTCAGATAGAGGAACATGAGCGACAGGTCCCAGTGAAGCTCTGTTGTATAATATGCTGCACTGCTGAAATAGGTGCAGCTTGCTACTGTTGGGCTGTGAATGTGTGAGAGGGGCGCCACTGCACCCTCCGCCAAGCACAATACCAATGAAGCCAGTGAAGGCCTTCCCCATTACAGACCTCTTCGCTGTTGCATGTAATCACTCAATCAGTGAGTTTGTTTTATTATACAGCGGGAATGCCAAGCAGCACTTAGTTGGAGAGAGTGGAAGTACTGTACTGGTGGGGCAGTGCCCTGGTGCACCCTATGGGTGAGCCCCCAGTGTAAGCAAGGATTATACCCATTTCTTTAAATGGGTTGGTACTGCCTCGTTCTCTGTACCTGCACTTCTTTATTTAGGAAAGAGAGTACTGGCACTTCTCAGCACTGTTGCTATACATTTATTAGGAGAGTACTGACACTTCTCAGGAGCAAATAGGTACTTTAAGTAGTGAGTACCTGCACTTCTAGATTTCTATTTAAAATACTGATTATACCCTTTCTGTTGTGCCAGTTTAGACCTCCATCTGAGTGAGCTAATGGGCATATCAAGATGTTATTATTTCTTAAGGCGCACACAGAACCTTCAGCCCTTCCACTGTTCAGCGCCTTGTGACAATTTAACCAAGTGCTTAACCACACCGTACTAGAGTGTTAAAGGAGGCTGCAGCATTTATGCTAATAGATTGCTTCCAGGAACCAACAAAACAATTTCCAACTGGATGATATAATGCTGCTTTCTGGTTTGTAACACCTTTCTCAGAGGTATGTAAAAGCACGAAGGAGGAGAACGTTCATTCCGTTTGTAGGCACATCAAGAGCTTCCCGTGGACTGTGAAGGTTACGTTTTGCTTGCCATCAATTTGAGAACAAATATGGATTTTTTGCAGTTGTTGCAGTTTTTTTTTACATAGCGCGAACTTGACCCGAAGGAATTGGAGCGCTTTAAATGAGAACTAGCTGCATTAGACAAGGACGTAATCATTTTTGCTATCAAGGCACGAGAGAGATTAAGTGACTGGCCCAGAATCACAGAACGTTGAGACGACACCGACACTTGCACCTTGTTCCCCAGCTCCAAAGTCAACTGTTCTGGGCGTTATGCACACCTCTCCTCGCGTGAAAAGCGATAACCTGCGAGTAAAAATTAAGGGGCATATTAGCAAGAACCTCGTTAAATGAATTGCCGTTTTAGCGGCAGGAAAATGCAGCTAAAATGGCGTTAATGGGCTTGCTAATATGAGTTATAGAATTCCAATAGAAGCCCAGGCTAGATGTCCTGCACATCTAAAAACGTCGATAGTTTTAACGAGGTTCTT
Source organism: Lissotriton vulgaris (assembly GCF_964263255.1). Lineage (NCBI taxonomy): Eukaryota > Metazoa > Chordata > Amphibia > Caudata > Salamandridae > Lissotriton > Lissotriton vulgaris. Next base: position 1,580,778,292 of record NC_141689.1, on the reverse strand, counting down.
GCTAATATGCCCCTAAGTTTTAGGCTGCATCACCTGGAAATATATATATCTGGTGGCCAGCCGCGGCCCGTGGAGAGAGTTCCGGTGGGGCAGGCAGGCGGGGCGGGGGAGGGGCAGGGGGGGGGGATAAACACCGGAATATGGATGATTGCAGGTAAGTAAACAATTAAATTAATAAAACGAATTTCATAGAGCGCCCTGCATCGCATTTTGTGATGCAGGGCACGGAACAAAATTTGTTTTATTAATGTATTTGTTTACTTACCTGCAATCATCCATATTCCGGTGTTTATCACCCCCCACCCTTCCCCTCCCCTGCCCTGCCTGCCTGCCCCATGGAACTCTGTCCACGGGCCGCGGCTGATGGTGGCTCATGTTGTGTTTGAGATTTGGCATCGTGGTATAGGTGAAATGCAACAAGGACTCTGCTTTGGGTGAACTGGTCATTTGGCTCTCAAACAAACGCCAATGATCAATGGCCAATGGCTGCACTCGGGTAATGGAGCCACACCTCTTTGACAGTAACATCCAGTGTCTGTGTTCTACATGGGGTCTGTCTGACATTCAGTGTGTGCAGGAAAGATCGACTTCCAAGTCAGTAAAAACTGTTGTTCATACATGTTTGTGAAATACGTGGGCACAGACATTCAAAATATGCATAATCTGCATAAATAGACCATAAAAATTCTTGACTACATTGTCCTCATTGTGTGCTGTAGTTAATTATAGGTAATTTGTTGATTTCTCGTGCAGAGGAATTGGCAACAGATCCCGTGCTATCTGAAATACACTGTGTGCACGAGTAGGGTCTCTAGAATACAATTTTATTTTAGGAGGGAGGAGTGATAAAATGTTAAAACAAGCATCTTGAAATGTAATTTTGAGAGGTTGGATTTAGCATCATATTTGAACCATGTACTCTTTGACATTACTGGGGAGGAAGCCGAAAAACTGCAGCAGGACATCATCTCCTGACGGCCAATCTACTTTGCAAAGCCAAACCCAGATGGGAGTAGAAGAAGTGCTTTGCTCCTCTAAGGAAGCCACACACCGTTGGCTAGTATGGAAGGGGTGCATCCCAGTCCATCGTTATTTTCTACACCACTCCACCTCAGTTTGGACCCAGACATATGCAAATCAGTCTTGACCCTGCTCTAATATGAATAGTCCAGCACAAACTGCTAGGCCAGACCGCCCCTGAACCGAAACACAAGCAACCTAAGATTCTAGCTGTGCCTCACTGATTAAGCCAAACCGGTCTAGGTTGCTTTTGGTCCCATCTGAAGGGGGCCTTGCCTGGCAGTTCAGGATAGACTGTTCCCATCAGGAGTGAGTTGGTACTAATTTGCATCAGGTAGGCCTTTGTATAAAGAGGCATGGTGGGCAAACAACGATGAACTGGCATAAAGGCCGAGCGATTGCCAGTGGCTGTGATTAATTACAGAATTCCATCCATCACCCTGTTGTTTTTCTAGTCTATGCCCTAAGTATGGTGGGTATGCCCAAATGCGTGTCCTGTGCTCACTGTGCATATGAGTCAAGCTGTGCTTGACTGATGAGATGTAAGTAGGTAGAAACCGATCCAGGAATGTTTGTGGGCCCTTCTGGAGAGGGACGTGCCTGGTAGTTGGGTACAGACTGTTCCCACGAGGAGCAGTGTTGGTACTGATTTGCATAAGACGGGCCTTTATCTAGAATAGCATGGTGTGTGAAAAACAATGGACTAGGATACCTCCTGAGCGATTGCCCGTGGCTGGGATGACTATAAGCATTCTACCCATTACCTTCTTGTTGCAGTTTATATCCTTTTGACTGCAGTCATCAATTCAACATTTCAACAGAGACAAAGAAGGCCAACCAGTGAAACTTTAAGAGCCTCTTTCAAAAAGCACACAAAAAGCACAAATTTCATTAAAAAAAACTTTACGTTTATAACCTTGCATGAGCGCAGGTTTGTTAATTTTTTAAATCCACAAAGGTTTGACAGGGCGTGCCTTGAAACCTGTAATGGTTTCAGACAGTGCTCTTTGGAAACTTCCGAATTTATTTTTTAAACAAGCAAGTATTTACAAATTAATGGAACACCTATACAATCATAACTTTGTGGGTTTCCCCAAATATTTCAATAGCGAATTTCGTAGCTGTGCATCTAATTGTTATCTGCATGATTCATTGGCAGAAAGTGTTGGAACTTGCAGAAGGATTTATGATTTCCACGGCTTACATATAAGAGAAAAGACAATGAATGGAAGATAGTTTCAATGAATATAAAATAATGGTTCAAAACGTAATCAAATATAAGTTATCAAATGTCACTAATTTTGTAATTGTGTCCCTGCTAGATTAAACCGTGCACAGAATGCGGCCCTGCATGCAATTGATGCATAAATTACGACATTCCTAAGATATGCATAACTGTGTTATAACATATTGTAAATTAGCCACGTAGTCGGAAATTTGAGCCATGTTTAGGGCACATAACACACATGAGGGAACATACATCTGCTTTTTTGAATGAGACTTAATATTCAGGGCGGAATTCACAACGGCTTGAACTAGAGCACAGTTTGAAATTCATACAGCACCTTAGAGATCCTCAGGTGCAAAAGGATTTCATAAAGACTTGATCAACTGCATCTCAAAGATGTCCCACGCATCTCTGACTTTGCTAAAGTGGAAACTATTGAAAGCAGAGAGCTGGTGTGAATCTGAGATACTCACCGGCATCTCATTACTGATCCATTAGAATTCTTTGCAAATCAAACCCGGTAAATCCTCCTATTTACTTAGGGTAAACAATATGTGAGGTGCTAAACTGCTCAAACCAACTCTGCTGTTGAGAATACATATTCTAGGTGACTCATGTATTAACTATTCCTACCTAGTCATCGAACGCTAGGTTTGCACATTTGGGCACCTACAGGTCCCACAATCTCCCAAAGTGTTTGGTAACGTCTCCTGTCCTGTCCTCTTCTACTGCCTTTTGGGACTCTATTCACAAATACCAGCATCAAATTCATCTGTATTTTGATGACGCACAACTCGACTTGAACATGCCCTCTTCTCGAGACATACTAATCCTCAAGCACTGCATGTACCTCAACCGACCGGTATGCCCAGCATCAAACTGAAGCTCAATCCCACCAAAACGACATTCTTGCTATTCGACAAGTAACAACTAATTGACAACCGACCTAACCATCTGGAAGGAAACATATTGCCTGGAGAAAAAAGACAGCTAGTATCAACTGTCTCTACCGAAGAGAGTGAATCTGTTTTCCCAGTTTTTCAGAAGTACTGTTCAAGCCTTTGAATTCTACCCTCTGAATGGTGGTAATTCCCATCTTCATCGGGTCTTGCACTCCATGCTGCAGCTCTTAAGCGCATCATACACGCAATGCATTCAATGGCCTAAAGAAGCCATCACCACATCATTCCCACTCTGATGGAGCTTCACTGGCTCCCCTTGAAGGACCACACCAGCTTCAAAACCTGTTTCATCATCTACACAGGCATTACGCCAGGCCCCTCCGTTTGTCTGTCTGACAAGCTTCCTATATCTTGTGGCTCTTTGTATAGCCATCAGGCTAAAGGTTAAGAAGCTGTTCTTCATTTAAAATAGACATATAAAACGAATTTACATGAATATTTTAATAAAAATCAATTTTTTTATATTTATTTTCGAGTCAAATAAATGTTTTACATTTTTCCTATACTTTACCATGGAGAGACTCGAATAAAATAAAAAAACAAATGTCACAGCACTATAACCTTAATTATGAAATAAATCTTTAAATAACAAAAAATATATTAAATTAAGTAAATATATTTGTGTGGTCTATAAATTCAAAAATAAGTTCCTAGCTAAAGAATACAACAATGTATACACTAATAATTATTATAACTAATTTATACAATTAGTTAAAAATAATATTGTTATATATTAATAAAATATATAGATCCATTAATATTTAGTATTTTTATGAATAAATAATAAATGTGCACTATGTATATATAGATATATACTCATATATGTTCCAACAAAGGCTCCTTCTGAAAGTCTGAGGCCCCTCGGGAATTGGCGTGTACACCGGCGGAGCGCGGCGGTAATTAAACTTTTCCAAAAGATCCCAAATGCTCACACGCTCTCAGCAACACAGACGGCTACCAGGTGATGTCCAAGGGTGTTTATTTCTCTGACAACATGTTTCGGCAAGAAGCCTTGCTCACGTCCGGAGCAAGGCTTTGTGCCTAAACACATATATATATATATATATATATATATATATATGTATATATATATATATATATATATATATATATATATATATATATATTACCTACTGGCGATAGCCAGTAGGTATATATAGTTAGGATTTTTTTCCTATGGGATTTCTGAAAATTCTATGTCGAATAACTTTGGCGTTTGTGGACGAAATTGGCTGAAATTTTCAGGAAAATGGCACATTTTCTTTCTGAGCAGCCCCTGAAAATTTGGGGGGGTTGGTCAAGGGGGGCCGAGAAAAAAGGGGGGTCCCAAAACGCGTTTTTCCCATTCATTTTTCCATAGGGCGGTTGGAAACACTTTTAGCTCGAACGGCTGAATGGATTTACATGAAACTTGGCAAAATTGTAGATATAGTTTGCCCGACGTGCCTTTGCTATGTCTCAATATATGTGGTCCAGTGGATTTTGAGAAATTAACGTTTGAAAAAACAGATATATCTGTAACAGCGCTCCGGTTAGCGCCCCGGTTCGCGTACCTGATGCGTAACGGAACTTCGCGAAGCGAAGCTGATTGGCTCTCCGGTTTCTGTCAACATTCTAAACAGTCCGGATCAGCCGCCATCTTGTCTCTCGGTAGGATCGAGAGACAAGAGGTGGAGAAAAACGAAGGTGAAAATGAATGAAAGGGGGCAAGGTAGACCCCTCCTGACCCCCTAGGAATGATGTGGGGGATATTAAAGGGTCCTGTTGGGCAAAAAATAAAAAACATTTTTTTTTTTTTTTTTGCCATAGAGGCGCGTCCCGGTACGCGAACCGGGCAGCTAACCAGGCAGCTAACCAGCAGCATAACGGGAGTCTGAGGAGAAGCTGATTGGCTGTCAACATTGTAAACAGTCCGGATCGGCCGCCATCTTGTCTCTCGGTAGGATCGAGAGACAAGAGGTGGAGAAAAACGAAGGGGGAAATTAATGAAAGGGGGCAAGGTAGACCCCTCGTGACCCCCTAGGAATGATGTGGGGGATATTAAAGGGTCCCGTGGGGCAAAAAATAAAAATTAAAAAAAATTGTGATCTTTCGCGGTAGAGGCGCGTCCCGGTACGCAAACCGGGCAGCTAACCGTCAGCGTAACGGGAATCCGCCATCTTGTGTATTTAGAACGTCCGGTTCGTGTACCGGGTAGCGTCCCGGTAAGCGTAACAAGGGGAAAACCAAGAGAAACAGTAAAAAAAAAATTAAGGGAATAGATTTCCAGCAAACTTGGCAAAATTGTAGGGACTGTTTGTTTGATGTGCCTTTGCAAGGCCTCAAGATATGTGCTCGTGTGGATTTTGTCTAATTAAGGTTAAATAAATATCTATATCTGTAAGCGTGCTCCGGCGCGCTTATGTTACGGGTTTTGTTTGCGCTTCAGAGCCGATACGTCACGGTTATGCGACGCGTCATGAGGCGTCTCACGTGGCTACGTGATACGTCACGTAATAAAGAATATATTTTACAGCTATAGATATTAGCTTTTAAAAAACCAATGAAATTCACTGAAAAACCATAGGTTATAGACCATATATAGTTAGGAATTTGCATTTACAAAACCTTGAAAATTCACTGAAAAAACCATAGGTTAGAGACCATATATAGTTAGCTGGACATTTTATTGACATAAAACTAATGAAATTCCATATATAGTTAGTTGCACTAACTATATATCGCGCACCCGCAATCCACTGCTGATGATGTCACATATTACATCATTCATGACATGGTCAGTGACATCACTGATGACATCACTGATGACATCATCCAGTGACTGTGGGCCCGATTCACAGAATGAACTTAAGACTCAATCCTAAACTTACTACTATTTTGGTATTCACAGAATGCACTTACTACTTTTGGCATTCACAAAATGAACTTACTACTTTTGGTATTCACAGAAGTTAGGATTTTGTCTTAAGTCTGTCTTAAGTTTGTCTTAAGACAAACTTAAGACAAAATCCTAACTTCTGTGAATACCAAAAGTAGTAAGTTCATTCTGTGAATGCCAAAAGTAGTAAGTGCATTCTGTGAATACCAAAATAGTAGTAAGTTTAGGATTGAGTCTTAAGTTCATTCTGTGAAGCGGGCCCTGTGTGTTTCTGTAAAGTTTAAATATGTTTTACATATTGAAGAATGAGTGGATGTATAAGTGTCTGGATGAAGGATTTAGTAGGTGCGTGACTGACTGAGTGAGTGAATAAATGTGTCTTACTGAATGCATGGGTTAGTGACTAAACTGTCTGAAAGTGTGCATCAATATGTCTGTTGTTGTGCAAGCTGCTGCATGTGTTGATCAGTAGCTATATGAGTGGCTATATGGGTTATTGATTGGTTGCCCAAGTATTTCTATGGAAGACTGAGTGTGTGTGTGGCTGGCTGGGAGGTGTGTGACTCCGTGCAGATCAATGTGTACTTGTATCAGTAATTGTATAAGAGAGTAAGTATGTGTTAGTATATGTTTGAAAAAGTAAGGTGTTCTGTGTTTAACTGTATAGATGAGGAAATCGAAGTGTGATTGATTCTTTACAGGACTGACTAGGTGTGTGAGTAACTCCATGGATGAATGGCAGTGTGTGAGTGTCTGCATAGGTGTATGAGTGCATATGATAGTGTTGTAATAATGAGTGACTGTATGTATGAGTGATTGTATGGGTGAATGAGTGAATGTGTGTGTAGACGTAGGAATCAGTGAGTGCGTATGTAGTAACTGGTATCGGTGTGTCATGATGTCATCAGTGATGTCATTTGAGATGTCATCAGTGATGTCATCAGTGATGTCATTTGAGATGTCATCAGTGATGTCACTGACCATGTCATGAATGATGTAATATGTGACATCATCAGCAGTGGATTGCGGCTGCGCGATATATATAGTTAGTGCAACTAACTATGGGGGTCATTATGATTGCGGTTTTTCCGCATCCTCGGGGCCGGCGGAAGCCACCGCCGGCCCCGAGGATGCGGAAAAACCGCAGCGGACTGACCAAAGACCCACCGCCAGATTAGGATGGCTGGTGGGTCCTGGTTTCCGTCCGCAGCTTTTCCGCCGCGGTTGGATTACAACCGCGGCGGAAAAGCTCTAATATGGTGACGGTGTCTTCCAGACACCGTCCACCATATTAGGATGGCCAGTAAATTATGCTTTTCCGCGGCGGGTTTTCCGCCGTGGAAAAGCATACAGAACTTCACTGCGGGGGCCCATTGCGGGCCCCCTAGGTGAAGGGGGGGTGGGGGGTGCACATGGGGGGTACCTATGGTACCCCCCTGCATTTGCATGCAGAAAGCGGCAGCTACCGCGCGGTGCCTGCCTCTTTCTGCATGCAAATGCAATGCGTGCATTTTTAACATTGCCGCGGGTGCAGCTTGAAGCTGCACCCGCCGCAATGTTAAAAATAGAGGATGTGACCGCCAGGGTGGCGGTCACATCCTAATTGCACAGGAGGGAACTCCGCATGCCATGCGGAGGTTCCCTCCTGCTCTGGGGTCGCGGACAGACGCAAGTCCTTCCGCGATCCTAATCGACCCCTTAATATGGAATTTCATTGGTTTTATGTCAATAAAATGTCCAGCTAACTATATATGGTCTCTAACCTATGGTTTTTTCAGTGAATATATATATATATATATATATATATATATATATATATATATATATATATTCACTGAAAAAAACCATATGTTTCACACCAGTTATAGTTAGCTGAACATTTTACTCATACAAAACCATTGAAATTCCCACGTTATAGTTAGTTGGACTCACTATAACTCGCGCACCCGCAATCCACTGCTGATGATGTCACATATTACATCATTCATGACATGGTCAGTGACATCACTGATGACACCACTGATGACATCTCAAATGACATCACTTTGAATTTCAATGGTTTTGTATGAGTAAAATGTTCAGCTAACTATAACTGGTGTGAAACCTATGTTTTTTTCAGTGAATTTCAAAGGTTTTTAAAATGCTAATTCCTAACTATAACGAGTGTGAAACCTATGGTTTTTTCAGTGAATTTCAAAGGTTTTTTAAATGCTAATTCCTAACTTGACGATTGTGAAACCTATGTTTTTTTTGTGAATTTCAAAGGTTTTTTAAAAACTAATTCCTAACTATAACGTTTGTGAATCTTATGGATTTTTCAGTGAATTTCATAGTTTTTTTTAAAAGCTATTTCCTTTGTATATTGACTTTGTAACCTAGGATTTTTTTTTTATTAGCTGTTTTTACAACAATTAATTATATATTTTTTAAAATAAAAATTATTTGTTCTATGTATATATATTTTTTAATCATTTTTTCCTGGGGCGCTCAGGGTGCGTGCACCGGTGAGCTTACACGTATCATTTTGCCTTGGAGCGCTCCGGGTGCGCGCACCAGTAAGCTCTCCCGAGAGCGCACTGAGAGCGTTATTTCTGCGTTTGTTGAAAAAATATGTATGAAAAGTAAATAATAACGCAAGACATTTAGTACCATACTTATAAAAGCAGTATTTTTGATTTACGAAATGAAAATGAATTTACATTTCCGTAAAGCTATCAAAACGTCACTCAGGCGCGCCGCGTAAGCGCCCCCGGAAGCGCCTACGTTCGCGCCGCGTAAGCGCCCCCGGAAGCGCCTACGTTTGCGCCGCATAAGCGCCCCCAGAAGCGCTTCGGTGCGCGCAGCGTAAGCGCGTCAAGTCATGTGACCTTAAAATAACTCTTTTCATTGGTTGCTAACAGTTTTTTTTACAAAGAATTAAATCCCCACCCATTTCCTTCACTTCTTCTTTCCCTTTTGTGACTGCAAGACCTATCTTTTTGCTCTTGGATCTTTGTTGGATTACCATGGCTGCCAGACCATCCAGCAGTGATGATGACACAGAGAGATTTATTGATGAAGAGGTTCCTCCGCTCCGGGTAAAAGAACACTTCATATGGAACTTTTTTTCCATTCCAGAAGATAAAAAAAAAGTAAATGCTCCAAAGGTGGAGTGCCGGATTTGTCACACTGTCCTCTCAAGGGGTGACCCCACCAAAAAATATTCATTTGGGAACTCCACCATGATTCGCCACGTCGAGAGGAGGCACCCCCAGAACTTTGCCCAGGAGAGTGTCAGAGCTCTGGCACAAGAAGCTCCCAGGGATGGTGCCTCTACTTCAACCGGATGACCAACTACATCGGTGAGGGGGCGACCAGAAGAGCTGACCCCTAGCATTCAGCCTGCTTTTAATGAAGTAAATGCAGAAAATGAGATCAGTTACTTTGTTATGGGGAACAAAGTGTTATGCTCATGACAACCACCGCTGCCAACTCCAGTCCTAATTTTGATTATTTTTTTTGCTCCTGTTGAGCAGTTTCCCATTCCCTGTTTTTGTTTTTGTTGAAAAAAAAGGAAAAAAGAAGAAAAAAAAAGTTATTTTCAGAACTACCTCCAATTCTCATCAAAGAGCTGTATTCTTCAAAAAATGAAAAAGAGTAACTGAAGTGGAGTGCAGTGAGAGAAGAGAGGAAAATGAGTAAGAAAGCAAAGAAAGGGATGAGAGGGGAAGGGAAATGAAGTAGGGGGACTGAAAGCAGGTGAGTGTGGAGAACGAGAGTGAGGAGAAGGAGAGTGAACATGGGGAATGTGGATAAGTGAAGAAAATGTAGTAAAAGAATGGTGGTGTGGAAGGGTAAGAAAAGAGCAGTGATTTTTAGGAAAGAGTGGAGATACAGACTGGATAAAGACAATTGAGTGTGAGACAAGGTGAGTAAGGCAGTGAAGAAACAGAGAAAGTGAAAGAAAAAGTTAGAGTAGAAGACTGAAGGCCACATTTATGAGGCCATGCATCACTTTTACGCCGCCGGTGCGTCACTTTTTGTGACGCACCAGTGGTGTAAAAAATGCACCTTGTTGAGTCATATTTACAAAGTGACACATCTAGGTAGATGCATCACTTTGTAAACCCCTGCGCCACATTATACCTGCGCCAGGTGTAATGTATGCAAAGGGGGCATATTGATGCAAGAAAGGGTCATAGAAGTGACGCAGTGAAATCTATGAGATTTCACTGCGTCACTTTTAGGACACCGTTGCGTCAAAATCTTGCGCCTGCCTTACAGCAGGCGTAAGACTGACGCAGGCCCTTTCACATGGGGCTAGTCCCATATGAAAGGATGCATTGCTGGAGTTGCGTCACTTTTGTGGCACACTCCAGCAAAGCATCACTTTTGCGCTTACAGATACGTCAGAAATACTGACGTATCTGTAACTCCTTGCAACATAATGCGTCATACATTAAATATGACGCATGAGTAGAAGACTTAAGGCCTCATTTATGAGGCCATGCGTCACTTTTATGCCGCCGGTGCATCACTTTTTGTGATGCACCAGTGGTGTAAAAAATGCACCTTGTTGAGTCACATTTACAAAGTCACGCATCTAGGTAGATGCGTCACTTTGTAAACCCCTGTGCCACATTATACCTGCGCCAGGTGTAATGTATGCAAAGGGGGCGTATTGATGCAAGAAAGGGTCGTAGAAGTGACGCAGTGAAATCTATGAGATTTCACTGCGTCACTTTTAGGACACCGTTGCGTCAAAATCTTGCGCCTGCCTCACAGCAGGCGTAAGACTGACGCAAGCCCTTTCACATGGGGCTGGCCCCATGTGAAAGGATGCATTGCTGGAGTTGCGTCACTTTTGTGACACATTCCAGCAATGCATCACTTTTGCGCTTACAGATACGTCAGAAATACTGACGTATCTGTAACTCCTTGCGACATAATGCGTCATACAATAAATATGACGCATGAGTAGAAGACTGAAGGCCTGCGTCACTTTTACGCCACCAGTGCGTCACTTTTTGTGATGCACCAGTGGTGTAAAAAATGCACCTTGTTGAGTCATATTTACAAACTGACGCTTCTAGGTAAATGCGTCACTTTGTAAACCCCTGCGCCACATTATACCTGCGCCAAGTGTAATGTATGCAAAGGGGGCGTATTGACGCATTAAAGGGTCGTAGAAGTGACACAGTGAAATCTATGAGATTTCACTGCGTCACTTTTCGGACACCGTTGCGTCAAAATCTTGCGCCTGCCTCACAGCAGGCGTAAGACTTACGCAAGCCCTTTCACATGGGCCTGCCCCCATGTGAAAGGATGCATTGCTGGAGTTGCGTCACTTTTGTGACACACTCCAGCAATGCATCACTTTTGCACTTACAGATACGTCAGAAATACTGACGTATCTGTAACTCCTTGCAACATAATGCGTCATACATTATATATGACGCAGGAGTAGACCTTGCTGACGGCCTTGGGGGCGGGACTTGGACGATATTTAAAAAACAGGTAGTCCACACCAGAGCTGTTGTTTTATGCCATATAGCCTGTGATCAAGGACTTTTTCATGTCCGAAACGCGTCAAGTGAGGGCAACCTTGTGTTTTGATATATATATATATATAGATATTACGACACTGACGAAGGATGTAAATCCGAAACGCGTTTGTCTAAAAATAAACTGCTGCTGAGCCAAAGAACCCCCGTGAGTGCTATTCTTTTCCTTACCAAAGAAAAGGGAAATTTGAGCCGGATATTTATCGCGGTACGCCACCGCGTTTCTGCACCCGACCACAAAGTGCCCCGCTGATGGCGAACGGAGGAGCAAGATATATATATATATATATATATATATATATATATATATATATATATATATATATATATATATATATATATTTATTCAAAATACGATATCCATTCATTTTTTAGAAAATCATCCGGCACTCGTACACGGGTATCATCAGTTTAGGCTTATTTATTGTCAAATTACATCCAGTCAAGCTCCCTTGATCACGATGTTTGTACCACCATTTGCAACTTCTAAAAATACACAAGCAGGGTAGTAAACAGTACAAAAGGACAATTAAGATCTGGTCAAGCCGTCTACTAATATGGCGGCCATTTTATCACTTGCAATTTAAGGAAACCTTTGTACAGCAACAATACAAAGATGCTTCATGTTTAGGTATATATATATATATATATATATATATATATATATATATATATATATATATATATATATATATATATATATATATATATATATATATATATATATTCACTGAAAAAACATAGGTTTCCAGGACATTATCGTTAGAAATTATCATTTAAAAAATTCTTAGATGTCACTGAGCATGTCATGAGTGATGCAATATGTGATGTCAGCAGTGCATTGTGGGTCGCAATTTATACTTAGATCAACTAATTATAACGGCCAAATTTCTCTGGTTTTGTACGAGTGAACTGTCCAACTAACTAGAACGTCCCTGAAACCTGTGTTTTTTTCAGTGAATTTCTAAGGTTTTTTAAATGCTAATTTCTAACTATACCGCCCCTGAAATCTATGTTTTTTTCTGTGAATTTCTAAGGTTTTTAAATGCTAATTTCTAACTATAATGTCCCTGAAACCTATGGTTTTTCCAGTGAATTTCAAAGGTTTTTTTAATTGCTCATTTCTAACTGTAATGCCCCTGAAACATATGGTTTTTTCAGTGTATTTTAATGTATTTTTAAATGCTAATTTCGCACTATGCCTACAGTGGTAGGACATGTGCAGAAAGAGGAAGAAAGGCACAGAAAGAAGCAAGAGAAATGCAGAAAGAAGCAACAGAACTTCTGAAAAACCATGAACAGTGCCAAAAAAGCAAGAGATATGCAGAAAGAACCAACAGAGGTGCAGAAAGAGGCCTTTTTGCAAAGTCATCCTGGGTCCCCAACTTTTTTGCTGACTGGTACTGGTGGTAACTGACTATGACTAACTAGGCCTAGAGCCAGTACTATGCTGAAGGACACTTATAATACAGTGAAAACACCTACATACACTAGGGTACACTATGGGTTGGTGTAATTCAGTGATTGGCATGGCCTCCCCTGTAAGGCCCTAGTACATAATAGGGCAGGGGGATTACAACTACCTCTAACTCAGAGGTGCAGATAGAGGCAAGAGAACTGCAGAAAGAAGCAAGTGAAGTGCAGAAAGAGGCAAGAGAGGTACAGAAAGAGGTAAGAGAAGTACAGAAAGAGGCAGGGGGGTGCAGAAAGAAGGAAGAGAAGTGCAGAAAGAGGCAAGATATTTGCTGAAAGAAGCAGCAGAGCTGTAGACAGAAGCAAGAGAAGTGCAGAAGGAGGCAAGTGAAGTGCAGAAATAAGCAACAGATGCTGAAAGAAGCACAAAGGGTGCAGAAAGAGCAATAGAATTGCAGAAAGAGGCAACAGAAGTACAGAATGAGGCAAGAGAGGTACAGAAACAGGCAGGAAAGGTGCAGAAACAGGAAATGGGGTGCAGAAAGAGGTAGGAGAGGTGCAGAAAGAGAAAAGAGGGGTGCAGAAAGAGGCAGGAGATCTGCAGAAAAAACAACAGATGTGCTGAAAAAGGTTAGTGGGTGCAGAAAGAAACAAGAGAGGTGCTGAAAGAGGCAAGAGCTGTGCAGAAAGAACCAAGAGAAGTGCAGAAAGAAGCAACAGAGGTGCAGAAGGAGGCAAGAGAAGTGCAGAAAGAAGCAAAAGAGATACAGAGAGAGAGGCAAGAGTGGTGCAGAAAAAGGGAAGAGAGTTGTAGAAAGAGGCAAGAGAGTTGCACAAAGAGGGAAGAGGGGTGCAGACAGAAGCTGGAAGAGTCACAAGAATAGCTGAAAGAAACAACAGAGGTTTAGAAAGTGCAGAAAGAGGCAACTGAGGTTGTCATAGAACTCTATGCGTACTCACTTCAAATTCCAGTACTCGTGGTAGCAGAATGTCGGGAATTCCCAATTCTCCCTACAGGCCTTCACTCTCTCCCTCTAATTCCTCCACCTCTTCTTCCTTCTATCCTCTTTTCTCTCTAAGCTCTCTTTTTGTAAAAGAACTGGAAAACAAATAATAACATTAAAAACTTCCCAGAACCTCCCTCCTTAGATTCTCTCTTTTAATGTCTTCTGATCTTTAAACTTCCTTACCCTCAATGCCAAAGGCTTTAGCTCCACTTTGTGTATTTTAGGATATGAGGATTCTGAGATGTTACTAATATCTTTTCTTTATTCACAGGTACTTTTACGAGGAACTGGACAGAAATAGCCTCATGGTAAGTATAAAACAAGCCTACGATGATTCACTCTATTTAAATGTCAAGTCATTAAGTAATATCCTCAGCAAGATATTTGTACTTTTCTTCCCCAACATTTTACTTGTGGTTATGAAGACTCCTGACTAGGGGAAGGGGGAAATTGGCCTCCCGAGATTCAGCCGAACCCGCAGCAAGAAAAGCCAGCCTCCTCGGTGCCACTCGGAACTCTGGTAAGGAAAAAGAAACAAACTGGCAGAAATTTTAATATTTAGTTTCTTCTACTAAAGCCTAATTAACTGTCTGTCGGAAAGGCATCACGGGAAACTACCCTACACCTAAGACTGGCAAGCACACTAAAAAACTAACTCTGACTAACTTCCACAGAACGAACACAGAACCTGTCACACGAAATAACGTTGGTGAAGCTGCCGCCCACTTCACAGCTAGTCCTGTCCTCGGGCTCGAAGCCAGGTGCAAGAGACTAGACCTGTGACTGAACTGGCACACCTCCATTTTAGGAGTGCCCATCCAATTGCTCTGCACTTGATCCTGATCACCCTTAGTCTCAGATTGCTGGGCACAGAGCTCGGGGTTCGTTTTAGTGAGGTCTCACTAGTGCAGGGAGGCACATGGGCTCTTGGAACTTGAGCACTGACAGTACCCCCCGCAAGGCTAAGCCTCCCGGCTGAGGTTTGTGAGGGTATTGGAGATGAAAGGCCTTAATCAATCGTAGCATAAACCAGCGAAGGGTTTGGCTTATCTGCAGTAAGGCCAAGCCTTAAATTATAAATCAACAACTGGGTGCCAGTACTGCAAACTGTTTATTCACAGTATTTTAGTGTTGAAGAAAAGAATTAAACTTATTCCTCAGAAGATTTGTTCATTTGAAACTATCCATTTATTTTAAATTCTAAATCCAAAACTGACATTGTTTATAACACTTTGATGTAAACAATGTCAGTTTTGGATTTAGAATTTAAAATAAATGGATTGTTTCAAATGAACAAATCTTTTGAGGAATAAGGTTAATTCTTTTCTTCAACACTAAAATACTGTGAATAAACAGTTTGCAGTACTGGCACCCAGTTGTTGTTTTATTAATCAATCGTAGAGCATGAACATCAGATTGAAAATCCCAAGACCGCTCATCGGGACTGTAACCTTTCCAATCTATCAGATAGAAGACTTTACCTCAAACAAATTTGGAGTCTAAAATTCTTTTGACCTCGAATTCCACTTGCCATCTTCAACTAGGGGTCTAGTATTTCTTGACTCTTTAAAGCTGGAAGATACCTTCTTCAGCAGGGATATGTGAAACACTGGATGTATCTTCAACTGTGTAGGAAGACTTTATTTATAAGTTATTGGATTTATAACCTGTTCTACCGGAAAGGGGCCTACAAAACGTGGCTGGAAATTCCTATTTCCCTTGAGTCGTAGATGTTTAGCATTCAACTAAACTCTATCTCCATCCTGTAGAACTAACTCTTGTCCTATTTTTTTATCTGCGTGCTTCTTATAGCGTTCTTTAGCTCGGGCTAAATTCTTGGTGGCAGACTCATGAACATCACTAAGATGTTGAACTAGTTCTTGTGCTGCAGGCACTGAGACCTCTTGAGTTGAAACTGCAGAATTTGGATGCCTCCTGTAATTCAAGTAAAAAGGGGAATGTCCCTTAGAGGCATTCTTTGCATTGTTATGTGCGAACTCGGCAGTCCAAAGAAGATCGGGTAATTCTCCTTCTTGAACCAAAAGAAACAGTCTACGGTACTTTTCTAGTTCCTGATTGGTACTCTCTGTTTGGCCATCAGTTTGGGGATGGAAGCTAGTAGAATATTGTGTCTCAATATATAATGTATTGGTGGAGGCTCTCCAATAATGGGATAGCAATTGAGACCCTTGGTCCGAAATCAAGACTTTTGGAATTCCATTAATCTTAATAAAACTCTGATTTAGCTGTGTGGCAATTTGTTTTGCTAATGGGTTTCCCTTCAAGGCGACAAAATGCGCCATTTTTGAGAAGATGTCCACCATCGCCAAACTAGAGTTGTATCCCTGACTAGAAGGCAAATCCACAATTAGATCCATAGTGACTGAGTGCCAGGGCATGTAGGTGTGGGTAAAGGCCTCAATAAACTTTGAGGGGCCCACCTATCTGTCTTTCCCATTGCACAAGCATTCTATGTAGGTTCAAACATCCTTGGATAGCCCTGGCCACCAGAACTGTCTTTTCAGCAGCTCTTCAGTCCGATGGACTCCGTGATGACCAACCAAAGGACTGTCATGACGATCTGCCAACGCTTGTTGTTGAAGTTCTTAAGTAATACTAAGGGGGGTGACGGACGGAGTGTTTGGGTTTAATCCATCATCATTCTTTAGCTCACTCCACCACCCCAGTTCAGACAAGGCCATATGCAAATCAGTCTGACCCTGTGCCTCATGAGAGCAGTCCAGCCCGAACTACCAAGCCATGTCTTCCATGGACCGGAAACAAGCATCCTGGGACCGGTTTCGGGTTCATAACCCTCATCAGCCAGGCTATCTTGAATCCAGTGGCAAAGTGAGCAAGGAACCCACGTCTGGACATACCCTCCCAACTTAGGGCGAAAAAAGCGATACCAAAGGGGATGATGGACGGAGTGTTTGAGCAAATCAAACACTCACCCCAGTCAACTGATCTGGGTTTAATCCATCATCATTCTTTAGCTCACTCCACCACCCCAGTTCAGACATGGCCATATGCAAATCAGTCTGTCTATGTGCCTCATGGAAACAGTTCAGCCCGAACTGCCAAGTCATGTCTTCCTTGGACCAGAAACAAGCATCCTGGAACCAGTTTCGGGTTCATAACCCTCATCAGTCAGGCTATCTTGAATCCAGTGGCAAAGTGAGCAAGGGACCCACATTCTTCAGTAGGCAGGAACAAGGTTTTGACATGGAACAGTAACACATTGCGAATTTCTCGAGCTGTATCCTACTGAGCCCAGTTTTGCATTTCCTGCTGAGTCATAGCTTCCTTGATCTTGTCTTCTAGAGTTTTCACCACTGTAGCTTCTAAGATCTTTGTTTCTGGAATAATCTTTTATCACTAATGAGATTATTTTTTCCATCTGTGTCAATTCGTGACAAAGCATCCGCCTTTGCGTTATTCCTTCTGGGCCATTACGAAGTCGTAATCGGTGAAGTATAGGGACCACCTCAGTTGACGCTGCATGAGCGTTTTGGCTGATTTAAAAAATTGAAGATTTCTGTGGTTGGTGAATACTGTGGCCACATGCCTAGCTCCGAGAAGATAGTGTTGCCATTCTTGGAATGCATCTTTAATGACAAGGAGCTCCTTATCAGAAATTGTATTATTTATCCCTGCCGATTGCAACTTTCTGGAATGGTACGCGACCGGGTGTAACTGCCCAGTTTCTTTGTGTCTTTGCACTCGCACACCTCCGATTGCTTGATCAGAAGCATTGGTCCCAAGATAAAAGGGTTGAGTAGGCTCAGCATGCAGCAGAATGGGTGCGGTGGTAAAACGTTTCTTCAGAAACTGGAAGGGCTCTTCAGCCTCGGTAGTCCAATGAAATGGAACTCCCTTATGTAATAGCCTAGAAATCTTGAATGAATCTATGATAAAAATTTGCAAACACAATGAGCTCTGTATTTCTGTCACAGAAGTTGGTGGGGGCCAATCTATCACTGCCTCGATCTTCTTGACATCCATGGTTAGGCCTTTGGGTGCTATGACAAACCCCAAAAAATCCACTGACTTTACTCCAAAGGCACACTTCTTCAATTTAACATATAGATCATTTTCTTTCAGACAGTGTAAGATCTTTTTGACTTGATGCTGATGTTCTTCCTCGGAAGAAGAGTTAATCAAAATGTCGTCAATATACACGATATCGCATTGGTCTATGAACTCCTTCAAGATATCATTTATGAAATATTGGAACGCTGCAGGGGCGTTACACAAGCCGTTGGGCATGAATTGGTACTCAAATAACCCGTACTTGATTCTAAATGCTGTTTTCCATTCATTGCCACTCCGCACTATGATTAGATGGTAAGCCCCCTGCAGTTCTAACATCGTAAAGATTTTTGCATCATTTAATTGATCCAGTAAGACGGAAATCAGGGGTAGCTGGTAATGGTTCTTGATCGTAATCTTGTTTAAGGCACAGTAGTCTATACACATCCTAAGATCTCCAACCTATTTTGGGACGAAGAATAGCGTAGATTAGACCGGAGACTGGGATGGTCGGATAAACCCGTTTTCCAAGTATTTTTGTATATAATCCTTCAAGTGTTGGTTCTCAGCTTCTGTTAGCGCATAGATTCGGCTACAAGGAAGAATGGCCCCAGGCTCAAGATCGGTTTTACAAAGAAGCTTCCCCCTCATCGATCCTCAATGGGGGAAGCTTCTTTGATTCTGATTCACTGAACACTTCGGCAAACACCTGGTATTCGATAGGCAGGCTCTCAGTTTGTGCAGTACACACCATCAATTTATTTTTGTATAACAATGCTGCTGGGTTTTTCTCTAGTCTTTCAGACTTCTCACAGTAGCAATGTTCCAAGCAGTAGTTGGAGTTTAACTTCACCGTCCTCTCGCTCCAGTTTATCGTTGGATTGTGTTCCGTCTGCCAGGGGAGCCCCAAAATGATTCCAAACTGTGGGACATCAATGAGATTGAATTGAATTTCCTCTCTATGACCTTCATTAGAAATGAGTTTTATGACCTCCTTATGACTAATAATGGGTCCAGATAATAAATCTGTACCATCAGCAGCCTTCATCGCTTGGTTCCATGTATAAATATTGCTGTAAAAAATATAGTTTACAAAAATATTGAATACAAAAATATCGACTCTCTATACTTAAACAGGTAGTACAATAATATTGAATCAAAAATATTGAAGTAAAAAATATAGATGTAAAAAATATTTATTTAAAAAATATATATAACTTAAACAAAATAAATGAAATAATATAAATATGTTTAACAAAAAAAATTACATTTAATATATATTTTAACTAACCCTGGGCAGAGAACTACGCTCCGCTCGCGGAGTTTGCGAATTTTCGGCAACTTCGTGGCGAGCGCGAAGTTGTCGACTACTTTGCAATCTACAGCGTAGCATAGTCGTTTTTCTTCCTCGCCCACTCAATAGCATTCTCGCGTGCGCGGTAATGACTTACCGTGGTTCTGCGTTCGATTTCTCGCTTTTCTCTCCCGGTCGCGTTCGCTACGATGTTTGGAATCCGGCAGCACAATCCCATGCAACTGTGAGAACGCAATAACGTAATTCGGACGCACGAACCCGTCATTAGGACGCGCGATCTTCCTTGCAGCGCCATGTAGGTAAGATCGCGTTTCCGAACACGCAGAAACTGCAATCTGGCACAAAATATCTCTCGAGCATGTTAAAACCTTCTCAAAAAGGATCATTTTGCTCAGGAAAACCCCTCAGATTGTGATTTGGCTGTATTTATTTGGCCAAGGAGTCCTCTTTTTGTTTCTACTTTTTATTTTCAAGAGAAAGGAAGTGACCCTGAGTCTCCAACTTCCTCTTCTTGTCCACCAGGCTCCTCCCAGTGCTTTGTCCATGTGGTGTTCACTTTCATGTGGATTTGGAGCTGGAAGGATCACTCTTTGTGTATGTGTTCTGCATCATAGCATTTGATTGGATTTATTGAGCAATTTTGGATTTGAACTTTTCTTTTACAAGTAAGTTTGAGAATTGGTGTACTGTAAATGTTTGTTTGGTTTGGGTTTTTTTTAACTACAGTTTTCTGTGCTTCTCAATCTTTCTTAAAAATTATTATTGAGGGAGGCCTGTACTTTCATGAGGGGCCAAGTTGTATGTCTTTGAAATTTCATCCAGTAGGCCTAGAGGTACCCACGGGTCCAACCATGTTTCTGTGGTCTCTGTAAAACATCATGGATGGCATTGGATTCAATTGCAAACTCTTGTAGTGGAATTTCATTTTTTTTGTAAAATTAGGTGACCCTAGTAGTTCATGTAGTTAGTGTAGGCCTGCTTGAGTTCATTTCCTTTCTGTGGGTGGCTTGGCCAGGTGGTGGTGGCCATTTTGTGTTTTAAGCCACTATGTTTTTGCCATAGGCCTCCAAGCTTGTGGCCTTCTCTGCCAGTAGGCCCAAGGGTACTACTAGAGTCATCATCATGGGTGCATGAAAGTTGTTCAACTGGTATTGTGGTGTTTAAGTTGTAAGTGTAACATCATGTAGGTCATGGATGGCTTTGGATTGATTAGCAAAATGTTTGTTTGGTGTTGAATTTCTGGTTTTGGGTGTGTGTTGAATAATATGGATTTTTCTGTACACTAGGTAACCCTAGAATTCAGCTGGCGTAGTTTTGGTAACTTTGCACAGTGTGACAACGCGACCTTACAGTTTTTGTCTTCTTCGCAAGCTCAATGTGCGTGCCCGGGCACGCGATAATGACGTTTTGTACAATTCGCGCTGCTGAACACGCTGATTTTGCTATCTCGCGAGCAATATGTCTCGAGCTGCATAAAACCTTCTCGAAAATGTTGATACTGTTCATTTTGCTAAAGAAACTCCTCAGGTTGTCATTTGGTTGTAGTTTTTGGAGCATGGACCACTTACTGTTTCTGTCCTCTATGTACTTTGTTGTTTGAGGGTGGCCTGACCATGTGGGTCGCGGGCGGCCATTTTGTGAAGCCAAGCATTGTCCTTTTGCCGTAGGCATGTATTGCACTAGGTAACCCTAGAATTCAGCTCGCATAGTTTTGGTAACTTTGCACAGTGCGACAACGCGGCCTTACAGTTTTTGTCTTCTTCGCGCGCTCAATGTGCGTGCTTGGGCGCGCGATAATGACGTTTTGTACAATTCACGCTGCCGAACACGCCGATTTTGCAAACATCGCGAGCAATATTCTCGAGTTGCATAAAACCTTCTCCAAAATGTTGATGCTGTTCATTTCGCTAAAGAAACTCCTCAGGTTGTCATTTGGTTTTAGTTTTTGGAGCATGGACCACTTACTGTTTCTGTCCTCTATGTACTTTGTTGTTTGAGGGTGGCCTGACCATGTGGGTGGTGGGGCGGCCATTTTGTGAAGCCAAGCATTGTCTTTTTGCCGTAGACATGTATTGTCTGTCTTCCCTTTCTTTTCATGTTGTTGGGGATGGCCAGGCCATGTGGGGGCGGCCATTTTGTGTGACCTTCCATCGTGCTTTAGTTTTGTCGCAGGCCTATAAACTTGTGATTTCTTCTGCCTGTAGGCCTAGAGTCCCAGAGGTAGTCAGCGCAGCGGGGGTGCTTGATGTAGCGGTTTCCATTTTTTCTGTTGAATTTAACATCATTTAGGGCGTGGGTGGCAATACATTGAATTTCCAAATGTGGTGTTTGGGGTGTAGTTAACTGTTTGGGTATGTGTAAAAAACTGTAAATGTCTTTGTTGTTTGTGTTGTTGTTGTGTGACTTTCAAACCTTTTAGCCATGGGGATTTTCTTTTTTGTGCATTAAGCTGTGATGTGTAACAGGCATCCTCCTTTTTCTGGCCATATAGGGTTATTATAGATAGACCTGCTTGAGTTTATTCAAATTGTATGTACTTTCTTGTTGGTGGGCTGACCATGGGGCTGGTGCCCATTTCCATTTGGTGAAGCCATGCATTTTGCTTTTCCGATAGGCCTGCTTTGTCTGTTTTTTATTCCTTCCTCATTTTTTTATTCCTTTTTTTTTTTTGTGACCGCCTGTCCATGTCGTGGCGGACATTTTCTGGTGCTAGTAGCCACTGTGTTTTTGCCATAGGCCTCCAAGCTTGTGGCCTACTCAGCCAGTAGGCCCAAGGGTACTACTAGAGACATCATCATGGGTGCATGAAAGTTGTTCAACTGTTATTGTGGTGTTTAAGTTGTAAGTGTAACATCATGTAGGTCATGGATGGCTTTGGATTGATTAGCAAAATGTGTGTTTTGTGTTGAATTGCAGGTTTTGGGTGTGTGTTGAATAATATGGCTTTTTCTGTGCACTAGGTAACCCTAGAATTCAGCTCGCGTAGTTTTGGTAACTTTGCACAGTACGACAACGCGACCTTACAGTTTTTGTCTTCTTCGCACGCTCAATGTGCGTGCTTGGGCACGCGATAACAACGTTTTGTACAATTCACGCTGCCAAACACGCCGATTTTGCAAACATCGCGAGCAATATTCTCGAGTTGCATAAAACCTTCTCCAAAATGTTGATGCTGTTCATTTTGCTAAAGAAACTCCTCAGGTTGTCATTTGGTTTTAGTTTTTGGAGCATGGACCACTTACTGTTTCTGTCCTCTATGTACTTTGTTGTTTGATGGTGGCCTGACCATGTGGGTGGCGGGGCGGCCATTTTGTGAAGCCAAGCATGGTCTTTTTGCCGTAGGCATGTATTGTCTGTCTTCCCTTTCTTTTCATGTTGTTGGGGATGGCCAGGCCATGTGGGATCAGCCATTTTGTGTGACCATCCATCGTGCTTTAGTTTTGTCGCAGGCCTACAAACTTGTGATTTCTTCTGCCAGTAGGCCTAGAGTCCCAGAGGTAGTCAGCGCAGCGGGGGTGCTTGATGTAGCGGTTTCCATTTTGTCTGTTGAATTTAACATCATTTAGGGCGTGGATGGCAATACTTTGAATTTCCAAATGTGGTGTTTGGGGTGTAGTTAACTGTTTTGGTATGTGTAAAAAACTATAAATGCCTTTGTTGTTTGTGTTGTTGTTGTGTAACTTTCAAACCTTTTAGCCATGGGGATTTTCTTTTTTGTGCATTAAGCTGTGATGTGTAACAGGCATCCTCCTTTTTCTGGCCATATAGGTATATAGGCCTGCTTGAGTTTATTGTTTTCTGGCCTTTACCCATGCACCTGTGATATGTGCCCATGTGGCTGGCAGCTGTGGTGGTAGTGTGCTGTTTTGTTTTTGACAAATTGACCTGTGTATTGCCATTGTTCCTGTTGGCTTACTACTGTTCACATCCCCATTGCTATCTGCTGCAGGTCACTGATGCTGCATCCATCCGAAATGATGCACAAATTTAGGATAAACAAGTTCCACTTCCACTACATTTGCTTTTTAGTTATTTGCTCTTCTTACTCTTACTGAGTGTACTAATACATCTAGTAGTAATTAAAATTAAAGCTAAAAGGGGAGGAGCTTCGCCGGCGATCAAGATGGCCGCGTGAGCTCGGAGCTCCGAAGACCTCCCGGTCCTCCGCAATAATCCTGCTATCTATCCTGTCCCACGATGGTAGGAATCGACTGCTGAGTGGGTCCTGATGCGGCGCCCGCTTTCGGAATGAAAATCGGACATTCCTGGACTTAGTTAGCTCGACGAAGCCCGGAGGCTCCTCCCGTGTCATTGCACATCATTGAGGGGTACAGCGGTGCTTCCGCACGGGCGCCTCTTTGTCTGAGCTTAGTTCCACCGGGGAGCAACTCTGATATCTGCATGCCCCGCTACTCGGCCAACGTACCGGACCCTGGTTTTATCATCGTGTGTGTGGCGCGCCTACCAAGAAGATCCTTACCCCTGCTGGCCGTCTGACCCGAGGTACCAACATGGCGGGCAAAGGAGACCTGGACAGAGGCAAGTCCCAGCGGGTCACCAAAAAACCGTCCCAGTCCCAGTCTACTATCCCGGAACGCTTTTCCCAGTCAAGAAGCTCGCCGGCGCAGGCGGGCTGCACTACTGACTCGAAACGGGATGGATCACCGGACGATTCTGCCATAACGCTTCGGGACGTTCTGGGTGCGATCACGGGAGTGCGGACGGAGATGCACGCACTCCGGGAGGAACTGTCCAGTAAGGTCGACTCCCTGAAGATCGATATGAACCTCATCAGGACGGACCTCGGGAAAACCAATGACCGGGTGAAGTCGTTGGATCTCAAGACGACTAGCCTGGTCACTGATGTGTCCGATATCCAGACGGAGGTACGTGGCCTGAAATTGGCGAACGGAATGCTGGCGCGCCGACTGGACGAGTTTGAAGGCCGGGCGCGGCGCCAGAACGTCCGTATTACTGGGGTACCGGAGAAGGCCGAGGAGGACTCGGCTGAACTTTTCGTGGAGGAGCTGGTGCTTAAGACCTTAGCGCCGGGGGGCCTGAGTAAGTTCTTCTCGGTGGAACGGGCACACAGGATACCGGGGGGACCACCCAAGTCTGGCACTTTTCCTCTCCCCATCATCGCACGGCTCTTTAACTTCAGGGACAGAGACGCTATCCTGCAGGCGTCGAGAGCCGCGGGTCCTTTGCGATTCCAGAACTCAGACGTAAACTTTTTTCCGGATTTCACCCAGGCTGTGCAAAAACAGCGTCAGAGCTTTACCGGGGTGAAACGAGGACTGAGAGAAATGGGCCTGCGGTACTCCATGCTCTACCCTGCCAAGCTCTGCATCGAGCGGGACCACCGGACTTTGTTTTTTGACTATCCAGACGAGGTGGGGCACTGGCTGGATACCCTGCCACAGGAGCGACGCGAACCGGCTGACCAGACGGAGGAGTCCACCGGGGGCGTGGAGGCGCAGGAATGAATATTTGTTGCTTGACGTTCTGTGAGCTGGGTAGCCGTATGGGACTTTCACTTCAGACACTGCTGCTATGGTTTGACTCGTTTTGTCAATAATATGGGGGATGACGGGGGGTGATAAGATGTCTCCTTTCTCCTCTGTGGGCTTTTTGTAGGTTAGTTAAGGGGCGACAGGCACACTGCTAGTTGGGGTGGATTTTAGTCTTATGCATGGGTGCAGGGTGGTGGGTAGTTGGGGTGTGTTTTTTCTACTTCTTTTCTTGTCTTATTCTTTGTCCTGGCTGAGGTCTTATTGCGCTGCTATGTTACTGCTGTGGGCGCCATTGCGGACATGGGTGGGGGGAAGGGGGCGGAACGTCCCTGACGATGGGGGGTAGAACTCTTAACTTGTTAAGCTGGAATGTAAACGGGTTGGGGGACCGTATTAAAAGGGGTGTGGTGTTGCAAATGCTCAAACGTTGTTCACCAGATGTGGTTTTCCTGCAAGAGACCCACCTAGTGGGGCACACTTGTAAAGCTCTGACCAGACGTGGTTTCAAAATGGTGGCACACTCAGGGTTCTCTTCGGGATCACGAGGGGTGGGCATCATGGGGCGCATGTCCCTCCCGCTGGAGGTGGAGTCGGTGCTTGCGGATGAGAGGGGCAGATATGTTGCCGTGGTGGGCAAATGGGAGGGCCGCACGCTAGTTTTAGTTTCGGTTTATGTTCCCCCGGGGCTACAAGAGACTACTTTCAGGGATCTAGCTGGCGCCATTTTGGGTCTCCCTGAGGGGCTGCTGCTTGTGGGTGGCGACTTTAATTCTGTCATTTCCGGGGACCTGGACCGCTTCCCATCCAGAGATCTGCGTCCTTCCCAGTCCTGGCTGTCTGATTTCTTAGATTCCATGGGAATGGTTGACTGCTGGCGTCTGTTGCACCCCTCCCAGAGACGGTACACGTTCCTCTCCGGCGCCCATGGTAGCCTTTCTAGACTGGACTACGTCCTCACTCCGGCTGCCCAGGCGCAGTCCGTGTCCACTGCGCGTCTCCTGGCTAGGGGCATTTCGGATCACTCCCCGGTTTGGGTCTCCTTTGACTTTCGAACCCCCGTGTCCTCGCGGGTGGCTCCCATCAACCCTTGGTATTTTCGCGACCCGAAGACCAGGTCGCTCCTGGCTAAGGCTATGGATCGGTACTTCGTCGAGAATACAGGATCAGTTGCCTCGTCTGTTTCCCTTTGGGAGGCCTTCAAAACTGTGCTTCGCGGCGAGGCCTTCTCCCTGATTGCGGAGGTCCCCCGGCGGCGGGACGAGGACGTAGTTCGATTGGAATCTGACATTGCTGCATTAAACTCCCAGCTGGAGCTGGGCCCGTCTCCCGAGCTACTCCACGCTCTCTCCCTCAAACAGTCTGAGCTTCGGGCGACCGCCACTGATGCGGCGAAAGCCCTGAGCAGGGAGCAGCAAGGCAGAATTTATGACGCGGGTGACAAGGCTGGCAAGCTCCTGGCGTGGCTAGATAGAAGGGAACTCGCGTCTCGGGTGGTCCCGGAGCTGACCAGTGCGGAGGGCCTGTCCCTCACGGACCCGGCGGCTATAGTTGGGTCCTTCGCGGACTACTTTGGGGAGGTTTACGCCTCGGCGGACCCCCTCCCGGAGTCTGCGTCGGCATCCTTCTTGGAGAACATTGAGCTTCCCTGCCTCTCGGACCTCGAGCGCGACGATATGGATAGGGACCTAACGGTGGATGAGACGGCCTTGGCTATTAAATCATTACGCTCGGGCAAAGCGCCGGGGCCAAACGGCATTCCGGTTGAGCTCTACAAACTCAGGGCCGACGCACTTGCGACACCTCTGTTAAACATGTTCCTTGAGGCCCGCGAAGTGGGAGAACTCCCCCCCGACCAACGGCTGGCCACCATTGTGGTGATACATAAGGAGGGGAAGCCTCGCGATCTTTGTCGATCCTACCGACCCATCTCCCTCTTAAACGCCGAACCCAAAATTCTGGCCAAACTATTGGCTAATCGGTTAGTGGGAGTGATCTCGGACCTGGTGCACCCGGACCAATCCGGTTTCATCCCGCATCGGAATACGGCGCTCAATCTGAGACGGCTTCACGCAGTAATGGCGCGTGTCCATCTGCTCCGAGAACCCGCTGTCCTCGCCTCCCTCGACGCCACTATGGCATTTGACTCGTTGGAGTGGAACTATCTGTGGGCAGTTCTGGCCAAGTTGGGGTTTGGCCCCGCTTTCATCGGCTGGGTCCGGCTGCTGTACTCCGCTCCAATGGCCAATGTGACGGTCAATGGTCGGTTGTCTGCCTCCTTTGCGCTGCACAGGGGCACTAGGCAAGGCTGCCCGCTTTCCCCGCTCCTATTTGCCTTGGCGCTTGAGCCACTGGCGGCCTGGATTAGAACGCACCCAGATATCTCTGGGATACCGTGGTCCCCGGGTTTCGAGGACCGGATATCGCTCTATGCGGACGACATCCTTCTGTACCTCTCCTCTCCATGCCACTCGCTCATAATGGCCTTTGAACTCTTGCGGACCTTCGGGACCCACTCGGGCCTGGCGATCAATTGGTCTAAATCCTCGTTGTACGTACTGTCCGGAGACACGCCGCGCCTCCCCCGTGGGTGCTCAATTCAGGTGGCCCAGCAGGGCTTTCGGTACTTGGGCATCTACGTGTCGCGGGACTCCCGAGCCCGGTACTCGCACAACCTCCTCCCGCCGTTGGAGCGATTGCGCCGGGACGTCGAAGGCTGGAAGAAGTTGCCGATCTCCCTGATGGGTAGAGCCGCGCTTTTTAAGATGATGGCGCTGCCTCGCTTCTTATATGCCCTGCAGAATACACAGGATCCCGTACCGGCGAAATACTTTACTGATATCGAATCACTGCAGCGGGCGTTGCTGTGGGATGGTAGGCCGAGAATCTCGCTGGCTAAGTTGACTATACCAAGTTATGACGGGGGCATTGCCCTACCTGGCGTGAGGCGCTACTATTGGGCGTCCCAGCTGGCGGCAATCAATCATGGCCTCTACGGCCCGGCGGTCAACCCGGGCTATGCTATGGATCGGTGGCTAGTGGGAGATGGGAATTACTATAGAGCGTTGTACTCCGGATCTCTGGATCGGAAGCTGACAGGTCCCACTATGACGATGGTGCGTATATGGCGCACAATTACTAAAACTCTGGGCTGGCATAATAAGGTTACTATGGCCACCCCGCTGTTTGATTCGGATATACTGGGGAAGCTGTGGCATACTAAGGGCTTCGACAGGTGGGACACCATTGGGATTTCCAAGGTGGGGGACATGGTGGCCAGAGGACGGGTCAAGTCGTTTGAAGTGCTGCAGTCTGAACACCAACTGGCGGCGACGGAATACTTCCGACACTCCCAGCTTAGTCATGCCCTCTCTCCCTATGTAGTGGAAGGGGAGCCTATCCCTGACTCATCCCCCCTGGAGGATCGGGTGCTGGACGGCCATATGCCGGACAGCGCTATCTCCCTAACGTATAAAAAACTTATTAATGTACGAGTGGACTTGCTGGTGCGACTGAGAGAGCTGTGGGTGCATGACGGTATAGAGGTGGATGACGAGGAGTGGCAATCGGCGATCTCCTCCCCTAGGGAGGTGGCCATATCTGCACGGCTCCGCCTGGTGCAGCTGAAGATACTGCATAGAGTGTATGTCACCGGCCCAAGACTTCTACGTATGGGGCTTTCTATGGACGGCATGTGCCGGCGGGGGTGTGGTATGCTTGGGACCTTCCTGCACATCATATGGGAGTGTCCGGATGTGGCCCGTTATTGGAAGCGTGTGCATGAGGTTATGGAAGAAGTGACTGGTGTGGCCCTGCCGGCAGAGGCCCGGAGATGCCTCCTTAACATCTGGGGCCCGACCGACTACAATGTCGCACAGACCCGCTGGATCACCCTGGGCAATATGGTGGCTAAGAGAGACGTCGCCCAGAAATGGGGTGCGCCTGCTCCTCCCTCGCTCAGCCTATGGGAAACTAATATGGACTGGTGCATGCTGCGTGAAAAGACGGTGTATGTAGCCAGGGGTAAACCTAAAATGTGGAGATCTGTTTGGGGTGCCTGGAACACTTATAGAGGTGATATTTGCGACCCCCCCGTTGAACTTGATCCCGAGATTCAGCTTTCCCCGTAGTGCCCCCTACCTGTGGCTCCAGATTGTTTATCCTGCGGTACTACTTCCCACATGCCTCATTGTTGTCATTGTCAGTGTGTTACCTTGGGTGTGCAGCCCCCGACCTCCTGCCGCCACGCAAGTACGCTGAAACTGTATTGTCCTCAGCCTACCCTCTCTTCCCCTCTTTTTCTCCTGTGCCTCTTGCACACTTCTTTTTCTTGGCCTTCTGGGCCCTTTTACCTTATGGTTTACTTGTTTCAGCTTTGATGTTATTTAAAAATTAAACCTGATTGCTCCTGCTTCCGATATGGTACATGACCTATCCTATTGCCTTAATGCTGCCTGGCCTCCGGGATGTATGGCTGAATAGCGGTGTACTTCTTCCTATAAATAAAGGTTTTCCAAAAAAAAAAAAAAAAATTAAAGCTAAAAGAATTCCACATTCGACTGATGTTATTCTGCCTTCTTTGCTTGTAGGTGCACAAAAGACTGAAGACTGAGAGGAGGTGTCCGTCATCATTCATCGCCTGTTCTACTGCCAGACGGACGTCCTTCTGTACTACGTCACGTGTGTTGTGACTCACCTGACCAGACATCATTCTCAGCAACTTGTGCAACTGAGTGCTGCTGCTGATATCTGAAGAAGATGGGCCCAAAGAAAGCAGGTACCCGGTCCTCCAAGACCAAGAAAGTTGCTGAGAAGAAGGAAGAACAGAAGAAGGAAATGACACTTAAGTCTGGTGTTGACCCGAAAACCTTTTTTGGGAAAAAAAAGTACGCCTGCAGCAGCGGTGACCAGGGTCCAACCTGGGGCCAGCACCTCCGCATCAGTGGCCCAAGCCACCAACCCAGGCCCAAGCAGATGAGTGGGGAAGAGGTAGCCAGCCTAATGGTGGAAAGCAGTGATACTGAGCCTGACCTAAACTTAGCGCTATCTCAAAGTAGTACACAATCCACGCAAGAGGGAACACAGCAGAAAAGTGGTGAACAACAACCACCGCCCGCAATAGTAGATGTTCCAAAACAGTATACACAACCACCGCTCGCAATAGTAGATGTTCAACCTGAGCCACCGCCCGCAATAGTAGTTGTTCAACAACCACCGCCCCAATAGTAGATGCTCAACGAAAAGAACAACCACAACTACCGCCTGCAATAGTAGCTGTTCCACAACCACCGCCCTCAATAGTAGATGTTCCTCAAAAACAACAACCACAACCACCCCCTGCAATAGTAGTTGTTGTTCCTCCTGAAGTCGGGGCAGTTCAGGAAATTGAGCCTGATGCAGAGCAAGAAGAAGAGGAAGCACATGATGCAGGAGATCTATTGTTTTCCAAATCCCCACCAAGGAAAAGGAGGGTTAGTCCATCGAGTTCTTGGCCAAGCATCCCTTCTGATGATCTTGATCTTAATTGGGAGCCTTAACAATCTGAGCATGAGAGGGAGAGACATCCCAAGAAGACCAGGCTAGGGAAAAGGAAGGTTCCAGGAAGCCTTACACTTATGAAGTGCGATGTTGAACAGCCGGATAATGATGATGATGATGAGTCAGACCCAGTCATCACAAGCATTACTCCTGGGCCTGAGAACATGGAGACCAACATTTTAACCCTAGCGAGAATGGCTGCGACTAGTAGGGATGTAGCACACATACCTCCAACACAGGCCACACCAAAAGCAAAACTACCTCCAGCTTCCATTTTTACATTTGCACTACATCCAGCACAAGTTCCACCTCAGCAGAAGTAGGTAGTGGTACTACTGCGCAGCCACATAGTGAAATTCAACACATAACCTCCAGTTCATCCAGCATTGGAAGTGGCACCTCTAGCAGGAGACAAAAGTTAAGCTCCCCAGTTTGGGACTTCTTTACAGTTAGTGCAAATGAGGACAACATTGCTGTATGCTCCATTTGTCATTCCTCTGTTAGTCGTGGTAGGCTTGGTACAAACTATGGTACCGGATGCCAAATGACCCATTTGAAAAAACACCACGCAATCCAGTGGGAGGACCCCCACGTAGCATGAAAGCAGGAACCATTAATGTTGGTGGGGAAGTAGTAAAAGGTCCACTCACGGTCGAACAGGAAGAAGAGGGAGACATTCTATCTGGTAGTGGTACACAACGTACTCCTGTCCCCAGCACTGCAGTGGTAGAGCCCACATCCTCCGCATCAGCAACATCTCAATGGCACCAGCGTAAGAGTAACCCGGAGACAACAAGGAGTACGGGTGCGAAGTCTGTGACGCGAAGTACTGCATCAAGCATAACTGAGGGAAATACCAAGCAGCGTACCATTCTTAGCATGTTTAGGCAGGAGGGAAAGTACGAGCGCAACCACCCAATAGCACGTTTGTACAATGCTAAGCTTGCTAAAATGTTAGCACTGGACCTTCTCCCTTTTTCTTTTGTTGAAGGGGTGGGTTTCCTGGAATTTGTGACAACCCTCTGCCCAAAATGGAATGTTCCCAGCCGCCACTATTTTGACAGAGTTGCTGTTCCAGCACTACACCACGACGTGCTGGAATTGCTTGGAAAAGCCTTACAGCAGAGTGCTGTTCATAGTATCCACCTGACAACAGACATGTGGACCAGTTGCCAAGCCACTGATTACATGTGCATCACTGCACACTGGATCTCTTTTTCAGGTGTTAGAGACAAGGTATCTGCAGGTATTGACACTGCTGAGATTTTCAAAGATACTCACAGACATGCAACTGTAGCCATGTTTGCTATGGAGAAATCGCATACTGTTGCAAACATTTTGGCTGAGTTTAACAGCAAGGTCTTTGAATGGCTGCGACCAAGAGGCCTTAACATTGGTTTTGTTGCCACCGACAATGGCCGTAATGTAGTTAAGGCCATGCAAGATGGTCGCTATTTCAGGGTCCCCTGTTTGGCACACTCCATTAATATTGTTGTTCAAGACTTTCTGAAAAATGAAAGCAAAGTCAGCAACTTACTGACCATTTGCAGAAGAATCTGCACGCATTTCAATCATTCTTTTACAGCCCGGAAGCAGCTACGGGTCATTCAACGTGACTACAAAATGCTGGTCAAAGTACTCATCCAGGAGGTCCCAACACGTTGGAACTCTACTTATTACATGCTTGATCGGCTGTTTGAGCAGTACATACCACTTAATGCTTATGTCATGACAAGAAGATCAGGGGATCCTACTGTTAAAGCCATGACCGTTGAGATGTGGCAATGGGACCTCATTAAATGCCTGTCAGAGATGCTACTTCCTTTTGAAGTCTTCACACGTGCAGTCAGGAGGGAGGACTGTACTATGGGCCAAGCTATCCCATTGTTGTACATGCTAGAGCAAGAGCTGAAGGAGGTGTCTGAAACATACAAAGGTGTTGAAGGAAAACTTGAAGCATGTTATTTGGTGAATTCCTTAGCCGGCCGCTTATCTGAGAATACAAGGATTTAAAATAAGATTGTGTCACATTAACATTACATTACTGCCACAATTTTGGATCCACGGTACAAATTATTTGTGAACAGTAATCCAGTAATTCCTTTTCAGAAGGGGATGTTGCCAAGTACAAAACTGTGAAAGCTGAGGAAGCCACTGATCTACAAAACGAACGGCTCACAATTAGAGGCCTGCCAGTGCCAGCCCAGGTCAGTGCAAGTACTACTGAGCATCCTACAGAGTCAAGTTCCTCTTCACAGCATGAGAGCAGTGTGTTTGCTTCCCAGCAGTCACCAACACTACCAATAACAACAACAGCATCAACAGGATCTGATTCATCAGACACAACCAAAAAAATAGCTGCTTGGTTTCTACAGAAAGGGATGGGTAAGTCCGTTGCTGTCACAAAGCAAAAAGAGGACAAGCAAACCAGAGCACCACTGAACATAGAGCGGATGGTCCAGGCCTATCTGGATGACACAACAGAGGTGTTCATGGAGCAAAGCCCATTGGTGTATTGGTATAGGAAAAGAAGTGACTGGCCAGTGCACAGCAGGCTGGCGATAAAGTATCTGGCTTGCCCTGTTGCAAGTGTCTCTTCTGAGCGTGTGTTCAGTGCTGCTGGTGCCATTGTAACTGTGAAAAGGACCAGACTCTCACCCAAAAGCGTAGAGAGGTTAACCATGATCAAAATAAATCAGCACTTCATACCACCAGACTACAAAATACGTGAATCACAGCTGGAAGAGGAGAGCGAGTCGGAAGACATAATTACTGGGTTACATGACCTACTTCTGTCAGAAGAACTAACAGGGTTTGAGGACGAGTTCCTCTTCCCTGACAACTAGATTTTTAAATTGTTACATTCTCCCTTCCTTTATTTGTGTGTATCTGTCTTTCTGGTTCAAACTTCAAAACCAACACCATCCTTTCTCTTACTTTTTTAATTACCTATTGGAGTTGCACATCTGTGCATTTAACTGTGCACTCCACTCCTCACAGTCCTGCTCCATCTTCCTGACTCATCCTACACACATTTCCATCTTGCCATACATTGGATGGAGATGGAGAATAGTACAATAATGTAGCGTCTAACAGTCCCTCCATAACAAGTGAAACGTACGTGACTATAGCCATCTTCTGTTTTGTTTTCAATCTGAAACGCATCACTGTCTTAAAACTACCACCTCTGTCTGCACTGGCTTACACAACTCTTCAATGTCAGAACTTGAGCAGGGTTCAAAAATTAAAGTAAACTCGTCATCACTTTCAGAAGGCTCTGCTGCATCTGTGATCTGACAGCCACAAAGAAGAGAAAGACAGGTATATGAAATGAATGATGCCATACATTGCATTAGATGCTTGCTGACTCATAGCAAATGTGCATGAAGTAGAACTATACTAGTAGTTTAATATAACAACAAAGTACTTGTGTCTCAAGTGATGGTCAATGTTTCCATGTTGTTTAATAATATGTATCCAATTGTACTCCTACTACTGCAGGTGCAGTCTGGACTTAATCGTAGTCACTCACTACAGACTGAGTTGCTGTTGGTGGTCTGTTGAACAACACGTATACGTGCCACACCAGATAATGATGACCATCATACCATCTTTACACGCTGTCAGTCAGTTTGATCTGTGATGATTGATGGAATACGTTCAGGAAGTGGAATATAAGGTAAACACAACCAATCAACAAGAACCACAGCAGACCTAGGCTACATGTGTGTGCAGTGGTGGAATAGAATAGTGGTATGATTGACTGGCAATGGCGCATTGATTTAATCACTTGATTTGGCAAATGCTAGGTTGCTATTTATGCCTTTTGTCTGGAACTGTGAAAAATGTAGGTAAATGGAGTTTGGGCCACAGACTCACGGCCCGGTGTTGTGGTGTGGTCCTGTAACTGTTCTGTGCTGGCTCCTATCTTGTTGTTCTTTTTGATGACTGCTATGCAACTAGAAGAGTACAGTTAATCAATGTATCGAAGCCGCCTCAGTCTGAAAATCTTCTCGCTCACGAGTCTTGTCTTTTCTTTTTTGCACATCACCGTAATTGATTTTTTAAATGTTTTCATTCAGTTAACTTATTTTGGAATACCCCATTTCTTTTTTCATCAACACTTACAGGCCGGCCTTTCACTAATCCTCCTCATCATCCAGCCAGAGGCGCCCAAGAATGATATTCAGTCACAGTGTCCATGGAAGGGAGGACACAGATGACTGACGAGATACAACTACACATTTGGACCTGGATAATACATTAACTTTAGTATCATTTTCATAACTTTTTTAAATTCCTTTTTCCTCTTCATTTATTTTACGCGTGTGTTTGGTAATTGATTGTTGACTTAAACTATTGCTTACTTTTCTTTGCTAGCTTTCAGCCCGCTACAGCAGGTATTACGGTTTCTCAGAGGGCATACAGCCTAGTCAAAAGTCATATTCATATCATATATAAGAAATACTTCCTTTGAATTGTGTAGTAGTAGTTAGGTACAACTTTTTAGTAACCATCAAATTATAACTTGTCTTCATCATGCATGCATTTTGTTTTTCTGAACTTTAGATTGGGTAGTAGTGGATCATCAATCTTCGTCTTCATTGTTTTGCTTTTGTTGTCTTCATGCGTACTGTTTTTCTTTGTCAAACCTTTCCCCAAACCCGCGTTCCCATCCATTCATCAAACCCTAACCCTCTTCCCCCGGGCTGTGTGGTTTTACATTGAGGTGTGATGTTACTATAATAAATCTACACCAACAATTGATCACACGCTTGCTGGGGCAGATGTGGTGAAAGCAACACTAATGAAATCAAATGTCAACGAGGCAGGGTGAGGATCTTCTTCTGCTTGCCCACCCAAGCTCACTTTATGTACTAGTGTACAAGGCAATTAATTTCCCAAGGTGACCCAACAAATAAATCTAAATAATTGCTGGCATTGTTTGAATTTAATTTTAGTGCATTTAAGTTTACGAATTGGATTGTTTTTTACTGACTCCAACACAACTACAGTTATCTTCTTGTACTTGGCAGTCCCCGACACCATTGATTTCTTTGAGTGATTTTGTTTAGCAGTTGCACTATTGTTTGTATTTTTTTGTCAGTCTTATGTACTGTATTTTTCTACTACTCCCACATTCTCTCTCAGGCAAATGATTGTCTCTTTGTTTTTGTTTGCCAATGCTAGTGCCAGTGTCTAGTCTACTACTACCATCACACAACCACGGCATATTCTCCGTTGTCTTGGGAAACCATGCAGCCCTTGGTGCCAAACTTAATCATCATCAATCACAGGTAAGAAGAGAAGTTTGCTGGGAGGTATAATGGAGGACCGGCTGGTAGTACTAATAGGACAAATATAACTGAGTGAGGGGTACCGCATCTATCTGTTTGCATGTTACACATGTGGTCAATTAATACATTATTTCAATCAAACACTGGCCGCTGCCCTGCATCTAGAGTAAACCTTGTGATGTACGACAGTAACCCCACCACAAAACAACATCATATGTGTTAGTTGAAAATAAATAACATTTATTTATGTACATAAAAAAATATCCTCCTAATCCTATACCACCCCTATCCCCACCCTAACCCCAACCAATGTCCAAGTCCAAAGAATGTCCCACAAAAATAACCCCAACACCTAATTCCCACCCACCAACAAAAGTATTAAAAAAGGGGCAAATGAACAGGGTCCATTACAATTGGCGAGCTTTGAGGTGTTTGTCCACTATTATCTTGACGCGCTCCTCTAATTGGTCCTCCAGCTTGGCCACCCGGAGGAAAAGTTGTTGCCCAAATGCACGGCACCTATATTTGCATCCATGCTGTGGGGGGGGGGCGGTTTATATTAAATGCTGGTGGTGAGCGGCTGCCTGACCGCGGCGCCGTACTCCTGCAGGTGGGGCCTTGCTGGGGCCTGACACATTGGAAGAGGCAGCAGCTGCTGCCGCCGCCTCTTACTCCTCCTCCTCGGCCTCAGCCACCAGCCAGCGGTACTCCTCCACAATGGCCTGCAGTTTCCTTTGCCGGGCCCTGGCTGCCAACTCCTTCAGTGATGGTTTTTGGGAAGGAGTTTGAGTATCTATAAAAAAAGAAACAGAATTGTAACTGAAACTCTTCAAAATTAATTCAACACATTGTGGCATAGTAGCACTACCAAGCGCAGTACATACGATTGGTGGCAAATTTTAGCATCTATCTAATCTATCCTCCTGCTTCCCCTGCCTGTAGCATTTGTTGAATTTTTTTTCCGGCATTATACTTGCCCTAGTACTATGTGTGGACTTGAGTACACAGAAGAACACCAGTCTTTTTTGTATCTCCTTTTATATTTTCAAAGTAAGACTCTGCTTCCAGTGACAGTCTCCACCTATGATGAATACAATACATTTAGGGGGCATCCACCCATTAAAAGTAAATGTCTATCATTCTTTATTATCGCCTTAGCTGGTTTCACTTTCACCAGCAACCACCCATGCGTCCACTCCTTCCTTGCCTTGTGTTTCATTGACAAAAACTCCGCTCATGATTCTTGCTATCCACTATATCCATGCACCCATATTGTTTTGCCCAACCATGCCTACATTTTCTTTCACCTTCCAGTTCTACCCATCCTTCAACAACCCAGGCATCGGATTCATATCAGCCACGTGCATGAACCTTCCAAAGTATCCTTCTATGCTAGTCTTATTACTACATCTCTTCAGTCCGTCCTCCTTCCACCCTAGTTCACTTCTTTCCCTTTTTATTCAACACATCCCTCAAGGTCACCTGATCTGACTTTTAGTCTTCTCCATAACTTTCACAGCTGAGTTGGAGTCTGATAGAAGAGGCCTTGTTTACTCAACTCACACTGGTAATGCTGCAAAGGGTGTCTTCTTCAACCATTGTATGTTGTCCAGTACAACTTCAAATTCATACTTTCTTAATAAGTCTCATAGCACAGTGAGGGAAATGTTCCCCTTCCACCTAGTAATGCAAATAAGTAATGAATATAACTTACCACCGCTGAAGTTTCCTCCCCCACTGATGCTCCTGCAGGTGCCGCAGCCACTGTCCCCTCCTGGATGGAATTCGCATCGCCGCTGGCCCCGTCGGCACTGGTGGTTGGTAGTGATTGTGCACCTATAAAAGCAATTACACCTTTTTAGATGCCTGCACACCTCCCCCTATTTTACTAGTTGTACTTTTTTCACCAGGAAGGAAGATTGAAAAAACAGTTACGTACAACAGAAATCGTTGTAACTAGTCCAAATTGCGTCCTACTGTACAGCAGTCACATTAGACAGAGTTTAGTTTTAATTTATTAGATGGTCCCTAGGGTCATCTAATCTCTACTCCTACTCTAGTCTTTGGAAAGTTAGCATGAGCCATGTAACCATTTTAGATCCGGGTCTACTGTTTTGCCCATGTTACCTCGCAGCTTGTTGCACAGTAAGAAAGACACCTTTGAGGCCACATGAGTGTTGCATACAACTAAAGAGGTTGATAAACCAGTATTGTTAGTCCCTTTTGCTTATCCATAATGTTGTACTTTTTGCCATGACTGCTAAAAACTGGCATAGTTGTATTCACTGTCTAACGTGCAACATTTTTCTCATAGGCAGATGAGAAGATTGCATTCTATGAACCAGAGATTTGCAGAGCTTTCGAAAGATGCATGTGTAACCAGTATACGTTCAACGGTGAGGGTTCTCCTACAATTCACACATTTCTCTATCGTGCACTAGATGTACAAAATGTATAGTATTTAATCTTCTTCATTTTGCATGGTGGAGCTGGATGTTTTTCATGGAAATACTTACAAGTTACAACAATACAAAGCTTGTTATTAAAAAAATAACGTTTTTGAACTTGCACATAGACTCTGTGGTATATTTTGAGTGTCTGGGGTGTTGTGGGCTGAAACGAGTGAGTGAGCGAAAGGGTGTTCTTCTGTTCTGGGTTGTGCAATAAAATCATTGGGCATATATATCTAACTATCTTCGTGTGGGGGTCAGGAGTGGGACAAATGACTATGACTGAGACACTTAGGTAGGTAGACGGTCATTGGATTGTGGGTTCTTCTGACTGAGTTCTGTGACTCGGGTGTAAGGTGTAAGTAAGGTCCAACCTCCATATCACCAACATCCTATTTTCTTGTGCATAGTTCTGTATGTCGATGTGCAGAGAATAATAACCACAACAGTAGTAGTAGTATACTAACCAAACAAAAGTTAGTAGGCAAACATCTGGTTGCGCATTTTGTTGGTGGGAATTGACAAAGACTAGAGATTACAGAGGACAACGCAAAAGACAGGAGTGGACCCAAGGCTACAGCTGTTCTATCACAGCTTTATTCAAAAGAGTACCTTAACTAAAGAGTGGCCAATAGGGCAAGCTTAGCTACAGACAGTCTAATAGTAGTAGCACAGAGAGTCATAGGGCAGAGGCAGTTTTAAGGAACTGAAAGTCAGGGATGGCATTGGATACCCAAAATTTGGAAAACAAATTGAAGACCAAAGACGGTTTTGCTAACATTAAATTAGGAAGGAGGCTTAATAGGTTGGAAAAAACAAGGTGTGTTAAAAAGTTAGGGAAATATAATTGTTAATAATATAAGCACTGTAGGACTTACTGGGGCCAGCAGCAGGATCCTCGGTAGAGGAGCACTCCTCTCGTGGTTGTCCAGCCGACTCGGACCCCGTCTTCTTGCCCCTGGGTGGTGCTGATCATGTAAGAAATAATAAAGAAAGAGAAACACTGAGTGCTGTGAAACAAAGACATCATTCAAAAATCCTCTCAAACATTTTAGGAAACAACAATTCCAATAAAATTGACTTCGAAGTATAAATGACTACTGGCTTGCAGGATTCACAGACCGTCTATTTATAGAACACTAATCAAATGTTCCATAAACATTCTGATTGCAGAATAATATACTAACGAAGCCAGTACCATCTGACCTACACCACCTCTTCCAGAATCCAGACGGGCCAATTATTCAGTAAGTATTCATTTCCATTTTCTTTTTGTCCGCAAACATGCATAGATGAGATGGAGGACACATGCATAAATTTGTGCATACAATATTGTTGGTTCCTTGCGTCATATGAACTGCTACTGACTGACGTGACCATGCTATTGCTGCTAAGCCTACCACTCAGTAAACAAACTTCAAACCGGTTCTTTGGAGGGGTGGGATAAATAAGAACTAACTAAGCATTAAGTGACAGAGGAGACGTCATGCAGACCGTTAAAAAAATATGAACTAATACTACCACTATATCACTAAATGACAATGTAAGGACTAGACTCTAGCAATAGCATTAACTAACTTCAGTTCTCTAAAAACTCTAACATCAATAATCACCAGCCCAAGCTAGCGCAAAGTTACAAACCAGTAAGAGAAGTGGTGAGCAGCATCTGTGTCATACAATAACAGAAGATTTTCAGACGGAATTGATCTGCAATGTAACTAAGCGCACCAGTAATCGTGTTACTTATTCGTCCAAGATTAATACACAATACTTCTACTACTATATATATATTAATATTACTAGCTACTCACCAAGCCTCATGACCTCAACACCTAGCAGGTCCAACAGGTCCTGCTCCCTGTCCAGAATGTCTGGCCACCGGTCAGCCAGCTGCTGGTGGGTGCGCCAGATATCCGAGCGGCGGTAGACTGCCTGGCGCACCTTCGCCCACCAGTGGTGACGCTCCTCTGGAAGGTAACCGGAGCCTGGCCTGCCGCCTGCTGCCAAGGTCAAGGGGAGGTGGCGCTGGATGAAAAAAACCAGGGCGGCCCCCTCCGCCTCCCCGAAAAGTTTCCGGGCCTGCACCCCTGCAGGTCGCATTCTGCTGCAAGGCAGCTGGCTCTTGGGCACAGGCGCCTTGCCCTTTGAGCTAGTTCTGCTGCTCGCCTTTCCCATGGTTCTGGGGTGGAGATGGAGGTGGAAAAGAAAAGTTAAAACAAAAGGAAAAAAAGTTTGGGGGAAGAAGGAGGAGCTTAAATAAAGAAGTAAAATAAAACAGTAGAAAAGTTTTAAAAAAAGGTGGAGAAGTAGAAATAAAATGCAAACTATAAACTTAGGGACAGAGA
Source organism: Lissotriton vulgaris (assembly GCF_964263255.1). Lineage (NCBI taxonomy): Eukaryota > Metazoa > Chordata > Amphibia > Caudata > Salamandridae > Lissotriton > Lissotriton vulgaris. The sequence goes on along the minus strand of NC_141689.1, from coordinate 1,580,737,754 downwards.
GAGATAGATGATAAGTAAAAAAAGTAAGGAAAACTGTGAAAATAGGTAAAGATTGCAAAGATAAAAGGTGGATAGAAAACTAGGCCCAGAACCAAAGCATAGAGTGTGAAAAACAAGATGGCCACGCCCATCGCGACCAGCGATGGTAAGTTCGTGCGCGATTTCACGTGAACACGCACTTTGTCAGCGTGAACAAGTAGTTGTGTTCCTGAACAAGACGTGCACCACGCGAACACGTTATACGTGACCCGGAAGAGGAAATAGGGGACGCGAGAGGGCGGGACAATTGAAAAAACAAGATAGCTGCGCCCATACCCCACCACATGGGTACGGTCGCACGCTACAATCCCCCGAGCACGTAGACAGTGCCCCGAACACGCACAATGCGCTCCCGAGCAAGAAAAACGGCTCGCGAACGGGTCCAGCAAGCTACTACGCACACTCGGGAAGCTTCGCGTAGCGCGACTACGCGTACTACGCCCAGGGTTAATATTAACTAAATATAACAAATAAACGTAATTAAAAAACTATAAACACACAAACATGTGTACATATACATATATTTACTTGAATACATTTTATTAACTATTATCTTTATTTAATTAATACACATTTTAGATTATATAAAAATAAAAAATTTACATATATCAATAATTTAAAAAAAAAAAAAAACATCCTATCATTAATTACCACATTAAACTATTTAAAAAAAAATAAAACATACATTGAACAACAGAATAATTACAATAGCAGGGAAAATGTTGGATAGCAGAGGGGTAAAATGTACTATTCCCACTAAAGTGAGTTCAAAAGCAGGGAAAGTGTTGGATAGCAGAGGGGTCAAAATTACTATTCCCACTCCAGGGAGTGCAACAGTAGGGAAAGTTGTGGATAGCGGAGGGGTAAAAATGACTATTCCCACTCCAGTGAGTGCAACAGTAGGGAAAGTGTTGGATAGAGGAGGGGTAAAAATTACTATTCCCTCTCCGGTGAGTTTAACAGTAGGGAAAGTGCTAGATACCACACCAATACAAAAAAATCAACATTTTTATTAATTTTATTTCTATTATTAACATAAATAATATTGAAATTAAAATATATTATTAATGAAAAAGATATTAAACATTCATTATTTACACATTGTTTAACACTATAATATCCACAACCTACACCGAAAATTTATTACACAATTACAATTAATAATAATTAATTAATTAATACAAATTATTTAACAAATAATTAACAATTAATCAATAAAAAATAAATTACTTCCCACCCTTTCCACCATTTACACCTATAAATACCACAACAAACACCTAAAATGAATCAAACAATTACCATAATTAATTGAAAATAAAATAATTAACAACTAATTGTCAAACAATTATTAATAAATAAATGAACACATTTAACTGAATAACATCACAATCATACAATTATGAAGAAATATAAATTACTGAATACATTTCATATAATTAAATTACTTCCCACCCTATTCCCCTATAATCCCACAACCCGCTACAGAACTAAAAATGCTAAATTCAATTTGAAAAAATGTATTAACTACTATAAATAATAAATACAATCTATAAAATTAAATTACTTCCCACCCTATTCCTCTATATACCCACAACCCGCTAGGGAATTAAAAACGCTAAATTGTATTAAAAAAAACTATTAACTACTAAAATGATAACACGTATACTAAAACTACAAACCATTCTCATACAAAATACTAAAATACATAACATTAACAATAAATAGTTTTTTTACAACAATATTTTTGTAAACGATATTTAACACTTCAATATTTTTGCAATCGATATTACTTACCATTCTTGACCACAATATTTTTTCCATTGATCTTTCTATTGCACAATATTTTTACCTCGATATTTCTGTACATCGATATTTATACGTCGATATTCTAGCTCTGTACCCACCACATCACTTCTTTCTTTAAGCAAGGCCTTAAGACCTACCTTAGAGGCATATTTGAGGTCGCAAAAATTCCCTGTAGCTCCTGAGTCCAACATCACAGCTACTCTAGGAAGCAATGTGCTCTTGGAATTTAAAAATCATAGTCATAATAAGGTGTGGAGCAGAAGACTTCCAGGTGTTGGCAACTTGATGATGAACCGGAGTTATATCTTTGTTTGCAACCACAACCCAACTCCCCCTACTGGTTGGGCTGTAAGTTTTCCTTCTGAAATAGTTTGGGTTTTGGGGGTACTCTTTCGCAAAGTGTCCGATGGTTCCACCATAAAAGGCATAGATTATTTTGTCTTCGCTTTTCCTTTACTTCTTTGGAAAGAATGCCTCTTCTGGTTCCTATTTGCATTGGTTCGACATCTTGCTCTTTCTCTACAGATCTTATCACATCAGATCTAGCCCTATCAAAGCACGGGACGCTCGGTCGAACCTCTTTTCTTCTTTCGCCTCTTCTTTCAGTTTGTCTATAGTCAATTTCTAAAACCAGGTCAATCAAAGCCGATACCTCTGTGGGACAATTTGGAATTTGCGATAAGACATCCTTCAAGTCAATCTTTTCAGCTACGATAGAACAGGGCAGCCCTCTTGGACTCCGGCCATTTGGTTTTGACAAGCTTGTTGAATTGTGCAAGGTATGTTACTAGTTCTCGAATCCCTTGTCTCAATTCCAGCAATTCATTATCTGTAGCCTGTGCTACCTTCCTATGATCAAAAACCTGCAGAAATTCTTTTTTGCATTCATCAAAATTATACAAGATTGGTGCGTCTTGAGTGACCAAGGGCATTGACTAAGCTGCTGCATCTCCATTGAGGTAAGACAGAATAAAGGCAATTCGAGACTGTACATCAGGAAAGATGGTAGGTCGACACATAAAATGCAAGGAGCATTGGGTCAAGAAGATTTGGGCCTTTTGGGTATCCCCACTCAAGCGTTCAGGTGGTGCCACTGGGATAACAGGGGTCAGGGAATGTACTACTGGAGTGGTGGACCCCAGCTAGTAACTGAACTTGAATTAAATATGTTTGCTCCAGCTGGGGGGAATGGAACCTATCCCCTGAACTCTCTCTTAACCTGAGCTGCCTTATCCTTGGTCTCTCGTCTAGTTGCCACCATCTTAGACTTGATTGCCTTATTCTCTTCTCTAACCACTATTAATTCTTGTTGAATGACCTCTAGGGCCTTCCCAAGGTTCTTTAAATCGAACCCCTCCGCCATTCTGCTCATGTGAGGAGAAGTTTGTGGGCACTTCACTCTGTCATAGAACTCCATGCGTCCTCACTTCAAATTCCAGTAATCACGGTAGCAGAATGTTGAGAATTCTGAATTCTCTCTACAGGACTTCCCACGAACCCCAATAGCACTGATGGTTACGTGAACCCTGCCGGGGGAAAGGGGTAGGGGACAAAGAAGAGACTGCCTCACTTTTCTAGGTTCTTCACTCTCTCTCTCTCATTCTTCCAGCTCTTCTCCCTGTTATCCTCTTTTCTCTCTACACTCTCTTATCGTGGAAGAACTGGAAAACCAATAATAACAAATAAACCTGAACCTCCCTGCTTAGATTCTCTCTATTAATGTCTGCTGAACTCTAGACTTCCTTACCCTCAAAGCCAAAGGCATATTCTCCTCTTTGTGTATTTTAGGATGTGAGTTATCTGAGCTGTTAATAAATATCTGTTCTTTATTCAGAGGTACTCTTACGAGGAACTGGGAAGAAATAGCCTCATGGTAAGTATAACACAAGTCTACTATGACTCACTCTTTATTTAAATGTCAATTCATTAAGTAATAGCCTAAACAAGATATTTGTACTTTTCTTCCCCAACAGTATACTTGCGGTTATGAAGACTTCTGACTGGGGAAGGGGGAAACTGGACTCCTGGGATTCAGCCGAACCCACAGCAAGAAAAGCCAGCCTCTTTGCTGCCACTCGGAACTCTGGTAAGGAAAAAGAAACAAGCTGGCAGAAATTTGAATATTTTGTTTCTTTTACTAAAGCTTAATTAACTGTCTATCGGGACGGCATCAGGGAAAACCACCCTACGCCTAAAACTGGCAAGCACACTAAAAAACTAAATCTGACTAACTACCACAGAACGAAAACCGATCCTATTCAAAGCGAAGAACATTAGTGAAGTGCGCTGCTTAGAACCCTGCCGGCGCACCTCACAGCTGGTCCTGTCCTCGTGCTCGAGCAGAAGTGAGAGACTAGACCTGCGATTGAATTGGCACGCCTCCATTTTAGGCGTGCCTATCCAATTACTCTGCACTTTGTCACTATGACCTGTAGTCTATGATTTATGGGCATTGCGCTCGGAATTAATTTTACTGAGGTCTCACTAGTGCTGGGAAACACAAGGGCTCTTGGAACCTGAGCCTGACAGTGGTGCAGAAATAAGAAAGCGCAGTACAGAAAGAACCAACAGAGGTGCAAAAAGAGGCAAGAGGGGTACAGAAAGAGATAGGAGAGGTACGCAAAGAGGCAAGAAAGGTACAGAAATAGGCAGGAGGGATACAGAAAGGAGGGAGATGAGTGCAGAAAGAAGTAAAAGAGGTGCTGAAAGAGGCACGAAGGGTACAGAAAGAGCAAGAGAAGTGAAGAAAGAGGCAACAGAGGTACAGAAAGAGGCAACAAAGGTGGAGAACCATGCAGGAAAGGTAAAGAAAGTGGGAACAGGGGTGCAGATAGAGGCAAGAGAGGTGCAGAAAGAGAAAAGAGGGGTACAGAAAGAGGCAAGAGATATGCAGAAAAAAGCAACTGAGGTGTTGAAAGAAGCAAGTGAGGTACAGAAAGCGGCAAGAGATCTGCAGAAAAAAGCAACAGAGGTGCTGAAAGAGGCAAGCGAGGTTCAGAAAGAAGCAAGAGAGGGGCAGAAAGAAGGAAGAGAGGTGCACAAAGTAACAGAGGTGCTGAAAGAAGCACAACATGTACAGAAAGAGCAAGAGAAGTACAGAAAGAGGCAACAGAGGTACAGAAAGAGGAAACAGAGGTGCAGAAAGAGGCAAGAGAGGTACAGAAAGAGAAAAAAGGGGTGCAGAAAGAGGCAAGAGATCTGCAGAAAAAAGCAACAGAGGTGCAAAAACAGGCAAGCGAGGTGCAGAAAGAGGCAAGAGGCCTGTAGACAAAAGCAACAGAGGTGCTAAAAGAGGCAAGTCCGCTGCAGAAAGAAGCAAGAGAGGTGCTGAAAGAATCATCAGAGGTACAGAAAGAAGCAAGAGGGGTACATAAAGAGGAGTGAGAAGTGCAGAAAGAAGCAAAAGAGGTGCTCAAAGAGGCAAGAGGGATGCAGCAAGAGGCAACAGTAGTGCAGAAAGAACCAAGAGAAGTACAGAAAGAAGCAACAGGGGTGCTAAAAGAGGCACAAAGGGTGCAAAAAGAGGCAAGAGAAGTGCATAAAGAAGCAACAGAGGTACAAAAAGAGGCAAGAGTGGTGCAGAAAGAGATAGATAAGTGAAGAAAGAAGCAACAGAAGTGCAGAAAGAGGGGAGGGGGTGGAACAAGAGGAAAGAGGGGTGCAGAAAGGGGTACGAGTGGTGCACAAAAAGGCAAGAGAGGTGCAGAAAAAGGAAGAGAACTGCAGAAAGAAGCCACAGAGGTGCTGAAAGAGGCCCGAAGGGTGCAGAAAGAGACAAGACGGGTGAAGAAATAAGGAACAGAGGTACAGAAAGAGGCAAGAGAACTGCAGAAAGAGGCAATAGAGGTGCAGAAAGAGACAAGTGAGGTGCAGAAAGAAGCAAGAAAGGTGCAGAAAGAAGCAACAGAAGTGCAGAAAGAGGGGAGAGGGTGGAGAGAGAAGCAAGAGGGGTTGTAATAAGAAGCACGCCACATGCAGAAAGAAACAAAAGAAGTGCAGAAAGTAAGAACAGAGGTACAGAAAGAAGCACAAAGAATGCTGAAAGACGTAAGAGGGGTACAGAAAAAGGCAAGAGAGGTGCAGAAAGAGGGAATAAGGGTACAGAAGAGAGATGTGCACAGAAAGAAGCAAATGAGGTTCAGAAAGAGGCAACAGAAGTGCAGAAAGAGGGAAGAGATGTTCAGAAAGTAGAAGAGATTTGCAGAAAGAGGCAAGAGGTACAGAAAAAGAAAGAAATGTGCCGAAAGAAGCAACAGAAATACAGAAAGAGGCAAGAGAGGCACAGAAAGAAGGCCAAGTGGCTTGCATGCCATTAGTACCAATTTAACACCCACATTTAGCAATAAGTAACAGGTGACCATTCTAGGTTTCCACAGGGCCTTCCACCACGCTGTAACACTTATCGTTGCATTTTTGGTAACGATCGAGCTGTTTGAGTTAGAAACAAGGTTTTTTTTGTTCAAATCTGCAGATTAGGGAGCAGATGATGGATTATGTGACTAATGCATAAAAAGTATAAGGTGCGGATGTAGGTACAGCCAAAGAGGCTCATAATTTCAGTGGCACTGCTCATACATCTTATTAGGTCCACAAGTGCTCCTGAGTGATTCCTTTTTTTTTGTCTCACTGAGTTCATAGTTGAGCTTTTATGGAAATGAGGAATACTAAACCTGACGTTACCACTCCACAACTGAGACTACCATACCACATGATTACTTTCCATACCACATATTCCCACTCTACACAATTCCTATACACTAAATATACCACATACTTTCTAACCACATAATTCACTGCACAACATACCACATAATTCCACTACCCATAAAGTACATCCACTCCACTCCAAAAATCATTAGTAAAAAACATTTACATTTATAACGCCAATAGCTCTAATTATGACAAATGCAAAACCTATTACATTGCAAACAGTTCTTTAACTAGTAGTAGTACTTCTTGGCCCCGAAAGTCCCTCAGGAGTAAATTAGACTTCATACCCCATCTCGTAGTCTGACAGGAAGCGCATTTGCAGAGTGGTGGAAATAGGGGGCTGGCCTCCAAATACGTCCTAGCAATCCCACTGTGTGGGACTTACAGGAGGTAACAAGAGGGGTAGTTGGCCCGAGGGACATCGTTGGAGGTCAACTACCCCTCCTATTACCTCCAATAAGTAGTCCCACACAGCAGGATTGCTAAGTTCTCATAGAAGGCCACACACCCTTTGCCCACCACTCTGCAAACACGTTCCCTGGCGCTCTCATGGATGGGGACTGAAGTCCCCTTCGCTGCTGAGGGTCCTTTAGGGGCCAACTAGCCTACCTCTTACGTCCAGTAAGCCCCACACAGTGGGATTGCTAAGAGATGGACAAAGGACATGCCCCCTTTCCCCACCACTCTGCTAACACGCTTCCTGGTGTGTTCTAAGTTGCGGTATTAAGTCCCCTACATTCCTGAGCGTCCCTGGGGCCAACAAGCCCACCAGGTAACTCCAGTAAGAACCACACACCTGGATTGCTGAGAGGTGTCTGAGGACACGCCCCTTTTTTACTCCACTCTGCAAACACGGCTCCTGGCACATTGCTGCTCGGGGGATGAAGTCCACTTGTGTCCAGAGGTCCTCAGGACACAAGAGGATCTCATCGCCCCACCAGCAGTGCGCCAAGTGGCATGTTTGTGGAGTGGTGTAAAAAGGGGCGTGGCCTCTGACCACCTCTCTACAATCCAGCTGTGTGGCACTTACTGGAGGTACCTGGTGGGATAGTTGGCACCCAGGGACCCTCAGTATTCAAGGGGACTTAATTCCCCAACTTAGAACGCACCAGGGGGCGCATGCGTGGGTACCCACGCATGCGCAATTTTCACCGCGAACGAGTGGAAGAGATGAGGAAGGCAAGCCGGGGACTCCACAGATGCCGCAGATAATTATGGTCCTTTAAAGTAATTTTTTTAAAACTTTAGCAATTGTTAATAATAGGGCGGTTGGGAGGCAGGGGCAGGCCAACTCCGCTCTGCCACGGAGTGTGCAGGGTTTTGCCTACTCCGCGTTCTCCGCGGATCGCGGAGTAGGCAAAACTCTGCACACTCCACAGGTGGAGCGGAGTTCTCTGCCCTCGGTAAATTAAAGGAACAACACAGGAGCTAAAATATTTGGTTCATGAGTTTTGTGAAAGTGTGTATCTAGAATTCTACAATACTGTGGGATGGAATGACCTGGAACAGGTGGCATGAGATTCTTTGTGACTCAGTTGGTTATTGGATTGATGTTCTGCTCAGATTAAGGTGCATGTACAGTAAATATTGTTTAGTTTTCAAGGAAAGTTGATAGATGGTATTTTGAAGGATGAAGGGTACAGAGTACTGGATGAAGAATGAAGTAGAAAGAGTTTAAGAAAAAGAGAAAAAAAATATGATGGTACAGAGAGGGTTTGCTAAAAAAAATTGTTTGCAGGGAATGAAAAGTGAGTTCAAATGCATATGTACAGTTTAGATGGGCTCAGTAGGAGACAGTCCTAGCTTGGTTGTCAGAGATGTCAATTTGCAAATATCCCTTTGATTTTATTGCTTTGAAAATTCAGCTGTTCTTTTAATTCTGCTGTTTCTATTCCTGCAGTGACATTCAGGATGTTCTGGTTGTTGATGTCAGATGAAAGATGAGAGAGTGAAGGTGTTATTTACATTTTAGTAAACAGGATTTGTGTCTTTGCAATAGGTTGTAGATATTGGGAAGTAATTGGTCTATATTGTTTCTTTCTGTTATGTATTTAACATAGTACAGTGCTATGTGTTTTGGTAGATGTTTCAGACGCATTAGTTGTAGCACTTTTTGTTCTCTCTTGCTCTGATTAGTGGTCCTTTTTTATTGTGATTTTTTCATTTCAGTTAATGCCTAGTTGTGAGGAGCATGTGATGGGTTTGCCATCCTATTATCACTGCTCTCAGGTAGGTGAATGTCTGATTATGGCCTTAATTTGAGTAGGGAGTAGTGTTTGTTTTCCCCTGAGTTTTGCGAGTGTACCACCCACTTTGTGGGCAACAGGCGATGTGAAGCTGGGATTCCTACAGATTTCATGAACCTTGTTGTGTATGATTCCGGGTTTGGTTGAGAAAGGTGTTGGTGAGGAGAAGGCTATTACTTTGTAATAGTCCCACAATTTCGATTGTGTTTAAAATTTGTGACTGACCTGTGTGCAGTTCAAAGGTAAACTAAAAATGTGTCCCTTCAGTTGTCTGCTGCTCTGGCTATAATTAGGCTTTTTCTGCTGTTCAATATTCTTCTGTCGCTGATCTAAAGCGCATTCCTTGGCAGTATTGCTTCTAGAATATATATGATAGATCTTTGTCTGGATCCACATTGGCTGATAGGAGACATAGGCTCTGCTGCACCTTTTAAAACAATGCAGAAAGACAGAGCATCCATAAAAAATAAAAAGAGAGAATTTTAAAATTACACAGTAATTACTTGTTCATTATTTTAGACACAGCAAGGTTGTAGGGACAATACAGTTGGATAGCAATTCTGTGGTTTTCCCTGACTTTTTTTCTCCACCTCGTACGTGTTGATGCTGTGCTAGGTTTTCTTTTTGCTATGTTAGATGCTTTGGGTGCTTTACCACTGCTGATAAGTGTCACAGTACAAGTGCTTAATGTGTAAATTGGTATTGTGCTTGGTTCTCCATGATTGGCACATTGGTTTTACTAGTAGATCCCTAGTAAAGTGCACTAACTGTGCCAGGGCTGATAAATAAATAGCTACTAGTAGGCTTGAAGCGTCGATTGTGCCACCCACATGAGAGACCTGGAAAAAAAAAAATATATATATATCGGGCATGCGCCTGCAGTGCCTGTGCGCAGTTTTTCCAAGGGTACCCCTGTGGTAGGCCCAGTCCGCCCCCCTCCTGGTGGGGCGCGGTGTAGGTGAGGAGTGGGACAAGTGCTGCGGTATGCTTGTGTGTGTGGCGTGTCCCGGTGGTGAAAAGATACCATTCTCCTTTTTCACTATTGAAGGGCTGTCCTGCTGATAGGACATAATGAGGAATTTTTGTAACATTTAACGAGTATATCCTTCATAGGGATAGAATAGAAAATAGGAATAAGCTCAGCATTTGATAATACATCTTTTAGTAAGTATGGTTTTTTAAAGTTTGTGTTTGAAGCAGAACTTTTAGGAAGGAGATTTTCTTGTCCAACTTTTCTAAGCATTTCTGTCTTTTTGTGGATTGCTTGTTTAGTTTCAGTGTGACAGAGGGAGAGGATGTGCATTTGGTGTGATGTCCTTTTATGGTGTCTTCACTGTGTTACAGTGCGTATTGGTATAAATACTTTATACATTGCCTTTGAGATCAGGCTGTCTTCTCGTGCCAAGATACAAAAGCTGTAAGTATTGTCAACAGGAGGTCACCTGCTTAGGTCAGCTACTGTCAAAGGGGGGTAGGAGATTACCTCCTTAGTGAGTAGGGGACTAGCATATTAAATGGGGTGCATGAGCCTTAACTCTGAATGCCTAACACTTGAAACTGTGTTTTACTTTTTCTTCTTCGGCTCCTGTGCTTGATATATATATTATTGTATGCTGTTTTGTGTTGTAAGTACACAAGACAGCTTGTTATGCGCTTTCTGTCTTTTGAGCCCACCCGACCTGTCTAGGAACAGTTAAGACGGTGGCCATTTACAGAAGACAATCGGTTGGACTAGCTTTAAGCCACTCATTTCACAGCATGCTGTGAATATGCCCTTGAATTAACAGAGAAACAGAACCTCACCAGTGCATGTCTAATTGACTATAAAATAACACAGTTTGTAAAAGATTTCAAGATTAGGAAAATGTGTCACCTTGAAGCCAGCCACGTTACTGCCCCTCCTTTCTGTAAATTGATGGAATTGAATTGAAAAGAAGATGAAAGGACAGGTAGACTAGACTGATGTTCCCTTATCTGATCCTTAAGGGGAACTATAGGTTGATGGTTCCTGTTTAAATTCCCAGGTGGCACCACCACTATTGCTCATGTTACCGCAACACTGTATACAGTCGCAGAGATATCACAAGTCCCTTATCAGTTGCCTGTGTAATTGAGCTGACAGCCCTTACTAGAAACGAGCACCATTCATTTTAGTGGTTAACAGTTTGAAGAGCACATAGCTCTACAGGAGTTTATTTGGAACAACAAGTTTTGCTGGAGAATTCATGTACATGCTACATTATGCTTAATTTGTTAGTTATATATATATTCAGGATCTCTGTTAAATTAGCAGTTTTACATTTTCCTGCCACAACTATTACTTGAGAGCATGGTCACAAAAGCAATACTTATGTTGGTTCCCTTGGAAACATAATTCTAGAGATGTCTGCAGATCTGCACAGCAGTGAAGGTTCACAAAGTAGAAGGTATGTCTTGATCTCTATGACTTATTGAACACAAGCTTGCTAAGACAAGAAACACAAACACATCATTGCTTTGAAAATCCCTTTCTTGAGGTTCTTCAGATGAATAATATAGGAATGGACGGATGCAATGATTCAAAGTATGTTCGGATTGTTCTTTCAGAGTTTAATAAATGAATTAAGGCTTACCCCGCAACTTGATATTGGGAGAGAAAACAATTAATTGTATAATGTTTTATCCTTGCCAGTTAATTAAAACTCTGCATTTGACCCACTAATAGGTCTAGGACACCCTGCAGGGCCCCGGACGTGATGCACAGCCTAGCTACTTGTTATGAAACATCCATGAAGATGATTGAGGTGGAGCGCCAGAGCAAAGAAGTGCGAGACAGTACCACAGAAAAGCAAAACAGAGAGAGTGGCTATCCAGGAGCACAAGCCTGTCGGTCCACCTTTGCTTGAGCCCAAGCCCATTGAGCCCAGCCTGTGGGCTAGCCTGTGTTTGAGTCTCTGCTCCCTGGTCCTCTTGAGTCTGACCTCCTTTTTCCTTGAGCCCCCTGCACCTGGAGTATTGAGGCACATTTGAGCCCAACAGAAGGACAGTGCACCAGAGGGAAAGTTGTATTAGTAGGGATGGACTTCATGGATAAAGAATAGGGTGCAAGTACCCTGTCTAAGGTACCAGTGATAGAGTAGGGGAAAATAGATTGGTGCACTGGCCTGGACACTGGACAGGATTAGTTGAGGATGTCCTCCAAGGAGGGAGGGTGCCCTATTCTGAGTGAAGAGGATTTTTCCAGAAAGAGCTAGACGAGTAGCTATATCGCCGGTGCTCATCAGCGCCTACCCCAGATAAACAGTAGGAGCCTACCAGTGGTGGCTCTCTGAAAGACACTGGAAAGAAGAGTTTTGCCTGATCACCAATTCCATTGTGTAACATTTCTCTCCCAATCACCAAGTATCCGTTTGGTCACCCAATTGATGAGGAAAATAGCCTTTTGCACCTCCCTGTCCAGAGCGGGGTCGGTACATAGAAAGTGCAAGTTGCATCCCTAGTTGTTATTGTGCTAATCATAGTGTTAGGAACATCCTACTCAATGAATGAGAAGTATCCTGTGCACTCTCAAGTTCATGCAGCACCTGCTTCTCTTGTGAACATGTTTGTTACTTTGGCTCCTCACACAGGGGAGCACAGGAGGGCAAACAATGATGATACAAGTGTCTAGATTGTTGTACCTTCGATTCTGTTCTCCGGTCCCGGATATGACAGTTATTGATTTCCGCACTGCAGATGAATATGTACATTATGCACCTGTCATGATAGTTAATATGACAGTTCGTTTTTGTATCCAGGAGTGGGGGAGATTAAGGTGGGTGACCTAATTTACAGACCAATCATGATACTAGGCCCGTCTTAAATTCTACATCATAATATTTACTTCACCCGGGGATCACAAGTTCATACTTAGCATCCGAGAGGAGGGTTTCAAATGTTGCCTTTCCTTTCTGTTTTTCCCATCTGTATTTGTTGCCCCATCTACATATCGCACATTCCATCAGCTACAATGTAAAAATATGTTACACGAGTAATAGGCCCTTGTATGCACTGACTCCTAGCTTGTTGTGCCTATTGAGTAGGTACATTCACTCCTAAGAACAGAATATCCATGCAATACAAATGTTAGGATCATGTTTCAGAAAGAGATCATTAGGTTGATGAGCAGTTATGTAGACATTTTTTTAGGTCAAAAAGTCTCCTATAGTTTCCCTGCTTAAGAGCGAGCATTTGCACATGTCAGAGTATTAAGATATTGATCATGAGCCTAGAGATTTCCACCCCACCTTAGAATTGTTAGCATTTAGCCACCCACGATAAAAGGAGGGTCTGTTAGGTTTGGAATTCCCATTCCTGCAACACACTTGTTTCATGGTATATTAGGTTAGCAGTGTGTGGCTAAATAGATGCTATTTGTATTCACGTTATGCAACCAACTGAGTTATCCCTGTAATATGTAGGCTTCAGTTAGCAAGCGTGACTCCATTTTGTATTTTTGTAATCCCTAATAGGCTGCTTAGACTATGCCTGAACTAGGTCGTATTACTCGTATTGCTTGCCTCAGCAGAACACTGTATTTCTTTATTATTTTCTCTTCTGTTCAATGCTGTTTCTCGACTTGCTAATGAATAGGCCATTCTGCCCTTGCATACTTATCTGAATGTGTAGTTTCTGCTCCCACGTTAGGAGACTCTGAGGCTCAGCAAAATAACCTTGAATGTCGATAACATGACCCATCTGGCAGGTGGTAGCTCATCCCTCTGTGCCTTCTTTGTTCATATTCGTCTCAGGCTGGTAACTTTCCACTGTTTGCATGGCTGGAGGCTCTGGGGAAGAATCATATTGTGTTACTGGCTGTTGGGGGGCCAGTGCCTCGGCAGTCATCTTAGGGTGCAGGTCAGACTAGGACTCCTCTGCAGAGTATTGCTACCAAACTAACCGTTTGTATTCTCGACTGTCTGACTGACTCTTCATTCTTGGGAAGGCATAGCAGGTGGTTGTAAGTAACCTGGGAGGCCCCTAATGGCCACTTCCTTCAGAGGTGGTGGTCCCCAGGGCAGTGTGGGGGAGCAAAAGTCCCCCACACCTATTTTTTTAATTTAAGCCCCAAGGAGGTGGCAGTCCTAGGGGCTTGGGGGGGCCAGCGAGGCCCCCCACCCATAATTAGGATTGCCCCTTGGAAGTTGCGGTCTCTAGGGCAGCATGAGGGGGCAGGAGCCCACCTCGCATTTTTTTTTACAAAAGTTCCGGGGAGGTGGCTATCCCCGGGGCTGTGCGGTAACCGCGTGCCCCTCATATGATAAACAAAGCCCGAGGGAGGTGGTGGTCCCTAGGGCTGTGGGGGCCCCAACACCATAATTAAGAATTGCCCTGGGACCTGGCCCACCCGGGGGCTTGAAACAAACAAAGCGCGGAATACCGCGCTTTGTTTTTTTAAATAATTTCGGCTGGATTTGTGCATCCAGTGTGAATTCTGCCAAAATTGTTTTAAAAAATACTTTTTTTGGACCTAGGGTCCCCTGAGCAGGCCTATGAGGTCGGGGTATTTCTACCCTGCCACCTTTTCTTCATTTTTCCCTTTTTTTCCCTTTTTCTTGTGACTCGGTTACCGAGTCACAAGATGGCTGCCAACACATTTTGCTTTGGAGTGTTGCCCACCAATCAGAAGTCAGCTTGTGCTCGGGAGTAGTTACAACTCCTGCTCTGTGCTCAGATATATAAAAGAAAATGGGAATTTCTCATCAACTACTGAACAGATTCACACCATTTAAAAAAAGCTCACTTTCTGGACCAAGAGTTACCTTTTCGCCAAATTTGGTGTAATTCCTTTCAGCAGTTTGGGCTGTGGCCTTGTCTAAAGTTCCTATGGAAATTAACATGGGGAAAACACTTTTTGGGACCCACTTTTATCCCTGCCCCTGCTTGACGAATCACCCCGAAACTTTCAAGACAGGAGCTTACCTCAGTGAACCTTTTTTGGGAAAAATTTCGCGAAGATTCGTGAAACAGCGCCAAAGATATTGGCAAAAGAAAAACCGCTTTTTGAATAGAAACAAGGTCCTAATTATAAAAAACTACTGGTGGCAGCAATTTCTGGATATATATATGTCAGTGGGTAGTTATCGTTAGGACCACGTTTCCATTGGGAAAGCATTTTTTGTTTTCCTAATAACTTTGGGTACTTTGGAGCCATTTGATGAATCTTTATGAAAATTTACAAAACAAATATTCTTCCACCTCAGCTCCTAACTAGAAAGTGTTTTGGAGAGATTCGTTGAGTGAGGGCTGAGAAAAAGGGAGGGTCCCAAGCCCGTTTTCGCCATACATTTTTCCATAGGAACTTTAGAGTCAGCTACAGGATTTACATACATTTTGGCTGAAAGCTAGATCTTGGTTTTGGTGTAAATCCATTCAGTAGTTTAGGGGAAAATAAAGTTCAGGACATTTTTATTTTTCATGCTGTGCATTCTTTGCAATAGATTTGAGAATTTGCGAGCCGCATGCATTGTGTTTGACTGACCGCTACTTGAACAGCAACTTGCAGCCGCCATTTTAGAACTTGAGGACTTGGTCCCTGTGTCGTTTGTTAAATTTTAAAAAAAGGTGGAGGGGGACAAGATAGAGGTACCCTGATATCTTGAATCAGTTGAGGATGTTAGGAAGGGACCCTCTGTGTAGTTGAACTTGGTAATGAAATTATTTTTTTGACCGTATAATGGATTCACAGATCCATTGCAGCACTCAGTGTGGTGCCCTGAGACTTTGCGATGGCTCCAGCGAATCCATACAGCTGTTTTTCAAAACAAACGTGCACACATGTATACACTTGCATAATACATCACACACATATACACACAACACACACCCACAATCCCCCTACACACATGATGGTCCCACACACACACAGTCACAGGCCCTCTCATGATCCCATATACAATATCACACACCTACCCACACAACTACAGACAGTCACACCCACATGACACATACAACACCCTCATACCCTCAAACTAACTTCCACCCATTACACACACACACAACCACCCCAGATACCACAGAGTGAGACACACAATCAGAATTGCATAGATACAGTCAAACACGCACATCTACACAAGCTGACATACCCCTTGAGAGACACACAATCAGAATTGCACAGATACAGTCAAACACACACATCTACAGAAGCTGACATACTCAGTGACAGCCACACACATACATAGTTGTGCACACACACATACTCACATGCACAGTTTTAATTTATCCTCACAACACACATGCATACAGTGGCATATATAACCACATAATCTCATATACACACAGTCGCATACACACCCTCACAACACCAACCCATCCTCTCATACACAGCTCATAAAAACATTCACTCACTTACACAGTTACACATACACAATTCAACACATACATACTCACCCACACAACCCTGCTCAAGCATCCCAACACACAGTAACACCCACTCTCCATATCTCATAGACACAGTCATGCACACAGCCATATAAGCCCACATACTCATTCACAGATACACACATACACAATCACACACAGACATATTCACTTATACATTTTCAATATCCATTACAAAAAATACATACAGCAACACACTCGACCACATACACGCAGCCACATACAAGTTCATAGTGAGAGATACACAGAACCCCTCCCCCACAACATACAAACACATACACAAAATCACATGCACTGTCAATCCCAACAAACAAAATCAATCCCACAGACACATAACTGCATGCACTCATATACACAGAGACACATGTACACAACTCTCCACACACATACCGAACTGCACAATCATGCACAACTATCCCTCACATACAGAGTAACACCCACTAACACAATCCAATGAAGAGTCACATGCACAATCACACAAGCCCACATTCTCATTGTTACTCACACACACATGTACATAATTACACACACATAGTCACTCACCAAAGCTCCCGCACACATAGATTTACACTTGTCCTCACAAACGACATACACACACTAATACACACAACAGCACACTCTTATATTTATATTGTGACACACACACACTGCACCTTAAATACTGAGATATATATGTTTTTTTATTCCATGATACAACCCCACACTGACAGACAAACAACTGTAGATACATGCACATAGTAACTCAATGCCACACACAGACCCAAACTACCAGAGAGTAAGTTGCTCACACACACCCACACACTGTGCAGAATAACATTCACAAACACACTGACATACCTACTCACTCAGACACACAGCGAGTCAATCATACATGCAGACATCATCACACAGTGACACACAAAAGTTGACACATACAGTCATATTGTCATTTACATACAAACCTTTCTTTGGACAAACAGACACTCCCACACAAACACGTATATATGCCTAAGAATGCACAAAAAAACGTAATCACATACACACACTCATAAGCATAGAGACTCACATATATTTTCAGACACACACTTACACATAGAGCATCACTGAAAGTTCATTGAGGAACTATTCTTAAACAGTGATGCTCAAACTCACACAAAGAGAGACACATACAACTACATGCAAACATACACATAGTTCCATACGAAGGGACACACTCACACACACATATTCACACAGACATGTACATACATTAACGCAGACTAAAAAATATACTGTCTTCCACACACGCACAGAAGCTGACCTAAACACTTGTGTAGACACACTTTTGAAACAACATTTTTTTAGAATTGTAACTGGATCTGCGTATTCTCTCGATGTTTTATTTAGATGGAATCATGTTATAGCACCAGTGAGATGTCTCATTTTGGATCCGCAGATCTGATTAATACATCATAGATTTTGACTGGAAAATAAAATGATACTCATTTGTTAAGTCCGTGGCTCTAAAAAAGACTTTGTGTTTATAATGTGTTGTGCTCTCCTAAAGGTAGAACTAGATACAATCCTTGATGTTCTTAAGGAAGATACGGTTCCCTACTACTGTGAAATGGACTCTATCCTTTCCAAACACTCCTGGCATGTCAAAGTGGATATTATTGTGGCAAATGGAGCCCATCATATGGTCACAGAGAAATGCTGAAATTGGTGTATTAACACGTTTCCTAGTTTTCCTAATCTTTGAACAAATCTCAGATGACCACTGCCAGTTCTGTATTTTACCTATGGTGAAATATATAAAGGTAGTGCAAGCATATAGAGACATTAATTCTGCCTAATGTCTCATTCTTGCAATCCAAAATGCTCTCAAGCGATGGCAACAATTAATGCCACTTCATACCTCTCTGGCCAATCCAAGTGATGTCTGCTTGAGGAAATCCTAGATCTTTGAAAATGGTGCAATTTTTCGCATACTCTCTGGCAAAAAAAACAAAGATGTGTCTCACAATCCATACTTTCACCATGATGCAGGTTTGCAGGAACTATATACAGGAGAACTCGGTAGCAGAATGAGAAAATTCAAGATAGTGCATGGACCGTGATAAGAAATAGGGAAACAAATCAGCAAAGATTGTGGTTGGATGAAGATTACTGTAGTAGCACAATTTAGGATGTGAATGAATGCCATTTGAATTGTTTACTCTGATTGTGTGAAAACGTTTCTGTTCCACTTACTGTAAGTGGTTTACATGTTTCATTGTGTGTGGTGACTTCCAATGAAATTGTTTTTCAGACTTACAGAGTAGCCTAAGCTTAATGAACTCTTCACCTGGAGCTTGTTTTTAAGCATTTTCAAATTCGTTGCCATGGAAACTGGGTTGTGGGAAAGTTTATGTCAAAGGGTGTAATGGAGATTGCAAACACATTGAAATAAAGCAAGTAATTGGGTTGACCTAGTATGGTACTGATTTTTAAAGACGGAAACTGAAAATAGGAATAGATAAGAATAAACCAATCTATCCCTTTACCTCAGTGCTGTACAGTTTCTAAGGGTGTGCGCCGTTCCATCATGAATTTACATGGGGGCAGTGCTGTGCGCTGCAGTGGATCACCAAATCCAATATAAAAGCTTCCCATGTGAGGCTTGCTTATGGGGACTTCCTGGTGGATACGTGAATCTTGTACAACATGTACGGAGATGTTAAATTAGGCTCAACCAATAGTGCGTTTTCCCAGTAAAGTTTTTTAAAAAAAGAAGACGTGTGAGTGGGTGATGGATTCTAAATAACACATATTTATACCCCATGTATAATGTTTAGCTATTGAGTTTATCTGTGGGTGGTGACAATGTGCAAGAATTAAACTCTCTTCTAGTTTTGGATTTCAGAAGTGCACACAATATAGTGTGGTACAAATCTCTTCATGCATTCAACTACATTGAACACACAGCTTCTTTTAAAAGGATTTATAATGAGTATATTTTTCTCTCTCTTTTGGTAATGTGTATAATACTTTTGTACAGCATATACTATGGTGAAAGTGAACTGTAAATTTGTATGAACTTGATATTTACTGGATAACTAATGAAATGTAGCTTTAGTCTCTCTATAAGTTGTTCTACATTTAGAACATTTTGTAGCACTTTAAAGAAATTATTTTATTGCTATTATTTTCAATTGGTGTTGACCAATGTAATGTGTTGTAAAGATATTTTTTTCTATTTTCTTTCTGGATAAGATTTGTCATTCACTTTATATCTGAAATACTATGTTTAATGTATGTCTGTTGAGCTGCAGCTTTAATGTTAAGAAGACTTAAGCCCCAATTCACAAAGAGCCTCCGCACTCGTGATGGAGGCTCCTCAGTCCTAGCGGGATCTTCATAATAGGAAACTGCAGTGTGGAGATCTCGCCACAAGTGCCGGGATCAAACCACAACTGAGGTGCCTTTGCCACAAGTGTGGAGGCACTTTGTGAATTGGGGCCTAAGTATATTCTACCTCATGATGTACCGGTAGGTTAAGGCACTTGTACACAGAGCTGACTCCCTATTCAAAGCTTTGCATCCAAAGGCCAGTCCCTCAATACAAACATCACGTAATACTAGGCCCAGCCCGTTCTACATATAGCTGTCCCCTACGTAAAACTCAGAACAAAGTGTGCACTCTCTAACTAGACACATTATGTGTTACATGGAATGAACCTCTTTAGTATACACATTCCTCTCTGACCATGTAGATTTCAGTCCTCTAACACACAAACCTAGCAATGGTAAGGGATGTCATTTCTTCACACAGCTCTCTCACTCCCTAAACAAAGCTCTGCATCAAAGGTCCAGTCCACCAGTGCACACATCACCAAATACCAGGCCCATGAACTACTGCACGCAACTGTCTCCCTTAGCAAAGCTTACAAGTAAATGTTACTAGAGACATTATGTGCTAAATGGCATAAACCTTATTAATATACAGGTTTCATCCTGAATAGAGCTCAGCGTGAACACTGCAGTCGCCTACCACACATACAGTGTTCTATTATGTGAAGCTACTTCGGCATACAGCTCTCTCCCTAAACAAAGCTGTGCATTAAAAGGCTGGTTTGCAAGTGCACACATCACCTAATACTAGACCCACCTGGCATCCCTACTCTACCCTCTACTCAACCCTCACATAGGGTAAGCTTGCATTAGCAATTATTTCTCATTTCCAGTACCCTTGTGTTACCAGTTCTCCACTAATATATGATTGTTCTCTCACATATACAGCGCCCGGCTGGGACCCTTGTGAATATCTTCTTCTTGTGTGTCTCTTTCCTATGCTCACATGTGGCACACTTCTACTACATGGCTGAAGAAACCACCCTTCAGGTACTATACAAAACCGTGTGTTCCTTTTCAAGCGGCTCGCCTACACTTCGGCCACACACTGGGCCCGATTCACAGAATGAACTTAAGGCTCAATCCTAAACTTCCTACTATTTTGGTATTCACAGAATACACTTACTACTTTTGGCATTCACAGAATGATCGTACTCATTTCCGTATTCACAGAAGTTAGTAGTCCTAACTTCAGGACTCCTAAATGCCTTCTGTCAATACTGAAAGTCTTAAAGTTAGGATTTTTCGCAGTTTAGTAGTAGAAAAGTTAGGACTCCTAACTTTAGGACTCCTAAATGTCTTCTGTGAATACCTAAAGTCTTAAAATTAGGATTTTTCTCAGTTTAGGAGTACTAAAGTTAGGAGTCTTAACTTTACTAATACTAAATTGAGAACAATCCTAATTTTAAGACTTTCGGTATTCACAGAAGGCATTTAGGAGTCCTAAAGTTAGGAGTCCTAACTTTACTTCTACTAAATTGAGAAA
Organism: Lissotriton vulgaris; assembly: GCF_964263255.1. NCBI lineage: Eukaryota > Metazoa > Chordata > Amphibia > Caudata > Salamandridae > Lissotriton > Lissotriton vulgaris. The sequence goes on along the minus strand of NC_141689.1, from coordinate 1,580,716,718 downwards.
AATCCTAATTTTAAGACTTTCGGTATTCACAGAAGGCATTTCGGAGTCCTAAAGTTAGGAGTCCTAACTTTACTACTACTGAATTGAGAAAAATCCTAATTTTAAGACTTTCGGTATTCACAGAAGGCATTTAGGAGTCCTAAAGTTAAGAGTCCTAACTTTACTACTACTAAATTGAGAAAAATACAAATTTTAAGACTTTCGGTATTCACAGAAGGCATTTAGGAGTCCTAAAGTAAGGACTACTTACTTCTGTGAATACCGAAATGAGTAAGTTCATTCTGTGAATGCCAAAAGTAGTAAGTGCATTCTCTGAATACCAAAATGGTAGTAAGTTTAGGATTGAGTCTTAAGTTCATTCTGTGAATCGGGCCCACTGATATCATCCCTTTCTTTGTAGATGTCCCTACATTTCGAGGTCCTGAACTGACACTACATTGCACAAAGGGTCGAAATGTCGTCCGCAGATAACAGAAGCAAACCATTAAACCAGCTCTTATCATTGAATAAGAAATGCGGTGTACATTTTGTATAGTTACTAATTGTCGACTCCATGATTAATTGGAAGCCTGGTACTTATGTCAAAAATATGTCACCAATATTTTAGGTTCCCTTTTCTCACTGGGCATACTACGCACTACTGTGATATTATTTCCTTGTACATATCTTGATTTCTCTCAAGAACTATATAAACCTGATAGTGAAATACAAAAAGTAAGGTTTATGAGGTCTTTTCTTCTTTTGACATCACCCTAACCCTCTTCATTGCCATTGTGCATAATTATCTCACTATCACTTTGATATTATTCCAAAGGAGCCATTGTTTTTGTTAATCATAGTCAGAATGCAGGCAAAACGTGCAAAATTACCTCAATGTTAGTTAGTGAAAGGTCTTAATGGAAAGGTTGTGTATCTACCACTGTATTTTAAACATTGAAACTCTTGTGATAGATTGAGAAGTAGAGAAACCATTAGTAGTTTTAGTAAATGTTATCCCAATGAAGAATAAAGAGCGTTGGCAGGTATTGGTTAGTATAGAGAAAGTAAAATAAAAGTCATAGAATATATCAAAAGAGAAAACATATTATATGCAAATATAAATCACCAAGTGACTTTACTAGGGACACCCACTTCAAAGTCTACTGAGAGTGGGCAATTTGCAAAAGTAGATTTTGCAAAAGCTGAAGAGTATATGAGCACTACTGTATTCTTTCTCTACCTACTAGGGATGTAGTGGGTGATGCTTTGGAATGATATCAAATGATACAAGCCAAAGGTGGCCCTGTGGGTGAAGAGCTTAGAAGCTTGCTGCTTTCCAAATCTCTTTCCAACAGGAGATGGTTGTTATGATGATTGGCCAGTTCAAATACCGGTTTCAGAATACAGATCAACTAGACTGTATTCAAAAGATCCCAGATTTAGGCAAAATATTTCCTGTTTGAAAGTAAGCTGTCACTTTTTTCACATGTGATTGCACATTGTGCAGCTTTCAGCACAGTACATCCAGGTTGTGGAACTCTCTCCCATTTGAGATCAGGAAGGCCAGTTCCCCCATGAGTTTCAGAAAAAGCCTGAAAACCAGGCTGTTTCAGTGAGTGGTCTTTTGTAGGGTTACTTGCTGTCCTTAGCGCCGAGACACCATTTTTGGTATTTGTGCGCTCTATAAATAGCATTAACATTAACAATAACATTAACACATAATGTGAAAACAAAATATGAATGCAAAAGAATGTTTTAAAATAAGTCTACGGAAAGAATGAGAATCTTGAGTATAACCTCATTTATCTTATGGCATGGTGAGCAAAGGTGCATGTTGCAAAAATGTAGTGCTGAAGGGATTCTGCAGAGGCACTGAACTATGCTAGAAATCATAGTACCTTAGTAGGTAGGGACTGAGTTATCCTACCACCTTAGTACTCATGAGCCCAGGACCAACTAGCTCTAGAGTCTCACTTGCCCTCCTACTCACTCACAGAGGAACAAGTGATTAGACACCCCAGAACATAATGCTCCCAACCCTCTCAGGAAACACGGTGACAGGCCACACCCTTTCACTTTCATGCTCATACTTGTCCAACAATAGGATTTAACAGAGCCATGAGAAAAGTATAAAATATTTATTTTAACTATCGTGCTCTAGTATGCAGCCTACGTTCCACAATATGTAAGAAGATGCCTAACACAAATACAATCAGCATAGTAAGTAGTCCATAATGCAATAAAAGGAGCTGTCATTATATTAGACAGGGCAAACTGGATCACTGACAAAATGTAGAATACAAAAATATAGAATACTACAAATATTGAAGTAAAAGTATAGAAAGCAAAATTATTGAAGTCCTATCTACAAACAGGTAAGTACAAAAATATTGAATCAAAAATATCCCCAGAAAATATATTGTTAGTCAAAATAGTGATTTTTTTTTAAATGTCCTAAAAATAATTTAAAATTAATGAAATAATAATAATAATTGTTTAAAACATACTTAAAAATACTTAAATAACTTTAAAAGTATTAAATAATTAATTTAAGGAAAAAAATAAACATACAATTTATTTTTTTAACACACATATATATATATATATATATATATATATATTAACATAATATTAATTAATAATATAAGATATTTTTACTGTAGGGTAGCGGGAGCGTAAAACTTAGTATTACCACTCTAGAAACTGCAACAGTAGGGTAAACGTTGGATAGCGTAGGGGTAAAAATTCTTATTCCCTCTCCAGTAAGTGAAACAGTAGGGACAGCTTTGGATAGCGTAGGGGTAAAAATGACTATTCCCACTACAGAGAGTGCAACATTAGGGAAAGCGTTGGATAGCGTAGGGGAAAAAATTACTATTCCCACTCCAGAGAATGCAACAGTAGGAAAAGGGTTGGATAGCGTAGAGGTACAAATTACTATTCCCACTCCAGAGAGTGCAACTGTAGGGAAAGCGTTTGAAAGCGTAGGGGTAAAAATTACTATTCCCACTCCAGAGAATGCAACAGTAGGAAAAGGGTTGGATAGCGTAGAGGTACAAATTACTATTCCCACTCCAGAGAGTGCAACTGTAGGGAAAGCGTTTGATAGCGTAGGGGTAAAAATTACTATTCCCACTCCAGTGAGTGCAAAAGTGGGGAAAGTAAATACTTCATATATTAATAAAAATAAATTAAATATTAATACCAATAAAAAAATAATTTAAAGTAATTACCAATTTCATATAATATTATAATTAATCAATTAAAAATACAAATACAAATTAATTATTAAAATCCATAACCTATTAATACAAAATAATTACCAATTAGCAATTAATTAATTAGCAATTAAAAATTAATTAACAATTAATTCAAATAAATACCAATAATAAATTAAAATATTGAATTAACTACAATTAAATTACTTCCCACCCTATTCCCCTATAAACCCACAACCCGCTCCGGGAAATACATTTATAAAATTAACATAATTATCAATTAATCAATTAATAAAAATGAATTACCAATTAAAAATTATTTAACAATTAAGTCAAGATAAATACCAATAAATAAATAAAAATATTTAATTAATTATAATTAAATTACTTCCCACCCTATTCCCCTATAAACCCACAACCCGCTACGGAAAATAAATTAATAAAATTAACATATTTATCAATTAATCAATTAAGTAAAATTAACTGCCAATTAAAATTTAATTAATTACCAATTAAACATTAATTAACAATTAATTAAAAATAAATACAAATAAATAAATTTAAATATGTAATTATTTATAATTAAAATATTTCCCACCCTATTCCCCTATAAACCCACAACCCGCTACAGAATTAAATTACGCTAAAATTAAATAACATAAAATTAATTACTTAAAATAAATTATAAAATAAATATAGTCAGTCAATTAGGCTTTATTTTGATATGGTACATATCTTAAAAAGCATTACAAATGCATAAAAACAGTTAAAAAGCCAATACAAAAAATAAAAAACAAACAGTTCATATTACTAATGGCACAAATAAATTAGATAAGAACAGTCTAAAAATACAAATTAAACAAGATGTGAAAGCCTAATGGATCTAATACACCATGCCCACCCTAGAAATTTCGCCATTCCACACGCAAACAAGGGACGCGGGTCAGTTTTCAAAATTCGTAAAGCCTCCTTGTGGGATCTAGTCCCAAGCTCTCTACAGAGTGGTTTGACCCATCTGTGGCGAGGAACTGTATAGGCCGGGCATTCGAACAACAGGTGGGGAACTGTCTCTATCCTGGTCTCACAAAAAGGGCAAAAAGGAATTTTCTGTGCCGGGACCTTCCACCTGGAGGTCAAATTCCCAACTGGGAGTAGGCCAACCCTAAATTTAAAATATAGAGCCCTGTCCCAGGGTTTTAGAATAATATCCAAAAATGGCTCGCAGAAGTGTACCACCTTGACCAAGAGAAAATCCATAGTGGACTTGCACAGGTTAGCGTTAGTGTTTTTGCCATCAAGCACCCATCTCCAGTATAACTTCTTCAAAGCTGGCTTGGGTGGGGCAGTTCTGGTAGTCCAAGCGTCTTCAAGGCCCAGGTCCACAAGAAGGTGCTTAACTTCCCTTAGCCAGCGGATCTTGGACCAGCCAGACATTGAAAGAACTTCTTTTAGGCCTTCTGCATAACTGGACATTTCAGGGACTCTCCAAATACGCGCCCACAAGAGAAGAGGGCGCAACCTCGCCTGGTCACTAATAGGCCGTGTGCCCATATCTAGAAGGAGTGGTAAAGTTGGCGTGCTGTAGGGGAGCCCCATTAAGTCCTTGTGGAATTTATTTTCTGACCGAGTCAATTGGTCTACATTCTCCACGCCCCCCAGTTCCACCCCATAAAGAGCTGCACTGACACCTCTTGCCCTATAGATGTCAAGTACCGGTGCAATGGGTTTGAGGGTTGAGGCACGCTGTTCGATAAGGAGGGCTCCCACCACCCTCTTGTTTGTCAGCAGCATCTTTTGGTGGTGACATTTCCAACTCATGGAGTCACAGAGACGAATACCAAGGTAATCGAACTCCTTGACCCTCTCAAGTGTAACAGAGTCAAGGGAAGGTGGTTTAACGCTTTTCTTCAGGGGTTAAGGACTAGGTATTTGGTTTTCCCTGTATTAATAACTAGCCCCCTGGAATCACAAAAGGACTTAAAGCTAGTTAGAAGGTTCCGCAGGCCTGCTGGGGTTTTGGAGATCAGGAGGGTATCATCTGCAAATAAGAGGGTGGGTATTCTCCTGCCAGCCAGGGATGGTGCGTCTGCAGGGTGTTGTAGCAGATGCTCCACCACTCCGTTAACAAACAAGGAAAACAGAGTGGGGGCTAGCACACATCCCTGGCGGACCCCTATATTTACAGGAATACGTGATGTTTTCTGACCCTGGTTGCCCCACCTGATCTGTGCAAAGTTATCAGCATGCAGCTTTATCAGCATGCTTAATAAGTATGGGGGAATTCCCAGTGCATCAAGCACACTCCAGAGTTGGCTACGTGGGACCAGGTCAAAGGCAGTCCGTAAATCTATAAATGCTAGGTACAGACTGCCTTTGCCCAGACGAACCACTTTCCAATAGAGCATCATAAGCCGGAATGATTGCTCTATTGTCCCCATACCTGGTCTAAAGCCAGCCTGATAGTCAGAGAGGATATGCTTCTCCTCTACCCACTGCAAGACCCTTCCTAAAACCACTTTACCTGCTACCTTCTGTGTGGAATTCAGGAGGCTTATGGGGCGATAATTAGCTGGCTCCTCCCGGCTCCCTTTCTTGAAAATTGGAACGACCACTGCGCCCTTCCATGAATCCGGGAGAGCTGCACCAGCCAAACCAGCGTTCAGTAAGGAAGCAATAAGTCTCCCCCACTCATCTGGACTGATGCGGAGCAAGTCCCCCGGTAGACCGTCAGAGCCCGCTGCCTTATTGGGGACAAGAAGTTTAATCGCCTCCACCACTTCCTTAGGTGTAAATAGGAGTTCCTCATTAAGCTCAGTGTGATCTATGTGGGACTTCTCAGTTGGGATTACCTCCGTACCCGTAGTCACAGTGTAGAGCTGGGAAAAACGGTCAAACCACGCGCCTTCCGTTATATTGCGTGTCCACGGGTTTTTCCCTAGCTCTTATTAGGTCCCAGAATCCCTTCGAGTCCTTCTTTGAGCTTCTCACCTTAAGGTCATGCCAAAACGGATTCTCGTGCTCTGCCTTGGCCTTAGATATTGCCCTTCTATAGTTACTCCTTGCAATACTAAACAGACCTGCATCCTTACTTTTCACCGCCTTAATTAAGTCGCTTTTGGCAGCGCGACAGGCAGGGGAAAACCAGCCCGCAGTAGCCTTGGTTCGACCTCTTGCTATACCCCTTGTGCCTGCAGGACGTACTAAGAATAGATCGCTTAAGGCGTTGGTAGTCTGGGCAAACAAAGCAGGAATCTTGTGCACACTGAGAGCGGGGGAGACTAAACGGGGGATGATGTTAGACATGATGGATTTTATTTCCAAGATCTTCCCCTCATTAGCTGAAATGGTGTTCCATTTCAGGCGCCTACCACAGTTGGAGGGGCATACTTCATGTGTTGTTCTCCAGACATGTGGTAGTGGAGCTGTAGTCACCCTCGCCCACAGAGGGGACAGGGACAGAGATAGAGGATTGTGGTCGCTGTCAATAGACGGTAAGACCACCATATCTACCAAGTTGGCCCAAAGTCTATAGTTCAAGAGAATAAAGTCGATTCGCGAGGAATGACCTACTCTATTGAAAGTATGAGCCCCATTAGGATCAGAGTTTGATCTACCGTTGGTTGCCCTAAGCCCATGTTCCAAACAAAGGGCATTGAGCTCAATGGCACTTTGGGTCCAACTTCTAATTGGGGGTAATGTGAGGGTGAGAATACCTCTCCTTGCATCGTCCTCCCGGGTACCCAATATATCCTCCGTTACAAGGGTTCAAATGTACAATTGAAGTCCCCAGCCAGAATAACAAGGGAGTCAGCCCCACTAGATCTAAGTTCCTCATCAATGCCCGTAAGGGACAATGTTGATGTGCCACCCCTTGAGCCTCTGATATAGATATTGAAGACTTCAAGCACCCTCCCCCCTCGCGGCCCTCTCACTGTTATTCTCTGCAAGTCTGGCGACTTGGTGGCTATACATCTAATAGAGAATCCCAGGGAAATACTTGCCCAGATTAATAGGCCGCCAGAAGAGCGGCCCTTTCCCCCAGGTGATTGAATTGCAGGAACAAAGTAGGTAGTATAACCCACCTTGTGTAATAGTTCCAAGCACCAAGTTTCCTGAAACAAGCAAATCCAGAAAGATTCAATGAATGAATTCCATTCAGGTATGCCTGTATTCCGTGCAAGGCCCGCTACATTCCAGCTAGCCACCTTTAGGGCTACGTCGCCAACTTCTCCCCGCCCTAGCGCTAGTTCACTCATAAGGGGGTCATGCACAATGCTGGGGATCTCCTCCGGGACCAAGAAGAAAGGTGCTCCCCCAGACACCTCTAAAAGGGGGGTCGTGCTTGCTCAAGGTCTACCGCACCATCTGCAGGGAGATGATCCACAGACGTAGCGGGAGCAAGAGGAGTGCTGGTAGGAGGTCTCACCAGATCCCCACAACAGGTTAGACTAACGCTTGAATTCACCCCAGTCTCCTCTGCATGCTGCTCCCGTATGGGGCAGCTAGCGCATCAATAGTTATGCCACGGACGACCCTGCGGCTGAAACGGGCTGTTGCAAAATAAACTAAATTGGGAGAAATTACCACGTGCCTGCCTGCCTCCCCGATCCTCCCACATGGGAGTGCCGGCTGGCCTAGCTGATAGATTTGGAGGATTAAAGAAGCTGAGGTCACGTGTGTCTATTGCTCCACCGCTACCTAATGAGTTATGCTACCTGATGGGAAAGGAACAAACGTAACTGGCAATCCTTGGGTCCTCAAAGTTTACAATAATGCAGTCCCCACTTATACTTTTAGATCTAGTGCTGATCCAGCCAACTCTCCTTACATGGATCACCCGCCCATCCCGGGTATCAGGCAAGGGTCTATTTTCTTTAAGCCAGAATAGGGTTTTATTCAACAGTTCCACATAAGTCTCTTGTTTGCCTGGACTGATTTCGGGCACCCCAGTCAGTACTGCCACAAAAGGCTGGCATCCGGGAGGTAAATTAGCATTTGGAACTATTCCCCCCTTATGGCCCCTGCCTGACTCCAAAGTATGGGCTGGTATTGGGTTAACTATTTTAGGGGTTGTGCTCTCAGGGGCATTACTAGAGGCTGGAGTGTTAATATTTGCTCTTCCAGGAGTGCCGTTAGCCCTGGGGCATGACGTCTTTTTGGCTGGAATAGTATTAGCCTTGGAAGTTTTGAGTTAATTGCGGCATTAGGTGCCGGCGGCCCGGGCTTCTTGGCTACCCCTGGACGAGCCACGGAGTTAGGAGTTGGAACTACCGGCACAGGTGTGGAACCAGCTGTAGTGTTAGGTATAGAGGTAGGGCCTTGTGGAGGGGGTGGACTCTCCCTGCTTACTGGACCTCCCCCGAACCCTCCTCCCTAATTCTTAGCTGCAGCTTGAGACACGATTTTAGGGAGAAGAAGTTGTCTAGAGTTGTCTGCTCTAATTTATCCATCCGCTCCGACAGACCTTGGATTCTATCTAATACAGGGAGAAGTAAAGCTTTCATCAATTTCTCTATATTTAAGTTAGAGACAGAGTCTGAGGGTAAAGGTAAGGGTGGAGTCCCTGCATGGTCGCTAATCTGAGTTGTACAGACATTGGGCATTGACCCCTCCTTTGCTCCTGACAAAGTACTAGTGTCCCGTCCCACTACCTTTTGGGCACCACCTGGCCTAGTACCTAGCCCCCGGGATCTCTTATATGATTTAGGCAATCTACCTTTCCGAGGGCTAGCCATTCGTTTTCGTTTAATTGGGGCAGGATGTATTTGTGCCTGTACTACGAGTGCAGGTTGAAGGGGAGTGTCCACAAGGGTAGGAGTTATAACCAGGGGCGGTATGGGGGAGGTTGACTCACTATCCAGAGGGTCTGGGGCGATGTTGCTTTCAACTAAATAGGCTTCAGCCATCAGAGCCTCCAACCTATCTATACTTGCTCTTAGGGCGGCCACCCGAGGGTGGTCCAGGGGAGGAGATGCAGGGGTTAAGGGGTCAGGAGGACGCGCTGGTAATGACACCAGGGCTATCGGGCCCAGCGATGACCATTTGTCTGCAAGGGGTCCTTGAGAAATGCGCCGTTCTGTCATAGCGATCTCCTTTTCAATGACAGTGGCCACACGAGTGATAAACTTGTCCATAGTGCCAACCAGACCTCTCTCTTCCCCCAAACCCCCCCTTCTCAAGTTTTTGCCTGATCGAGTTGCCATTGACATGGCAAGGTTGACAGGGTATGAGCACAGTACCTTTAGGGAAACTCTTTGTCCTGGGAGAATAACAAAGGTTCAGAGATCCTTCGCAGTCAGTACACAGATTTCAAGGGGGTGGCCCAGCCCAGCCACGAACAGCCCTGGATGGCCATCCCCTCCAGCGCCTGGTTAGGAATAGCGCCTTCACAATCCCCCAAAGCGGCGCCCGCGGAGCGGGTGCGGCGAGGCGCTAAGGCAATCACCAGGGCTCAGCTAAGGTCACCAGGGCACAACAACAGTCAGCAAGGGTGTTCAGTGAATAGAAGAGGCGTCCCACAGATGGCCGATGGGAGAGCGCTTAAGACACGCTTACCGGCAGGGGGGCGGGGCTATCAGGGGGCGTTGACCAGCTGGTACGGTCACGCAGAGACTCTTGGTCTTCCGAGTACCTGGGACGCTCTGCACCTGATGTCGTTGGCCTTCCCCTCCAGCGCCTGGTTAGGAATAGCGCCTTCACAATCCCCCGAAGCGGTGCCCGCGGAGCTAGTGCAGCAAGGCGCTGCGGCAATCACCAGGGCTCAGCTAAGGTCACCAGGGCACAACAACAGTCAGCAAGGGTGTCCGGTGAATAGAAGAAGCGTCCCTAATTAGTAATTAACTACAATTAAATTACTTCCCACCCTATTCCCCTATAAACCCACAACCCGCTCCGGGAAATACATTTATAAAATTAACATAATTATCGATTAATCAATTAATAAAAATGAATTACCAATTAAAATTTAATTAATCACCAATTAAAAATATTTAACAATTAAGTCAAGATAAATACCAATAAATAAATTAAAATATTTAATTAATTATAATTAAATTACTTCCCACCCTATTCCCCTATAAACCCACAACCCGCTACGGAAAATAAATTAATAAAATTAACATATTTATCAATTAATCAATTAAGTAAAATTAACTGCCAATTAAAATTTAATTAATTACCAATTAAACATTAATTAACAATTAATTAAAAATAAATACCAATAAATAAATTTAAATATGTAATTATTTATAATTAAATTATTTCCCACCATTTTCCCCTATAAACCCACAACCCGCTACAGAATTAAATTACGCTAAAATTAAATAACATAAAATTAATTACTTAAAATAAAATATAAAATAAATATGCACTTTTCACACATATACTAACATACAAAACACTTCAAAAAATTTGATATTATTAAAAATTCAATATATTTATTACCTATATTATATACTTCGATATTTTGACTTTCTATATTTATGAAAATCGATATTAAATTATTTACCTTAAATTCAATATTTTTGTTGACTATGTTCTGTCCATTCGATATTTTATCCATTCTATATTTTCACTTCGATATTAGTGCTATTCTATATTTTTGATTTGAAATTTTTGTCTGTATACCGGGCAAACTACACCTTCCCCCTTCTACAGAAGGAAGGTGATTATATATCAGAAGATCACTGGGTGTTAGTAGCTGACCCCATACCTTAGCATGCACAGATGAAAGTTCTACATCTCAGGTGTAGTTGCGATCTCTTTTCTGAATCTCTCTCCAAGTGTTCATCTGCATGTCTGTGCCTACCTATATGACAAAGAGTACGTGTTCTTAAACAACAGCTGCATTTGTGTGTTGTGTCTAGATGCTAGAACTGGCCAGAACAGAATAACAAGAGGCACTGTTGGTTGACCTTGTCTACCATGTTCAAACTAAATCCCAGGAAAGAAGAGAATGCAAACACAACAGCAGGTTCTGTGTAAAAGTACAGCATGGCACGAAGCAAGATACGTTTGTATGGTAACATGCACAAAGCAGAGAGCAGCATGCTATGTGCTCAGGCTAACATAAGGGAAATGACAAAACACCTGCATGGGCCATATGGCAGTAGGTGCCCTTACCTTATTTGTAACTCTAAGGGGCCGATTATGATATGGCTCGTAAAGTCTCTGACCTTTGGCCGGTTTACAGCCATAATGTATGCTCCCATAGTGAAATATAAGAATGCCACCAAACAGGGTTCAGTCGCATCCTAATGGTTGGTCGGGACTTCTGACCGGGTGTCCCATGACTGAGTCGGTGTCGTGTGGAAGCAATTTTGCCTGACATCATAATGAGCCCCTAAGTTGTGAATAGTATGCATGGGATGAGTTCCTTTGTCAAGTCAAGTCAAGTCAAGATTTATGTAGCGCTCTACTCACCCATAGGGTCTCAAGGCGCTTTGGGGAGGGGGGTTTCGCTATTTATCAAACAGCCAGGTTTTGAGTTGTTTTCTGAAGGAGAGGTGGTTCTGTGTAAGGCGGAGGTGGGTGGGGAGAGAATTCCATGTTTTGGCCGCTAAGTAGGAGAATGATCTTCCTCCCATGGTGGCTCTTCGGATTCGTGGAATCGCAGCGAGGGCTTGATTGGGTGATCGTAGTTGGCGGGTGGGGGTGTAGAAGGTCAGGCGGGTGTTGAGGCAACTGGGTCCTAGGTCGTAGAGGGACTTGTGTGCATGGGTGAGGAGACGGAACTTGATTCTCTTGTTGACGGGGAGCCAGTGAAGGTCTCTCAGGTGACCGGAAATGTGATTGTGGCGGGGTATGTCTAGGATGAGTCGGGCGGAGGCGTTTTGAATGCATTGGAGTTTTTTCTGTAATTTGGTTGTGGTTCCGGCGTATAGGGTGTTCCCGTAGTCCAGGCGGCTTGTGACAAGTGCTTATTTATTTTATTTTTAATTACATTTGTTAAGCGCGCAGCTACCCGGAGGTTTCCTGGCGCTAAGGCAAACTGAACGGTGTAAAGGGTGGGAGGAACGTCAAACCATAACATTAGGTATTGAAAAGCCAAGTTTTTATTCCCTTACGGAATGTCAGAAAGCACAATTCAGAACGCAGAAATTGGGGAAGAGAGTTCCATAAGGAGGGGGCCAGCAGGGAAAACGAACGTGCTCCCATTTTGGCTCTGTTGATGCGAGGAATCTTAAACTTATTCTGCGTGGAGGACCTGAGTGTACGGGGGGGAATATATTGCTGCACCAGAACAGAGAGATAGTGAGGGGCTCTACCAGTCATAATCTTGTGCATGTAGCAAAGTGCTTTGAAATTAACTCTGTTCTCGATTCGCAACCAGTGCAAGTTCCGCATATGGTGAGAGACCGAGGATCTGGCAGGAAGGTGACAGATAAGGCGAACTGCCATATTCTGTACCACCTGGTACTTCCTGGTTACCTCCTTGCCGGCACCTAAGAGAAGGATGTTCCCATAGTCCAGGCGTGAGATGACAAGAGCCTGGACTACGGTCCTCAGGGTGTCCGCAGGCAGCATCCAGGTAATTTTTCTCAGCCACCTGATGATGGTGGTACAGGTGGCGGAGACTTTCACAGCGTGTTGTTTGAAAGTAAGTTGGTTGTCGAAGAGAACCCCAAGATTGCGAGCAGAGACTGATGGAGTGGGTAGAGGACCCATCTCCGGTGGCCAATGGTGTGGGCCCCAGAGAGAGGTGTCTGGGCCAAACAGGAGCAGTTCTGTTTTGTCCCCGTTTAATTTTAGTTTGTGCTTCAGCATCCAATCCGATATATGTTTCAGCCCGGATTGAAGAGAAGAGGAGGGGAGGTTTTTATTGGTGGAAAGTGAGTAGATGACTTGAGTGTCATCAGCATAAGAATAAATTGTGAGGCCAGCCTGTTCCGCCAAAAAAGCAAGAGGCCTCACGTACAGGTTAAAGAAAAGGGGACTAAGGATAGACCCTTGGGGAACACCGTGAGTGGAGGGGAGAATAGATGAAACAGATGTGGAAGAAAAAACTTGGAACGTGCGATCAGAAAGGAAATTAGCAATCCAGGCCAGGGCGGAACCACCGACACCAACAGCCTCCAAGGTGGACAGTAAGATGGAATGGGAGACGGTGTCAAATGCGGCACTCAAGTCAAGCAAAATGAGTGCCACAGTCTCGCCATTATCCACTTGGCGTCTGATGGTCTCTGACACGCCAAGGAGAGTGGTTTCCGTGGAGAAGCCAGCCCTGAACCCGGATTGAGAGCCATGAAGAAGATTGGAGGATTCAACAAAGGAATTAAGCAAGGAATTAACGTGTTTCTCCAAAATCTTGGAAAAACATGAAAGCAAAGAAATAGGGCGAAAATTGGAAGGGTTGTTGGGGTCTGCATTGGCCTTTTTTAGTAATGGGACCACCATTGCGTGCTTCCATTCATTTGGGACAATCGCTTCTGTTAGCGAAGCGTTCAAGACATCCAAAATAATGTGGAGTAGGGCTGGGTCCAGAGAACTCAGAACTTGAGGGGGCATAGGGTCAAGGGGGGAACCAGATTTGATGTCTTGGAGATACTTTTTTAGAAGCGCGGGGGAAATAGGATCCCAAGCGTGAAGTGGGGAGGTAGTGAGCAAAGGGCAGGGAATAGTAACAGGGGGAGAGTTGCATAGATCTTGAACAGAGTGAGTGGAAGCAACGGGAGTAGAATTAAAAATGGCATAGATCTTGTCAATTTTTTCGAGAAAGAAGTTGGCTAAGGCATTACACTGGGCAGTGACCGTCTTTCTTGTTTCGGTGGGGATCCATCGGAAGATCTTTCGGAGCATGCGTAAGATGTTAAAGCATGATGACGAGACGGCGTTGACTTGTCTGGTCATTGAGAGGGAGGAGAGAGAAGATAACTTCAACATTCTAGTCATTCATTTTAAAACACCAGGTGAATTATGCTCAACGTATCTTGCACAGGTATGGGGGTACTTAAATCATAGATTTCAAGCCATAATTCACAATATCTGCCATAAAAGAAATCATCCTCTTCTTTAGGTACTGTTTACTTTTGGAAGTAAGATTACCAAGCTAGGGGTACCCCACACATACACACATTGCTGTGGGTTAATGGTGCACCAAAATTTGAAGAGGATTATGTTATGTCCACAAAAAAAACTAATTGCAACCTTTCTTGTTTTGCAGCAGCACCCACTGGACAAGCTGCACCCAATATAAAAGGAATTACTTGTATCAATGTCTGATGTTGCCGGTGGAGCATGATAACAAACTGGAGTACTACAAGTTATCTGGTGATACATCTCGCAAACTATCAAAAGTTCTTAAGAAATCAAAGGTGTTGATTACAGAGGAGGTGAGCATGGTGTCAAATTTAATAATGCCTTTGTTCACATGAAAATGCAAGAGCTTCTCAGGACAGACTATGATATATTGTTTGGTAATAAGCACGTTGTAGTGTTTGGGGATCTACTTTGGCTGACCCCTCTGAACGGTCAGCCAGTGTTCAATAAACTGCTCCCTGAGCAAACTAGAAATTCATTAGGTAGCATTAGAAATATTAACATTTGGATACATTTCCAATATAGAGAGCTCACTAAGAATATGAGACAGGCTGCAGGTGTCGTGTATTGAGGTATTTGAAAACATTAGAATAGGGATAGTTACAAAGGAAGCCAAATTGGCTCTTCAGAGTCACACTTTAACTACTCTATTTCCAAACCATAACCCTCCAGCAGCTGTAATGGAAGATCTTCCAAAAACTTACAAAGAAACTGTATGTCTTGTGCCAACTTCAGATGTGTGTGCACAGTTTAATACAGACATGCTGAAATTGAAGAATGAGGACATTAATACCCTTCTGTAGGAAGACAAGATGGTACATCATGGTATGCATTTACCACTGTGTAAATCAGTGGTTGAAAGGTTGGAGGGACTAGAGAAATCTGTGTCTGGAACAGAAGGTTTAGAGGAAAATCTAAGCTTCTGCAGAAAATGTAGATATTTTTGGGGACCTGGTTTGAATATCGAGGAGGGTTTAGTAATTGGTGCTATGGGAAATGTACTAGACTTTATCGCATACCCCAATAACAGTGAGTTAGAGTACATTCTCACACCATATACATGAGCAAAAACAAGGTAAGTGTAGTGCAAGGTTTTGCTTAGGGAAAGCTTTGTATGTAGGTAGGGAGCAGTTTCCTCTATGTTTGCTATATGCATTACTACTCATAAATCTCAAGGATTAAGTGTAGATGCAGCACATATACAGCTAGGACAAAAAGTATTCAATGAGGGAATGAATTATGTTGCACTGTCCCTTGTTAGGTCTCTGATTGGACTGCATTTTGCAGATTTTGATGAGGGCAAAATAAGTGTAGATGGCTCATATGTCAGGGAGTACAATTGATTGAGAAGTCTCTATGCTCCTAATCTGTACAAGTACACAATCTTTGAAAAGCGATCCCTCTGTATCAAACAAAATCTCTGAAAGAGATGAGCTGAAAAAACAGAGTTTAACAAAAAAGTATTAAAAAAAGGTGAAAGTTGAAATTGTGCCACAAATGATTTGACATCACTTTTACAATGTATCTGGAGTTAACTGTTTTTGCAGTGTAGTTCTTAATGTCGTTTTTGGGCTACCACCAGTGATAGAAAGATTTGAAGAAAGCATACATAAGTTATTATGTAGAGGAATTGAAACTTTACTAACAACTGTATGATCCCAAAAAAATGCTTGTCGCTCCACAACAAGTATATACAATTGTGTTTAAATGTATTGGTGTCATTGAATTTACTCTCAATACTCAAGAAAATGCATGAGAATTTGTAATGGCGATGTTAGATATTCTACAAAATGAGCGGCTACCAATAAATGAAATATGTGAAATAAGCTACTCATGGTATGTAAAAACTGTGAATATACCACAACTACTCACATTCAGTCGGAGCAATTTGTGTATGTAACCGTACCAGATTACAAAATTGTGCCATTTGATAAATTATTAAAGAAAGCTGTGAAAAACAAATGTATGTCCAAACTGTAAAGCAGAAGTATTATGAAGTCTAATTGTTGAAAACAGCAGTAGAGATGTCAACTTTATGCTACAAAGAATTAGAGCAGACAGCAGTCCAATCAAAACTGAAATTTCAAACTTCAAAGCAAGCCATATTTAGAAGTAAACTAAACAAGCACTACAGTTGCCGTCATTTTCATCAGGGAGGCAGCATAAGGTCAGGTCACAACACAGTGTATTTGAAAACCAGGGGGTACATTTGTCAAAAAATCACACAGCGCAGCGAGCCACCTTCTTGCACTGCATGATAGGGAAAGGGCAGAAATGTGCTGTATTTAACAATATACAGTGAATTCCTGTCTTTTCACTACATGGGTGCACAATATGCTGCTAGCGCTAACGTCAGCACCCTTGCACCATGGTGCAAGAGTGCCAGTATTGTAAGCAGGATTGTTTTTCGCAGGAAGGGACCTCTTTTTATGTGTGCTGCAGAATGAGGCACACATAGAAAGTGAAAGAATCAGGAGAAATACAGATATTTCTCCTCATTATGCCTACCTGGGAACATGTAGCATTTTTGCACATTCCCAGGGCTTCCAATAATGGTAAATCTGAGAATGCGCCAAAATCCATTGGTGTGGAAACACCCAAACTCCACCCCATGGAATGCCATCTTGGGGCACAGTAAGGCAACACAGCATTTTGTGCTGCGCTGCAATACTCCAGATTTATCAAGCCTCTCAGGGCCATGCATGGTGACCTTGCATGGATGGATCAATATAACTGAAGAGTTGACACTCTTGCTTACCTTTGCGTGGCGCAAGGGTGACACAACTCTTTGATAAATTCGACCCTTAATCTGGATAAAAAGAGTATAATAATAACTTGTCTTACATTCAATACAAGATTACCTTGGAAATTAGCAAACTCATATCTCATTTTCATTCAAGCCAAGTTGTAGAAGATGTAGTTATGATTATAATACATAAAGATTATTCAAAATGTAATGGGTATCTTCTGGGTATAAGTTGTCATGCGGCCTACAAAGGGTGATGACCACTTTAGGCCATGCATTCTTCAACGGAGTTTTGAATCAGTTGTGGTCTTACTTTAAGTAACAGACATTGTCAAGAAATCGAGTGTGGAAATGGTGTGTGACTAGTAGCAGTACAACACTTCTGCTCTTCATAAATTATAGTCTGACATGCACAAACTTCATTGCATTTTTTTTCAATTAATATGCTTTTTTCCCCATAGTTCAAAAATGACAAACATTTCTTTGAAATGTTCTCAGTGCTAAGCACTTATGGGTTCTTGTATTGAGAATGAGAATCCACTTACTGTGAGAGCACTGTCTGAGAACTCTAAAAAAAATCTTTACTATTTGCTGTAAATCCAGATTGCAATGCATTTTGTCTACATGTGATTTCAAAATGTTTGATATATTACTTGTTAATTATACATGCTTCCAAATAACCAATTTACATGAACCCAAAGATGCTGTGTACATTGTTAGTAGTAGGTAAAACCTCATTCATATGTACGTCACTCTCGGCATAAATGTGTCCATAAACAACTGAGTCTCTCACTATGCACATTTAAAATTAATTGAAACCAAAGGATCAAATCTTAAGTCCTTCACTGCTTATATCATCTTCTAGTAGGCCTACGATTTTCATTATATAGCTGTATTTCTATCTAATGTTTAGAAACAGTTAGCCGGGCCCACATCACAGACTTATTGTATGCCAAACGTTAGGTTTGTATACCTGTGTCTGTAAACAAAAGTATGCATGAACCCACATCTTCTCCAGTAAACACATTACTTATTATTAATGTGCTCAGTCTAATCTAAATACAAATGTGTCCCTAAAGAAACTTCTGTCTAAAGAGCCAATTTGGGATCGCACATATCATGCACTAGTAGGCAAGTTATCTTCTATATAGAGTGTCTGACGACTTAAAAATCAGAATGAATTTGTCAATGTCAAATCATAGCAAATACAACAAAATGATGGGGGAGTGCTGACACTTTTCAACCACTCACCCCCAGTCACAGATCTTGATTTAATCCTTTGCTCTTTTGCCCAATATTGCACTCCAGTTTGGACCCAGCCATATGCAAATCAGTCTTGACCCTGTTCCTCATGGGAACAGTCCAGCCCGAACTGCCAGACCAGGTCCTTCCTGGACCGGAAACAAACATACTGCGACTGGCTTCGGGGTATTACCAGCCAGGCTAGCTTGAATCCAGTGCCACAGTGAGCAAGGGACCCACGTCTGGGCACACCCTTGGCCACTTGGTGCAAACATAGCAAACACTGCAAGATGACGGTCGGAGTGCTGAAACTTTTCAACCACTCACCCCCAGTCACAGATATGGGTTTAATCCATCGTTACGTTTTGATCACTATGCCACCCCAGTTAGGACCCAGTCATATGCAAATCAGTCTTGACCCTGTTCCTCATGGGAACAGTCCATCTCAAACTTCTAGGCCAGGTCCTCCCTGTTACATCAACTGCTGTAAATAATATAAATATATGCCGTTTTTTTCATGAGGGAACGGTCTGTATTAAGAAGATACTTCTCTACCAAACACATTGTATAGTAGAATTCCAACTCTGTTCTGTATGCAAATGTCTTGCTGAACAATGCTTATACTACATACTCCTGTCTCTTACCAATAGTAGCTGGTAGGAGTAGCCAAAAACAGTCCTACGTAACATCGCTATGTGAGATAGTTAAACTGGTTATATACATATCTGACAATCCTACTCCAGTCTAAACAGCAGTACTAGTATATCCAATATATTGATTGCCAAGTGTCACATTATATAATCAGGAGTATAAACATATAGATGTGGTTCTAATGATATCATTGGGAATTAATATTTATCAATTGTTCAAATGTGATTTTTATATGAGATGTATTTTCTATTTGATATAAAAAATATTTTTTGATACAAAATAGAATAAAGAAGAAAGTAAAGAATAAAATACTTTTCCTGTTGATATTTACATATGGTTATAGTATTTGGAGAACATATGCCCTTCTAATGTAACCAACACTGTGCCCGGTGCCTCTTTATTTCCAATCAAGATTTTTCCTTGGTAGGGTTGTATCCTAATTCCAGGGGCCCGTTAGTTTTCCACTAAGCAAAGCCCCCAGCTAACACAGATTGTATCATACCTGGAAGGCATTCACGCTGACATGTCTGCCCTACAGAGATCTTTTCAGGCTCTGGCTTCCACACTCACTGTAGCCTTCAAGCAATTGCACCTTTCCATACTACCGCCTGCCTCTTCCCCATACATAATTCCTATTCCCATACCTGCCCAAAGCCCATGCACACATCAGCATGCATCCACCTCAACATCCACACGTACACAAGCAAACAGAAACATATGAATAACAAAAAAGATGCAGCCACTCCCCAGGCAATTGCCACACTCACCACCACATCCAGTGACATACACCCAGATACCACCCTCACTGCACCACAGACATCCACTACACACATACATGCAGACAAAACAGCAACAGACCCGGCCACTACACATATATATCCAGAAACCACACCACCAGACCCAGCCACTACACACAGACATCCAGACACCACATCACCAGACCCAGCCACTACACACATACATCCAGACACCACACCACCAGACCCAGCCACTAGACACTTACATCCAGACACAGCCACTGCTCACATCACACACCCAAACACCACACCCACACCACCAGCCACATACACATCACACATTGCCAAGTAACAGAAACATTTAACATCCAAAGAAACATCAGACACACAGAGACATGCATGCACAGCCACACCACACACTTCACAGCCCTTTACCTTCAATACCCCACCCCTTGTGTCACCTCCTCCCCAGTCTCCCAAAGAAGTTTGACTGATTGCCCTTGGCCTCTTCCCTGATGCAGCTGCCCGCCCTATCCTAAACCCAGAAGGTCTTCTACCCCACCCCTACCCATCCCTTCCACTTCATAATCCACCCCAAAAACAATTGCTCCCCCTCATGAAACCATCACTGCCTCTCCCAAGCCAAATGGGCATCAGAAAAAAGAGGGAAACGTCTCAAAACCCTTCTAAGTTAAAAAAAAACTGCACATGTTCTCCTCTCCCTAAACCCATCACTATCCTTCAGACGTACAACGTTCCACGCATGGTCAAACCCAGTCCTCCATATCCTGAGACCAGCCCTCCCTACAGACTAATCCAGCACTCCCCACCCCAAGACCAGCCCTCCACAGACCAACCCAACCATCCCAAGTCAAGCTAAGCACCGGCAGTCCCCGGACCACTTCATGCCCTGCTACACAACTTGGACTACTCGCTCTTTCCACTGTCCCGTCCTGCTCCCTCCTGTCCTGCTTCTCATTATATGTGTACTGGCAAGATATCCCTGTGTGATTATTTGAGAACATGTTGCTCATACCCCCCACACTCATGCTGATCAAGCTATACCCCTGCTTTTCCATGGCGGGCATTAATTTGCTGCGGACTCTATGTAAACGGGTTGGTGTGTCACTTACTGGAAGTTGCGTCCATGACAGTGTTGATTTTAGACGTTATCAAGCATGTGCAGCAGCGGCATGTTGTTTGCAATCGGCTCCATAGCGGCACAGGATGTGAGTAGCTGTGTATAGGTGAATTTTGGCTTTCTATACCTCCCTTCCTGCTAGCTCTGATGAGGTGGTGGGACCACCACTGTCAGTTCATCAGAAAGCGCATCGTAATTGGGTGGGTGGTTTGTAAGGCAGTCCACTCTCCGACTAGCTCCTTTCCGATGCCGCTGTGGTTGAAATTTCCTGGTGAGTCAGAAGAACCGCGGTTTACGGATTACTGTGCATACGCATGCATCATAATCCGGCGGTTGAACCAACCACTTCTGACGATAGTGCAGTGGTCCAACCGCCTCTGACAGGAACGTAGAAGCCAATCCAACTGCAATGGTAATCAGGCCCAATCTGTTGCAAAACAAAGCCACAACTAAAGACAATTTCTCAGCTACATGTGCAAAGGGTTTCATACCAATCTCCAAATTCCTTTCCCTGGAGCAACCATTCTTCACAAGTTTGCAATAAGCTATCATTACTTAACACTTGCAACCAACCTTTACTTGAAATGTCACCATTACCCCCATGCAAATCATCAATCTAAGCCACAAACATTCAACGTAATATATGTCCTTGTCACCAGCATCAGTTTCCTTGGGCATTTTTAAGAGACAATCTGCTCTCGCATTTTTACCTCCAGGTATGTATTCAATCATGAAATTATATTCTTGAAGTCCGGAAAGTAGGCAAACAATCTACCGGACAAGTTCCCTGTACTTTTCCCATTAAGCATATAACTTAAGGGCTTGTGATCCGTAAATATGTCTTACTGTATTCCCCACAAAATGTTTTACATTTTTTATACTAATGCCACACTTACCATTGTGCTACAGTTAGATTCAGGTTGGTTAAGTGAACATTAAGCAAAAACACTGTTATGTTCCTTGCTACTGACCCACTGGGATAAATCAGCTCCTACCCTTGGCTGATTAGCATCCACCATCAGAAAAACATGACTTCCCAGCTATAAAAGATGACAAGACCAGAGCTTAAATAATCAAACCCGCAGTCTTCAGAAATACATCATTTGCATTGAATATTCATTCCATTCATTTTTTTTTCCTTTTCTCAATAGACTATGGAGGGCGTGCACCTCAAAAGTGTTACCTTGTATGAAACAAGAATAATACTTGCAAAGAACTAAAAAAGATCATAAAGTGTCTTTATCCTTGGGTGGTATAACATCTTGGATAGTTTGAACATGGGACAATTTTAGTTTGGTACCCTGATCTGACACACAGTGCCTCAAATAATCTACTTGGCGTGCTAAAAATAGAATTTTTATTGCCCTTCTCAGAGTGATGCCATGATCTTTAAAAACACGCAATACTCTTTCCAGAATCAAGATATGTTCCCTGGCAGTCTCAGCAAAAATCTGCACATCATATTAGAAAGCCTGCACACCCAGAATATCCAACTAAATTGTGTCCATAAACTTCTGGAAGACTCTTGCTGCAGAAGCCAACACGAAAGGCATGAAAATAATATGTATGTACCAAGGGGTGTAATTAAGGTTGTTAAATCATGGGATTCTGCAGCAAGAGTGATCAGATGATAAGCTGATCTAAGCTCTAACAAGGAAAGCCATTTGGATTTCCCCAATTTAGATTGTAATTCATGTACTTTTGGTAGAGGATGACAATCGATAACAATGTTTTTGTTTAAGGTGCGCAGGTCCACACATAACTGAATCATGCCTGTATTCTTTATTACTATAACTACTGGGCTAACCCACGCTAAAGAGTTAATCGGGTGTATAATGCCTTCCACACATAACTTGTCCAGAAGTGTTATATGTTCTACTCTTACACTCAGTGAAACAGGTCTCACTTTGTGCACAACTGGGACGGCACCCATTATAAGTTTAATCAAATGCTCACATTTTGAAATGTTTTGTATCTTTTCAGAAATAAATCTCAGGAAAGGTTCCAATAACCATGGATTATATGACCCTGGTACAAGCATTAAGCCAAGTCTGGATAGATCTTGCCAGTCAATAATATTCATTTCTCTAGTGGCCACATACATTCTTTGTGACAGTACTACTTTCTAAGCAAGTCAACATGTCAATATCTTCTACTCCAAACACCTTGGGAAGAACATCTGTTTTGTTTCATGCAGCATGTCAAAATATAGGGTATTTGAAATGATGGTGATGGGTGCTCCTGAATTGGCCATCATTAACAGTCTCTCACTACCTTTTACTATGGCACATCAAGGACCCTTAGCTTTCCCAACATTGCTGTTATCTAAATTGATGGTGAGCACCACTTTGGACAATTCACTGATACATTGATTAGAATCAAATCAGATAGAGTGGAATCCCTACAACTCAGTATATGTTCTTGTATCTTTTTTGAGAAAAGATAAACATATTGATCCCTGATATATGCATCAAGTGAGTTGTCACAGGTTGATACCAACAGCTTTAAGGCTGAAATATATTCCTCTACACTTTCCTCAGTGTTTTGCTTACATCGGAAAAAATTAACTAGATCATGCAAAAAACTAGGCTCCTTAGGAATTGTATTTGAAAGTCTTGCAACAGCCTCTTAATATTCATTTCTTGCTCTAAAATGTCCAGGTGGAGCATCTACCTTGGGCAAATTGTCAAAAAGCTGTTGACCTTCCTGTCCTAAATGACAAAGAAAATGCTGCTTTTCCTTTCGGGCTAACATTAGGTAGCGTCAATTACAATTTAGTAATTTTCAAAGGTACAAAATCATTGTTTCCATGTTGCGGGAGGCTTCCTACAGTTTTTTAAGAATGGTACAATCTGAGCCAATTGTGAATTTGATGCCATGAGCAATGTCAACAAGATTATAAATACAGACGAAATAGGCATAGAATCATTAGTTGCCAAAATAAGCAAATGTATAAACCTTACTTCCAATTGTTAAGTTCCTGTCTCTCTGTGAGGAGTGGGGCAGGATTCTCTTCACAGTATCTAAAAATCAGAATATAAATGGCTTATCTTCAAGAAGCATTCACACACGCAAGTCTATTTCAATTTGACTTCAATGAAATTACCCTGATCCAATATTGCCTCTCGAGACATCACATAATGATCTGATGTTGCATAATGATGTCATACACATCTGTAGTGATCTGCTGGTCATGGTCTAGTGCTCCAACATATACCCTATGTAACCAGAGACTCCCCAAGGGCTAGCCTCGATACTCACCCACACCAATCCATAATAGGTGCCACCAGGCAGGTGACCATGCCAATAAAAGGGGCTCTGGGCACGTGCCCTGGGCCAGTTCCAGTACCATACTCTAAGTGCCTGAGTTGTCATATGTCCTGCAAGAGGGCCTAGGGCCCTAACACTTACAATGACGATTAGTGGGACAGATCAGCGTGTGAGCGAAGAGCAGCCCTAAAGTTTGGTGAGGGGGAAGTGTAGCCAATGTCAAAGGCACCCAAGGCTACACGCTGCACCCAGTGGGCCACAATGATGGCGCCCACAAAGGAATGACCCTGCGACAGTGGCCTGCCGTGAGTCAGCTCCAACATACCGAGTGGTGGTGTCCCTGAAGCAAAGAGGGAGAGCTGCCTGAATGCCCTACTTGCCGATGTGTGTCCCAATAAAATGGGGAGAGGAGCGCCTGCTACATTGAAGCATGACAAGACTGAGCCTGCTGTTTCAAAATTATTTTTAGTTTTTTTCAACAGTAGTTTCCAATGCTTAAACATAAACACAATTTGTTCTCATTGTATAAACAAACACAATATACAATATTCAACAGTACATCAAAATCAATTTCTTTTCATCTCTGTTTGCCCGTGTGCCCAATGCATTTCGAGCTGTAGGCAGCTCTTCGTCGGGGGCCTGTAAATGAATAATGCAGAAAGCAATACTGTCACTCAGCAGTCTAAGAAGCACAAGAAATAATAATAAAGCTCCAGAAAAAGACAAAGAAAACCCTTCACCATCACCTGGGTGCATTTGTGAAAAACGCTGCAAGAAAAACCACTTACTCCAATCGCGCTCCTCAAGAGCTAAATCCTTCTGTAAACACAAAAACCAGAATATTTGCTCTCAACTAAGGTTTCTACCAAAGTAACAAAACAATATCTAACTAACAATGTTCAGTGCGGTAGGCTGGAGCAACAGGTTACCTTATCTTCACTCCAATGAATCAAAAGATGCTGGCTGCTCCGTGTTAAGGTTTTCACCTGCAAGAAGTCACAAAGAAACGCCATATATGTAAAACGGGCGTCTAACTAACCCTGACTGATGTAACTAACACCGCTGCAATCACGCAGCACGCTCACCTCGATCAACTTCCCTAGACTTCTCTCAAAGATCCTCTCGTCGGCAAACCTCACGCGTTCTTCACTCGACTCGGCAGTGGATGAGGAACCACAGCCCTCGCCGGTACTAAACTACGAAGCTACAACCAACAACATAAAAGACGGACTAGCGTCTAAAACTCCAAACGCCGAACCGCGCCATCTTGGAATGGTGAAAATTACACATTCAAACAGAAACTGCAAGAAAAGGCAAATAAAAGGGTGAAAAATGAAACATGAAGGTTTTTAGTTGAGTGCTGGGGTAGTGACTCAAACCACAGAACAATGTGCTTCAAAATATTACGAACAGATGTAGTCTAACAATGATAATTACAAGCAGCATACTATGGTACATATACAAAGTCAAAAGGACTTATAAAAAACATGAAAAATCTATTTTTTCATTGAGCCCTTTAGGTTCTTGTGTCAGTAAAAATTTAATCCAGTGAATCTCTCGTTGGAGGAGGGATCTGGTAAGATCAACCCCCTCATATGATTTAACTACCTCTAGGATGGAATACCTTATCTGAGCAATGCTATGGTTATTCTCATTCCAATGTCTAGCTAAATTACTTTTGGTGTTTTTGTTCCTGATAGTACTTTTATGTTCTGAAATTCTGGTTTTTAGTTTCCTTTCTGTTTTGCCTGTATAAATTTTGCCACACGGGCATTTGATGTAATAAATCACATTTATTGTGTTGCAATCTCCATTGTAGTGTAATTTTATTTCTTTGCCAGTTTGCGGATGGTTCAGTATGTTTCCTACAATAACATTAGAGCAGTGTACACAATTCTGACACTTCTTCATGCCTCTGTTGATTTCTTCAATTGCCCTGATAGGGGTCATGAGTAACTCTTTCAAATTTTTAGAGCGCTTGTAAGCGAAAATGGGTGTGTTGTTAAAAATTCCCTTGAAATCAACTTCATTCCTCAAAAGAGTCCAGTGTTTGTTTATTATGGTTTTTAATTTGTTTGATGATGTAGAATATTTGGATACGAACACTTGTCTATCCTGGAGTTTCTTAGGTTTTTGAGTGAGTAAATTCTCTCTACTGCAAACTTTAATGCGGTCTTCAGCTTTCTTCAATACCTCTTCCGGATATCCTCTATCTTTGTAGCGTTGGTGTTGCAAGTCAAGATTCTTTTTGCATTCATCTTCTTCGGAACAAATCCTCTTGATTCTCATGTACTGAGATACTGGGAGGTTATCCTTCAGGTGTTGGGTGTGGAAACTTTGATATAGAAGTGAATTGTTAACATCTGTTTGTTTTCTGTATATGGTGGTAACAATTTGTTGTTCATCAATTTTAACTAGTACATCCAAGAAAGGAAGTTCTTTATCGCTTATGGCATGCGTAAATTCAATGTATTCAGAGCATGAGTTTAGCCTTTCTATCTCTGATTCCAAGTTTTGTCTGGTTCCTGACCATATCAGGAAAATGTCATCGATGAACCTCCTATATAAAGTTGCATGATCGTTCCAATTTTTGTTGTTGTATATATGATCTGCCTCGAATTTTGCCATAAAGGTATTGGCATATGCCGGGGCCCCGGCAAATCCCATGGATGTTCCATGTTGTTGAAGGAAAAAATCAGAAGACCATTTAAAATAGCTGTGATGTAAACAAAAATGTAGTAACTCTAAGATAAACACTTTGTTAGCTCTTACAGCATTCTGTTGTAGCAAAGCCCATTCTACGGCTTCCAACCCAGCGAGGTGGGGAATTGAAGTGTACAATGACTTGACGTCAATGGTACACAAGAGTATGGAGCTTGTTGTTTTGACATTTTTTAGCGTCACAAGAAAATCATTGGTATCTTTGATGTATGATGACCATCGTTGAACGAATGGTTGTAGGAATGTATCGATGTACTGACCGAGTGGTTCAAAAATGGTGCCACACCCGGTCACAATCGGACGCATGGGGGGGTCTAAAAGGTTTTTATGCACCTTGGGGAGCATATAGAGTGATGGTTTCCTAGGATTAGTCACGGTTAGAAATTGTTTAGTAGTGGCAGATATGTGGCCTTGATCAAAAGCTTTAGTTAGGATTTCAATGAGTGTTTGTTGCAGTTCAACTGTGGGGTCTCTATCCAGTTTCAGATAGGTCATAGTATCTTCCACATGTTCCTTCACTTTTCTAAGATACATGGTCTTGTCCATAACTACTATGGCGCCTCCTTTATCAGCCTTCTGTATATGAATATTAGAATTTTCTTGAAGACCTTTTATGATGGACCTGTCATAAATCGAGATGTTTTTCCTCTTTGACTTCTTCAAATTCATGTTTTCCATTTCATTAAGGACAGAATTTTCAAAGGCATCCAAGATCTTATGGCTCACTGGAGCTTGAAATTTAGATTTCGGCTTGAACTCTAGGAGTTCAGGTTCTTCTTTCGCCGTTTGTTCCGGTACCACATTCGTGAAGAAATGTCTTAGTTTAAGGACCCTCATGAATTTAAAAAATGCAATCTCATTTTCCAAGTTGTTGGTGTCGTATGTTGGAACGAATCCTAGCCCTTTATTCAATATTCTCGTTTCATCCTTTGTCAATTCTATCTGTGAGATATTTAAGACCAAGTTCACCTCGTGCTTCTTGTTCGGACTCCTTCTCCCTCCTCTCCTTGTTTTGATTGTTTTTTCGGTTGTTTCCCTGGAGGTTGGCTTGTGTCCACTACCTGGGATAAAAAAGGCTGGCTTGTGGATATGGATTTGGTAGCTTCAGTTGTTGTTTGTCCCGTACTTGTTTCTGCAATTTGGGTTTGAGCTGCCGGCCGGTTTGTACTCAGTTCACTATCAGAAACTAGACTTTCTTCTGAAGTCACGACAGTCTTTTTCTTCTGGAATGATCTTCGCTGGGCATAAACTTCCGCCCACGTATACACTTCATTTAATTTATAGTCCAGTGTATCACGTTTAAATTTCCTCAGTTTACCCTCTTGCAGCTCCTTCTGGTATCTTTCTAGTTTGGTGTTTAGTTCCTCCAATGATTTATCCCAATCTGTGCCCAGCGAAGATCATTCCAGAAGAAAAAGACTGTCGTGACTTCAGAAGAAAGTCTAGTTTCTGACAAGTACGGGACAAACAACAACTGAAGCTACCAAATCCATATCCACAAGCCAGCCTTTTTTATCCCAGGTAGTGGACACAAGCCAACCTCCAGGGAAACAACCGAAAAAACAATCAAAACAAGGAGAGGAGGGAGAAGGAGTCCGAACAAGAAGCACGAGGTGAACTTGGTCTTAAATATCTCACAGATAGAATTGACAAAGGATGAAACGAGAATATTGAATAAAGGGCTAGGATTCGTTCCAACATACGACACCAACAACTTGGAAAATGAGATTGCATTTTTTAAATTCATGAGGGTCCTTAAACTAAGACATTTCTTCACGAATGTGGTACCGGAACAAACGGCGAAAGAAGAACCTGAACTCCTAGAGTTCAAGCCGAAATCTAAATTTCAAGCTCCAGTGAGCCATAAGATCTTGGATGCCTTTGAAAATTCTGTCCTTAATGAAATGGAAAACATGAATTTGAAGAAGTCAAAGAGGAAAAACATCTCGATTTATGACAGGTCCATCATAAAAGGTCTTCAAGAAAATTCTAATATTCATATACAGAAGGCTGATAAAGGAGGCGCCATAGTAGTTATGGACAAGACCATGTATCTTAGAAAAGTGAAGGAACATGTGGAAGATACTATGACCTATCTGAAACTGGATAGAGACCCCACAGTTGAACTGCAACAAACACTCATTGAAATCCTAACTAAAGCTTTTGATCAAGGCCACATATCTGCCACTACTAAACAATTTCTAACCGTCACTAATCCTAGGAAACCATCACTCTATATGCTCCCCAAGGTGCATAAAAACCTTTTAGACCCCCCCATGCGTCCGATTGTGACCGGGTGTGGCACCATTTTTGAACCACTCGGTCAGTACATCGATACATTCCTACAACCATTCGTTCAACGATGGTCATCATACATCAAAGATACCAATGATTTTCTTGTGACGCTAAAAAATGTCAAAACAACAAGCTCCATACTCTTGTGTACCATTGACGTCAAGTCATTGTACACTTCAATTCCCCACCTCGCTGGGTTGGAAGCCGTAGAATGGGCTTTGCTACAACAGAATGCTGTAAGAGCTAACAAAGTGTTTATCTTAGAGTTACTACATTTTTGTTTACATCACAGCTATTTTAAATGGTCTTCTGATTTTTTCCTTCAACAACATGGAACATCCATGGGATTTGCCGGGGCCCCGGCATATGCCAATACCTTTATGGCAAAATTCGAGGCAGATCATATATACAACAACAAAAATTGGAACGATCATGCAACTTTATATAGGAGGTTCATCGATGACATTTTCCTGATATGGTCAGGAACCAGACAAAACTTGGAATCAGAGATAGAAAGGCTAAACTCATGCTCTGAATACATTGAATTTACGCATGCCATAAGCGAAAAAGAACTTCCTTTCTTGGATGTACTAGTTAAAATTGATGAACAACAAATTGTTACCACCATATACAGAAAACAAACAGATGTTAACAATTCACTTCTATATCAAAGTTTCCACACCCAACACCTGAAGGATAACCTCCCAGTATCTCAGTACATGAGAATCAAGAGGATTTGTTCCGAAGAAGATGAATGCAAAAAGAATCTTGACTTGCAACACCAACGCTACAAAGATAGAGGATATCCGGAAGAGGTATTGAAGAAAGCTGAAGACCGCATTAAAGTTTGCAGTAGAGAGAATTTACTCACTCAAAAACCTAAGAAACTCCAGGATAGACAAGTGTTCGTATCCAAATATTCTACATCATCAAACAAATTAAAAACCATAATAAACAAACACTGGACTCTTTTGAGGAATGAAGTTGATTTCAAGGGAATTTTTAACAACACACCCATTTTCGCTTACAAGCGCTCTAAAAATTTGAAAGAGTTACTCATGACCCCTATCAGGGCAATTGAAGAAATCAACAGAGGCATGAAGAAGTGTCAGAATTGTGTACACTGCTCTAATGTTATTGTAGGAAACATACTGAACCATCCGCAAACTGGCAAAGAAAT
This sequence comes from Lissotriton vulgaris, assembly GCF_964263255.1. Lineage (NCBI taxonomy): Eukaryota > Metazoa > Chordata > Amphibia > Caudata > Salamandridae > Lissotriton > Lissotriton vulgaris. The sequence goes on along the minus strand of NC_141689.1, from coordinate 1,580,686,501 downwards.
AAAATTACACTACAATGGAGATTGCAACACAATAAATGTGATTTATTACATCAAATGCCCGTGTGGCAAAATTTATACAGGCAAAACAGAAAGGAAACTAAAAACCAGAATTTCAGAACATAAAAGTACTATCAGGAACAAAAACACCAAAAGTAATTTAGCTAGACATTGGAATGAGAATAACCATAGCATTGCTCAGATAAGGTATTCCATCCTAGAGGTAGTTAAATCATATGAGGGGGTTGATCTTACCAGATCCCTCCTCCAACGAGAGATTCACTGGATTAAATTTTTACTGACACAAGAACCTAAAGGGCTCAATGAAAAAATAGATTTTTCATGTTTTTTATAAGTCCTTTTGACTTTGTATATGTACCATAGTATGCTGCTTGTAATTATCATTGTTAGACTACATCTGTTCGTAATATTTTGAAGCACATTGTTCTGTGGTTTGAGTCACTACCCCAGCACTCAACTAAAAACCTTCATGTTTCATTTTTCACCCTTTTATTTGCCTTTTCTTGCAGTTTCTGTTTGAATGTGTAATTTTCACCATTCCAAGATGGCGCGGTTCGGCGTTTGGAGTTTTAGACGCTAGTCCGTCTTTTATGTTGTTGGTTGTAGCTTCGTAGTTTAGTACCGGCGAGGGCTGTGGTTCCTCATCCACTGCCGAGTCGAGTGAAGAACGCGTGAGGTTTGCCGACGAGAGGATCTTTGAGAGAAGTCTAGGGAAGTTGATCGAGGTGAGCGTGCTGCGTGATTGCAGCGGTGTTAGTTACATCAGTCAGGGTTAGTTAGACGCCCGTTTTACATATATGGCGTTTCTTTGTGACTTCTTGCAGGTGAAAACCTTAACACGGAGCAGCCAGCATCTTTTGATTCATTGGAGTGAAGATAAGGTAACCTGTTGCTCCAGCCTACCGCACTGAACATTGTTAGTTAGATATTGTTTTGTTACTTTGGTAGAAACCTTAGTTGAGAGCAAATATTCTGGTTTTTGTGTTTACAGAAGGATTTAGCTCTTGAGGAGCGCGATTGGAGTAAGTGGTTTTTCTTGCAGCGTTTTTCACAAATGCACCCAGGTGATGGTGAAGGGTTTTCTTTGTCTTTTTCTGGAGCTTTATTATTATTTCTTGTGCTTCTTAGACTGCTGAGTGACAGTATTGCTTTCTGCATTATTCATTTACAGGCCCCCGACGAAGAGCTGCCTACAGCTCGAAATGCATTGGGCACACGGGCAAACAGAGATGAAAAGAAATTGATTTTGATGTACTGTTGAATATTGTATATTGTGTTTGTTTATACAATGAGAACAAATTGTGTTTATGTTTAAGCATTGGAAACTACTGTTGAAAAAAACTAAAAATAATTTTGAAACAGCAAAAGAGTGTATGTTTAATTTGGAGCGCGTCTAGCGCTTGAGCAACAGTGCGCTAAGGTTAAGTGTAATTTACACTTAAGATAAGGTTTTCTAAAGTTCAGCACGTGTTAGGGCAGACGTGCTACCCTAGCTGCACGCTTTGAAGAAAAAGTTTGAATTCACTTAAATTAAACTAAGAAGATTAAATAGGGCGAGTGCTCCTCTAATCCTATAATATATCAAGACTGAGCCTGCACCAACACTGGTTACTGGGGCAGGGAAAAGGAGTCTGCAGGCTAGAGGAGATGCTGCAGACTGGCAGGAGTTGTCCTGTAGCGGTGGGCCTGGTTCTAGCAGCTGGATGAGGCATCCCGACAGCATATGGAGGACAGAGGCGACTCCCCCATGTAGGCAGATGCTGGCCCCTGCCTCTGCAGCACCACTTGTGTGACGAAGCTGCACCCACCAGGATGTGGTCTAGTGCCTGTAGGAGTGGCTCCAATAGGGGTTAACATCGTATATTAGCCACCTTGCATTGCAAGCCCCCGTCTGAAGCTCCAGCCACCGCCCAGTCCACGTTTGCAGAAACTGCCACTGCAGGCAAGTCAGTGAAGGAAGGTTGAGAGCTGCGGTCTGCAAACAGAACAGTGTATGAGGGTTACAACAGAGCCACCTAGTGGTATGTTTGAAGTGTCGCATCCAGAGTTGTGGTTAATTAACTGGTAAGCGGCCCTGAAGTGAACTCGCACTCATACTGCCTATGAGCACTCCTGTATATGTTGAAACCCTGCGCCAGCACTAAATGTGGTGAATCTGCCTATGCAGCACCCCTATGTGATTTAGCTGCACTTACCATCTGGTGCCCAAGGAGGCGAAGACAGAGGCTGCACATAATGGAAATGGCGCATGCATCATTAGAGAGGCTGCCTAGACGCCCGCCATCTGAAAGGAGCGGGTGCTGAAGCACCATCTGGTGGTGGCCCATCTGCACTGCATCTTACAGAGACATGTGCAAGGCAGTCCAAACGGGGATTGCACATGGAAGGAAACGATAAGCGATCTGCCGCTTGACGCTTCAAAGAGCCCGCAGGCCCCTTCTCAGCCAGATCCATTGCATTCATAGGGAGGGGAGCTCCCCTTCTCAGCATTTGGGCGCTGAATGACCTGAGGAGGAGAACACTGCTGGGACCTTCAAATAGTATTGCAGTGCCATCAATTCGCCATAGGTGGTGACTACATCTGTTTCAAAGCAAACCTTGTATAGAGTACAGGCCCACAGTGCTGAGAAGGTTGCCGTGGCCCACAGCTGCAGTCCTGGCAGCACCCTCGGGCATGACCTATTAGGAAAAGCTGCTAGCCCCAACCAGTAAGACACAGAAAGATGTAGGTGTATGGGCTAGAGGGCAGAGGACAAATATGCAGAAGCCCTAAAATTATCTAAGAAAGGGGAAAGTGAGCGCCGCGCACCCCTACGTGGATATCAGCTGCCATTGCAGGTGAGGAGAATCAAAAGCTGCATGCGCCACACTGTGGCTGTCTGATGTCACCCTAGGAGAAGAGCAGAAAAGAAAGGAGGCAGCCGGTGGTACTATCTCAAGGAGCAGAGAGACATTGCAATACTGCACCTGAGAGGCTTGAGAGTACAAAAGAGGCCAGGGCGGAGAGCAGCATGAGTCACTGAACGACCAGCTCCCAAATATGCCTCGAGGTGCATTGGCCTGAGTGAAAGTGGCCATCTGCAGTAAGAGACTGTTTGACAGCCCCCATAATGAAAGAGCTGTCAGAGAAGAAGAAGGGGAAAGCGAGAGGCCTCACAAGTCGGCCACCCCTGCACAGAATGGGCACTGTTGGCCCACCGAGCATGTCAAACTGAGTGGCCAACCTTCACAAGCATGCCTGCACTGTGGCAGGACCAAATGCCATGACGACATAGCCCAAGGCACAAGCCATCCATCCACAAGCAAAGAAGAGGCGAAAGAAGAAGGGTCTACGAGGAGAAGAGTCATTGCTTACCGACAGGACAAGAGTCAGGTCCCACAGACGCGACCAGGGAAGTCCATGTGAAGTGAAGATGACAGTGAGAGGCCTGGTCTGGAGACATAGAAGACCAGAAACACTCCTGGGAACAGGCGTGACCAGGGTAGTCCATGTGAAGTGTATGTTACATCAAGAGGCCTGGTCAAAAGGGAGAAGAGTACGGCATGATAACACATCGTGGAAGAGCCTAGAAAAAGAGTTTGGTGAGATGTCAGAATGCCACGTCACGTAGAAGAAGGAAAAGAGAGTGGCATGATGCAACAGCATAAAAAAGAAGAGGTGAGAAAGGTGTTTGATGGACCCGTCACACAGAAGTTCCAGAAAACTATAGGTGTGCAGAAGGAAGGAAGAGCGACAAGCATCATCACTCCGAACAAGATGTCACCACCTGCAGCACGGGTTGTCCAGTGGTAACACTTGTCATCATTACCATGTACATCACATAATTCACCTAAGGCGCACAGCACATCCAGAATGGAGCATTATGTCAGGGAAAAACCTGGAGAGTATCTGAGACCTGCAGAAGTGAGCATACTCGAAAATTCGACCATTCAGCCTTGGGGTTGCACAAGGCTTGGATGTGACCCTGTTGGGACAGAGCACACAGACCCTGAGACAGTCACCCTTTGTGGCTGCAAGAGCGACTTGTATGCGGTCTGTTGTACCTGCTGCTCAGCCAGTATGAGTGTGGCATGGAATCTTGGTGTGGATGGAATGTTGGATGGCTGTGAGTGTCAGTTGGGTATGGGTTGAGCAGCATGGTGGCTGCTCCTGGTAAGGATCCTCTTTGTAACAACTTAATAAAGAATCTAACTAATCTACGTTTGGAGTCTGGACCATCATTTTGATTACAACACAGTCCTGTTGGCAGTTCCTCAGCAATGCCTTCACGCTGCCTGCCCCACAATCCTCACATGGTAGCCTGACAGAAAGGGCCTCAAGGAAATTCCTGTGAGAAGAGAGTCTTGGCAAGAGAGGGAAGTCTGAAACTTCTCCACCAGCGGGCACTGGGAAACATCATGGCCTGAGAGGAAGACTCTCAATCACTGCACTGTTGACCTTCGTCTTTGTAGTTTGGTCATCCATGGAGACAGGGCATTTGCAAATTCATCTCTGCTGCGGACTCCACCACTGCTCCTCATGCACCATCCGAGTGAATGGTGCAAATAGATGCCAACACTCCAGGCGGAACAGAGCAACAGTGCCCATGCGGACTGCCTGAAGAGACTCAGTGGTGTTTTGGTTTGTTGTTTCTTTCCCACAGGTTGGACTTTGTTTATTTATTTTTCAATAAAGTTTGGGAGAAATGTAGTGAAATGCTGCATATGGTCTAGTGCTCCAGCATATACCATATGTACCCAGCCACTCCTGAGTGCTTTCCTTGACACTCACCCCACACCACACACCCCACACCCCACACCCCACATCCCACACCCATCCATTACGTGTGTCACTGGTCAGGTGACCCTGCCAATAAAAGGGGCCACGCGCACCTGTCCTGGGCCAGTTCCAGTACCATATTCTAGGTGTCTGTGTGGTCATTCATCCTGCATAAGAGCCTAGAGCCCTAACACTTACAAAATACCAGAGTGCAGTACACCATAGAAGACCACCTCAGTGAAAACACTTAGCAAAGACTCTCTCCCTTGTGCAACACGATCAGCCTCAGGCATGTGAAAAAGACCACATGCCAAGACCACTCAGGAGTGCGAGCAGAGCCACACGCGTGGAACACTGCCCTTCAAGTCCGCAGTCTCCCAAATTTTCTGCGAATCACCACCAGAAGATCCAGCAGGAGGAGTTTGACAAGTCTCAGGCACATTGCTGCAGAACTAGCCAGACGGGTCCTAGGAAAACAGCAGGAACAATGTTGGTGGACTGCAGAAACAAAGGTATTGAAAATGTGAAGAATATGAAGTACAAGCAGGTACGGTTACTTAGGGTGCATAGGAAGGAGCCCACAACTGCACCACCTGCTCCGCGGGTGTCTCTGAAAAAATGGCTAACAGTGACTCAAAACACTAGCGAGACACAGCGCAAAACATGGAACAAAGCTTGTAAATAAGCACTCAGGAGTAAATAAAACATCTGTGGTGAGTGACACAGCAATGACACGCACCACCAGAACGCAATACTACAATCTTATCCAGCAAGATGACAAGATTGCCAAGAAACCAAATCAGTGTACGGCCCTGGATGTAAATTTTGGGTCTGATTCACAAAAGTAAACTGAGACGAAAGTCTAACTTTACGACTTTCGGTATTCACAAAGAGCATTTATGAGTAGTAAAGTTAGACCTTTGTCTCAGTTTAACTTACGTTGTGTCTCAGTTAGGCCTAAGACCAAAACGTAACTTAAACTGAGACAAGAGTCTGACTTTTTCTACTCGTAAATGCCCTTTGCGAATACAGAAAGTTGTAAAATTAGACTTTCGTATCAGTTTACCTTTGTGAATTGGGCCCTTTGTTTTTTGTGATTATGCCAACAGTCCTTTGTATGTATGTATCTGGAAACAGAGCAGGAATGATCAGCCCTATTTGAGGTCCACAACTTTAGGTTCAGCTGCTTGACTTGATGTGACAAAGATATTTCATGTTTGTAGGAGAACTGTCAGAACAGAAAGATGGCAAGGGATGTTTTGGAAAACTGGGAGACGTAATAAGGGCTCGGTCATTTGTTTTCTTTGGTTAGAATAACATAACACCATCTATGTTAAAATTAGGAACTGCAGTTTACTCTGGGCTGTTTGTATTGTGATTGCCTGAGGGATTGGTTAACAATCAAACTTATCCTAAACGGTTACAGTTTGTGTGTGTAATTTGAGGCTCCTGATTCTAAGTGCACACATAGCATGCAATCTTTGTTAACCAGTTGCTGCTTACACTCCATTAATAATAATATTGAAGTGGCTGTCACTGTTAGACACTTAAATATGTAGGACTAGCAGAGATGGTTTCTGGGCAAGGTCACAAGTAATGCATTCTATTATTAGGGGATAACTCTGTTTAATCTTTGAAGTGTCAATTCTGCGCAAACAGTTTATTTATTACTAGTAATAATTAACTCTGGACATTGTTTCTAGCAATCATTCTTACACAAAGATGCAATGTGCTTATTAGGAGTAGAGGAGCCAGTAAGCAATTCTTGCATGTGGTACTAAGATTAATTATTTCTAAGATTAGTCACAAACTGATTAATTCTTAGGTTGAAAACTGCCTTGGATTAATTCCGACAATAATCCCAAGTGAGTGATTATTGTACTATGGTTACCATTAAATAATTACGGGAGTGCCTAAAGGTTGTGGTGTAATGGTTAACCGAGAATGTTGACAAACATGCAAAATATTGAAACAGTTTGCTTCATTGTAGATTTGTGTGACACTAAAACGTACCTATGACTTGACTAGCAGCAATTAGAATAGATCAGAATTCATTAAGGCGTGTTATATATATTCCAAAATGTGAGGCAGAGTATTCGTTTTCAGTGAGATCTGGATATAGCTTGAGATATATGCACCCGGAAAAGGAAAAATATACAGGCAATCTATAGGGTACAGGGAAGAGTATGTAGGTATTGAACAGAGTGCCTTAAGTAGGGACGTGGGATGGCAGGGTAGCAATGGTAGGCATCTTATGTCATCACAGTATAGGTATCTTTATGCTTATTATCAAAGTTCCAGTTCTGAATTTTCTATCCTTCACAATTTTCATACTGACAGCACAGCTCCCCCGGCATGACCAGAATTGTATTGTCCTGGCTTGTACAAAGATTGGGAAAATCAAAAATAGCTGAAAATTTTAACCATATTAGTACACACTTCAAACAGCAAATATTAAAAGAAACCTCTTTAACATGTATCCCAAAACTGCATTAATGAACCCTGACTGAAAATGTAATTAAACCAAGGCAGAAAAGTAATGTTACAAATAAATACAGACAATTTTATATGAAGTGCTACTTAAGTATCATGTCCGGCCTTTGCAGACTCATAAAACATGAACAAATGGCTGGTATTTTTCTCTTGGAAAGGTGGCAACCTCAGGGCTTAAATTGCGCGGGAGGTTTTCAGGTGTTCGGTACCAGCACTTAATAATTGTTAGCACAGGTGCTTATGACAGCCTTCCACTTGGTAGAGCTGTCTATCTAATTTAGGTATGAGCACAACAACAGCTGCTTATTAATTCAATATACATTAACAATGGCTGACACCTGCCACGCAAGCCATTCTTATGGATTTGGGATCCTGAAATAATATGATTTGTCACACTTGTAAGAGTTTGACCGTTAGTAGTTGTGTTGATACTTTCACTGTAAGCTGTAAGCTGCAGTGTCCTCTTGACAACGGCCCTCACACCTATTCGGATGTATGACATTACAACGCATGCTTTTACCACGCATGCTTTTACATCGCAACTTTTACAACGCATGCCTTTACAGCGCATAGTGTTGAGGGGTGCAGGATGGTGAATAGTTTAATTTACTATTCCAACTCCAGTCCCCGTGGATAGTAGGGAAGGTGTTGGATAGTAAATTAAATCTATTCCCTATCCTAGAGCGTCCCCCAGTGCAATGCGTTGTAATGGTTTGCGTTGTAAAAGTTGCGATGTAAAAGCACTGCATGGTAAAAGTTGCGTTGTAAAGGATGTTTCCCACCTATTCTTTTACAAATTAAGAACTGGGCACCCTACTTACCATCCATGCCCACCACCCATCACACTGGCACCCTAGCTTGGCACCTTTGCTTCTCAGCATTTGAAGCAACATTAGTGTTTATTGACATACTATAGAAGTAGTAAAATAATCTAACTGTAGGTTATTCATTAATGCTGTCAATGAGCAGTGGTGGAGAGATAGAGGTATACATTTTGTCGACACTGCCTTCAGTTGTTGCTTCTCATTATGACATTTACTCATTTATTTTTACTAAAAGATTCATACTGAATTAGTGCAGTTTCTAAAGCACTGCGAACAGATGGCTGCGATAACTTTGGTGGGATTCGAATTTATGACCGGCCGATCACTGTTTTCTTCCTACAGAAGGGCTTTAAGTGGGCCAAGTCCCCTTTGGCGGCTGGCATCTATGTTGAGCGTAGGCGGGCATGCACACAATAAAAATAAATAAAACTTATCGAACACGACGTCCTCCGCTCCGGTCCTCTTCTTTCCACAGGTACTCGATGCAGCAACTTGACCAATCCACTGATTTCATGCTGCATGAGATCAGTGTCCTGATTGGGGGAGCGGCCTCTCTCGGTGCTCCACAGCTCTCTGGAGGCCTGCACTTTCTCTTTTTTTTTTTGTTTAAGAAATTTTTATTGATAATGGGGTTTTTTTTAAAAGAAAACCATACATATGTCATATATATGAGGAGGAATCACAAAAGAACAAGATATCAAAACATATGCAATAAAAGAGAAGTAAGTATAGAGAAGGAGAAAGGGAGGAGGGAAAAAGAAACAGGGGGAAGAGAAAAGAGAGAAGAGCATAGGAAAGAAGGAAAGAAGGAGGAAAAGGGAAGAGTGATAGGCTATAAGCGTAAACGTGTGGGAATAAATTAAAGCAATCAACTAGGAGAGTTGGAAGAAATATATGTAGTAAAGGGGAGCCAAAGGAGATCAGATTTGGTTTATAGGGGAATAGAAGAGGAGGAAGCAATAGCAATCCTATGTTTATCACAAATGAAATTCCACCATGTATGTACAGAAAGTTTAGAATTATCCTTCCTACACGATAAAATAACTTTAAATGCAAGAGCAATAAACAGGTCTAACAGTCTAGCAGAAGAAGATACAATATCAATATCAGCTGATAAAGAACCTAGAATAACATTCAATAGTGATAATGAGGTGGAAAAAGGAAACATTGGCATGCAAATATTCCAAACATCTTTCCAAAAGGACAAAACAGGGGAATACTCGTATAGTTGATGTTTAAGTGTACCTAATTCTTTAGAGCATGACCAACATAGTGGAGAGGAAGTTGGGGAAAACTTATGACTACTAACAGGAGTAATAACAACTCTATGATAAATGAAAAACAAAGATTGAGTAATATGAGCAGAAATTGATACTTTAAACAATTTGGACCATAACCGATCCCACATCAAGACAGAGAGGGAGATAGCAAGATCAATTTCCCAAGCAGTCTCTGTATTTGTTTTAAGGCGATCCTTAAGACAGAGGGGGAGATAGCAAGATCAATTTCCCAAGCAGTCTCTGTATTTGTTTTAAGGCGATCCTTAACATTAGATAACAAAATTGTATAAACAAGAGCAGCTTTAGACAGTTGAGTTGAAAATAAAGGGTACAGTTGAGTGGTAGGAGTGTAAATGGGAAAGACATCAGGTAATAAAAGAGAGGATATGTGTGATTGAATGGCATACGTTATAATATTATAACGAGCAGAAATTGATACTTTAAACAATTTGGACCATAACCGATCCCACATCAAGACAGAGAGGGAGATAGCAAGATCAATTTCCCAAGCAGTCTCTGTATTTGTTTTAAGGCGATCCTTAAGACAGAGAGGGAGATAGCAAGATCAATTTCCCAAGCAGTCTCTGTATTTGTTTTAAGGCGATCCTTAACATTAGATAACAAAATTGTATAAACAAGAGCAGCTTTAGACAGTTGAGTTGAAAATAAAGGGTACAGTTGAGTGGTAGGAGTGTAAATGGGAAAGACATCAGGTAATAAAAGAGAGGATATGTGTGATTGAATGGCATACGTTATAATATTATACTCAGTAAGAGACTATGAAGGCAGGTGATATAAATTTTGCAGCACATGGAAAGGAATGATAGAGTTACCATCAAAAAACTGATGAACAAACAAAATATCCTTCTCTTTCCAATATTTGAAGTAAAACGATTTGCCTTTATATTTAAGGAATTTGTTATACCACACAACAGAGGATAAGAAAAATTAGAGAGGAGAGAGGTTGGAAGAGAAAGTATTATAAAGCAGTGTTTGGGAGTATTTTAAAATAGGGAATTTAGACAAAAAAGAACAGTTTGTCACAAAAACAATATGAGGGAATGAAAAACCTTTTAATAGAGATTGTTCTAGGAGAACCCATTTATGCACAGGATTATCTAAATATCATAGGCTAATGAAAAGGACTGTTTAATCAAGAAGGCGGAATGATATGATTTAAAGTTGGGGAAACGAACACCACCCTCAGTTTTAGGATGAATCAGTTTATGTAAAGCAATACGTGGCTGTTTATCATTCCACAAGAATTTAGTACAAAGAGAGTTAATGCGAAAAAAGTGTGAGTTAGGGATTTTAATAGGTAGCATAGAGACAGTATAGAGAACATGGGTAGTAATCATCATTTTAATCGTGTCCAATCTACCCCAGCAGGAAACAAAATAAGGGAGACCAGAGGGAGTCAAAAGTAAATTTAAGGGTATCAACTAAGGATGACGAGAACCATATACCAAGGTATTTAATTTTGGAAGGACACCATGCAAATTCAGTATTACTAAACGTGTATTGATAGCAAACCTCATTTAGGGGCAGAACTTCTGTTTTGGATAAGTTGAGTGTATATCCCGATATAGAGGAATACAACCGTACCTCACCCAAAAAGTGTGGAAGGGAAGAAAGAGGGTCAGCCTTATATACCAGTACATCATCCGCATATGCAGACAATTTAATCTCAGTAGATGGGAGTTTAAATCCAGCAATCTTGGGATTGGGACGAATCCGTTCTAAAAAAGGTTCAAGACATAAAATAAATAATAACGGAGAAAGAGGGCAACCTTGCCGTGTGCCCCTAGACAAAGAGAAGAACTTAGAAAATTGATTATTAACAAAAATGCTGGCACGGGAAGAGGAATAAAGGAGTTTAACCAGGGAAATGAAAGAGGGACCAAACCAAACCATTGGAGGGTGCGAAACATGGACTGCCAATTAATGCGGTCAAACGCTTTTTCCGCGTCTAAGGACAAAGCTGCCATTGGGACTTTAAGATTTTTACTATGAGCAATAACATTGGAAAACATGCGAGCATTGTCAGCAGCAAGCCTACCCTTCACAAACCCCACTTGGTCCGTTTTAACTAGACGAGGAATAACGGAGTCGAGACGCGAAGCCAGAATTTTAGCAAAAATTTTGCAGTCATAATTAATTAATGATAAAGGGCGGACATTTTTACATTGTGAATGATCTTTATCAGGTTAAAGGATTATGATAGTTAGTGCATCTAGAAAGGACCCAGAAGCCTTAGCATCAGCAATAAAGGAATAAACAATTGAAGGAGTTTTGGTGCAAAAAAGGCATGAAAAGCAGAATAAAACTCAACAGGCAGTCCGTCGGGGCCAGGCGCTTTTGATTTTTTAAGGGCATTAATGGCCCGAGTAACTTCCTGGAGAGTAATATCCCTCTCCAATAGCGCAAAATCATCTGTAAGAGAAGGGGGAGAAGGAAGGCCGTCAAAAAAGGAGGTTACGTTTATCTCAGGAGGGGCGAGTTTCATCAGTGTACAAGGATTGATAATAATTATGGAACACTTCAGCAATATCTTCATCCGACGAGACAAGCTTATTGATAGAATTACTGAAGATAGGGCCCACATTTTTACGTTCTGACTTGATTTTTAAATAGTTTGCCAACATTTTTCCCACTTTATTTTGACCACCATGAATTTTGAATTTGATTTTAATAAGTGTATTACAAGCCTCAGTAGTGATAATTTTGTTTAGGACCGTTTTAGCTTGGATTAAATCCTGAAGTGCAGAGGGGAATTTGGAAGAAAAGTACGAATGTTCAAGCCCTTTAATTTTCAGAAGTTGGTCCTCGTATTTCCTCCTGTTGAGTTTCTTTTTCTTAGAGACATAAGAAATAGTAAAGGCCCTAAGTGCAGCCTTAAAAGCATCCCAATTAATAGGGATAGAGGTATCCGAAGGGTTATTAATGGTAAAAAATTCATTTAAAAAACCCTCAATTTCTTTCATGAAAACAGTATCAGATAAAAGAAATGTATTACATTTCCAACGACTAAATTTAGAGGAGATGAGGGAGAGGTCAAGGGAAGTATAAACAGGAGCGTGGTCAGATATAAATATACATCCAATCACAGATTTCTGAATAGAGGGAAGTAGAGATTTACTAACCATAATGTAGTCAATTCTTGAGCGGGTGTGGTGTACATTAGAAAAGAAAGTATATTCAAGCAAGTCAGGATTACACAATTTCCATGAATCAAATAAAGCACGAGAGGCAATGGCAGATAAAAAACTCTTATGAGATTTGTCTGGTTGAAACTTACTGGAGGATAATCTATCTGAAAAAGGGTCTAACCATTGGTTAAAATCACCAGCAATTACAAAGTCTGGACATTTAATGGACGATATTAGGACTTTAATATCTTTCCAAAATTTGGGATCTGGACGTACCGGGCCGAAGATGTTTAGTAAGACCAATGTTTTATTTTGGATAACAACCTTAGCCAATGCCCAACGCCCTTCATCATCATTTTGGGAGGAAATAATTTGAACATTTAAAGCTTTATGAAATAAAATAGCAACCCCCCCTTTTTTACTAACAGCCGGAGAAAATACAACTTGACCCACCCATTGCCTTTTTAACTTTAGAGATTCAACATTAGAACAATGCGTTTCTTGGAGAATTAGGTTTAGATAAGTGAGACAGTACCTTTTGACGCTTGACAGGGTGACCGAGACCTCGTACGTTCCATGAGACAAATTTACACATGGTGGTATGAGGGAAGGATGGGCGACATATGGAGTAGACACACTTCAAGGAGGTAACTACAAAAAGGGAAACAGCAAACAATCAATGTACATGAAGAGAGAACTCCCAACACACTCACAATACTGAAGCTTAATGCACCTAGAATCAGAAAGGATAACAACACCAAGAACAAATAAAGAAGGAGAGACCGTTCATGAATATTGAAACATGAGAGACAGACGAATAAGCAAAAAAGCCAGATAGAGAAAAAGCAAGAGATAGGAAAGAGGAAAGGGATACAGATGAAGAGGAAAAAGAAAAAAGGAAACAGATCAAGGCAGAAGAGCCTGATCGGAGAAGAAGTAAGCAACAAAGACAACGGGGGCGAAGGAACACCAAAGAGGGGACATAGCCCCACGAGCTGCCAAAGAAAGGACATATACGAAAAAAAAAGAAAGATGAAAAAGCGTAACCACAAGAAAGGAGTTAGTAACTAGGAGAAAAAGTCAACAGAAGCCAAAGTGAAGACAAGAAATGCTACAATGAAGGCCATAGGAAAAGAGACATTAATTAGCAGTGTCCATGTTAGAAGAAGAGACACTCTGTAGAAATGTGTGAAACTTTTTTGGATCATCAAAGGAGCGGGTGGGGCCATTGTGAGTGATTTTGCAGAAGCAAGGATGCAGAATTCCATATTGAATATTCAACTGTCTCATCATAGGACGGAGATTCAAGAATTCCTTGCGTCGGGCATTCGTGGCAGACAAAAGATCCTGTGAGATAAATATGTTGTGACCAGACCATTGAAGACGCCGTTTAAGTCTAGTTGCCTTCAAGACAGACATCAACTCTGTGAACTCAAGGAAAAGCATAATAATGCCACGGGGCTTGGTAGAGTTGGAGTTCAGATGACCTAAACGGTGGGCTCTCTGTATGTTTAGGGGATGAGAGGAAGGTTGGAGATCCAAAAGTTCCTGTAGGAATTTACGTATGAAAGACACCATGTCTAGACATTCCACATTTTCCGGAATACCATAAACGCGTAGATTGTTCCTACGATTACGGTTTTCAAGGTCCTCAGTGTGTAGTTTCAGTTTGTGGATCTCTTGTTCCAACAGCGGGATTTTAGCAGAAGCATCCTGGATATCACTCACACGCTGCTCCAAATTCAACACCTTGCCTTCCATAACAACCCAGGCTCCTCAATCTGCTTAAGCTTTTCATTGGTGGCGGACATGAACGGTTGGAGACCACGAACCTCTTCAAAAATGAAGTCTAGGACAGGGTTTGAAGAAGACTGAATGGGAGAGGGCGGGTCGTTTTTAGGTCTCTTTGGTTTGGCTCCAGTATGAGACAACTTTGGAGGAGATGAGACATTCTCCATTTTGCTATCGATAAAGTGTGCCAAAAAAGTACAGCAATGGCAGATACTCTGAGGTGCACACTGAACAAAACCCACCAAAACCTTTACTGCCTTCGTAAACCTGACAGCCTCAGAGAAACTGAAATCAGTAATATAAGCACGAGAACCCAACACAAGAAGCAGTGGGAGATGGTATATCTGCACGCAAAGCACTTGGATAAATGTCAGAGCACTGGACTGGGAGAGTTGGCTTAGTCGTCACAACAGCGACCTGCGAGGGACCAAAGAACCATCAACAGAGTTTCCTTCATGAGTCATTACTATTTAACAGCATAACTTTGTAGTATGATCCACATTGAGCTTCACTGTAAAAGCAATGACATAGGTGAGGCAAACAGTCTCTTCAGGCAAAACATACCTAAAATGGGGGCCGTATTTCTTCACATAGACTATGAGAGGGATGCTTAAGACTGAATAGCATTGTGAAGCCAGCAGAAAACATCACTAGTTGTGGCACATAATGAAATCACCGCAACGCTAGCAGTCTATGTCGCATTTGAGGCATTTGAAATGAAGTGGTAAGGCGGATAACAGGATAAATGCAAGACGCGGGTACGGCGGCTCAAAATGGCGGCCGCCAGCGTCTCCAGAGACAGAGAAGTTACCACTACCAAGAAAAGTCGACGTGCGGCTCGAAATCAACCACCGACAGTCTCCTCATGGTCCCCACACCTTCCGCCAGCGCTGCAAAGTAGGAAGCCGTTCAAATATGAGGCAAGAGAGGTTCGCAAGGCATTCGGGGGTCCGGTCCAACTCAGAGCTCACGGAGATGCCGTCCTCGCTCTCCGGCGCGTAAGCCATGCCCCGCCTGCACTTTCTCTAACCCAGCTGTCTTCAGACAGTTGGGTTAGAGATGTTTAATGTGAGCATCTGTGGCTGGCTGTTGCATGACAGCCGGCCAAAAAGGAATGTGTCCTTTAAACAGACCACCCTCCTCCCTGCTGCTGTCACTCGGCAGCAGCTCCTCCCCCATCCTGACGATCTGTTTGGAACGAGGAATGAAATGTAAAATGGTAATAAATTACCATTTTATTTTCCAGCTCTGGGGTTTTGGGGGGATATTAAGTGGGCGACGTTCCTCCGCTCCAACGGAGGAGTCGCCCTTGCTAGTCCCTTTGGGTCTCAAATATTAAAAGTAGACACTAAAACGGGTCCCTATCATGCCTTATAATGATTTCCCTAACTTTACAGGCAAAAAGACTGATCAGGTGAACAATGACTGCAAAAACCGTCAAGATAATCCATGTAAGCATTGGGGTACCTGGTTTACATTTCACATGTTTTACTTAATCTTTCATTCCCTAAAAGTGTTTGCTTTTTCAGTGATCTTTTGTTTTTGAAGTTTTTTCATGCAGAATATTAATCTTGATGTGAACTGAATCATCTGTAGGTGTGTGTGTGTGAGGTCAGGTTGTAGGTTGAAGGTCTTAAGGGGTCACAATTGAGAGCTCTGAGGTTGAGGCTGAGGTTGAAGGTAGTGCAAGTTTCACATATTATCTGTCAGTGGGTGATAAAGGAATTCATAATATATGTCTATACAATCCTTGGCCTCTCTGCAGACCACACACGCCAATGGTCATGTATACCAATTGCAAATATGATTTTAAGCGATAGTATGTGACAGAGCTACACAGCTGTCAAAACCATGACAGTGCGAAATTAAAAGAAAATGTGCTTGTAAGGGGAGTGGGTGCACTGTTTATAGGGGATTAAGGGAATGAGATGCGAGGAAATACATGCAGGAGACAGGAAAAGAAAGTGCAAAAGAAGAAAGAAGATGAGGTGTGAGATGTGCAAATGGAGGATTTCAAAGCGATGTCTGGAGAAAAGGGGCATAGGTATTAACAGATAAACTGCAGAGAAAAATTGGTGCGATTGGAAGACAGGTGTACTTGAGACACTCCAAAGACTAGTGTCTGTTCCACAAACCACCTAATGTGTAACTCTAATTCTTCGCAGCAAAATCTTTGTTTCTCATTTGTCTTTCAGTGGTAACAAGCATTGCCAAAACCAAATGGGTTTGGCTTGTTTTAGGAGCATGTCCTTTACTGTGTGGTATGTCTTGATAGAAGCTCACAGAAAGGCACCAAAATACTAGCCCAGTTATGGGAATGATATAGGTGTTTAATAGCATATAATGTTGGATCCTCAGGTGTTACTACTTACGTGCTTATGTTTGAATGGCTCAAAAGCACTGTGTTTAGCTGCAATGTATTGCACAATGGATGTGTTAATTAATTTAACAATTAAATGTTTATTGCTGCCAGTCTTCAGAGTAAAATTGTACTATTACTTAACTTAATGTTACTCTACCAATTTAAGAAGCTTGATAGGCTGAAATGTCTTCCATTGGATTCAAATCTGTGACCTGGAGTTCACACACAGACCTCAGCCTTAGTTACATTTATTCCCTACTACATAGTTTGGCATGCTCAATCACTCTGGAAAGTAGACACAGTATTCTGTCTGGGCTGAGAATACCTAATGAATGATCCAGAGGGGAGCTTACTACCTTAATTGCATATTATGTTATTGCCATTTGTTTTACTACCTGCTGTCTACCTGTCCTAGGGGAAATCAAAGCGCTAGCAGACTTGTACGAAAAAGTGATTTACCCAAAGCTCGATGAAAAAGAGTGTTTTCCTTTTACTAGAAGCTCATAGTCCTTCCACCACACTTATCCCTGTTGTCAATTCTGTTCATGGCGACAGATGACTGGATCCTGATGGTTGTAAACAGGTCATTCTATATTGCAAGTGATGGAGCAAGGTAAAGAACCAGATTTTGTTCAAACTTGTGAAATTGATTTCCAATAACGATAATCCAATTAATAAGCATGTGGTGAAATTATTAATCAACTTAGTTTAAGAATACATTTATCATTACATGGGGAAAAACGAATGTGCCTTTTTGTTGCATACGCAAAGAAAAATAATAAACTAATCTTGTCTATTGTCTTTGTCAGTATTAAAAGCGGCAGTTGAATTAATGGCATGTGCTTGTTTTATGTGCTTATGTTATGTCTTTTCGTGATAAAAGCTCATGGAGTTCCTGCAGTTCGAAAAGGAGAAGTAAATATAATGCTGCATTTATGTGCTTTTGCTAGGTAACATAATTAACAGGATTAATTAGTAAAGAGGGAGGGTAACAGAATTGGTTTAAATTCTTTAATTAAGTAATGTCTTGTGTTTGTTTAATAATAGTTTCCAAAGTGAGGCCTAAAGTTGGTTCAGAATGGCTGACAGAGCTGCAGACGTGAAATCTTGTCCAGAGTGGAGCATTCTCACATGCGCAGCAGTGAAGATTTTACTGCATTGTCTTTATGAATTGAAAGACAAGTACTTTGGTTATGGTGAACGTGCTCATTAGGAAGCGAGTGTTCGAAAGCTCGAAGAAAAAGTATATTTTTTGAGGAAGCCAAAATTGAGGAAATGTAAGACAATAGGGCTTATGTGAAGCCTGGACTTGGTCAAGAGTCGGAGATGACCTAACAAATTCTTAATCGTGGACTGACACAGGACAGCCAATGAAAAGCTCAGATTTCTCCAAAAGAATGTAAAATGTAGAAAGTTTAGCTAGAGAGAAAGGTATAAAGTCTGACACTATGAGCAAGGAAAAAACTCTTACTTTCCGATTCCTGAGTGTCGTGTGATATGCTGATGGACCTTTGGCGCATGTAAGGACAGCAGACTTTAAATGATTTTTCCTTTTTAGGTGAAGCAAGAAATAGACAGGGAAATAGATTTAGGGAATGGGAACTGTTATTTTGCTAATATTTCATGATTCAGAGCTTGCTATTAAATGTCAGTTTAAATTAATTTCCTTATTAAAATGCTGCTTCCTTAATTACTTATGAAATAAAGATTCCTAACGTTAAGTGCCTTTTTCTTTATGAAAAATAAAGATAAAAAAATTAGATTTGAATAAGACAAGCCGGTCTTGTTTATTCTCAGTCTAGTTACCATCAGTTGGTTCAATCGCCTTAGTGGTCTGATTAATGAGTATTAAATGTTTAAAACCATGGTTGATAAGAATGATAAACTGCAGTTCTATAAATAGTGTAAATAATATGTGAATAGTTTTATTAATCATACCACCTGATTCAGTAGCTCAAAAATTGTCTCATTGGTTTATGGGCCTTTATATGTGTTTTATGAATAATGGTGAGTATTGAGGTGCTAGTTAGTGTTTGTGAGACAGTTTTTCAATAGGAGCGCTGGATCACCCTCAATGAGGATCATACCTTCTCCCACTTTCTGGGGCATCTCCTGCTTTGATCGATTGTCTTTTCTACAAGTATGCACCAGTCCATGTCGTGGTTCCATTCTCATAGGACGGGGTTCCGCCCACCTCCCACTTTTGCGCTATGTTTTGCTTAGCTATCCCATGGTCACCCACAGCCTGTTGTTCTTGGACGGCAGTTGTCGCCCCATATGTTCAATATACAGCATTTGGTAGTATAGGGTATGGAGCATCCCGTTACCACCCTCTTTGTTTCCCTGATGGATCCCCAGTATGTTTGTATTCTCAGGCAGCCTCATACCGCATAAAGGAAAGTCCCTACCTCACCAAAGCCCCTCAGACAGGCTACTGTTGGGCATCTGCCTGCAGGGCCTTATGGGAATAGTATGAATGTAAAGTATGCAGAGTTGGACTAATCGGAACCCGTACTTGATGGCAATGTCTCTGGATGTCCCCAGGGGCTCCTCCCATTCCACTTCCTCAAATTCCCCAATGTCTGCCTCCCATTTAACGTTAAGGGTCTGTAGGGTGTCAGGGGTGTTATTTATCAGTTTGTTATATATTCTTATTAAGCTGTTCTGTCAGTATACGATCTTCCAATGGGGAGGAGTCTTCGATTACCGTGCCCTTTGGTATGTGTGTAGCCAGAGCTTGTTTGAGCTGAACATATTTGTAGCTTTGGGAGTCACTGGCATAATGACACATGAGAGGGACCCTCTGCAAGGAACAAGGATCCCCCCCAGACTTATTAAGGAGCTCTCCCGGCACAGTACTTTGCTGAGGGGGCCCCCGGAATTTGGGGGCCCCCACACCGCGTGGGTTGCAGGGACCTATGATACTCCACTGTTGGCAGTGTCCCAGTTGATACTGGTCCATCATCTCTTCCAGTGTAGCGATGAGTCACCCTTCCAAACTTCCCCAAATTTGGTGATGTCAATCAGGCTCCATTTCTCAAACCCTTGAAGTGCACCTGCATCAGGCACCATGTCCAAACACCAAAGAGGGGTGCTTCCTGATAGCCCATCCTTCCAACCCAAATGAGCCGTGGCCCCCCTCCATTTGTGCAATTCTGTACTGGTGTGTACAGGGAGTGTAGAGCTAGTTTGGCCTTGTAAAGCACTCCCTCATAGCCCCCACGCTAGCCATTATATTCCTACTGCTGGTTCATCCACTGGCGCAAGCCCCCAGTCATTGACTACTGCTAGTTGTGTGGCCCAATATTACTTTCTTATGTCAGGTACGTCTATGCCACCATTGTATATGCCTCAGGTCAGCTTGTGCAGGGCTATTTGAGGTGGGCCACTACCCCAGATTAGGAAGCGAAGCACAACTTCTGTTTTGAGGGAAAAGTCTTTAGACACCAAGTTTGGGGTATTCTGTAGTGCATATATCATTCCGGGAATGTCATAATTTTGAATATAGCCGCCTGACCAACAAGGGAGAGAGGCAGGGCCCACCAGTGTTGCACATCTGCCAATGTTCCAATATTGGTACCAGATTTTTCTTATAGAACAGATGGGTGTCCTTCGGTATGCATACGCCTCGGTATCGGAACTCCTCTTCAGCCCTAAGGATGAGTAGATCTTTTCAGAGGCTTGGTTTGGAACCTGTGATTAAGTGCATCAGTGACTTCTGCCAGTTGACCGTGTAGCCTGAGAGGGTCCCAAAGATTTGGAGTATTTTTATTAATCTAGATATCCTTAGGCGCAGATTTGTGATGTAAAATAAATTATTTCTGACATGGCAGCGATGAATAATATGCTCTGTGAATAATATGCTCTGTAACTCCGGCCCTACCCATGTGGCAGGTCTCCTATTGGACCCTATTTATTTGAGTTTACCCAATGTCCAATGCCTCCCAGCTCTCCCCTTGTGCTGGTCTGATCACTTTGTGGTCAGCTTTCAGTTTAAAACCCCTGTGAGCCTGTCTGTAGCCGCACCTGGGATCAAGAAAAAAACTAGAAATTGGGGAAAACTGAATATTGAAGCTTTCAACAAGTTTCTATCTAACAGCACTCCTACCATCAAACAAATGTCTATCACTTCCTTGGGTGAGATCCAAAAAGTATTCTTAAAGCCAGTGATGTTTGTCTTCCACCTTCTACTAAGAGGGTGAACAACCACTGCCCCCCTGCTCCTTGGTTTACTGAGAGATTAAAAGTTGAGAAAACCTAATGAGGGCCAAAAGATACTATCACTCCCTCTGTAGGACAGCTTATGATGATTATGTTTCCTCAGCTATATCCAGTGAGCAGAATTGTTCATGGACCTGTTAAGATGGTCAAAGAACTATCTGATTCAGAAACTCAGTCCACCCCTCTCATCCTAAATGGATCGCAATGCGAGGACCTTGCCAACTTTTTTCTTAATAAAGTGGAAAAAAAGTACTCTGCACTGAAAGGTGATCAGACAGTTAACGCCATACAGCAAGCATCAATCCCTCTTCAGTCAGCCAGAATTATCAGTCATGGAGACAGTAAACATTTTTAACCCACCAATAAATTGGAAACTTGGTCGCTCTTTGCTATAAACTCCTTCAAGCGGCTCCTAGGTAGTATTAAATCAGGCTCTCCTTCCTATCTCTGTGCTGCAGCAGCTTGAGTTGCCTTCACTCACGATAATTATGGAGCTCCTGAATGCCTCCCTACAGGAGGCAATTGTTCAGTCAGAGTGGAAACACGCTATGGTTGTTCCACTTTTAAAGAAGGCTAATGCTGATCCTGCCCAGCCCTCTAATCTTCGGCCAATTTCACTACTTCCGTTTTTTTCCAATCTTACAGCTATCCCATTTTGTTGAAATCCTAAATTTTTTACACTCCTCTAAAACAGGCTTCAGAGCTGGTTACTCGACCTAAACTACCCTTCTTGGAGTTACAGAAATGTTACGTCGCCGTTTGGACAATGGGGACACAATGTCTTTTCTTCTACTGCCAACTCCAAAACTCATTCTTCTCCATATGGGGTTCCTCAGGGCTCTATCCTTAGCCCCCTACTGTTCAATGTCTATGTTAGACTGCTGGCGGAGATTGCAGAGGCTGTCCCTATTCTCCAATGCGGACAACACCCAGATTATTTTTCTCTCTCTGCCGGAAGGATGTCTGAGTCATATGCCCTCCAGGTCGAGTTGAGGAAAATCGCATCCTGGATGCAAGTCAAACTACTCAAACTTAATGGAGATAAAACGGAGGTCCTGATCTTGGGGAAAAATAAAGGGGTCCTCATCACTGGCCTGCAGAAATGGGTGTCCTACCCCAGCCCACCCACTAAGCCCGCAACCTAGGATTTATCATTGATGATCAGTTATCAATGCGTCAACAAGCCATGAAGGTGGCGGCAACCTGTTTTACCATCCTGAAATGGCTTAAGAAAATTATCTGGAGGCTTCCCTGTTCCACCCAGAGAACCGTAGTCCAAGCCCTTGTTACCTCTAGTCTGGACTACGGCAATATTCTTTATCTGGGGCCTAACAAGAATGTGACACGCAAGCTACAAGTGGTGCCGAATTCTGCCGCCAGACTGCCCTGCCAGGTTCCCAGAGCGGCCTCTATCTCTGGCTTTCTGCGTGATCTCCATTGGCTCAGAGTAGAGAATCGGATTAAATTCTAAGCCCTGAGTTACAAGTTTAAGATCAAATCTGCCACTGCCCCTCAATACCTGCAAGCCTTAGTTCACCCTTACTTGCCCTCTCGCACTCTTCGCTCCACTACCCAGGCGAAATTTTGGGTTCCCAGAATTAGACTGTCATGGATGGGAGGACGATCTTTCGCTTGTTTGGGCCATTCTTTGTAGAATTCTCTCCACATGCTACTCCGCAATTAAACTGTCTACGGGAACTTTTGCAAATGTTTGAAAACCTGGCTGTTCAACCAATAAATCTCTGCTCTCCTTCTGATACCTCTCAGGCTGGCGCCAGGAAACCCTTGCTGGATAGCTGTGCGCCTTACAAAAGTAATTAACATAACATAACAGCATCTTGGAAATCCTGATTCAATATCATATTTTGCTGTTTCCACTGTTTCCTCTGTATGTGTGTGTGTGTGTGCGTGTGTGCGTCCGTGTGTGCTGTGTGTGTGTTTGTGTGTGTGTGTGAATTTCTGAGCAGCGCACTCGCTTCGTATTGTAGTGGTTTTTTTTATATCTCTCCTCTACCTGAGTGAATTTACACTTTTTCGCAGCCGTGAGCTACCTATTTTGGAAAACATGTCGCACTTTTTTTCAGTAGACTGTTATGACGTAGTTTACATGAAGACGTTTTGTACAACTGCCAATTTTTGCTTTTCCTGTTTTCCTAGGAATTCAACAGACAGCACTTTCCTGCTCAAATCTGTATGGAGGTTTGTCAAACATATTTGTTTAATCTCATAACACAGATCCATGGGAGTCTATTGTGCTACCAGATTTTATATTTATATATAGTTTATTTTCTGTGAATCTATGGATCACTTCTGCTACGTACTTGAGGCCAGATTACATCCGATGCACCATTGATTTAGCAACTTTACACTACAGTCGAGGTAAATTTTTATCAGCATTACCAGGGATGGATCAGTGCACACTGCCCTAGTTATCCAAGCAGATGTCATTCTTACATTGTTTGCCAGCACATTTTTGGCTAACCAGTCAAGGAGGACGTCCAATTGCCGTGCTGGTCGCCATGTTGTGTGATCTTCTTCCTTTGACCCTGAGAGTTATCACTGACCATTTCAGATCTGCAATTAACTGAAGACTTGGTTTTCCGCAACCTTGCTTCTTTTGTTACCATCCAATAGCATGTTTGTACAACCTATGATCCCTCAGTGCCTAGAAGCTAATATTCGAACAGTAGTTGTGCTTTACAAATAATTTACATTATATTGGTCAGTCACTGAAATGTAATTTTGTGCTGGTGGGTCAGTGATACAACATTGCCTTGTCATCAGTACAACATTGCGCAGTCACCAGGGCAGTACATGAAATCTAGACCACAGAAGGGCACAGCCATCGCTAGAACAATACCATTGTAACAACAATGCATCAAAAACTGTGGTTTAAACATAGCCCTTTTGCTGTGGAGAAGAAATCCTGTGCTTGCTTCTTTAATATTAACAGAAGATCTAGTGCTAATCTGTATTAATGCATCTTCCATTCCACCATTATAAATTTACTGGTCAGGGCACAGGGATGCAAAAGATGCCTAACATCCTCTAGGTTTGAACCACAAAAGGAGAAAAAAGATGGATCATTATTGTAGACTCTATAATCCTGAATTCTCTGAATTCATTCCGGTAACCAAGCAACCGAGATTAACATCGGCAAGCTTCCGAGACAGTAATGTAGCTAATATCATAACAGCAAGTGATCTGTCAAAGTCAGCTCTGAGAGAAATAGAGGGGGGGGGGCCGGAGGGGGGAGAGAGACAGAGAGTGAGAGAGAGGGAAAGAAAGAGAGAGAGAGAGAGAGAGAGAGAGAGAGAGAGAGAGAGAGGGAGATCTTCAATTAATTGATTCTGTCACTCCAAAGACTGCCTCATAATAGTATCCCTGCATGCTTTGCGACCAGCTCACCTGCGAATCATCCGGTTTCACATTGAGAATGCTGATATGTGCTTGTAGATTCCCTCCAGCATGTATGGCGTATGACTTTACTATTATATTTTCTTCATGTGCTGCAATATGACGTTTTTTTGTTATTTATTCCTACTGAGCAAGCTTTGATGAGTCAATAAATGACAGATATAGAGGGATAGCAACACAGAGTCATGCAGCACCTAGCAGTGATTCGGTTCCTAGGGCGACCACTAATACGCCTCAATCAGTCAATTGATGAATACAAATATGTCTGGTTGTATGTTTCATATTTTAAATATGCTATTGACCTAGAACCTAAGTTACTCACATACAATTGTGCGTCTGTCAATTGCAAATACTTAGGAATCATCTTCCCAAAACTCCATTAAGATCTCTGACTTAAGCCCTTCAATGTTCTACAAACTTCACCACAATTTACAATACTCTTTTTTTGGATCACTGCCCCTGTTGTATTGATATGGACACACGAGTGGGGCCCTCATGAGCAGCCTGGGCTTAAGCATAAGAAGATGGAGCCTGACCTCAGAGGGTACATTGCAGAAGGCCCCAAAGCAAAGCAGACATGAAGGAAAAAGCTCCTAGGTTGTTAGGCCTTGTAAAATTATACCAGTGGACTAAGTCTCTATCCCTTCCGTTGCCTGTCCAGTGGGTGTGCATATTAAATATACAACCAGCTTCCACAATCATTGAAATGCTCTTCCCACCCAACATGACCTCAAATATTTCTGTGAAGTGTTCTGCAGAACTCGAGGATGGTTTCTGCTCCCGCTGCTCACTGTCCCTGCTCGTCCCTTCATTGTCTGGATTTGTTTAAGCAACCCCAGGGCCTGGTGAGCTAGACAAATCTCAGTGACTCACAAATAACACAGGAAACAATGATGATGTGGGGCTGCATGTTAAGCAGGTGGCTGAAACAACACTCGTCCCAGCTGAGCGGATATCCTTTTGGCGTTTCTTGTCTAGCATCCAATTAACCACGTAAAATCATTTTAAATGTGCACATTTTAGAAACAGGCACTGTGATGAAGAGAAAGAAAAGGTTAAACAGACTGAAGACAGCAAAGCAACAACTCTTACATTGTTTATATACTCATGCACCAAACAGACCTACAAAAGCGAGGATTGTCTTATTACAATGGAAAGATCTTCAAGGCACAAAAAATGAATCAGCGAGCAAACAGCTAATGTCAGTCTCAAAGAACCTGCCCCCCCCCCCTCACCCCGAAGGCAACCCCCTTTCACGCTGTCAACCACCCACCAGAATTAAGCAACACATTCAATGGCCTGTCCTCCCACTTACCTTACCTCTTGAACATACACACAACAAAACCCACTGAAGATTCTTTGTTATTCATTGGAGTAAACCTTTTCCTGGCAGCAACTGAGCATCAGCCGTAGCTATCTGCAAAGATCCATTGTTTCCTTATAATAAAAAACTTCCCAAATGGCATCAAAGCCTGAACTTCATTCATATGCTATCAAATGGGCTGTTCATTGATTATCCATAAATTAATAAATCACTTACCCAGAGCCTTCTGAATAAGTGAAGTGAAATATCCCCGTGGTAAGATGAGCAGCTAAACTTATCCCAGATAAGAAAATAGGTAACATGGCGACCAGTGAAATACATTTTGATGGAAGCATCAAGGACATGTAAGCATAGGAACTAACAATCACTCCACTTTAGAAATCGGTGCTGCACTCTGAAAGACACCATCCTCCTCATTCCTACATGAAATGCCCCTATTAAACTTAAAAAACAAGTAACCAAAGTCGTCAGCTCGCTGAGGTTCATCACAAAACAAAAGACAAATATGATTTAACTGACATTTTTCGAATATTCATACTTATATCCCACACATTTATAATATCAAATAATAAACTATCCTTGTGAATTGAGCAGAGTAATATCTATATACTCGATGCCAATCACCTATAGTACAACACAGTATTATGGGAAACGGGGGGGGGGGGGGGGGGCAGTAATCGTACATGGAAAGCTTGGAAGTTTAAAGTAGACTTTTTGTAGCCTCCCATGTCGACATACCTTTTTTTTTAAAAGCTCTAGGGTACTAAATAACAAAGAAGCTAGGAATAGGATAAATCCTGCCTCTAGCCTTTGCTCATAACAAAATCACAAACAGCGCCCTCTAAAAAGCATAAAATCCCAAACCTGCATCATTTGCCATGCTTCATCATGATGTTCCTTCTCTATGTGAACTGTCATGTAATGGTCAATGGCAGGATTAATTGGAGCTCGTTGAGCAGGGACAATGTGTCCTACAATCTCTCAGTCACACAGTATGTAGTTTAGTAAAAATGTCCTAGACTTGTAGTGGAATATCACAATACCTCACACATTCCTTTTGAAGTCATTTCTTAAGGACTTATTTAAAAATGTGTGCCTCAACTTAAATCTTAACCCTCCAACCACATGGTTAAAAATAGTGTGGCTATATGGGGATGTACTGTGTGAACCTAAGCTGATCTGCTGAATAAATGTGTCTGCCTGTTAGCTGAGTATCCTGGATCTTGGGCATTCGTCAAGATGGGTCGTTAACCCGTCTAGAGCGTCGAACGTTCAGCGCCCAGTGCTGAACGTTCGAATAACGGCTGGAGCTACGTCGGCCAACGGACGTGCGCAGCACTACCAAGGTAGTGCACACGACGACCATTGGCCGACGGCAGCGCTTAAGGGGTTAATATCTGATCCTATCTACGCCTACCTTTGAGAGACTGATACACACTAATGCACATTAGAAGGGTGTACCTAAAAATGGATAGCCCTCCTGATCTGGTTCTGGGAACTGGGCAATTCCTATAGCATAACCCCTTAGCTTTACCATTGTCACCTAGTGAAGCACCTACATTGTGCTCTCCACTTTCACGCATACGGTACCTGCATCTTGCCAAACTTCATGCACAGGGAGGTGGGAGATCACCGTTGAGGGAAAGTGAATGAAATTCTCCAGTTTACTTGGACTCCTCTCTGAAACAAAGGATGAGAAATCATGAACAATTAGGACGATTAATCAACAGTATTATCTTCCAATTTGTGGTTGAAACTCAAAATTAGGAAGCTATTACTTCAAATGATAATAAACAGATTGTCATTTTTGCTGATAAAAATGAAAGCGAAGTAACTAAAGCAAATGTTTATTCTCAAATGGTAATAATGTTGGTGCTTGATGGCAAAGAAATGTTTGGAGGAGGAAGGGGTTAGATTGATGGTTGAAAACGAAATAGGGAAGAAGTTGTCCACTGAATCCTAGGTTTTAAAAAGCGATGCAAGTTTGACATCTCAGTTAGCCGATATTACACTTGTGGAGAGTTAACTTTGCACTGCAGCTGAGGCAAATTTCCATCAGCATTACCAATGACCTCTCCCTGCATTCAGGCATCATGTCATACGGTTCCTACTAATTCAGTAAGACTGTGCATTTGGCAGCATAAGCGCCAAAACCATGGGGACTGAGTTCACTCATACCATAAGATTATGTTGACCTAGTTCCTGGCTAGCTCCCAGGCACCATCTGGACCGATGAACCTTACAAGGTACCAGATGGTGTCTGCAACCTCAGAACGTGACAATCCTGATTCTCCCAAAGAAATAGTGGAAACACAACTACCTTTTCATTGGTAACTCAGGCATGCCCAAAAGTAGACACAAGAAATACACAAGTTGGCATTTCGAACATTTATTAAAGCAATTGGATTACTGTGTAAAATATGTGTGCTGCAATTATGAGTAGAATAAAACAGAGCATAGTAACCACAATTATGAGAATGGTGAAAATGATAAACAATTCAGCCATTGTGCATTTACATTCATTATATTAATTGTACTCCCATCTAGCACTACCTGGCCTAGAGAGCATAGGGAGGGTGCTATTCCACCAGACACCTTAAAGTGATCTAACTCCCCATTTACCTGCGTGCATGGATCATATGGTAGCCAGTCTTGGTGAGGAGCAGGCTGCCGTCCGTCTTGGGATAGTGATGGAATTCAGCAGAGTAGAATTCAGCCACGGGTGACAGAGATAATCAATCAAAATGCTCCTCTGTCTAAACAAAGGCTTGGTGCAGTTTATATACTAAAACTGAATCCATTCGTACTGTGCCTGAGTTCTGGTCTGCCTGTCATGTTAATTCTATCCACCCAGAGCTTTTGCCGTACAGACAACAACAAACAAGGCAAGTGTGCGCAGTGTACCAGGTTCTTGAACAGAATGTTATAAGGTATTATAATGTGCCTACAAGGAAATGTAATTGCAAGCAAACCTTTCCTGAGTACACTAACTCCTACGGGCACACAAGCAATTGTGTGCTAAAAGTCACAGTTTAAAAGAATGTCAACTTTAAATGTGAACATGTGAAATAGAAGTGTTTGAGCACAAGGCCTACTAACCTCACAACGGAAGGATAGAGGGTGACTTTTGGAAGGAACTTTTTCAATAACTCAGTGAGTGTGGCACATAATGATGTAAGAAGGGAAAGGTCCTTTTCCAGAACAAAAATATGATGACATCTTTAGCGTCCCTCAAAACTAAGTACTAAATAGTGAACACATCCATTTGAAGTGCTTTTCTGACTATTCGAGTCACCAGTGTCATGACTGCCAATTTGAGATTCTGGTATTAAATGTTCACAGGTTGGATAGATTGCTCACTGTAACCTTTTCAAGAACTCCTGATTTTTTGGGAGCTAATATACTTTTAGCAGACTTGGCTGATTGACTGCTCTCCATATTAGATAGATGGGGTTGTCTCTCTGGCAGTTCTTTTTTTTAAAGTTATATATATTTCTTAAAGGTAAAATCCAAGTATACCTAGGTCCAAAAATACCATTCCAATAGTACAATAGTAAACAATAAACCGAATAGATGATAAACTATGGGTAACAGCAAATGGAAAAATGATACTATGAAAAGAGACATAGTATAGCTTATCAATAAATGCATCTGTTTCGAAGAGTAGTGATATGAATAAAGGGTAAGACGAACTAGTAGGAAATAGAGCTAGAAGAAGGGTAGAGGCAAAGAAAGGCAAGGGGGAGCAGGGGCAATTCAACTACTAAGTCAGATATATCAAGTCATGCAAGACAACCTTACGTGTCCTGCGTGGTTCCATAAATCTAGAGTAATGCAGCGCAAATCACAACGTTGCTATACTCTCTAACTCAGGGAGGACTTCCATGGATTTCCACACATCCACCCATGGATTTTGACACATTCCCAAATTTATCATTACTATTCGACCTGGTAATGCGTAAAAATGCTACACCTCCCCAGGTAAGTCGTAATGAGGAGGAATATGTTTGTTTATACTCGTTTTTTTCTCTATCTCTGTAGCCACCTGTTGGGGGATCCTGGAATGGTCTCTGGGACTCTCATGCCTCCATCCCAAGAGATGAGGTTGGGGAGCATACTTACGGTATGCCCCTTCATATATTTTGCACAAACAGCAATGCTACCAAAGGCTGCCCTGTTCTCCAGTCCACTTGTATCTCTAATATGATATGGGAACAGGGGTAATTTTGATCCCTCATTTTTGTGGACTCAGGCCTCATGTAAATGTGGAAGGGCCCTCTTGTGATCGTGTGTGGGCGAAATGGGCACCAGCATGACTCATATTACATAAGAAACTGCAGAAAATGTGTCTGCGGCCCCTTCTGTAATACTAAAGTGCCTTGGGACACAAACAAACAGGTTCACACACATGTTTTGCCCTGCACCTCTTATTGTAATACAGCTTCTGTTTAAATTATCTATGGGTTTGGGCAAGGGTGCCAAAAAGGGTCTCTTATAGACAGAAATAAAACATGTAAGTCACCTTCCAGTGTTTGACTATGTAAATGAGAATTTTTCCGTTATGGTAACTCATTATTGTCCTGACGTTTCCAGGCGTATGAAGAAAATGAAATGCCACAAAGGAAAATGCATAGGCGAAATATATTTGAAGTATTATCTTCAGCGCTTATTGTGAGATTGTTTTTTTAACCTTTCCCTACATTATTTGCATCAATTAGTTTTTAAATATGAAGTACACAATCCCTCAGATGCTCTACATTCCTCAGCACAGACCTAGATGTTGTGGACTGTGATGTTCTTTACTATCACCAACAAATGTGAATTGTGGTAGTTTGGAGTGAACTGTACAATATTTTTAAATGTATTTTATACTTTTTAATGACTACTGGCTGTAAAGAGTTTATAGGGTTTGCTACTGCTATAAATAAAATAAAATAAATAATATGCTTACCAATAATACCATATAAATCTGACCAACAAGAAAAAAATACACAATGGTACTTTGTTACAATTCTTGAAAAATTATCTAAATCCATTTTCAACTTCGGTACATTATTTTTAATCTTAGAGGATGATTTTTCTAAGCCTACGAGGCAACTAGAGATGCTCGTCTTTTTTTTAATTAACGGTTTTGAGGAAAATTTCCAGTGTCTTAGAATTTCCATTTTTGCACACAGTAATGTATACTGATTCCATAGTTTCCCATGATGGTAAAAGAAGTCAGGTGTTGAGCTTTATGGCTTGACGTGCTGTGCTTTCAAAGACCCAAGAACTTTCAGAAACAATAATCTCCTAAATGTAATTTCAGGGTGTGTTGTATTATAGGGCCTTGCACATTTTTAAATATGGCAATGCATCTATAAAAGCATTAAGATTCTTCAGTATTGAATATTGCAGGAATTCATACAGCAATTACGATGATTAGCTAGCAGCTGGTTTCACAATTAATGTATACTCCATGAACATCTTATTGCTCATATGCTTTGTCTAGCAACTAATTATCATATCCTCTCCCGTTAAATCCATTCTATATTTAAATCTATTCTCACCTCAATCCCTCATCATTGGATTAATTTCTCCTGGCACTTAACAAATGGCACATATTTTCAACAGTAAAAGAGGACTGACTACCCTGCAGGCTCAATATATAAATGTATAAATGTGCAATATAAATATGACTAACAAGCGGCAGTCTTCTTAGTGTAAGGGCTCCCTCCTTACAACAAGAAGATTCAACCAACATAGGTCCGCAAGTCTCTACAAGAGACCGCTGTTCATTCTCCCAAAAAAGTTCTTTGAGTGCCACCTGACACAATTTACTACTGGACCATCACCCATGAATTTTGCCCTAAGTCACTGACCCTGGCCCTCTGGAACTCTGACCCTAAACACGGTCATTAACATATAATGTACCCTGCAATACACTTCCTCTCAAACAGGGACTCTATTCTAAGGGACATCCAAGATGACTTACCCCTACCCAAATCCCCATGAAACAGCACATGAAAGATTTGGGCCCAACTCATGGAGCACACAATACCCCAAGATTCTTTAAAATAATGCAAGATAAAACTTCAAACACAACCTGCTCAACAACTGCAGAAAACTCTAGTAGCCAATAACTAACACAAAATAAGCAAAATAGCATGAAAACTGACCTCCTCTTCTACTCCTAATGCCTAGCAAAAATGGAGGAACACCTTCCTTTTCCACCTTCAAATTACAAAAACAATCAAAATTCCATATGGGAATAAACTCTCCCCTACTCCTTCCCAAACCTTTAGAGGTGTGATCTGCATATCCAGCTTCAGGACCGGGAATTTACTAATTCAAGCGACAGACCATCACCTCACCATTTTTGACCGACACTTCTTGTCACTCCTCACCTCTTTAACACAACCGGATCTGATTCCCTGTCCACTCCCTCCACCACACCCAGGTACATTTGCCCAGAACCTATTCGCATACAGGACTCCACCACCATACCATGCACCATGGCCTCTCCCCCTCATACATTCCCAAATAAAGAAAGCTTCTGTTCCATCCCTACTACACCCACTACATTAATGACTACATCAAGATACAGTCCCATCTCGCACACAAAGGGTACAATAATACCAGTCCGAACTCAAGAACATTCAGCACTGAGCTCCCCTCAAACACTCCCATTGTTAAACTCAACCAGTCCAAGAAACCCCTACACTTTTCCTACCTTGATGTCACTCACCTCCCCCACTCAGTCAATGATCACTCATCTACTTTAGACTCAGGAACTGTCACTTGTCAACTATTCACAGAATTGGCAACCTCCCTGACATTCCTTCCCTGTTCCTGAACCAAATTGAACAGAAAATTGATTCTCTAGCTAAAGGCCTCTCTGTTATAAAACATTTTCTTCTTATCCAGGCCAAGAAAACACTCAATCCCACCCTGAGAATAGAGCACTTGACTCCCCAAAAGGACCTAGAGGAAGTCTACGATCTCACTGGCCAGACCTCTGTCCCCATGAGCCGCCTGTCATACAGACCTTACTGAGTGCTCAACTCCCCATCCGCAATAGAAGTGGAATTGCTGAGTGAATCATACAACTCAAAATCCCCCTCTAATTGAGGTATTGGGGCCCGGTGTTGTGGTGGCATTTGAAGGCGTGGGTGAGTAGCTTGAAAGTAACTCTCTTCTCAACGGGGAGCCAGTGGAGGTCCCGCAGGTGTTGGGTGATGTGTTTGTGTCGAGGGATGCGGAGGACAAGTCTGGCTGTGGCATTCTGTATGGTCTGGAGCTTGTGTAGCAGAGATTTGCTGATCCCGGCTTAGAGGGCGTTTCTGTATTACAGTCTGCCGGGAACGAGTGAGTGGGTGATGGCCTTCCTTAATTCGGGAGGATCCATTTGAAGGTCTTTCGCAGAATGCGGAGGGTGTTGAAGCAGCTGTAGGCAACGACGTGGACCTGTCGGGTCATGGAGATGGATGAGTCGAGTACGATGCTCAGGTTTTGGGCGTGGACCGTGGGGTTGGGAGGGCTGCCTTGAGTGGTGAACCACCATGTTTTGTCCCATGCAGTGGGTGAGGTAGGGTCTGAGGATGAAGACCTCTGTCTTCTATGAGTTGAGCTTCAGGGAGCTGTTGCTCATCCAGGATGGGACGTCCGTCATTCCTTCTTGGTAGTTGAGTCTGGTGGTGATGGGGTCCTTGGTGAGGGAGAGGATAAGCTGGGTGTCGTTGGCGTAGGATACAATGCTGAGACCGTGTCGTCAAACAATGGCGGCAAGGGGGTCATGTAGATGTTGAAGAGCGTGAGGCTGAGGGATGATCCTTGGGGTGCTCCGTAGTTGATTTCCATGGGTTCAGAGAGGAAGGGTGGAGGTCTTATTCTTTGTGTTCTGTCGGTGAGGAACGAGCGGACCCAGTCGAGGGCAGTTCCTTGTATGCTGGCGTTGTGGAGTCTTGCGGTGAGTGTACGGTGGGAGACGTTGTTGAACACTGCATAGAGATTAAGTAGGATCAGGGCAGCGGTGTGTCGTTGGCTGAGGGGGGTGCGGATGTCATATGTGGCAGCGTGTAGAGCAGTCTTGGTGCTGTGGTTGCTGCGGAATCTGGATTGGGACGGGTTGAGGATGGAGTTTTCTTCGACGAATTTTGTTAGTTGTGCACTGACGGTCTTTTCAATGACTTTGACCGCAAATGGGAGGAGGAAGATGGGTAGGTAGTTCTTCAGGTCCGTGGGATCTGCTGAGGGCTTCTTGAGCAGGGGTCTGACTTCTGCGCATTTCCAGTCGTTAAGAAAGATGTCGGTCTTGAAGGTGGCGTTCATGGTGCATCGTAGTTCAGGAGCAACGGAGGCTCTTTGGAAGATCTGTGGTGGGCAGAGGTCCTTGGGGGCTCCTGAGTTGATGCCTTTCATGGTCGAAGTGGTGTTTTCAGTGGTGACTGGTGCCCAAGAGGGAATGGTGGGCTGGCTGGCATTGGTGGAGGAGGAAGCGGTTTCGGAGTCAGGTGTCTGGTCGTTGAAGTTGTCGTAGACGCCCTTAATTTTCAGCTGGAAGTAGGATCCAAGCTTTTTGGAGAGGTCCTAGGAAGGAGTGATGTTAGTGGTTCGCTGGGGGGTTTGGTGAATTCCTGGATGATGCTGAAGAGTTCCGTGTAGTTGTTGGAGTTGGCGAAGATCTTGTTTTGGATAAAAGTCCTTTTGGTGGATCTGATGCATTGGTGGTATTCTGTGATGGCATTCATGTAGGTGGTGCAATCGTCTGCAGGTGCGTCTGGATTCTTGGAGGTCTGCAGTGAACCAGGTGGCCTTCCTGGGGCTCTATCTGTTGGGATTACGTAGGGGTGAGAGCTAGTCTCCTCAGTTGGAGATCCATATGCAAAATTCATTGGCTACGAGGTTCTCGTCGGCCGAGGTGGTGGGGGCATCGCGGTTGAGGGTGGAGTTGAGCTGCTCCAAATTGACTTTGATCCAGTTCCTTTGTGGGGAGTGCAGTGCAGGTTTGGGCACCATGAGTTTGTCGACATGGAAGTTTACACAGTGGTGGCCCGTCCATGGGGTTGCGTGGTGTGGCTAAAGTGGTGTGCAAAGATGGGGTCGAGGGTGTGTCCTGCCTTGTGGGTAGGCGTGGTGACGAGCCGTTTCAGTCTGACATAGGCGAGGTTGTCCAGGAGGGTGGTGGAGTTGGGGTTGCTGGGATTGTTGAGGTGGAAGTTCAGGTCTCAGATGAGTATGTAGTTCATAGAGGCGATGGCGTAGTGGTGAATGAAGCGTGAGGTCTGTAGGTGAGGGTGCCGCAAAGTGTGGTTCTAGGGCTGGTCTGGACCTGGGAGTGAAGGTGTTCGGTGGTGGTGAAGAAGTCACTTGTGGTGGAGGTGGTGGAGGTGGAGAGTCGGAGGTAGTGCCTGTGTTCAATGGCAAGTCCTCCTCCTGGACAGTGGGAACGGTCCTTCCTCTGGATCTTGTATCCGTCATGGATGGCAGTGGCGATGTTGGGGGCGGAGTAGGCATTGGTCCAGGTTTCTGTAAAGAAGGGGACATCTGGTAAGAGGGTGTTGAGGAAGTACCAGATCTCTAGGGCGTGTCTGTGCAGGGAGCGTACGTTGAGGAGGATGCACCTCTGGGCTTCGGAGGTGTTGGTTTTCGGTGCAGGGGCGATGGCCGTGGGAGTGCGGACGGTGGTGAAGGTCTGGCGGAAGTGACAGCAGGGGAAATGTCTGTGGGTGGTGCTCGGATTGGACAGCTGGCAGTTGGTGCTTTTTCCGGGGTTGAGTGTGAGGAGGGCCGCTGAGTCGTAGCGGTGGAAGAGTACAATGTCAACATTTTCAACTTTATGTTCCCTTTCAGATGTAATATGTTTAGGTGGTGAAGAAACACAATTTTTCACAGGTGGGCAGTAAAGCATGAAACATGTAGACCAGACACAAGTAAAAAAAAAAATAACTGATGTTCAATTGGTCCACACCAGATTTTAACCTTGCCATAGATTACCAAAAAATAAATAAAAGGAGCACATATTGGCTATGTGTAGGCAGTTTTAATATCTCCCACTGCATTTCTTAAAGACTATCACCACTGATCCATTATCACTCATTAAGGACAGAAAAACAATTTCCACAAATGAGCCCCGGCTGAGGGCAGTGCACCGTCTGACCACATGGAGCAGGACTAACGGTGGGCGTAGTAGGCATAGTGGGGCTACGCGAAGCTACGTGAAGTGGGCGAGAAACTACGCCCACCTACGCACTTCGCGTAGCCCCACTACGCGCCACCCGCCTCCCTCCCGCCCTCCCTAAATACTTAAATTACCTTTTAAAAATGAATTAAAACCACTTACCTTGTACGCTGCGTCCCCCGGGGCTCCCTCTCGTAATCGCGCCGCCATCTTGGATACTAATGCGCATGCGTGGCCGCCCGCGCATGCGCATTTCTCGCGAGAAATGCACATACCTGGGTGGCCGTGCATGCGCATTTGTATCCGAGACGGCGGCGGGATTACAAGAGAGAGCTCCGGTGACGCAGCGGACAAGGTAAGTGGTTTATATTCATTTTTAAAAGGCAATTTAAGTATTTAGGGAGGGCGGGAGGGAGGCGGGTGGCGGGCAACTTCGCTAGGCCCACGGAGTGGGCATTGCGTTGCCTGCTACGCCTACTTCACAAAGGGTGAAGTAGGCAACACTACGCCCACTCCGTGGGCGTAGCGAACTACTTAGCCCAGAGTTAAGCAGGACCCAATGATGAAGCATGCAACTTAGGTGGGTGACGGTCCATGCATCCTGAAAAGGATACTTCAGGTGATCTCTGTAAATCAGAAAGGCCTGTTTTTTGGTTCTCTAACCTCAATATAGGTTAAGAATCTTTTCAGAAGTTCACATCTTTTGGAATACCATCTACCACAAACCATCAGTCAGTGCATATTTGGAAGCCTATTCTATTTAGACTGATTCTTCAAATGTATATTTTTCCTGTTCTGGATTGCCAGTAAATGGCTGGCAGTCCAGAACAAAAAACAATACAAATCACCCTCACACACAGGGAGGACAGTCTCAGTGCATTAGGGACATTTGTTTTTCAGAAACAAACCATTGCTTTAGGCAGGGGATATGCTCATGGAGCCAAATCAAAATCGATGGACACATTTTTCTGTCTACAGAGGAATCCATTGTACCTGTAGTTGCTCTCAGGCAGTAAATAGAGATCTCCAAGTATCGTGGGTGTCCTCTATCAGGTAAGCAAATGCCATGTCCTCCACTGTCCTGAATGTACTGGTGGACTTAAAGAAGCATCCTTTGATGTCTGGTTGAAGCTGTTAATCAGGAGTAGAATTCACCAGAGGAATTAACTCTACTGACGTAATAGTATTGAGGAGGAAATCCCACTCAAGGGTTCATCCCTGGATTTAGCTTTGCATTGTCAGAAATGAGAATTTCAGTTAGCATCACTTGTAGGAGCATTTTTATATGAGCAATAAAAGTGTTACAATGGTTGTTAAGACAACACATAACAGCAGCTGAAAATCCTTCATAATGCTGACTATATGTGTATGATATTTACAACAAGGGGTGGTGAGGGACAGAGTCTCTGAATTAAGCAGAAAACTCTCACCCAGTCAAGAGATCAGGGCTAGATCCAACACCGTTTTTTAGCTCACTGCACGATCCCAGTTTCAGAACCTGGCTGTATGCAAATTAGTCTGTTCCTGTCCCAGTGCATGATGGAAACAGGGCAAACCAAACTACAAAAGCCAATTCTTACACTGGGAAGGAAACAAGCTCCCGGGGACCGGTTTCTGGCATTACAGCCGTCTTCGGCCCGGTTTGCTTGAATCCTGATGGTGCAATGAGCAAGGGACTCATGTCTGAGTATACCCTTCCACGCTTAGGGTGGACAAAAATATTTACAACAAGGGGTGGTGAGGGACAGAGTCTCTGAATTAAGCAGAAAACTCTCACCCAGTCAAGAGATCAGGGCTAGATCCAACACCGTTTTTTAGCTCACTGCACCATCCCAGTTTCAGAACCTGGCTGTATGCAAATTAGTCTGTTCCTGTCCCAGTGCATGATGGGAATAGGGCAAACCAAACTACAAAAGCCAATTCTTACACTGGGAAGGAAAGAAGCTCCCGGGGACCGGTTTCTGGCATTACAGCCGTCTTCGGCCCGGTTTGCTTGAATCCTGATGGTGCAATGAGCAAGGGACTCATGTCTCAGTATACCCTTCCACGCTTAGGGTGGACAAAAATATTTACAACAAGGGGTGGTGAGGGACAGAGTCTCTGAATTAAGCAGAAAACTCTCACCCAGTCAAGAGATCAGGGCTAGATCCAACACCGTTTTTTAGCTCACTGCACCATCCCAGTTTCAGAACCTGGCTGTATGCAAATTAGTCTGTTCCTGTCCCAGTGCATGATGGAAACAGGGCAAACCAAACTACAAAAGCCAATTCTTACACTGGGAAGGAAACAAGCTCCCGGGGACCGGTTTCTGGCATTACAGCCGTCTTCGGCCCGGTTTGCTTGAATCCTGATGGTGCAATGAGCAAGGGACTCATGTCTGAGTATACCCTTCCACGCTTAGGGTGGAAAAAAATATTTACAACAAGGGGTGGTGAGGGACAGAGTCTCTGAATTAAGCAGAAAACTCTCACCCAGTCAAGAGATCAGGGCTAGATCCAACACCATTTTTTAGCTCACTGCACCATCCCAGTTTCAGAACCTGGCTGTATGCCATAATCCATTGTACCTGTAGTTGCTCTCAGGCAGTAAATAGAGATCTCCAAGTATCGTGGGTGTCCTCTATCAGGTAAGCAAATGCCATGTCCTCCACTGTCCTGAATGTACTGGTGGACTTAAAGAAGCATCCTTTGATGTCTGGTTGAAGCTGTTAATCTGGAGTAGAATTCACCAGTGGAATTAACTCTACTGACGTAATAGTATTGAGGAGGAAATCCCACTCAAGGGTTCATCCCTGGATTTAGATTTGCATTGTCAGACATGAGAATTTCAGTTAGCATCACTTGTAGGAGCATTTTTATATGAGCAATAAAAGTGTTACAATGGTTGTTAAGACAACACATAACAGCAGCTGAAAATCCTTCATAATGCTGACTAGATGTGTATGAAGCTGGTATAAAGTAACTAGCTGACAGGGCGAGTGCCACAATAGGTAAATCTCATCCATTAGTTGTGTTCTTTCTAAATTATGGCCCTTATACAAGAAACGGAGGTGGGTGAAATCTAAAAATTGTGGAAAACATTTGGCTGGACAGAAAAATTGGTCTGGCCAATGACGGTTGTGCCACTTCATGTATTTTAGAAAATGGGTATGTTGGTGTGACTTTTAATTTGCATATCCAAAAATAGCCTACACATTAATAACTCATGCGGAACAACCACATTTTGTTTTAGCATTCATAAATATTTCATGGTTGCAATCGAATACAAGGGTGTCACTGAATTGCCTATGCATGTCTTAAACACTAAGACAGATTATGGTATTGCTCCTTTATGTATTTATCTACTTGCAATTTAACTTCCGACACCATTGTCTTGCAATATTTAGTTACATTCAACCTGGCCTACGTATACCTGCTTTTTTAAACTGTCTGATAAGATTTCATCTTGAGAACATATCAGTGTTATTAATATATCATAGCTTTGGAGTAAATCTTGATATGGGGCTTAAATCAAACAATCCACTTATTAATGGAAAATGACAAGTAGGCCCAGATGAAAAAGCAGCACACCTATCATCAGTACATTAATAAAAAAAAAAACATCATTTGCAAAGTTATGAAATCACAAAATTAAAATGTTTCTCAAAGGATCTCCCAAGTGGAATGTTGGCACTGAAATCCCGCGGTTCTTTATCTGATGGCTTACTGGGTCCAGGGTTTACAACAGCAGAGTTAACTGAGACTCTGTTATCAGAAACCCGGTGTTTGCCATTTCCAAATGGGGCAGAGGAACCAAGATTTCTGCCAGATGAAGCTTCGTACATTTATAATACAGCTCCTGCTACTGCAGCTCTATGTCAGGAGGTATGACCTACCTGTTTAAGACCTGTCAGGTGCGAGGGAAAGATACTTCGAACCTGCTCGTTTTGAGTCCATCTCAGAGGTGGAAGAGCTGTTGGTCCTCTTCAAGCACAGGCTCTATCTCGTGTGATGCTTCACGTGTGTGGAGAACTTATTTATGGACAGTGCTTGGAAGATGAACTACATTTCCCAGCAATTAAATGTGCATTTACTAATTTGCATTAGCACAGGTGTACACATTTGCATGTGAACAATTTGCCCATGAATCCCAGCTTTACACCTCAGAATGGTGAACCATGCACTTATAGCAGTTTTTTTATCCCCATTCTGAAATGCACACAAAATGCAAGTGTCCTGCTTGCTCCCATTATGTGTGACAGATGAAACCTGCCTCAAATCACAACAGCAAACATCCACAATTTGCACCCACAGTAATCCTGTTTTAGGCACAAACTGGAGTTTGCTCTCAAAATTGGATTACTGACCCCATCATGACTGGCGCCTAACTTGGTTGGTCTGACCCTACAAAAAATTAGCCCCGAATCCAGTGGATTCTATATGTAGTGGTATATTGGTATAAGGGTTTTATGGTTAATTTGGTGTCCATGCCTATATCTATGACTTTGCAATGTAGGTGATGAAGAACACAAGTCTGGAGGCTCAGCTAATTCGTTTTTAGTCTGATTGGAGTTAGGGTCTCTTTAATGTGTGGTCCGTTGGTGTTCACTGGCCGATTTCAGATCACCTGCCTGACATATTTATCTTTTGTTTCAATCACATAGCAATACAGTTCCATATAAACAAAGGTAGTTACCATCATACACATAATTAACTATAATTTACTATTTATTGGAGCACCAAGACGGTTCTTAACAGGAAGCAGCAATCTAGCTGCAGTTTACCCAACATTTTAGCCCATAGAGGGTTATGAAAGCTACCATCAAAGAGCTTTGCATGTGTGAATGTAATAAACTAGAACCTGCTTAATGATACATTTATTTTCAGAGAGAGATGTCACACTTAATTTAGATGTGCAGCAAGAAGATGTCTTTAATGCAAAGATTACTTTGTCTGTGCGTGACAAAGCCCAGTCACTTTGTAAATACTCTCAATTTCGACAACCAGAAGCCATACATCTGACAAGAAACAGTCAGCTGTAACACATACAGCTTGCTGAATGGTCATAAGCATCTCCTGGACACCGAAAGACCAAAGAGAGACAATTATGGAGCACTTCGAATAACATCCTGCAAGGTTTACAGATGTGTTATATTGCCTAATAAGGCACTGTTTCTGCTCCACTTAGGGTGGAAATAAAGACAGGCGTATTAGGAAGTTGGGGAGTGCTAAGGGTTTGTATTTAACATATATATTTATAACTGTTTTGTGTGCTTTAACACTTGCTATGTAGCAGTGAAGCGCTCATTAAACCTGATCTGGATACTTTGAACCTCTGAGAGTGTTTGTCTTCATTTGTGAAGTTGTGTCTACTGCGCGTGACGTTATTACAAGGTACTGCCTTATAACCCAGTGAGACCTTCATGACAGATGGCCTCATGCAAATGGTCAACCTGATGGATTCAGATTTTGAGCAATCCACACAGGGAATCAAGACAAAATCTCAAGGCAGACCGGGATTGGTATGAAGAGGCTCGGTCTTCACCCTCATCCCTTAAATGGCCACAGAACTTCTTAGCAACTTGCAATATCCTTATAACGTAATGCACATATATCAATATGGAAATGTAATTAAACATCATGCCCTCCTGTTTTGAAAGTAGTAATCACATGGTAAGTAGCAAAAAATTATGATTTCTGAGAGAGCTCAGTAATTCAAACCATGGCAGAAGCTACTGAGCTTTCCATTCTCCTGAGGCTGATCAAATATGAGGCAAGTGCTACATAAAACAAGCATTTGAAATGCAAGAGGTCTTGCATGTACGCGAGTATGAGCTATTTGCATTTAAAATGACAATGCATTTTATTTATGTTTTGGTTTTTAAAACATAAATAAAAGGTTTTGTCATTTACAATGCCAATAGCTTGAACTCGCGTAAATGTGAGACCTATTGCATTGCAAATGCTTGTTTAATCTCTTATCTCCATTCTATTTAAACATCATTCTCTTTGCTACTTTTCCAGCATTAACAAACCTCCTAGGACTAGACAGACTTTAGATTGATTAAAGTAAAAACAAATACACACATTAGGCGTGCAAATCTTGTCAGTGGCATTTGTGCATGTCTGTGTGTAAGTGCTTTGGCACATTATTGCCAGGCCTATTGGTTTTTCCAACGCTTGTTGCTGCACACTGTCCTTTTTCATCACAGCACTATCAGATTCCACCCGTTGCAGGCCCCTGGCCTGCATTCACTACTGTATGCAACAAAGCCCTCGATTGTCACCTAATTAGGGTTAATGAGGTGGTACGCGCACCTCGCTGCACACAGGCCCTAGGCACAGCCTAGGATTAGTGAATGGTTTACAGCTCCTCGAGGAGCCTTCCGCGCTCAGGACCTTGGCACAGCCGAGGAGGATGAGTGATGGTCCACAACGCCTCGAGGCGCCTTGCTGCACACACGACCTTGACACACCTGAAGATGAGTGCATGGTTCACCCCGCCTTGAGGCGCTTCTGGGTGGATCCATCCTCTGGCTCCCGAGATTCCAGCGGATGTAACAATGTGCGTCTTGTTATCATACATACATCCCGCAGAGGATGCTAGGTATGAGCTGAAACAAGGTATCCACTACCTTGAAGCCGGGATGCCCAGGGCCGGTCCTAGAACTCCTGGGGCCCCGGGCGAAAGAGAAGATGTGAGGCCCCTCTAATTTGCATATATCTTCCAGTCGCAGCCGGCATGACTCGCGGGTGGAGGATCTCGCGGGAGCCTCCCTCCCCTCCCCTAAGCCAATTATAATGCTGCAATGGCAGCGTTGTGATTGATCAGGACGCCGACCAGCCAGGCGCCTATGGGAGGCCATTTTCCCCATGTAGGCTGCATTGCAGCCTACATAGAGAAAGGCCAGAGTGCGCATGACTGGTTTGGCCGAACAGTCAGCGTCCTTAGCAGTTGGCAAGGGAATCCTCTCCTGCCCTAAAACAGACCCGCCCGCCCCCAACGAAACACTTCTGCTTTCTCGCAGTGCTAGAAGCAGAAACATAAAATGGTCGTTTTAGCATTTTGGGCCTTATTTATGAAGGCCTTGCGGCGTAGGTGCGTCACTTTTAAAATGAGAAAACGTGACGCACCGACGGCGCAAGGCCTTCATAAATAAGGCCCCTTGTGTTTCTGCTTTTGCGAGAACGTAGTGGGGCGTCGCTCCTCCGCCCTAGTAAAGGAGCCGCTCTTGGTAACATCACAAGAAGTGGCATCATAGAAAGTGACATCCCAGGACTATTGATCTTATTTGGCATCCCTGAAGAGACCTAACGTGGATATCAGTAACATGGACAAAAAGATAAATATACAAATGAAATAAGTCCATATATTTTAAAACTGTTAAATGGATTACATTTGTCTCATTAGATGGAAAAGCTAGGTGCAGGTCTCACAAAGATGTATATTATTGATCACCGGAGTTTCATGACATTTTTGTTGTTGCCGAAAATTCCTGGAGACCAGGAAGGAGGCAGGCAGCAAGTACTTTTAGAAACATAATATATTCGCAAACATGACCCAAAGTCAGCGCTCAATGCGATCTCACCGTTTGCACCGCCCTAGAGCCTCCCTGCTCAAGGGTCCTGTGACCTCAATGACAGAGTCACTGTTGCTCTAGGGTGTGCTGCTTCGTAGGCCTGCCCAAAAGACTTGAATAGGGCTTCAATAGGGATTGTGGTAGACAGGCCTTCAAGGTTAACCCACACTTGCCACTGCTAGGGTTCACCTGCTGGTACTAAGACACCAGGG
Organism: Lissotriton vulgaris; assembly: GCF_964263255.1. Taxonomy (NCBI): domain Eukaryota; kingdom Metazoa; phylum Chordata; class Amphibia; order Caudata; family Salamandridae; genus Lissotriton; species Lissotriton vulgaris. The sequence goes on along the minus strand of NC_141689.1, from coordinate 1,580,642,934 downwards.
CTTCTAAGGTTGTGCGGGTCCTTCCAAGGTCTAGCATGGAAATGTGCTCCCTCAGGGAGATTGGTCTGGTGGACTGGTTATGAAGGCTGAACCTGGCTCCCCAGTTCCAAATTCGGCAGCTCTGACCATAGTGCCACATCCTCTCTCCACTGAACACCATACTACCCCACTGAGAGAAACTCGCACTGCAACTACAACCCAATTGTGCCCCGCTACTAACACCTAGAGGCGACTCATTTCAAATTACGCACTAGACAAGAGCAATATGCTGCCTAAAAAAAAAGTGACAACATTCTGGAAAAAGCAAACACTCATAAGGAATGTAAGATTAATTAAAGCATGTGAAATGTAAGCAGGAACAACATGGTTGCTTTAGCACTTATTCAGAAATGAATGAGTGCTTTTGCATGAAAAGTTAAGGCCATGACTACAGGGCCGGAACGGACCTGCTTCAATGCCCATTGAATATATCCTTACAAAACAAAAGCAATATGGTTTAAAAAGACCACATTTGTGGATACAGAGCAGCAGTATGCATTTTATTTTCCAGTCCGCCCATCAAGGAGGTATTGCAGTACATCCAGAAATGGTGCACTTCCCCACCTGGGAAAAACAATGCTGTTTAGAGAAAGACAAGAAAACAAAAGTAGCACTTCACTGGTAAACTCTGTGTAGTGGCACTAATGGGATTTGGGTGTGAATAAAATCAATCTGGCCCCTTTTCGACCCACTCTGTCTTGCTTTAGTTATTTTTTACAGTTTGAATTTTTTATTTCTCTCTTTCCCAAGGCTGCACTTTGGAAGTGAAAAATCTCACAAAAAAGATGACCTTTCCAGCAAAAAAGTTTTTCTTTTTTTGATTCATTTCACAGGGGAACAAATAAAGGAAAGGAAAAGAAAGAGGGAGTAGTGGCTACAAGGCGCTGGGAAGGGGGCCCCCACACCCTGACCTTGCAGATTTCTATAGTGCTTAGAGGCCCAGGGAAAGGGGGGCCCACACCTGGACCTTGCAGCTTGCTCCAGTGCTTCGAGGCCCAGGTAAAGGGGGGCCCCTCCCCTGGGCCTGAAGCAGTAACATGGCCTTTCTTAAAACACTGCCCCAGCACCAGTTTCTCTGGCTGCTCCCTCCTCCCCTCACCCACTGCTCCTAACCTGTGTCCGGCTGGTCCTGGAAACAAAGGGGCCTTCTGTCACCTAGCAACAAAATGCAGATAGCGAATGGCCGGTACTTAAGAGAGGTGTTGCCTCGCCCCTGACACTCTGAGCCCTAATTGCTGGCCCTGCCGCTTTGACTTCCCCACTCTGTTTGTCCCTCCCCCCCACCCCTGCACCCCCAGGAATGCCACCACGCGGTCCTCACCAGACATCTCTGATGTGTATTGTAATGTGTGGGGAGGGGGCCCTGGTGGAGCAGGGGGGCCCCCTGCCTCTCACCTGAGCGCGAGGCCCTGGGCGGCTGCCCATACTGCCCATGCCTAGCGCCGGCCCTGGGGATGCCTCTCACAAGGAGCCTTTCTGCCGGGAAGCTTCAGTGATAAAAAGCATTTGCAATGCAATAGGACTCGCATTATGCATTGCAAACGGGAGTGCAGGCTTGGGAGGAGGCAGGGGGGCGAGAAGGCATGGACAGCCGAACTGCGGGGGCTGGGGGGGTGAGAAGGCACAGACAACGGGAGTGCGGGAGAGGGGGAAGAAGGCAAGGACAACGGGAGTGTGGGCGGGGAAAAAATAGTGCTCTAAATACCACGTACCTACCGTACAGTGTAACACTCAAACTAAAGGGGCCAAAAGCCACGGGAGGGCACAAATGACGACATGGCCATTATAAGGCGGGACTAACAAGCCTCATAATCAATCAGAAGACAGAATTTACGAAGGACAAAGAGAAAAGTCAATCAAAAATATGGGCGGAGCGTGAGGACAGCTTGTCTCCCATACTCTACTACTGCTTGTCTCGCAGAGCGAGCAGCACATGCGTGCTTCTGCTAAAGCTAGACCTAAATATGAGTTATCATCTTTCAACACAAACCATTTCACAAAGTCACACTTGGCTGCATACTATTTAGTACATTAAAATGAGGATTTGTGTTTTTGGGTGCTTAAATGTCCACCTATATCTACAGTTAGGATGTTCCTATTTAAAATGTTTCCTGGTTGTCTGTGTCTGGAATTCTCACATGTAACCACCCTGTACATCCTGGCATTCAATTGTGTGTGCCTTGCTATGCACCCAGTTTATAGTTGTATACGTTTGTCTATCATCTGGAGAAGCCCTAGGTTAATTACACTAGGTGCACAGCAACACTTTTTTTACTTAAAGCAAATTGTCTGTTTACAACCCCGATTGAACATCAACAGAACATGGCTGTCTTGGTGGGATTGAATGAGATGACTGAAAGATGTCTCTCGGTGTCTAAATGACTTAGGCATTCTCTTTCTGATTAGAGCATGACTCTGCAATCCCACTAATGGCCAAGGTGTAAAATCTTGTGGTGTGGAGTGTAGAAATAAATATTTTATAATTTAGCCCCTGTTACTAAACAGGTTATTTACTTACTGTTGTATTGTAGTTGTGCTTCTACTCTGCTTCAAACTTCTAACCAGGCACTGAAGCGCATTAGTAGCAGTACATTTTAAGAGAACACACTTGGTCACTGAATAATGTGCTGGGGCCCCTTACAAAGATTATATGCATATATATTTTTGTTGTTTAAAATGTTTAAATCTGATTTTTTATGCGTATATATAGCTATAGCTTACAGATTTATATACAGGCTTACATGCAAAGTTAGACTTGTTAAGCAAACAACAATACTTTGCAGTGAAAGGTATTTGGACCAATTAATGTGCATGGCAAGGTGCAGCATCTCTTTTTCTGTGCACATTCAACAGCTGTGGTGGTGGCGCCCAAGGGGAAGGTGGACAAATAGACCTGGGACATGGATCCCCTTTGTGCTCCTCTCTAGAGACATCAGTGATTACCAGACAGGAATCAAGCTATACCCTGGGGGCGGGTGGGGGTGGTTGTGAGCGTGTTGTAAACTGCAACGTAGTACAGCAGCAGCATAACTTAAACCGGGTTACTTGTTAGTTACCTCTTGCTAGGAGCACCAGGAACCTATTGACCGAAACCAACATGAAGAAAGCTTTTCTTGCGTGTCAATTTTAACATTGATTAGTTCATTTGTTTTTGGCCTTCATCAGTGAAATCATACGATAATGAGAGATAAATTAGTGTTGGAATCCAATGTAACTTGTAACTCAATTAAATCTCTATGTGTTAATCATATGTAAACAAAAGGAAGATTTTGATAGGACATACCTACATAGGTTGCACTGCCATTATTTGTGTGAAAGGGTACTCTGGTCCTGGTTAGGGAAAGGATGGTGAGTCGCCCCAGTTCCTAAAACATTATTTACCAGGTATGATATGACAGATGATTACCATATACAGTACTTTGGACCACAGGATTAAGAGTAATTTTACACTGTCTATTTCTGCCAGTCTTCTTGACAGATTTCTCTTTTCTGTCACCACCGCTTTCTAAAGATGTGATTTATCTTATTTCAGAAAGATGTCTTAAAAATACATGAATCAGATTATCACTAGTAGACAAATGCACTGATTTCAATGAAGGTTCCCATTTGCATTGACCACTAAGTAATCCAGCAGGATTTCATGATCTTGTCTTTGTGTTGTAGACTTGCAATGCTTTACTCCTACACAGCATTTGTATGTTGGTTCGTCCATCTGATACAGCTACTTCAGGGTACTATGATGCACCAGAGCCTAAAACATGCATCCACACAAACAAGGTTGGCATTTTGATAAAGGTCATACATTCTTCAATGACTCCAAAGTCATCTATGGTTGTTCTCTGCCTTCGAATTTCATTTTATCGGCTTGATGTTGAATGACCCTTTTCATTAGTGGACACATGGCCGAGGGCCACCACAAAGTTTACACCAATTACAAGATATTTGTAAGTATTATTGTATCCAATGTATTTAGTGCTATCATTAGATATTTTTAGAGAACAGAGAGATGACTAATGGGAGAAAGCAGCAAAAAACGATGACAGATGAGGATCAAGTGGTGGAGAATTCCACACGTTTGGGAAGAAGTCGTAGGTGGATTAAAAGCACGACTAAGAACATGATGGGATGGTATATTTCTGCAGTACGTTGTAGAGTGCTAAATCACCATGAATGGTACTTTGGTATTGTTAAAGATCGAGTATCTCACTGTAGACATTAATTGATCGAACAGGCAGGTTGTTAACCCCTTCGATGCAGATGACGAGCTCAGCTCGTCATCAGCTACGGCGCTCGTATGCTGATGGCGAGCTGAGCTCGTCATGTAACGCAGGTTTTCGAAAAACCCAGCACACAGCTGGAAAACCGCTAGCGCGCAAGGGGTTAATTGTTCCAAATTGGCAAATGACCCGATTGTATTAAGGCCATCACAAGTTTTTTTTCCACAGTTGACCAGTGTGAGCTGAAAAATATCTGCCACTCATACATGCTAGCTGAAAGTGTGAGATCACAACTACTGTGTCAGAAGACAGCAAAGTCACAATTCTTGTTGCCATTTGTGTGACTCCTCTGAATATACACCTCTATGTGGTGTGTGTTGTGCCTTAAATATCGTTATTTTGCAGTAAGCCAATGCAGCTAGTAAACTGTGAGGCCTCAAAGCTTTATTGTACACTAGATGTGGTGATACATTTTGCAGGTGCTGCATTCACTTCGTTAGACATCTTAAGAGCTCAAGATACAAAAGAATTGCATTAACTAATCTGGAGAGTACTATACAAGTTATTGTTTGTATGTCTTTGGGAAGATGCGAACATGGAAACGAGATCTACTCAAAATTCAATAATGGAAAACATGGAGCACCCAATTTCATGCCCCATCAACTTGCAACAGTTTAAGTTTGAAATACTCTATTAAACTGAGCAAACTCCACAACTCTCCCGAATACCACTACATGCTCACTATACATCATATCAAAGAGTCTTGCATCAAATAGACTGAAAGCTAGATCTACGTTCAACTGGTCGCAAAATACTGGTCGAAATTTGCGACCAGTATTTTTGCCAACAGAGTTGTAATTTGCAAAGTGGCTATGAACTAATTATTAAGTCATAGTGGGTCGCAATTTGACCTACCTCATGAATATTATTGAGGTAAGTCGCAATTTGAGACCTACTAGGATTCGTTGACATCACAGGGATATTGGCCTGGTATTGTCAGCAGACCACCATGTCTGTGATTGCTTTTAAACAAATCAATAATTTTCCATTTTCCTTAAAGGAAAATGGGATGCATTTCAAAATAAAAAATGTAATGTTTCACTTTTCGTTTTTAAGAGTAGGCAGTGGTCTGTGGGAATCAGGCTACTTGCGACTGCAAAATGCTTTGTACTTCTAGTCCAAATGCAAATTCAAAGTCAGGTAAACTAAAACATTTACATCAGAGTGTATTCCTCATAAAAGAAGTGGAGGACAGCTGAATGCTTGTGGGAGCAGGAGGAAAAACAATAACGTGCAAAGTAGGACCCACTAAATATTGTGTGAGGCAAGACCCTTGCGTAAAAGCAAAACAGGGTCACAGGAAAGGAATGTAAGGGGCAGGAGAATATTAAGAGGGTGTAAAACTAAACTCCTCAGGACATCACATTCCTAACTCTTCCTGTGCAAACAACTAGACAAAATGAAATGCAGAATTTTTAGTGAAAAGAATAAAGCAAAGATGGGTATAAAGGTGGAGAGAAAAGGCTAGTAGATAGGCAAATAAATGTAAGAAAATGAATGCCAAGGGCATGGTTGGGATGAGAATGAAGATGAATACAAACTGAAGAAGCCTCACCCACCGAGGTATTGTTTTTAAAGATCTGGAGCAGGAGAAGAAGCACTAGGACAAGTTGATGCATCAGGGCATGAAGTGACATCCCCTGATTATACTGTGGGATAACAGCAGTGCAGCAAATGAACAGTAGTGTTATGAACCCCAATGTACCCCAATATAAACCTAGGTAGCTACGCGACCTTTTACTGACATTCGTCCTACCTTGCTCTCCATAACGGTTCTGGCACTGACCTTCTACCTACTTATGTGCTGAATAAATGTCGATCACTTTTCTCTGAAACTGGCCTCTTTCATTATGCATGAGGATTCCTATTATCTTAATCCCCTGCCCAGGACATACACAGAAGGATTTCCATCTTCTGTATAATACCTCTGTCCAAAAGTCACTGCTATTGCCATCCTTGGACAACAGGTCCACCATACATAATGGCAAACCATTACATATCTAGGTAGACCCTACTTTTTTGGTATAAAAGAACCACATCTTCACTGGGGAAGCAGAGGAGAAGCTTTCACGCTGATACTAGATGCCAAGGTCCCGGCCTACAGAAGCTCCAGCACGCAGTGGTCTGACATCCCTTGCCGGGTGTCCAACTCAAGACCAAGACAGGTTCCTTTATTCTCTAAAATCAGATAATATGGTTGGCTTTTTCCTAGGGGATTCTTGGCTTTACACCCACATACATACTACTAGGTACACTTAGGTAGGGTTTGCATCTTAGGAGTACGCTCAATTACTGCCATGTATCAATATGCCTGCACATATTCACTGTTTTAGCACCATGTTAGAATTCTAGCTTTTATTTACTCTGTCTGTGCTTGTAATCTTATATATCTGTTTCTGCCTAATGATTGTTGCAGCAAACATGTTTTATACTAGAATAGCACTGGTTCAATGAATGCATATGAAAACATTTCCATAATTTATTCTGTGTATCTCTCTGAGACCAAGTAAGCACGAGTGACTGAGCGAAAAGTACTGTACTATTTCCACAATCCCTGAAGGATCAAGGCTTGTCTTGTTCAATAGTTACCAGAACCTATTCGCTCCTTGGTAAGGTCAGGAGGCTTTTGGTGACACTGTGAGCTAGCTGGTCTAAAGGCTAACACATCCTTTGGGGGTATCTGGAATCAGTCTGGACACCTTTTCCATCATTTATGTTGTCTAAATTCGCAGATCATATGTGTTACATATGTATGACATGGCGCCAAGTTGGTTTGGTTCTTATTTAACAGGCAAATATGAGTAGTTCTGTTGCACTTTCTCAGAGGCCCCTACTCACATTTAATCAGAGATGTCTGGAGTAGGAAGGGAAAATCCGCCACAGCTAAGTTGGTATATCCTATGTATTGGCTGTAGGTTTGTTCAAGCTTTAAGGATAATATGCCCCTAAAATTGTGCAAAAACCTTATCGCTTTTGCTTAAAACTCCTCCCATAAAGACTGGAGAAGTTAGGTACGAGTGGTGTTAATGCGGAGGAAGCAGAGCAGGAAAGTGCTCTTAACATTTCAGAAAATTGCAGACAAGCACCTACTATGAAATTATTAGATTTTGGAGTCACATCATTGAGTGGAAGTGTTACCTTTGTGATTGAGGCACATGAGGCATTCAGAACAGAGGTATTCCATTATTGGAATAAATTACCACCTGCAGATGCAAGCACACATGTGTTTCATACCTCCATTCCAGATGAGACACCTTACAGATACTTTCAATACGAGGACATAGAAGTCCTGTTAACTTACCAAAAGCAGAGTAAATGGTTTAAAGGCACCCTCCCTCACACCACAGCAAAAGTGAGACTTGGTCCGCTCAGCACAGAAAGAGTGACATGGCCGGTCTTAGCTGCTTATACACCACATCCAGAGATCGATACATTGCCAGCAGCAGAACTACGGGGCATATTACCAAGCAATAGCGATAATTATCGCTATTGCTTGGTTAGAGACAAAAATTTACCGCTGAGCTGCGGCGATTTTTACCGCTAATAAACTTTGGTACAACCAAGGTTTACCGCAAATGCGATAAAAATCGCCGCAATGCATGAATATCGCTGAAAAGTCAGTGATATTCATGCATTACCGAGCTAATGCTCTTAGCCATGTTATCCACCTCCCATTGGATAACATGGCTAAGAACTGCTCAGGGCAGGTGTTAGCTTTTGGAGATAGGAGATAGCGATGTTAGTGACTGTTTTCAGTCGCTAACATCTTGGCACGCCCACTTTGCATGTCATTAGTGATAAATATCACTGACATGCAAAGTGGGGCCCAAGATGGTCACTATCTCCTACTAGCTGTCGCTAACTGGTGTTAGCAACAGCTAGGTAATAGGGAGATAATTTTATCTCCGCTTTCTTGGCTTTTAAAGCCAAAAAAGCGGAGATAAACCCCCTTGATAATATGCCCCTACGTTCTGTATTGAGATTGCATTTATATAGCGCTTACCTACTCTGAGGCGTTGAAGCACTTTTATGTGAGTAGCACGCTATTCCTGAACCCATAAACGATTAGTGTTGAATTAGTATAGTGAAATATGAAAGTAATTTGAGTGGTGGATATTAGTCAGTTATTTGGATTGAGAAGGATAGCGGAGGGATAGAAGAGGGAAAGTTTGCATTATATAGCGCTTGTTAACCCTGATGGGGTGTTGAAGCACTTCTTTGGCGAGTAGCACGCTACTCCGGAACCCATAAGGATTAGTGGACTTCACAAAGAAATAGTAAAACTCTACAGAAATCTTTTACAGTTCGTAATGCAAACACTTACAGTTTAGCCTACAAGGGTCACTCAAGCTGGTCAGCAGCAAGGAACTGCGACAATGATCACCCCACAAATGCAGAATGCGATTATGGGAAGAATACCCACTGGACGTGAGCAGATGCCGTTATGGATAGCACAGAAAATATCACAGATTGAGGCAGTGTTTTCCCGCACTGGCATGCAGGAAAAACACAGAATACTGACAATTTGCTTGCCAATGAGAATAGCTCCCCCGATAGAGAATTGTACCAGTTGGGGTACAGTTTTCACTGCCTTTTATAAAAGAACGCATGGTACCTCCTTAATAGCAGTCGTACCAGAAGTAAGTGAAACAAATACAAAATGAGAGAGGGGAAGAACCTACTCTGGACCTAAGGATGAAAATGATAGGTCGTTTTGCCCAGGTATCAAAAATTATGTTAGCTAACATAAAAGAGGAGGCAGCAGCGATGGCTATACACCAACGCCTAAGGGAGTGCACTTCTGCCCAACAGGAGTGAGAACTACCTAAGATTATCGAAGATATCTATGCTTCGCTGGGTAGAGATGACTTTGGAGCTAGACCTGTGAAACCACAATTAATGAGTAATCCTGAAAAGACAACTCAAAGAGGGCACCTGATTCTTCTAAAAAGTAATGGGACAACAAACAATCAAAAAATAATAAGCAGAATGCATCAGGATCACGAGGTGGGTCTCCTCAACAGGAGTCCTCTGATACAAAATATTACCTTAGAAACAGTGACAATATTAAAAAACCTGACAGGTATCAGGATACTGATAGACGTTCCTCTATTTGGTTCCGATTCACAGAATTATATTAAGACAAAATCCTAAACTTACTACCATTTTGGTATTCACAGAAGGTACTTACTCATTTCGGTATTCAAAGAAGTTAGGAGTCCTAACTTTAAGACTCCTAAATGCCTTCTGTGAATACCCAAAGTCTTAAAGTTAGGATTTTTCTCAGTTTAGGAGTAGTTAAGTTAGGACTCCTAACTTTAGGACTCCTAAATGCCTTCTGTGAATACCGAAAGTCTTAAAGTTAGGATTTTCTCAGTTTAGGAGTAGTAAAGTTAGGACACCTAACTCTAGGAATCCTAAATGCCTTCTGTGAATACCGACCGTCTTAAAGTTAGGATTTTTCTCAGTTTAGGAGTAGTAAAGTTAGGACTCCAAAACTGAGAAAAATCCTAACTTTAAGACTTTCGGTATTCACAGAAGGCATTTAGGAGTCCTAAAGTTAGGACTCCTTACTTCTGTGTATACCGAAATGAGTAAGTGCCTTCTGTGAATACCAAAATGAGTAAGTCCCTTCTGTGAATAGTAAAATGGTAGTAAGTTTAGTATTTTGTCTTAAGTTAGTTCTGTGAATTGGGCCCTTTTCTTTCAGTATTCATCAAAAAACTCAGAGAGGGAAGGACGGTCAGAATGCAGATCTGAAAAGCGAGCAAAGTTAATAGACACACATCGCACTTAAGACTACATTATCAAACAAGAGGAAAACCCAAAAGCAACATCAATTTAAAAATATGAAAGTAGCTGGCCTTAAGATAAGAAATAACCAGGCTACTGAGGACTCAACTTCTGAACAGGGGATGGGCTCTGACAATGCTAGCCAGCACAGCCGAAGTAACAATGGCTCGCCAGAACCTGATGGAATTTCTGGTGACAGCAGCATTGAATGAACATATCAGAGTGGAGACACCTTATACGAGGGTAAGTGTCCCACATCAGTTATTTGAAATAACGCTCCAAATGGAGGGGGACATACCCAGAAAAGTGAAAGGCCGTTTTTGGGAGAATATGACTTTTGGATACAATATCCTGTTGGCTGAAACAAATTGGTCGCCTGAGTTTGTTATGGAATGCCCAAAAGGGGAAGAGGTAACATTACCAGCCTTCTCCGAGCTTGTTCCCTGAAACATACATATGCCCAGGAGTTGGTGTTAGCGCTAGCTACCACACTTTACCACAATCATGTAGGGTGGGATGCTGAGTCACCTCACTATGAAATCCCAGTTTAAACTACTCCTACACCACAGAGGCAGTACCCAATAAAACATGACGCAAAGAAGCAAGTCAGGGAGATCCTAGATAAACTTGAATACCAAGGTGTGGTTGAGAATTGCACCTCCCCTACAGATAATCTTTTGATTCCCCTAGTGAAACCCAACATTTCATACCATCTAGTTTTGGACTACAGACATTTGAACTCATGCACAAAAACATTTGCAGTACGAAATGCACACAGTGCCACATTTATGAATACCATTGTGCAGAAGAAATACAGAACACCATTAGATATCTCAAATGGATTATTCTGCAATAATATAGTACCTGAAAGCAGATATTTGACAGCATTTTCAGTGCTCGGCTCTCAGCGCCAATTCTGTAGACTGATCCAAAGGTATAAGAATAGCCCTGGGTTGTTCTCAGCTAAAGGAACAGAGTTACTTCAAAATTGTGATGATGAGGCATTATCTTATGTACATGATATTTATCTGACAGAAGATGAGTTATTGTATCATTTGCACAGGATGAACAACATAATTTTGGGGTTCACCATTGTGGGCTACAAACTTTACTTCAAAAAATCGGAAATTGCCCACCTCAATGTCCTAATTTGGCATATGAAAATCGTGCTCTGCTCCAACCTCCAAGGACTCTGAAAGGTTTATAATCCATTTTAGGATTCCTATATTTTGGCAGAACACACATTTTGGATTATGCAGAAAGGGTAAAACCTTTCTATGACTTAATTAGACCTGATTTTTCACTCAAACATTGGACACAGGAACACACAGAAATTCGCTGTTCCGTACAAGCTGACATGATAGCTTCCAAACACCTACACACGTATAAATACTCCAAATTTGGTGATCCGTGTAGTCGCAGGCCATTCAGGGTACACTTATCTAACCTTCAATGAAGGCAAAATTGTATCCATTGCACACAACTCATAATTGTATACAAACGCTGAGATGTGCTTTGCATCTACTGAAAAAATTCATACTAACCGTGGGCGGAGAACTCCGCTCTGCACTGCGGAGTGTGCAGAGTTTTGTCTACTCCGTGTTCTGCGGAAAACGCGGAGTAGGCAAAACTCCACACACTCCACAGCGGAGCAGAGTTGGCCAGCCCCCGCCACCTACCCACCCTATTAACAATTAGTAAAAACTTAAAAAACTATTTAAAAGTAAATATAAATGCCTTACCTTAGCTGCAGTGTCGCCGGGCTGCCCTCTTCCTCTTCATTGTATTCTTGGTCAAAACTGCGCTGCAGAACAATATTACATCTTTAGTAGATCTTGCAAGCTTTACATCCTTCTTAAAATCATACATTTCACCCTTTGTGGGCCCCAGAGCAGTTGCTAAGTTATTTTTTTCCTTAATTTACTGTACCACCACCTTGGAACAGAAAAACAAGCTGGTTTAATTTACTGTGAGTGCGCCCCCAGAAGCTCTTGGGCGTTTGGTGGTGAATCTCTGTACACGGCAGCCATGCCGTGGGGGGCTGCAACATCCTCACAATGGAAGGAGGCCGTAGGGCGGAATTGTGTCCAGATCCACGTAGCGCTACAGTATATTAAGGAAAAGTTAACTTGTGCACTGCTCTGGGGGCCACTAAGGGTGAAATGTATGATTTTAAGAAGGATGGAATGCCAGCAAGATCTACTAAAGATGTAATATTGTTCTTTTACAGACTACAAGTCCCAGCGTGCAATAAGAAAGGAAAATACATCGCACTGAGTGAGAAGCCCACTGAGGGCAGACAATCAATTAATCTTGCAGCACTTAAGGCTAAACTGGAACTGCTTAAGAGATAGCCATTTGTCAAGAGACCTTTGAAACAGAGACAGCAGTTTTGAAACACGTTAGGTCTGAATAACAATTATCGAAGAGCAACTGTGCAAGTTTACTTCCTTGGAATAGAAAAACCGGCTGGTTTAATTTACTGTGAGTGCGCCCAGAGAAGATCTTGGGTGTTTGGTACTCAATCTATGTACACAGCAGCCCTGCTGTGGGGGGCTGCAACATCCTCACAATGGAAGGAGGCCGTGGGGCGGAACTGTGCCTGGATCCCTGTACCGGTATGTGAGAATTTGATCTGGTATATGCTGACCACTAATTATAGTGGGCACCTTGTAAAAGTCCAAACAACCCTTATTGATGATTAGGTAAAGAGAACCTTTATTGAAAGCTATCCTAGTGGTAGCTATGGAGAGCAGCCTTCAGACTAAGTCTCGAAGTAATGTAAAGCAGCTTGTTTTACCAGTCTATAACCTCCTGAATGACCAAATGAAAGAAGAACAACACAAGGTATATATATAGAATATATTTATTTATTACTAAACACTCTCTACTAACCTCTTAAGAGATTACAGAACAAGGCACACAATATAACAGTACTAGAACAACAGAAAATAGCACAATACAGAGTGGGCTCCAGGGGGAGACCAAACCATATACTAAGGAAGTTGTATAACAACCACGACTTGACTAGAGACAGTGCCTAGAGCACGTGGAATCGCTGGGACTCCAAGGAACCACCCAAGGTAGTGACACAGGCGACCCACGGCGACGCGTGCAGTGTGAGAACACAGCCACGAGCTCCGTTCAATCTTATGGGAAAGTCGCAGTTGGAATTTTAAAGTTTAAGGACACTTAGGAGAGGACTTTGAGCAAACCCTTTCAGACTTAGAAGATTCTAAGGCCAGCACCCACGTGAGCCCTGGAGTATTCATGTTACCTAACCAAGGGAAGCCAGGTGCATAGGTGTCAAATGGTGTTCGGAATCTTCGTCGTTTTCAATGGCGTGATGCTGCAAAGTGCTGCTGCCGTGAAGAGGAAAAGTGTCCGGTGTGATCCAAGCCTGAATGAAAACTAAGAAGAACCTGAAAGCAGAGGAGACAGAGTCTGGGTCACTTGCCAGTGACAGGGGCTCGGTACACGAATGCCCACCGATGTCAGGTGTTTCAGGTGCAAAGAGGTGAAGCTTGACTCTGCAGCCATGGGGACCAGGAGATGTTGACAACAACCAAGCTGTCCCACACAGGATGTAGAGTGCTTGAGTGTCAGTGTCTGAATTAAACACCAACAAGCCTTGGCAACTACAACTAACGTGGTCGGAGAAAAGATGCTTTGGTGAGGACCAGCAAGGTCCTGGAGACTTCCCAAGCAATTGGAGAGTCAGGGCACGTCCGGAATACCCAAGTAAGCCCACTGAAAGTTAAAGTTGCCTTCACAGGGTTCCACAGGCCAATTGACCAGGGATCGTGAAGGGGCCTCAAGAGGAATCACAAAATACTAGCCCACGGAATACCCGTGGAGTGTTGGCTGATAATCTTTGGTGGAATCACTGCTCGGGGTCTGGACTACAAGTAGCCCAAAGCACATATTCAGGGGTCACCAGAAAGCATATGCTTCAGCAAATGGACACAGTGCCCAGAGGTTCGGGTTGCACGGTCCCCACGAGGGATACAGGTCTCAGGTTTGCTGAACACACTAGTCAACCTCAGGGACACTTGGAAACCCCCTCCTGTATTGCAAAAGTCTTCAGAGTTCTCAGGAGCTTCAGAGTTGCAAACTGGTCAGGTGCATCTTTGGTGCCTGCATAGCAGGGGAATAACTCCTTTACTCCAAGGGAGATTCTTCAGTCATCCAGCATTGTGCAGATTGTTAAAGTACTTGGTTTCTGTAGCAGAGTTTAGTCCAGGTAATATCTGTCCTGTGGTCAGGGGTTCCTACTTTATACCCAAGGAAGGGGTGGGGCAAACTCCGGGGACCCACATAAGGGAGGTTCAGGACACAGGGGTGGCTACACTCATATCCTTTGTCCAGTTTTGCACTAGAGTAGGGGCTGATAGCCCCTGAAATTGGTTTGAGCAGGACTATGCACAGGGACACCAAATGTGCCCCCCAGTGCAGACATCAAAGCACTCTTGGAGTGCACCCACCCAGCCCCAATACACTAAAGCCTGTCTGGGAGGTGGTCACACCTCCCTGTGACAGGAAACCTATTGTCCAGCCTCCCCTGCTAGAGTTTCGGCCAGCAGCAGGAGGGAAGACGCGTGTCTGTGGCTGGCAGCATCCATCTTGTGATGCCAGGGTTGAGAAAGCTGGTACCGGGTGTACCAGTGTTGTAATATTTCTCCCTCTCGGAGGGTGGAATCATACCTCCCACACCAGTTACTGGTGTGGAGGTATGATTCCAAGGTGTTTGACACGAAACACAACAGTTTTCTGTGCAGCCGTTTTAAAGTTTGCATTTACCGCAAGGTTATAATGTCCTCGAGAGTATATGGTATGGCTGTATCACATAACAACCCCGGAGAATAGAGTCCAAAGGCTGTAGAGGGGCCCTGCTCATGCATGGGCACCCTCTCACATAAAATCCAGCACCCTGCCTTCAGGATTGGTAAGGCCTGCCATAGGGGTGACTGATAGGTTTATATGTGCAGTGAGTAGGTAGATATAGTGAACCTATATCTAAGTAAGAGGTGCATGCACCACCTTACACAGGTTACAGTAGCAGACCTGTGGTGTCAATTTGAGTGGCCTCTCGTGGGTGACATAATACATGCTGCAGCCTCTGGGAGGCATCTGGGTATATAGTATAGTATATCCTGGGTATATAGTATACCATATACTAGGGACCTACAAGGGTACCCCAGTATCCAATCTGGAGTGTACCTAAAGTACATGAACAACCAATTTGGGGAGAACGCAGAAAGACGGGGTCCCGATTAGCAGGATCTCAGTTAAACTAAGTCGCAAACCAGCAAAACACCCGGAAATACATGGGGGTAACCATGAAGTCAGATTCCACCTTCCTACACGGTACATTAAATTAAGGAAAAATTTACTTGTGCATTGCTCTTGGGCCCGCTAAGGGTGAAACGTGTGAATTTGAGAAGGATGGAATGCCTGCAAGATCTACTAAAGATATAATATTGTTCTTTTACAGACTACGAGTCCCAGCGCGCAACAAGAAAGGAAAATACATCGCACTGAGCGAGAAGCCCACTGAGGGCAGGACAATCAATTAATCTTGCATCACTTAAGGCCTACACTATCCAACACTTACCCTACTATTACACCCCCCTGGAGTTAGAATAGTAATTTTAACCCCTACACCATCCAACACTTACCCTACTATAACACCCCCCATTAAATTAAATATAATTTAATTATTATTAATTTAATGTAATTATAATTTTTATATTAATTATATTTAATTGTATTTTAAATTAATGCAATTACATGTAAATATATTTTATTAAATTAAAACTATACACTAATTTCAATAAAAAAATACTTACCAAAATTTACGTTGTAATGGTATGCGTTGTAATAGCACCTGAGTTGTAATGGCATGCGTTGTAATAGCATGCGTTGTAATGGATTAGGCGTTGTAAAAGTTTCGTTGTAATGGTATGCATTGTGTTTGTATGCGTTGTAACGTCATACATTCCCTTGCAAGATAGAGACCTTTGAAAAAGAGACAGCAGTCTTGAAACACGTTAAGGCTAAATAACAATTAACGAAGAGCAGTTGTGCAAGTTTACTCCGTTGGAACAGAAAAAATGGCTGGTTTTATTTACTGTGAGTGCGCCCCCAGAAGCTCTTGGGCGTTTGTTGCTCAATATATATATATATTACCTACTGGCGGTCGCCTGTGAGTAGTTATAATTTGGGACCTAGTTACCATAGGAAAATGACAACATTCTGATCCCAATATGTTTGGCGCCGGTTGACGAATCTTCGCGAAATTTTTAAAACTAATTCTTTGTTGATATCAGCTCCTATGTTGAAAGTTTGGGGGTGATTCGTTAAGGGGGGGGCGAAAAAACGGGGGTCCCAAAATGTGTTTTCTCCATGTTAATTTCCATAGGAAACTTTAGACAAGGCTACAGGTCGAACGGGTGAACGGAATTACACCAAATTTGGCAGGGAGAAGGGTCTTGTTCTAGGGTCTTGTTCTAGAAAGCACGATTTTGTTTATTTGGTGTAAATCCGTTCAGTAGTTTTTGAGAATTATCAAAATTTACAGATATCGATATTTGGGAATTCTGCCATCTGATTGGCTGAGGCGTTACGAGCACGAGCTTGGTGCTGATTGGCTGCGAGCGCTGCGAGTGGTTGCAACTAGGAAGTGTTGGCCAACATTTTGTGATTCTGTTGAAGCGAGTAAGGAAAAAAAGGGCAGAAAAAAGTGGGAAAGAGGAGGGTAGGAGCGCTGTGAGGTCTGTAGTGTGGTTAGGGTGTGCTGTAGATAGAGTGTGAAGCGAAGTATTTACCCCTACCGGTGTTAAAAGTGATGTTTTTTGCCCACTGTGAGATGGTGCTGAGTTCAGGTACCGGTCCACTCAGGGATGAAAGCGTGCGTGTAAACTGTGAGCTTAGTGCTGTAAACTGATGTGCTCTGGGGGCTGTAGCATACAGGCTGAAGCAAAGTATTTACTTCTACCGGTGTGAAAATGCAGTTTTGCCCACTGTGAGATGGTGCGGAGGTGAGGGCTCAGTGAACACGGCGATGAAAGCGTGTGCCTAAACTGTGAGCTGAGTGCTCTGTAGCATCCTGGCAGGAGCGAAGTATTTACCCTTACTGGTGTGAACGTGCTGTTTTTCCCATTGTGAGATGGTGGGGAGGTGAGGTGCCGGTACACGTGGGGAATAAAGCACATGCCTAAACTGTGAGCTGAGTGGTCTATAGCATACTGGCAGAACCAAAGAATTTACCCTTACCGGTGTGAAAGTGCTGTTTTGTCTAGAGTGAGATGGTGCAGAGGTGAGGTACTGCTAAACTCGGGGATGAAACCGTGTGCTTAAACTGTGAGATGAGTGCTGTAAACTGATGTGCTCTGGGCGGTGTAGCATACTGGCTGTTGTAGTATATGTGTGCAGGTGGTGTTAGTATGCTTTTAGAGTATAGCGGGAGTGGGAAGCAAAGTACTCACTGGTACCAGTCTGAAGACTCAGGGATGAAAGTGTGAGTGTAAGTCATGAGTTTATTCCTGTAAACTGATTTGCTGTGGGTACTGTAGGATACTGGTCACTGTAGCATACCTGTGTAAGTAGTGTTAGTGGCGTTTATACTATACAGGGAGTGGGAAGCGAACTACTCATCCCTATCGGTCTGCTCACTCGAATGAAGTGTTTCAGGAAGCAGGAATAAAGAAATAATCATGAAGAATATAATACAGACTATTGCAATGCCACAGAAGAAAAATGGTGAAATGAGGTGTGTTTAAAAAAGTGGCTGTTTGTAATAAAGGCATGGAGTTTGAAACTTATATAGAAAGTGTCTTTATTTAAGTGCCATAAATAGGCCCACTGGTACAAGAGCTAGGGCATCCAGCTGATGCAAAGTTGAAGCACTACTGCTGTATTCAAACGTAAGCTCCTGCATCAGTGAATTGCATATTACATGTTACAGTTGCATGTGACATAAACAATAGCTATTACACTTGAATGACTCTAAATTCTATAATTAAAATAAAGGTAGGATATGATTACCACATGTATCCTTTAAGAAAAAGAAAGAACAAAAAAAGAAATTGCAAAATGTAATCATCAAACTTTTTAGGTACCCTGGTAGTGCTTTTTTGTAGAGAAAATTATCAAAAGTAGAATAGTTTGCAATCTGTTGTACAGTAGATTCAATGTGGTGTGTGTCAGAATTGGTACTAGTTCTAATCACATTGGAACTTTGAGGATGAATACAAACATTGCGCTTCTGAGAAGCACATTCGGTATCTTTGCAGTCAAAACATGCATTATTGTCTTCAGCTGTTTCAAAAAAACATCTTTGTGTAGAGAGCTAAGGCATTGAGCTGAGACAAACTCCAACCGCTTCTGCTGTAGTCAAATCGAAGCTCCTGCATCAGTGAATTGCACATTATATGTTACTGTTCCATGTGACATACACAATAGCTATTAGATATTAATGAATCCATTGTATAATGAAAATAAACGTAGTTTATAATTACCACACTGTGCCAACCAGTTCCTAAACAAAGTCGTCTTTTTTCAATATTATTGTGAGAGGTTCTGAGTAGAGGTTGACTTTGAGTAAATTTGTGTGAAAGGGCTTTGTGAAGAACAGGGAGGCAGAGATGCGTGTGCACAAAGAATAGACGTGGTTTCTAAATGGGTGTCGGGTTTAGGCTAATTCCGGAAGTAAATAGCGTATTTGCATAGGCCATAAATCACGAATCCCTGGTTAAAGTGGAGACGTAAGGGGCAATCATGAAGATAGAGTTCAAATGTCTGAGTATACTTAGAAAGTTGCTATATGAAAGTAGTAGGATTGAAGTGCATTATCAAAAATGTAAAGGAAAAAGTAAAAAAAATGGAAAAAAAATCCATTCAAGAATAATGTGAGTTTGGAGATTCCAGTCCAGAAGTTCTTCAGAGGCTTGAGATGCCTAATGCTCCAAGAGGCTATTGTTGCCATTGTCTGAGAAAAGCGAAGCGATCCAATTCATATATTTGAAGGGACAGTAATGTTCTTCAAATGTAGGAGCGGCAATTTGAATTGGAAGGCAATCTGTGATGTTGTGAAAGGTCGCACGTTGCAGGAGATCTTTCGTGGCTGCGCAGAAATCCCATTCCTCTGCGATTCCTTTTTGCATTGCATTCGCCATTTCTCTACTGCCAGAACAATCACGTTCATGGTTTTCAAGATAATGCATTACCTGCTGGATATCGGGAGCCATTGTAGGGATGTTGGCAAGGCATACATCCATTCGCCAGTCAAATGGGCAAGTTTTGCAATCAAACAATGGTTGTACGCACGTTGCATAAGTGTAGATAAATATAATGTTGTAGCTAGGTCCGATAATAGATAGAGGCAGGATGCCGAAAAGTTTTTCTGTTTTTTTACAGAATTGATGTAGCTTGGCGTAGAGGCGTATTCTGTCGGACATAGTTGTTGCCACAGAGAGCGTAGCCATTTTTAGAAGTAGAATTAGTAGTAGGATGGCCGTAAAGAAAGCGGGAATTATGGGCACTGTTACTGTTATTCCAGAGATGATCGAATTAATGTAGTCTGGTATTAAAAGTAGAACAGTTTGAAAGTGTGTTAGAAGGCCGTAGGAGACTGTGTTAAAAAAAGTGTGCCAGACCTTGAGTGTGATATGTGTTGGAAATTGTGTAACAATTCACAAAGTGTAATTGGCGGTTCATATTTACAAGGGAGTGTATTTTACTTGAAGTTTGTGGTATCTGCAGTCAATAAATGTCTTTTGCAGAAGTGAGGGAGAGTTCTTTTCTGAGCAATAGCGCTTTTGGTTTGGTTTGTTTATTGAAATCTGTTTTCAAATGAAAAATTGAAGGCCAAGTTAAAGTTTGGGAGTCAGTTTGTGTGGGTGGGAATAGACAATGCCACAGAAAGTTACTCTGTTTGAAACAGTAAGGACATGCGGTGTGCCAGCTCACATTCCGTAGGAGTGCATGTTATTGAGAAGCAGATAACTGCCGTAGGAAAGCTGTGTGAATGTTAGTCTGATTGTGGGAGTTGGTGTTCTTTTAAGAAAGGACGCAAGGTTGGGGACTGTAAGCTTAGAAGCGCTGTGTAGTTGACATTCTTGAATAGTAATAAATGACTGTCATTGTGGGAAAAACTTCTGTATGCTCTTTAAGACAGTGATATGTAAATGGGAGAAACCACTGCTTGTGAATAAACGTGCTACCTTATATAATCACATACAATATGACAAACAACATGTGCACCTAGCAGACACAACGACACTACATACTGAGGGAAACCTGGATAGCCATGTACACAAATGAAACATGGCATGGCACCTCTGCCTCATAATGCAGAATGCGGGAAGAGATGGGAGCAAAGTATATGCGAAGGTGGTAAGTAATGATCGATTATAAAAGTATATAATGCAAAGTGTTGAGGGGATGATCCGGACAGAGTTGAGTATGCAGAGCACAGACATGTACATGTCAACATACAATTATGGTCTATTGAGTGAAGTGGAAAGTGGACAGGACCATGATAGTACAGTCAGTAGGGAACATTATGGAATGGTAGTGGAGAGGTGTGGCTCACTGGTTAGAGGCGGCAGACCTGTAAGCAGAGAACGGCCCGGGACCAGGGTTCAATTCCCGACGTGGCAGGGTCTTGGACCAGGGGTCAACGGACTCGATAATTCTCGACTCAGTGCCTACTCTAACCAGAGAACACACTCGGTAACTCTGGGCATTAAGCTTGCCTCATCTCTACAACGGCCCCCCACAGACGCTGGGGATGCCTGGTTTCACCCTGGAGATACCCAGAAAGGGACCATCTCACAGGGAAAACCAGGACGAGTTCCCCAGCGGTCTACAGCGCCAGGACACTCGGGTAGAGTAACAGTGCGCTTTACAAGAATCCCACATTTATATATGCCCCCCACCCTAAATATTTAGGGTAGTGGGCTGGCTCGGCGTACGCAAGGCTATCGTAGGGATTTGAAGAAGAGGCACGTTTCTCTGGGTGTGGCTTTCTTCCAGATTAGCGAACATGTCTGCCAGGTCTGCTCAGCTTACACTGCCACGAGGCTGACGCAGTGAGTGAAGGTGGCTGCGTGAATGATGCTTACAGCGTGCTGGTATCTATAAAGCGTAATGGCCACTGCAACGCATATATGCTCCTCAGTTCACCTTTCAACACCGCCGTATGCGAAAGAGGGCCCACCACCTGCCAGCGGAAGTTCCTGGGCCGAGGTCTCCAAGCTCGGAAGGCTCCTGAGATTAACGCTGGGTACCGCGACACAGGCACACAGCGCCCAGCCTGAGGCCCAGCACCATGGAGTGCTCTGTATACTACTAACACAGTAGTCCGACAGGTACCAACAGTGGAATGGTGTTTTTGATACCAAAGTGGGCGATGCTAGAACTGTATCTGAGAGTGGAGATCAAGGTACTCCCTTCGACTAGGTATAAGAAAGCCTATGTCCAAACAGTGGAATGGTGTGTTGAACCCACAATGGATGATGTTAGAACTCTATCTGTGAGTGGAGATGGAGGTACTCCCTTTGACCGGGTGCAACCAACTCTAGGTCCCAACAGTGGAACGGTGTCTTGATCCCACAATGGACGATGTTAGAATTGTATCTCAGAGTGGAGATGAAGGTACTCCCTTCAACCAGCTGCAACCAACTCTAGGTCCCAACAGTGGATTGGTGTCTTGATCCCACAATGGACGATGTCCGATATTACCTGCTGCTTACTTTTGTCAGAAGTTTGTGTGTTGAGGTTCAGTACAGTCTGTGCTTCCATAGCTAACTGCTGCACATGATTATTGGGCTTGGTTGACAGTAGTTGGTGGAGTATACTGTGGTACAGCAGGTGCGAACAGTAAAATGGGGTCTTGATTGTATGATTGAGGATGTCATAAGTTAAAGTCTGTGATGATTTCTGTGTACCCTCTCTGATCAAGTGCAACCAACTCTGTGCTTTCAAATCAAACGGTATTTTGGTGTGAGGTGTTAATGACCACTGCATCTGGTCTAGACTGTGGTTCGCAGGGTTCACAATTTAGATTGTGTGGTGATTGTTTAATTACAGAATCCAGTAGTTAAGTAATTAGAACGTATATATTGAAACATACACAATATTGTTTTATTAGAACATTGGAATGTTGGGAGCTCCATTGAAAACAATGGATTAGCTCTGTTCTTAAAATGGCTTGTATAAGCATGGAGCTCCAATATTGTAAAGTTTTTTTATTCACAGCTCAGGCTGTGAAGAAATGCTTTAGGGAGCCTGAAGGGATTCCAATCCTCTTGGCTCTCTTAAGGCTTTGCTTTATTTGTTAGAACATTCGACAGTGAACAGTGTAGACTGTGGACAGATGAAATCCCAATTCAAATTGTTTTGATTTATTTATTGTAGAATTTTATGTAATTTATGTTGTTGTATTTTGTAAAGAGGGAGTGAGCAAAACTATTGATGGTTTTGTGTGTGAGTACTGCCTTCAATTAACAATGCAGACAGTAGTGTTCACAATTCAGATTGAGTCGCTAATGTAGATGATGCAGTCCTGTAAGAGAAGAGATTGCTGTAGTGTGCTCTGTCTGCACCATTTATACGCATCATTGCAGGTTCCACACACGTTTTCTTTGCTTTGTGTATTGCAAACTGTAAAGCACAATTCAATGCCACGTGGTTGTTGGCCCATACTGAACGCTCTCTCTGGCCTGTACTGCAGACTTCAGTATTCACATTTGACATTGAGTCCGTATTGTAGATGATGCAGTTCAGTATGAAAAAGCATTGCTCCAGTGAGCTCTGTCTACACCACTCATATGCATCATTGCAGGCTTTGCACACGTTGTTTTGCTTCGCGTATTGCAAACTGTAGAGTTCAAGTCAATGCCATGTGGCTGTGAGCCCTTGCGGACTGCTCTCCCTGGCCTACACTGCAGATAGCAGTGTTCACAATTGAGATCAAGTTGATATTGTAGATGAGGTAGTCTTGTAGGAAAAGACATTGCTCCAGTGTGTACTGTCTGCACCACTCATATGTATCATTGCAGGCTCTGCACACATTTTTTTTGCTGCGTGTATTGCAAACTATAGAGCTCAAGTCAATGCCACATGGTTGTGGGCCCTTGCTGAACGCTCTCTCTGGCCTATACTGCAGACTTCAGTTTTCACAATTGAGATCGAGTCGTTATTGCAGATGAGGTAGTCCTGTAAGAAAAGACATTGCTCCAGTGCGTACTGTCTGCACCGCTCATATGCATCATTGCAGGCTCCACACAAGTTTTGTTTGCTTTGTGTATTGCAAACTGTAGAGCTCAAGTCAATGCCACATGGCTGTGGGCCCTTGCTGAACGCTCTTTCTGGCTTGTACTGCAGAATTCAGTGTTCACATTTGCAATTGAGTCGGTATTGTAGATGATGCAGTCCTATAGGAAAAAACATTGCTCCAGTGTGCTCTGTCTGTACCACTCATACGCATCATTGGAGGCTTTGCACACTTTTCTTTGCTTAGTGTATTGCAAACTGTAGAGCTCAAGTCAATGCCATGTGGCTCTGGGTCCTTGCTGACTGCTCTCTGTGGCCTACACTGCAGACAGCAGTGTTCACAATTGAGATTGAGTCGTTATTGTAGATGATGCAGTCCTGTAGGAAAATACTGTGCTCCAGTGCGCTCTGTCTGTACCACTCATATGCATCATTGCAGGCTCTGCACATGTTTTCTTTGCTTCGCGTATTGCAAATTGTAGTGCTGAAGTCAATGCCATGCAGCTGTGGGCTCTTGCTGACTGCTCTCTCAGGCCTACACTGCAGATAGCAGTGTTCACAATTAAGATCGAGTTGATATTGTAGATGAGGTAGTCTTGCAGGAAAAGACATTGCTCCATTGCGTACTGTCTGCACCATTCATATGCATCATTGCAGGCTCCACACACGTTTTGTTTGCTTTGTGTATTGCAAACTGTAGAGCTCAAGTGAATGCCACGTGGCTGTGGGCCCTTCCTGAATGTTCTTTCTGGCCTATAGTGCAGACTTCAATGTTCACATTTTACATTGAGTCGGTATTGTAGATGATGCTGTCCTGTAGGAAGAGACGTTGCTCCAGTGCGCTCTGTGTGCACCACTAATACGCATCAT
Source organism: Lissotriton vulgaris (assembly GCF_964263255.1). Classification (NCBI taxonomy): domain Eukaryota; kingdom Metazoa; phylum Chordata; class Amphibia; order Caudata; family Salamandridae; genus Lissotriton; species Lissotriton vulgaris. The sequence continues at coordinate 1,580,618,677 of NC_141689.1, read as the reverse complement.
TGCAGGCTCTGCACACGTTTTGTTTTCTTTGTGTATTGCAAACTGGAGAGCTCAAGTCAATGCCATGTGGCTGTGGGGCCTTGCTGATTGTTCACTCTGGCCTACACTGCAGACAGCAGTGTTCACCATTGAGATTGAGTCTCTATTGTAGATGAGGTAGTCTTGTAGGAAAAGACATTGCTCTTATGCGTACTGTCTGCACCATGCATAGGTATCATTGCAGGCTCCGCACACGCTTTTTTGTTGCTTCAATTATGACACACTGGGCAGCTCAAGTCACCTTACGTAGGTGTAGGTCGTTGCTGACCGCTCTCTGAGGCCAACACTGCAGACAGCAGTGTTCACAATTCAGATTGAGTTGCTATTACAGATGATGCAGTGTTGATGGCAACAGATATCGCTCCTAGTACGACCTGTCTACAGCACGCATTATTGCTGCATGTGCACATGCTGAATGCTTTTGATGTGGCTATGTGAGTGCACTAGAACTGATGGTACGTTTATGATATAATCTTTTTGTGTATTATTTCAGATCTATTGATTGTGTGTCAGTATACCACAAGTTGTGGTTCTTTTACAATAGAATTATTTCTGTATTATTTCACATCTACTGTCCCTACCTTACTGCAGCACAAATGATTGATTCTTTTAATTTGAATCTCTGTATGTGAGGCAATGATTACTGTTGTAGTTGATGCTAGCAGCAACCATTCCCTGAGGGCTGGTTTGCACTCTCCCCACACGCATCCAGCACAGACGTCACTGGATATGTGAAACTGGTAATAAAAAGACGTCAAGCGCACGTGCCCATACCCACTTTCACTATCTATCTGTGTCCGTGTGTTCATTATCAATGCATGTTACTGTCTCTGGGCCAGACTATATTACGTTGTGCTGTGGACAGCGTATGCAACCATGTTACCTCAGGTATTCGAGAACATTTTCGTAATGTAGCTTTTAGGTGTATGGCTATCACAGGTGGAAGACTACTTTACAGAGCATGAATATTGATGAAAATGATGGTTACATATTGTGTGTAGTGTAAGATACGTGTATATTGTAAAAAGTTTAGAAAAAAGCTCTCTAAGCAGAAGAGGTGTGTTTCATTAAATGCAATACAGATATTGACTACAATGGGTGGCGTTTTCGAACTGTTACAATGTAAAATGTTATGAACTAATGAGATTTTTTATTTTTATGGTCACATGGCAATCGCGTAGCCAGTGCGCAATGTGATCGCACTCGATGTGATTTTGAGAAAATATATTTACTATAATATAAGTTTATTACAGTTATAAATATATAACTGTTTAAAATATTTTTAATTATCACTTGCTCTCATATACACTTTAAAGTTATTTAGATATAGTTTTGACACAAAAAAATGAGGGATATTGTACGTTTATGACGTAATACAGTGCATGGAAAAAAACGACACAGGGTTCTGGCTTTTTCCCAGTAAGGCTGAGCCAAATATAACAAAAGAACAATACAGTGGCCAATACTGGACCTGATTTAAAATATTCAGGTACTAACCTTTATGAATGAAACATAACGGTCCGTTTTTGTCTTACGTCACTAGTTAAATATTTATTTTCTTCACTAGTTGAGCATTTCAATTTTAAATCATGTCAGAGAATATTTATGCATGTACAAACAATTATAAGACTAAACATATCAAAAACGGCAACTTTACACATATTTACAAATGCTACACATCCTACCTACAACATTCATATTTCACTCACACAACTATACATAAAAGCAACAATGTGGCCCTTTGTCAAGAAAATCTAAGTACTTGAGCCTTATAGATGGTATTATTTCTCTAGATTTATATTTCAATTTTTTTGCAACTATATATATTGAAAACAGATTCTTGTTTTGAAAAATAAATCCTTTTAGTATTTGAAATTGACAAAGAGTCCAGTCAAATCAGGTCAGGTCAGGTCGACGCATTTCAAACCCCTGATTGTGGGGTTCTCATCAGGACCAACATTTTCTACAACAAAAACAAAACAAGTAATTAAAAACGTCAGCTAGGACTAAGTCAGATTAAAGTGAACATGCCACCTATCGGCAAAACCACCATACCTTGTGAATATGGTCTAACACCAATGACCAAAATAATCGTGGTGGATAACCATCAGTTTCCAAAGTCACGCTAGACAGGAAAAACACAACATAAAACTTTATGTCACAAAGTTTGTTTGAAATGGGTCTATCGAGTATTTACAAAACTCACCTTTGTGATTGAAAGAGGCCGTTTTACCTAATGGAGCAAAGAAGCATAACATTTCAAAAACTATGTGTGGGCAATGGTTGAATGCTGCCGAAGCATGCAAAACATTTTTTGGAATAACAGCTTACCGGGCAATTTGGACGGCTTCGGATTGAACGCCCGTCTAGTTTTTCGATTATGCGAATTTAGAGTTCCACCTGAAAAGGAGGAATGGGAGGGTAAACCACTGTAAAAAGGCTCAGACGGCGCAGAGCGGAAATCTCGTAAACGCAGTTTGTCCTTACCTTCGCCGGAATCGCCGGTAGCGTCTCACATTGTTTGGCAAGATTACGCAACAAATGTAGTCCTTCTTCAGAATTTAGCCGGAAGAATGGTGTGATCACGTGACCACGGGGACACGGAACGTTTTGACATTCATCAGTGATGTCATCAGTGATGTCATTTGATATGTCATCAGGGATGTCATCAGTGATGTCACTGACCATGTAATGAATGATGTAATATGTGACATCATCAGCAGTGGATTGCAGGTGCGCAAAATATAGTTAGTACAACAATGGTTTTTTAAATGCTAATTCCTAACTATTTAAGGCCTGAAACCTATGTTTTTTTAAGTGAATTTGCAAGGTTTTTAAAATGCTAATTCCTAACTATATAAGGCCTGAAACCTATGGTTTTTTAAGTGAATTGGCAAGGTTTTTTAAATGCTAATTCCTAACTATATAAGGCCTGAAACCTATGGTTTTTTAAGTGAATTTGCAAGGTTTTTTAAATGCTAATTCCTAACTATATAAGGCTTGAAACCTATGTTTTTTTCAGTGAATTTGCAAGGTTTTGTAAATGCTAATTCCTAACTATATCAGGCGTGAAACCTATTTTTTTTTCAATAAATTTCAAAGGTTTTGTAAATGCTAATTCTATTAGCGGATAACGTTTATATATGTTATTATCCTTCTGGGACAACCTGAGCAGCCATCTTGTTTCTCAGGAGAAGTGAGGCACAAGAGAGCACAAAGCAAGAGTGGAAAACACAAAAAGGGGGCAGGGTTGAGACCCCCTGACCCCCTAGCCCTTCTCACGGGGTCCCAGAAGGACCACCAAGTGCAAAAAAAAAGTATTTATTTTTTAAATCGCGGGGTACGCACACGGTACGCGTACCATACGCGTACGGTGCGCGTACCTAGCGATTTTTTTTTTTGCCCTTGGGGGTCCTTTTGGGACCCCCTGAGAAGGGCTAGAGGGTTGGGGAGTCTCTATCCTGCCCCCTTTTCGTGTTTTCCACTCTTGTTTTGGGCTCTCTTGTGCCTCAGTTCTCCTGAAAAACAAGATGGTGGCCAACACTTCCTGGTTTGGACAGTTTGGAATGTTGACAGTCGACTGCCAGCCAATCAGAAACTCGCTTGTGCACGTAAGGGTACGCGCACGTACGCGTACGGTACGCGTACGGTGCGCGTACGGTGAGCGAATATAGATATATCATTTGCTCAGATTCAATTTTCTCAACAACTACTGGAGCGATTTTCACCAAACATAGGAAAGGCACATCTTCATACCAGGCCCTACCATTTTGCCAAGTTTGGTGTAATTCCATTCAGCCGTTCAGGCTGTAGCCGTGTCTAAAGGTCCCTATGGAAATTAACATGGGGAAAACACGTTTTGGGACCCCCCTTTCGGCCCCACTTGACAAATCACCCCAAAACTTTCAGGGAAGGAGCGGAGCGAAGCTGGCCAAAATTCTGGAAAATTACACACAGATTCCTCAATCGGCGCCAAAGTTATTCCCAATAGAATGTTGAGTGCATATAGATATATAATTTCCTCAAATTTAATTTTCTCAACAACTACTGGAGGGATTTTTACCAAATATAGAAAAGGCACTACTGCATACCTGTCCCTACCATTTTGCCAAGTTTGGTGTAATTCCGTTCAGCCGTTCGGGCTGTAACCGTGTCTAAAGGTCCCATAGAAAATGCCATTTGAAAATTTTCAAATTCAATTTTCTCAAGAACTACTGGAGGGATTTTCACCAAACATAGCAAAGGCACATCTGCATACCAGGCCCTACCAGTTTGCCAAGTTTGGTGTAATTCCATTCAGCCGTTCGGGCTGTAGCCGTGTCTAAAGGTCCCTATCGAAATTAACATGGGGAAAGCACGTTTTGGGACCCCCCTTTTTTCTCGGCCCCCGCTTGACGAATCCCCCCGAAACTTCCAGGGAAGGAGCGGAGTGGAGCGAAGCAATTGTAAGGAAAATTACACGCAGATTCCTCAATTGGCGCCAAAGGTATTCCCAATAGAATGTTGGGGATTGAGCTTGGAAAAAAAATGATATGGGTCACCTTAATCTTTCTTCCATGTCTACAACAATTTGGCCAGTGATGTAGAATTTGTCAAAGACAACAAAGACAGAGACCTGGCTGAGGAAATCTGGGTAGTCCGAAGGAGGTGTTGCACCTGATTCCAGGTAGAATGTTCTAATTTCTTACATTAACTGTCTTCAATGAAGCCTAGCCTTGTTCTGTGAGAGCAATCTATGTCTCCTTATGTAAATCTGAATGTTGCTTCTAAAAATACCCACACATTAATTTGTTTGAGCTGCTTTTATTCTTTCGCTATGCCTGGAACATCTAAAATAACTTGTGATTTTATGTTAAAGTCAGAGTTTCAATTTGAAGCTACATGCTAATAAAATTATTAAAGCTTATTTCGAAGAAGTCCAACATCTAGAGCTCCTGATCAAAATAACTTCCAAGAGAAATAACTAAATCTCGCAGAGGTCTTCTTTGCAGTGTTGACTATCGAAAAATAAGCTTAGGTAAACAGATTTTTGGGGGGAAATATTTGGCAATAGCAGGGCAACTTTGTGTGTGTTGTCCTACAAAGAAAAGCTCTTACTGAAGCAATATATCGGCCTAAAAAATTATGGAAGTTGTAAGTACGGCCCCTTTGCTAAACAGACTGCATTAGCAGGGTTAAGGTATATCATCAAGGATGGGTTTTATGAAAATGAATCAAAATATGACGTTTGTTTTGTAAGTGGCGAACATAAAAGATATAAACAGAAAAAGTTTTCCGATAAAGAATACTTTTAAACAAAGGGTCAGAATTTACATTCCATGTTTCAGAAGGCCTATGTACACACACCTCTTTACATTGAGAAGAAAAACAGCCATAAATATATGCTATCATAAAAGCAAATGAAAACAAATGATGGCAAGGGCGAATAGTATATAGTTCTGAAACTTTATGATAGGCTTGGGCATCCAAACAGCATGCAGGTGCTAAACAAATAGGCCATAAATCAGCTAGTAAACTTTTGCTCTGCCAGCGAAGTAAATACATCAAAGAACATTTACTGACTATAAGTAACAAGCTGCACGTCATGTCAACATGTCATAACAGCAGTCTAACATGATGACCATCATGAAAGCTTACCAGGAACACCAGTGGCACATTACAACTGCGGGGAATGAGATTTTAATATCTTTTATGATCAATTTGATAACTTATCTCATTCGTCAATTTTGGATCGGTTGATTTCTGTCATTGAGTAAAAGACAGCCTCTGCATAGGTTAGATAAACCCCATTAACTGACGCCACTCTGAAGAACTACTTACGACTGATAAAATTTAAAAGGTTTAATATAAAATTAAGAAAAGTTGCATATACAATCCTCTCAGGATCAAATTCATCAAATATACAGGAACCAATAGGAACATATATTCCCTAAAGAACCTCAGTCTACAAACGAATACAATTAAAGTCAGTTCCAAAATCAGCAAATTAAAAGCATCGATATGAAGTGGTTCTTCTGCGTCATCTACAGAAAGAGAAAAATAATCAAGTTAAATCTGTCCCTACTCTATACTAGGTGACATCCCTACTTCGCAAGTTTCTAGAACCCTAAAAGGGTGTCAGCAGTTTGACTCCCTAAGAAGTTCAAACTCTCTTAGCCTCTAAAGGTAACTTAAGTTTAAGAAGCAGTACCCTCTCTGCCTACCCATCCGATCTCTTCTAAGGGTCCTCGGCCTACTGCTCCCTTGCGCTCTGATCTCTCTCAGCGCATCTGCTCAAGTCATCTGCTCTTTCTAACTTCCCTCTCTCTGTTCTCGCTGAGCTCTTGCTATCTTCTCCCCGGGGTGCTGTCCCTAAAATACACAATCACAGTGTGAGTGGAACGCCCCTTCGACGCCCACCACGGACTTTCCCCGTGAGGTCATCTTCTAGCTCTTTCCATGGCTTCGTCTCTTCGCCGTCCGTTAAGTTGACCTTTCTCCTTAGACGCCATCTTCGTCTTCTTGCTGGTGACTTCATTCAACTTTACCTTTGACATTTTCGAAGTAAAATCTATCAACTTATCAGAACTTTCATACTTTACAGCTGTACTTTAACCTCATTTGGTCCTGTGAATGGTCATTTCAAAACAAGACTCAAATTCCTATCGCCTCCTCTCATGTTTGGGCAATAAACCTCGTTCGACATTTGTCACCTTAAATCTAACAAGAACTAGACTCTTCGGCTCGCACCTTCAAGTGAAGGCTATTCACGACTCCTGTGAGCCCACTAAATTACCAACAGCGGACTACACTCCTGCGAATCCTTGGTCAGTCAGGTTATAATCACAAATGACCTAAAACCCTTCTAACATTCCTACAAACTTCTTCTACACAGTATAACCTTTAACATACATTTATATACGATCGCATTTAGCAAATCTCTTGCTTATATGTGAATACATTTTACATAGAATACAATTACGTAGAATATAAACCTCATACATAGAATATAATTTACATTCTCATTTGTTACTTCGTTATGTGTATGCTCTCTGCACATTTCTCCATGTTACATTTCTCGCCGTTTCTGCATTTCAAGTTACATACATACATGAATTTCACTTTGCACGTTCTTCTGTTCGTGAGCATTTCTACACATTTTTACATTAGCCCACCACGTAAACGGGCCTTCTAAATCTAATGCATTCCAAAGTGAATACAATTACGTTTCCTATATCACTTTAGTCACATCTGTTAACTTTATACCATAAGCGTCAACTTCACGTTCGATATACATTTCATTCCTTCGTTTATATGATATACCTCTAAATATGACTCGGATATACATTTTATTCAAATTGCGCTCTCTCAGTTCCCCCCTTTGATGACTTTTAGGAGTCATCACTAATTGCAATTTGAATAACACCTTTAAACAGAACTAGTTACATCATTTCCCCTTTTCATCATTTCAAGTGCTCTCAAGCTTTTATACTGTTGATCTTGTAAAGCAGCTAATCTCCTTTCTTGTTCTCTCATAGACCTTTGTAACCGGTTCGTCCTATACCATTTATATAGTTTTACTAATCCTAACAATGTGATTATACAAATTAATACTATTAATACAGGTTTTAATATGTACCATACTATACTTTTACCAAGGTTGGCAAACCAACTTCCAACCTTTCCTACTCCATTACCTACTTTTTCCCAAACATTTATTTTTGTCATATCTTCAATTTCTTGATGAATCTGTGTAATGTTTCTTATGACCTTCTCAAGTGGTTTTGAATTATCAGGAATATAAGTACAACATTCCTGGACCTTCAAAGCCTTGCAAACTCCGCCTTCTTTTGCTAATAGCACATCAAGAGCAAGTCGATTCTGAAGAACCATTGCTCGAATCGATTGCATCTCACCTTCTATTAGCATTAATGACCTTGCAGTACTTGCAGATAATCTATCTACGACTGTAGCTAGTCTCCTGATCTTAACATCGTTAAGTATTAAACCTAACATAGGAAACATCGCTCCAAATACGTCTCCTACTACTTCTGCATCTCCTACTTCTCTTTTCGTTCTTGTCGAAGCCTTTCCTTCTATGATCGCTAAATCCTTTGCATGGTATATTTTGGGGAAGACAATTGCCAAGTAACACGAACCATACCAATTGTCAGGCAGTTTTACATAGGCATTTCTCCCGCATACAAAATATACATTAGGAATCACTTGCATCTCCTTCATGAAATCCTTCGTGTAGTACTCTAATCGAAAAGCATGTTCGCAATTTACTTCACCTACAAATACACTCTCATAATATGTCTTGCTTCGAGTTAAACATAACTTTCCTTTCTGCGTTCTATCCAATGCTATTGGACCATTGCTACCTTTCTTTTTATGTGCCTTCTCTTCTTCGGTCCAATCAGTTTTCCACTGTCCTGACATTTTTAGAATCTTCTGCCTTCTGTATCGGTCATCTACTTGTCCTATGAACTTTTTCTCAATCTCTGACACTTTGCAAGTCAGATTATTTCTGCGTGCGTATGATGTATCTAGTGTATCCCAAGGAAGGAAGAATTTAGCTAGTCTATCCTCCTTTTTGTAATAGTCCCACTTATTCATTTGTTTATAATTCGGAACTTCAGGCAGTACCGAATCATAATTTGAAAAGTAGTACTCAAATCCTTCTCTACCATAAAATATACTAAGCAGTAAACTACATGTTATCCCATAAGTCAATGGGAGATGATGATATCTAATGCCCTCGTCTACAGAAGCCGGCAATTGCATACAAACATAGCAATCTTTGGCCTCCATGGCATCGATATATTCGTATAACAGTTTAGCATATGCGTTTGACCTAAAGTTTCCCTGTGACTCGTCTACATGTAATCTACGAGCTTCGTCTACCAGTAACGCTTTTTCACAAATAACATTGCTCTCCTTTGTCTTCCCATCAAGAGCAGGTTTCAAAGTCGTTACAGGCTTTACATCTGCTATTTCTTTATCGGTTTCATGTCCTATTATGTATGATATTGTCACTACTGTAATTATGAGAAATATTACTACAGCTATAAGTGTACCTATTATACATTTAGCTTTTCTGTTTGGGTTGCCGTTCTCCATGTTGTCAAAAACAGCGTAACTCTTTCTTTTGCGAAAAAGTTTTTCAGTTCAGTCTTTGGGTTGCTTTATTTTCTTCTCAGTTTGTAAAGTGCTCTTTATCAACAAAAGTCTCTTTTTCGCAACAATGTCTCTTTATTTTTAACAACAGACAACCCTAACCCTTCTCCGTCCTCTAAATGTAATCCCTAATTTTATTCTTCTTTCCACTCGGCGCTAGGTTATCTTCTTCTTTATAACTTATATACAAAAGTCTTTATACATCAACAATTATTCTCGTACCTGCCGCTCTCGCAACAAGTTCCAATAATTCAAAACGAATGACTTTTTCTTCTTCTTCTGGAATTTGATGACCAAATGTTGGAAATTGTAATCTGTTTAGCACTAAATCTTTGATCTGACTCAAGTATGGGGGTATGAGAAGTGTGAAAGTCAGTAATCCCTCAGTCTCGAGTCCAGGAGTCAACATCCATATCTCCACTGCCACAAATGGATCGAGATCGATTACCTTCACGTTCTTCACTCTCCCAGATTTCTGTCCCCAAGACATCTGATAGATAAGTCCACTCTGGGGTGGCGTACCTTCTGCAGGGCACACGTACCCTTCTCGATCTTCTTGGACTCTCAGTTCCTGAGTCTGTAGTTTCCTCTTCTTGGTCTGATTCTTCAGAGATCGGGACAAGAGTTTTCTCCTGTTGTGTCTTTAAGCTTGGCCTCCTTCTTCTCTCTGGCCAGCTGGCTTCGTCACTCCTTGTCCTCCTGCTCCTTGTTCTTGGACCCGTCTCCTGGTCACTCTCAGCTTGTTCAGTATCTGATTCAATCTCCCAGTTACTTTCTTCTCCTGAGGCGACTTCGGTCTCACTAGTGTCCTGACCTTCGTCGACCTGTTCTGTCACAGTCTCAGCCTCTTCGATCACCTCTACAGCTTGGCTTTCCCCCTCTGTGGCTTCTCCGCTTTCTGCTGGATTCTCATCCGAGAGAGGAACTGTTTCTTCTAGAGGTGTTGGCACTCTTCGAGTGTGTGAAGCATGTATCCAATTTGGCAGGCCTCCACACTTCACTGCAGTGTTCGTAACAAGTATGACTTGAAATGGTCCTCGCCAACGCACGTCTAAGCAGTTCTTCCTGACATGCTTTTTCACCAAAACCCAATCCCCCGGACTCAGGTCATGGCACAAGTCTTGTGCTGTTGGAACCTCTGCAGCCTGGACCTGGAGGGACACAGAATTAATGGCATCAGATAGTCCCTTGCAGTAGTCCAAGATCAAGTCGTCTGTGATGTTCAATAACGCTGCAGTCAGAACCGATGGCAATCTCATAGCTCTCCCCATTAGCACTTCATGTGGAGAGAGACCTGTTTTTCTATCTGGTGTACTACGTATGCTCATAAGAACCACTGGTAGTGCGTCTGGCCAACTCAGGGATGTTGATGAACAAACTTTGGCAAGTCTGGACTTAATTGTGCTGTTGATTTGCTCTACAATCCCTGAAGCTTCTGGTCGATAACTGCAATGGAGCTTCTGATCGATACTCAAAGCTGAGCACAACATCTTCACTATTTCGCTGTTGAAATGAGTTCCTCTGTCCGATTCCAAAGAGGATGGCACCCCAAACCTCGGTATCAACTCTCTAAGTAACAGTTTTGCTACTGTAAGTGTATCACATCTACGTGTAGGGTAAGCTTCAACCCATCTAGAAAATATACAGACAATCACTAAAACATATCTAAGTTTGTTGCATTTAGGCATTTCTATAAAATCAAGCTGCATTCTATTGAAAGGCCCCCCAGACCTCCCAATGTGACTCAATGTGACTGGTGTTCTCTTTCCTACGTTTAGTTGCTGACAGATCGCACATCGCTGACATACTGCTTCTGCCGCTACTCTAAATTTAGGATTAAACCACGTTTGTCTGAATACTCTCACCATGGCATCTCTACCTATGTGTGCTGATCCATGCAATTTCCTTGCCATTGGACTAACAAGTTCATTTGGTAAAACTGCTCTCCCATCGGCGGAGATCCAAAAGTTCATCTCACTTTTTATACACCCAGCTGTTTCCCAGCCCTTTTTCTCATCATCTGGTGCATTCTCCTGAACACTCCTTAGCTCATCCCACGTATCTACAGTGTCTAACAACATTGTCAAATCAGTTCTTTCTTGGATTCCCCCCACTTTCACATCCGTGTGAGAATATCCTTGTTCTGCGCAGTAACGCGCTACTTCATCCGCATAGCGGTTACCTTGTGACACAAAATCCACGCCTTTTGTATGCGCAGCACATTTGACTACTGCGATAGCTGTCGGGCCTTGCAATGCCTCTAACAATAATCTCACGAATTCTCCATTCCTAATGGGAGAACCCGAGGAGGTCATATAACCTCTTTGAGACCATAACTGCCCGTAATCGTGAACTACCCCGAAACCATACTGGCTATCGGTGTATATGGTGACTCGAATTTTGTTACCTGCTAAACAGGCACGCGTCAAAGCAATAATTTCAGCTACCTGAGCGGAGTGTACTCCTTCCAGGCAGGCGGCTTCTACGACTCTGGTAATTGTACAAACTGCATAAGCTGCTCTCAGCTGACCAATATCGTCTCTTACGCATGAACCATCAACAAAGAAAATTTCATCAGGGTCAGTCAATGGCTCATCTACGATATCGGGTCTCGGTTTGGTGCATAGTTCAGTCACATCAAGGCAGTCATGATCTGTACAGATTTCATCATCCACCTCATTTGGAAGTGGCATCAAAGTTGCAGGATTCAAGACGGAGCATCTTTTCAGGGTCACATTCTCGGCAGCCAGTATGACTTGCTCGTAGCGTGTGAGCCTGCTATTCGTCAGATGCTGAGTCTTAGTCCTGGTCATTAACAATTCCACAGAATGCTGTACGTACACCACTAACTGATGTCCCATCACCACACTTTCAGATCTTTCAATGCTGACACCCGTTGCAGCAACGGATTTGAGACATCCGGGCAACGCTGCGGCTACTGGATCTAATGTAGCCGAAAAATACGCTACTGGCCTACGCGCATCTCCATGAATCTGGGCCAAAACTGCTAAAGCGCATCCCTCTCTTTCGCAGCAGTAAAGCAAAAATGGTTTTGTGTAATCAGGCATTCCTAAAGCCGGGGCGCGACATAAGTCCTCCCTCAGCTGCAAAAACGCCATCAAACAGTCTTTGTCCCATGGTACCGGATCACTCACTCCTTTGTGCGTCAGCTGTAATAACGGCTTTGCCTTTAGTGAGAAGTTGGCTATCCACTGTCGACAATAACCGACCATGCCTAGGAACATCCTGACCTCTCTTTGTGTTGTAGGCGCGTTCATTTTCATAATCGCCTCTATTCTGTCTGGAGACACCTTCCGTTTCCCCTTTTCAATCCTGTGGCCCAAGTATTGCACTTCGGTAAGACAATATTGCAATTTACGTGGAGACACCTTATGCCCGTTCTCGGCCAAGTGATTTAACAAGGTGATGGTGTCTACTCTGCAAGCTTCTTCTGTTTCTGACGCAACTAGGAGGTCGTCTATGTACTGGACTAGAACTGAGTTCTTGGGCAGTACTAGACTTTCAAGATTTCTCTTTAATAGCTGGTTAAAAATAGATGGGCTTTCTGTATACCCCTGAGGGATACGACACCATGTTAAAACGCGATCTTCCAGCTTAAAAGCGAAAAGGTACTGGCTCTCTTCATCTAAAGGAATCGAAAAGAAAGCCTGGCACAAATCTATCACGGTGAACCATTCAGCTTGGAACGGTATCTGAAATAATATCACTGATGGATTCGGTACCACTGGACAACATGAGACAACAATATTATTAATCTTTCGAAGATCCTGCACTATTCTGTATTTTCCACTAGGCTTCTGCAAACCCATAATCGGTGAGTTACATGGACTACCCACGATCTCCTTCAGTATTCCCTGTTTAATCATGGATTCGATCACAGGCTTTATTCCTGCAATCGTCTCTGGTGTCAACTTGTATTGTGGTGTTCTTGGATACTCGGCATTGGGTCTTACCATGATCTTTACTGGTTCTACTCCCTTGATTAATCCTATTTCTTCTCTAGTAAAATCCCACACCTCAGCTGACACTTTCTCCCTCAAATCCTGTGGAAGCTCCTCCACTGTTAAGGTAGGATATAATTCCACGCATTCCTGCGAATTTACAACTTTAAAATCGGCATCTTCATCATTGGTCTGCACTTCTACTCCTTCAGGTGTGCAATGTATTGTGCAATTTAGTTTACACAACAGATCTCTTCCTAACAAACACACCGGGCTAGAATCACAGATCACAAACTGATGTTCGTCACTGTAATTCCCTATCTTTACTGACACTGGTTCCGTCAGAGGATTCGTCATCCTCTTGTTTGCGACTCCTACCACCTGAATCATCTCTCCTGATATCGGCAGACCTGGGACTACCGCTGATCTCAACGTGGATCTAGTGGCTCCCGTATCCACCAAAAAGGTCGTAGGACATCCAGCTACTTCAGCTTCTACGTATGGTCCTCTCTGATCTACTTCCAGGGCTGCTCCTAGAGTACAGTCTTCTTCCCTATTCACTCGTTGCCCTGTAAGAGGATCAACGTAGTAGCATTCTTCTCCTCCTACGAACAATGGCATTTGTCTATAGGTTTTCCCTCCATTCGTAATTCGAGGCGGTTGAGGAAACGGGGCTCGAGGAGTCTGAGTCCCCCCTTTGATAAACTTTCCCTTCGGGACTGTTGCTCCCTTAACCACGTTATTCTGTACCTCTTCCTCCTCCTGTTCTAATTCCCCTGTCTCAATATTATAAGGACACTCGCGTCTCCAATGTCCCACCTCATTACACTGATGACACCTTGTCGTCTTTTTCAGTGTTGCGATATCCATTCTCGGTCTCGGTCTTTCTTCCTCATCTCTGCTCTGATTATTCTGTTTCTTTGCTGGCGTTCCTGTTCCCTGCTGTCGCTGTCCACCCTTTCCGGCTGCTTGCATCTGTACTAACATCAGCTTTTCCTTAAGCTTCTTTGCCTTTGTATCTATCTCATCGCTACAGTACCTTGCATACCTCAGAATCTCATCTAAAGGTTTGTTCTGCCAGCAAATTAAATGCTGTTGAATCATCAGGCTTATGTCTGGTCTCAATCCGAGAACAAACTTCGACACAAACTGTCCTATGTCCTTAGGATCCATTACGTCTAATCCACTGTACTGTTTGAATGCTTTCAGTAACCTCTCATAGAACTCGTGAACTGTCTCTTTGGGCTCCTGAGTTGTTCGATCTATCTTAACCCAGTCTATATCCTGCACCGGCACTTTCTCTTTCAGCCATGTTATTACTCTCTCGTATTTTTCCATGACTCTGTCTGATGGACCACCTGTCTGGGTATCTCTCGGAGGCTCGCAAGTAGGCCATTCAATACTAAGTTTGCATGCCGTCCACAAATCTCCGGGTACTACGATATCGAACAATGTGTTCAAATCGATCCACAGTACCTTAGAGATCTTCACGAATCTCTCTACCTGCTTGTACCACTCTACTGGATTTTCTCTAAGCTTCGCGAAGGAATTAGTGAATGCCGCTAAATCCCCCCTACTCCATGGAACATGCACGTAGTTTCCGTTCGCGATTTCTCGCAAAGGGAAAGCTTCCATTCGCATTAAGTCTGTATCCTGAGACTTCACAAGTGTACTCCGTCTGACAGATCTCTTCTTGGACCATCTTTCCTCCCATCTATCCAGATCTCTCCATATTCTAATACACATGACCAATTCCCTTATGTATACTCTTAGCCCAATCGTTCTGCGCTCATCTAAATCTTGATCCGTGCAATTCAGCCTATGGTTGGCCTGTAAAGCCTTAGTTCGCGATATGTCTATCATGTACTTTTCTGCCAATTCAGATAACTTCTCATGAGCTGCTCTCGCTTTCCGAGTAACGTCTTTAGATAAGAACAGTATCTCATCTGGTGCGTATAGCTCTAACCTCTCGATTGCCACTGTGCCGTCAATTATTTCATCTAAGTCTGATTTTAAACTCATTACATCTATGCGTCTTGCTTTTATTTCAGCTCTCAGTACGTCAGTCCTAGGTTGTTCTCTTACATCCCTCTCACCTCCACTATGCGCCCTACGCCTAAGCACAGGTGAGTTATGAGGAATTTTCCTTCTATCTCTTTGTTCCCACCTCTCTAGATCCCAAGCTTTTCCATCTTCCCTTGGGGTGTGGTGGAACAATGCTCCATCCCTCAATCCTACATTCTGTCTTTTCGGCTCAGTTTCACCAGATACGAGATAGGATCCTCCGTGCTGTTCTAGACCACTGTAACTCGCTTGCTGTCTGGTATCACTCAACAACCGATAAGTTCCTTCATGGCTCTCCATGCTCCCGCGATCTCGTTCGTGATCACCGGATGTATGGCGAGACGTTTCGCGACTCTCCATGTTCCCGTGATTCCAATGTTGCACATTTTCATCCGGAGTATGGTGTGTGCATCTGAAAGCGTTTCGGTACTCCTGCGTCCTTCGTTCTCCCTCACTAAAGGTGACGCGAGGCACTTCGCCACACCCTGCACTCCTGTCGTTGCACATTTGCCGATTGCCACTAGTAGTAGGGCAAGTATCTCCCCTGCTTCCTTGACTCCCTCTCTCCCACTCCGGGCTGCTTTCGCCAGCTCCACAATGAGAGAGGATCTTGTTATCCTGGTCTCTCCACTCTGCTCCTGTTTCTAAACTTTTATTCCTAGCCTCTTCGGCAGTATCCCATTCTTTCAGATATTCCCTTAATTCCTTATAGGATTTCGGTTTTGGTCCCCTCAAATCCATTGATCCTCTTTGACCCCCTTGTTCGATCCAGGGACCCGTTGCGGAATCTAATGGGGTACTCCGACTCACTGGTGCTAATCTCTGCCTCTGAGGATTCATCGTGTTATTCCTATTCTCCATCTCTGCCCTTTCCCTGTCCCATCGTGCCTGTTCCTCCTGCTGGACCCCCTCTGGGTTGTAGATTGACACTATAGGGCCTATGGTAACAGGTACTTGTAAAGCGTCTGGCATTTGGTACGACCTTGCACATTGCGTCTCTGGCACCTTCTGGACCACGAATCTTCCCACTACTCTCTGTTCAGAACTAGCTTGGGGTATTTCCTCACTCTTGTTGGAGTCCCACTCTGTTACTGGGATCGATTTATATTCACCCCACCTAGCTCCGTCCCCTTGCTGTAATATGGGACTTGCGGATTCACCGCTATATGGAGGTGGTCTATCTGTTAACAGCCTATCTATTAGATCCTCCTCCGTCTCGCTTTCCTCATCTTCCTCCTCTGGAGGTTTCTTTTCTCCCGTAGCTTCTATCATGGTGAACAGTTTGTCTGCTTCTATCTTTTGCACTCTCCACTTCTTAGCTTCTTCATCCCATTTGGCATCCTGTACTGCCTTTACTGATCGTCTCACTCTTTCTTGGCGCCTCTTTACGCTCTTTTCGTGTGCTGCTCTAAACCATGCACTAAGTGCTTCGAATTGTGTTGGCCTCGGTAGAGGTCTCGTTGCAAGCATTACTGCTTTCAGTTGGTTCAACACGTCTAGCTTAAATGTTCCGAATCTCGGAAACGTCAGCTCCTTTTCCCCTTCCGTTAGCCTATTCCACTCGGAAATCCATAATATCGAGTGTAAGCCGACATTTACTGCCATATGATAAGCTGGTGTGCCTTCTGGTGGAGCTTCTTCTCCAGCATATAAGTTTCTTCTATTCCTCCTAAAGATTTTTCTTAAACCCTTAAAGCACTTCATTTTTGATAGTCTACGATTTTCTCTTATTAATTCTCGACTTTGTTTACGTCCCGATGACAAATCACCAATCCCTGTGCGACTCTCGCTAATCAGCCTATCCCAGTGCTGTTCTACGCTAACCGACCAATCTCAGCGCGGCTCTACGCTGACGTCACTTGTCCCCTCTGCAGCAGTTTCCTTCGTTTCTCAACTCGTCTCGCGGTCTTACATGCATTTCATTCATACGCCGAAAAATGACTACTTCCGTCCAAGCGATCACTTTTCTCTGACTGTACGGCCACAGTCTAACTGTAATTGCTACCTCAACTGGCGAAACGTCTTCCTCTTACGGTCAGACGTTCACCTCAACTGATAGGTTACTTACACACAGTAAACGTACGACCAGCATGCGTTTACTCATACACTCACTCAAACGCTCCCCCTATCATCGGTCTGTCGGGCGATCAATGGTACCTCATGACCCCCTTTAAATGGTAGACAAATTACTCTGGGTGTTCGATACACCCGAACCACTTAAGCCCTTTTCTGGACATAAGATTTTATCCGGTTGCGCGCGCTCACAACCTTCCCTCAATCACACTACAGGCATTCAACTCCGCTTGACATTACAACACAGGAACAACATAAAACACCGCAATCTTACAACGCATGACCCTTATACTCACTCTCGACCGACTCTGCTGCTTTTCTCTCGACGCACCGTCAGCACCTTCTTCGGCAGGGATTCTTCTTCTGGTCGTCGATGACTAGGGACCTTGGGGTAAACTAAACCTGACCTAGGTTGTCTTCCTCAAGAAGAAAACCATCTTTCTCTGCTACCAACTGCGGGGAATGAGATTTTAATATCTTTTATGATCAATTTGATAACTTATCTCATTCGTCAATTTTGGATCGGTTGATTTCTGTCATTGAGTAAAAGACAGCCTCTGCATAGGTTAGATAAACCCCATTAACTGACGCCACTCTGAAGAACTACTTACGACTGATAAAATTTAAAAGGTTTAATATAAAATTAAGAAAAGTTGCATATACAATCCTCTCAGGATCAAATTCATCAAATATACAGGAACCAATAGGAACATATATTCCCTAAAGAACCTCAGTCTACAAACGAATACAATTAAAGTCAGTTCCAAAATCAGCAAATTAAAAGCATCGATATGAAGTGGTTCTTCTGCGTCATCTACAGAAAGAGAAAAATAATCAAGTTAAATCTGTCCCTACTCTATACTAGGTGACATCCCTACTTCGCAAGTTTCTAGAACCCTAAAAAGGTGTCAGCAGTTTGACTCCCTAAGAAGTTCAAACTCTCTTAGCCTCTAAAGGTAACTTAAGTTTAAGAAGCAGTACCCTCTCTGCCTACCCATCCGATCTCTTCTAAGGGTCCTCGGCCTACTGCTCCCTTGCGCTCTGATCTCTCTCAGCGCATCTGCTCAAGTCATCTGCTCTTTCTAACTTCCCTCTCTCTGTTCTCGCTGAGCTCTTGCTATCTTCTCCCCGGGGTGCTGTCCCTAAAATACACAATCACAGTGTGAGTGGAACGCCCCTTCGACGCCCACCACGGACTTTCCCCGTGAGGTCATCTTCTAGCTCTTTCCATGGCTTCGTCTCTTCGCCGTCCGTTAAGTTGACCTTTCTCCTTAGACGCCATCTTCGTCTTCTTGCTGGTGACTTCATTCAACTTTACCTTTGACATTTTCGAAGTAAAATCTATCAACTTATCAGAACTTTCATACTTTACAGCTGTACTTTAACCTCATTTGGTCCTGTGAATGGTCATTTCAAAACAAGACTCAAATTCCTATCGCCTCCTCTCATGTTTGGGCAATAAACCTCGTTCGACATTTGTCACCTTAAATCTAACAAGAACTAGACTCTTCGGCTCGCACCTTCAAGTGAAGGCTATTCACGACTCCTGTGAGCCCACTAAATTACCAACAGCGGACTACACTCCTGCGAATCCTTGGTCAGTCAGGTTATAATCACAAATGACCTAAAACCCTTCTAACATTCCTACAAACTTCTTCTACACAGTATAACCTTTAACATACATTTATATACGATCGCATTTAGCAAATCTCTTGCTTATATGTGAATACATTTTACATAGAATACAATTACGTAGAATATAAACCTCATACATAGAATATAATTTACATTCTCATTTGTTACTTCGTTATGTGTATGCTCTCTGCACATTTCTCCATGTTACATTTCTCGCCGTTTCTGCATTTCAAGTTACATACATACATGAATTTCACTTTGCACGTTATTCTGTTCGTGAGCATTTCTACACATTTTTACATTAGCCCACTACGTAAACGGGCCTTCTAAATCTAATGCATTCCAAAGTGAATACAATTACGTTTCCTATATCACTTTAGTCACATCTGTTAACTTTATACCATAAGCGTCAACTTCACGTTCGATATACATTTCATTCCTTCGTTTATATGATATACCTCTAAATATGACTCGGATATACATTTTATTCAAATTGCGCTCTCTCACAACCATCCACGAAATATCATGGGCTAAAGCGGACTGACCTGAAGGTCAGAATTGCTCAGAACTTCTTATTGTACTTTTTTGAAGAATTGATAACATGGGATCTTCCAAACACCTAAAGCTAGCTGTACATAGCCTAACCTAAGTATTCCTTTGACACGTACATTTGTTTTAGAAAGTATAAGTGCATAATGTTTGCCCTGATAATGTATGAGTTCCAGTACTAATTGGAATTTGACAAACATGTTGGACACAGAGGCAGAGCACAACAAACAGTAAATGCTATCAAGAAATAACACAGAAATGTATGTTACAGTAGAAATGTTTATTCACACACGCATCGGCAAAGCCTATTGGTATGGTCTTGGCTGCCAGCCTTTTGCTTTGTCAATGCTTGTTTTGTTTTGCCATGGATTTCATAGAATATTGTTGCGAGAGCTACCAGTGCCATTGGATTTAAAAAAAGTTAAAATATTTATTTGATCTCAAAAGAACTGACTGTCATTGTAGCCTCCAGAAATAAAGGGAACGACTTTGTGTGCAGATGAGCTCCTTGTGAAAGAGCAGCATCCAGTCACTCTCAGTGATGTTAGCCAATGGCTGAAGTGGGCGGGACCATTGCTCATTGTATGCTGTAGCAGGCAAGAAGAAAGACCAGTGACCAGTTTACACAGTAGCTTTACCAGACTCAATCCTTACAAAAGCCTGCTTGGATTCCAAGGATCAGCCCATTCGATTAGCCTTTAATAAGCCTCGCTGCAGCTGGCACAATCCTGTCAGCCATTTTGTGGACACGTTGGCAACCTTCCACTCGTTTACAGCAGTCCGAATGTGGACTGTTGAAGATGATTAGAAAGTTCCAAGTGAAAGAAACGCCTTTGCTTTCATTCTGTTCCATGTACCAAGCCCAGTCTCTGTGACAGCAGCAACCACTTGACAGGACTAATTCAGCAACTCGTAGAAGGGCTTCCTGGAACTGTGAGAGCGGATGTGTCTGAGGAAAGGTCAAACAATGTCATAAAATGTTCATACTGGTGCATTGAGCAAGCCAGATAGTCGCTGCGCCACATTAGATGTTTGAGCCATGCCTCTCAATGGCAGCATGATGCTTGGGAGTGTGGGGGGAGGGGAAGACTCGTTATATAAATCAATCATGCTATGGTTTTATGGAGTGACAAGAATCTGCTAAAGCTGTCTTTGGAAAAATCTTCAAGCTGACACATGAGTCCCCATTTGCTTCCTGTTCTCTTTTCTTCTCAGAGATACCATCCCTCCGTGACCTCGTTGCCGTGTTTCATTACAGGCTATCATGCTCAGTGAAAAGCTTGAAAGCGCTGGGTTTAGCATACAATAAAAAGAGGAGATTCTCTGCATTGCCATGGGATAAGGTGTGATGAAAACCCTGCGCCAGGCAGGACTGTACTTCCTAATCAAATGGGTGGAACAGATGGCTGCTGGAGCAGTCCTTCACAATGGAAATATCTGCAGTTCTCATGGTAACCGATTCTGCCAGCTCTGAGGGATTTGCTGTTTTTTTTCCAGGACATCTGAGCTGCAATCTCATTTGAGCTGTCTACCAGTCTCCCCCTCTCTCTCTCTTTCCCCCTCTCAGCATGATGGAGACGCAGCTGAAAGGCTGAGCTTGATTTTGCATTCCACTGGTGATTAAAGATGCACCACACACACACACACACACATAAAAGAGGAAGAGAGAAGGGGGGCAGGCAGGAGACAAAGACCCACAGTGCAGCACATTCATCAGCCTACCTAGAACCATATTTATGCGGTTGAAGCAGAAAAAAACCATTATCAGGTGTTCTTGCAGCTCAAAAAACAAACAGTTCACATGCAGTGGTGGTTCTTTCTGTGAGGAACTGGGATTGGGAGGACATGTTTTGATGATATTTCAGATATGATCATAATCCTCTAGCACCACAAAAAAAAACAAGTGACATGCAGTAGTGGTTCTTTCGGGGAGAAATTGGGATTGTGAGGACCCATGTTGAGAATAATTCAGAAATTATCATATTTAATTATTGAGGCTTGTGGAGGAGCAGGTTTGATGCAGTTGATGGCTCCACTGATTACATTTTGTTCAGCACAAAATGTCAACTCCCATACTTCTCCAGGATGTGAAAATGTCTTTGCCAAATTAGGCAAGATGGTGTCCACAGCAGACGCTCCAGTTATGGTTTGTGACATCACTATGTTGTGCTGCCAGATGGGTGAAGCTACCTCACACTTAAGCGTCGCGGCTGTACTGCAGGGACACTGCAGAGTTCAGACATTTTAAATACATTCCAAGATAGATACTGCAGGCGAGGACTTCCTCTGCCCACCCCCTCAGAGTAGGACGAGAAACGTGCCAGGCTCCGGTTTCTGGCTCTGGTAGCCCGATAGGATCTGTGCAGAAGGTCGACTCGCGAGAGCCTGCTCGGTGGGAGGGCGGGGGAGAGAGGAGACAGATGCTCTTAGACTTGGGAAAGCGCGCAATAACTCAGGCATGCCTCAGATGGAGAACAAAGAGGTTCATTCTGAGGAGAACACGAGGCAGGCAGTGGGAAACACGAGCCGCAGCCTGAAGGCATTTGTTTCATCAATGCTCTCCTTCCACTCAAGGTAGTGCGCAATTGTTCTCAACAGATCTTTTGTTCAGCAAATTACCCAGCCAAGAGAAAGAATCGTTTTTCCAAGTTAATTTGTGTCTATTCCGTATTTCAGCATTTGGGCAGATCTATGGGCACCACGAGAAAAGGTGGTAGTACAAGAGCTGCGTGTATATTTAGCATCACATTTTTTTTTGTTTGGATATCTGTATTCAACCTCTTTTGCTGCCAAGTGGCTCCAAGTCCGTTGTACACCGTCTGCCAGAGGTGGATTTTATTTTGATCCAAAAGCAGTTTGCATGGTGGGATTTCTAAACCCCTATTCATCAGGAAGAAAAAGAGAACTGCAAGTTCCAGAATGCAAAGTGGCGTTGGCTAAAAAGCCAGGACTGGATGAAGGTCATGCTTATAGGGCACTTGGAAGCAATGAAAGCCATATTGTCAGGAAAGGGCTTTTTAACATCTCTTTCCAGAACTAAGCTGCCACAGCACTTTAATCCAATTATTCACAAACAAGGTGGGTCTAAGGGCTCCCCTTTTACTAGATGTACCAAGCTCAAACTTTTACTGGTGCAAAGGGTGCACAAGAATACACAGGGCAAAAAAAGCACAAAGCAAATTTATATGGCATTTACTACCCCAGGCGAGGTGTTGGAAATGCTTTGCCATGAGTAGTATGGTACTCTGGAGCTCAAGGTTAGAGAAAATAGGTATTAGATAAGTCATGCGTTCCTCCTTTTCCTCGTAGGATCAGTTGTGTTATGTTTTCAGCTCTCGAGATCCCATTCTTTTACTCTAGTATTTTGAATAGGCATAGGTTGGTTGAAGTGGATTAGTAAAGGCAAGGTGTGAGATGTTATCGGGAGGGGTGGACATGTGCTCCTGATAGTTGAATGAGTAGGTAGAAAGAGAGAAAAGACTGGAAAGTTTTTTCAGGATACCATTAACTGAAAGTGAAAACACTGCAGGTCAACAAACAATACACATTTATGAACTAAAAGCCATTACAAAATTCAGAGTGAAAATAAGAGCAAAATCAGATTAAAATAGAAACCCATTTTATAGGTTAAGAAACTGAAGAGTCGAGAAACCTATAATGTTCACAGGCTCGTCTAAGTGAGAACATGGCTCAATTTAGTGGGTCTGGGGTGAAGTGATAGGCTGGAATGCTTGTGGTCCTGCTCAACCTGGAAATGGGAATTTGGCACAGTGAAATAAACTCACAAACCTAATTGTAGATTTTTGGGCCGGGAGTAAAGAGGTTCAGTGTGGAGCTCAGTAGTTTGGAGTTAAGTAAAGAAATCCTTTGAGTTTTTAGTTTAAAACAGTTGTTATTGTTTTAATTTCATGCAAAAAAACAACAACGTAGTTTAAATGTATGCATGTTATTTCAGGAAGGTTGAAATCATATAGATAATGCAAAGACAAAATGTATGCCAATGACACATTACAAATAAAGGCATACATTCAAAGGTAACTCATTAGCACCAAATAATCCACTGTGTTTTAGCATCTTCTACAAACCGTATCCTTTGGGTTTATTGGTTACTATGATAACATCAACGAGCCAATTGAGGGGTTTAGAAGTCAATGGTACTGGGGTCATTAATGAAGACTGGGTCCTAGTTGACATCTATTGCTATGTTTAACATATGCAAAATTTGTATATTTCTAAACAAACCATTTCCACACATCCAGTGCTCAAATTGAAATGTGGTACATTGGATTAAGGAATAAGGATTGGTTAGATAGATCAATTGTGTCTGTGATTGGTGAAGTATGGGAGGCAATGACAGTGCAGTGTAAATACTTTACATTATACATATTGATACATTTTACCATTAGATTACCCATGTTGTCAGTCACAGGGTGATTAGTGATTTACGCAGAACTACACAAGTCTTAGTCATGATCTAAAGTTATGATAATTTTTAAAAGATTTAAAGATCATTAGCTTAGCTGTTACACATTAGCTGCAACCAAATAAATGCCTACAATTACCCCCACTTACTTTTGGGCATGGTAAAATGAGCAATGCGTTCTCAATAGGCATCTTTCATCCATGAAAGTACGCATATACCAATACCAAGACTGAAAGATTGTCAGTGGAAGGACCAACAAACCATGATAATGCAATCTTAGTTTTGTCTAACAAAATATTGAAACAGAGAAAACTGAAAGGTTTCTAACATGTCCTTCCATTCTCAGGACACTAAGTAATAGGGTTTGAAGAATTGGTTACCCTCAATACATTCAATATTTTTGCCCAATATACTCTGATATGTGGACAGCTCATGCGGACAGCAGAAAATCTTTTTTTTTAATTACCTTGATTACATCACCTGCTGATCTCTGGATATAAATAATGTAACAATTTAGTATTATATCATCATGATGCACATATTTAAACCTCTTAATAAAAATCAGGTGGTGAAAAACCTTGGCTTTAAATTTGAATGTCAATTGCTATTCCATACCCAACTAGACTCAGTAGTGGGCACCTGTTTTGCCCTTCTTCTGAAGTTTCTGTTCTTACTGTCCTTTGTGGCCAGATAATAAGTGACTCAAGCCCTGATCATCTCTCGTCTTGACTATGGGAACGGTCTCTATTCAGGCATGCCCAAATACCTGATTGATAGGCTGCAGCTGCTCCAGAATACAGTGGCCCGAACTATATTTGGGCTCCCCTGTGACTCTCATGTGTCAAGTCTTCTTAAGAGTTTCATTGACTGCCGGTAAAGAAGAGGATTATCTTTAAGACTCTGCTTGTTACCTAGAAAGCTCTATAGGGAACTGGCCTGGGCTATCTAAAAAATAGGATTATGTTCTATTCCCCACCGAGAAATCATCGCTCTGCGAATCTCTGCCTTGCCATAATCTGGCGAATCAGGAAGGAAAGGTCAGGGGCACCAGTCAGAAGAGCTATCGCTTTCTCCTAATACAGTAAGATGTAGCTAAAGGTCTAGGTCCTTGGAGGTACATAGCCCAAAATCAGAGAACATCTTCTAGAAGTACTTCACATATGTGATGGGAAGGTAAGGGATGTTCCACAATATGAATAGTGTAAAATGAGGAGATAATATGTCTGCTCACTTCGTTAACCCCTGTAAATCAATTAGGGTGTATTTTAGTGGGTTTAATCCGGCTACCAGAACTTTAATTTGAGCCACTACTAAGAACTTTATAAATTAGCTGGCACCACTATCCCGCTGTTGATGCTCACATGTGGATTCTCTTAATGAGAGGTAAAATCACAATCCTGGCTTGAATGTACAGCTGATACATCTCTTGGAAAGATGCAGCAAGTTCATCCCTTGCTTCTATGTAGAACAAAGACCTCCAATTTGAGCCTTGCCTTTTTCCCAGCCCATATCAATCAAGTCAATACTGAGCATAGTTTGGAGAAGTACATTCTCATTAATGCACCTGGGACATTTTAAAAATATCAATAAAATCCCAGGGCTACAATAATTTTAACTAAGGAAATCATATGTATGAGTGTATATAGTACTGTTATGGAGCGAACCTGTCCAAAAGGCAGTAGAGTGCTGTACATCAATAAAGGCAAACTTTACATTTTGTGACTAATAGGAGAGGAAGCTGAGTTGTGGAGTGTTATTGCATTGTGAGGAAGTGTTCTTTAAAGAGGTGAGTCTTCAATTCTAACTATCGGAAAATTCTACTGTTTGTTCTGCAATGATGAGTCTCATTAAAGTAGCACTGGGCATTAGGAGATGATATGGAATGTAGTAATTGAATCGCGCCGGGAAATAAAATGTTTTTTAGTCTATGGAAATTATAACTTTTTTTGCATAATTAGTGTTTTAAATTCCCAGACAAAATTTTTCTATTTTGTTTTTGGC
Source organism: Lissotriton vulgaris (assembly GCF_964263255.1). Lineage (NCBI taxonomy): Eukaryota > Metazoa > Chordata > Amphibia > Caudata > Salamandridae > Lissotriton > Lissotriton vulgaris. The sequence goes on along the minus strand of NC_141689.1, from coordinate 1,580,592,772 downwards.
TTTAAAGATAAATATGGTCTTCTACTCAAAATGCATTTAGCACTTTATGTATAATGATAACCTAGCTTGTAATTGACCCTTACATTAATTTTTATTATTTCTTACTGTGATAAATTATTTATATCCCATTGTGATGATTTATGACATATGTTTTAATGTTTTTATACTTGATGTTTTTTAGAATGCTTTTATGGTTGTATACTATCAAAATAGTAGGAGCCAAGGGGGAAAGAGGAAAGAGGCAGTCCCCCACTCAGAACAGAATATACCAAATATGGCCTCACCCTCAAGACACTATCTTAATTATATGTGACAAAAATTAGGGTTTGCAAAAACTTTCACAATACCCTTACATGTATGCAGTCCAACTGTTTATTTAAGTCACAGTGTCACTTTTTCATTGAAAGTGTAAAAAGATACAAAATGTCAACTACCATCCAAACACCCCACCTTTCATCCAGTGAAAATATGTGGGAGGAGAGAGAGTGTCCCTCACGGTAAAACCGCCAACGGGGTTGCTGGCTGACAATCGCCAGTGTACCCACTTCTCATTTCTCTCTCTCTTTTAGTGAAAAAGGGAAATGAGAGAAAAGGAAAGAAAAAGACAATACACCATAGAAGAGTGCTTTTTCTCCTTCACTGAAACCCAAAAATAGTGATGGTCACTCGTGTAATAGTAAGTCAGGACAGACAACAATTACTATTGTGTATACACATATACCAACAGAACCCCAGTGAGAAAAAATAAGTGTGATTCTCACCATTACAATTGCAGTTCTTACTGGCCACTCAAACTTTATTCTGGGCTGCAAGCTCTCCAAATTAAAAATGTTTCAACCTAAACCAATTCTAGTATTTTATTGCTGTTGCCAACATGTTTCGTTGCTGTATTTTGCGCAACTTCATCAGGGTTAACAGGGGTTCATCTTCTCATTCTTTCACTTTTATATTTACAACACCTCTGGTGGTAGAAAATGACATAAAAACGTAACTGAACCAGTTTATCTAAACCATCCTGTGCCAACAGCCCAGGCTTATAAAATGGTAATGCAATATAATGGCACTTAGATCGTTTGAGGCATAATTACCTAGGGGTTGCGACGTTACAGCGTACCTGCACCCCTTTTCCTTGGGTCAAACGTGTCAATCGATCACGTGTCCCTATGAAAACCAACTGCAGTCTGGTCTTCTGTAGATATACATAGAAACAGTGTTTAAATATTACATGTAAAATGCATCCTTCACAACTATGCATCTAACTGCCCCTTGTTTTATGCTGAAATGTCACGGTATTGTTTCTATTCTCATTCTCCTTAGTCAGCTGAAACCACACTGTGCATTCATAGTGACACGCAGCAAATGGCAAATTTTTTCAAGTCTCATCATATGCCAATGAACGGGGGCTAACAACAGTTCAAAACCGCTTCACAGGCTCACTTTAACAGAAACCCAATTCTCCACGAACTCTTACTGACCAATATAGAGCCGCTTACCAATGCCGAGTCCCACCGGCATTGTTAGTAGACTCGGAGCTTCCGGTGACTCGTGTATTTAACTCTCCATATTGTACCTTCCACCACAAGCGGACGCCTGGTTACATGATGTTAGGCGTCAGGAGCGGCGATCACGTGTGGCGGCCATCTTAAAGTGAATACTAACCAAATAAAGCTTGTTTGGATTGATTGTGTCTTCAATTCTTACATAAATTGGAGCAGCATTGGAGCAGTCCAGGGGCCGTATTACACATTATCATTGTTTGTGCCTGGCGCACCTTTCAAAAGGTGCGCCAAGACCAAACAATGGGGGCAGCGCATTCATGAGAAAACATGGAGCAGCTGCTCTGTGTTTTCACTGTGCATGCGGCACCCACTTGCACTTTCAAAGGGGATTAGAGATCCCCTTGCAGGCGGGTGCAGTCAGTGACTGCACTCACCTGCAAGGGGATGTCTGGGGGGTCCATGGGACCCCCTTTACGCCCTGCAGAGGGCTGCTCTCGGGGTGCACTGACAATGCGCCACCTTTTAAATGGTGCATTGTCAGTGCGCCTCCTACAGGCTTCTTTGACTCTGTGTTCCTGTCTGTAATATGACACGGGCTCGGAGTCAAACGAATTCCCTCATTTAGACAGGGCACATGTTACACTTGGCCTGTTTGCAGGGTCATCCCTGAACTTTTTGCCTTCCTCCTAGTCTTTTTTCTGACCTGGTATTGGCCTATGCAAATGAGGGAATACCCTCTAAAGGTAGTGCAGGCGCATTAAGTGCACCAGCGCTATTGGCATTATAGAAGGGGGTGCACAAGCATCTGAGCCCCCTTCTATAATACCAAAGAGCCCCGGGGGCACACAAAGTGGGCGCAATTGCCCGTTGCACCCCTGGGGCACCATCTGTAATACAGCCCCTGATTGCTACAGAGATGTTGTTGCCGATCTTGGGTGCATAGATGGAAAAGGCCTATTTTCTAGTCTTGTTTTTTCTCTTTTTTACACTTCTTAGTCTGCAGTCTGATGATGTCTTGGCTGGTGGTGTGCCGAGAACCACCAGAGATGACGAGCTTTTCTGCAGGATAAGTGGGGGTGATTGTTGTGATGGCTTTGTAAATGATGCAGCTAGTTTTGAAGGTGGTGCAGGCTGGTAAGGGAAGATTATGGAGTTCCATTGGGATAGGGGCAAAGTGAACCTATTTCTTAAGGCCCTGTATGAGATGTGTTGTGGTGTGTAGTATGTACCTAAGGGGTGCCAGTGTGGAGTCTGGGAGGCCATGGAGTAGGGCATTACCATCATCCAGATGCAAGAGCACAAGGGCTTGAACAGCAATTCTGAAGTCACTTTCTTGAAGAAACTATTTGACTTTAGTACCGAGCTGTCTTTGACTTTTTGGCAATGTGTACCTTAAGCAAGGGAGGTTGATGTCCAGGGTGAATTAAAGTGATGTAACATTTTGTGAGAGCTAACTTTCGAAACCACCAAGATTCATGTCATTGAGCCAGGTTTGTAATGTATCTTGTTTGTTGTACTTGGCTGACTTGAACTTCAGGTAAGTACTGCACATCCAGGTCTCCATGATGTGCAAGCAATATTTGAGGCATTGGAGGTCTGAAGTAGAGGAGATGTTTGAGAAGAGTTGTGTATCATTTGCATATTGGTGAATCTTGATGCTGTTATCTGTGATTAGAGCACCAAGAAACTCCATGTAAAGGTCAAAGACAACAGGAGACCGTATAGAGTCTTGGGGAATTCTATATGATGGAAGGATCTTTTATGATCTAGAGGTGTTGGTTGGAAAGGTAGGAGGAGAACAAGTGAAAGACATTGAAGACATATCCCATTCGCAACTTGAGAGTATGTATGAAGGTGCGCTGGTTGACTGGTTTAAAGGCAGCTGGGTGGTCCAGGAATATCAGGAGGTTGGGTCATCTTCATCCGTGGTCAAGAGTGTATTATCTACGATGTGTAAAGTGGCAGTCTCTGTGCTGCTCTAAAGATATACTGGTAGTCGTGCAGGAGATGGTTAGCATTGCTGTGATCTTGGAGTTGAACATGGACCGTGTTTCAATTATCTGTTTTTTCAATGAATGGTAGGTGAGTGATGCACTGGTAGTTGGCAAGGTCATCAAAGTCTGGTATAAGTTTCTTTAGGAGTGGGAATATCAGGCCTTTCTTGACAGGTTCTAAAAAGATGCCTCGAGTAAGGGAGGCCTTGGCAATGATAAGTTGAGTTATAATAGCATCCCCAAAGATAGCTCTGATGAAGGATACTAGTAAGAAATTATCTTCATCAGAAGCGGCTTTGACGGACTTGGGTGTATAAGCCAGATCTGGGAGAGATAGGGCTTTGAAGGCTGGCTGTTGAAGAGTTCTATGGGATGGGTGAATGCAAGAGAGGAAGCAAGCTTGGTATCATCAATGTGTTGTTGGATCTTCAGATTTTTCACTGCAGAATAGGTTGATGACATTGCACTTTTCTATGGACTGAGGAATAGCTGGGTCTGGCAGGGGTTTCTGGTTCTATTGGGGGCTTCACATAAATCATACTGTACAGAAAATCCTACCTTCAAGTTAAAGTGGAGGAAGATATTTATATGTGCCATGGTTAAGCCTTTACATCATTGCTGGTCATGGGAGTCTCAAAAGGACAACTCAAAGACTGTTTCAAAGTGTCATACTCTCACTTTCAATATCACTGGCTGACCTCAAGATTGACTCTGAAGTAGGTGCTTAGGGGGATGATGCAAGGATTAACAATTTAGTAACTCAGCTTTAATGAACAATCTACTTAAGTGAATAATGAATGCAAAAGGTCAAAGGCAGCTTTGCCTACTTTGAACGACATAGTGTTTATTGGAAGCCACAGTACCCGCCTTCCATTCATGATGTGCACTAGCATCCCTAGTGGTTGCTTTCTTAACATGCTTCTACGGGAAACATCCTAAACAACGAAGGTTTAGTTACGACTTACCTGAACAATGAAGTCCAAACAACGATAAATCCTGAACAACGAAGTTCCTAACAACGAAGTCCTGAACCACGACTTTTCTTAACAACGATTCCCAGACTGCACGTCACTCTTCAAACTTGGAAACCCCATTCCTCTCCGCCCCCCGGACTGCTGCTAAAGCCTGACATTAATCTCCGCCCCCCGGACTTGCTGTTAAAGCACGTCACTCTTCTCCGCCCCCACTAGGAAACCTGGAAACAGCACACTACAAAGGCCTGACATTGTTGTGGCATCTTTAGTTGCACTCAATGTCCATTTGTTCCTTGGCTTCTCCGCAGTCAGAATTTGTACACAGGTGCAGTTTTTAAAAAAAAATTTGTATGAAGTATGATACGAAGCATCTGCCGTGGTTCGCCAGAGAGGGTGAATGTGGCAGCACCGCGCCAGCATTCATTCTGGGGGCGGTGTCGGAAGGCGAGGGCAGAAAATTGTGCTGTAATGGTCCTCTGGCGTGGGAAGAAGGAGGTGCTAAACAATCCCAGAAGCACACACCCTGCCCACCACAGGAAAGAATGACCCTACAGCAGCGCAGGGCACCAGCAGGGACCCCCGATCTGAATATTTGGGGAGCGCAGTTTCATCAAGGGGAGACTACGCCAATTAGGTGAGTTTTGTGTATCCCACAGTAGTGACCCACTCCAACAAAAGCAGGAGCGGAGACGTGATTCTGTGGTTTGCCAAGGGAGAGAACCCACGTGAACTGCACCTCACGAAAATGACTCCAGATAGAGCTCAAAGCACGAGGCGCCCTTTCGAGGAGGTCAAAGTTTAATTTAGCACCAGCTTAGCCCCCGGTTTGTGAGGGTATTTTTAGGGTGTGTGTAATTAGTTTGTAAGGGGTGGGGGGATCGGGGTATTAGATGTAAAGCATTTTTTTTAAACACGCATTCCTTTACCACGAAAAAACGTGGTAAAGGCATGCGTGGAAAAAAAAGCCATGGTTTAGACGAGGTTGTGGTTGGGACCTCATTGTTCGGGAAGTCGTGGTTGTGGAACTCGTTGTTCCAACATACAATCGCTTCTACTGGTCTCCAGTAGCCTGGATGCTCTACACTGCTATTACTTCATAAAAGTCTCATTGACTATTACCCATTTATGCTGCTTCATCTCTGGTTCAATCTTTGTTCCTCCCCAGTGACTGACACACTGGATTTACAACAGCCATGTTAAACATGCGCATGTGCCAAATTCAGAGCTAATCATGAGGCTTCCTGTGTACTGCCAACTTCAGGGCTGACTTCCAGGCTTTGTGTGTACCTTTATTTACAGGTCCATCTGAATGCCTTAACGCAAGCACCAACATTTAAATCAAGCTCATATAGTGAAAACATTGAATAATTGGATCTAATAATATGAGAAAATGATAAAGGGAGGTTGGCTAAAATCGACCTGGTAGGGATGGTAATCCTGTAATGAAGTGAGCCATAAATGATTTACCAAAAGTTTCTTCACGATTTAAAAAATATTTACTTGTAGTTTAAATAAAAAGATTTCACTGAAGAGCCTTCTATTTGGGATTAGATAATGATTTAATGAATCACTAGGAGAGGTCTGAAAAAGTCTGCTGGGAAATGCTGATACATGCTCTTTGAGATCTCCTAATTTAATGTGCATGTTGTTGGAGGTGGGGTTAAAGGGAATGGTGTTGACAAAAGTGGAGTTCGAAGTCACGTAGAGCACACTTGTGAGTTTTGCAATGTACACCTAAAAAGTAAGATTACAATTTATAGTTCCTGTATTATTCTAATCAAAAGTGTACTTGAAGGAGAATGGCTGATTTGCTTTTGGTATTCCTTTTTATGTGGACTTTGTTATGTGCATAAACATCATAAACGAGTGGGAGGACAAACTGTGATGAAACACACAGTTCATGATTGGCAACCAGTAAGCAACCCCATACCCACGTAGATCAACGTGACTTTTTGGATCGTATGCAATGTGTTTTTTAGATAACCACAAAACAATGATTGAGGTTCTCAACCAAATGCATAATTTTGTATAATTAATACTACAGATAGGTGTAGATGTTGGCAATGTATTCATTTTCAGTGGCCTGTACAAGTATGCTGGTGGTTTCTTATGACTTTGGCGGTCTTGGAGTGGGGTGGCGGCGTGGCGGCCCCACTTCAAGACTGCAAAAGTCATAAGAAGGCCCTAAGTTTCTATGAACAGACACAAAATAAGTTTTGAACATGGAAGAATTGCCAGAATTCGAATGAATGGCGATTACTGAAAAAGGAGATTATATTTCCTTTCTAAAATACGTTGAATATGAAAATGTCCATGGTACACAGCACTTTGTAGAAGGATGTTCAGAAAATTGGAGTTGGTTGTGAATTAAGACATCAATTATCGATTAATATTAATTATAGAACAAAAAAGATACTTTGTGTTCTTTTAACTTTGTGTTGTATAATTAATTTTAAGTTGAGTACTCCAGGGATCAATAATTTATAACACCCTCATTTATTTAGGCCTTGGTTCACAACCCAACTGTCCGCAAGAGATGCTACCAAGTCTTTAATAAATCTCATGCTATTGGCTATTTGGTGTTTCAATCCTCGTTCCAGGAAGTGCTTCAATTGAAATGCATGGGTAGCACTTTTTCAGAATAAAATGTAAACTCAATTATTGCACTGTTTGCCATGTTCAATTATTTATCTCATCTGTGCTTTATCTACAGAAACCAATCCTACATGTTTGTGTATGCTGTACAAACAAGCAGTAAATGTTGGGCCTTTAAAGCCAGTTCTATTGTTTTTTTCAATGTTTTTTAATAACGCGTCTATAACAAGCCTGCAGTAGTCCTTATCAGACATCAGGAGCTCAAGATTCAGTCTAATCCTAATTTTAAGACCTTCGGTATTCACAGAAGGCATTTAGGAGTCCTAAAGTTAGGAGTCCGAACTTTACTACTACTAAATTGCGAAAAATCCTAATTTTAAGACTTTCGGTATTCACAGAAGGCATTTAAGAGTCCTAAAGTTAGGACTCCCAACTTCTGTGAATACCGAAATGAGTAAGTGCCTTCTGTGAATACCAAAATGAGTAAGTGCCTTCTGTGAATACCAAAATGGTAGTAAGTTTAGGATTTTGTCTTAAGTTAGTTCTGTGAATCGGGCCCATTGTTTTTCACAGATAGAGAGGTGAAGAAGAGCTGCCAAGGTCAAATGATTTTAATGAAGAACAAAGGGAGTGTTACCAGTTGGTACTATCAGATGAAGAGAGGAACCAAGTTCGCTTTTGAAGTGGAGACTAAGAGATGGGAGTAGTGTTCAAGGCACCAAGGGGCATATTATCAAGAACGTCGTTAAAATTATCGCCAGTTTAGCTGCAGAAAACTGCTGCTAAATCAGCAATATTGGGCTTGATAATATGCACTGGAGAATTCCAATAGGAGCCCAGGTTTACACCAGAACATGGACATCTATTGGAATTCTCAAGGGCATATTATCAAACCCATTATCGCCGCTTTAGCGGCAGTTTTCTGCCGCTAAAAAAGCGATAATTGTTAACGCTGTTCTTGATAATATGTCCCTAAGTTCTTTCTGGGAACAGGAAAACATATTATAATGTGTATGAGGTCATGTTTTGTCAAATTTTCTGTGTGCCTTTTAATTAGTGAACCCACCTTGGGTTTAGTCAGATTCCCTTTACACTTGGAGAGGTACAGAACTCTCTTGACATTTCTGATTGTGTGTGTGGCTTCATGCTTTGCATGATTCTTTACTTGTAGAACTTCTCAGAGATTCTGATGATGACCCCTTTCCTGTTATTTTCCTACATCAGGTTTTCCCATATCCTTAGGTCAGTGTAGGGTTTAGCCTCTTCTCTGTGGCCGGAATTCCCCTGTGGTTCGGAAGAATTCTATGTGTCAGCGGTTCAGAAGGGCCCCGGACGTCCTCCGCACATGCCCACCGTGACGTCAGACGGCCAGGGCATGTCCGACGCACGGTAGTGGTTAATAGATGCTGCTAATCTTTTCTATGTATGGGGAGAAGGATTAAAACCACTACAATAGTCATCAAATCCTTTCCTTATTTTCTGTATTGCAGCTACTGAGATACTTATATGTTCTTTGCTGTTGAGGACCTATATTATAACTGCTTTGGTCTCCCTTTGGTTATTCTATACTTGTATAGTATGTTATTGATTTATATTAGTCTGGTTTTTAGCTTGTAGTAAACCCTTTGAGGCTTATTTACAAGCCCATTGAACCGCCGGTGTGTCACTTTAAATATGGAAAAAAGTGGCGTACTGGCAGTGCAAGGGGCTCGAAAATAAGCCTCTTTTATGGCAAGTTACTGACTCAGCCTATCATTATGTGGTCCTCTTGATCACACTGTACTTTAAGATTTAAATTGCCCAGAGCATTTATAGGACCAAGAAGAGAAAGGATTCAAGAAGTTCTGCAAACTGAAAAAAATAGAGGCACACACACTTCCTCCAGTATCACAAAATAGCACTGCAAGGACCCTTTGACATGTTTTATCCCCAAAACAGCAAACATCTGCAAGACAATAGCAAAAACATCTGACCAATCCCTTCACCACAAAATGCCCATTCACCCCAATTCTCTCTATTACTGACTTCAATATTCTGGACATGAGATGCAGGTGGTGTTGGTAGAAAACAAGATCAAAGTTTCCAACTTGCTAGAATAGTCCTGCTCAGAAGAATGCCTCAATACATTAAACACTTCCAAAGCCAAAATCTATTCCCTATGATCTCTAAAGTAAGGCACCCAGCAACCTCCTACCCTAGCTCGCCAAAACATATATCTGTGGAAGCTGATCCATGAATCTGCTTAATGTGCTAAGTTTAATTGTCCGGATGTAGATTTGTTCAGAACCATTCACTTCAGAACTCCTAATATTGAAGCCCCTTAATAGGGGGATACAACTTGGATTATCCCTTTCAAGGAAATAGTAGGAAGACAAGGTTTTTGGAGACTTGGAGTGTAGAACTGCTTTGCCACAATCTGAGGACTTCAGCACCAAACACTCCACACCACGTACCATCCTCTGCCTTTGTCCCAGTGCCAAATGCAAAAAGAACAATTGATAGACAGAATGTAGAACAATGTCATACATTCTCCCCAAAACACAGATCTGGGCCTAAATCCATCGTTTTTTTGCTCACCATTCCATTCCAGTTTGGACCCAGCCATATGCAAATCAGTCTTGACCCTGTTCCCCAAGGGAACAGTCCAGCCCGAACTGCCAGGCCAGGTTCTCCCTGGACTGGAAAGAAGCATCCTAGGACCGATTTCGGGCTTTCAGCCCTCATCAGCCAGGATAGCTTGATTCCAGTGCCAGCATCATTCCCACATGCAAAATTGGAACCACAAAATTCGGAATTCGGAATTATTCAAGTTTCCATGCTACCTACTCCAAATATCCAAAATATGTCAAGTATTAAATATATTTTGCATCTCCACCACCATCCAACATGTCGGCTCAATGTATATCCAGAGGACTTTATCCTCTTACTTCCAATAAATACCATCATATCAGATAAATAACAAGGCAAGTAAACTTACTCTGGAGAGCACTGAGGAAAGCTCTGAACAATTTCAACCTTTGGCATGACCTAAGAAAAGCAAAAAAAGATTTAAGCAAACGGAAGTGGGATCTATTAAGGGCCAGCAACAGAGCCATCTGGGACAAATTACTCTGTGACGCAAGAAGAAGCAACTCAGCCTACTTTTGGCAGACAGTAAATAGCATCACCAACCCCCTACCAGGTACGCGAGGCTCAAATATCTCTGAAAGCCACCTGGGCCAGTTTTCAAACCACTCATTTCAACACAAGGGGCCCTATGGATTTAAACAAAATGGCGCAGTCCTCCTTAGGAACAACTTTGGAACAAGATCCTCACCATACACCTCCTAGACACTTTGCCAAAAGTGAAAAAGGGTGAGAATGGTCAACAGTGAAAAGAAAATGATCAATGCCCAAACCTAATCACTAACACATCAATAAGTGACACCTCAAATCACCAGTCTAGTTTCCAACTCGAAAGTGAAACAGATCTTATGCAAATAACCAGTGCACCAAACATCTAGAGGCAAATTGCTAAAGGGTGTCGGGAAGGGGCCCTGGGCCCAGACGGAATAGGCCATGCAATTTTCAAGGAAGAACCTACATTTTGGGCCGAGAGGTTAGAGCCACTCTTCAAGTCCATTCTGTCTTGTGGCAGCACCCCTGCTTCTTGGAACGACTCAGTGATCTCGCCAATATTCAAAAGGGGAGATCAAAACAAGCCCAACAACTAATGCCTAGTGATGTTAATTGACAACAAAGCTCAGTTCTTTGCAGGAACCATTCTGGAGGAATTACAGCAGTGGGCTGAGGATCATTATATTATTCCACCATACCAGACTGGTTTTACAAAATGAACAGGGTCTATAAACAACATCATGGCCCTATCCCTACTAAGTGACTTTGCATTGACATATAAACAGCCTGTTCACGTCTGTTTTATAGATTACAAATCAGCATTTAACAGGGTGAGCAACAACAATTTATGGCAAAAACTAGTGGGTTGGCACATACCAGGCGGTCTTTTAATGGCACTGCAAATGCTGCACATTGATACATGATTAGGATAAAACTTGGAAATGGCTCTCACCAGTCCAGGCGCATACCTACAACAGATGGTCTAAAACAAGGATGTGTGCTGGCCAGACCCTTTTTAATCTGTTTCTTTAGGATCTGCCGCCCTTACTAGACAAAGTAAAATACCATACGTCAAAATTGGGACCTCCTATATGTGGATGATTTAGTTCTGATAAATAGAACAAAAGTGGAAATGCAGTGGCTCCTTGATGCAACTTTGGAATATTCCAACAAGAATGGGCTAACTATCAGCATAACAATGACCCGAACCCTAACATTCTAAAAGAAAAATCACAAATGGTGCTTGGGAACGGAAACAGTAGAACAAACAAGCAATTACAAATATTTGGGAGTCCTATTCAATTCTAATGGGTGATTTGCAGCTGGAATAGAAGAAATCAAAAGAAAGGGAAAGATCTGGGAGCTGGCCTGGGATTGTGTGTGTGTGTGTGTATACTTGTAAAGCGCACTATCACCTAGAAGGTATCTTGGCGCTGTATACCACTGTGGAACCCTTCCTGGCTTTCCCTGTGAGATGCCCCTTACTGGGCACCTCCAAGGTGAGGCCAGGCATCCTAGCGCTTTCGGGGCCGTAGTGGAGATTAAGCAAGCTATTGCCCAGAGTTGCAGAGTGGGACCCATGATTAGAGTAGGCACCTAGACGAGAATTATCGAGTGCGTGGACATTGAGCCCAAGACCCTGCCGCGTCGGGAATTGAACCCTGGTCCCGGGCCAGACCTCTGCCTCAGGGTTTGCCGCTCTAATCGGTGAGCCACACTTCTCCACAACAAAATGAAGAGTTCCTCTTTCTGTTTGATTCTCCAGTTGGCACAAGCCAGAATTCTCCCAATATTAGCTTGTGGAAGCGAGGCCCTGAGGGCCTGGGATAGTGCAATGCTCGATGACACAATTTCATAAAGGTACAAAGCAGTCTTTCATCTTTTGGCATGTGTGTCACCTGCACAAATCAGGCTGGAGCTTGGACTGGTCAAACAAACGCTGGGCAGACAGGCGGCCTTCGTGAGTTGCTGCCAAAGCCTCAAACCTGCGAAGGATGGTTCTTTGGGTCACTATCTCTGCCTGGAGATTCAGGTGAGGGAAAGATCACTTATGAGAGAGAGTCTTCTAACAAAAGTCATTTGACACTAAGGGCCATATGTATCATCAAACTATTTTGCATTTCCTAAATAGCGAATTCTAAGGAATCGCTATTTAGGAAATGCAAAATGGTATGTATGAACAAAATCGCTTTTTATTTGCGATTCCTTAAGCTTCCTTATTTGCGAATTCGCATTTTGCGAATTCGCAATTAAGGAATAATTTCCAATGCATTCCTATGGGCCAGGAGGCCCATAGGAATGAATGCAAAATAATTCTCAAATTGCGAATTCGCAATTTGCTAATCGCAATTTGAGAATTATTGCAAAGGTGCAGGGGTGTCTCAAAGACACCCTGCTGCACCCCTGAAAAGAACATGTGTGTGCATATGGCGCACATACATGCCCTATGGGCATGTGTGAAGTAAACAAAACAAATTGCCAGTACTGTGCAACAGTTTATCAAACAGTAAAAGAAGGAGCTCCCAATCGCTCATTCCAAAATGACCACTCTTTCAGTCAAAGTTTGTAGTAGAAAATTTGATAATCTTTTATTTCTTATTTTTATTAAACGAGTTTGGTTTGTTTTTGTTTTTATTTATAAATATTTTTCTTATTTACAGCTTTCAACAATAAACGTTATTGGAAAATACGGAGGAGTGAAACATATTCAAAAACAGGGGAAAAAATTGTGGGGTTGCATTATACAAACATTTAACACAACAGTAGACAAAAAACGTATACACGAGACGAAGAATGAACATCAAACAATCACTGGGGGGCGGTGGTAGTTGGTGGTATGGTTTCATCAAATGGTTAAAGAAACTAAATTACTGTATTCCAATTCAAAATTGAACCCAAGTCCTATTTGCATTCATAGGAATGGTAGAAAACGATAAATGAGCTCAAAGAATCAACACAGTAACAGAGACCAAACAATGTTCCAAACACTTTTTCGCTTTACAATTGTTTAAGCAGAGATTGGTCTAAAGCCATACACATTGCACCACAAGCAACTAACACCTTGGTCGACGCGTTTCGAATCCTAGTCAGTTGAAAGGATTCTCTTCAGGACCAAAAAACAAATTAATCTGCAAAACACAATAAATGAAAAACAGTGTGTCAATCAGCTCAAAAGAGGGACTCTCAACATTCATTCCGCCACAGCACAAAATCAGTAAGCTTACCTGTCGAAGAGTTTGATGAAGCTTAAAGATGTGATGAACTGCAAAAGTTTTCAAAATATAAATGAACAGAATCAGGATAGGGTCGCTCAAAGAATTGTCTAAAAGCAATTGGGGACAAGGGTCTGAAATACTCACTAGCAGATGGTATTGTCGTGTCCAACCACAAGTGTAAATGTCAGTCTTTTGAAAAAATCCGTGAAAAAATCCAACAGGTTCCGGGTCTCAATCCATCAGGATATTTTTGGATATTTTTGGAAGCCTCGAGTCGAATTCTGCGAAATGAAATGGCGGGGGCTATTAAAAAACCGAAGTAACACTTCATAGCGTTGTAAAACAGTGGTGTCTTAAGTGGAGATAAAATGCGGTGTGGCCATTTCAAGGGGTGCACGGAATCACTCCAGTACTATCGCCAACCAGCAGTTAACTAGGGGCGAGCCTCCGGCTGTTTGGAATGCGAGCAGAGCGAAGGAGTTTGTTGAAGAAAAAGTTACCTGGGGCTAAACGTCTGTCTCCTCCAGACTAGATCGCCATCATATGTATACGCGATGAGGATCGTGGACATTGAGCCCAAGACCCTGCCGCGTCGGGAATTGAACCCTGGTCCCGGGCCAGACCTCTGCCTCAGGGTTTGCTGCTCTAATCGGTGAGCCACACTTCTCCACAACAAAATGAAGAGTTCCTCTTTCTGTTTGATTCTCCAGTTGGCACAAGCCAGAATTCTCCCATTATTAGCTTGTGGAAGCGAGGCCCTGAGGGCCTGGGATAGTGCAATGCTCGATGACACAATTTCATAAAGGTACAAAGCAGTCTTTCATCTTTTGGCATGTGTGTCACCTGCACAAATGAGGCTGGAGCTCGGACTGGTCAAACAAACGCTGGGCAGACAGGCGGCCTTCGTGAGTTGCTGCCAAAGCCTCAAACCTGCGAAGGATGGTTCTTTGGGTCACTATCTCTGCCTGGAGATTCAGGTGAGGGAAAGATCACTTATGAGAGAGAGTCTTCTAACAAAAGTCACTTGACACTAAGGGCCGTATGTATCATCAAACTATTTTGCATTTCCTAAATAGCGAATTGTAAGGAATCGCTATTTAGGAAATGCAAAATGGTATGTATGAACAAAATCGCTTTTTATTTGCGATTCCTTAAGCTTCCTTATTTGCGAATTCGCATTTTGCGAATTCGCAATTAAGGAATAATTTCCAATGCATTCCCATGGGCCAGGAGGCCCATGGGAATGAATGCAAAATAATTCTCAAATTGCGAATTCGCAATTTGCTAATCGCAATTTGAGAATTATTGCAAAGGTGCAGGGGTGTCTCAAAGACACCCTGCTGCACCCCTGAAAAGAACATGTGTGTGCATATGGCGCACATACATGCCCTATGGGCATGTGTGTGCATCGTATGCCACCTTTAAAAATGCCAATTTGTGCATTTCTGGAAGAATTCGCAAGTTACCATCAACTGAAAGTTGGTGGTAATTTGCGAATTCTTAAACTAAATTCGCAAGCAAAAATTGCTATATACATAGCAATTAAGGAAACGCAAATTTGCGATTCCCTAAATCCTACGGAAAAATAAGGAATCGCACAAGTTTGCAATTCCCTATTTTGGGAATGTTTCATACATTCCAAAACGTGCGAATTTCGGCCTTTGCGATTCAAAAACGGCTTCATACATATGGCCCTAAGACACTACTGGAGGAGAAGCAGACGTTGGCAAGATAGAGTAACGGGTGGCCTACTCTCTGCAACCATTAGAAAATATCATCCATCGCAAGGTTACCTAGTGACACCTTACAGCATCCACACAAAAGAACGGTTCTTAAAACTCAGGTTAGTAATGCCAGTACTGGCGCATTACTAGCCCTGGAAAAGAATGCACCAAGGGGACATATGCAGGCTCTCCGAAGAGGCACCCTGCAGAATCCATACCACTAAAAAAGGTGGTAGATCTTTCTCCTTTCTCGCACTGGCATCCTGGAACAAAATGCCCTCATACTTACGCACCATCCCTGATCATAGATGCTTTCGCAAGAAGTTGAAGTCATGGCTATTCGATAACTAAGCCAGCATTCTTTCAGAGCCGTCTGCAAGCGCCATGAGACTCTCGGAGTGATGTGTGCGCTATACAAATGTCCCTGACTCGACTTGACTTGAGGCACCTGAGGATATCATGCATGTGCTGTGTCCCTGCAAGGTTACCTTAGATGCTCGTCGGAAACTACTACAAAGGGAGTTCATCAAGAGAGGAATAAGGTCATGCAGAGAGGCTGTGGTTGCTTCTTTTAACTCTGCAGATCTTACACTTCACTGCGCACTGGTAAACTCTGTTAACCGCATCGTTGTGTGCGGCAATTTTTAAAAAGCCGCGTTACATGACAAGCTCAGCTCATCATCCGCACACGACCACCTTGGCTGATGACGAGCTGAGCTCGTCATCAGCAGCGAAGGGGTTATGATCGTGATCGTGAAGAAAAAGATGCCGGCTATAGAAGTCAGACAGTAGCAGATAGTTCTGAAAACTCATTGGGAAGACGTTTTAGAGGCACTAAAGCACTTTGGTAAATTGTTTCCTACTTGGCAGGTCCCTGCAGAGATAACGTATTGTGGTACCCATTATTACAAGAACCAGCCTTTTAAAACAGGACTCATTGTGCTTGTTTTTGTGCATAAGGGTAGATCATATTTTATGAGTGTTATCATTTTTAAATTGATAATTTGCCGATTGTTTCTTATGCTGTTTTTAGGAAAATGAATTTTAATGATCATGAATTAATTGTTTTTGCAGAGGCAAATCATTGTGTTGGAATGGTTTTAATTAACTAAGCGAAAAAAGTTACACTTGAAACTTGATGTCAGGTTACTGCCACCCAGCTGTACCCGAGATATTGTGTTTAATCTTCAGTGAAATGAGTTTCCTGGCTGGAGAACAATGATACTACATCTGATGGAGCGGAAATAACTTAAAATATTCTTTTTAGGGCACACTTATTAGGCTATTGACATTCAAACAAATGATTACAAGAGCCTGCATGACACATTATAATTATGACATGACTCACTTAGATTTTTCTGAAACATATTAAAATAAAATAGTGACATACAACTAATTGGAGATGATACACAGGGGAATTCGAGGTAAGGGCATGAGAGGAAATAGAGATAATAGAAAAAAAGAGAAGGATGAAAGAAAACTGAATTTAAATTCTCATTATGATAGAAAACGTGTTCTATGTTAATATATTCACCTCTTGCACTATAGTAAGTGACAACGGTAAACTGCCTATGTACACTTGGATGAAAATAAGTGAGGACTCGCCTTTTTCTTTAGAATTCAAGAATAAGTGCTGCTTTAGTCATCATTGAAACAGAGACCTAATAGAGCCACGAAAACAAATTGCTTATGAGGATGTTGGAGCCAATTACTTTTCAAACATTTACTGCAATCATACAGTTTTAAGAGAGCCGTCTGGCATCTGTGGAAGCCAATGGGCATATTATCAAGCACAGCGTTGAAATTATCGCCGGATTAGCGCAGAAAACTGCTGCTAAAGCGGCGATAATGGGCTTGATTATATGCCCTGGAGAATTATAGAAGAAGCCCATGTTCACACCAAAACATGGACTTCTATTGGAATTCTCAAGGGCGTATTAGCAAGCCCATTATCGCCGCTTTAGCGGCAGTTTTCTGCCGCTAAACCGGCAATAATTTTTAACGCCAGTCTTGATAATATGCCCCCAAATGTTTTAGGGCCTGATTCGCAAAGTAAACTTAGACCTGAAGTTTAGCTATAGACTGGAAGCCTACGTTTAGATCTAAAGTCCACCTTTAGACCTGAAGTCTACCTTTAGGCCTGAAGCCTAACTTTAGGCTTGGGGCCTCATTTACTACAAAATGACGCAGTGCGGAGCCACAAAGCCTTTTTGCTGCACTGAGCTGAATCATTTTAAAAGCTCTGGGATGTGTCATATTAACAACAAAAATTCTTCCCCAAGGCCGGCGCACAATTGGCTGTGCAAGGGTGCCTGCATTGCAGGGATGATTGTTTTTGTGCAAAAACAATAATTGATGGCATTTTTCTCTTTCTTAGTGTGCTGCAGAATGCATCACGCATAGAAAGAGGAAAAAACATGGAGTAATAAAAGTATTTCTCCTCTTTGCACCACTCCTACGCCTCCCCTGGGGAGGTGTAGGATTCTGATGCATTCCCAGCTTTATAAAATGTTGTGAATCTGGGAATGTGTCAGGTTTCCATGGATGTTGCGTTGGAACACCCACAGCAAGACCCATGGAATGCCCCTTTCATGCAGAGTAAAGTGAAAGTGACGCACTGGTGGCTCAATGGACTTGTAAATGAGGCCCCTGAAGTTTAAGCTTAGACCTAAAGTCTAACTTTAGACTTGAAGTCTAAAGTTAGACTTCAGTCTAAATTTAGACTTCAAGTTTAAGTTTACCTTTGTGAATCTGGCCCCAGGTTTTTGCGTGAAATAACCATTTTTACCTCTTCCTGGTCCTGTAGTTGTATAGGTTTAACATGGGCTTCGGAGCCCCAGCAATGCCCCTTAAGTGGGCCTTCACCTGAACCACATCCTTTGTATATCTGTGAGGTGATCAGCCTACATCAAATTGTTTTGGCCCCTCGACAGATTTTGCAAAAGTGTGGCATTATTCTGCATTACGTCACAGCAGACTCTGAGACACTGACGCATCCAACGTGTGTTTTTTATTTCAGGGTAGATTACTACACTATTTCTGCACTTGCATAAAGGAAGGACTCCCAGGAAGTTACATTAATTTGTGCACACCACTGAATAAGTTGCAGCGCAATGGATTGCAGGCCTCTCCGAAAGCTACCCTCTCATGTATAAGGAAGCGTGGCATAACTGTAGTATCAAGACCTTAATAACTGGGATGATTCCCAAAACAAAGAATAATAAAGTGATGATAAATGAAGGTCAAGGATCCATGGGACGGTGTTACCTTACCATTCGATAGGCTTGTCAGTGTCTTTAACACAACACAGATGATGATTCAACTTTAGAATAACATTGGCCTTCTTATGTAGAGCTGACAACATCATACTACTTAATTCCTCGAGCCATGTCACAGTTTAGCTCTGAATCAATTGTTGTAATGCACACGAGAATCGCCTTTGGGGTATATTACCAACGATTAGCGATATTTATCGCTAACTAGGCTTAGCAACAATTTTTTTATCGCTAAGCATTGCCGGAAATTATTGCTGAGATAACGTGCTATTAGCAACGTTTATTTCCAAAGCGATACATTTTCCAGCGATAGCGTGAATATCGCTGTATTCTCAGCCATAGCTACGCCTGCCTTGCTAATAGGCGATAGCGACGTTAGCGACTGCTTTCAGTCGCTAAAAGGTTGTGTACGCCCACTTTGCATGTCATTAGCGATAAATATCTCTGAAATGCAAAGCGGGACCCAAACCGCTCGCTATCGCCTAAAGCTGTCGCTAACTACTGTTAGCGACAGCTTGCTAATAGAGCGATAGAATTATCGCCGCTTAGCGGCCGAAAACGGCCGCTAAAGCGGCGATAATTACCTATCGCCCTGCTTGGTAATATGCCCCTTTGTTTCCAGGAAGCTGGGACTAACTTTGCTATATGTTCCTTGAAAATCCTTTATTTCAGTCCCTAGGACCATAAAAGTATACAAGAACAGAAAAAGTCAATATCATTTTTTTTTTAACGGGCCAAACAGTACATTGACGTCAGATTCTAAAATAAATTGTTTACCAGCACATAATAACATAACAATTCCACCAAGACTATACAGCATACGTAGCGTAGGGGAGGGAGAAAGACACATTGCGTAGGCATGAAATGGCAAGAGCAAATCAATTCATTTAGTGTAAGTATGCTAAACGGAGAGAAAATAGCAGCAATATTTCAATAAATAATTAAAACTACCAGATTATGTTAAAAAAGCATTCAATAAAACAGTGAAGATATTCAAATTCTAGCAAGACATCATGACTAGTGGTGCTCACAAATTTGTTGTACATCGGCTTCAAACGCTGTGAACACTACTTCACTTTTTAATGCTGAAAACATGAAAATTACTCAACGCTATCTGACATTGACCCAAAATGTCTCCCTTCTGACACATTGCAACGTTATGATTTCTGTGTTGCAGACCTTCACACCAATGTGTCTCGCTCAAATCCTTCATATGGCAAGTAAAATCCTAGCTTCCAATTTATCAGCGGAGCCATGTCCTGCAGCATTGCAGACACATTACATGGCTAACTTACATTCACAGATTTTGAAATTGCTGAATGTGAATGTCTCTCTCCTATAGGGTAGTCTATAGTGTCTATAAAACACGCAATGAGATCCTATCCTGACACAAAACCAAAGGCTTATTCCAGTGAGGTGAACAACTACTGGCCAAACCCCACCTTCCACTCCCAACATCGTTATTAAAGGCAAGAGCATGAAAGAGACCACACCTTTGTAAAAACTAATAATCCCATCCACAATTATCATTCTTGACTTTTCAGTAGCACAGATTGCAGCTTGGTCGGTATCAGAGAAGGCTTTTCACGTCACTCAGCATAGGCCAATTTGACAACCAAATTTTGCTCTACCTCTCAGCATCATATGACACAGAAGACCGAACGATCTTCCTTGGTACTTGTTGATCTAAGGAATATTCAGTCCTTCCTCTCTGGGAGAACTCAGATGCTAATTTTTAGCATTCTATAGTTAGGAACATTACTCAGGAATTCCCAAGGTTCCTTGCTTTTAACATTACTCTTCTTCTGATCACCAGAAAGTGCCTCAGAGTCCTTAAGGTATAATACATTTCAAGATGAAAAATTATTCTGTGAAGAAAGATTCTGTTCATGACAAAGGCTAGCTATGGCAAAGACAACACACTTTTTGATTAGTCATGGGTCCCAGGAGTAGAACAATTACCTATGTATGCAGTAACAAATATTGGCCCTGGGTACAAGTTACACATCCAGCTTTATATGTGTTAACATAAATCACCAGCTTTCAACTTATGATGTTTAGAATAGTCTTTTTACTTTTACAAACAAACCCTGACCAGGTCTCAACAAAGGTCTAATGCTGCTCTTTCAGCACGATTGTATTATATTCTGCACTATATAAGAGAGAAAATGCAAACGTTCGGAGGGCCAGAATCAAGCAGCCAGGTTCTTCCTGAACCTCAAGAATATTGAGAACACATCTTCTCCCTGGGAAGGGCTCTACTGGCTCCATTTTGGACTGAAATAAAAAGAAAGTTATTATGCAGCGTCTACAAAGCCTGGGTTGTCATTACAACATGGGCTGGAATCCCATCTCCTGTAATGTCAGGCTGATCTACAAAAGCCAGATTCAGACAGGATAAACATATGCATAAAGCCTCTCC
Source organism: Lissotriton vulgaris (assembly GCF_964263255.1). NCBI lineage: Eukaryota > Metazoa > Chordata > Amphibia > Caudata > Salamandridae > Lissotriton > Lissotriton vulgaris. The sequence goes on along the minus strand of NC_141689.1, from coordinate 1,580,571,957 downwards.
TCTGATCTGAAAAGCACTGAATCATCATCTAAATTGTAGACACTCCCCTCCATCAAGAGGGCTCTGAAAACTGTCATCTTCAGAGAAACCTTTGACCTCCAGCTAATCCTCACCAATACAATCCCTCTTACCACTCGGCTAAGGGACCAGGCTCCACCAACCAAACAAATGTAAAACAGCACCATTCCCTGCCAAAGACTGATACCAAAGATAACAGTGGAAGATCATTATTTACTACTGTTCTTAGACGGATATTGTGTCGGGTCAATCTCTCTGTGGTTGTTTCCAGTGCATTGATGTTTTCACAAGGTGAGCAAACATATACATGTATACAAAATGTGTTTAAGTGGAATTAAAGAAGTTGACAATGACCCTAAATTTAAATGTAGAGCTAGCTATTTTATAGTCTTTAATTTGGATCTTCACTCAACTTTGTCGCAGTTGGTGCTATCAGGGTGAGTTGAGTAGGGACCAGGGGTTTTGCTGTCAGGAATACTAAATCCGAATTCTACCTTTAGTGTACATGCTCCATGTAAGTGCTTCCAGAGAAGCTCCACCATGTTGTACAAATGAATCTAAAGGACTTGGAAGTTCATGCAACAGTTATGTTATGTTATGTTACGTTATGTTATGTTATGTTTGGTTTTGTATAGTGCACGGCTACTCAAAAAGATTGTCCCGGCGCTTTTATTGAGACCTAGAGCAGAATAACACAACACAGTGATGAAAAATCAAAATAAAAGAAACAAAACAGAGGGGTGATGGCCTAAAGGGCAAAAATCCAGGTTTTAAGGCCCTTCCTAAAGGCAAGCAAATTAGTGGCACCGCGCAATGTCAATGGCAGAGTGTTCCACAGCTGTGGCGCCAGCAACCCAAAGGAGCGGCCTCCAATGCGGGCTCTCTTTACTCGCGGAACCACCGCAAGAAACAGAGATTCTGTTCTTAGAGAGCGAGCCGGATGGTAAAAGGCAAGTCTCCTTTGGAGATACTTTGCTCCCACAGCATGAAGGGCCTTATAGGCCAGGGTCAAAGCCTTAAAGGCAATCCGCTTCCGGATAGGCAGCCAATGAAGTGACTGCAACAGGCCGGCAGCACTGGCTCGCCTATTTAGACCATAGATGGCCCTCGCAACCGCGTTCTGAACAACTTGCAGCCGCTGCAATAGATATTCTGGCAGGCCCAGATAGAGGACGTTGGAATAATCCAATCTTGAGCCAATCAGGGCCTGCACTGTCATCTTCCTATGCTCCTCTGAGAGAAGAGGCAAAAACTTCCGGAGCATCTTGAGAAGACCAAAACATGTTCCCGTTAAGCCAAGGATCTGAGATCTCAACGTCAGACCCTTGTCCATCTTGACCCCCAGGTTCTTAGCCAGCTGGGTCGACCAAGACGGGGGGAACATATTAAGAGGCCACCATGCCTCCAGTCCAGATCCGATGAACATCCGAAGAGGAGTACCTCAGATTTATCTGAGTTGCACTTGAGGCTGTTCAGTTGGAACCATTTAAAAACAGCCCCAAGGCACTCCCGGATACTCTCTCCATCAAAATCTCCTCCTTTCTGGCATGAAAAGAGGAGCTGGGTGTCATCGGCATAGGATACGATCTGGGCCCGAAAGACTCCGCCAATGCCGCCAGAGGGGTCATAAAGATGTTAAAAAGAGTCGGGCTCAACACAGAACCCTGTGGAACTCTGACTCCCAGAGGCGGCATCACGGCCGAGTTAGGAGAGGCCCAGACCGTTGTCGACGGCCAGCTAAAAAAGATCTAAACCAGCTGAGCACCGTCCCCCTCAGACCGATCTCATAAAGTCTGGTGAGGAGACCCTCGTGGGGGACGGTGTCAAAAGCCACCGACAAATCTAACAGGACAAGCATGGCTTTGCCCCCGGAGTCAAGTACCTCTTTAATGGCTTCGGACACCTCCAAAAGCGCCGTCTCGGTGCTTAGATTGGGGCGGAAGCCAGATTGAGTGGCATGCAGTCCATCATGAGTTTCCAAGAAATTAGAAAGCACCATGTGCTTCTCTAAGTTTTTGTAAGAGCAGGGAGGAGAGAAATAGGCCTGTAGTTCGCCAGAACCTCTGGATCGAGACCAGGCTTCTTCAGCAAGGGGATGACCATTGCCTGCTTCCAGGCCTGCGGAACCACTCCCTGGCTCAAAGAGAGATTCAAGAGTGGATTCGCCAGTGGATTTATAACTTCCCCCATTTTTGCCAAAAATTTGGCCGGGCAGGGGTCAAGAGGCGACCCAGATTTAAGATTGCCCATAAGTGTCAAAGAAGCAGGGGCTGAAATCGATGGAAAAAGGGGCCAATAAAACTGATCCATCCTCGGGGCTGGTCGGAACAGCAGTCGCCACCAGAGGGAAAGAGTCTTGGATCAGTTTTATCTTGTTGGTGAAGAAATTTGCAAGATCGGAAGCCCAGGACTCTGAAGGGACAGCTTGGGTCGCGTTAGATCGGGGGGCCATGAATTCTCTAACAATTGTAAAAATCTATTTACAAGAATTAGAAGCCGCATCTATCAAGATAGGCTTTTTTCTCTAGGCGGATGTCCCGATGATAAGCTTTAACCAGAATCCTATAGGCCAAACTTGCCACAGGGTCATATTGTGAGCGCCAAGCTCTTTCAGCTACCTTACACTGCCGACGAGAGGCCGACAGCGCCTCAGTAAACCAAGGAGCAGAAACCTGCATAGGTGTTAATCGGGGGGGTCGTAACAACGGCAAGATCGTTTAGCCTGTCTAGTAGCCACGCTTGCAAGGAGTCAGGTCCCTCTCCAGATCTCCTGTAAGGGGGCAAGGGTGTGGTCTGACCAAAGCACTGGTATAATAGCCTTCACCTCCAAGGGGGATGTAGAGAAGACCTGGTCAAGAGTATGACCCTTATCGTGCATTGGCCCGGTTACGGTAGGACTAAGAAGAGTTGACACAATCTTGGCCTGTACACAGCACTAATGGCACAAGCTGTATTAGCAAGAACAAACAATACAGAAAAAGGAATTATTAACCAACATAGGTTTAGACCTTGTTCATGGAAAAAAAAGTTTGACAGAAATATGGAAGACTGTAGATCCTAGGCATACTGACGACTGTTTGTTCAGGTTCACCACAGAGGTTCTCTCTTACTCACCCAGAAGGTCTTTGGCATGCAATAAGGGTGTACATGCCCCTTGTCAAAAAATACTAACCTCGACCATAACAAAGATCACTGAGAAAGAGGTGGCATCGCAACTTTGATCCTACAGCTCCAATACATTAAATTTCAAAAATCTTTCTTTCGATCACAGAAGATCATAAAAGATATACAAGTAATTTGATCACTAAAATGCGTGTAAAACATGCTAAAAACATTATACAAATATACTATTTTAGGATACAGTTCTAAAAAAGTGGATGTGCCAAATACTATGTATAATACAGTTTTTAGAAAAGACAGCTATGCCGAATGCAAGGGAGGTGAAAGAGATGTCTCACAAGGTTGTAGTGTCCTCAATTATTCGTGCACGCGCCCGCCACAATGCAGTCAGGAATTTTGCCATAGCAAACACTGTTGGCGCAGATCAATCAATCAATCAATCAATCAATCAATCAATCATTGCATTTATATAGCGCACTACTTACCCAGAGGGTCTCAAGGCGCTGGGGGGGGGGATCTGCTACTGCTCGAACAACCAGGTCTTGAGTTGCTTCCTGAAGGCGAAGTGGTCCTGGGTCAGGCGGAGGTGAGTCGGGAGGGAGTTCCAAGTCTTGGCGGCCAGGTAGGAGAAAGACCGTCCTCCTGTGGTGGCTCTTCGGATGCGGGGGACGGCGGCGAGGGCATGGCTGGTCGATCGAAGCTGGCGTTTGGGAGCGTAGAAGTTGAGGCGGCTGTTGAGGTATCCTGGGCCTTGGCTGTGTAGGGCTTTGTGTGCGTGGGTGAGGAGACGGAAGGTGATTCTCTTGTTGACCGGGAGCCAATGCAGATCCCTCAGGTGTCCGGAGATGTGACTGCGACAGGGGATGTCCAGGATGAGTCGTGCTGAGGCGTTCTGGATCCGCTGGAGTCTCTTCTGGAGTTTGGTGGTGGTTCGGGCGTAGAGGGTGTTGCCGTAGTCCAGACGGCTGGTGATGAGGGCCTGGGTGACCGTCTTCCTTGTCTCGGTGGGGATCCACCGGAAGATCTTACGTAGCATGCGCAGGATGTTGAAGCACGACGAGGAGACATCGTTGACTTGTCTGGTCATGGAGAGGGAGGAGTCCAGGATGAAGCCCAGGTTGCTTGCGTGGTCTGTTGGTTGGGGTGCGCTGCCTAGGGCGGGGGGCCACCAGGAGTCGTCCCAAGCGGCGGGTGAGGATCCCAGGATGAGGACTTCCGTCTTATCTGAGTTCAGTTTCAGGCGGCTGTTCTTCATCCATTCGGCTACCTCTTTCATCCCTTCGTGAAGGTTGGCTCTGGCAGTGGCGGGGTCATTGGTAAGGGAGAGGATCAGCTGGGTGTCGTCGGCGTAGGAGATGATGTTGAGGTTGTGCTGGCGTGCGATGTCTGCGAGGGGGCTCATGTAGATGTTGAAGAGGGTTGGACTGAGCGAGGAGCCTTGAGGGACGCCGCAGATGACTTCGGTGGCTTCAGATCTGAACAGAGGGAGGCGGACCCTCTGTGTCCTTCCGGCGAGGAAGGAGATGATCCACTCCAGTGCCTTCTCCTGGACTCCGACGTTGCTGAGGCGTTGTACTAGGGTACGATGGCAGACAGTGTCGAAGGCCGCGGAGAGGTCGAGGAGGATGAGGGCCGCTGTTTCTCCGTTGTCGAGCAGCGCTCGGATGTCATCGGTGACTGCGATCAGGGCGGTCTCGGTGCTGTGGTTGGCCCGGAAGCCAGACTGCGAGGGGTCGAGGGATCCGTTCGTCTCGAGGAAGGCGGCCAGCTGCTTGTTGACGGTCTTCTCGATGACTTTAGCAGGAAACGGGAGCAGCGAGATGGGGCGGTAGTTTTTGAGGTCGGTGGGGTCAGCCGATGGCTTCTTGAGTAGAGCGCTGAGTTCGGCGTGCTTCCAGCTCTCCGGGAAGGTAGCGGTGTCGAAGGAGGTGTTGATGATGTCCCGCAGGTGGGGTGCGATGACAGCGTCGGCCTTGTTGAAGACGTGGTGAGGGCAGGGGTCGGTCGGAGATCCGGAGTGGATGGAGTTCATCGTGCGGACGGTGTCTTCGGTGCTGATCGGAGTCCAGGCGCGGAGGGTGGTGGTGGGGGGCGGTGGTTCGGTCGTGGTGTTCGTCGGTTGAGTGCTGAAGCTGTTGTGTATGTCCGCGATCTTGTTGTGGAAGTAGGAGGCGAGGGAGTTGCAGAGGTCTTGCGAAAGGGTGATGTCGTTGTTTCCGGCATTGGGGTTGGAGAGCTCTTTGACGATGTTGAAGAGTTGTTTGCTGTTGTGTGCGTTGTTGTCCAGTCGTTCCTTGAATGCAGTTTTCTTGGTGGCGCGGATGAGTTGGTGGTGTTTTCGGGCAGGGAGCTTGAGGGCAGTCATGTTGTCCGGTGTTGGGTCTCTGCGCCAGGTTCTCTCGAGGGCTCGGCAGTTCTTCTTGGAGCTCTTGAGTTTGTCGGTGAACCATGGGGCTTTCTTGCTGCCGGGTCTGCTGGGCGGGGTCCTCAGGGGGGCGAGCTCATCTGCGCAGTCGCTGATCCACTTCGTGAGGTTGGTGGCCGCCTGGCTAGGGTTCGTTGTGCTGGTGGGAGGGTTCATGCTCAGGGAGGATGCGAGCTGATCCATCTTTAGGACTCTATAAGCCGGAGCATATGTTAGTGGCTCGAAATGCGAATTGAAATCCCCCCCTACTACATATGATGTGCCATCCGGAATGGCCTCCAGAAGAGAGGACAATTCTTCTATGGTTTTTGAGGTGCTGGATATAGGGAGCGGTCTGGAATAGACATTTATTATAAGTAGTTTGAGTGATCTGGGCCATTCAAGGAGGACAGCCAGTATGTCTTCTGAATCCACACTTTGACGTGTAGCTAGGCAGCCCAAGTGCGATGCCACCCAGATTGCAAGACCTCCCGATGGACGACCTCTCCCTCCCCATTTTGCCGGTATTGTAAATATCTCAAAACCCCGGGAGGTGTGCTCCTCCCTTGCCCAAGTCTCTTGGAAGAGGCAGACACTTTTAGAGTCGGTTAGGTCGACCCACGATTGGGAATCTATTTTATTGGCCAATCCAGCGACGTTCCTTGACAACAGCTTTAGCATGTGATGCTCCCTTGTTTGGGGGACATGCTGACTGCATCCCAGTATACCTGGGTTTACCGTTAAGTTGGTATGGTCTTTTGGGGACGTCCCCCGTATGGACCCTTGTCCCCTATGGACGTCCACTGGTTCTGGTTCCCTATCTGCTCTCTTTGGGGAATCTTCTAAATGTATGCAGGCAACCTGCTCACCCCCCTGGTTAGTATTGCGGAATTTATACCCGCCGCCACCTATGATATTGGGTGCGGCTTGCCCGGGTGAGTGGGGATGTGCCCTACCTTCCAACTCATACTTTCAATCCACCATTTCAAGGCATCGAAGCGGTTGAAAATTGGAAGAAATGGGGGCTGATAGTATCTAGGAGGCCAGGTTGCTCCTCGCTCTCGACCACCCCTTCCCATCCCTCTCCTAGTGACAGTTTCCCAGCCCTCAGCCTTATCATGTATTAAAGCATGGCCCAATGCCATTCGCCTTTGATGGTAAGGATTCCTCCTCCCTCCTTGATTGTCCCCCCAATTTCCCAATGGTTCCTGTGGGTATCCCCATCTCTGGTCATTAACTATATGGGTATTTGATGGATAAAAAAATTAGAGGGGGAGTGGCTGGATATTGTTCCCCTCATCATCTGGGAAGCAACCACAAATATAGGAAACTGTTCCTGGTTCTTTAAAACTGACCAGTATACAGTCGCCACTGATTGTTTTGGGCCTCTTCCCTACCCATGAGACTCTTCTCACCATGCGAATATCACTAGTCATGCCTCTGGGGGTCGGCCTGAATGTAGATAGCCAGTTCATGACCTTGTTTTTTAGCGAGGCCCCTGTTTCATTGGTCGCTGGTTTTAGTTCCGGTACCCTGGCTAAAATAATAGTGTATGCAGCTACCTCTGGTGGGAGATTTACTGTTACTGTTTTTTGTGTCTTCTGTAATATAGTATTGGCGTTTTGGGGGTTTTGGGGGTTTTGTAGATTGGTTTGTGAAGGTTTGGGTAGAGGTGTGGCTGATGACTGTGGGTGTGCTGCATCAGTGGCTATTGCTGGTTTCTGTGAGCAGGAGGAGGGGTTATTGGCCTTTAGGCTAGGCGCCTGCTGGGTGGCCGATTTTAACTTTGGAATTGAGTTTGAGCATTTCGAGATTTCTGTCCTCTTTTTCTTGGTCAAATTCTGGGACTCAACACCCTTCTTGTGTTTCGGGTCTACGCTTGCTGCTATAAGGGAATTATTCTCGGCTTTCCAACTATCCATAAACTGAGTGGTAGATTTCTCGAAGTTGGTAAGCCTCGCTTCTATCTTGATCAGCCGAGCTTCTATGGGGCTGAGCAATGACCTGAACAAGTTTACTATATCTGCAAGTGTGATATCCTCTTTGGCTGCCTCCATGGTGTCGTCTGTTGTGGGAGGTGGAGGTTCGATGGAAGCATTACCTAGTGGGGGAGGTTCAGTTCTGTCTGATAATGAAGTCTCCGCTCTAGTATTGTCAGAGCTGCCCTTATCTTGTGTTGTGCCTAGCCTCGGTATTTTAGCCTTCCTTTCTCTATTGCTTGGTCCTCCCATCTTCCTTTTTTGTATAGCCCCTTCCCTTACTCCCCTAGCTCTACTTAATGGATCTGTTGTGTCTAAGATGTGCGTTACCAGTGGGAATTCCTCCCTAGATGAGTTGAGGGTTTGTTGGGGGGCTTCCTCAACAATAATAGAGGTTGGGGGTTGTGCAATTTGGGTCAATGGGAGGGTCAATAGGCTCATATCTTCAAGGTCGCTTAAGGTTTCCTCAGAAAGATCCAGGTTAACGGGTGGCTGGTCCCCCCCACAAGCTCCAGCCAATGATCCATTTACGTTCAACCTTTCCTCAGGGGTCTTGACCAGCGCTAATATGCCCATAGATGATCTCCTAACCCACTCAATTTCCTGGGAGATGCGTCTTTCTAAGACGGTAATATCATCGATCAGCAAGGAACCTGCCTTAATGAAATAATTGTCAATTTTACCTTGGGCCGTTGCAGCCGTGGGAGGTCCAACCGCAGCCAAATTGGTTTTACTCCTGGTCTCCATTTTACTCATTGTGGAGGAGCTATTTATGGAGGCTGGCGAAATCCTAGTGGCAATACGAGGGCAAACATAAACAGGCCTCGAAGAGGGGGGGCCTGGTCCGGTCTCTTCCGTCCTCGAACGGCCTCAAACGGCCTGCTCTTTGCCCGGTCTTAGCCCCGGGCTAAGTCCCGTGCGCGTCCCGCGTGCGCGGGTATTACTATGATTATATACATGTGTGCTGTGGGCGTGCCTTGCAGGGAGAGCGGGCCAGGTGGTGGTAATCGGCCTCGCGGGGACTCCTGGTTGCTGGAGTCCCCAGCGTCACGCTCACAGCCCTGCACGCTTCGCACACAACACGCAGGTGGAGCCCAGATGAAGCGGGACCCGCGGAGCGGGTCCGGTGAACAGTTTTTCTTCACAGGCAGGCAGATTTGACAAAGTAGTCAGGAACACACCCTCCGTTGTTTGGCACTGCGGCAAGAGTCACACCCGGTCCAAAGGAAAGGCAAGTTTTCAAGGATCCGGTGTGCTGTGGGCGTGCCTTGCAGGGAGAGCGGGCCAGGTGGTGGTAATCGGCCTCGGGGGGACTCCTGATTGCTGGAGTCCCCAGCGTCACGCTCGCAGCCCTGCACGCTTCGCACACAACACGCAGGTGGAGCCCAGATGAAGCGAACAGTTTTCCTTCACAGCTCCAATAACAACTGAACTCACTTTAGTTTGGATTTCATCCAAATCGTACCACTGAGATAGCAACACTTCAGATACATGATGACACACTGAGAATTGTAGATGAATGTGACACCAGTCAATTAATGCTACAAGTCCTCAAAGTCATTCATCACAATTCACTACTACAAATTCTGTCATCCAAAATGAGTTTTGATGGGAGGATTCTAATACAGTTTCATTTATTCCTTTTTAAGATCCCAATTTATAAATCTGGGCTCATTCAAATTGCAGGCACGCCACTCAACTGTGGTATAGTACTAGCCTCAATTTGTTCACCCTAACTTTTCAGTTTATCTGTTGAACTCCCTGAGCATCTTGCTACAGGTCATTCATCATATGTGTTTAAACTTTACCCCTCATACTGTCTGTCCCTAATTTTCCTTGTTACTTACATGATGTCCACTACTTAGTTGTTCCTCAAATGAGTCCCGCTTGTGGTGAACATAGTTATTCTAAAGTGCCCCGCAGCCCTTGCATGTAGCTCCACAATATGTAAGTTCTACAACTAAATGCAAAATACATAACTATTGGTTTTGGGGCTCCCCTCTTGGTTGATAGTGAAGTATGCTTTCACCCCAATGGTGGACCAAAAAGGAGTAAAGAGGACTGACGAGTCAAGAACGATGGTATGTACATCTTGGAACCTTATCTCTATTATAAGCTGTTTGGCTGGATTCCTGATGCTGGCACAAATGCAGAGCAGAATGCTGGCAAAGCACCATAGGTAATTTGTATCAGTACTCTCTAAATATCACAATTCAACACTTTTTTCAAAGCCCCAAGGATCTGAGATCCCTCCCATAGTAGTTAACATGCCCTCCAATTGGCAGAGAAAATGGATCTCCCTCTTGAGCCTCTCAATCATAAATTACTGAAATATAAGTTCTCTTGTAGTAACAGCAGTGGAGTAGAAGCTGGAGATGCAGGGCAACATGCATCAGAACCACATGCTGGATGTTGAGATGGATGTTCACCATTCTTCAAGTTGAGTGGGATGCGTTTGTCCTGCACACCTCGAGGCAGCCTTTAAGCATACATCAACATTATGAGGGTAAGCACATTACCTATCAAAGGAGAATGGTGGTACAGATTTTCATTCTAGATTATCCCTTTTCACAGAAGTTTATAGACCCTCCATTTCTCCATGTAAACTGTTAAGTAGATTGTTTGATCTGTGGGGATGATGGGCTGCTCTGTTTGAGGGTGCTTAGATCATCACCAGGAATATGCACCTTGGTTGGAGTCCCCTTTCGATGTCAGAAGAAGGAAAGAGGAGGCATTAAGAGCCTATTGTCCTCTATCCTTTCAATGAAAGTATGCTGTTTACCATGGCTACCCATTCAGGGAGGAAAACGGGTGGGTGTGGGGTACTTTCCAGACTGAAGGTGATGGACATCAACGTACGGTCAGGCAGGGCAACCCCAGTGTGTCAGTTGCTGGAAAGGTATGTGTAGGCTAACATCTAGGCCCCTATATTTGCCCATGGCCAAAGAGGTGGAGTTCTGAGTTCTTGACCAATGCAGTGATTGGTAAAGATCCTAAAACTGTTGAGATATGACATGCTGCTTCTTGAACAGGATTAGGGGTGATCTGTGATTGAATAGCATTCTTCTGTGAAGGATCAATATAAACAATCCTCATTGCTGAGATATTCATTAAACACCCATTGTGCATGGTTGAGGAATTAGTGTTGTCAGTATGGACCACAGTAGTCAAGTGGCAGTGTTGTGCCTACTAATGTTTCTTACACTTCCACAAGTTTTTCTACTGAGTTGTTAGCTAGATAATAGTTTGTGAAGGAGTTATCTGTCTAAGAGAAGATAGCTGATTGGGTGGTCACTTATCATTCCAGGAATGGAGTTTGCAGTGTAACGTCTGGGGCAAGATTAACGTTTCCATCCCCATACTTATTTGCATTCCCTTATTAAACAGAGGCTTGTAAATTCGACAAGCAAGATGTGTATACGGCCTGGTTGGTTTTCATTTGTTCTGAATTAAATATATAACTTGGTCAACAATGGCTATGACTAGCCACCATTCAATGCCATAGATTTGATTAAAAATGCAAACATCTATAAATGTGTGGAAAGATATCCAAATGCAAATGCATTTAGGGTTTCAGTAGCAGGAGTTAAGTTCATTATGTAGCTAATGTTTGAAGACTCTGGTGATTACTAAAGTCTTCAATATATGCTTCACTAGACTATCAATTCTTTTATACTGAAATATAGTGTTTGAGCTCCTGAAAGGGCCATCACTGACAGTTATGAGGAGTCATGTAGCAGTGTAAATTAAGCAATTATAGTGGAAGGTACTAGTAGAAATACATTAACTGACCACCTTTAAGGGACATTAAGTTCCCCTAACAAAAGATAGGCATGTCACACCAATTATCACCTAGAAGTATGAACGGAAAGGAGAAGTGTGGTGTAACATGCATACACATGTTTACCCCATTGAAGTCAGAACCACTGAGTCACTGTAGCTGAAGACCTCCATAAAGTAGACAGAAAGTATTACAGATTTTAATTGGACCCATGACCATCTTCACGGTATTAGCTATTACCTACAAAGTGGAGTTGAGTTTGAAAATCTCACAGGACAAATAATCACAAACACCCACTTGTCTCTACAAAACTATGGAGACTCTGTGTCCATATGTGTTCAAAAAATTAGGTGAGACCTCGGTGAAGGTGACGGCCCTTAACACCACTTTTGCTTTTTAAACAGTGCATTATTTTGTATGTTATATATATGAGACTGCTTTAACCTGAGGTTTTCATCATCATCATCATCATCAACATAAGCTTTATTCGACAATACAAGCCATAAAAGCTATATACATAAAACAATAGTATCACAGTAATACATTGTGTTACAATTAGATAAATAAATACAAATAAGATCACTGCATCAAGATGTATTATAATGCAACAGAAATTTGGTATTAAAACAAGAGATATTGTCATTTGATGACAAAGACTTAAAATGCTGTAAAAAATCCAACATATTAATAAAAGATTATTTTATTTCCATGAATACACATTTCTGTGTTCTATTATTCCAGTTGTTTGCAGACAATAATTTAGATCTTATCGACCACATCCATCTTTAAAACTTTGCCATTTGCACTGCATAGCTTAGGGATGGGTCTGTAGAGAGGATTCTCATGGCTACCCTGGACAAGCTAGTCCCCATGTTCCTGCATGTCTGTGCCAGCCATACTTTTTTGGGGTGCAGCACAAGCAGGGCATACAAACAACACGTGGGAGTATGACTCCTCCAGATCGGTGCAGATGGGACATTTATTATCGCCTGCAGCGGAACATTTGACATTGAAAGTCTTTAAAGGTAGACAACCCACTCTAACCTGGAAATACAGTTTGCGATATATTGGCTTAGAAATTACATCATAATAGTACTCAAGATTGGGTCATAATTTTATTTGTAAAAACTTCCTTGTCAGTGTAGTACTTCTATTCTCATCAAGTTCAATCAGTTCCCAGTATCTATGTTTGATTGAATCCCTTGATGGATACTGGGAACTGCTGGGAGATTCCCAGAGCGACGTCAAGCCCATACTAGTTAAAAGACTTCTGATGTTGCGCAGCCAGCTGATTTTTATGGATGCGGTCGGCTAGGATAATGTCTGAAAGGCCTTCAGCAAAGGTAGCCCATTCAGGCTTACACCAGATTCTGCGCCAGTTAAGAATGGGGCGTAATCTTGCAAGATCTACCAGTGCTTTTCTACCTAAGTCGTGCCGCAAGGGGAGCAAAGGTGTACTTAGGGGTAAACTTTTAATACCTAGTAAAAATCTGCTCTGTGATGCAGCAAATTGAGGGAGCTTGTCAAAGCCCCATAACTCAGCACCATACAAGACTGAAATCCCTACCTTTGCACCGTAAATTGGCAAGACCAGAGCAAGAGGCTTGGTCAATGATGATTTAAATTTCTAGGTCAAAACACTGGTTTGTTGCCAGTGTTTTAACACAATGGAGTTGATATGTGGCCTCCAGCTTAATCATTTCTGCAGAATGATGCCTAGGTAAGTGAATGCAGCTACCTGCTCCAAGGGTGACCAGTCCATGACCATCCTACCCTTGAATGACCTATGCTGATTGTTTTTGCAGCATTGATATTTAATCCCCATAATAAGCAAAGTGCTTCCAAATGTTGCAGTGCTCGCTCTAACCCACTTGGTGTCTTAAAAATCATAAGCATGTCATTCGCAAACATTAGGATTGGAATTTTTTTTCCTGCTAAAACTGGCTCATCTATGGGCATCAATGAAAAAAAATAAATAGTGAAAATAATGTGGGTGCTAAAACGCAGCCTTTGGGTACTCCCTTCTCAACAGGAAATGGGTCAGTCTTTCTCCCCTGTGCCCCCCACTGAATTTGAGCAAAGTTTCCTTTGTGAAGTTGGACAATTAGGTAGAGTAAGTCAGAAGGCATCCCAAACTCCTGGAGTACACTCCACAATTTGTCATGGGATTCCTTGTCAAAGGCTGACTTCAGGTGAACAATAACTACCGCCCGACAATAAATCGATAAAAAACAAAACAATTGATCTATAGTGCTTAAGTGGGCCCGAAAGCCTGCCTGCAGAGGGCTCAGGATGGCATTATCATCAATCCAGTCTTGGGCTTTTGCTAAAACTAATCCGGCCACTACTTTCTGGATCGAATCTATAAGGTTTATTGGCCTATAATTCCCAGGTAGGGATGTATCCCCTTTTTTATATATCGGGATGACCTCAGCCTCCGCCAGGTATCCGGGATAGGGGCGTAGCATTCGCTGTCAACAATATGTAACAACTCCATTTAGCCTTATCCTGCAGAAAAATGTTCGCAGGTATGCTATCAATACCGCAATTTTACTAAGTGCAGCACTTACGTCTGCTGTGTCAAAGACTTTGTCATATTTATAAAAGTGAGTCTGAAAGGGCTCACATACCTCAGTATCATTATCAGCATATTGTTCTGCAAAATGATTAACCCACATGTTGGGGTCCACATGGTTTTGGGGGGATTGCTTGACTCCCCCTGTGCCTCATTTTACCAGGCTCCAAACGCGCATCATATTGCTCCCATAGCTCGCTTCTTTTAGATCCTGCCATCTTTTCTTGTCCCAGGACTTTTTCGCATTCAGCATCACTTTCTTATAAGACTTTCTGGTTGTTTATAGTCGGATCAAGTCTCCTGATCTGATTGCCTCCCTCAAGGCTCGTCTGGCTTGTTTGTCCTCTTTGTTGAACCAGTGGTACAGTGGCTGAGTGCCAATCCCCTCAGACTTATGGGGTCTTAGGAAGTATGACCACATTTTTAAAATTAAGGTATTATGCAAAGATGTTATTTCTTTGGGCGACAGTTGATTGCAAAGGGATGTCTCCATCTCAATTAGAGTGTGCTCAACATCACTATTGATGTCTGCTAATATTTCTGGCCACTCTATGATCATATTTTCATATGGCTCTATTGTGGACATTAATTTTGTAAGCAGTTAGATACATCTGTGGCATCATGAAGTTTAAAGCTGTAGGAGGACTTTCTTCATATAAAGTTCAGCCAAGGTTTAAATAAATATCTCAAACCCCCATCATAATTAAGGTTTTTGGCTGGACTTTTTTTTTCAAACCGTCCAAATGTTTCTCTGCTAGGCAAGGGGCAGCTGCTCTTTATTTTTTTTTCATTTTAATTGTATTCATTTGTAGAGTGCATGGTTACACCAGCCAGCTAATGAGTCTGCTGCTGCCCCCAGAATGGCCCGTAAAACTGTACTATATTCCATTTTTTGTAAAAAAACAATATCTTCAGCTGTCTGCAGAAGATAGTTTTGCTTAGTTCGGTTCTGATGGTGATTGGCAGGGTATTCCAGATTTTAGCTGCTAAATACCTGAAGGAGCGTGCCCCTATACATGCTGTGAGTATTCTTGGAACCATCACAAGTGCCATCCCCATGAATCTTACATTGCGTCCTGGGCAGTATTTGATCAGTAGTGGATGAAGGTATCTAGGACCTTTATTGGAGAGGATGTGGTGACAGTGGCACATCGCCTTAAACACAACTCTCTGCTCCACTGGCAGCCAGTGTAAGGCTGTCAGGGATTTATTTGTGTTTGCTCTTCTTGGAAGGCTGAGAAACAAACATGCAGCTGCGTTTTGTACCCTCTGCAACTTGGAAAGGGCTTTTTTGAAGCGCCGAGGGATAGTACGTTTTCATAGTCCAGTTGTAATTATTGCATGCACTATGGTTTTCCTGACATTGGATGGTAGCAAATCTATAATTTTCCTCAGGATTTTCATGGCCCCATAGCACTTACCAGCGACCCTCCAAATCTGATTTTCAAATGACAGTTTGGAATCGAACCAGATTCCAAGATTTTTCACCTCTTTTCTTGGGGAAGGGACTTGGCCCAGTGATTCTGGCCACCAAGTGGATGACCATATGGTTGGTGTCTTGCCTACCACCATAACCTGTGTCTTATTCCCATTTAGCTTGAGGCAAAGGTTTGACATCCAGTCAGCCACTTCCTCTAGACATCTAGAGAAACGGATCTCTGCCTGATCTTTGTCTTGGGATAGCATTACAAAATTAGCTGTGTGTCATCCGCATATGACACTATCAACACCTCATGTTTCTCAGGTTTCTCTTGCGCCCACAAATGGTGGATGCCTTTCCCTGTTGAAGGTAAATTCACTGCAGAGATCATTTGAGTACACAACTGGCAGCACGGCTGAACTGGGAGATCAAAAACAGCCTTGCCAACATCTTTGGAACCTTTGCTAACAAACGCAAGCAACACTGGAGATTGGGTAATCTGAAAATCAGTATCATCGCCAAGTTCAACTACTTGGGGGAGTGGTTTACGAGTAATGGTAAGCTCAATCATCACATCACCTCCATACAAGCCAAGGCCAAGGCACTGACTTACGCCATGTGCAAACTCAATGCTAAAATGTACAGCCCATCCACTGTAGAAATGCGAAAAGTAATAAAGCCCATATGAAACCTGGACTTCCATCATCCAATATTATCACAAACTCTGTGCTGCTCAACCAAACACAATGAAAGAAATTTCTAAGGAATCCTTCTCAGAAGGTAAAAACCCCTGGTCGGACTACCTGTTGACCACCTGCAGTAAATTAAATCTCTACTTGGCAAATCGGAGAAACTTCATCCATCAACCTGGAATACTAAAAAGAGTATTGAGGAAATAAGTAAGACTTTTATCCAGGCAAAGAAATATGTGCTTAATCGAAACCTCTAAAACTAATATCCGGGTTATAATTAAATCCTACAGGGATAAATTATGCCAGCCTTATTTAAATAGTGCACTGAATAAATCAATTTTAAAACATATTCTATTAATTAGGCTCATGGCGCTCCCAATAAAACACATAAATGCCAGTTGGAAATCTCTCAAGACAGATACCTCTTGCATACTGTGCAACCTATATGAGGAATCCCTGGCCCATTTTGTCTGTATTTGCCTAAATCTGAGGAACGCATGCTGCACTTTATTAAAACCAATTTTTTAAAGTAGGGCACCGCACATGCACCGAAGCAATGGGACTCATTTTTAATGAGAAATTCCAATGGAACTGGCAAGGCTAGCCAAATTTGCACGTCAATTCCAAAGGTCATTAATGGAAAGACAAGCCCATACTGATGAACACTGATGAAATGTAACTGTTGTTTTAAGATGGTATACAAAACCATAGTTCGTTGCGACTCTCTAAGGGCCAGATGCATCAAAGGGTTTTGCCCATTCTGTGTCTATGGGAAAATGTGTTCATGCATAAATCTTTTAATTGTATCAGTATGAAATGAATCAAATGAATTGAAATGACTTTAGTAATAATATGTAAAGCATTGAGGCGATAAACCGTGTATGTCTTTGCAACAATTGTTATTAATTGAAAGAAATAAAATAAACAGTACCAGCCTTGGCAACAATCCTCAGGTAAGCTCAGCTCCCCGTGTCTTCTGGTGCATGCAAATTATCTCTTTCCATCCATCCATGCTCTCTCCTTCTGTTTGTCCCTCTCTCCTCTCTGACCCCTTTCTCTCTACCACCCCCCTCTTTTGTACCTTGCTTTCTCTCTCTCTCTCTCTCTCTCTCTTGAAGCTTCCACACCTACATGCTGTAATTAACCCTAAGGAGCTGGGAAAAATGACAAAGGCACCAGAAGAGGCCGCAAGATTTTCTACTGACCTCTAAGGGCTTTAACCCATGGGGGGAAATGGCCGGTGGAATAAAAGGCCTGTCTGTCCTTTTCTGACAGCTCCACGGCCGAAGGTGTATCTGCTCACCACAGTTGGTTCTTTTAACCCCTTGCGTGCTCGAGACGGAACTGTTCGGTCACGAGCCTCGGGTGGGCTGTGCTGGTGACGGAACGGTTCCATCACGGCCCGCTAGCCGTGCCTGTGCGGCACGAATTTCACGCCTGCGCTGAAGGTTCTATTAGGCGGGCGGGGCCATGACGGAACCGTTCCGTCACAAGCACAGCCCACCCGAGGCTCGTGACGGAGTGGTTCCGTCACGAGCACGGGAGCGCCGCGCGGCCCCCCTCCCCCTTAGCACTGCGGCGGAATAGCCACCGCAGCTAAGGGGTTAAAGATTACTTGCAAACTACTGAAAGATACCTAAGAACACATGCCCTTCTAATGGATGCTGTTACACCATACTTATTTTATCGAGCACATCCTTTCATTGCTTCTTCTGAGGGTCTGCCCCACTTGAAACTTTCAAAGGATTCCTCTGGGCCCAGTGTTGGGCTGTCAGCAGTGACGACAGGATGTTCTGTTGCAGGAATCTCGAAGTAAAGTTCAAGCAAGGTCACCAGCCTTCAAGGCCTTGATTCGCCATGTGACAAAATTGGTTCCAGCTGTCTAAAGCAACTCGCACTATTTTCTGCTAGACTCCTGCACACCAAAGTGCCTCACAATAAAAAATGATGTCCCCTGCTTTGCAAATTTTCTTCTGCATATCTGTGGTGGAAACGTCTAGGTTACTGTCGACACTATTAGCACATGGACTGGCATTTTTGTTGACAAAATACACCAAATGACTGACATTTTCGATTATTTGCAATGGAGCATGAATCCTTTCTTCCCATTGCAGGGCTCTTAACTTTGCTAACTTTGTTAACTATCTGTATTTCATCTTCCACACCTCTACATATATTTGCTACCAGGGCAATGTCATGGAATAGGCTTCCCAATGTTCTTTTGATACTGAATGTGGTTTGAAAAGGAGTTGTTTTAAGGAATTTGACTTGGGAGAAACCATATACTTGGATTTGCCATCACAACACGGTCAGTGATGTTCAAAACCTCATGTGAAAGGTACAAGTTCTGCCTGATCGTCGGGAACATGAGGATAATTAGTTTACAATAAATATTTATTTTTGCAATAATCGCATTCTCAGCCGCTATATTACCACTGATGGAATTCCTGTAGGACCCTTAATTGATTTAAAAGGCAGGACTTTTTAGCCCTAAGACTAAGCATTATTTTTAGAAGCTGCTGGTGGGTCTCATTGACAGCCCACGTGACTTAATCTATTGTGTTTTACAAGAAAATGTATGAGTTGTGACAACAGAATATCAGACTGTGTAAGGCAAGTCTGTAAGATACAGAAAAGTAATTGAATTGGGATAAAAGTGAATAATATTACGACGTTCATTCTCCAAGAGACATTCAACGTTGGTATAAAAGGACTGGATTCAAGCCTAATTTTGAAGAGAACAATTGGCAATGTAATTAAGTTATCTTTAAATAAATTGTATGGTTCATTTTGTTTAGATTGATTTCGTAAATTCTAGCATAGTTCGGCCTTCCTGAACCTACACTGGACATGCCTGGAATAGTGCATCACATAACCAAGTGGCTTTCTGTAAAGCCTATCTAAGGCGCTTCAATAGTGAAAACATATTTTTATGTTAGTATATGCACATTCACTTTGCCTGTTTGACCTTTGGGTATCAGAAATTATGATTAAAAAAGCACTTTTCAGAACAAGCTTTTCTATGGCACACAATCGGTTTGTAGGTTGAAAATGCGAGAATGGAAACAGAATCCCCTGCCTCTAGGCAAGTTAAGCTTAGCTGGGCAGATTCATTATGTGGATGTCAATCATGTGTCTTCAACTGAGCTTCGCAACTAATGAGGGATTTGATATCGCTTTCAAGTTCTGGTCCGAAGGGCTGTTAGCTGGAAAGTTCAATGTCACAGCTACACAAAGTAACTCACACATTTTCATTTAATATCTGCTATGTGGGCTATCACCAACCCTGTAGAATAAGACCATCATGTGCATCAAATAATGTCGCAGCAAAAGTGACACGCGGCCAAGCCAATAACCATGTCCCTTCTCACAGTGACGACTCCCTAACAAATGTCTTATTTCTACTCGGTCGAGATCATGACCCTCCCTCGTTCACAGTATTGATTCCCTTGCAACTGGCCCCCTGCTGGCCAGAACCTAACTCTCTTAGAGACATTGATAATCTTCACCGCAGAGCCACCGAATTAACACTGGGCATCCACAAGTCCATTCCGGACCTAAAGCACCTTTTTCAAATCACCGAACTCTCCTTCTCCAATCTCTGGCTCTCGCAGAATGCGACCCACATCCCCGTTACAAAGCCCCTCCTTCACCCCCTACCACTGTCCCTGAGACACCTGTGCCCCGCAAGCAACACTGCCATCTCTCGGAGGAGGAAATTCTTGCTCTCCTCCATACCTACAAACCCACTCCTGGCACGCTTAATCCCTCAGAACTCTTGGAGGAAGAAGTGGCTGACCTCCTCAGTGGTTACGACTCTGCCTTGACCACCCCATGCCCCTCAGACCTGAGGGAAGTACTCCCTATCAACACAGTTGCATCTAACCCTAACAGATCTACTACCCTTCGCATCAGAGGGGTGGTAAATAGCAACCTTGCTAGAGTTCCCATCTCTGCTACTACCCTTGAAACTCACTCCAGCCCCTCCCTAGCCCGCCTCCTAATAAACTGCCGGTCAGCTGTACAACATGCATCTGATGTCGCCGACCTCATCCTGAGAGATAAATCAGACCTAGTGATTTTGACTGAATCTTGGCTCAAGGAATCCTCATTGCCCTACCTAGACCTCTTAGTCCCACCCAACTATAACATCATAAAGATGGACAGGTACTCAAAGAAAAAAGGGGGTGACATTGCCTGCATCTACCGCTCCAACCTCCTTGTTACGGAACTGCCGGTTGACCCTACCGACTCCTGCGAATACCTCACACTCTCCATCTCCAACAACACTTCTCAACTGTGCAAACTACACATCTTTTACCACCCCCCAGGCAAGAATGACACCTTTGCGGACCTCCTGATGGAAATAATCACAGCCAAGGTTTCTCCAAACTCCAATGACAGTTTCCTTGGTGACTCAACTTGCATTGGAAAGACCCTAAGGATCCTCAGGTCAATGCCATTAGACTTCTTGGCCGATCAAGCCCTTACCCAAGCCTGGCCCCTCCCTACTCATTCGAAAGGCGCCACCCTAGACTGGATCATTGCTAAAGAATCAGAGGTCAAACTTATCTCTATTGACCCTTGTGATTGGTCTGACCACCACGCCATCACCTTCCTCCTGCCCAGCACCTACAAGACATGGACACCTCAGCCTGTGATTCCCAAACGATGGGTTAGAGACACCAAGAACCTTGACCACGAGAAACTGGCAGTGCGTTGTGAGACCGACCTTGCCCCCCTCCTGCCTCAGTGCACTTCGGTCGACAACCTAGCGGATCATCACTCCTCAACCATATCCGACATTCTCGACGACCTGGCACCATTAAAATTAAAAAGAACCCAGATCAGAGACAGAAATCCCTGGTTCAGCGGATCCCTCAACAAGGAGAGGAGATCCCTTTGACAGACTGAACGTAACTGGAAGCAACACCCTTCAGTAGCACATCTAACACTTCTCCACCATGCCAGAAATGCCTACAATAAGAAAATCCTCAACTCAAAAAAAGAATTCTTCAGAACTGAACTGGAGAACGCCAAAAATCAACCTCGCAAGCTATTCGACTTAGTCAAACACCAATCCAACAAACTAGCGAAAACCTCCAAAGAAACACCTAAACCCCTAATAACAAGTGAGGAATTTTCTTCCTTCTTCTGCGACAAAATCTTTGCCCTAGGTAACAAACTCAAATCCGAAACTCACCACCAAAATCAAAATCTGCCAGCTCTAACTCTTCTCTCCACGTTGCCCTCCCAAACCTCACCCAAACACCTAGCACACTGGTCCAATTTTAAAATCTATGACGAACACTCTATCTCAAAAATTCTTGCCTCCGTAAACTCGAACAATCACTTCAATGATCCTCTCCCATCTAACTGCCTAGCTGCAGCCTCTAAGGCTATCATCCCTTCCTGGACCTCAATAATCAATGCCTCCCTCCTCCAGGGCTCAATTCCTGATTCACTCAAGGCTGGCCAAGTTGTCCCCATCCTGAAAAAAAAAAAAAAAACACGCTGGACCCTGCTTCCGCTGAGAGCCATAGACCCATATCTAACATCCCACTCCTAACCAAAGTTCTGGAAAAATGTGTGCAACAGCAACTGAGCCTACACATCAACAAATTTCACCTGATAGATGACTTCCAATCCAGGTTCAGATTGGGACACAACACGGAAACCACCCTCCTCCACATTGTAGATGACGGTCTCCATGCCCTCGACCAAGGCAAAACCTGTCTCCTAATCCTCCTAGACCTTTCCTCTGCCTTCGACATGGTTAACCATCAATTTCTCCTTGAACGCCTTAAACTCAGGATGGGGTTGGATGGCACCGTCCTTGAATGGTTTAGATCCTTTCTCCAAAACCGCTCACAGAGAGTCCTCATCAACAGTAATCTATCGGCCCCCTATCCGGTTACGGTTGGAGTCCCCCAAGGCTCAACCCTCTCCCCTGCCTTCTTCAAACTTTACCTTGAACCTCTCACTGAGGTTCTACATGCTGCCAATATCTCCTACCTTGTATACGCCGACAACACACATATCTACATAAAAATGTCTTCCCCTGAGGACATTTTCTCCCTGAATGTGGCCTTGAAGCTGACAGTCCACTGGCTCACCGCCAACCAGCTTAAACTCAACGCAAATAAAACTGAATTTCTTCTGATCTCTCCACCCAAACCCAATCCAGACATCCAGGAATGGAGCAAGACCATCTCAGCACTAAACTGCCCACCTACTATTGTTGACTCTGCAAAATCCATTGGAATAACCCTGGATGCAGCCTGAACATGCGTGGACATATAAACTCGATGGCAAAAACGTCTAGATTCCACCTGAGTTACCTAAGTAACCTAAAACTCTTCCTCGATGTGTCCGACCTTAAAACGGCAGAACAGGCACTAGTAATTTCCAGATTAGAATATGGATGCTCTACTCTTGCAGGGGTACCCAATAAATCTCTGGCCCCATTGAAAGCCTGCCTCAACAGCGCCGCCAAACTACTAACCGGCTCAAAGAAATTCAACCACATCTCTCCCCACCTCAAAACACTGAACTGGCTTCCCCTAGAGACCAGAATCCAATTTAAACTGGCCTGCATTACTCACAAAGCTCTTTATAACAACTCCCCTACATTTCTCGCACAAAAACTTGTGATATCAGGAGGACTCAGAATTTCCAGATCTTCTAAAGACCTACTGCTGCAACCTGCATGCTTCTGGAAGAAAAAACGTACAATCGGGCCTTCACTGGAGCTGCGCCAAGATTTTGGAACTCTCTCCCACCTGTCATCTGAAGACTTCCGTCCTTGGCACACTTTAAGAAGGAGACCAAAACCTTCTTAATGGGTAAATACCTCGCATAATGTACACGTTACATTATCTTTCTATGGACGATACCTATTCCTGCACTCCTGGGTATTCCCCCAAGAGTTGAGACTATGTGCCTTCTTGTACAATGTATCTACCTGTTTTAATTTCTTTCCCACAAGTAGCCGGGACTTTAGGCTGCGTGTTTTCTTGCATTATGTATCCCTTATTTTACCCAAGTGGTCCCTCTCTTCCCAACGCTTTGTACTCAACCCTTAATACTGTAAAGCGCTCTGATATCCTCACGGGTCTGGTTCACGCTCTATATTACTATAAAATAAAATAAAATATAATAAATAAATATCCCACCATTTTGCAAAAATCTGTACCCTCTCCGAGACCATTTTGGAGGAGAATGTACTCCTGGCTGCTCATATTTCACCCATCTCGTGTTTGTGCAGTGTACAGCTGTGCTGTTTAGAACACATACAAGCTCTTATATTCCTTGGGGTTCAAATCCCACCATTTGCTAAGCAGAACTCTCATTGTTTCCCCAAGTTAAAGCATTTCACACTAGTGTTTTAGGGCTTACAGCCATAGAGTTTGGATCAATAGTAGGTCACCACAGTCCCAAGGACTTGGGGATGACATTCGTCCTTTCTCCAGGGTGCACTAGATCAGAGGCTTCCTCTAAGGGCTAGAGTATTCTTCCTACTCCTACCAGAGGACATCAGATCAGTGATCTGAAAAATTTCTACTTTTGCAATAGTCTGAGCCATGGGCATGTGGCATCGGTGACTAAGGAACCAATCAAGATGCGGGTGCACAAAGTGAACCTGCTGAACAAATGTTACACACATTCTTTTAAATAATATATAGACCTTTTCTTCTTCCGTAATCATGAAATCACGCTGTGCACCTCAGAAATCTGGATTTCTTTTTATTAAACCTATAAAAATGTCCTACAGCACACAGGGTTTTACCTAAAATGAAACAAAACAGCATTTGGAAGTCCAACACGTGTATTTAAGAACAAAAACGAGCATGACTGTGGGTCTTGATGCTTGTCTGATGCTTTGAGCAAGCTTGGACTTAGACTGAGCATGCTTGGCTTAGGGAGTGAGATCGAGCATTTTAGCACAGTGGTAAAGTGCACAGAGTCATAAGGCCAACAAAAATGAATTCAGCCAAAATAGGAGTGGTGAAGGCAAAACGTTTAGGGGAAGATTGCCCTAAGGCTGACAGATCTAGCATTCAGTACATAGCACTCGGGCCGGACTGGGAACTTAAAACAGCCCTGGCAAAAAATTAATCATTCAGCCCCCATTTGCACCAACTGAGTGGCCTGACATATTGCTCGATATGATTTTCCCTTGGATGATTTTAGAAAAATAAAACTGAAAGGTGCATGCTAACTGCTCAAGTTTTCAGTTATATACTAACTGAAGTGGATTTAATTAAATATTCAAGTACATACGAGTTTAGTAGAGTACCTCTTTAGCGCTATTTCTACACATTTTCAAATCATGTATGCAGCTGTGCAACAACAGTGTGTCCGATGAGAAAAAGAACATGTTGGTAGCGTTATGAGAGGCTTTCTCCTGATTCATCCATAGATTAGTCTTTTTATACGGGCCTAAGAATCTTATGAAGACGGCCGGGCTTGTGTAATGTGCATCACAAATCCTGGAGGCTAAAACGGCCTCCAGTATCAAAACTGGCCTTCTGGGGCTCCAGCCTCCCGGGGGATTGCCCGCTTGCCCGGCTAGCCAGTCCTGCAGTGATAGCCCTCCCAGATCAAACAATAGGCTTCACTAGCATGTAAATCATGACATGGCAATTTCAAATACTCTGCTCAACTAAAAGGAAGAACACCACCATCCATGACCTATTACAGATATACATTTGAGTCATTCAGCCCTGAACATAGCCACTTCAAAAGGTAAAACAGTGCTTTTCTTATTGCCCTCTGGATTGTTACAAGAACCATATTGCACCCTGCTTAACTTGAAAATTCATTAAACCTTTTTTTGCATGAAATCCTTTTTCACAAGCTTTCATTGATTGATTGTGTCATTGGTAAATTGCACATTATCCTAAGATGTCATAGTGCACTCAAATATGAGCTAGTTTGCAAAAATGGGAAAAAGAAGAAGGTTGAGCATAGTAAAAACGAATAAGGGGCTACAGTGAAATGGCATTCACCTATGTAGACACAATACATTTTTCTGAGGGCTGACAGAGATTTGGAAGATGAGCAAAGAGTCAGAGATGGCAAATAGAGAGTAAACTTACTCTTCAGATGATGTAAGCTACAATGTTGAATAGCTCTGTGAACCTGCCATAGAGACCAATAATAGTTGTTTTTTTCCGACTGGAAGGCAATAAAGATTTGTCAGATGTGGTTTAATTGAAGAGAGCACCAGATGGCCAAGCAAAACCTGACCACCATGTTTTTAATAATTGAAAGGCTTGAAATGAGATGTTTAGGAAGACACGGAACAGAGCATTGACATAATTGGGTCTCAATGAGATGACTGCATGCATAAGAAGAAAGGAGCAGTTTAAATAGACCTTAGAAATTTGAAAGTGAACGATGTATTGTCAAAAGAGTTCTCCTACTTTCCAGACTTGGTTTCTGTAGTAGGGGCCCAAGGGCAGATGACCATCATACGTCAGACAACATCATGGGGGGGGCCTCCAAGAACAAGAACCTCCATATTATCAAAGTTCAGTTTCAGGCAACTGACTGATATCCAGGCGGCTGCTGCTGTCATGCAGTGATGAACAAATGGAAATTTGTGGCCAGTTGCGCAATCTACACAGAATAATTGGCATATCATCAGCATACATATGGAAGACACAATCAAAAGCTTTAATGAGTTGGCAAAGGCTGTAAAATATGCGGTGAAAAGTGTTGGATTCAATGCAGATTCTTTGGTCAATAGAGCAGAAAAGAGGCAGGGAGACTCTAGAATATGGTTTGAAGTAGAGAAGTTGATCCAGTCTTGAGTTGACAACCATTCTATTCCCATGTAGTCTCATAATGAGCACACTCCCCCCTCATACACTAACATAATCAACAACAAAGTTCATCTACCTTTTGATGTGTTACCAAGTCATCAAATTTCTTCTCATCTGTTACACCTAGTACCATTGGCGTGAGTCTCCCTTCCATTTTTTTCTGTTGTCACCTCTGTTTTTGATATGGTTTTGCTGGTTATATGCTTTGGGCACTGTGTCACTGCTATTCAGTGCCACAGTGCAAGTGCTCCCTATTGTAAATTGTTGTAATGGATTAGTGACTCCATGATTGGCTTATTTGATCTATTTGTCAGACCCCAGAACAGTGCACTATGTGTGCCCAGGGCCTGTAGATCAAATGCTGCTAGTGGGTTTGCAGCACTGATTGTGCCATCCCCAGAAGCAGCTTGTAAAGTGTGCCATTGCAGAGCCTGTGTGCAGTCTAGTACTGCCATGTCGACTTGGTAAGTGCACCCACTTACCAGTCTCTAAACATTCCCTTTTCTTCATGCTAGCCACCCCTAAAGTAGGCCCAAGGGCAGGGTGCATTGTAAGTAAAAGGTAGGAAATGCCCTGGTGTGTGTGGCATGTCCTGATAGTGAATTACAGCCAATTCCGTTTTTCACTATTGCAAGGCTACCTGTCCCCATAGGCCAGAAGGGGCAGTTTGATTATAACATCTCATAATCCTAACTAACCCAGGGAACATGGTGAAAAAACGAATTTAGTATGCCTGAACTCAGAATGTTAAAATACATCTTTTAGTGAAGGTGATTTTTTACATTCTGTGTTTGAAAATACCACTTTTAGAAAGTAAGTATTTTCTTACCTAACTATCCAGCATTCCTCTGCTAGGTTGTCTATTGCATGTCTGGTTTGTGAGTGACAGGGGGGTTTGGGCTCCAGCAGTCTGATGAGTCAGGGCTGGGCTGAATAGGACCTTGGCTGAATAGAGAGTCGGGCAGAGATTTCCTTTCACTTCCCTGAGCCCTCATAGAATATAGAGGAGGGGGAGGAGATTTCCTTTCAGCTACCTGGGCCAGGTCTGCTTTCAACAATGCTGTCTCCACCTCCTGCCAGGAAGCTGCACAGAACAATTTTTGGCTGGGCACATGCACCCTCAGCCTTCAGAGGACAAAGGACTTACTAGTATAAATATTGGGGCCCAGACCCCAAGATTTTAGATCACTTCTGGGAATCAAGACAAACCTTTGCCAAGAAGAGGAACCAAAACAAGCTGAGGAGTTGACTGCCCCTGTGCCAGTGTGCTATTTTCTTGGGTTGGCCTGCAGTGGTTGCTAAGTTGCCAAGGAAAGGAGAAGGAACATTTATTGAACTTTCATCATCTTGAAGAAGAATCTCCAAGGGCTTGAATTGTGCTTGCCTCCTGCGGAAGTCTCAGAAATACAAGACTTCACCACCAGCTCCCCTCTGAATTTCCTTGCTGGGAATTCTGTCTGCAGAAGCCTGCGTATTGTTGGGAGCTGGAAGCGCGACTCAACAAGAATAAGCGTGTCGCAGTCGCAGCTGTTGCCGTCGCATCACCGGAGAAGCGTGTCGCCACCGCAAAGGTCGCAGTCGTATCCCCAGAGAAGTTTGCCTCAGTCACAGCTGTTTGTTGTCACATCATCAGAGAAGCGTGTCGCCACCGCAAGGGTCGCCGTCGCATCACTGGAGAAGCATGTTGCAGGGCCTGTCACGCCTCATAGGTTCCAGAGTTGCCGCACGCCCGTCAGGCGTGTACGCATCACCTTCACGTCGTCGGATTGCATCAAAGGCAACATCTTGTCGCATCGCACCAGATCGTTGCATCGCATCGAATCGCCATCTTGTCGCATTGCAACCGGAATGCAGCACGAGATCGGCGCATCACCCCCTCTCCGGTAAGGAACAGACGCATCGCCTACTTTGCATGAGCACTGAGAACCGATGCACCGTTCTCCCTGCGAATCTATTGTTTATCTGGCGTTACGCATCCAAAGGTAATTTGTGAGAAACATGTCGCATTTACCATCAACTTTGAATTAGGCTATTTCTACCATCTAAAAATCTGTTTTTCTAATACTGTATTGTGGATTTTTATTGTTTGGGTCTTGTGTTAAGTCTATATAAAGAATATTTATTTTTATAAAACTTGTGTAGTGTCCATCTGTTTTCACTGTATTACTGTATGTGTTTACAAATGCTTTACACAATGCCTCTGAGATAAGCCTTCCTGCTCGTGCCAAGCTACCAAGGGGTTGAGCAGGAGTTATTTTAGGAGTGTAGCCCCCTTACCCTGACTAGAAGCAAGGGTCCATATTTGGACAAAGGTGCAAACCATTGCCAACTTTAGACCCTCAGTTCTAACATTCATCCCATTCCAGGAACCACAAGGCTAAATGTTACTTTATGTTATAGCCCAAGATTTCATCACATGTGAAAAAATAGAGAATAACCAATACCGTGCTGTGATCGCCCACATAATCTAGAGCAAACATCTGCTCAGCCTGCAAAGATTCAATAAAAACTGCAAACAAAATAAAATGGTGGCTCACTCGTTATTAGGAAACAAGGAATTAAATGCAGTTTTTTGTGAATCAACAATGAAAGTGATGCTAGGTGGAAATACATGACCGCCTAGAACTCATCAATTAAACTTTCGGCCTGGTTAAACCAGGGACAGCTTAGCACTAGTCGACTAATTCTCAATGAGAAGAGGGAAGTGATGGAGCAATGGAGGGGCTAATAAGGCCTGTGTCGGGTGTCTCTAAACATGTTGGTTGCTCGGAGCTACACAATCTGTATTTGGTTGAAACCAAAAGTGGTGTTTCTTCTCAGTAAGAAATAAATTAGAAGTGAGCTATTATTTTCCTAGATCACAAAAGAGTAAAAGGGTAGCATGTAGTTCCTTCCTTTTTAGAAGACAGG
This sequence comes from Lissotriton vulgaris, assembly GCF_964263255.1. Classification (NCBI taxonomy): domain Eukaryota; kingdom Metazoa; phylum Chordata; class Amphibia; order Caudata; family Salamandridae; genus Lissotriton; species Lissotriton vulgaris. The sequence continues at coordinate 1,580,543,228 of NC_141689.1, read as the reverse complement.
CAGTAAAAAACATTTGTAAAAAGGATTCTCTATTTTTTCATATATTCTTGGCCTCGTGAAAATAATTTCCTTTGTATTATGGTACATTTTCATGGCTTTGTAGAGAATCGAAAAAGGTACATGAGCAAAAGAGGAGCTTGTACATCAACATGAAAGAGCGCAATTAAATATTAAGTGCACCAGAATGGGCAGGTACATTACTAAGGCATCCATTAGTTTGATACAAGCTGCTCCAGGCGGGTAATTTGAGTAACAGCAACTCAGCAATTCCTTTCGGATGCGTATGATGCTCTAGGACGGTGGAGGCCTACCAGTGACTTGGTATTGAGGAAGAGGCTCTGCTAAGCATGTTTCTGAATGGAATCAGTGCTGTTCTAATTACCACTTCTTCTGCAACAAGGATATTGGCAGCAGGAAGAAGGCGATTGATCACAGCAAAGACAGCCGCAGATCACCATGGAGAACTGCATCCCGAATGGACAGCACCTAACAGAACATCTACACAGGAGGGATGGGTGATTTTTGGGGGGAAAAAATGAAGGAGGTTAAAACGGAGGAGTGAATCACAGACTGGAACAAGCTGCATGTAGCTCATCTTATTTCCCAAAGCCGACCTGGGAGCCTGCCCTGCTCATGTGAATAGATCCATGCATAGCTGCAGCTCCCATGGGGGCGGCCGCCTCTGCCACAGAATGATTTAAAACAGAATCAATTCTTGCAAATTACATCATGGCTGATGCCGGTGGATATTGATAGACAGAATGCGCTTTCAAGCCTTCTTTCCAGGGGTATACAAGTTCTTGCGGAATTACCACCTTTTTTAATGCGACTTCTTATGTTGACACTGTGTCTATTGATACAAAAAGGCTTACTTTATGTATTGGTATTATTTATTTATCCTTACAGTATTCTTCATACATTTCTCCATAATCTGCTGATATTTATTACTGTTCTTTCGATGTATTTCTTTTCTTTTTACAAAATGTTATGACAAATTTCAACACAAATAGGCTTACTTTGTAAAACAAATATCCATATAGATGACTTTTTCACCACTTTCAGTATGAAGTGATGTAAGCATTTAGATAAAATCCATACGGAGTAGTTCGAAATATGGTAGTGCTTATTCGCATCTAGAGGCATACAAGCCCTTCAGTACCAGTGATTTTTTTTTATTTATGTTATTTGTGCCATTTTAAGTCATGACAATGAGGACTCATAATATTTTGAAAAAATAAACTTTATTTCTCTCCCATTGGCAATGATGATAAGAATGATACCCGCTGTAGAAAATCGTGTTTTTGGTTGAGGGGGGTGTGAACCTTTCATAAGATGCAACCACAATCCCTGTCAGAGTGAACCACAAAAGGACACTAAATTAACCTGCGCTTAACACTCTGGTAGCTTAGCCCAAAAGCAGTCCTGTTTAACTTAAAGGCAATGTGCAAGGTTTTTAAACACCAGACAGACTATAATAAAGTGAAAACACAACATAAGAAACAAATCACACAGCCATTTAGAAACATAGAGAAAAGTCTGATAAATTATTTGACACCCAAATGATACACATTTAATTAGCAGAACCAGAGTTATGATTTTTTAAACTATTTAGTAAAAACTATTGCCTTACAGATCCAACCATGGGCATCTAGTCGTGCAAGACTGGGGCAAAGAAGAAATTTGGCAGACCACGATGGAACGCGGTTCAGATACAAGGGTGGATTGGGCCCCGTCTCGGACTACCTTCGAAAGTAGAAGATATTTTGGGGAAAAATGTCTGAGAAGATAAAGTTCTGCAGGGCAAGGCATCTGGCATTGTTCAAGGAGGAGTCATCCTCGCCGGAAGCCGCTGGATGAAGTTGCAGTGAAGATCTCTACATTCAGACTTTGTCACTTTATTGGAAGTCGACAAGGCCAGATACTCCTTTCTGCAATGGGCCGCTGAATAGCTTCTGCGAAGTCAGGCTGACTGGCAATACACCTTGGGGAGATCGGCGAGCAGGTAAGTTTCCGTCTCTTGTGAGTTTTCAGAGCCCTTTTTGGCTAACAATTTTTTTAAGTCCCAAGTTTTGGATTTTGGCTTTCCATGCACCTTTAGCACCACTTCCAAGGGCTCAGGACTGGGTTGACACTACGTAGAGGGTAGGACTCACTTCAAGCAGGGTCCAGTTCTAGGTTGTTGGAGCTCTTTGTGTACCTGTAGCTCAGAACAGGTTGCCAACCAACTAACCGTTGGAGTTACTCTGGTAGTCCTGGGTTCAAGTAGCTAGGCATCCCTCAAGCATCATGGGTTGTCCTCTGTAAGTTCAAGGAAAGCTTCAAGCCACATGGCAGTTCTCTTGTATGTCTGCCGGTCCTCCTCGCGCTCCTGGACGCCGCTCCTCCCCGCGCTCCTCACGTCGGGCACGCACGTCGCGCCCGGCGCTTCTTCCAAGGGACTACTTTTTTTCAGCAAATTTTTTAAATAACGTATATTTATTATGTTTACATAGCCTATGTCCATCTGCACACCCTGACGATTACAACGATGTATCGGGTGTGTGGATTGGCACTGTGGTTCCCGAGTTTACCCGCCTCAAAGGTTCAAAGTTCTTCCTTTATAATAGTAGTATAGATATAGATTTATATATATACACACACACACACACACACACACACAGGCATATATACATAACGCTGTTTCTGTTGCTTGTTAACAACAGAATGGCACTCCGGGTGATGCTCCAGTAAAAAAACTAATTATCTTTGAGGCCTTGTGTGCAATACACAAGGCCTTAAAGATAATTTGTTTTTGGATGGATAACAAATTTTCTTTAAGGCCTGTGTGCAATACACAAGGCCTTAAAGATAATTTGCTTTTTTACTGGTAGCCAGTGTAGTTTGGGTAATGCGTGAGATATGTGTTGAAACTTTGGAATTCCTGAGAAAAGTCAGGCAGCAGCATTCTGAGGAACTTGAAGTTTGTTGAGCAGTCTCTATTTAATATTAACATATTATTTTACATATTACAATTGTCAATTTATCATAGGACTAGGGCTACTACCACTGTTTTTTGGAGGTCCAAGCGATGCAAGCAAATATTTTGTAAAGTATTTTCGAGGTGTAGAAGCATGATGATCTGACATGGTTAATTTGATCCTAGAATGTCAGCTTGGTGTAAAAAATGATTGCACAGTTTTTGTTCTTTTTGTACGGGGATAAGAGCGTTCCAGAGTCAGAAGTCCACCAAGTAGGGAACCAAAAAGATGTGTTGTTTACAAACACCAGGAACTCGGTTTTCCTTATATTCAGTATAGGTAATTGTTTTGAATCCAACTCCCAATAGACAGTCATGAAATCTATTGGCCACCTCTGTGTGGTCACTCAAAATAGATATAACAATCTTAGTGTTGTCTCAGTACGACACCAGAGAGAACCCGAAGGAGCGGATTAATCTGGCTAGAGGTGCAAAATATACATTAAAAAGAGTAGGACTCAGTGAGGAACTCTGGGAACTCAACAAGGAAGTGAAAAAGGTTTGAAGGAATAATCTCCTAGTGCAAATTCCTGTTCTCTATTTTCAAGGAACGAACTGAAAAGAGTCATGGGAGTCTTTGAATCCTATACCCTCAATGCGGAGTATTGACACTGAGTGAATAACAGTGTTGAATGCGGCCGACAAATCTAAAAGAACTACTACTGCCTTGCCACCGTTGTCCATGACTGTTATGACACCTTCTGTGGCAACAGGCATGGCAGATTTCATGCTGATATTAGATCGAAACTCAAATTGGTCAGTGTCAAGAATATTATTGATGTCTAAAACAAGGGAAAATTCCAGATTCATAGCTTTTTTTGCTCATTTGGCTGGAAATGGTAGTCTGGAAATTGGGCATTAACTGCTCTCATCAAACCGGTTCAACTCGGGGTTCTTTAATAGGGGTAGGATGGAAGAATGTTTCCATTGTTTATTGAAGTAACCAGATTTGAACATGCGTTTTCAAAGCATTGTGAGACAAGAGGCTACTGTTTCCTGTACTAGATTGAGTGTTTTGAGACAGAAAGGATCAGAGGGGCCTCAGATTGAAATGCCAGCATGAGTCTTATTACCTGTTTGGTTTTTAAGGGAGAAAACTCCTTGAGTGGTTGGAGACACAGAGTTCTTTCCTAGGCTTTCAGAGGGGTCTCTTGTTTGATCAATGGCAGAAAACTCATTATAGACCTTGTTAACTTTTGATTGAAAGAAATGAGGGAGCTCCTCACAGAAGGTTTGTTTTAGGCCCAGGGAATAATTGTTGCAAAAATTTGCCACAGAATTAACTGTCTGGAAAAACTTCTTTGGCAGACGTTTTTGCTGTTTCAATTTTCCTAATGTAATGGTCTGACTCACTAGAATCATAGTTTTGTAATTCCTAACACACTGAGAGTATTTTCCTTTCTAGCCAAAATCATAGTTTTTTCGGGATTTCTGTTCCTACCTGCAACAGACTTGTTTTTGAGTTCTTAGATTATCAGAATACCAGGGGGCAGAGGGACTACTCCTGTAACATTGTCGTTGTTTTAGGGAAGCCAACTGTTTTATTGCTGAGCTGATCCATTTAGTGTAGTTTATGGAGGCCAGCTCCAGATCATTGTCTAAAACTAGTTGAGATTCCCCTAATGTTCTCTTCAGCTCGTCAGACTTTATTTTATGCCACCATCATGATTTAACAGTGTTGCAGATGCTACTAATGGAGGTTAACCTATTGGGAGAGAGATTAAAAAGACCACATGGTGATCTGACCATGTAAGTAGTATTGAGGACACTTAAGTAGTTGAAGATCTGTTTGAGAAGATTCCATCAAGAGTATGTCCCTCCAAATGAGTGATAGAGTGAGACAATTGGGGGTGTTCAAGGCTCATCATATTATCAATTAGTTACTCATTGTCTTTATCCCCAATGGCATCAAACTAAAAATGTAAATCTCCTAACATGGTAAAGTTGGCCATGTGTAGGCCGGATTCCATGCGGACACTAAAGTTTTGTAAAACATTGGGGCATATTATCAAGAATGGGCGTTACATTATGGCAGCTTTTATCGGCAGGAAACTGCCGATAAAGCGGCGATAATGGGCTTGATAATATGCTCTATGAATTCCAATCGAAGCCCATGTTAGATGTCTTCACATCTAACATGAGCTTCGATTGGAATTCATAGAGCATATTATCAAGCCCATTATCGCTGCTTTATCGGCAGTTTCCTGCCGATAAAAGCAGCGATAATGTAACGCCCATTCCTGATAATATGCCCCATTGTCTCTTGCACCTGAAGGTCTGTAGAATAATGTGCCATTAAATTAGTCGTTTTTGGATAGCTAAAACTGGAAAGTAAGGGCTCTATAATCAGTTGACACTATTGTTTGAAACATAGGCATAAAGAAGCTGCGGTAATTACCCGCTAGACCTCACTCCCCATTTTTGAGTGCGATCTGATCTATGTATACAGTAGCTGTCTGTAATAGCTGCACCTAGGTCTGGGTCTGAGGTGTCATCTGCCCAGGTTTTGGTAATGAAGTCCATCTCAAGGGAGTAATTCTCTAAAATGTCTTCAAATTCATATGTGCTTTTTACCAAGGAACGTGCATTTATTAATACACACTTGATGGTGTCTTCTCCTTCTTTTTACCATGTTTAGTAATGTGCCCCATTTTAGTTCTTGCCTTGCTTTCAGGTACTTCACCAGAGGCCATTTCCAAATTGTTCCTGGGAACATCCCTTAGTGAATAAGCCAATTTGTTACACATTAAATTGTTTACTTTGATAGAATCACCTACATTGCATAATGTGAATAAAGGTTTCTTAGCTCATTTGTGGGGGGTTAAAAGCTTATTAGATGAACACCTTATATTTTGACGGGAATGCGGGGAACAATGGACAGGCGTTCTTGCACTTGGCACTGTCCCGTTGCATTCGTCGGCTGCACGTTCGTGGCACAATGCATTTGATATAGTGTTCCCAATTAGGGAAAGAAATGAAGGGTCCCTGGTAGTCACACTACTAGAGCGCTGACCCCATAAAATGGCGATTCTGCAGTGGCACCATGACACAATAATGTAAGCGCCTGTTTTCGTAAAGGCCCCGGTTCGTTTCCCTCAAGTAAGTAGTGGTGACTGCAAGAGTTAAAAGGATGATTCAGGTGCCACATTATTTCACAGTTTCGTTAATAAATGCACCCAACTAAAATACTATTAACACTATTAAAATATTGGTAATCTTCAAAGCAGCAATTTTTCAAAGCGTAATGGACATCAGATTCAATTTTAAACATTATGCGATCTTTCAGACCATAATGCACATCAAATTAAATGTTAACGTTATGCGATCTTTCACAGCATGATGCACATCAAATTCCATTTTAAATGTTATGAGTAGTGGAATTACCAACTCCGCTGCGTGTCCACAGCATAATACATTTGTGATAGTGTTTCCAATGAGGGAAAGTGGAAGAGGGTCGCTGGTAGTCATACTGCTTGAGCGCTGACCCTGTAAAATGGCAACTCTGCAGTGGCACCAGGACAAGAAAAGTATGGCTTCTCGGTCCTCGTGAGGCCCTGGTTCATTCCTCTCAAGGAAATAATGTGGACTAAAAGAGTTAAAAGGACAATTACCAACTCCACTGGGATATTATCAATAATATCATAGAAAATGTCATGAGTGATGTAATATGTGGTGTAATTAGCAATGCATGGGCGCGAGTTACAGTTACCTTAGGGCACGAGTTATAGTTTCTTCACATAACTCTAACCATAACTGCTGAATTTCTATGGTTTGGTGTGTGTAAATTCTAAACCTAACTTACATTTCCCTGGAACCTTTGGTTTTTATTGTGAATTTTTCAAGTTTTTTTAAAATTCTATTTCCTAACTATAATGTCCCTGTAACCTTTGTTTTTCAGTGAATTTCTATGGTTTTTTAAATTAAACTAATATTTAACTACCATACGTTGATTCAAACTCCGCTGCACATGGCCTTTGACGCTGAGCAACAGGGGGCATGGCTGCAGGGCCTAGCTTGTGATCAGTCCCTGCAGCTAAACCCGACATACAGCCGACTCCATGACGCACACAGACTTCGCAGTGCGCTGCAGGGATTTGGCAACAGGGCCTGGCTAACCTTCAGAGGAAGTCAATCTGGGTGAGGGGAATGCAGCCGCATCCTGGGCCGATTTTGGCCCGGGGACCCCATCCCCCGTGACCTGAGACTTTTTTTACAGAAATATGTGCCCACCACATATAGCCCAAGGGACCCAATCCCCTGGGGCTTAAATTATGGGGAAGGGAGGCATGCAGACCCCCTCCTAAGGTCAATGTTGGCCCCAGGTTCCCCATCTCCATGGGCCTGGCCTTTTATATGAGGGGGGCATGGAGACCCTCTCCCTGGCCTAATAATGGCCCAAGAACCCTAGCCCAAGGGCCCTATCTCCTGGTGCTCGTCCTTACTCTTAAGGGGTAGGGGGGTGTGTAGCCCTCGCCTTGTGCCAATATAGGCCCCAGAGACCCCATCCCCCAGGGCCTGGACATATTGTAAAGGGGCCCTCCTCCCCAGGACGGGTTTCAGCCTCCTGACCTTTCTCAATGTCAACATTGAGAAAGGACAGGAGGCTAAAACGCGTTTGTCAGTTCTGTTTGTGTTTGCAAGGTTTAATACATTGATTAACATGCAGATTTTGAGTGAGCAGTAATTCTGTGGATCCTAAGTTTGAAACAAATATATTTTGATATATATATTTTTATATATATAGCTAAATGCTGAAACGCGTCTGCTTAATAAAGGTGTTAAAATTAATGCCCCGGAGTGCCTTTGTATGCAGTACTGTGCGTGCGCTGGAGCTGGTATGTTTAAGTGAGTCCCATCCTCACTTTTGAAAAGGCACCCACCAGGAGTTCTGTGTCCCGATGGGAATTGGAGCTACTTTCACACACAAAAGCCGAACCGTCTCTACAGGTAGATACCGCTGACTGAAGTCATGAATTATTCAAATTCAAGGATAGCCGTCATATACCGCTACCTGCGGCTGCATCCTGATGGAAATGAGGCTTGGTGAGGGGAAAATTGAAAGCACAGCGTTGAAGTGGTAACGGACCAAAATGCCATACGAAACACCACAAAACGAACAATAACAAGACTCTGAAGGTAACGAAGTACATCTTTAAATTTAGACATTACCTTTAAAGTATGGCGGCTTTGTGGAGGTTACAATTCAAGTCCTGTTTCAACTACCACATCGCATGAGTGCCAATCAGGAGAGACATTTTCCCATTTAAAAACAGAACGCTATGCATACATCAAGCTGCTGACACTTAAAGCACTGAGGAAAGCTAAATGCTGAAACACCTCTGCTTAATAAAGGTGTTCAAATAATGCCCCGGAGTGCCTTCGTATGCAGTACTGTGCGTGCGCGGGAGCTGGTATGTTTAAGTGAGTCCCATCCTCACTTTTGAAAGGCACCCACCAGGAGTTCGGCAACAGTCTGTGTTCCCATGGGAATTGGAGCTACTTTCACACACAGAAGCCGAACCGTCTCTACAGGTAGCTACCGCTGACTGAAGTCATGAATTATTCAAATTCAAGGCTAGCCATCATATACCGCTACCTGCGGCTGCATCCTGAAGGAAATGAGGCTTAGTGAGGGGAAAATTGCAAGCACAGCGTTGGAGTGGTAACGGACCAAAATGCCATACGAAACACCACAAAACGAACAATAACAAGACTCTGAAGGTAACGAAGTACATCTTTAAAATTAGACATTACCTTTAAAGTATGGCGGCTTTGTGGAGGTTACAATTCAAGTCCTGTTTCAACTACCACATCGCATAAGTGCCAATCAGGAGAGAAATTTTCCCATTTAAAAACAGAACGCTATGCATACATCAAGCTGCTGACACTTAAAGCACTGAGGAAAGCTAAATGCTGAAACGTGTCTGCTTAATAAAGGTGTTCGAATTAATGCCCCGGAGTGCCTTCGTATGCAGTACTGTGCGTGCGCTGGAGCTGGTATATATATATATATATATTACATTTTGTAATTATCTCTATTTATGCCCATACTTTTCTTGTATTTGTACCGATTCACGGTACTATTGTCCTGCACGGTGTGCATATACATATAATGTGTACTTGACCTTATCTTTTACAAGATGGCGTCAAAAATCGACATTAGGGGAAGTCCCTTGTCTATGTTTACTCCCACAACGAAGCTTTTAGTTGGGTCATGTGTCAAGTGTCATTGACACTGACCAAGGCTTACGCCGAAACGCGTTTGTTTGCTTTTCATTAAAATTAAAAAGACCGCTTTGGAAATCACCATCGCCGGAGTGCTGCTGTCCTTTTTGAAGTAAGAGGACTTTGAGCGCTATGTTTTGCGGGCGTCCACAGCCCGCTTACAGCACCCGCTCCTGAGTGCTCGAGCATCTTTTGTGGAAAACGAGCGGTGGATCCCTGTCTCGAGCACCGCCGCGAGCTGTCCTGGGCACTGAGAGAATCGAAAGGGATCGAGGAGGAGGATCGCCTGACGAGAAACGCAGACTGGACTACAATACAAGCGCCTAGCCGGTGAGCCCGCCTTTCAGTATTTACGGGAAGAATTGCAGCGGATTAGCGGCAGAACGTTGTGGAGGGTGGTGTTCTGAGCGGATACTTGACCAGGACTGGATCGAGTATATGAAAAGCCTACTATTTTGACACATGAGCAAATGAGTGTGTTTTGCGAGACGGAGCGCCGCGCTTCAGCTAAGGACCTGTTTAAAAGTCATAATATACAGATAACCGTAACAAATGCACCATTGGAAATGGGGAATAACAAACTGTGTGAAAGCATGTTGAAATTGGAGAGACTATACGAACGCGAGGGTTATAAATGGTGGGAAGCCACAAGCCTGACCAGCTACATTGAGGAGAAACAGGTACCAAGAGGTTTGAGGGTGTACACGGTCCCCTCATATGAGCACCCAGACCCCCAACTACTCACTGACTGGCAGGAACACACAGCACTATACTGTGAAGGCATTGCTGAAGATTTTGGTTAAATACGCCTGGAGCGACAGGGAGAAGGCTCTGGCAGAAATCAAAATCTTGGAGGACGAGGTTGATAAGGAAGAGGACGCAGCTAAAGTGCAAGACTTGAAAGGGCTGATGAAAGCACGCCTGGTCAAATATGAGCAAAAAATAGAAACGCGCAAGCAAGAAAAATATGACCGCGATGAAAATGACTATCGCCAGGGGCGTGTATTAACTTTCGCTAAAAAGTATGACGCTCCCAGGAAGGCCCTTAGTCAAGGCACGCAAGCAGCAACAAGTACCAGCGTACCGACATCTGAATCTGATGCAACTGCCAATGAGTCGAGTGATGACCAATCAGACCCCCTTAATGACCGAAGAAGTGTGGCTGTCCCTTTTCATGCAGAGTTCAAACTGATAAGACAATCATGGCTCAGGGGAGGGAAGAACAAACCCTCAGAGGCAGGAAAAGGAGAACCAGGAGATCAGGGGGCGGCGGCAAAAGGAAGAGGAAGGGGCAAAGCAGGAGTAGGTATGGGCGGATTTTGCGGATCCACGATCCGCGGATTTTGCGGATTTGCCGATCGTAGATCCGCAAAATCGGCGGATTTGCGGATTTGCGGATCCGCGGATTTGCCCTGCTGAATCATTTCAGCTTACTAGGTGTGTTACTATGCAATCGCCCCGAGCGGTGCAGGGTTCCCTTGGGTGAGCTGTCCATCATACTGGGTGAATGGTGGGAAGACGGTGCAAACCGCGAGTGTGTGGGCGGGGCCAAACGGGCAGGGCTTCCATGCGAGTTCACACATGCTTCTTGTGTGTATAAAAGGTCAGAGAAAGATCAGTTCAGCAGATGAAGAGAAAGAAGCTCCTGGTCACAGGAACAGCACGGGTATTGCGCTCGTAAAAGTCAAGGATGCAAAAGCCTCTACCCAGCATCACAGCTGATTTTCCACGGCTTTCAGCGGCCATGTGTGTGTTACTATGCAATCGCCCCGAGGGGCGCAGGGTTCCCTTGGGTGAGCTGTCCATCATAGTGGGTCAATGGTGGGAAGACGGTGCACACTGCGAGTGTGTGTGGGGGGGGCTTCCAAGCCCAAAGTCAGGCGCCCCGAAGGGCGCAGGGGTCCCTTGAGTGAGCTGTCCATCATAGTGGGTGAATGGCGGGAAGACGGTGCAAACCGCGAGTGTGTGGGCGGGGCCAAACGGGCAAGGCTTCCATGCGAGTTCACACATGCTTCTTGTGTGTATAAAAGGTCAGAGAAAGATCAGTTCAGCAGATGAAGAGAAAGAAGCTCCTGGTCACAGGAACAGCACGGGTATTGCGCTCGTGAAAGTCAAGGATGCAAAAGCCTCTATCCAGCATCACAGCTGATTTTCCACTGTAGATTTGGGAAGAAGGCACACCTGCCTCGACGACGCTCACAATTGTTTTTGGGCTGATGAATGAGTCACTCACAGGAAGGGCATGTTGTAACTATTTTAAAATGGTGCCGGCAAGCTGCCAGTGCCATCCTAAAATACTTACTAAATTACCTTCAACAGGAAGCTCTAATAGATAAAATAAAGCAGGTGCGAGCACCTGCTTTATTTTATCTATTAGAGCTTCCTGTTGAAGCTAACTTAGTAACTATTTTAGGATGGCGCTGGCAGCTTGCCGGCGCCATCGTAAAATAGTTACAAGTTGACAGGCCAGCCAGGCTTCAACTTTTGCCCCCGGAATCCGCCGCTCGCGGATTTGCGAATTCGCGGTAAATTCGCGGATCGCGAATTTACCGAACATTCGCAAAATCCGCGAGCGGAACGGATTTTGCGCTCATATTTAAGCAGGAGCCCCGAGCTGGAACAGCTGCAGCAAGAAGAAGTAGTGGATGCTGAGGATAGCAGGACTGCTGCCTTCACTGTGCTAAATCTCACCAATAATCAATTGACAGACACTGAACTGGAACTCTTGGGATTGGGTTTAACATTTTCCCCAAGCAGCAATTTGGAGTACACCCAGACCAAGATCGATCTTTTCCGTTTCACGAGAAAATTGAAACTTCATAAGTACTTTTAACTGAGATCACATATAAAGGATACATCCAAGCAGGGGACAAGTTTGACAGCCACGGATGTATTGAGTGGCAGGGATCTGCCAGGATTGGAGGCTATGGAACACTTGAGAATGGAGCAAGAAACTAGCCCACGCAATGTTATGGGCATGGACATGGCACAGCGGGCCTTATTACAGGGCATAGAACAAGAGAGACAAGAAAGCCATTTCAAGCCGAAGTCCATTTTCGTCCCTCAGTCACCATGGGATGCCATTGATGCATTTACAGAGGCCATGACTATGGATTTGACTAACTATAGGAGGATAACCAATCCTTTTGACCACAATATCACTGAACCTCAAAGAAAGGCCTTGCGTGATCTTATGGGGTATAACGATATCATAATAAAGCCCTCTGATAAGGGGGGCAACGTGGTACTGTTGACCAGAGAGTACTATCGGCAAGGAACGATGAGGCAGTTGTTAGATCCAAAGTAATATGCAACTACTACTAGCAAGGCTTATGAGGAGAGCATCAATGAATATGATGAATTAATTCGGAAGTAGTATAATGTGCATATGTTGGGGAAGGACGAACACCTCTTTCTACGGAGCAGTAATCCCATGACCCCGACCTTTTACCATCTCCCAAAGCTCCACAAGAACAGTACATCTCCTCCAGGCCGTCCATTCGTTGCTTCTATCAATGGACTAACTGAAAACATGTCCAAGTTCATGGATTCTGTCCTTTTTCCCCTTGTGATCAGTCTTCACTCATACATTCAGGACACCAAAGACTTCCTGGACAGAATTGCGGGTATGGGTTGGGAGACAGACTATTTATTGATGGTGATGGATATCACCAGCCTCTACACTAACATCGATCACCAGCATGGCTTAAATGCCGTTAAGCACTATCTAGACAAGCGCCAGTTGCTTTTTGCGCAGCATAATATTATGGTCCTCGATTTTGTGAAGTTCTGCCTAACTCACAATATATTCCTGTTTGAAGAACAGCTTTACAGGCAAACCTCTGGTACGGCGATGGGCATCTGCCTTGCTCCCAGCTATGCAAACTTGCTCGTTGGCTGGTGGGAGGAGCAGGTGCCAGGAGCTGGAAGGTGGGGGCAGAAGAGCGGCAAGGTGGTACATTGGTACAGCTAGATAGATGATTTATTCATCGTGTGGCAGGGTACAACCAGCACTGCAGATAGGTACATCGAGAATTTAAACAATAACTGCTACAATCTACACCTTTCGGGGATGATTAGTCGGGTGGCAGTCGACTACTTGGACCTGAAGGTGTACATTGATCAAGGCCAAGTACATACCTCGCTATACAGAAAGGAGACAGCAGGAAATTCTATCCTGTTTGCCAAAAGCAGTCACCCACCCAAACTCATCAGAAGTATCTCCTATGGGGAACTCTTGAGATTCCGCAGAAACAGCACACAGGACCGGGAGTTTGAGGTGGCAGCCTTGGAATGCCTTGCACGCTTCCGACTTAGAGGTTACGATGACACACTACTGCAGAACACACTTAGGCGAGTGAGGAGAATCCCTAGGGCAGAACTGCTTAAAGAAAAACCTGTAAATACTAACACAATTGAAGAGGGTAAGTTCAGGATGGTCACACCCTACTCCTCGGGAGCTAACCACCTCAGGGCCATGATGCGAAAAAACTGGCACATCCTGCGCACAGATAGTGTATTGAGGGAGGATCTGCCTCCACACCCTCTGGTGACCTTCAGTAAAGGTAGGTCATTAGGGGATATGCTGGTACGAAGCCACTTAGAAAGACCCACTGTCAAGTCCAATACACTCAAGGAAATGAGTGGGTTCTACCCGTGCGGCCGCTGCAAAGCCTGTGAGGCCAGTAAGAGAGTTCTTCATTATGACAACCAAGATACAGGAAGATCCATGAAAATACAGAAATTCATTACATGCAGTACTGTGCATGCAGCGTTTTGTTTGGTATGCCTGTGTGGCCTCCGCTACATCGGGAGCACCATCAATCAGCTGAAAATGAGAGTGCTGGAACATCTCCGGGCTATCGACAAGGTAGATCCTTCCTATCCAGTAGCCCGGCACTTTGCAGAGCATCACAACAAAGATCGAAGCAAACTGCAATATTTTGGGTTGGACTCTATACCTAGCAATGCTAGAGGTGGTGACAGGTTAAGACGACTCAGACGGCTAGAATCAAGATACATCATCGATTTAGCCACTAAACATCCTGGGGGTCTGAACAGCGGGGATCAAATGACCGTCCACCTAGGAAAATGAATTACAACAGGTTATAATGGGGTACGGCTGTTTATTGTATAGGATTAGTCTGCATAGTGAACTCATGGCGGGGTCTTATTGGATGTTTCATGATGATTTTTTTTCAATTATCACACACATTTTGTTTTCATCATTATTATGTATATATTTGGATATTATTTCCATTTCTTTTCCTCCATTTTCATGGGTGGGACTGTTGCGTTGGTCCACTGATTAACCCTCCTGTAGGGTATGATATGATATAAGATTGCTGCCTTTCGTTTGCTCCTTGGAGTTCACGATGTATAGAATATATATGCAATTGATGACCATTTTTTTGTATTTTTATGTAACAGCTTTCATACAATGTCTTGCTGACTCATACATGGCTTCTAGTGGGGTAGATTGACTGTTAAGGGACCCATGCCGATCCACGGCTTGATTTTGTTACATTTATTAATTATATCTATTTATGCCCATACTTTTCTTGTATTTGTACCGATTCATGGTACTATTGTCCTGCACGGTGTGCATATACTTATAATGTGTATTTGACCTTATCTTTTACAAGATGGCGTAGAAAATCTACATTTGGGGTAGTCCCTTGTCTATGTTTACTCCCACAACGGAGCTTTAAGTTGGGTCATGTGTCAAATGTCATTTACACTGATGAAGGCTTACGCCGAAATGCGTTTGTTTGCTTTTCATTCAAATTAAAAAGACCGCTTTGGAAATCACCACCCCGGAGTGCTTTTGTCCTTTTTGAAGTAAGAGGATTTTGAGCGATATATATATATATATATATATATATATATATATATATATATATATATATATATATATATATATATATATACTGAAAAAACCATAGGTTTTAGGGAGGTTATAGTTAGATATTAGTATTTAAAAAACCTTTGAAATTCACTGAAAAAAACATAGGTTTCAGGGACGTTATAGTTAGTTGGACATTTTACTCGTACAAATCCACAGAAATACCGCCGTTATAGTTACTTCAACTATAACTCGCGCCCCCACAATGCACTCAGATGACGTCACATATTACATCATTCATGAGATGGTCAGTGACATCACTGATGACATCACTGATGAAATCGCAAATGACATCACTGATCACATCATCCAGTGACTTTGTGTTTATATAAAGTTTAAATATGTATTATATAGATTCCAAGGTGCATTTATTAATGTCTGCATTGAGGATTTAGTAGGTGCATGACTGACTATTAAGTGAGTGATTACATGTGTCTTACTGAATGCATGGGTTAGTGATTAACTCTGTCAGTGTCTGTATCAGTCTGACTGTTGTATAATCTGCAGCATGGGTTGGTCAGTAGGTACATAAGTGTATATATGGGTTATTGATTGGTTGCCTCAGCGTTTGTATGGGAGACTGAGTGTGTGGGTGGGTGGGTGGGAGGTGTGTGACTCTGCATACATGTGTGAGTGGTAGATTTATTGGGTGTTTGAGTTCAAGAGTGCATGTGGAAACAGCTGGATGGGTGGATGAGTGTGTATATGGGTGTGTTGGTGAGTGAATGCATGTCTCACTGGTACATGTGTAAGTAAGCACATTTGTAAAAGGCAGTGTATGTGAGCCTTGGGGTATATAAATGACTATACATGAGAGTCAGTGATTGTGAAAGTAGCTGTATAGATGAGTGTGTACTTGTATCACTAATTATATAAGAGAGTAAGTATGCATTAGTATCTGTATGAATAAGTGAGGTGGTGTGTGTATAACTGTGTAGGTGAGTAAATGGGAGTGTGATTGATTCTTTGCATGACTAACTATGTGTGTGAGTAACTCCATGGATGAGTGGTGGTATATGACTGTCTGTAGAGGTGTATGAGTGCATGTGATAGTGTTGCATTGAAGAGTGACTGCATGTATGAGTGATTGTATGGGTGAATGAGTGGATGTGTGTGTAAACCAAGGAATTAGTGAGTGCGTATGTAGTAACTCGTATTGGTGTGTTGATCATTTAAAAAATGGTAGTGTGTATTTTATAGTGGGTGTATGAAAGTTTACATTAGAGTGTGAGGAGGTGCATCAGATTTTCACGTGGATGATGTCATCAGTGATGTCAGTTGCGATGTCATTAGTGATGTCATCAGTGATGTCACTGACCATGTCATGAATGATGTAATATGTGACGTCATCAGCAGTGCACTGAGGAGGCGCAAGTTGTAGTTAGCTGAACTAACTATAACGGTGGAATTTCTGTGGTTTGTATGAGTAAAATGTCCTACTAACTATAACGTCGCTGAAACCTGTGTTTTTTTTCAGTGAATTTTAAAGGTTTTTTTAAATGCTAATTTCTAACTATAAAGTCCCTAAAACCTAAGGTTTTTTCAATGAATTTCAAAGATTTTTTAAATGCTAATTTCTAACTACAACATCCCTGAAACCTATGGTTTTTTCAGTAAACTTCAAAGGTTTTTTAAATGCTAATTTTTAACTATAACATCACTGAAACTATGTTTTTTTAGTGAATTTCAAAGTTTTTTTAAATGCTCATTTCTAACTATAACATCTGTAAAACCTATGATTTTTTCAGTTAATTTCAAAGGTTTTTTAAATATTAAACTACTATTTGTCATTAGTACTATTTTTCTAACTTTTCCACTACATAAAAGAAAATAAACTGTAAAACTGTTGTGTAATGTAATATATTTCACAAATTACAGTATTACTTATCAAACAATGCAACATAATTTAACATTTTGAAAACATATTTATCTCCCTTTTTCTGCTGTTATCAGATTCTACTTAACTGCACTATTCACAGGGTTTAGGGTAGTGCAGTGGTGTTTGGGTAGTGTAGGGGGTCGTGATGGGGTAGTCTTTTAGGGTTTAGGGTAGTGCAGTGGTGTTGGTGTAGTGTAGGGGTCATGCTGGGGGTAGGGTTTTAGGGTTTGGGGTAGTGCAGTGGTGTATGGGTAGTGTAGGGGGTAGTGCTGGGTTTAGTGCTTTAGGGTAGTGCAGTGGTGTTTGGGTAGTGTAGGGGTCATGCTGGGGGTAGATTTAGTGTTTAGGGTAGTTCAGTGGAGTTTTGTGTAGTGTAGGGGGTCATTCTGGGGGTAGTGTTTTAGGGTTTAGGGTAGTGCACTGGATGTTGGGCAGCTTAAGGGGTCGTGCTGGGGGTAGTGTTTTAGGGCTTAGGGTAGCACAGTGGTGTTTAGGTAGTGTGGGGGGTTGTGGTGGGGGTAGTGTTTTATGATTTAGTATAGTGCAGTGGTGTTTGTGTAGTGTAGGAGGTTGTGCTGGGGTAGTGTTTTAGGGTTTGCAGCAGTGCAGTGGTGTTTGGGTAGTGTAGGGTATTTACAACAAGGGGTGGTGAGGGACAGAGTCTCTGAATTAAACAGAATACTCTCACCCAGTCAAGAGATCAGGGCTAGATCCAACACCGTTTTTTAGCTCACTGCACCATCCCAGTTTCAGAACCTGACTGTATGCAAATTAGTTTGTTCCTGTCTGGGATGGGGCAGTGAGATAAATAACGGTGATGGATCAAGCCCTGATCTTTGGACTGGGTAAGAGTGGTCTGCTCAATTCAGACACTCTGTTCATCACCACCCCCTTTTGTAAATGGGTAGTGTAGGGGTCATGCTGCGGGTAGTGTTTTAGAGTTTAGAGTAGTGCAGTGGTGTTTGTGTAGTGTAGGGTGTCATGCTGCGGGTAGTGATTTAGGGTTTATGGTACTGCACTGGTGTTTAGGGTAGTTCAGTGGGGTTTGTGTGGTGTAGGGGGTCATGCTGCGAGTAGTGTTTTAGGGTTTAGGTTAGTGCAGTGGTCTTTGGGTAGTGTAGGGGGTCAAGCCGACTCACAGACCTGTGAGTCAACAGATTTGTTTCTAAAGGCATAGCCAGAACCTGGTGATGTGGGGAGTGGCAGTGTGAAAGGGGTATCTCGCAAAGACAGAGTTCCGGTATATTTTCAGTGCTTCCTCGCAGAGGTAGAACTACGTACCCGGTAGGCAGTGTCAAAGGGGTATCTCGCACAGACAGAGCTGCTGTATATTTTCAGTGCTGCCTAGCAGAAGTAGAACCACAGACCTGAAGGCTTGTAGAGGGAGAGATGCAAGCTGACAGACTGAGTCACAAAATATCTGACAGCTCGCAGATGCAGAGTTGTGAGCCGACGCACTGGCTTCTGAAAGCATAACCGCAAGCTGGTGATGTGGGGAGAGGGACCTTGAAAGGGGTTGTAGAGGAAGAGATGGGAGCTGACGGACTGAATCACAATATGGCTGGCAACACTTCCTAGTTTCAACAGTTTGTAGCCATTGTGCCGCAAGTTCGTGCTCGTAACGCCTCAGCCAATCAGATGTCAGAATTCTCAAATATCGATATCTGTAAAATTTTATATTTCTCAAAAACTACTAAACAGATTCAAACTATTTAAACAAAGGCATGCTTTCTGGACCAAGACCTCTCACCCTGCCAAATTTGGCGTAATTCCGTTCAGCAGTTTGTCCTGTAGCCTTGTTAAAAATGTCCTATGGAAATTGAATGAACAATACAGGTTTTCGGACCCCCCTTTTTTCTCAGCCCCCACCTTGAAGAATCCCCCCAAACATTCAAGATAGGGGCTGATCTAAAAAGAGAAACTTTTTGGAAAATTTCGTAAAGATTCATCAAACTACGCCAAAGCACATAACAAAAATGCTTTTCCTATGGAAATGTGGTCCTAACTATAACTACCTACTGGCAACCGCCGGTAGGTAATATACATATAAATATAAAATAGCACCAAACATATTTTTATAGATTTAATTTGAAAAATAAAAGCAATATGTGAATAATTAAGAATGCATTTACATTTTCCTTCATAAGAAAATACTAAAATTAAGAAGCAAATAAATAACAAAAATATATGTCAAATTGAATTAAAATAAAAAGTAAATACAAGCCTAACAAAAAAAATATAAATAAAAAGTACACATTATTGAAAAATTAAATTGAAAAAAATGCATATTAACAATCTAAACTAAAGAATATTAGGGAAAGTGCTGGACTTTTAAAAGGGTAACTGTACTATTCTAACTACTCAATAAACTACAGTAGGCAAAGGTTTGAAATAGTCGAACTTTGAAAGGGTTAGATTTACTATACCTACTCAGAGACATTTTTAAGCATGGACTAAAGGGCAGTTCCAAACAGAGGTCCCTATAATATGCCTTGGCCAGGACCACCCCCCCCCCCCCAAAAAAAATCCATTAAATGTCATAAGCAAAAGCAGGGTAAGTGTTAGACTTTGGAGGGGTTAGACTTACTATTGCCACTGCAATTTGAGCCACATTAGGGAATGTGTTGGACTTCTGAGTTAGATTAACTATTCCCACTCCAATCTCAGGGGCGGTGGGGAAGGAGTTGGTCTTTGGAGGGGTTTACTATTTCTACTCCATCCTAAGCAAAAGCAAAGATGGAATTGGTCTTTGGAGAAATTAGAGTCGCTATTTCCATTCCAATCTGAGCAATAGTAGGGAAAGTGTTGGACTTTGGAGGGTTAACATTTGCTAGTCCCAGTCCATGTAAGCAGATGCAGGGAATGTGTTGGACTTTGGAGGGGTTGGATTTTAGGCCAGGACAACATTTAAATTACGCCAGAGTAATCAGAGTAATTTCAGCAATTTTGTGTTACTCTTGTGACATGAAATGCTTCCTCTGATCCATTTTGTACGTAAGGGTGCATTTTGAGGTAAGAAAATAGTGCTATATGCAGGATTACGCCTCTTGCATACTTTACCATAAACTTGCATAATTATTCTGTAATTTTATGTGCTTATACGACAACAAATTAAGCAAGTTACACCCACCACTCTTAGATTACTGCCCCCACTTCGATCAGAACAACAGTAGAAAAGTGATGGACTTTGGAGGGGCTAGATTTACTATTCTAACTCCTAAACGTTTTTTTTAAATCTTTAAATATAAAATAAAATAAAAAGATTTAAACACACTTAAACTACATATATATTAATTTAAGATAAATAAATTTAAATCTAATTTAAAAAACGAATCTTATCCTAGAAAACAATATACAAATTTGGAAATGTTTAAAATAACTACACTTCCCTTCCTTTTACCCACAGAACTCCAATTAACAATTGAAATTAATTTTGAAAATAGAAAAATTAAGTATCTGAATTTCAAATTACTAATCAAATAATTAATAACAATAAATAAATAATACAAAATAAAATAACTAAAATCATAACAATTAAAATAAAATTCATTTTAAAAATCGTATAATTAAATAAACTTATCAACAAACTAACAAATAAATTACATTTAAAATACCATTTTTTTCCTTTCAAATTCTTTATTCTGATAAATGTTATCCATAAAAGCACATATCAATCATAATAAAAAAAGGGTTAATATAGCAATCCGTTTAAAATACAATTAATCAATTAAGTAATTTAGAAATTTACATAATTGTCAAATAATGATGTAATCAACTTAAAAAATCATCAAAAGTTAAAAACAATCATTTATATTTTAAATGACTTCCAGCTTAATCCCCATACAAACCTAGAAATCTGCTAATAAATTAGAAATTATGAATTACATTTGAAAAAGAAATTCACATGAGAAATTATAAACTATACGTAAAAGAAATACAAATATTATCAAAATAATAATAATACCTCATAAAATACCTAATATATATTACATTAATTAAAGTATGATCATTTAAACAACTGTTTGGGAGAATGATATTATTATATGCAACAATATTTAAAAACATATGATAAACATAAAAAACAATATTCTTACATTCTATGTTCTGTCTCGCAACATTTTTCAGTTAACAATATTTTTGACTCAATATTCTTTTATTACTGCATTTTTTCTTCAATGTTTTGACAGAATACCATGTAATTAACCACCTAAAGCGTGTCATTTTCCATGCTGTAGCTCAGTTTGAAAGCTGTTTGGCCCTCTCCAGGCAGGGCTCTTTATGTGATGAACATGGTAATTTTGGTGGCTATTCATATTCTTGATGACAGGAAAGGAGTTCAGGGACATGGTGATACTTATTTTGACCAGAAGGGTCATTTGATGCTTTCTTCAGAAGTAGGTTAGAAAATACTGGCTGTTGGGAAATCCCCCTATGCTTCTATGAGCTGTTGATGTGGTTCATCCAACAGGGGCCTAGGTTTTGAGATATAATCTTGGCAGGGTGTTGATTGAGTTTTGCAATGCAGTTGCGGGCTTTTAGTGAGATTTTCATAGAGAATGGTGTTTTGAAGTGCTTCAGGCATATGGGTGGTGAATTCAAACCAGTTCTTTGTGGATTCACGTGTTGAGGTGTTCTTCAAGTCACATGGCTTATCACTCAAAACTGATGATGCGTGTGTCAAAATGGCATTTGACATACACCTCTTCATTTTTATAACTATATATATATATATATATATATATATATATATATATATATATATATATATATATATATATATATATATATATATAGTTAGGATTAATTCCCTATGGGATTTCTGAAAATTCTATGTCTAATAACTTTTGCGTTTGTGGACAGAATCGGCTGAAATTTTCAGGAAAATGGCACATTTTGTTTCTGAGCAGCCCCTGAAAATTTGGTGGGGTTTCAACAAGGGGGGGCTGAGAAAAAAGGGGGGTCCCAAAACGCGTTTTTTGCATTGAGTTTTCCATAGGGCGGTTGGACTCACTTTTAGCTCGAACGGCTGAATGGATTTGCACGAAACTTGGCAAAATTGTAGGGACTGTTAGCCCGATGTGCCTTTGCTAGGTCTCAATATATGTGCTTCAGTGGATTTTGAGAAATTAACGTTTAAATCAAGATATATATCTGTAACAGCGCTCCGGGCAGCGATCCGGTCCGCTTACTTTTCGCTTATCGGAACTTTGCGCGCAGAAAGCTGATTGGCTCTCCGGTGTCTGTCAACATTCGAAACAGTCCGGAGCAGCCGCCATCTTGTCTCTCGGTAGGATCGAGAGAGAAGAAGAGGTGAAAAACGAAAGGGGAATTTAATGAAAGGGGGCAAGGTATCCCCCTCTTGACCCCCTAGGAATGTTGTTGGGGTTATTAAAGGGTCCCGTGGGGAAAATAAAAAAAAAATGATTTTTCACGGTAGAAGCGCTTCACGGGCCGCGAACTGGGCCGCAAACTGGTAGCGAAACGGGAATTCGCCATTTTGTGCTTCGTTAATTAAATTATTAGGTATAAGGGGGTGCGGGAGACGTATCCTAATCCCCTATGTTTCCTGAGGGTGGCTGAGGAGGCTGATATATGTTGATACATCTCTTCCAGCGGCTGTGCGTGAGCTTTTTTTTTTTTTGCTGCGTGACAGTCCGGAGCGGCCGCCATCTTGTCTCTCGGTAGGATCGAGAGAGAAGAAGAGGTGAAAAACGAAAGGGGAATTTAATGAAAGGGGGCAAGGTATCCCCCTCTTGACCCCCTAGGAATGTTGTTGGGGTTATTAAAGGGTCCCGTGGGGAAAATAAAAAAAAAATGATTTTTCACGGTAGAAGCGCTTCACGGGCCGCGAACTGGGCCGCAAACTGGTAGCGAAACGGGAATTCGCCATTTTGTGCTTCGTTAATTAAATTACTAGGTATAAGTGGGTGCGGGAGACGTATCCTAATCCCCTATGTTTCCTGAGGGTGGCTGAGGAGGCTGATATATGTTGATACATCTCTTCCAGCGGCTGCGCCATCTTGCCTTTTTTCCAATGCCACAATTTTGTCGTGCACGGCAGCCATTTTAGATGCCAGGCTGGTCCCAGGCTATCACCTACCCCTGCGGATGTAGTTTATGGCCCCAGCTGTAGAGAATTCAGACATGCCAACCCTCCCGATTCAGGCGTGTGACTACTGATTTCAGTGCTAGTCTCCCGCCTCCCGATTTCTGCAAGCAAAAACACGGGGGCATATTACGAACAACTAGCGATAATTTTTGTCTCTAACTTGTTTAGAGACAAAAATTATCGCCGCACATCGGCGATTTTTATCGCAGATAAACCTTGCTATTATCGCAGAAAAGTCAGCGATATTCATGTATTATCGAGCAAATGCTCTTAGCCATGTTATCCACCTCCCATTGGATAACATGGCTAAGAACTGCTCAGGGCAGGTGTTAGATTTTGGAGATATTCGCGCTTAGCGCGAATATCTCCAAAAGTTGGTAATAGAAGGTAGCGATGTTAGGGACTGTTTCCAGTCGCTAACATCTTGGCACGCCACTTAGCATGTCATTAGTGATAAGTATCACTGACATGCAAAGCGGGGCCCAAGATGGTCGCTATCTCCTTTTAGCTGTCACTAACTGGTGTTAGCGACAGCTTGGTAATAGGGAGATAATTTTATCTCCGCTTTCAAGGCTTTTAAAGCCAAAAAAGCGGAGATAAACCCCCTTGATAATATGCCCCACGATTCCTTGGGGGTTTCAGCTGACAGGGCTTGGTATTGTGTTACATGGTAATTTTTCCAGGAAACGTCAGAGGGTCGATGCAGGGGTTCTAGAAGAGGTGATAAACCATTTAAGCCTCATGAACAAGCGCATGGTCTTTTAAAGATTTGTGAAGTACTCGGAGCGGCGGTGTGTGTGTGTGCCCTCTTTCAGGAGCGGGCGGGGGGGCACTGCCAGCAACTTGCCAGGTCAGGTAGTGTTCAACACGTGCATCACCCTTTCTCTGCTTGCTATTGCGCTCCATGCTTCGGAAAGGTAAGAAAAAGAACGTGCATTTGAGTTTGAAATGTCCGATCCTGCAGCAGCACACTTCCAAAGCCCACACATGACAATAACCCGATTCAAGGCCCCATTCACCCGTTTTTAAAAAAATAGATAACACTCCAACAAAGTAAGGTTATAAAACTTTATTAACTATTAACTTTAACGAACGGAACAAAAACTAAAAACATTTAAACATTTCTCAACACAAAAAGCAACAATGGTTAGAAGCTGTCTTTTGTGCGAATAGTCCCAAGGCAGCACAACGTGCAGAGTTCTGGACGGCACCCAGGTGATGTCGCCTGGGTGCCGCACTGGTTTAGGGATCCTACAATGCAGCACAGAAAAACAGCGTGGGGCGTCCCGGGTGGTGCGGGGGGAGGCCTCGTCAGTAGCGGTCTGTGTCCAGTGTCACATGGCTGACACAACATGTACGACAGGCACCCAGGTGATGTCCAGTAAACTGCCGCACTGGTTTTGGTATCCTACAATGCTGCTCCGAAAATTGGCGTGCGGCGGCCCGGGGGGGGGGGGCGTGGGGGAGGCGGCGTGAACGGGCCTCCCCAGGTGGCGGCCATCTAGCTGAGTTGCGCCCGCTCTTGCGGCTACAGCGTCTCGCTCACCATGTTGTTGAGTTGCTCCCACTCTTGTAGTGCAGCGATAGGCGGCTGCCACATGGCTCTTAAAATGGCGGACGGCTCCGCGGTTTTAGGCCTGGTCCACTGAAATGGCCCTGGGACACTTTGGAACTCGGACGCTTGCCTGCTAGGGCTTGGGCTCCATTCTCGAAAAGCGTCCCCTCAGCCGTGAAGATTGTACAAAAGTCTTGGGGGCCCCCGACTCCCGCAGGCTTCCGGTGGGGAGCGGCTGCCATGATTGCTCGCGGAATGACCACGACGGAGCCACGAGATGGTGGTGCTCTCATGCTGACGCCAGCTTCAGTCTGAATGATCCAGAAACAAGGTGGGGCTTTCATCGTTTGGGGAAAAAAAAATGTTCTAAACCAATGAAAAGTGTTATTTTTAGGTCATATGACCAAGCCTTCCATCTTTAGGAAACCAAAAGTAAAATGAACCAATGAAAAGTTTTATAAACAAGTCACATGACCTGTTATGCGGCATAGGGCTACAAAAAGTGTAGAAAATCCGTTGGCACGTGAGGCGGCGTCAGTAGCGGACCGATGTGCGAATAGGCCGAAGGCAGCACAACGGGCCGAGATCCGGATGGTACCGAGGTGGTGTCCAGCAAATTGCCGCACTGGTGTGGCCATCCTACAATGCTGCGCCGAAAGACGGCGTGTCCAGCTGAGTTGCGGTCACTGTTGCGGTACAGTGACTCGAACGCGCCGAGATCCGGATGGCACCGAGGTGGTGTCCAGCAAATTGCCGCACTGGTGTGGCCATCCTACAATGCTGCGCCGAAAGACGGCGTGTCCAGCTGAGTTGCGGTCACTGTTGCGGTACAGTGACTCGAACGCGCCGAGATCCGGATGGCACCGAGGTGGTGTCCAGCAAATTGCTGCACTGGTGTGGCCATCCTACAATGCTGCGCCGAAAGACGGCGTGTCCAGCTGAATTGCGGTCACTGTTGCGGTACAGTGACTCGAACGCGCCGAGATCCGGATGGCACCGAGGTGGTGTCCAGCAAATTGCCGCACTGGTGTGGCCATCCTACAATGCTGCGCCGAAAGACGGCGTGTCCAGCTGAGTTCCGGTCACTCTTGCGGTACAGTGAGTCGAACGCGCCGAGATCTGGATGGCCCCGATGTTGTTTCCAGCAAGTTGCCGCACTGGTGTGGCCATCCTACAATGCTGCGCCGAAAGTCGGCGTGGGGTGCCCCGTTGGCTTATGAGGTGATGTCAGTAGTGGACCGATGTGTTAATAGGTCGGAACCAGCACAAGGCGCCAAGATCCGAATGGCAAGTCCTGGATGTTGAGTGCCTCAGTTGAGAGTTCTGAGCAGTGCTTGTAAGACTGTCTGAAGCTTATTTGCACCTGCTGCAGCTTCATTAGGTCCGGCGGAACTTTTTTCCTTTTCCTTTCTGCTTCTTTTCCTACAATCCGTTTCATCTGAAGACACGACCAGGTCCCTGAATGTGTGCAGGGGGACGCTATTGATTGAATGAAAATGGCGGCTTGACACAAAGCTGACTCAAGCGTTACTGTTGGTGCTATACAGACAAAAATTGGTTTTCAGTTTGTACATTCTTCAGGTTTTTTTTTTCCATCCAAGTCTGATTGAGAGTTTGTAGAAAAATGGCTTCAGATTTTCCACATACTACTCTTCAACATTCTTCCTAAATGTAACAATGTGAAACTCACTAGGAGAACGGCTGTTTCTGTTTCCTTTCAAAATGCTGCCAACAATATTTTCTGAATGGAAGACACCATCTTGTAGCATAAAGGGCCGAAAGGGGTTCTGGTCTGGCCGATGGTTGGTGGAGACATTTTGACTATATCTTGGACCTGCCCGGCCTCGCTCAAAATGGCGCCGGTATAAATGGGACTCGTAACTCCTTGCCCGCAAATGTATATCTAGAAAATGTTATTGTAAGTGGCCCTGTCCTATTTTAATTACAAAGTGTATGTCCACCGATTCCGCAACTGTTAGACACCTTAGTTCTTGCAACCTAATGGCCCGCTCGTTACGTTCCTCTACAGTGTAAATGTCTCCTCATCATATACGATTTCAGTTTGCTCCGTGGCAGGCCCACGTGGTTATAGGCCCGTATTTGTATACTGACATTTTCACAATAAAGGTTTTTAAAACAAAACACGGTAGTAGTATTTACATTGGTAAAGTTTTTACTTTTAGTCACTGTTTTCGAATCAGTAAAAGGCAAGTGAAATAAAGCAGTCCAATTACATGACGGATAAAAGGTATAATATGTAGGAACGCAGTAAAGATAAATGGTCAAGGGCAGTTGTGTTTTTCATGTCTGCAACATAAAGTGATCGATAAGAATCTGATAATCAGGCGTATCGGCGACTAAGACAGCAGGCCGAATCTCTTTTACTCAACGGCTCCGTCATGGAAGGAAGAAACGCCCTTTTTCTCGAAAAAGGAATATATTTTACTTGCAAGACAGTTGTAAATTTTCCGGGAAAGTTCATTAGCCTGGAATATTATAACATATGTTTGAAAAAAAAATATTGTTCGAAAACAATAAAAAGCGTAATTTTTAGGTCATATGACCAAGCTTTTCATCATTAAATTAACAAAAGTAAAATGAACCAATGAAAAGTTTTATTAACAAGTCACATGACCTGTTATGCTTACGTTACGCGCTGCGCGCCGCGCCGCGCCTCGGATCACTTCCGGGTGCGCTAACGCGGCGTGTCATAAAACGCATTACGCGACAACGTAGGTCAAGAATATAGTCTAAATGTCTCCACCAACCAGCGTTCAGAACACAACCCCTTTCAGCAGTCCAAAAAGTTCTGTTAAATGACAACAGAGGGGACAGGCAACAAGAACCATCAGTCAAAGAAGGGAGGGCAAGTTCTTCTCTTCCGGGTCATGTTGGGGCGCTACCGGAACTGATCGAATTGGTAGTCTATAGTGTTTCTGGATGTTTCAGACTAAAGCTGGCGTCAGCATGAGACCACTACCATCTCGTAGCTCCGTCGTGGCCATTCCACGAGCAATCATGGCAGTCGCTCCCCACCAGAAGCCTGCGGGAGTCGGAGGCCCCCAAGACTTTTGTAGAATCTTCACGGCTGAGGGGACGCTTTTCGAGAATGGGACCCAAGCCCTATCAGGGAAGCGTCCGAGTTCCAAGGTGTCCCAGGGCCATTTTAGTGGGCCAGGCCCAAAACCGAAGAGCCGGCCGCCATTTTGAGAGTCCTGTGGCAGCCGCCTATCGCTGCACCGCAAGAGCGGGCGCAACTCAACTACATGGTGAGCGAGACGCTGTAGTCGCAAGAGCGGGCGGTAAACAGCTGAATGGCGGAAGAGGCACAGTGTAGCAAAAGCGGGCGGAATGGCAACTAAAACGATAAAGGGGCGCCCCACTACAGCTTGTCTTCAGGTCAAACGGATTGTGGGACAAGGTCCAGAATTGAAGAGTCATCAAAAGGCAAAAAGTTCCGCCGGACCCCGGGAGCCGGCCGCCTATGTCGGGGGCGAACTCAGGCTACACCAGTGCTATAAGACTTGGGGAGGGTGTCGGAGCCAAGCGTCTTCTCCGAGTCCATGGCCATCACACCGCCCCTCAGGGGCCTCCGTCAAGCTGTTTAGGAAGGTAACATATCACATTGTTTTCTAATGCAGTCAGGTCCACAAACGACACTCACTTACTTTGAGAATAGTGAAGCTGCAGTAGGTGGAAATAAGCTTCAGACAGTGTTACAAGCACTGCTCAGAACTCTTAACTATGGCACCCAACATCCAGAACTTATGCTATTTGAGAATGGCAGTGACATCGAAGCATCTCAGGGACCAAAACCATTAACGTACTTTCACGTATGAAAATCTTACTTGGGGAGGGGGCAGGAGCGAAGCGCCCCCTCCCAGTCAGCGCCACCACACCGTATGTTGAAAATCTGAAGCCATCGTTCTACAAAGTCAACCAAACTTGGATTGAAAAATCTAGAAAAATGTACAAACTGAAAACCAGTTTTGGTCTGCATAGCATCAGTAGCAACGCTTGAGTCAGCTTTGTGTCAAGCCGCCATTTTGATTCAACAAAGCACAGGCATTGAAAAAGGCTGAAATTCAGAACTCTAAACTATGGCACCCAACATCCAGGAGCTTGCCATCCGGATCTTGGAGCCTTGTGCTGTTTTCGATCTATTCACACATCGGTCCACTACTGACATCATCTTATAAACCAACGTTATGTAAATAGTTTTTTAATAAAATGTTTTACCCTGTTTCTTTGCTGGTGTGTTGTCTATATTTTTAATATTTGCATAGGGTTTGTCGTTATTTTGGGCGGGATGGGTGACGGAGCCGAGCTGTCTTGCAGCCCTCATGGTGTGGAGCTCAGTTCATCTCACTATTTTCGTATTTCTCATGAAGGGTTGTTCCTAATATTTCTATTTTAGCGAGGTCAAAAAGAGATCCAATTAGTGGCCTACTGATTTTGCTCGATTACTTTTATTTTTTTTACACGATTTTTCACTATCTGCATAGACTAAACAGAGTATTGCGACTTTGTGCTTGTTTGTAAATAGAGAATGATCCAAAGAGAACCAATTCTAAAACAGTAAATGCTTGGACAACAATCAATCAAATGGAGAGACAAGCAGGCACGACGGATTACAACGGGGGCAAAGGCTTGCGTTAACTACCGTTCACTATCTGCAAAGAGAGAGTACTACTAAGACAAAAGAGGGGAGGGGGGGGGGTGCAGCGTTCAAAGCACATCAGCGTGCATAAATACGAAAATGTTTTTATCTATCACGTACTTGACATTTTAAAGCTTTTCATATTTGCTATTAAAAAACCAATGAAATTCACAGAAAAAACCATAGGTTATAGTGGATATATAGTTAGGAATTTGCATTTACAAAACCTTGAAAATTCAATGAAAAAACCATTGGTTTTAGGCCATATATAGTTAGGGATTTGCATTTACAAAACCTTATTTTACTCGCATAAAACCATTGAAATTCCATATATAGTTATAAGCGCTAACTATATATCGCGCACCCGCAATCCACTGCTGATGATGTCACATATTACATCATTCATGACATGGTTAGTGACATCACTGATGACATCACTGATGACATCTCAAATGACATCACTGATGACATCACTGAAAACATCTCATTTGACATGACTGATAACATCACTGATGATATCATTCATGTGATAATACGATGAACCTCTTCAGACTCTAATATAACCTTAGATACAATCAGTGTAAACAGACACTCACAGACTGTCACTCATCCATGGAGTTACTCACACACCTAGTCAGTCATGCAAAGAATCAATCACACCTCCGTTTCCTCAACTATACAGTTATACAAACTTTACTTATTCAAACATATACTAACACATATTTACTCTATTATACAATCCCTGATACAAGTTCACAATGATCCATACAGCCACTCACACATTCACTGGCTCTTATGCACAGTTATTTATATATGTCAACTCTCACATGTACTGTGTTTTACATATGTACTTACTTTGACATGTAGCACTGAGATATCCATTCACTCACCAATACACTCATGCACACAGTCAACCGCCCATACAGCTGTTTGCACATGCACTTTTGAATCTATACATATAGTGAATTAACTACTCACACATCTATGTACAGAGTCACACACCTCCCAGCCACCCATACACACACACTCAGTCTCCCATACAAATACTTGGACAACCAATCAATAACCCATACAGTTACTCATATAGCTACGAATCAACATATGCAGCAGTTTGTAGAACAACAGATATAATGATGCACAAATTAAAACAGTTTAGTCACTAACCCATGCACTCAGTGAGACACATTTAATCACTCACTCAATCAGTCAGTCATGCACCTAGTAAATCCTTCATCCAGACACTTATACATCCACTCATTCTTCAATATGTAAAACATATTTTAACTTTACAGAAACATACAGTCACTGGATGTTGTCATCAGTGATGTCATCAGTGATGTCATTTGAGATGTCATCAGTGATGTCATCAGTGATGTCACTAACCATGTCATGAATGATGTAATATGTGACATCATCAGCAGTGGATTGCGGGTGCGCGATATATAGTTAGCGCTTATAACTATATATGGAATTTCAATGGTTTTATGCGAGTAAAATAAGGTTTTGTAAATGCAAATCCCTAACTATATATGGCCTAAAACCAATGGTTTTTTCATTGAATTTTCAAGGTTTTGTAAATGCAAATTCCTAACTATATATCCACTATAACCTATGGTTTTTTCTGTGAATATATATATATATATATATATATATATATATATATATATATATATATATATATATATATATATATATATATATATATATAATTGCCAAATAATGTGACCCATTCTATGCATTTTTCATGTGACACATTCTATGCATTTTTCATTTGAACGAGGGCTTGTATTAGAGGGAGTTGGGTTGTGCCTTACTCCTTAGTATTTTGATATAATGCTCTGCAGTGTATTAGAGTGAAGAAGAACAGAGTCAACTCAACAAAATTCTCGGTCACAGCAAAAACACCAGAACGTCCGGAAAGCAGCCAATGTAAACGTAGGGAAGGGTGTAAGTGCATTACTTTCCCTCTCTCTTCACACAACACAATTTTGAGGCTCTCTGCTTTGAAGTTCCCATTTTTCCTATCATTACATACATTTCATCAATTGAGTTTTCATTGTCCTATTATAACTAGTCCTTTGACAGTTTCTGCCCCTTTTCTTTTTGGGTAGTGCGTGAAATGGAAATCTATACGAGCAGGCGCTGTCTCAGAGTACCTCTCTGCCTCAGGGATATGTTGGTACTCTCCTATTAAAAGCACCGAGCCCCTCAGAGAAGTGCATGTCCTCCCTTTCAAATTAAAATAGTGCCACTTGGTCCCTGAGAGTTCCTCCCAATTTAAAAAGCTTCCTTTGGGTAGAGCTGTTTTTTCCCAATGGTGGTCTCTTTAATCAGAGAAGATTCATGCAATGTTTCCCCGAACACAACAGATTCTTGAGAGAGAGGTGGGATGTACTTGCCAAAGAAAACTAATTATAAATCTGGAAGCCATTTTCCACAGGTGCATCTTGGAGCAGGCAGTATGGAAGTCAGAAGAAGAAAGCCAGTGAGAAGCTTTGGGTGTCAAAAAGAGCCACGCCGCTTCTGTTCTTACTTTCTTTGTTCTGCTGCTAAACCAGAGGGATGTTAGTAGTAATATCTGTGCCTCATTTCAGGGAGGAAGAAGAATAAAGATTGTGTGCCAGTAATCTTCTGTGGCTTAATGATTTTCTCTTTCATCTGATGTGTTTCTGCTCCAGTATCCTTTGCTCCAAGTGAGGCAGTGGAATGCAAATGACTGCTACCGTCAGACTGCAGACATTTCAATCTAGCCTGATGCTGCATTGCAGGTTTTTAACCAAAAATAGAATTGCACAAAATGTTGAAGGAGGGCGAGTTGAAAATAAGATACAACAATAGCACAATTTCTGGCCAGGTTCTTGCAGATCTCAAGGAAATAAATTCATGTTTCCTTCAGACGAGAATATTTCGCAGTTGATTTTTCCTTCAACCGGAATGCAGATTACTATCTTTACAGGAAATCGACCGTGTACCTCTTTCCTGAAGCCAAAAGCTAGAAAATGAACAAACGCGTCGACAAAATGGAAAATAGAATAGTTCATCGGTTGAAGTAAGGGCGAGCGAGCCCGCCCCCTTCTGGTGGAAATTCGGCAACACGAGAGGAGAGCTAGTCCAAGGTTGTTTTTAATCTGGGACTTCGCCATGAACCTTCTCGCATGCCTTTCTTGCTCATTTTGTATTTCTTTGCACTTAGCATTGACTGGGAAGGCAGGCAAGTAATCAATTTCCTGACGAGGAAGACAGCTTCCTGTAAAACGAAGAGTGGAGGCGGTCATGTTTCATGCCTGGAGGTTGGGTGTGCATTAACCATGTAGGTGCCGGAGAGCACGGCATGAAACCTGAGGAGATGGACTTTCAGCGCAGCCCGGCCATATGCCTGCATAGGGGCTCAGGTTGTATATGGGAAAATGTTATATTAATCGTTGGCATTTAATATAGCAAGCAAACACCTTCATAGTAAACGATTAAGGTGAAGAGGAATTTAGCAGATCTGATTTTTGTGGCTGAGGATCACGGGCAGGAGATACATTCACTTAGGCTGCCTCCTTTCAGAAACTAACTGAAGGCCATGAATTCACGTTTTGCACATTTTCACCGACGGATGCGCCTTAGGAATAGGACACTTGGCTTTTTTAGAGTTTATGTCTTTGGGTCGTTTCTGAAAGATGTGTTTTATTGGAAGTGGGCTCACTCTTTGGACTTTAAACTCTTAACAAATTATAGTCAGTATCATCTCAAGGATGTTTCAGAACCTGGCAAGACATATTTTAGGGTCCCCTGTTAGGCACAACTCTGAATTTTCTTAGATATTTTCTGCTAATTCAAGTCTACGTGATACCAAACAATACTGAATTATAAGTTAAACTTTCCAAAACAATGTGACACAAAAATTTCCAAAATATCTTGGATGGGGTCCCGAAGTGCTTAAGATGACACTAGGTGGAGCGGGACAAAGTCAGAGATAGAGGTAAGCAGGGAGAAGGACAGAGGTTTGGACCACAAAAGTCACCAAATAAACCTACTGTGCTTAACATTTTGGAAGCTTGGCACAAAAGCAGTTAGGCTAAACTTTTTTTTTTTTAACTTTATTCACAGCTGTGTGGCAACAGATATGACATTACAATTGAGACTTACAGTACAGCTGGCGTTTTTGGATTTCACCCCAAGACATAACTTCCCGTCCCTGCAGGCTTAGACTTCAGCATGTATCCAGCCCATCTGTGCTGTATGTAATGTGTGATTGTAGCGTGCAGTAAATACACGCGGGGGGGGCAGTAGCTTGCAAGAAAGCGTCATGGTCAAGTAGGTTGTCATCCCCGAAAAAGGCGCCTACTGTCGTTACACTGGCACAGCACTCTAACAGTAAGTCTACCTTGTGGCGTTGGGATTCCCATCAGAGGGATATTTGCCGCGTACGCTACTGCCGTTGACGTATATGTTAGAGCTTTCCGCCAGCGCACCAAAGCCATGCGAAGGAGAGGGTGGCAGTTCGCGGAAATATGGCTCTGCAGGAGCAGCAAGGCGTGCAGTTCACCCCTTCTCAGTCTCTCTGGTGAGTAGTCTATTTCGTAAAGGTTCCGTCCTGCCGTCCAGTAGGAGAGCCATTGGAGCTGACTGGCATAGTAACATCCTTTGAAGGATGGGGCCCCCAGTCCTCCTGCTCTAGTTCCTAGCTGTAATTTTCCGAAGTCCTAACCGCCACCTCCCTACCCCCCATATCAAGGTAATTAAGATTGTATTGAGTGTATCAAAAATTGACTGCGGCAGAATTACGGGGAGGTTAACAAAATAATACAATATACGAGGCAGCATTACCATTTTAGAAAGTGCAATCCTGTCCATAACAGATAAAGGTAGCGTCGTCCAGAACCCTACAGAGTTGTGTAGACGGGTGATAGCTCATTTAATGTTCCCATCTATCTGGTCCTCTTGCTTCCTATAAACCTGGATCCCCAGGTATTTGAATGTGGTCGGAGCCACCGGGATAAGGTGGGCCCAAAGGGAAGGAGGTCTGGGTTTGGTGCGTCCCGGAAGTAGATTCCTTTCGACTTGTCTGGGTTTATAGTCAGGCCTGAGGCTTCAGCAAAGCGGTCAAAGATCTCGTAGATAGCCGTGTGATCCGCCTCCAAGTCCCAGAGGTACAATAAAATATCGTCAGCGTAGATCAACAACAGGTTGTGAGTGCGGTTGCTCGGGATGCCTCTTTGCGTCACCTTGGTTCTTAGGGCTATAGCTAGGGGCTCTAAGGCGAGGACAAATGAGAGCAGGGACAGGGGCAACCCTGTCTAGTGCCACGATGTACTGTGTATTTGTTAGATATATGCCGCCCTGTGCGCGCCCTCGCCGAAGGTGCAGTATACAGCGGTCTGATCCAAGCCAGGAGAGGAGCAGGAAACCCAAACTTCTCCAAGGCCGAAAACATGAATGACCAAGACAGCAAATCAAATGCCTGTCTAAGATCCAACGCTATACAGCCCGCTCTAAGGAGGTCCTGTGAAGTGACCGCCATGAGTGCATGCAGCCGGCGTGTATTCATGGAAGTGCTCCTTCCCGGGAGAAATCCACACTGGTCTCTATCGATCAAGGTAGGGAGGTACGTCTGTATTCGTAAAGCAATCGCTTTGCTAAGTATTTTATATTCTGTGGAAAGCATCGACGGAGGTCGATAGTTAGATATGTCCAGGCGGTCCCTCCCGGGCTTCAGCAGTGAGACAACCAGTGCCTGCATGGTAGATTCGGGCAGGTGGCCCTCTTCCAGCACCATTCGGTATATTCTCTCTAGTATCGGTTCTAGGATATCCGAGTAGGTCATGTAAAATTCCACCGGGAGCCCATCGATGCCAGGCGTCTTGTTACGGTTGAGGGAATTGATGGCTTCCCGTATCTCATGCTGTGTTATGGGTCCTTCGAGGTCTTTCTGGGCATCTGCGGTCAGTGTTGGGAACGAAAGGTCGGCCAGAAAGTCAGATATACGCCCCAGGTCCTCCTGCGCAGGCTGGGCATACAATGCAGTCAGATGATCAATGAACGCCTTATTAATCTCAGTTTGTGTGTGAACCAAATCACCTGCCCCGGTCCGTATTTGGGTTATTACCGGGATATCTGGGTGTTCTCGCACCAGACGGGCCAATAGCTCCCCTGACCTGTCTGGCTCCGCATGTTGTCGCGGAGATACTCTTTGTGATCTATAATTCGTAATGTTTCCAAAGTTTCTGCGTGTTCTATATTCTCCAGCTGGAGCTCTTTCGTCTTCTCTGGGTCTACCCCTGCCTCCTGCTCTAGCGTTTTCAATCTAACTTCTATATCACAGAGCTTCTGGCGTATTTCCTGTCAGGCTCCCACTAGTTGCCCTATCGCTGCACCACGCACCACTACCTTCATGGCGTCCCACACCACCAGGTTTGTGGAGGCTGAATCCCAATTTTCTGTGAAATATTTACCCAGAGTCTCAGACAATGACGACCTGAAGGGGTCATCTTCTAACAGGAGCGGGTCGAGGCGCCAGGTAGGGACCGGAGTCGGAACCCTACCACACCGGAGGCTGAACGTCAGGGGCCTATGATCGGAGAAGATTGTTGCTAGAAATTCTGGGTTCTCCACCTTCGAAACCAATGATTCCGAGCACAGGAACCTATCTATCCTAGTGTGGAGCATGTGTATATGCGAGTAGTAAGAGTATTCCTTTGTCTCCGGGTGAAGTGCTCGCCATACGTCCCTCCGGGTCCATCCCGTCGCCGACGTCTGGTAAAGCTCTGTCAATCGGGACACCCCGGCTACCTGTAGTGGGGGGTGTGACCTATCCCAATCCATATCCATGATCATATTCCCCCAGCGCCAGACTTACTGTCCCCAGGAATTTGTCTTGTTCAAAGTTCGGTGCGTAGATACAGCCAAGTACCATCCAGTGTGCCCTTCACTAGTATGAATCGACCCTGCTCATCTACCTTCCTCTCCAATTCCAAAAATGGCGTACCATGTCTGACCCAGATTGTCGCTCCCCTGAAAAAGGCAGAGTAAGTTGTGGAAAAAATCGTGCCCTTCCATTTCTTCTGCATCTTAGTGGCCTCTGAAGCGGTGAGGTGGGATTCCTGAAGGAAGGCGATCTGTGTGTTGTGTCTGAGTAGGATGTAGTGTATTCTATGCCTCTTCTGTACTGCTCCCAAGCCTCGTACATTCCAGGTCGTGATTCTATACAATCCTACCACATCAGTCATTGTCATAAAAGCCTACTGACCTGAACCCTATGTACTAACCACCAGGAGACGTCCCACCCCCAACCCCCATCATAAAACTGAACAGTAACGGCGCACCATAAAAACAAAGCTGGGCCCAACAATGAAACAAATATCAAACAGTTTAAAAGTCCGGTGCATTTGCCTTCGGGGGGTGGCCTAGCACCATTACAGTCCTTGCTCCTTCTTATTGGGCTCTGCCAGCTCAACGGCAATCTGTCCTTAGGGGCAAAGTTACCAATGTAAAAAGGGAGAAAACAACTTAATCTACCCAGATCCTACATAATCGTCGAGGTGTAATACCACCCCGGTCATCCCAAGGTAAAACCCACACCCTCGGGGCAAAGAAAACAGGGGTCATGGGAGAGAAGGGGGGGGGAAACGGTCACCGAAAGGAGAAAGTCCCTGTCTCGCGTGACCATGGGGAGGGAGGCCCCCGTGTCACCCACAGGAGCCCGTAGCTCAGACAGTAAGGAAAAGAAAGTAAACCAGGACTTCCATTTCGGTATAGGAGCAAAACATGCATTTGTAGTTTCAGCATCCCCCACCCGCAGCCATCCACCCAAATAGTCACATTTAAAGTAAGAGCAAGAGATAAGAAATACAATACGGTTAGAAGGCAGATCAGCCACTTCCGGCCTGGTCCTCTCTCACAAAGTTGTCCATCACGTCATCAGCAGTTCGGGGCGTAATAGTGGGAAACAGAATTACACTATGGTCCGAGTCCGAATGGACTGTGCTGTCCTCTGAGTCTGCTGTTATTTTCTTAGGGTCCTCTCTGAAAGTGCCTGCCAACGCCAAAGCGTCAAGTTCTCGAGGGGGTCCCCGTCGTCGCGCTCTGCATCTTGGCTTGGGAGACTCCGTCGGTCCCCTCGTCTGTGTGCCTCCCGATCCCTCGACGATCGACACCTGAGTATTCTTCCGGCTCCTATCAATACCCATGACTTTCAGCCATTCCTCGATATCCGAGGGACTCTCGAAAAAGTGCGTCTTCTTATCGTGTATGATTTTCAGATGTGCAGGAAAAAGCAAACCGTACTTTAGGTTGGCCTTTTGCAGCTTCCTTTTCACCTCCAGATAGGACGAGCGCTGCTTTTGGACCGTGTTAGTATAATCCGGGTAGAAGGAGATTCTGTGGTTGTCATATTGTATAAGGGATTTCTCCCACGCCTTTTGCAGCAGGACGTCTCTATCTCGATAGTTCAGGGTCTGCCTGTCGGGATCCTGTGCGCTCTCTCCACACAGAAATGCGGTGATAGGCCCTCCTCCGCGACATTGTCACGGAACCATTGTTCCATAAAGTCCGCAGCTTGGGCCCCTTCACAGCGTTCCGGAAGGCCTATCACGCGGATATTGTTGCGGCGGTTACGGCCTTCTGCATCCTCTACCCGGTCCATAACAGAAGTGACCTGTCGCTGGAGCTGTTGTATGGAAGTGGTATGCTCCACCACAGTCGGTGTGATCTCCCCTATGGCCAGGCCTTGGTCTTTGACTCTGTCCGCCAGTTTGCTGTGATCAGCTTTCAGCAGGGACAAAGTCGTGGTCAGGGTGCCCATCTGTTGCTCCAGCACCGCCCTAGAATCTCTTATTTCCCGTAGTATGATGTCCAATTTGTCCATTGGCTGCCCGTCGCCTGTTGTTATGCAGCGGTCACCGACGATGCTCCCTCTCCGTCAATGGGCGGCATGGTACGGGCCGTCACTGGACCCCCCCAAGCTCTCCGCCATCTTTACACCTTTGCGGCCCATGTTAGGTAGTTCGCTCGGTCCTCTCGTGGCTGTTCCCGTGGATGCCTCCGCAATGAGCCCACAGGAGAAGGAATACAACCGGCAGCTCCCGGTCCGACAGGGCCCAAGTGTGGGTGTGGCGCTCAGCCGTCCGCGGGTCGGCTGATCCAGGGAAGTATCCTCCCAGCCGTCTGCGTCCCCCTGGCGTGTGGCTCTCCTGGATGGGGGGGCTGACAGTCGTCGCCAAATGTCCGGCAACACTCCACAGTTATGGGGAAGGGGGGGAGAATTTTGGGGGGGATCTCCCGGCGTCCCCCTCTGCTCCCACGGTACCGCCTCCGGCCACCTCAAATGGCTGTCCCCCCGGTGGGATTATTGGGGCCTCTAGCGTCTAGTGCAGCATTCCCCCCGGTCCAGCGTCTCCCATGAGTCGCGTCGCGGTTCATCTAAGTGACGCGGCGAGGGCCGAGGGAGGGGAGGGGCCCTCCGCCCCCATCCAGCCTCTTGTAGCAATTCACTGTCGGGACCGGGAGCCAGCGGGCACTGGGGGGGGGAGGAGAGGGGGGGCACCCTCCGAATCAGGCAAAGTCCATATCCTCCCCTGAGATGCTGGATGGCCCCCGCCCGCTTCCCGACGATTCAGAAAAGGGGGTGGTGATGTACAGAGTGTCTGAATTAAGCAGACCACTCTTACCCAGTCCACAGATCAGGGCTTGATCCATCACCGTTATTTATCTCACTGCACCATCCCAGCTCAGAGCCTGGCTATATGCAAATCAGTCTGTACCTGGCCCAGTGCATCATGGGAACAGGGCAGACTAAACTACCAAGCCAATTCTTCACCAGAAAGGAGACAAGCTACCGGGGACCGGTTTCTGGCATTTCAGCCGTCTTCGGCCCGGCTTGCTTGAATCCTGATGGTGCAATGAGAAAGGGACTCATGTCTGAGTATACCCTGCCACACCTATAGTGGCCAAAAACGATTCAGAAAAGGGGGTGGTGATGAACAGAGTGTCTGAATTAAGCAGACCACTCTTACCCAGTCCACAGATCAGGGCTTGATCCATCACCGTTATTTATCTCACTGCACCATCCCAGCTCAGAACCTGGCTATATGCAAATTAGTCTGTCCCTGGCCCAGTGCATCATGGGAACAGGGCAGACTAAACTACCAAGCCAATTCTTCACCAGAAAGGAGACAAGCTACCGGGGACCGGTTTCTGGCATTTCAGCCATCTTCGGCCCGGCTTGCTTGAATCCTGATGGTGCAGTGAGAAAGGGACTCATGTCTGAGTATACCCTGCCACACCTATAGTGGCCAAAAATGATTCAGAAAAGGGGGTGGTGATGAACAGTGTCTGAATTAAGCAGACCACTCTTACCCAGTCCACAGATCAGGGCTTGATCCATCACCGTTATTTATCTCACTGCACCATCCCAGCTCAGAACCTGGCTATATGCAAAGCAGTCTGTCCCTGGCCCAGTGCATCATGGGAACAGGGCAGACGAAACTACCAAGCCAATTCTTCACCAGAAAGGAGACAAGCTACCGGGTACCGGTTTCTGGCATTTCAGCCGTCTTCAGCCCGGCTTGCTTGAATCCTGATGGTGCAGTGAGAAAGGAACTCATGTCTGAGTATACCCTGCCACACCTATAGTGGCCAAAAACGATTCAGAAAAGGGGGTGGTGATGAACAGAGTGTCTGAATTAAGCAGACCACTCTTACCCAGTCCACAGATCAGGGCTTGATCCATCACCGTTATTTATCTCACTTCACCATCCCAGCTCAGAACCTGGCTATATGCAAATCAGTCTGTCCCTGGCCCAGTGCATCATGGGAACAGGGAAGACTAAACTACCAAGCCAATTCTTCACCAGAAAGGAGACAAGCTACGGGGACCGGTTTCTGGCATTTCAGCCGTCTTCGGCCCGGCTTGCTTGAATCCTGATGGTGCAGTGAGAAAGGGACTCATGTCTGAGTATACCCTGCCACACCTATAGTGGCCAAAATCGATTCAGAAAAGGGGGTGGTGATGAACAGAGTGTCTGAATTAAGCAGACTACTCTTACCCAGTCCACAGATCAGGGCTTGATCCATCACCGTTATTTATCTCACTGCACCATCCCAGCTCAGAACCTGGCTATATGCAAATCAGTCTGTCCCTGGCCCAGTGCATCATGGGAACAGGGCAGACTAAACTACCAAGCCAATTCTTCACCAGAAAGGAGACAAGCTACCGGGGACCGGTTTCTGGCATTTCAGCCATCTTCGGCCCGGCTTGCTTGAATCCTGATGGTGCAGTGAGAAAGGGACTCATGTCTGAGTATACCCTGCCACACCTATAGTGGCCAAAAACGATTCAGAAAAGGGGGTGGTGATGAACAGTGTCTGAATTAAGCAGACCACTCTTACCCAGTCCACAGATCAGGGCTTGATCCATCACCGTTATTTATCTCACTGCACCATCCCAGCTCAGAACCTGGCTATATGCAAATCAGTCTGTCCCTGGCCCAGTGCATCATGGGAACAGGGCAGACGAAACTACCAAGCCAATTCTTCACCAGAAAGGAGACAAGCTACCGGGTACCGGTTTCTGGCATTTCAGCCGTCTTCAGCCCGGCTTGCTTGAATCCTGATGGTGCAGTGAGAAAGGGACTCATGTCTGAGTATACCCTGCCACACCTATAGTGGCCAAAAACGATTCAGAAAAGGGGGTGGTGATGAACAGAGTGTCTGAATTAAGCAGACCACTCTTACCCAGTCCACAGATCAGGGCTTGATCCATCACCGTTATTTATCTCACTGCACCATCCCAGCTCAGAACCTGGCTATATGCAAATCAGTCTGTCCCTGGCCCAGTGCATCATGGGAACAGGGCAGACTAAACTACCAAGCCAATTCTTCACCAGAAAGGAGACAAGCTACGGGGACCGGTTTCTGGCATTTCAGCCATCTTCGGCCCGGCTTGCTTGAATCCTGATGGTGCAGTGAGAAAGGGACTCATGTCTGAGTATACCCTGCCACACCTATAGTGGCCAAAATCGATTCAGAAACGGGGGTGGTGATGAACAGAGTGTCTGAATTAAGCAGACTACTCTTACCCAGTCCACAGATCAGGGCTTGATCCATCACCGTTATTTATCTCACTGCACCATCCCAGCTCAGAACCTGGCTATATGCAAATCAGTCTGTCCCTGGCCCAGTGCATCATGGGAACAGGGCAGACTAAACTACCAAGCCAATTCTTCACCAGAAAGGAGACAAGCTACCGGGGACCGGTTTCTGGCATTTCAGCCATCTTCGGCCCGGCTTGCTTGAATCCTGATGGTGCAGTGAGAAAGGGACTCATGTCTGAGTATACCCTGCCACACCTATAGTGGCCAAAAACGATTCAGAAAAGGGGGTGGTGATGAACAGTGTCTGAATTAAGCAGACCACTCTTACCCAGTCCACAGATCAGGGCTTGATCCATCACCGTTATTTATCTCACTGCACCATCCCAGCTCAGAACCTGGCTATATGCAAATCAGTCTGTCCCTGGCCCAGTGCATCATGGGAACAGGGCAGACGAAACTACCAAGCCAATTCTTCACCAGAAAGGAGACAAGCTACCGGGTACCGGTTTCTGGCATTTCAGCCGTCTTCAGCCCGGCTTGCTTGAATCCTGATGGTGCAGTGAGAAAGGGACTCATGTCTGAGTATACCCTGCCACACCTATAGTGGCCAAAAACGATTCAGAAAAGGGGGTGGTGATGAACAGAGTGTCTGAATTAAGCAGACCACTCTTACCCAGTCCACAGATCAGGGCTTGATCCATCACCGTTATTTATCTCACTGCACCATCCCAGCTCAGAACCTGGCTATATGCAAATCAGTCTGTCCCTGGCCCAGTGCATCATGGGAACAGGGCAGACTAAACTACCAAGCCAATTCTTCACCAGAAAGGAGACAAGCTACGGGGACCGGTTTCTGGCATTTCAGCCGTCTTCGGCCCGGCTTGCTTGAATCCTGATGGTGCAGTGAGAAAGGGACTCATGTCTGAGTATACCCTGCCACACCTATAGTGGCCAAAATCGATTCAGAAAAGGGGGTGGTGATGAACAGAGTGTCTGAATTGAGCAGACTACTCTTACCCAGTCCACAGATCAGGGCTTGATCCATCACCGTTATTTATCTCACTGCACCATCCCAGCTCAGAACCTGGCTATATGCAAATCAGTCTGTCCCTGGCCCAGTGCATCATGGGAACAGGGCAGACTAAACTACCAAGCCAATTCTCCAGAAACTGGTCCCCGGAAGCTTGTTTCCTTCCCAGTATAAGAATTGGCTTGGTAGTTTGGTTTGCCCTGTTCCCATCATGCTCTGGGACGGGAACAGACTAATTTGCATGTAGCCAGGTTCTGAGCTGGGATGGTGCAGTGAGCTAAAAAACGGTGATGGATCAAGCCCTGATCTTTGGACTGGGTAAGAGTGGTCTGCTTAATTCAGACACTCTGTTCATCACCACCCCCTTTTATGAATCATTTTGTCCACCATAAGCGTGGAAGGGTATACTCAGATGTGTCCCTTGCTCATTGCACCATCAGGATTCAAGCAAGCCGGGCCGAAGACGGCTGAAATGCCAGAAACCGGTCCCCGGAAGCTTGTTTCCTTCCCAGTATAAGAATTGGCTTGGTAGTTTGGTTTGCCCTGTTCCCATCATGCTCTGGGACGGGAACAGACTAATTTGCATGTAGCCAGGTTCTGAGCTGGGATGATGCAGTGAGCTAAAGAACGGTGATGGATCAAGCCCTGATCTTTGGACTGGGTAGGAGTGGTCTGCTTAATTCAGACACTCTGTTCCTCACCACCCCCTTTTATGAATCATTTTGTCCACCATAAGCGTGGAAGGGTATACTCAGATGTGAGTCCCTTGCACATTTCACCATCAGGATTCAAGCAAGCCGGGCCGAAGACGGCTGAAATGCCAGAAACCGGTCCCCGGAAGCTTGTTTCCTTCCCAGTATAAGAATTGGCTTGGTAGTTTGGTTTGCTCTGTTCCCATCATGCTCTGGGACGGGAACAGACTAATTTGCATGTAGCTAGGTTCTGAGCTGGGATGGTGCAGTGAGCTAAAAAACGGTGATGGATCAAGCCCTGATCTTTGGACTGGGTAAGAGTGGTCTGCTTAATTCAGACACTCTGTTCATCACCACCCCCTTTTATGAATCATTTTGTCCACCATAAGCGTGGAAGGGTATACTCAGATGTGAGTCCCTTGCTCATTGTACCATCAGGATTCAAGCAAGCCGGGCCGAAGTCGGCTGAAATGCCCGAAACCAGTCCCCGGAAGCTTGTTTGCTTCCCAGTATAAGAATTGGCTTGGTAGTTTGGTTTGCCCTGTTCCCATCATGCTCTGGGACGGGAACAGACTAATTTGCATGTAGCCAGGTTCTGAGCTGGGATGGTGCAGTGAGCTAAAAAACGGTGATGGATCAAGCCCTGATCTTTGGACTGGGTAAGAGTGGTCTGCTTAATTCAGACACTCTGTTCATCACCACCCCCTTTTATGAATCATTTTGTCCACCATAAGCGTGGAAGTGTATACTCAGATGTGAGTCCCTTGCTCATTGCACCATCAGGATTCAAGCAAGCCGGGCCGAAGACGGCTGAAATGCCAGAAACCGGTCCCCGGAAGCTTGTTTCCTTCCCAGTATAAGAATTGGCTTGGTAGTTTGGTTTGCCCTGTTCCCATCATGCTCTGGGACGGGAACAGACTAATTTGCATGTAGCCAGGTTCTGAGCTGGGATGGTGCAGTGAGCTAAAAAACGGTGATGGATCAAGCCCTGATCTTTGGACTGGGTAAGAGTGGTCTACTTAATTCAGATACTCTGTTCATCACCACCCCCTTTTATGAATCATTTTGTCCACCATAAGCGTGGAAGGGTATACTCAGATGTGAGTCCCTTGCTCATTGCACCATCAGGATTCAAGCAAGCCGGGCCGAAGACGGCTGAAATGCCAGAAACCGGTCCCCGGAAGCTTGTTTCCTTCCCAGTATAAGAATTGGCTTGGTAGTTTGGTTTGCCCTGTTCCCATCATGCTCTGGGACGGGAACAGACTAATTTGCATGTAGCCAGGTTCTGAGCTGGGATGGTGCAGTGAGCTAAAAAACGGTGATGGATCAAGCCCTGATCTTTGGACTGGGTAAGAGTGGTCTGCTTAATTCAGACACTCTGTTCATCACCACCCCTTTTATGAATCACTTCCCGACGGTAGCGCCTGGGAATGGCCCTTCACCAACCGGACTCCGTCACGCGGGCCGCCGTCGTGCTGCCTCTGCCGTCGGACCTCCTCGTCCCTGTAGCCCTCACCTTCTGTTCACGGTGAATAGGTGTCCTCTCTGGTGTCGTTTTGGTCCCGGAAAGGCCATCCAGTGTCGTAGCTGCGGTTCGGCGCCAATCTTCCGAGCCCTCCCGGCAGTTCCGGCTTTGGGCTCCGCACTGTGGTTCCCGGCTTCGGCCTGCGCGCGCCCGCAGCAGGCCTCGTCCAGGAGATCGGAATCTTG
Organism: Lissotriton vulgaris; assembly: GCF_964263255.1. Lineage (NCBI taxonomy): Eukaryota > Metazoa > Chordata > Amphibia > Caudata > Salamandridae > Lissotriton > Lissotriton vulgaris. Next base: position 1,580,498,370 of record NC_141689.1, on the reverse strand, counting down.
GGATGACTCCTCGGCCACCAGCCGGTGCCAAGGAAGCCACGGGGTGCTGCTTAGATTCCGGCAGCGATATCATCAACCCTGGGAGCCCCCAGGGTACTTTTGCCCGGATAATGCCCCCAACAGCGCCGGAGCTCTAGCAGGGCCCGTCCGCTCTCATGGCCTGCTAGCCCCGCCCCTCGCAGTTAGGCTAAACTTATAAGCAAATTGCTAAGTATATGCAGCACTCAAACAACAATGAAGTGAAAACATAACACAAGAAAAACCCCAAACTAATTTAGAAAAATAGAGCAAATTGTACTAAATTAAATGAGGGGCGTGGCCAAGAAACTGAAGATGGTGGCTGCAGCATCCTGAGCTACGTGCTAGGCCCCACCATCATCCAACATCATCCATGCACTGCAGCACTGAACACGGCTGAGAAGAGGGTACAGACGACTGCCAAATTCCCTAGGATGCCTTTTGTGTTGCTACGAGGACCCAAGAGGTACCTGTCCCTCATTGTTTGCGCTGTATCGGAAGTTACGCGGCAGGCCAGGAATCGGCCTGCCTGACGATGATGATGGGGCGCTAGTGGCAGGAGAACAGCTTGGCCATGTAGAGGTGCAATCTTGGAGTCCCCTAGACATGAAGATCTGTGGTGGTGGTTGAAGGGACTTGCCAGCCAGGATTCTGTTTGGTGACAGCTCCTCCTTGTTCTACAGGTTCCCTGGATGGCATACGAGCTGGGCCTGGCTGGCCATTGTGAGGAAATGGGGTGCCCACAGCGGCCTACTAGACTGTGCACTCGAGGACCAGGGAGCGACCTGCTTAATCTTGCCCCAGACTCCGGGTTGTGGCAGTGCATGGGGCAGACCAACTTAGGCCCTCTCTTCTTCCTGACTGGGGTTCTGGACTGGCCCTTAGACTTCCATCTGCTGTCTGCATTGCTCCTGCTAGAGGGGTGACCATGCCCAACTGACATCTGTCGCGTCCCTGGACACTACGGTGGACCATCAGTCCTGATTCCTTGGGGTCTGGGCCCTCCCTTCTCCTCGCTGCCAGATACTGTGTTGGGGCAGGGGAGCACAACCCCACTGTGCAAAGAACTTGGGTTTACTGTTCCCCTCTGGGGCCCTAAAGGGAAGGAGGCGCTGCACCAGTAGGTATTTTCCCTGAGTGGCACTGCTTGTGGTCTCTGGTGGTCTGGTAGTGGCTGTGGGGGGCGTGCCTGCACTCTGCTGGCTGGCTTCGGCCTTCTCCATCGAGGAGGGACCCAGGAGACAGCTCTGTGAGCAGCTTTTTATCACCTTGCCTTGTCTGTGGGCACCTGTTCTTGGCTTGGCTCTTCCCCTTCAATAGGATGCTACTGAAGGCTTTCATTAACATACCGCCATGGGCAAGGACAGCAGGCCGTTGCATTTCACGTGGAGGAGGATCAAAAAATTCACCAGGACAGCCTCACATTCGGGGAAGGAGTCGTCGGACATTGAAACCTGGCAGGCGGCACTGCCTCTGGACCAAACAAACTCAGTCCTGCAGGATATTATAGACTCTAGATCATCCTTGGAGTGTAAAATTGATGAGCTCTGCATAGACCTCAATCTACTTCTTCAAGCTTTTCACCATACTGCTGATAGGGTGACAGAGATGGATGGTCGCACCTTGATAGTAAGCATGAGCGGATTTTGCGGATTGGCAATCCGCGAATTTTGCGGATTTGCGGATTCGCAATCCGCAAAATCCGCGAATTCCCGCGAATTTGCGGATTTTTTTTTTTTTGTGTTCGCCCGTGTTTCTGCCAGTTCGCGAGGGTTTTTACAATTTCGCAATTTGCGAACTTACCTGTCGGGTCGCAAGTTTTGCGAACTTGTTGTTTCTACGTGTCCAGCCTGTTTGGGACACTCTTCTTCATCACTGCCACTCTCTGTCACCACTGCCACTCTCTGACTACTCATGCCACCCTCTGGCCCACCCATGCCACCCTCTGTTTCATCACTACACCCTCTGGTTGTCCAGTGTACATTATTTTCGGCAAAGCAAAGCACACCTTCCCTGCCTCAAGTGACCTGAATTAATTTGGGGCTGATTAATGTGTCACAGAATATTTTTTTAGCTGGCACCTGCTTCCTTAGTGCGCCCTGATTAGTGATCTTTTGCACTTGCTAAGTGCTTTCATTGTTGCAAAATTAGTTACAACACCTGCCCTGCCCCAACTGACAATAATGAATTAGGGGCTGATTAATGGATTTTAACTTCCAGCCTGGCTCCTGCTTGTCTCCCTTAGCTGTAATTCAGGACCTTTGTGGCATATGTGTAACTATTCTGAGGTTCAGAGCAGGGTCACATAATAGTTTCAACTGGCAACTGAACTCTGGAGGGGCCCCTCAGGAAGCACTGCAGGAAATGGCTACTAATGATGTGCCTGAACTTTTGAACCTGGTAAGTAGTTACTTTCAGTTTTGCCAAGATCGTATTTCTGCAATTTCGCACTTATTCGCGGGGCGCGAACTCACGCTAACAGTGCGAGCAGTGCGAGCAAAATCCGCTGCTCGCGGATTTGCGGATTTTGCGGGAAATTCGCAAATCTCGCGGATTGCGGATTTCCCGAAAATCCGCAAAATCCGCGAGCGGAACGGATTTTCCGCCCACGCCTACTTGATAGTGGAGGACACCATCCAGAGTTTCTGGTCCAAAATTGCGAATCTCCAGGGTGTGGTCTGCCAGTTGAAGGCCTGCATAGAGGATAACAAAGGTAGCTCAAGGCACAATAACATCTGAATCATTAGCATCCTTGAGGGGTTAGAGGAGATGACCCATACGCAATTCATATGACAGTGGTTAAAAACCTGGGTCCCTCCGGAGAAGGTCTGCATGTGCTTCTTGGTGGAATGCGCCCACAGATCCTTAGTCCTAAGACAACCCCCTGAAGTGCCACGGTGGCCCTTCATTGCCTGTGTCTTCGCCCTTTCTGTCAGGAGCACTATCATGAGAGCTTTTTAGAAACTGGGTACTTTGATGAATGGCTTGTCAATAATATGATCTTTCCTGACTACACAGTGAAAGTCAAACAGCAACGACGCTCCTTTCTAGATGTGAAGCAAAAAATGTGAGCCATGCAAATCGAATACATGTTGTGCATCCCCGCCCACCTCAGTGTCATCTTAGGTGACAAGACTTTCTTTTTTGACAATGCAGAGAATGCCTGGGACTGGGCTGAGGAGTGCCCTGATTTTGGAAGATACACATCCCTGCGAGGCAATATCACAACCACTGATAGCAATCCTAAGCTTTGGGCCTCTTTACTGTGGAGGTCTTGCAGGAATAGATGGTGACATTATTCTGAGGAGGTGTGAAGCAACAAACCCAAATTCCAGCGTCCATCATCTTTGGAGAATGAACTGATTGACTCTTAGCCCACCTCATCCCAACGGTAATGTGGTCACACCTTTGGCTCCAGTAAACGTTGTTTGTTGTGCTTTTTTGCCCTAATGTTAGGTGGGGCACCTATTACTGGGTGAGGCTCCCCGTTTTTTTTTGTTAGGAGGAATTGGAGTTATGAGGTGGGTGGAAGGGAAGTTGGGGCAAGAGGTCAAGTATGTTGTGTGCTTGCCCTGTTGGGAATGGTCCCTAGTTTACACTTCAACAGATGCTTCCAGTTTCAGAAGTATAGGGAAGGTGGGTTGGTGGGGTACACCTTTCAGAATGAAGGGTTAATGGCAAGATGATTTCTCACAACATGTTCACTGATGATGCTCCTTGGACTTTATACACAACACTCTGACACTTGTCGACAAGTTCCTCCTGATGCTTGATCAACACAAGGGTGAGGCTAGAGGGTCGGTAAGATTCCTAACATGGGATATAAACCGCTTCCTCTACAAGATTAAAAGAGGAGCAGTCCAGAAGGCTACCCGTCCTACTAACCCTGACATATTATTTGTTCACTAAACTGATTTTCTAAGCACTTAGTATCCCTTCTTGGCTAGGTGGGGGGTTTTAGCAGGTGCTTCACGTTGGTTTCACACAGGGTGGTCATTCTTATCCATAGATACCTCCCCTTTAATTTCCTACAAGTATGGCATGGCAAGTTGGGCAGGTATATAGCAATTCCCGGCCTCCTGAGGAACAAACAGCTGTCCCTGATAAGCGTCTGAGCCCCTCGTTCTCCATAAAGTTTCTTAGGATTTCAAGTGACCTCTGCCTGCAGCTCCCCAGTGGCCCCTAGGTGCTAGTGGGAGACCTGATAAGGGTCACTGATGTGTTGCAGGATACATCCTCCCCCGACTCGGGGTGACATACCTTCCTGGAACGCATGGGCATTGTAGATGTCTCCTCCACCACTATGTGAGGGGCTACATGTTGTACTCTGTGGCCCATCGGGTCTTTTTATGACTTGATTACCTCTTAATGCCTAGTGCATAGGCACACACAGTACGGGAGGCCTGCACCCATGCTCACAGTCTGTCAGACCACTCCCCTGTGGAGCTTACAATATGGATAGGGCCTCAGCCAATCTCACCTCTATGCCACATCAGCACATGAACACTCAATGACGCAGTACGTAGGGACCACATTTTGACAACCATTGAAAGCTACATGTCCATTAACAGCGGATCTGTCACCTCACCAGGGGCACTCCAGGAGGCAATCAAGATCGCCTTGCAGGGTGACATAATTATTCATTTGATTGGGTTGAAAGGGAGGATGCAGAGGGAAATTGCAGATCTGAAGTCACTCATCCAGAAACTGGAAGCCTCCTCTGAGAACTGCTTAATTCGTAATCTGTCCTACATCAAACTCTAGTGAATGAGGCCGGCAAAACATGGCTGGTTACGCAGAGCTGCATGTATCAATAAGGTGACTAAACCAGTAAACACTGCACTGGATTTGCTCAGGTCAGCAGAACTGCTTTAGAGCCATAGAACCGGGTCTGCAGAGCTGCTTTAGAGCCAGAGAACCAGGTCAGCAGAGCTGTTGTAGAGCCAGAGAACTAGGTCAATAGAGCTGCTCTAGAGCCAGAGAACCAGGTCAGCAGAGTGTTGAACTGTAATTAAATGACCCACGAGACTCCATTTTATGTTGCCATGCTCTCGGTAACCTGATGAAGAATTACTTTTCACGTCTCTGCTGAAGCTTGCTTAACCCCCTCCCCGCTCCTTGTGGTCCAGCCGACTCCGAGAAGCTGCCTGTGTGCCTCACCCCCAGTTGTGTCAGAGACTTAGCTACATCCTGTCTATTGTTAGTAACTCAGACTGTCACAACCAACTCTTGTGCCCTGTGACCACACCATCTGGTCAAGGAAGCATGAGGCTGTGCCCCGTGACCACACCATCTGATTAAGGAAGCACGAGGCTGCACCTTGTGACCACACAATTGAGCAAGGAAGCACGAGGCAGTGTAAATTGTGCAATCAGAGACAGATATCCCCTGGCCACGATTGCACCACAAGACTGACGAAGAACTTGTCAGATGAGGAACTTATCAAAATGTGGAACCATGTATTGTGCAAATGGGCATGGCTAGCGCTATAAGTATGTGTGCGCTGCAGATTGAAGCAGCAGTCTCCGAAGAATTGTCTTTGTACCATTCTGGGACCCTGTCCTTAGCTCGAGCTAATAAATAACTTACTTCCCTCCACGGCTTGTTCTCCTGGTCTCTTTGGTAATGTATGATTTAAGCAAGAAGGACCCGTAGATTCTAGGTGTCCCCTGCACCGCTGGCTTTGACTCTCCTAGTGGGGGAGGGGTCTCCAAAAAGCCAGTTCTACAATTTGGCGTCTAACGTGGGGCATCTTCGGTGGTCGTCAACGATCCTGGTAGTCGTGAGGGGTCCGTGATCGAATTCCAAGGGAGGCGCCACTACATCGGCTGAAAATTGTCTTTGTGGGCCTGAGGTCTCAGATTGCTCGATTCCTCCCTCCAGTGGGCTACCCGACTGCGGCCCCGACTGATGCTCCAGTTCTAGTTCCTAGTTTTTGGAGATCGAGACCTTTGTGACATTTGCCGTGTGTTGGAAGATTAACAGTGAGGTAAAAGTGGGGGTGTCCCACTTCTTTGGTGAATTGTATTTTGGTTTTGGTTATTGTTCGACTTTTGCAAAAGCCGAAGCCAGAGGGTAAGTACAGTTGTATGCTGTAAATATTAGATTTTACCCTTCGATGTTTGGAACCAGGATACACGTCTAGAGATGCCTGGATTTAGTAAGTTTCGGAAATGGTGTTGTTGTTATTGTACACAGGACTCCGCATTCGAAAAATCTTGTCCGATACCTCCTTTGGGGACCCCTGATCATGAACTCTATTCTAAACATGGTGTTGGCCCGATTATGTTTTCCTCGCTTTGGCACAAATATACAAAGGGTAGTGCTGAATAACAATGGCCAATGTACGGTAGTTTTGAACCTCCTGTATTAGATAATTTATAGGAAAAGTTGTTTCAAAGAAAAGCTAGACCTGCGATTTTTGATTCCTTTCGTGTTTGGCGCAAGGAGTCCAAACAGAAAGAAATCAAACTAAAAAGAACGAAGCTAAAATAATGCGTATCAGTGTGATTCAGAAAGGCCAGAATCATGATAATCAGAGAATAGAAGAGGGTATAGAAATACAGGATAGATTAAATCGAATGCAGGTTGATGGATGTTACATTACAAAAAATGTCCCCAAAAAGGCCCGGGACAACCAGGATGACCCTCTCATGACCTCCATGTTGAACACCCCTCTACCCAAATGACCCCCGCTACTGCTCCTGTTGTTGCCCCTACCCATGCCCTGGTTTGTCTGATTCCTCAGCCACTTGTTCCCAATGCCCGACTATTCAGGCCACTGTACCAATGGAAGTCCACCTTTTCCGATCCCTTGTTGTACCTTCCACTGGTCCCGTACCTGTCCAACCTAATATGCCTTCAACTCCCGTTGCAACCAACTCATTTCTTGTTGACAGTCATCCGAAACCTTCCCCCAGTGCAGGGCTATTAGCAAATGCCTGGTGAGTGGTCTGTGATTATATCCCTTATGTAACTCCGCATAGACCACCCACTCCCAGATGACGCACCTTGCACAGACTGATAGGTAGTACACAGGAACAACTCGCTATGAGTCAACAAGCTCGTATGTGAATGGAAAATAACACTATGTACAGCGCTCAGGATATATGGATGACAATGGATCAGTGGACACACATTCAGCAGATTGACAATTTTTGTGAAATGTGTGACATACTGATCCAAATGTGGGAGGATTTTGTAGAATCAGGTCCACCCCCTGGTCTGTCTGACCTTCGCAATAAGGTTGAAAAAGGGGATATACAGGGCCCAGCACTATTATGCGATCTAATCATGTTGGTAGCCTTCAGAGACTCCTTATCTGATGTTACGTTAAATAAGGGTTTTCCAATGAGGGAGGTGCAGCCTGTTTGGAGAGACCGCGTTGTTGTCATAGATGGCAACCCTGACACACCGGCAGGTTTTAGAAAAATGTGGGTCCATGTCCCTTGGAAAAGGTCTGATGACATCCAACTTAAAAGCCAATTGCCTGACCTGCGTAAAAATCCAGCAGGTTATTGTTAGGAATTGACTCAGACACTCCAATCTTGCGTAATGACTTTAGCAGATATAGATATGTTAATGGGACAGGTAGTACAGACTGAAGTATGGTCCAAAATACGCCATAATGATCAGACAGAATTTGGCCATACGTGGAAGGAATTTGAGGAAGCTGACAGAGCTCGAACTGGTGGTGAGAACCCTGATCCCATGATCTTAGGGATGTACCATGTTACAACGCATACCATTACAACTACCTACCATTACAACGCTACCATTACAACGCATACCATTACAACGCATAGCGCTTAGAGGTGCTGGATAGTGGTAAGTATAATTTACTATTCCAACTCTAGTCCCCGTGGACACTAGGGAAGGTGTTGGATAGTAAATTAAACTTATTCCCTATCCTAGAGCGCCCCCCAGCGCAATGCGTTGTAATGGTATGCATTGTAAAAGTTGCGTTGTAATAGTAGGTAGTTGTAAAAGTTGCGTTGTAACAGGTGTATACCGATCTTAGCCCTTTCGGCCCAGATACTTACTGCCATGAAAAAGATGTTGACACCTCACCGTATCAATTGGGACAGATTAGCTGCTTGCAAGCAGAAGAAAGATGAAAGTGTCTCTGACTTTTTCACACAATTTGAAAGCACATTCACTGACTATAGTGGACAGGACATGACTTTAGAAGGGGGACAGCGACTGTTTGTGGATAAATTTGTGTTTAATCTGTTATCAGAGCTTGGGACTAAGCTAAAAATGTCAGAAAGTGCATGGCCCATCTCCATCCTGTCTGGTATTTTGACAGTGACCCAGTACTATGAGAATAGGGAGAATGAAGAGTGAGATAGAACGGATAAAAAGTCTAAAGACTTAAAGACAAAGGTATTACTCCAACAAGCATACCCGACCCAGTCCCAAAACAGAGGTGCCCCTAAGTTTCAACCAATAGCTCAGAGACCTGCCCCTGTGACTCCTCGCCCACCGCTGGGACCCAACCAGTGCGTTTATAGTCGCCAGGAGGGTCATTGGCGCGACGAGTGTCCCTTGTTGGCCCAGAACAACTCTGCCCCCTCTGACCGCTTCACAGGACAACGTCCCCAGAGAGGACGAGGGCGAGGCGGACCTAGAATGCAGGTACAGGACAGACGCCCCCTATGCAAGAGAATAGATTTGATACCGCTAATTATAAGGACCGCAATTATTTTACTGAGGATTATGAGCCTGAAGAAGGGACGGGGTTTTTGTCCCACTAGGATTGCCAAGGACAAGAGAAGGGACCCGTGCCTATTCCTGTTGACCAAAAGGGACCGTATGTCCATGTTACGACATTTGGCTCTACGGAAAAATTCTTGGTCGACACTGGTGCAACCAAAAGTTCTATTGCTAGGTCTAAAGTCCCTGGCGCCCCCTTGTCTGGCGCAAATAACATTTCTGTGGGGTTTTCTGGTACGAAAAAAATAAAGTGAGGAGGATCAAAAGGGAATATTTAACGACCAAGGCGGCTCAGGCCCCTACAACTTATTGGAAAACTAAGAAGAGTCACCTGGTCCACAAGGTAGTTTGTGTGTTGTGTCGCGCAAAAAAGACCGTTAGACCAACATGTCACCACTCTGATAACACTGGGTTGGAAAAATTCCCATCAGCCCACCTTTGTGATGGAATATCGTCATGTGGGATGCATATCATAAATCCAAATATCACCCAACGCACCTAGTAATGATGCAGAGATGGATTTTGAAAAAATACTCTTCAAGACCACAGTGTTTCACAGGTAGTACTGATGGAGTGCAGTGCTAGTGAGAAAAGAGTGAAGTGTAAATAAAATTGGCTACTGGGGCAAAAAATGTGTCTATTAGGAATTGTCCCAGGGTCAAAGTTTAAAAGCAACGCCTAATAGTCTTAAAAAATGACTATATAACGGCGCAGTGCATAGAGGTCGACATGTTTCAGCTCGAATGGACAATGTGTCCGAGCTTTCTTCAGGACCAGATGATAATAGCAACTGCAATGGATGAAAATTAAGCTAGAATTAGAATGAGTGCATTGATAATATGGATTACTCCTACCAGATACTTCGAGGCCAAATGTTCTCTGGTGATTATCCAATTATTCATTTTTCTCCTAAAGAAAAAAGAAGAAAAGTGCACAGTAGTGGAGAATATAAGAAGTGCATGATGGTATTTCAGAAGTTAAAACACAACCGAACTAAACAAACAAGGCGAAAGGAAAAAGTATCTACGCCCGTCAGAAGCTATATAGTTCTCCTGATGATAACTGTTCCAAATTCAGAAGTTTTGATCTACAAAGTGTGACTCACCCAGCATTATGTGGGAGATCGCCTCACCTCACCCGGCACCCACTCGGGGAGAAGGAGGCCCCGCTCTGTTAGGATGGAAAAGTAAAAAGCACCTCAATAATTTTTAAAGGTACTCAGTGTATATATTCAACCATTTCCAATAGTATACTAACAAATACCAGTTGATTTATTGAGAGACTCTACCCCTAAAAACATGGTGGTAACCATGCATGGAAAGGAGGTGATTGTAATTCATTTGACAAGTTATTGTGCTGTCAGTCATAAGACATTTTAATCAGAAAGATTATTTGCAGGATGTCAATAAGCAAGATCCAGTCAAAGAAGATCTTACTGTGGAGTATATTAGTCAAAAACAGAGAAACTGTGTATAAAATTTAGCAAGTTTATAAAAATGGCTTGTGTAGAAAACAAAGTGCCAGGTTATTTTTATAGAGTAAATTAGTGGAGAGAACGCTGTGTACAGAACCCAAAGTCTAAGGTCCTGAATGCTGCAGCAACCCTACCTGTCCGTCGGTACCTCTGTGGCCAGCGTCCGAGCAGGAGTGGAGGTAACTGGATACTGCGCTCGTTTCGCTATTTATACTCGATTAAATTAATTAATCAGGTACAGCTGGCCGTGTACGTGTCCAATTGGATATTGCTACGGCGCTTTCTTGAGGAAGACTATGTCATGGTAGCGCGCATGCGCCGATAGTGCAGCGCTGTGCAGGTGAGCTTTGTTGATAGAGCTCCCACTGCGCATGCGCGACACCGGAGAGGCTACATCGGTCGTGCATGCGTGGTAGCGTAAAATATGAGACTCCGGCTCCCGTCTTCCAAGTAAACGAGCCGAGAGAGATGGAATTAAGTCCCGAACAGGATCATTGTATATGCCTGCATGACTGTGACCAGTATTGAATCAAGGTATTAAAAAAATCTGAAAAGATCAGGAAGTTACAAGGAAAGTTACTCCCAACACAGCATCTATGTGTACACAGAAGATTAAATGATAGAACACAGGTATACAAGAGAAGCTCATGTGTTATATATATAGCTAAATGCTACAGTAGGAACGTTAACCCTGACTCCACTATGGCCATAATGGACAGTATGCATGGCTGTGTAGACTATAATGTCCCTTCAGTATTAAAAACATGAATTATAGAAGTGCTAATCTTCTACATTCTATGCTAATATTTTACATGAATTAGCCAAAAGGACACAGGTAAGGATCTATTTGTTGCACAGTGACCTTTGATTAGTAGATAGGCATTGAAAATCATCATAATGAAGCCCATGGTATATCGTCATTTAGCCCTTTAGTGTCACTTTTGAGTTGGAAAACCCATTTCTGTTCTTTTGTGAATAAAAATTTTGACACATCACTTATATGGGGGGGAATATAAGGATGTTCCAGGACAACCCATTTCATTTCATCCGCTGTATGTTTGCAGGTTAAAAAATGGCTCGTAAGTTTCGTAGCCTGTTTGTGGCACCTAATGGTGCTCTTGTGTTCCCCTATTCTTAGTTTAATTTTGCGGGTGGTGTATCCGATGTATCTAAGAGAGCAGGGACAAGTGATCATGTATATAACATTGTCTGTGTTACAGTTGGTATGTTTTTTAAGGACCCAGGTCCTCCCTGTCCCTAGATCGATCGAGTTGGTTTTGCTAGTCTGAGGGCAAGCACTACATGACCCACATGGGTGATGGCCTGGTACCCCAGTATTTAGCCCCATTTCACAACCACTGGAACTAACAATAGGACTCTACACAGTTGATTCCCCTTTGGTTTTGACTTCCACATGTGGCGAACATTTGATGGGTTTAGGTCTAATAAAAAGATTACATGCCACCATATACTGTTCTCCTGATGGGATTTACATCACTATGGGTCCCCCTACCACACATCCAGTATATTTAGCCTCCTCAGATCTCATTCCCCAGGAACTTCAGAATGTCCCTCCTGCTCTTTGGGCCCAAGGTGATACTGATGTGGGTCTTTTGTCCATACCCCCCTTTTCTGTTACCCTGAAGGAAAATGCTCGCCCTACCCAACTTCTCCAATACAAAATACCCAAAGAAGGGGAACTTGTTGACAAGGGCGTGGTTGAAGAGACAAGAGGAAATGTGTGCAATAGCCCAATTTTGCCTGTCCTAAAACGCACCGATCCTTCCAAGCCCCCTGTTTATCGTTTTGTCATTGATTTGCGCGAGATAAACAAAATAGTAGTACCCCAGTTTCCCGTGGTTCTAGATATCACCACTCTACTGACTATGGTTCCCCCGTCTGCATGTTTCTTCTCTGTCATTGACTTAAAAACGCCTTCTTTAGTATACCCGTTGATGAACAGGGTAGGGACCTTTTCGGATTCTCATTGGCAGGACGGAGTTTCCCGTTCTGCAGAGCTCCACAAGGATATACAGAGAGCCCTTCAATTTATAGTCAGGCCCTCAAGGGCCAACTTGATTCCCTGTCCCTACCTCAAGGTACAGCCCTACTCCAGTACGTTGTTAATTTGCTTATAGCGGCAGACACTGAGGCGTTATGTAAAGAAGCTACAATGAAATTGCTCCTGCATCTGGCACAGTTCAATCACAAAGTTTCCCTCTCCAAACTCCAATATTGTCAACATGATGTGATCTACTTAGGTTGGGCCCCGGTGCTAGGCACCCCTAATTATCAGAAACCCTTCACTCTTTTTGTACACGAGCATGATGGTTGCGCATTGTCAGTGCTAACACACCGCGCTTTGGCGACAGACAACGCCCCTATGCATATTTTTCTGCAGTTCTATATCCCGTGGCCCGCGCAATACCCAGTTGCTTGAGAGCAGCAACTGCAGCTGCCATATCCATTCGCCAATCTGCTGGCCTGGTCCTTGATACTGCACTTACAGTTATGGTTCTTCACGCAGTTGACACTTTATTAAATAGGACAAAAACTCAACACCTTACTAGTGCACATTTGTCCGGATATGAATTGACTCTCTTAGCCAGTCATATCACCATCCGCCCTGCACTGCGCTCAATCCAGCCACATTGCTACGCTTTGTTGATGATGACACTAATTCTGATCCGCATGATTGTGTCCTCCGGACGGAGCAAGAGACTAAAGGCTGTGTGGATTTGACTGACACACCCCTAACTGACCCTGATGGTACCCTGTATGTGGATGGTTCTTGCTTCAAACTTCCTGATGGTAGCACAACTGCTGCCTATGCTATCACCACGTTACAGTCAGTAGTGGTGAGTGAAAAAATACCTTACCAATCAGCCCAGGCTGTCGAGTTAGTAGCACTAATAAGAGCCTGAGTACAGGGATGGCCGTCAACATCTACACTGACAGCCAATACGCCTTTGGACTGGCCCATAATTTTGGGCAACTATGGGCTGAGAGGGGATTTTTTACTTCTCACGGTACTAAGATACAGCATGGTCATCTGGTCAGCAGGCTGTGAGAAGCATTGACTCTTCCATCAAAGATAGCTGTGGTCAAATGTAGGGCCCACAAGAAAGTAACTGATGACATTGGAAGGGGTAATGCATTTGCTGACCAGACTGCAAAGTTAACAGCTAAAGATGTCTCTGCCCGTATGTATGTAGATGGCCCCTCAAACTGGGTACCAGAGAAAGGGATGCACGAGGATACTATTGAGAATGTGAAGGAAATACAGGCAGAGGCGACTAGAGAGGAAAAGGCTCTTTGGGAAGAGCAAACAGGCCTATTAAATGAGAATCGCTGTTGGACGGATCTGTCCGAACAACAGCGATGGTTGTTACCCGATGCCTATGTTTTGCCAGTGGTCACTATGGCTCATGGCCCAGCTCACATTAATGCAAAAGGTATTTGCAAATTGCTAGCTCCGGTATGGCAAAACAAACACATCCCAAAATATGCTGAAATGTTAGTCAGGAATTGCATGATTTGTTTGATGCATAACCCGGGAAAAGGCACACCAACACCTGCTGGGGGAATGATGCAACAATCTCTGATATGTCCTGGTAGTTGTGTGTGCCTTTAGTAAGTGGAGTGAGGCCTTCCCCCTTAAGGATAACACTGCTATAAGCACTGCCAAAATACTGTTGAAGGAAATATTTTGCCAGGTTTGGGATGCCCAGAATTATCTGGAGCGACAACGGAAGCCACTTTACAAGGGAAATAATGAAGAAAGTGTGTGTAGGGATGGGGATCAGACAGAAATTCCATGCCGCCAATCACCCCCAGTCAGCAGGTTTGGTTGAGTGCCACAATGGAACACTGAAATTAAAAATTGCAAAGATCCAGGTTGACACAGGACTGTCTTGGCCGGACGCCCTGCCCCTTGCCCTCCTATCAACTAGAGCCACAGTACATTCTCGTACCGGACTATCTCGGTACGAAATAGTGTTTGTTCGGTCAGCAAATATTTGGGGTGTACCCCACCCAAAGAAGAACTCTGACATTGAATACACATTGTTGATTGATTTTTTACATGAATTGACCACTAACCTACGTCTCATTCATCGGCAGGTACAAGATATCCTGCCACCCAAACCCGAGGGCCCTGGTCACACCATCCAGCCAGGCGACTGGGTCTGCATTTGCAATTTCCAGAGAACAAAGAACTTGGAGCCGAGATGGAAGCCTCCCCAGCAAGTGTTGCTGGCTACTAGGTCTGAAGTGAAGGTGGCAGGAAGAAAAAACTGGGTTCACGGAGTGCACTGCAAGAAGGTGCCTCTATCACTACCATACGACCGGTGGGTCAAGGAAGGCCTGTGAGACGACGAATGTGAGAAAGTCCTGCGCTTTGTACCCTTCAGTGACACCAACATTACCTGGGTTTCATTTGAACAAAAAGACGACGACATCCTGCAATCTGACGTTCCTTCGCATCTGAGGTTGCGGGACATTCAACAGCCAGAGCCTTTGTTTCCTGATCAAACAACGCCCAGGTCCACCCGGTACAACCTTCGACCCAGAAAAAAGGACTGAAGAGACAAAGGTCTCTGCCCTCTGCTTGACATGGTCCGACAAATCGCTGCAGGGCTGTGATACACCGGCACATTTTTGACCAGAGCTGGTACAGCGGACCAGAACATGCCAATAGGACCGCCGGAATCACTGACCGGTGAAGCAACCACCAATCACAAGCAGCAACTAGGGAAGACCAAGTGAAGCAGACGATGAACAAAATAAACACTGAAAGGTTGAAGAGCAAAGAAATAAAGAAACAAGAGTACATAAAGACAATACGTGTCCAGGAACTCGATCTGTCTAATCGTACTAATGACTATTTCACTGGGACTGGCCTGCCTCGGATGGGTAATACATGCTGCCCTTGCAGCACCTGAGCCTCCTACCTCTACAGAATCACCTCATCAACATGTGTCATTACCCACCCATGAGAAGAACATAAGGGCAGCTTTCTTTAACAACACTTTCATTCAGATGTCACGCCAGCACCAGCTTGTGGTGAACACAAAAAACTGTTGGGTATGTGGGTTGCTGCCCCATACTGCAAGCACTGGGATGTCCCTGATTCCTGCTCCTTTTCCTCGAGCTGGTTCGGCCTAAGGCTGGTACACTGTGTTCTTTGATGCATTCTATTCAGGTGACACATCCACACGATCCCTGGGGAAGATCAGTAGCAGACAAGCATTCTGCCACATCATGGCTGCGGAGTGCCCAAGCATCGATAAAGATTCAGCAGAAAAGAATGAATATGGGAACAATCATGGGTCTTTTTATCCATCGAATATCTACAATGGTGGGGGAAAGAAAAGACTGCCACCTCTCAGGGACCTCACTGTCTACCCACATCCCGAACAATACTGCATGAAGAGCAGTGGAACAGTATGGGTGGGAGAAAGTGACTGTGCCTACACACTTCAGATCAATGGTTCGACTCTCCCAGCTCTGGTGTCTTCACTGAATACCTATTTTGTGTGTGGGAACAAGGCCTACACCTGGCTGCCCAAGTCTTGGGCAGGCACCTGTTACATTGCTTGGCTGCTTCCCCCACCTACACAGCCGATGCAAAACACCACATCCAGAAGAGAGGTGTGGTTGATACTGAAGACTCAGCTGGCCAAGAATTTGGTGACTTTGCTAAAGGGTTCCTCCCCTTTTGGGGCCCTATGGTCATTAGTCACAATCTCCAACATCTCACCAGGGTGGTAGAGGCTACCATCAACGCTACTGCCGGTGCCCTCAGTAACATCACGGCTGAACTTCAAGCAGACCGCCTCATGACTTTACAGAACAGAATGGCGCTTGACATAATACTGGCGGATCGTAGAGGAGTCTGCACATTGATCAAAACAAGTTGCTGCATTTACATCCCTGATAATGCACCAACAGTTTATCAAGCAATCCAGAAGCTTCATAAGATTGCTTCTGACATCCATCAGGATGAGGGTTCATGGTCCCCTAACAGGCTGGTTTTAGAGCTTGTATCTCATTGGGGATGGAAGATAATGATTTTCATTGCAATCCTTGCAGCCGCATTGTTCACTTGCTGCCTCTGTGTTCAATGCATGCCCGCGCTGTGTGCGCTCTGTGCTACCTCTTTGGCACACAATCAAGTGAATTCACACCATCGCAATGCCATGATGATGATCGAGAAAGAGGTCCAGGAGATGATGGACATTGACCTGGATGACGACTGATTGTTGCCGCTGCATTTCAAAAGGAGGGACTGTTGAACTGTAATTAAAATGACCCATGAGTCCCCATTTTGTGTTGCCATGCTCTCGGCAACCTGATGAAGAATTACTTTTCACGTCCCTGCTGAAGCTTGCTCAACGCCCCCCGCTCCTTGTGGTCGAGCTGATTCCGAGAAGCTGCCTGTGTGCCTCACCCCCCATTTGTATCAAAGAATTAGCCACATCCTGTCCATTGTTGGTAACTCAGCCTGTCATGACCAACTCGTGTGCCCTGTGACCACACCATCTGGTCAAGGAAGCACGAGGCTGTGCCCCGTGACCACACCATCTGATCAAGGAAGCACGAGGCTGCACCCTGTGACCACACAATTGAGCAAGGAAGCATGAGGCTGTGTACATTGTGCAATCAGAGACAGATGTCCCCTGGCCACGATTGCACCACAAGACTGACGAAGAACTTGTCAGATGAGGAACTTATCAAAATGTGGAACTATGTATTGTGCAAATGGGTGTGGCTAGCGCTATAAGTATGTGTGCGCTGCGGATTGAAGCAGCAGTCTCCGTAGAATTGTCTTTGTACCATTCTGGGACCCTGTCCTTAGCTCGAGCTAATAAATAACTTACTTCCCTCCATGGCTGGTTGTCCTGGTCTCTTTGGTAATGTATGATTTAAGCAAGAAGAACCCATAGATTCTAGGTGTCCCCTGCACCGCTGGCTTTGACTCTCCTAGTGGGGGAGGGGTCTCCAAAAAGCCGTTTCTCCAAGAGCTCCTGTAGAGCCAGAGAAACCAGGTCAGCAAAGCTGCTTTAGAGGGAGAGAACCCGGTCAGCAGACCTGCTTTAGAGCCAGAGAACCAGGCCAGCAGAGCTGCATTAGAGCCAGAGAACCAGGTCAGCAGAGCTGCTCTAGAGCCAGAGAACCAGGTCAGCAGACCTGCTGTAGAGCCAGCGAAACCAGGTCAGTAGAGCTACTTTAGAGGGAGAGAACCAGGTCAGCAGAGCTGCTCTAGTGGGAGAGAACCAGGTCAGCAGAGCTGCTCTAGAGCCAGATAACAATATCAGCAAAACTGCTTTAGAGCCATAGGACCGGGCCAGCAGCGCTGCTCTAGAGCCGGAGAACCAGGTCAGCAGACCTGCTGTTGAGCCAGAGAAACCAGGTCAGTAGAGCTGCTTTAGAGGGAGGGAACCAGGTCAGCTGGGCTGCTTTAGAGACAGAGAACCAGGTCAGCAGAGCTGCTTTAGAGCCAGAGAACCAGGTCAGCAGAGCTGCTCTATCTGACACTGACTGACTGACACTGACTGACACTGATTGACTGACACTGACTGACTGACACTGACTGACACTGATTGAATGACACTGACTGACACTGATTGACTGACATTGACTGACTGACACTGACTGAAACTGACTAACTACTCTCTACTACTCTACTACTCACTCTCTACTACCCTCTCTCTACTCTCTCTCTATTACTCACTCTCTACTATTCTCTACTACTACTCTCTACTACTCATTCTCTATTACTTACTCTCTACTACTCACTCTCTACTCACTCTACTACTCACTCTACTACTCACTCTACTACTCTCTACTACTCTCACCACTCACTCTCTACTACTCAACTACTCACTCTCTACTACTCTCTCTATACTACTCACTCTCAACTACTCAGTCTACTACTCTCTACTACTCACTCTCTACTACTCTCTCTCTACTATTCACTCTCTACTACTCACTCTCTACTACTCTCTCTCTACTACTCACTCTCTACTATTCACTCTCCACTACTCACTCTCTACTACTAACTCTCTACTACTTGCTCTTTACTACTCTCTACTACTCATTCTCCACTACTCACTCTGTACTACTCACTCTCTACTACTCTCTACTACTCACTCTCTACTACTCACTCTCTACTACACTACTACTCTCTACTACTCTCTCTACTAATCACTCTCTACTACTCACTCTACTACTCACTACTACTATCTACCACTCACTCTACTACTCTCCTACTCACTCTTTACTACTCACTCTCTACTACTCACTCTACTACTCTCCACTACTCACTCTCTACTACTCTCTCTCTACTACTGACTCTCCACTACTCTTTACTACTCACTCTCCACTATTCACTCTCTACTACTCGCTCTCTACTACTCTCAACTACTCAATCTAATACTCACTCTCTACTACTCTCTACTACTCTCTCTACTATTCACTCCCTACTACTCTCTCTACTACTCACTCTCTACTACTCTCTACTACTCACTCTCTACTACACACTCTTTACTACTTGCTCTCTACTACTCACTCTCTTCTACTCTCTACTACTCACTCTACTACTTACTCTCTACTACTCTCTATTGTTCACTCTCTACTACTCCACTACTCTCTACTACTTACTCTCTACTACTCTACTACTCTCTCTCTACTACTCACTCTCTACTACTCACTATCTACTACTCTCTACTACTCACTCTCTACTACTCTCCCTCTACTACTCACTCTCTACTACTCACTCTCTACTACTCTCTACTACTCACTCTGTACTTCTCTATCTACTACTCTCTACTATTCACTCTCTACTTTTCACTCTCTACTACTCTCTACTACTTACTCTCTACTACTCACTACTACTCACTCTCTACTACTCACTCTCTACTACTCACTCTCTACTACTCTCTACTACTCACTCTCGACTACTCTCTCTCTTCTGCTCACTCTCTACTACCCACTCTCTACTACTCTCTACTACTCACTCTCTACTACTCACTCTCTACTACTTTCTACTACTAAATCTCTACTACTCACTCTCTACCACTCTCTACTACTCTATACTACTCACTCTCTACTACTCACTCTACTACTCTCTACTACTTACTCTCTGCTACTCTCTCTACTACTCTCTTCCACTCTCTATTACTCACTCTCTACTCTCTACCTCTCTCTACCTCTCTCTCTACTACTCTCTACCTCTACATATCAACCTCTACACCTCTAGCCTCTCTACCTCTCTCTACACGCACACATATGCACATATATGCATATATATATGCATTTACATCTAATACTCACTCTCTACTACTCTACTACTCTACTACTCTCTACTACTCTCTCTACTATTCACTCTCTACTACTCACTCTCTACTACTCTCTACTACTCACTCTCTACTACACACTCTTTACTACTTGCTCTCTACTACTCACTCTCTTCTACTCTCTACTACTCACTCTACTACTTACTCTCTACTACTCTCTATTATTCACTCTCTACTGCTCCACTACTCTCTACTACTTACTCTCTACTACTCTACTACTCTCTCTCTCTACTACTCACTCTCTACTACTCTCTACTACTTACTCTCTACTACTCACTCTCTACTGCTCTCCCTCTACTACTCACTCTCTACTACTCACTCTCTACTACTCTCTACTACTCGCTCTCTACTTCTCTCTCTACTGCTCTCTACTATTCACTCTCTACTACTCACTCTCTACTACTCTCTACTACTTACTCTCTACTACTTACTACTACTCACTCTCTACTACTCACTCTCTACTACTCACTCTCTACTACTCTCTCTCTTCTGCTCACTCTCTACTACCCACTCTCTATTACTCCCTACTACTCACTCTCTACTACTCACTCTCTACAACTCTCTACTACTCACTCTCTACCACTCTCTACTACTCACTCTCTACTACTCTATACTACTTACTCTCTACTACTCACTCTACTACTCTCTACTACTCACTCTCTGCTACTCTCTCTACTACTCTCTTCTACTCTCTATTACTCACTATCTACTCTCTACTCTCTATTACTCACTCTCTACCTCTCTCTACCTCTCTCTCTACTACTCTCTACCTCTACACATCAACCTCTACACCTCTAGCCTCT
Source organism: Lissotriton vulgaris (assembly GCF_964263255.1). Taxonomy (NCBI): domain Eukaryota; kingdom Metazoa; phylum Chordata; class Amphibia; order Caudata; family Salamandridae; genus Lissotriton; species Lissotriton vulgaris. The sequence goes on along the minus strand of NC_141689.1, from coordinate 1,580,478,001 downwards.
CTACCTCTCTCTACACGCACACATATGCACATATATATGCATATACATATGCATTTATATATATGCTTGTGCATATAGATATTTATATACATATATAAACATATATATAATCTGCATATCTGTATCAATACAAATATAAATGCATGCATACATATAAATATACATATACATATATGCATACATATGGATGTTATGTACATGAAAGTTTGAAAAACACTAATAAAAGCAAAGCTAAAAACCCACTTATTACCAAAATAATTACTTTAACTTGAACGAGGGCGAGACCTATTGCATTTTTAATGCTTGTTTACTTTGGTTCAATCAAGAGGGCATTCAGATGTGTCACACATTTGCCATACATTCTGAATGTTAGCACTCTAGTTGCTCATTAGATCACTGTAGTAAAGCTACTGCTCACCATAGAAGTCTGCTGCTGGTATTTAAAGTGCATGTTGCAGTCTGCATGTTAGAATTTGGTAATGAAATAGAAGAGGATTTGAAAAGTCAAAATGTGCCTGTTTTTCTTTCTGCAGCACTAATCATAATTTATATGGCAAAATGAAGCCCCTCGTTTTGTTCCTTTGCAAATCAAATGTTTTAAGTGTTACCACTTTATTCCAATCAAGATGGCTTCAGGTGTTCCATACTTTTATCATAAGTAAGACTGTTAGCGCTCTCGTAGTTCTTTAGAACACTCTGGAAAATTCTGTCATTGGGCTATACTTGGCTACATCTGGGTGATATTTTTGCTACATTTGGGCTCTTTTGTCTCTGGTGGCCATCTTGGGAGACTTATTTGTTATGAAGTTTCTTAATTTCCTGATTTACTACAGTCTCCTCAGTAGGAAATACTTTCAGTTTTTTACTATGGTTCCATCAAGAAGGCATTCAGATGTGTGACACAATTGCCATAAATTCTGAATGTTAGCACTCTAGTTGCTCATTAGATCACTGTTGCTCACCAGGGAAGTCTGCTGCTGGTATTCAAAGTGCATGTTAGAATATTTTTAATGAAATAGAAGAGGGTTTGGGAAGTCAAAATGTGCCCTATTTTTTCTTTCTGCAGCACTAATCAAAATGTCCATGTCAAAATGAAGCCCCTCATTTTCTTCCTTTTCAAATTAAATGTTTTGCGTGTTACCACTTTATTCCAATCAAGATGGCTTCAGGTGTTCCATATTTTTGTCATAAGTAAGACCGTTAGCGCTCTAGTTGTTCTTTAGAACACTCTGGGACAGTCTGTCATTGGGCTATACTAGGGCTACATCTGGGTGATATTTGTGCTACATTTGGGCTCGTTTGTCTCGGGTGACCATCTTGGGAGACTTATTTGTTATGAATTTTCCTAATTTTCTAATTTACTACAGTCTCCTCAGTAGGAAATACTTTCATTGTTTTACTTTGGTTCCATCAAGAAGGCTTTCAGATGTGTCACACATTTGCCATAAATTCTGAATGTTAGTACTCTAGTTGCTCATTAGATCACTGTACTAAAGCTAATGCTGACCAGGGAAGTCTGCTGCTGGTATTGAAAGTACATGTTTCAGTCACTCAAAATGTGCCCGAATTTTTCTTTCTGCAGCACTAATCATACTTTCTATGGCAAAATAAACCCCCTCATTTTGTTCCTTTTTAAATTAAATGTTTTAAGAGTTACCACTTTATTCCAATCAAGTTGGCTTCAGGAGTGCTATACTTTTGTCATAAGTCATAAGGCTGTTAGCACTCTAGTTGTTCTTTAGCTGCAGTAGAACTCAAAGGAATCAACTGACAGTCTCTACCCTTGTTGGATGTACATGTTTTACTGAGAATGTCAGACTTCATTCTCACAAGACTGAGAAAGAAAATGGAAATGTACAGAAAATATGCTCACATTTTAGCTTTTAGATCACCTTCCAACCCTCTGTGGGAAAAGCATGAGAAAGTAGTTTTCTATCAAACATGATTCATGATATCCCAGCAGAAGGCTTTTTCACATGGTAAATATATATATGTATATATATATATATATATATATATATATATATATATATATATATATATATATATATTCAATGAAAAAAACATTGGTTTTAGGCCATATATAGTTAGGGATTTGCATTTACAAAACCTTATTTTACTCGCATAAAACCATTGAAATTCCATATATAGTTATAAGCGCTAACTATATATCGCGCACCCGCAATCCACTGCTGATGATGTCACATATTACATCATTCATGACATGGTTAGTGACATCACTGATGACATCACTGATGACATCTCAAATGACATCACTGATGACATCACTGATGACAACATGCAGTGACTGTATGTTTCTGTAAAGTTAAAATATCTCTTACATATTGAAGAATGAGTGGATATATAAGTGTCTGGATGAAGGATTTAGTAGGTGCATGACTGACTGTATGAGTGAGTGATTAAATGTGTCTCACTGAGTGCATGGGTTAGTGACTAAACTGTATTAATTTGTACATCATTATGTCTGTTGTTCTGTAAACTGTTGCATGTGTTGATAAGTAGCTATATGAGTAACTATATGGGTTATTGATTGGTTGCCCAAGTATTTGCATGGGATACTGAGTGTGTGTGTAGGTGGCTGGGAGGTGTATGACTCTGTGCATAGATGTGTGAGCAGTTGATTCACTAGATGTATGGTTTCAAAAGTGCATGTGGAAACAGCTGTATGGGCGGTTGACTGTGTGCATGAGTGCATTGGAGAGTGAATGGATATCTCAGTGCTACATGTCAAAGTAAGTACATATGTAAAACACAGTACATGTGAGAGTTGACATATATAAATAACTGTGCATAAGAGCCAGTGAATGTGTGAGTGGCTGTATGGATCATTGTGAACTTGTATCAGGGATTGTATAATAGAGTAAATATGTGTTAGTATATGTTTGAATAAGTAAATTTTGTATAACTGTATAGTTGAGGAAATGGAGGTGTGATTGATTCTTTGCATGACTGACTAGGTGTGTGAGTAACTCCATGGATGAGTGACAGTCTGTGAGTGTCTGTTTACACTGATTGTATCTAAGGTTATATTAGAGTCGGAAGAGGTTCATCGTATTATCACATGAATGATATCATCAGTGATGTTATCAGTCATGTCAAATGAGATGTTTTCAGTGATGTCATCAGTGATGTCATTTGAGATGTCATCAGTGATGTCATCAGTGATGTCACTAACCATGTCATGAATGATGTAATATGTGACATCATCAGCAGTGGATTGCGGGTGCGCGATATATAGTTAGCGCTTATAACTATATATGGAATTTCAATGGTTTTATGCGAGTAAAATAAGGTTTTGTAAATGCAAATCCCTAACTATATATGGCCTAAAACCAATGGTTTTTTCATTGAATTTTCAAGGTTTTGTAAATGCAAATTCCTAACTATATATCCACTATAACCTATGGTTTTTTCTGTGAATTTCATTGGTTTTTTAATAGCAAATATGAAAAGCTTTAAAATGTCAAGTACGTGATAGATGAAATTTTTTTCGTATTTATGCACGCTGATGTGCTTTGAACGCTGCACCCCCCCCCCTCCCCTCTTTTGTCTTAGTAGTACTCTCTCTTTGCAGATAGTGAACGGTAGTTAACGCAAGCCTTTCCCCCCTTTTTAATCCGTCGTGCCTGCTTGTCTCTCCATTTGATTGATTGTTGTCCAAGCATTTACTGTTTTAGAATTGGTTCTCTTTGGTTCATTCTCTATTTACAAACAAGCACAAAGTCGCAATACTCTGTTTAGTCTTTGCAGATAGTGAAAAATCGTGTAAAAAAAATAAAAGTAATCGAGCAAAATCAGTAGGCCACTAATTGGATCTCTTTTTGACCTCGCTAAAATAGAAATATTAGGAACAACCCTTCATGAGAAATACGAAAATAGTGAGATGAACTGAGCTCCACACCATGAGGGCTGCAAGACAGCTCGGCTCCATCACCCATCCCGCACAAAATAACGACAAACCCTATGCAAATATTAAAAATATAGACGACACACCAGCAAAGAAACAGGGTAAAACATTTCATTAAAAAACTATTTACATAACGTTGGTTTATAAGATGATATCAGTAGTGGACCGATGTGTGAATAGATCAAAAGCAGCACAAGGCTCCAAGATCCGGATGGCAAGCTCCTGGATGTTGGGTGCCATAGTTTAGAGTTCTGACTTTGGGCCTTTTTCAATGCCTGTGCTTTGTTGAATCAAAATGGCGCCTTGACACAAAGCTGACTCAAGCGTTGCTACTGATGCTATGCAGACCAAAACTGGTTTTCAGTTTGTACATTTTTCTAGATTTTTCAATCCAAGTTTGGTTGACTTTGTAGAACGATGGCTTCAAATTTTCAACATACGGTGTGGTGGCGCTGACTGGGAGGGGGCGCTTCCCTCCTGCCCCCTCCCCAAGTAAGATTTTCATACGTGAAAGTACGTTAATGGTTTTGGTCCCTGAGATGCTTCGATGTCACTGCCATTCTCAAATAGCATAAGTTCTGGATGTTGGGTGCCATAGTTAAGAGTTCTGAGCAGTGCTTGTTATACTGTCTGAAGCTTATTTCCACCTACTGCAGCTTCACTATTCTCAAAGTAAGTGAGTGTCGTTTGTGGACCTGACTGCATAAGAAAACAATGTGATATGTTAGCTTCCTAAACAGCTTGATGGAGGCCCCTGAGGGGCGGTGTGATGGCCATGGACTCGGAGAAGACGCTTGGCTCCGACACCCTCCCCAAGTCTTATAGCACTGGTGTAGCCTGAGATCGCCCCCGACATAGGCGGCCGGCTCCCGGGGTCCGGCGGAACTTTTTGCCTTTTGATGACTTTTCAATTCTGGACCTTGTCCCACAATCCGTTTGACCTGAAGACAAGCTGTAGTGGGGCGCCCCTTTACCGTTTTAGTTGCCATTCCGCCCGCTTTTGCTACACTGTGCCTCTTCCGCCATTCAGCTGTTTACCGCCCGCTCTTGCGACTACAGCGTCTCGCTCATCATGTAGTTGAGTTGCTCCCGCTCTTGCGGTGCAGCGATAGGCGGCTGCCACAGGACTCTCAAAATGGCGGCCGGCTCTTCGGTTTTGGGCCTGGTCCACTAAAATGGCCCTGGGACACCTTGGAACTCGGACGCTTCCCTGATAGGGCTTGGGTCCCATTCTCGAAAAGCGTCCCCTCAGCCGTGAAGATTCTACAAAAGTCTTGGGGGCCTCCGACTCCCGCAGGCTTCTGGTGGGGAGCGGCTGCCATGATTGCTCGTGGAATGGCCACGACGGAGCTACGAGATGGTAGTGGTCTCATGCTGACGCCAGCTTTAGTCTGAAACATCCAGAAACACTGTAGACTACCAATTCGATCAGTTCCGGTAGCGCCCCAACATGACCCGGAAGAGAAGAACTTGCCCTCCCCTCTTTGACTGATGGTTCTTGTTGCCTGTCCCCTCTGTTGTCATTTAACAGAACTTTTTGGACTGCTGAAAGGGGTTGTGTTCTGAACGCTGGTTGGTGGAGACATTTTGACTATATTCTTGACCTACGTTGTCGCGTAATGCGTTATATGACACGCCGCGTTAGCGCACCCGGAAGTGATCCGAGGCACGGCGCGCAGCGCGTAACGTAAGCATAACAGGTCATGTGACTTGTTAATAAAACTTTTCATTGGTTCATTTTACTTTTGTTAATTTAATGATGAAAAGCTTGGTCATATGACCTAAAAATTACGCTTTTTATTGTTTTCGAACAATATTTTTTTTTCAAACATATGTTATAATATTCCAGGCTAATGTACTTTCCCGGAAAATTTACAACTGTCTTGTAAGTAAAATATATTCCTTTTTCGAGAAAAAGGGCGTTTCTTCCTTCCATGACGGAGCCGTTGAGTAAAAGAGATTCGGCCTGCTGTCTTAGTCGCCGATACGCCTGATTATCAGATTCTTATCGATCACTTTATGTTGCATACATGAAAAACACAACTGCCCTTGACCATTTATCTTTACTGCGTTCCTACATATTATACCTTTTATCCGTCATGTAATTGGACTGCTTTATTTCACTTGCCTTTTACTGATTCGAAAACAGTGACTAAAAGTAAAAACTTTACCAATGTAAATACTACTACCGTGTTTTGTTTTAAAAACCTTTATTGTGAAAATGTCAGTATACAAATACGGGCCTATAACCACGTGGGCCGGCCACGGAGCAAACTGAAATCGTATATGATGAGGACACATTTACACTGTAGAGGAACGTAACGAGCGGGCCATTAGGTTGCAAGAACTAAGGTGTCTAACAGTTGCGGAATCGGTGGACATACATTTTGTAATTAAAATAGGACAGGGCCACTTACAATAACATTTTCTAGATATACATTTGCGGGCAAGGAGTTACGAGTCCCATTTATACCGGCGCCATTTTGGGCGAGGCCGGGCAGGTCCAAGATATAGTCAAAATGTCTCCACCAACCATCGGCCAGACCAGAACCCCTTTCGGCCCTTTATGCTACAAGATGGTGTCTTCCATTCAGAAAATATTGTTGGCAGCATTTTGAAAGGAAACAGAAACAGCCGTTCTCCTAGTGAGTTTCACATTGTTACATTTAGGAAGAATGTTGAAGAGTAGTATGTGGAAAATCTGAAGCCATTTTTCTACAAACTCTCAATCAGACTTGGATGGAAAAAAAAAACCTGAAGAATGTACAAACTGAAAACCAATTTTTGTCTGTATAGCATCAACAGTAACGCTTGAGTCAGCTTTGTGTCAAGCCGCCATTTTCATTCACTCAATAGCGTCCCCCTACACACATTCAGGGACCTGGTCGTGTCTTCAGATGAAACGGATTGTAGGAAAAGAAGCAGAAAGGAAAAGGAAAAAAGTTCCGCTGGACACCACCTTGGGCAATAGTGAAGCTGCAAAAGGTGCAAATAAGCTTCAGACAGTCTTCAACTTACTCTGATTCTTATAATAAACTTCAGATAGTCTTACAAGCACTGCTCAGAACTCTCAACTGAGGCACTCAACATCCAGGACTTGCCATTCGGATCTTGGCGCCTTGTGCTGGTTCCGACCTATTCACACATCGGTCCACTACTGACATCACCTCATAAGCCAACGGGGCACCCCACGCCGACTTTCGGCGCAGCATTGTAGGATGGCCACACCAGTGCGGCAACTTGCTGGACACAACATCGGGGCCATCCAGATCTCGGCGCGTGCGACTCACTGTACCGCAACAGTGACCGCAACTCAGCTGGACACGCCGTCTTTCGGCGCAGCATTGTAGGATGGCCACACCAGTGCGGCAATTTGCTGGACACCACCTCGGTGCCATCCGGATCTCGGCGCGTTCGAGTCACTGTACCGCAACAGTGACCGCAATTCAGCTGGACACGCCGTCTTTCGGCGCAGCATTGTAGGATGGCCACACCAGTGCGGCAATTTGCTGGACACCACCTCGGTGACATCCGGATCTCGGCGCGTTCGAGTCACTGTACCGCAACAGTGACCGCAACTCAGCTGGACACGCCGTCTTTCGGCGCAGCATTGTAGGATGGCCACACCAGTGCGGCAATTTAATGGACACCACCTCGGTGCCATCCGGATCTCGGCGCGTTGTGCTGCCTTCGGCCTATTCGCACATCGGTCCGCTACTGACGCCGCCTCACGTGCCAACGGATTTTCTACGCTTTTTGTAGCCCTATGCCGCATAACAGGTCATGTGACTTGTTTATAAAACTTTTCATTGGTTCATTTTACTTTTGGTTTCCTAAAGATGGAAGGCTTGGTCATATGACCTGAAAATAACACTTTTCATTGGTTTAGAACATTTTTTTTCCCAAACGATGAAAGCCCCACCTTGTTTCTGGATCATTCAGACTGAAGCTGGCGTCAGCATGAGAGCACCACCATCTCGTGGCTCCGTCGTGGTCATTCCGCGAGCAATCATGGCAGCCGCTCCCCACCGGAAGCCTGCGGGAGTCGGGGGCCCCCAAGACTTTTGTAGAATCTTCACGGCTGAGGGGACGCTTTTCGAGAATGGAGCCCAAGCCCTAGCAGGCAAGCGTCCGAGTTCCAAGGTGTCCCAGGGCCATTTCAGTGGACCAGGCCCAAAACCGAGGAGCCGTCCGCCATTTTAAGAGCCATGTGGCAGCCGCCTATCACTGCACTGCAAGAGTGGAAGCAACTCAACAACATGGTGAGCGAGACGCTGTAGCCGCAAGAGCGAGCGCAACTAAGCTAGATTGCCGCCACCTGGGGAGGCCCATTCACGCCGCCTCCCCCACCCCCGGGCCGCCGCACGCCAATTTTCGGAGCAGCATTGTAGGATACCAAAACCAGTGCGGCAGTTTACTGGACATCACCTGGGTGCCTGTCGTACATGTTGTGTCAGCCATGTGACACTGGACACAGTCCCATCAACATCTCAACGCGTTCTGCTGCCTTGGGACTATTCGCACAACAGACCGCTACTGACGAGGCCTCCCCCCGCACCACCCGGGACGCCCCACGCTGTTTTTCTGTGCTGCATTGTAGGATCCCAAAACCAGTGCGGCACCCAGGCGACATCACCTGGGTGCCGTCCAGAACTCTGCACGTTGTGCTGCCTTGGGACTATTCGCACAAAAGACAGCTTCTAACCATTGTTGCTTTTTGTGTTGAAAAATGTTTAAATGTTTTTAGGTTTTGTTCCGTTCGTTATAGTTAATAGTTAATAAAGTTTTATAATCTTACTTTGTTGGAGTGTTATCTATTTTTTTTAAAACGGGTGAAAGGGGCCTTGAATCGGGTTATTGTCATGTGTGGGCTTTGGAAGTGTGCTGCTGCAGGATCGGACATTTCAAACTCAAATGCACGTTCTTTTTCTTACCTTTCCGAAGCATGGAGCGCAATAGCAGGCAGAGAAAGGGTGATGCACGTGTTGAACACTACCTGACCTGGCAAGTTGCTGGCAGTGCCCCCCCCCGCCCGCTCCTGAAAGAGGACACACACACACCGCCGCCCCGAGTACTTCACAAATCTTTAAAAGACCATGCGCTTGTTCATGAGGCTTAAATGGTTTATCACCTCTTCTAGAACCCCTGCATCGACCCTCTGACGTTTCCTGGAAAAATTACCATGTAACACAATACCAAGCCCTGTCAGCTGAAACCCCCAAGGAATCGTGGGGCATATTATCAAGGGGGTTTATCTCCGCTTTTTTGGCTTTAAAAGCCAAGAAAGCGGAGATAAAAATATCTCCCTATTACCAAGCTGTCGCTAACACCAGTTAGTGACAGCTAAAAGGAGATAGCGACCATCTTGGGCCCCGCTTTGCATGTCAGTGATACTTATCACTAATGACATGCAAAGTGGCGTGCCAAGATGTTAGCGACTGGAAACAGTCCCTAACATCGCTATCTTCTATTACCAACTTTTGGAGATATTCGCGCTAAGCGCGAATATCTCCAAAATCTAACACCTGCCCTGAGCAGTTCTTAGCCATGTTATCCAATGGGAGGTGGATAACATGGCTAAGAGCATTTGCTCGATAATACATGAATATCGCTGACTTTTCTGCGATAATAGCAAGGTTTATCTGCGATAAAAATCGCCGATGTGCGGCGATAATTTTTGTCTCTAAACAAGTTAGAGACAAAAATTATCGCTAGTTGTTCGTAATATGCCCCCGGGTTTTTGCTTGCAGAAATCGGGAGGCGGGAGACTAGCACTGAAATCAGTAGTCACACGCCTGAATCGGGAGGGTTGGCATGTCTGAATTCTCTACAGCTGGGGCCATAAACTACATCCGCAGGGGTAGGTGATAGCCTAGGTCCGGCCTGGACAATCGGACACAGAGGAAGAGGAGTGTCAGAGGGTGCGGTAGTGAATAGGGTGAAAGAGAGGTGTCGGGAGGGCACAGGGTGTGATTCTCAGAGAAGAGCAGCGCAGATGGGGGGAAGTATATGGCCCATGCATGAGAGAGAGAGCGGGGATGACCAGTGCGTGGGGGAGATGCTTGCGAGGGTGGGGAGCCATGCTGAGGATCGGCGGCGTGCAGAGAGTGGGCCTGGTCAAGGCATCTAAAATGGCTGCCGTGCACGACAAAATTGTGGCATTGGACAAAAAGGCAAGATGGCGCAGACAATGTTTTTCAATAAGGATTCATTTATAACAAAATATTTACTCGCAGTGACAAAATGGTGGTCAACACTTCCTGATTTCCATCGAATCGAACGTTAACAAACGTCACGCAGCAAAAAAAAAAAAAAAAAAAAAAAGCTCACGCACAGAGCAGTTTTTAACCATGTTATCCAATGGAAGGTGGATAACACGGCTAAGAGCATTTGCTGGATAATGCATGAATATCGCTGACTTTTCAACGATACTCATGCATTGTGGCCGATGTGCGGCGATAATTTTTGTCTCTAAACAATTAAAACGAAGCACAAAATGGCGAATTCCCGTTTCGCTACCAGTTTGCGGCCCAGTTCGCGGCCCGTGAAGCGCTTCTACCGTGAAAAATCATTTTTTTTTTCTTTTCCCCACGGGACCCTTTAATAACCCCAACAACATTCCTAGGGGGTCAAGAGGGGGATACCTTGCCCCCTTTCATTAAATTCCCCTTTCGTTTTTCACCTCTTCTTCTCTCTCGATCCTACTGAGAGACAAGATGGCGGCCGCTCCGGACTGTCACGCAGCAAAAAAAAAAAAAGCTCACGCACAGCCGCTGGAAGAGATGTATCAACATATATCAGCCTCCTCAGCCACCCTCAGGAAACATAGGGGATTAGGATACGTCTCCCGCACCCCCTTATACCTAATAATTTAATTAACGAAGCACAAAATGGCGAATTCCCGTTTCGCTACCAGTTTGCGGCCCAGTTCGCGGCCCGTGAAGCGCTTCTACCGTGAAAAATCATTTTTTTTTTCTTTTCCCCACGGGACCCTTTAATAACCCCAACAACATTCCTAGGGGGTCAAGAGGGGGATACCTTGCCCCCTTTCATTAAATTCCCCTTTCGTTTTTCACCTCTTCTTCTCTCTCGATCCTACCGAGAGACAAGATGGCGGCCGCTCCGGACTGTTTAGAATGTTGACAGACACCGGAGAGCCAATCAGCTTTCTGCGCGCAAAGTTCCGAAACGCGAAAAGTAAGCGAACCGGATCGCTGCCCGGAGCGCTGTTACAGATATATATCTTGATTTAAACGTTAATTTCTCAAAATTCACTGAAGCACATATATTGAGACCTAGCAAAGGCACATCGGGCTAACAGTCCCTACAATTTTGCCAAGTTTCGTGCAAATCCATTCAGCCGTTCGAGCTAAAAGTGAGTCCAACCGCCCTATGGAAAACTCAATGTAAAAAACGCGTTTTGGGACCCCCCTTTTTTCTCAGCCCCCCCTTGACGAAACCCCACCAAATTTTCAGGGGCTGCTCAGAAACAAAATGTCCCATTTTCCTGACAATTTCAGCCGATTCCGTCCACAAACGCCAAAGTTATTAGACATAGAATTTTCAGAAATGCTATAGGGAATTAATCCTAACTATATATACCTACTGGCGATAGCCAGTAGGTAATATATATATATATATATATATATATATATATATATATATATATATATACATATAGATATATATACATATAGATATATATATGCGGACAGAACACAACAACTGCAATCTGGAGCCCCAGAAACAGAAGGCGACACGAGTCGCCTTCTGACCGTAATAGTATTTCTTCTATGCTCACTGATGTCACATGGTGTGCACAAGCAACTTAAAAAAACAGGCATTTTGGGTAATGTGTGACTGTGAACAAGGGCAACCGCCCGAAACGCGTCAGTCTCGTTTGCTGCCTTTGCCTAAATAAATAAGAACTTGCCTAGACTTTGGGACTCGTGTCGCCTTCTGTTTCTGGGGCTCCAGATTGCAGTTGTCGTGTTCTGTCTGCATATATATGTGTATATATATATATATATATATCCTACTGGCGGTCGCCAGTAGGTAGTTATAGTTAGGACCTATTATCCATAGGAAATCCGCAACATTCTACTCCCAATAACTTTGGCACCGATTGATGAATCTTTGCGAAATTTTCCAAACTTTTGGCCAGCTCTGGTCGGCTCCTATCCTGAACGTTTCACAGTGATTTGTCAAGTGGGGGCAGAGAAAAAAGGGGTGTCCCAAAACGTGTTTTCCCCATGCAATTTTCCATGTGACCTTTAGCCACAGCTACAGCCAGAACTGCTGAACGGAATGACACCAAATTTGGAAAAGAGGTAGCCCTCAGTTCAGACTTGTGCCTTTTGCTTAAATGTTGTCAATCTGTTCAGTAGTTCCTGAGAAAACTACAGTTAAAATCATTTATATATCTATTGGCCTGGTGGATCTGCGGATTCTGCGTGCATTGTCATCGTACCATAAGGGCACCCTTCCGACCACGCGCTGAATGCTAATTGGCTGTCAAGTGGTTGTCAACATTCAAAACCAGGAACTGTGGGCAGCCTTTTTGTGTCACAGTTGAAGCGAGGCTGAGGAAGTCAGTGGAATATGTGTGCAAAATATAGAAAGGGGGCAGGGTAGAAATAATGTTACCCTCTAGACCTGCTTAGGGGGTACCACAATTTTTTTTTTACAAACCCGGTAGATGCCGGTAGGGTGCGCGGACTCTGCCATAAAATAAATAAAACAAAACAGAGATTTTTGTATAATTAGCCCCGGGAGTCTTAATACTGGTGGTAAAATTATTAAATTTTATGAGGCGCCCAGAGGGGCCCCCCGGGGCTAAAAAACAAAATGGTGGGGGGATGGGTCCAAGGTCATCAAAGCCGCAGGGACCACCACCCAGAGCTTTATGTATTGTGAGATAGGGACTGCATGGCCCCCCTCCTGGAGCACTCGAGGGCCAAGTTACCCCCCGGGGCTACAAAAAAAATGGTTGGGGGGCTGCAAGGTCTCCAAAACCCCGGGGACCACCACTCCCCGGGGTTTTATGTATTGTGGGAGGGCTGGCTCCTGCAGTGTACCTGGGTGTCCATCCCGCCCTCCCATAGCAAGGAAATCTGTTCTCTCTTTTAAAATCTAAATCAGATTGCTTTTCCACTTGGGGAGCTGCATGTTAGTAGCTCTCCATGTGGAAAAGCAATTCCGGCTCCCAAACGCATAGAAGTTATGCACCAAAGGCGCTGAAGTGGTGCACCCTACAGATTATGAGTCTTGCATCCAGCGGGTGCACACCAGGGGGCAGCACTGAGCACTGCACTTGGTGCGCGACTTTTAATGTTACCATAAAAAAATAGCCCCTATCAGTAATTTCTAATATCCCCGGGGACCCTATCCCCGGGTCTTATAAAAAATGTTGGGGACCGTGGGGAGACCCACAATGCCCCTACTGTCCCGCCGGCTCAATGCGTCCTTCGGGAGCCAGCATTGCTTTTCCACATGGAGAGATGCTAACTTGCATGTGGAAAAGCAATCTGGTTTGAATGTTGAAAGTGAGAACAGATTTCACTGTTGTGTCTTTCAAAATGCAAACTAAGTTTGCTATGGGTGGGCAGGAGCTGAGAGACTCCGGCCTTCTCATAGCAAACAGCAGTGTCCCGGGGGTAGGCACCCATGGACACTGCAGGAGCCGGCCCTGGGGCGTGGTGGTCCCCAGGGCCCTCGAGGGTTCCAGGCAGAGGGCCACTCAGTCTGCCTCCCACAATGCACAAATCCCTGTGGGTGGTGGTTCCCGGGCCTTGAGGGGGTCATTGAGGTCCCCACACTTCTAATTTTGCAGGGGGGCCTTGGAGCCCCCTAAAACCATTTATTTTATAGCTCCGTGGGGTGGCTCTCAGTCTTGTATAGGAAACAGCAATGTTGAGAAAATCTTCTGGTAAGATAACAAAGGATTTTGAAGTAATTTTCTGCGTTTTTGTTGTAGTTTGTAGGCGTTAAAGCAACAACAACTTTAACTCCATCTTTGTAAATATGCCACTAAGTTTTGTAATGTCGACAATCTCGTCTTCCATGTAAATAGGCACAAAGTATTTATTGAAGTTCATTGTCAATCGTGAAGCAACACTGTCTAATTGTGATCGATAAAGAATTGAATGAGTTGTGTACTTCTTTTGCTCGTAATGTGCATAGGGGCAGATTTACAAGTACATTGCGTTACTATTGCCTCACTATTAAGATGAGAAAAGTGACGCGAATGTGGTGCAAGGGGGTTGTAAATCTGGTACACAGTGTTCTGTTTTACTTTGCTTTCCTTTCTGTAATGTAGAGGATCCTGGGTAAATATAACGGTATCTGTACAACCAGTACCTTTCAACCTTACCCCCAAATGGTTGTCTGCCTGTTACCATAGTAACAGTTTATGGAACACTTAAATGAGCACAGAGGTTAGAAGTTCACCACACTAAGGCCCCCACCCGCCATCCGTGCCGGAATGACCCCCACCTTATTAGCATGGCTGGGGGCCTGCGGCGGAAGGAAAGACCGTCCGCTGCTTATCCACCCCAGTCGCCTTGCAACCGGGGCGGAAAAGGGTTTATATGGTCACGGCATGCAGAGTCTACTTTGGGGGCCCGTTGTGGGCCCTCAAGGACTCCGTGGGGTCGGGGGTACACATGGGGTGTACCTTTAGTACCCCCCTGCATTTCAAAGGACAACGTGGCAGGCACCGCGGGTTGCCTGTCATGTTGTGCTTTGAAATGCACAACATGTATTTTTAACATTGCGGTGCTTTCAGCACCGTCCGCCGCAATGTTAAAAATACAGGATGCGCCCGCCACTGTGGCGGGTGCATCCTAATTCCCCCCACGGGACCCCCGCCCTTATGGCGGTGGGCCCCTTTCCACGATGGGATGGCGGGTGTGCAAAGTCCGCCCGCCATCCTAATGGGGGCCTATGTTGCTAATCGAAACAGTTACTGTGCTGGAGTTTTAAAACTTTTCCATAGGAACCGTTAGTTGTAGCTATAGGCTCTGGTAAAGATGTGGTAAAGAGTTAGCCTCAGTATTATACTTCAAGTTATAAATATAATTTCTATTTTTAAATGTCTTCTAACTATATCATTATCACACTAAATACTAGTGAAATGTTGTAAGAAAAAGAAGGCGTATATACTGTTTTATTAACTTTTATTAAAACAATAATAAATAACTGGAAACGTAACTTAAAGATAACAATGTAATAAATAACTAGAAACATAACTTTAAAAAAACAATTCAACAAAATGTGATATGGACTCCAATAAAAGTAGGGTAGGTAATCTGCAAAACAAAAATGAAAAAAAGTGTTTAAAATTAGATCGATGTGACTAAATGAGGTCAAACATTTCAAGTTAAGGTAACACTTGACGAAGTTTAGTTATTTGCACGTCTGCAGTGTGCCTGATACATTTCACCTGTCTTATAGGCCCGCGTTCAAGAGGTGTCTGTATGTAAGTGCTTACTGCGTCAGATTTACACTATGGACCAACAGGTCTTTAAATTATTCAGAGATGAGACAGAATTAGGTGAGAGATCAAGTCATTATGCAGGACAATATTCTTTAGGGCTTATTTACAAGACTCTTGCGCCACTTTTGTGTTACTTTTCCCATGTTGAAAGTGACGCAAAAGTGACGCAAGGGGCTTGTATATAAGCTCTTTTATTTATAATGCATTTAATCAGAGGCATTGTGTATCTAGGCCGCTCTGCTTACCTTCTGTAAACACTGTGGCCAACAGAGTTCACAACTTGAACTCAGCTTTGGTTGTACACTACAGACTGTCTTACATTCAGCCTCGGCAGAGTGGATAGTAGCGTCCATAACTTTAACAGAGAAAGAGAAACAATGCGAGAGAGAGTGAGAGAGAGATAAAGAGAGAAAAAACGTCATTAAAACTGTGAGAGAGAGAAAGTTATAGATGGAGCAGTTAATACTGGAGAAAATCTTCGTAGCTCACCTTTTTGCCTCCTTTGTGAGTTCAAGCATGTGCCGGTTCATAGTGCACCCTCTAGTTTAGTGATCTGAAAGTTAGTATATAGAGTTAGTAATGGCATAGTGCATACAACTGCACTCGTATATCTTTGCTTTATTTATTTGTACACTCAGGATAATGTATTTCATCCAGTTCCACTGTAAGGAGGTGTGTGTGCGCTGTTTTTCTTCCAAAGTAGTAATATTGCATACCTAGACTGTTGTACCTCATTGACTCGCAGAGTCCGGAGGTGAGTGTTTTTCTTGGGAAGTCAGAGGCAGATTTAGAAGCTCCTTGCGCCTCTTTTCTCATGGTAAAAGTGACAGAAAAATGGCGCAAGGAGCTTGTAGATCTGCCCATCAGACTGTTGTAACCTATCTGCTGCACATTACCCACTTTCTATTTTCACAGGTGTCGTTGTTTTGCCAACAAGTTTATTTGCTCACCTTGTGCCATTGGCGTGATTCAAAGAGGGAGCACCATGTGTCGAAGCAGGCTTCTCAGACGTTGTTACGATGGCCACGCATCATCGCAGAATACACAAATGTAGAGCTTGGTAGGTTTTTTGGGGGGGGCTGATGCCAATTTGTGAAACACAACCTGTAAGATAAAAAGGAAGTTAAGATTGTGTGTTATTTCTTTATGAAAGGAGAGAGGAAGTGAGAGAGTGACTGACTGCAGCTCACCTTTCTGTCACCGGTGTGTTTTTCACCACGTGCCGGGACATAATGCACCCTGAAGCTCTACATCTAAAAGATAGTCAAAGAAAGATGTTATTATTGATATTTGTTACTATCTTAATGCATGTTCACACACCTTCCCTCCCGGCATTTAAAAACAACTATTTGTACAGTTTATATTCCAGTCATTTGACAGATTATAAAAACGTTCCTGCTATTGGGAAAATAAAAATATTAATGGAATAAGAATCGATATATAGATTGCATCGTTTTTTTTTATCCAGTGTGCTGCAGCCCATCGGCTCCCTCCGATGCACTCCCAGGCCTCACTGCTCACCTTTTCGTGGACAGGACACCCTCTACATCATGCAGTCCCGCTCTGCCAGAGAGAAGTCTCACATAAGGTGCTGAGTCTTGATATCGCTATGGCTAATGACATACTTGTGCTCCCATCATCATTGCAGGTTTTTCACCCGCTCAGTCCTTCCGGTACAACTAACTCAGTGACAAAAGAGGCCACGCACATAGTGGTGGAACCTTGTACTCGGTGGTTTGGGCCTACATGAGGCGTCCGAACCACTGGGACAGGCCATAACAGCGCTTGCAATGGGAGAAACTCTAAAATGGCGTACAGCATGTGCGCCCTCGTCTTTTTTATTGGTAGGGTCACGTGTGTAGTGACGCATGCGCTGGATGGGTGTGGTGTTGGTGTATACGAGCCAGGAGGGAGTGTGTGTGCCGTTCTGACAACTAGAACTGGAAGTAAGAAATCAGTACAATGGAAATCTGGTAAGCATGGGCGAATTTTGTGAATCTCGCGTTCGCGAATTTTGTGGATTTGCGAACTCGCAATCCGCAAAATCCGCGAATTCCCGCGAATTCGCGGATTTTGTTTTTTTATGTTCGCACGGGTTTCTGCAAGTTCGCGAGGGTTTTGTACAATTTTGCAAATTGCGAAATTGTACAAAACGCGTGCCAACTTGCAGAAACCAGTGCGAACACAATGTGCCCAGTAGGGTATGTGCCTCGTCTTGTGTGAATAAAAGGTCAGAGAAAGATCAGTTCAGCAGATGAAGAGAAAGAAGCTCCTGGTCACAGGAACAGCACGGGTATTGCGCTCGTGAAAGTCAAGGATGCAAAGCCTATCCAGCATCACAGCTGATTTTCCACGGTAGATTTGGGAAGAAGGCACACCTGTCCAGCCTCGACGACGCTCACAATTGTTTTTGGGCTAATGAATGAGTCACTGAATTTGAGCATCAACTAGTTCGAGCGTCCATGTGTGTGTTACTATGCAATCATCCCGAAGTGCGCAGGGGTCCCTTGAGTGAGCTGTGAGCTGTAACTATTTTACAATGGCGCCACCAAGCTGCCAGCGCCGTTGTAAAATAGTTACAAAGTTAGCTTGCACAGGAAGCACTTAGATAAAATAAAGCAGCACCTGCTTCGTTTTATCTAGTGGTTCCTGTGCAAGCTAACTTTGTAACTATATTACAACGGCGCTGGCAGCTTGCTGGCGCCATTGTAAAATAGTTGCATGAGTCGTGGTTCAAATTTTTTTTTGCGGATTTTGCGGGAAATCTGCAAAATTCGCGGATTGCGGATTTCCCAAAAATCCGCAAAATCCGCGAGCGTAACGGATTTCCCGCTCACACTTAAAATCTGGGCAATGTTTCATTTTTGTTATTTCCTGGTAGGGTAAGTAGAGTGGGCTGGCCTGACGTATGCCAGTGCTGCGCGAGGCTCTAAACCATGATTCCGGAGCTATGGGCGTGGTCCTGTCGTGAGAAATAAGAGATATCAAGTGATTCGGGTGTGCGTTTTGTAGTGTTGACGTCACCCGGGTCTTAGTCTTAAACGCAAATGTGTCATTATATCTGTAAAGTTCTACAACTTGGCCAACATGGAAGGTATGGGGTATCACTGACTCTATATTTGTTCATAGTTGCACACATAAAAGATGGTGGACATGATGCATTTCTGCGATTATGAATGTGTGTTGTACATTCAGTGGAGTGTTGTAGCTGTAGTAATACAGGGCTGTGAAAGGTTTAAGTTGCAGTTTTTGGCACATGAAGGGCATCTGATATATATATATATATATATATATATATATATATATATATATATATATATATATATATATATATATATATATATATATATATATATATATATATTTATATATATATATACGTATGTGGTTATTTAGGTACACTGTAGAACTTGGTGCTGGAAATCAGTGTTCGAGGCTCGGAGTTGCGTCCACATCCTGTGATTGTAGAGTAATGACGTAATGTACGCATGCCTGAAAATGTGTTCGTTTTGGGTTGATTTTGCACTATATAAATATGCTAAAAAAAAAATAAAGGAGGAATAGCCCACATTTACTGTCACAGGTAAGATGGTTGAATACGCTATTTATAGCACAATATAATGCGGTAGGGCGGAGGAGCAGCATTTTACAAACACAATAAATTCACAGACACAAATCATGATATCATATACAGATATTTATACATAAATGGTTAATGACTTCTGTTGTACACAGGTAGGAGCATTGTATGTGAAATAATACACAGAAGATTCTATCGTAAAGAGTTCATGAGTTGTGGTGCACTGAGGTAGGGGCGGTTTGTATGGAGCCTGTGATGATGCGTGGTCCAGGTAGACCGCACTGGTAAAAATGTGTTTCGACTATTGAATTTTGCCTTAACAAGGGCACGTGGCGATTATTTACGGTGTACTGAGTAAGTGGTATGTCTGGTGTTTATCATGTGCTCACCCTGCGATGATGCGTGGTCTGAACCGGCTACACTGAAATCATTCACTGTTGCATACTGGACTATATGAACTTTGAGGGGGGAAATAAACCAAGCTTCGATGGTTATCAAGTGCTGTGCAAACTAGGTGTACTGATTGCTCCCCATAACAAATTAAATGATTCCTCTTCACGCAGTACATTGCAACTTTCACAAATTGGGGACGTATGTCTGGTGGCGATGTTGAAGGTGATACCCCAGAGTTACTTGGTATTGCTGGTGGTGGAGGAACATTTTGGCTCACTCTTCTACATTCTTTGTTGTCATAGTTCACAAGATGCAGCTATTGAAGGTGCTTGCACATACTAGCAGTGCAACAGCCCTATTTTTTTCTCTGCTTTAAATAAATCGAGGCTGAATTCAATGCTGTCTGTAGTGTAGATGAAAAGGTAAATTCAAGATGTGAACCCTGCTGTGCACAGTGTACATAGAAGCTAGTATTCAGTACAGTTATAGAACAATGTTTTTTTCACTTATTTTAACAAAATCTGAATATATACAGTATAATTGTCTCTGCATTAAATAAATCAAAGTTTAATTTTCTACTGTCTATAGTGTAGATGCAAAGGTGAATTAAAGTTGTAAACCCTGCTGTCCGCAGTGTAGATCTTAGGGTGAGTGCATCATCTGCAATTATGATTGAAGTGGAAGATAGAACATGTATGCAGCGTGCATTTTATTATTCAACTAAATCTATAAGTGATATAAAACATTTTTTGAAGGAAGCATACTAAAGGGATATTGTGTAGGGTTTGTTAGGTGTTATACTTAGTTTGGTTTCAACTGAGTTAGTTGTACTTGAAACAACAAGTTTATGTGGACCCTGCAATGATGTGTGGTTTGGGTAGGCCGTACTGATAGTAATGTTTTTTGTCTTGTGATTTCTGGCTTAGTAAGGCCATGTGGTGATTTTCTGTAGGTTTGAGGGACGTTACTTTGTTTGGTACTGCACATTTTAAATAATGAATGAAGAATCAGTTAAATTCTGCCTGAATACGGCCATGTAGATATGAATTATGGTGCACTGATTTAGTAGTACCTTTCAGACTGAGCGTGTACGTAACCTGCGAGATACGTGGTCCCGATAGGCGGCACTGAGGATAATGTTTTTTGACTACAGAATTTTGCCTTAATAAAGCCTCGTGTTGATTATTTATGGTGTACTGAGTTAGTGGTACGTCTGGTGTTTAGCGTGTGCTCACCCTGCAATGATGCATGGTGTGAACGGGCTGCATTCAATGCTTTGAATGTTGCATACTGGACTGTATGTACCTTGAGGGGGAAAAAAAAAGTACCATTGACGGTTATGAATTCTTCAGCAACAAAATGATCAGAATCAGATGATTCTTCCAGTGGTGTAGCCATTTTGTCTCCAAAAAAGAAATTCAGGTTTCTAATGAAGAAAAAGTGAGGTTCAAATTGCGACCTATGCTATCCACAGTGTAGACTATCAGTAAGTGTACCTTTGCACTTGCAGCGTGAAATGTATTATTCAAGTAAATCTATAAGTGATATAAAAGAAGTTGTTAAAGGAAGCATAATAAAGTGATATTGTATAGGGTTTGATAAATGTTATACTTAGTTTGGTATTGTACTCTGAAAATAATAAATCAACAGTGTAATTAATTGTGAGCTTTGATGACCGCAGTGTAGGCGCAAGGCAGCGTTTAGCAAGAGCCCACATCCACGTGGCATTGATTAGAGCTTCACAGTTTTGGTAATTTAGTGTGTGTTCAGCAAGTGATGATAAGTGGTGCAAAGAGTTAGTGCAACTGAAGCAACAAAGTTCTGTGGAGCCTGCGATGATGCGTGTTCCGAGCAAAACGCAATGGTAGCAAAGTCTTTAAAATCAAGTTTAATTATAAATATTGGTTGTCCTTTCACGGAAGTAAGTTGCAGTACATCTCCAAAAACTATGCTATATTTTCTTCTAAATAAGAGATCTGACTCTATACGGTCACGTGGCGATGATTTGTGGTACACTGAGTTAGTAGTACCTTTGGCACTTAGAGTGTACGTACCCTGCGATGATGCGTGGTCGGGGGGAGGCACAGTAATTGAAGTAATGTCTTTTGTTGATCGAATTCTGTATGAATTCCATTTAGAAGTGATACTATGTCACATATTACATCATTCATGACATTGTCAGTGACAACACTGATGACATCACTGATGACATCTCAAATGACATCACTGATGACATCACTCTTGACATCATCTACGTGACAATCAGATACACCTCATCATATACTACTATAACCTTTCATCACTCACTGAAAAATACAGAGTAGCATATTTGAATCCATTGACACAGCAATACAAGTATCTAAAAACCCACTCAATAATTCCTAGATCTACACACACATCTAATCACTTACCTATGTTGTCAATGATCAATAGAACACTTTCAAATATACTTATACACTTATATTAACATTACACACCCACACTCATCCTATTCAGTTATGCGGTCATCCTACTCACTTTTGCAAACAATGTACCTTATTTACATTTACTCAGCTCCACACTTATACAAATATCACTTCATTTATTCATATAATTAGTAACTCATACTTAGTGTGTTATGAAATCACTATTACAAGTATACAATTATCTATAGTCACTCATGCAATCAATGAGTTTTATGTACACTTATTTATATACAAGAACTGTCACATACACTGTTTTTTATTTTTTCTACTTTGTTGGACATGTACCATTGAGAAATGTTTTTGCTCATCACCACACCCATAAATATATTCACTCATCCAAACAAGTATTATTATACATAGTCTTAACCTCATATATGTACTGAATGAAGTATTCACATAGCTTTAGGCAGTCACAGACCCCCACCGAAGCACACACACATTCAATCTCTATTGCAAATAATCAGTTAACTAATCAATAACCAATATAGAGTTTCACGTAGATAATAATCAACTGGTGCAGCAGTTTACACAACAACTGACGAAGTAATACAGATATTCACACAGTTTAGTCCCTATCCAATATATTTAGTGAGACACTATAAATTACTCAAGTAAACAATCAATCACACTGCTACTAAGTCCTCAATCCAGATATTTATATATCCACTGATTCTTCAATGCAGATTTTTTTGTGTTTGAAAAGCTTTATTAAAGAAGATTATAAGCAAACAAAGACATCAGCAAAAACAGTAAAAATTGTTCAAAACAGAGCAAGGAACAATAGGTGCTAATGCCAATGATTGGGTGACAAAAGCATTTTATTGGGATTTTAAAAAGAAATGGGAAAGGGGAGAAAGTGGAAGGGGGAAGGATAAAATCATTACATAGTATAATATTAAAGATAATTACGTCAAATAAGCAAATATCATATTTTGCAATACAAAATAAACAGCATAAAAGGGTGACAAAGCATGTGAAATCTGTAAATGATAAAATAATAAGAGGGAGAGAGTAAAGGTCCTTCAAGGAGGTTTAACATTTTCCGAGTTGACATGAGTAGATTTTTTCGAAGCCAATTGATCCAGGTATATGGTGAGAGGTAACCAGTAAAGATCAGTGTTAGGTATTGGTTTGCAAGAAGATGCAAAGAAGACATCCAGCCTGTCAAAGTGATATAAAGTGTTTCACCAACCTTGTATGGAAATATTTGTAAGGGATTTCCAATTAGAAGAAATATGTTGGAATGCAAGAGCAAGCATGAGATCAAAAAGTCCATGTGACTATGCAGGGAGTTCTAAGGAATCAAAGAGGCTACCCAGAAAGAGAATGGTGGTTGAGTATGGAATAGAAAGTGTAAAAATGTGAGAAAGGTATGACCAAACTTTTTCCCAAAAGGAAGAAACAACAGGACAGAAGAAGAGCAGATGAAGAAGACCAGCATGTAAGGCCCCACAGGTCCAGCACTAAGAATCAGAAGAAGGTATGAAGCGGGTCAAAGCAAGAGGAGAAAGATAGAGTCTATGATATAGATAAAATAAGGATTGAGTAAGGGAAGCAGAACGAGAAATTTTCCAAGATCTGGACCAGAGTTTATCCCAAAGAGCAACAGACCACGTACAATTGAAATTTGCTACCCAAGCAAGCTCCACTTTGGTTTTAGCACAATCTGGATTAGGAGAGAAGAAAAATGTATAAATAAGAGATGCTTTAGGGAGAGTAGCAAGGATTGTAAGAAGAGAGGATTGAGGTGGCAATGATGTCGACGAAGGGAAGGAGTAATAACGATCAAGAATTATTGCCATAAGGATAGTGAATTTCCGCAAAAAAGATCGTGGACAATTGAATAAAAGTTGAAACTGAGGAAAGGAACAATGTAACAAACCATCAAAGAGATGGTTCACCCACATGACGCCCTTCAATCTCCAAGAGGACCAAACGATGGGTCTATTATTTAAAAGAATAAGAGAATTATACTAAATGGGGGTGTTCAAGAACGATTCACGTGTGATATTAGTCGGGAGAAGTAAGGGCTTTAGAAGAGAAGAAGTATATTTGTATAAAGGAAAAGAAGTACAGGGAGATTTGGAAGGGAAACGCACCACTGCATCGAAGGAAAGGGGTAGTATTAAAGATTGTTCAATGAGTAGCCAAAGCGGAGTAAAAGGAGTAGGTTCCAAAGAAAGCCATTGCGATGCCTGGCGTATAGAGAATGATTTATGGTAAAGGCGGAAATCTGGAAATTTAACCCCACCATTAAGTTTAGATTTACGAAGGGCAACAAGTGAAATTATAGATTTTTTTATTCTTCCAAAGAAACCTCGAAAGTGAGGAATCAATACTTTTAAAATAAAGGGCAGGGATATGAACAGGTAACAGGGAAAAAATATAAATTAGAATAGGGGCTACCATCATTTTATTTGAGTCCAATCAACCCCACCAGGAGAGAAAAAGAGGGTTCCAAGAGGAAAACAATTTATCAATACTTGATAACGCTGCGGACATATTTAATTTAATTGAAGAGGAATTGGAGTTAGAAAACAAAATACCTAAATACTTAATCTTTGAACTATTCCAGTCAAAGCAGTCGAGGAGAAAAGGTGAGGAAGACAAGTTTTGGTTAAAGGAAGAATTTCAGTTTTATCTGAATTAATCTTATAAATTGAGACTTGAGTGAAGGAGTTGAATTCAGATAGCAAAGGAAGAATGGACACATCTGGATTAGAAATAAACAAAAGGATATCATCTGCATATGCAGAAAGTTTCAATTGGTTGTCACCATAGGGAAAACCAGAAATAGAAGTATTGTTGCAAATGGAGGACAGAAATGGTTCAAGAGCTAGGACAAAAAGAAGTGGAGATAACGGGCAGCCTTGATGAACTCCTCATCCAAGAAAAAAGGATGAAGAAAGTTGACCATTGACAAACACTGAGGTTCTGGGTTCAGAATATAACAGGATTATGAGGGAAATTAACTTGGGGCCAGGCCATCGTAATGAGGCGAACAAAAAAGGCCAATCAACCCTGTCAAAAGCTTTGTTCCGCATCAACAGAAAAAGCGGCCAAAGGAATTAAAAGGGATGGGGCTTTATTCAAGACATTAAGAAAGAGACGAGAGTTATCAGAGGTGAGTCTACCTTCAACAAAGCCACATTGTTCCTTGCTAATAAGATGTGGCATAAAAGGATCTAAGCGTAATGCAATTAATTTGGCAAACAATTTATAGTCCACATTAACTAAAGAGATTGGACGGTAATTTTTACAAAATTTGGGGGCGCGCCCATCTTTTGGAATAAGACAAATGGTGGCAGCCTTACCAGATGAGTACAATGATTGGAAAAGTGTTAAAAGTTTGGGGAGTAAAAGATCAGAGAAGTGTAAATAAAATTCAACAAGAAAACCATCAGGACCAGGTGTTTTACCTTTAGTAAGGGATGTCAAGGCTATGGAAAGTTCCTGTAATGAAAGATCAAGTTCAAGAGCTGGAAAATTGAGATGAGGATTAGAGGAGTTAGACGATTTAGGAAGATTCTCAAAGTACTTCTGAATAAGAGAAAGAGTAGGAGGAGATTCTGAAGTATAGAGCTGTTGGTAAAACTGTTGAAATTGGTCCAATATTTCCTTATCTCTATGCAGGAGAGTATTATCAGGAGAGTAAATAGATTCTATAAGGGTACACTCTCTATGAGATTTGAGGTAGTTAGCTAAGAGTTTCCCAGATTTGTTATGATCACCATAATAGCGAGCACTACTACGAAGGAGAATTGAAGATGCATTGTCAGTAGTAAATTTGTTAAATTCTAATTTTGCTCTTAAAAGAGCTGGTGACATACATTTATCCGAAGAAGTATAACATTTATGTTCCAAAGATTTTATGTGTGCTAGAGAAGATTTGCGTTTCTGAAGAAATTGCTTCTTTTTCCTAGAGACAAAATCAATAATGAATCCCCTTGCAGTGGCTTTAAAGGAGTCCCAGAGGATATGAGGAGAAGTATTAGGATCAGAATTAAGTCAAAAGAAGTCCTTAGTGAAGGAATGGAATGAGGAAGAAAAATGAGAATCAGTAAGAAGTGTGCTTTTGAAATGCCAACGAGATGGCTTGGGATGTGGCAGAAGTAAATCAAGATCCATGACAATGGGAGCATGGCCCGAAATAACAATGGGTTCAATAGAGGAAGAAAGTAAGTTTTGAGATAGGGTTGGAGAAAGAAAAATATAGTCCAGCCAGGAACAAGATGCATGACGAGGAGAAAAGAAGGAATAATCTAAAGTGTCAGGATGAGAGAGTCTCCAAGAGTCAATAAAACGTCATTGCAGAACAGTTTCAAGAAATTGCTTATGTGTTTTGTGAGGAATGAAACGAACTGAGGATTTGCGATCTAGGAAGGGGTCAACAATCTGGTTACAATCTCCACCTAATATAAATAGGTCATCTTTATGTTAAATACACTTATTTGTAATTAGAGGCCAGAAAGAACAGTCAGGCTGAGTAGGACCATAAACATTAAAAACAGTTAAAAGTATAGAATTAATTAGCAACTTAGTTAGTATCCATCTACCATCTTTGTAATTTTCTTGTGACAGAACTTTACACTTTAATTTTTTATGACTTAAAATGGCAATCCATTCTTTTTGTTGTTAGAGGGGAAAAATAAAACTGTTCCAACCCAATTTCTTTTTAATTTAAGAGATTCAAGTTCAGGAAGGTGAGTTTCTCGTAAAAGGACTAAATCAGGGTTATAAGATGATAAATGGGAAAGGACTCTCTGCCGTTTAATGGGATTAATAAAACCTTTCACATTCCAGGAAACAACTCTGAATTTATATCAAATACAAAATTAATAAAAACAAAAAATGCAAGAACATTTATACTTAGCAAACAGCCGAAAAATAGAAAAAAAGAGCAAAAGGTAATGAATATAAATATAAATATCAAAAAGAGGAAGAGGGCAAAGTAAAGAAAGGAGGCAAAAAACTGAACGAAGTCAGGAATTGGTAGAGTAAAGATGAAAAATAAACACATAGAACCTAAGAATAGAGATTGGGAGCCAATGAATGGGAAGAAGGTGAAGGAAGGGAAAAGAAAGGAAGAAAACAGAAGAAGAGACAGAACATATCCAAAAGAACGACTGACAATAACGTACCTAAAGGAAACAAACAAGAAGAAAGTGGGGCAATGGCGACACTCAACAAGACGAACCAGTCAAGGGGTGGGAATCCAAACCAGACCAGGACAAAAATCGAAGAAGACGAGCCACATGTATTAAGGGAAAAATCCTTGTGAACCTATGTAAGGATATACAAAGGCAAGTAACAATAGGGAAATAACAATAGGGGTGTACATGGCAATATACTCAACAAACAAACATAACAATTAATCAAAGAGAGTAAGTGATAAGAGAAGAAATACCAATGTATACGAAATATCTAAAGGTAAACCTGAATGCAGAACATCATCAGGAATGCTGTAAGAAGAAAAACAAACACAAGCAGATATAAATAATGATACAATCAGCCACTAGGAGAAGTGAAAGTATCCATGGCACCATTGGATTGAAGATGAATAAAGTTCTTAAGTTCTCCAGGATCTTGAAAGGTGTCCATGTTCTATTTTGGTGGGTGACCTTGAAAATACATGGATGAAACAAGCCATATCTAGCTCCAAGAGAAAGCAAAGGTGCGCGAAGATTCAGAAACTCTTTTCTTCTGGATGCGGTGGCATTGGAAACATCTTGAGAGAGGAACACTCTCTGGCCCTTCCAGGAGACTTGACGTTTGGATCTAGCTTCAGAAAGGACTGAAAGGAGATCCATGAATTTTAAAAAAAGAATAATAACTCCCCGTGGTTTTGGTGAATCAGATGAACGTGGACCAAGTCTATGGGCTCTCTGGATACTAAGAGAGGTAGTGGGAGGCATGTCCAGCAGTTTCGGAATAAAAGAGGCGAAAAATTTACAGGGTCATTGCCTTCCAAAGATTCTGGTAGGTCATAAATGCGAAGGTTATTCCTTCTTTTCCTATTTTCTAAATCTTCAGTATGTTGCTGGAGGGCAAGGACCGACTTTTCCAAAGAAGAGATGCACTGAGAATTGTTTTTTACTTCCGAAACTTGTTGTTCTATAGATGTAATCCTAGCATCCATAGCCGACCATTTGTCTTTCAAAAGTTGCATGTCCTTGTTAGTTTCCTCAACAAAGGGGCGCAAAAGCGCGTATCTCCTCTAAAAGTAACTCCATAGAAATAGGAGAGGATGGCTTATCTGGAGATGGAGGGTCATTTTTCAGACATTGAGACAAAGCATTAGGAGGAGAAGATTTATTTGATGTTGATTGTGTTGAGGAAGAACGTTTAGGAGCTAGTCCAGCCATTTGATCCACAACTGTAGAGATACTGGAGGCTGAGGTGGGCGTCTCTTGAAGAGTCTTAGAAGAGACAAAAACTAACTTTGGTTTGCGCAGTTTGCCCATATAAAGAAAATGACTGCTAGTTGTGAGGTAAAATAGGAGACCTTAACAACTAAAGGGAGGGCAATGTTGAAAAAGAGCAAGCAGGCGCATGGGGAGAAGCGACGTGGTGCACATGAAGCGAGTGAGCAGAAACTGCGTTGAAACACAGCCCCCCAATAGTGGTGGCAGTAATGGGAAAAAAAATCCTTGAGGCTGGGTGCAAATTTAGAAAAAAAGTAGGTATGGCTCAGGAGACAATTATGAAATAATGGTTCAGAAAAATACTGCGTGGCAATGTATTACGTTATAAATGGATTCATGTAGGAATGAAGTCATGAGAAAGGCATTGGAAAAACGTATTCCAGAGGAATCCTGTTGAAAAACGTAGTATGTAGCAATACAAATGGTTAAATAGAAAGGCATATATCCAAATGGATTAAGCATCATGACATTGAAGTAAAAAGGCGACATGGATGAGAAGCATTCCTCATTTCCACAGTAAGCCACAAATATCTTAATCAACTAGTCTCCTGTGATGCATTGTGAAAAACAGGTATAGTAGAGCCTCAAAATAGAGAAATTGATGCAAAGTTAATAATTACACTCTCCAGTTATGTGGCAGGAGGTGTAAAAAGCAAGAGAGTAGTGACAGAAGTCACAGGGGGAGCCAACCAGCAGAAGCGAATTGTCTTGACGAGATGCGCAGCTCCGTGAGGAGAATTTGTGTGTTCAAAATGACGGCCGCAGTAGGCTCCGAGATGAGAAGGCGCCGACAGCTGACACAACGATGGCAGAGACTGTCCAAAAGGAGCGCATTAGACACAGCTCACATTCCGATTCAGTTAGGCGGCATGCACACCCAGGAAGACGCAGTGGGACCGCAGCAAAGGCTCTGAAGGCAGGTCCGGCGCGGCAGAGAAACACCCCTAGGCGGCCATCTTGCATGGCACCGTAGCCACGCCCCCCTCTTCAATGCAGATTGATGTATATATAATACATATTTCAAAAACAAAACAAACCACATTCACTGGATGATGTCATCAGTGATGTCATTTGAGATGTCATCAGTAATGTCATCAGTGATGTCACTGACCATGTCATGAATGATGTAATATGTGACATCATCACCAGTGGATTGTGGGCGAGAGAGTTAGAGTTAGTACAACTAACTATAACAGGGGAATTTCAATGGTTTGGTATGAGTGAAATGTCCAGCTAACTATAACACCCCTGAAACCTATGTTTTTTTCAATGAATATATATATATATATGATTGCCAAAGAATGTGACACATTCTATGCATTTCTCATGTGACACATTTCATGCATTTTTCATTTGAATAAGGGCTTGTATTAGATGCAGTTGTGTTGTGCCTTACTCCTTAGTATTTTCATCTAAAGCTTTGCATTGTATTAAAGTGAAGAAGAACAGAGTAAACTCAACAAATTTCTCAAGGTCACAGCAAGAAACACCAGAACGTCCTGAGAGCAGCCAATGGAAACATTGGGAAGGGCGTAAGTGCATTATTTTTCCTCTCTCTTCACACAACACAAGTTTCCTGCTATCTGCATTGACGTTCCCATTTTTTCTATTATTAAATACCTTTCATCAATTGAGTTTTCATTGTCTTCTTATAACTAGTCCTTTGACAGTTTCTGACCCTTTTCTTTGGGTACTGCTTGAAATGGAAATCCATACGTGCAGGCGCTGTCTCAGAGTACCTCTCTGCCTCTGGGAGATGTTGGTACTCTCCCATTAAAAGCACCGCGCCCCTCAGAGAAGTGCATGTTTCCCCCTTTCAAATTAAAAAAGTGCCACTTGGCACCTGAGAGTACCTCCCAACTTAAAAAGCTTTCTTTGGGTAAGCTGTTTTTTGAAGGATGCATAAATATTTTTAAAGTCCCCAATGGTTGTTTCTTTCATCAGAGAAGATTCAGGCAATGCTTCCCCGAACAGAACATATTATTGAGAGAGAGGTGGGATGTACTTGCCAAAGAAAACTAATTAAAAAACTGGAAGCCATTTTCCACAGGTGCCTCTTGGAGCAGGCAGTATGGGAGTCAGAAGAAGAAAGCCAGTGAGAAGCTTTGGGTGTCAAAAAGAGCCACACCGCTTCTGTTCTTACTTTCTTTGTTCTGCTGATAAACCAGAGAGATGTTAATAGTAATATCTGTGCCTCATTTCAGGAAGGAAGAAGAATGGAAAGGGGCGACCACTCGGTCCCCCCGAACGTATGGCAGAGTGCCTCGATCCCCCCGGGAAGCCATTTTGGGCGGGAGGCGCGTCTCGGCTGGTATGCCCGAAGCGGCGTAGCTGGGGCGCGCCCTTTCCCGCCCTAGAGTGGGCTGGCCTAGACACTGACGCAGCCAGCCACGCCCTCGGGGCAGGCAGGGGCGGGTGTACGCCCGCCCCGAAGACGGATAAAAAGGGACGCAAGACCAGAAGACATCCTCTTGTTCTTGTGCTCTGAAGCTGCACCTCCTCGCTGCACGTGAGCTCGGGACAGAACGAAGAGCCAATTTTGAGCGTTTTGATCTTTCCTTTTGTCTTCCAGATACTTCGTTGGAAAGATGCCCAAGAAAGGCGCGAAGAGAATGACGACCGACCAGATGGTTCGAGTCCTCATGAAGGAGATGTCCGAAATAAAGAAGCGGTTGGCGGGGCGAGACGGGGAGGAGGGATCGGGGCGTCCATCGGCTGGAGGGAAGCCAAAGAGGCCAAGAAGGGGGCCAGCCGGGGGAGACGTCCCGGTTCCCTGTGCCCCGCTCGAAGCGCCAGCCCCGGTACCGGTGGAAGGGAATCCGATTCCCGTCGTAGTCACCCCGACATCCACTGAGGATATGCCTCCCGAGTTGGCGGCACAGCTAGCAGCGTGGTTGGGCGACAGTAGCGAGGGCGCCACGGCTGCCGAAGCGCAAGCACTGATGAAACAGTTGCGCGAGAAACGTGATGCAGCCAAGGTGCCCGCGCCGGCTGCAGTGATAGACAAGCCACGAGTGGCGGAAGCAGCGTCCAGTGCAGGTAAGCGGCCATTGCCGATCGCGAGGGATGAGTCAACACCCTCTCGTAGAGAAAAATTGGGGCAACATGTTCCTTTGGCAATAAAGGAAAAGATTTGGGCGGGGGAATATGTAAACATTTTCTCCTTGCTTGTTGATCATTATGAGGTTGAAACTGTTAAGGGTCAAAAGGATCTGATGCATCCAAGTGTTTGGCGCGCAAAAATGGCCGCCTTTAAAGTGAATGAGAATATTGGCAACTGGGGCAATGCATGGGGAATTTTTACGTCGATTCTGGGGGAACGTAGGCCTGAATTGCTCCCTGAGTTTCCAGTCTATCAGTCACGAATTATGGGGTACTCGACATCGCACCAAGGTAACCATTGGTTCTGTTATGATAACCTTTTCAGGAAGGCGATGGAGCATAACAAAAGTTTAACCTGGGACTGTTATGATTCTTTGACATGGGATAAAATGAAAGAGTCAGGGATGTTGAAAATGCCGTTGGTGGGGGGCACTGTTGGTGAGTCCTCCAGCCAATATGGGGGGACGCCCTTTCGGTCAGGTACGGGTACCGACGATTATTCGAGACCTGCCGGCAATACGGGGAAGAGGGGTTTCTGTTTCAATTTCAACAAAGGTAAATGTACTAGGCCCTCGGGATCGTGTAAGTTCAAGCACGAATGTAGTGGTTGTGGGGCACCCCATCCTGAGTCCTCGTGCAGAGCCAGAACGGGTGAGAATGGGGGTAGAGGAGGCGCCAAACAGGTCTAATGTAATCCGAGGGGCGCCTTTACCAACCCCGATTGATACCTTGGCGATGATTCCCTGGCTCAGTGAATACCCAGATCGTACTACTGCTGGGGTGCTGCGGAACGGTTTTTCATATGGTTTCCGCATCCCGGTGGGGGACTTTCAGGGTGTCGGGACGTGCAAAAATCAACTTTCCGTCTTGCAGCATACGACCGTAGTGCAGGATAAGATCCGGAAAGAGGTTATCCGAGGTCGGGTCGCCGGCCCGTTTAGTGTACCCCCGGTACAGAATTTTGTCTGTTCTCCTTTAGGGGTGGTCCCCAAGAAGGACCCAGGTGAGTTTCGATTGATCCACAATTTATCAGCTCCTCATGGTCTTTCTGTGAACGATGCAATTGATCCAGAGGTATGTTCGGTGCGGTACGCATCATTCGATGAGGCCGTAGCCATTTTGAATCGCCTGGGGCCCGGGACGCTGATGGCGAAATCAGATATCGAGTCAGCGTTCCGATTGCTCCCGGTACACCCGGACGACCAGCGTCTTCTGGGATTCATGTTTCAAGGTTCGTATTACATGGATAGGTGTATGCCGATGGGGTGCTCTATATCTTGTGCATATTTCGAGAAATTCAGTAGTTTTCTACAATGGGTCTTCACGAAGGACACGGGTTTCCGAAATGTAATGCATTACCTTGATGACTTTCTGTTCCTTGGGGCCGCTGGGGATGACGAATGTGGCCGGGCCTTGACTGAATTTTGTGTGTTAATGGATCAATTTGGCGTGCCATTGGCACCAGGTAAAACTGTGGGTCCCACGACTTGCCTCGAGTTTCTGGGGATCGAGTTGGACTCTAGTGAGGGTTGTTTTCGTTTACCAGCTGCCAAAGTGTCGAAATTCAGGGCAGCCCTGCAAATGTGTATAAATGCATCTAAAGTTACGCTGCATCAATTGCAGCAATTGGTGGGGAGGTTGAATTTTGCCCTGAGGGTGATCCCAATGGCCCGCCCCTTTCTCCCGTTCAATTGCCCAGGCGATGGTTGGCCTAAAGGAGGGTCATCATCGCACGAGACTATCGGCTGAGGTCCGCCAGGACATGCGTATTTGGTTAGCATTTCTGGCGGACTTCAATGGTCGAGTCGTCTGGAACAAACCAGCCATGTCCTCTGAAGAGCTTGGTCTATGGACAGATTCAGCGGGAAGCATGGGCTTTGGCGCCATCTTCGGCACAAAATGGTCGGCACAAAGGTGGCCAACATGGTGGTATGAAGAGGGGCTGACGAGTAATATTGCTTTCCTTGAACTGTTTCCCATTTTGGTGGCCCTCAGAACCTGGCCCGATGGGTTCAAAGATCATTCTGTCATATTTTGGTCTGACAATATGACCGTTGTAGAATGCATCAATAGTCAGGCAGCACGTTGTAAAATGATTTTAAGGCTGCTCAAAGAAATTGTCTTACTGTGTATGCAACTGAACGTGGTATTCAGAGCAAAACATGTCCCAGGGGTGATGAATCAGGCGGCTGATGCACTGTCTCGTTTTCAAATGCAGGCTTTCTCGGGTTTCCTTCCCTCAGCGGACCCAGAGCCGGCACCCTTTCCCGAAGCTCTCTGGTCTCTCGGTGCCCCGAACTTCGTCACCTCGTGGGAGAGAGTCTAGCACCAAGGACGAGGAAGGCATATGAAGGGGCGTTTCGGGCCTATTTAGCCTTTTTGGGGACTGAGAGAGAGGGGCTTTGGGGGCATGAGGATTGGGTAGTACATTTTCTGATGTCCTTGCGTAGGGCTGGGAAGTCGGTGGCTACAGCCCAGAGGCATCGTGCTGCCATTTCCTTTGTTGCCAGGGCTCATAATATCCAGGACCCGACAGCGTCTTTTGTGGTACAGAAAGCGCTGCGTGGGTGGCAACGCCTTGAGGGTCGCAGAGTAGATGAGAGGCGCCCGATAGGTCTGGATAGGTTGTCCCAGTTACTGGCCACACTCCCCGCCACATGCTCGTCTCAGTACGAGGCCTTTTTGTTCCGAGCTGCTTTTACGCTTGCATTTCACGGGGCGATGAGGATAAGTGAGCTGGTGGCAAGGAGCAAACGGGATGTGGTGGGGGGTTTGTGCCGGGAACACGTTCAGATCAGGGGTGAGACGATGACTGTATCCGTTGTCAGGTCCAAGACCGATCAAGGTGGGATAGGTGACTGCATAGTCATTCGCAGGATTCCATGGTCCTTCATGTGTCCGGTAAAGTGTTTAGAAGACTACCTAGCACGAAGGGTGGCATCATGGGGAGGGACATTGTTGAGACACGCGGACGCCACCCCACTGACGAAATTTCAGTTTCAGCGGGTGCTTGCGATGTCAATTACCGCAGCGGGCTTGGACCCGGGCGAGTTTGGGACCCATTCCTTTCGGATAGGGGCTGCCACTGAAGCTACAGCTAGGGGTCTTAATGTGGAACAAGTAAAACGAGTGGGGCGTTGGTCCTCCAATTGTTATAAGAGATATGTGCGGTTGCACATGTTGTGAAGCTGTAATAATGTACTCACGCTTCTTGTCTTTTGTTTGGTTTTCAGTTGCGCAAGCCTACGAGGCGGGGCGGACTATGCAGTCGACCCAACACCAGGCCAGCGGTCAGACCTCACCGGCTGTGAGAAAAGAGGTGTGGGTCGTGGGCCACTCATACGTGAGGCGTGCCGCAGACGTATTCGAAGCAGGTGACATGATTCACGTAGCTGGGGAATACGGGTACAGGGTGTCCTTCTACGGAAGGGGCGGTCTCTGTATTGACCAGTTTCAGGCATTCTTTGAGGGTTTGTTAGGGCGGACGAGGTCACCGCCGTCTATAGTCATAGTACATTTAGGGGGCAATGATTTGGTCACCTCCGGTAGACGACTTCTCCTAGAGGCAA
Organism: Lissotriton vulgaris; assembly: GCF_964263255.1. NCBI lineage: Eukaryota > Metazoa > Chordata > Amphibia > Caudata > Salamandridae > Lissotriton > Lissotriton vulgaris. The sequence goes on along the minus strand of NC_141689.1, from coordinate 1,580,443,042 downwards.
TGCTTTCCACTGTAAGTTGGTTGGCGAGGAAAGTTCCGGGGTGCATAATTGCATGGTCTCATATGATCCCACGAAAAGTGTGGCGGGGGGCTGTTTCGATTCCTGCTTTGAACCATTCTGTTAGAAAACTTAATAACAAAGTGAGTAGGTTGTTCCGTTCCAAGACATTGCATTCTATCTCGCATGGTTGTATTAATGATGACAGTATGTATTTAGGGGATGGTGTGCATTTGTCTCGGGTGGGAAATGAGTTACTCATAGGAGACTTCTTAGCATGGTTAAAAACCTTGAAACATGACCTTTAGGTAGGAGTTGTGGGGGGTCCGGATAGCCGGTCAACTATCCGGCCTGTGGCGGTAAGGTCATGATCGGTGAGCACTAATTAGTAGATCCCTATGAGTGGGCGTCACCCAACACGGATGGGAGCGCTCGGGAGAGGTGGCCATTGGCCCCTCAATGGGGAGGCGGTCCCTTCTAAGGATGGGTCGCCGGAAGTAAAGGAAAGGCGGTCAAGGCCCCTTCCTTTGTAGGAGGGGTTACAGCCCCCTCCTGGGGAATTTCCCGGGGCCAGTGACATCTGCGACGGCAGATGCGGTAAGTTGTGTGGGGTTGGGATAAGGTCTACGATACCTTCTAGATACCTCACACGAGTATTCGAACGACCTTTAACTGGCGTCGAGTTTTTAGGTGCCCCCGTCAAGTCAAGGGAAATTGGTAGTAGTTGCACTTGAGGTACGCCTCCGTGCTGTCGCCCCTCCCAAGTGGGAGGGGTAAGTCTGGTTAGGGATCTTGACACCGGTTATGACCTTGCCGTTGGCCCTTAAACGTTAGGATGTACAATTTCAATATGTCAAGAAAATGTTTTGTAGGATGCTAGTTCGGCTAGGAGAACCTCTGTATTAGAGAATCTGTTAAGGTTAGCCAAACATCGCAATGTGGTAATGAAATTGTACATAACATGAAACGTTTAATGTTTTTAATTTTGTTTTAATAAATACGGCCGGGATGGTCACTCCATCCCACTTCCAAAAACTTCAAGAACTGTTTCCAGTTTCCCTCCTTTTGGGGATTGTGTTGAGAGGGGGTGGCGGGTATCTCGGCCATATGGAAAGGGGCGACCACTCGGTCCCCCCGAACGTATGGCAGAGTGCCTCGATCCCCCCGGGAAGCCATTTTGGGCGGGAGGCGCGTCTCGGCTGGTATGCCCGAAGCGGCGTAGCTGGGGCGCGCCCTTTCCCGCCCTAGAGTGGGCTGGCCTAGACACTGACGCAGCCAGCCACGCCCTCGGGGCAGGCAGGGGCGGGTGTACGCCCGCCCCGAAGACGGATAAAAAGGGACGCAAGACCAGAAGACATCCTCTTGTTCTTGTGCTCTGAAGCTGCACCTCCTCGCTGCACGTGAGCTCGGGACAGAACGAAGAGCCAATTTTGACCCACCCACCAGCCCCTGAAGACAGCCAGTTGTTTGTAATAAAGTTGATTAATTCTGCTTCTCTTTCGTTTGCAGGTTGTAGTGTCATGTTGATGTTGAGTATAATAAAGAATGGTCTGTTTTGAGTACGTTTTGCCATTAAAATGATTCAGATATAGTGTTGATTTTTTAAGCATGCTCTTTCGGGCATAGTGGCCAATGTATTCTTAGGTTTAGTTAGCACTGTCGTATTTATTTTGGTAGGCGGTAAGGTCATGATCGGTGAGCACTAATTAGTAGATCCCTATGAGTGGGCGTCACCCAACACGGATGGGAGCGCTCGGGAGAGGTGGCCATTGGCCCCTCAATGGGGAGGCGGTCCCTTCTAAGGATGGGTCGCCGGAAGTAAAGGAAAGGCGGTCAAGGCCCCTTCCTTTGTAGGAGGGGTTACAGCCCCCTCCTGGGGAATTTCCCGGGGCCAGTGACATCTGCGACGGCAGATGCGGTAAGTTGTGTGGGGTTGGGATAAGGTCTACGATACCTTCTAGATACCTCACACGAGTATTCGAACGACCTTTAACTGGCGTCGAGTTTTTAGGTGCCCCCGTCAAGTCAAGGGAAATTGGTAGTAGTTGCACTTGAGGTACGCCTCCGTGCTGTCGCCCCTCCCAAGTGGGAGGGGTAAGTCTGGTTAGGGATCTTGACACCGGTTATGACCTTGCCGTTGGCCCTTAAACGTTAGGATGTACAATTTCAATATGTCAAGAAAATGTTTTGTAGGATGCTAGTTCGGCTAGGAGAACCTCTGTATTAGAGAATCTGTTAAGGTTAGCCAAACATCGCAATGTGGTAATGAAATTGTACATAACATGAAACGTTTAATGTTTTTAATTTTGTTTTAATAAATACGGCCGGGATGGTCACTCCATCCCACTTCCAAAAACTTCAAGAACTGTTTCCAGTTTCCCTCCTTTTGGGGATTGTGTTGAGAGGGGGTGGCGGGTATCTCGGCCATATAAAGATTGTGTGCCAGTAATCCTCTATGGCTTAATGATTTCTCTTTCATCTGTTGGGTTTCTGCTCCAGTATCCTTTGCTCCAAGTGAGGCAGTGGAATGCAAATGACTGTTACAGGCAGACTGCAGACATTTCAATCTAGCCTGATGCTGCATTGCAGGTTTTTAACCAGAAATAGAGTTGCACAAAATGTTGAAGGAGGGCGAGTTGAAAATAAGATACAACAATAGTATAATTTCTGGCCAGGTTCTTGCAGATCTCAAGGAAATAAATTCATGTTTCCTTCAGACGAGAATATTTCGCAATTGATTTTTCCTTCAACCGGAATGCAGATTACTATCTTTACAGGAAATCGACCGTGTACCTCTTTCCTGAAGCCAAAAGCTAGAAAATGAACAAACGCGTCGACAAAATGGAAAATAGAATAGTTCATCGCTTGAAGTAATGGCGAGCGAGCCCGCCCCCATCTGGTGGAAATCCGGCAACACAAGAGGAGAGCTAGTCCAAGGTTGTTTTTAATCTGAGATTTCGCCATGAACCTTCTGCCATGCCTTTCTTGCTCATTTTGTATTTCTTTGCACTTCGCATTGACTGGGAAGGCAGGCAAGTAATCAATTTCCTGACGAGGAAGATAGCTTCCTGTAAAACGAAAAGTGGAGGCGGTCATGTTTCATGCCTGGAGGTTGGGTGTGCATTAACCATGTAGGTGCCGGAGAGCACGGCATGAAACCTGAGGAGATGGACTTTCAGCGCAGCCCGGTCATATGCCAGCATAGGGGCTCAGGTTGTTTATAGAAAAATGTTATATTGGTCGTTGACATTTAATATAGCAAGCAAACACCTTCACAGTAAACAATTAAGGCGTAAATACCATAAAAGAAAAGGAATTTAGCAGATCTGATTTTTGTGGCCTGAGGATCATGGGCAGCAGGTACATTAAGCTGCCTCCGTTAAGAAACTAGGTGAAGGCCATGAATTCACGTTTTTCAACTCTTCATCGACGGATGTGCCTTAGGAATAGGACACTTGGCTTTTTGAGAGTTTATGTCTTTGGGTGGTTTCTGAATGAAGTGTTTTATTGGAAGTGTGATCATTCTCTGAACTTTAAACTCATGACAAATTATACTATATAATGTTTTCGGAACCTGGCAAGCCAGACTTTAGGAACAACTTTGAATTTTCTTAGATATTTTCTGCTAATTCAAGTATAGGTGATACCAAACAATTCTCAATTATATGTTAAACTTTCCAAAACAATGTGACACAAAAATTGCCAAAATGTCTTGGATGGGGTCCCGAAGTTCTTAAGATGACACTAGGTGGAGAGAGATAGACGTAAGCAGGGAGGAGGACCGAGGTTTGGACCACAAAAGTCACCAAATGAACCTATTGTACTTAACATTTTGCTAGCTTGCCACAAAAGCAGTCAGGCTAAACTTAGCGGCAGATGTATCAAGATTCCATTTTGCGATTTCTAAATAGCAATTTTTAAGGAATCGCTATTTAGAAATCGCAAAATGGGATGTATAAAAAATTGCTATTTTTTAGTGATTTCTCAATCTTCCTTATTTGCGAATTCGCATTTTGCGAATTCGCAATTAAGGAATAATTTCCCATTCATTCCTATGGGCATAGGAATGATTGTGAAATTAATCTCAATTTGCGATTCGAAATTTGCTAATCGCAAATTGAGAATAATTTCAAGGGTGCAGGGGTGTCTCAAGGACACCCTGCTGCACCCCTGAAATGTACATGTGTGTGCATATGGCACACATACATGCCCTATGGGCATGTGTGTGCGTCACATGCCACCTTAAAAAATGCCAAATTGTGCATTTTTAAAAGAATTCGCAAATTAACTTCAACTACAAGTTGGTGTTAATTTGCGATTTCTTAACCAAAATTTACAATTGAAAAATGCTACATACATAGCATTTAAGGGATCGCAAAAATGCGATTCCTTAAATGCTATGGCAAAATAAGGAATCGCAAATTTTTGAGATTCCTTAATTTGCGAATTTTTGATGCATGCCAAAACATGCAAATAGACGGTTTGCGATTCGCAAGGGGCTTGATACATCTAGGCCTTAGAGGAAAATTGTAAAGTTTTTATGCAGCACTCAAACAGCAATACAGTGAAAACAAAACACAAGAAAAAAACCAAACTAATTTAGAAAAATAGAGAAAATTGTACTAAATTAAATGAGGGGCGTGGCCAAGAAAATGAAGATGGCAGCTGCAGCATCCTGAGCTACGTGCTAGGCCCCACTATCATCCAACATCATCCATGCACAGCAGCACTGAACACGGCTGAGAAAAGGGCACAGATGACCGCCCAATTCCGCTAGGATGCCTTTTGTGTTGCTATGGGGACCCAAGAGGTACCTGTCCCTCATTGTTTGCGCTGTATCGGAGGTTAAGCGGCAGGCCAGAAATCGGCATACCTGATGATGATGATGGGGCGCTTTTGGCGGGAGAACAGCTTGGCCATGTAGAGGTGGCCTCTTGGGGCCCTCTAGACATGAAGATCTGTGGTGGTGGTTGAAGGGACTTGCCAGCCAGGATTCTGTTTGGTGGCAGCGCCTCCTTGTTCTACAGGGTCCATGGATGGCATACAAGCTGGGCCTGGCTGGTCATTGTGAGGAAATGGGGTGCCCACAGCGGCTTACTAGACTGTGCACTCGAGGACCAGGAAGCGACCTGCTTAATCTTGCCCCAGACTCTGTGTGGTGGCAGTGCTTGGGGCAGACCGACCGGAGAGTTGTCTGCAAACCGGCCCTCTCTTAGGCCCTCTCTTCTTCCTGACTGGGGTTCTGGACTGGCCCTTAAACTTCCATCTGCTGTCTGCATTGCTCCCGCTAGAGGGGTGACCATGCCCAACTGTCATCTGGACACTAAGGTGGACCATCAGTCCTGATTCCATGGGGTCTGGGCCCTCCCGCCTCCTCGCTGCCTGATATTGTGTTGGGGCAGGGGCGCAGACCCCCACTGTGCAAAGAACCTGGGTGTACTGTCCCCCTCAGGGGCCCTAAAGGGGAGGAGGCGCTGCGCCTGTAGGTATTTTCCCTGAGTGGCACTGCTGGTGGTCTCTGGTGGTCTGGTAGTGGCTGTGGGGGGCGCGCCTGCACTCTGCTGGCTGGCTTCGACCTTCCCCATCGCAAAGGGACCCAGGAGACAGCTCTGTGAGCAGCTTTTTATTACCTTGCCTCGTCTGTGGTCACCTGTCCTTGGCTTGGACTTGTTTGGTCCCTCTTCCCCTTCAATAGGATGCTACTGAAGGCTTTCATTAACGTACCGCCATGGGCAAGGACAGCAGGCGGTTGCATTTCACGTGGAGGAGGATCAATAAATTCACCAGGACAGCTTCACATTCGGGAAAGGAGTCGTCTGACATTGACGCCCGGCAGACGTCACAGCCTCTGGACCAAAAAAACTCAGTCCTGCAGGATATTACAGACTCTAGATCATCCTTGGAGTCTAAAGTCGATGAGCTCTGCATATACCTCAATCTACTCCTTCAAGCTTTACACCATACTGCTGATAGGGTGACAGAGATGGATGGTTGCATCTTGATAGTGGAGGACACCATCCAGGGCTTCCAGTCCGAAATTGCGAATCTCCAGGGCGTGGTCTGCCAGTTGAAGGCCTGCGTAGAGGAAAACAAAGGTAGCCAAGGCACAATAACATCTGAATAATTAGCATCCTTGAGGGGTTAGAGGAGATGAGCCATATGCAATTCATATGACAGTGTTTGAAATACTGGGTCCCTCCGGGGAGGCCTGCATGTGCTTCTGGGTGGAATGCGCCCACAGATCCTTAGTCTTGAGACAACCCCCTGAAGTGCCACAGTGGCCCTTCATTGCCTGTATCTTCGACCTTTCTGTCAGGGGCACTATCCTGAGAGCTTGTTAGAAACTGGGTACTTTGATGTATGGCTAGTCAAAATTATGATCTTTTCTGACTACACAGTGAAAGTCAAACAGCAACGACGCTCCTTTCTAGATGTGAAGCAAAAACTGTGAGCCGTGCAAATCGAATACATGTTGTTCATTCCCGCCCACCTCAGTGTCATCTAGGTGACAAGACTTTCTTTTCTGACAATGCAGAGAATGCCTGGGACTGGGCTGAGGAGCACCCTGATTTTGGAAGATACACATCCCTGTGAGGCAATATCACAACCACTGGTAGCAATCCTAAGCTTTGGTCCTCTTTACCGTGGAGGTCTTGCAGGAATAGACAGTGACATTATTCTGAGGAGGTGTGAAGCAACAAACCCAAATTCCAGCGTCCATCATCTTTGGACAATCAACTGATTGACTCTTGGCCCACCTCATCTCAACAGTAACGTGGCCACACCTTTGGCTCCAGTAAACATTGTTTGTTGTGCTTTTTTTCCCTAATGTTAGGTGGGGCACCTATTACTGTGTGAGGCCCCCCCTGGGTTTTTTTGTTAGGAGGAATTGGGGTTATGAGGCGGGTGGGAGGGAAGTTGGAGCAAGGGGTCAAAGATGTTGTGTGCTTGCCCTGTTGGGAATGGTCCCTAGTTTACACTTCAACAGATGCTTCCAGTTTTAGAAGTATAGGGAAGGTGGGTTGGTGGGGTACACCTTTCAGAATGAAGGGTTAATGGCAAGATGATTTCTCACAACATGTTCCCTGATGAAGCTCCATGGACTATATACACAACACTCTGACACTTGTCGACACGTTCCTCCTGATGCTTGATCAACACAAGGTTGAGGCTAGAGGGTCTGTAAGATTCCTAACATGGAATATAAACTGCTTTCTCAACAAGATTAAAAGAGGAGCAGTCCAGAAGGCTTACCCGTCGTACTAACCCTGACATAGTATTTGTTTACTAAACTGATTTGCTAAGCACCTAGTATCCCTTCCAGGTTAGGTGAGGGTTTTAGCAGCTGTTTCACATGGGTTTCACACAGGGTGGTCATTCTTATCCATAGATACCTCCCATTTCATTTCCTTTAAATATGGCATGGCAAGTTGGGCAGGTTTATAGCAATTCCCGGCCTCCTGAGGAACAAACAGTTGTCCCTGATAAGTGTCTGAGCCTCTCGTTCTCCTTAAAGTTTCTTGGGATTTCGAGTGACCTCTGCCTGCAGCTCCCCAGTAGCACCTAGGTGCTAGTGGGAGATCTGATATGGGTCACTGATGTGCTGCAGGATACATCCTCCCCCAATTCGGGGAGACATACCTTCCTAGAACGCATGGGCATTGTAGGTGTCTCCTCCACCCCTATGTGAGTGGCTACATGTTGTTCTCTGTGGCCCATCGGGTCCTTTGATGACTTGATTACCTCTTAATGCCCAGTGTATAGGCACACACAGTACGGGAGGCCTGCACCCATGCCCGCAGCCTGTCAGACCACTCCCCTGTGGAGCTTACAACATGGATGGGGCCTCAGCCAATCTCACCACTATGCCACATCAGCACATGAACACTCAATGACGCAATAAGTAGGGACCACATTTTGACAACCATTGAAAGCTACATGTCCATTAACAGCGGATCTGTCACCTCACCAGGGACACTGTGGGAGGCAATCAAGATCACCTTGCAGGGTGACATAATTAGTCATTTGACTGGGTTGAAAAGGAGGAAGCAGAGGGAAATTGCAGATCTGAAGACACTGATCCAGAAACTGGAAGTCTCCTCCGAGACCTCCTTAATTCGTAATCTGTCCTACATCAAACTCTAGTGAATGAGGCCCGCAAAGCATGGCTTGTTACGTAGAGCTGCATGTTTCAATGAGGTGACTAAACCAGCAAAACCCTGCACTGGATTGGCTCCAACTATTTCAGGCATTGGAATATTGCCTACTTCCTGAACAAGTGGGGCACTATCTCCAGGGACCATGCCAAAGGGTGCCATTTTGCAACTTTTTACGTGGATCTATCTTCCCAACCTCAGTCACCTACGCACATGGACCTGGCCTCATTTGTGTCCTGTCTACTCACTAAGAGGCTGGCGGATGAAGAAAGGTCTTTTCTTGAGAGCCAGATTGCAGTTGAAGAGCTGGGGGACGCTCTGGCTCAATTCAACCAGGTAGAACCCTGGGTTCTAGTGGATTGTCTGTGTGGTTTTACAATGCTTCTCTCCAGATAGATTTTCAAAAGGCCTTTGACTCAGTGAACTGGGATTATTTGTTCTCGTTGCTTGTCAGAATGTATTTTGGACCCTGATATATTAGCTGCATCAAATTGCTCTACACAGCCTTAATAGTAATGATCAGAATGGGTTGCACTGTATTGCATGAATTTCTGACCCGGCACAGCCCTGTCCCACTTCTCTCTGCGCTGACCAGAGAGTCTCTGGTGGCATGGATTCAGATGGATGTGCGGGTCAAGGGTCTTGAGTGGGTACCGGACATTGCAGATAAAATCATGTTTTCTTGCGTTTTATGAGGACAATGTCCTACTACTCTTGGACAGCCCAGAGTGGTCGAGTCCCTGGGGTTTTCCAGACTTTGCCTGTGTTTGCTAAATACACTGGCTCAGAATCCACATGGTGAAATCCTGGAGTTACGTGACTGAAATCTCTGATGACCCCATGACATGGGGGGAAGCATTTAGGTTCTGACTAATGGATGCATCTACGGGGATATCCAGAGAGCACAGCAGCACCCCAATTGGACAGATTGCTTAGGATCGTTAGGTTTTGGTGCACATGCCGCCTCTCATTTATTGGTAGATCAGTGATCTTTAAGATGGTGGCTTTAAAAAGCTTTCTTTATCTGTGCCAGAACTTCCCATATCCTATCCCCACCTCCTTCTTTGACAGGATTAATTCTGTGCTGCAGGACTGTCTGAAGGATCATCAGACTCCACGGATTTCATTGAGAAAATGTTTCAGATATACATATGATGGGGAATTGCCACATAAGACATTGTTTCATAGTACAGGGCTTCCCATCTAGTCATCCTTAATTATTGCTGGTTCAACAGGATCGACGACCTGGCATATGCCTTTGAACAATGGGTGTTTCAGCTGGACTGGGACAGTTAAATGGGGCAGTAGCAGCTGTCTGTTATGTGGTGGAGCACCATATACATTTGTAAATTCACTTGCCTGTGACCCTTTGTACTTTTCACTGTTACTTTACAAATGCCAATAAAATGTTTTATTATAAAAAAGATATATATATATATATATATATATATATATATATATATATATATATATATATATATCGCGCTCGCACCTCCTCCACTTTGCCCAAAAGATGATGCTGCACTCACGGGGTCTTGTGGACAATGAGCAAAAGCTTACACAAGATGGTTGTCCTATGTAGCATTTAAATAGTTACAATAATGTTTCGCCGATCATAGGTGAACCAAAGGTGCTTGCGAGAATGAACAGGTACACTGTCCCTTCTCTGTTTCTGAAATATATGTGGCCAATCTTTGCGAAATCACAAAGTGAACACGTGTTAGACAGCCTTTTTGGGGAGAATGGTAATTCAAAGAAAGGAAAAGTGCCGATACACGGCAGGATTGATTGTAAATATGATTTGTACAATTATGAAATGTGAGAGGTTATTGTTTATGTAAATAATGTATAATATTGTATACAAATAAGAAGGAGTTTTACCTTTCCAAAATGGCATCTAAACTAACGACAGACGCTTTAGTTCTTTCTTCATCGTTACTCCCGATTGAAAATGTTTTTAAACAGGTTTCACTCAGTGTGCAATGAACACCGAGGAAGGCGTCTTGCCGAAACGCATTTGTTTTGCCTGCAATAAAGAATCTCGAAAAGCATCCCTGTGAGTGCAGCATCTTTTTGGCAAGGTGGAGGAGGTGGGAGCGTGATATAAAGCGATCAGATCATGACCGCAAACTGCACCCGCCCAAGAGAGTGCTTCCGTTCTTTTTGGTCACAAGGAGCGTGAGAATATATATCGTGAAAAAGCAGAACTGACTGCGAAACGCGTCGAGAAAGCCATTGAATAAAATATCACGCTTTGCACTTCCAAGTGGCCCGGATCTCTTTTTCTTTACTGGAGAAGGTTTTGGTTGGATACATTGGGACTCGCTATCCCATCCGAGGCCCGCCTTTGGCAAGTGGCAGGGGTCTACAGCGACTTGTTTGGTTGGATATATATATATATATATATATATATATATATTTATATTTGTATATATATACATATATATATATATACACACAAAAAAATTGTGCCAAAATGACAAAAACCTAATAATCAGAACCGGAGTTATGAATTTTAAACATTTTGATTAAAAATAGCACAAAGAAATGCAAAACCTCAGTCCCAGTTATCTGGTCGCGCCATACTGGGTCAAAGTTCAGGCCAATCATTATTGGGTGCAAGTCGGATAGAGGGAACAGGTTCATCCTGATGGAAAATTTACGTTCTAATTTAGTCCAGTTTTCAAGCAATAAGCATTCAATGAGATTGTCGGCGGCTGGGCTGCAGGCTAGACCTGGAGAGGGGCTCGACAACAGCGCGTTGTTGAAGTCTCAGGCCTCAGACAGAACTTTGCATTACTGGGTGGTCATCATCCTCATGAAGAGTCAATATTTGAAACAATGCGCTGGAAACAAAGGGGGATTGTTGTTGAAAAGAAGAGCTCTGGGCAGTAAAGTTGGGGGTCTGTTTCTGGGAAGTCCGCAACTGTAGTCAAATGCAGGGCTGGACTCTGTGTGGCCTCAGTAAAGTCTGTTCATGTTCATGAGGAGACTGGGGATGGATCTTTGCATTGCAAAGAGTACAGCCACTCAGAATTTAACCTCAAGTCCAGTGCTTGCACTTTTAGGGTTTGGGGAATACACTATCACCAGCCAAGGATCCAGGAGTTGGGGGGTACCTCTTAGGGGTCAGGAAACAATCCAGAAGAGGCCATTGAGAAGAGTCCAAGCACAAACAACAAAACAACAGTTAAAGAGAGGGTCCAAGGGATATATGGTATAGAGACCCGCACCTGATTTAATCCCCAGCTACTGCTTAATTTATAACGCACAAAACACAGGGGGTCTACCAGCTAAATTCTAAAGCTACACTGTCACCGAGTCCACAGGATCTCGTAGTGTACATATCACCTAAAGAACAGCGTATTTAAGGAGAAAGAGAGAAAAGGGTGAACACTTAGGGGCCCATTAGGATGACAGGCGGACATTGTCCGCCCGTCATCCTACCGGTGATTGGGACCGCCCGCCATAAGGGCGGGGGTCCCGTGGGGGCTATTAGGATGTGCCCGCCACAGTGGCGGGCACATCCTGTAGTTGTAGCATTGTGGCGGGCGGTGCACTCTGCGGGCGGTGGGCGGGCATTTCTGTCAGGCGGATTGCCACCGCCACCATGGCGGTGGCGATCTGCCCGACATCATAATGGAGCCCTAAGTGCACAGAATAAACCGGCACATCATGGGTTATTCATACATGGCTGACCAATCCAAAGCAATTTGAAAAAGGTTTCCCATCAAATTGACTCAATGATCAGTCATATCATTTGGCCAAACCCGGGTGCATAATAGGCTGGTCCCCTGATCATTGGGACATCAAACACCGCACCTTATTGCTGTTTTAGGATTTGGTCCACCAAAAATACACAAACCGTCCATGATGACTGATCTTTTGATGGTAAAGGTAACAAGTGCAACAGAAAAAATTAGTGACTTAAAATAGGATGAAATGTCCTCCTTCTAACAACTTTATTTTGCGGACAAGACACGCCTCCTAATTAAAAAACCAGAACAGTGCGAGAGACAGTAACAAATATCTGCCTAGAAATGGGCCAACATGTTTCTGCCTTACGGGTATTAAATCCCTTGGCATTCATCAGGGCCTCTGCTCTTCTAATAGTTGCACTCCTAGTAGTGGAACAGAACAATCACCACCATCACCTTAGGAATAAAGTATAATAAAACTAGTTGAATACAGTACAACCTGTAACAACCATGGACATTACCCCTCCATATCACGTTAGCTACCGTGAATTCTGTGGAGGAAAATGTTACATCATTAATGCTGTGTTAGATGTGTCAGTCACATATGCAAAGTGTAACACCCAAATACAATTTTATATGAAAAAGTAAATGAATAGATTGCTCACCCTTACTGGTAGGGGAAAGGACCTCACCTCACCTGGACCATGCCCAGGTATATAAGAGGCCCCGCACTACAAAGACATAAGGAGGAAAACAGAAATGTAGCACAATAAAGCAACAGATTATGAGCTTTTAGTAATGCCCAAATATCATTCCTGTAAAAGAGTTTCCCTACATCTAGAGGCAAACATGTGAGGAAGGTCAACCCAAGACTAAATGGGCTAGACCTCAAAACAACTCAGAAAATTCACTCTGACACCAAACTGTTGGAGGTACAGAATGTCCTATGCCACCCAGTTTAGAACAACTTGCAAAAAGCGCCAAGGCTAACAACTTAGTATCTATATAGTATTCATACTATACATATTCTTGTTAACTCACCTTTCCGTCGGTACCTCAAGCTACCTTCTGAGGCTTGGGGGAGGCACTGACGTCTAGGTGATCTCCTATTTTATAGTCCTGTGGGGGTTTGTTAGACTAGTAACCCTCCGCTTAGTTAATCTATGCTGCCACCTAGCAATACTGTGTCAATATGTCTTAAATCCTCCCACTCCTTGTATTGTGAGAAAAGGAAGGGGGTATCAAAGAAGCAGCTTTTAAGTGTACTTAGAAAGTGTATTTTGATAAGGAAACCAAGCGCACTACTTTGCGCTCGAAAAACGCGAGATCCGGCGTTAAAAACTATTCAATGATGTAATCGCGGCCATTTTAGTAGTTCTAAAAGCTCTGTATTGTTACTACATCTGGCACCACACTCCGCTGGTCTTATAAGTGAGGCACAGGTTATTTGTAGAGTATCACAGTATCACAGAGTATCATGGACGGTTTGTGTATTTTTGGTGGACCAAATCCTAAAACAGCAATAAGGCGCGGTGTTTGATGTCCCAATGATCAGGGGGCCAGCCTATTATGCACCCGGGTTTGGCCAAATGATATGACTGATCATTGAGTCAATTTGATGGGAAACCTTTTTCAAATTGCTTTGGATTAGTCAGCCATGTATGAATAACCCATGATGTGCCGGTCTATTCTGTGCACTTAGTGTTCACCCTTTTCTCTCTTTCTCCTGAAATACGCTGTCTTTAGGTGATATGTACACTACGAGATCCTTTGGACTCGGTGGCAGTGCAGCTTTAGAATTTAGCTGGTAGACCCCTTGTGTTTTGTGCGTTATAAATTGAGAGTCCAAGCATGTCCAGATTGGTGCTATTCAGCTGAGTGAGTTGAAGGGAAGGCCTCCGTAAGTTGTTGGGTCCCTGTAGCTCAAAAAGATGGTCATCCAACTACCATTGTAGTCACTTCTGGGGACCTGGGTTCAAGGCAAGCAAGTGTAGCCTTCCTTCAAGCCGCATGCAGCTGGGCAGTCCTTCTTCTGAATCTCCATGGGTACAGGAGGTTTCTGATGAAAGCTTCTGAGGATGCCACTTTTATACCCAATGCCAGCCTTTGGACGGGTAACATGCCCTTTGTCTAATGCTAAACTGGTTCTGGTCAGTTCTTCCTTTCTCCCTTGGTCTGGCTCCAATCTGTCTAGGGTAAATAACGGCAGGCAGGCCCAAATGCGTGCTGCATTTGCCAGTGACAGGGAAGGCATCTTTCAGAAATCAGAACCGGCCTGATCAAAGACCTCAGGCTACAGTTGAAGCTCAGGAAGAGCTGCATACAACTCCCCAGGCCGTTCTGCTCAAGAGAGAAATACTCTTTTGTCCCCTGTCTGGAAGGAATACACATCACACCACAGGAAAACCATTAACAGTCAAGTGACCCTGAACACTGGCATAAAAAGACATTTGGTTTGACCACTAACTTTCTAAAAGTGCCATTTTCAGAATAGTAATTTAAAATCAGACTTTACCACTAAAAAGGATTTTATATTTCAATTTAAATGAGTTGCAGAAGTATTTCTCTATCTGCTCTCAAACTGAAATTATCGCTTCTTAAGTGTAATAAGGTAACCCAACGTTATTCTATTGAAGAAGTAACCTTAATGCAGTTAAAAATTAATTCGGGAGTTTTTTACTGCCAGAACATGTCAAACCTAAATTAACATGTCCTACTGTCCTGCTCCGACAGTTCCCAAACGCAGGGATGAGCCGTATTCACAAGAATGGTAACTAGAAATAATATCGAATCCAAAATATAGAATAGCCATAATATCGAAGTCAAAATAGAGAATGGAAAAAAAATCTAATGGACAGAATATAGTGGTGAAAAATATCGAATTAAAGGTAAGTCATAAAATATCGATTTTTAAAATATAGAAAGTCAAAATATCAAAGTATATAATATAGGTATTAAAATATATCGAATTTTTATTAATATCGATTTTTTTAAAGTGTTTTGTATGTTAGTATATGTGTAAAAAGTGTATATTATTTTTGTAATTCATTTTAAGTAATGAATTTTATGTTATTTAATGTTTGCCTAATTTAATTCTGTAGCGGGTTGTGGGTTTATAGGGAAATAGGGTGGGAAGTAATTTAATTATATTAGATTAAATATTATTTTTTAGAAATTACTACTTATTTTTAATTTAATTTTGAGTTTTAGTTCTGTAGCGGGTTGTGGGTTTATAGGGGAATAGGGTGGGAAGTAATTTATTTGTAATTTATTAAATATTTGTATTTATTTATTGATATTCATTTCGAATTAATTGTTAATTAATTTTTAATTGGTAAGTAATTTTCTTTAATTGATGAATTGATAATTATGTTAATTTTATTATTTATTTTCAGAAGTTGGTTGTGGATTTATAGGGGAATTGGGTGGGAAGTAATTTAATTGTAATTAATTAAATACTTTTTATTTATTTATTGGTATTGATTTTTTATTTATTGTTAATTGGTAATTAATTTGTATTAATTGGTATTAATTCATTAATTGATAATTACAATAGTTGTATTCATTTATTTTCTGTAGCGGATTGTGGGTTTATAGGGGAATAGGGTGGGAAGTAATTTAATTGTAATTAATTACATATTAAAATACTTTTTGTGTATTGATAATTAATTTACTGTTAATTATTAATTGGTATTAAATGTTATTATTAATTTTTTTTTGTTATTGAAAAAATAATTAGTTGTTAATAAATTTTGAATAGGTAATTCATTTTAATAATTAATTTGTATTTGTATTTCTAAATGATTAATTAGTACATAATATTAAATTGATAATAATGTTTAATACATTTTTTTTATTGGTATTGATATTTAATTTATTTTTATTAATATATTAAATCATTCCTTTCTTGACTGTTAAACTCACTAGAGTGGTAATAGTAATTTTTACCCCTACGCTATCCAACGCTTTCCCTACTGTTGCACTCTCTGGAGTGGGAATAGTAATTTTTACCCCTACGCTATCCAACGCTTTCTCTACTGTTGCACTCTCTGGAGTGGGAATAGTAATTTTTACTCCTATGCTATCCAACGCTTTCCCTACTGTTGCACTCTCTGGAGTGGGAATAGTAATTTTTACCCCTACGCTATCCAAAGCTTTCCCTACTGTTGCAATCTCTGGAGTGGGAATAGTAATTTTAACCCTCACGGTATCCAACGCTTTCCCTACTGTTGCACTCTCTGGAGTGGGAATAGTCATTTTTACCCTCCAGCTATCCAGCGCTTTCTTTACTGTTGCACTCACTGGAGTGGGAATAGTCATTTTTAACCTCCCGCTATCCAACGCTTTCCCTACTGTTGCACTCACTTGAGCGGGAATAGTAATTTCTAACCCTACGCTATCCAAAGCTTTCCCTACTGTTGCACTCACTAGAGTGGTAATAGTAATTTTTACCCCTACGCTATCCAACGCTTTCCCTACTGTTGCACTCTCTGGAGTGGGAATAGTAAATTTTAATCCTACGTTATCCAACACTTTCCCTACTGTTGCACTCTCTGGAGTGGGAATAGTCATTTTTACCCCTACCCTATCCAACGCTTTCCCTACTGTTGCAATCTCTGGAGTGGGAATAGTAATTTTAACGTTCCCTCTATCCAACGCTTTCCCTACTGTTGCACTCTCTGGAGTGGGAATAGTAATTTTTACGCTCCTGCTATCCAGTGCTTTCTTTACTGTTGCACTCACTGGAGTGGGAATAGTAATTTTCACCCTCCCACTATCCAACGCTTTCCCTACTGTTGCACTCAATAGAGTGGGAATAGTATGTTTTTACCCCTACGCTATCCAACGTTTTCCCTACTGTTGCACTCACTAGAGTGGTAATAGTAATTTTTACCCCTACGCTATCCAACGCTTTCCCTACTGTTGCACTCTCTGGAGTGGGAATAGTAAATTTTAATCCTACGTTATCCAACACTTTCCCTACTGTTGCACTCTCTGGAGTGGGAATAGTCATTTTTACCCCTACCCTATCCAACGCTTTCCCTACTGTTGCAATCTCTGGAGTGGGAATAGTAATTTTAACGTTCCCTCTATCCAACGCTTTCCCTACTGTTGCACTCTCTGGAGTGGGAATAGTAATTTTTACGCTCCTGCTATCCAGTGCTTTCTTTACTGTTGCACTCACTGGAGTGGGAATAGTAATTTTCACCCTCCCACTATCCAACGCTTTCCCTACTGTTGCACTCAATAGAGTGGGAATAGTATGTTTTTACCCCTACGCTATCCAACGTTTTCCCTACTGTTGCACTCACTGGAGTGGTAATAGTACAATTTACCCTCCCGCTATCCTACGGTAAAAATATTGTATATTTTTTATTAATATTACGTATATATATATATATATATATATATATATATATATATATATATATATATATATATATATATATATATATATATAGATATATATATATATATATATATATATATATATATATATATATATATATATATATATGTATTAAAAAATAAAATTGTATGTTTTTTATAGCTTAAATAATTATTTAATGATTTTAAGGTTATTTAAGTATTTTTAAGTATGTTTTAGTTAATTATATTTATTATTTCATTAATTTTAACTTACTTTTAAGACATTTTAAAAAATCAATATTTTGACTAACTATTTTTTACAACGATATTTTTGATTCGATATTTTTGTACTTACCTGTTTTTAGATGGGAACTTGATATTTTTGCATTCTATATTTTTTCATCAATATTTTGGTAATTCTATATTTTTGTATTCAATATTATGTCAGTGATCCCACAAGAATATGGTGCACACGTGCCTTTTCCTTTGTGATAGTGCTTAATGTGTTGCCTAGCGCCAAACCAGGCACTCTTGCACCATTGCCCAAGGGTACCTGCATTGCAGGTAAAGATTGTTTATGTGAAGTAAGGTCTCCCTTCCTGCACACAAACAATCAGTAATGGAGCTTTGTAACTTCTCTGTTTTTGTAACTGGTCATTTTTTTAAATGATTGTTTATATACAGGAAGGGACACTTTCCTTCACATAAACAATAATTCATGGCATTTTGCTCTTTCTTTCTTAGACAAAGAGCTGCATATCCCCCCTCCTTAATGAGTCTGGAGCCAGGGCAGGAATGGCAAGGACCTTGTGCACTTAAAAACGCCTCTTTGAAGTCTCCCCCACTTTAAAGGTGTTGCAGGGATTCTGCGCAAACACAGAACTATGCGTAGTATTATGGGACCTTAGTATTTGGGGACTGAGTCATCCCTTCACCTTAGTACTAACCCTGGATGGTGAACTCCGCTCCGCTCGCGTTTCCCGCACTCCGCGTTACGCGGAGTTCCAAAAAACTCTGCTTCGCACAGCGGAGCGGAGTTTTTTTCCTCGATCGCATTCACCAACGTCAAGTTGGCAAGCGCAAGAGAGGAAAATCCATCTCCTGGCGAGATTTTCCTCATTTGCGATCGCCAACATCAAGTTGCTGAGCGCGAGCTTGGAAAATAAACCTCCCGACCAGATTTCTCAATGCGGGGTGGTTAGGTTTCTCATTGCGAGTGGTCGCGTTGAGAAACTGCCAGTTTACATTGAGAAAGTTGCTGCTCGAGTACAAATCAACTTGAGCGGCCAAAAAGGTAAGCTTGTGCTGTGCATGGTGCTATTGCACAGTGCGGACAAGCATCCGGCACAGTGCAATCACCACGAACATCATTTTTCTACCGTACCCCGCCACTTGTGGAGCTCCGCGAAGTGCAACAGAATTTTTTTGCACTTCACGTTGCTTCAACTAGTGCAACTCCGCAAACCCCACCCAGGGTGACTTAGTACCCATGAGCCCAGGACCGACTAGCTATAGTGTTTCACTTGCCCTCCTACTGACTCACAGAGGAACAAGTGATTAGACACCCCAGAACACAGCACTCCCGACTCTCTCAGGAATCGCAGTTGCAAGACACACCCTTTGGCTCACACTCTTGTCCTTGCCACAATAAGATCTGACAGAGACCTGAACAAGTTTAAAATATTTATTTTAACTGATGTGCTCTAGTATGCAGCTGGAAAATGCAAAACACAAATACGGTCAGCATAGCAAGTAGTCCGTAAATCATAAAAGGAGCTGTGTTAGTGAGAGACAGTGTAGCCTAACCTCCCTCCCCTTGCACAGAAGCAGGATGATAATATATTAGAAGATCTTTGGGTGTTTTATGCAGACCTGTACCTTAGTCTATAGATGGTAGATGTACATCATAGGTGCTGTCATGCTCATCTCCCTGGAAAGATCCCTCTCCAAGTGTCTGCTTCCTATTTATGTATTCCAATAAGACCAAAGTTCGTATTCCCAAACACCGGAAGCATCTGACCAGAACAGAATAACTAGGGGCATTGTTGTTCTACCTTGTTCACAATGGTCAGACTAAATCCCAGGAACCTGTAGGGCTTGAACACAGTGGTAGGTTCTCATGTGAAAATATCAAAATAGGCATTTGCAAAAATAAGCTTGCGTAGTAACGTGGGCAAAGCAGCGGACAGGCTGCAACGTGCTCATGCTAACTTAAGGAAGAAGACAATGTCTCCATGGGCAACATGACAAAGTCACAACTGGGTATGAGTACTGGACACCTGACACCACCAACACAGTGCACTCTGGACCTGAAGACACTCTTTAAGGAAGAAGAACTGCTGTGCTGAAAGGGCTGACTCTATGGGCTGACTCAATGCTGGACTTTGCTGGATTTGCTGGACTCCTGCTCTGCTGTGTCTGCCCTGCTGCCTGCTACTCCCTTGCCTGGTGATGAGAAGGAGTGGACTTGAGTCTCTACAGCCCCAGAACCAAGTGATTCCAAGGCAAGGGCTTGCTGGCTTGTCTCCTTTTCTGAAGTCACAGGGACATCAAAGAATTCATTCAACTCCTTTTCAAGTGCAGCACTCTACCAATTGTGAGTGATGCCCTGCCAAGAGGTGTCAATACAGTCCTGGGCCCTTGAGAGGGGTTCTGTAGATGTTTTCTGCCAAAATCCATGCACCACCTGCTTTGCGCCTGGCGGAACCAACACATTTGCCTTCAACACAGATGCAGTGCCACTCTGGAATCTCCACAGCATCGACAGTGCAGCTCAACTAAGATGCAGCACCTTCATTGTAAGGGGTTCAACAACCACGTGTGACCCTACTGTCATGTTCTACTACTAAGTAGTGTCTTCATCATAAAGGATTCGACTATGACACAGGTTTCGACAGCAAGGCAAGTCGAGTACGCAGTTTCTTTATTGTACAGAGGTTTGATGACAACGCGATACCATACCGCGTGATCCAGTACTGACGTAGTTGCTCTTCGACATCGACATATCCTCCGAAAAAGGTACTGTTTTCAGCAGGCCTGCGTGGCTTCTGTATTTGACCCACGCTCCATCGCTGTCAGCTTGACATTTCAGATTTGACTTGGTCTAGCGTGACCGGATGTCTCTGGTTGGTGCTTTATTCTTTTAAGCACTATATATCAATTCAATCTTTAAAAATTCATAACGCCAGTTCTACTTATTGGATGTTTTTTCGGTTTGGTCTTGTTTTGTTCATTAAATTTAGTTCCATTTATCTAACCTATTGCAGATTATTTCTGTGTGGTGTTTTTACTGTTTTACTGTAATGTAACTAGAGTGGTGAGCCCTACTTGGATACAGTAGAGACCCTATATATAATAAAAATAAAATGCACCTACTGTTTCTTCTCATGCCCTGTGTCAGAACCTCATCTTTCAGTTAGAAAATTGCAAAAGACTCCTACTTCAAGGTGTAATTAATCCTTAGGATGTTCTTTCCACCAAACAAAACCATTAAGTATGAAAGAATCATATTTCTCTTTACCATCCAGAAGCACAGAGAAATAACTGACTCTCTTCTCACCCGAAAGAGCATCTTTATCATTGTGAGTTCAAAAGCTCGACCTGTGAATAGCATCTTCATTTGCAAATCATTACCGGTTTCATGTCCATCTCTTTCTACCAGAAACTGTTGCAAAAACCTAGCAAATTACAAGATATTTTGAAAATGGCTTCTTCATCTAGCAAAGCCGATAGCAAGCTGAAGTTATGAACAACCAGAAATGTAAAAATGTGGCTGAATAATCTGTGAACAAAATCAAAGACTTAGGGCCCGATGTAGGTAATCCCTGATTACCGATTCTTAAATACCGAATCATACCGATTCGGTATTTAAGAACTGGCAATCGGGATGTAGGTAATTTTACCGAATTAATTACCGATTCGGTATGATTCGGTACTTAATGAATCAGTATTTACCGATTCTGTAATTGCCATTGATTCCTATGGGCCTTGAGGCCCATAGGAATCAATGTCAATTACCGAATTTGCAAGGGGGACAGGGTGTCACTTTGACACCCTGTTGCACCCCTGATTCTGGCTTGTGTGGGATGTGGCACACATACATGCCCTTAGGGCATGAATGTGTGCCACATGGCACAGGTGTACATGCACAGATCTGCATGTACACAGGAATTCGGTATTTACCATGACATAGTATGTCATGGTAAATAACGAATTCTTAAGGGCCGGTGGCACTGTTTTCAGTGCCACCTACATCACAAATTTGAGATTCGGTAAATTTACCCATTCGGTAATTTACAGAATCAGTAAATTTACAGATTCTGTAAATATACCAATTCGGTAAATTTAAGGCCCCCTACATCTCAATCACCAAATACCGGTCGGTAACAGACGAAATCGGCTGTTACCGACCGGTATTTGGTGACCTACATCTGGCCCTTAGGGTTTAATATTTATACTGGGCCCTTTCTCCTCCAGGCCAGTGGAGTAAGTTAGTCCTCGCCCTGATAGAGGCATACTCCGCCAGATTTAGGCAGGCATTCTTGAAGCATTGGCATGAACCGCCGTCATGACCATTCCAGTCAGTGCTTTTTGCAATCTGATTCAGAGCTCCGTCATCAGGACAGAGTCTTGCACCCAACGTTTTTCTATTTTATTTAAAAAAAGAAAATACTGAAGCTGGATTTTCTTTTTTTAAATAAAAAAGATAATGCACCTCTCGCCTGGCGGTGATTGACGGTAAAAAAAACCCTGCTATATGTCCGCACATCTTAATTGGGTTGATGAGCATAAAACACATTTTCCAGCAGCAGTTACTCCACTGAGCCACCTGAGAACTTTGGCCACGGCAAGAGGGGAGAGAGTTTTGGATCTTTGGTTGTATGCTAAACAATTCTGTTTTCTATTTGTTCTTCAATTTAATTGAATACTGGCACATAATCCATAATAGATATTCTTCGTAAATGTTTTTCGGTCCTGAGAGAGGAGAAAGGAAATAATGAACAATCCCAAAACTTTGAAAAGTATGTCTTGAATCGCCAATGAAAAATAACCGGACAAAAATGTACTGTTTTCCAGAAATTATTACAGTTTAGGGACTAGATTGTGCGGGCACTGTTACTCCAGACAACATTTGTATGCCCCGAAAGCATGATGTGGTTGGTCATTGTAAAATGCAATGAATTGAAGGTTACTGTATACTTTACAGTAACAACTATGAAATATTTTGTAACTTGTGTTTAATGTTTGTTTCTCTGCATTAAATAAAAAATACATATTTTTTTTACTGCATCATCGACCTCGGTTGATGAATGATTAGGATCAATATCCTGCAAATGCTTCCCTTTCCCTGTAAATTATGGAGGTCAATTGATGTCTGCCTAGGATTAATACCTGATTGAAGTGGGTTACTAGACATTTCCTTTAATGATTAATAGTAATAATGAAATCATTCCCAAACTGCTTGCATGCGCCAGACAGACCAGAAGACCATTAACAAACCCTCCCCTTCATGACAAGTCCAAAATAATCAAGTGTCAAATCTAAACTCACTTTGGGAGCATTGTATTGTGTCAGGGAAATGGCTGCCCACATTAGCTCATTGTCTGCATTGTCATCAAATGCCATAGAGACATTAACAAAAGTCCTCTCCTTAATGTCAGTTTCTCCATCTGAGGTACTGTTTTAAGTACAATGACAATAAGCTGTCCAAAGTGGTCCTGAATACCCATGTGCAGGGAGTGCAAGTCCCTTTCCTTGTGAACACCAGCAAAACCATCAATGTCATGACATATGCTGCCATTTTCAACCTTGCCCAAAAAGCCTTTCCTAATACTTGTGCATAGACATATGTGGCTCAAGAGAGCCTCTGCAGTGTCTGGTCTCTTCCATGTAAGACTCCTTCATCAGTCTCACTATACTGTCAGTGCCATTTATGTTGCAGAAGCAGCAGTCAAGACCGAATGACTTCTCAGTTTCCGATCCACAGTTGGTCGGACAGTATAAATAATGAATGGCCATGTGTATGCAGCCTTTGACAGAGTGCCCAAATGCAGGTGAAGCTATTACCATGACTAATTGTTTGGCCCTGGCACAAACCTAATATGGGCTATGTATAGAGGCCTAGCCTGTCCCTGGTAATGCAAGGACCAAGATCTGCTCTGTGACCTTGATGGATTCACAATTCTTACCCTCATTGTGGGCATATGACTACTGACCAAGCCCTGGGTAATCTCATAATGCGGTGGTGGCAGAGTACTGAGTGTTTGTGAATTATTAGTGTGACCAGACTTTTGTGTGCCAAAAGAGGGTGATCGACTGACAGCTGTAATGTGTTATGTGTAATGAAAACCCTTGTGCTGACATTCTAGGCGCACACCAAGTGCATATATGTGCAGAGACTATGCAGCAAATATACAGTAGCAAGACTGTGTGAGAGTTATGAGAGCCTGAGTACCAGGACCAGTGGGGTTCATGGTTTAGCATGGCAGAGATGGAGGAAGGATACAACTTATCCAAACAGTGGAAGTAAAGGGACTTCACTTCAACACTCAAATGAATGGGGATGATGGCAGGGCTTCCTTTAGAAATGCACCAAGGCCCTTGTTAGCAAAGGGCAGGTGATGTTCTTCTTGTGCACTGCCATTGGAAGATGGTTGGGGTGATGGGCGGGTTCTGTTGTTCAAGGTGAGGAAGGTTCTATGCAGAGTCTGTCATTTTGTGTGTCCCTGGTTATTGCTTCAGGAAGGCTGATTTCCACCAGGTGCAGAGAGTGCAGACTTCATTCTGCCCTTTTTTTATACTTCTGCTTGGAGCCACCATCATTACTATCTGCTGTGAGAGCCATCACCCAGCACAACACTGCATTTGAGTAACAGCTAGAAAATAATATTTGAAAAAGTACCAACACAAATAATTGTTTTAATGATTTATGGAAAAGAAACCTCTGACAGTGAATCCACATCTCTTCATCAGGAACATTTGTATTGAAAAAGGAATCCTAACCACTTTGTTCCGTTCAAATATTTATGACCAAGAAAGTGAGTGCCTGGAGAATACTTAAATGATGGCTATGTGACCAGGGATGGTGCTGCATGAAAGCCAGTCACCCAGAGGTGAGGAGGCATCACCTTAAGTCTGCATGTTCTGCAGGAGAAGCAGAGGGTTTACCTTCAGTCTAAAAGCCTGTTAGCCTGTTCGCCTGCTTAGGTAGGGTTGCAGCTTGCCTCGCTCTGCAGGACAGACTGACCAAAAGGATAAGCTCAGATGTTCCCAATGTGGGGAATAACCAGAGAAAGTGAGCGACTACAAAGGAACAAAACCAGGAGTGGCTCATTGGTGGAAGGCATCTCCCAGTCTCCCAGAGCAGTTCTATGTTTGAACTGCATCAAGACTTCTTCTAGTATCTAGCATTGTGTGTGATGGGTAGTCCACTGTGACTGAAAGGCTGTTGCTGCTACTGCTAGCATCGGAGTCAGAACAGTTAGTCGCCTAAATGGGAACCCTGAATCAACCCAGATGCTGCAACTGCAGAAAACCTCCACCAGGTCAAGGTTGGCCTGGAGACCACACTAACGAGTCCAGTGTCCCGTCTGCACCCAGTATAGGGAGGCCACCACTGCCAAAGGTGAGGGCTGCTTTGTGAACCACTGTGTTGAAATCTTCAAGTCGCGAGTTCTGAGCGAGACAGAAGCCCCACCTAGTGCTGCACCAATTCGTCCCACATCACCCTGGACTGCAAAAACTGAACACTAATAAACACAGAACTGAAAAATTGATATTGAAACAAAAGGCTGAGTAGCAAACAAAGGTCTGTGGAATTAATTTATGACATCTATTGAGTCACCGCGAAGAGGTGAAAACCTACTGAACTGATTGGTTCATCTATGCTTTGGGAGTTGATTTGAGTGAACTGTGATTGTGCATAATCAGTGCCTTGTTGCAAGTTATGTGCCAGGGATTTTAGATGCTGGAGAACTCTGTTAGGGAGGTTACTGAAGGGGGTAACACCTCAAGGAAGAGTACAAACGGTTCACATTTCTTTGTCCTCTACTTGCACTATGCAGTATTACCTTATGCTGAGTGTTTAAAGTACTTTATTTTCATGCAAAGGTAAAACTGGATAAGACAATACATTATGTCTCTTGGTTGACATTGAGTTCTGAGCTCTTGCCACCTGACATTACCTCCCTTAGAAGAGTTAGACTGCTGATCCGCATACCTTAAAAGCAGAAAGGGTGTGCTTGGCCCAGTTTGCAGAGCCACAGTATTGCACACCCCTAGACACCAATGTCAAATGACTCATACCGCCAGCTCTCGAGCCGAGTGGTCGCTCCCCAGTGTCTGGTATCGTTGTGCAGCGCTTCCTCGTTATTTTGCCTGCAATCTGCCTCGCTTGCCGCTTTTTGCTCTGCTTCATTTAAATTAGCCGCTTTAGCTCTGTTTTCATATTCATTGTAATCTGCCAGTGTAACTTTGTCTGTGTTTGCGCGTTATCCCCCAGCGCTCCGCTGCCATTTTGTTTGTTGTTGTGCTCATAGTAAACCCGCCCCGCCTCCCAGCTGAGCCGCCCTCCCACAGACTACTTCCAGCGCTCCATTACCTCTAAACGCTGTGACTCGCTCTTAGCTCTCGAGCCGAGTGGTCGCTCCCCAGTGTCTGGTATTGTTGTGCAGCGCTTCCTCGTTATTTTGCCTGCAATCTGCCTCGCTTGCCGCTTTTTGCTCTGCTTCATTTAAATTAGCCGCTTTAGCTCTGTTTTCATATTCATTGTAATCTGCCAGTGTAACTTTGTCTGTGTTTGCGCGTTATCCCCCAGCGCTCCGCTGCCATTTTGTTTGTTGTTGTGCTCATAGTAAACCCGCCCCGCCTCCCAGTTGAGCCGCCCTCCCACAGACTACTTCCAGCGCTCCATTACCTCTAAACGCTGTGACTCGCTCTTAGCTCTCGAGCCGAGTGGTCGCTCCCCAGTGTCTGGTATCGTTGTGCAGCGCTTCCTCGTTATTTTGCCTGCAATCTGCCTCGCTTGCCGCTTTTTGCTCTGCTTCATTTAAACTAGCCGCTTTAGCTCTGTTTTCATATTCATTGTAATCTGCCAGTGTAACTTTGTCTGTGTTTGCGCGTTATCCCCCAGCGCTCCGCTGCCATTTTGTTTGTTGTTGTGCTCATAGTAAACCCGCCCCGCCTCCCAGCTGAGCCGCCCTCGCCCCTCCCTCTCCACTATCCATATATGACAGCTGTTCCCGCGCGCAGCGTTTACGCGCAGCGTTTTCGCGCACAATTCGCGCCGAAGGTGCGCCAAAGGTAAGCCCGTCTACGCCCGTCCGCGCCTGGACCGCGCCCAGCGCCAGACCCCCTGGCCCTCGAATTGCCCAGCCCTCCCACATTTCCTACGATGCCACCACCCTACTAGCCCTTAACCCCGGCCGCTCCCCCAACTGTGTCCAAGCCGCTCCTGGCCACACCCATGGACCCTTTTCCTGCAACTCCTGCAAATTCATTGGCACCGACAACAACTCCGCTACGATCACACCACAGATTCCCGACCCCAACCACCTACAATGCATCTTGCTCAACACCCGATCGGTCCACAGGCACGCCATTGATCTATGGAATCTACTAGACACCATCTCTCCGGACGTCGCCTTCCTAACAGAAACATGGATGAACGCCTCTTCCGCCCCAGACATCACCATCGCCATCCCAGAAGATTATAAGATCATACGCAAGGACCGTACCGGCCACGCAGGAGGAGGAATCGCTATCGTCCATAAGAAATCCATCCACATCTCAACCAGCTCTGACGTCAATCTCGCCAACTCTGAACACCTTCACTTCCAGATCCACATCGACCCCAAGACCACACTCAGAGGCACCCTCCTTTACAGACCCCCAGGACCCCACGCACAATTTAGTGAGGACATCACGGACTTCATCACTCCACACGCGCTCCCCTCCAAAGATTACATCCTTCTGGGAGACCTCAATTTTCACCTTGATAAGAACAACGACCACAACTCCACCACCCTTTTGGACAACCTCGCCAACCTCGGACTTAAACAATTGGTCACTTCCCCCACCCACATCGCAGGTCACACACTCGACCCTATCTTCACCTCCAGCAATCATGTCTCCTTCAGCCACACTACAGCTCTCCTCTGGACTGACCACAGCTGCGTTCACTTTACCTACAACAAGCCAAAACCCAACAACCACCCCCAACCAACTCTGCAAAGAAACTGGAACAAAATCACCATCGACCAGATCTCCTCATCGCTTCTCCTAAACCCCCCAGCCCACTCCTCAAACCCCGACCAAGCCGCTACCAACCTCACCCTATGGTTATCCAACAGCGCCGACATCCTAGCACCTCTGAAAAAACGACAAATCAAACTTGGCAGCAAGAAAGCCTCCTGGTTCAACGATGATCTTAAGAAATCCAAGAAACTCTGCCGCTCCCTAGAGAAGGCCTGGAAAAAAGACCCAACCACCAGTACCAAGGACGCCTTCAAAAACGCCACCCGCATACACCACCAACTGATCCGAAAGGCCAAGAAAACCGCCTTCAAGGACCGACTAGATAGCAACGCCCACAACAGCAAGGAACTTTTCAACATCGTCAAGGAATTTACCAACCCCTCTGCCAATTCTAACGACATCACCCCCTCTCAAGCCCTCTGCGACTCCCTAGCCTCATTCTTCCACAACAAAATTGCAGACATCCACAACAGCTTCGACAACGAACCCGGAGACCAACCCACCCAACCATCTGATGGACCTTCACCCCCCTCGAACATCCTTAATGACTGGAACCCAATCTCCACCGAGGACACCATCTGCCTGATGAACTCCATCCACTCAGGATCCCCCACAGACCCATGCCCTCACCACATCTTCAACAAAGCAGACTCCATCATAGCACCGCACCTCCGAGACGTCATCAACTGCTCCCTCAACTCCGCCACCTTCCCGGAAAGCTGGAAACACGCTGAACTCAGCGCCCTTCTGAAAAAACCCACAGCTGACCCCACCGAACTCAAAAACTACCGTCCCATCTCGCTCCTTCCATTCCCGGCCAAAGTCATCGAGAAAGCTGTCAACAACCAGCTCGCCGCCTTCCTCGAAGCCAACAAATCCCTCACCTCCTCACAATCCGGCTTCCGAGCAAAACACAGCACGGAGACCGCCCTCATCGCAGCAACAGACGACATTCGAACTCTACTGGACAATGGAGACACAGTCGCCCTCATCCTCCTCGACCTCTCCGCAGCCTTCGACACAGTCTGCCATAGCACCCTTCTACAGCGCCTCAGAAACATCAGAATCCAAGGAAAAGCACTAGAATGGATCACCTCGTTCCTCACCGGAAGAACCCAGAGAGTCCGCCTACCACCATTCAAGTCAGAGGCCACTGAAGTCATCTGCGGCGTACCTCAAGGGTCCTCACTCAGCCCCACCCTCTTCAACGTTTACATGAGCCCCCTCGCGGCCATCGCACGCCAACATAACCTCAACATCATCTCCTACGCGGATGACACTCAACTGATCCTATCACTCACCAATGACCCTAGCACCGCCAAAACTAACCTACACGAAGGAATGAAAGAAGTAGCCGAATGGATGAAACACAGCCGTCTGAAACTGAACTCAGATAAAACAGAAGTCCTCATCTTAGGTACCTCCCCCTCTGCATGGGACGACTCTTGGTGGCCAGAAGCCCTTGGAAAAGCACCCATCCCGACAGACCACGCACGGAACCTGGGCGTCATCCTGGATTCCTCACTTTCAATGAACAGACAAGTCAACGCCTTCTCTTCATCCTGCTTCAACATTCTTCGCATGCTCAAAAAAACATTTCATTGGATCCCCACCGAAACTAGGAAAACGGTCACCCACGCTCTGGTCACGAGCCGACTGGACTATGGAAACACCCTCTACGCCGGTACCACCGCTAAACTTCAGAAAAAACTCCAACAAATCCAAAACGCCTCAGCCAGGCTCATATTAGACATCCCACGTAAAGAACATATCTCTGGTCACCTGAAAAACCTCCACTGGCTTCCCGTCAATAAGAGGATCACTTTCCGGCTCCTAACCCACGCACACAAAGCACTCTACGAAATCGGACCAGAATGCCTCAACACAAGACTGTCCTTCTACACGCCCTCCCGCCAGCTACGATCATCCAACCAAGCCCTTGCCACTGTACCCCGCATCAACAAAACCACCATGGGAGGCAGATCCTTCTCCTACCTGGCAGCTAAAACCTGGAACTCACTTCCCACTTACCTTCGCCTTACCCAGAACCACCTAGCATTCAGAAAGCAACTTAAAACGTGGATATTTGACAAGTAATTCCCCACCCCTCCTCTAGCGCCTTGAGACCCTCTGGGTATGTAGCGCGCTATATAAATTCTTTGACTTGACTTGACTAGGGTTGGGATTCAGTATCCGCTGGCAGTTCTGTGGGCCCTTCGCTCTGGAACGGGGTCTGACAGCAGTCAAGATCGGTCTCCTCCCAGCCCTATGCCAGCTTTTTGAGGGACAGAATAGGAAGAGACCATTGATATTGTGCAAATGTTGATTGAACATTTTCATGGCATTGGCAAAATCAAAGACCAATTGATCTGTCTACATGTCGAAGAATCAGTTGATCCAATTGCCATGCACTTCAGTAGCTATTGTTCAACATCTAAACACAGAGTGACCCCTAATTCTTTTATTCCCAATCGCAAGGCTGGGTGTAAAATGTGCACCTGCGTGGACATAGGCAGCTTGAATCTTGCAATCCAGTGTGAGACATCTGACACCTCACATACAGGGCAAGATACACAACTCAACGTTGAAAAATGTTTTTCAAACCTTGACCTAAGATAAGGTTATCTCAGTTTGAAATGAAAAAACATTCTTGATATATCATCATGTTTGCTAGACACATAAAACACTTTAGCTTCAGAATTTTTTCGGCATCAGAAGATTTTTCAGAAATGACGTGGTGCATTATACATCCCATTCTCAACTGCCTGAATTATAATGATGACATGATTGTATTTGGGATGTCAAGCAAGGAACATGATGAGACCTATGTACAAGTCTGCTAGGCATTCATATCTGACCATGAACAAGGACAAAATGGCACTTTAGTAAGACTTCTCCAAATATTTTATGGGCACATCATCTAGTACAGGGATACTCAAAGTACGGCCCGGGGGCTGCATGCAGCCCTCCTGACCTATAATTGTGGCCCCGGGTGAACAGCAGCACTGGGTTGCTGTTCACCTGACACAGCAGGAACATTGAGAAAGTTGTGAAACAAACTGTCATACTTTATTTACATGTTAACTAAAGTAAAAAAGAAAAGATGGTGTCCTAGACAACTTAACTTTAGGATCACCTTTAGTTTTAAAGACTTCCTGTACTAAACATGTAATAACATGACAGGATAAACTCTTTGCAAACTTCAAAAGTGTATTTTATTAACATGAATGACCATTATACCTTAGTAGATCGGATTATATCACTGATTTGGGAGGAATCTATTAACTGTGATAGTTTTCAAACATGATCTTGACAACATACATGCTGCTCCCATTCTGAGAACAATGCCATTATTGAACCAAGAGGTAAGTCATTTGTCAGGTGCTACTTGTGTGTAGGTTTGATTGTTATATAATTGGAAGCAGTAGGAGCAGGGAGGCCAAAGTTACTAAGAAAGGTAAGCGCTGCGGTAAACGTGACGTTTGTGTAATCAGCCTTCTGCTCGGGGTAAAGAAACTTGACTAAATGCCAAAAACAACTATGCTTAAGCAGTTGATAGTAGAGAGATCGCTCTTCCAAGTAGAGACGAGGATAATTCATTTTGTCTTGGGCGGGATCCAAAGAAATACTTATGCGTTGAGTTCCGCGACATATATCAGCTAATAGCCATATTTAAATGGATTTTATAGAGCATCGTCTCTGGGCCAGCAATAATATTGACGGCATTTTTAGGCATGGTATTGGATATATCAGTGAACGTATGCTTTATATCAGTGAAGGTATTCTCTGGTCTTCGGTTAATATAGTCCGTAGTAATAAAAACCGAGAAACATCGCTAAAACAGCCAAATAATACACTGTGCCCTCCATGGTTTTAGACCGTACATTTGGTAGACAAGAGAAATAGTATGGATGTATCTCTAATTATAGACGAAAATGATATGCGTTAGGCATTAAAAATAAGAACATCTTTCGTAAACCACTTAACATAAATTTATATGATTTTCGATGTGGTAACGTAGTAGAGATATTCTGTACATAGATATTTTTTTCTACATTGCAGACTTTGTTTTTATATTGAACAACACACAAGGGAGGACAACCCCCTTAAACTCCATGCCGCTAAAATAAGCAGTATTCTATGCATGCCTTTTGGGTAATATAGTCCGTAGTAATAAAAACTGAGAAACATCGCTAATACAGATGAATAATACACTGTGCCCTCCATGGTTTTAGACCGTACAATTGGTAGACAAGAGAAATAGTATGGATGTATCTCTAATTATAGACGAAAATTATATGCGTTAGGCATTAAAAATAAGAACATCTTTTGTAAACCACTTAACATAAATTTAGATAATAATAATTGTTTTTGATTTTCGATGTGGTAACGTAGTAGAGATATTCTATACATAGATATTTTCTTCTACATTGCAGACTGTGTTTTTATATTGAACAACACACAAAGGAGGACAACCCCCTTAAATTCTATGCCGCTAAAATAAGCAGTATTCTATGCATGCCTTTCACCCTGGTAAGTTTTCCTGGAGGCCTTTGGGAATAAATATCAGAGTACAGAATATGATGAGAAACGTATTATTATTATGTACAACGTCTTTCCTCAGAATATACCTGGATGATTAAAATACCCTATTGGTGGCTCCTCTGGACATTCTTCACTCTACTAAGAGAGGTATATTGATAATAATTATGGTAAAAAATTGAGAGCCTCTAGATGGTAGTACACTTACCTAAATATCTACTTCTTAGCAGGTTAATTTGATGACCTAGTGAGGATCAGAATCCCATTATCCACATTTGGGCCCTGACACACTGAAGAAACGAATAGAAGTTAAAGAAGTTACCTGCCTGACTAAAAGATTTAAGTTGAGGTATGTTTATAATTATCACAATTGGGATTGTGGTTCATCTTGGGATTGTTCATACTAGTAATTACAGATTTGTGTACAAGCCCTTAGATTCAATGTTGAAAAATTGTAGGTATATGTATTTATTTGTGTGTAATTAACCATATACATCAATTAGGGAAAATATGGATGCCATAATTATGAAAGAAAATAACGAGATGTAAAACTGTTAAAAGAATGCCACTAAATTGATGCTTGTCACAACATATACTTTGTGCCATTACTATTGTTTTTAATTGTATATATCTGTATTAATTTAGAACTGTCCTGAAGGTGTTTTAATCTCAGAAAACCAAAACGCTGCTTCGACAACCATCTCAATTTTTTTCGCCATTTGAATTGGACATGTGAATGTATAATTGTGATTTTTAAATGTTTTTTAATATGTTTGGATTTAATCCAATTTTGATCGAATTTTTGTGACAATTGTATGAAATAAATCCTATTTAATATTGGAAATGACACGCATAGTCTTGTGATTGCTGTTGTGATATTTGTAGATATTGTATTGAGCACGCTCTTGTAAGTGGCATTCAGCATCTTTTCCCTATAGTGTAGTTGTTATTAGAATATGATCAATATTTCTTACTAGTACAATATAGCCTTTTGTGTATAAATTGGGACATAGTTTTCCTTTTTGTTTATAATTGGAACAACATTATAGTTTATTAAATAACATCCTGAACTCTATATTTTAAGGGGCTCTCATATGTGATAATGAAGTATAAGGAGGCAAAATTAAATTAACCAATTGACTAGGATCACACAATTTCATCAAGTGGGGAAGCTAGGACTGCTGCCAGGTTTTCTGGTTTCACATTTTGCAATTCAACCACCAGCTGAATATCTCTTTCCTTTTCATGTTTTACATTAGAAGTTAATGGTTTGACTTTAATTCTTGGTGCATGAGAATAGTGCAATGGTGGCAGACAGAGGTCACATGAAGGCACAGTTTGTTATCCGCGTCCCCCCACACCCAGTTTTCATCACCCCAACCCTCGCATTGAGGAGAGGATGTGGCCTGACGGCTAAAGCGGTCTACCTCAAAGCTGGGGACCCGGATTCTAGTCTCAGCATGTCAGCTGAACATCCGGTGATTCTGGGCAAATTACTTAATCTGCCTGTGACTAAGAAAATGAATGTGTCCATCTGTAGCGCAACTGGTGGTCATATAAAGTGCTCTGATACCTTCACATTGAGTTTGCACTATATAAAACTCTGTAAAAAAAAATTGGTGCGGCCAGAAACTGTTGCAAAAACTTAGCAAATTGCAAGATATTTTGACAATGGCTACTCCATCAAGCACAGCCGATAGCAAGCTGAAGTGGTCTTGGATGGATCTCATGATTGAACGAGTGGTATGAGAATGCATAGAGTGTAAGCGAAGTGACAAAATACTAAAATGCAGAACCCAACCCATGGTTGTTAGAGACAAGGGCATCTGGTCCATGGGTTGATGTGGCTCTAGACATAATTGGACCTTTAAGATTTCCAGTACTGACAAATTAATTATCACATGCTTAGAAATGTATTCTAGAAAGCCTGAGGTTAAGATTGTGATCTCAGTGGAGACTAATGGGGTTATTGAGTTCTTAGAGGATGTTTTTGGAAGAGAGGGTTTTCCCAAATCTCTGCTGACATATCTGCTGACATATAATGGGGTTCAGCTGACATCAAAATCTATGGAAATGTTCTTCTATAAAATACTTCTTTAAATCACCCACAAGCTAATTAAATGGTTGAGTGCTTCAACAAAGTTGTTAAAGATAGTATTCAACATTCTCTGGTCAGTGGGTTAAATTGGATCAAAGAATGTAAAACTAAGGGACACATATACAGACTGACACCTCACTCTTCAACTGGTGTTACTCCTTTCTTCTCATTCAAGAAAAGATCTCCGAACAATCAAGTAGGTACCCTATGGGTAATTAAGATGAGAATCCTGGGAAGAGGTACTGGATCTTCAGAAGACTTAGGGCCATATGTATCATTCTATCGTTTTGCGAATTCCAAATAGCGAATTTTAAGGAATCGCTATTTGGAAATCGCAAAACGGTATGTATGTAAATAATCGCTATTTTTTAGCGATTTCCAATAATTCCTTATTTGCGAATTCGCAAGTTGCGAATTCGCAAATAAGGAATACATCCCATTCATTTCTAAGGGCCTCTTGGCCCATAGAAATGAAAGGCAAAATTGCGATTAGCAATTTGCTAATCGCAAATTTTGCGAATTGTCCAGGGTGCAGGGGTGTCTCAAGAACACCCTGCTGCACCCCTGAAAATGACATGTGTGCACATATGGCGCACATACATGCCCAAAGGGCATGTATGAGCGTCACATGGCACCTTTTGTTTTAAAAAAAAAATGCTTTTTGAAAAGAATTCGCAATTTACCACCAACTACAAGTTGGTGGTAATTTGCGACATCTTATTCCAAAATCGCAATTTTTAAATATTTCATACATATCATTTAGGAAATCGCATTTTGCGATTTCCTAAATGCTTGTGCAATGTTAAAGAATCGCAAATGTTGCGATTCCTTAACATTTGCGATGCGATAATTTCACACATCGCATTTCACGTTTTTCTTGTCGCAAACGCTGCGAATTTCCGATTCGCAGCGTTTGCGACAAGAAAAATGCTTCATACATATGGCCCAAAGAAACTGAAGTAATGAAGAAAAGGAAGGAGAATTTTGAAGAGAGGATGGCAGCAAAAAACACAATGGTCGAAATTGGATATTGGGTAAAGATAAAAATACAAATACATACAAAAGGGGTTCTGACTGACAGCGTTAGTCAACCCATAAAAGTTAGACAACTTTTCAAAAATGCAGTCAAAACTAGTGATCATCGTATTTGGAATTTGTGAAGAATAGTAGTTTTGGAAAAATGGGGTGGTGGCGACAGTGTCACAGGTACAACAGAGAATGTACCTAATGAAGAGAGAAGGAAAAGTATGAGGGTGGTAAAGAAACCAAGTAGATTCAATGATTATGTGTGATGCTCTTTGCATACCTTTCAAATTCATCTTTCAAATTTGAATTACTGTAGTATATAAAATTCGTACATTTTACAATATTGGAATTTGTATATATGTTATTGTATTTTTTTGTTTTATTGAGGCAGAGGTGGGTGGTATTCTAGCAGCCGCGGTCGGTAGTAGGAGTTCCTGCAGGACGGTAAGGTGGGGAGGGGCAGGGTGGGGGGTAGTAATGTATGGATTACGGAGTTTAACAGGTAAGTAAACATATAAATAAATAAAATGAATTTTGTTGCGCGCACTGCATCGCATTTGGTGATGCAGTGCATGCAACGAAATTTGTTTTATAAATGTATATGTTTACTTACATGTTAAACTCCATAATCCATACATTACTACCCTCACCCTGCCCCTCCCCCTTCCCATGTCACCGACCTGCAGGAACTCCTACTACCGACCGCGGCTGTATTCTAGATATTCACTTTTAGCCTGTCATCATTCTTTCCTCGAGCTCTAGAACTCTTATGGTTGCTAAGTGTTCATACTGTGTATTTTTAAATGTTAGGAGTTGTAAGGATTCAGTAGAAGCTGGACGATACTGATGGATAAGGCTCACATAAAAGTTGTTTCAAAGAAACTACTTTTGGATAACCTTTATGTATGTAGAGATTCACCAGTACACTGTCCTATCTGATTGATGAGTTATAATTAAAAGCCATCATTCTCAAGTCAGACAAGCCTTGATAGCCTTATTTCCGACCATACCTCCACAAATGGTACATTAGAAATGTTTAATAAGCAAGGTAAACTCAAGAAATTATATTCGATCTCTCTGCAAGGACTTCATCGAGCTGTATGTTGTTAGGCAGAGAAATGAGGGGTCGGAGTAAAGACTCAATATGCAGATGAAATAAATCTCCTTTCTGACATATCATAGGGAGCATGTCGGATAAAACTTCTGAATTATGGCAACAGACTCACCGGATGCCACTTTTGTGCACATCAATGCAGCACAAAATTACTTTCTTGCTGATCTAGCCTTTATATGCACAAAACTAAGGCAGCAAAATAACAGAAGCCTTGTCTTCTTTTTAAATACATGAATCAGACACAAATTCGAGCCAGCAATAAAAATGCTTCTCGGGAAGCCATGTGATTCCGCTATTGGCTAAAGTTGGTGATTTCCATTTTTCTATAAATAAAACTGTGCTCAACCCTCTGGTAACTTGGCATAAAGGCAGTCAGGCTTAACTTAGAGGCAATGCGTACAGTGCTTATGCAACACTGAAACACTGATAAAGTGAAGACACGATGCATGAAAACTTCCAAACCAATTTAGAAAAGTAAAGCACATTTAAATAAATAAAATGACACCAACAAAACAGAAATTCAATAAGCATAACCGGAGTTATGAATTTTTAAAGCTTTATGTGAAAATAACACCAAGAAGCACAAAGTGCAAATCGCAATTATTTGGTTGTAGTGGACCAGGTTAAAGTCAAAAGTTCAGGCAGACTGTGATGGAAGTTTCCATCATCCATCTGCACAATAAGTGACATCACTGAATTTCCCATCCATTTGCAGAGCAAATGACATCGCTGAATTTCCCATGATCCATCAGTACAGGAAGAGACATTACTGGATTTCCCATCATCCATCTCTAGAGGAAGTGACATCACTTGTCTCCCCTCACCGGACCTACTTAATGGCTCCCAGAGTGTGGACGTGCACCAGATGCATGGCAAGTCCATTGTGCTCGACCTCTTCTGGACTGCACACAGCGCCAGGAAAATTATTCTACCCTCTCCTGCTGTTACCATGCTGCAACCCTGCGTGACTTCAACGCCGGTCGCCGCTCTGTATGCGGCTGCCCTGCCGCACCACACAATGAGGAAGCATTCTCATGGGCTTCCAGCAAGTTTTTATGTGCTCACCCACACCAACACTCACCGCGCAAATAGCGCCCAACAACCCACTTTCTCACACTCAGACAGACCTCCATCACCCACACCACACTCCACACTCACATGCATGCTCGACAACATCTGCTCACTCACCACACAAACCCCAGAGATCTGGGACCTGCTGCACGACAATGCCCATGACCTACTTTTCCTCACAGAAACCTGGCTGAAACCTTCATTGGAACCTGACATTACCACAGCCATCAGCCACAACCATCCCCACCAGCTACAAGATTGCCAGGCAAGCAGCCATTCCATTGGGGCTGAGAGCCACTCCCCCTCACCTTTGCCCCTCACGAAGAGTGTCTGTCAGGCTGAGCAAAGGTCATTGTTCATTTTCACGTCCGACAACCAGGAGCTAGACATGCACTAAATGTGCAGGCTCCTGGCTGCCTGAGCTGAACTTTGCTGGTCTGATAATGTCACAGCTCCTATGAGTGTGCCCTCCTCAGCTCAGCAAAAGTCCTTGAGGTCCTCCACCTCAGTTACGAGTGGTAGAGTCACTCATTGCCTCATACCCAGGTGCTTCAGTTATAAGCCCTTAAGTACACAGGGTCGAGTGTCAATCAGTGACACTTCATCACAGAGTGGGGTGGGGTCAGCAGTCTCACTGACCCCACTGACCCCATCCCACTCTATGACAACCGAGGGGCTGCTGCCTTTCTTCATTAACTGACCTTAGGTCAGCCAATGAGGGAAGGGAGCAGTCCCAAGCCTCCTGAAGCCTCCGCGGCAGAGCTGCTGGTAAGTGTGAATTTTTTTTAAATTAATATTTGGTGCATGTTTGCATGTATGTTTGAATATCTGGTAATGACTGTTGTGAATGAATGTGTGTGCATGCATGTGTGAATGCATGGCTGTGAGTGTGTATGTGTGCATACGTGTCCAGGCCTCTCCCTCCCTCCTACAATTACTGCCCCCCACTGCAGGCAAGACAGATTTCACAAGCCTAGAGTTGGCATCGTCATCATCCACAAGAACACCACCAGCTGCACTACATTCACGACACGTCATTCTCGAACATGGTACATGTATCGTTCAAGCTCCATGTCACAGCCAACTTAACCTTAAGCAGCAATATCATCTACAGACCACCAGTATCGCTCACCAACTTCACTGATAACGTCACAGATTTTGTTATTTTGTTGCACCACTTGCCCTCAATGCTAGCAATTATATCCTACTTGGAGACCTGAACTTCAAACTGGAAGACCACGCTGATCCCAACTCAGGAGCACTGATTGAAGGCCTAGACCTCACCTAACAGGTAAATGGACTTATCCTCTGTGCCAGACACCTCCTCCATCCTATTTTCACAACTTTGACAACACCAGGGTTGAAGAGCCCATACCAGTCCCCTGGACAGACCACACCCTTGTCAAGTTCAGCATCCTTGTCCTGGTCCAACTCACACACACCACCACCAGACCAGCCCACTGAAACAGGAACAGCATCACTGACAAGGACTGGAGCACAGCTCTCAACACCCATTTACCCGAATACAGCAACAGCCTCCCCAAAGCCATCAAGAATTTAAAAATTGGATCACCTCCTGTGCCGACTCCCTAGCCCCCCTCAAACACAGTACCACAACAACCCAGACCCTATGCCCATTCCTAAACAGAAAACTAAGACTAGTGATACGCCACTGCAAACAACTGGAAAAGGATACAGGACAATGCAGACAAGAGCACATTCAAATCTGCCCTAAGACAGTACCACCAAATGATCTGTACCACCGTTCCCTCTAGGACACGCGCTCACCTCCACTGACGTCAACGCACACCACCTCGCATGGAGCGCACACACAGGACGTCGCTGGAAAGAGTCGCGCTGCCGGCCTCTTTAAAGAAGCGAGCGGCGCGATTCATGCTGTGGCGGCAGAGCAAGCTTGAGGAGTGCAGGTATGGAGGCGGGGGGCTGGTGGGGATTGTGGCGCTTGCGGCTATATGGGAGCGCGGGGCAGACTGTGGCCTTTTGCTTAAGTATTGCTGTTAATGAGAGTCTCCTTCACGGGTTCTGATTAACATCAATACTTAAACAAAAGGCCACAGTCTGCCCCGCGCTTTACTAACAAAAGTGTAGTCAGGTTCCAAACACAGCGCGTACTTTTGCACACGCTGTGTTTGTAAACTGTTGCTATGTTTTTGTTAGTAAAGCGCGGGGCAGACTGTGGCCTTTAGTTTAAGTATTGCTGTTATTCGGAGCCCGTGAAGGGGCTCTGATTACCAGCAATACTTAAACTAAAGGCCACAGTGGGCAGTCAGGAGGGCGGGGCCGCAGGGTACACAGCGGCTGGGTAAACGAGTGGAACAGAAGGCAAGAGGACAGAAAGGCAGAAAAAACGAGTGGGACAGAGGGCAGAAAGGCACAAAAAACGAGTTGGACAGAGCCAGAGGGCCTAAAGGCACAACAAAACGAGTGGGACAGACACGGAGGGCATAAAGGCACACAAAACAAGTGGGACAGAGGGCATAAAGGCACAAAAAACGAGTGGGACAGAGGGCAGAAAGGCACAAAAAACGAGTGGGACAGAGGGCAGAAAGGCATAAAGGCACAGAAAACGAGTGGGACAGAGGGCATAAAGGCATAAAAAACGAGTGGGACAGAGATAGAGGGCATAAGGCCCAAAAAAATGAGTGGGACAGAGGGCAGAAAGGCACAAAAAATGAGTGGGACAGAGGGCAGAAAGGCACAAAAAACGAGTGGGACAGAGGGCAGAAAGGCATAAAGGCACAAAAAACGAGTGGGACAGAGGGTATAAAGGAACAAAAAACGAGTGGGACAGAGGGCAGAAAGGTACAAAAAACGAGTGGGACAGAGACAGAGGGCACAAAGGCACAAAAAACGAGTGGGACCGAGACAGAGGGCACAAAGGCACAAAAAACGAGTGGGACAGAGACAGAAGGCATAAATGAAAAAAAACGAGTGGGACCGGGGGCAAAAAGGCACAAAAACCGGACAAACAATGAGTGGGAGAGAGGGCAGAAAGGCACAAAAAATGAGTGGGACAGAGGGCAGAAAGGCATACAGGCACACAAAACGAGTGGGACAGAGGGTATAAAGGCCCAAAAAATGAGTGGAACACAGGACAGAAAGGCACAAAAAACGAGTGGGACGGAGGGCAGAAAGGCACAAAAAACGAGGGGAAAACGAAGTGGAACAGAGGGCAGAAAGGCACAAAATACGAGTGGAACGGAGGGCAGAAGGGCACAAAAAAGGGGGCACAAAAACGAGTGGCACAGAGGGCAGACAGGCACAAAAAACTAATGGCACAGAGGCAAAATACAGAAATATAGGGGCAGCTAAGAACAGAAGGCAGAACGGGCAGAGAGTTGAAAGTGGCCTAGCCCCTGTGAGGCAGCTAGGACTCCAGAATGCACTACAGTATAGCAGTATTCCTCTTAAAGCATTTTTAATACTTTTCCATTTACTTAAACGGGCAGAGAGGCACGGGGCAGCGAGGGGAACAAAAGGGAAAACTGGGCAGAGACACGGGTAGCGAGGGATACAGAAGGAAAGACCAGGCAGAGAGAGCACGGGGACAGCAAGGGGAACAGAGGGAAGAAAAAGGGGAACGGACCACGTACAGGCAGCGGGGAAGACAGACAACAGCAGTCACAGGCACAACAATGAAAATACAGGCAATAGAATACATTTTCAAACTGCCCTTAAGACCCTTATTGTGGTGCTGTATGTGTGAAAATGCACCATCTTTTCACTTTTTAAAGTAAACGTTTTGGGTGCCATTTGGCGCCGCAGACATGCGCGGTTTAGTTCCTGGCACACATAGCCATGGTTGCAGCGCACAGAGACCCTCCACTGCCGCACACAGAGGAAATAAATTAGAGGGAACATTGATCTGTACCACCAAACACTCTGCCCTGGTGGATTGCATTGATGTCAGCACCAACATAAGCAAAGTAATCTTCACCATTGTGAAGATTTCACCTCACCATCAGCTGCCTTCAACTTGATCACCCCCTTGCAGGACCTCTGCAATAATTCCTCCTAATTCTTCAGCCATGAAATCCCTGCCATTTACAGTAACTCCGGACCGACAGAACTCACTAAACACCTCCCGATCTTATCTATAAAAACAATGCTAACCGCATGGCCCATCATCACTCCACAAGTAACCACCACCACCTGGAAGTCCATCCACCCAGGGACCCTGTTAAGCTACTGCCCCCACCATGCCTACTCCAAAGGACTGCAACCCATCTGCTCCTGTGGCTAGACTCATGCTCACACCCAGTCTAAATGTTTTCACCTCTTCTGCAACCTTCCCAGATGTTTGCAAACATGAAAATGTTCTCCCATTGCTGCAGAAACCCTATGCGGACCCTTCACCACTCCCTAACTAAAAACTGATCTCTCTACCACCATTCCCGGTCAAGGTCTTACAAAAGATCATCAACAGATAACTCACCAAATACCTCGCTGACAACCAACTCC
This sequence comes from Lissotriton vulgaris, assembly GCF_964263255.1. Taxonomy (NCBI): domain Eukaryota; kingdom Metazoa; phylum Chordata; class Amphibia; order Caudata; family Salamandridae; genus Lissotriton; species Lissotriton vulgaris. The sequence goes on along the minus strand of NC_141689.1, from coordinate 1,580,401,234 downwards.
TTAACAACACAGAATTTGCCCTCATCAACACCGTGGATGACACCCAAATCTTTACGGGAAGAGGAGACACGTGGCCCTCATTCTCATTGATGCCTCCAACACGCCCCATCCTCATCCAAAGCTTATGCGACATTGAAATCCAAGGGCACATGCTCCGAAGGATCTGCTCCTTCCTTACTGGAAGGACTTAGTCAGGCAGCCTGGCAATATACAACTTTTACGCACTCAAATTCATATTCTGAGTCCCGCGAGGATCCTCCATGAGCCAGACCGTCTTCAACACATACATAATACCTCTAGTCGGCATCATCCACTCTTATGACATCAACATCTTCGCCTGCACTGGTGACATGCAACTTATTCTCTCCTTCATGGACAAGATGGCCAGTACAGTTCAATGCTTGCATGATTGAAATCATACACTGAATGAAAGCAAACTGTCTAAAGCTAAACAGAGACAAGTCCAAAATCATGATCTTTGGGAAGAGCACATCCCTGTGGGACTCCAACTGGTGGCCAACAGAACTAGGATGGAAGTCCGCCCCCACCACCCACAACAAGAATCTTGGGATCATCACTTACAGCAAACTCAACATGACCTCTCAAGTCAAAGCCATCATCGCCTCATGATTCCATACCCTCGATGAGGACATTTTTCAATGGCTCCCAATCACCACCCGGAAAACTGTCACACATGCCCTAGTCACAAGCAAGCTTGATTATAGGAACACCCGCAGCTGAGGTCAACAAAAAACTCATGAGAAGGCTGCAGACTAATGGTAGCCAGAATCCTTCTCACCCACTCATGCCACACTTACATCACCCCACACCACACCTGAAGGAGCTGCAAAACAAGCACAGTTCGAACACCTCACACACATTTTAAGGAACCACATAACACTGGCCCAGAATACCTCAACAAATGTATCTACTTTTACAAACCTACCAGACACCTCTGCTTGTCTGGACACCTACTTGCACAAATCCCACACATATAGAAAAGCATATCCAGTGGTTGAGCCTTCTCCTACTTTGCTCCTAAAGCGTGTAACAGCCTGATGCTACACAAAAGAGCTAGCCAGGATACCCACGTCAGTGATAGTGCACCCTTACATGTGCATAACATAACATAACATACGTTGAAGTTTGACATCACAGCTCTGTGAGTGATGAAGCAGCTGTTGAAGATAATGTGGGCTTTATGAAGCAGCTAGAATAGATCTATCAATGTAAGGTGGCATGATCAAATTTGTCCTATCTTAGGTGTGAGACACACTTCACCTCGATGCACTGTTGCTATATGTGATTCAAAAATGAACACCACTATTTACTGAACAGTTTTGAAAGAATGAATAAATGAACAACAGTCTTTAACTGCACATGGTCATCAAGTTTTACTACACAAAATTATAAACACCATTGATGGTGGGAATTCTCATGTAAACATTACAAAGTAAATTTGAAAGATGTTCCATAAACATTTATGACAGGCATTCAAAAATGATGATGAATCTTCTCTTGAGCCCAATGCATTTCGAGCTTTACAAGCTCTTCATCAGGGGCCTGAAATTATCCAAAACGATGATAAACGTGGTCCTGGTAAGCTGCTACATAATGCTGAACACAAGAATTCTGTTAACGGGTTGAATGAACCACTGGATACAATCATAATCCACACCTTCAAAAGCGTCCAAGAAAGACTTCTGCTCTTCACCAACCGACCGTGTTCAAAAGATTCAAAGGACCGGTCCTTTGAATCTAAATTTAAAAGCTAGTTCCCTTCTATATCGGGTTTGTAACCTACGATTTTTTTTATTTGCTGTTTTGTGTAAGTATTAATTATTGCTAATTTATTTTTGAAATAATATTTTTCCAATGTTTTTTTTTTTTAATCATTTTTTCCAGGGGCGCTCAGGGTGCACGCACCGGTAAGCTTGCCCGAGAGTGCACCGAGAGCGCTATTTCTGCGTTCGTTAAAAAAAATATGTATGAAAAGTAAATAATAATGGAAGACATTTAGTAGCATACTTATAAAAGCAATATTTTTAAATTACGAAATGAAAATGAATTTATATTTCTGTAAAGCTATCAAAACATAACTCAGGCGTGCCGCGTATGCACCCCCGGAAGCGCCTACGTTCGCACCGCGTAAGCGCCCCCGGAAGCGCTCCGGTGCGCGCAGCGTAAGCGCGTCAAGTCAAGTGACCTTAAACTAGCTCTTTTCATTGGTTGCTAACAGTTTTTTTTTACAAAGAATGAAATCCCCACCCATTTCCTTCACTTCTTCTTTAACTTTTGTGACTGAAAGACCTGTTTTTTGCTCATGGATCTTTCTTGGATTACCATGGCTGACAGAACATCCAGCAGTGATGATGACAGAGAGACATTTATTGATGAAGAGGTTCCTCCGCCCCGGGTAAAAGAACACTTCATATGGAAGTTTTTTTCCATTCCACATGATCAAAAAAAGTAAATGCTCCAAAGGTGGAGTGCCGGATTTGTCATGCCATCCTCTCACAGGTTGGCCCCACCCAAAAATATTCATTTGGGAACTCCACTATGATTCGCCACGTCGAGAGGTGGCACCCCCAGAACTTTGCCCGGGAGAGTGTCAGAGCTCTGGCACAAGAGGCTCCCAGGGATGGTGCCTCTACTTCAACCGGAGGACCAACTACATCGGTGAGGGGGCGACCAGAAGAGCTGACCCCTAACATTCAGCCTGCATTTAATGAAGCCGTAATTAAATGCAAAAAAATGTGATCAGCTACTTTGTTATGGGGAACAAAGTGTTATGCTCATGGTTCGAGCAATAGACAACCACCGCTGCCAACCCGAGTCCTAATTTTGATTATTTTTTTTTGCTCCTGTTGAGCAGTTTCCAATTCCCTGTAACTCCTTGCGACATAATGCGTCATACATTAAATATGACGCATGAGTAGAAGACTGAAGGCCTCATTTATAAGGCCATCCATCACTTTTACGCCACCGTGGTGCGTCACTTTTTGTGATGCACCAGTGGTGTAAAAAATGCACCTTGTTGAGTCATATTTACAAAGTGACCCATCTAGGTAAATGCGTCACTTTGTAAACCCCTGCGCCACATTATACCTGCGCCAGGTGTAATGTATGCAAAGGGGGCGTATTGATGCAAGAAAGGGTCGTAGAAGTGACACGGTAAAATCTATGAGATTTCACTGCGTCACTTTTAGGACACGGTTGTGTCAAAATCTTGCGCCTGCCTCACAGCAGGCGTATGACTGATGCAAGCCCTTTCACATGGGGCTGGCCCCATGTGAAAGGATGCATTGCTGGAGTTGCGTCACTTTTGTAACACACTCCAGCAATGCATCACTTTTGCGCTTACAGATACGTCAGAAATACTGACGTATCTGTAACTCCTTGCGACATAATGCGTTATACATTAAATATGACGCATGAGTAGAAGACTGAAGGCCTCATTTATGAAGCATGTGTCACTTTTAGCCACCGGTGCGTCACTTTTTGTGATGCACCAGTGGTGTAAAAAATGCACCTTGTTGAGTCATATTTACAAAGTGACGCATCTAGGTAAATGCGTCACTTTGTAAACCCCTGCGCCACATTATGCCTGCGCCAGGTGTAATGTATGCAAAGGGGGCGTATTGACGCAAGAAAGGGTCGTAGAAGTGATGCAGTGAAATCTCTTAGATTTCACTGCGTCACTTTTCTTGCGCCTGCCTCACAGCAGGCGTAAAACTCATGCAGGCCCTTTAACATGGGACTAGCCCCATTTGAAAGGATACATTGCTGGAGTTGCATCATTTTTTGCCACACTCCAGGAATGCATCCCTTTCCTCCAAACACTCTACTTTTTTTTTTTACTCTTTTTTTTCACTCTGTTTTTCCCCATGGTGTGCTCAGGGTGTACCCGCGTACCCGGGAACGCACCCAGCGCTTCCCCAGCGAAAATTTAAAAAAAACAAAAAAACTTTTTTTTTGCCCTTCAGGGTCCTTCAAAGCCCCCCTCGGAAAACCTAGGGGGTCAGGGGGTGTCTACTCTGCCCCCTTTTAATTATTTCCCCTTTCTTTTTCACCTCTTGTGTCTCGATTCTACCGAGACACAAGATGGCGGACTCTCCGGACTGTTTAGAATGTTGACAGACACCCGACAGCCAATCATCTTTCCGCTTGCGCACTCCCGTAGCGCCCGGGTGCGCTCCCCGGTACGCGCACCGGTGAGCGCCCCCAGCGCGCCTATAGATATATATGGTTTTTGAAGTTAATTTTCTGAAAAACCACTGGAGCAATTTTCACCAAACATAGCAAAGGCACATCTGCGTACCAGTCCCTACAATTTTGCCAAGTTTGGCGTAATTCCTTTCAGCGGTTCGGGCTGTAGACTTGTCAGACCGTCCTATGGAAATTAACATGGAGAAAACACGTTTTGGGACCCCCCTTTTTTCTCAGCCCCCACTTCTCGAATCCCCCGAAACTTTCAGGGAAGGAGCGCAGAGGAGCTGGCCAAAATTTAGGAAAATTACACACAAATTCCTCAACCGGCGCCAGAGTTATTCCCAATAGAATGTTGCGTATTTCCTATGGTAGCCAATCCTAACTATAACTACCTACTGGCGACCGCCAGTAGGTAATATATATTCAATGTACTGATGAATATATATAACTATAGTTAAAATTAAATATACCTAATATGATTAAATAAACATTATATTATATTTAAAGGACAACCTGTTTTAACTGCAATCATTTAAAGTCAATTTTTATTTTAAAAAATACATTTCAACCAGCTTTTGGTCGATATTCTTTTAAACTATATTTTTGACAGATTATTTTTGTCATTTACATAATGAGTATAGAATCGCAATATTTTTGCTAAGGATATTTTCGACACAATATTTCCATCCCTCAATACTTATGATCACGATATTCTGCCAGTGAACACCACCAGCCTGAAGCATAGTTCCACTGGTGCAGCAGGTGCCGGGGCACAGAGGCAAAGAGGCCGGAGAGGCCTAGTGAGTCCTGACTATTGCTATATTTTATCATTCAAACAGCTGCCAAGGAGTCCCATTTCCTTCCTTGCACTAGGCCTCATGGCACACGTAAGTCATGTAAGCCGTTGACTCTATCTGCTCCCTTGTTTAGTGTCTGTTTCCGTTTCTCTTGGCTGTCCCGTAGCAGCCGCATTTCTTCCTGATGACCTTGCACGTCAAGTCTCGCGCCGCGGGCACTCCCTAGCAGCCTGCGTGCACGCATCGATCATTTTCAGCCTCTTCATCTGCTATTGACTTCACTGTCTTGAAGTCCAATATTGCTGTCTCAGCAACGTCGGAGGTATGTCCATTCGCGCAAAGCTCTCTTTGTTTTCCCAACCTAATAGGCCCCTTTTCTTCTGCTTCTTCATACATTTTTCACTCTCCTGAAGTAGCTGGTAACAGAAATGGAATCATGGCCGGGCAGCCCTTTCATTCCACTGGGCATTTCCCCGGTGGGCTGGGGCCCCTGGGGGACGGTTTTGAAATCCCAGGGCTGCTCAGGATGCCCTTGTCACTTTCCCCAACGCCCCCAAGGTTTATTGCAGCAGCCAGGTTGAGGCTTCAAGAGGCAGAGAAAGAGGGGGGGTGGGGGGGTAGAATAAAGGTGATCAAAGAAGGAGAAGAGAGAAATAAAAGAGAGAGACGATGACAGAGAGAAAGAAGTGGAAGAGAGCGGGGTTTGTTTGCTCACTCTTTAGAAGGCTGCTTTTGGTTCCCCAATCCCCACTCCAGCTCTGAATGTAATATTCAAGACTTCTTAAGAAACAGTGGCCCCAAACATGAGTATCCATATAGGATTATGGTATTTATTCAACCCCATAAGTAAAGACACCGCAAGGTGAGGGATTTAACAGGCTTCATACATACTGCAGAGCCCAGATTTTGGGACTTAATATCTAGAATTTGGAATCTGATGCAATTGCTTCAAAATGTATTGATAAGTACCAGGCATAGCCCCTCCCCCCCATTAAACTGTGGTAGATTTGACTTGAAAAGGTCTTTGCAAAACTACAGGGTTGTCCCACCTGTTATTTACTCAAGGCAAATAACTATGCAGAGCTTGAATGTTCAATGCCTGCAGAAACAGACGTTTTTGCAAAAATCTAAATTGTTGTCACCTATTCGATGCAATGTTGTATGCCTTTTAAAAGTGCACGAATTCAGCACATTGTTGCAATAATTTTCAATTGAACAATTTTCTGTTTTTATTGTGTGCATGAAACCGCCTGTAAATGTGACCCGTTTCTTTTCAATTTATGAAAAAAACGATTGTGTTAGTATTCAATATTTACAGGATAGAGGTCCATTTCTAGTTGGTGTCGTTGCTCAACAGTCGGATTATTATGGCAACTGTCAATTTTCATTTTGTGATAAACGAAAACCATTCCAATTATAAAAATAGAAACATGGTCATGTTACAATATTAAAATTGTGATAACATAATCAAATAAAAATGAATGAATATGAGAAGCAGCAGATGAAATACATTAAAGTAAAAAATCTCTAGAAAGATTCTGTGCATGTACTAGGATAAACACAAATGCAACACAGATTACTAAAGGGTAATATGAAGCATCATCCCCACAGCGTGATACACAGAACCGCCTGATTTCCAAAGATCTAGGCATTGAAAACGTTTCCCTTGGACAGACTATCAAATTGCAGACCATAAAATACCCCAAATTCTATAAGTCAACTACAAGGTTCATGACCGAATAAAAGCCCGAGGTCAAGAGGTGCATTACAAAAGCAGCCTGGCTGCTGTTAGTTTTCACTGAGGTGCTTTAGACAGTGTGTGTGCAAAAGCTGTGAACTTGGCCATGATCAATCAATCAATCAGGTTTCTTCTAAAGCACGACTACTCCAGGTGATGATCACAGGGTGGTGAAAGAGGGGGGGGGGGGGAATTGACCACGATGTTAGATTCTGACTAATTTAACTTCAGCAAACTCATAAAAACTGAAATATTTATAGTAGCATTTGACTGAAGTTCAGATTTGTTGGCGAAAAGTGAGGGATGGCACACAAAACTTATGAATCATGGATGAATGAACTTCCTCTTTGCCACAATTGGGGGCTTCTTAATTGAAATGAATAGTGCTCTGAAGTAGCCGCAAGGCAGCATGCAGTATTTTATAAAATATGCAAATAAATAAATACTTGTTCATTGGGGAGTACCACAGATGGTTTGAGGAAGCTAAACCCAATGTTCTTAAGTTTGTTGCTTTCATCGCGCCCCAGGCCATCGCCTCCATGAACTACATACTCATCGGAGACCTCAACTTCCACCTCAACAACCTCAGTGATCCCAAGTTTGCCTGGACCACCTCGGACTGCAACAACTCGTCACCACCCCTACCCACAAGGCAGGACACACCCTCAACTCCATCTTCGCAGGAGGCAACAACGTTCACTTCACCCACACCATGCAATCCATCTGGACCGGCAACTACTGCGTACACTTCCACATCAAAAAACCCACTGCACCCAAACCGGCACCCTGCCCAGTGTGAAGGAAAAGGAGCAAGATCACAGAGGAGCACCTCAACTCAACCCTCTATCGTGAAGCCCCCCCACCATGACCAACACCAACTCTACAGCCAAAGAACTTCCCAGATGGATCACCAACTGTGCAGACGAGCTCGTTCCCCTCCGCAACCCCGACAGACTACTACCCAGGAAGGATTCCTGGTTCACCACCGACCAACAAGAAGCCAGATGCACCTGCAGATGTCTCGAGAAGAACTGGAGAAAGGGTTGGAGGCTTTCTTGAGGAGGGTGATGGTGTTGGCGCAGTCGGTGATCCAGTTGTGTAGTGTTGACGACAGTGGTGGGGTCATCGTCTGTGGCGGTGGGTGCGGCAAACTGGTCGTCAGGGATCTCATTCCAATTCCTGTGCTGGAGCTGGTGTGGACGTCCACAGGGGATGTTAAGTTTAAGGTGAAATGAAAGCAGCTGCGCACCAACCACAATCAAATAGGGGTCGGGGTAGAACGGGACAGCTGGGAGGCAAGCGCAGGGAGCAGCAACACGCAGGAGGGGCCATGGGGGAAGAAGCGGCATGGTCAGAATGGCATGGGAAAGTAGAGCCTGGAAAAGGAAAAATAACAGGTAGAGGAGAAAAAACAGTAAACGGAAAAGCAGAAATCAAGGAGAATATAGCAGAAATAAAGGAGAAATCTGGATCGAAGAGTAAAATCAAATAATAGGCAAATAAGGAAGATAAAGGAGCGAGGTAAAAGAACAAAACAGAAAGCAGTATCACAGGGCCTCAAACTGTGGTCTGCGGTGGTGCTGAGCTGGGTACTTACTGTGGAGCCGTGAGCCAAGAGAGCAGAGTGCTGACCAGAAGGTACAAAATACTATGGCAAGTTCTCTTCTCCTGCTGTTCCATCAATCATCACAAAGGTTCATACTCCAGATTTGAAATGGAACTGCTCTTCAGTTCACCATGGGCTCCTGCTCAGACTATCTGGAAGAATAGCAGTCTTATTGGGCCCAGCAATAGGCCTCGCCACATTGGACTGATTCTGGCACCATTTTGAAGACTAAGGAAGGTGAGAATAGTCATTCTGCTAATAAATATCTCCAGCCATGCCTCTGGCTGTTGACCAACCCTATTTAGAGTTGTGTTCATAACATAAATTGAGGCAGACACTGGCGCCTCCGACTTTTCATTGTGCCCAAAAAAATTGCAATGGCTACCCAGCTGGAGATGGTGGTGGAGCTACCACCTAATCTAGGGTGACTGGTCTGGTACACTCTTTGGTGGAGTTAGGCATGTGAATTCCCCTATGAAAAGAGTAGAATAATTTAATGGAAAGTTATTATCTTCTTGTTCTAATCAACAATATTCCCTGGACCCCTGGTAGGTAGGGAGATAAGACGTAAAAGCAATGCCATAACATTTGTCGCTAATCTTGGTGGTAAATATTTTGTTTTAATCAATTTTTTTGATGTTTTAAACATTCTATATGTATTACACAGACTCAGATGGTAGGTAGGTGAGTGGGCATGTACAGTGACTATAATACATTTGTGCATTGCAGCAACAGAGCGACAGGAGTTACTAATAGCCATAGACAACAGTTACCCAAACACAGTAGTACACACTATAACATTAGCATAGTTCATTATGCATTTCTGCCTTCAAAAGGGGGTCTTTCATCTGGAAAGTAGATCAGAGCCCATGACAGTACTTTCCACAGGTCAAGGTCCTCTTGTAGTTTTTCATCGGTTCTAGCAAGTTTAATTTTTATTTCCTATGCTATTGTCCACTCAGCTACATACTGAATCCATTGTCATGTCTCTGGCACAGTGGAGGCTCCTCCACAAAGGTAGAGGAGCGTTGCCCTACTGCAATGCAATAAAGGATAAAGACAATCAGAATAACTTGACGTTATTATGCAGGTGGGGGGGGGGCTGCTCTGACCTCAGAGCAGGGGGGAAGAGTGGTGGGCACTCCGAGGTGAGCAATGACTGTATGGCCGGCTCTCATGCGCCGGCCAAGCAGTCATGGACACTTTGCATGTTCTCCACCCAGGCTGCATTACAGCCTTGGTGGAAAGCATACCAGGCCCCCAGTCCACACCTGAGTGCCGAACCATGGCGCTCAGATAAATCACAATGCTACATTGTTGCGTTATGACTTGCTATGGGGAGCTTGGGAACCCGGGCGCTTCCTGCTTGCAACCCCCCCCCCCCATCCCTGCCCCATTGCTGCTTCCCGGGAGCAGCCACCAGTGCTCTGATGGTCTTGTGGTCAGACAGCATAAGGCTATTTTACCTTTCGCCGGCAGGAGTGTAAACTGTAAAACATTTGCTTCATTTTGTGCTTTGTTTTTATGACATTATTGCCCAGTAAAAAGGTTTGCAGCTTCAATTGCAAGGTGAGCGACATATGTGTCCCAGGGACGTTACAGTTAGGAAACAACATTGAAAAACCCCTACAAATTCACTGAAAATATCAAAGGTTACAGGGACGTTATAGTTAGGTAATGGAATTTAAAAAAAACCTTAGAAATTTATTGAAAAAAACAAAGGTTATAGGGACTTTATATTTAGGATCAGATGTCAGTGGTATAAAACCATTGAAATTCAGCAGTTATAGTTACCTGAGCTAACTCTAACTTGCACTGCCTATGACCTCACTCATGATATGGTCGGTGACATTACGGATGACATCTCAAATGACATCACTGATGTCATCATCCAGTGAGTGTGTTTTATAAACATTCCTGAGACTTAAAGATGTACACTAACCTACTGCATATGCTAAAGTACTATACTTTCAGTACTACTAATCAGTGATACTATTTATAACATATGTTACTTGAGTGGCTTTGTGACTATCTGTATCAGTATGTGAGTGGGTGTGTGAGTGGTTGTATGAGTGTTTGAGTGGGTGTGTGAGTGGTGAGTTGCTGTATGGATCTGTCACTTGATGTGTGAGTGGCTGTATAGGTCTGTCAGTGGGTATGGGAGTGGCTGTATGGGTTTGTGAATTGGTTTTTGAGTGCCTTTCTGGGGGGGGGTTATTGGCTGTGTGAGTGGTTGTATGGGTGTGTGAATGGTTGTATGGGAGTGTGAGAGGTTGTGTGGATGTGTGAGTAGGTGTCTGAGTAGCTGAGTGGGTGTGTTAGTAGTTGTGTGGGTGTGTGAGAGGTTGTATGGATGTGTAAGTGGAGGGATGAGTGGTTGAATGTAAGTAGGTGACTGAGTGTTTTTGTGGGTTTGTGAGAGGGTGTGTGAGTGATTGTGTGGGTTGGTGTGTGAGTGGTTGTGTGGGTCTGTACGCGGGCATGTGAGTGGTTGTATGGGTGGGTGACTGGGTATGTGAGCAGTTGTATGTATATGTGTGTGGGTGGGTGAGTGGTTGTGTGGGTGTATAAGTGATTGGATGGGTATGTGAGTGGGTGTGTGAGTTGTTGTATGGGTGGGTGACTGGTTCTGTGGATGATGTCATCAGTGATGTCATTTGAGGTGTCATCAGTGGTGTCACTGACCATGTCATGGGTGATGTAATATGATAAGTCATAAGCAGTGCATTGCAGGGACATAAGTTATAGTCAGCTCAGGTATCCACAGCTGCTGAATTTGAATGGTTTTGTATGAGCGAAATCTAACTAAAATGTCCCTGTAACCTGTGAGGCTTTTTTTTCAGTGAATTTTTAAGGCTTTTAAAAAAACTTCTATTGCCTAACTATAACATCCCTGTAACACTTGTTTTTTATTAGTGAAAAAATATATATATATATATTTTTTATATATATATATAATATCGTCAAATGCTTTTCCGCACCGTCGCTGCTCCCAACACAGTGGGTGCTTCCGCTCGGGAGGACGGACTCGCGTATACACTGTCTCATCAAAAGAAAAAGCATTGAGCTGGAGTGCACAGTGCTTTTTCTTTAGACGTAGCAATATATATATATATATATATATATATATATATATATATATATATATATATATATATATATATATATATATATATATATATATATATAACCATTGAAATTCCCACATTATAGTTGGTTGGACTCACTATAACTTGCGCATGCAATGCACTGCTGATGACGTCACATATTGCATCACTCATGACATGGTCAGTGACATCACTCATGACATCACTGATGACATCTGAAATGACATCACTGATGACATCATCCAGTGAATGTGTATCTTTCTGAAAAATAAATATTTTTTATATATGTATTCCCCTCCTTGCAGACTTCTGGGACCTTTTTCTTGCCTTTGCCCAGGCTTGTTGGAACCTAAGCGCCCTGGGAGCGCTTTTTAGGAAGAAGGCTTGTGACTCTGCCCTGATTTAAAGGACCTTGGGGGACTTTAGGCTTTGCTCCTTGCCTCTAGCACTGCAGGAGGCGCTATTCCTTGTGGCCAAGAGAGTAGCGTGGCTAATTGACAGCAAGAAGCTGAGCCCAGGATTTATGGCGATTTTCTTTTTATGGCGATCTGCTTTTATGTATGAGCAGGAGCCTACCCTTCATTTTGCCCGTATTTGTTTCGGTGCCCTAATTGAGCAGGTGCTACCCCGCTGTGTATTTCTGAGGACGAAGGAGCCTACCCCTCATTGTGCCCGCCATATAGAATCACCGCCATCGGCCCGGGCCCGCGATCATCATCGGAGCAGCCGCGCTGTGATTGGCTCGCTCTGGAGAACTGAAAAGAACAAATTGTAATACAAATAGGTATGCAGCACTAACTGTAAAGTCTCTTTTTCTGCTTCACATCCCTCTGGCATGTCAATTTGATCACTTGGGATTATACTGATCTGCTCTATTTTAACTTTAATTAGATTTTTCCCTTTTGAACCCTCTCTGGTTGATAGCCAAATTAACTACACTTTTGCTTTATATACAAACCTCCACAACACTCACGTATTATTAAATCACATAGGTGAAAGTTCTTTCTTTGCTTGGTATTCACCTTGTCTTATGTTCTAAACTTGTCACTGAGGCTCTTCTCTACACTGATCACTAATCAGAAATTTCACTCTAGAAGAAATTTGGTGCTTTCCGTTTCACTCTAATCATTTTCCTTTCCATCTTTTCACTCACTGGTATTGGGGTCAAAGGTCAGCTTTCAGGCCACTCGTTTCACACATGTACCTCTGATCTTTTATAGCCTTGAAAAAGCCCTGGCGCGAATCGCCATGGGGGCGAAACACGTGTCGGCTGATCATGTCTTTTACCTAAATCAATAAAGAGCATCTTTCTATACAAAATGGACTTTTATGAGCAAGGATTCAGCCTAATGATATAAAGAACTACTGTTAACACTTCCTTTTTAATTGTATTTGCCTCACTGTTTCCCGAGCCTTGGAGGCTCCAACGCTGGCCCGTTACTGTTTTCAGAGCCGGAGAGTTCCAGTTTCGGGGGCACTTGTATTTGTTTAGAGAGCTTGTGTGGCTCTGACTGGGCCATAGGTGTTTTAAGGACCCAGGGGGGTCCTCAGGGGTCCGTGCCACCCCAGTTGGCGCATACCTAGTTAAGGAGCCAGAGTGCTCCATGGGACATGTTTATCTTCAGAGCCTGAGGGCTCCAACGATTTGGCGCAGTTGAGTTCAGAGCCAGATGGCTCCAACGCCCCCATGCTTTTTTCCAGAGCCTAGAGGGCTCCCATGGTTGGCGCAAGTTATTGAAAGGGCTACTGACAGCCCCCTGCTACAGTTTACCTCCTACTGCTGCCCAGCAAGTAGTGGGCAGCTACACCATTTAGGTGCAGCTTGGAGTGAAAGTCCCTGAAAGGGATAGAAGTGGCACAGAGGTGCCAGGCCTGCCACAGCTGTGCAGCACTTAGTGCCAGCTGCCGCGTTTAGGCCCTGTTCTTGTCATCAGTTGTCCAGCAAGTAGTGGGCAGCTGCAACATTTAGGTTTGTGCCAGTGGCGCACCCCTGACTGGCGCAGCGATGGCAGCGCGCCCTGACATTCTGGACACAGGGCATTTGAGCCCCTTCTTGAGATGGCCAGTTGGCCAGGGGGCTGGTATGTGGATAGGGCGCAAGGCCCTAATGTGACTTTTGCGCAATGTGATTACTATGTTTGTGATAATAATGGCCTAATGTGATTTATGTGCTAAAGGTGATATGTGCTTTAAATGTGGTGCTAGGAAATGTAATGCTAAATTAACCTGTGCTTAACCCAGTGGTAGCTTGGCACGAAAGCAGTCATACTTAGCTTAGAGGTAATGTGTAAAGTATTTATGCCGCACAGAAGCAGAAATAAAGTGAAAAGAAAAATCTTACACCAATTTTGAAAAATAGAGTACAATTTGATAAATTATTGGACAACAAGACAACTAAAGTATAATCAGCAGAACCAGAGATGTGCAAGTTCAAAGATTTCAGTTAATTATAGCACCTATGAGCAGAAAGCACCACTCGCGGTTATCTGGTTGTGTGAAATGGGGTGAAAGTCTCAACTTCAGGCCAACTGGGCTGGAGTGTTGGCCAGATACAGAGACCAGGTTAGTCCCACTGAAAAAGGTACCTTCTCAAAGTCCAACGCAATGATTCCAGTTCGCGATCGCGGGGGCTGCGGGGAGAAGTGAGAGCATCACTGATGGTTGTTGCTGTAGCACAAAGATCCTGTCTGGCCTTTGAGGATGGTCGTTGCTGGAGCTTCGCGTTGACAGTCACCATGGGCTGTCAATGCTGTGATGCGAAGTGCAGAAATCACATTGCCTGTCAGTACTGTCTGTCACTGTAGTGCAAAGAGTTTGGTTAACCAAAGCTTCATTTTGGCACTCAGCGCGGTCAGCAAGACATTGGTGTGAATGGTGCAGTTCACGGTCACGAAGAGCACAAATCTTCAGGATTTCTCTTTTTCTTCTAGGAGGATCTCAACTGATTCCACACCAAGGGTCCAGGACCTGGGAGGTACCTCTTGGGGATTAGGAACTTAATCCAGTGTTATCCTATGGTAAAGGTAGGCCTTGCAATAGTGAAAAACGAATTTGAGAGTTTTTCACTACCAGAACATGTAAAACTTAAAAGTACATGTCAAACTTTTTAAACACAACACATCCTGCCCTATGGGATGTTTAGAGCCTACCTTAGCGATTACATATTTATTGAAAAGGAAGGTTTATGCCTGGCAAAATGTTTATTTTGTCAGGTCAACATGGCAGTTTGAAACTACACCCACAGGCTGAAATGGCAGCCCTGAGGCATGCTTTTAAAGCGCTACTTAGTTGGGTTACACAATGAGTGCTGCAGACCCACTAGTAGCATTTAATTTATAGGCCCAGGATACATGTAGTACCATTTTACTAGGAACTTACAAGTAAATTAAATGTGTCAATTGAGTGTTAGTCAATGTTACCATGTGTAAAGGAGTGAGCACAAGCACTTTAGTGCTGGTTAGCAGGATTAATGTGCACAGAGTCCTAAAAACCCAAAAAACACAGGTTCAGAAAAGAGAAGGGGTGAAGGCAAAATGTTTGGGTTTGACACTGCAGAGAGGACATGGTCCAATAGTCATTTAGTGCATTTTGCTGATTAGTTTTAATGTAGATTTTTCTAGTATTCATGACGGAAAATCTTAATTTTATTAAAGACACGGAGGCGAGTATTATTATGCTTTCTAATCTTGCATTTAATTGCACAGCAGCCAAGATAAGCAAAAACTACAGTTCCCAGAGGGCCAGAGAACAACTGGGCCATGGGAATGAGAAAAAACGAGAATACAGTAACCAATCACAGAGGACCTATTAGATAAAGGCCCTAACTAACTGCATAGCTTCCTCTTTTCGCTGGCGAGCAGATCAAGAATAGTCATTAAACAAAGGGAAAATGAATAAAATTAAGGATATAGCCAAAGTCCAGGAACATAAGTCTTGTATCAGAGGAATCCAAGGAAGAAGACCAAACAGGAGTCCAGGAGGATGATCCAGGAGCACTGGAGAGGGAGAACTTGGAGGTGAGGACCGTAGGAGCCGAAGGGTAGATCTCCTAAGATGAAGCCGGTGGCAGGGCTGGATTCGCTGTAGGGAGGGAGAACAAATGTTAATAATGTTGCGGCGTGATAATACTCGCCTCCGTGTCTTTAATAAAATTAAGATTTTCCTTCATGAATACTAGAAAAATCTACATTTTATGACAAGACCGGAGGCTCCTATTATGCTTGTTTAAAGCATATCAACAACATCAGAAGCTACAGTATGAACAGGTTTGCAATAAAACATGCAAAATATACTGTAATTTGACCAGTCTGCTGATCTCAGAATGTCTTGCAGGCGAGAGCCAGACCAAAAGGCTGTAGAAGCCATGGCTCCCCTGGCCGAATGAGCCCCGAAAACGGAGACATCAATACCGGCAAGAGACATGACCCAACGGACCCAGCGGGCAAGGGTAGGGAAAGAGACAGGAAGATGGGGCTTACGAAAGGAAATAAGGAGTTGAGAATGAGAGGGCGTTCTGAGATCAGCTGTACGTTGTTCGTACACTTTTAAACATTGTCCAACACACAATTTGGGATGAGCTGGAAAATATGGATAAAACACTGAATCCAAATGAGTTTTAGTACTTCTGCGTATCTGAAATAGAACACCTGTAGGAGAGAATTGGCGAGCAGAAACATCTAGAGCCTTAACATCAGAAACTCTCTTAATGGAAACTAGACACAGTAACATGGTAAGTTTAGCAGATAACATTTTGAGTGAGAGAACAGTATTGTCTGGCCAATTAGTAAACAATTTGAAAATCACTGTAACATCCCATAAAGAGGTATACTTAGCCAACAGAGGTTTCGCACAACAAACTCCTTTCAGTAGACGACAAATCAGAGGGTGAGCACCAACTGGTTTACCATCAACTTGGGAATGGTAGAGAGAAATGGCTGAACGATAGAGATTAATAGTGCGATAAGCCTTACCGGCACTGGCTTGTGAACCAAGGAAATTAATGATGTAATTCAGAGAGGCTGAAATGGGATCGAGGTCCCTTTCCAAACACCAGCTTGTCCATAGAGACCAGGCGGATCTGTATGCTTTGGATGTTCCAGGAGCCCAGGCCTGGCTGATAAAGCTCGAAGCCTCTTGTGAAATGAGGACGTCAGAAGAGGAAGGCCGGAAACTTTCCAGGCCGAGAGTTGCAGGGAGGAGTTGAGAATGAGACTGTGTTGTTCGCCCTGGGGATTGAGCAGAAGATCCCCGAAGGAGGGAAGAAGGACAGGGAAGTCTACTGACATCTCGAGAAGAGTCGGAAACCATACCTGAGCTTGCCAGAAAGGGGCTACAAGCACCAGAGTCGAAGACTGGCGGCGAATCTGAGAAAGAACCATGTTGAGCATTAGAAAAGGTGGGAAGGCATAGTGCAGATGACGAGACCAATCCTGTAGGAAAGCGTCTGTAGCTAAGGCCAGGGGATCCGGGCGCCAACTGTAGAACCGGGGCAATTGGGAGTTGAGCCGGGATGCAAAAAGATCGATAGAGAAAAGGCCCCAAAGACGGGAAAGAGAAAGGAAGACGGATGGAAAGAGCTTCCAATCGCTGGAATCTCGAAGAAATCTCGAGTGCCAATCCGCTACACTGTTGAGATCTCCTGGGAGATACTCTGCTGTCAAAGAAAGGTGATGGGCAAGACAGAATTCCCACAGACTCTTTGCTAAGTCCGCCAGGGGCTTGGACCTCGTTCCGCCGAGATGGTTGATGTAGCGGACCGCAGAAACATTGTCCATACGAAGGAGGATAGAACAGTGGATCCTATCTTTTGAAAGGCTTTTGATCGCAAAGGAACCAGCAAGCATCTCTAAACAATTGATGTGCAACCTGGACTCCTCGGCAGACCATGAACCTCCAGTCGAGATTGGTCCACATCGGGCGCCCCAGCCCGACAGGCTTGCATCGGATTCTAAGACAAGATCTGGGGCAGTGGCGAAGATAGTGCGCCCGTTCCACGCATCTAAATGGTCTATCCACCACTGAAGCTCGGTGCTGGATTCTGGATCTAGAGCCACGAGATCCGAATAAGCGAGTCCTTGCCGAAGGTGACGAATCTTTAAGCGCTGAAGAGCGCGATAATGTAGAGGGCCAGGGAATATGGCCTGAATGGAGGAGGAGAGGAGACCGACGATCCTCGCAAGGGATCGGAGGGACAAAAGAGAGGACCGAAGAACGGACATGATCTCCGCTTTGATCTTAGACACTTTGGAGAGAGGAAGGCGAAGGGACGCTGCAGCAGAGTCCACTAGAAAACCCAAGAATTCCGTGTTCTGAGACGGAATTAGAGAGGACTTGTCCGAATTGATGAGGAAATCCAAGTCCAAAAGAAGAGACTGAGTCAAATGCAGGTCGGAGAGGAGAGACTGTTTGTCGGAATTCATGAGGAGGATATCGCCCAGGTAAATAATTAGTCTTATGCCAAGAGATCGGAGATAGGCGACCACTGGTTTTAAGAGTTTTGTGAAGCACCAGGGCGCGGATGATAAGCCAAAGGGAAGAGAGGTGAAACAGTAGTTGACACCTGCCCACTGGAACTGAAGAAATTTCCATTGTGAGGGATGGATGGGAACCGTGAGGTAAGCATCCTGAAGATCCAAACGGACCATCCAGTCGTGTGGGCGAAGAGTGTCCCTCAGATGCAAAATGGTCTCCATTTTGAAATGGCGGTAAACTACAAACTGGTTGAACCACTTCAAATTGATGACCGTGCGGAGCTTCTTGTTTTTCTTTTGAACAAGAAAAATGGAGCTTAGAAAGCCTGAGGAGTCGAAGGGAAAAATCTGAACTGCTCTTTTTAGGAGTAGGGTCTCGATTTCTGTCGAGATCGGAGATGCCATGAGCATTGAAAAGACGAGAGGGGGGGGAAGAGTAGATTGAACGGGAGGGGAAATAAACTCGATTAGGTAGCCTTGTACAGTGTTTAAGACCCAAGGGTCTGAACTGAGAGTGCACCATTTTTGAAGAAACTGTTTTAAACGACCCCCCACATGAAGGACTGGGTTCTTTTGGACCCAGCGGTGCCAGGGCACAACACCTGAAACCTTCGTGGGTAACCTGTTCCGGCGTACAAGTCACAGAGACACGGGACACTTCCTTCGGCGTCAAAGAGTCAAGGTTTATTTACTGCAGGGAACACAGAAGTCACGGCAAGTACACAGCGTGCAACTTGGGGAGACTGCTTCAAATTGGTTATGTGGATCGCTCCTTTTATACAGTTTTTACCCATAGGCTAACATTAAACACAAAGGTTTACAACTCAGTTCCCACATCAAGCTCCCAGAGGGGTCGCTTTGGTCGCTTTGAAACACATAAGGTCCGGAACATAAGTGCGGAAACATTTGGCGGTTCCCAACTGTAAAAACCCATCTTCCCACCATTAGCAAATTCCAATCAGCAATCAAGTAAATCGAAACAGGAACGAAGACAGGTGCAGAGGAAGACGGAGACAGTGGGGAGATCGGAATGGGTGTAAAAGGGGAGGTGTCGGGAGCACGAGATACAGGCATCAAAGGGACGTGCCTAATGAGATGCACGGCTGAGACAATAAGTCCGTGCGGCAAGATGAGCCTCGAGCGGCGCCACCTGCCTTACAGTAGCAACCCCCTCGTCATAAAGACACTTTCAAAGGACATGTGTCTTCCGCAAATATCTTGGGAGTCCCAGGGTCGCGAAGCGGACAGCGTCCGTTCGCTGGCTACTTGAGGGCAAGAGACAAAATGGATGCCGTATCTAAGATGGAACCCGTGGGTACAGATGAAAAGCCCACGTAACAAACGAACGGTTTAAGTTAGCACAGCGAAACTGCGCACACTTACCAAACTCGTCATTTGCGGTTCATAGATACCAGACTCGACCATTTTCGTACGAGTCGGAAACACCACTTACAATTGTCACGGAACCTCAGACGCTCCTTTTGCCCTCATGTAGGCAAGCACTAGTCGGAATCATATTCGATATTCATCAGACCATCAAGATGTCGTTGTAGCATAGCCTTGTCCAACCGAGTCCCCTTGGTAACAGGTGGTTGTCTCATACACGTTGTAGCACAGAGGCCACATAAGGCAGGACCACACTGCACACAAAGGCAACACGTGAACAGGAACACTACCACAACCCCGATGATCATCAGAATCTTCCAACCCCAAGTCGACATCAGGCCCCAAAACCAACCGATTAGCGTCCAATCCCCTACATCCACGTGTATGGATTCGGAGATCTTATGCAACTTCGAGATGGCTTGATAGACAGTAGGAGCATTATCAGGTATGAAAATGCAACAGCTCGAATGGATCACTTTACATACCCCACCACGATCTGCCAAGACGACATCTAAAACCATACGGTTTTGCAACGTCATAAGTCTCTCCGCCTGAAGTTCTGTGGTGATATTACCAAGGGCACTGGTAGTAACATTAGCTGTCGATTCTACCACTCGAGTCAAATGTCTCAGGTTCCTACTATTAACCATAGGTCCCCAAAACGGGAGGAAACCCTTGAAAAAGTCTCCTGCCTCTTGACCGGCAGTGTCCTCTTCGCTAATTACGCCTCGTACAACTCTAGTCTTATGGTAATCGGCATCTACAGTGAACGTCGGAGGCAACAGATTTGCAACAAAACATGAGCCCATGAAGTCTGAGGGCAACCATGTGTATGCACGATCATGACAGATGAAGTACGTACCCTTGGCAGCCAGAAACACAGGGGTCGGGGACATTGGCAGAACGTAACTTTCAATGCAAGCACTTACTCCAAGTGAGGCTTGCGAACCACGACCCACAAGACAAAGATTACCAGTGTGGGGTACGACCCATATTGGAGGCGAGCTTTTAAGTTGCTTTTCATTAGCGAACATACTATATTCCCCTCTACTCAGGACCCTATAGGCTTGTACCTCTTCCTTAGGGATGAGAAAAGCATCATGGATCTCATCTTCCATATCCTCTATTGCCATCGATAGCACCCACTGGTACGAGGTAGGACCAGGTTTGGGGGAACGTTGTTCTGGAGTGGGGTGGAAACCTAGTGCGCTTCGAAGCATTGTTTGGTATGCTCGAGCTGACCCTTGGGAACTATACGGTAACACCAGATATGGAATTCCCTTACCCGTAGTATGTGGCATCAACCCACACACCCAACAATTAGTAGTGTTAACCACTAACTGATGCTGATGGAGGAGCTGGATAAAGGAATTGTTGCGGAATTCTACACGTCTAGCCTGTTCGTGTTCCGGTAAAATGTGAAAGGAATGGGGAGAAACAGTAGTAGCAGTAAGAGTAAGATTAGGGTAAGGAGTAGGAGTAGGGATAGGAAGTAAAAAGTAAGACATAGCGTAATACACCCCACCCGCCAAGAATGCAGAAGCAGTTAAAAACAATACAAACAATTGGAATACAAAACATTTAGTACGACTGAGTTTCTGCAGTTTGACTCTATACGCCTGAGCTCCTTCCAAATCGTTCAGCTTCGAAAATGCCATTTCCCTATGACCGTCCGCAACGTTTCTTGACGCACTTCGTTCTGTGCAGCAATGGTCAATCCCTAGGAGTTCCTAGGAACCGACGGCCTTTAACCTAGCGTCAAGACCTACTGTCCAGAAGGAAGTACGCGCGCGGCCCTACGGCCCTCAATACACAATATGTATTTATTTAGCACAATAATTCAGCTGTGGAAGGAAAAAGATACAAGGAAGAAGCTTGATGTATATACAAACAAGTTTCAATGATACGAAATGTGCAAAGTTGATCAGGGGAAACGAGGATATTGCAGGTATCAATTTCAGCAAAGCAAGAAATTTTATTAGTCCTTAATGCGAGAACGCAAAGAATATCGATGTTTCCCGGGACGTGTCTGCTCGTCGAACAAAGGATCCGTTGAAGAGACAGCGTCCTGCTGATCAGTTTGTTGATTTGATCTTGAGTCCTTAGCTGACAATGTTTCAACAGTGGCTTTCTGCTGCGCTGAGTGTTCACCAACAAGCTGTGCGTCGCTAAAAGGTACAAACGCCGGCAATGTCTCTGCTTCTGTTGACGCAATGCCTTTCCTCACCCACGGGTCTGCCGGTAAAGGAATAGGGACTCGTTTACAATGGGTAGCATGTACCCAATTCTTCCGCCCCTCAAGACGAACGGCAGTCCTCGTGGCCAGGAGCACCTGGTGAGGTCCAACAAAACGGGGGTCCAGATTCTTCTTGCGTGAAAAATTTCGGGTGACAACCCAATCACCGGGCTGGAGCTGGTGGCCTGGACCCTCCGTCTGCGTCGGCAATGCGTCGTAAACCTGTTGATGAATTAACCTCAGTTTAGCAGTCAAGTCATGTAAGTAGTCAATCAACATCGGATACTCAAGATCAACGAATATGCCTGGCCTAGGAACCCCCCACACATTCGCAGGACGGCCGAACACTATTTCATAGGGACTAAGCCCTATTCGGGAGTGTACAGTCGCCCTAGTTGACAGTAATGCTAGAGGCAAAGCGTCAGGCCACGAAAGTCCAGTCGTAGCCTGAATCTTCGCTAGCTTCAGTTTAAGGGTACCATTGTACCCTTCAACCAATCCAGCTGACTGGGGATGATTGGCGCTATGGAATTTCTGATTAATTCCAAGGCCCTTACACACATTCTTCATCACACTTCCAACAAACTCACTTCCGTTATCTGACCACACGACTCTAGGCATTCCATACCGAGGAAAGTATTCCTTCAGTAGGATTTTCGCAGTAGACAAAGCAGTATTGTCTTTGAGGGGATAGGCCTCGATCCATCGGGAGAATGCGCAAACCACAACCAAAACATATTTCAAGTTATTGCATCGCTCCATATGGATGAAGTCCAATTGGATCACCTCAAAGGGATACGAAGGAGGAGCAAAACTGCCAGGGGGAGTTGGGGTTCCTTTGCCAGGATTGTACATTATACACACCATACAATTCTTCACCAGACGTTCAGCACACTTCGTAATACCATCATTCTTCCACACAGGCGACAACAACTTGCAAATGCCTTTCGCGCTGATATGTGCTAACCCATGTGCCATTGTCACAACGGCCAGCACATACGCATCAGGCAACATCCATCTTTTCTGATCCGACAAATCAATCCAACAACCATTCACATCCAACTTTCCCGTACTTTCCTTCCACTTCGTCTTTTCCGTATCGGTGGCCTCATTCTGAATTGCTTTCACGCTCTCTATAGTATTTTCACACATACTCGATTCTGTAGGCCACCTAACCGAACTCGTCACATACATTCGAGTGCTAAGGTTCCGGGCAGTCTCCTTAGCAATCTCATCTGCAAACGCGTTACCACGACCAACATCATCCGTTACTTTACGATGCGCACTACACTTAACAATCGCAACTTGAGCAGGCAAAGTCAATGCATCCAAAAGATCATTCACAAGCTGGCCATGCTGTATTTTCGTGCCGTGTGACGTCAAGAAACCACGCTCTCGCCACAATCGTCCAAAGCTATGCGCTACACCGAAAGCGTACTGGCTATCGGTGTACACATTCACACGTTTACCTTTCGCTAACACGCATGCTCTAGTAAGAGCAATCAGCTCTGCAGCTTGGGCAGAATTCTGATTCAATCTCGCAGTCTCAACAACAGTATTCAACGTCACAACAGCATAAGCAGTAGTCACATCACCATTCGGCAACTTAAAACATGACCCATCCACATACAAAGTGCCGTCAGGGTCTTCCAATGGGGTGTTTTTAAGGTCCACTCGACCTTTTGTTTCCTCTTCTGTACGCAAGTAGCAGTCATGTTCTGTTACTGCATCTGACTCTGCACTAATCGGTAACAAAGTTGCCGGATTCAGGACATTACAACGTTTTATTTGAATGTGGCTTGCCAAAAGCGTCAATTCGTACCCAGACAACCTCGCACTCGTCAAGTGCTGAGTTTTCGTTCGATTCAAAAGAGTGTCGACTGCATGCGGAACCATCACCGTGAGCATATTATCCATGACCAATCCTGCTGATTGTCGGATGGAGACCGCAGCTGCCGCAGTTGCTCTCAAACAACTCGGCAATGCTCTAGCTACTGGGTCTAAGGTCGAGGAAAAATATGCACATGGACGTTGCTTACCACCAAAAGGTTGCGTTAAGACGCTCAACGCACAGCCTTCTCTCTCGTGAACATATAACGTGAACGGTTTGCTGTAATCAGGGGTACCTAACACAGGAGCCGAACACAATGAATCACGTAGTTCAGAAAAACTTTTCTGACATTCTTCCGTCCATGGTAAAGGAGTTGAAACATCCTTGCATGTAAGAGCCACCAATGGTTTCGCTAGCAATGAAAAATTAGGAATCCACTGCCTGCAGTACGATGTGATACCTAGAAAGGCACGCACATCTCTTTGGGTTTGTGGCACAGCCATTCGCGCAATCGCTGCAATTCTCTCTGGGGTCAATCTCCTTCCCTCCTTTGACAATAAGTGACCTAGATAGGTTACTTCTTGACAACAATATTGGAGTTTAGAAGGTGACACCTTGTGATTCAACTCACAGAGATGTTGCAGCAAAGACACCGTAGCAATTTTGCAAATGTCCTGAGTATCAGCAGCCACCAATAAGTCGTCGACATATTGAATTAAGGCCGCACCAACCGGCAACCTAAACGCATCCAGTTGACCCTTCAAAGCTTGACTGTAAATCGATGGACTTTCACAGTAGCCTTGAGGAGCGCGTTTAAACCGGAAGCTACGTCCACCAAGAGAGAAACCGAAAAGGTCCCTGCTCTCTTCGGCAATCGGGATGCTGAAAAAGGCATTTTTCAAGTCAATCACCGAAAACCATGATGCAGTAGCTGGAATCAGAGTCAGTAGCGCCGTGATGTCAGGCACAACAGGGAATTGAGGAACCACAATTTTGTTTACCTCCCGTAAATCGATAACAAAACGATAAACAGGCGGTTTGGTAGGATCAGTACGTTTAAGAATGGGCAGTACAGGGCTATTGCACGCGTTTCCCCGAGTCTCCTCAATAACATCTTTCTCGATCAAATCATAAATGATCGCTAACAGTGCTCGTTCACCATCAAGGGAGATACGGTATTGGGGAATACGCGGCAATCGCACATTCGATTTCAACTGAACAACATAAGGGGAGATATCAAGTAGGCCCACATCGTTTGGACCCGTCGCCCACAAAGACGCAGGAAGAGAATCCAATTCCGGTGGAAGCTTATCGAGAGACAAATACATAGGAGAGACTACTTTCTCCCCAAACGTAAGCTTTACACCCGCAGGAGAACAATACAAAGTTGCATACAAACGTTTAAGCAAATCCAGACCCAAAAGATTTTCGCCACAACCAGTGGTCAAAATCAGTGGAGCTTCGAGCTCACGCGGCCCAATTTGAAGGGGCAAAGGGCGTGAAACTGGATTGCTAACGGGGGCGCCAGAGAATCCAACGGATACATTTGTTAAGCCAGACAAAGGTGCGCCAGGGAGTTTCGAATGCATAATGGAACTTTTCGCTGCACCAGTGTCCAACAGAAAAGGCTCAACGACGCCCGATGTAGCAACCGCGACGTAAGGCCCTCTCTGATCAACCGGAACTGATACCACTCCCTCTCCTTGTCTTCGGCTGTCCTAGTAATTACTGTCGTCAGTTCCCTGATCGACGTAATAATCGTCTACATTGTACTGCGCAGATCGTCCTTGCGATGATCCACGTTGGTCGAAACAGTTATTAGAATTTGATGAGTTGTCAGAGCGGTCGTTCTGAGCACCGCGACCTCTACCACGTAATGCATTCTGTGAACCACCACGGCCTCCTCTAGACGAATTACCACTATTACGATCATTTAAAGCAGGACAATCAAATTTAATGTGTCCCTCCTGTCTACAATAAGCACATTGATTGTACCCCAACGAAGATCTGTTGAAAGAGGAATCATTACGCGACTGCGATCGATTCGATTGCGACTGTGATCTATTCTGCTGAGACGCATTCTGATTAGAACGCGGCGGATATGCTTGCTGTAACAACACTTTAGTTTTCAGTTCTTTGGTCTTTTTATCAGCGCGGTCTTTTTCTTCTTTCTCTCTATTTTCATAATATTGTGCCGTAGCCAGAATCTGAGCTGAGGTAGAAACGGCCCACGCACTTTCTGAATTCTTCAATTTATTGCACAAATCGGGCAATAAGTTCGATACAAATTTATCCACAAACAGCCTTTGTCCACCCTCAGTACCCATATCCTGTCCACTATGATCAACGAATGTTTCCTCAAACCTCGTAAAGAAGTCTGAAACACTCTCATCTTTCTTTTGCTTACAGGCTGACAACTTGTCCCAATTTACCCTCATAGCTGGCATGAGCGTTTTCATTAACGTAATGATTCGCTGGGGAAGAAGTTCAATCAACTGATCGGGTTTAGTAGCAGCCGCTTGTCCAGCGTCTGCCGCTGTAATAGCAGCCCAATCACCACCTAATTCATTCGTGTGATCTTGGTGACGAATCTTAGCCCATACCGGCTGCGGTACGACGTTGCCAAACAACATGTCGATATCGGCAAGATTCATTACCGTAGCATCTACAAGCTGCGCTAATTCCTTATAATACCCAGCAGGATTTTTGCGAGGATCGGGCAAAGTTTGTTTCACCTGAAGCACTTCCGATCGTTTCCATGGGAGATGTATCCATATTCTCTGGAAATGTGCCGGAATTGGAGCGTTAGCATTAGTATTATCAGCGGGTACCCAAACCGGCGGAACTTCACGCATAGGATATTGGCCAGACTCGGCTTGTTGGCGTTCAAGATCCTCAACAAACAGTGCGTGAGGAATAGGAGCAAGGCGAAAAGACAGCAACTGCTCGATAGCACGCCGGACATTAGTATCGACTATCAGTCCAGTTGCGAACTGAAGCCGAAGATTAGACAGGGCGGTCAGCACCTCGTCAGGCGCAACAGCCGCTATCTGATCATGTAGGAGTTTACACATTTCGTCAAACACATATCTCTGAGTCGGTATGTTGAATTGACTAAATGTTTCAAGAACGACTCGGGGTGGATTTCTTTGCGGATTGTCCATCCAACCCATCGCCATATTATATAGCGCAGCGCGTTCCCTATTACCAGGAAGCTGGCTACGTCTCTGAGGACCATCAGAACCAGCGGACCCAAAGACAGGTCCGAGCGACTGGAAAAAATTTGTCGCAATGGGAGAGCTACGATTACGAGTAGAGGGACAAGAGTAAGACACAGGACTAACAAGAGGAGGAATAGAAGCGTTAGCAACAACAGGAGTTAACAACACAGGGGCAGTAGCGCGAGCAGGAGTATGTGGAAGCGGAGGAGCAGTAGGAATAGAAACAGGCACAGGAGCAGGAACAGTCGGAAGAGCGGGTGCAGGTTGAGGAACGGGTGGAGGAATAACAGGTGGAAGAACAGGTACGGCAGGGACCACAGGAGCTGCGGTACCCTGTACGTACGGGGGTGGCGACTTCATAAGATAGGACATTAAAGGATCCTCAACTGCCTCTTCCTTCTTATCCGACTCCGTAGGCAAAACAGGATAACATTTATCTATGGTCATACGTTGCAGCCTCTCAAACACTTCCTTATCCTTATCCTCCTTATCACGCTGAAACTGCTCAGCTTTCTTCACAATAGTAGCAACATTATCTCGCTCACTACGTTTATTCTGTCTGATCTCTTTCTGTCGGGCTTCTTTGCGCCACAACCGAAAGGCATCAAACATGGCCGGCCTAGATTTACGTTCGAACAACTTAATTTCCAAATTATCTAAGATCGACGCTTCGAAGCTACCGTGAGGTGGCCAACGAAGATCGCCGTCTTTCTTTGTATATTTTATCCAGTAATCATTAAAAGCAATCGGGCCTAGCCCATGTTTGCTATATAAGTCATAAGTAGGAGTTCCTACCGGAGGTATCGGACACGAGTCCTCCAGCAGGGAATCCGCACCACAAGGTCTACAACAACTGAACAAAGTACTGCGACCAGGCATCTTGCACACTAGCCGAGTTTCACAAACTTCAAGGGTTACGGGATTTACCAAGTCCCAGCAAGAACAAAACCCTCGGTCTTTGGCGGCTGCAGTCGTCAAACAAATACAACAACAAAGTTACGCTAGCAAAGTGTCACCGACAAAAACACTCACACAGCGTGTACAACAAAGCCACTAGTGTTTACAACAAAGACACTCGCTAAAAGTGTCTACAACAAAAACACTCGCTAAAGTGTTTACAACCAAGGATTCTGGGAGCGACCCACAAATACTTAACTCAAAGATCAATGGCGTCCTCAGGAAGGCCCGTCAATCGTCTCGCTATACCAAGGTCTACGCCAGGCGCCAAAACAGGTCTACAGTCAGGGCAGCAGTCCGTCGCAGCCGTCAGGAGGCGGGAATCTTCGCGGGAAAAGTCTTCGGCCACTTATTTCGACAACAGGATCGATGAAGCGGGGTGCACCTTCCCTCGGAGATTTCACACGAAGTTCCTCACGATCGTCGGGCTCGGACCGGTACCACTGATGCAGCCCCACGTTGGGCGCCAACTGAAGGACTGGGTTCTTTTGGACCCAGCGGTGCCAGGGCACAACACCTGAAACCTTCGTGGGTAACCTGTTCCGGCGTACAAGTCACAGAGACACGGGACACTTCCTTCGGCGTCAAAGAGTCAAGGTTTATTTACTGCAGGGAACACAGAAGTCACGGCAAGTACACAGCGTGCAACTTGGGGAGACTGCTTCAAATTGGTTATGTGGATCGCTCCTTTTATACAGTTTTTACCCATAGGCTAACATTAAACACAAAGGTTTACAACTCAGTTCCCACATCAAGCTCCCAGAGGGGTCGCTTTGGTCGCTTTGAAACACATAAGGTCCGGAACATAAGTGCGGAAACATTTGGCGGTTCCCAACTGTAAAAACCCATCTTCCCACCATTAGCAAATTCCAATCAGCAATCAAGTAAATCGAAACAGGAACGAAGACAGGTGCAGAGGAAGACGGAGACAGTGGGGAGATCGGAATGGGTGTAAAAGGGGAGGTGTCGGGAGCACGAGATACAGGCATCAAAGGGACGTGCCTAATGAGATGCACGGCTGAGACAATAAGTCCGTGCGGCAAGATGAGCCTCGAGCGGCGCCACCTGCCTTACAGTAGCAACCCCCTCGTCATAAAGACACTTTCAAAGGACATGTGTCTTCCGCAAATATCTTGGGAGTCCCAGGGTCGCGAAGCGGACAGCGTCCGTTCGCTGGCTACTTGAGGGCAAGAGACAAAATGGATGCCGTATCTAAGATGGAACCCGTGGGTACAGATGAAAAGCCCACGTAACAAACGAACGGTTTAAGTTAGCACAGCGAAACTGCGCACACTTACCAAACTCGTCATTTGCGGTTCATAGATACCAGACTCGACCATTTTCGTACGAGTCGGAAACACCACTTACAATTGTCACGGAACCTCACACAGGAGGGGAAGAAGAAAGGCTTACCTTGCTGGTTGGAGTTCTGGCGATAGTTTCGTTGACCCTTCCCTCTGAAGCCACGGCCACGTTGGGGGTAAAACTGAGGCTTGTAGTCTTGGTTGTTACTGGACGCACCTCTGGAGCCTTGGTTATAGGGACGGCCGGAAGAGCGGCCCCTGCCTCTGCCAGCCCGTCCAAAAACCAGAGGGGCGAAAACCTTTTTTACTGTTTGCTGAGCTTTGTCCAAAGAAGCAAAAGTAGAAACAAATCTACTTAGGTCACAAACCAAATTTTCTCCGAACAGGAGACCATTCGCCTTGGGGCCGGGATCCATGGGTGCCAGATTTGAGAGTTTGGGATCCAACTTGATCAGGAGACCCTTGCGACGTTCATGTGTTATTGCGGAGTTCGCATTTCCCAAAAGACAGAAGGCGCGTTGGGCCCACATGGAAACTTCTTCAGCAGATAGGTCAGTACCATCCAAGCGGGAGGTTTCCGCTAAATCAAAAATACGGGCTAGAGGGCCCACAATGTCCAGCAACTTGTCCTGGCAAGTGGACCAGGCTTTGTCTACCCCTCTGCGGGGGTCCTTGCCAAACTTGGAAAAGAAGGTCAGGCGTGGTTGGTCAATGGAAGGAACCAAAGTTATCTTGTCAGGAAGAGCAGGCTTAGGGCATTCTGATTTGAGCCTGGCTCTTACCGGGGCCTCTAGAGGAAGGCTTAATCTGGAAGATATGTATTCCCCGACATGGTTGGAAGGGAGCCATTCGGTTGAATTGGGGTGACGAATTGTAGATGGATCGAACATGGGAAAACCTTTGGAGTCAAAAACTGGGTCAAAGGAAAAATAATCCAAATGAGAAGATTTAGGAGTGGGGGTGGAAGGGTCAGTCGTGTCAAAAAGGTCAATTAATTGATCAGCGTCATCAAAATTAGCATCATCATCATCTGTGTCCAATATGGTGGAAATTACTAATTTTCTCTTAGGAGACTCTGCATGTTTGTCTTTCTGTTTGCGCTTGCCCTCGGAACCAACAAACCCCTCCTTGGAAGGAGGCCTGGGAGGAACTGGGTCCTCAGTCAAGAGCGAGGAAGACTCGCCAGTCAGTGATGCTTTTTTAGAGACACGAGCTTGAGCAAAGTGTTCCACCTTTCTCTATCTGCTTTCCCCCGCAGATTGGGCCAATACTTTGGACATGATGCTTAACATGGAGTTCTCCATATTTTTAGACATTCGTTTCATAGAGACTTCCACAGCCGTTTCAACTGAATTGTTAATAAATTTACTCAAGTCTTTCTTGAATGTCTGTGAGTCCTGGGCAGGGACCTTCTCAGAGGAACTGTCGAGTTCCATAATCAGGTTGTGACAGCAGAAACAACAAAAATAGACGGGAGGTAAGCGAGGGTTAAATGAAGGGCAGGGGTGTGTTTAGGAGGCGGGCTGAGCAATAAGCGTCAGAAGGCTCCACACACGGAAGTTAAGACCAAGAGCAGGAGCCGTTGCGTCGAGCAGTCGGGGACTGAAGAAACCTTCTTGAGGTAAAAGAAGTTTGGGAAGACGCGCAAGCAGCGCGCGCTAGGAAGGTACCAAGCGTTCCCAAAGGGGAGGGGGGGGAGCGAGGAAGAGGCGCCGGAGCGCAAAGCTACACGCTAAGAGCGTCAAAGCAGAAGCGCGAGGTCGCGCTTTACAAATATGCAGAATAAAATATTAAACAGTCATAAAACCAGTTAAATAACAATTATAATACTGTGAGGCACTTATCTGACTGCGAGCAGCAAGAAAAGAGGAAGCTACGCAGTTAGTTAGGGCCTTTATCTAATAGGTCCTCTGTGATTGGTTACTGTATTCTCGTTTTTTCTCATTCCCATGGCCCAGTTGTTCTCTGGCCCTCTGGGAACTGTAGTTTTTGCTTATCTTGGCTGCTGTGCAATTAAATGCAAGATTAGAAAGCATAATAATAGGAGCCTCCGGTCTTGTCATAAAATTTTAGTTTGCCCATCACATACCTCAGAGGATGGAAACACTGAATGTCCATGGAAACTGTCACATACACATACAGCGTGACGAAGCTTAACAGGTGCAGTTCTGCTACCTCCCGTGTCTTGTAAAAAAATCCACATTTTAGGCATTTTTCATTGTCCATAGAATACTGGTTTCACTATTGTAGCAAGAGTTTTTAGGCTTTATTCAAGCTGGGAAAATGGGGACCCTTCCTCTCCGACTGAGTAGTAAAAAGAGCTTTAGTAGGGTCTTTCAAACCTGCATCAAGGTGGTGGTTCTACACCTGCTACAGTGCAACCTGACTATTGCAAAACTGGCTTCCAACACTAGCATGGGCGTCCGCAGACATTTTTCCAGGGGGGGGGGGCAAAATGTTAACGTCATCACCATCCTCCGACATGATGTGTGCCAGGTGGGGCACATGAAACACTGGGGTGCAGAACTAGGATAGACTCAATTAAATGCCAGGAATCCAGGACATGTGATTGACCCTGCCACGGGCCAACAAACACCACCTGTAGGGAAAACGCTAAACTTTCTGACAAGGTGCTTTATCTCTGTCTGCTAGGTGTGCAGACTTCTGGGTCCTCGATCCAACACCAATCAAGGCTGTCTTCAGCACAATTCGATTTTTATCAGAATACTTTAAAACAGCCTATGATTAAAGCACCAGATTAAATATACTCTATGCACAGTGTGTGTTAGGGATTATTTGTAGCACACATATTTACCAATATTGGCTTCTTAGTGCTAGAATTCATAATAACTTTTATCCAAAGTTAAAGCACAATGTCAAAGTTAGTAATAAATAATGCAGCAATCACACACGCTAGTGTTTGACAGTGGGTGCTCCCTTTACTAGAATTCCCCAGGCATTGCTAAATTTCACACACATTCAATTAATTTATACAAAATAAAATGTATAGGTCCAAATGTTAGCAATATTTTTGAAAAGAAATGTAGAGTCCCTCTACGTCTAGTCAATGTCAAACTGACATCTTGCGCACGTTTAGTGATACAATATTGGCCAGCTCCCTTATGCGGAAGCCCGGCACCGTAAATGTGTGGCACATGCGGCACCCTCAGCTGCGCCTCATCCCAGGTTCAGGGATGCTGAGTCTTACACAGTGGTTGAAGTGGGGGGGGGGGAAAGTAGGGGAACAGTGGGCGGAGAATCAGAGGGCGGGAATAACCCAAGGATTGGATCTGTGGGTGGAGCCAGAGGTGTGGCTAGAATGCGCAGACATCCCAATTTTTAGTATTTGTTTGGCATTTCACTGCCCAGTTTAATCAACCAATAGATACACATGATTATTTAAGGTTATAATGAGTTATTGACATTAAAATATATTCACAAAGTGGGATATGCCTCTAATCACAGAATGTACCAAATATGATAAAAATGTGGAAACACAAGCACTTTGTCTCCGAGCCATGGAGTTTCTGTTATCAGCACTTCACCCTTTTTCAACAACAGCAGTTCAAACATGAATGGCAAAATATCCCAGTTTGCAAATGTTTTCTCTAAAATTATGGCTCTGCCATATTTGCCTCGTAATGCAAGATCTGCTGCATGATCTGACCATTTAAACTAATAAATTGTTTGTAGATCAAACAATCAAAAGTTAAAATAAAATGTTACTGTGTTGCTACGGAGTGGATGGGCTATTGTAAAGGCTGACTGGTCACCTTTCTCACTGCTGCATTTGTATGTTACACTGGTACTAATAAGGCAAAATCTTTCCAGACACTGTTAGCATGTGTACACACGTCAAAATAATAAACTACCTGAAAATATACTGCATTACGCTGCAGCCTTTTTTTTAATGCATAATTTAGTCAAAACTACGGCATAATGTTGTCATCCTTTGCTGCATAATTAATTCCAGTGGCCCCACAGCAGGCAGCACATGTTAAAAGTGCTTGTGAATGAAGCAGGGAGACTGTGAAGTTTGTGAACTTAGTTTAGTGTGTGAAAATCCTGCATTGCCAATCCCTGGTGAATTGCAGCTACTGCTGCTGAAACAAGGCCAATGGAGGTACCTTTGGGTGAGGCAGACTGGCCTCAAGGGCAGGGCCAGCCATAGCACTGGTGGTGTCATGTGCATTAATGTTTGTTAGTTCCCCCCAATGACCCCCTCTGCCCATGGATTCCCTCACTACCACCCTTTAACTGTGCCTCCAAAGTCTCCATAACCACTCTCTCTCAGATGCATTTAATTTGATTTACAGCGCCACTCATACCATTGTAGGGTGTCAGAGCACTTTACATCACACACATTACACAGAGACAATAAATCACTGTATAGAAAATGTTACATAAGACTAAGGACTACAAGGTGTAGGAGTCACATGACAACCATACTAGTAGCCCGTATAGTTTTATAGCGATTGGTCTGGAGAAACACAATACCCAGAATTTAAAACGTAATACCATGGTTGGGGGTTCTCCTTAATAATCAGAATTGATTTCTGTCCTAAAGAACACTTTTTGGGACATTAGGATAATCAAAGACTGGGGGATAGGGGGGGGGGGGGGGGGGAACATAACGATCGAATTTATACCTTGCAGTTTGTATGCAGCTCTTAGATGACAGTTAATAGCTCACTGTTCTAAGTTAGGATTTTAACTTATAAACTGCAAGTAACAAAAGGATCTCTGACAAAAGCAGTAGCCCACTAACCTATTTA
Source organism: Lissotriton vulgaris (assembly GCF_964263255.1). NCBI lineage: Eukaryota > Metazoa > Chordata > Amphibia > Caudata > Salamandridae > Lissotriton > Lissotriton vulgaris. Next base: position 1,580,367,594 of record NC_141689.1, on the reverse strand, counting down.
CATTATGTGCACTTTGTGATCTGCATGGCGCATGTTCTTTGCAGCCGGTACATTAACCATCTGAGCTACCTTTCCATGAGTCAAAACTTCCACTAGACAAAATTCTGATCTCTCTCTAGGAAGAACATTAATCACCAGAGTCATCATGACATTTTTATTGTTGCCGAAAATTGCTGGAAGCCAGGAAGGAGACAGCAAGCGTTTAACCATAATATACTTGCAAACATGATGCCTTCACCTAAAGTTAGCACCCGGTGCGGTCACACTGGTTGCACCTCCCTAGAACTGGCCCTTCTCAAGGGTCCTGTGACCTCAGTGACTGTTGTTGTAGGGTGTGCTGCTTCATAGGCCTGCCCGCAAGACTGGAGGTGAACTTCAGTATGGATAGTGGTGGACAAGCCTTGAAGGTTAACCTACACTTGTCATGCTAGGGTCCACCTGCTGGTACGAAGACACCAGGACTTCTAAGGTGTTGCGAAGCCTTCCAAGGTCTAGCATGCGATTGCGCTCTCTCAGGAGAGTAGTCTGGTGGGCTGGTTATTAAGGCTAAACCTGGTTACCAGTTCCAAATTCAGCAGCTCTGTCCATAGTGCCACATCCTCTCCCCCACTGAACACCGTACTGCCCCACTGAGAAAAACTCCCACTGTTTTCAACTACAACGCAATTATTGTTAGCTATAAACACCTGGATGCGCAATTTAAATTACGCACTAGACAAGATCAATGTGCGGCCTACAAAAAAAAAAAGGAACACCATCCTGGAAGAAGCAAACACTTACAGGGAATGCAAAATTTAGCAAACCATGGGAAATGTAAGCAGGAACTACATGGTTACCTTAATGCTTTTTCACTCACTATTCAGAAAATCAGTGAGTGCTTTTGCGTGAAAAGTTAAGGACACAACTACAGGGCCCTGAATGGACCCATTTCAAAGGCCATTGCTTATATCCTTACAAAACATAAGCAGTATGGTAAAAAGACCACATCCCTGGACGCAGAGCCGCAGCACACATTTTGTTTTCCAATCCACACATTTTGATGTAAAGTGCTCTGACACCCTACAATGGTATGAGTGGCGCTGTAAATCAAATTAAATTTATCTGAGAGAGAGTGGTTATGAAGACTTGGGGGGCACAATTAAAGGGTGGTAGTGAGGGAATCCATGGGCAGAGGTGGTCATTGGTGCACTAGTTTCAAGTCCAGGGAAAACAAGGACAAGAAAACAAAAATAGCGCTTCACTGGCAAACTCTGTAAAAGTGGCGCTAATGTGTTTCGGTGAGAATAAAATCAGTTTGGCCAGTTTGCTACCACTCTGTCTTATTTTATTTAGTTATTTATCATATTTTTAGTCTTTTATTCCCAATGCTGCATTTTGGAATTAAAATGTCTTAAAAATACTACATTTCCAGCAAAAGCGTCTTTCTCTTTTGGATCCATTTCACAGGGAAGCAAATAAAAGAAAGGAGAGGAAAGAGAGTGACAACCCCGTCTTGAAGTCAAGGTTTTCATGGGCGTCTGCAGAGGGGGCAAGTAGGGTCGCTCCAGGGGTGGGGGGGGGGGGGGCAAGCGCCCCTCCTTGCCCCCCCCCCCTGCGGACGCCCATGAACACTAGCATTTACTGTTTATGTGCATGCTAGTAAATTCTACTTTACAACTCTACCGTTTTAATAGATATGTGTTTTCTACTATTTCTCCTAATTTCTGACAGTAAGATGTTTATAAAATAATTTGAGGCTATTTAAAAATGTTCACTTTTCTGTTTCGGAATACTGAAGAAAACGGACTGGTTTTGCGTCCTGTTTCAGAGTAATATGTGAACGGCAAACACCTTCTCCCATTCTCCTTACCCTACTTATTTCGTTTCAAATGCAACTCTCTGAAACTGGGGAACCTGAGCTGTTGTGGCCTGAGGTGGAAAATTTGTCTCAGGTTAGTCTGGCGTTTGCGGTGCTGCTGGCCCACGGCTCAGCCTCTGCCTTTTGGGGTTGTCTGTGGTGAAAGGCATCCGCTACGACACAGTGTGCGATTGCTGTGTTTGAAATGTTACTGCTGTAAACTGCAGTCCCCCTAATTGCCAGCAGGAGGGAGAAGTGTTTTGAAAGACTCGCGGAACCGAGTTCGAATCTGAGGAGGGCAGATTACGTCAATTTAATTATCATTACAATGGCACTAAAAATATGATATCTACAGTCTTTAAAATTAGCTATTAAATTCAAGCGAGGCTGAAGTCATGAGCGGCTGCCTGAGTAAGTAGTGCTTTCTGGCTGCAGAGATCTTCCATTAGAGTTACACTGTTGCGCATAAAGAGGCAATTGTGCGGACTTCTCTGCTCTTTACAAGCAGAGTTCCAAGATGGAATCCGGTTGAATACAGTTCTATTTGTTGACCTCATCAGCTGTTCTCTGAATAACTATGAATGTGCTGTAATCTCTCTATGTAAATTTGTTTCGGCCCCCCCAAAAAATTCCGGTGGAACCTACTGGCAACAATTAATCACTTAGTGTTACTTTTCAGAGCTTCTTCCATTCCTAGGCATTTAACATAAATACTTCCGCTGCACAGATTTTTTATTTTTAGTACATTTTATGTGTGTTTTTAAGCCACTGATTTAAAAATTGGAGTATAATATGGGAGCAATTTAAAGTTATGTCAATTATTGTGAGTGTTGGCTGTTAATTAATGGTGATGTATGTGAGAGTGAACTTGATTTATTTTCTTCGACAAGATGGAGGAGACGATCGAAAGTGTCACCTCTGATTGTTTGTCTTCCGCTTGGGCGATGATGTTGCACTTTTTACGATGGACAATGCATAATAATTGATTAATTTTAACCAAGGGGGGGGGGGGGGGTGACTGCAGCGGATTTCTTAAGCAGTCCTCGATCCGTGAACTTCTCTGTGCTTTTCAGATGGTGGAGAAGCGTATTTTACCCTTACACGTATAATAAATACGCAATATATACATATGCACTTAGCACTACATGCTTGTGTATCCTTATGTTATTATTGAAAAGTGTTGCTCTACTGAGTGCATTCACTGTAAAACTAGGAATCATATACACTGTGTGCTTTAACTTTATTACATTAAACAATAGGCTTTAGAGATTTGATTAACCACCCTCACACTATTAAAATGTATTTACATTAGAAACAAGAGAGATTTGTGTAAACCTGTGCACTAATGTTTGGCATCACTATTCATAATGTAGTTCTTAGTTACACTTGTAATCCTGTATTCAAAGTTACTTTACATTTACTAAAATAGCAACGGGAATCCAATGTTAAATGTATGTACTGACATGTGTCATTCATGTGTAGTTGTATGTGCACACGCATATTAAATGTGCACCCTTGAGTTAACATTTTAAGTGAATTGAATTCATATTTACTGCATAAAATACTGTTTTTCCATTACTGCTTGTGAGACTTATTTTTTGCAGGCACCTTCACGTGTTTTGTTAGTTTGAGAATACTGTAGCCCTGTACTAGCGATAGAGAGTCTGCGAAGACCTTGACAAAGAACATGGAGAGCCAGAGCGTTAACTGACAGGGTCTATTCAGTCATGTTGTTAGGAATTACAGGTGACCAAGGACAATGTCATCCTTGGGACTGGCGTGGGAGAGTTTGCTAATGATGCAGCTCACAACATGAGAATGGAGAGGACAATGGAGCTCCTGATAGTGTGAGCAAGGGGTGTTACCCAGAAAAGTTCTTTGGAAATAACTGGAGTTTTAACAGATCACTTTCACCATTTTCCCATGGACTTTGAGAGATACAGACCTCTATGCTTACCCCTCTGATTTTATGATGAGTATGGCTCAGGCAAACACTACTTTCCCTATACCTAAAAGACTCTGAAACCTTCCTGCATTTTTCCTGACATTTTTCTCTTTATCTTCATTTTCCCAAACTTTTTAGACCCATTTAGACTTGACCATCCTCATTAGTTTTAGATTCTAAATTAGATGAGTTTAGATGTTACTCCTGTGTAAGAGAAATGATCAAAGACTCTTCTCTGAGCATCAGATTCTGCCTCTAATTCTTTGTACTGCTGTGACTGACATTCTCGTTTGTCTTATACTGATGCACCTGAACTTCTTTAGGAGGTTTGGCTACCAAGTTGTAATTCTGCCCCTCTAAAGCATGGTATTGAGATTGATTTACATCACCCTAACTGCTAACTTGTAATACAGGATGTATGACGTTACAACGCATACCATTACAACTACCTACCATTACAACGCGACCATTACAACGCATACCATTACAACGCATAGCGCTTTGAGGTGCTGGATAGTGGTAAGTATAATTTACTATTCTAACTCCAGTCCCCGTGGACCCTAGGGAAGGTGTTGGATAGTAAATTATACTTATTCCCTATCCTAGAGCGCCCCCCAGCGCAATGCGTTGTAATGGTATGCGTTGTAAAAGTCGCGTTGTAATGGTAGTGCGGAGTAAAAAATGCGTTGTAACAGGTGTATACCTGTAATACATCTTCTTGATTTTATTTACTGATTACTACTCCTTATTATATAGCCAAATTATATTTGTTTGACCAACTGCTAACTCCCAACACTTCTCAATTGCTCAAAAAAACCATCAGATGATTAATGGTAAGAGGTTGGCCTAGGGCTGTATCAACTAGTACCATTGTTGGATGGTTATCACTGGAGAAATGGAGTTAGGGTGTCCCATTTAGAAATTGCCCAAACCAAGCACAAAACTCTAAAAGCCCATGGTTTGTTCAGAGGAATGATAGAGTTCCAAAGGCTTGAGAGAGAGTTGTAACAGCAGAGGTATGAGTATTAAAAGGGTAGTGCATTGCAATTGCTTATGTTTAGTTTGTGGAGTTTGCAGTGATTGTATGGTGTTCTGCAGAGATGTTTAAATTTTTTGTGTGTATGTGGCGCCTAATGCAGAGATGTTGAAGTGGTTATTGGGTCCGACTTGGCCTAAGATCCTGGGATGGTATTAAAAAGTGAGCTCGTATTTTAATTTGCTGTATTGAAACTGCCAACAGCCAGCCACCTTACCTTGGGGGAACTATCCAGCTGATGACACCCTGAGTGCCAGGAGGCGCCCAAAAGGTCGCTCGGGCTCCCACGGCATGGGAGCTCATATTTTGATTTGCTGCATTGAAACCGCCAACAGCCAGCCACCTTACCTTGGGGGAACTATCTAACTAGCGGCCGTCACCGCCGAGAGTCACCGAGGTAATTCCAGCGCGGGCACTCGGGCAGACGCCGGAGGAAGAGGCAAACTACACTTCCCAGTGTCCTTTGCTCCGCGCACGCTGCTGACGACACCCAGAGCGCCAGGAGGCGCCCAAAAGGACGCTTGGGCTCTCGTGGCGTGGGACGTGCGAAAGTGTGCCCGGGCACTGCCCGGGCAAAGCCCGTGCCGAGGGTGGGCCCGTCCGTGTCCATCATAGCCGGGAGGAGGCTGGGCTGGGCCACCCCTGAACATTTCCAGTACTGTAAGGAGATCTCAGTTCTTATTTGTGGACTGTTGGGGTGACATTGACTGGTCATTCAGCTGCATGGTGAATTGTCTGCCTTGATAAGGGGTTCCGCAAGAGCAGCTACAATCATCTGGGGGGGCAACTTTAACCAGTATCCATGCCAACCTACTAGTCCCATTCTTTGCGGGATAACGGATGAAAAGGACGACTTAATTGCCCACTTTTCCCATTCCAATATTGGAAATTCCCTAAATGAAATCCTATTTGATCTGGGCCTTGTCATTGCAAACGCAAGTAATCCTTTTTCCCTTCTGCATGCACCAACATTTCTCGGTGGTGGCAGGCAATGCACTGTAGACTTCATCCTTATATCTAGCACACTCGAAGACCGGGTAACAAATTTTGAGCTTCATATAACTGCACTGAGTGATCACTGCGCCCTTAGTATTTCATTCCGTCCGCTTCAAAAGTATAGTACGCAAAGTATAATCAGCGCCTTGAAGCAAAACACCTTAACCCTGGATAAAACAAACGGGTTTTCATTAAAATGGGAGAAAGTTGACCCCCGGAAATTACGAGGAGAGTTTTTTAATACAGCCTCCTCTGCAATTTTTAAGTGCTTAGATTTGTCTACCCCAGACGAGGAAGTACTAACTAACTTCAGGGCGATCCTAAATGCAATAAATAAGGAGCTTTTTGTAAAACTGAAAAACATCCAACAGAAAAAACAGGGGTGGTTCAATCAAACTTAAAAAAACAAACAGGGTGCCCCAAGAAATAGCAAAGCTTAGGAGAGAATATAACGCAGCAATTAAGGATAGGAAATCGGAATTAAAACAGGCTCTATGGGACCAATTACACAATAGCTGTAGGCAAAAAGATAGCTCTGCTTTTTGGGCAGTGGTCAAGTCTCCATACCTAACCGATAATAAAGCTACACCAAGTATTGATGTCGCTATTGATGAAATACTTGGGTCGGGTATTTCTCAAAGATTTTTGCGAAAGAGCCAGTAAACCTGGGCGAACAAGCATGTACAAGTCAAGTACAATCTGTATCCACCTACCCGATTGCCCTAGATATTACAATTGAAGAGGTTCTCTTGGCCCTAATATCCAGTAAAAACAGGAAGGCCCCGGGACCGGATGGGGTCCCAATAGACTTATTTAAATCCAAGCTAGATCTATGGGCCCCATTGGTGACAAGAGTACTTAAGGCATCCTGTGAGGTGGGGCTATTGGACTCATGGTCCAAATCAATCATGATCCCCATCTTTAAAAAGGGGGACCGTCAGGAGGTATCCTGCTATCGCACGATCTCACTGCTGGATTCCTTGGGAAAGGTGGCGGTCAGAGTCATTCTTGAATGCCTCCAGCAGTGGGCGGAAGATGGCGCGATCCTCTCGGACCTCCAATTTGGGTTCCGGGAAGGCTTGGGGACGATCAAACAAGCTCAAAACTTGACATTGCTTCTAGGCAAATATGTTAGCGTAAAGGGAGGCTCCATCTACATGGTTTATGTAGACTTATCAGCAGCCTTCGACTGCGTTTGCCACACCAAACTCTGGTCCGTTCTGTCGGAAATGGGTGTCGAAGAACCACTGGTTAACTCTTTGCGTGAATTGTATTCTAATGCATCAGCAAGGGTGAGGTTCGGGGCACAGGGTGAGCTAACGGCACCTTTCGGATTAGAGAGAAGAGTTAGACAAGGATGTGTCCTGGCCCCATTTCTCTTCACACTTTATACCAACGGGCTGGAGAGGGATATGATCAATGGGAGCCGGGAACTTCCTTTAACAAACAACCGACCGATTCCTGCTCTCCTCTATGCCTCTATGCCGACGATGCGGTGATACTCGCCAGAACACCCCTCGAACTGCAGAAGGCACTAAATAGATATGCACAATTCATGGGTAACCTGGACCTACGCATAAATATTAAAAAAACCTTCGTTAAGACGGCAGGTCCAGGGAAAAAAAGGTTAACAAATATCCATTTAGGAAATGAGAAATTAGCTGCTACAGATCAGTACCCATATTTGGGTATCATTATAGACAATAGACTCAATTGGAAACCTGCTGTCGAGTCCCTAAAACTTCTTCTCATGAGAGCAACTGTGGCCTGGTAAATTTTTCGAAAAAATTGGGCAAGAGGCCCCCGTTAGAACTCCTGCAGATATATAAGGCAAAATGTCAAACAGTTGCATTGTATGGGGCAGGTGTATGGGGGTACGCAAACAACAATAGCTTGCAACCAGTGGAAAACGCTTTCCTGAGGTTCCTTCTGGCTGTTCCAAAGAGCACATCTACTTATTCATGCCATACTGAGCTGGGGATTCCCTGCCTTACAGATCTAGCAAAAATAGAACCACTCCTTCTGTGGCATCGCATTTGGTCCGTGGATAAAAATGTTTTTACACAGGGGATCATTCTAGACTGTATGTCTCTCGACTATTCCCATTAAATTGGGTGGTTAATATATATAAAACATTTTTTAAGTGATCTAGGTCTGGAAACATATTATCTTGTTCCATCCTCTATTCGCTCCCTACCAAGGAAGACATTTAAGGTACTGTGCTTAGCAAACCTAGATGAAATGAGACTGGCTAAAGAGATTATCAAACCATCTGTACAACATTCTATAGCCGTCCAAATCACATTTTCCATTCAGCCATATTTAACTTACAACTTTTCTGTGTTCGAAAGATTCCTTCTGGTTAGATTTAGGCTCAATGGGCCCGATTCACAGAATGAACTTCAGACTTAATCCTAAACTTACTACTATTTTGGTATTCACAGAATGCACTTACTACTTTTGGCATTCACAGAATGAAATTACTCATTTCGGTATTCACAGAAGTTAGTAGTCCTAACTTTAGGACTCCTAAATGCCTTCTGTGAATTCCAAAAGTCTTAAAAATAGGATTTTTCTCAAGTTAGTAGTAGTAAAGTTAGGACTCCTAACTTTAGGACTCCTATATGCCTTCTGTGAATACCGAAAGTCTTAAAATTAGGATTTTTCTCAATTTAGTAGTAGTAAAGTTAAGACTCCTAACTTTAGGACTCCTAAATGCCTTCTGTGAATACCGAAAGTCTTAAAATTAGGATTTTTCTCAGTTTAGTAGTAGTAAAGTTAGGACTCCTAATCGTGTGCCATCGGGTAAGTTAAATACGTGTATGGAGTCTTACATTTATTACAGGCCCTAATAAAAGAGACATTTGTATTCTAAATGTTTATAGCAGACCTTCAGCGGTAAGTAAAGAGGCAAAAGTTATTGATCAGCTAGATATTTTTATTTCTACGCTTGATGACATAATTTGAATATTTGTTGGGGGGATTTCAATCGTAAATTCGAACCGATAGTAGGCCTGGAAAATATTTTTGAAGCAGAGGATAATGTTAACAACATTCCTGGAACTGAGACCAGCCCTGCAGTGCCATGTTCAACGGCTGTAGCACAATTACTGCGACTGACCGCTGCACATGGTTTACGTGCTTGCAACGGGCGTTTGCCATCGGATAGCCCTAGTCAGCCAACCTTTCAGCGGGGCAGCTGTACTAGCCTCTTAGATTATGTAATGGTCTCAATCCAACTCTGGCAAATAGTAAGAGACCTTGTAGTGGAGAACCGCATTGAGAGTGACCACCATCCACTTAGCCTGACCCTTAGCCCGACATTATTTATCCTCCCATCCAAGGGAAGAGACTCCCTTCAACATACTGATATTGACCCATTGATTTCAAATAATCACAGAGCCTTAAAGTGGCCAGTAGTACTGTGGAATGAGAGTACTGTTAAGAACATCTATGAGTTGCATGTAGATTTAGTTTCCCTGTATATTAATCTTTCAGCACAGGAGATCCCCATTATGCTAATCCACGGAAACATGTCTCAGGGTCTTGGAGAAATATTAACTAAAATCATTAAACCACTAAAAGTAGGCCAGCAAAATCTAGCTAAGGGAGATATTTGGTATGATAAGGGCTGCTGCTACTAAAAAGGAACTTATGGCAGCTGCAAAAAGTAATAACATGTTATTATTAAGGGAGAAAAGGAGGTGCTATTAGGGGACAATTGCTAAGGCTAAGAAATGTTGGGATGAAAGAATTTGGTCTGAACTGTTGGAAGCCTGCAAGGTAAATGACCAGGCATTGTTCTGGGGCCTGATTGCTACGGTCTCCAGAGGCGGAACCCCTAGTAGGGATACATTTTTGGAAGCCAATGTGCGGGTTTCGCACTTTTCTAAATTATACTCCCCTACCAATATTGAGCCTACTTATCCCAATTATGTCCAGGGACTTAATTTGAGTGTGACACCCTTGTTCTTTAGTATGGCAGAAACTATTGCTGCCATTAAAGCAATAAAGCCAGGGAAGGCCCCCGGACCAGACAAGATACCTGGAGATCTATGGAAGCATCAAAACATGGTATGGGCTCCTTATATTAATTATCTCTGTAATAATATTGCTAAGAGTGCCCCTATTCCTGATACATGGCGGGGTGCCAAAATTGTAACTGTTTTTACAAAGGGGGATCGTAGGAATCCGGCCCATTATTGACCTATTAGCCTAATTGATGTCCTACAGAAGGTATATGCGAGACAAGGTTTAAGTAAGCTGACTGCTTGGATTGGGGAAACTAATACCCTAACCAAGTATCAGGCGCGTTTTAGAGAAAAAATCAGCACAATTGATCAGGTGTTTAGATTTTTATCTATCATCTGGAAATATATCAAAATAAAGCGGGCTCACTTATACGTGGCTTTTGTTGACCTTAGGGCAGCTTTTGACCTTGTCCCTAGAAACGCACTATGGTCAAGACTGAGGGACCAGGGTGTTCCTGGGAAAATTTTAAAACAGATTGTCAGGCTGCACAAGGACAACTATGCCAGGGTGAGATGGGGACCAAATGGAGAACTGACTGATTGTAATAATATAAAGAGAGGTGTTAGGCAAGGATGTGTGCTGGCACCTACACTGTTCTCATTGTATGTTAATGACATACCAGACACCCTCTTGGGCTGCAAGCATGACTCTCCCAAGGTGGGTGGTGACCACGTGCCTGCACTGTTATTCGCAGATGATACTATCTTAATATCACAGACACCAAAATGATTACAAAACTTATTAGATACCTTTCAGTCCTACTGTGATACTAAAGGTTTAGAGATTAATCCCCAAAGAAGTTTTAGAAAAACACTGACTGTTAATAATGAAATGATAGAATATGTGCAAAATTTTAATTACTTGGGTATTACTTTAGACACTAGAATGTATTGGAAAACTCAAATAGATAAAAGTAAAATGATTCTCACCCAGGTATTTGTTTACTTCCCTTAAGTTTATCACTGGCCTCCAGCCTTTGTCCTTTTTCGCAACCAAGAAGAGGGTACTTACAAAATTCTTTTGTGACCAAGGAACCTCGATAATAGCTCCCTTTTTCAGCATAAAGGAGACCTCCTCCTTGGCGATAGCTAGATGTTCCGGGGGAAGGTCCAAGGGTCTTGGAGTCGTGGATTGGTAAGGAATGTTCACGAAATCTATCTTGAACCCGCGGACAGTTTGAAGGACCCACGGGTCCTGAGTATAACTTTCCCAAACATGGTAAAACAATTTGAGTCTTCCCCCGACCTTTGGAGGGGAAGGAGAAAGGAGGGCACTTACTTGAGGTGTTGGTATTAGGTGCTCCACTGGAGGAGAAGCCTCTGCCTCGGGAACCACGACCTCCTCGTTGGGGGTAGAACTGTTTGTTCGAGGGGTAGTATCCCCTTCCTGCACCACCTCTTCCTCTGCCGGAGTTATAGGGCCGGAAGTTGGCACGGCAGGAAGAACGGCCCCTTCTTCCGGCCTGACCAAAAACATTAGAAGGGAAGACTTTTTTCAGGTTGCTTTGAGCCCTGTCAAGTGCCGTAAAGGTCGCAACATATCTGCCGATTGACTTAATCATGTCTTGCCCGAAAAGTAGGCCTTGGGGTTCGGAAGAAGGCTCCTTGTCGGCAAGGTCCCCAAGTTTGGGGTTAATTCTGTTTAGGACAGTTTTTCTCCTTTCCATGTTCAGGCTTGAATTGGCGTTCCCTAAGAGAACGATAGCCCTCTGGCTCCAACCCCTAATGAGCGCAGTGTCAAGGGGAGTATCTTAAATATAGGATTCCTCAGCAAGATCAAGGATTTTGGTGAGAGGGCCTAGCATGTCTAGAAGACGGTCCTGGCAGGATTTAAATGCTCTTTCGAGCCCTTTTCTTGGGTCCTTTCCCAGTTTGAAAATAAATTTAATGAGCTCTGGGTCAAGGTTGGGGGTCTGGCAGACTTTATCCCCAATACATGGTCTAGGGCACTCAGCTCGCATAATGTTCCTTGAATCAGTTTCCAAGGAGTTTCTTAACCATTTGGTTATAAATTTTCCGACATGTTCCTGGGGGGACCATTTAGAGCTATTAGAGCGTGAGATATTCACAGGAGAAAACATCTCTCCCCCTAGGGGGTCAAGGATGGCATCCTTGGAGGAGTAAGGAGGGTCCAACTCGGAAAAGGAGTTGGGGTCAGAGTCATTGGAAAAGTAATCATTAGGGTCGAAAACAAACTCGTCGTAGGGTTCCCCGAAAGTCTCCTCTACGTCAGAGTAGGTATCAGAATGAGGACTAGCACCATCACCACTTGTGCCGCTTAGGACACCTTCCAAAGTTGTACCGCCAGGGGTACCCAACCTAGTTGTGCCGCGAGGGGCACCAATGGCTCTTGGAGCGCTAAGGCTTGCCAAATCCAGAGAGGTGCTTGGACCTCCAAAGTTCCCCGCACGACTATCCATAGTGTGCTTGGTTTTCCTAGGTGCTTTAAGCTTTGTAGGGTTGTCATGGTGTTGCCCAGGATCACAGAGAGTCCTTTTACGAGACATTACCTCGTTAAAAGTATCAAGCATGCATGCTCTCATTTCAAAATTTTTGAAAGCGTCACTATTGTGAGAAGGAGAAGAAGCTGTAGCGTCTTCACTCTCCATATCAGACATGAGGGTAAAGCAAGGTGATAATATAGGAGACACAAACTTAACTTGCTCTCCCCTTCGGTCTCTCATCCGCCCCCTGGTGTTTCACGCCCCCTGGTGTTTCACCAAGGTCATGAGAGCCATCGTTTCGATTCTGAGAGCAAGAGGGGTTCGTCTAATTATCTACTTAGACGACATCCTCATCATGTCTCAAACCCAAGAACAAATTTTAGAAGACCTCAGGATCTCCATGGATTTGATAGAGGATCTTGGTTTTATTATAAACAGAGAAAAATCCATCCTGACGCCCTCAAAATCCCTCGAGTTTTTAGGTTTCACCGTGAACACCTCAAGCTGTCTTCTCTCACTGCCGAAAAAGAAGATTGCGAAAATTCGAAAAGAAATCAGGTTTGTCCTGAAGCATCAATCTCTTTCCCTACGAGAATTGGCCAGACTCTTGGGTCTTCTTTCTTCTTCGATCCAAGCTATCTTTCCGGGTCCCCTAAACTACCGTGCTCTCCAGAGGGTGAAAGCCCAAGCCCTTCGCTCCGGTCTCTGGTATGTAGACAAGATCTCTCTGGACCAACCAGCGAGACTGGAACTCTCTTGGTGGCTGGACAATTTGGATGCATGGAATGGAAGGGCTATCTTCGGTTCCACCTCAGACTTTGTCTTGGAGTCAGACGCCAGTCTGCACGGCTGGAGTGCTCGCCTCCTCGACCAGAACACCGATGGAGTTTGGACCCTTTCGGAGTCCTCCCACCATATAAATTTTTTAGAGCTAACCGCTGGCCTCTATGCCTTGATGAGTTTCAGACACTCACTTCAAGGCAGATCTGTCCTTCTAAAAATGGGCAACGTTTCTGCGGTCTCTTACATCAACCGTCTCGGTGGCACAAGGTCCGCAGACCTTTCGGATCTGGCCAAGAAATTATGGATGTTCTGTCTAGAACACAAAATTTCATTGAGAGCAGAATACCTTCCAGGGAAATCCAATCTTTCAGCAGATTGGAACTCGAGGTTCCTTCAAGATTTCAGCGACTGGAAACTCGATGCGACGATCTTCAATTCCCTGAACACTCTTTGGGGTCCCTTCGACGTGGACCTTTTCGCAAGCAGATTGACCTTCCAACTCCCCCAGTATTTCAGCTGGATGCCAGACCCGGGTGCTCGAGCTGTGAACGCTTTCCTCCAACCTTGGGCTCCCCTTCGCCCTTACGCCTTTCCCCCTTTCGCAATGATTCAGAGGGTTCTTCAGAAAGTGAGACAGGAACAATGCTCCCTTGTCCTGATAACTCCTTTCTGGCCGTCTCAAGCCTGGTTCCCCACAGTTCTGGAACTTTCTTGCGATGCTCCCTTCTTGATTCCCGCATTTCAGGGCCTCCTCCTAAACGCAGACGGAGAGGATCATCACCTGGTTCTTTCAGGGAGTTAGAACCTTCTTGCCTGGAAAGTGTCAGGCAATCTCACCAATTGTCTGGACTTTCGTCGTCTGCTCTCACTCTCCTCGGAGAATCATGGGCACCTGGAACCCATTACAGATACAATAACATCTGGAAGAAATGGTCTAGTTGGTGCTTGGAGAGGAACCTGGATCCCGTGGAGGCTCCTATAGTCTCTATTGTTAATTTCCTTGTTGAAATCTATGATAATGGTCTCTCCTACAGATCTATTAATTGTTTTAGATCTGCAATTTCAGCCGGCCATGCTCTTGTCAATGGTAAAACTGTAGGTAAAAACGTTATTATCTGTAGAGTTCTTAAAAGTATTCGTCTTAAGAGACCCTCTCATCCTAGATTTCAATCCGTTTGGGACGTTAAACTTTTGCTTGATCTTTTTTGTTCATGGCCTAACAATTCTCTCCTTAACAGGAAATGTCTCTCAATTAAGCTTGCCTCTCTTCTATGTCCAGTCTTTTGTCGCAGAGTTTCTGATGTCAAAGCTCTGGACATTTCTAATAGATGTTATGACATGTTTGGTGTTAAATTCGAAATATTTAGAAGAACTAAAACCATGTCTGATTCTATCTTTTACCCTCGTTTTGATTCTCATCCAAAACTATGTGTTGTTGATTGCATGAAGGAATACGATTCCAGAATGTCTAACCTTCGTCCTCCTGGTGCAAATCAACTTTTAGTTTCTTACGTTAGTCCCTTTAAACCCATCTCATCCTGCTCTATCGCTAGGTGGGTTAAGATTGCTATGAACCTTGCTGGTATTGACCTGTCTAAGTTCCAGGCTCACTCTCTCAGGAGTGCTATGGCCAGCAAGTCATTCTGGTCTGGTGGTAAGTTGGATGCTATCCTTAAGTCCGCTGATTGGTCTAATGCCTATACTTTTGCACATCATTATTGTAAACCAATTGAACATGTTTCTGATGCAGTTATTCAAGGCTACCAACATGCATAATGTAGCCTCCTGTCTTGTAATGAAATTGCGATTCTCCTATTAACATGACAAGAGAATCTGGATTTCATTAAAGACACGGAGGCTAACATTATCCCTCCCGTCCCTCCCTGAGGGTAATTGTGAATTGTTATTTAATCTGGTTTACAATTATTTAATCTGGTTTACAATCTTTTTCATGCTCTCCTACTCTGATGTTCTTGTTCATGCTTCTTATGAAGATCTTTTCTGTCCTTCTCGTTGATTTACTTCTTTTTCCATTTCAGACAATTGTAATTGATGAATCTACATGGAATTTGAGATGGTCTCCAATTCTTCATTCAAGTTCAAGTTTTACTCCTCTGTTTCAACTTCTCCTGTCACTCGAGGCATTTAAAAGAGGCTGACCTCCCTTGGCACCTGGCCTTTATGGATACTGTGATGTCACCTAATTCTTATTCTTACCTTTGTGATGTAGCGGCTGTGTTTGTGAGCTGCATTAAAGGATTAATGCATAATGTTAGCCTCCGTGTCTTTAATGAAATCCAGATTCTCTCGTCATGTTAATAGGAGAATCGCAATTCTCACCCAGAATCTAGTTCCAATAGCGAGACGCCACAAGAGTAGTTACATTAGAGCTGTTTCCCCAGTACTAGAGTTATATAAATACAAAGCCCAATCAGCCTCACTATACAGGGCCGAATTATGGGGCTATGCCGTTAAACGTGCCTTACTACACAAGAGAAAATATTTTTTCTTAGGAAAATACTAGTAATTCCACGGTGCACACCCATACTTCCACTTATAATGGATTTGGATATACATCGCACTGATGACCACGCGGTGTTACGTCCCCTGCTGTATTGGGTCCGTGTGTGGTCTATAGATGAACTAGTAGATTATCGAGAAGCCCTAAAAGAAATTATTAAAATAAAAAATGGAACAAGCTGGTATGGCTGAACCATATCGAGGATTGGTTTGCAAAGTTGGGGCTAAGTCACTACTGGGCAGACCCCGAGTGTCTCACTTTGAGTTGTAAAAAGCTGCTAAAAGAAAGATACTGGGAATTTGCCCTAAATTAAAACTGCATAACCCGCAATTGGGGACTCTAACTCTCAAGTATCTTGGCATGAAGACAGTGAGCAGATTTGAATCATTTATGGATGAGATTTTACCAACCTTAGCTAAAACACTGTATCTAAAATTTAGTTATGGCATATAACAAATCAAAGCAAATACTGTGAAATGGGTGTGCAACGAAGATAATGTAGGGAAGGATGATTTGGCTAAATGTGAATTTTGCAGTATTGGCGCCAGACAGGATGAGGCACATGTACTATTTTTTTGCTCTGCTTACACAAATCTTAGGAAAAAGTGGATAAAACCTAATTGCCGTCTCATGGGTTTTAGATGTTTCAGCGAGGCAGGAAGAATTTTTAGAACTGAAACAACCCAATCCATTGTTTTTAGTGTAAGCAGATATCTCTTCTCTGTGAAGATAGTAAGAATGAGAAGGGGTCTCAAGCTTTAATGATATATGGTTAGACTTTTAATTGAACCAGCAAAATTGCTGGAGATAGGATGAGGAACCAAGAGTCTGTGTCAGCACTGCCTATAATTTTTAAATATTCAGTTTCCTTTTTCTTTATTTGGAAAAAGATGTAATACCACTAACACTAAATTCAGTTGAATGAAATACTAATTGTAATGCACTGATTGCACTATCCTCAATGAATGGTTTATGTTTTTAGATTTGATAATGTATTTATTGTTTTAAAATTGCAAATGCCTCTGATTGATTTTCAATTGGCAATAAGGAATTGTGGGAAATATGGGTGCGGATTGGGAAGTTGGTTCGGGCAACTTTATCTTTTTGTAAATTGTATGTACATCTTTTAAGGTACTTGTTTTAACCGAAATAAAGATATTTGACTTGACTTGACTTGATTATATTGTAGTTGTCTGCTGTGTTGTAGTGCTAGTCATGAGATGTCATCAACAGCACAATTGAGATAGGCTTTATCTGTTAATGATTGTAAGGTGGGGTTGGTATAGTGAATCTCAGTGCACAGGGAGGAACTGTATCAATCCGAGTGGGACCCCGCTGGTTGAGGTTTCATTTGAATCTGTGTCAGGGTAGGTCAGAAAGTGTTGTTCTGAACTGTTTCTTGTGTATATAAAAACTTAAATTTTTTTAGAGGAGCTGACAAAGTTAGTTGTTGAATTTGCTTACATTTGTTTTTGCACAAAAAATTGCGGAGAGAACGCAATCGTAAATAAATGTTAAGGAGGGTGAACCACTGTAAGGAATGAGATTGATGTCACAGTGCACTGCACTGGGATTGGTCTGTTGGTGTAAAGCCAAGCTGAGATTGGTGGTCTACATCATAGAGTGTCACACTGGTATTGGTTGTTGACACCGAATGAGAACTGTGGGTAGAGAAATTATTTCCTGGTTTGACATGCAGTTATCATTTTAATTGTAGATGTACTGTTGAAAAATGGAATTCTTTAAGGCTGTGCGAGACATGTTTTGGGGAAATATAAAGATAGCTGTTTCGAAAGGGAAAAGAGGCATCATCTGCGGGTACGCCAGGTCATTACTTGATTATAAATGTAAGACTCCATACATGTATTTCACTTACCCGATGGCACAAGATTACTGAGAAATAAGGTGCATTGATGTTTCCAGGCACATTTAGTTTGAGAATTATTGAAAATCTGAGGAGAATACTATACGAAATGAAACAGGGTTCTATACCCACACAGCACTTAATGCTTGGGAGCGAGCAGCTCAAGAAAGGTAGAAGGAAACATTTCAGTGAAGGGCTAGAAGGCAGTGCGTACTTATGCTGATGCTAAAATGGATGCAGAACAAAAGAGGTGGAGAACCAATATGATAGAGGGAGCTAGATTGTAACCCGCATTAACATGCAAAGAGAAAAGAAAGGAAAAGAAGAAGGAAAAGGAAAAGGGTAAAAAGAGAGTAAATGCAGAAAGTGAGAATGAAGCCTGTAATAGTGATTCTAGTGATGAACTTTTGAACGCATTATTGTCGACCCATCTACGCCATATAATGAAACTCAACAAGAAGGAATGAGTGATGCCGGTGTCATGGGGACCTCAGGATTAGCCACCACACTAAAGAATGCAAGTTTTGTGTGAATGGAGGGAATACAGGGATCAGCACCCCTCATTAACGTGATTGCTTTGAAAGCCCCAGAAGCACCTAATGTCCTGGTCACTGTAGGTCCCGTTGTCCTGTTGTACAATCCTGGATTGACATAAAACACAACACATGCTTTGGCTATTCCTAATGACATAGGTGCCAAAGGCAACACTCTTTTGTCCCGACAAAGACAAGGGTTCCTCCAGTCCCTTTGGCCCTGACGCAGGAGAATACTCCATGTGTTGCAAGTGCAGATTCAACTTTAAATCAGACATGGTTTCACCACAAATAAGGGTTCCCCAAAGATTGCCACCCTTTTTCATGCCCAACATGCCGTACTTCCAAGTGTTATTTACACTAGCCCCAGGACAGAAATACCTATGGGTACACCAAGTTCTGATGTGTCTCTTTCTAATTTCCACCTAATATAAGTCCTGGGGTGTTTAGAGAAAAATTAATCATTACTATCCCTGCAGAACAACCTGGGTTTAGTGCCCGATAACTTGATGACTGGCTTAAACAATTAGAACGTTTGAGTGAAGGTGCAAGTGCAGGACCAAGCAGAAAGACTGTTCAGTCTCCAATGAGAGAAAATAAAGTGGATGTTGCTAAATTAAAAGTGGAATTAGAAGAATTGATACTTGGAACTTTTGATTTGTCCCAATTTCGATACATACCAGAAATATGAACTTGCATTCATGTGCATAGATATTACCATGCTTGATGGACAGATTTATGAAAGCTTTTCTGAATTGGCTCAGAAATACGAAATTCCTTTGAATAGGACCGAGACATTACAGACATTTTTTAATAATGGGAACATCACTAGCATAAGGATACAAGGAATGTAATTACAAATTAAGGAGTTAATTGGCCTTATCTGAAAATGGAGTGAACTAAATAGGTGGGAAGGCAGATGGGTGAAAAAACAAAAAGAAAAAAGGTTAGAGCTGTGTCCGACTATAGAAGACAAAGAGGGTGCATCAAATTTCCATTGAGAGAAGTGCCTGGTAGAGGTTATGTTTATGTGCTTTGGAATAGGAGTGATCTTGCATCATTCACAAATGATTTTTCAAAATTGAGAGAGACGCCAGTGGAGTAGTACAAACAGCTTGATCAGCTTTTGAAAATATCAAAGATTTTGTGGACAGATTTGAGTAACTTGTTTGACATTGTATTTCGGTGTGATTTGTGGGCTGAATGTAAAGTGGCTGAATGTAGAATGGCCTGAAAGGGAGCCCATGAGACATCCTGTGACAAAGTCTCCATCCCTGTTAATTATGAAAAAAAGGAACAGCAGGTGATTACATTTTTAAAATCGATGGTACTACCTAAAGATAATGATTGGCTCAAGATTGACAGAACAGCCCAAGAGTCCGAAGAAACAATACATTATTATTATGAGAGACTGCTGCAAGCATTTAAACAGGACAGTTGACTATTGAAGCCAAAGACATGGGACATTTTTGTTTCAGATTTGTGCAGGAATTGAAAGCTGAAATTAGCTTGATGATTCAACAGCATCTGATTTATTAGCAGAATAAGTCAACTGATGGGATCTTGAGGTATGCAAAGTATTGCAGTGATGCATTGGAGATGTACCACTAGAAACTGAAGGAGAAGTAGTTGGTGGTACAGATGAAAGCTGCACAGCAATGACAGAATTTACAGTTTGTTGGGAATGTTGTACATTATTTAGATGTCAGGATGTTCTTGGGAATGGTGGGCTACTGTCGACAGTAGGTTCTCAACTTTGTCCTAGTGGCCAAGCCTTTGCGGAGGCTGACACACAAGGATGTGTTAGATCTGGTACCATGGTATTACATTTGCATGCATGCCTTCTCAGAGCTGAGAGAAAGTCTCTGTTGTGCCCCAGCACTGGGAATACCTTAATACAATACTTTGTTTTCAATTAGAGGGAGAGCTGTCCTATCTCAGTGCTTACTTGGATGCATGAGAATGCTTGCAGACCCGTTGCCTATTTTTCAGCCATACTTGACTCAGTAGAAGCTGCTCTCCCAAAGCTATGGTATCCACAAGTGTCAACATTGAACAGTGTGAGAGCATTATTATGGGTCATCCTCTTACAGTTGTTGTACCCCATTCTGTGAGAATATTATTAACATTTACCAAGACCCAGTACTTAACCAATAGCCGTCTGACCATGTATGAGCATGCCATACGTGCAACAGACAACATAAGCCTCATGAGATGTACCACGTTAAATCTTGCTAATCTATTGCCTATTCCTGTAAATAATGTTATTGAGGGTGAAGTTTAGCATGACTGTCTCATTGTTACTGAGCTATGCACCAAGTCAAGACCTAATACACAAAATGTGCCACTACCAGAAGCAGATTATGTTATGTTTGTTGATGGTTCCTGTTTATGGGATCACAAAGAAATCCTGAGAGCTACCTAAGCAGCCTCTACTGTTGCAGGTATTGTCGAAGCCTCCTGGCTTCCAGGAGTGTTTTTTGCACAAGTGGCCAAATTGATTGCTCTAACTAGGGCATGCTGAGTTTCAGACCAGCTGAAAGTGACCATTTTCACTGATAGTCTGTATAGCTTTGGTGTCGTCCAGGACTTTGGACAGCTATGGTCACAATTGGTATTTATGACCTCTCCGGGGTCACCAATACGCAGTGGAGAAAGTGTGCATAACTTATTGAAGAAACTAAAGCTACCTGCCCAGATCGTGGTTGTGAAATACTTGGCACAACGTAAAGAGGATAATTATGTGACTGTGCGCAATGGGTATGCTAATTTGATTGCCAGATGTTGTGCCTTAAATGCTTGTACTTTCAATGGTGACTATCAAATTGAAGGGAGAAGGTCTATAAAAGAAGACTATAAAGAGGGCCATGAAAGCTATCCCTATTCGGGGTACAATTTTCTTGTCCCTGCCCTGTTTGTTTGATAGAGGTAGTCAATTGAGGGTAAAACAAAAGGAAAATTCAAGAATGTTTTCATACTGCCCTCACCCACTATGCAGTGGCATGCTTCGTCATAGGGCCGCTGCAAACGTCCAGGTCCAGGTGCAGACCAACACACTGGATGCAGAGCTGTTTTTTACGGGGTGAGGGAGAAAAATATAAGAAAATATTGTGAGAGAGGAAAGTGTTCCCCAGAGAAGGGATCTCTAGTGCAGAAAAGAAAAGAATAAAACTGCCTAAGGAGATACTACTATGATACCTTTATTCCTGGTTCCATTGCAAGTGAGGCTAGATTGTAGTGACCGACCTAAGGCGTCAGACATCGGGAGGCAAGAGGATCACTGAAAGAATATCGACGGACAGAAATATCGATGCTGGAATATCGATGACAAGTATATCGACACCCTATCTACAACATTGTAAGTACAAAAATATCGAGAAAAAAATATTGATGTTAAAATATCGTAATTAAAAATATCAAGGTTTTTTCTGTAAAAAAAGGTAAAATAAAGTAAATAATACTTATATATAAAATAAACATGTTTAATAATGTTTAAAATTATTTAAATAATACATATTTAATAATAAAACTGTAATTACAAATATGCACACAACATATAATATATACTTACTTAATAATAATTTTTAATAATTATTTTAATTACTTATAAATTATTAAAAAATACTATAAATTACAAATACATCTACACACATTAAATAAAACATAAATAAAAATAAATAATATATTTAATAAATTAAAAAAATTAAATATACTTTCAATATTTTTAAAGTTAATTAAATACAACATTATCTAAAATAATACAAAAAATATCAAATACATAAATAAATAAAACTACTATTTAAAGTCCAAAAAAACCTACAGTAATGAAAACAGTAGGGAACACGTTAAATAGCATAGGGATAAAAATTACTATTCCTACTCCAGAGAGTGCAACAGTAGGAAAAACGTTGGATAGCGTAGGGGTAAAATTACTATTCTGACTCCAGAGAGTGCAACGGTAGGGAAAGCGTTGGATAGCGTAGGGCAAAAAATGACTATTTCCACTCCATAGAGTGCAACAGTAGGGAAAGCATTGGATAGCGTAGGGGCAAAATTTACTATTCCCACTTCAGAGAGTGCAACAGTAGGGAAAGCGTTGGATAGCATAGGGGTACAAATTACTATTCCCACTCCATAAAGTGCAACAGTAGGGAAAGCATTGGATTGCGTAGGGGTAAAAATTACTATTCCCACTCCAGAGAATGCAACAGTAGGGAAAGTGTTGGAAAGCGTTGGAGTAAAAATTACTATTCCCACTCCAGAGAGTGCAACAGTAGGGAAAGCGTTGGATAGCGTAGGAGTAAAAATTACTATTCCGACTCCAGTGAGTGCAACAGTAGGGAAAGTAAATACTTCATATATGAATAAAAATAAATGAAATATTAATACCAATAACAAATTAATTAAAAGTAATTACCAATTTAATATAATATAATAATTAATCAATTAGAAATACAACTACAAATTAATTATTAAAAATAATTACCTATTGATACAAATTAATTACCAATTAACAATTAATTAATTAACAATTGAAAAATAATTAACAATTAATAAAATAAAATACCAATAAAAAAATAAAAAAATGTAATTAATTAAAATTAATTACTTCCCACCCTATTCCCCTATAAACCCACAACCCGCAACCGAAAATAAATTAATAAAATTAACATAATTATCAATCAATCAATTAATACAAATTATTGCCAATTATAATTAAATTAATTAGCAATTAAAAATTAATTAACAATTAATTCTAGATAAATAACAATAAATAAATTAAAACATTTAATTATTATAATTGAATTTATTCCCACCCTATTCCCCTATAAACCCACCACCCGCTACAGAAAATAAATGAATAAAATGAACATAATTATCAATCAGTCAATTAATAAAAATTAATGACCAATTATAATTAAATTGATGACCAATTAAAAATTAATTAACAATTAATCCAATATAAATACCAATAAATATATTAAAACATTTAATTATTTATGATTAAATTACTTCCCCCCCTATTTCCCTATAAACCCACAACCCGCTACAGAAAATAAATTAATAAAATTAACATAATTATGAATTAATCAGTTAATAAAAATGAATTACCAATTATATTTTAATTAATTACCAATTAAAAATTAATGAACAATTAATTCAAAATAAATACCAATAAATACATTAAAATATTTAATTAATTATAATTAAATTACTTCCCACCCTTTTCCCCTATAAGCCCACAACCCGCTACAGAATTATATTACGCAAAAATTAAATACCATAAAATTAATTACTTAAAATAAATTATAAAATAAATATAAACTTTTCACACATATACTAACATGAAAAACACTTTAAAAAATTCGATATTATTAAAAAATCGATATTAACTTACTTACCTCAAATTCAATATTTTTATTGACTATATTCTGTCCATTCGATATTTTGTCCATTCTATATTTTGAATTCGATATTACTGCAAATCAATTTGATATTTTTGTTGACTATATTCTGTCCATTCAATATTTTGTCCTTTCTATATTTTTAATTCGATAGTACTGCAATTCTATATTTTTTACTCGATATTTTGACTGAATACCGAGGCAAGTCAATGGGAAGCAGGAATCTAGACTTGCTTAAGTGTGTGCTTCGACATCTCTGAAGTGGCCTGATTTTGTGCCCCTTGTGTTGATGAGTCTTCGCAGCACTCCTGATAGGAGTACAGGATTGTCTCTCCATGCAATAATCATGGGCAGAGCCATAAGATTGTAAGCTGTGTCTGCAAATGCACTTGCCAACATTACAGATGACATTGTTCTTGATTACTGTGAAGGACTGGCTGATGTGGTGCATTCTGTGTCTCATCAGGTTGGGGAAGCTACAATCCCACCTCATCAGGAGCAGTGCCATGACCCCTGTCCCGGATACCGGGTTATGGAAAAGAAGCACATGCGTAAACGAGTATGGAGCCTCGAAGGCGAGGACCTTACCAACTCATCTTGGTCACTACAACAGCTGTGAAGTGCAGAGGTCTCCCCAACTGGGTGCACGCAGAGCATAGTCGCACAGTCTCGTGTTCCCTTGATGATGTAACAGCACCTCTACCTGAAGTGCAGATGGTTATGGTGAGATGAAGGGAGCAGGATAGTAAAGCTGTTGGGGAACAGCAAGAGTCTGGAACAGCACATGTTTGGCCAAAGAGAGGTCTGAAAGAGTCAACAGTTGAAGTCAGTTCAGAGGGTCACACCCTGTGATGTTGACTGCGCCAGATTCAGACACTGGCCAAGGGCCTAGTGCAGCAGTAATGCGAGTAGAGACCGGAGATCAAAAGAACCCTGTTGGAGGTTTTCTTCACCTGAATGGACATACTTTGCAACAAATAGATGAGAGAAAGAGCTTTGGTACTTGGAGTGTCAAAGTGCAAATCATTTGAACATCAGGGAATACTTAATTGTGACCGAACTCTGATTTGACTTTATTTTACCACGGAACTCGAATTGTCTTTAAATTGATTTTTGAATTGAACTTTGAAATGCACTTTTGAACAAGAGACATTGCAAATGGATTTTGCTAAAAGAATTATGAAGAGTACCTAGGCCCGAGTCTGCTGAAGGTGCGTAAGGTTGTTATTTAGAAGAACACAGAGTAGGGCTAAAGAAGGCTCACGAGCATCTAGTAAATACTATAATTGCTTTTTGATTGCGTGGACATTTTTTGCTATTTGTACAGTTGGAAACTAACAAAAATGACGTTTGCTGTTGCTTTTCACATAAACAGTGTGGATGCAGAAACATTATGGAACCTAATAATAACACAAATAGATGTAGGTAAATGATAGCAGAAGGATTGATAACTGTAAGTGTAGCACTAATTGTGTTGCTGGTGGGAATTTATACCTGCACTTCGTCTAGTTTAGAGAGGATTATGTCTACACTTCCCCCTAAGACCCCAGCTTTCTACTGATGATAGAAGAATGCACCCAATTAATGAGAAAGACTTACATATTTGAAGAAAGATATCCTCTAGGAGCATTTATATGTAAGTCTTTGTTATCAAGTGAGTGCACTCAACAAGCAAGTCAACTCAGCAAGTCATTGCACTCATAAAGCAATTTGTAATAAACATTTCAAGAAAGATACCCTCTAGGAGCATTTATGTTTATTACAAATTGCTTCATCATGAGTGCATTGACACTATGGATGCTAGTCATTGGTAAGTTTGTAAGCAATTACCTGCATCAGCTGAAGAGGGTTTGACATACAGTCACATTCCTTTAACTTACGGTTTTACTTGTAGCTTGCTAATGAGTATTTTCTATGGACAAGGTCATTTTCAGTATTATTTTTTAAATTATGATTTGATAGTTTCAGAAGTTCCCATGCTTAAGCATTTAGATTGTCACCCTGAAACTCAAAATGTAGAGGGAACTGAAGGGGTTTTCAACCCCTCCATAACCTTAGATACTGTGTTTATGTTCACTGAAACAATTTGACTTGTATCTTAACCAATGTAGGGAAGAGCTTTATAAATTCATTTGAGGACAGAAGCAGAAGAATGGAATTTAAATCAAAGAAAACAAAAAGTGGATATCAGTGGGCTAGAGAAGAAATTGAGCCTTCACTAGCAGGGAAATTAAGTTGCATTAATTGTAATTGTAATTGCCGAGGCGTTGAAGCTCTCTTTTGGCATGTAGCACACTAGTCCGGAGCCCAAAAAGGATTAGGTGGGAATTAGTATAGGGAGATATTAAAATGAATATGAGTGGTAGAAGTGTGAGTTTGTTATCTAGATTGAAAAAGGATAGTGAAGGGACAGGTTTGCATTTATATACCACTTGCTACTCCTGATGATGTGTCAAAGCACTTTTTGGCAAGTAGCACGCTACTCCGGACCCACTATTAGTGGGACATTAGTATAGGGAAACATTACATTTATTTGAGGTGTGGACATGCTAGTCTGTTAGTTAAGTTGAAAAGCATAGTGGAGGTATAGAAGAGGGAAGGGTCTAGAAAGTGTTTTTTTTTGGAACTCATGGCAGTAGGAGGAGGTTTGAGATGAGTAATGGGGAGGTGAAAAGGGAAGAGTCGAGGGAAAGGTTTAGAAAGGCTTGTTTGGGAGATCTGAACAGGTAAAGAGGTAAGAGATGGTGCAAGGAGGGTAGAGGATGGAAGAGTCTCGAAATAATTATTTTGTGGGTCATAGTATTAGAATGGGGCTTGAGATGAGTCAGAGAGTGGAGGTAGTGGATATATTAAGAGAGATATACGGTGTAAAATAGGGTAGTGCATTGGAGAGAATAGTAAAATGAGGTTTGGGATGAGTAAGAGAGTGGATGTAGAGGATATATTGAGAGAGGTATAGGGTGAGATATAGTGTATTGCATTGAAAATGCTGAATTAAAGGTAAAGTAGTAAATATAAAGATACATAAGTATATGGAAGGTATATATGTATAAGGAAGGTAATATATGTAGATTAAGCTCAGACTTTCAGGTGTTGCTGTACTTTAAGTTAATATATTTGTTTATATATATATATATATATTTAGTAATTCAATAGTAAAGCAATTCAAAAATAGGTATTATAAAAGACTTGCTTATGTATGCAGTCATGTATATAAACGTTAAACATAGAATAATATAACTATAAGTAATATGTACATTTGTTAAGCAGAACTAACAAATATCTATCAACTATCTATCTATTTATACATATAAATATTATACACATTTATACAAAGCAATACACATATATAGGTACCCATCTATAGTCCACATAAATGATTATTGTGAGAAGTTGGCCTGGTATATGCTGCCCACTAATTAAAGTGGGCACCTTGCACCAGTCCAAACAACCCATACGATGTATGAGGTCAAAGATAACCTTTAGAAAGCTATCCTAGTGGTAGCTGTGGAGAGCAGCCTTCAGGCTTAATCTTGAAGGAATGTAAAGCAGCTTGTTTTATCAGAATATCACCTCCTATATTGACTAAATGAAAGGAGAACCACATAGTAGTTCTATAAAAAATATACTAAAATAGTGGTATAACAATCATGACTTAGGTCAAGACACAGTCTACAGCACATAGAAACGCTGGGACCCCAGGTTTGGGATGGTGAATAGAAAGGGCCCCCACGGAGGACGGGTGCAGTGTGCCAACACGACCGCGGGCTCCGTAAAATTCTATGGGTAAGTCACAGTTACAGTTTTAAAGTTTAGGGACTCTTCTAGGAGGATTTCAAGCAAACGCTTTGAAACTTAGGAGGTTGGAGAGCCATAGTACCCGAGTTACCTATCCCAGAGGAGTCGGGTGCATAGGCCTGGAGGAGTGTTGGAAAACACTGTCGTTCTCAATGGATGGCTGTGAAAAAGTACTGCTGCATGAAGGTGAAAAGGGTCTGGAGGAATCCAAGCCTGGATCCTTGAAGAAAGGAACCTGAAAGCAGAGGGGACAGAGTCTGGGTCACTTCAGAGTGACCAGGGGCTGGGTAGACGAATGCCCACCGATGTCGGGTGCTTCAGGTCCAAAGAACGGTTGCTTGACTCTGCAGCCACGAGGACCAGGAGATGTCGGGGATGACCAGGAGATGGCGGTGAGCTGTCCCATAAAGGATGTCGAGTGCTGAGGGGTCGGTGTCCAGTTGGAGCACCATCAAGCCTTGGCAATAGTAACCCATGCAAGAAGGTCATGCAGGTTACGGTGTGGACCAGCAAGGTCCAGGAGACTCACCAGCCAATTGGGATCCAGGGCACATCTGGAGCAACCAGGAAAGCCGAACAGAAATCAAGATGATCTTCCAGGGTATCCACAGGCCAACAGACCAGGAGTCGCGAGGGGACCTCAAGCAAGATTGCAAAGTACCAGCCCACGGAGCGAGGAGGCCAGAGTACTTTGGTGCAAATGCTGCTCTGGATCAGGACTACATGAAGTCCAATGCACAAGCTCGGGAATCGGCAACAAACATATGCAGCTGCAAATGGAAAAGGTGCACAGGGGCTAAGGTTATGTAGTCCCCACGAGGGATACTGGCCTCAAACTTGCAGAGATAGCACATCGACCTCAGGTACTTTCTAAAACCCACCTCCTGTGCTGATGACATTTTTGGAGTCCATAGGAGCTCAGGAGTAGCAGACAGGTCAGTTGAATTAAGGTGCCTGCAGTTGCAGGGGAGTCACTCCTTCACTCAAAGGGAGATTCTTCAGTTGTCCTTAGTGCACCACAGGTCCTGCATGGAGCCTGTATTGAACAGACCAAGCTTTGGACAGAGAGGAAGGCGAAGTCGGGCCCAATCGAAGTCCAGAGTGTCCAGACGGTCAAAGATCAGTGTTTTTTTCTTGTAGAATCTTGTCCACATAAAATCTAAAGTTTTACAGTCAGGTAAGCCCTTTTGTACCCACGGAAAAGGGTTGAACAGATTCGGAGAACCCTCCTAGGGGAGGGTTAGGACAGAGGGGTGGTTACACCCATGTCCTTTGTCCAGTTTTGCACCAGAGCAGGAGCCAATGGCTACCAGAACTGGTTTGAGCTGGACTATTCAAAGGGACACCAAGAGTGCCCCCAGTGGGGACTTTCAGGCACTCTCAGAGTGAACCCACCCAACCTGTTGTATAGCTTTTTAGGACCCTAGTGTAATTTACCGATTCATGCCTTTATATAGGTATAATTCACCTTGCCCTTATATAGGCATAGAAATCATAACCATATTTAGACATAACCCA
Source organism: Lissotriton vulgaris (assembly GCF_964263255.1). Lineage (NCBI taxonomy): Eukaryota > Metazoa > Chordata > Amphibia > Caudata > Salamandridae > Lissotriton > Lissotriton vulgaris. The sequence goes on along the minus strand of NC_141689.1, from coordinate 1,580,338,883 downwards.
TCCAGTCCAAATACATGCATGGCTACTTCCACTAGCTCCAAAAAGCCACAACGATTTCTTGGAAAACTCGGTTTCAGCAGTCAGGAACATCCCCTTTCTTGAATATTGATTTGTCCTAGAAATCATGGCATTTTCAAAGAACTACCATTCCCTTTGGTGACGTTATTATGTCCAACTTTACGTCAAACCAGGCACCTTCAAGGTATAAATAGGCCCACAATTGCCCTAGCAAACACACAGTGGTTTGGAGCAGTTCGGCTATCTACTTGCCCGACGCAGCTCGCTACAGCAAGTGCCGAAGGAAGCCGACCCTCCAGCTGACGCACTGACAGAGAGGCTGCCTTTCACTCGCTGAGAATCCAGCTCCAGTGTCTCCAAGCTCCCCTTGCAGGGTGCTGGGAAATCAAGTCCAGAGACAGAGATACCAGACCTCCTTCATTCTAAACCAAGGTACTGAGCTGATTAGACCCTAAGAGAAATCTTGGATAGATTCTTGGCAAAGAAAACTAAACCTATGCTACACCTCAATTACTTCCTCCCTCGTACTAAGACTTAGGTTAGGTACATGGGGGTAGGCGTATTTTAGAAGCACCAGTTGAGTACTTTTAGTCTTTGTTATTTATGTATGTATTTTATGGCTTAGAAACCAAACCATGTTTTTACAGTATTATTTCATAATACTCTTCTTGCTGTACGCATTATACTTTACAGCCAGTATTACGATTGTAGCAGTTCATTTCTTCTGCATGAGAAAGAAGACTGTTCAATAAATATTTTTATTGAAAACGTCCGTCTCTCTATTTCTCTGCACCTCTGTTGAAACCAAGCATGCACGATTGACTGAGTGAAATATCTATCTATTGTTTCCACGACTCTGAAGATGCGTTTTATCTTGGGGAAACAAAGTTGTCATGTTTATGCAGTTGTCAGAAACTAATCCCTTCTTGTGTATTCAAGAAAGTTTCTAGTGACCTCTGATCTAACTGGCACTCACAATTAAGTCTAATATATTTGATAGAGACCTAGTCAACTTAAGTCCTATGTCAAATCTATAGGATATTTTATTCCAATGCGCAGAGCCTATTGGGAATATAGGAACCACACTACATGGCGCCCAACGTTTTGTAAGGCACTAATTTAACGCTAGATACTAGAGTAACTCAGTCGTGCTTTGAACGTCTTGAGTGGGTAAAAGGATAAAATATCCACCATTACTGAGTAGGACGAAATTCCTATGTATTAGTTTTTGGTTTTTGGTTCATTCAACATTGAAGGATACAGTGTTCCAAAATATTGTGCACCTTATCTTTCTTTCCCTGAAACTTGCTCTGCAAACTTTAAGTCAACAAAATGTCGATAGCGACACCGAGACTGGTAGTAATAACACAACCGGTAGAGCTGCAGCTACAGCCCGACTGTGTTTAAACATTACAGGTTTCCAAGAAACCGACGCGGATGCTATAATCATCACGGAAAACTTGAGGAAAACCATCGCTATAAAGCTTATACAAAATGGCCTATCAACAAGAAGTGGTAGGGTAATTTTTGTTATAGAGGCACACAAATATCGGCAGACAGAGATATTCTATTCATTGATAATGTTCCCTTAAGCAAATGCAGTATCACATGTGTTTCACTTCTACAATGCAGAGGATAATCCAACGGAATATTTTCCTTTCGAGGACATTGAAATTCCACTAACTTACCAAGAGCATCAGCTCTGGTTTAAAGGCACCCTACTACATCAAAATCACATTACCAGGCTCGGTCTACTAGGTAGACCAGGAGCAACATGGCCGGTACTAGCCAGCTATACACCACATCCTGCCTTTGAAGAAATGTCAGGTCCAGAACTATTATTTCAACTAATACAACTAATAAAAATGCATAGACAATTGGTTCAATATGTCATGCGGACTCTAACAGTCCAACCTCCTATAAGGGGATTCCACAGCAAACCCCTTACCAGGGGAACACAAATAAAAACACACCACAGACTATACAATCAGTCATTGGTAAATTGCCCACAAAAAGGGAACAAATTCCATTCTGGATAGCTCAAAAAATTACTCAAATTGAGGAAGTATTTCCTGATAGTACAACTCGGGAGAAAAACAGAATTTTAACAATCTGTTTACCAATGGGGATCGCACCACACCTGGAGGACTGCAACACTTGGGGTACAGTCTTTGCTGCAATCTACACAAAAACTCATGGTGTTCCGTCTATGGCGGTAATAGCAGACGTCCAGAAACAAATTCAAAATGAATACGGGGCAGAGACTGATTTAAATCTGGGTATGAAATTACTTAAAGATTGCAAACAGGTCTCAGATATAATATTAGCTAAAATTAAAGGCGAAGCAGCATCCGTGGTGATCCGCCAAAAATTAAAAGAACTTGATGTAACTGAGAAATCATATGAACTGGCCAGAATATTAGAAAAATCCTATGAAGAACTAGGTAGAGATAGTTTGGGTGGGAAACCAGTTAAGCCCCAACTAACAGAAAGTCCTGAAAAGGTCTTTATTAAAAACGCTCTCACTACTCCTAAAAAGAAGTGGGAAAATACTAGACAGAAATTTCCTAAAGAGAAGCGTTCTCAATCCAGAGATAGGTCTCCTCAAAAGGATCCCAGTGCAAAGAGGTATAACCTCAGGAACAGGGATGATTTGAGAAAACCTGATAGATATCAAGATACTGATACACGTTCCTCTCGTACCTTTCAGACTTCCTCACAGAAATCGGAAAGAAGAGGACGGTCAGAACACAAGGAAGTTCAAAGGCGATCAACACATTCCAAAAAATAAGAAAACTCAATTTACCAAGAAGAAGGTAGCAGATCTAAAAATCAGACATGCCGAGGATCTTGAGGACACAACTCAAGAACGGGGAGTGGGCCCAGACAATGCTGCACAGCGCAGCAGAAGTCACCATAGCTTGCAAGATCTTGAACAATCATCTGGAGACAGTGACTTGAATGAGAACATTCAAGTTGAAACAGCTGATACCAGGGTTAGTGTACCCCATAAGTTATATGAAGTAACGCTCCGGATGGAGGGGGTGTTAGGGTCTGTGTACAGCAAAGGGCTTGTCCTCTCTCATTTAAATAAATGGTTTCCTCAGTTAAGCATTATCTGGTCTGATTAGTATGTTAACGTTGAATTATGCACATTTGCAGACATGACTATGTTTGTTATAGTATTCACTCAAAAACAATGTTAATCTAGTATGTTGCTAAAAAAGTCGAGTTTGCTTTGCCAAGGCTTCTTGCTTTCTTTTTTCTTATTTGCCACGTGTTTTTTGGTACCGTTATGCCGCATGCACACAATTTTGCATATAACTGTAACGCTGCACGTTTTCCAAGGAGCAACATGCAGCGCATGTGAACCGCACCCATTGCTGCCTATAAAAGACAGTCCCGAGCGCTACTGGTTGCTTGTGCTCGTCTTTCCTTTTCCGCTTACCTGAGATCCCGCTCCTCAACGCCTACGAGTCTTCTGCACCGGCTCCTCAGCCGCGGCTTCGCTCCTCTCCGGTCCAGCATCTCACCTTCGGGGCTGGATAAATTCTGAAATTCCTTCCTGCTGCTTCCAGCGCTTCTTGGTTCCGGTCCCCCTGCAAAAAAAAGTTATTTTCTTTGTTGGCACGTGTGATTCAGACTATTGAATTGATCTCTACACGGCTCATATTCAGAACAAGAATTGTACCTGAACTTACTAGAGTGCTTTTCTCCCTGAACTCTGAATAAACTTACAGGCTGTGTTTTGACATAAGAATACAGCATCTGATTTGAAAGGACTTCGAATTCATCTTTGAGCACAGTTCTGGGGCATAGGTCAAAGTGAGTTGTGAAATACAAACAATCAATCATATTAATATTCTAATGTTGTTGTATGAGCCTATGTTAAAAGTGACGGTGGTTCATTTGTTTTACTTAAGTATGGAATCAAGTCTTCTAGGAATCCTCACCCCTTGTCTTGAAAAAACCCTTCCTGGAAGCAAAAGACCAGGAATAGAGAGGTACTTACTACTGTTGAGATTCATGATAGTTACTTAATGGAGCCAGGAACTAGATTAGGGAAAGGTTAAACTTATCTGTTCTTTTGTTTATGTTTGCTAGGTACAAGATACAAACACCCAGTTGCCTGAGCTCCACTATATGTCTCAACAACAGTCGTGGTCTCTCACTGGAGCAGTGTTATCTCATTTTTTTATTTTATCCACTTCCCCCTTCCCTTGAGCTTCTTTTCTATGACCGCTGTATAAAATCAGTGTACTGGAATAAGAGGTTTTAGGGTGGGTGCGAACTGTCTTCAGAGTCCAGCAGAACTGTCGGGATACTCAGGTGAGTCGGAGTGTGACAGGGGGACATAACTAGGAAAATAAGAGCACTCTTTTGGGAAAAGCTCTTTAAGCATTATGACATTCTTCTAGCTGAAAAAGACTGACCACCAAAATGTGTCAGGGAGTGCCCACATGGTTAAGACATCATTATGCCAGCCTTCTCCAATCATATCCAATTCACTTAAAATACACCTTTGACAGAAAATGGGCAGTAGCCCAGGCTCCAGCATTATATAAAAATCATGTAGGATGGGATGAGGATTCCCCTCACCATAAAATCCAGTAAAAAATTTAACTAAATGCTCAGAGGCAGTATCCAGTTAAGCAAGAAGCTAAATAACAGGTCAGGGAGATCTTAGATCAACTTGAATACCAAGAGGGGATTGAAACATGCACCTCGTCCATGAACAATCCTTTGTTTACTGTCTCCAAACCAGTCAAATCATATCGTCTAGTTTTGGACTACAGACAATTAAACTCTTCTTGCAAAACTTTTGCAGTACATAATGCACATAGTGCAGCACTAATGAATAACATTGTGCGTAAAAAATATAAAACCACATTAGATCTTTCTAACAGTTTCTTCTGTCAAAACATTGCACCTGAAAGCAGGAACTTGACTGCTTTCTCAATTATGGGGACACAGATTCATTTCTGTCATCTCCCCCAGGGATTCAAGAATAGTGCAGGGTTATTTTCAGCCAGAGTAACAGAGTTACTATAAATGTATGATGATGAGGCATTATCTTATGTCGATGACATCTATCTAACAGACGATGCCTTGGACAGGCACTTGAACAGAGTGAACACCATAATACTTGGATTTGCCTCTGAAGGGTACAAATTTAACTTTAAGAAATCAAGAATTGCACACCTCAACATCCTTTTTCTAGGATATGAGTTATCAAGTGAAGGCAAAAGCGTGGCAGCAAACTTTTTAGAAAAGTGTGCGCTGCTCCAACCTCCAAAAACGCTGAATAACTTACAGTCAATTCTAGGTTTCCTGAATTTCGGAAGAACTTACATTCTAAACTACGCAGAAAGGGTTAAACCTCTCTATGAATTAATCAAACCTGATTTCAAACCAACTAATTGGACTCAAAAACACACAGAAATTTTGTGTTCAGTGCAAACAGACATGTTAGCAACATCACATTTACAGACATGCGTAAACGTAAGCAACCTTGTAATCCGAATGATGCCAGGGAGATGTGGATTTACGTACTTAACCTTTAATGAAGGTGAAAAAGTACCAATTGCTTACAAATCACACTTGTACACACAAGCTGAAATGAAATTCACTTCAACAGAAAAAATTCTGACAGCGGTTCAAACTGCAGTAGCAAAAGAGAGAGCTCTTGCACAGGGTAAAGGCATAATGGTCGTTACTCCTGTACCTGCCCTAGAGGCAGTGACAAAAGCAAGCATTCCAAATGCAAAGTCTTTACATCCAAGATGGATACAATGGGTTAACTCTCTTGCTGCAACAGACGTTGAATACGTTTTTGACCCCTACCTGAAAACTCAAGAATTTCTACAGTACGAACAAGAATGTCCTCTGCCCACTGAGATTCTGCCTCTAGAAAAGTACAAATGTATAATTTATACAGACGGATCAGCACAGCCCGCAATTGGGGGTAAACAAGCCTATAGGGCTGCGTGCGCGATTGTTAAAGGTCGCTAGCGCAATGGTAAATTCAGACCTAGGGTCACAAAACCTAAATCTCTTGGATACTGCACAGCTCAGTGAGCTGAACTACAGGCTTTCAAGATGGCGCTTGAAAATACAGATCACGAATTCCCCACACTCATAGTGTGCGATTCGTATTAATGCGTCCAATCTTACAATGAATACTTGCAGAACTGGGTTCAAAACTGTTTCAAAGATGCAAAAGGTGGCATAATCAAGCATAAGTTGCTTTGGGAACAAGTAGTTCAATTACAGAAAGAAGTACAAAGGACTCACGTGATTCATACCACGTTGAAGGGAATACATTAGCTGATGAAGCCGCGAAGGTAGCTGTGCAAATGGCTTTCGTAGCAACAATCACTCATTCAAAAACAAAAATAGACGGCGAAACAATGCTAGCTGTCAATGCCACAAACAAAGGCAATGGTGCATCGTTAACTCTAAACTATCCACTTGAATATGCGTACATAATTGATAACAATTCTGTCCCTTTTGCTCGAATCCCTAGAGTGGGGCATAGAGTAATTCCAAACAGGAGACGTAGAGGAGCTATGATACAAGAAGCACATATGGGAGAGGGTCTGATACATCAAGGGATCTCTAAATCCATTCTGGAATTAAAAGAGACATACTGGTGGCCAGGGATGAATGCCCACATTCACGAGTTTGCAATTAATTGCCATGACTGCAATAGAGATCGCAGCAAGGAACGCCGCCAGATACCTGACTACAGTGCTGCCAGCTCAGCACAGACACCATTGTAAGACAGCATTAGGCTTTCTTCTCGCAGACGTCGCTATGGGCAAATGCAGTCCCACAATTATTAGGACAGATTCATTTGGATGTGGCCTCAGTGCTCGGTGGACGCCCGAACTGTTATAAAAGATTTGCGAGTCACATTCGCAATCGGCACGATACATTCTGACCAGGGTCCTTCCTTTAGCTCTCGACCTTACAAAGAGGCCATGGCCAATCTGAGCGTTGCATTGCGGTACTCAAGTCCATTCCATCCTGAGGGAAATTCTGTAGTGGAAAGAAAAAACAGGATATAAACCGATCTATAACAGCTAGGGAATTGGGCTCGGGTGATGGGTGGGTCAAACATCTAATAAACGTCCAAGGTAGTTTAAACAATCTGCTAAGAAATTCTCTGGGTGGAATCACTCCATATGAAATTCTTTTTGGTACTAGAATGATTGTCGAAGACCTCGATTGTCATACTTCAGTGGTAGAACAAAAACCCTTTGATATCAAATACCGTTTGGCTATTTTACAGGACTTAAATGAAACAAGAAGTCTGAGCAACACATTACAGAAGCCAACAACCACTGAAGAAAAAGCACCTGTCCCAGCAAGGCCTGTCTGGATTCCAAAGATTGGGGATCTAGTCAGAAGAAAAATCACAGATAAGAAGGAATTTGGGCCTTCATACAGAAAACCAGTACCTGTGCTAGCCATCCACGGATCAAGAACAGTGTTACTGCCGCCCCTTGCTGGAAGAAAGGAGAACAGGTTTGTATCAATCGACCTGGTAAAACCACATAATGTGGCCGATAGTAAGTAGTAGGCCCAGTGGACTCCAAAGATGTAGCAGCTGACCAAATCTTGCTACTATCTAAGAGATTCAAACTGAGAGACTCATCACCTTTGAGGAATCTGCAGTGAGAAAAGAAGGAATATGCAACAAAGCAATGGAACTTGTGCCTCTTGAAACCCAAATAACAGTTTGTCAAGATACTCCTGTCTACAATGATGTAGCATCTGATTATACTAATATGACAAAAGATCCGGTAGCTCTAGTGATTTTAAAGAATCCTGATGCAATTCCAACAATTGACAGAACTGCCTCTCGTATTTCATCAATTTTGATACGTTTTCTGAGGATCCCAGTGAAATCGAAACAACGCCAGCATATAAAACTTTCAACAATCAAGTAACAGAACTTTTTCAGCAACTAGAAAAGATTTATCTGGTTTCACCATAGATTGAATTTTGGTTTGTGTTAGGTGTACTTTTTCTCCTACTTTGGCTCATTCTTGTATTAAATTTGGGAAAGCTGATAAATTAGAAATATAGTAAAATGGACAGAGCAAGTAAGAACATGAACTTGCTCCTGAAGCCGCACAAATCATCTCATCATGAACAAAGAGACCTGTCATCAGTGAACATCACAGCCGTTCTTATACCTGGTGGTATAGCATGGGATAGAACTGAATATGGCATCTATGGTCTGGCCTAGCTGCTGAAGATTCCACATCAATTCAAGGTTTCCTTGAGTGATTTTGTTTCACCCAGCACATTTTCTGATGATTGAGACTCTGAGACTGTTAATAATATGATGTCAGATTTAGAAATGTCTGCAAAATTTACAGACCATAAACATTTAGAAGGTTCATCAGATTATGAACAAATGTATTGTTACAATCACTAAGGTCATCATTACTTCCACAAATCTGCAAAGCCGGGAAATGTTTATACTTATAATCAATGGGAACATTGTCCAACACCACCAAAGGGTAGCTCAAAAACATTTTATGAAAAATGTCCATACTTCTCAGGTTTTAATACCACAAATCCGGAAACGTTTTACTTAAAAAATGTTAATAAGACAGGAATGAAAAGTATTTTAACCAATACAAAGCAAATGTATTCAGCAGCCTTTTATGCCCAGCTGTCCTCGTTAGGTTTCGACTTCTGGAGAGACAACACAGAAACAAAAACTGTCTGGGGCTCCAAAGACTGGCAAGTACAGGGAATAGAAGCTTTATTTCGAGCCTGTATTATTCCTGAACAAATAATGTTTTTGAATGACACTGTTCAACAAACATCCTGTCTTGGCCTAGCCAAGATAAAAGATTTAAACAAACCGTCCATACCTGTACCTACACTTCAGAGGGAGGGGTCGATGTAACATCGATTTTACTCAAAAACAGAACTGATCCTGATTGTAAAAAATGGTTAATCAGGCCCACAGACACGAATAACTGTCAAGATAGATTCCTCAACAAGACACAAGGGTTTACAGTAACTAGGCCAGACCCAAGATATGTCCAGAGACAAATCCAGGGATAGTAATAACATACAGTGTAGGAAAACTATGCCTCGAATGGCTACAAAAATCTACACTTACAGAAGTTAAACAACACTTAACTTTACTTAAAGATGGCACTGATTTGAGAGACTTCTTACTAGGGCCTCATAAACCACGTCATAAACATTTCATATATGCCGGTATTTATGCTACTTATAATGAAGCATGGAAAGTCACGCAAATGGAAACTGCAGAACGATTATGAGAAATTGATCGTAATAATTTAGAGAAAACTCTCTCTGTAGTTGATAATGGGTTAACAACTCTGTCATCCTGAATTTATTCCTTGGACAGCATTGTATACTCTACCATAGACATAAGGGAACAGGACATACTCATTTTACAACATGGACAGTCTCAATTGTGTTCTATAATGCTGTCAGGCTGGACATGACAAAATCTTCGTTCAGGCTATGTGCCTTGGCGTCTAATCAACACCACGTCATTGTTTACTGGATTTAACCTTACAGATAAACAAATCTCTTTGGCACAAAGGGGAGCAGCCTATATGGTGCTGAGCATAGAAAAACTGGAAAGATTACCATTGACTGTTTCCGAGAAACCAGCCATAGAATGGATAATACGTGGCACCATTAAGGTGCCAGTGACGATTTTCCAGTTTCAGTACTGCTTGAAACATATACCAGCAGGCTATCCCTAAAATCTTTTATTCTTCAAAGTAGATATTGTATTACGCATGATTGTTTTTATGTATCTTTTATGGATCTATTGTGCCGAAATAAAGATTATAAATTAAATATACCAGCAGGCCTGTATGAAAGTTTGGGTAAAAAATACATAAAGTCAACCTGGGATTTACCATACACACACAAATGTTGGAGTGGGGGAAAATAAGTATTTCTTAGTGGTACACAATGTAACAGCGCACTAAGCAGTACACTCTTATGCCAGGGTATTAATTTCAAAGGAGCCTGTGATTGTTCTTCGATCAACTTATCCTACCACCTGCAAGGTTCTTCAGCAGCAGTGATAGATACAATGTTTAGGCAGCTTTCCAATGGGAGCTACATAATGTTGAATGATCACAGTTGTCGTGGAATGATGCCAGGAATTGCCTATCTCGTAACTGTGTCAGCCAGTGTCACTGGTTGTATGCAAGTATTGTTTCCTAAAGCTAAGACAGACGGGGAGTCGCCGTTATGGCCTTCACTGAACATCTCTTCTATTCGAATTGATAGTTTAAGCAGAATGAAAGCCAATCTTTTACAAAAAACTGTGCCACTGACCTCGTCCAAAAAGACGTATGATCTGCAAGTTGCAAGGTTCTCTGCAGAGATATATGCCCTTTTATCCACAAACTGTCCAATACATTTCATAGAAATGTGAGGTTGTATCTTAAACATGTCTGATACCAGTGGTATTGTACATGTCTTTAAGACAAGCACCTTTTGAAGCAGTCCTCAGCATTTTTCCAAACTTCGTGCACTATGTGTTCGGCGGCCTGCCTCTCATTTTGGGACTTGTAGCAGGAATACTATTCTTGTTCCTTCTTCTCCGATATGGCAAGTCCGGTCAGCAGCGATACCCAGATTAGCATCGAGAACACTCTCCTGGCAATGAAGTGTTGTGAGCGCATAATCCAAATTTTGGGCTTGGCTCGTTTAAGAGATCTGAATACCACATGGTTTCTTTCATTCAGACCAATCTGGCAAGATTGCATCTTACCTGTTCTACGATGCCTGCTATGCGGAGAAGAATGTGTGTTGGACATCTGTCTAACACTTCCATCAGCACTGCCAATGGATGTTGACACTTTGCTTGGCTCAGTAACGGCTCATGCATTGTATTGTCCCCAGCGGCTACCAACGCTGATGACGGCATTCATGGGGATCTCCCCAGCACAAGCAGCAGACGGTGAGATACGTGGACCAACAGGCACACAGGTACTGCGAACATTGCTAATGCGACTGACGGTGATGCTTCTCATCTGGGTACAATTGATCTGCTTAACGAGGTAGTCCAACTTTCACCTGCAGGAGGAAACAAATTCTTTTCAAGCTTAGAAGATTTGATGTTTTCTCCAAACAATAAGAATGAATTTTGAAGTTAGCACACAGCGTTCTATGGGACTCTGTATTCGACCTTCACTTTCCAAAACAAAACTTCCAACTTTTGAACTCTTTTTTTTCCACAATTTGACTTTTTCCAAAATTGAACTTTTTTTGGGCACAAAGTAAGCTGCTTAAAGCAGAACTATTCTTGGAGAACAAGAATTCTTTGAGCACTTTCAAAAGACAATATTTGACCTTGTTCACAACCTAAACAGTTTATATATTCTGTCATGGAATGGTCTCGACCTTTCTTCTGTATTTCAGAGCCATTTCATAAATGTTTTTAATGACTCATTCTGATGAGCATTTTTTCCAATGTCACACTACATGCTTTAAAAAAAAATGTTTTTAAATGCGTACAGCACTTATGCTCATTTTTATGTACAACCATTTCAAATGCATTTATGTATTTTGGGTGGGATTGTAAACACATGCTTTAGATATGGTTTTGCTTAGTATTTAGAAATATCGAACATAATAAAGTGGAGTGGGTGTAGTATAGCGTTTTAGGACCCTAGTGTAACTTACCGATTCATGCCCTTATATAGGTATAATTCACCTTGCCCTTATATAGGCATAGAAATCATAACCATATTTAGACATAACCCATCCAGTCCAAATACAGGCATGGCTACTTCCACTAGTTCCAAAAAGCAACAACGATTTCTTGGAAAACTCGGCTTCAGCAGTCAGGGACATCCCCTTTCTTGAATATTGATTTGTCCTAGAAATCATGGCATTTTCAAAGAACTACCATTCCCTTGGGGTTCTTTTGTGACGTTATTATTTCCGACTTTACGTCAAACCAGGCACCTTCAAGGTATAAGTATGCCCAAACTTGCCCTAGCAAACACACGGTGGTTGGGAGCAGTTTGACTATCTACTTGCCCGACGCAGCTCGCTACATTAAGTGCCGAAGGGAGCCGACCCTCCAGCTGATGCACTGACAGAGAGGCTGCCTTTCTCTTGCTGAGAATCCAGCTCCAGTGTTTCCAAGCTCCCCTTGCAGGGTGTTGGGAATTTGAGTCCCGAGACAGAGATACCAGACCTTCTTCATTCTAAACCAAGGTACGGAGCTGATTAGACCCTAAGAGAAATCTTGGATAGATTCTTGGCAAAGAAAACTAAACCTATGCTACAGCTCACTTACTTCTTCCCTCGTACTAAGACTTAGGTTATGTACAGTGGGGGAGGCGTATTTTAGAAGCACCAGTTGAGTACTTTCATCTTTGTTATTTATGTATGTATTTTATGGCTTAGAAACCATGCCATGCTTTTAGAGTATTATTTCATAATACTCTTCTTGCTGTACGCATTATACTTTACAGCCAGTATTACAATTGTAGCAGTTCATTTCTTCTGCATAGGAGGGAAGACTGTTCAATAAATACTTTTATTGAAAATGCCGAGGAGGAGCTACGCGGGCATCCAAGATGGTCGTGTAAGCAGAGTGCTCCCGGGACCCGCGCCGCCCTCTCGCACATGTCCTTAGAATATCCTGGTTTTTAATATGGGCTTTTGAAGATCTACTCTTGCTGATTCTAATATTCTTTCAAGAATCGAAATCGGACTTCGGAAACCGTCTTTGCATCGACTTCGACTTTCTGGCCTGCCCCCGACCGGGACCGGGGTCTCTGCTGCTCTGGTTGGCTGAGGAGTAAGTCAACAACAGCGGCTGAAGGGCATCTTCCCCACCGGTGACACTGTTGCTTTCAGTTTCGATTTCACCTAGACCTCTCACTGGACTGCTCTGTGAGTGATCTGCACTCAGGCTTAGGTGGCCTTGGCCCGTCGTGCTTCCTTGTCATACCCCTTGTCTGGCATTCTAGGATTTTGGACTGAAATTCTGCTTTGGCAGCTCAACAACATTTGCCATTTACACCAGGTCCAGAGGCCCCTTCGGGGCGCGGCTTCCAATATGGCGTCCAAACCTGAGGTCGAGAAGCGCAAAACAAAGATGCCGACTCGTGGGGGACTGGTCCAGACCAATGTTATGGATCAATACACGCAACCAAAAGGTTCCCCCGGTGGTGCTGGCCGTAGTCTTGAGGACCCGAGGACGGACCACATAGCGCCATCGGAGGTTTCGCTCTGGGACCTAATGAGTGCCATCACTGGGATGAAGGCTGATATGGGGCTACAATATGAAGCTATTGTCTCCAAGATCGACACGGTGGCCGTCGACGTCACACTTATTAGAGCGGACTTGGCTAAGACCAATGAAAGGGTCAAGGCTTTGGACCTGAAGGCCTCCAGTTTCGTCACTGATATGGCGGACGCACAGTCGGAGATTGGCAACCTGCAATCATCGCATGACATGATGGCCAGACGACTGTACGAGTATGAAAATAGGGCCCGGCGTAACAACATTCGTTTGGTGGGAGTGCCTGAAAACCACGGCGCCGCTACCGTTGACCTGCTAGTGGAGGATCTGATCCTCACCCATCTTGCTCCCGCTGGACTCAGCAAATTCTTCGCGGTTGAGCGTGCGTATCAATTTCCGGGTGGACAGACTGAACCGGGGGCTCCCCCGAGGCCTATAATCGCTAGGCTCTTCCACTTTCGGGATCGTGACGCTATCCTCCAGGCCTCGCGTGGACATGGCCCATTGAAATATGAAAACAGTTCAGTCTCCATATACCGGATTTCACTCCTCAAGTCCAGCGACAAAGGATGGGGTTCCAGGGAGTGAAACGGCGCTTGCGGGACTTAGGACTCAAGTATGCGATGCTGTTTCCAGCTCAACTGTGCGTCGAGTACCAAGAACGTACTTTCTTCTTCGATCGACCAGCATGTGCCGGCGACTGGCTTGATTCGCTGCCTAAAAGGGACGGTGGGAGCGGCAGCCCTGGTGGCGCGGACGGAGGTGCATCGGCACAGGAGTGACATTTTGGTTCTCGATGTCTGGTTTCCTGTTAGTATTTGCCAGCTGAGTTATGCCATTTGCTTCCTAATCGGTGGTTAGGCCCAAGGGTGGTTTGGGTTGGGGTAATCTCTCTTTCCTCCTCCGGGGTTCTTTGTGTAGTGTATGATGAAAGGGCGACAGGCACACTGCAGATTGGGGTGGCTTTTTAGTCGTACGCAGGGGTGCAGGGTGGGGGGTGTTGTAACGGGATGTTGTTGGGGGGCGGGGGGGTTTGTTTTTGTTATTGTATTTGTTTTTTCACATGGCACAATAAGCATTGCTTTTATACTACTGCTCTTGGGCTCCAGGAGGGGAGGGTTATGGTGCTTCGCCTGGATGGGGGGTGGTGAGTTAAAATTGTAGTCTTTGAACGTTAATGGTCTGGGTGACAAGATAAAACGTGGCGTTGTTCTCCAGTTTCTTAGACGCCACTCCCCTGACATTGTCTTTTTACAGGAGACTCATCTGATAGGGAATGCGTGCAGGGCCCTGGATAGGCGCGGCTAGAGATTGGTGGCTCACGCTGGATTTACATCCGGCTCCAGAGGGGTCGGCACACTGATTAAATCCTCGCTGCCCCTTGAAATAGATGACGTCACACTTGATGATAGGGGTCAATATGCTGCTGTTTCCGGGTGATGGGAGGGGAAGGTGCTTACAATCGTTAGTGTTTACGTTCCCCCGGGTCTTCAGGCTACCACCTATGCCGACCTGGGTCGGACTCTGCTAGGGCTTCCAGATGGTCTCCTTGTAATGGGTGGGGATTGCAACTCAGTGGTCTCTGGCGATTTCGACCGATACCCCCCAGAGTCTTGCCGGCTTCCCAGCTATGGCTCTCTGAACTGCTGGAGACCTTTGGTCTGGCGGATATTTGGAGGCTGCTACACCCCTCGCACTTGCAGTATACGTTCCACTCTGGAGCACATGGCAGCGTTTCTAGGATTGACTATTTCTTAATGCTGTCTGCCCACACTCCTTCGGTGCGAGTAATCCGCCACCTCCCTAGAGGCATCTCCGATAACTCACCCTTGTCACTCAGGGTCTCGGTGGGTTTGTGTAGCGAGGGCAGAGTCACACCCTATCCATCCTTGGCACCTTAGAAATCCTAAGTTGCGCTCCGAGCTTATTAAGGCTGTTGATTGCTACTTTGATGAAAATGTGGGGTCTGTTACCTCTTCTGTATCCTTGTGGGAGGCTTTTAAAACTGTTATTCGGGGTTCTACATTGTCACTGATTGCTGCCAATAAGAAGACTAAGCAGGAGGACTTATTGCATCTAGAGGATGAAATTACTTTGCTTGAAAGTGAATTGGGTGGTAATGATACTCCTGCTATTTTACACTCCTTGACTTTGAAGCAGGCGGACCATAGAGCCCTGGTGACCGACGCTGCCAAAGTCATGTACCGAAACCAGCTGGGCAGACTATATGATGTGGGGGATAAGGCGAGTAAGCTTCTTGCGTGGCTAGATAAATCTGAGAGAGCGAGCCGTGTGGTACCGGTTATTGCACTGTTGAATGGTGAATGCGTGTCTGACCCGAGTGGGATTGTGGATTGTTTTGTGGATCACTTCCAGACGGTTTACCGATCGGTGAGCGATAGAGATGAGTGCGACTCCCTTTTGCTCCTGCGTAATATTGTGCTACCCTGTCTCTCAGATGAGGACAGGTCCATTATGGATGCGCCTATAACAGTGGATGAGGTCGCGGGTGCTATACGCTCTCTTCGATCTGGTAAGGCTATGGGGCCCAACGGTCTGCCTATCGAGCTTTACAAGTTACGTCCTGACAAGATGGGGGCATACTTGCGAAATATGTTCGTGGAGGCCTTTGAAACTGGCCTCCTTCCTCTTGATCAGCGCTTGGCCACTATTGTTGTCATACACAAGGACGGTAAACCGTGTGACCGTTGTACCTCTTATTGCCCCATTTCTTTGCTTAACGCAGAACCTAATATACTGGCTAAAGTGCTTGCTACTCGTTTGCTTGCGGTCATCTGCGACCTGATTCATCCGGATCAATCCGGTTTTATCCCGCATCGTAACACTGCACTCAATCTTCGGAGGCTTCATGGAGTTCTCGCGAGAGCCGGGACGCTGACCGAACCCGCCATTTTGGCTTCTCTTGACGCCACCATGGGTTTTGACACCATCGAGTGGCCTTATCTCTGAGCGTCT
This sequence comes from Lissotriton vulgaris, assembly GCF_964263255.1. Classification (NCBI taxonomy): domain Eukaryota; kingdom Metazoa; phylum Chordata; class Amphibia; order Caudata; family Salamandridae; genus Lissotriton; species Lissotriton vulgaris. Next base: position 1,580,322,604 of record NC_141689.1, on the reverse strand, counting down.
CTCTCGAAATTCGGTTTCGGCCCCAACTTTATTGCCTGGGTTAAACTCCTATATGCACAGCCTCTAGCCCCAGTTGTGGTAAATGTCAGGGTGTCGGATTAATTTACACTTGGGCGCGGCACCCAACAGGGTTGTCCGCTGTCTCCTTTGCTATTTGCCCTAGCGCTTGAGCCGCTGGCGGAATGGCTTCAGTGGGAGCCCTCGATCAGGGGCATCCGGTGGGACTTGAAGATCGTGTATCGCTATATGCTGATGACATTCTCCTTTATTTCACCTCACCCCAGAAGTCACTCAATGTGTTTTTCGATGTCCTCACCTCCTTTGGGAAAAACTCGGGTCTCGTCATCAACTGGACCAAATCCTGCGTCTATGTTCTGGCGGGGGAGCTCCCTCCGTTGCCTCGCAGATTTCCAATCCAGGTGGTTGCAACTGGTTTCGGGTACCTGGGGATTCATGTCTCCTTGGATTCCTCCGTCCGTTATGATCGCAGTTTGTGTGCTCCTCTCCGGCGTCTTAAACTGGACGTACAGCGGTGGCGTCGCTTGCCCCTATCCACGCTGGGGCGTGCAGCTTTTTTCAAGATGATGTCGCTCCTTAGATTCTTGTACGCACTACAAAATTTCTTCGATCCTATACCCTCTGGGTATTTTCGTGAGGTTGAGAGCCTCCAGAGACAATTGATTTGGGATGGGTGAGCCTGTATCTCCTTTCCTTAACTCACTTTGCCGTGGTACGATGGCGGCATTGCCCTCCCAGATATCAGGCGCTATTACTGGGCCTCTAAGTTGAGCGCGGTTAATCATGCAACCTATTCCCCTGGTCCTGCTCCCGCGTTTGCGATGGACAAGCTCCTCCTGCCGGGTGGGAATTTTAATAGGGCATTGTATTCCAAGGAGCCTCTACGCGCCATGACTGGTCCCACGAAGAGTGCTGTATGAGTGTGGAGGGATGCAAGTGCTGCTACGGGATGGGGCGACAGGTTGACACGAATGACGCCGCTGTATGACTCTGATAGATTGGGTAGCTTGTGGAGAACGAAGGGATTTGATAAATGGGACACGATTGGCATTAGCAAGGTGGAGGATCTATGGTCCAAGGGCACCGTTAAGTCCTTCAAAGCTCTTAAAGTGGAATACGAACTTGGTGACAAGGAGCACTTTCGGTACCTTCAGGTGCGGCACGCCTTGATCTCTGTTTTTCCTCCGGGGACGGAGATCCCCCAGTCGTCGCCGCTTGAGGATCGGATCCTAGATGGCCATGTGCCAGACAGTACAATATCTCTGATCTATAAAAAGCTTATCAATAACAGGGCGGATCTCCTTGTGCGACTTAGGGCTTCGTGGACCGCAGACGGCCTGGAGCTCGATGACGAGGACTGGCAGATGGCCGTCTCCTCCCCTAGGGAGGTGGCCATTCCAGCTCGCCTTCGTTTTATACAGTTGAAGATCCTCCACCGAGTATATATGACTGGTACACGTCTGGTGCGGATGGGTTACTCGATTGATGGGCTATGTAAGCGTGGCTGTGGTATGAGTGGAACTTTTTTACATATCATTTGGGAATGTCCGGTGGTGTCTGCCTTTTGGTCTAGAGTGCATGCCATTATGGAAAGGGTCACCGGGGTCTCTCTTCTGCCTGAGGCCCGACAGTGCCTGCTGAATGTCTGGGAGCCCACGGACTGTACTGCGGCTCAGACTTTCTGGGTTACTCTTGGTAACATGATTGTCAAGAGGGATATCGCTCAACTCTGGGGTTCCCATAGGCCACCCATGATAACTGCTTGGAAGGAGAACATGGACTGGTGCATGTTCAGGGAGAAGACGGTCTATGTGGCTCGGGGCTGTCCGAAGAAGTGGGGCAGGATTTGGTCTCAGTGGAACGCATATCGTAGGAACATTTGCACTCCCCCATTTGATTATACCATTGATGTTACATTGTCCCCGTAATTGACGTTCCCGTCGTTAGTCTGTGATACATTTTATATATTGAGCTGCTTGCCGCTCCCCCGTCCCTACCCATATGTCTCACTATTCTATGGAAACCGGTTTCCTTGCCCTCTCTACTAGAGTCCCTGGAATCATATCTTGCCATGTGTTTGTGTGGTTTGTTTGTCAGTTGTTTCATCATCAAAATTTTAAAACGAAACCTATTTCATCCTTTTCCTCTCCTGTACTGTGCGCCGATACACCGAGAAGATGTTGATTTATGTGCAAAATGTATGCCTCAAGATACAAGTTACGATGCTAACTGTCATAGCGGCCGGCCCGTTGGGTTGTAGGCAGATGCTGTGTACTGTGCATACCGGAAATAAAGGTTTTTAAAAAAAAATGCCCGTCTCTCTATTTCTCTGCACCTCTGTTGAAGCGAGGCATGCGCGATTGACTGAGTGAAATATCTATCTATTGTTTCCACGACTCTGAAGATACGTTTTATCTTGGGGAAACAAAGTTGTCATGTTCATGCGGTTGTCAGAAACTAATCCCTTCTCGTGTATTCGAGAAAGTTTCTAGTGACCTCTGAGCTAGCTGGCGCTCACAATTAAGTCTTATATTAAATCTAATAGAGACCTAGTCGACTTAAGTCCTACGTCAAATCTATAGGATATATTATTCCAATGCGCAGAGCCTATTGGGAATATAGGAACTACACTACAATCCCCAAGACACTAAATCCAGTCTGGGAGGTGGTCACACCTCCCCGACACAGGATGTCTATTGTGCTGCCTTCCTCCGCTAAAGCTTGGCTCAGCAGCTGGAGGGCAGAAATGTATCTCTGGTCGGCAGCATCCATTTTGTGCTGTCCGGGTCGAGAAGGCTGGCACCGCATAGACCAGTGACCCCACTAAGCTCACTGCAGAAGGGTGGAATCATACCTCCCACACCGGTTAGTGGTGTGGAGGTATGATTCCCAGGTGTTTGATACCAAACACAGTATGTTTCTATGCAGCCATTTTCAGGATAGAATTTACCGCAAGGTTATAATGCACCTCTACCTATATGTCCGGCTGAGTCTCAGACAACCCGGGAGAATGGTCTCCGAAGGCTGCAGAGGGGCTCTGATCATGAAGGGGCACCCTCTCACTAAAAACCCAGCACTCTGCCTTCAAGATTGATAAGGCCTGCTATAGGGGTGACTCACAAGTTTTAAGTGTGGTGATTTCTAGATATAGTGAACCTATATCTATTGTAAGTGGTGCAAACACCATCTTACACAGGTTGCTTTGCAGACCTGTATTTCCATTTTGCATGGCCTCTCATGGGTGGCATAATACATGCTTCAGCCCATGGGAGGCCTCTGGAGTACCCATGCCCTGGGTACATGTGTAACAATTTAGGGAGAAAGCAGATAGACTGGGGTCCTGATTAGAAGACTAGACAAAAACAGTGAAACATCAAGCAAAAAGTGGGGGTAACCATAAGAGGCAGATCCTACTTTCCTACACTTATATACAAATGGATATGCTGTATATATAGGTTTGTGTAAGGTAGTTATGTGGGGAAGAATCAGATCTTGGGTGGTATTCTGAAGATAGGTAGTTATCCATGGATCTTATGTTTGGGGATGGTGGGATTTTGAAGGGGAGGTGCCAATCTAGAGCGGAGGTGCCGTTGATGAATGTATTTGTTGATTTTATTCCTGATAAAGAGTGGTCCTGTTCCATGTATCACTTTGTGGGTGATACAAAGCAGCCTGAATGTGGATTTTCTGGCAACTGGTAACCAATGTAGGCCCTTCAAGGCAGGGAAGATGGTGACTTGTGGCTTTATATGTAATAGTAGTCTGGCAGCTGAGTTCTGAATCCGTTGTAGTCTTTCCCTGGTTGTTAAAGATGATCTGCGATAGAGGCTATTGGCGTAATCAACTTTAGACAGAATGAGAGAGATAGTAACCTGGACCTTCTGTGGAAATTCCAGGTTGGGGAAGAGGCCTCATAGAGTTTCCATAGTAATGAAGCTTGATCTTGCTAGTTTGGCAACTTAGGCATTCATTGATAGCTTGGAGTTCATGGTAATTTTGCGTTTTTTTACTTCCTTAGATACTTTAGGCATTGTTCCCAGATCGTCAGGCCAGGCGGCGAGTGGATCATAATTTTTCCAATCGCCACATGTGAGCATTTCCATTGTGGAAGCAATCATTTTGAAATGGCTCCACGTCATCCACTGATGCACAGCTCTGAGACAACTGAAAATTAGTGAGTTTCCAGCGTCTTTGGGGCTTTCCAGTTTAAGGAGTATTTGTGCGTCGTCTGCATAGGTATAGAACGTGAGGTTAAATTGTTGGGTGCTGGTAATGACCATGTAAATGTTGAAAAGAATAGGTTAGATGATAGAGCCTTGAGGCACCCCTGATTTTGTGAAGTGTGGTTTGCATGAGAAAGAGGGGGTATGGATTACATTAGATCTATTTGAAGTTGGATGCGATTCAGTCGAGGGCAGTCCTCTCTATGCCGGCTTTGTAGAATCTTTGTATTAGAGTGTCATGGTCAACTGTGTCGAAAACAGCTGAGAGGTCCAGGAAAAGTAGTGCAGCAACACCATTCCGGTCAACTGTGCTCTTAAGGTCATCCCAAATGGCAACAAGGGCAGATTCTGTTCCCCTTCCTGGACAGAATCCTGTCTGGAAGTCTGAAAGTATGAAATTATCTTCAATTAATTGTGACATCTGGGTGAATGCAGCTCTTTCTATCAGTTTGCCCAGGAAAGGCCATTTGCGATCGGTCTGTAGTTTTTGGCGTTAAGCGGTCTAGATTTGTTTTCTTTGGTAATGGGTGAATGTATGACTTTTGGAGATCTTCTGGAAATATTCCGGTAGTTAAGGAATTGTTGATGATTCTTCTTACTGGTGTGGTAACAGAGGTACTTAGAAGAATTGTCTTGAAGGTTTGAGTTGGACACTGTTCAGAAGGGCTGCTGGGAGGCTTGCTTGCTTTGAGCAGGTCGGAAAATTTGTCATGTATATTTGTTGGAAGTAATGGAGAGGTTGAGTTTGCGTACTGATGAAGCGGATTTTAGAAATTAAATATGTTTTGTTTCGTGAAATCAAACTTCCATAATGAATTCATTTTATTAATGAGTTTTTGCATGAGTGTGTATTAATCAACCTAGAATAAAATGCATTCACAAACATGAGGGTCTAACAGTATGTGCTCTTTGTTGCACTTGCAAGTACGTTGAAAAATAATAAACTAACTTTGTCCATTTGTTTTGTCAACAATAATTGCGGCTGTTTAAATAATGGCATGTGCTTATTTTTAAATGTGCTTTTGTCTATGTTGATGTCTTTTATGTGGCAAAGGCTCGTGGAGAATCCTGAGACCCATGGAAAAAGGTCTTTATCAACGCAGCTTACTTGTGCTTAAAGCTAGGTAACATAAACTAATGGGTTAATATTTAGCAAGGGGGTGGGGAACAGAATATTCTTCATTACTTAAATTAATTAATTTTTTGTATTTCCTTGCATATTAGTTCACGAAAAAGAGGCCTGAGGCCTTGCTTTTGAAAGGTTGTTTGGAATCCTGTCGTGTTGAGCCGAGCACAGCTAAAGGACGTGGTAGTTTGCCACAAAAGATGTCCGTCAGTAAAATAATTAATGGAACTGTGCAAGACGTGCTCCGTGTTATTTCCAAGGAAAGGAAGCGGCAGACCCGCCAAGCTGAGGAAGCAGCAAACTGTTATCTAATAATTGTTGCAACATCCTCGGAAGCTAATGTCGCTTGTGGACAAAGGACAATGGTGTTTTTGAAAAGCACAATTTTGGATCGAAAAGGCAGTGAGCTAATATGGACTGACGGCTGTCAGCCAATGGGTACGCTGAATGTCACTAAAAAAGTATTCTTTTAGTTAGTTTAAGAGAGAGGAAAGGTATAAAACTTGGCCCCTTGGGAGGAGCTTTGCTGGCTCGTTCCTGAATCCTGATGGGCGTGAGATGCTGTTGGACTTTTGACTCACATAAGAATAAACTGAACTAATGACTTTTCTTTAGGTTTCTAATAAGTTAGTTAGGGAAATAGAATTTAGGGAATGAGGCCCTTTCTGTTTAACCCCTTCACTGCGGCGGCTATTCCGCCGCAGTGCTAAGGGGGCGGGGCGGCCGCGTGGCGAGGCCGGGCTGGTGGCGGAACCGCTCCGTCACCAGCGTCGGTTGGACTGTGCTTATGACGGAGTGGTTCCGTCATGGCCCCGCCCACTCAATAGAACGCTCAGTGCAGGCGCGGAATTCGCGCCGCGCATGAGTGGCGGGCGGGCCATGACGGAACCGCTCCGTCATCAGCACAGCGCCACCGCAGCTGATGACGGAGCGGTTCCGTCATCAGCACTTAAGGGGTTAAATACTCTCATGCTGATTCTGTTTTTGAGGTGACAGTCTAATGTGCCTTTACTTAATTTATAAGATGCTTGAAAATGCTAATAAAGATTTCCTTGCTTAAATTGCTCTTATTTTGAAAATAAAATTAATAAAGTAGATTTTGAAATGACAAGCTGGCCTTGATTATTTTGAGTCTAGTTACCATCAGTTAATCCATTGCCTAGGTGACTTAATTAAATGTTTCCCTTATATTTTTATAAATATGTTAGCGATAAACTGCAGTTGTATATAATTTGTAAATAGATTCTGAATAGATCCGATTAATTAGGTCACATGATTCAGTTGCCCAATATTTGTCTTGGTTATTTATGGTACGATATATTGATGATATATTGGTGGTGTGGCGGGGCTCCAAAGACAGCTGTCAAGACTTCTTGGGTTGGTTGAACAGTAGGAACGCCTTTTTACGTTTCACTGTTGAGATTGGCGCTAACAAGCTAGCCTTTCTTGATCTCATGATTAAGGCCACGCCCTCGGGTTTAGAATCCGAACTGTACAGGAAACCTATGTCCAGGAACTCTCTGTTAATGTATGATAGTCACCATCCCAAATCCCTGCGGGACAATCTCCCGTTTGGACAGTTCCTGCGAGTCCAAAGGAACTGTTCCACCAACACAGCTTTCGGGAGACATTCCTCTGCACTTAGAAACCAGCTTGTTGAAAGGAAATACCCTCCCCGCCTGGTACGTCGGGCTATGAAACGTGCCAGCCACAACAATAGGGCAGCACTTTTGGAACCTACCACTCCGAAAGCACCTCTCGAAAGGCTGACCTTTGTACATACCTTTGGCACGCTGTCCCAGAGTATCAAGAAAGTGGTTAAGAAACGTTGGTCGATTTTAAACTCAGGACCACACTCTATCTTACAACCACTATTCTCCTTCAAGAGGGGACCCAATCTACGGGACAGAATGGTACACACCAGACCCCCTGATGAGACTCCAAGAGCTTTAGGTACCCTCTGGGATCTACCCCCAGTGTCTGGCCACCATCCCTGCGGTACTTGCCAATCATGTGCCCAAACGTCCAGAACCACCGAGATAGATATCGGGACTTCCAGGCCCTGGAGACAACTGAAGTTCACGAACTGCAATAGCGATAGATTGATCTATCTCATTACCTGCCCTTGTCAGCTTAGGTATGTAGGGATGACCACCCGTAAAATAAAGGTGCGGCTATCTGAGCACAGAAGTACTATCAACTGCAGGAGACAGGCTACCAAACTCACCAACCATTTCATCACACAAAGTCACTCACCCACGTCTTTCAAATGGACGGTTTTGGAGAAACCGTTCATTCCATCTCACGTCACCAATGTGAGTGACTTCTTACACAAGAAAGAACAGAAATGGGTATTGAGGTTGGGGACTGATCGCACGGGGCTGAATGATGACATTCCCTGGTCCTCATTCTGAATCATCTACTTGTTGTACATTCTATTTAGCGTGGTAACCAGGCTTTGTTAATATGAACCATGTACTAGATCTTCCAACATGTACACCTAGGTGCAACTGGGCCATACATTTAATGCCTACATGACAGCCTTTTTCACCCTGTAGTTATACCAGTGTACGGGGCGGATTATATTCAGACCTATATACTCTTTCGGTCATGTTTTCTATCGCATCACATGACTATTGTTAAGGTCAGACTCATCCTCGCTACCTGAATGAGTTCTAATATTTCGCTATTATGCCTTGTTTTGCTTTCTCTTCGTTTGTCAGAGTGATGTCTTTCACTCTGTTCACGCGGCGGTTGTTTACACAAATAAATGTAAGAGACGAACTTCTGCTAGCGGAGGTTTAACTCCAGGCTTTGTGTTTACACCGGCTGTGCATCCCATTGGTCAAATAGCCGGCCCTTTGCTCCTATCAGACACTTCATTTCACCATTGACGCATTACGCACAGGATGGCGCGTCACGTGACCTCTTGGGACCAATGAGGGCACGCTTAATATAATCCCGACCAAAACACACCGTCGGCACCTCCCCAGACGGCACAGATGCCGCTTGGAAGTACCGACGGATAGGTGAGTGCGCACAGCGGTATCTCTCTTATCCTCTGAGCCAATACACGCAGTCTTGAGCATGCGATCTGCGTTTGAACGGGCTCCTGGTTATTGGTTCCACTTATTGGCGGCGCTTCAATCACGGGGCATGCAGTATTGTTTGTACTGTTGTAGACATTAGTTGGCTCCTAGTTTTTGGTTCCACTTATTGGCGGCGCTTCAATCATGGGGTATGCAGTATTGTTTGTACTGTTGTAGACATCAGTTGGTTTCACCCTTTGGCACAGCATGGTGGGTAACTGGTCCTACCACTTAAGGGAGCATGTAACAACAGCTTTATAACGGAATTTACCGGTGGCTTCTTTCACAACTGAAGAGAGCATGCAATAACAGCTCAAAAGTGTGACACATCTTGTATTCACAAGCGATTAACGTTACACACCAATTGTTAGCATTTAGCTATGTTAAGTGTTCTCATTGATCCAGTCCAGGCATGATGTGGTGGATGATTCCTTTGCTTGGTTTTATTCACCCTTTTTAGAGCGGTGCTTCACCAGTCCTGAGCCGTAGCCAGGCGAGGTGAGGTGTTCACTTCTTACTAATCGGGTAAGAAGCATCCTGTGAAACTTGAAATGTTTCAATTTCCACGATTTATATTCTTCACGAATTTGGTCAGTGTGCCTGTTCAAAGTCCAAGATTTGGACTACACCTATGTGGATAAATTGCACTTGGTATACTAGACAGACCTATCTCAGACAGGTATGGGGGGATTAGCTCACACCATGCTTTTTTTATTTCAGCCCATTGCTGATTATATGAAGAGATCTGGAACAGACACAACTTGGAGGTTCAGGTACTTGTCTGTGTCGTTCCTACATTACACTTTACTTTTCTATCACACTGGGTTTCTTTGTTTGCAGTAGCTGTATCTTAAAAGGTCCTGAAGAAAGCAAGGCTATTGGCCATTGTTTGCTGAAACATGTCGACCACGTTACACCACTAGACAGGTTATAATTTCACCCTGTCTTAGCTGTTTTTTAATATTGGTGCTAGGAGTTATACCCCATTAAATTATTTTTTGCTCCTTAAACCAATTTTATTCACTTTTCTTCATTTGTTCTGGTTTTCCTTGCACTGCACACTACACCTTTTTAACCCTGTCAGTTACTTCACCAACACTAATGGTTTCAACCATAACACCAACACCTACTGACTAACAGGAAGGCCAACCCCTTTCTGCTGGAACACCAAGATCCGGTACAGTGTTGGTCCTCGGAGCCCCAAATGATGAAGGGCGGTTCCGAGTGGTGACTGATGGGAGCCAGAGACCAGACACTTATCTTGATCTGGCCTGTTTTATAGCACTCGCCCCTTAGTTATTTGGCAAGTGGGAGCGTTACACCCTCTCTGTCTTTGACATTTAGTCTGTCTCTCTCTTGACCCTCTGATACTCTCTTGTGATTAATTTTTGGTTATTTATGGGCCTTGTGAGTAACCTATGATTAATGGTGAGTATTATGGTATTGGGTAGTGTTGTTGAGACAGATTTTCCATAGGGCCACTTCATCAATTCTCTGGTAGCAGAGTTATGGTTACTATGGTAACTAACATGTTACATGTAGATACATAGTATACATGTCTAAAACATGTTAAGTTTGTCCAGTTGTTATATGTAGTCGAAAGGTCTTTTCCAGCAGTGAGAAAATTCCTAGTGTATGCCGGCAAGAGTAGCGTAACAAGTGAGGTTACACAGTGCATTTGTTCTGTTTCAAAATAGTGGTATTGGTATATCACTAGTGTTGTGGACGTACAGAACAAGTTTAGGGATTCTAGGTGTGATAGGTAAAATATATATTCAGGATTGCGTATGAAATCGTAGCTTTGAGTATAGGGACTAAGAGCCTGTTTTAAAACTCGCTGTGAAAAGAGTAATAGGTTTTATCTAAGCTTGAGTGAAGGGTAAGGAAGCGTCGTCTATTCTTACTGGCGAATGAGGATTTTCTATTGGCAGGTTAAAGTCCTACCAAAGATTTCACGTATACGTGGTTAGGATTTTCCGTTTGAGTGCGTATAAATGATTTTGTGAGTATAGCGTTGTCTATTTCACGAGAAAGAATACTCGATTGATTGAGAAAAACTATCTCTTTATTTAGCGAAACAGACAAATGTTTTATTTTTCTGTAGTTACTAATTGAATTTCATTGAAAAGAATTGTTTTAAAATGGCGCTGTGAAAATATTTTGTAAAGGAGGGGTGAGTTTACGGAGCGGAGACAGCGGAGCTGCAGCAGCAGCACACGTCACAGGGTTCGCGCTGTGATTGGCTAGCATACGTCACAGCGAGCGCGCTGGTTGGTTCACGTGACCGAGACGAGCTGTTAGCTGATTGGTCCTTTCTGAAAGCAGTACTTTCATTGGTTGAGCAAGGTGGTGACGTGGCTTAACCCAATTGGCTTGTTGGTGAGTTTCGCGTACGGATTGGCTAGAGTAGCGGAACAACAGGAAATACTTAAGATCTTTTCTAAATTAAGCGGAATAATTTTAAAACATGAGTAATTGGTACGGAAAGGAGGAAAAGAAGTCTTCATGGTTTCAGAAATTTAAAAATATATTCAGCCCTGATAAGAAAATTGAAACGTGTGGTGGAAAATTACTTCATAAGTACAAAACACCCGCAGCATATATGGAAGGTGAATATGGTTACCAATCTGTCCTTTGGTTTGAAAATTGGATGCAATATACCAAAGATGATGGTGTATTAGCGTGGCCGGAAGATGGGTCATTTAATATGAAAGTTTCGAAAAACTTGAGAGAAAAAATGATGGCTCTCGTGCCAAAGCCTAGACCTACTTAATTTGAAGCTTTAGTTGAATGGGAAGTTGAAATGATGGAACTCAAACGAGAAACTAGAGGTTTAACAAGAGCCCCAAAATTAAACATAAATAGGGAAACTCATGAAGATTAAGTACGTCGCTGGAGAAAAGTAGATATGTATGATTATACCCATTAAGAGTAATGATTACTGATACACCAGGTCAAAAGAATCCCTGAAAGAGAAATAATCTTGATGAAGAGTTAGATGATGCGGTTTTAGAAGAAATGTATACTACAAATCGCCACCCGCCACCTTATCAAGCAGATTCAGAGTCTACCCCGAGAGTTTCTTTAGGAACCTCTCCAAGTGCACCTCCTAGAGAATCTAATGAAAATTCACCTAGATTTTTGAGATTACCTGAAAGAGTAGTAGGGACAAGAAGTAATTCAAATGCTCCAAGAGAAAACAGAAATTATCCTGAGAATCCAGAACAGAGAAATGAATTCCCGAAGAATGTAAAAAGAACAGAGAGACTTGGGGATATACCAGAAGTTTCAGAATATTTAAGAGCAAAAGAGGAATTAATACAGCAATTGACTAAAGGGATGGAAGCAGTTACAGTACCAGTAACAATTGGTCCTGTTTTACTGGTTTTTGACCAAGGTGAAAATAGACACTCAGCTTTGACTGTTCCATTAAATGCGGAAATTCAGAAAGTGGCAGAAAAATTTTATTCAGAATTATCAGAAATACATCGAGAAAAAACAATGCCAGATTTAACTTTTAATCAAAGTTTGTCAAGTATTCAGACACCACCATCTGTTGCAAGATCTGATACTGGTTCTTCTGAAAAGGGCATGAATAAATTAGATTTAACACAGACTCCACAGATCTCACAAATCCCTGAATTTAAACAACTTGATGTTGCAAAATTAAAAGCAGATTTGGAGGAATTAATTATTGGCACAATTGGAACTGACAGTTTAAAGCAGTATCAGGATGATGAATTACTGTTTATATGCAAAAGCATTCAATGAAAAACAAAAAATAAGTATGATCAATTCAAAGAAGTGGCTGCTGAATTAGAAATAGATTTGTCTAGACAGAAACAATTGCAAAAACATTATAAAGTGGATTTTTCTGAGAAAGATATTGAACATTTAAACACTACAAGTAGGATTATACATGTAAAAGAATTAATTGTGTTTCTGAAAAGATTAGGTGAATTAAGTAAATGGAGAGTGAAATGGACAAAGAAAAGAGAAGAAGAAAAAAGAGAAAGAGGGGAAGTTGCTAGTGAGTTTCCTATGAGAGAAATAGCTTGGACAAGGCAGGACATTTTACTCTTTACAAATGATTTTCCTCGGCTGAGAGAAAAGCCAGTAGAATGGTATCGCCAGGTAGACAGATGTATTAAAGTTTCAAAAGTTCTGTGGATTGATCTTGATGGATTCTTTGACATTGTTGTCCCATCAGATCTTTGGACAGAATGTAACATTTCTGTAAGTTGGCCCAAAGAAGAACTAGCCCGAGATAAAATAACAGGTGCTCCTTCAGCAGATGTCATGGATTTTTATGACAAAGTAATTGTGTGGCTGAAAAACAAAATTGCCCCTAAAGAAGTAGATTGGGTTAAAATTGACAGAACAAATCAAGAACCAAAAGAGTCAGTACATTCATTTTATGAAAGATTACTGCTGGCATTCAAGCAATACAGTGGCTACAAAAAATTCAGTGAAACGGATATGAGAACATTTATATACAGGTTTGTTTATGGCTTGAGACCTGAAATTGGTGAGATGATTAGAAACGGAATTGTCGGTTGGCAATCACTTACAGTTGATGACATTCTGAGAAAAGCAAAATACTGCAGTGATGAGATAGATGCCAAGCAGAAAAAGCTTAAAGAAAAAGCAATGGGGGCACAGGTGAAGGTAGCTGAACAGCAAATAGCAACCTTAGAAAATAAAAATGTTAACCAGAATCAAGGTAAATTTAAGGGGAATTTTAACAAACCAAAATTTAATGTTAATATTGAAGAGCTCAAGCAGACGCGCCCATGTTTTAATTGCGGTGAGATTGGACACTGGAAGCGTGAGTGTAAGAATCCGCCCAGAAATTTAAAAAATCAATCATTAAATCCACAGATGCAGAGTGAGATAAATCAGCAGCAACAGCTACAGTGACAGTTAAATGAAATAAGTCAGCAGCGACAGCTACAGCGACAGTTAGTGAATCAGCAGGGCCAATTGAATCAACAGAGCCAAATTCCACAACCGCCACTTCCAAATTGTTTGAATGCGCAAGGATTCAGTCCTGAAACAGGATTCTGCAGAGGTGAACTGGTAAATAGATCGCAAAGAGTGAATGTGTCAAATGTTTCTCAACAATTTTGGTTGACAGAAAATGAAGGGAGTGATTCAGAGGATTATTTATGACGGTGCCTGAGAGAGGAGGACGAGTGTGTACTTGGAGCCACTCTTGAGGTAGATCAGTCCAGTCCATTTGTTAATGGTAAAGTTAATGATGTAGAAATCACTATTCTTGTGGACACTGGTGCTACCCATTTTACTGTTAGATTTATTTATTTATTTATTTTTAAAATTTCTAGAGCGCGCAAATACCTTCCGGTGTCTCGGCGCTAGTGTGTACAGATTACAAGGTTGTGAGAAGATGTTACTGGTTAAAAAGCCATGTTTTAAGATGTTTTCGAAAGGAAAACAGCGAAGTATGTTCCTTGATCTGAGAAGGGATCTGGTTCCACAGTTTGGATGCAGCCACTACAAATCGTCTGTCTCCCCAAGTTACCTTTTTTGTTGGGGGAATTTGGAGCTGTTGAGCTGTGGATGAGCGCAGAGTTCGACTGGGTTTGTAAATTTTGAAGGCGTTTTTGAAGAAGTCGGGACCGTTATTGTTCAAGGCCTTGTAGGTTATACACATGGCCTTGAACTTTATCCTGCTTCTTATGGGTAGCCAGTGAAGCTCTCTAATTATAGGGGAGATAGAGGCGTATTTTGGTATCCCCAAGAGGACCCTAGCAGCAGCATTTTGAACAAGCTGTAGCTTATTCACCACTTGTTCCTGTGCATTAAGCAGTAAGCCATTACAATAATCCACCTTGGATAATACCAGGGAGGACATCAAAGTTTTGCCAGCAGTGGGAGGAAGAAACGGGAGCAGTTTCTTCACCATTCTCAAGGTGAAAAAAGAGGCCGAGACCACAGCGTTAGCATGGCCAAGGAACGTCAGCTTACTGTCGAAAAGCACGCCCACGTTTTTCACCTTGGCAACTGGCAGTGGAGGTGTACCCAGTTCAGAAGGCCACCAGACCGGAGACCAAGACGGAGTTAGTTCGCCAAAAACCAATACCTCCGTTTTGTCGGAATTTAGCTTTAAGCAGTTCCGATTCATCCATGTACTGATTGCCTTCATGCCTGCCTGAAAGTTAGCTGCCACAGCTTCTCCGTTTTTATGTTTTTATGTATCTCCAGGATCAGCTGTGTGTCATCGGCGTACGATGTAAGCCCTATGCCGAATGACTTTATTACCCTCGCCAAGTCCGACACATAAATGTTGAAGAGTGTCGGACTTAGCGAGGAGCCCTGGGGGACACCGCACGGAAGAGTGAAGTCAGGGGAGCTGAAGTTTCCCATCTTCGCGGATTGTATCCTATTGGCCAGGAAGGAAGCAAGCGTTGCTCTGGCCTGCCCTGGATGCCAAGGGCGGCGACACGGTCGATCAAAGTAGAGTGATCGACCGTGTCGAAGGCGGCGGATAAGTCCAGTAGTATTAGAATCGCTGTACCACCCCTGTCCATGATAGTCCTGACCTCCTCAGCTGCTTTGATCAGGGCCGTCTCCGTCCCGTGACCCTTCCGGAACCCGAACTGCGTATTGTCCAGCAGGTCATTCTGGTCAATAAAGGTCGACAGCTGTTGATTCATCGCCTTTTCAATAATTTTGGAAGGGTAAGGGAGGGAGGCAATTGGACGATAGTTTTTGGGCTCTAGGGGATTTAGTGAGGGTTTTTTCAAGAGGGGTGTTACAGTAGACTTTTTCCAGATTTCGGGAAATATGCCTGTCTGAAATATGGCTCTGCAGATGTTAGTGAGTACTGGGGCTATTAGGTCAGAGACTGATTTAATGATGCGCGGGGGGCAGGGGTCCAAAGGGGATCCCGACTTTACCGTGTTTATCAGCTCTGTCATGGAGGTCGGCGGTGTGAAGACCTCTAGATCAGTGGAAATAGAAAACCTTCCTCTCTCTGGTGAGTCCATACAAGTAGTTGGTGTAGCAAATCAACATATTAAAACAGATTTGATAGAACCAGTTGAAGTTGAAATTGGCAATTTTAAAGACAAACACAGATTTGTAGTCTATAACAGCAGTCCAGTAAACCTGTTAGGGAGGGACATTTTATGTAAGATGAATTGCAAAATATATTGCTCACTGGATGGTATTGAGCTTTAAACTTTAGAAGAAAATGGTCTGTACAAGCTAACAATGCTAATGGTTGAAGAAGAAAATAAATTATTTCCAGCTTTTGATAAAAATAATTTACCTGAAGAATTAAAAGAGACAGTTAATGCAAAAAATTTGGGATTTAACTGGAGATGAAATGGGTTTAATGAAACATGTAGACCCAGTGCAAATTACTGTAAAGCAATGAATAGATTTCCCAAACATTCTCAGTATAAAATGAAAGCTGAAACTATTGAGGGTGTCATTCCTGTGATTGAGAAATTCATAAAACAAGGTGTTTTAAAAGAAATTGAGAGCAGCCCATGTAATTCACCGATTATGGGGATCAAAAAGCCAAACGGAACTTACAGAATAGTTCAGGACCTGAGAAAGGTTAATCAAATAGTTGTTCCGTGTTGCTCAGCCGTACCAAACCCAGCGGTAATTCTATATCAGATTCCGCACGATGCAGAATGGTACACGGTCATAGACCTGTGTAATGCTTTCTTTACAGTTCTACTGCATCCAGAGAGCCAACAAATTTTTGCGTTCAGATTCCAAGACCGTATTTTAGCATGGCGTTGTATCCCTCAAGGGTATACTGAGAGTCCATCTATCTTTAATCAGTTGTTAAAGAAATCTTTGGAAGATCTAGATTTACCTGGAAAATCGACATTGGTTCAGTACATTGACGACCTTCTGGTGGCTGCAAAAACACGAGAAAATTGTGTAACAGACACCATTACCCTTTTGAATCGTCTGGCAGATGAAGGACATAAAGTATCACCTGCAAAATTACAGTTTTGCAAACAAGAAGTGAAATATCTTGGTCATAGAATTGCAAAGGGAATCAGACAAGTGACAGTTGAGAGAATAAAAATGATTCGAGCAATACAACCTCCAACAACACAGAGACAGGTCAGAATGTTTCTAGGAATGGTAGTTTATTGTCGTCAATGGATTAGTGGATTTTCAGTAATTGGGAAACCACTGCAGAGACTGACAAAAGCAGACATAAAAGACCCTATTACTCTGACAAAAATTAAGTTAGAGGCTTTTGAGCCGCTTAAAAGGAGTTTGTGTGAAGCTCCAGCATTAGGGATGCCAGACTACGAGAAAGAATTTGAGCTATACTGCAGTGAAAGGGAAGGTTGTGCATTATCAGTTCTGATTCAGAGACATGCAAAACTGAGAAAGCCAATTGCTTACTTCTCAGCTGTTCTTGATCCTTTTGAAAAAGCATTGCCAGGTTGCTTAAAAGCAGTGGCTGCAACAAGTGTAAGCCTCGAGGAAAGTGAAGGGATCATAATGGGGTTTCCTGTAAAAGTGTATGTACCTCATTCAGTTGAAACTCTTCTTACCAGAAGTAATACTCAGCATTTATCAAGTAGCAGATCAACAAAATATGAAAAGTAAGCATGGGCGAATTTTGCGAATCTGGCGTTCGCAAATTTTGCGAATTTGCGAACTCGCAATCCGCAAAATCCGTGAATTCTCGCGAATTTGCGGATTTTTTTTGTGTTTGCAAGGATTTCTGCCAGTTCGCAAGGATTTCTGACAGTTCGCGAGGGTTTTGTAACAGTTCGC
Organism: Lissotriton vulgaris; assembly: GCF_964263255.1. Classification (NCBI taxonomy): domain Eukaryota; kingdom Metazoa; phylum Chordata; class Amphibia; order Caudata; family Salamandridae; genus Lissotriton; species Lissotriton vulgaris. Next base: position 1,580,305,367 of record NC_141689.1, on the reverse strand, counting down.
AATCGCGAACTTACATGCCGGCTCGCAACGGTCACGATTATGTTGTTTCTACGTCTGGTTCATCATCATAGGTTCCCAGCACCCTCTGTTTCACCCCTGCCACCCTCTGTTTTACCCGTGCCACCCTCTGGTACATCAATGCCTTATGCCACCCTCTGGTTCATCATCACTGTAGATTATGGGGGGAAAAAGCAAGCACACCTGCCTGCTTCAACTGACATGAATTAATTTGGGGTTGATTTATTAATGTGTCACTGTTTTAAAATTCCAGTCTGGCACCTGCATCCTTATCTGTAATTTGCTTTCTGTTGCAGTGCAATTTTTTTTTCCAGGACCTTTGTGGCCTACTTGTAGCTATTCTATGAGCCTGCTGTGAGGGTCAGAGCAGGGTCATACAATTGTTGCAACTAGCAACTGAACAATTGTTGCAACTAGCAACTGAACTTTGGAGGGGCCCTTGTCAGGAAGCACTACAGGGAACGGTTACTAATGATGAGTTTGAACTTTTGAACCTGCTTTCATTTTTGCAAAACTCGTTTTTCTGCAGAGCAGCATTACAGCAACTTTAATGCCCCACCAAGCTTATATGAGAAAGTTGATTTCTAATCCAAAAGTTATCCAAAGAAAATCAAAAGGCCTCAAATCTAAAAAAGTGCAGGCAAATGTCAACCTGAGGAGTTATTCTGATAAAAAATAATCATTTTCAGAAGGTCTATGCTGCTTGCTAGTAGATTTCTTGTGCGGAATTGCAATTTTTGTAATTTGGCGAGTGCAAGATTGTTGCTGCCCGCCGCACCTACATGTTCGCAATTGCAAACTTACACCGCAAAGAAAAAAAATCCGCTGCGTGCGAATTTGCGGATTTTGCGGGAAATTCGCGAATCTCGCGAATTGCGAATTTACCGAAAATCCGCAAAATCCGCGAGCGTAACGGATTTTCCGCCCATGCTTAATGAAAAGGTTATTTTGGGATCAGATAATGTCTCAATTGCAAGATGTGTGAACCTAAACCCTTCCACATTGTTGCCTGGTGGTGCTATAACTGAAATCAAAAATGAGATTGATATTGACCATGAGTGCTTAGATGTTTTGGATTACTGCACCAAACCTAGGAAAGACATAAAAGATGTTCCCTTGCCAGAGTCAGACTTTGTATATTTTGTTGATGGTTCTTGTTTAAGAACAGATGAGGGCATTCTGAGAGCAGCATATTCAGTCTGCACAGTTGCAGGAGTGGTTGAGGGTTCCTCTCTTGAAGGAATTTGTTCAGCTCAAGTGGCCGAATTACTTGCTTTAATTCGTGCATGTGAAAGAGCAAAAGGGAAACAAATTACTATAGTGACTGATAGTCAGTATGGATATGGCGTAGTCCATCACTATGGCCAGCTTTGGTCTCAAAGAGGTTATTTAACTTCTGCGGGAACACCAATCAGGAATGCAAAATTGATCAAGAGATTGATTGATGGCATTCAGTTACCAGAGAAAATTGCTGTTGTAAAATGTGCAGCACATAAAAAGGGCGAGGACTATATTACTAAAGGTAATTCCTTTGCTGATGAAATTGCACAATACTGTGCGAAAAACAATTTTTCAATCAATCGTGAAAAAGACAATGATCATGTTTTAAACTCTCTCATGCTAATATCTGTAGTTGAGACATGGCAAGGAGTAAAGGATCTACAAGATGAGGCAGATGATGAGGAAAAAGACACATGGCTAAAAGCAGGTTGCAGACAGCGAGAAGAAGATGAAGTTTGGGTTTACAAAGATGACAGACCAGTATTGCCAAATTGCATGATTGCCGACATGGCATGGATGTACCATGGTCCAGGACATTTAGGAAGAGACTCCATGATCAGGTTGTTTAGACAAACCTGGTTTAACGCAAAATGTAGGATTATTGCAGAGTCACTTTGCCAGAGATGTTTGATCTGCCAACAAATCAATCCCAACAGAAAAACAGTTGTGAGTATGGGAACCATAGGACGGGAGGGTGGTCCTTTTACCAGATTGCAAATGGATTTCATTGACATGCCACCACACAATAAATTTAGGTACGTCCTAGTGATTGTCTGTCTGTTTTCAAGGTCGGTGGAAGCGTTCCCAACACGTCACAATGACTCAGTTACTGTGGCAAAATGGCTTTGAAAGAGATCATACTGAGGTATGGATTTCCAGTTACAGTTGAAAGTGATCCTGAAACACATTTTGAAAACAGATTGTTACAATTGATTTGTGAAGCGCTGAACATTAAGCAAAAGCTACACTGTGCATACAGACCAGAAGCATCAGGAGTTGTTGAGCAAATTAATGGCACAATAAAAAACAGAATAGCCAAAATGTGCCTGGCTACGGGAATAAAGTGGACAGATGCACTTCCACTTGTTCTAATGTCTTTGAGAAGCACACCAGATAAGAAGACAGGTTTAAGTCCTCATGATATACTCATGGGGAGAGTAATGAGGTAAGCATTTGTACCTGTTGGAAAGGTTCTGAGTATTAATGAAAGTGCAATTATGGAATACTGCAAGAACTTGTCTGATGTGGTAACTTCTGTATTCCATCAGGTGGGAATTGATGTGATTTCAAAAGAAAAGGAGCAAGGTCATGATCTGTTACCAGGAGACTGGGTGAGGACAATAGTTCACCGGAGAAGAAACTGTTTAGTACCCAGGTGGCAAAAAGCGAGACAGGTGATATTAGTCACAACAAATACAGTTAAATGCAAAGGTTTGAAAAGGTGGGTGCATGCGAGTCAAACCATTCGTGTACCACCTCCTGATAATCCTCATGAGGATAGTGACACAACAACGGATTCAGACTCTGAAGAAGAACCTGAAAAGAATCCAGATTCTGAAGATCGACCCTCTGGTCGACATCTAGAAGATTCAGATGCAGATCAGCAATTGAATGAAAAATTGATCTGCTAGAAAAAGAAGCAGAAAAAGAATCTAAGACAGAAAAGAAACAAGATCAGAAGAGTATTGAAAAGCAGATTGAAAGCTACGCAGGCAGGAACAAGAATTCTGAAACTGGGAAGTTAGAAGTAATTCCAGAAGAAGAAGAAGAATTACTGAGTACCAGCTACAAAGATGATGTTCCTAACCGAGTGAGTGAAACTGCAGAGTAAATACGATTCTGATCATAAATTCGAAGTCTCTGCGACAGATTCGGATGAGAGTGATGAAGATTCCCAAGTAAGAAAATTCAGAAAAAGAACTTGGAAAACTTAATGTAACGAAACTGAACCAAAGAAGAAACTCTTAAGAAAAGGAGATAATTGGCCAAGAGAAAATTTAAAATTCAAATTGGTGAATAAGTCAAAAGAGCAGGTTAATAAGATATCAAGTCAAAAAGGTAACTGAGAAAAATCAAACAGGAACGAAAATAGAAGTGATTAGCAGTAGGGGACAGAGACCATTAAAGCCAAAAAAAAAGTACAAGTCCACTGAATGGACTTATATTATTATTCCACCAGTTGTGGAAATTAGTAGCAGTAGTCAGGAGGATTTAGAAGAAATTAGTGACAATGATTGATGTTATTTACTTTTCTAGATGAGGTTTATTTTTGGCATAAGGCTGAAGAAATTGTGTTAGGTGACACAAGGTCAAAGAAATTGTGTTAGCTGGAAAAACACATTGATGTAAGACGCAAGGTCGAAGAAAAGCTGTTAGAGGGACTAAAAAAATAAAAAATTAAAAAGGGGAGTGTATATAGAAAGTATTTGAAAATTTTTGTTTTTATTTAAGTAAAACCTCTTGTAAAAAAAAAAGATGCCTTATACTGACAATTCAAGGTGTGCTATTTTTAGAAGATGCTGTAAAATGTCTTCTATTTGTGTGATCCTAATAATTTTGGTTTGGTTGATCTTGGCAGTCATCTTTCCTTTTGGGATTGATAAAGAAGATTATAAAGTTAACATGACTAATAAAGCTGAAACTAAACAAACTGTTCATGATGTAGCAAGCAAAATTAACAGAGGTATTGAGCACAAACCAGAGATCCACCAAGATAGATCTGTTGGTGATTTTTCTACTAATTCCTTCTCAAGACTATTGTCAGAGTATGTAAAAGTTATGGATGTGAAGGATTGTTACGTTTGTGTGAAGCTTCCTGCTTCTGTTTCAGAGGGGGTTAAATATAACATGCTACCCCTTACTTATGGCATTACATGCAGTGTTATAGCTAGTCTGTTCTATCAAACAGGTCGTCTGGAGTACTATTACTCAGATTATGACAACATTTTTGCTAACCTGAAAGTTGTAAATAGCTTGAACAAAGTAAGACCTGCTAAGCAGATGAGGGAATTCTTTTTAGTAACTAATGAGCTGACATATGAGTATGCTTTCAAAAACAATTTAACCTGCAAAATGAGAGCTGAAGAAAAATCTTCCCTTAATTTGGTTGAGGAGAGAAGGGCGATTTATAAGAGAAATGAGATGCTGAAACAGACCAAATCAAGATTTTGGCAGATAGAGGATGAGAAGCTTAATGGTAGAAATAGTTACGCTGCTATTCACATAGATGAACCTGTTAGTGGAAAATTCTGTATTAGGAGAGACAACACCTTATATGATAACTACTTTGTGGGTACAAGTCAATGTGAGGATACCTATCGTATTGTAGGGGTATGGGGATTTAAAGGTGGCAAGGACCCAATTTTCCCTGGAATTTATTTTCTTTGTAGAAACAAAGCTTACTTTAGCCTCCCAGACCACTGGTATGGGACGTGCTATCTTGGTTTGGTCTTTCCCAAAATCTTTCATGTGGACAGAAATACAGAAGGTTTGTTCGAAATTGGCAAAAACCTGAACAGATACAGGAGGGAAAGTTTTTCAGAAATCATGGGGACCTTTTTGGTGCAACAATTCCTATGGTAGGAATAACCCTGAATGTAGTTAAAATCAGAAAGTTTTCCACAATTGTAGATAGATTGTCCACAGACACCGCAAGTGGTTTCCAATTAGTTAACACAGAACTTGTTGCCACAAGAAGCATGGTTATGCAGAACCGTCTTGCGCAAGACATTCTGCTAGCAAAAGAAGGAGGAGTTTGTGGGATTTTGCATGCCCAGCATTGCTGTACATATATCCCAGATAAGAGCCAGAATATAGAGATGCTTATCAAGAACATTACTGAATTTCATTCTGAAATAGAACCCCAAGAAGATGATAATTTTTCAGAATGTTTAAGTAAGAGATTTGCAGCAATTGGAGAATGGTTTCAAAAGATTGGCAGTTCAATCATTGGCAAAGTACTTTATCCTGTAATAATCATAGTCATAGTGATACTTTTGTTAAAAATAAGTTGCATGATTCACAACCACTAATGATTGGTCCAGACAGCTCTGCCCATGCCCGTGCAATAATCTATCTACTCAATCTACAATGCACGTGACCCTTTTTTGTAAATGTTATGCTAATGAACGTGCTAGATGGATAATCCCCTTTTTAAAGCAAGGAGCATGGAGGCAAAGCCGTCCCGCCTTTTTATTCTTACAAATATTGGAAAATGTGTATGTTATTGGAATCATGACCGGCTTTTTGAAATGTATATTAAGAAAAAGAAGAAACATATTTTTTTAAAATAATTGAACAATTGTAATGATTAAAGCACTTTGAGGGCAGCTGTTGGATGCATTTTATCTTGAAAATGAAGTGAAATGTATATATGGATTGCTTAGGGTATTTGTTGCTTTTATGGTTTTATATAGTATTTAAAATCGAATGAAGCATTTTCAAAGTCAAAGTATTGCTGTATATGTGTTAGGTGTGGGGGCAGAGAGGCATTTTGGTGGTAGTGTTGGTTTAGGGTGAATATTATTTGTGTAGTCAGGAAGGTGGGAGTGGGTGCATGTTTCTAGCTTGTGATGGAAAGTGTTATGATGTGTTGTATGTGTGAGATTTTGTTGTGATGGTGCGTGTGCTATGTTTTGTTTTTGAAGAGTAGTGAGGAAAGGTGATGATGTATTTGTTTTCTGTGAAAATGGTCGGGGTAAAGTATTGTTAGTGAGTGGCAGCAACAAGGTAAAGGGGCGGTGACGTGTTTTGGAAAGGACTATTATATGTGGTGTGTGAGACGGGAGAAACAAGAGTTAAGAGTGTGTGTTAGATTTGATGCTGGTGCTGGTGTAGGAGAAAAGGGACAGCATCTCTGGCCCTAGGCCAAATGAGTCCTGAACAGGCCCAAACATGCAGCTGCCCTTGTCCTTTCCACTCTTACCTCAATTCTCGGTCTAAGATGCCCTGAACCCTAACCTTAAATATACCTTGTGGTCAGGTGATCCCCTCAGCCAATGGGATCCGTAGCCTTAACCCTAACCAATGCCACCACTAACCCAAAGCCCAAGGACCAATAGGAGACCAAGCCCTTACAGCCAATCACAGCCCTAGTCCTAGCAACCAATCAGAAACTAAAACCTAAGCACTATGTCCAATATAAACCCTAGCCCCAGGAAACTAACAAAAACCCTAAACATATCAGCCAATCAGAACACGAACCCTAAGCCTTACATCCAATAGAATCACTAACCAAGGCACCAGACAGAGCCATAGACCTATCAGCCAATCAGAACACTAACCCTAAGCCCAATAGAAACACCAGATACAGCAGCCAATCAGTGCACAGATGTAATGTCCAATAACAGCTTATATAAGTGATGTATGACCTTGAGCTGAGGCTGCTGAGCTGGGATATGCTCCTCAATTCAGAATCTCCTTGGAGACAGACACACTCTGGAGTTCTGCAGGTAAGAGCCTATACTGGGCCTCGAATAATACTGATTTTGCCACACTTAAGCAAATCACTCTCCTATCCAAAAACATACACTTTCCTAACACGTTTTAAACACTATGAGCAGATTACTGCAATCTCAGAACACACTCTGCTTAGCCTCTGAGGTATAATATGTCTGTTTCTTTGGGGCAGGCGGAAACCTTGTTTCACAGGTGAAAATGATGCAGTCATGTGAGATGAAAATCACTTTTAAAGTTTCAGGAAATAGACAGCACAAAGTCTGTCTTCTTATCACCTCCTGGTCCTTGGTTCACTGCGATGTTGGGCACAGGGAAGCTGAATCAAAAAAATGGAGGTGAAGGTCTTGGGGTTCATTCAACAAACCTTAAGGGGCCTGGGCAGGTGTGAGAAGAGGGCTCAGGGTTGTTTGGGAGCTAGAGAGGCAATCAGCAAAGTTAGGCTGCTGGGCAGGGGGCTGGGAGCTGCTCCCTAATTTATAATTTGCTTGGAGACAGACAGACTCAATCCACACTCTGGAGTTCTGCAGGTAAGGTCTAAACTGGGCTCAAACAATACTGCTTTTGCTACACTCAAACAACTCACTCTCCTAGGCAAAAAGTGAGTGTACATATACTTTCCAAACACAGTTTAAACACTAAGAGTAGATTACTGCAGATTCAAAGCACACTCTGCTTAGCCTCCTTGGTACAATATGTCTATTTCTGGGGGGGGGGGGGGTAATCTTGTTACTCTCAGTAGCTAATACAAAAGAGAGCTGGGGGTGGATTGCTTACAAACAGGACTGAGCACGGATTAGGGGAGAAACTAGGGAAGATTAGGCAGTCACGGGCAGGGGAAAAACAACAGATTTTGAACCAAAGAGCCCACAAACAAACAAATGAAATGGAGGCAGTCACAGGCAGGTAGAAAATATCAGATTGTGAACGTACAAAGCAGCCGGTAAATTGAGGCAGTAATATGCAGGTAAAACCTCAGATTTTAAACTATAAAGCCCACAAACAAGCAGGTGAAAATCAGGCAGTCACACTCAGAGGAAAATCACTTTCAACATTTCATGATATAGACAGCACAAAGTCTGTCTTCTTACCACCATTCACTTTTTTCAAAATATGCATATCTAGAGGAAAGTACACAACCAACACTAAATGTGTGGGAAACAGCGAGTGTGAATAAACATTTGAAACTAAAGGACACTGGGAATCATTATTAGAAGGGTAAGATGATCTTGATATTCCAGAAGTTTATTCTGTTTGTGGTGCACATGCATATTTTAGATTGCCAAAAGGATGGTATGTCACATGTTAAACTAGGCATCCTTTCGCAAAGATTTATCATGTGGAACTTTTTGATGATCCTGTGTGGGGAAAAAGTGAAGATCCATAAGAGGAAGTAGTGCTGGGGAAGTAGTAGAATATATTTATGCTGCAATTATTCCATCAGTAGGTGTAATTGTGAGTGACATCAAAATTAGAAACTTGTCCAAATTTGCATCTAAGTTGTCTAATAGTACAGCAGGTGCTTTATTAGTTGTAGATACTGAAATGGTAGCTGTGAGATCCATGGTTTCACAGAACTGTCTTACGTTAGACATCCTTCCCGCCGAAGAGGGCAGAGTCTGTCAGACATTAAAAGTTGAACAATATTGTATTTACATCCTTGACAAAAGTAAGGACTTTAACCCCTTCCAGGCTGATGACGAGCTAGGCTCGTCATGGCGTAGCCTCCTCGCACGCTGATGACGAGCCCAGCTCGTCACCAAAAGAGGGATTTCGAAAATCTCAGCGCAGGAGCGGAATTCCGCTAGCGCGCATGAGGTTAAGAATTATAATAAGAACACTACTGATCTGAAAGAAGATTTAAAGGAGTTAAAAACAACAGGTGTTTGGGAAACAATAGGAAATGGATATCCCAGTTCCAGTTCATAATTCTCTATTTTGGGTGGTGTACCATAAAAGAACGTACACAGATATATACAGACTTTACAAACGAGATAAAAAGGCAAAAAATGATGATAAAAACAGTTATGAGTTAAAAAGACCGTTTCGTTTAAAACAGTGAGAAAATCAGTCACTAAGGGGTCAGCGTTTCTACTTTAAGAAATTTCATCCGTGCCCACCACATAGAACTTAGAATACGGGCTGCAGCATATAGAACTTAGAAAACGGGATATAGCATAAACAATATGAAGATCTGTATTATATTTTAGGAGCCTGAATACTTCTTTGCAATGTCCTGTACCAAGATTCCTACACAATTGGATCAACCATATGTGTCTGGTTTTAAGATATCCCAGCAAAAGAAGAATACATGGAGTTCAGTCTCCTCTCCCGAACTGCAAGCTGGACACCCGAGAGTGGCGCTACTGGTCCATTTGTTAGTGAATGTGCGTAGGGGGAGAGAGTCATGCCGATATTGCCAGTCATATTTCCTCTAGGCATGGCACTATAAGGTACATGTCTTTTACGGCCAAGAAGTTTACTGTAAGGGATCCAGTAGTGGAATTTTCATGGAGTTTGGCAAGTTTACCCCCCCCCCCCCCCCCCATCGCTTCTAGCTAGCTGTGTGCGCGTAATTGCCGAAGAGGCTGACTCCGGGTTGTGCCATAGATTGTCTCTTCCAATGGAACAGAGTTCTTCCCTGATGTGTGCAAACCAAGCCAGCTTCTGTGTACCAGGGTGCCTTAAAAGATATAAGAGCTCAAACCTGTACTCGGCCAATTCGAGTGTCACCCATTGGCATCACCAGAATAAAATGGGTCTGCACCCAATTTCCTCTACGATGGGTCTCCCCCCTAAATCCAAACGCAGTGGTACAAGTGGGGAGCTCATCGGTACACTGAATAGCTGCCTGAGAAAACTGTTCACTGTATTGATGATAGACCTGGGGTGACAGTACCCCCAGAGTTCGTCCCCGTAGAATGGATTTTCAGTTGTGAGCAGATTGCTTGGAATCTTAGGGAGTGGAACTGTGGGAAGCATCTCTAAACCCCTACTGATAATTGTAAATCGTGAATTATTTCTGTTTGTAATCTATAAAGGATACAAACATGCAGAAGTGAAGAAGGAAGTAAAGAGGAAAGGAGCAGGCATAGAAATAGAAAACATACAAAGCTGATTCTATGATGACATGAAACATCTGAGGGAATCCAAACAAGCCTATTTTTAAAAGCCCATGAAGTTATGATTGGTCCATCTAATAAGCGATCATAATTTTGATGTGATGGCTTGATACCACTGTCAGAGGGGAAATTGGAGTGGAGAAAAGTTGGCACCACCCTTTCACGTTATAAATACACATTATATATGTGCACTTAGCACTACATAGTTGTGTGTTCTAAAGTTATTAACCTAAAGTGTTGCACTAAAACTCAGTACTGAAGTGCATTCTCTGTAAAACTAGGAATCATATATACTGTGTGCCTATACTTTATTAAATGAAATATAGGCTTTAGAGATTTGATAAACCATCCTCATACTATTCAAATGTATTTATATTAAAAACAAGAGAGATTTGTGTAAACGTGTGTACTAATGTTTTGCATTGTATTCATATTGTAGGTCTTAGTTAAACTTGTATTTGTGTCTTCAAAGTTGCTTTATATTTACTAACATTGCAACATAATCCTAATGCTGAATTTCTGTACTGATGTACCATTCATTTGTAGTTGTATGTGCCAACACATATTAAATATGCACCCTTGAGTTAATACGTTAAGTTAACATGGGTAGGCCTGTATTTCTTTTTCCATAAAATACTGCTTTTCCATTTCTGCTTGCATATTTTAGTCTTTGCAGGAAAGTTCACATAGTTTGTTAGTTTGAGAAGAGATGTAACTCTGTACTAGCGATAGACAGCCTGAGAAGACCTTGGCAAAGAACATGGAGAGCTAGCGTGTTTTTTTAATATATATTTTTATTATATTTTGCAGCATAACAATATTGACATTTAACAATTCCCACCAATCCTCTTCCCCTTTCCGGAATAACATGGGAGTGAACTATATTTGTATTTTACAGATGTACAATATTATTCAACAGAAACATTTTGAATGCAGATATCAAGCTATAAAAATGACATTAGTGATGACATAGAACAGGCTTAGAAAAATATAATCATCTATAATTAGCTGGAGTTATATCTGCGCTAGTTCTCAAATCATACTTCCATCATGACTTTGCTCAGTCCAGATTATTTTACACCTTACCCCACATTCAGCCGGCAGCCACCATATGTATTCTTGCAACCAATATTTATTTTTAGGTATTTTAGATGTGATCCAGCATTTTGCTATTCTATTCTTTGCAGTTTCTAACTCCAGTTCAACAATTGTTTCAGCATGTTTAGTCCTCTTAGTGCACATTATCAAACCCAGCAAGCGTACCTGGATAGAACCTTGTAAAGGCAACTCTGTCAAATTCTGCAGAGTCTTAATGACATCTTCCCAGAACTCCCGTATTCCCTGGCATTCCCACCACATATGTATATATGTTCCAACTGCTTGCTTTCATTTTGGGCAGGTATCCGGCTTAACAGGTTCCAACTTGTGCATCCAGCTAGGAGAAACATAGTTCCTATGAACACATTTATAGTAAATCAGTTTGTGTCCCGCATTATTAGGCACTGTCCAGCAATTTCCCAGCATAGCCTTTCATTCCGCATCTCGCAATGGTGCATCCTTTGGTAGGATAAAAAAGAGATCATGTTGGGTAAGGCCTGGTTAAGAAAGTATGTATTTGGTTCCTGTGGGAACCCATCCCAGGTCTTACGAATAGCTGTTGCTAATCCCGCATAAGCTAAGAAACTGCCTACAGACAAATCCCATTTGGCACAAAAGGTAGCAAAGCTCATCAAACAGCCATCCTCATATAAACCACTTATAGTACGTGGGGTGTTACACTCCCTCCCGCGCCCTGAAAAGCACTGGTCACACAGAACTGATATCTGTTAACCACAGCACAAACTGTTGTAGGTATACATAGGTGTAATTTTTACCTTTTGGTACTTGTTCCCATATATCAAATAATGTGCCAATTTGTAATTGAAGTATATTTCTCTTTTTTCTATGAGATAACAGTAAGGCCAGCAATTCAAGCAGTCTGACTAGCCTTGCCAACATGCCGTTACCGGGTCAGTGTACTGGTCCATGAACCACCTGATGACATACTGTAAATGGGAGGACAGATAATAACTCCTGAAATGTGCGACCTGCAATTCTCCACTGTCCTGTGGCAGCTGCAGCACCTTTAGGCTAATATGAACTCTTCCTGTACCCCAAAACAATAAGCAAAGTATCTCTAAAGTAAGCATCTGGGATCCTCTCTTACTTCAGATGATGTCCTCCTCCCCTTCCCTATTAAAAACACCGTACACTAGACTTGAGCCCAGGCTTCGATCGCCAACACTAGCCCCTTCAGGCCTTCCCCAAGGTTCCCCGTCGCTGATCGTCTTTCCCCCACTCCCGCCTCCTTTCGCCCAACACTCTGACCTGACTTCACGCCTTGATGATATCTCTCTACAGCAACACCTTCTCTCCTCTGAACTACATGAGCTGAAAGCCCTATCAATTGATCTCATCCTTATGATCATTTCTCTTCTCTCTTCTGCGAGCAGGCCTAGAGAGGCCTCTAGGACTATGGATCACATGGCCCAGCCTTAAGGTCCGTCCACCTCCGAATTGATCCCACTAGTTAACGCCAGCACCAGTCACATGGGAGGTGAGTCCCAACCTTCGACCACTGCTCCATGTGACTCGCTCAACACTAACAAGTCCATTTCCAAACTTCCCCCATGACCTAATGCTAACGTCTCTCACAGTGGATTTGAGTCCCACCTTTTGACCGTTGATCCACATGTCTCTCACAACTCCTGCACGACCTTGTCAGAACCAAACCTAGACCCTGCCAAGACAAATCCCTTCCATCCCATCTAACCTGTGCAGAGAACCCCGTCGCAATCTTAGTAGCAGTAACACTAACAACCTCACCTGTGTGAAGATCTCCCAGTCGTCTCCCCCCAAATCCACCCCGTCTTAAACATGTACTACTTAACTGCCGGTCAGCCAGTAAACATGCCACCGATATCTTCGACCTCATCCAACACAACGCTTTAGACATTATCATCCTTACTGAAACTTGGATAAGTCCAGCTTCCACTCTTATCTTAGACCTCCTAGTACCCCCCATGCACGACATAATTAGGCTTGACAGTGATCTGAAACTGGGTGGAAAACTAGCATGTGTTCATAGAAACACACTTTCGGTTCTCAGACTCCTTGACGCCTACCTCCTGTGAATACATCTGTCTCACTATATCAAGTATGAACCTACCTATCTGCAAACGTCACACCTTTTACCACCTCGCCGGGCGACAATCTCCCTTTCACTGAACAACTAATGGGAATCATCTCTAGTAATGTCGACTCAGTTGTATCACAAATCTTCCTTGGTGATTTCAACCTTCATTGGTCTAACTCCAACGCCGCCGCTGTATCTTGCATTAAATCTTTCTTAACTGATCAAGATCTTACTCAGCACTGTATCCAACCAACTCATAATAAAGGAGAAACGTTAAACCTCATTATTTCTAAAGAGCAGTCTATCTCCATAGAGTCCATCACCTCTTGTGACTGGTCCGACCACCACTGCATCCTCTTTTATATCAACAGGGAAGTATTGATGAAAAAGGTTCAACCTTTAAAATCTAAGACCTGGAAAAGGGACATAAGAGCTATAAACTCTGATGAACTATCTTACCACTGTAAATCTGCCCTCTCCTGTCAAGCTGATATATTTGAGGTACAATCACTCACTGACGCCTGCAATTCGACCATCTCCAACATCATGGAGAATTTTGCTCCACTCCAACTAAAAAATGCCTCAACAAAAATATCCAAACCTTGGTATTATGAAAACCTAAATGCAGAACGCTGCAACCTTAGGGTATTTGAACGGTCATGGCGAGTCAATCCCTCCTCGGATGATACAACAAACAAATTAAGAGTGCGAAGGCGACTTACTTCAGATACCAACTGGATCAAGCGGCAAACCGCCCCAAGAAACTCTTCGAAATGGTCAAACAACAATCAGTCATTGGGTCTAACCAATCTGATCCTGGTGGCAACCCACCTTCTTGCGATGGTCAGGTGGGCCATAATAGATCAGATTTAATCTTTAGATGAATAGATGAGTGGGATACCGAAGCAATTCTATGTTCATCACATATTCAATTCCACCAGGCTCAAAATGATATTTTAGAATTGTCTTTCCAGCATATTAGTATAGCCTTAAACGCAACAGAAATAAACAAATCAAATAAAATAGATTTGAAAACAATTTGATAAAATTCAGGAGACAAAGGTAAATCAGATTTTGTGATTCGTAAAATGCGATTCTTCGCGAATCGCACTTTCCGAATCGCAAAATCGGATGTAGGTAAAAATTCGCTCTTTTTTTGCGATTCCCAAAAATTTGCTGATTTTTTTTGCGATTTCTGAAATAGCGATTCCTTATTAGCGAATTCGCTAATAAGGAATCGCAAAAACGGGAAAGAGCAATTCAGGTGCAGAAAGATGACATCACAACCAGGAAGTGTGAGTCACCATGCTGCACCTAATTGCCTGCACTAGTCCCAGAGTCAGTTGCTGGCTGAGAGACAGAGTGGAGGGTGTGTGTATTTGGCTCTGAGCTCAAACAGTGCAAAATGGATTCACAGGCTGCAGAAAAGGAAGGTGGAGAGAAGCAGGCAGAAGAACAATCCAGAAAAAGGAAGCAGAAATTTTCTGAAAGGGAGTTGGAGGTTTTACCGGAGGAGGTAGTGAGGCACCATGATCTTCTTTTTGGAAAAGCCTCACTTCGTGTGCCTGAAGCCAAGAAGAGGAAAATTTGGGGAGAAATCCAGGAAAAAGTCAATGCGATTGCCGTTACCCATCGAACCACCGATGTCCTCCGGAAGCGATGGTATGACATGAGGCAAAGGTCCAAGGAGAGGGTGGCCACGAGATTGACAGAACCCAAAGCAACTGGAGGTGGGAGCTCCACTACACCTGAGCCGACGCCCATGGAGAAGTTGGTGGAGACAACCCTAAGGCCAGAGGCAGTGATGGGCGTGGCTGACCTGGACAGCTCTGAAGCCAGAGACACAACTGAAGGTAAGATGCATGCCAAAAACACACAATGCAATTTCATCACACCCAAACTCCAAACTCGCATGCATGAATAGGAATCTGGTCCATGTTTTTAGTAATACCCAGTGAAGCATTTTGAGAAATGTAGTCATATGGCATGTACATAGGGGCAGATTCACATACAAAGGTTATGTAGGGAACAAGTCCAAAGGCAAAATGTAAAGTACACAAAATAGACAAGCAGGCATGTAAATAGTGTTAACAAAAATCTTTATATAACAACAGAAACAAAAATTACACACAACTCATGTGTGATCTTTTTTACAGATGGACCAACAACACAGGACACTGTTGCAACAGTGGGAGAGTCAGCTTCAGCAAAGGACCAGGCAGGGCAGGAGATTCAGGGTGCCACACGTGACACACCTTCTGTACCAACAAAAAGGCGCAAAACTGTACCTGCATTACTCCAAATGCAATCAGGATCCATAGATGCTGAAGATGAGCCACAGGCTGATGTATCACCTAGCGCACCTCAGGGCACATCACAAACAACCATTTCCAACATGACTGGCAGTGGAGCCAGACAGAGGGCACAGAACAACACCTGCAGTGCCACCACAGGTTCTGAGTCTGTTTTTGCTGGGCTGGAGCGCCAAATGTTACAAGTGCAGCGCCAGCAAAGAAAAAGGCATAGCGTCAATTCAACGTCAGCTGGCACAACACAATAGGCACATGTCTGAGGTGAGAGTCGGCATCAGACAAATTGCAACATCAACAGAGGCACATTTAAATGAAGCTAGAGTTTCTAGCCAGGCCAAGCGCAGGGAGCAACGACGCCTGACACCACAGCTAGACCAATTTGCCAGGGCTGTGAGCGGACCATCTACAGCCATAGCCATGCTTTGCAGAAGAACAGTGAGAATGCAAAAGGCAATGACACACTGCTGTCAGGATGTTGACAGGAGCCTGGTGCAGGTGACACATTCACTTGATCAGCTGTGTGCTGCTGTAACTGGGGGCATTGTTACGCCAGGTAGCATTGACACAGATGGGCAATCAAGCAGAAGCACACCTACACCACCAATACCAGCAGAAAGGCGTAGGAGTGGCCGTCAGGGAAGAGGTGTGGAGCACAACACCCAAAATACAGGCCAGGCTGACGGTGGTGCATCAGGGCGTTCACGCCGTAGGTGAAGGAGCAGAATGCACAATGGAATGTTGTGAAGCAACACCTACCATGAGGGCTTAAGTTAATGACATATTGGCACTGTGTGGACATGAACACGTGCAATTTTCTGACTTACAGTCACATTGTGTGACATTACATATCCTGCATTTAAGGAAGTAACATTTTTCTGAATTACAACATTAAACATTGTGGTGTATTCTCTTAACTAGAAGTAGTTTTGTGTGATGTCATCATGTTGCATGCGCCCTGCAGCTGCCCCAGCTCCTCATGCACACCTCAGTTGGAGGGCTGGTTCCTCCTCATCGGATGTGTCGGAGTCAGTCAGATCCACTGGGGTGCCCTTCTTGATGGAAATATTGTGTAGTATAGCGCAGGCCACCACTATCTTGCAACATGTCTCAGGGCTGTACTGTAGGGTGCCTCCACTCTTGTGGAGGCAGCGGAAATGGCTTTTCAAGATTTCAAAAGTTCTCTCTATGGTGGCTCTTGTGGCTCTGTGGGCAGTGTTGTATCTCCGCTCAGCAGCAGTGGTTGGAGTCAGGTAGGGTGTGAGAATGTAGTCACGCACAGCATATGCACTGTCTCCTGCATGGAAGAAGAATGGATGACTTTAGTTAGATGTTGACAATTGTCACATATTTTACTACTGGTTGTGTGTGCCATGCATTTACCTAGCAGGTATCCCTCTACGAAATCACCATTTGTAAGTCTAAGATGTAAAGCACAGTGTCTGAAAATGAAGGAATCATGAGTGCTCCCTCGGAATTTAGATACGTGATGAGATTTTTTGCATTACAGACTACCTGGATGTTAAGTGAATGGTATGATTTTCTGTTTCTAAAAAAAAACTCATTGTGTGAGGGGGGACAGTGCACTATGTGTTCCATCTACACAGCCAATTACGTGGGCAAATTGGGCAATTTGATAAAAATCCTGTTTGGTTTGGTCAATTTCCTGCTGTGTGTCTGGGAATTTTATGTGGTTATGCATTCTGTGCATCATAGCATTAAGGAAAGCATGGAAGAAACGCGAAAGAGCGCTCTGGGACACCCTCCCACTGCAGCAATTACCCCCTGGAAACTCCCTGAAGCTAGGCGGTGCAGTGAGCAGAACACCTGTATGTGTGTGGGGATGGTGTGAGCCCTGTATGTGGGGTGCTCAAGCATGGGTGTCAGCTCCTCTATCAGTTCAAGAATACTGTCTGGATGCAGCCTGTAGTGCACATGGATGTCCTCCTCAGTGCTTTGGAAGAGGATGATGCGTGTCCTGTAGATCCTCTCCTGGCGTCTCCTTCTCTGTTCTGCCTCTCGGATGCGCATCCTCCCGGCTATTACGTAGAGCCCAGCCATTGTGAGAAACCACTGATGCATCATAGGCCACTTTATATAGGTTGCACCTGGTTACCACCTGGCCTGAGTTGGTGGTAATTGTGAGGTGCTATATTGCGTATTTTGGAAATTCGCTATTTGCGATTTTTACCTACATTGGAAATTGCGAATTTGCTTTTTGTGTGAAGGTATTTGTGATTTTCGCAATTACTCATCCGCAGCTTGCGAATACGCATGACTATTCGCAGAATCCTATACTCGCTAAATTGCTAATCGCAAAATTTGCGATTAGCAATTTTGCATTGCAGATATTTTACCTACATAGCATTTCACACTTTTGCGACTCGCAAACGCATAAATTCACAGATTTTATGCATTTGCGATTCGCAAATGCCTACCCTACATATACCCCCAAGTACCTAAAAATACATTGTGGATGTTAAATTGCACATCATAGGAAAAGATTGAAAAACATTTTGACCAAACAGCTTTCCAAAAAGCATGAACTTTAGGACAATAGTGAAGTAAATGTATTAAAGATCCTTCAGCAATAGAACAGGACCAACAGGATGGTGAGATGGATTGATTGAATTTATGAAGGAAAAGTGGTGTAATAACAACTCTATTAAAGATAAAATATAGGGATTGTGTGATATTAGAAGCCTTGGAAGTTTTAAAAAGTTTTTATCACATTGAGGAATAGAACATGTTTGAGATATGTCCTGTTCCCATTCTACCTCAATGTGAGATTTATTCCACTTGCAAGTTGGTACAGATAGAATTTTATATAGAAAGGAAGCACTTGGAATTGCGTCATTAGAAATTTGGTGCAGGGGTGTATCAGGTGTAAATGAAAGTGGTACTGGGTTGGATAGAAGAAAATGTAAACAGTTCTGGAGAGCTGAAACTAGAGTGTGATATTGCTGAGTATATGAATCAGGGAGATTACATTTCTCCTGTAATTGATGGGAGGGCAAAATCAAATTATTAAGAATTAGTTGATTAACATAAAAATGCCCTTTTCTCTCCAATGTTTGTAGTAAAATAATTTGTGACGAAATGTAATGTATTTATTAAACCATATTGAGGAGGCTAGAAAAGATTGCTATTTGTCAAAACCCTTAAAGAAAAGTGTATGTAGAAGGTGTTGAGAATATTTCAAAATTAGGCATTTAGAGATAAAAGTACAATTGGTCATAAATGCAACATCCTGTTTCGAAAAATCATTTAACAATGAACATTCAACAGTAACCCAAGATGGTCTAGGTAAATCTTGATAATCTTTAGACATAGCATAGAATTGACAAATTAAAAAAGCATTATGATATCATTGAAAATCAGGAAATCGAACACCACCTTCAGTTTTAGGATGAATCAATTTAGATAAGGCAATTTGTGCACGCTTAATATTCCATACAAATTTAGTACATATAGAGTTAATCTGTGTGAAATAATATTTGATAATTTGTAATGGTAACATTGAAAGTATGAATAATATCTGGGTAACAATCATCATTAAATAGTATCATGTTTGCCCCACCACAACAAAAACAATGGGGACCAAGAGGACAATAAATTGGTAATTTTAAGTTTTAGAGCAGTTTAATTGCAGGATAACGTTTCATGAATGTTAGAGGAGAACCATGTTCCTAAATATTTAATTTTTTTAGGGCACCATGTAAAATTGGTTGAATCAAACATATGCTGATAACATATTGAATTCAAAGATAAAATCTCAGTCTTGGAGCAATTTAGTTTATATCCTGAGACTTTAGAAAATAATTAAATTTATTGTAGAAAAGGTGGTAATGAAGAGATAGGATTAGACATCTAGGTAAGGATATCGTCTGCATATGCAGAAAGTTTAATTTGATGAGATTTCAATTTAAAACCAGTAATAAGTGGGTTGTTTCTAATACGTTCAAGGAAGGGTTCTAAGCATAACAGGAAAATTAATGGGGAAAGGGGGCATCCCTGACACGTGCCTCTTTGCAGGGGAAAATATGGGGAGAAGAGACCGTTAACAAAAACACATGCTTTCGGAGCAGTATATAGTAATTTGATGTTGAAATAAACGTTGGGCCAAAACCAAACCATTGTAAAGTATGTATCATACATTTCCAATTTATCTGGTCAAACGCTTTTTCAGCATCCAAAGACGGGGTGGCTAAGAGGAAGGGATATTTTCCTCCAAGAGATAGGATATTGGAAAACATTTTGGCATTATCAGAGGCCAATTGTCCTTTAACAAAGCCAGCCCGGTCTGGGTTAATTAGGAGAAGAATAACTTTCTCTTTAGAGTTGGTTAGGAATGAATTAAAAAGTTCTAATAATTTAGGGGCAAAAATTGAGGAAAAGGTTAGGAATAATTCAACTGAAAAGCCATCAGGTTCGAAGGACTGCTGCCTCAGGGGGGCAAGATGGCCGACGCTGGATTGCTGTGAGCAGTCGCATTTTTTCCCCTCTCCAGCCTGAGGAAGAAGTAGTAGGATGTACAGAAGCTGGAATCCATGGTCTTCCTAGCTTCTTTTGAATGGCACTGATATGGCTGGTACACAATGAGCCAGAGCTTTCAAAGTCAAATTACTCAGGGTTAATTGTTAAGCAAGCTTATTACTGCTATCGAGCTTTCGACTGGCTGAAGAGAGGTGCCAAAAGCCTGATGAGTACGATTGCGCTAAGGATTAAAAGGAAAACCCTGTTACAGCAGGCTGAAGCACAAGCGCGAGAGACTGCAATGACTACAATGCCTACAAAATCGACGAAAAGTGAAAGGCAAGAGAAGCAAGAAATTCAGAGAGAAAAAGACAAAAAAGACAAGAAAATGCCGAGTGGGCCGAGTGATTCAACAGGGAATACGACTGGGGCGAGTAAAGCCATGCGCAATCCAGGTGCCAATCCGGGTGCTATCCCTAAAACAGGGGTCGTGGTCGGAGGAAAAAAGAAACCCGATCAGAAATGCAGCAGTTCAGATGAACATACTCTGCGCGCAATAAATGTTAGTAAACCCGGCAGACAGCAAGATAAACTGAAAGGCAGAGATACATTGTTGCGGCAGCCTACCGTTACTGAAGCTTTCTCCCCGAGAACTCTCCAGCGTATGGACGGTGTGCAAGGTCCAAGAGGTAGACGGGGGAGCGGTAGCAGCAGCGGGATCGGCGGCTTCACTGGTCCCGGGGAAAGCAGCGGAAAACCGGACGCTCAGGAGAGCGTCCTCGAGGACGCTGACGACGCCAAAGGTGGGGTTGCTAGGCAACGCCTGAATCACGGACTCGGCAGCAAGCCAGAGCTCGGGGAAGAAGCCGCCGCTACTGACACAGCAGAGGCAGAGGCAGAGGTGCAAACACGACAAGAGAAGCTGCAGCAACTGGAGAAAGAAGGAAAGACGCAGCCAGAAGGTAACAATGACATTACTGAGGCTGGAGAATCTATGGAAAATCAGGAAAGTCAAGGCCAGCCTGCGGTTGAATTTGGTAACGCAGATATGTTAGGAGCCCTGTTGATGGTGGAAAATGAAATGAAATTAGCGAGCTTGGAGCCCTTGAAAACATGGGGGAGCTCCCTCAGCCTGGCGAGCAAAAATGGAGCTGGTGAAGGAGCAGGTAAGGCCGAAGGTGGCTCTGCAGAGGGAGATTGTTTCTTCTCAGTGAATGAGGAGTCAGACCCTGAACAAACAAGCATTGGAAGTTCAGAGGAGGGTGTACACTCAGACTCAGACTCAAGTATTGACAAAGATACCACCCTTAGAAGGAAGTCCTTGAAGTTATCTAGACAGCTAGCAGGGGGGTTTGAGGCGGCCCAGAAGAAGTTATTATGGGATTATTCAGCGACATCACAGTCGTACCAGGATGTGGATGATAATAACCCAGGCCCCCCCCCAGCAGGCTCAGATACAGCGCATCAGCTCCCAGTTGAACTCCTGTTTAATACCCTTAAGCAGATGCAAGCGGAGGCTAGAGCAGAAAGCCGTAGAGCAAGACAGGACGCTAAAAAAATTCAAAATACAATGAGGAAAATGAATAAGCTGTATGATGAACTAGCTGAAAGAGTAACAGAGGCTGAAGAGCGTACAGGCAAGCTGGAAGATGAGATGGGCGACTTCAAATCTTTTAAGTCAGATCAAGAAAAACTTTCAGAGGATTTCCAATGGAAGTTAGAAGATTTTGAAAATCGCCAAAGAAGAAATAACATTAGACTTTTGGGTGTGGCAGAAGGGATTGAGGGGCAGGACACAAGGCGTTTTGTGGTGAACATGTTAAAAGGGGCTTTCCCAGAGTCAGATTGGCAGTGGGATAAAGAGATACAGCGAGCGCATAGATATCCCTTTACATTGAAACAGGGGGCCAGGAAAGATGGGCAGGGCTCTTATCCCAGAGCGATCTTGGTAAATGTAGGGAACTTCTTGCTGAGGGAAGAGATTATTGCCAAAGCTAGACCAGATAGCAAGAGGGTATTTGAGGGTACCGCATTTTTCGGTAGGCCCGATTTTTGCCACGTGACGGTGGAGAGAAGGTGGAGGCTCAGACAGCTGATTGCACCATTCCAGGCATTAGGGTCAGAGGCATACCTCCTTTTTCCTGCTAAACTGAAAGTTGTCACAAAAGGGAAAATAAGAGTGTTCATCTCCGAAATTAAAGCACAGCAGTTCATTGAAGAGCTGAAGAATAGGAAGGGGGCTTGAGTCGATGGTAAGGATATAATAGACGGATTTTCACTATAAGTATAGCTTTTTTAAACGATAAGAGGAGCCAGGGACTCAGCTAGTGATGAGATTAGGCTGAGAGGGGAAGCGACTGACGCAATTCAAAAGCGGCCACACATAGGTCTTTTGACCTATTTGCCCGTAGAGGGGGGGGGACCTGGGTGGGAGGGGTGGGAACTGTGGAGACGGGAGAGAGGGGGGTGGGTGGGGGAGGGGAAAAAAAAGTACAAATGCACGATACACAATATTTGACTCAGCACAGTTACACATCCTACAAATTCCAGAGTATGTGGTATACAAAAAGATCAGTCTTTCATATAAGGAAATTGTGGCAGTATGATGACGTGTAGAATCGCCTCAATTAATATTTGTGGTCTCAACTGTGTTAACAAGAGGTTGAGGGTGGCAGCGTTGCTAAAATCTCTGAGATTGGACTTGGTGTGTTTGCAAGAGACACATATTGAAGGTACAAGAGGCTACCTATTGGAACAACTTGGTTTTAGATTATTGGCCAACACTAAACAAGGGACAAAAACAAGAGGAGTAGCAGTTTTGGGTAAGACTAGGGAGATAACGGTTAAAAGAAAGAAAGAAGATCAGTGGGGAAGGTGGGTCATCCTTGAAATCTGCTTTAAAGGAAAGACCTTTACGTTGACGTCAGTCTATGGTTCTACTGAGGATGATCCTGACGTTTTACAATACTTGGACATTGAATTAGCTCAATGGCCAGAGCCAATAGTATGTTGCGGAGATTTAAACATACATGTTCCAGATGGCTCTTGTTTGCAGGCGGGTGGACATTATGGTGGTAGGAAGAAGAAAGTATTTAAAGCTTTAGTAGATCTGGTTTCACATAATTCCCTGGTAGATCCTTAGATTAAATCACAACAACAGGTAGATGGTAGCACATTCTTCTCGGCCCCGCATAGGACTTTGGTTAGGTTGGATTATTTTTTAATTTCTAGTATAATACTCCAGGATGTCCAAATCGAGAAACAACCTCGGATAGTATCAGATCATAGTCCGTTGATTTTAACTTTCAAACTAGGACAGGGTCAGAATATCAGGTCACAATGGATGTTTGAAAGATCATTACTAACAGACGACGCATACAGAGGTCATGTGGAAAAATGGATAAAATTTTATTGGGAAATTAATAGAGGATCTGCCAGTTCAGGAATCGTCTGGGACGCCTTCAAAGCGGGAGTAAGGGGGGAGACAGTTAGTTTTGTCCTAGCAAAACAGAAGAAGGAGAGGGCGAGACTGGAGGAGGTAAGATTGAGACTGATAAAGGAGGAAGAAGATCTTGCTTTGGCCTTAACACAGAATGTTCCAGTGGAATCACATCTGTTCAGAATTATAGCTGTGAAAGCAGAAGCAGTAGAAGGCATTGTAGAGAAGGAGGCAAATAATTATCTGTCCAAAAAAGAGAGCGCATATGAACTAAGTGAGAGGGTAGGACATATTTTGGCGGTCCGTACGAGACAGAGAATGGCTACTTCGGATATTAAAGAAATTAAGGATAGCCAGGGTAACATGGTAAGCGAGACAGAACAAGTGAGAGAGGTCTTTAGGGAGTATTACACAACCCTCTATACCCCAGAGAAGGAAGAGAGTTTTACTGATATAGAGAGGTACCTAAGGGGAGTTGAGACCTATAAATTGTCTGAAGATAGAAGAGAAGAACTTGAGATGGCAATACAATTAGATGAGTTTAACACCGCATTGAATAGCTTACCATCAGGTAAAGCTGCAGGGCCGGACTTGATTCCGGTGGAGTTTTATAAAGTATTTAAAGATGTATTGATTAATGATATGTTTAATATTATGATTTCAGCACAAAAAGGTGATGGGGCTCCCCCATCCTGGGGAGGAACAGATATTATTGTAATCCTAAAAAAGGGGAAAGACCCAAAAAACACAGGATCTTATAGGCCGATCACATTGATGAACGCTGATGTCAAGGTCTACTCTAAAATACTAGCTACAAGGTTGTCAGGGGTTATTGAGAGTTTGGTAAGCCCTGTCCAACATGGATTTATACCTGGTAAAGGGACAACGCAGCATACCAGGACGGTTCTAACTATGTTCGATGCGGCAGGTGGCCTGGGAGACCCTATGGCAGCACTTTTCTTAAACGCCGAGAAGGCATTCGATAGGGTCTCTTGGAAGTACTTATGGCAAACTATGAGGTGGTCTGGGATAGGCAAGGGATTTATTAGGGCTATACAGGCGTTATATAATGATCCTATAGCCAGAATCAGAGTTAATCGAGGGTATTCAGCAGATGTTAATATAGGAAGGGGGACAAGACAGGGGTGCCCATCATCCCCATTGCTATTTGCCCTGTATTTAGAACCATTGCTCCACAGATTAGAAGGCAATCCTTTGATCACGCCAGTTAGGTTGAATGGGTGCGTTGTCAAATCCCTCGCCTATGCAGACGATGTGGCAATACTTACTCCTGACCCTCATATGTCAATTGGTCAAGTTGAACGGGAAGCGGAGTTATTTGGGCAAATCTCTGGGTATAGTCTTAATAAAGCAAAGACCCAGATAGTAGAAAATGGATATTCTAACTGTAATGATCCACGTGTGGTTACCTCAGCAGTTTATTTAGGGGTGGCTATTTCGGCAGATCTTGATAATGTTGTGGGAAATAATATCGCCCCCCTATTGGCAAAAGTCAAAAATGACCTGGAAAGGCTCAACAATTTACATCTGTCTCTGGTAGGAACTACAAATGTTATTAAAATGCTAATTCTTCCCAAGTTCCTTTATTTTTTCAGAGCTATCCCTCTTTTTTTCGAGAATAAGTGGTTTAACTCATTAGAGATTATTCTTAATAAATTCATATGGGCACAAGGCAAGACCAGAAGGGCTTATAGATTTATGGCTTTGCCGAGAGAAAAAGGGGGGTGGGGAGTGCCTGACTTCAGGATGTATTATGTTGCTGCTGCCCTGCAGTATATGCAGGGGTTAATTGGGGGAGGTGGTAAGACACAAAAAGTTACAAGTATGTCGACAGAAATTTACAAGGCTGTTTTGGGTGAAGAAGCAGAAAATTGTTTCTTAAACTGTACGGAGTATGGGTACTACAAAAGGACCAGGTTTAAAACACTAAATGCTGCTGTTAGAATCTGGAATGTTTTTTTAAAGAAGTCAGGCCTTGGTAGGTTTAATAGATATGTTAGATTATACAAGAATAGGTCATTGCCTGCAGCAATTTTTGCGGATAGTACAATGGCTGGCTGGGCTGAAAGGGGAATTGTTCAGATTGGGGACCTCAGAGGGATTGAAGCGATGTTACAGTTTACAGATCTTGTGACGAAATTCGACATTGATAGGAGATCTTTCTTTAAATACCTTCAGGTTAGGAGCTTTTTGGGTAATAAACAAGGAGGACCTGCAGGATATCAGAGTAATGAAATTTTAGAGAAAATACAAATCTCTGCAGACTGTACAATTAGGAGCCTGTATGCATGCCTGGTGAAAGGAAAAGCAGATGATATGGAGAAATTTAGTAACAAATGGGCATCTAAATTGAGTATTCCAAAAGAATTATTTCAAGAGTCACTTGAGCTTGCGCGTACGGTTTTATGTTCGGCACCTTTACAATCACAGCATTATAAAACGCTGTACTTTTTATATTTTACCCCAGCAAGAATAGCTAAATGGGGAGGTACTACGGGTATCACTTGTCCAAGGTGCAATCATCCAGAGGCGGATATAATCCATGTTTTCGCCACTTGTCCACAACTGTATACTCTGATTGAAAATATAGAACGATTTCTAATTAGGTCATTGAAGTTACGCATAACCCTCACACCATCAATATTATTGTTGGGGTTGGATCAGGATGGAGGTATAGTACATAAAGGGTTTATCTTTGTGGCTGCTGCAGTTTATAGACTGACTATAGCTAGAGCCTGGTTAGATAAAAATCCACCTATCATGCAAACCTGGTTGGCTAATTTATTGGCAGCCTATAATTTGGAGAAACCTATTTATTCCCGAAAAGGGATAAGAGGTAAAATGAGAGGATTAAAAATATGGGAACCCATAACTAGATGGAAAGAGAATATTGGGCCTCAGTAAGATTAAGGGTTATCCCTTTGCTTTTGTTTTTTTTTGTTTTTTCCTTATTGTTTTTTTTATACATATATCAAATGAGTCGTTATTGCCGATCCTATGTTTTACCTTATAGGCAAATAATATGAAATGTATTATACGAAATGTATAAATGTATGATGTGTAAACTGTGCAAAGTATGGAAATAATAAAAATAAGTTTAAAAACAAAAAAAAAAAAAATGAAAAGCCATCAGGTTCTGGTGCCTTAGATTTTTTCAAGGATTTTAACGCATCGGATATTTCTTGAAGAGAGATATCTTCCTCCAGTGGTATAAGTACATCAGGGAGAGTTTTAGATTTAGAAATACTGCTGTCCAGTGCCACAGTGCATGTGCTCCCTATTGTACATTGCATGTATTAATCAGTGGTTCCATGTTTGGCTATTTGGTTTACTTGTCAGAACCTATTACAATGCACTGAGTGTGCCCAGGGTGTGTGCCACCCACAGAAGCAGCCTTGTAAAATGTGTCTACGGTCTGCCATTGCAGAGCCTGCTTGCAGTCTGGTACTGTCATGCTGACTGGGCAAGTACACCCACTTGCCAGTCCCTAAACCTTCCCTTTTCTTCATATTAGACACCCCTGTGGTAGGCCCAAGCGCAGGTGCATTGTAAGTATACTGTAGGACATGCCCTGGTGTGTGTGGCATGTCCTAATTGAATTACAGCCTTTTTGTTTTTCACTATTGCAAGGCTACGTGTTCTCCATAGGCTAGAATGGGAAGTTAGATTATTCCATTGTTATAATCCTAACTGACTCAGAGAACATGGTAGAAATTCGAGTTTAGTATGCCTGGACTTAGAATGATAAAATACATCTTTTAGTAAAGTTGGATTTAATATTCTGTATTTGAAAATACCACTTATAGAAAGTAGGTATTTTCTTGCCTAACCTTTCAAGCCTGCCTTTGCTAGGTTGTGTATTCCTTGTCTGGAGTTTGTGAGTGATAGGGCTGGGGGATTCCAAGAGACAGGAGGGAGGAGTTGCACCTAAACCTTGAATAGGGCTGTGCCTGCCTTCCATAATGCTGGCTCTACCTCCTGGGGTACGGCTTATGTCTCTGCCCTGCACACTGGAAAAAGAGAATGAATGATGTCAACAAAGTGCCCCAGGGCTGTACTTGCCTTCCACAATGCTGGCTCCACCTCCTGTGGGGCGTCTGATGTTTCTGCCCTGCACTGTGAAAGGAAAGGAGAAGTCTGGTAAACAGAGTGCTCAAAAAATCAAATGCAGAATGGACACTTGTAACTGCGTTACCTTGGTTTGCTTAAAAACCCCTCATAAACGCGGTGGAAAAGTCACTTTGCAGTGTATTTTGTTTCTCCGCCCCACACTTGCGTTATGGCATCATCATAGGGTGGGGCGGAGAAACAAAATACACCGCATAGCGACTTTTCCACCGCGTTTATGAGGGTTTTTTAAGCAAACCAAGGTAACGCAGTTACAAGTGTCCAATCTGCATATGATTCTTTGAATACTTATAAGGGGAACTGAATGGACAGATTATTGTTAAACAGAGTGCTTCAGAACTGGTTTGGACTGGGCAAAGGCCCTTCTCCCCTCAGAGAACAAAGGATTTTGGGGTATAATATTGGGACCCTGATCCTATGAAATTAGATCACTTTTGGACTACAAGAAGAAACCTTTACTGAGGAGAGGAACCTGAAGAAACTGAGGCGAGACTATTCCCAAGCTGAAGTGCTGCTTGGGGCATTGGCCTGCAGTGGTTGCCTTACTGCCAAAGGAAGGAAAAAGAAACTTTGTGTAATTTGCTTTCAACGTGTGAAGGATCTCCAAGGGCTTGGAAAAGAGCTTGCCTTGCCATTCTGTTTTTGGAAGTTTCAGGGACAAAAGACTTCAACCCCCAGCTCCCCAGAGTTCTTTTGAAAGTGCCTGCTGCTGTTTTGGGCCTTCTGAGGGACTGCGTGTCACAAGGAGCTGGAAACGCGACTCAACGGAAACGAAGCATGTCTCCATTGCTGCTGCTGCCGTTGCACTTCTGAACAAGGGTGTCACCGCTGGAGTTGTTGCACTGCACCACATCGAGAGAAGCGTCTCGCAACGATGAAGGAGCGTGTCGCTATTGCTGCAGAATGCCGTCGCACTTCTGAACAAGGGTGTCATCGCTGGAGTTGTCACACTCCACCGCATTGAGAAAAGAGTCTCACAACGAGGAAGAAGCGTGTCACTGTCGCTGTTTCTGCTGTCGCACTTCTGAACAAGGGTGTCACCGCTGGAACTGTCGCATTGCACCGCATTGAGGAAAGCGCCTCGCATCCCCCGAGAAGCGTGCCACCGGCAGAGCTGCTGCCGTCACCGTTCTGAACAAGTATGTCACCGCTTTAGTTGTCGTATCGTGCGGAAGCTTCACGCAAATGTGGGAGAAGAGTGTTGCAGCAGAAGCTGTTGCCGTCGCACTTCTGAACAAGGTTGTCGCCGCTGCAGTCCACGCATCGAACCGAGAACTTCTCGCATCCCCGGAGAAGCGTGCAGCATCTGGAAGATCTTCACGTCTTTATTTTTTTGCACCTGAACTTTCCCGCATTTCCCTCGCTGCGACATTGCTTGTCGTGGAAGCGCAAAGCATCGTAAAGTACATTGACGCAAAGTGTTGAATCTTAAGAACTGAACTGAACTAAGCTAAAACTACCATCTTAAAGTAACAGTATTGTGTATTGTATATTTTTGTTGTTTATGGTCTTGTGGTAAATCTACTTAAAGTATACTTATTTTTTTTTATATAAAATCCTTGTGTGGTGTCGATCTGTAGTGTTGTCACTGGGTTACTGTATGTGGTCACAAATGCTTTACACACTGCCTCTGAGATAAGCCTGCTTGCTTGTGCCAAGCTTCCAAGGGGGTGAGCAGGGGCTATTTGAGGAGTGTAATCCACTTATCCTTACTCGAGGCAAGGGTCCCTATTTGTCACAAGTACCTACCTGTGCCAACTAGAGACCCCCAAATCTAACAAGAAGGATCAGTATTTTCTGTACATAAGAGATTATAATATGATTGAAAAGTTTCTATAATGTCAGAGTCAGATGAAAGAAGTCTGTTAGGCATTTCTGAATGAATAGGGCCAATATTCTTACGTTCTGATTTAATTTTTAA
The DNA here is from genome assembly GCF_964263255.1 of Lissotriton vulgaris. Classification (NCBI taxonomy): domain Eukaryota; kingdom Metazoa; phylum Chordata; class Amphibia; order Caudata; family Salamandridae; genus Lissotriton; species Lissotriton vulgaris. The sequence continues at coordinate 1,580,276,023 of NC_141689.1, read as the reverse complement.
ATATTTAGCTAACATTTTCCCCGCTTTGTTCTGGACTTTGTGGAATTTTGATTTAATCTTTAGAAGGATGTTACAGGCATCCTCTGTGGCAAATTTGTTCAGGGTAGATTTAACTTTAATTAACTCTTGTAGTGATGAGGATTTGGAAGAAAAATATTTGTGTTCCAAAGTTTTAATTTGGAGTAGGGTATTTTTATATTTAGCATTTAATAGGTTTTTTTCTTGGCAGAATATGCAATAGTAAAGGCTCTAAAAGATGCTTTAAAATCATCCCAATTATTGTGTATAGAGGTATCGAGAGAGTTATTAAACACAAAAAATTCATTTATGAAAGAGGTCGCTTCTGATATAAAAGTGCCATCTGATATGAGGTGATAGTTAAATCGCCATCAACCTTGTTTGGGTGTAGTAAGGGACATATCGATAGAGGTATAAACGGGAGCATGGTCAGAAAAAAATGGAACCAATTTCAGATGATTGGAGGCAAGGTAGTAATGATTTAAAGGCTAAAATATAATCAATACAGGACATTGTATGGTGTACAGGAGAAAGAAAAGTAAATTCACAGGCATCAGGATTGCATGTTTTCCATACATCTAATAATGGCGCGAGGAAATGGCAGATTGAAATGATTTGTGGGTTTTATCTGGTTGGAATTTACATTTAGATTTTCTGTCAGAGAAGGAGTCCCACCAGTTAATAAAATCACCACCAACCACTATATTGGGGTTAGAAATAGCAATCATTTCAATTTAATGGAATGCGAAAATTCAGGATCCAGTTTAACCGGACTGTAAATATTGAAAAAGGTTATTGGCATTTTGTTGATAAGATCGTCCCATAGTATCCAAAGTCCATTGGAATCACGTTCTGATGATACTATTTGTGCATTAATAGATTTGTGAAATAATATAACAACCCCACCTTGACAATCAGTAGCAGCGAAAAAAACTATTTGATTAACCCACTGGCTTTTGAGTTTAAGAGATTCTACATCATTACAGTAGGTTTCCTGCAAAAAATCAACTTGGGCGTTGAGTTTAGCTAAATGAGACAGTACCTTTTGACATTTGACAGGATGACCTAGACCACAATCATTCCACGAGACAACGTTAATCATGGTGCTGGATTAGGGAGTACACAAGGAAACAGGCACATGAAACTGTAAGAGCAACGGAAAAAAAAGAAAGACATCATTTTATTATGTGATGAAGAACAAATATTACAAGAAATAAAACAATGAACATACAGCAAAATCAACAAAGAGAAGAAACGATAGGCATAGAGGGGTAAGAATGAAAGGAAAGGAGGAAAAGGCAGAAAGAAGAAAAAAGAAGAAGACAGATCAAGGAAAAAGGAAACAGATCAAGGAGTAAAATCCAGATCTGTAAAGAAAGGAATGACCAAAGTGGGAGGAGCATAGTGACGCTGAAGAACACTGACAACAGTGATAAAAACAGATGAAATGAAAACCTCATATGTAAAAAGACAACAGCAACTTATCATAGAATTTTTAACAAAGTGAAACTTTTAGAACTATATCAACAGTCAAGTACTGGTATCCATTCCACAAGAGGAAATATTATGTAGAAAAAGTTTAAGTTTGTCAGGATCATCAAATGAACATGACCGTCCTTCATGTGTAATTTTACAGAGGCACGGATGAAGAATACCAGACTGATTATTGAGCTGTCTCATCTGGGGACGTAGGGCAAGAAATTCTTTACATTGAGCATTTGTTGCATTGGAAACATCTTGGGATATGAAGATATTATGACCTGACCAAATGAGACGATGTTTAAGTCTTACTGCCTTCAGGACATGCATGAGCTCTGTAAATTCCAAGAAAAGCATTATAATTCCACGTGATTTGTTTGAAGTAGCCGACCAAGATGATGTGCTCTTTGAATGTTAAGTGGGGATGAAGATGACTGAAGATCTAAAAGTTCAGGAAGAAGCTTCTGTAGAAATGAAACCATATCAGGACCTTCAATATTTTCTGGAAGTCCGTAAAGGCACAGATTATTTCTACGAGTGCGATTTTCAAGAGCCTCTGTGTGAATTTTTAGCTTGTGGATTTCTTGCTCTAATATTGGAATCTTTGAAGAAGCATCTTGTAGGTCGCTTACCTGCTGTTCAAGTACCAAAACTTTTCCCTCCATAACGATCCATCTCTCCCCAATCTGTTTTAACTTTTCATTAGTAGTGGACATAAAAGGTTGTAGGCCACGTACTTCATCTAATATAAAGTCCAGGAATGGATGTTGTGAGGAGAGAATAGGAGAAAGCGGGTACTTTTTATGTCTTTTCGGTTTTGTACCTGAGGAAGAAGATCTGGCAGTATGAAGGTCGCTAGCCATTGTTGAGTGCAGCAAAAATCTACGTATGTTGTATAACGTTAGATGAATATATCGCAAAAAATATAATATAAAAAAGGATGTCTTATATTTCATGAGGAAGTTATAATATCAAAGAGCACAACATGTATCACATATTAAGGTATAACTTTACGTAACAGTAATACAAGAACCTAAAAAATATCATAATAATTATTCCATCTGTGACATATTGAGGAGAGAAAAAAGAAAATGATTCCAGTGCCACAAAAAGAAAGCACAATTGTAGGACAGTCAATGCCCAAATGTTATTCCATTGGAAGAAAAATCAGGAGATATTGTTTAAGCCCATTTGGATATAACAGAAAACATGCAGAAAAAGAGGAAAGTGAGCACCACATTAGAAAATGGCAGGGCCACTAAGTTTTGGTATTTCCTTTGATGATGACCATGCAGACAGGGTCCTTCTGTTGTGTGCCACATCAATCACTGTGCTCTGACACAATATTGCTACAATCTTACTTTTGGGTGCATATACGAGGTGAGTGCTTTGCAGCTAAATAGTTGTTATTGCTGAAGAGCAATAAAAATTCTTCCTTAAGCCGGGACAAACATTGTGCTCACTGAGCGTATTGTTTGGTCCTAGAGGCTCCGATGCATGTCTCCTCTATTTGCATGAAACAAACGGGCAGAATAAGAAAAACGCGAGCACCGCGATATAAAATGGCGGGCGCTCGCTTTTTACTGAGGTAAAGTTGCCAATACAGCTAAAAACTGATGCGGGTCTCACAAAAAGCGGCTTGGAGACTCGCTGCATGTTCCTGAAGCCATGCCCGCTGCTTGAAGTTGGCAAAACAGGCAAATGTGGTGATTAAATGTTGTTGAAGTCTCGTGTTGATGCAGAGCTCACACTGGGTCCGCCATTACCCGCCGGCGTGCAAGCCATGCCCTCTCATTGTACTCTATTTCTAAAATCTGAACTTTATCTCTATATCGTAACATACGTGCAATAAACATGCAGGGCGGTGCACCACATTCAGTCTTACCACCAGGAGTTTTATGAGCTCTATCCACATGTAATTCTCCCTCCACATTTAGCAATGGTAGCACCTTAGGAAGCAAATACTCCAGAAACAGTACCACTAGTGTTGTCTCCGTTCCCTCTGGCAGTCTGAGAATATGCACTTTATTTCATCTTGATCGGTCTTCCAAGTCTGCAGTCTTCATTTCTTGCTGTTGTATGTGTCGTTCTGGAACTCTTAATTGACTCATATGTGCACCCAGGAGCTCCTTGGCAGTGTCAAACCTTGATCCCAAGTCCATAACTCACTCGCAAAATGTATCTATATCTTGACGCAGTAAAGTCACTGTTACCACCACAGCACTTATCTTTTCAGTAATAGTTTTATTCCCTGCCAGTATCAGATTTTTAATGTACAGGTTGGACGGGAGAATAGGTTCTCTTTCCACACCAGTAACATGTGTGGCCTCAGCTTAGCAATGCTCTACTCAAATGTATTGTGACTTTTGGAGGCTGTGCGCGAACCTTCCTTAGGTTTGGGTGGCATACAAGCAAGGGGAAACCTCCATCACAATCACCCACGGCCCAGATCAAAATTAAATCCTGCACAATCTAGTGTTCACTATTATATGAGAGAGCTATGATTTTTATTATTTTTTTAAATAGATTTTTATTGCATTTTTAACTCAGAACAACTTGCATGCGACATTATTTTGTGATATCACATTTTTCTGTGATTGATGTGTGCTAATCCCCAAGTAATATTTGAGAATCAGATGATATTTCTCCAGTACAATAAACCATTTCTTTACTCCCCCTCACCCCCATGCCCTGTTTTCCTGAGTTGTCCCTGTTTCAGCATGTTGTTTCAAAGTCTGAATGGCTGGTGATCTTGTATGGCTAAGAAGTCTATATTCGGACTTAGGTATTACCCCTGCCAATGAGTTCCATTGTGGCCGAAAGGAACAAGGTTTTGTTTTGGAGCTCGCATTTATACTTCCCCTGTTCAGGTATTAGTGTGTGTGTGTGTGTGGGGGGCGGGGGGGCGGGCCGTGTGGCGTGTTATTTTCTTCCTAAGGTTCTGGTTGTTTTTTCCTTTCAACTAATGTCTCCCAGACTCAGGCTCTTTCTATTAGGCCTTGCCTCCTGTGTAATTATTTCGCAGCCCGCACATTATTCCAGCCCTTCCGTCTGTACTGTGACCTGGGGCCCCCCTGGTGCATTCCAGTTCTGAGTAATGTTCAGTTTAGCCAGTATGTATGAAAAGTCCTGGAATTTACTTGTTTCTTTTGTTTTAGAGGTATGCTGGAACCAACCCAGCAGACAATGCCCCTGTGTGCATGGGATTTCCTTCTCTACTACCCTTGTAACCGTCTCCACAACCTCTTCCCAATATTGTCGAAGTTAAGGGCAGTTACACAGCATATGCATCAAATATGATCCATTGGTCCCGCAGCGTGGGCTAGCAGCGTCTGTTATATTGAAGTATCTATTTACTCGCTCTGGTGTGAGGTATGCTCTACGGATCAGACACATTTTAATTAATTTGTATCTAGCGTTTCAGGATATGTTGGGCATTCCACCTAGAATGGCAGCCCAATGTGCCTCAGAGATCTCTACCCCTAGGTCCCTCTACTACCTGTCATGGAGCATTGTAAATGGCAGCAGGACGTCACCCCTGATAGCCCTATATAAGGCTGAAACTGCCCTAAATGTTCCAGCGTTGCTGTTACCACATATTGGCAGGTTTTGTGTGATGGAGGCTCTTCTGATTCTGTTTTCCAGTGTTTGAGGAAAGCTGTTGTCACTGTCCCGTGGAGCAGGAGGTGGCCCTGTGGGAGGTCGAATGTTGCTCGAGAGTCTGGACATCTGGAGGACAGAAGAACGTATCTAATCTGGCATTTAAGACATGGAAATGTGAGAAAAAGGAGTAGTCTCTCTTTAGGTGGTGCTGGCATTGCCAGCAGTCCATCAGTACTCATCTATTTTGCCAGTCTCTGATAGCCCTAGCTGTGCGAGTCTCTGGTGCCTCGCCTCATGCAGAGGAGCATGGGAGTGATCCAGCCTGGGATCTGCTAAAAAGTTGAAATATCCCCCACTAAAGAGGACTGTATCAGTAGCTTCACCACCAAGGGGACAGCAGGCTACAACGACAGGGTCAAGTCAAGTCAAGTCAAAGAATTTATATAGCGCACTACATACCCAGAGGGTCTCAAGGCGCTTAAGGAGGGGAGGAGGATTACTTGTCAAATATCCACGTTTTAAGTTGCTTTCTGAATGCTAGGTGGTTCTGGGTAAGGCGAAGGTAAGTGGGGAGTGAGTTCCATGTTTTAGCAGCCAGGTATGAGAAGGATCTGCCTCCCATGGTGGTCTTGTTGATGCGAGGTACAGTGGCGAGGGCTTGGCTGGAAGAGCGTAGTAGGCGGGGGGGTGTAGAAGGACAGTCGTGAGTTGAGGCATTCTGGTCCGATGTCGTAGAGTGATTTGTGTGCGTGGGTTAGCAGTCGGAAAGTGATCCTCTTATTGACGGGTAGCCAGTGGAGGTCTTTCAGGTGGCCAGAGATGTGTTCGTTGCGCGGGATGTCTAATATGATCCTGGCTGAGGCGTTTTGGATACGTTGGAGTTTCTTCTGGAGTTTAGCGGTAGTACCTGCGTAGAGGGTGTTTCCGTAGTCCAGTCGGCTTGTGACCAGAGCATGGGTGACTGTTTTTCTGGTTTCGGTGGGGATCCAGCGAAATGTTTTTTTGAGCATGCGGAGAATGTTGAAGCAGGATGATGATACGGCGCTGACTTGTCTGTTCATTGAGAGTGAAGAGTCCAGGATAACGCCTAGGTTCCGTGCATGGTCTGTCGGGATGGGTGCTTTTCCAAGGGCTTCCGGCCACCAAGAGTCGTCCCATGCAGAGGGGGATGTACCTAAGATGAGGACTTCTGTTTTATCTGAGTTCAGTTTCAGACGGCTGTGTTTCATCCATTCGGCAACTTCTTTCATTCCTTCGTGTAGGTTAGTTTTGGCGGTGCTGGGGTCATTGGTTAGAGAAAGGATCAGTTGAGTGTCGTCCGCGTAAGAGATGATGTTGAGGTTGTGTTGGCGGGCGATGGCCGCGAGGGGGCTCATGTATACGTTGAAAAGGGTGGGGCTGAGTGAGGATCCCTGTGGTACGCCGCAGATGACTTCAGTGGCCTCTGACTTGAATGGTGGGAGGCGGACTTTCTGGGTTCTTCCGGAGAGGAACGAGGTGATCCATTCCAGTGCTTTTCCTTGTATTCCGATGTTGCTGAGGCGTTGTAAAAGGGTGCTGTGGCAGACTGTGTCGAAGGCTGCAGAGAGGTCGAGGAGGATGAGGGCGACTGTGTCTCCATTGTCCAGTAAAGTTCGAATGTCGTCTGTTGCTGCGATGAGGGCGGTCTCGGTGCTGTGTTTTGCACGGAAGCCAGATTGTGAGGAGTCGAGGGCTTTGTTGGCTTCGAGGAAAGCGGCGAGTTGGTTGTTGACAGCTTTCTCGATAACTTTGGCCGGGAATGAGAGGAGCGAGATGGGGCGGTAATTTTTGAGTTCGGTGGTGTCCGCTGTGGGTTTTTTCAGAAGGGCGGTGAGTTCAGCGTGTTTCCAGCTTTCCGGGAAGGTGGCGGAGTTGAAGGAGCAGTTGATGACATCTCGGAGGTGCGGTGCTATGACGGAGTCTGCTTTGTTGAAGATGTGGTGAGGACATGGGTCTGTGGGGGAACCTGAGTGGATGGAGTTCATCAGACGGATGGTGTCCTCAGTGGAGATTGGGTTCCAGTCGTTAAGGGTGTTCAGGGGGGGAGGGGGTCCAGCAGAGGGTTGGGTGGGTTGGTCTTCGGGTCGGTTGTCGAAGCTGTTGTGGATGTCTGTGATTTTGTTGTGGAAGAATGAGGCTAGGGAGTCGCAGAGCGTTTGAGAGGGGGTGATGTTGTTGGAATTGGCCGAGGGGTTGGTAAATTCCTTGACGATGTTGAAAAGTTCCTTGCTGTTGTGGGCGTTGTTATCAAGTCGATCCTTGAATGCTGTTTTCTTGGCCTTTCGGATTAATTGGTGGTGTGTGCGGGTGGCGTTTTTGAAGGCGTCCTTGGTGCTGGTGGTTGGGTCTTTTTTCCAGGCCTTTTCGAGGGAACGGCAGAGTTTCTTGGACTTCTTAAGATCAACCAACACGGGGTCTTGCAGACAGCTAGCAACAGGCAACGAGCTATTGCTTAAGGCAACGTTGGTAATATTTATACCTGACAGGTGCCGGGTTTGACGCAAGTTTGCTGGACATAAGACGTCAATTAAAGATGTCACTAGGAAGTTATAGCTATCAGTTGCTCATTAGAGTTCCATTACTAATCAAAACACAGCAAGCGGGGATTTCCAGGTTTGCTGAGTTTTTATCTTGTTGAAGAACTCGGAGTGTTAATCTAGGAATATCAGATAGTGACTCCTGCTCTGTCATTGCACTAATTGGTCGCAAAGGAAGTGGCAGAGAACTATGCTGGAATGTGGCTCTGTTCGTGTGAGGCCAGAGATGACTTTCTGAATATCGCACTTGAACGGTTATGCCAATATAGGGAATAAATGGATTTATAGCCGAATAGGGGCATAAGGTCACAGTATCGATCAGGAACCTAGATAAACACGCAACATCATAACACATATCAATACCTAACTTATTAGGTGGATATATTGCACCAAGGGACGCTTACTGCATTAGAAAACAGCAGCTGCTACTAGTCTATATTTATTATCCATTATAGGCTATAGAAACAGGAAAGTGTGTAACCAACTATGTGTCAGGCACAACTCATCATAGAATTACTAAACACTTCTATGGTTACCGGGGTGGGATACCTCACTAGGAGGACTATATAATATTATCCCGACCCATAAGTAGATACAGTTGTAGCTATAGACATTATTATGTGACCATATTGCACAGTAATCTGGTGTGTACTAGCAATATTAGTCCTTAATAGTGCTGTTTACTAGCAACTTTAGAAAAGGAGATTACCTCTGCTTCCCGTTGTTAGAACTGTTGGCAGTAGTCACAGATGGCATTTAATATGTACAGAGTATGACTATGATCACACTTAAATATGAATTTTGTGGATTTATGTGTTAATCTCATAGTGTGTACCAGACAGACATTATGATTTACAATATTGCAGGTTTTGCACAGTTGTAGCGTATTTTGCACATTTTACATGTTTACATTGCGATATTTGCACAACTTTGGCGTAATTTGCACATATTTTAATTGTTTGCACTATGCTATCAGGTTGGCGCTGTTTCCTGATTCTTTTACTTGCCTATGGTATAGATATTAACACTTGTTGATGCAATATTTTAAGCATTATGTACCGATCTGTTTTCTACGTCCATTGGCCTGGTGGCCACGCGGTATGCACTGTTGCACTTTAAATGTTGGGGCTTGTTTGTACAACGTCATGTGATCAAGGGTTCCTTGGACCTGAAACGCGTCATGGCGGTACATGGTACACTGAAGAAATAAACTACTGCAAATTGTTTACCTGGGTCCGTTTTCGTTTGTCCAGAAGATTGGATGTGGAGGCGAAGTTCTTGCTATCAGGCCCGGACTGGTCGTTGATTGCACCGGGCAATCCCCCGGTGGGCTGCACGGGTGGGGGCCGGTTTGGGGCCCCTGGGGGCCGATTTTGTTACAGGGCCGTTTTTGCAGCTATGGCAAAAACGGCCCTGTAACAAAATCGGCCAAAAACCGGCCCAGGCAAAGAGCGCGGCCCCCGCCCCCTTCCCCCCAGGGGGAGGGGAGGGGGGCCGGCCGAGCACTTTGCCAGGGCCGGTTTTGGTTCCCAGTCCGGCCCTGCTTGCTATACGGCCGGCAGTGAGAACAGTAACTGCAGCGTTCGTGTTTCTCTTTTGGTGAACAAGCACCGGAGCGGTAATTGGAGATTACCCGAGGAGGCTGGCTTGTTTCTCCTTCCATGGACCCCTCTCTGCGAAAGCGGCTATCCGACCTACAAGCCGTTGGTGTATGCAGCTGTGTCTAGCTTCACTCGGATAAGCCCCCTGCGAGACTTCAAGGAGAGCTGTGACGTCGATTTAGAGAGACTGCAGGTGTGTTTTCTCAAGGTGGAGACCGCGAGGGAAAGACGCCGAGAATCAACCACAAGACGTCAGCGGACAAGGGCGAGTAACGCAGGAGGAGAGGTACTGAATACTGCTGGCCGAACGGAGTGTTTATATTGTTTAATATTAGACCCCCGGATATTTTAAAAATACCAGTTGTAATTGTGCGCAATATTGTCAGACGAGGCGCTGCTCGAGAGAGAAAAGGCAGCATTGGAACTTTTTGATAATTTGCCCGCGATAGCAGAGACTGCCAACAAACAGGCTCATGAGACAGATGAAAGTTCAGATGTTAAGTCCTTATTAAAAGCACTTGAAAAAAACACCCGCAGTGAACTAACAAAGTGGTGGGAAATCAAATCTTTGCAGAAATATCATGAGGTTAATCGAATACCTCGGGCTTAAGAATAATGTTGGCCCGAGCTTCGAAATGTAAATGTATTGGCATTTATATAGCGCACTACCTACCCGTAGGGTCCCAAGGCGCTTCGACCGCTGCGAAACCCTTCCTGGCTTCCCTGAGAGATGGTCCCTTCATGGGTATCTCCAGGGTGAGACCAGGCATCCCCGGCGGTCTGGTGGGGCCGTTAGTGAAGATGAGGCAAGCTAATGCCCAGAGTTGCCGAGTGTGATCGCTGATCAGAGTGGGCACCGAGGCGAGAGAATTATCGAGTCCGCTGACCCTGGTCCAGAAACATGCCGCGCCGGGAATCGAACCCTGGTCCCGGGCCGTCCTCTGCTCTCGGGTCTGCCGCCTCTAACCAGTGAGCCATACTACTTCACAACGAAAATCCCAACCCACTTTTACTTAAAGACTGGGCTGACAGCAATCTAGATGCATCGATGAGGCTGGTTTGCCTCTTGATCAAATATGCAACCATCGACCGCGAGGTAAATGTTAAAGAAATAGACCGCATCAAACAAGAACTGCTTTCATTAAACACTGCAGCAAATAAGGACCACATCGATAAAAGTCTCCAGGAGATGGCAGCATGCATTAAAAAACAAGAAGACACGATTAAAGCGTTCAAGTTTGCGCACGACAAAAACGATTATGAGCGAGGCCAAGTCTTCACGTTTGCCTGCAAATAAGATTCCATCAAAAGACAAGGAGGTACCGTGGCACAACAAAAACAAGGACAAGAACAACCAGCCAGTACCGACAACGAGGTTGCCTCATCATCTGATACCAGCATGATTGTCACTGACACGGATACAGAAGGCAGTGGCTCAGAAACTGGTAGCAACTCCACATTGGGGCCCCTCACATATGCAGAAGAAATGGATTTTGTTCGTCAACAGAGAAAATCAACTTTACATTCACGGAACACCAACTCACAGGTCGCCAATACAGGAATCACAAAAGGCGCCAACGACGCAAACGTGCCAAACAACAAAGGGCGAGGGCAATTTCGCAGGAAAAGAAATTGGAAAAATTAGATGAAACTGCCAAAAATACGATTATCAACCTCACCAAAGTCGAACTCAATGCGGCTGAATTGCAACTGTTAAGCTTAGGGCTCAGCTTTTGTCCAGAAAGTTATTTCAATTTTGTGGAGACTAGGATCGACGTATATGAATTTATACGAAAACTTAAACTGGCAACATTTTTCAAAATAAAAAAACACAGCAAACCAACGCCTAACCCATAAAATACTCCAGCATCCACTGGACTAAAAGCTAAACAAATTCCTTTGCTAAAAACTTTGTTCACCTTGGGGCGGGACATGACAGACAGCCAACAGCAATTGGCAAGTACCCAACAAATAGCAGATACCGAGGAATTGTAGTTTCCACGGCAAGAGGTAGTCCGTTCAAGGCACCCTCGACATTTGTAACAATCATGCCGCGTGACGCCTTGGACATTTTTCATGATCGCGTCACAGAAGAACTCAAAAAACTACACAAGAAAACCATCAGAACTGAACAAAGGAACCAAAACAGTACCTCCAAACAATATTTTTAATTAATGGAAAAACTGAAGAAAAACAATTCAGTCGTAGTGAAGCACTCAGACAAGGGAGGAAACTTGGTGCTCTGGGACAAAGCGGAATACAAGGCAGAAACATATCGGCACCTGGATGATTCTGACTGCTACGAACCATCTAATGGGGCAGTAATTAACAAGGTACATAGGGATTATAAAACGCAACTTATGGAATGGAAAAGGGAAGGGATAATCACCAAAGAAGAATTTTCTTTTCTACACAAGGAACATCCCACCCTCCCAACCTTCTACTTAATCCCAAAAGTACACAAACAAACTATTCCGGTGCCAGGACACCCTATTATTTCTGCTAGGGACAGCATGTTCGAAAACACATCCAAGTATGTGGACTATTACCTCCAAGAACATGTAACTGCATTACCGACTTTCTTAAGAGATACCAAAGATTTCCTCTGTAAATTAGACTCTGTTGTCTGGTCAAAAGATTACCTCCTTATGACTCTTGATATTTGCTCCCTCTACACCAGCATCAGACATGAAGACGGATTAGTTGCCACTGAACATTTTTTGCAAAACAGATGCATTTCCTCGCATAACCATAACAAAATGTTATTGAGTATGATTAGATGGTGCCTGTTCAATAATCTGTTTCTGTTTGACGGGAAGATGTTTAAACAAAGGCAAGGTGTTGCCATGGGTGCATGCTTCTCCCCCAGCTACGCGTGTTTGCACGTTGGCTGGTGGGAGGAGCATGTACTGAGGGGGCAACTTAGGACCATAACTGATAAACATCTGGTCCACATATGGAGGTATATAGATGACATTTTCATTGTTTGGAACGGTACACTTGCTGAAGCCCACACATTTGTCAATACCATCAATGACAATCAACACAATCTGCAGTTCCCAGCCCAAATTGATCAACATACAGTTAATTTTTTGGACATCACTGTTACCATTGAGGACAATATCATTACTACATCACTGTTCCGCAAACCCACCGCGGGTAACTCCCTGCTTCAAGCTTCTAGTTTCCACCCACAGCACACAATCACCAGCTTACCCTATGGTGATTTTTTAAGAATCCGTAGAGCATGCAGCACACTTACAGCCACAGCGGAGGCACAACAAGCGGTCAGGAGCAGACTATTACAACGTGGTTATAAGGCTCAGCTACTTGATTCTGCACTTGCCAAAGCCAACTCCAGGAATAGACGTGAATTGTTATCCAAGTCCCGTGACAAAGAGACAGTGGAGGTGGAGGCACTAGGTCAAGACAGTGGTCACCAGACAAACGAGGCAGACACCACAGTTGCATGCAGGTTCATAACCACATTTAACAGGCAGGCAGGAGCTATTAAAAAAATCATTAATGCCCAATGGCCAATTGTTTTAACTGAAACGATTACGGCCCAGGTACTTCCTCCTAGACCCAACTACACATATAGAAAAGCATGTTCCATGCGGAATGATTTAGTAAGAACTTGTGCTGAACTAGATGTGAATAAAGGATGGTTATCATCCAGTCTGGGTTTCTATAAATGTAGCACATGCCGTGCCTGTAAATTTGGCATCAATACCAAGACCTACACTACGGGTTTCTCAGAGGTGTTGTGCAAACTTAAGGGACACTACACTTGCCGCACTGACCATGCGGTATATGTGCTACAATGTGGCTGTGGATTGCGCTATGTAGGTAGCACGAAGTTGCCAGTCTACCAAAAGATTTTACAGCATTTACGGGCAACCGTAAACTCAGATAGTGCATATCCTGTAGCCCCCAACATCAACGAACAGCATGAAAGTAATCTAAACATGCTAAAATATTTCGTTATTGACAGTGTTCCCTTAAGCAAACTTGGTGGGGACCTCGAAAAGAAATTGCGGCAATTGGAAACTAGCTACATTCTTAAGCTCGACACCAAGACCCCGAGGAGACTATATATGTGTGAGGATATTCATCACTACCTCTAGAGTGGTCGGGTAGCCGGAGATTTGTTCCCAAGAGATAGCATTTGAAATGTAGCAAAGTTGCTTACCTTCACTGTTAGTCCAATTAGTACAACAAGTGTATCAGGCATTCATCTAAATAAGAATTTAGTTTGTCCACCAGAACTTGAGTTGCCTTCCTACCATAGTTTTACTGAATATGAATTGTCATTTTTTCAGGTTTTGTTCTGAGACATGAATGTAACAACTACACATATTCCCTTCTAAATATCACTACCCACATACAAGCAGGAAATATTATGTCCTGGGGGTAATAAGAATTGATGGGAACATAGAAAACGATACGTATCAGAATGAGGCCTTTTTGAGTTCCTTCTCTCTTTGTATATTCCATCTATATACACACACAAGTCCAGTAATACAAACAATGTATTATCAGTGTTAAAGTATAACGATTTTAACTATCACATCCTTTTCACCTTATTTTCACATTTTTTCAATATATGTTTTCCATTCTGCGGTTTATTCTAATTGTACTAGTCTAGATGTATTATAATAGTCATATTTCACCCGATTAATCGGTGGGCAGAAATGGGTTGTGTAACTTGGAGATAGTGAGCCAACTTAATTAGGCATTTTGTCTAACAATAGGTAGTTGGTTTGCTATAGCAAAAAAGGTAGTCTATGCCATCAATTTATCCATACAGTTGCACTGTCTATTATTTCGTTAAGTAGTACGTGTATTTGTACACTTTATATTATCATGACTAGTTGTAAAAATTCAACGAAACAAAATTCAAGAAAGAGTAACTAAAGTTATAATGAATTTCAGTATTTGTACAGCAATGTTGAAAAAAAGTTTTCTCTTTCTTCATTTGTAGTTCTTACTTTGAAACGCAGTATGTTTTCACTTGCAATGGTATGTGGAGTCACGTGGTTTACAAGCACCTGTGTGTTTGAATTGAGCAGTGCAGGTATGTGAACAAGGCTACTGCGTTAGCCGAAACGCGTCATCTGCCTGATATTATGCGCATCTGGTAATAATAAAAGTCACTGCGGCCAGCAGTGAGAACAGTAATTGCAGCGTTCGTGTTTCTCTTTTGGTGAACAAGCACCGGAGCGGTAATTGGATATATATATATATATATATATATATATATATATATATATACATATATATATATATATATATATATATATATATATATATATATATATATATATATATATATATATATATATATATATATATATATATATATATATATATGTCACGCAATTGTTTCAAAAGAATGATGGCACTCCACTCGGGGAATTTTCAAGGTTTTATTTCATCTGTTGGATTCCACCCAGCCCGAGCACTGCAGGAACGTAGTATGCACCAGTCCCCTTCCCCTGCCCACTGGCCACAACCACTATGAGTGTGCCAATGAACCTGAAAAGAGGGTGGTATTTTGAGGAGACACCAAGTCTTCCACCCTTATATAACGGTAGGACACAGCTCCCTCCTCCACGCTTCTGCACCTATATAAAACAGAAAAAAGACATACCCTTCATGTGTAAATGTTTCTCACAGCGCTATCCCAACACCAGTGACCATGTCCTGCCACAACATTCACAACCCCTCTTACCAGTGGTCAGCGCAGGCTCTGCTTCATGAAGGCACAGGGCACAAGAGTAAAAAGAAGGCAATTCAAGATTACGTCTCTCGAATCGTAAAGCCCATCAGGAGTTCATATGTACAGTGTCCTTCGTTTTTGCGTTGCTCAACGTGGGGAAAAGGACTTATGACAGACTTCGTCTTACGCCAGAAAAAACCCCTTCGTTTTCTTTATAAGGGTAAAAGGGAACGGGACTGGTAGGAAGCACTCGGGAACACCGAGAACCCAGCGTTCGGAAGCCAAAGCCCTTCGCGGAATGACCCGAAACGTCACTTCCGCCTACAACGATGTGAAGAGGCGTCTAGATGAGGACGCGCGAAAACGAAGCTAAACGCTTCGTAAACTCATTACGTCCTCTCTGCACAACCTCCACAAAGGGCACAGAACACAAAACAAATAGCAGCGAACGGGAGCCCCCGAACGCTTACAACCAATACCAAACGCTGGGAAAAATACAAGGGGAGAGAAAGGGGAAAGTGATCAGCGGGACGTGCCTATCTAACTAAAGAAGGGAAAGGAGAACCAACCGGGGGAAGCAAAGGCAGGGACAAAATACTCATCTCACGAGCCCGTGAGGAAAGAGGGGAAAAGAATGCAGGACAGCAGGTAACTTCCAGCAAACAGCAACCAGGAGACCAGAATCCATACAATGGCAATATCAAGCAACGAGATAGAGGTAGGACCAACATTTATCCCACTGCCAGCAGGTCATGTGATGTCAGTGCATGGTCACTGAGAGAGGACTAGCCCCAGACCCTAACAGTACCCCCCACCCAATGATCCTCCCCACCGGGCGAGGTTTCAAGGGATGTTGTCTATGAAACAATCGAACCAAACGTGGTGCATGCACCCCCCCAGCTGGCTCCCAAGTCCTATCCTCCTGTTTGTATCCCTTCCAATCCACCAGATAGAAAAGGCGACCCCTGACCCGCTTGGAATCTAGGATAGCCTGAACCTCAAATTCCTCCTGACCATCCACTACCAAAGGTGGAGGAGGGGGCTACACCTGAACCGAGGGTATGTAGGGTTTCAACAATGATGTGTGAAACACGGGATGCACCCCGTAGTCTTGGGGTAACCTGAGTTTCATAGCCACCGGGTTAATAACCTGAGTTACTGGAAAAGGACCCACAAACCGAGGCTGCAACTTGCGTGATCCTTGCAATCTCAAATTACGAGACGCCAGCCACACTAGATCACCCACCTTATATGAGGGAGCTGGAACCCGATGTTTATCTGCCTGTTTCTTCATGGCAACCTTGGCGTCGAATAAGCTTTCCCTGGCCAAACCCCAGATGTCCCTCAATCGCCCACACACATCATCAATGGCTGGTACGCGTCCCGTAGGTTGAATAGCTACGGCTCTAGGATGGTACCCAAGTGAACAATAGAAAGGGGTCATACCCAGAGCGGAATGCATACTGTTGTTATAGGCAAACTCCGCAATGGGTAGAGCAGTCACCCAATCGCATGACAAAGAAGTAACCAGACACCTCAAATATTGCTCCATCGTCTGATTGGTTCGCTCAGTCTGGCCATCAGACTGAGGATGGTAAGCCGAAGACAATCATATCTCCGTCTTGAGTACCAAACAAAGCTCAGTCCAGAAATGAGACACGAACTGTGCTCCCCGGTCAGATATTATCACAGCCGGTAACCCATGTAACCGTACGACTGCGGACATAAAAACCACAGCCATCTCTTTTGCCGTAGGAATTTTGGACAGCAGAATAAAATGCGCCATTTTGGTAAATAAATCCACCACTACCATTATGGCGGTATAACCAGAGACAGATGGCAAATCAGTCACAAAATCCATACTTATGGTGTGCCAAGGGGCAGGAGGTACCTCCAAGGGTTGCAGGAGCCCAGAGGGCTTACAGTGCGAAGGCTTGCTGATGGCACAGATAGGACAAGCACGCACATATCCCTGAATGTCACTACTCATGGACTCCCACCAAAACCATCTCATACACAAGTCTTTCGTTTTCCGTATCCCCGGATGCGCCACCAAGGCGGAGGAATGACACCACTCCAAAATCACATCCCTCAGTACGGGGGGGAATAAACAGTTTACTCTCATGATACAACAATCCCTCCTTCACTGTAACCTGGGGCAACAACAACCAAGGAGCCAGATCCAACTGGTTCAGCCGCTCTTTCACTAATGAAGGAAAGTCATCCGTAGTCAAGGCCCCTACAATCCTTTCACCTCCAATCATAGCCCTGCCTTCACTCAAGGAATCTTCCTCCTTCAGATCAACATGGATCCGAGAAAGTGCATCAGATTTAATCTGCTGAGCCGCAGGTCTGTAGGTAATGATGAAGTCATATTCATTAAAGAATAGTACCCACGGCATCTGTCGAGGTGTTAACGCCCTAGCAGAACGAAAAAACTCTAGGTTTTTGTGGTCAGTATAGATGGTAATAACATGCCTAGCGCCCCATAAATAGTGGCGCCACTCTTCAAAAGCCAGTTTTACAGCCAACAATTCCTGTTCTGCCCCATTATAGTTACGTTCCGCCGGCAACAAGGTTTTAGAAAAAAAGGCAATGGGGTGCATATGACCAGTGGCTTCATCACGTTGGGATAACATCCCACCCACAGCACACATAGAAGCGTCGGTTTCTACAAAAAATGGCAGGGCAGGATCAGGATGCACCAACACAGGTGCCGATGTAAACTGCTTCAGCAATAATCGAAAAGCGTCCTGCGTCTCACTGGTCCAATCGAAGGGAACACCCTTCCTCAAGAGGCGGGTCATGGGCGCCACTATATCGGAGAAATGTGATATGAACCGCCGATAGAAATTGGCGAAGCCTAGGAGCACTTGGATCTGCTTCACAGTAGTCGGCACAGGCCAGGTCTCAATGGCCTGTATCTTCTTTGGATCCATCCAAATACCTCCCGCCGAGATAATGAACCCCAAAAACTCCACCTCAGGGGTACTGAACTGACACTTCTCCAGCTTTGCAAACAGTTGATGTTCCTGCAACGTCTGTAACACTTTTAACACGTGTTCGGTATGCTCTGCCCCAATCTCAGAGTAGACCAGAATATCGTCCAGATAGACGATAACAGTTCGGTCTAGATATTCGCTGAGGACCTCGTTGATAAAGAACTGGAACGCCGCTGGCGCATTACATAAGCCAAACGGCATAACAGTGTACTCAAACAGGCCATACTTGGTCTTAAATGCCGTCTTCCACTCATCTCCGGGTCGAACCCGTATAAGATGGTAGGCGCCCCGCAAATCTAGTTTGGTAAACACTGTTGCTTTGCGGAGCTGGTCCAGTAACACGGAGATGAGTGGAAGAGGGTACCTGTTCTTTACTGTTGCCGTATTTAAAGTTCTATAATCCACACAAGCCCTCAATGTCCCTTCCTTCTTTGGAATAAAAAATATAGCCAATGACACAGGCGAAGAGGAGGGACGGATGAAACCCAACTGCAACATCTCATCGATGTATTCTTTCAGATGTATCTCTTCTGGTTCTGACAGTGCATATACGCGGCTGCATGGCAGCGGAACCCCTGGCACCAAATCGATCTTACAATCGTAAGACCGATGCGGAGGAAGTCCTTGTGCACATCCTTTGTCAAAAACATCCTTAAAGGCAGAATACTGTGGCGGGACAGATATCACGTCAGCCAGAGCACAGGACAAAGGGTTGAACCGCTCCCCGGCCACGTTATAACAATTCATCAGGCAATGCACTGAATCTCAAGTCGCTAGTCTCTGTACCCAGTCGATCTTAGGGTTATGCTTCTGCAGCCACGGAACCCCCAACACCAAACCAAAAGAAGGGGCATCAATCAGATCGAAGATCACCATTTCAGAATGCCCATTCTCACACAATAAGCGTAGGGGAGCGGTCTGACGAGTGATACAACCAGAGGTCAGCTCAGTCCCATCGATAGCCCTCACTGGCTCCGGTTGTTCTTTAAGCTGACAAGGAATCATCAGTTTCTCTGCCATAGAAATATCTATAAAGTTCCCAGTAGCACCGGAATCCAACAACACTGACACAGGGACATGGTTCTGTACCGAAAGTAACAAATGGGCATTGATAACAAAATGTCTTGGGGCTTGGTCTAAGGCTCCAACAACCTCATACTGTTTGTTCCGTTCCCCACACGTATGACGGCCCACCTGTATACAGGCTACCTTTTTGTCAAACCCTACACCAGACGGCTTCACAGGACATTCCCGTGCGAAATGACCTCCCTGTCCACAATATAGACATAGGTTTTTCTCTCTCCTCCGCTTTTTCTCCTCTGGGGTCAAAGGTCCCCTCAACCCTCCTATTTCCATGAGTTCGGGCGCTGTCTTACTCTCCACCACCGATTTTGCCTCAGCTTTCACATACCTACCCCGGGAAGCTTGGTACCGACTCCGTTCTCCACGCCGCTCTGATACCCGATGATTTAACTTGACTACAAGGTCAGTAATCGCCGCACAGTCTTCAGGCGGGTTCACCACCTGTGATACTATGTCCTTGAGCTCTTCACAAAGACCCTGATAAAACAGGGACGTCCTTTTTTCAATTGGCCAATGAGTCTCGGATATCAACCGATTAAAGGAGGCTATATAAGACAATAAATCCTGCCTGCCCTGCCGTAGCTTCAGGAGCTCTGCATCGCTCGCCTGCATAAACGCATGCTTGGCGAACAAACCCTGCATCAATTCCTTGAACGCTGAATAGTTATACAGTACACGATCATCACTTTCCACCAAAGGAATAGACCACTGAGCAGCGTTACCAGCCAGATAAGATATCGTGAAGGCGACTTTCGCAGAGTCATCGGGGAAGGCACTCGGTCTACACATAAAGTGTAGCTGACACTGGTTCATGAACATCCCAAATTTGTCGCTATCCCCGGTAAACCTCTCAGGGGGGGCTAGAGGTACTGCAACCGGAGATGTCACTGTTACCGCTATAGGATTGCTACCACCAACAGCACTTTGTCCTGCCCCACCACCATATTGAAAGGTAGCAGGCTGTATAACCAAACCCGTCCCCCTGTGTTGCAACTGCTCTCTAGCCCTTACAGCCACTAACTCTTGTTTCAGACCCACATTCTCTTGCTGTAGATCCTGTACCTGTGCCTGTAATGTATGTACAGCCCCCATTATATCCTGCATTGAGGGACCACCCGTACCCCCACCTAATGGGTTCCCATCCTCATCCATACTCGTCCGGCCAGTGCAATTTTTCGTGGGCTTGATATTCTGTTGGATTCCACCCAGCCCGAGCACTGCAGGAACGTAGTATGCACCAGTCCCCTTCCCCTGCCCACTGGCCACTCACAAGACAACCACTATGAGTGTGCCAATGAACCTGAAAAGAGGGTGGTATTTTGAGGAGACACCAAGTCTTCCACCCTTATATAACGGTAGGACACAGCTCCCTCCTCCATGCTTCTGTACCTATATAAAACAGAAAAAAGACATACCCTTCATGTGTAAATGTTTCTCACAGCGCTATCCCAACACCAGTGACCATGTCCTGCCACAACATTCACAACCCCTCTTACCAGTGGTCAGCGCAGGCTCTGCTTCATGAAGGCACAGGGCACAGGAGTAAAAAGAAGGCAATTCAAGATTACGTCTCTCGAATCGTAAAGCCCATCAGGAGTTCATATGTACAGTGTCCTTCGTTTTTGCGTTGCACAACGTGGGGAAAAAGGACTTATGACAGACTTCGTCTTACGCCAGAAAAAACCCCTTCGTTTTCTTTATAAGGGTAAAAGGGAACGGGACTGGTAGGAAGCACTCGGGAACACCGAGAACCCAGCGTTCGGAAGCAAAAGCCCTTCGCGGAATGACCCGAAACGTCACTTCCGCCTACAACGATGTGAAGAGGCGTCTAGGTGAGGACGCGTGAAAACGAAGCTAAACGCTTCGTAAACTCATTGCGTCCTCTCTGCACAACCTCCACAAAGGGCACAGAACACAAAACAAATAACAGCGAACGGGAGCCCCCGAACGCTTAAAACCAATACCAAACGCTGGGAAAAATACAAGGGGAGAGAAAGGGGAAAGTGATCAGCGGGACTGGCCTATCTAACTAAAGAAGGGAAAGGAGAACCAACCAGGGGAAGCAAAGGCAGGGACAAAATACTCATCTCACGAGCCCGTGAGGAAAGAGGGGAAAGGAATGCAGGACAGCAGGTAACTTCCAGCAAACAGCGACCAGGATACCAGAATCCATACAATGGCAATATCAAGCAACCAGATAGGGGTAGGACCAACATTTATCCCACTGCCAGCAGGTCATGTGATGTCAGTGCATGGTCACTGAGAGGACTAGCCCCAGACCCTAACATCATCAACTGTGATCGCCTACGCGTTTCGAACTCAGCGTTCTTGATCACGGCAAGTATTCAGACAATTGGTCCCTTTTCCATTGTACATTATATACGCATGTGACATGCATTGCATTTTGGGAGTAGTAGTCAAATTGAAAACATTTAACATTCAGTTTTGCGTTTGTTTACGCGCTGTCCATTTTGATGATGTTTTATTGGTAGCGGCGAGTTTAACATTTTAGTCATGATTACCCGAATTGTTAATATAACATCTTTACGTTATATTGTTTTGGTTTAGGGGCTAAGTGCCCTTACATTCCGTGCAATGTGTGTCTGATTATTTAATGTGCGTGTTAGTAAGCTCTTGAATCGCCTCCCGATATCTTGTTGGCAGTGCGGTGCTACGCGCTCCCTGTGCGGCTATATGTTGGCAATTTCTGTCTGTGAACTGAGTGTTCCATATTAAGATTAGCATATGTTGCGCTAGAGCACAGTTGGGAGCGCTGACGGTTCCTGGGCTAAGTGCCCTTGCCACCGCAATCATTTGCCACAAATGAACGGGAGTGTGAGTTGCTATCAGTGTTTCGAGCGACTTCACTAAATATGCGCACATGCAAAAATTATTACAGTTATGATTCAATTCTATTATCCAGTCCAAACAAATTCTCCATCACCCCTCTTTATGTATTCATAAATGGACATATAGTTCTGCGTCTCCATTTAGTCCCAGGGGCTGCATGGTCTTGAATCTCATGATTAGTTTGGATTCAAGCCGTCTCAGTTTCAATTTTCTATCTCCACCCCGTTCATGTTGAGACACTACGGCCAAGCCTGAGTAGGTCATGTCCAACCATGTTTTTCCAGGATGGCTGACCATATGTTTCGCCATGGCATAGGAAAAGTCTTTGTTCTGTATTGCACGGATGTGCTCAAGAATTCGTTTCTTTAGGGTACAGGTGGTACTCCCAATGTATCTTTTCCCACAGTCACATTGCAATAGATATACAACAAAAGGAGTTTCACAGGTTATCGATTCTTTGACTTCAAAGTTCTTTCGTGATGGATCAGTTATATTCCCTAAATTCCTCCCGATTTTACATGCCTTACATACTAGGCATTTCGTAAATGCTCTTTTTTTGAGTTCTAGCCAAGACGGGTCTTTCCTGGTTTCAAAGTGGCTATGTACGAGATGATCTGATAAGTTGGGAGCTCTTTTGTAGGTGATTGATGGTCGTTCTCCTATTTCATTCCCTAAGTCTCCATCCTTTCTCAGTACATGCCAGTATTTTGTCATGATTTTTTGTATCTTGTGACTCTCCTTTGTGTATCTGATTATCATCCTTGGTTGTTCTTCCATTGTTGTCTCAACAGTTGTTTCTGGGCTGGGATATGTTTGTTTATCCGTGTTCTTTCTTTTGCCATATGAATTTTTCTTTGGTTCCTTTCTTGGTATGAGCATTTCATCTCTGCTTTTTTTTCTTGCTGCTGTCCCTCCTCTGATGATGTCCGTGTGTTTGTATCCTCTTTGTTTGAAACGAGTTTTAGTTTCCTCAAATTTTTGATCCATTTCACTCACCTCGGAGCAGTTTCTCTTCATTCGAAGTAATTCTCCATAGGGTATGCTTTTTTTGAGTGTCTCTGGGTGAAAGCTTTGTCCGTGAAGTAGACTGTTTGTTGCTGTTTTTTGTGATGTACAGTGGTTTCTAGTCTATTATTCTTCACGTAGACTTTTGTGTCTAGAAACTCTATTTCTTTGGGGCTTATGTTGTATGTGAACTTTAGTCCCACAGTGTTGGTGTTTAAGACTTCAAAGAATGCGCAGAATTCTTGCTCTGTACCCTTCCATAGGAGAAACAGATCATCGATGAAGCGCAACCACAGTACTACGTTTGCCATATGCTGGTCGTTTTCTTCTCCCCAAGCCACGCACCTCTCCCACCACCCCATCATGAGATTAGCGTAGCTTGGGGAGAAGGAAACTCCCATGGCAGTTCCGCAGCACTGTGCATACACCTTCTTATTGAATAGGAAAACATTGTTGTAAAGACACAATGTTATCATTTGTATCAGCATCCTCAAATGTTCATACTGGTTGATAGGCCATTGTTGGAGAAAGTATTGAATTGCTTTTAAGCCAGTTTCATGGTTGATCGAAGTATATAACGATATTACATCGATCGTTATCAATAAATAGGTAGGTTGCCATTCGGTGTTTGATAGGATCCGCAAAAAATCTCAAGTGTCTTTTATAAAAGATGTCAATGTTGGAACAATTGGAGCAATAAAGTTATCAACATAAGTTGATACATTTTCATATAAGCTCCCACAACTTGAAATTATTGGTCTCCCCGGCGCCTTGTTCAGAGTCTTATGTACTTTCGGAAGAAAGTATATGGTGGGTGTGATGGGATTATCCACCATTAGGAATCTTCTTTCCTGTTCTGTTATTAGGCTTGCTTCTTTCCAAACTTCCAGTTTGTTTCTTAGGTCCAGTGTCATCTCTTTGGTGGGATTCTTTTTGAGGACAGTATAGTTTTTTGTGTTTCCAAGTTGTTTCATCACCTCGTCTATATAATCCTGTTTTTCTAGGATAACGATGTTTCCCCCCTTATCGGCAGGCTTGATTTCAATGGTGTTGTTTAATTTGAGTGATTTTATTGCCAGTCGTTCTTTTTTGCTTAAGTTTTCAGGTCTGCCTTGATTGACATTTTTCATTTTGTCTAATTCTCCTAGTACCAGATCCTGGAAAATGTCTATTTTGTTGCCCGGATATAGTATAGGGCAACATTTGGATTTGGCCTTGAATGATGTCTTAGGTCTTTTATTTGTTTCAACATCCATTTCTTGTAAGATTTGTGTATCACCGAGTTGTGTGCTTGAGGTTTAATTTGCCAATTCATAAGCGGTTCGTAATTGTGGTATTTCTGTCATTTTGAATTGGGTTTGATCTTCCGTTCTGTCTTCCTCTATAATTGCAGTTCCTTTTGATTTGGGATATTTTTTGAAGTGTTTTTTTAATTTGAGTTTCCGTATATATTTATACAGATCAATTTTGGTGTCAATGGTGTCTTGATGGATTTCTGGACAGAAAGATAGTCCTTTATTGAGGAGGTCGTTTTCGCTTTTGGTGAGTGTGTATCTTGATAAGTTTATCACTAGATCTGGAGGTTTCTTGTTGTTTTTATGATCTTTAGATGATCTCATTTTCTTATTATCGTTCGGTTCCTCAGGTTGTAGCCGCCGCTTTGATTTCCTGCCTCTCCTTGTTTTGCGGCTTGACTTTTTGGCTGAAAAAAGCCTCTTCCTCTTGCCCGGGTCCGACTGTATCCTCCTCTTGAGGGTGTTGTTTTTGGCGTTTGTTGCTCTTTGTAGAGCATCTGGAGCTCGTCTAAAAAACTGAATCTTTGAGCTCCACTTTATCTTGTTCTTCCTCACTCCAGTCCGATACTTCCTCACTAGCAGATTTATTATCGGTTTTTGCGGAGGCTTGATTCCATTGTTTTTTGTAGGTGTCATATTTTTTTGCGAATGTTAAGATCGTACCAAATTCATAATCATCCTCATCTCTTCGGAATTTCCGCTGTTTTCTATTTTGAACCTCTTCTTCATGCTTGTCTAGATTTTTTCCATATCCACTCTCAATTTTTCAGATCTATTATTTGCTTTTCAATGGCAGTAATGGCCAGATGTAGTTCACTCACGTCTATTCGGGCATATTTTATTATTATAAGCAACAAGTTTCTGGAGCAAGCCATGTTGTTCTTCCAACATTTCCGGCTTTGTGTCCCAAAAAATATAACGTAAAGATGTTATATTAACAATGCGGGTAATCATGACTAAAATGTTAAACTCGCCGCTACCAATAAAACATCATCAAAATGGACAGCGCGTAAACTAACGCAAAACTACAGCGCAATATCCAAAAACAAATGGATAAGGTTAATTGAATATTAAATGTTTTCAATTTGACTACTACTCCCAAAATGCAATGCATGTCACATGCGTATATAATGTGAAATGGAAAAGGGATCAATTGTCTGAATACTTGCCGTGATCAAGTTCGAAACGCGTAGGCGATCACAGTTGATGAAATAAAACCCGAAGATGACACCAGCATTATAGCCGTCCCCCTGCGACAAGACAAGTTGCGAGAAGATATATATATATATATATATATATATATATATATATATATATATATATATATATATATATATATATATATATATTACCTACTGGCGGTCGCCAGTAGGTATATATAGTTAGGATTTTTTCTCTATGGGACTTTTGAAAATTCTATGTCTAATAACTTTGGCGTTTGTGGACGGAATCGGCTGAAATTTTCAGGAAAATGGCACATTTTGTTTCTGAGCAGCACCTGAAAATTTGGG
This sequence comes from Lissotriton vulgaris, assembly GCF_964263255.1. NCBI lineage: Eukaryota > Metazoa > Chordata > Amphibia > Caudata > Salamandridae > Lissotriton > Lissotriton vulgaris. Next base: position 1,580,250,296 of record NC_141689.1, on the reverse strand, counting down.
GGGGTTTCGTCAAGGGGGGGCCGAGAAAAAAGGGGGGTCCCAAAACGCGTTTTTCCCATTCATTTTTCCATAGGGCGTTTGGCCTCACTTTTAGCACGAACGGCTGAATGGATTTGCACGAAACTTGGCAAAATTGTAGGGACTGTTAGCCCGATGTGCCTTTGCTAGGTCTCAATATATGTGCTCCAGTGGATTTTGAGAAATTAACGTTTAAAAAAACAGATATATCTGTGACAGCGTCCCAGGTAGCGCTCCGGTTCGCGTACTTTTCGCGCAACGGAACTTTGCGAAGCGAAGCTGATTGGCTCTCTGGTGTCTGTCAACATTCTAAACAGTCCGGAACGGCCGCCATCTTGTCTCTCGGTAGGATCGAGAGACAAGAGGAGGAGAAAAACGAAGGGGGAATTCAATGAAAGGGGGCAAGGTAGACCCCTCTTGACCCACTAGGAATGATGTTGGGGTTATTAAAGGGTCCCGTGGGGCAAATGACAAAAATTTGATTTTTCGCGGTAGAAGCGCTTCCCGGTTCGCGAACCGGGTCGCAAACCGGTAGCGAAACGGGAATTCGCCATTTTGTGTTTCGTTTCAATTAAATTACAAGATGGAGGAAAAATAATGTGAGAAATGGGTATAAGGGGGTACGGGAGATGTATCCTGACCCCCTATGTTTTCTGAGGGTGGCTGAGGATGCTCATATATGTTGATAAATGTCTTCCAGCGGCTGCGCGTGAGCGGATTTTTTTTTTTGCCGCCTGACGTCTGTTAACGTTCGATTTGAAGGAAATCAGGAAGTGCTGACCGCCATTTTGTCACTGCGAGTAAATATATTGTTAAAAATAATTGTTATAAATTGATCCGTATTGATAAACATTGTCTGCGCCTTTTTTCCAATGCCACACTTTTGTCGTGCACGGCAGCCATTTTAGATGCCTTGACCAGACCCACTCTCTGCACGCCGCCGATCCTCAGCATGGCTCCCCACTCTCGCAAGCATCTCCCCCACGCACTGGTCACCCCCGCTCTCTCTGTTATGCATGGGCCATAAACCTCCCCCCATCTGCGCTGCTCTTCCCTGAGAATCACACCCTGTGCCCGCCCGACACCTCCCTTTCACCCTATTCACTACCGCACCCTCTGACACTCCTCTTCCTTTGTGTCCGATTGTCCAGGCCGGTCCCAGGCTACCACCTAGCCCTGCGGATGTAGTTTATGGCCCCAACTGTAAAGAATCACCCCTCTTCAAAGGAGTTACAGTAGATCAAGGCCCCCACCCCATGAGATCCGTCACACCACACGCGTTCCTACTATCTGATAATGATCTTATATTGTGATTGGGGAGGGGATTCTCACTGTAAGGGTGTGTGGGACCGAGCCTGAAGCGGAAGATTCCAGGGATGCCTTTTTGTACATCAAAGTCTTCACAATTATGTGTCACATTAAAAATATATAGCACTCCAACAAAGTAGTAGGATTATAACACTTTAATAACTTATAAATATATAGAACGCTTCAATAAAGTAAACACGTTAAAAAAAAACATTTTTAACAACTATTTATATGGCAGCCTGCTGCAACATCCATCTCAAAGCAACAATGGGCTGCTTTGGTCTGTCTTTTAGTCGGCAAAATCCGTCGGCCTGTGAGGTGGCGTCAGTAGCGGTCCGTTGTGCGAATAAGCCGAAGGCAGCACAACGCGCCGAGATCTGGTTGGCACCCAGGTGGTGTCCAGCAAGTTGCCGCACTGGTCTGGCCATCCTATAATGCTGTGCCGAAAGACGGCGTGGGGCGCCCCCGGGGGGGGGAGGCGGCGCGAACGGGCCTCCCCAGCCTCCCCAGGTGGAGGCTTTTCAGCTGCAGTGGGGCGCCCCTTGGCGTTTCAGTCGCCATCCAGCTGAATTGCGCCCGCTCTTGCGGTACAGTGCCTCATCCGTCATTCAGCTGAGTTGTGCCCGCTCTTGCGGCTACAGTGTCTCGCCCACCATCCAGTTGAATTGCGCCCACTCTTGCGGTGCAGCGATAGGCGGCTGCCACAGGACTCTCAAAATGGCGGCCGGCTCTTCGGATTTGGGCCTGGTCCACTAAAATGGCCCTGGGACACATTTGAACTCGGATGTTTGCCTGCTAGAGCATGGGCCCCATTCCCGAAAGCGTCCTCTCAGCCTTGAAGATTCTACAAAAGTCATCGGGGCCCCCGACTCCCGCAGGCTTCCGGTGGGGAGCGGCTGCCATGATTGCTTGCGGAATGGCCACGATGGAGCCACGAGATGGTGGTGCTCTCATGCTGACGCCAGCTTCAGTCTGAAACATCCAGAAACACTGTAGACTACCAATTCGATGACTTCCGGTGGAGCCCCAACGTGACCCGGTAGGGAAGAACTTGCCCTCCCCTCTTTTGACTGATGGTTCTTGTTGCCTCTCCCCTCTGTTGTCATCTAACGGAACTTTTTTGGACTGCCGAGTTAGAAAAAAAAAAGGTGGGGCTTTCATCATTTGGGAAAAAAAAATGTTTCATTCCAATGAAAAGTGTTATTTTTAGGTCATATGATCAAGCCTTCCATCATTAGGAAACCAAAAGTAAAATGAACCAATGAAAAGTTTTATAAACAAATCACATGGCCTGTTATGCGGCTTTGGGCTATAAAAAGCCGACAAAATCAGTTGGCCTGTGAGGCGGCGTCAGTAGCGGACCGATGTGCGAATAGGCCGAAGGCAGCACAACGTGCCGAGATCCGGATGGCACCGAGTTGGTGTCCAGCAAGTTGTACTGGTGTGGCCATCCTACAATGCTGCGCCGAAAGACGGCGTGGGGTGCCCGGGGGGGGGGGGGAGGCGGCGCGAACGGGCCTCTCCCGCCTCCCCAGGTGGAGGCATCTCATCTGTAGTGGGGCGCCTCTTAGTGTTTCACTCGCTGTCCAGCTGAGTTGCGCCCGCACTTGCTGCTACAGTAGGCCGAAGGCAGCACAACGCGCCGAGATCCGGATGGCACCGAGGTGGTGTCCAGCAAGTTGCCGCACTGGTGTGGCCATCCTACAATGCTGCGCCGAAAGACGGCGTGGGGTGCCCGGGGGAGGTGGCGCAAACGGGCCTCTTCCGCCTCCCCAGGTGGAGGCTCCTCAGCTGCAGTGGGGTGCCCCTTGGCGTTTCACTCGCTATCCAGCTGGGTTCCGCCCACTCTTGCGGCACAGTGCCTCACCCGCCATCCAGCTGAGTTCCGCCCGCTCTTGCGGCACAGTGCCTCACCCGCCATCCAGCTGAGTTGCGCCCGCTCTTGCGGCACAGTGCCTCACCCGCCATCCAGCTGAGTTGCGCCCGCTCTTGCGGCTACAGCGTCTTGCCCACCATCCAGCTGAATTGCGCCCACTCTTGCGGTGCAGCGATAGGCGGCTGCAACAGGACTCTCAAAATGGCGGCTGGCTCTTTGGATTTGGGTCTGGTCCACTAAAATGGCCCTGGGACACCTTGGAACTCGGACGCTTGCCTGCTAGGCCATGGGCCCAATTCCTGAAAGCGTCCCCTCTTTTGACGGATTGTTCTTGTTGCCTATCTCTTCTCTTGTCATTTAACGGAACCTTTTTGGACTGCCGAAAGGGGTTCTGGTGCGACCGCTGGTTAGTGGAGACATTTTGACTATATCCTGGACCTGCCTGGCCTCGCCTAAAATGGCGCCGGTATAAATGGGACTCGTAACTCCTTGTTGTGTACTGGTTGCCCAACCTAGATATCACGAGATACGTATGCAGTTTTGAAGCACATGGCGAGGGGGGACGAGTACTGATTGAACATTTGGACATCCCTATTGATATTAAGTTCTGATGTGTTATTGATTACTGTACTATTGAAAATTCGAATTAACGTCACCCATGGTACTTGCCCGCAAATGTATATCTAGAAAATTTTATTGTAACTGGCCCTGTCGTACTTTAATTATAAAATGTACGTCCACCGATTCCGCAACTGTTAGACACCTTAGTTCTTGCAACCTAATGGCCCGCCCGTTACGTTCTTCTACAGTGTAAATGTCACCTCATCATATACGATTACAGTTTGCTCCGTGGCCGGCCCATGTGATTATAGGCCCGTATTTGTATACTGACATTTTCACAATAAAACAGCCCGATTACATGACGGTTAAAAGGTATAATACGCAGGAAAGCAGTAAAGATAAATGGTCAAGGGCTGTTGTGTTTTCCACTCCTGCAACATAAAGTGATCGATAAGAATCCGATATTCATGCCTATCAGCGACTAAGACAGCAGGTCGAGCCTCTTTTGTTCAACGGCTCCCTCATGGGACGAAGAAACGTCCTTTTTCTCAAAATAGGAATATTTTACTTGCAGGACAGTTGTAAATTTCCCGGGAAAATACATTAGCCTGGAACATTGTTAGTGATAAACTGTAAATGCATCTGGGTCATTTGCTTTACAAGCCAGAGTGAGAAAAAAAAAGGTGGGGCTTTCATCATTTGGGAAAAATAATGTTCGAAACCAATTAAAAGTGTTATTTTTAGGTCATATGACCAAGCCTTCCATCATTAGAAAAACAAAAGTAAAATGAACCAATGAAAAGTTTTATTAACAAGTCACATGACCTGTTATGCTTACGTTACGCGCTGCGCGCCGCGCCCTGGATCGCTTCCGGGAAGCTGCGACTCGCGCATCGGAGCACTTCCGGGTGCGCTAACACGGCGTGTCATATGACGCATTACGCGACAACGCAGGTCCAGAATATAGTCAAAATGTCTCCACCAACCAGCGGTCGGAACACAACCCCTTTCAGCAGTCCAAAAAGTTCTGTTAAATGACAACAGAAGGGACAGGCAACAAGAACCATCAGTCAAAAGAGGGGAGGGCAAGTTCTTCTCTACCGGGTCACGTTGGGGCTCCACCGGAACTGATCGAATTGGTAGTCTACAGTGTTTCTGGATGTTTCAGACTGAAGCTGGCGTCAGCATGAGAGCACCACCATCTCGAAGGCTACGTTGTTGTCATTCCGCGAGCAATCATGGCAGTCGCTCCCCACCGGAAGTCTACGGGAGTCGGGGGTCCCGGTGACTGTTGTAGAATCTTCAAGGCTGAGGGGACTCTTTTGGGAATGGGGCCCATGCCCTAGCAGTCAAGCGTCCGAGTTCCACGGTTGCCCAGAGCCATCTTTGCAGGCCAGGCCCTAGTCTGTGGAGCCGACCGCCATTTCGTGAGCTCCATAGCAGCCGCATGTCGCTGTACCGCAAGATTGGGTGCAATTCCGTTGGATGGCGGGTGAGACGTTGTAATAGCAAGAGCAGGCGCAATTCAGCTGGCCGAGCGAGGCACTGTGTCGCAAGAGCGGGCGCAAGTCAGCTGGTCGAGTGAAGCGCTGGGGTGTAGCTGAGAAACCTCCACCTGGACAGGTGGGGGAGGCTAGTTCGCGCCGCCTCTCCCTTGTAGTGCACCCCACGCCGTCTCTTGGCGCAGGTATATGTGATGGTCGGACCAGGGCACCGCAGGACGTGTCTTCAGGTCAAACGAATTGTGGGACAAGGTGTGGAGCAGGCGCAATTATCTTGGGGGCCTCCGTCAAGCGGTTCAGGGAGGCACCGCATCACATTGTTTTCCAATGCAGTCAGGTCCACAAACAGCCCCCACTTACTTTGAGAATAGTGAAGCTGCAGCAGGTGCAAATAAGCTTCAGACAGTGTTACAAGCGCTGCTCGGAACCCTCAACTATGGCACCCAACATCCAGGACTTATGCCATTTGTGCAAGGCAGTGACATTGAAGCATCTCAGGGACCAAGCAACATACCATATCCAGAGTCCTTCCCACAACCTCTGCCTTCCTTCTTACCTAGTTATTGTTCTTTCACTCCCACTCCAGGCTTTTAGTCTGTGGATGGAAAACCATGAACCTACACTCACCTATGAAAATCTTACTATTGATGGTTGATTTTGAGCCCCAAATACAAAGGCTTGTTTGGATCGATGTTGCAGCAGGCTGCCATGTAAATAGTTATTTAATAAAACGTTTTACCATGTTACTTGTCGATTTTGAGCCACAAATACAAAGGAGAGTTTGGATCGATGTTGCAGCAGGCTGCCATGTAAATAGTTATTTAATAAAACGTTTTACCCTGTTACTTTGCTGGTGTGTTGTATATATTTATAATATTTGCATAGGGTTTGTCGTTATTTTGGGTGGGGTGGGCGGCGGAGCCGAGCTGTCTTGCAGCCATCATGGTGTCGAGCTCAGTTCCTCTCACTAGTTTCGTATTTCTCATGATGGGTTGTTCATAATGTTTCTATTTTAGCGAGGTCAAAAAGAGATCCCATTAGTGGCCTACTGATTTTGCTTGATTCCTTTTGTTTTTTTTAACGATTTTTCACTATCTGCAAAGACTAAACAGAGTATTGCGACTCTGTGCTTGTTTGTAAATAGAGAATGAACCAAAGAGAACCAATTCCAAAACAATAAATGCTACGATAACAATCAATCAAATGGAGAGGGAAGCAGGCACGACTGATTACAATGGGGGCAAAGGCCTGCGTTACCTACCCTTCACTATCTGCAAAGAGAGAATACTCCTAAAAGAAAAGAGGAGGGGGGGGGGGCAGCGTTCAAAGCACATCAGCTTGCATAAACACGAAAATGTTTTTACCTACCACGTACTTGACATTTTAAAGCTTTTGATATTTGCTATTAAAAAACCATTGAAATTCACTGAAAAAACCATGGGTTATAGACCATATATAGTTAGGAATTAGCATTTACAAAACCTTATTTTACTTACACAAAACCATTGAAATTCGCATATATAGTTAGTTGCACTAACTATATATCGCGCACCCGCAATCCACTGCTGATGATGTCACATATTACATCATTCATGACATGGTCAGTGACATCACTGATGACATCACTGATGACAACTCAAATGACATCACTGATGACATCTCAAATGACATCACTGATGACGTCTCATTTGACATCACTCATCACATCACTGAAGATATCATTCATGTGATAATACGATGAACCTCTTCAGATTCTAATATAACCTTAGATACAATCAGCGTAAACAGACACTCAGACTGTCACTCATCCATGGAGTTACTCACACACCTAGTCAGTCATGCAAAAAATCAATCACACCTCCATTTCCTCAACTATACAGTTATACACACCTTACTTATTCAAACATATAGTAACACATATTTACTCTCTTATACAATCCCTGATACAAGTTTACAATGATCCATACAGCCACTCACACATTCACTGGCTCTTATGCACAGTTATTTTTATGTCAACTCTCACATACTGTGTTTTACAGATGTTCTTACTTTGACATGTAGCACTGAGATATCCATTCACTCACCAATACACTCATGCGCACAGTCAACCGCCCATACAGCTGATTCCACATGCACTTTTGAACCCATACATCTAGTGAATCAACTGTTCACACATCTATGCACAGAGTCACACACCTCCCAGCCACCCACACACACACACACTCAGTCTCCCATACAAATACTTGGGCAACCAATCAATAACCCATATAGTTACTCATATAGCTACTGATCAACACATGCAGCAGTTTACAGAACAACAGACATAATGATGCACAAATTAAGACAGTTTAGTCACTAACCCATGTACTCAGTGAGACACATTTAATCACTCTCTCATACAGTCTGTCATGCACCTACTAAATCCTTCATCCAGACACTTATACATTCACTCATTATTCAATATGTAAAACATATTTTAACTTTACAGAAACATACAGTCCCTGGATGTTGTCATCAGTGATGTCATTTGAGTTGTCATCAGTGATGTCATCAGTGATGTCACTGACCATATCATGAATGATGTAATATGTGACATCATCAGCAGTGGATTGCGGGTGCGCGATATATAGTTAGTGCAACATATATATATATATATATATATATATATATATATATATATATATATTCCAACAAAAGTTTTTGGCGCTAAGCTGTGTTGGCCCCTTGCAGCGGCGGGCTTTGGACGGGATCGCCAGTCCCTAAATACTCCAACGTTTCGTCCACAATTCAAAAGAACGACGTCCAAGCCACAGATGTATTCAAATTGGATTTATTATCACAGCCCTACTCGACGCGTTTCGGGAATTGCCTTCCCTTTGTCACGAGTACCATAGTCTGTTTACATCCATTATTTAAAGTAAATCACATGACTTAATTGCATGATAGACATAGCCAACAGACTACCAACACATCATATGTCTGGAGCTATATACTGCGTACTCTTTATCAGAAAAGCTGTGGTATGGTATGCATAAATCACAATACAAACAGTAAATACATTATATCTAATTTACGGGCTGGGTAATTATGTATGCCAGGAAGCACGTTCCTTCATTTTATTCCGCGCCTGTTTACTCCATAGGAGCCCCTAGTTCATGACTTATCACACTCGGTATAGTGTACAATCAGAAAACACATATAATAGAATTATCTCCATTCTATGATGTAAACTTAAAATAAAATAAAATAAATATACATCCGCTTTCATAATATAGTATATCTGTATTCACTCCATTCAAATAGGAGCTGCGAACTCGCAGTCGAACCTTCTCTGCGTGTTAACGCGCGCTCGCGCAATGGATTGAGCTAAATCATTTCATTCACAGCGTTGCTTTCAGCGCTCAGTACACTTGTTTCCATTGCGTCTAGGGGGTATTTTTCAGGCTGAATTAAAGCGGATTGTGTTTCAGTTAGTCAGGCATAGTTTGATAGTAGATTTAGCCCCAGTGGGCATTGAGTTCCTGCTATAGTTCATTATTGAATCATATTCAAATCTTGACTCTTACGTGAAAGAAGTCATTCATTGTGAGCTGCCAGCTTATTCTTTGCATCATGAAGCATACTGTCACACATTCTCTGAATTTGGTGCAATTTCATACTCTCCCACATTGTTTGGTACCTGCGGCAAAATAACAAAAATAGTGATTAAATAAAATTATACATATCGTCTTTCATACATTCATTTTAAAATACCAAAAGAATCGATAGCAGTTTAGCAGAACTTACGCACACTTTCATTAGTTTAACCCAGATGCATACCCAAACCCTCATCGCAGTTATGTCCCTGGGGTTGTAACAGTTGGTATTTAATTATAAATCTCGACTCTAGTCGTCTACGTTCCTGAAGTCGGTTGCCGCCTCTTTCTCTTAGTGGTACCTGGTCAAGTGCCACATAGGATAGGAGGCTATTGTTGCTGTTGTGGTGAGACGCAAAGTGTCTAGTCATGGGATACTGTTTGTCCTGATTTTTTATGGCTCTGAGATGCTGTAAGATTCTATCTTTGACTGGTTTCATAGTGCTGCCCACATAGAATTTGTTGCACGGGCATCTTAATGCGTACACCACATATTCTGTGTGACAATTCGGGGGTTTAACGATTTTGAAAGGCTCACACACTTCAGATAATCTGATTTCTTTGACATTGTGGCTAAATTTGCACGCTTTGCATCTGCCACATACATAGAATCCCTGAACTGGATTGGCTCTCTTTTGGTTTACAATCAATGTCTGACATACTTTGTCTTTTAGGCAGATTGGTTTTCTGTACGTAATCTGGGGATGGTCTCTGATGCTGAGTGAGATATCTTTATCTGTCTTAAGGGTACTCCAGTATTTGTTCAGTGCCCATCTCACTCCTTTAGTTTGGGAGTGATAGTCAGTGATGAATCTCACTCCATCTTTTTCCTCATCCTTTTCTTTCTCTGGGGGTTCACTGCATGGGCATTCTGCCCATGCAGTGGACAGACCACTTTGCAATCTTTGCAAACATTGCTACTCGCAATGATTACAATAACAATTCCCAATCGGTTCCTAAACTACCGTTTAAAGACTGGAAAAACATAAATCTAGAAAATTTCAAGTCTACACTCATACAAACTTGTCCAGATTTCGTTGATGACCCCAATATAGCTCTCCAGCAATTATACGACTGGATTGGTCAGGCATCCCACCAATCAGCCCCTTCCAAGGAACATTCCAGCAACCGAGCTAAACCCTCCGCTCCTTGGTACAATGACAAACTTAGGACACAAAAACAGATAAACCGCAGCAAGGAGAGAACCTGGAGGAAAGATTATGATGCTGTCAGTAAGTCTAACTATAGGGAAGCCGTTGCCCTTTATAAAAATATGATAGTGCAGGCCAAAAGAGAATATTATACGGACCAAATCGAGCAGGCCAGGAATTCTAGTAAACAACTATTCTCTATTACTAAAGCTTTATCAGGCAATTCACCGGACCTCACGCCTCCCCCGTCACAATCTCTCTGTGATGCTTTGGCATCTTTTTTCTACACCAAGGTAGATGACATCTACCAAGCATTTTCTTCCAAATCACTTTCTGTAGCCACATCTTCCGTTACCTCCTCCTTAGTTAATGTTTTTCCGTGCTTTCAATCAGTTACCCAGGAACAAATAAAAAACACATTGCTGACCATTAAATCAGGTTCACCCCTCGACCCTTGTCCCCTATCTGTCCTCAGACCAGCTTTAGAAGTCATCCTGCCGGCTCTCACATATGTCTGTAATCTGATACTGCGGTCAGGCCAATACCCTAATTCACTCAAAAACACGCTACTAAAGCCTCTGTTAAAAAAACCTTCGCTCGATAAAAATGAGCTGAAAAATTATCGACCAATTGCCAGCTTACCGTTCATTGCTAAGACCATCGAAAAGATCATGAACATCCAGATCTCTGAGTTCATCGAGGATCACCAGCTCCTGGACGATACACAGTTCGGGTTCCGAAAATTTCACGGGACTGAGACCGCCCTGATTAAAGCCGCGGATGACATCAGGGAGATTAGGGACCAAGGTGGCACTGCCATATTGGTTCTGTTAGACCTTTCAGCGGCTTTTGACACGGTCGACCACAGCATCTTGGTCGGCCGTGTCCAAGGATTTGGCATCTGTCACTCTGCCAAAAACTTAATAGCCTCCTTCCTTGCCAATAGAACGCAGGCGGTCATCCTAGGACCCTTTCAATCAGCACAACTCTCCGCCCCCTGTGGTGTCCCTCAAGGCTCATCCCTTAGTCCGACACTTTTTAACATCTATGTGTCGGACCTAGCTAAGACCATCAAAGCTCATGGGCTGAGCCTTACCTCGTACGCTGATGACACCCAACTAGTGCTGGCGATCAAGGGTGACGGAGAGCAAGTAGCTGAAAAATTTAAGAAAGGGCTCCTAGATATAGGAGACTGGATGGAAACCAATTGTTTAAAGCTGAACTCAGAGAAAACTGAGGTGCTTGTCTTCGGTCCTTTGTCCCCAGCCTGGTCCACCAGATGGTGGCCAGAGACCTTTGGTACCCCTCCCACACCGACCTCGAAGGTCAGGAATCTGGGGGTTATCTTCGACGATGGTTTGAACTTTATGGATCACGCCAATAAGACAGCATCCACAGCGCACCTAAAATTAAAAATGATTCGCAAAATTCGTCCATTTCTACCCGAACCTGCGATTAAGACACTGGTCTCGGCTCTTGTCCTCTCATCCCTGGACTACTGTAATGGTTTATTTCTTAATGCGCAATCTCGAGTCACCACAAAACTTCAAACCATACAGAATGCAGCAGCCCGTCTCATCACCGGCAAAACAAAGTTTGAACCTATTGCCCAAAACATAAAAGACCTGCACTGGCTGACTGTACAAAAAAGGATCCTCTTCAAGGCTCTCTGTATAGTCTTTAAATCAGTTAACAATCAAGGACCACATTTTTTGAGAGACAAACTTCAATTTTACAAACCGACAAGAGCTTTACGCTCCGCCACTCTTAATCAATTGTCTGTTCCACGCACCAAAACAGTGTCCTGGGGAGACCGTCGCTTTCTTGTGGCTGCCCCCAGACTTTGGAACACCTTGCCTCTCAACATCAGATGGAGTGCTACGCTGTTTCAGTTTCGTAAACTCCTGAAAACCTGGCTGTTCTCCCATTAACCATGCTTAACTGTCATCCTGTTCATTCTTTTCTCCTGTCCATTCTTTCTTCCCACCCTTTCAATAATGGTTTTAGTGCCTTGACGCCTAAGGGTATAAGTAGCGCTTTACAAGTGTCAAAAATAAATAAAAATAAATAAATAAATTTTCTCTCTCTCCCACTTTCCGTACTGCATCCTTGATACATTTTTTGCTGTATCCCCTGGACTTAAATCTGTCACACATTATGTCTCTCTCTTTCTCATAGTCAAGTTGTCTTGTACAATTCCTTCTGGCTCTCAAAAGTTCGCCAAAAGGTATTGAGTTAACCAGATTTCAGGGATGGCAGCTTTGTGCGTGCAGGAGACTGTTTCCTGCAGTTTCCTTCCTATATAAGGTTGTCACTAGCTTACTTTCATGGATGCTGACCTTCAGGTCTAAAAAGTCAACAGTTTTTTCATTAATGTGGCTAGTGAATGACAAATTCAGTTCATTTACATTCAAGGTCGCCACAAATTCTTCTGCCTTCTCTCTGGTACCATCCCAGATAACAAAAATGTCATCTATGTACCGGAGCCAGGTACGTACTCCGGTACAGTATAGATCTAATTTTCTCACAATCAGTTCTTCCCACCATCCTAAATAAATCCCAGCAAAACTAGGGGCAAAACAAGTGCCCATAGAAGTGCCCAGTAGTTGGTGGTAGATGGCACCATTGAACAAAAAGTAGTTCTGAGTCAGGCATATTTGGATCATGTCTAATAACATCTCAGTATGAAACAGGTATGATAGTGATCTTGTGCTCAGAAAGTATCTGCATGCCTTAATACCTAGTTCATGGGGGATATTGGTGTACAGGCTGTTTACATCTAATGTCATGAGTAAACAGCCTGAGGTCACCGTGGCATTGGATATTTTCTTTAAGAAGTCACCTGAATCTCTCAAGTACGATGGCAAACCTTGCACTATCGGTTGTAAAAAATGGTCTACGTATCTTGATGTATTTTCAAGGTTACTATTCCTTGAAGATACAATAGGCCTGCCAGGAGGATTGATGGGATCTTTGTGCAGTTTGGGGAGTAAGTATAGTGCTGGTACTTTGGGGAATTTACAGTTAAGAAAGTTGAACTCTTCCGTCTCTATGAGTCCCTGATTCCGCCATTCACACAATTTCTCACGGTATGCTTGATTCTTACTCTCATAAATCTTTTTACTGCTTTTCTCATATTTTTAATTGCTATATATATATATATATATATATTGCCTACTGGCGGTCACCAGTAGGTAGTTATAGTTAGGACCTATTTTCCATAGGAAATACGCAACCTTCTATTTGGAATAACTTTGGCACCGGTTGACCAATCCACGCCAATTTTTCAAAACTGGTGGCCCACTCCAGTCTCGGGGTGATTCGTCAAGCGGGGGCCGAGAAAAAAGGGGGGTCCCAAAATGTGTTTTCCCCATGCAATTTTCCATAGTGACCGTTAATCGCAGCTACAGCCCGAACTGCTGAACGAAATTACACCAAATTTGGCAGAAAGTAGACCTTGGTTCAGAGTCGTGCTATTTGCTTAAATGGTGTAAATCCGTTCAATAGTTCTTGAGAATATCAAAATCACACATATATCTATGGCCGCGGTGGATCCCCGCACCCTAAGCGCACCCTGCGGATCACAAGCTGTATTCTAATTGGCTGTCAACACTCCAAATCAGGAAGTGTTGGCAGCCATCTTGTGCCTTGGTAGAAACGAGGCACAAGAAACCTAATAAAAAAACATACAAAACGCAAAAGGGGGGCAGGGTAGAAACACTCTGACCCCCTAGGTCTGCTCAGGGGTTCCCACAAGGACCCGCAAGGCCAAAACATTTTTTTTATTTTTTTAAATCGGCAAAATCGGTCCAGGGTGCGTGGATATGGCCGATAAAAAATAAAAACGAAGCGCGGACTCCCACGCTTCAATGCTAATTAGCCCCCGGGGGGGCCAAATCCTGGGGGCATGTTAAAAATAAAGTGTGGGGGGGCCCAATTCCCCCACACTGCCCCGGGGACCGCCACCCCCGGGGCTTAATAGTTTAATGTGGGGGGCCTCTAAGGCCCCCTGGGCCCTGCGGACCACCACCCCCTGGGGCTCAACTCTATTGACATTGCGGGGGGCACACAGCCCCCCTCAGCCCCAGGGACCTCCACCCCCGGGGCTTTTTAAAAATAAATAAATTCCCTGTGAGGGGGGCTCAAGCCCCCACCACATGCACCGGGGACCGCCACCTCCCGGGGCACTAAAGATTCAAATTGGGGGGTACCTGATGGACCCCCAGCCCCGGGGCCCACCACCCTCTGGGGCCTTATAAAATATGGGAGGGGGGCCACCCCCAGGGCCGGCTCCTGCAGTGTCCCAGGGTACCCACCCCGGGACACTGTAGTTTGCAATAGGGCGGAAGCCTCGCGGCTCCCGCCCTCTCATAGCAAACTGCTTTGCTTCATTGAACGAGAGTAGGGAAACCTGCTCTCGCTTCAATGAAGCAAAGCAGATTGCTCTCCACATGGGGAGCAGCATGTTAGCTTCTCTCCATGTGGAAAAGAAATGCCGGCTCCTGCAGGATGTGGGGACCCGGCTGGGACTGTGGGGGGATTGAGGACCCCCCACGGTACCCAAAGGAAAGGGTCAGCCGCGGGGATAGGGTCCCTGAGGCTACAAGTGGCCCGGGAGGGGGGCCATGCGTCCCCCCTTCCCTAAAGTAAAAGAAAAAATAGAAAGGCCAGCCCTGGGGGATGGGGTCCCTGAGGCCATAAGTGGCCTGGGAGGGGGGCCACGTCGCCCCCCTCCCCAACAGTTTTTAAAAAAAAGAAAAAAGAAAAAAGGAAAAGGCCATGCCCCGGGGGATAGGGTCCCCGGGGCCTATTAAGGCCTCGGGAGGGGGGCCACGTGGCCCCCTTCAGCTTTTTTTTGTATTAAAAAAATGAGGGGACAGCCCCTAATTAAAATAAAAACGGCATTGCGCCAGAGGCCACGCATCCTCCTTTTATCACTCTGCAAATGCGACCCCTGGCGCGTTTGCAGAGGGGGAACGAATTCCCCTTGAATACTGGGGGTCCCTGGGGGCCAAGTAGCCCACCAGGAACCTCCAGGATGCGCCAGGGGGATGTGTTGCAGAGAGGTGCTCTGTGGCCACGCCCTTTTTTACACCTCTCTGCAATGCAGCTCCATGGCGCTTAATGGAGGTAGCTGGTGGGCTCTCTGTGATCAGGATTCAAGGGGAGGTAATCCCCCAACTTAAAACATGCCACAGGCGTTTTTGCACAGTGGTGAAGGGAGGGGGCGGGGCCTGAGGTGATATGTGTGCAAACACTCTCTGTGGCGCGTTTGAAGTTCAGGAATTAATTCCTCCTCAATCCTGAGTGTCCCTGGGGGCCAACTAGCCCACAAGGTACCTCCAGTAAGCACCACGGAGCTGCATTGCAGAGTGTTGTAAAAAGGGGTGTGGCCTCTGAACACCTCTTTGCAACGCAGCTCTCTGGCACATACTGGAGGTACCTGGTGGGATAGTTGGCCCCTAGGGACCCTCAGGATTGAGGAGGAATTAATTCTCCAAACTTAGAATGTGCCACAGGGTGTTTGCAGACATGTCACCTAAGGCCTACACCCTTCCTTTACCATTGTACAGATATTCCTCTAAAATCTGCCGAACTACGAATTCCGATTTACTCACCTGTTATGAGGAGAGACCTCAGTGCTGCAGCTTTGAGCCCAGTATTGATCCGGAAAAGTAATTCTAACTGTACTTACCAGTAACTTGAATTTCCTTCCATAGGATATCATTGCCTGCTTTTTGCTGAAAAAGTTTCTAAGTGTTGATTTTTTAAACTTACAAATATTCTCCCACAAATCGTGCCAACAATAACAACGTAATTAGTTGCCTGTTTTAGATAGAGCAAAAACAACAAGTGATGGACCGAATGTGGATCAATGTCACACATTCCCCCAGTCAAAAGATCTGGGCCCAAATCCATCGTTTTTTTGCACTCCACACCACCCTGGGTTAGACAATGGCGATATGCAAATCAGCTCTGACCCTGTTGCCCCATGGGAACAGTCCAGTCCGAACTACAAAAGCCATGTCCTTCCCAGAACGGAATCAAGCATCCGAGGACCGGACCGGTTTCGAGGTAACACCTCTCATCAGCCCGGCTAGCTTGACTCCAAGTGGTGTGGAGTGCCTGGGACCCACGTCTGGGCATCCCCAGCGCACTTAGGGCGGCAATTGCAAAAACAACAAGTGATGGACCGAATGTGGATCAATGTCACACATTCCCCCAGTCAAAAGATCTGGGCCCAAATCCATCGTTTTTTTGCACTCCACACCACCCTGGGTTAGACAATGGCGATATGCAAATCAGCTCTGACCCTGTTGCCCCATGGGAACAGTCCAGTCCGAACTACAAAAGCCATGTTCTTCCCAGAACGGAATCAAGCATCCGAGGACTGGACCGGTTTGTAATGTATGCAAAAGGGGCGTATTGACACAAGAAAGGGTCGTAGAGGTGACGCAGTGAATAAACTGGGTTTTCCCCATGCTACGCTCCTCGGTCCGCTCCCCGGTGCGGGTACCGGGCGCTCCCCCCGCGAAAATCGAATTATTTTTTTCTTTTTTTTTTCTCCCGCGGAGCCCTTTTATAGCCCCCACATCAAACCTAGGGAGTCAGGGGGGGTCTACTCTGCCCCCTTATGGTCATTTCCCCCTTTGTTTTTGCCACCTCTTGTGTCTCGATCTTACCGAGACAAAAGATGGCGGCCGCTCCAGACTGTTTCGAATGTTTACAGACACCCGAGAGCCAATCAGCTTTCCATGCGCAAGTCGCGTAGCGCGCCCGGTGCGCTCCCCGGTGCGCGTACCGGGGCGCTCTTATAGATATATATATTTTTTTGAACCTAAATTACTCAAAAACCACTGAAGCACATATCTTGAGACATAGCAAAGGCACATCGGGCTACCAGTCCCTACAATTTTGCCAAGTTTGGTGGAAATCCATTCAGCCGTTCGGGCTAAAAGTGAGGTTGACCGCCATATGGAAATTAACATGGGGAAAATACGTTTTGGGACCCCCCTTTTATCTCGGCCCCCGCTTGATGAATCCCCCCAAACTTTCAGGGAAGGACCGGAGCGCCCCGAGGCAAATTTGAGGAAATTTTCAGGCAGATTCCTCAACTGGCGCCAAAGTTATTCCCAATAGAATGTTGAGAGTTTGCATTGAAAATAATCCTAACTATAACTACCTACTGGCGACCACCAGTAGGTAATATATATATATATATATATATATATATATATATATATATATAAGCTCAGATCTCGAAATATACTCCAAGAAATACCGCACTCACAGGAGGGAATGTGGCACACACATCTTTATTTGCCGTTCGTCAACAGACGCGTTTCAGCTCATAGCCTTCGTCAGTATTAATCCACACACTACGAGGCAGCATCTAAATAAAGTTTCACTTTCAATAAGCAACATGGAAATGGGACAACACTCACTGATTGGAAGTGGCGCACCATCTTAGAATGCACTGTTTCACATTGACAGATTATAGCGCGCTAACATGCTATCTTTCATGTAATCGCCCAGTTATGCTTTCCCATTTTCAGTGAGTATTGCTGTTAATAATGCCGTATATCGGCTTATATCCCCACAGTGTACCGCTGTAGGGAGAGGAAGGACTAACAAATTAATTATTATTATATACATCTCATATTGCTCTTTTATACATTATAGATGACATATGTGTAGCCCTCATTGCATATTAATGATTTAGACAAGATCATATTGCCGTGTATCGGAATCTGACCCATTTCCTAATAAACCAATGAAGCTTGCGTGCCCCCCGTCAAGCTACTAAAGTACTGCACATTTCACCAATAAATCTAAACAAATGTTTCACATATTTCATGTTTAACATGAATTTCCAAAATCCATAATCATAATCCATATTCAAAAATCAAAACGCCACAGTTCATACCCAATACCTTCTTTTCATATTATCAAATTGCTCATCTTACAAACAGACAAATCAACACCACTGGATCACAGTCCTAGTAAGATAGATCTAGAATTACTCTTCCCGGATGTCTATCTCGGGAGTCTCAGAACACTTCCTATTCAACCCGTATTCCTTTACTTTCTGGTGGATATATATCTCTATCCCCTTAAGGCATTTATTTGCCCAAGTGCCATGCCAGCTACTCCCCTCCATTCAGACCTTTCGGGGATTTAGTCATCAGGTCTATTATGCACCTGGATTCCAGGTGTCTGAGTTGTCTCAGCCCTTCCCCTCCTCTAATGTTGTTCGGGATATAGTCCAGTCCAAAGTACTGGAGTTTCCCCCTGTCCATCTGCGAAATGTCTGGCGACCGGGTAAGCTGGATCCACCTTGTCAATTGCCCTCATGTGTTCAAGAATCCTTATTTTCAACTGGTGGATAGTGATGCCTATATAACGTAGGCCATATGGGCAAACCAAGCAGTAAACTGCATGTGGTGTGCTACATGTGAGAAACTTCTTAATGGCCCTGGCTTTAAGTGATCCCGGCACGCTGTATGTTAGTACACGTTTACTGCCTGCGCATGCCTTGCACCTCCCACATGGGAAAAAGCCCTTCATATCCGCCAGTTTGCCTACCCTTGGTCTTACTTTGTACAGGTGACTGTTCACTAATGTATCCCAGAGAGATCTAGCTTTCCGGAAGGTAACCTGTGGTCGTGATCATATATCTCCTTTGATAATAGGGTCTGTTTTCAGGATGTGCCAATTCTTCTGGAGCATTCTCCTAAGATGGTTGGATTCAGATGTATAGGGTGTGATCATACAAAACTTTCCTGCTACGTTCCCAACATCCTCTTCTTTAGGCTTGTCTTGCAGAAGTTGATTTCTAGGTATCTTTCTAACCCTAGCCAGGGTTTTAACAAGAGAGCCAGAATCATATCCCAGTCTCTCAAATCTCCTCATACTCTCGGCTTTCTCAAACTCTTGCTCCCTTGAGGTATTTCTGCACAGCCTTAACCGCTCCCCGTAAGGTATACTTCGGTGGATGATTACTCTTGGCACACAGGATTGAATTCCCTGCTGTAGGCTTACAGAAAAAAAAGGGCGTTATATAGTCTACCATGCTCCACAAACACTCTCAGGTCCAAATAATTCACTCCCACTGGACTAATGGTACCAGAGAAGTACAAGTTGCATGAGTTGTTATTCAAGACCTCTATATATCGATAGGCCGTGTCCATCGTCCCCTGCCACACGATGAACAGGGCGTCGATATATCTATACCAACAAATCACCTCTCCCCTATCCTGACACCCGCTCCTGCCACCAGCCAACGAACAAGTTTCCATAGCTGGGGGCATGTGTATATATATATCATTAAGGAGCACTGCACTTTTTGGCACCAGCTTAAGAAATTGTCCGTACCTGTTTGTTCTCTAACACTGTGTGCGCCCCTCCTCCTCCTCTTCGGTAAGGCCAAAAAGAAGGACACAAACCCCACTTGTTACACGTGTTATTTTATTGTTCTTTACCTTTACTCAAAGTCATGATGCGTTTCGGTCACGAAGTGACCTTGAACATATATATATATGATCAAGGTCACTTCGTGACCGAAACGCATCATGACTTTGAGTAAAGGTAAAGAACAATAAAATAACACGTGTAACAAGTGGGGTTTGTGTCCTTCTTTTTAGCCTTACCGAAGAGGAGGAGGAGGGGCGCACACAGTGTTAGAGAACAAACAGGTACGGACAATTTCTTAAGCTGGTGCCAAAAAGTGCAGTGCTCCTTAATGACGTGTTTCGGGCCTCCTGTCCCTTTGTCATATATATATATATATATAAATATATATATATATATATATATATATATATATATATATCTATATATATATATATATATATATATATATATATATATATATATATATATATTATGTGTGTGTGTATATGGCGGTCACCAGTAGGTAGTTATAGTTAGGACCTATTTTCCATAGGAAATCTGCAACATTCTATTTGAAATAACTTTGGCGCCGGTTGATGAATCTTCGCAAAATTTTCCACACTAATTATCAGCTCTGGTCCGCTCCTATCCTGAAAGTTTCGGGATGATTTGTGTAGCGGGGGCCGAGAAAAAAGGAGGGTCCTAAAACGTGTTTTCCACATGCAACTTTCCATCGGACCTTTTGATGTAGCTACAGCACGAACTGTTGAATGGATTTACAGAGGTAGTCCTCAGTTCAGAATCGTGCCTTTTGCTTAAATGGTGTCAATCTGTTCAGTAGTTCCTGGGAAATTGACAGTTAAAAGCATCTATATATCTATGGCCGTGGTGGATCCGCATACCCTGAGCGCACCATGAGCGCACTTAAGCCAACCCCTCTCATCACGCGCTGAACAAGTGTGCAAAACGTATAAAGGGGCAGGGTAGAAATATCCTGATCCTCTAGACCTGTTTAGGGGACCCCAAGGGCCCAATTTTATTTTTATTTTTTTAAACAGCAAATATAACGGGGCTTCTTTTATAATTAGCCCCGGGGGACAAATCCTGGGGGCAATTTAAAAAAAATGTATAGCCCCGGGGACCGCCACCCCCTGGGCTATAAAATTAATGGTTGTGGGCCCCCCTGCAAAATGAGTGGTTGGGGGCCTCAACGACCCCCCCCCAAGCCCCGGAGACCACCACCCCCCAGGTCTTCTGTATTGTGAGAGGGGGCTGCGTGGCCCCCTTCCTGGAGCCCTTGAGGGTCCTGGGGACCGCCACCCCCAGGGCTGGCTCCTGCAGTGTCCAGGGGCACCCACTCCCGGGACACTGCTGTTTGCTATGACAGGGTACGTGTTCTTCCGTAGCAATTAAAAAAAATATATATCTTTATTCAGATTTTTGAACAATGATTTTTCGCCCTCCCCCACACCCAGCGGTCAGACGAGAATGCATATATTTACATTTACATAGATTATCTCATAACAATTACATATCAATTAATAATTACAATTAACAATTACAGAGTTGTTGTTGCTAGCTTCAGTTTAGACTCAGAATACATTTATTCAATTCCAGCCTTGAGACTGGCACCATTCCAATAGGGGAGACCAAATTTCCAACCCTCTTTTGCATCGCCTTCCACCCTTCTGTTTATATAAAGCACTTTCCATATTTGAGATGGCCAGGAATCTAGCTAACCATTGTTGAAAAGAAGGGGCCATAGGGTCTAGCCAAGCTGAGGCAATACATAGTCTAAAAACAGCCATAGCTATAAATATGAGTTCATGTCCCACTATAGCATTGTTTGGATCTGCTGCCCCTAGTAGGATAACGTCACTAGATAAAACTATCGGGCTTTGTAGCACTGTTGATAAAAACCTCTCAATTTCTTGTTTGGTAGATCTTAATCTGTCACAAGTAGAGAAGATGTGCTCTTTGTCAGCGCTATAGAGCCTGCATCTAGGGCAGCATCTGCTTTTGCCACTTCCCCACTTAGCTACTTTATCCGGGGTATAATATAGAAAGATGCAAGTTTTAAAAAGTTGTGCCTGCAGTTTGGTTGACAGGAGAATCGTTTGTGACATTTAAAAAGCATACTTAAATTCGGTATTGGATACTCCCACTTTCTCTGCTAAATTGTGTTTTTTAATGCCCTCCGCACCCCAACCTTGTGTGAAAGTACTTGAGGAAGTCTTGCCAAGCCAGACCAAAGTTGTTTTTCAATTCTTCAAAGGAATGTATGTTTGTATAGAATAGTACATTGAGAGTAAACATCATGAATTGTATTTACATATAAGCCTATATATGTCTTATAATACAGTTAGAAGCGGAGTATTAACGATTAGACAGATCATACTCTCTACTATTACTCAAAACTAGAAATTACGATTCTTTTCGTGATTGCGATCAAGTGATGTAAGCATAGCCAATGATAGGTGACTATCCACACACAAAGACATCATAGAATCATAGAGTGAATACGATTGGTTGACACACGGAAAGACGAACACCGAGTATCGAGGCAGACTTGCTTTCCACCATCGTAAGTAAGATGCGAGCGCTCAGCGTTTTGAGATTAATTAGCCTCAACTTTGAACAGTTAATACTTATATACGAGTGATACTTAATGGAAACACAAGATGTGTAAATGCGCTATCAACCTACTTTTATTTTTTTTTAAACGTGCAGATTATCACCATGATTAGTACGAGTTTAAGAGTTTGGAGGGTAACAGCGTCAACTTTACTCACTAAAGGGCAACATACTTGTAATAGTGGCTGATATGTGACATTATTTACTGATAGATATTAGGAACTTGAACATGAAGTATCTGAAATGATATAGACACTGAATTGTATATATGTAAGCCAATTAATTGTGATTTAATGTATGAGTTATTATTTACATTTTGATGAGGCTAGCTCAAATTTCCTTTTTTCTGTACACAGACACCTGAGGAAGAGTCACATATGACCCGAAATGCATAGGGTAAATGTGGAACAATGAAGTTTTTTTCACAAAATCAAGAATAACATGAAATTGAAAAAGTAATGGGTGCTGTGCTTAGGGGGGAAAACATGGCGGCAGTCGGCTGACTGAGGCAGTGCTCCGCTCCGTCTCACCCTTAGATGCCTAGCTGTTAGCTGAAGGAAAACTCGCCGTCACCAGTAGCTTGCAGGATTATAACTCGGCTATTTTCAGGCTTTTGCAAACTTAAAACGCCTATCGGCGTTGAAAATACCTGTGTTCGATGTGCCGAGTTCTTGGCGTTTCCTGCAGCGTTTCCTGCCGCGACCGGGAGGGAGGGCGCGGCTGCCTAAGCAGCCTCGGTAGCTCCAGCCCCAGCCCCAGCGGCCGGGTAGAAGAACGCGGAAGTAAACACCCTTCGGATGGAGTGTTCACATCGGCACTGCTGCAACCGTGGAGGCAAGCTGCTTTGGGGCTCCGCAAGGTGAAACGGGTACAGAGCCTTCTCGGCGTTGGTTGCACCATCCATGTCAACGGAGCCTTTGCTATCTGCAACCTGAAATTTGGACCCAGTAGTTCAGCAAGCAAAAAAAAATACGGCGATTTTTCTTCCCTGCACGCAAGCATTACACCAAAAGGCAGGACCCTTGAGTCTTCTGTTTCCTCTGAGTCTTCTGTAACTCCTACTGTAAGTACAATAAAAAGTGTGAATGTGGTGATTAACTACAGAGCATATAGCGCGTCCCTCAGCCAAACTCAGGCACACATGAGTGCTTCAGAATCCGTTAGGAAATTAAGGGGAAAGAGCGTAGTAAAAGATTTAGCGGGGGTTAGTGTATCTCGGAAAAAGAGAGCAAAAGGCACACTTCAAGACATTAAGGAAGAGACCGGAAAAAAACTTTCTCAATCAGGAAAAAGTCCGCAACTAGATCAGGAAACATCCTCATACCTCTCGATTGAAGTGAAAGCTAAAAGGGGAAGGAAACGTTCCAAAGCGAATCCCTCTACTGCTCTTGGCCCTAGAGTTACCCCTTCTTTGCGCTCATATTTCAAGGCGATCCCTCAAATTTTGAACCTTGGAAAAGAACAAGTCCAATCTAGCGACAGTATTTCCAAACTCGGTTCTGAGATCATGGAAACCATAGAGATAGATGAAAATCAAGCTGCTAATATTGATCTGTCCCACATAACACTGCTAGAGGAGAGTACACCAAGCACACTGAGAGAGTCCGAGGCAGAGAGCTCAGCCCTTACAATCTCAGCACACCAAGCCACAGCAGACGATGGAACTTTGAAGGCAGGGGGCGAATTGTTACCACCCATCTCTTCAGAAGATGGAAGGAATGCTCTCGAGATCGAGAACCCTAATACCAACATCGAAGATAATTTTGAAGCCGGTATATTTTCTGAAACCCCTCTAAGAACTCCTCAAGAATCAAGTGATGCGGCTGTTTCTAGTGCAGATACAATATCAGTTGCCTCAGTACAAATAATGTTTGCGGCTTTGTCATCAGAAATTAAACAAGGCTTCGCTGAGTCAGCCTCTAATCAGAAAGAGATAAGGAGTTTTTGCGAGTCTCTTGATGAGAGACTAGGTAACTTGACATTAAGAACTCAAGCCTTAGAAGAGACGGTGGGCCAAATATCAATGAGAGCTGAGGGCACCACTGATGATATTGTAAAACTAAGGAAAGAAGATCAAGCCCTCTCAGAAAGAATGGAGATTTTTGAAAACAATGCAAGGCGGAATAACATACGCATTTTGAATATTCCTGAGGGGAGTGAAGGTGCGGATATTAAGAGCTATATAATTACTCTTTTGAAAGAAACTCTAAATCTCTCGCAATCTCTTGAGGAGCTAGCAGCGGATATTCAGCGCATACACCGGGATCCTTTTAGACGCAATATCCAGCGGACCAAGCCGAGGAAAATCCTTGTAAACTTCCTCACCTACTCATTAAAAGAACATATCTTGAACCAGGCTCTTAAGCTTAAGTCGCAAACATATAAAGGCTATAATTTTCAGATCCGCTCAGATTTGTCCCGCTTCACCTTGGACAAACAATGGGAGCTCGGACAAAGGATGGACGCTTTTCGTAAGCTTGGCGCTACAGTACAAATGGGGTTTCCGGCATCCCTTAAAATCATGTTAGACAACAAAATGCACAACATCAGATCAGTACAAGCTGCAGATGACCTCCTGTTAGCCTTTGGCAATAAGAAGCAAAGGGAGTGATACCAAGATTTGCTGAAACTACCACTATCATAACTTGATGAATCAAAGAACGTTATTGGCCCTTTAATTTTAGAACGCCATGTAGCTCTGTGTAGGTTTGTGGAGGTGTCAGTGAATATTAATATTAATATGGTTAATATGGTTACAAAATACAAACTCGAAGAGAGAAAAAAAAAAAAAACTTAAAGTGAATAAAAGGGTAAAAAGGAAAAAAAAGAAGTGGGAAAGAAGGGATAAAGTGAAAGATAAGGGAGAAAAGAGAGAAAAAGAAAAAAAAAATCACAAACTAAATAAAACACAAACACACAATTAATATAGCCATGTAACGGCGAGGCACTTTGTAGATATTAAAGGCACGAGGTGACGAGACGGGGAAGAGCTAGGGGCACTTACTTTCGGAAGTTCTTCCGGTTGGTGAGTACGGGGTTTTCCCAGGGTGGGCATGGGGGGGTAGGGGAGCAAAATCATATCTCTAGTAAAGAGCTCCAATCTTTTTATGTATATAGTTTCTTCAACACAATGGTCTCTTCTCATCTTAAGATACATAGTAACAATTTGTTTGAATTGTTTATTTTCTTCTTATCACAGCCAGCCCTAACAAACGTCTTAATTTCACAATCTAATGAGTAATTTAAAAATTTTGTCCTGGAACGTTAATGGTCTCCGCACCAAACCACGAGCCAATAAAATTATGCAATATCTTCGAGATACTGATGCGGGAATCATTATCCTTCAGGAGACTCACTTAATCGAGAGTGAGATACTCGACTTGGTCCGTAGGAATAGATGGATAGAATCATCAATCTCAACAACACAAGGTTCTAACACACGGGGGGTCTCGATCTTTTTCAAAAAATCTGTCATATTTAAAATTAAACAGCAGAAAGTAGACACCGGAGGGAGATGGGCTATCGCTGCAATAGAATTAGGAGACACCAAGTTAACACTTGTGGGATATTATGGCCCTAACATTGATGACCCCTCAACACTGGAAACTCTATTTAGTCACTTGCTTAGTTTCCCAGACCCAGTGATTATTGCGGGGGATTTTAACATAACCTTGAATCCACTCTTAGATAAATCCCCTAACAGTAGGCAGAAAAGCACTTCCAAATCCAGAAACTGTCTGCTAGGCTTGATGCATCAATACGACTATATAGATATTTGGCGGTTTAAAGAGGGTCAAAGGCAAGCATTTTCATTTAGAAATTGGAAATATAGACACCGGTCTAGAATCGATTTCATTCTCACAAGTAGAGCTGTAGCTGAAAATATTATCTTAACACAATACACTCCAATGCATCTCTCCGACCACTCCGCAGTTGAATTAGTACTAAAACTTGCTACGACCCCTCCTACTAGAATATGGTCCTTCGACAGATCCCTTCTCTCCTCAACAGAGGATATTGTATTTTTACAATCTGAAACAAGTTACTTTTTTAATTCCAATAAGGATACAGCCCCCATAGGGATAATTTGGGACGCGTTCAAGTGTACTCTTAGAGGTCTTATTAAAAATAAAGTAGCCTACCGTAGTAGACAATACACAGACGAAGTCACCTCCATCGAAAGAAATATCTTGATAGTACAAAACGACATAGATAACATCGATCCCATAGAAAATCTAACCCTTGCTGTTAAACAAGCAGAATTGAACAGGCTGAAACTTTCATTATCAGCAGTTCTGGAGAGGCGGGTTATGCAGAGATGGGAGGCAAGTAAACTCTCACACTTCCAATATGGGGAGGGGGCAGGTAAGCTACTTGCCTGGAAAATAAAATCTGATCGGGCGCGCAATAACATCTGCTCGGTCACATCAGCGGAAGGGACCTTTTCTAGGGATGAGGAAATCAGAACAGTTTTCAGGAATTTCTTTGAAACCATATACCAAGACGATCTCAGACCCAACCACTGTGACGTAATTAATTGGCTGGAGGGCATATCTCTTCCGTCCTTAACAACAGAACAGTCTTGCTACTTGGACGGTGAAATTACTATAGTGGAGGTGGAGGAGGCCATAAAGAAGTTAAAGAGTGGAAAGGCGGTTGGCACAGATGGGATGCCTAGCGAGATTTATAAAAAACTTATCTCGGAGGTTTCACCAGTGTTGGCCACTCTCTTTAACCAAATTCTTCGAGAGGGCGAAACACCACCGGAGTCATGGAATAATGCCTCTATAACTCTCATTCTGAAACCTGGTAAACCTGCCTCTGATTGTAGCTCATACAGGCCCATTTCTATACTAAATGCCGATTATAAAATTTTTACATCTATTTTGGCTAATCAGCTAGGTCAGGGAGCTTCGGATATTATAGCTCCGAACCAAAAGGGCTTCATAAAAGGGAGACAGCTTTGCGAGCTCACATACGAATTGATTGGCTCAATGGACATTGCTATAAAGGAGGAAATTCCACTGGTTATTCTTACTCTGGACGCCACCAAGGCCTTCGATAGGGTGAATTGGCTGTACCTATCGGAGGCCTTGAAGAGGTTCGGCATTGGGGATAGATTTCGGAGGACGGTAGAGCTTCTATATCGTAATCCTTCTGCTTCACTGCTAATTAATGGAGGTTTGACAGAGCCCTTTAAGATCATGAGAGGAACTAGACAGGGTTGCCCCCTGTCCCCCCTTCTTTTCGACATATATATAGAGCCATTTGCTCAGACTCTTAGGGATAACACACTCATTAAACCTTTTGTTTATGGTGGCTGGGATAAGAAGGTTTTAGAAAAGGGGGTGGTGATTAACAGAGTGTCTGAGTTAAGCAGACTGGGTGAGAGCTTTCTGCTTAATTCAGAGACTCTGTCCCTCACCACCCCTTGTTGTAAATATTTTTGTCCACCCTAAGCGTGGAAGGGTATTCTCAGATGTGAGACCCTTGCTCATTGCACCATCAGGATTCAAGCAAACCGGGCCGAAGACGGCTGTAATGCCAGAAACCGGTCCCCGGGAGCTTGTTTCCTTCCCAGTGTAAGAATTGGCTTTTGTAGTTTGGTTTGCCCTGTTCCCATCATGCACTGGGACAGGAACAGACTAATTTGCATACAGCCAGGTTCTGAAACTGGGATGGTGCAGTGAGCTAAAAAACGGTGTTGGATCTAGCCCTGATCTCTTGACTGGGTGAGAGCTTTCTGCTTAATTCAGAGACTCTGTCCCTCACCACCCCTTGTTGTAAATATGGGATAAGAAGGTGGCACTTTATGCAGACGATATTATGATTTTTTCCACAGATTATGAAGAGGCATACCCAGAAATAATTGAACAGGCCCTTACATTTGGGAAAGTGTCTGGGTATGAAATTAACGCCCTCAAGACTGAGTCAATGTCTTGGAATTGTAATAGAACTAATAATAACGGGACATTCAAAAGCCAAATCCGGTATTTGGGGGTGAACATAGTTAAGGATATTAACGTAATTGCTTCTCTTAACTTTAATAAAGTAGCTGCAGAGTGCCGGAAACTCATGAGAGATTGGTCCCATCTCCCGCTCTCTGTTCTGGGTAAGCTTAATCTGGTTAAGATGAGCATTTTACCGAAAGTTTCTTTCTTATTTAACTCAATTCCACTTTATTTTGATCCAAAATTAATTTCTAAACTACAGAGCGCTATTACCAGTTTTATTTGGAACAACAAAAGTGCCAGAATCTCGTGGAAGAAAATTAGACGACGGAGGGAGAAGGGAGGACTGGCTGGACCAGACCTTCAAATATACGCATGGGCGTTCCAGTTAACGCACATGCGTATGTTGCTTAAAACCCCAATATCTACTGGGATGGGCCCTCTTTTTTCTATTTTATTGGAATGCGAAGGAATTAATCATGCCGGTTTTTTGTTTAAGTTTAGTGACCCCAAATTTTTCAAAAAGATAAAACTGAAAGTTCTAAAGGGTTGTGTATCTACTTGGTACAAAGTTACGCAAGCGATAAAGATTGGCTACTACTCAGCGAGGGCTCCGATATGGAACTTACCCGCCCCTCCCTTATGGACAATAGACGCCCTTAATAACCCCCTGATAGAAGCTAGTATCTATTGTTGGGATGATCTGTTTATGGACGGGGCTTTACTCCCTTGGGATTATCTAATTAACAAAGTCGGCCCTGAGTTGTCAAAATTTAAATACATTCAGATTTCCAGTTGGGCCCAGTCATATAACGGTCAGCCAATGCGACGTAACACGCAGCCTATAGGAGGCCTTAGCGACTTGGTAACCTCTTTATTAGACAGCCCAGTGGCAAAAAAAGAAATCTCGCGGTGGTATCACAAAATAATTGATGAAATAGATGTCAGCTTTCAGTTACCAACAAATTTGTGGGCAGAACTAATGCCAGGCCTAGATGTGGAAGAGCTCTGGATTGCTTCCTGTTCATTGCTTTGGGAGCTAGTTAAACCATCTTGGCTCCGTAGGAACCACCTTTTTACATTGCATAGGGCATACTATTCTCCTCACAGATTAACAAAATTCTCATTAACTGGTCCAGTTTCATGTCCTAGATGTGGATTAGCCGCTGCCACGGATACACATATGTTTTTTGATTGTCCAAGTCTATTAGAATACTGGGAAGCTATTAAAAATAAGCTGTCACATTCTGTGGGTGAACATATCACTATAGACCTCGCTCTAGTTATATTTGGTCTGAGAAATAAAACCCGCAACGCAGCAACAAGATTGATATTTTATTCCATCCTTGCGGCACGTAGAGAGATATGCAGACACTTGAAAGATGCTCAACCACCTACAGTGCATGAATGGCGAACATCACTCCTTCAAATTTCTAAACTTGACCTTGCCAGGGCAGGAAATCCGAATACTAGAGCATTCTGGGCAATGCTTCTGTAGAGATCTCACCTGGGTTTTTTTTTTTTTTTTCTCCCCAGGTCCAATGATTAATGTGAGCATTGCCTATCCTGGCTATCAAGACTAACAGTCTTGATTCCAATGGGGTCTCGATGATTCGGGCACTATCAACTGAGGTACCATCCTAAGCGAGTTCCAGATTGGTCATTGTATACAGTGCTGAAGGGAACTGGCTTAGCCTTCCGTTAGATAATTTCCCCTACCAGCTATAAGCTGAGTTGGCACAGTATACGATCAGTTGGCTCATTGCTCTGTGTTGGTTTACTTCTTGGTTTTGATAGATTGGAGCTATGCACACAAATGAGGATAAAAAGAGAGAAAAGAAAAAAAAAAGGAAGGGAAGAAAAAAAAGAAAAAAAAGGATTAAAAAAAAATTTGAAAAAAAAAAGAAATTGAAAAAGTAATCAAAAGGAATTATGAAATAAATAAGATTCCTTGAAACAAAATAAAGAGTGAATAGAATTTATTGAATATAGGATAAACCGGAAAAGACCAAATGGTCGAAGTATACATGCGCACACAACCACAAAGGACGGAAGCTTCCTACCCTTCCTAGAGAACATTACGATAAAAGTGTTTGCAGACAAAACACTTGGAAGTAGCTGCACAAAATCTAAACAAGATGAAATGATTAAATAGTCAGAAGTAATAAGAGTGCACCGACGGATTTAAGAATTAACTAAATAAATTGTCTACCCCCCATCGGGAGCACCACCCCCAAAAATGAATCTGGAAGATTACCCTACACTTCAGAAGAAGCTGAACAAATATACGGATTGATAAAGGAAACAAGAGCATTTAGCCCACAACTAAGCACAGTAATCCAATTGCTTAAACAACTTGAATATGCAAGTAAACGTGAAATTAACCAAAGGCTACACGCAACCACCTTAATACATTATCATAGGAACAAACGCATTCCAAGAGGCTTACGGATAGCACTAAAACCAATGTTGTGCAGGAATAATAAAGCATTCTTAGTGAAATGGTATCAAATTTTAAATAAATGCAGTTTGGATCTGATCTTGCTAATAGTGGAGGAACTATCAAAGGAATTAAAGATAGTTGAAGAAGAACTAGAAGGAATAAAAAGAGAACTCAACACACATGATGATCTAGCCACAACACTAGAGGATATAAATCAAAAACTGGATAAATATGCCAAAGAAATTCAAGACAGAAAAATAAAGAAATACAGACGCGATAGAATAGACTATAAACTAGAGGAAGTTTATAGCTGGGCAGAAGTGTACCATCAAATAAAATGGCAACAACCTCAAACAAATAAAAATTCATCACAAGAAAGTATAGTGGCAGATTCAGACACAGCACAAAATAGGAGACCCATAACAATAAGTACCCAAGGAGCCCAGAAGGACCAAACTAACAAAATAGCTTTTTTTATCAACAAGCCGGTGGCAAACAATCCCCCGATAGAAAAAACTGGTGGAGAAACATCAAAATCAGGAGGGGAAAAGAAAAACAAAAGAAACAGGCGGAGAGAGAGTTGAGATCCAAGACAAAGAAGAAGACAAACTTATCATAAACATATCGGATGTTCAACTAACAAAAGCCCAGACATCGGTACTTAACAAAGGTCTCACATTTGTACCAACATATAAATCTAACCCACAAGAAACAGAAATAGCGATATTTAAGTTTCTACGTGTCTTGTGACTAAAAAACTTCTTTAATAACGTTCAAACATTTGAAAAACCAGAAGGAAACATCAAAGAATTCAGGGTAAAAAGCACATTCTGTGCACCTATATCTCATAAAACTATTGACGTGTATGAAAGAGTCATCATGACAGAGATGAAAAAAATCAATTACCAAAGTGGCACCAAAAGCAACTTCTCTAAAAAAGAGTGGAGCACACCAAAAAGCCTGACGGATAAGACAGAAATCAAAATACAAAGAGCAGACAAAGGGGGGGCCCTAGTAGTTATGAATACCCAATACTACGAAGAAAGTGTCAGAATTAATTTACAAGATACAAATACTGATCGAAAACTGAACCAAGACCCAACAGATACATTTGCAGTTACATTGAAGAACATACTAGATCATGCTTTAGATATGAAGTGGATCACAGAAAAAACATATCAATTCCTGAACATCAAATACCCACGAAGACCACAATTCTATATGCTACCAAAAATTCACAAAAATGCTACCAGACCCCCATTCAGACCGATAGTATCAGCATGTGGATCACTCTCTGAACCAATAGGCCAATATCTGGACTATTTTTTACAACCAATAGTACAGAATTGGAGCACCCACATCAAAGATACCACAGCATTGTTAAACATTCTGAAAAACATAGACATCTCGACAAATGAAGAAACATGGCTATGCTCAATAGATGTCACAGCCCTTTACACCTCCATCCCACACAAAGAAGGGATGGAAGCTATGGAATGGTGCCTACTCGAAAACGAAATTGAAGGGACAGAAAAAATATTTCTACTAGAGATACTACACTATGCCCTATTTCATAGTTATTTACAATGAAAGGATGATTTCTTTGAACAATGCAGTGGAACTTCTATGGGATTTGCAGGAGCCCCATCCTATGCAAATACTTTCATGGCTAAATTTGAATCAGACCACATCATTAACAACCCCAACTGGCAAGAAGGAATGGTGGTATTCAAAAGATATATAGACAATATCTTTATAATGTGGAAAGGAGATAAAACAAAACTGGAAGAAAACATTACCATACTGAATCTACAACATGAACAAATAAAGTTCACATATCAAATTGACAATCAAGAACTAGCTTTTCTAGATGTAAAGATTTCCGTAGAAAGCAAACAAATACGTACCACTGTACATAATAAAAGTACGGACAGAAATAACTGCCTACACTACGAAAGCTTCCATCACCACTCTCTCAAAAAACATCTACCACTGTCACAATTTATCCACCAGAAAAGAATAACGTCCAATCCAAGAGATGTCCCAACCACTATTGACAATCAAATCCAAAAGTATTTGAAACGTGGATACCCAAGATCACTACTGGAAGAATCAAAAACTAAAGTAATGAACACGAACAGAGAATCTTTACTTAAAAAAAATACAAATCAGATTCAAACCTCACGATATGCGTACTGAAACACTCAGTGCAGACTCATCAAATAACCAAAATAATGAGAAAACACTGGTCATTGATTTCGCAAGAACCAGATCTTAAACCTTTATTTGCAGATCAAATCACTTTTACCTACAACAGATCTAAGAATATAAAATAACTACTTAAAAGACAGGATGAAACAACCAAGAAAGAAACACACAAAGGAATGCAAAAATGTGAAAACTGTACCCATTGTAATAATGTCATGACGGGTCAAACATTTACTCACCCTATGACCGGCAAAACAATTCCTTTACTACA
Organism: Lissotriton vulgaris; assembly: GCF_964263255.1. Taxonomy (NCBI): domain Eukaryota; kingdom Metazoa; phylum Chordata; class Amphibia; order Caudata; family Salamandridae; genus Lissotriton; species Lissotriton vulgaris. Next base: position 1,580,217,345 of record NC_141689.1, on the reverse strand, counting down.
TTCTAGCACATGTGACACCAAGAGTGTTATATATGGAATAAAATGTCCATGCGGAAAATTGTATGTAGGTCAAACCGAAAGGAAAATAAAAATAAGGATTACCGAGCACAAGAGTAACATTCGGCAAAAAAATCAGAAATCAACAGTAACCACACACTGGATGGAAACAGGACATACTATCACACAACTGCGATTCACCATACTAGAAGTGATTAAACCTCAAAAAGACATTGATCTAAACAAAAAGAGACTAAGATCAGAATACTACTCGATTCGGATAATTGGAAGCCTTTACCCACAAGGACTCAATGACAGGACTGAATTATCATGTTTCTTATAACGTAACACTAAGAATGTCTTTATACTACTGTACTCGGATTATATATGTAATAACACACATCAATCCACCTATACGAGTATAGTAACCACATCCCAATCCAAAATGACCGCCTATTAGCCTTAAACTTTAAATACTGCACGCTAATATTCTAGTACAATCAAGATATTACTGGTAATTTTTATTATTTAGCATACTGTAGAGACCTTTTTTAATTAGAACAACAGTATGCCCACTTGTATAGAATAGAACATTGAGAGTAAACATCACGAATTATAATTACACATAAGCCTATATATGTCTTATAATACAGTTAGAAGCAGAGTATTAATGATTAGATAGATCATACTCTCTACTATTACTCAAAACTAGAAATTACGATTCTTTTTGTGATCGCGATCACGTGATGTAAGCATAGCCAATGATAGGTGACTATCCACACACAAAGACATCCTAGAATCATAAAGTGAATACGATTGGTTGACACACGGAAAGACGAACTCCGAGTATCGAGGCAGACTTGCTTTCCACCATCGTAAGTAAGACGCGAGCGCTCAGCGTTTTGAGAATAATTAGCCTCTATTTTGAATAGTTAACACTTATATACGAGTGGTACTTAATCGAAACACAAGATGTGTAAATGCGCTATCAACCTACTTTTATTTTTTTTTAAACGTGCAGATTATCACCATGATTAGTACGAGTTTAAGAGTTTGGAGGGTAACAGCGTCAACTTTACTCACTAAAGGGCAACATACTTGTAATAGTGGCTGATATGTGACATTTTATACTGATAGATATTAGGAACTTGAACATGAAGTATCTGAAATGATATAGACACTGAATTGTACATATTTAAGCCAATTAATTGTGATTTAATGTATGAGTTATTATTTACATTTTGATGAGGCTAGCTCAAATGTCCTTTTTTCTGTACACAGACCCCTGAGGAAGGGTCACATACGACCCGAAATTCAAAGGGTAAATGTGGAACAATGAAGTTTTTTCGCAATATAAAGAATAACATGAAATTGAAAAAGTAATCAAAAGGAATTATGAAATAAATAAGATTCCTTGAAACAAAATAAAGAGTGAATTGAATTTATTGAATAGAGGATAAACCGGAAAAGACCAAATGGTCGAAGTATACATGTGCACACAACCACAAAGGACGGAATCTTCCTACCCTTCCTAGAGAACATTACAAGAAAAGTGTTTGCAGACAAAACACTTGGAAGTAGCTGCACAAAATCTAAACAAGATGAAATGATTAAATAGTCAGAAGTAATAAGAGTGCACCGACGGATTTAAGAATTAGCCCATAGGAAGGGCCAGGAGACCCTATGAAACGCTAGGACAACCAATTGTTGAAAATGAAGCAGCGATTGCCATGAAAGAGGTGGAGACAGCAATGCATCAAGCTCAAGAAGATGTAACAGACTTAGCCAATTTGGAAGAACAACTCAATGTTGAAAAGAAAGAAATATATCAGCAAGTGAGACAACAGATTGACCATGGATTTCTTCATGAAAAGTAAGAATGCACATGTACATCATTTCAACCTATCTGAATGTATGTGAGTGGACAAGCTGGAACAGGAAAAAGTTTCTTAATTAAAGTAATCAGCAGTTATCTACAGAAAACAACTGAGTCCCATTTGTCTTGTGTTGTAACTGCTCCAACTGGGTAGGCAGCACACAACATTAAAGGAATTACTTTGCATCGTTTACTAATGCTACCAGTGGAACATAAAAACAAATTGGAATACCACAAGCTATCTAGAGAAGCTTGTGAAGTTTCAAGAGTGCTGAAGAAAATGAAACTTCTGATTATTGATGAGGTAAGCATGGTCTCAAACTTAATGCTTGCTTTTGTGCATTTAAGAATGCAGCAAATTCTTAAAAAAGAGTATGAAGTGTTATTTGGAGGAAAACATGCCATAGTTTTCGGAGATCTTCTGCAACGTACTCCTTCAGAAGGACAACCAGTATTTTAAACACTTGCACATGAAGACACCAGAAAGTCTCTGGGTAGTTTTGGAAACGTGAACATTTGATCATATTTTGAATACAAAGAACTCATTACAAATATTCGACAGGCAAATGATGTTCATTACGGAACTATTCTTCAAGATATAAGAATTGGACCACTGACAGAACACGGGAAACAAGCTTTGAAGAGTCGATTACTTTCAAATTTGTTTCCAAATGAAGATATAGTTCCTGAGAAAATATGCATGAAAATTGCAGAAAACAAATCTGGAATCTGCTTAATGCCAACACTGTGTGAGTGTTGTATATTCAACGAACAACTTCTGAAACTGGAAAATGAAGAAATAATAAAAATGAAAGCCATCGTTAAAATTGAGCATGAAGGAATCACTATTATTTTGACAGAAAAAATTGAAGACAAAATTGGATTCTTTAGAAAAATCAATATCGTAAACTGCTGGTTCAGAAAAGAATCTATATGCATGTTGAAACTGTCGAGTCATTTTAAGGCGTAATTTGGACGTCTAAAAAAGTTTAGTTAATGGAGCAATGGGTAAAGTTGTGGATTTTGTTAATTATCAGAATAAAGATGGTATTGATTACTTACAAAATTAAATTTGATCAGATTGTTGTTCAGTTCATTTTTTGCATGTTAACGATTTATATGTCCGTAGAAAACAGTTTCCACTTTCTCTGGCATATGCAGTGACTATTCATAAATCGCAAGGATTAAGTGTTGAGAGTGCTCTGGTGAACATTGGAAATAGTGTGTTTAAAGAGGGTATGGCATATGTTGCTTTGTCGCGAGTCAGAACATTATCTGGTTTGTTTTTGATTGATTTTGATGACTCAAAGTTTACTGCAGATGCAAACTGTGTAAAAGAGTATATTAGGTTAAGAAGAAGATATGCTCCTAATTTAGGTCAATATCCTGTATTTGAAAAGTGTGTAGTAGCTCGAAACAGAAGGTATGAGTGTATCTGTAGTGAAGGTATGCAGAAAGAAAAAAAACAAGATAATGTTGTCACTCCAAGCAAAAAGAAAAAGGACACTGTTGAAGAGATTGTTGGTTATCAGTTTGAAAATAGTTCAGTTGTCAACTGCTAAGCTAATGTAGTGGTCAATGTTTTTTTTCTTTCTTGAAGGTTTTGCAATAGCAAATTATGGAGAATCGGGAAAAAAGATTTTGTTCCTTGTTGCATTCCATTTATGAAAAATTGAGAACTGATACAAGTGAAATACAAAGTGTTTGTGATGTTCGTAATCTTTTGAATGTATGTTCTGGTTCTACACAATTTACGCAAAATATCCAACAAGATACTCAGGAATTACTAAAGTATATGCTTACTGTATTGGAAAATGAAGGTGTAGACATAGAGATTATTTTTGGTCTTTGTTATAAATGGAAACTTCATTGTGAAAATTGTATGTATGATTTGTAGCACTAATGTTGACACTGAAAGTTTTCTATATTTTACATTACCGGACTGTAAATCAGTGTCTTTCAATAAATTAGGTAAAGCAGCAAATCAAAACATGAAGTGTAGCCAATGCAAATCAGAAATGTTATCAACATTATTTATACAAAGATATAGACAATATATCATTTTATTGATGCAACGTTGTACAGCTGATGGGAGAAAATTGGACACTTTAATAAAACATTTTGTAGCCAGTCAACTATCAATATCAGGAAGAACTTTTGCAGCAATAGCAATGATTTTCCATGGTGGTGCTTCCACAACATCTGGACATTACACTGCCAATCTAAAAAGTGACAAAGGCTGGACACTTTGTAATGATGCTCAGTTGGTTTTCAAACAACGTTTGCCTTTCGAATTACCAAATTCCTACCTAATATTTTTAAAGCCAAAGTTTTAGGAAGATAATTCAGCCTCTGAGGAATTTCTTATTATGATTTAATAGGATTACCATTGAATAATTTACATAAAAAAGAGTGCAAAAATACCATTTGGCCTCATTGAAAGGTATCTGTTTGATATTATGGACTTTTTCTTGCACATTGTCTTGGTGTATACTTTAAAGTGACAACATTTACAGTGTTTATAAATTAAAGTTATAACATTTTCTTAGCAGTAAGGATTTTATATATGTGTGATTTGTATTATACGGTATATTTTTGAGGATGGATTCTTGTTTTTTTTAATCAATCTTATTGATTGTTTTTTTTTGCCCGCTGTTATATGATGAGTACGATTGAAATCACTGTTTCTAGTGAAATTCAATATATTCTGAGAACAGCAAAAAAAGCAAAGAATATACTTTGTAAAATGTTTAAATTATGCTGTGTTGATAAAAATATATTATTGCATGTTATAACTATTTTTTCTTTTCTTTCACAGACCCTAATTCTAAAATAAGCAGTTTACCACAATTTACATTATAAAAAACAACTTATTAAAATGTGTAGCGTTTTTTAGATGTATTACTGCTGAGGTAAGTTTAAGTAAGTCTTAAAATGCACAATGGCGTGTGTTTGCACACAGTTGAAAAAAGGGAAGATTGTTGGAGTAGATTTCTGCTAGCGAATTCCATTGTGGACAGGAAACAAATATGACACAGCTTAAGAGCACCTGTTTGCAAGACACGTGGTATAGTATACAATAGAGAGATATGGTGGACTTGTGGGACGTGGTAATTTTGGAATTAAAAGAAATAAAACTCTTTAACTTAAAGCACATCACTGGGTATTTTTTCACATGTCACATTAGGCCTCATCTTTTCCCTTCAGTAATATATAAACATGTCCTTTAAGTTTCCTAAAACGTAAGTACTTATAAATGTATCTTGTTCTCTGTTAGCAGTACAGAAATGTACTCCTATAATAAGAATTGGCCTAGCCATTAACTCTCTTTCATATTGACAAGGAGAGGAAAAGGCACTCTGTCTACCTTTTGTTTTCAATGTAAATACAATCTCATTATACACACCACTTTGCGTTGAAAAGGCGTTCTATAGGTGTTGCTGTGCGTGTTTGCGCAGAACACTCCTTCAACAAGACACATCTCCAGTTTGATCAAAAATGATAAATCTGGACATGTGTGTGAATGCTGCACCATCCTCCAATTGTTGTAGCAAGTCACAACAAGGAGAATTGTTTTCACTTCTCATCATTTTTATTCTTTCAATATATTCTACAATGCACAGCATATATTGAAGGAGAAAAATGCCTTTACTGATTGTTTTTGTGCAGGAAGGTGTCCCTTCCTCCACAAAAACAATCTCCGCATGACACAGACATCTTTGCACCATGGTGCAAGGGTGCCTGTGTCACCACATGGCTGAAGTTTAAGCAGCTGTGCAGAGCAAAGCACAGACTTGCAACATATTTATGTACATATGCCACATCCCTCTGCTTCGGAAGTATCACAGCACGTTGTAACTAAACACTTTACAGTGTCATGCTGCAGCACTTCCTTATAGTTCTGCACTGATGCATTCACCACACACCACAAATGCTTTCTTTCAGTCAATTATCTACTAGACATACTTTCATGTAAACATTTACATACTAGCATACAAGTTTAGCTCTTTCTTTAACCAGCGTAGTTCTGAAAATAACTTTTTTTTCTTTTTGTTGGTTTATGTATATTTTTTTCTTTTTTGAAAGATGTTGTGGTTTTTTTTTTAAAAGAGGGAAAAAATGTCAACAGGACAAACAGAACTAAAAAGTAGGAGTAGAAACAAAAAAAGGAAAATAGCCATGGGGGTTGTCGATGGCACAACAAACAAGGTCCACCGACTGCCCCCCATATAAAATAAGACAATTGCATTGAAAACAATGCATCCTGACTCTTGCAAATTGTGGACGAATATCACGAGGAGATGATGAAGTTGATGGTGTTGCCGCAGATGTACTTGCTACAGCAGGTGGTTGAGGAGCTTTTTGCCTCAGTCTTCTCATTTCTTCCCTTGAGAAGTTGACAGTGTGTCGAGTTTGAAGATGTTTTTTCATACTTGCTGTTCCACATGAGTATTTTTTTGTAGGGTCTCCCCTGGAGAGGACCGCCATGCACATTTTGCAAGTATCTTCGGTTGCATTAACCTTTTTCTGCCCCGGTGGAAAAGTAAAAATTGAAGTATAACGGAGGAATTTCAATGGTTTTGTATAAGTGAAATGTCCAGCTAACTATAACACCCCTAAAACCTATGGTTTTTTCAGTGAAAAAATAAATAAATAAATATATATATATATATATATATATATATATATATATATATATATATATATATATATATATATATACACACATCACTTAGGACCTTATTACTAGCATGGCAGTCATGGGACCACTGTACTAGCATTGGAGGTCTGACCCCCGCCACTGTGGTGTTCTGACCGCCCCATGACAAGTGGCCCAATGCAATACCGCCTCCAGACCGCCAAGAGCTGAGCTCCCACAACGGCGTGAATAGCAGCGAGCAATGGAGGCAGTACTAGTATCGGTACGGCCATGCCCATTGTTACCTGCCTTTCTGCTGAGTTTTTCATGGTGTAGACACCACCATGAAATGGTCGACAGAAAGTCAGGTTTTGTGGTGCATGCAAGTCTCCAGGGCGAGTGTGCCCTGGAGACATGTTCTTGCTGCATGCTGTGTGTGCCCCTATGCCCTGTGCATGGGTGCATGAACTGTTTCTCCTGCAGACCGCGCTATAAGAAAACATTGTGCCTGACCGCCAGGAGGCTTCGCACAACTCTTTCCTAGAGTCGCATCATGCCGCCACTATGACTGTACCACTAGACCCGCAGTCCAGTTAAATGGCTGGTGGTGTTCCCGCTGAAGTCTTAATGCAGACCTTAGTGTGTGCATGCTTAGTTTCAGGAGTGGGGCGCAGGGTGGGTGGGGAGTGTTTAATTTTATTTTAATCATTTTTTGTGGCTGAAGGGGTTTATTTTGATTTGCTAGTGTATTATAATATTTTGCCCAGGGTAGGTAGCAATTTATTTTAGGTGTAATAATTGTTTGGGAGCTGAGAGTAAATATTTATAAAATATCAGTATATTATTTTGAATCTTTTTTTTTTTTTTTTTTAGGGGTGCTGGCATTTTTTAGGAACTGTTTTTTTCACTATATATGTAATTTTTTTATTTTGGGGATAATTTTTGGGGATGCAGGTATTTACTTTTTGGGGCTTTTGTAAGTTTTTTTATGTTAGGACCTGCATTTTATTAGGAATTCCTTTGTTTTTTAGATATATAATAATGTATGTATGCTCTCTCAGTTTTAGCAGCGGCATGCTAAGGGAGAAGAGAGTATTTTATTTTTTGGGTTATTTTTTAGGGTACAAGTATTTATTTTGTATTACTGTTATATTACATTTAGAATTTGAAATCACTTTATGGGTGTGCATTTTTGGTTATTAGATTTCAAGTGTATATGATCTTATAAGTGGGTGATTTTTAGGGGTTGCCTAAGTATTTCTATCAATACATACAAATGCATGCAAATATATGATACATTTAACACATTTTATTTTGAGTACTACTTTATTTAGATAAAGTAAAAATCATTTTCTTTTTTTGGAAATTTGTTTTATTTAAAAAATGCGACATATTCTTTATTCTAGGCAGTTAAACAAAAATGGGGTGACCCTGTGTTCCTCTGAACCTGGGTATGAATAAATAAACAAAAAGTGGTTCTGTCGGGTTTAAACCAATTGCTTTGCAATGCACCTAATGTCGCACTACTATGAAGATTATAACGTTCCAATAAGTTTCTCAACCACCTGAATAGAACAGTCAATAAAGGTTGTGATTCAAGAGTAGTAACTACTGTTTATGTCATATCAGAATTAAATCATTCATCAATATTTACACATGTAGTAGGTTACAGCTGTCAGAAAACAATACAATACATACATAAAATGTGAAGTATGTGACAGTTGCACTCTGTGCTCAATGAGTGTACAGTATATACAGAGTGATCGATGTGTGCTCTGTTAGGTAGTCACGTGGGTCTTCATCGGGATAGGGGGGGTGTACAAAGACAGCCCTATGTCAGCCAGACAGCGTCTTGGCTAGAGTGGCGGGCACCTGCCGGTAGAATCAGTGGGGGCCCTGGCGTTGTGATTTCTTAGTATGTAATACTGTAGGGGAAACGCAGGCATCAGTCCTGCACCGTCACTGCATCAAGTCAGTGCTAGGCAGGGTAATACTTTTCAAGATGAAGTTATTGCCCTGCTTCCTCTATGCGCTGCTGAAATTCACTGACCTAGTTCCAGGACGATATTTCAGGGAGGTAGAGGGCCTGCAGAAAGACTTGCTGTGGGACGGAAAGCCCCGAATAGCTCTGACTAAACTTGTCCTAAATTGATATGACGGAGGGATCAGTCTCCCTGGCCTCAAGAAATATTACTGGGCTGCCCACCTAGCCGCCATTAACCAGGGCACTTACCATTGCCCAGATGACCTGAGATATGCCATGGACAGATGGATACTACCAGGAGGGAATTCTAATAGGTCATTATACTCTAAACTCGGGTGGATCCCTCTGACAGGGCCAACTAAGCACTCAGTTCAGATATGGCATGCGGCGAACAGAAGCCTGGGGTGGAAGGGAGAACTGACTTTGGCGACTCCCTTATGGGACTCTGAGCAGCTGGATACCCTGTGGACCACCAGAGGATTTGACAAATGGGACCAAATTGGGATCTCAAATGTAGGGGACCTGTGGGTAAAAGGCGATATGATAACATTTGCTTCTCTACGGAGGGACTAAGACCTAGCTGACTCCGAAAATTTCAGATATTTGCAAGTTTGCCATGCACTACAAACGCACCTCCAAAAAGGCTCCTCCCCTCCGGTATCCTCGCCCTTTGGAGACAGGTTACTTGACAGCTACCTTTAAAAAAAAAAGCTATTTCCCTGACTTACAAAAAACTAATCAATAATACTGGTTACCCCCTCCAAAAACGAGAGAGAAATGAGAGAGAGATGGCCTGCAATTAGATGATGAGGAATGGCAAGAAGCAGTGCCCTCCCAGAGAGAAGTAGCAATCTCGGCCAAACTGCGGCTTGTCCAACTTAAAATACGCTACAGGGTTTACATCACGGGCCCTGTCTAGGGTGGATGGGGCAGGTGGAGAGAATGGAGTGCAGGCGGCAATGCGGTCGGGAGGGCACCTTCATGCACACGTTGTGGGAACGTGAGCACTTACAGCAGTACTGGCGCAAAATCCACAATGTCCTTAGCGAAGTACTCGCACTTACTATCTGCCCTGAAGCAAAAAGGTGTCTTCTGAATGTGTGGAGCCTATGGACCTGACCAGTAAATGCAAACTTTGGGTCACATTAGCTCTGATGATAGCAAAGCGTAACATCGTGCAAATGTGGAGGGTGTCGAATGCACCCAAGGTAGAAGCATGGAAGGCAAACTTGGACTGGTCTATGTTCTGGGAAAAAACAGTGTATGTAGCGTGGGGATGCCCTAAAAAGTGAAATGATTGGAACGCATATCTAGGTGAAATTTGTAGCCCCCCCTAATGTTTCTTTGCTTAATGATCTCCCCTCACGATGAACAACTAAGGCATTCCTGTGCTGTAACGATTAGTGCTAAGAATAATTGATATGTGATTGATCTATCTCCTCAAATGTAAATGGATGTGTTGTATTGTTATGACCAATAAAAATATTTATATAAATTAATAAATCAGGATATTCTCTATTTAGAAAGTCTTGACTTTTGAATGTATTACATTTTGGATTTGAGTGCAGGGAGGCATTAGTTGTAAATCTCAACTTAATTTTCCTCCCTATACTCTATTTTCCATTGCGAATCGAGTGATTTATTCACTTATAGATTTGTGTTTTGGAATTTGGATTACTATGGAGTGGAGGTGACAGGAGTTTAAATACAACTAGCACTCAAAGACAGAAGACTGCTATTGGTAGAAAAGCACAAGTTAATACTTGTGTAACGATATATCTGTAAGAGACATTAGTTAGTGATAGATTCTTTACCTTAGAATATCCCCAGGCGTCAGACTGGATCCGGAAATTTTTTGCGTAGCAATACCCCTGCGCGTCGGTAGGCGTCGTCCGCGGCTTTGCGGCCGTCGTCGTTGTCGTTAGCGTCGGAATGACGTCGTCGGAGTACTTAGACGCTGCCCATGCGCGCTGACGTCAGTTCTGATACACAGCTTTTCCGCGCCAGATACGCAGAGCCATGATAGAACCAACACTGGCGCCATGAAACTAGGGCCCTGAAAGGGGGTGACCTTAACCCTAGATATCGGTTCGCAGAACGGGGAGGATGGGTTGGGTCATTAAGGAATCTATCACTAACTAATGTCTCTTACAGATATATCATTACACAAATAGTAACTTGTGCATCTGAAAGAGACACGTTAGTGATAGATTCCTTACCTTAGAATAGATACCCCAGCAATACCAACCCCGGTGGTGGGTCTGCGAACCAATAATCACACCAGAAAGTCCTGGAGGACGGAACGGCCAAAGAAGCCATCCCTCCGGACTTGGCTGTCCAGGCAGTAGTGTCTTGCAAACGTGTGCAGCGAGGCCCACGTAGCTGCCTGGCAAATGTCCTCCAAGGGCACTCCTCGGCCCAGGACAGTTGTAGTCGCCATGGCCCGAGTAGAGTGAGCCCGCAATCCAGTAGGGCGCTCCTTTTTGGCCATGGAGTAACATGCCTGGATACACAAGATGATCCACCGCAAGATGGTCCGCTTGTGCACCGCCTTTCCCTTCTTAGGGCCCACGTAACCAACAAAGAGTTGGTCATCCACCCGGAACTGGCGTGTGCAATCCAGATAGAAAGAGAGCACACGTTTTGGGTCCAGACGGTGGAGCCTCTCTTCCTCTTTCGAGGGATGCGGAGGCGGAAAGAAGGTGGGCAAGGTAATGGACTGCCTGATGTGGAAGGCCGTGACCACCTTGGGCAAGAACGAAGGTCTCGTCCGCAATACAACCTTGTCCGGATGAACAGAGAGGAAAGGAGGTTCAGAGGATAAAGCCTGGAGCTCACTCACTCTCCTGGCAGAGGTGATGGCAACCAGGAAAGCAGTCTTCAGAGTAAGAAGGCGAAGAGGACAGTTATGAAGTGGCTCAAAGGGAGCGCACATTAGAAAAGTAAGAACCAGGTTCAAGTCCCACTGAGGCATCACAAAGGGAACAGGTGGAAACAAGTGTGTGATGCCTTTCAGAAATCGATTTACAATAGGGGACTTGAACAAAGATGGCTGGTCAGGCAGCCGCAGGAAGGCTGAAAGGGCAGAAAGGTAGCCCTTGATAGTGCCCAGAGCAGAGCCCTGCTGGGCAAGAGAAAGAAGGAAGAGGAGAACCTCAGAAAGAGGGGCAGAGAGGGGATCCACAGCCTTTGCTTTGCACCATGCCACAAATCTGTTCCACCTGCAGGCGTATACCGACTTTGTGGAGGGACGCCTGGCTGCCAGAATGATGTTACAGACTTCAGGAGGCAAGTCAAATGGCCTCAACTGTCACCGCTCAATCTCCAAGCATGGAGGTGGAGACTGGACAGGTTCGGGTGGAGGACCGTCTCCTGCGGCGACAAAAGGTCCTCCTGAAGAGGCAGACGAATCGGGGGTTCGACTGACATGCTGAGTAGCTCGGGATACCAGTATCTTCGTGCCCAGTCGGTAGCCACAAGAATAACCTGGGCCCGGTCGCGCCTGATCTTCTTCAGCACTCTGGGCAGAAGTGGTATAGGCGGAAAGGCGTACAATAGACCGCAACTCCACTCGTGACGAAAAGCGTCTCAGAGCGAGTGCCGCCTTGGAAATTCCAACGCGCAGAACTGATGACATTGTGCGTTCTCTTCTGTGGCGAATAGATCTAACCAAGGCTCTCCACATTGCTGAAAGAGGCCTTGCGCCACGTCCGAATTCAGACGCCATTCGTGATCCATCATGCACCGACGGCTGAGTTTGTCCGCCCTGGCATTCAGAGAACCTGCCAGGTGTTGAACCACCAGGGTCACGCCCTGATGTTCCAGCCACTGCCAGAGGCACAGAGCCTCCTGGCATACGGTCTACGACCCCACCCCGCCCTGTTTGTTGCAGTACCACATGGCAGTGGTGTTGTCTGTGAACACCTGCACTACACTCCCCTGGACAGAGGGGAGGAATGCCTTCAGTGCTAATCGGATCGCCAGCAGCTCCAAAAGGTTGATATGGAGCCGGGACTCCGCCGGAGACCAGAGGCCTCTGATCTCCGCTTCTCCGATGTGGCCTCCCCAGCCCTGGAGGGACGCGTCCGTCACAACCACGTGCTCCGGGTGGGGTAGGGAGAGGGATCTGCCACTGACCCAATCGCGGTCCGTGAGCCACCACTGCAGCTGTCTTGCAGTGCCCTCCGAGATCAAGACATGGTCGGACAAGTTGCCCTGATGCTGGGCCCACTGAAACTTCAGGTCCCACTGCAGAGCCCGCATCCGCCACCGGGCGTGATGCACCAGAAGGATGCAGGAGGCCATCAGCCCCAGAAGCCGCAGGGTCAACCTGACTGAGACCCGGGATAAAGGCTTAAAGATCGGAATCAGAGCCTGAATATCCTGAACCCGCTGTTCGGGTGGATAAACCCGAAACTGCGCCGAGTCTAGAACCGCTCCGATGAAGAGGAGCTTCTGAGAGGGACACAGGTGCGACTTCGGCACATTGATGGAGAACCCCAGCAAGTGCAGGAGGTCGGCCGTAGTCTGGAGGTGGCTGACGACTGTCTGGGGCGAGCCCGCCTTCAACAACCAGTCGTCGAGGTAGGGGAAGACTGACACCCCTAACCTGCGCAGATGAGCTGCGACCACCGCCATCACCTTCGTGAACACCCGTGGGGCGCTGGTAAGGCCGAAGGGGAGCACCGTAAACTGCTCGTGGCCTACCGTGAAGCGCAGGTAACGCCGGTGGGCCGGCAGGACGGGGATGTGAAAATAAGCATCCTGCAAGTCCAACGCTACCAGCCAGTCTCCAGGGTCTAGGGCAGCTAAGACCTGAGCCAAAGTCAGCATCTTGAACTTCTCCTTCCGGAGGAAGCCGTTGACGTTCCTTAGGTCCAAGATAGGCCGTAGGCCCCCTTTGCCCTTCTTGGGTACCAGAAAGTAGTGGGAGTAACAACCACACCCTACTTCTGGCCTAGGAACGCGCTTGATGGCCCCCTTGGCCAAGAGGGCCGTGCCTTCCTCTTGCAGAAGTTGCAAGTGATCCCCCGACACGCGGTGGAATTGCGGTGGCATGGCTGGAGGGGTCGCCTCGAAGGGGAGGGAGTAGCCCCTCCGGACGATCTGCAGCACCCACCTGTCTGACGTGACAGTGCGCCAGTGGGAGAGGTGATGGCGAACCCTGCCTCCCACTGGCGTCACATGGGCCTGAAAACTCGAACTAGGAAGGTTTTGAGGCAGGTGCTGCGGAGGGAGGTGTGGACTGGCCGCGACGCTGTCCCCGACCGCCGCCACGGCGGTTTCCATGACCGCCACCGCGCTGTTGAACATTCTGCGGTGCGTGGCTGGCAGCAAGTGTGGGGGCGCCCCTTCCTTGGCCACGAAAGGAGCGAAAGGCACCCGATTACTGGCGTGTGGCCGAGAGGCCCAAGGACTTAGCCGTAGCCCTGGAGTCTTTAAAACGCTCAAGCGCATGGTCTGCCTTGTCGCCAAAGAGGCGACGGCCATCAAATGGCATGTCCAGGAGTGTGGCCTGGACATCAGCCGAAAAGTTGGCGGACCTAAACCAGGCGTGGCGTCGAACCGCCACTGTCGTTGCCATTGCCCTGCCCAGTGAGTCCATGGTATCCAGCCCACACCGGATGGAATATTGTTTTGCATCTGGGCCCTCCACCAGGGTTTGGGCGAGTTTAGCCCAGACCTCCTCCGGACATTGTGGCAGCACGTCCGCGACCGCGTCCCACAGGGTGTGGGTGTAGCGGCCCAAGAGACAGGCGGTATTGACAGACCGCAGCCCTAAGCTTAGGGACAAGAACACTTTCCTCCCGAACTGTTCATATCTCTTGGATTCCCTATCGGGCGGAGCCGATGGGAATGCGGTCTGGGAAGTGGAGGCCTGGATAACCAGGCTCTCGGGGGTGGGATGGATGGACAAAAAGCAAGGGTCACCCGGGGCCGGGCGGTAGTGTCTGGCCACGTTCCTATCCACAGGCGGACCTGTGGCGAGCTTGGACCAAGTGCCCACAAGAACGTCACACAAGGCCTCATTGAACGGCAGCAGAGGCTCGCTGGAGCTTGACTTCGGTTTGAGGACCTCAGTGAGGAGGTTAGTCCTCACGGCCGCGACGGGGAGCTCAAGGTTTAAGGCCTTGGCCGCCCTCGTCAACACTACACTGTAAGTAGACCCCTCCTCCAAAACCACGGTTGGAGGGGAGACAAATCCAGTGTCTGGCGAAGTGTCAATACCACTGGCCTCCCCAAGCTCATATGTCCAGTCCTGTTGAGACTGGCACTCCAGTGCCAGAGGGTCCTCAGACCCCTCCCAATCTCCCTCGTCACCCGTGTCCTGTAAAACAGGATTAACAGACGGGGCCTCCTCATGGAAATAAAAATCTCCAAAGGTTGTCGGAAGCGGCGCCAGAGTCGAAGCGAAGGGAACATTGGGGAAGGCGTCCACAGTGGGCGCCGGGGGCGACACCCGTGGGGCCGGCGCCGGTGAGGTCGTGAGGTCAACCGGCGATGACCTGGATCCAGAAGCAGATCCGGTGAGGTCCTGCGGCGCCGGGACCGAAGTCGCCAGCGGCGTTGGGCCGAAGCACCCGACGGTGTCGGGCCGAAGCACCCGACCCGCTAGGGCCTCCAGCCGGGACCGTTGGGCGCGGAGGCGCCACGGAACCAGACTGAGGAGGGAGGGACCTCATGGCCATGAGGTACCGCTCAATCTCCTCCGGCGTCGCGCCGTGCCCAGGGACCCGAAGGTGTGGGGCAGGCGGCGACGCTTGCGCCTCCCTCAGAGCCACGTGGGCAGTGTCGCCCGAACCCCCGGTCACATCGTGCGACCATCGGGGTGAGTCGGAGGAACGATGAGGTCTCTCCGACCTCTCATGTCTCTTACCTGAGGACTTGGATCCCGACGACCGATGTCCACTCCCGGAGCTGCGATGACTCCGACCCCGCGACCGGTACCTCGACTGCCCGTGGGACCGTGACCTGGAACGGTGCGGGCCGACTGCCGGAGCTCGAGTCGCTTGCGGGACAGCTTCCGCCTAGCATTAGACGTCAGGGCCCGGCAGTCGGAGCAGGTGCGATCGTCGTGGTCGAGGCCTAAACACTTCAGGCACCGGCGATGGGGGTCCATAACCGACATCAGTCGGTCGCACTTCGAACAGGGTTTGAACCCGGGCATCCCTACCGGCACCGATAGAGTCGAAGACTCGAGGAAAGAAATGATCAAAAGGATCAAAAAGTTCAGTCAAAAAAATGACTAGGGGTAGAGCTTCTCCAGATCTGCACTAGCTGGCACGGAAAAAAGAAGAACTGACGTCAGTGCGCATGGGCGGCGTCTAAGTACTCCGACGATGTCATTTCGGCGCTAATGACGCACACGACGGACACGGAGCCGCGGACGACGCCTACCGACGCGCAGGGGTATTGCTACGCAAAAAAATTCCGGATCCAGTCTGACGCCTGGGGATATTCTAAGGTAAGGAATCTATCACTAACGTGTCTCTTTCAGATACTTATTTTTTAAGGTGGCCACTTGTATTTTATTGTATGACAAGGGAGGAAAGTAACTTTTTTTCTATTGTGTTAGTCTGTTCTAAGTAACACCAGTAAAGTAGTAATTGGGCTATGTTTTCCAGGTAGTCTGACCCCCAAACGTGCACATTGTTGAACCTTTAGGCTGAAGACTGTCTGGAAAAGACTGACCTTATCGCATTTCCTGGAACATTAGCTCCTTTTTTTAAGTTCAAAGGTAATGGCAGAAATTGGAGTGTGCTTTTCCTACAGAAGCAGAGACAGAGTTATTTCAACCCTGTACTGCATTGTTATCTTTTGCACCTCCCTATAAACAAGTTAGTTAGCAGTTCCATCAATCACCGACATTTTAAAACTCTTCTGTGACATGACCTGTTTATATGTCCAATCCATGTTCAATCAAAATAATTTAGTAAAAGTGTCCATTTCTGTTCATTCTGTAAACAATATTCAGATTGTATAATTGCTGTGTTCTAAGAATAAGTTACTTGTCTTTGTTAATACCTTATCTGGTAGAGACTCTATCTGAATATTTCCCAGGCGTCAGACTGGATCTGGAAATTTTTGAGCAGTATATCCGAGCACTGGTAGATGGTGTAATTCATGCTATCATCAGATTTCTTTTAGTGACATTTCCGTGCCAGAAGCACATAGAGATGACAGAATGCTGATGGACCAGTATGCAGACACTAAGGACCTACAAGGGTAAACTTATGCAGAGAAATCGTTTCGCAGAGTGGGGAGAATGGGAAGGTTGGTAAGGAATCTGCTGCAAAATAGACTCTCTATGAGATAAGGCTTTACCAAAGGTAAGTAACTTGTTCATCTGATAGGGACTTCTAACCAAAGGCTCCTTACCTTAGAATAAATACCCAAGCAATAATTACCTAGAGGTGGGTCTGCGAATAAAATTAGACCAAAAGGCCCTGAAGGGTGGAAAGCCGTGAAGTGCCTGTCACGGACCATTAACTAGCGCTTGGTGAACAAGTTACTTACTTTTGGTAACGCATTATCTGTTAGAGACTATCTAGCTGCATATTCCTTACCTTTGAATTTCCCAGGCTGGGTCTGGAAACTTTTGCTGAGCAATGCCCCTTGCGCCTGCCGTCGGGTGGCTCCATTCGGCTCCGCGTGACGTCGTCGCCATCATTAATGTAGATTATGACGTCACGGTAACTATATAATAATCACCCAGGAAGGCAGACGTCAGTAATTTTAGTTTTTTCAACGCCAGAAGCGCAGAGCAACAAAGTAACTGACATAGTTGTGTGCAAAACTAGGGCCCTGATCAGGGGAGTAACCCTAGATCTACAACATTGGTCCGCAAAGCGGGAGGCGTGGGTGGGTCTGTCAGTAATCCGCAGCTAGATAGTCTCTACCAGATAATGCGTTACCGAAGGTAAGTCATTTGTTCATCTGTTCTAGCTGCAGATTCCTTACCTTTGAATTAGATACCCAAACCATACCATCCTGGCAGTGGGTTGCGGAGCAATACCTCAAACTAGGAAGTCAAGCAGGACTGAACGGGCAAAATGCTCATCTCTGCGGACTTGATTGTCCAGGCAATAATTTTTGGCAAACGTGTGCATGGATGCCCATGTTGCTGCATGACAGATGTTTAGGACCCGGACACCCCGAGCCAAGGCCGTAATCTTAGCCTTTCCCCTGATGGAATGAGACCTTAATTCCTCAGGGGGCTACTTCTTTGCCAGGGAATAGCAGATCGTAATGAAGAGAACGACTCAGCGAGAGATGGTCCTTTTCTGCACTGCCCTTCCCTTCTTAGCACCCACGTACCCTGCAAAGAGTTGGTTGTCAACCCGGAGCTCTTTGTGCGATCAAGGTAGAACGACAACCATCTTTTTGGGTGCAGTCAGTGGAGATACTCATCTTCCTTAGATGGATGTGGGGGAGCATAGAAGGTGGGCAATGTGATGGATTGACCCAGATGGAATGAGGTCAAAATGTTTGGTAAAAAGGAAGCCCGGGCGCAAAGCACCACTTTGTTCAGAAAAGACGTCAGACAGGGGGGCAAACAAGATAACGATTGAAACTCACTCACCCTCCGGGCAGATGTAATCGCCAATAAGAAGGCTGTTTTGATGGTCAACAGCCAGAGGGGACAATTATGAAAAGGCTCAAAGGTAGCACCAATCAGGTAGGTGAGGACAAAATTAAGGTCCCACTGTGGCATAACAAAGGGCGTGGGTGTTAACAAGCAAGCCAGCCCTTTTAGAAATCTATGTACAATAGGAGACTTATAGAGAGAGGGTTGGTCTGGCAGTCGCAAAATAGCAGACAGAGCAGAAAGGTAACCCTTGAGAGTTCCAAAATCAGAGGCCTGCTGGGCAAGGGTCAGACTCTACAAAAGAGCAGTAGAAAGAGAAGCAGAAAGAGGGTCAATAGACCTTTCTGTACAGTATAATACAAATTTTTGCCAACAGCAGGCGTATGCCGTCTTAGAGGAGGGCCGCCTGGCTGTTAAAATAAAGCTGCATACTTCGGGAGGAAGGTCAAAAGCTATTAACTGCCGCCGCTCAATCTCCACCCATGGAGGCACACAGTTGCCAGGTTCAGGTGGAGGACCCTCCCCTGCTGCTGCAACAGAAGATCCTCCTGAAGGGGCAGCCTGATCGGAGGATCAATGCTCATTTTCAGAAGCTCTGGATACCAGACTTTCCTTGCCAGTCCGGAGCCACAAGAATGACTTTGGCCCGGTTGCTCCTGATCTTCTTCTGAACACTGGGCAGGAGTGGTATGGGTGGGAAGGAGTACAGCAGGCCTGAGCACTACCCAAGACGAAAATAAGTTGCGGCACGATAGCTGCCTTGGAAACTCCAGCGTGCTGTACTGCGGACACTGCATGTTCTCTTCGGAGGCAAACAAATCTAACCAAGGTTCTCCTCACAGCTGAAAGAGACCTTGCGCCACCTCCGACTGGCGACAGCTGAGTTAGTTCGCCCTGGCATTCAGGGAACCTGCTAGGCGTTGAACCACCAGGGTTATGCCCTGCTGTTCCAGCCATGTCCAGAGACACAGGGCCTCTGAACAAAGGGTCCCCGACCCCATCCCGCCCTGCTTGTTGCAGTACCACATGGTGGTGGTGTTGTCAGTGAATACCTGCACTAAAGTATCCTTGACAGAGGGAAGAAATGCCTTCAATGCCAACCGAATTGCTTCCCTGGAGACCAGAGTCCCCTGATCTCCGCCTCTCCCAGATGGCTGCCCCATCCCAGAAGTGACGCAGCTGTCACTACTGTGAGATCTGGTTGGGGGAAGGGAAATGGGTCTGCTGTTGACCCAATCTTGGTTAGTCAGCCACCACTGCAGATCTTTTGCAGTCCCTTCTGAAATCTGAACCACATTGGTGAGATTTCCCTGATGCTGTGCTCACTGCAACTTCAATTCCCACTGCAGAGCCCGTATAAACCACCTGGCATGCTTCACTAACAGGATGCAGGAGGCCATGAAGCCCAAAAGCTTGAGTCAGTCTAACAGAAATCCAGGATAGAGGCAGAAATGTCAGTATCATAGCCTGAATATCCTGTATTCTCTGCTCGGGAGGATAGACCCGATATTGCACTGTGTCCAGAACAGCTCAGATGAATGGGAGCATCTGAGAAAGAATTAGGTGTGACTTTAGCACATTTATAGAAAACCCCAGCAAATGCAGGAGATTCGCCGTAGTCTGAAGGTGGGCAACGACTGTGAAAGGGGCAAGGATACCTTCAACAGTCAGCCGTCGAGGTAGGGGAAGACTGATACCCCTAACCTGCACAGTTGAGCTGCAACCATCGCCATCATCTTGGTGAACACCCGAGGGGCGCTGGTGAGGCTGAAGGGGAGCACGGTAAACTACTAAGACTACCTTGAACCGCAGGTAACGTCTGTGACCAGGCAGAATGGGGATGTGAAAATTCGCATCCTGCAGGTCCTGCGCTACCGTCCAGTCTCCTCGGTCTAGGGCAGACAAGACCTGAGCCAGAGTAAGCCTCTTGAATTTCTCCTTCTTGAGAAAAGATTGAGGGTCTGAAGATCTAAAATAGGCTGCAGCCCTTTGTTCTTCTTTGGAATCGGAAAGTAGCGGTAATAGCAGCCATTGCCTACTTCTGAAACCAGGTCCCTTTCTAGCAATTTTAAATGATCCTCAATCAGGCATGCCTGATTTGGCAGAATGGGAGGAGGAAAAGAAAGGAAAGGAAGAAAATAGCCCTCCTGAATGATCTACAAGACCCACTTGTCTTTATGTACCTTCAGTGGGGGAGATGATGATGGATTCTCCTGTCAACTGGATTGGTGTGGTCTAGCAGAGTCAGGCTAGGAGTGCTTGGAGGCTGCAGCTACTGAGGACAGAGTGGCCGACAACTTCTGGCTTCCATTCCTAGGTCAGAATGAACCGCGTCCAAATCCCCCCACAGCTGGGGAAGCCTGAGCAGGAAAGGATAGAGCTGACACAGCTGAAAACCCCTTCCATTGCCATGAAAGGAGCGAAAGGTAGACGGACCACGAGGAGTAGTAGAGAGGCCCAAGGATCTGGCTGCAGCCCGAGAGTCCTTGAACCTCACTAGAGCCGAATCTGTCTTTTCCCCAAAAAGGCGTGTTCCATCAAAGGGCATGTTCATCAGATTTGCCTGGACGTCCCCGGAGAAGCCAGTTGTCCTAAGCCAGACATGGGGACTCAAGGCTACTGTCATGGAACTCGATCTGCTCAGAGAATCTGTTGTATCAAAGCCACACCTGATGGTGAATTTTGCTGCATCTCTCCCTTCCTTAACAGCTTGAGAGAGCACAGCCCGGACCTTCTCTGGGACTTGTGGTAGCACTTGCATAACCATCTTCCAAAGGGGTGGGATAAATGGCCCAATAAGCACGCAGTATTCACCAACTGCAATGCCAGGCTGGTAGAAGAAATATATTTTTTCCCAAATTCCCTATCCGGAGGGGTGGAAGGGAAAGTGCTCTGGGACGTAGAGGCCTGCGCCACCAAACTTTCTGGGGTGGTGTGTTGGCTGAGGAACTTTGGATCGCCCGGAGCTGGGCGATGGCGGCGGGCGATTGTCCCACTCACAGGAGCCCCTATGCTAGGCTTGGGACACATTAAAGGGCAAAAGGGGTTCTGAGGTGGAAGCCCCAGGCTGAAGCACTTCAGTAAGGAGATTAGTCCTGACCTCCACTGAGGGCAGGTCCAGTCCAAGGACCTCAGCTGCCCTCATGGCATAAGATGCCCCCTCCTCTGTAGCCACAGTTGGCGGAGAGAGTATGCCATTATCTGGAGAAATTTCCTGTCCACTGGCCTTCCCAATTTCCCATTCCAGTCCAACTGCTCTGCAGAGTCATCCTGGTGGTCTAGAGGGTGATCTAGAGGGTTTATAGAGCCCTCCCATTCCTCTCCCGAGCCTAACACATCCACAAAACAACTTAGAACCTCTGGGTTCAATCGATGTCAGAATCGGCGTCAAGCGACGTTGTTCCGGCTCTTTGTTGATGAGGATGGGGCTGGCACTGCTGATGTGTACCAGCGGAACCGCAGGCACAGACTTCGGGTCCGATGTCAGAAGAGGTCGCGGTGGCATGACCGACGTTGGCCCGGAGCTGATGGTGTTGAATCAGACAGGGCCCCTCCCCACCCTGCGGGGCCTGAAGGCTCACCAGATGGGTTGGCCCACTCAAATACACGGCACATGGCCTCGTAAAACTCTCCGGCTCACAAAACCGCGCCTAGAGCTTCAATGCTCCTTACCTCCTTTGTCGACATTCGAGGTGCAGACAAAGTCCGCTTGGATTTGGGCTCCGGGATCGGTCTTACAACCTATTCTTCCTCTATCAGGACCTCCGCGGATTCTTGCTTGGCGGTGTAAGCTGTTGTTGGGCCACAAAGAGCTTCAAAGCCTGCTCCCTCAAGGTCTTAGGAGCCATGGCTGAACAGTCCGAGCACGACTTCGAATCCTGGTCGTGTTCCAGACACCATAGGCAGACAAGGTGGGGATCGGTGACCAACATTGGGCAGGGACAGAACCTACAGGGCTTAAATCCTTTTTTCCTCGAAGATATCCCTCGCACAGGATGAAAAAATACAGAAGTCTCCAAAACATTGACAAAAAGCCCATCAAAAAGCGATGAAGGGGTAGCTCTTCCTGGATCAGCAATTTTATCGCACAGAAAGAAAACAACTGACATCAGCGCACCTGGGTGGTGCCTATATAGGTACGGCAACGTCATAACCAACGCGAACGATGCGGATGACGACACACGGAGCCGAGGGAGCCATCCAATAGCATGCGCAAGGGATATTGCTCTGCAAACGTTTCCAGATCCAGCCGGACGGCTGGGAAATTCAAAGGTAAGGAATCTGAAGCTAGAAGTCTCTATCAGATAAACGTATGCAGACACAAGCTAATGCAGTGATCGCAGCCTGAGATCTGGTGGAATGAGCATGCAAGACCTCCGAGGATTACTTTTTGGCCAGTGTGAAGCAGATTTTAATGCAGAGCACAACCCATCTAGAGATTGCCAGGTTCTACACAGCCTTTCCTTTCTTTGCCCTGGCGAACCCAATGAAGAGTTGATTGTCCAACTAGAACTCTTTGGTATGATCGATGTAGAATGGGAATGCTCTTTCGGGTCCAGATAGTGGAGTCTCCTTCTCGTTGGGAGTGAGGCGGAGCAAAGAGGGCAGGCAGACTGATGGTTTGGCCTACATGAAAAGGTGTGACCACTTTTGCCAGGAAAGAGGCACATGTTCACAAAACCAGTTTGTCTGGGAAAAAGTAATGTAATGAGGTTGTAGAGAGAGTGCCTGCAGTTCACTAACCCTCCTAGCCAATGTAATTTCCACTAGAAAAGCTATTTTAATGGTCAAAAGGCATAGTGGGCAATTGTGCAATGGCTCAAAGGGTGAGTATATCAGGAAGGTCAAGACAAGATTCAAGTCCTATTAGGACATGATGAAGGATTTTAGAGGGAAAATATGCTTTAGTCCTTTTAGAAAACAGGTCACAACAGGTAACTTAAATGGAGAGGGCTAATCTGGCACCCCCAAAAATGCTGTTATTACCAAAAGATACCCTTTAACTGTGTCCAAACTAAAGCATTACCAGGCTAACGAGAGAAGAAACAACAAAACCTAAGAAAATGGTGCAGAAAGAGAAGATTAATATTTTTTGAAGAACAACAAGACACAAATCTATGCCAACAGCAGGCATATACAGTCTTGGCTGAGGGACTCCTGGCTGACAGAATGACATAACAGACTTCTATAGGGAGGCCAAAAACTGTCTACTGCCACCGCTCAATCTCCATACATGAAGGCTGCGCCTGCACACGTTCAGCAGGACCTTGCCATGTTGCCGTGACAATAGTTCTACCTGAAGGGGCTACCTGATTGGAGAACCAATGCTCATGCCTTCAGGATACTGTATGTTCTGTGACTAATCTGGATCCACAAGATTGACTTGAGCCTGGTCGGCCCGATCTTTATAAGAACTCTGAGCAGGAGAAGTATAGGCAGAAAGGTGTACCAGAGACCTGAACTCCACTCTAGAAGCAGTATCTCAAAGCAAGAGCTGCCTTGGAAATTCCAGTGAGCAGAAGTGCTGACATGGCTTTTATTGGAAGTGGCAAATAGATCTAACCAAGGTTCTCCCCAATTGTTCAACAGACCATGCACCACTGACTGATCGAGAAGCAATTCTTGATCAGCTAGGCATCGACGGCTGAGTTAGCCCACTCTGGAGTTCAGAGACCCCGTTAGATGTTAAACCACCAGGAATATGTCCTGATGGTCCATCCATATCAAAAGAAGAAGGGCATCTTGACACATTTGGTGCAATACCAAATGGCGCTGGTGTTGTCCATGAACACATGAACCAGCCTTCTCTTGGTAGAAGTTGGTAGAAGGAAGAAAGGCTTTCAATTACAGGCGAAGCGCTCTAACTCCAACAGCTTAATGTGGAGCCAAGACTCTGTCAGAGACCTGAATCCTCTGACCTCTACCTCTCAGCATCTGTCACTACAGTCAGCTCTGGGTGGGGGAAGGGAGAGGGGTGTGCCGCTGACCCAATCTCAGTTTATCAGCCACCACTGTAGATCTTTTGCATTTCACTCCAACATATGACTTCAGGTTCCACTATAGAGCTCTGATAAAAGGGAGCATCTGAGAGGGAGTCAGGTGTGATTTCGGCACATTGATAGTGAACCCCAGCTAATGCAGGAGGTCTGCAGTAGTCTGGAGGTGGGATGCGACTGTCTGGGGTGAGCACGTCTTCAAGAGGCAGCTGCTGAGGTATATAAAATTGGTTAAGAAAATGTTTTATTCAAAATGAATACTTTTGAACTACTTATTCTGCTACCCGGCAAATGTAAAAGGTTTGTGAGGTTTTTAATTTCCTGGGGTAAATAAAAGCTTTCATTTAGTTAATTGTTAAATACCACCTAATTTCCTTTTGTTTTGTGAATGTTTTGTGGACATTATTTATTTTGGAATCTACAACAAAAATACCAGTATTAGGAGTGTAGGGTCCTAAGGAACAAGTTACTTACTTTGGTAACACTATTTCTGGGAGAGCTATCTAGCTGCAGATGCCTCACCTTTTAAATACTGCCCAGGCATCAGACTTAATCCAGAAACTTTAAGGTAGTACCTCTGCGCCACAGAAGGTGGTGCCATGTGACTCCGCACGGATGCCGTTCAGCTCCGGAAATGATGTGCGAGGCTCAGAAAGAGTCACTCCTGTGCACTGCCGTGAGTTGCTTTTGAGACTGTCTGTACCTCCAGATGGGCTTTGAAGCAAATTGGTAGACAGTGTGAAGCTTCCTACACTTGGAATTCTATGAAAGGTAGAGTGTAACAACCAAATGGGGATGATGAGATGGTTGGTGTCAGATCTGCAGCTAAACAGAGTCTTTACCAGAAAGAGCATTACCCAAGATAAGTAGCTTGTTGTTCTGACAGAGACTTCTAGTCGAAGATTCCTCACCTTTTGACTAGAAAACAGTACCTAATGGGAGGAGGCCTGTGGATAGACTCAAACCAAAGTCCTGTAAGACCGAGTGGGCCAAGTGCCCTTCTCGGCAGACTTGGCCTTCCAGACAATAGTGCTTTTTGACCATATGGAGGGACACCCACATAACTGTCTGGCATATGTTTAGGATAGTGAATCCACGTGCTGCTAAAGAAGGGGTAGCAACTTTGACCCTGATGAAATGGGCACACAGTCCTTCATGAAGCAGCTATTTCACAAGTGTGTAGCAGATCTTAATGTAGAGCATAATCCATTTTGAGATAGTATACTTCTGCAAAGCCTTTCTCTTCTTCGCAAGGGCAATCTCCACAAAAAGCTGAGGCTCCACCGTGTGGTGTGGCATTCGTGTGATCGATTTAAACACTAAGCAGTCTCTGATTGTCCAAGCAATGGAACCTGTTCTACTCCTTAGAGGAGTGGGGTGGAGAATAAAATGCCGACAGGGTGATGCTTCGGCATCTCAATTTTGGAGAGAAAAGATATCTAAGTGTGCAGAATCAGTTTGTTGCGGAAGAAGGTGGTGTATGAGCACACACAGCCTAAAGCTCACCCACATGAGTTTTAATGGTGAGGAGCAGTGAAGGACAACTGTAAAGTGGCACGAACGGAGTACACATCCAATAAGTAAGGACAAAGTTGAGCTCCCTTTGGGGTATCACTAAAAGAGAAGAAAAAAAAGTTGCAACGATTCCAAAAAGCTCCTACCAACAGGTGATTTAAATAAGGAGGGCTGATCAGGCAACCATAAGAAGGTCGGCAGGGCTGAACCATTACCTTTAACTGTGCTTAGAGCAAGGCTTTGCTGGGTGAGAGACCAAACAAACAAAATAAAATGCACAAATTTGTTCCAACAGGCAATTACAGTTTTCCTCGAGGAACAGCTGGCTGCCAAAATGACATAAACCACCCCTTTAGGAGGAAGGTTGAAGGTGTTTAGTTGTCACAGCCCAAACTCTACACATGAAGGTGGGGGTGATGTGGAGAACCCGACCGTCCGGCTGCAACAGCGGATTTTTCCATGCTGGCAACCTAATCGGAGGACAGACGCTTAAGCCACGGAGTGCCCAGTCCAGAGCCACTAGGTTTACTGGGGCCCAGTCCTTCCTGATCTTCTTGAGAACTGGAGGCAAGAGTGGCCTCAACGGACATGTACTCAAGGCGGACCGCATCTCTTAGTGAGAGACATATTAGAAACTCTAATGAGCAGAAGTAAGGAAATTGTGATCACGCATGAGAGATTGCACCACCTCCGGATGTAGCTGCCATTCCTGGTCTGCTAGATGTTGATGGCTGAGCTTGTCTGCCCTGGCATTCAAAGATCTAACCATATAGTTCACCACCAGGAAAATTCCTTGGTGGTCCAGCCATTTCCAGGGGCATACAGCATCCTGGCACAGGGTCCATGACCCCACGTCACCCTGTTTTTGCAGTACCACAAGGTGGTGGTGTTGTTCGTGAGCACATATACCCGCCTCCCCTTTATGGATGGCAGGAAGGCTTTCAGCACCAAACAAGTGGCCTTCAGCTTCAGAAGACTAATTTACAGCCGGGACTCTGCCAGAGACCAGAGGCCTTTGATATCCCCCTCTCCCAAATGGCTGTCCAAACCCAGAAGCGTTGCATCAGTCACCACTGTCAACTTCAGGTGGGGGAAGGAAGAGGGGACTGCAGCTGATGTAATCGTGGTAAAGTAGCAACCACTGCAGAAATTTTGCAGTCTCCAGGTTCTGACATTGTCGGAGAGGCCCCCTTGAAGTTAGGTCCCATGGTACTTCAGATCTCACTGCAGAGTCTACATATGCCACCTGGCAAGCTTGACCAGCAGGTTGCAGAAGGCTATCAGCCCCTACAGCCTTAGAGTCGACCTCACTAAAATTCAGGACTGAGGCTGAAAGATCAGGATCATAGCCTGACTAACCTAGGCTCTTCCCTTGGGGTGGGGGGAGGGGAGGCATGAAACCCAACTGCGTCCAGGATGGCCCTGATGAAAGGGAGTGTCCGAGAAGGAGTCAGGTGTGGCACAATGATAGTGAACCCCAAGTATGACAGGAGGTTTTCCATAGTCTGGAGATGGTTGAACACCGCCTGGGCAAGCCCGCCTTCAACAGCCAGTTGCAGAGGTAGGAGACGACTGGTAACCCTGACTTCTGAATATGTGCTGCTACCACAGTCATCACTTTCGTGAACACCCAAAGGGCGTTGGTGAGACCAAAGGGGAGCAGAGGGGACTGAAAATGCTCCTCCCTCACCACCAATCACAGGTAGTGCTGATGGGCTGGCAGGAGGGGAACATGGAAATCATGTCCTCTAGATCCTACACCACCATCCAGTCTCCAGGATTGAGTGCTGTCAAGATATCGGGCCAGTGTGCGCATTTTGAATATCTCTTTATGGAGGAAGAAATTGAGAAGGTGCCAGTCTAGAATAGACCGAAGACCTCCATCCTTCTTTGAAAGTAGGGGGAATAGTAACCTAGTCCTACTTCTGGTGCAGGCACCTTTCTAGATAGCCTCCTTGACCAGCAGGGCTTGCATATGGTCCTCTGTCAGTCATTGAGTGGATGTGGTAGGTGCAGTGGTTCGGTGGGGGACAAAAGGAAGGGCAGGGCATAGGCATTGCGGACAATCTGTAGAACCCACCTGTCCAATGTGGTTTCTGGTCAGCCCAGAAAGAATCAGTGGAGTCTGCCTCCCACCTAGTGGTTATAACCTTGAAAGGGTACACTAGAGGGGCTTGGCAGGAATGCTGCTGCAGAACCCACAAAAGAAACATAGAAGTGTTGCTGACGAAGCCAAGTGGCAAGGCCCAGAGAGTGAGTGCTCGCCCTATTCTCTTTAAAATGTTCAAGAGCAAAGTCAGACTTGTGTCCAAACAAGTGAGTCCCATCGAATGGCATGGCTATCTCGGAGGACTGGCTATTGCCCGAGAACTCAACTAGAACATAGCTATGGGCTCTGCATATGGCAACATTGTGCATGTAGCTCATCCAGAGGATTCGGTGGAGCCCAAGCCACAATGAATTATGAACTTGGCCAAATTATTGTCTGTGACAAAACAAGGCAAAGGTCTTGAGGAACACCAGGGAGGACTTGTGCTACCAAGACCCAAAGGGCATGAATTATTATTATTATTATTACTGACATTTATTGAGCACGCGGCTGCCCCCAATGGGGGTGTCCCGGCGCTGAGGACCGCGAACGAAAGAAACCAAGGTTTAGCAGCTGGAGAATAGAAATGTCTTCAGTTTGCTCCTGAATTGTGATTCTGCGTCAGTCAGGCGGAGATTAACTGGTAGGGCATTCTAGAGTCTGGAGGCCACCACCGCAAAAGCTCTGCCACCCTTTCTGGCTAAATGGAATCTGGGGGGGAGCAGGAGACGGAGGTGGTTACATCTAAGGGCACGTGACGAATGGACTATCTTCAACCTTCGTCTGATATATCCAGGACCCTTTCCATTCAGTGCCCTAAAGAGAAGTACCAGGGCTTTAAACTGGATACGTGCTGCAATAGGCAACCAGCGAAGGTTCTTCAGATGAGGTGAGATCGAATGACGGTATGGGACCTTACAGATCAACCTGGCCGCAGCATTCTGCACGATCTGCAGCCGGTGTAGGAGTTAGGCTGGCACTTTCACGTAAAGGCTGTTTGAATAGTCCAGGTGGGAAGTGATTAGAGTATGAATTACTGTCTTCATTGCCTCCAAAGGGAGGTAGGGGGAGATCTTTTTTATCATATGTAGTTTGCCAAAGCAGACCGAGGTAACTTTGTGAATTTGAGTTTTGTAGGATAATTCGTTGTCGATTTGGACGCCAAGATTGCATGCAACTTTAACCGGGGAAGGAGGAGGGTTCAGCTCTGATGGCCACCACTTGGCAGGCAGTAGGGGGGTCAATTGGTTAAAAAATTGCACCTCAGTTCTGTCGGTGTTAAGTTTTAGCGTATTCTTAGTCATCCATGCGACAATGTTGGAGAGACATGATTTAAAATACTCCAGTCCATGGTCCGAGTGGTCTCTGAAGGAGAAAATAAGCTGAGTATCGTCAGCGTAAGAGACCACTCTGACCCCAAATACCTCTATTACCTTAGCCAGGGGTGCCAGATAAATATTAAAAAAGAGAGTACTGAGAGCTGACCCTTGCAGGACGCCACAATTGAGGAGCTTTTTATCTTTGGACCAGAAGGGTCGACACCACGCTGTTGAGTTCGATCCGTTAGGAAAGAGGGGTGTCACAGATCCCAATATCATGGAGCCTATCCAGCAGTATGGAGTGGGAGACTGTGTCGAAAGCTGCAGACAGGTCGAGGAGCACTAACATGGCTACCTCTCCCCTGTCCACACTTTCTCTGACGATCTCTGTGACCTCCAATAATGCCGTCTCCGTGCTATAACCGGACCTGAATCCGGATTGTGAGTCGTGAAGGAGATCATTTGACTCTAAATAGTCGGCGAGTTGTTCTTGGACGAGTTTTTTTTAAATCTTTGCTGGTTTGGGGAGAAGCGATATTGGGCGATAATTGCTGTACACTGCCGGATCCGCCTCTGACTTTTTCAGAAGAGGAATCAATATGGCCTGTTTCCATGCCTCCGGGAAGTGACCCAACTGAAGGGAGGCATTCCATAATGTTGCCAGGGGTTGCACTACAGTTGGCGCCACGGCTGTGAACACCTGGGCGGGCATGGGGTCTAACAGGGAGCCTGACTTACATTGCTGCATTTTTTGCACATCCATATCCAGTGAAATAGGTTTGAACGTGCGCAACCTTTTGTCACTAGTGGGTGTGAGGTTCAAGGGAGAAATCCCTTCACTAGACCTACCAGCAGTGTAAAAGGAGGAAAAGATGTCAATGACTTTCTCATGAAAAAAGTCAGAGAGACCGTCACAGAGCTCTTGACAGTGCTCAATCGTGTGAGAGAGGGCCGCTGGTTTGGTAAAGTCTTTCACGATTTGATAAAGCATTTTTACTGAGTTATCAGCGGTATAAATTTTGCTCGAAAAATATTCTTTCATAGTAGTTTGTTTAATTTTGTTGAACTTTTTTAGCGCATCTTTGTACGATGTTTTAGCGGCAGGGTCATAGGTGCGACGCCATTGGCGTTCGAGCCTTTTACATTTACTTTTTTCTTCCCGCAGTGTCTAGGAAAACCAAGGCGCAGAAAGTTTAGTCCTGGCCGAGGAAAGAGTAATTAGGGGGGCAATGGTCTCTATGGATGTAGTAAAGTCCCGGTTGAGTTTCTCGACATCGGTATTCAAGTCGTTAGAGGGTTGCCAGTTTGGCGTAGCCAGTGCAGGTTCGAGCATATCGCACGTGACTTTATACCACTTTCTTCCTACGTTCTTTGTCCTGCAATGGGGGGTAGGGAGGGGGAGTGTCTTAAGGTTAAAAGGGATTAGAAAGTGATCTGACCATGTCAGAGGAAGTGGTGCTAGGGTAGTAAGACCATGAAGGTTAGAGAATATAAGGTCCAGGGTGTGACCCGCTATATGGGTGGGGCCATGTACTTTCTGGTCAAGGTTTATACCCGCCATAGTTTCCACTAGGGACCTAGCTTTTGCGCAGGTCTTGTCGCCGATATGCAAGTTAAAATCACCAAAAATTGTGAAGTGAGGGTGCTTTCGGGAAAGATCCGCCAAGGTCACTAATAAGTCTGTAGTGTATATGGGCTGAGTGTTGGGCGGATTGTAAATCAGCACCCCTGCACAAATAAGGTGCGAAGCCTCGGAAATGCTGAAATACATTGATTAAATCGGCCCAGTTTTAACTATTTTTCTGGATGTTATCTTCCAGTGCGCCCTAAGAATTATGGCGATCCCCCCTCCCATTTTCGTGCCAGGTCTATTAATCCCGACGAGTTGGTAGTTAGAGGGGACTGCTAGGGTGATGTCTGGGTTGGCCGTGTCTTTTATCCATGTCTCCGTTAGGAACATCACATCCCAGGAGTTGGAGGCAAGGGAGAGCCAGATGTCACTTGCATGCTTTGGCACGGACCGGCAATTGAGAAGACACGCTTTGAGTTCGTGTGGGAGTGTAGGGCATGGTCCTTCTGTAGTATCCCGTCGCGGGCGTAGCAGAGGTGGGGCGAGAGAAAAGGAGCAGTCCTTACATGTAAACTGCTTACTCAGCAGTACGGGGTTGCACTTGGTGTGATTGCCTTCGGTATCGGGTCTCAGTTCAAGAAGTTTCATTCTAGACCAGTTGCAACGCTTTATAGAATGGATTTTGGCAGCATGGCTGGCGCTGGACGCGGCACAGGTGCGGATGGGCGCAGATGTGCTTTCCTTCGGCACGCCAACGGCGCGTCCGCTGCGCGTCCGGAAGTGCATCTCCTTAAGTGCACACACGCCCTGGCCCCTGGCTCCACCCTCCCAGCGTGTACGTGAATGTAGAAGCCTAGTGAGCAGGTAGCACGAATGAACCGCAGGGCCAAACTGGCGTATGAGAAAAGGAGTTTCCCAAATGTTTCCACTCATTTTGTTTCCCTATCAGGGAAAGAGGTAGAGAAATTGTTGGGGTTGGTCCGGCTGGTGGAGGCTTGCATCGCAAGACTCTCCAGACGGGAGACTGAAAAGCTGGTTCGCCTTGAGCATGGTGATGGCGACAAACAATTTGCCAGTTAAATGGGGATGGGGGCACATGGTTTAGCCCCTAGTACAGCAACAGTTAAGGTCTCATTAAAGGGTGGCGAGATTTAGAAGCAGTCTGGCCAGGTTGCAGGACTGAATTTTGGTTTTCTCCTCCATAGTGGAAAGCTGAAGGTCAAGGCCAGCCCTCGGCATCACTACAGAGTAGCATGTAGATTTTTCCATGGCTGGGCCAGGAGGGGATAAAATACACATCTTTGGGGCTATATCAAGCTTACTAGCATCTTGAAGGTCCTCGTACAAGTTGCCGTCACCATATGGCGGAGCAAACTCATCACCCTGATTAGGATTGTTGTCCGAATCAGTGCTAAAAAGAGAATTAATGGAATGTAGCCTGTCTGGTGGTAATTCGAGAATCAAATAAAGGAGGAACCCAAATGAACTTTTAAGAACCTGGTCAAGTGCTACAGCTATGAGATAGAGAGGTTCTATGTAGTGATAAATTCATCAATTATTTAGTCAACAAAAATCACATCATCTTATTGGATAGGTAGTATTATTCAGCCAAAGATATCTGTGCTAAATTATATCGCACACGTCCTTAAACATCCAGCTAACAACCCTCACACATCTGTATATATGGGAAGTTCTGAAATATTTACAAAGCAATTTATTTAATAATTCAAACCATATTAATATTCATACAGAATACAAATGTATGCCATTCTTGTGCAATCTTTAAATGTCAGGATTGCCACTTTTTGGATTTACTATATGATACACCTTATTGGTAGCACAACATTCAGTCCCAAATTAATGTCCAATAAATGATGAAAATAAGTTTCCTCCAGGTTTAAGTTCCTCTATATTTTTCTTATGATTATTGCTTATGCTCTTATGGGTAAAGTGTTGAAGCATTTCAGCCTATGTGTGAAGCCCTCTTCAGGACAAGCAACTAGGGGCAAGATGTAGGTAAAAGTCATTTACCGATTCTTAATTAGCAAATTTTACCGAATCGGTATTCAAGAATCGGTAAATGAGATGTAGGAAAAAAATCGGTATAAAATACCGACTTGGAAAAATTTGGTATCGGACTTTCGGTAGTTACCGAATCGGTAATGGCCATACAACCCTATGGGCCAAAAGGCCCATAGGAATGCATTGGAAATACCGAATCTGTAAATACCGATTCGGTAAATACCGATTCAGTAAATACCGAATCGGTAAATACCGAATCGGCAAGCAAGTAAAAGTGAAACTAATGAAAACAGCCAATCAGGTGGCACCACCCTCCCCCACGGGACAAGGGAGTGGCTACCCAGGCAGCTGCAACTCATTAGAAGGTTCTGGAGAGGCAGTCAGAGCTGAGCAGAGAGACAGAGCAGCAGGGAGAGTTTTGTTTGTATTGAAAGACTGTAATAATGGCAAGCAGCACTGAGAGCCAGAAGGCTGAAAGAAAACGAAAAATAAAGTTCAGCAGCATGGAGCTGCAGGTACTGGTGGAGGAAGTGGTGAGGGTCCACAAACAGCTCTTTGGCAGGCAGTCCCTCACTGTACCAGAGTCAGCCAAAAGAAAACTGTGGACTGACATAGGAGAGAAGGTGAATGCTGTGGGTGTGATCCCCAGGAGCATAGAGGACCTGAAGAAAAGGTTTTACGACATCAGGAGCCTCACCAAAAATAAAAATGGCAGAGATCCACAAGCAGGCTGGTGTCACTGGTGGAGGCAGGAACCCAGCGCCCCCCCTGACTGACCTGGAGGAACTGGTGGCCTCAACCATCGAGCCTGACAGTGTTGTGGGAGTAGGAGATGTGGACAGCTCAGCCAGAGCTACTACAAAAGGTAAGAGGCTTGCGCAGCATGACACCCCCAAGCAAACAGCTTCCCTTTAGCCTTTGTGTACAGGCCAACCCCAGTCCAGTACTGCTAGCACTATACATAAGCAATGCATTATGGGAAATGTAGTCAGCAAATGTAGGACCATATGTAAGTGCACAGAAATCAGCAAGGCACTGACAGCAAATGAGAGTAATGAAAGTGAAATGTGCAATGCATTTATTGAAGTGACTATAACACATTAGCACTCAGTTTACATACGCTTCTTTATACCTAGGGGCAACATCAGGCAGTGGACCATCTGCATCACAAGGGACTGCACCAGCGAGGGAGGAGAGTGTGGAGGCAGGGCCAAGCACCGTAGATGCCTCGCAGGAGGAGGAAGACACCACTGCCATCTTCCATGAGGATGACACTGTTCATCCCCTCGTGTTTCCCCACTCCCCACACCTTTCTCAATCCCCCCCATTGGTGTTCTCACCTGAGAACTCCCCATCACGGTCCCTGCCAGCACCTGCTACCTCACCAGCCAGGAGGAGAATTGTGGACCCACTGAGAGTCATGGCGGGAGCTGAGGGTGAGGCTCCAGCACCCACACAAGTCACTCCTGCTGCACAGCAGTCCACCCATCAGCCCAGCACCACTCGCCGCCGCCAACGCACTCCCAGCAGTGCAGGTCCACCTAGAGAGGGCACTGTGTTCCGTGGCCTTGAGGGGAGCATGGTGCGCATCCAGCGCATGCAGGGTAAATCTATTCAGGTCTGCCACCGCCAATTCCGGACTCTAAATCAGCAAATGGGAGACATGGGCAAGGGCATAAGTGAGTTAGTGGAAAGCAACAGGGAGGTTGCAAAGACCAACAGTGACATTGCATCTGAAATGCTACACATGACCACCGCCATCAACCAGCTGTGTGCAAAAATGGAAACCCTGGAGCACACAAGGCACAGGGATGCGCATGCGCACAACAGGGCTATGAACCGGCTGGCCACGGCAACTTCCCAGCTATGCCGCAGAGGCGTGAACATGCAGGAGAGCCTCACGCAAAACACCGCGGAGGTAACCAGGGGCATGGCCAGGATCACCAGTGCCCTGGAGGCCATGATCATCTCTCATACTGCTGTCAATCCTCCCCTGGACGTGGCTGAGGCAGACGACAGCAGTAGCCGCAGCAGCCTGGCTAGCGCTGTTGTAGAGCCACGCAGGAGCACCAGGCGCTCAGCAGAGCCTACAGGCCATGCTGAAGGGAGTGAGCAACATCCCAGTGGCTCTGGGAAGCGCGGCCGAAAATGACATTGACAGTGAGGGTGAGGCAACCCGGGACATTACCAGTCCCCACGTTTAAATAATTATTTTTTTTGTTTCACATCAGTGCTTGAACGTTGTGGCAACATTAAATTTCGTTTTTCACATTTACAACCTGTCTGTCTATCTTTACTCACTCAGAAATAGTTGTCTGTAATCTCCTCACGTCTGTATCTGCCATTACTTGGTGTTGACACTCCAGCAGTTTGGGTTTCTGGCACACCAATGTCGTCGTCATGATCCTCGTAGTCTGACAACTCCACCTCAGTGCCCTTCTTCACCGCAAGGTTGTGCAACATGGCACAGGCAGCAATGATCTTACAGCAGGTGATGGGGGTATACTGCCTTGCACCTCCACTCTTGTGCAAGCATCTGAATCTGCTTTTCCATATGCCAAAGGTCCGTTCTACTACATTTCCTTGTGCTTTTCTGGGCCCGGTTATACCTCCTCTGGCTGGGTGTTGAGGGGTTGAGGTAGGGGGTCAGTATGAATGAGCGGAGGGCATATGCACTGTCTCCTAGAAGGATAAGGGGTAACATTACTCACATGCATACATGTACTTCACACTGCTATTGTTATTATGGGGGTCTGACACTGTGTCTCACCTAGGAGGTATCCTTCACCAAATTCCCCTGCAGTCAGCCGTGCATAGATGCCACTGTTTTGAAATATGTAGGAGTCGTGGGTACTCCCAGGGAATTTTGCCACAAGGTCAGTGATGGCACACTTTGCATTGCAAATCACCTGCACATTGATGGTGTGCGTTGACTTCAGATTCCGGTATATGTATTCTGTGTCAGCAGGGGGGCAAATGGGAATGTGCGTGCCATCAATGCAGCCGATGATCTGGGGGAATCGCGCCATCTGGTAGAAGTCTGCTTTTGTTTGTACCAGTTCCTCATGGGTTGCAGGAAAAGAAATGTATTGGTCCATCCTCTGTAACATGGCGTCAAGGAATTTGTGGAAAAACCTTGACAGGCTGCTCTGGGTCACCCCACCTACCGCAGCAACCACACTCTGATAGCTGCCAGACGCAAGCAGGTGTAGGCTGCATATCACCTGCACATGCGGTGGGATAGCGTGTGCCCTTGGGGTGGTGTGCTCCAACAGTGGTTGGAGGTCCCTGATGAGGTCCAAAATGGTGTCTGAGTCCAACCTGTACCACTGCAGGATCTCTGCCTCTGTGAGCATGAACAGGGTGATCCTCTGTCTGTAGACCTGCTCCTCTCTCTGCCATTCGCTCTCTCCTTCCTGCTGTAGCCGTAGCCGTCTTGCAATGACATAAAATGCCGCCATTGTGCAAGTTGAATTGCATTTTGGGTCCTTTTTTATGGGTTGCAGTTGGTTACCACCTGATTCCAATCCATGGTAAGTACCGACTCAATACCGATTTTGAGGCTAATTCGGTATTTCTGTGCTTACCTACATCTCAATCATCGTTTTTACCACTTCTTATTTTCCGATTCTGCATTTTACCGATTTGGTAACTCTTCCGATTCGGTAAATATACCGATTCGGTATATTTACCGATTCAGTATATTACCGATTCGGTAAATTTATCGATTCTGTATTTTTTCCGATTCGGTATTTTACCGATTCGGTAACTTTACAGATTCGGTAAATTTAACGATTCGGACGGATTTCGGACTCCTACATCCCGATGGCTCAATACCGGTCGGTAACGGCCGAGAATCAGTATTTTCGGCCGTTACCGACCGGTATTGGGCCACCTACATCTGGCCCTTGGTTATGTGTCAGTGAAAACAAGGTATGTCTCCTAACTAACAAATGGAAGGGCAGGCAGCTGTGAATCAATCAAGAGATCAATATTGCAAAGGGGGCCTCACAAAGTTTGGGAGCCCGATTCACAAAGGTAAACTTAGACCAAAAGTATAAGTTTAGACATAAAGTCTAACTTTAATGATAGTAATGTTAGACTTCTGGTCTGAGTTCAGACCAAAGGTTTAACTTAGACCTAAAGGCTAACTTTACTACTAGTACAGATAGACTTTAGGTCTCAACTTAGACTTCTCATCTAAACTTAGACTTTTGGTTTAAGTTTACCTTTGTGAATCTGACCCGTGTGTTTACATATTTCCTGCCCGTAGTGCAGCGCACCTTGTGGACTGTAAATTAATGGATGTTAGGCTGCCAGGGGAACCGGCACTCCCCTAATAAACGGAGACTTCATAGAGCTGTGTGCATGCCTAACACAGTGTTAATCATATGTTGGCCTGCTGGACTTGTCAGCACCAAAGGACGCCCACAACTCACCACAGTACTGAGCGAGCAACTGAATCGCATAGCTTGTTGTATAGCGAGTGCATATCTTTGGTCGGAATCAGTTGTGACATTGGTCAAAGTCAGACCGGCATCAGGAAGGACAATCAAGGCCCTTTTTCAAGCTGCGGAGTCGGCATCGACATGCCCAAGGGTAGATCTGGCATGGGTGAAAATGCCAGAAAAGAGGAATCTGCACAAAGGGTCCAGCTGATGCTGAGGGTGACCCCACAGACGATAACCCCGTGCGAAGTCCTCTCAGCTTTGTGGGGCCCAAAGGCACACCACAAGGAGTAGGTAGATATCCAAAGAGCCAAGCATAAGTAAGTGCAACTCCTTAGTTTGGCACAGTATTGTTGGTACCCCCTGAAACTAGAGATGTGTTGGAACCAGCTGCAGAATCTGCTTCGACGTTGGCTGGCTTTGGAAGCAGTAATGGGAACATTGGAGCCGTCCATGTGCTTCATCAGGGGAGGAGGAGTAGTGCAAAGGAGCAGAACTTCGCTTGGGCTTTTTAGGTTTCTTTTGCTTACCTTTGGATTTGAAGCATTGCAAATTCCAGCCTGGAGAGTGGCTCCGCTGACTCCGGTAACTAACCTTCTTCTTGGTGTGGGGTTCTGAGCGATTCTAGTGTGGCATTTTCTTGTGATTGGTGATGCAAAGATTCGCCTCCTGTTCCCTGGCGTCTTTTGTGGTTCATCAATGGGCTGTCCCCACAGGTGGTGGCTTGACCCCAGAAACCACAGGCAGACTTGGGGGCAGGGGGGTTGTGTCACAGACATCTGTTTGTGACAGTCCCTACAGAGCTTAAAACCGATTGTCTTCCGTGGTGGCATCACCCACGAACACAGTGGAAAATTTGAAAAGTTGACAAAAACCTTGCCTCTGAGAGACGAGAAGCTATAGATCTGTGTCTGGAGAAACGGACATCAGCATGTGGGAGTGGCACCTTTATGGGCCCTGCACTTCATTTTTGGAGCAGAATGGCATCAGTGCGGAAATGCACAGCACCACCTTCTGGCATAAGGTAAGGAATCGGCGGCTAGAGGTCTCTAACAGAATAATACTACTGTAAATGTATATCAACTATCATTTGTAGAGTTTTTCTTTATTTATACTTGAGCCTACATGGGAAGTGTGTTAGATGGCACTCTTTGTTTGCAAGCAATCAGTCATGAGTAACCGGTCCGTCACCTCAATTGTTGCCTGACAAGTGATCACAATAGGGTGGCTGGTTTTCTAATATATGGTTTTTAACATGTAACCATTATTGTTAAAAAATTCTTAGAAACGTACATTCTTTAACCTATTACATGACTAAAACAGATTTTTTATTGATTAATCCTTAAAATATTTCAATACTCGTTGCTGTGAGATTGTGGGCACCATAGTTGTTGAGGATTGCATTTTACATTGATTAACAATATTGTTCATGTACCCTTATGCCCTTTTTAAATTTCTGATTGATTGTAGGTTTTAATCATAAATCTTTCTTTATATGTGGAGCAAAAATGCTAATGTGCTGTAAAGACGAGTTGTGGTTGTAAATTATATAGATGAACATTACTGCACGTGGTAAAGCCATGCGTAGTAAAAAACGCCTAACGTACCATATTATAATTAGGGCTCCCGGTTTTCGGTTTTTACGGATTCATACACATAAATACAGACGGAAAACTATTTTTCTATTGTCTGTATTTATATTTAGAAACGGAAAAATACTATTAAAACTGTGCATGGATGAGGTCAACCTTCTGGCATGTGCTAATCAGCAGTGAGGAAGCACACCTCGGGCGCACTTTATGTTAAAGGCAGACTGCCCATTGTCATTCTTAATGTGATAATCATCTGCAGTCAGAATGACAATGGGCTGTCCACAGCCTGTGCGAGGTCGGGGAGGGGCTGTTGCATACCGTGAAGTTCCGAAGAGAAGTGCGAGCTGGCCCCAAGAACTTTTTAACTCCAAGGGCTTATCGCAGCTAAGCTTACCAGGTGCTCTGATAAACACTGAACAAAGCACGGGTCTTGAGAAAGCTGACACCGGCCCATTGTACCTGCTGCCACCAGGCCCTGGTGCAGTGGTGCCAGGAGCGGTTTACACAGGAGCTGTGGGTTCACGCCTAGTCCTCCAACAATGGACTGCCAGGGACGGGCATTCCTTCCTGAACTCGATGCGCTTAAGGACTATCTGTGCGGGCTGGCTGCAGGGAGGCTCAGGGAGCAGCATCCCCTTCATCTATCACAGCTTCCGGGACTGGCTGAGGCATCATTTTATAAATTGTTTGCATCGCACATTCCCTTGTCAGACTAGTACAGCTCATCTGGTCCTTTCATTACTCCTCCTGCTGACCGAAGGAAAGAAGACAAAATGTCCATGCGGGTGTTCTCGTTGTACTAGAGCATTCTGGTACCTGTAGTCCTTGTTGTAAAGGCTGTATCTGGTGTCTAGGCAAACTGCCAGCCTGCTGATCACATACTAGGGCATACCTTCAGCCTGTTTTCTGCATAGACACACTGCCAGGCTACATGTGACACACAGACTTCTCACTAGAGGCAAAGATCATAAGGCGTTCATGTCATATTTGAACAATGCATCACATCCTAGCTACTCTGTTGCATCCTGGTACTCGTAGTCATGAGTTTATACTGCAACAACTGCAAATGTGCACACCCATCTTGCAGAGGACAGTCTTCAGAATGTTGCACTACATTTGTAGTTCAATGGAAATTGAGGGCTTGGAAGTAGGGGCGTGGGAGGCGCTGCAGCACCCCCAAAATTGCCATGCTAGAGTTCAGAAGGTGAATGAGCAACAAAGGCGCCTTTGCTTTTTTATCTAGTCACAATTGTTGCTCATTCAAACACAGAGGGCAAGTGGCAGTCTTATGTCTTCCCACACATTTCTGCTTATTCTTTTACCATGGAAAGATGTGTTTACTTTCTCTGACTATAAGGGGAGAGGATTTTGTAATAAGAAATATGTGAATATATTGCCGGGGTACATGGGGAGTGAAAAGATATGCATGGCAATAACTGTTTTTCATATAATAAACTTATAATAAGGCTGATGGGCTATCGGTCACGTTTGTGACGCAGTAACCTGTCTACAAACTATAAAGTAGGCCCAATGTCACTATGCGCTCCATAAAACAAGCATAGACAAAACAATTTAAAAGAGATATGCGTAGGTAATTTGTTTGGGACGTTAGGTATTAAAATTTGTTACTAATAAATAGCTGAGGAAATAAAAACACAACCGCATGTTTAAATGTATTATGGAATGATTTAATTAAAGGTTGCATTCCAATAAAATAAACAAATTATCTCACTTTCATAAATATTATAGAACTCTGGTAGACTTATCAGAATAAAATCTCTTTTAAAATCTTAAAATATAATATTCCTCGCAATTTCACCCTGTGTGGAAACGCACACCACTATATACACACACACAAATGCATATGTACATTTTAAACACCTAACCATATTCAAAGTATAATCATAACATGATGTACATTTCAAACACCACAACAGTTACAACATAAATGCATGAACATTATCCTTTCAATGACTTACTAGAGCTTCTTTTGGTCACTAACTTTCAATAAAACCAGGAAATATTGTATTCACTGACAGAAGTTAAAACGTACTTGTTGGCACGCAACATAAAAATATACTGCTGGAGATGGAATAAATGAAGGGGGTTCCACTGCTAAAATGAAGTGCCTGTGGTAAATGACTTGAAGTGTGTGCTACACTGAGCTTGACAGTGTACCCAGATAGTTTTTTTTTGTTTTACACATAGTGGAATGTCGATCACATTGCCATAAGGTTCATGTCGTAGTCACAATTTGATAAATGTCGCGGACAAAAAATTGTTTCAGTTTCGCATTTTCTATACCTTAGTGGTCAGGAAGTAGAGAGCTGATATTAATGCATAACCAAACTTTTTTTGTGAAAGACGGGGAAAACGGCTAGTTTCAAGGTTACAAAATGTTCATTATAACTGAATGAACATGCATTGAAAAATAAATTCCTGCTCCTCCTTCCAACAAATATTTCAAGGAATGCAATCTCTCGTTTTACATCATTTGAAAAACACCATTCCAAAAGTGTGGTACTCACAACATGTGAGTAGCAATATACAATAGTTGTAAATGTCTTTATCGTATTTGACAGTAAATGTTATTCTGCTTTCGTTGTTATCCTTTTCCTGGTGGTCTCAAGGCATTCTGCATTGGTAGAAGTAGTTGGGTGGTTGCTGAATTCACCGTTTTCTGACAAGTCTTTGCAAGTTGGGCTTGTGCCATTAGATGTCGTATTGATATCACATGTCATTTCCTGTGGAACCTGCTGCCAATGAAACAGAGACAAACTAAGCACAGCCTCAAAGGGAGCAAATGGGGAAACCGCAGATCCGGTTAACATCATCACAACCTACCAAAAAAAGATAAAAGAAACATTAAAAAAGACTGGATAATATATTCCTAACAGGGACTGCAAAACAGTGATGAGTGCCAATAATAAGCGATGGGTGCTACTGAATGCTAACTGCATATACTAAAAAGCAAAGATCAAATATTATGTAATGCATACCACAATCTTTGCTCAATGTATGGAATACAAAATTCAATCTGCTACAGTTCTCACAATAGTGTGAAAGAGTTAATCACTAGTATTCGGTTTGGTGAAAAATTGTTCCTCAAGCTGAGAAAATGGCTCTCAAACGTACAGTGGAGGCTCGCAGTGGGAGTGCTGCTGGGTGGTGGGGCGGTAGGGGCAGGGTTGGGGTAGTGGAGTCGGACATACGACGTCCACGAGTAAAGTAAGTACATATATAAATAACACTATTTACCTTGTGCTCGCTGCATCGCCAACCTCTGCGATGCAGCGAGTGCAAGGTAAATAATTGATGGTCGGAATGCTGGACAATGCAAACATTCACCCCCAGTCACAAGGATCTGGGTTTAATCCATCATTCTTTTGGTTTGCTCACTAGAATAAAGCTAGTCTGGTTGATGAGGGATGGTACCCTTAAATCGGTTTCAGGATGCTTGTTTCCGGTCCAGAGAGGACTTGGCCTGGCAGTTCGGGCTGGACTGTTCCCATTGGGCGCAGGGTCAAGAGTGATTTGCATATGGCTGGGTCCAAACTGGAATGGCATGGGGAGCAAAAAAAACTATGGATTTAGGCCCATATCTCTACAGGGGTGAAAGTATGACATTGTTCTTTTTTCATATAA
This sequence comes from Lissotriton vulgaris, assembly GCF_964263255.1. Taxonomy (NCBI): domain Eukaryota; kingdom Metazoa; phylum Chordata; class Amphibia; order Caudata; family Salamandridae; genus Lissotriton; species Lissotriton vulgaris. The sequence continues at coordinate 1,580,175,064 of NC_141689.1, read as the reverse complement.
CATTAACACATAACTGGCTTAACTGAAAGTGGAGAAGAACAATAAGATTAAATGTTTCCCAGAAATAATTTTCTTCACTTTAAATTTCTCCCATTTAAAAAAAAAATGTATATTTACGTTATAAATATGACCTTGTGTCTATCAGCCACTAAGAGTTAGAGGCCTGCATTCTGTAAATTAAATACATTGAAATACAAGAAAATTTAATTGAAGAGCAAACCTAATAATTAAGTTAACTCTTCATTTTATTTATCTTCTATTTAAAAGCATTCGGAAACATCATTGTGTTTTCATGCTTCAATACTGAGTTAACAAGGAATTTCATTTAAGAGCTAAATACCTCAGTGCTTCAGTTCTTCACCTCTGCGCCCCAGCCTGGGATATAAATCTGACTAAGCACAGTTCATTATCAGGCCCTGCTATCTGCAGCCTTATAATAATTGAAAATAAAAACAACCTTCCATTAACATTAAAAGGAAAACATGACCCTGTGCTACTACACAAGTGCTGGAGCAAACCAGAACCAAGCTGTCTCGGTCACCTGCCTCATCCTAACACACTGGTGGCTGTTGAAAAATTCCTCGAAGCTCAATACAACAAAAACCGAGCTACTCTTCATAACAGGATATGAAGCTAAAATGAAGCTAAATAGAATTACCTGGTCGAATATAATAGGTCCTCCTCTATAACCTGCCAATTCCGTTTGTAATATTGGCAAACTGTTGGAATCCGATTTATCCCTAATATCAAGAATTCCTGAGTTGCTAATACTCGCTTTAAGATGGCTGGATGCAGATGCCTGCTCGCGTGTTTGCCCGGGCTGTGCGGCCCCTAAGGAATCGGTGGCTCACATGTTCTTTGCCTGCCCAGCTTACAAAGGGGCACGGAAATTTTGGTTGAAACCCGTCTGCAGGGAATTGGGGCTGAGGTGCCATAGTCTGGCACTACGCGTCCTTTCTACAGAGTCCTCATCTGCCAGTATGATCTATGGGGTGGCTAAGTTTTTAGGAAGTGCGTGGATGACACGTTCCCGGTTACTGAAACTACAAATTGGAGGTCCCACTAACTGAGGACGATTATACTGTCAGTAAATTGATGAATGATGTGTCCATGCTTTTACTGTATTTTATAATCTTTTATTGGGATTGAAATGTTTATGTATTTGTATTCTTTTATGGTGAAAAATTGCCGAATAAAGATATTATTTAAGAATACTCGCTTTCTTCAATTGAATAACTCGAAGAAAGTGTTACCTCAATGGCATAATGCAGAGACCAGTGCCCTGGCGCAGGTGCATTTACACTAAAGAAATGCTGTACATCTGGTGGAGAAGTGTGGCTCAATGATTAGAGCGGCAGACCCTGATGCAGAGGTCTAGCCCGGGACCAGGGTTCAATTCCCCACCTCGGCGGGTCTTGGGCTCAAAATTCCACTGACCTGATAATTCTCGCCTTGGTGCCTATTCTAATCATAGAGTCCCACTCTGCAACTCTGGGCAATAGCTTGCTTAATCTCCACAACGGCCCCCGCAACGCTAAGGATGCCTGGCCTCCGCCTTGGGGTGCCCAGGAATGGACGCCTCACAGGGAAAGCCAGGATGGGTTTCACAGCGGTATTCGTACAAGCGCCTTGAGACCCTTGCGGGTGAGTAGTGCGCTATACAAGTATCAATTTACATTTTTACATCTGGCTGTCCGGATAAAACACTGGCAGCTTTTCAATCGGTATAGAATGCTGTTGGGCGCTATTCACTAGCTTATTCAGATGTGATCACATTATGCCATTTCTAAGAGCCCTACTTTAGCTTTCCATTTGAAACAGAATTACCTAAAAATTAGGACTATCGTCCAGAAGGATGTCTATGTCAACATGCCGGACCTATAAGAAGGCAAGCTCAGGTGGCATGTCCAAACCCATGCACTAAACTATTCGCATAGGTTTCTGCTGCAACATCCAAAATTAGAACTTTCACTTACGGTGATAAAGCAAATCCAGTGACTAAAGGCAGAGCATATTGTGATAACGTTTAGAAGACTTACATCTTTACCCACTAGTTAGCAGCTCGATCTTTCATTACTTGTGAAATGTTATGTACTTTCACATATTTAAAAAAAAAAATCTGTTATATGTGTTAGTTATATGTAATATATACAGCACCAATACGTCTGACATTCATGCGCTAAATAAATACAGATAAGAAACCATAATTATATTGCTATGAAATTATAAAGGTGATATGGTTGCTGAGAGAACAAATAGGTCCCCGGGTACACCAAAATCAAGTTGAGATTCAGAGTTATGCCTTTCTTCCTGTGGCCAAACAACGTGTGCAGGCATAGTAAGCCTTTAATATTTCTTCCCATTTCTATGGGCTAGAGTCCCACAAGCAACTTTGTCGGGAAGCAACTGAAGAACTACAAGTGAAAAAGACTTAACATTCATGTTATCTGCATCCGCGACTGTGATGAAGTGCTAAAGAGAAACAAAGAATACAACGTAGCAGATTTCACCCGATGTGTACCACCCTCTGCTGTCGATTATGATCTTCTAGAGTATGATCCTGGAGCACTATTTGCCAGTATCACACACTTCTTCATAAGGGTCGATGTTTTTGCTAAATTATTCTATACTCCCCTTGAACTACTAAGTAAATGGTCATGACATTTTTTATCCCAAATATGCTCTCCGGAGCTGAGCGTTGACATTTTGCTTCATGTGTAAATCTTTTGGTACTCAAACACGTTAAGACATAGTTTTACCTCCAAAGAGGATTTTTCTCTGCCTTCCCTCTATTCTCTTCATCACAAGTTTTTAGTTCATTAATGCATTTTAACCTCTTAAGTAGCCCACCTTACCTCCCCAGTGTATGTCGGCCATTGGCCAACAGTCCTTATTTAAACAAGCATTTACAATGCAATGGTCTCGGCATTCTTAAAGTTAGAGCTATTGGCATTGCTCATGACATTATTTTTATTTATGTTTTTGTTTTGAAAACATAAATAAATGGCATTGTCATTTACAATGCCAATAGCAGGGCAGGAGAGCAAGCACAACCAACGAGGGCCCAGGGGCAGGAGAGCAAGCACAACGAACGAGGGGGCAGGGGCAGGAGAGCAAGCACAACGAACGAGGGGGCAGGGGCAGGAGAGCAAGCACAACGAATGAGGGGGCAGGGGCAGGAGAGCAAGCACAACCAACGAGGGGGCAGGGGCAGGAGAGCAAGCACAAGCAACAATGGGCAGGGGAAGGAGAGCAAGCACATGCAACGAGGGGGCAGGAGAGCAAGCACAAGCAACAAGGGGGCGGGGGCAGGAGAGCAAGCACAACCAACGAGAGGGCAGGGGCAGGAGAGCAAGCACAAGCAACGAGGGGGCAGAAGAGCAAGCACAGCGAACGAGGGGGCAGGGGCAGGAGAGCAAGCACAAGCAACGAGGGGAAAGGGGCAGGAGAGCAAGCACAAGCAACTGGGAGCAGGGGCAGGAGAGCAAGCACAAGCAACGAGGGGGCAGGGGCAGGAGAGCAAGCACAAGCAACGAGGGGGCAGGAGAGCAATCACAGGCACCGAGGGGGCAGGGGAGCAAGCACAGCCAAGGGAGAAAGCACAGGCAGGGGAGCAAGCACAGCCAGGGGGCAGGGGAGCAAGCACAGCCAGGGGAGCAAGCACAGCCAGTGGGCAGGGGAGCAAGCACAGCCAGGGGGCAAGCACAGCCAGGGGAGCAAGCACAGCCAGGGGAGCAAGCACAGCCAGGGGAGCAAGCACAGCCAGGGAAGCAAGCACAGCCAGGGGAGCAATCACAGTCAGGGGAGCAAGCCACATTTACACGCTTATCCTGACCAGTATCTGTTGGCCTGCTTTAAAATACTCACATTGTCTAGGACTGCTGTGAAGTACACCTCTTATCAGGTGCGGGAGAGTCATGGCTTTGTTTTTTCACAGCTGTTAGCTTTAATGCGGATACTTTTTAATTGCATTAACTGGAGTCGCCATGTGGCTGCCTTGAATTCTCAGCAGATTTCCGGTGAGTGTGTGAAAAGTACAAGCATAGGCGGTGCGTCTTTGTGGTCAGACTGCTCATCTTAATAATATTTTTTATAAAGGGCGGCATGCCAAGCTTGTGCATTTTTGTTGGCACTGCACTGTTTCCTGATGGCGCCTATTCCGTCCACAGTCTTCTAACACCCTCCAGATTTGCAGCTTAACCCCACCGCCTCTCTAATCACTGCTTGACCTTTCCTTGAAGCATTTTCAGTGCAATAGGTCTCGCATTACTGAAAGTTTAAAGCTATTGGCATTTCAAATAATAATGCAACACAAATAGCTCAAACTTTCAGTACTGTGAGACCTATATTATTGCAAATGCTTATTTATTGTCTGGCCAAGGTCCAGTTTGAGTTAACCCTCTTCATCCATTTATCTGTTCAACTGTCAGTTACATGTTGCTTCCGCCCACCACGGCATGCACCTTTATGCAAATGCACCAACCTTATTCAGCTACTGGCTCTCCACCCATCAATTCAGTCAGTACAACTTCTTCCCCAACCCATTGAGATCTGCATTTTACCCCATACCATCTTCCCACGACAAAGTGACCAGAAAGCTCGACTGCAACCACAGCCTCCACATTACTGAAAAACAGTCCACTGAATCAGATGCACTACTTTGTTAACTGGGTGTACCTACTGTAGTACCTGCTTGTACCAATAGTGGTTACTTGTTTAAATGTTGGCCCCAATAATGAAGTGCATTCTCCCCTGTGGGAGATGTGTGGGGGGGTAAAGCAATCGGGCACAAGATGTCGCGTGGGACTCATTCACACCGATCTTACACACTTCGCGTTAGTTACTCCCCATCTTTTTCGGACGTGTTCCTGAATACCAGTTTTATGCTACACCTACCCGTGGCAGAAAAACTGCTAATCTGTCTTGGGAGAGCACAAGGTAGCCAGCAGCTAACCTGTGATACCCTTCTCTTTGCCACATGCAATGTTGACGGTCTCCTAGCAGAGTAAGGGAGTTCACAGAACTATGTTTCATTCCCGACACCAAAACTGAGAAGTGCTTGTTAGTGGAGCATGGGAATGCAGGTTACTCTGGGGTACGGACGAAACTCCTTCGGACTTCCGAGAGTGCACCGACCTGTTCGTTCGCCGGACAATTAGGCCCTACGCCTCAACTCTGATGGAGCTGCGCTAGGGGGCCGGGGGGGGGGGTTCGTACTCACTGTACTTGGCTAAAGCTGCTCCAGAAGGTGCACCGGCCGATCCTACACCTGAGAGACTGGGGCGCTTGGAGTGCCCGAATGCCACTCTCTAACATCCGTTGCCCCCCCATGGACCTCTCTGCCGCACTGACAGCATCTGCTCCGAGAGAGCCTGCCGCCGCGCCGGAAGAGCTGCATGACCCCCTTCCCCTCTGGCAGACACCAGACCAAATATGGCCGTGGGGTGCCGGTAGGAGAGTGGGGGGGGGGGGGGGCGGTGCAGACTCATCGCGATAGCAGCTCCAGCCAGCAATGTCCCGACAGCCGATTTTGATGTTGTGGAGACTCTGGGGGACGCAGAGCACAGTGTGGAGGACTCCGGTTCCCTGCTGGCTGCTATCTCGAGCTCTCTGCTGTTCCGCTGCTGTGTGGTTTGTGCCTCTCAGCAGGAAGAAGGGAGCCGTAAGGATGCCGCCAAAGACAGGAAGCAAGGGGGTGAGAGGACATGGAGCGGTATCGGGCTCTGAGGACACAGTGAAACCAGCTACTGCAACTGCCAGTGCGAGTAATTCAGCTGGAGGCGACCCCGGGGTTACACGCCCCCGCCCTGGAGCAGAGAAGAGCAAAGTAGGTGATAAGCAGCAAAATTCAAGGACCCAAACGCTCTGCTTTCACATAAAAAATGGCGGCCGCAAACAACCTTAAAACGCCCACAAATCTGCTCCCAGAATGATTGACACATCTCTCTTCCAATGGCTAGCCTCCATTTATGGAGCTAGCCAATTGAAGAGAGAGGCGGGTTAAAGCCCCAGTACTGGAAATCAAAAAATCTCGGCTGCGAGACACTGCTGCGCAGTGTACGCTAGGCCGAGCCCTAAAAAGGACCAAACATAAGAGAACAACCAGTCAGCTGACACCACCCTCTAGAACCTTCCTTGAAGGAGCTCCCGAGTCCCGACCTGCAGATTTTCATAAGCACTGTGCGTGACCAGAGGTACAACTAAGAGTACTAAGTAAGCTCATCCAAGGGAGGCGGGCGGGTCGCATGTGAATCTATGAAATATACCAATACTGGATAACTGCAGTTACAGGTAAGTAATTCATTTCTTATCCAGTATTAGGTAGGCCTGGGCGGTTAATTCCGTTCCGCTCGCGAAATTTGCGGAATTTGGGTAATTTCGTGTTCCGTAGAGAACGCAAAATTGCCCAAAATTCTGCGTTCCGTGGCTTCGCAAAATGTTTTGCTGTTCGCGATCTTAAAATGCGTATTAGCAAGATATTTCGCCCCGCAATGGCGAACAGGAAAAAGCATCGCAAACAAGCAATTCCACGAGTTTGCAGAATTTCTGTGTGTTCGCAGAGATTTTTTACCGTTTTGCAGAGATTTGCGTAACGCGATTATGCAAGTTCCGCCCACCCCTAGTATTAGGGCATCTTTCACAGAGTCATATCCTTGAATCAGAATAAAAAGCAGGAATGAGCACATTTCATCACATACATAAGCTATACATATATGAATAGTCAACAACTATTTCTTTAGAATGAAATATAAAAGCATACATACAGATCATTTAAATATGCATATAAATATGAAATAGCAAATGCATAGTTTCCAATATTGGCACAACAAAGAGAACAGAATAGAGAAATGTGCATTAGAAAGGTTGGTGGGATGGAAGGGAGGTTCACCTTTATTGAAATAGATGTCTTAGCATCGCCTGTCCCAACGCAACATTCCTTCATCAATTCGGAATCCAAGCAGTAATGCTTAGTGAATGTATGCTGTGTTCTCCAGGTTGCTGCTCTACAAAAGTCTGAGAAGGGCACAGCAGAAAACAACACCATAGATGTAGATACTGCCCTAGTGGAATGGGCACAAACTTTCAATTGCAGAGGTTGACCAGCTTGCCGGTGACAGAAGAGATGGAGGAGATATGGCAAGACTTCCTCCGGAGATGATTTGAGGGGATGCACTTTAGCGGACCCACACCAGACTCGGAATCTTTTCTATTTTAAAGAATTAGTTCTGCTAGTACTGTCCACTCTAGCATGAGACAAAATCTCCCTGCACTATTGAGGAATGTTCAGGTCTTGAAATACCTGGAACTCAGGAACTAAGCCGATAATCTCAGTGAGCCTGGATCTGGGTGCTGAACTTGTCCCTGGTTCATCGTTAAAAGTGAGGGAAATGGCTTCAGAGGAATCGGCGACTCTAAGGACAGGAGATGAAGGTCTGTGAACCAATGTTTGTGAGGCCACGCTAGGGCTATTAGAATTAGTTTACAAGGTTCCACTTTCATCTTTTTTAGAACCCTGGGAAGGTGAGGAATCGGTGGAAAAGCATAGGCAAATACGCCGGACCATGCTATTGAACACGTGTTCACCAGAGATCCCTGTTGGGGATGCCAGCTTATGAAGTGTTGGCATTTGGCGTTGCTGTTTGAGGCAAACAGGTCTATCATTAGTTCACTCCACTGAGAGAAGATTCTGTTGAGAATATCTTGGTTCAACTCCCACTCATGGCAGGTTGTCTGTAATCTGCTTAATTTATTCGCTATTAAATTTTCTTTTCCTGGAACGTACCCCTCTCTCAACAAGATTCTGTGTTGAATTGCCTAGTTCCAAATTTGTTGAGATTCTTGGGAGAGGGAGAGAGATCGAGTTCCTCCTTGTTTGTTTAGATGCATTGTCCTATTATGGTCTTTCCCGACAAGCCCTAGAGAATTTTGTATCCTGGGTAGGAAAGCCTGAAGGGCTAGAAAGACTGCTCTTAGTTCCAAGAGATTTAAGCGTAGATTCTGCTGAGAAGGTGGCCACTTGCCACTGATCTGAAGTTCATGTAGGAAGGCCTTCCAATCCTCCAGAGAACCATCTGTCCAGAGGAGAGGCTTGTGGAGGGAAAGGTAAGCCCTGAGACAGATGGTGAGGCTGAGTCCACCAAGTTAGAGAGGCTACCATTTGAGGAGTCACTTGGAAAATGTTGTTGAAGGTCCCGTTTATCTGAACCCACTGAGCAGTCAAGGCTTCCTGAAGAGGACACATGTGTAGATGGCAATGGGGAAACAGAAGAATACAAGCAGACATCATGCCTAGCAGAGATTTGAACAGGCGCACCAACAGAGACTTTCTTCTTTGTATGCGGCTTGCTAACGTCAGAATGTTTTGTTGTCTATTCTCTGTTGGATAGGCCCTTTTCAGAACCGTATCTAGGATAGCTTCCAGGAACGTTAGACATCGAGAAGGCTGTACGACTGATTTCTCTGGGTTTAGTGCGAGACCCAATTTGTTGAAAAGCCGTAAACAGACTTTGGAAGACTTCTTTGTGGCATTGAAAGGAGGAGCTCTGACAAGCCAGTCAACAAGATACAGGGAAACCTGGTGATGATGTTGCCTGAGATATGCAGGTACTGGAGCTAGGCAGTTTGTAAAAATGCATGGGGCTGACTTGAGTCCAAAAGGTAAAACTCGCAATTGATAATGCCTGCCGGCTACAGCGAACCTTAGACATTTGTTGTGCTTTTTGTGAATAGGTATATAGAAATAGGCATCTTGGAGGTCCAAGGAAAGCATGTAGTCATTCCCGTTGAGAAGCTGCAAGACTTGAATGGTGACCATGCGGAATGACTGTTTATTGAGGAATGTGTTTAGATTTTGTAAATCTAAAATTGGCCTCCAATTGTTTTTCTTCTTTCGCATTAAAAAGAAACAGGAATAGAATCCTTTTCACATTTGATGAAAGGGAACACACTCCTTGCTCCTTTTTGGATCATCAATGTTATTTTCAACTGTTACAGGCACCAATGCTTGTGAGACAGAAGTTGAGGAGGTGTTGGCGGAGGTGGCTGTATAAATTCTAGGGAATGGTCAAATTGTACTAGTTGTAGGGCCCAGCGATCCATTGTAATTTTCTTCCAGCTTTGGAGATAATGGGATATTTTGCCTCCTACTTTGGGGATAGGTGAGGAAATTGCAATCGGCAGAAGTGTGATGTCATTGACGACTTTCAGTATCTCTTTGTCATCCAGCCTTCCCTTGAAAGGAAGATTTATTGTAGGCAGTCACAGGCTGTTGTATCTGAGCGAACTGCGTCTGTATTGCTGGCTAGAGGAGTTATAGGAAGGATACCTATACAGCTGGTAGCCTCCCCTGTAGGATGACTGTCTTTTACCCTGTGCACCATAAACAGGGGTTCTTTTGTACTGGAGGGTGCCCTAAGCTTTGGCCGTATCAGTGTGATTTTTGATTCCGTGAAGGGCTTCGTCGATATACTCACCGAATAGTTCTGTCCATCTTAAGGCATATCTAGAATCTTGGTCTGGACTTCAGGCCTAAATGGTGTAGCCTTTAGCCATTCTCGGCGCTTTAGGACCGCAGCTCCAGCTAGCTGACAGAAATCAGTAGAAGCGATGTCCATCATGCTGTCAATAATCTCTGACGCGCAGCATTCGCCCTCCTGTAAATCTTTCGTTGCCTGCCCCTTGATGTCTTTTTGGAGATTGTTAAGCTCAGGAGCGAAGTCTGACCACATCTGCCTGTTGTAGCACCCCAGTAGCGCCAAGGAATTGGATGCTCTGACTGTCAACGTCGACATAGTGGAAATATGTTTGCCGATGTTGTTTAGCCTCCTTCCCTCCTTATCTGGGGGTGCTGATAGAGGAGCTGAAGGGTTCTATGACCTGCATTGTGTTGCCTGGGCAATCACTGATTCAGGTCTGGGGTGATCTATGAGACAGGCAGGCGCGTCGTTAGGGGCTTTGTATTTTTTGTCAAGCCTTGGTAGGCCTGGAGGAACTGTGGCAGGGTTTCTCCTTATCTTAATGCCCTGATCCCAAATATAGTCGATAATGGGCATAGACCTGACCGATTTTTTAAAAGGTTCCTTGAAATCGTAAAGGAAACAGTCTTGTTGGTGAGTAGGCACTGGAAGCTTGAAACATCTGGCTGCTCTTTCCAAGAGATTATGAAATCCTCCAATATTCTCTGGAGGAAAGTCTACTTGAGGCATAGATAGTGACGCTGGTGGAGGGATAATGTACTCATTCCATTCATCTGGTCGTGATTGTGTATCCGGGATTTTCCCTTCTTCTCGTTGCTCTTCTTCTACTTCCTCTGTAGATGGAAGCAGCTACACAGGCACTTGAGATATAGGAAGAGGTGGAGACTGAACTTGCACCACAGGAGGTGGAGAAAGTGCTGGTGCAGGAGACGGTGTGGACATAGGGTACCTCTTTTTGTAGTACAACAACATATATTGTAGATCGGTTATCAGAGCGGAAAGAAGACAAACCATCTCTGTCAATTTTTGTCGACGTCGTTGGTCAGGGTAGTACAAATGTTCATCATAGAACTGATCTTCATCATCAGAGTCTTCTTGGTATTTGACATTCAACTCTGAGGGCTTTGTGCAGCCCCAAACAAGCTGTCTTCGTCCGAGTCATCATCGTCATCCAAAAGATGAATTGGAAATAAGGCTTGAACCTTACTAGGAGACGTTAATGAGGGTGCCGATCTCTCCTTTTGAAAATGTTGCTGGGAAATTAATTTTGTTGCTTTGGATTTTGGTGTCGTCAGCAAGGTCGTCATCAGTACACATACCGTCGCCGAGGAACCGTCGACGGGCATTGATATTAATGTCCCAGATGTAACTGGCGTAGATGACAATACCGTCGTCGATGATGGAACTTTCGTCATCAAGTAAATCAACGATGCAATAGGAGAAATAGTCGACGAGAGGGTCTTCAACAGTACACTCGTCGTCGACACAGGCAACACCGTTGACAAAGCACTCATTGCCATCTTCGTTGTTAGACTGGTCGTCGTCTCAATCTACGTCGACGATAATGACTTTTGACTATCCTTATCATCGACGACAAAGCAGCTTGACTCATCGACGAAGACGTCGTCGACGACAAAACAGATGCTGCCAAGACTGAGACTGTGGTGACGGTTCTCGTCGACGAAGTCACTCCGACGACAGTATGTCAAGTTCTTGTCGTCGATACTACAGTCGATGAGCTGTCCTTCGACAGGGTGAGGAAGGCTTTTTAAAAGCATGTTTCACCTTCACTGGAGGAGTAGGGGGGTCTGAAGATGATTTCTGAAAAGATTTTATTGGCAGATATCAAACTCTGAAGGGAAGAAAACGCCCTGGAAGGCAAATCTTGCTTCTTAGAAGCCTCTGAAGACATTTTGTGTGTCTTCTTTGGAGGTTGCTCCGAGGAGTGACCTTGAGAGACGTCCTGAGGTTTTCTTTGATGTGTCTTTGAGGAGGATCCTGAGGAACCTTCACTCACCTCATGAGATACAGGGTCCTCCCAGTCTTTAAGCATCTGTAGCCATATTAATAGCTTCCCCTCACGGTCCTTCAAAGTCTTTGAAGAAAAAGTACAACATACCTTGCAATCCTTTGCAAAGGCCTTTTATTGGTAATTAGAGAACTTCACTCAGACAAAGGAATTATAGATGAAAAATACCTTGAATCCAAGAACAAGTCTGTAGACAAGGGAAATTGGAAGATAAGATAAGAAAACTGGGCAGAGCTCAGTGGAGACTCCCTTAGCTCAACGTGGGGTAGAACATCTGATGGACTGGAGCTCCTTCCAGGAGGTTTCTAGAGGGTGGTGTTCTCTTAAATTTGGTCTTTTTTTAAAATAAGGACTTGGGTATGTTACTAAATATAAGGCCTTAGGCCTGTTACCTTCTATGTCTAATGTGACATCACCCTTAAAAATGTACAGGGTACTCCCATCTTGACGGCAGGGAATGATTCAAGCATGTGAATGTTTGAAAGATACCCTAATACTAGATAAGATAAATCCACAAATAATATAACCTGTGATCACCCCCTCTGCCAGCTTGGAGCAGAGCAGACAGGCTTACCTGAAGAGGCAATGTGTTAAGTGTTTGTGCAACACACTCATACAACAACACAATGAATACACCACAAAATAACTCCACACCAGTTTATATAAATAGCGTGGTAAATTTTAAACACAATAAGGTCAAAACGACAATACCTATTTAAGAATAGCACATAAGAATGCAGTACTTTCAGAGTTCTCGAGTGCCAGTAAATACTTGTGTTCAATAATTCATCTCCGGTCACACAGACAGGTGTACGGGGCCTTAACTGTAAGCAGAAGAGCGTGAAGACTCCAGCCACAGCCGTGTCAGTGAATCAAGGCTGTCCTTGGCGTAGAGTAGGCGTGGCGAACTGCTGGGATTTGGGATAACACGGTACCTGTTTCGGATACCTAAAACCAGCCAGGCGAGCCGCCGGTATTGTGGTGCTCGAAGCCGCTGTGTCAGTCTCCCTCTGGAGGGAGGTCACAGTATTGCTAGAAAACACTCCAGATCAGAGGCACCAGATGAAGCTGGGACTCGCTCAGCTCTGAGAAAAGCAGGAATGCACCTGATCTCTCTCCAGGCCAGGCACTGGTTCTGCACAACACAAGCGGGCGATCAGGCACTTACTGGTTCTAGGGTAAAGCAGGACTGTGCACAATCTCTCTCCCATCCAGGTGCCGGTTCTGCACAGCATAAGCGGGTGATCAGGCCCTCACATGTTCTGGATAAAGCAGGAAGGCACCAAATCTCTTTGCTGGCCAGGTGCTTGTTCTGCACAGTGCAAACAGGTGATCAGGCACAGTCTGCACCGGCAAAGTGTAGCTGCTGAACATGCAATGGCAGAATCCAACGGCAGTGCAGTGAAGTCTTTGATGGTCCTGAGACTTCAAGAACAGGGATCAAGCCCTTGGAGATCACTTGTGAAGGTAGCACAAAGGTAGCAGCCAGCAGGCCAGCACAGCAAGGGAGGTCACAAAGTGGCTGTCCTTCCTGCAACTCAACAAGTAGCAGGTCTACCCAGCAGAGCAGTTAACAGAGTGTCAGTCTGTTGGAAATGGCCCTTTTTGCAGGGTTATCCCCAAACTTTTTCAGTCTTTCTCCTTTTTGTTTTTCCTAACCTGTGGTTGTTGGCTTTATGAGTCTGGGCACTTTACCACTTCTGATCAGTGCTAAAGTGCATATGCTCGCTGTGTAAATTGTTATTGTGATTGGTTATCCATGATTGGCATATTTGTTTTACCAGTAGGTCCCTAGTAAAGTGAACTAAGTGTGCCAGGGCTGGTAACTCGAATGCTACTAGTGGGCTTGAAGCACTGATTGTGTCACCCAAATACGTAACCCTGAAAAGAGGTCTCAGGCCTGCCACTGCAGTGCCTGTACGCAGTTTGTTAACTGCCATGTTGACCTGGCCAGTGTACATACTTGCCAGGCCTGACCCTTCCCTTTTCTTACATACTGGACACCCCTATGGTAGGCCCAAGGTACCCCCCTGGGCAGGGTGCAGTATATGTGAAAGGTAGGACTTGTACTAATGTTGGTAACGTGTCCTGATAGTGAAATACTGCCAATTTCGTTTTTCACTATTGAAAGGCTATCTTGCCCATAGGTCAGAATGGGGAATGCTGTGTAACATGTTTACCTGCACATCTTCCCATAGGAGCAAGATAGAACATTGGAGTCTGGTATCCCTGAACTCAGAATTTATTAACACATCTTTTAGTAAAGATGGTTTTTAAATACTGTGTTTGAAAATAGCACTGTAAGAAAGTGGCTATTTTCTTGTTCAACCTTTCTGTATGCCTCTGCCTATTTGTGGATTGACTGTCTGGTTTGAGAGGGACAGGGGCTGGGGTGGCTCCAGGAGACTGGGTGAGTAAGCACTAGGCTGAATAGACCTATTTGCATTTGGGGTGGTGGAGGAGTAGCACCTGGGACTGAATAGGGCTGTAGAAAGTTCAACTAAGGGTTTGTATTTTACAGTAGGGGCGCTCACACCAAGCAATGAGAGTAAGTAGTGATGGATACAAAGAACAAAAGTTGGACGGTGATACCAGTAAAGAGGAAAACCCTGCAACCTCTCAGAGGCGGTCTGGCATAAGATGCTAGAACACTACACAAAATATATAATAGGTACTGGGCACACATAAGATATGCAAAACTGTAAGTGCTTTAGTTGGTTGAGACAAAATAATGGACACCGGTTTGTATGAAAAAGACAATATATTAAACTTTATATAAGTCTTCTTTTTTTTTGAATGTTTACAGAACGCCAGCCGACACGTGTTTCATCAACAGGCCAATGCCTGTGACTCATCAGGGCTGTAAAATATATCATACAGAGAATAAGTAATGGTGTAAAATAAACAGGAAAGAAAATACAGGGATAATAGACTTTAGCAGCAGTCCTGGAAAGGGTTGTGCATGATCAGTGTCAAGTGAGGGATATACCGGGCGGATGAGTACGTGGAAAATAAAATAAAATAAAATAAAGTCAAAAGTACTATGCGTTATCCCACATTTCAGAGGCATGTGGTGGAAAAACCATCAATGCTATCGCACATTAAAGACATGTGTGAAACAGATGTGTGAGTGACATCTGGGTGGAGGATCGGGATATGTTGGATAGTGAGTGCCTAGGGCGTGTACATGCACGAGAGCCGAAAAACCTCTAGCTCTCAACGAGTATATACAGGGGGTTAGTGGAAATCCAGAAATAAATAGCGTTGTCGAAGAACCCCGTAAATGAAAGCGTGTTGAGGCTTGTGATGGTCTCGTGGTGAGGGAGTCCAATGTAAGTAGTATGCGACAAGAATTAAGTGATCGGTGGTCTCTAATATGTGTGGTGAACCGGGGTGAGCATTGTACACTGTTGGCGTAGTAGTCAGGTGAAAATTAAAATTATAAGCGCATGCGTAGGATAAACGCAGGATGACGTGCCGAGTATTACACGTGTGTCCATGACATGGAATGGAAAACAAATCATCGGCTAGTCCATAATACTGATCTATAAAACCAGACACACGAGCCACATGTCAAAGAATGCTCCATAATCATCAGATTTTGTATAATAAGCCAGTAAAAAAAACAGTAATATGGGAAACAAATATAAGCAGAGAAAAGAATTTGGTGCGCATTGAAATCGTTGCGGCAAGACATTATCATGGCAGTAATAAAACAGTAGCAACAGATATGTAAATGTGTAAATGTGTTTCGATTTATATAGCGCACTTTAACCCATGGGTCTCAAGGCGCTTGCTTAGGAAACCCATCCTGATATTCCCCTGTGAGATACCCCAGCCGGGTATCCACAAGGTGAAAGCCAGGCATCCCACCGCGAGGGGCCGTAGTGGAGATTAAGCAAGCTATTGCCCAGAGTCGCAGAGTGTGACCCCTGTGAGTCGAGTAGGCACCGGAGCGAGAATTGTCGACTCCGTGGAATTTTGAGCCCGAGACCCGCCGAGGCGGGGAATCGAACCCTGGTCCACGGCCGATCTCAGCTTCCGGGTCTTCCGCCTCTAACCACTGAGCCACGCTTCTCCATGTGAAATATGTGCGTGTTTTGAGAAAATAAAACCATGTGTCTGTAGGAGAGAAAGAATGCATGTTGATGCAATCGGACGCTAAGCCGTATTAATGAAAGCAGGCAGAGATCATATTGTCCGTTGATCAAATGACTGTATGAAAAAAACACAATTGCCTGTGTGGTGTCACCTAACGAAAAACATGTAATATGGCCAAACTTTCAATCACTTGGTACATACAAAATGCCGTACTGGCCTAGGACTAAAATACGATCCCACGGCGTGGTGAGTGAACATAGGAAAACAGAGAGGTGGCCATTACCTGAAAGCGCCGCTTGTGTTCTGGGCTGTGAAGGGTAAAATGAGGCAGCAATTAGAACGGCTATGGTAAAAAGGAGAAATGGCGAGGTAACTGGATGGTGAAATTAAAACTAAGACTGCAGGTATCTGTATAGCAACTCACCGATGGGTCCGGTGATTGTAGTCAAAACACAAGATGAAGGTGGAAGGCAAGCGTCAAAGGGGTGACGGGTAACTTGCACGCAAAGTCGAGTCCGACTGTTGCGTTATCTCCTAATGGCGGGAAAATAAATAAATTATGACAAGTAACCGTACTGTTAAGTAAGTACTTGTCAGAGAAAAAGACTGGCGTGAAGTCGGCGTGGTAACGTGTGTGGGCATAGGGAGTTACCTTAGAAAAGTAATGGCTTCGCTTCTCGTCGGGTTGATGTGATCAGGAGATCTCGGTGCTCATGTTGATGGACTTGAAATACGAAATCTTGGGGGGCGCGCCTGCGCATTCGAAATCGGCACAGGAAGTGAGGCAACGGATCACGGATAGCTAGACCGCTGACTCGAAAGTGTGGGTAAATGGCCATGGGCGGGTGAGTGCCGCATGTTGCCGGTGAAAAAAGGGGGGATATCAGTCTATAGGTATGTATAGATGATGGAGGAGGACACTGCCTTCAGAACATAAAAAAAGGAGGGAGAATGCAGTGATGACGTTGGCAAGGTGGGTGTGAGGGAAGGTGTGCCAAAGGTGGGATCGTATTTGTACATGGAGGAGCTGTACCTGGAAAACATTGGTGTGGTAGTAAGAAGTGCAATAGAATATATAAAAAAACATGTGATCATCATTGAATGATAAGAACAAGAACGAAAACTTTGTAACAGCTTGAATATTGGAAATCTAATTCAGTATCTCTAAGGTCGGTGCTTAGCTGGTTCCTAAACGGTAGTACACTGTATATAACAGAGAAAGACAGTACAAACGATCGTCATGAGTGTTCATGAGACCAACCCCACGAGGGTCAAGTCGGGAAAAGGTGTCATGTGGGGATGGGTGGTTTGATAGGAACATGACACAGCAGAGTATAGGGGCAGTAGAAAAAGGAAGGGAAAAGGGAAGTGGCAAGATGCTAAGCTGGGTGGTCACGTATAGTTCAGGAGTCCAAGAAATTATCCAGTTCTGAGTCCATGTTCTGGCCGTACTTCATACTGAATAGGGCTGTGCCTGCCTTCCACAATGCTGGCTCCACCCCCTGCGGTGTGTCTGATGGCCCTGGCCCACACACACAAAGGAAGAAGATGTGTACTGGCAGAATGCCCCCAGAACTGGTTTGGACTGGGTCCAGGATCCCTCACACATAGAGAACAAAGACTTTTGGGGTATAAATATAAGAGCTGAAACCCCTGAAAGTTAGACTACTTGTGATCAAGAGGAATCCCTGCCAAAGAAGATCAGCTGAAGAGACTGAGGAGAAGGACTGCCCTTGCTGTGTGTCTGGGGTTAGCCTGCAGTTTGTTGTTTCTACTGAGGAGAGGACCAAGGGACTTTGCTGTGTGCTGTGCCCCCTGCTTGAAGGACTTTGCTGTGTGCTTTGTCCATCTGAAGAAAAGTCTCCAAGGGCCTGAGAAGAGCTGGCCTCCTGCTCTGAATTCCCAGGCACAAAAGGACTTCACCCCCAGCTTCCCTAAACTTCCTTGCTGGGAGTTCCAGTCTGCCAGGAGGGCCTGTAACTGTGTGTGAGGCCTTTTTTTCTGTTGGGAGCTGGAAGTGTGACGCAATGAGAGAGAAGCGTGATGCCGCCGCAGCAGCTGCTGTTGCATCATCGAGGAAGAATGTAGCTGCTGCCGCTGTTTGCCGTCGCATCACCGAAGAAGCGTGCCGCCACCACGGAGGGTGCCGTCGCATCACCGGAGAAGCGTGTCGCAAGGTCGTCGCATTACTGAGGAAGGGCATCACCGCTGATCGCTGCCGCAACACCGGAGAAGCATGTCACCATCACTGAGGGTGTCGTTGCATCACTGGAGAAGCCTGTCGCAAGGCCTGTGGCGGCTCAGAAAACCACTGAGTTCGCTGCACGGCCGTTGGGCGTGCACACATCGCCTTCACATTGTCACAACAAGGGGTGGTGATGGACAGAGTCTCTGAATTAAGCAGAATACTCTCACCCAGTCAAGAGATCAGGGCTAGATCCAACACCGTTTTTTAGCTCACTGCACCATCCCAGCTCAGAACCTGGCTATATGCAAATTAGTCTGTTCCTGTCCCAGTGCATGATGGGAACAGGGCAAACCAAACTACCAAGCCAATTCTTTCACTGGGAAGGAAACAAGCTTCCGGGGACCAGTTTCTGGCATTACAGCCGTCTTCGGCCCGGCTTGCTTGAATCCTGATGGTGCAATGAGCAAGGGACTCACATCTGAGTATACCCTTCCACGCTTATGGTGGACAAAATAATTAAACAACAAGGGGTGGTGATGGACAGAGTCTCTGAATTAAGCAGAATACTCTCACCCAGTCAAGAGATCAGGGCTAGATCCAACACGTTTTTTTAGCTCACTGCACCATCCCAGCTCAGAACATGGCTATATGCAAATTAGTCTGTCATCGCAGCAGAAGACTACATTTGGTTGCATTGCACCGGATCCTCGCAATGCATCAAGGTGCCACCTTGTCGCATCGGAACCGGAGCACCGGAAGAATTGACGCATCGCCTTCTCAGCACCCTTTTTTTTTTTTGCGTTACGCATCCCAGGTACTTTGAGACTAAAGTGTACCATTTATCATCTACAAGTTTATTTTTGCAACAACCCTTTTTAAAGACATTCTACTGAGTTTCTGTATGTTGGATTTTAGTTGTTTTGGTCTAGTTTAGTTTAGATAAAGATATTTTATTTTTCTAAACTAAAGTGGTGTCCATTTGTGGTGTTTTCACTGTGTTACTGTGATTGTTGGTACAAATACTATACACTTTGCCTTTGGGATAAGCCTGTCTGCTCGTGCTAAGCTACCCAGGAGGTATCTAAAGTGTGTATCCCCTGTACCTTGACTAGAAGCAAGGGTTCCTATTTGGTCAAAGGTACCTACCTCTGCCAACTAGAGACCCTCATTCTAACACAGTCCCTCCTGGCAGCAGAACAGTACTTCTGGCAATGTGCATATGAAGAGCCAGCGATATCTGGTTACAGGTATGGTTTGCCCAGGGGAGATTTGTTACTACATGCAGCTCTATTGTGGGTGATCCAAAGACACTGGGGAGAGGGGTTGTTGGAACCACAGACATCTTTGACGTGTCAGTATGCCGTAATGGCAGTGGCGACGGTAAAAGCAGTAACCTTCTTATATAGGCGAATGATGGAGGAAGGACTGTAACCACTGAGTCAGTTACGAGGGAAGTGGGAAGCAGACTTGGGCAAAGATATCCCGGAAACAACTTGGTCAAAGATAGTGGAAAGAGCATGGAAGGGCACGCGGAACGCTAGATTCCAACTTATCCATTTTTATATTATACACAGGGTGTATTTAACCCCAGAGCAGATAAATAAATATTTTAATGTGGATACTGCCCATTGCCTCAGGTGCCAGTCGGATGCGGCAGACTTCCACCACATGATGTGGAGTTGCCCACAGCTTGGAACGTATTGGGAGGAGGTGGTTGAGGTGTTGTGCAGTGACGGACAGGCAGGTAGAACCTGACATGGGAGCATGTATATTGCACTGGTTTTCCCATACGGCGCGAACAAAGGTCACGAGTAAGTTCATTGACCCGGGGCTGCTATTAGCTAAAAGGGAATCAATGAGGCGGCGGAAATAGCATAGAGCGGTGGAGAGCGGAGCTCACTGTTTGGGCGGCTAGCGAGAGTGTGGTTCGGTTCCAGCAGGCTAGGAGAGCGAGCAACGAAAAAGCGATGGAAACTGCGAGGGCACATGGGAGGCCCTGGTTGGGTTGCTGACCATGCCAGAACCAGAATTGGACACTGATTCTTGAGAAGCACCGCAGGAGATCCCTTGATTACAAGGACTGTAACGAGGATCCGATTGACCTAGAGGGCATGGAAGTGGGGTTAGGAATGGCCTAAATTGGGGCGCAACACTAGCGAAGTAAGGGAGCCGCACACCCTTGCACAGTGGTAACAATTGCTGATCCGTAGTCTAAATCAACCAGAGCACACCGGTGGAAGGGGTCAGGGAGGGAATGCAAGTAAATAAGGGGGCACCAATCTTGGACGGAATAGAGTAGCGTGATGATATAGACAGCAGGTTCAGTAGGGTTGCTAACTGAAGGTGGGAAGCTAAAGTGGCTAGTTCGATAGTGACTATAGCTTAAATGCTAGCTTAAACAACGGAGATGAACAATTATAACCTGTAACAAGAAATGTGCCCTCGCTGTTTAGGTTACATGAATATGGGGGTTGTGTTTGTGTTGAATAAATTAATAAAAATATATTTTTAAAAAAATTTGAGGGAATGCACAAATGTAGCTGTTATCCAGCCCAGCGTGTATTGGAGACAGGTTGCCAGGCACCTACAGCAGCAAGTGCAGAGAAATGTCCACTTTCTAAAAGTGATACCAAAGGGGATGATGAGCAAATCAAACACTCGCCCCCAGTCAACTGATCTGGGTTTAATCCATCATCATTCTTTAGCTCACTCCACCACCCCAGTTCAGACATGGCCATATGCAAATTAGTCTGAACCTGTGCCTCATGGGAACTGTCCAGCCGAACTGCAAAGCCATGTCTTCGCTTGACCGGAAATAAACTTCCTGGGACCGGTTTCTTGCTAATCAGCCCTCATTAGCCGGGCTAGCTTGAATCCGGTGGCAAAGTGAGCAATGGACCCACGTCTGAGCATACCCTGCCAACTTAGGGCGAACAAAGCGATACCTAAGGGGATGATGGACAGAGCGTATGAGCAAATCAAACACTCACCCCCAGTCAATTGATCTGGGTTTAATCCATCATCATTCTTTAGCTCACTCCACCATCCCAGTTCAGACACGGCCATATGCAAATCAGTCTGACCCTGTGCCTCATGGGAACAGTCCAGCCCGAACTGCCAAGCCATGTCTTCCCTGGACCGGAAACAAGCATCCTGGGACCGGTTTCTGGCTAATCAGCTGTCATCAGCCAGGCTAGCTTGAATCCAGTGGCAAAGTGAGCAAGGGACCCACGTCTGGTCATACCCTGCCAACTTAGGGCGAACAAAGCGATACCCCAGTTGACTGGGGGTGAGTGTTTGATTTGCTCAAGCGCTCCGTCCATCATCCCCTTTGGTATCACTTTCTAAAAATGCCATTTCTAAATCAGTAGAGTTAAATCCAACTTCACCAGTAAGGAGGATTTATAATTACTAATCCAAAAGGTATAACACATGAACAAACTATTCCTCTCTGATCAGGAATTACCACTTAATCAGGTAAAAGGGAATTTCTATTAGTAACTTATGAGAGTGGCAGAAATCATAGCAGTGATAAACAAATGTAGTTGTTCGTCACTACTTTGACATGCAAAAAATGACAGGACATGCCCTACCTTTTACTTACATAACAACCTGCCGCTAGGGCTACCAAGGGCCTACCTTAGAGGAGACATATGTTATAAAAGGGGAGGTTAAGGCTTGGCAAGTAGTTTGAATGTCAAGTCAAAATGGCAATAGAACTGCATACACAGGCACTGCAATGGCAGACCTGATTGAAAGGCTACTTCTGTGGGTGACACATTCAGTGCTGCAACCCACTAGTAGTATTTAACTCACAGGCCCTAGGTATATGGTATTACACTTTACAAAGGAACTTGAAGGTAAATTAAATATGTCAATCATGTATACACCAATTACACAAGTTTAGGGAAGACGCACATGCACTTTAGCACTGATTAGCAGTTGTAAAAGTGCTCAGAGTCCCAAGGCCAACAAAAAGATACAGTAAAATGTAGAGGCAAAAAGCAAAACATTTGGTAAGACCACCCTAACGATGCCAAGTCTAACATGGGAGAAAGCTCACTTGAAATCAGGGAAAGTATAAAAACTGAAAGTAGGGGCTTCCCTTTCAAGCATGGCCATTTAGCCCCATCCCAAAAATGACAGCAATAGTCTTTCTGCCCCCCCCCCCCCCCCCTCCCCCCGGGAGGCTGGTTGAGGTAAATACCCATGATTTGCCTCCTGCAAGGCAGAAAGCTTAATAGGTGCCAGGGAATTTTTTTTTAAAAAAACAAGAAAATGTAGGGGTGGGGGCATGCCCATAATGGGCAGGGCCATGTCCCCACCCCAAAAAGTGCGTCATCAGTCTTTCTGCCCCCCTTGAAGTTGGATGGGGGCACAAAAGCACACTAGGCACCAGGGACTGCACATATGCAGGGGTTTTTTGGTCGGGAGATGTCCTCCCGCCATGGTGCCATGCTCTCACCCATCCCATGTCCCAAAATATTTTCTGCCCCGGGGGAGGGTGTATAGGGATATTCACCCACAATATGCTCCCCCAAGGGGGTTTAAAGCCCACTAAACACCAGGGATTTCAAAACAGCCAAAGCAAACAAAAGGAGGGGACGGCATACCCTGGAATCAACCCATATCCACCTCAGAAAGGGCAGTAGTGTCTTTCTGCCCCTCTGGGGCAAGTAGGAGCTTTCTCCCAATTGGGGTGGTTGACCAAATGTGTCCCCCTAAAGAGTGTAAAAAGTCAAACTGACAGCAGGGAAATTGCCTTTGGGCCAAAATAAAGTGGAGGGCTGTTTTATTCTGTTTTTCCCATTAGGGATGGAAGGTTGCAAAATACCAGAGTTCAACACCAGCACCACTTTTTTTTACCTTAAAGGCAAAATCTCTGGTGTCAAGTGAACTTTCTACTCCCCCACCCCTCTCGGGGGATTTATATGGGGCAACCTCCCCAATTGGGACAGCCCTCCTATCTGCCTTCCGGGGGAAAGCCACTATTGCTCCTTCTTGGGTGAGGGTGTAGCTTGATGCCAGGGTAGGCCTCATTCTTCTTGCAAGGGGACTCCCATTGACCTCAGTTTGTTCCTCCTGCAGGGACTAGGACCAGCCATACAAGTGGGGAATTGTTTTTATCAGATCAAGTGGGGGAACGCTGTGTTGTAGGAATTTTTTTAATTCCTCCTGATTCCGGAAGTTTCCATCACAGAAAGGAAAGTAAAATGTGATATTATAGACAAAGTTTGAAGTTTGCAGGGCACGAGGGTATGCAAACCTCATGGGATCCATGCAAGGAACACCAACCTGAAATTCCCTGGTAGTCTAGTTTTCAAAAATGTGCAGGTTTGCTAGGTTTTTCTAGATGCCAGCTGAACTAGGGCAACAAAATCCATAGCCATTGCACTGACAGGAGCTTCCTCCGACTGGCGCACAACTGCCCACCAAGATATCATTTGCGATTGGTACGCTTTTGTACATGACTGACTGAATGCCAAGTGAACATTCAGTACTCACATCTTCTGGAACTGCTAAGTAAACAACTTGGTTCCTCCTGAGTAGGATGATCACCCACTTTCCTGATCTGAACCACTCTTATGCTAATGACTACCCACTTGTTGAGAGTTTTGGACTGACCCGCACTGCCTTTTTAGGCACACACCATGGTTGTCTCTTTCATTTCCATTGTCCTGATGAAGACCTGCATACGGAGGTTTAGATTTACCCTCATCGCTTAAGTCAGGCTGAAATATCGACACCCCGCATTCTATGGCCTGAAATATACTATACTTGTCCTTCCCACAACTGGATGGTACATTCTAAAAACAATAGTATCATTCTGTACAATAGACATGGGAGAATATAACAAAATTGTGCTGTAAACAGGCCCAAGAACACTGGTTTACTTTTTCTTAGCATCATTACACCAGTGCTGTCTGTTTAACCCCTTGGCCGCGGCGCAAATTCCGCCGCGCCACTGGGGGGGGGGGGTGGGGTTTAGTGCGGCACTGCTATGCTCGTGACAGAACCATGCCATCATGAGCCACAGGCGTGTGTGCTCATGACGGCGTGGTTCCGTCACGGCCCACCGCTCATTAATTCGCCTGCACAGTGGGAAATTAATGCCGCGTGGGCGGAGCGGCCGCAGCATGACGGAACCAAGTCGCCCGTGGCTCATGACGGCGTCGTTCCGCTATAAGTAGGCAAGGGGTTAAAATTAAGATACCATGATCTCCAACTGGTTCTTTTCTGATTTCCCCTTTTTCCACTCACCTCGCACATGAGCACTTTTCTTGCACTTCTCATTTTTTTGACAACCGTTTTCTGTTCTATTGATTATGCAACGTCTACAACTCATATATAAAGAAGATTCTGTCTCTTGAATTTAGTTGTTTTGTCTTACTTTCTGGTGTATGTTTGAAGAGTATTTACTCTCTTGTGTAAAGTAATCCTGAGAAAACTTTTTGGGCCACTCAGTAAATTAATATGAAAAGTCTTTAGCCTCTTTGGTCTCCAAAAGAGGTTTGTCAGGACCAATTGTTGTTCTTACTGTACTCTACCTAGGTCCTTTGACGTATTCTGGGTTACCCCATTAGTTTGAGAAAGGACTGTAGGCACTGTAGAGATTCCTGGAAATACATGCCTACTTCTTGAGAAACAGCCCAATTTTATCAGGCTACAGTCTGGTTTACAGACAGATCAACACTGCTCTGAAAAGTATAGATAAAAACTTTATTTTGTATAATCATTGCTGCATAAAAGGACAATGTTTTTTCAAATTAAATGTACACTTTAATATATTAGCTGGTACTTAAGGTTTGACAATTTTAATGGGACAGGTAAAAACCTTAATTACTTCCCTGGATAGAACGCTGGGAGCTGCCTAGCAATTCCAGAATGCCCCCTTTGTGGGCTATGTCTACCGTTACAAGTCTGCAAAGAAAGCATTCTGTGCTGCCAGTTCCCAACATCCTTCTGGTATGTTGCGGAAGCAGAAGCTGCTGCTTATCTGAAACGGGGTGATAGGTTGCGACACAGCTGTGCGGATAGCTGCGTCTCCATCAGCTGTCTGAGAAGAGGCTGGGAGAGTGCGGCAGGAGAAGAAAACATGTTACTTACCTGTAACTACAGTTATCCAGTATTAGTATCTTTCATAGATTCACATACCTGATTCATTCCCTGTCGCCGAGGGGGGAGTCCCATGGTAAATACAAAAGTAGTGCCAAAGGTAAATAATAGTAGTAGGCCCCAAAGAAAAGGCCTGAGGCCTAGATCTTAGTAGCCTATCTACCTCATTATGCTAAAAGGACCAAAAAATGGTCCCAACCAATCAGCTATCAGCACCCTCTAGAACATTCTCAGCAGAGCCAGTTCTCCTCAGATTTTAGTTAGCACAAGTGGGAAAGAAGTATCCCAAAACATAGAGAACTGACTCTTCGGGGAGGAGGGTGGGTGCATGTGAATCTATGAAAGATACCAATACTGGATAACTGTAGTTACAGATAAGTAACTTGTTTTCTTATCCAGTATTGGGGTATCTTTCATAGATTCACATGCCTGAATCAGAGTAGCAAGCAGTATACCAAGTATACAGTCGGCTGCGGATGGTGGGAGACTAGTGCTGATAAACTCCCAATTGCATCCATACATTGTTAACAAAAGGTATAATAAAACCAAACTTCAAAATTTAAAAGCATGACCCATACATAGGCAAATGAAACATGCATAGTAATGTCACTATATGGATATATAAGCTATTATGCACATATTATATACATCAAAACATGTTATAATTGCAGAAAATTGTATGCATCATGAATAATAACAACCATAGGCAGTAATTAAAAGACCGAAAAGGTACCTGAAACCGGTCTCAAAGAAAAAGATGGTGTAGGACAGCCTGTCCAACCGCTGCATCCTCCTGATGTGTAGATTGATGGCAATAATGTCTCATGAAAGTGTGGACATTCTTCCATGTCACAGCATGACAGATATGCCACAGTTCTTGTGGAGTGGGCCTTGACTCTCCTTATCAATGGCCTGTTATTCTTGTCATGGCAGAAATGGATTGTAGATGCTATCCATCTGGCAATTGTGGCTTTTGTGACTGCAGTTCCCAGAGTAGCTTGTCCGGAAGCCACAAACAACTGGTCGGATTTTCTAAAGCTCTTTGTAGGTAGAACTTTAAACATCTTTTAATATCCAGAGAATGTAAGGTTCTTTCCGCTGGTATAGATGGGTTTGGGAAGAAAGCCCGTAATCTTACCGGGTCATTTAGGTGAAACTGTGACGGCACTTTAGGTATAAATATAGGATTAGTCCGGAGGGTCACATAACCCTGAGTGAAATGTAGAAATGGTTCCTTTATCGTGAAGGTCTGAATTTCACTCACTCTTCTAGCAGATGTTAGAGCTAGAAGTAAGGCAACTTTCCACGTGAGAAATATGAGCTCGCCCTTGTGAATCGGCTCGAATGGGTGTTTCATTAGTTGCGTTAGGACAGTGTTAAGTTCCCACTCTGGTGGAGGAGGCCTTACCGGCGGAAACGCTTGGAAGAGACCCTTCATGAATTGTTTGATCAATGAAGAGGAACATAAAGAAGGAAGTTGAGCGCCCTTTCAGAATCTGGAAAGTGCTGCTAAATGGACTTTGATTGATGAAAATGTGAGTCCAGATCTCGCCAGATGTAACAAATAAGGGAAAACTTGTTCTGCAGGAGCTTCAACCGGATGAACCTTGTTAGCCTTAAACCAACAGCAAAACCGCTTCCACTTTAGACGATAAGTCTTAATTGTGCTCTGAGCTCGTGATATAGTCAAGATGTCACGACAGTCCAGAGGGATGTCAAGGTCCTTGAATTCTAAGAAATCAGGAGCCATGAGTGTAAATGTAGAGACTGAGGGTCCAGGTGAACCACCGGACCTTTTTTCCTCGACAACATTGTGGGTGTTGAAAGAAGACGGATCGGCTGGTCCTGGGATAGTAACAGAAGTTCCTGGAACCAGTACTGGCGAGGCCACCGGAGTGCAATTAGGATGAGACAGCAGCCCTCACGCTTCATCTTGCGTCACCCTTGGGATTAGAGGTATTGGGGGGAAAGCGTAAGCACAAATCTCTGACCATCGCATGGACAGGGCGTCCCCCCTTGATCCCTGTTGAGGATATCTGCTGGCGTAATATTGGCATTTCTTGTTGTGTTTCGTTGTGAACAAATCGAATGGCAGCATGCCCCAAATTTGAAACTCCCTGTTCACTTGATTGTGCTCTAGCTCCCTTTCGTGGCAGTCCGATTGGGATCTGCTGAGCGTGTCCGCCAGGATATTTTGGAGGCCCCGGACATGTTCCGCTTTGAGGGTTATGTTGTGGAGTTTGACCCATTCCCCCAACTCTTGAGCCTCTCTTGACAAAGTTGCTGATCCTGTCCCTCCTTGCTTGTTCACATAAAACATGCTGGTGGTATTGTCGGTCCGAACCAGTACTGATGAACCTGCAATCCTTGGAAGGAAAGCTTGCAGGGACAGAAAAATCGCTCGTAATTCCAGGTTGTTGATATGTTGTTGCCTGTATTCTTGAGACCACTTGCCTTGTATCTGTAAATCTTGGAGATGACCTCCCCATCCTTCCATGGAGGCATCTGTTAGGACAAAATCTGGAATATCCTGTATGGAAGTGAGTCCTTCCTCTTAATTGGCTCTCTGTGACCACCAATATAAAGCGTTTACCATGCTTGGTGTGACTCTGAGGATGTCGTCAAAGGAACCTGTTGCTAGCTGCCACTGAAGGCGCAGTTCTTCCTGTAGAGGTCTCATTCTGAGTCATGCCAAAGGGATGAGATTTATGGCCGAAGAGCACATCCCCAGAAGCGAAGCGAACATGCGGACAGAAACTGACTTTCTTCTTGAAATCAGAGTTGCCACTTTTGAAGACGAACCTGTTGTTCATGAGATAAAAATGCCTTGCACTGGACCGTGTCTAGCAGGACTCCAAGAAATGGAAGGACCTGCATCGGACGCAACTGAGATTTGCTCTTGTTCACAGTTAGTCATAGAGAGTTAAAAAGATAAAGAGACGTTGAAGTGGCAATTTTGACTGCTTGTTCCGAAGGACCTTTGATTAACCAATCGTCTAAATACAGGAATACTTGGATTCCCCGGGATCTTAACGCTGCTGCTACAGGAGCTAGACACTTTGTGAAGATCCTTGGAGCCGATTTTAGAACAAACGGAAGCACTTTAAACGGATAATGGGCGCCAGCCACAGTGAAGGGAAGGTATTTGTGATATTTGGGATGGATTGGGATGTGGAAGTAAGCATCTTCCATATCCAGAGAAGCCATAAAATCTCCCTCGTTTAGGCAACCTAGAATCTCTGAAAGTGTGACCATTTGAAATCCTTGTTTCTTGAGGAATTTGTACAGGTTGCAAAGGTCTAGAATCGGTCGCCATTCCCCTGATTTCTTTTTGATCAGGAAAAAACGAGAATACAAAGCCGTCCGTTTCTGATGTGATGGAACCTTCTCTATTGCATTCTTGAGGAGCATTGTTAAAGCTTCTTTGAATAATAAGTGAAGATGAAGGGGAGGGGGTCCCTTGGGCGGAGAGGTAGGTGGCTTGGTGACAAATTCTAGGGTATGCCCGTTGTTCACCAGGTCTAGAACCCATTGATCAGAGATAGTTTCTCGCCACTTGTCCACAAATGCTGAAATTTTCGTGCCCACAGGAATGGGAATAGGTGTGATTGGCGCCCTGCGGAGATCACTGTTTTCTGTTGGCGTCTCGCATTTGATTTTGCGATCACATTCGACCGCCCTGACGAGATAAACCAGTCGTGTTGGATTGCCGGTATAAAGATTGGTAATTCTGTCTATATTGGGGCTTGTATTGTCTGTTCTGCTGGGTTTGATATCCTCCTCTAGAGGAAAGCCCACACCCCCTTGCGCCTCTGAAGGTTCCACGTTTGTATTGCAATGAACCCAAGGATCTTACAGTATCCGTATCGGTTTTTATTGCCTGGAGGGCTTCATTAATGTGTTTCCCGAAGAACGGTTCGCCATCATAGGCCATGTCTAAAATTTTTGTCTGGACCTCCGGTCTGAAAGTGGTGGCTTTAAGCCAACCCTGGCATCTGAATACTGAAACCCCAACCAGTTGCCGAAAAATTGGTATTGACAATGTCTAGTGTGCAATCTATCGTTCCCCTCCAGGGAAACATCCTAAGCAACGAAGTTTTAATTACGACTTACCTGAAGAACGAAGTCCGAACAACGACAAATCCTGAACAACTAAGTCCTAAACCACGACTTTTCTTAACATCGATTCCCGAACTGCAATGGCCCTGGTACAATTTGTTGCACGTCACTCTTCTCCGCCCCCCCACCCCATTAGGAAACTTGGAAACGGCAGTGACATAATAAATTCAAAAAATCGATGCTGCTCCAGTCATGGCACAAATAAAATTTAACTGAAGATACTAGCGTGTTACTACTCACTGGGATGATCTGTCCGCACACTCCAATGGCTTCGTGCCTCGTGAAGGTACTCGGATGTGGATGTGTTGCCCAGGCTGTCCTTAGCAGAGGAGTTGACTTGCTGGCAATGCCGTAACCTTAAATATTGGTTATGTGAATACATTACATTCTGTCATGAATCACTAGAAAAAGACAGGCTCGGCTCGTGTTGTTGACATATCTTCAACAGCTTCTCCACAAGTGCTTAATTGAACAGGTTACTGGGGGCTTTAAGTATGTCATTAAGAGGGGAGTTCAAAAAGGCATGGAATTCCCTAGAGTTAGGGGGGGAAAGTGAAAAAGAAAACAAATCTAAGTGCTAATTCACTCTGTGTTTATGGCTGTCAGCATCTCATTGGAGCGGGAATGACAGGTGTTAAAATATATATTGAATTAAGTATCATCAAATGAAAATTGATTATTATTCAAATCATCTATTATTACATTTATTTTATTTAAAAAGAAAATAATTTGTGAATTAAAAAGAACACAGTGGTGAAAAAGGGTAATGAGCAATATAAAAATATTTAATGGAAGTATTGTTATTACAATAGTGCCATCTATTGGCCAGTCACGAGGTGGCTTCTTTTCGTGGTGAAGGAACTCGTTGTTAAAAATGTAGTGGTTTAGGATTGATCGTTGATTAGCCTACGCGGTTTAGGAATTCGTGGTTTAGGCAGTAGTTGTTCAATCATACATTCCCCCCTCCAGTAGGATTTTCCTTACTTCCTGACTTCTGTCTTCAGGAATGAGCTCAATCAGCAAAGCCATGTCTAACCACAATTGGCGGTCATAATGCCCTAATATTGCTAGGGAGTTATCTGCTCTGATGGATGCAGCTGCCATTGTCGAAAACTTCTTGCCGATCAGGTCAAGACAACACCCCTCCTTGTCCGGCGGTGTAGCCGGGTTCTTAGATCTTTGTTGGGCAGCCTGGGAAATGACCGAATCTGGCCGAGGGTGCCCAATGAGACAGGATGGACTACTGGCAGGAGCACAATACTTCTTATCTATCCATGGAAGCACTGCTGGTTCAGATGCAGGGGTTTTCATGATTTGTTTCCCTTCGTTCCATATATCAATAATCGGAACAGCCCTCGTAATCTTCCTGGATTCCTCTTTAAAATCACGACGGAAGCATTCTGTTTGTTCAACAGTGACAGGCAGTTGAAACCTAGCAGCAGCTCGCTGCATAAGATTGTGAAATCCTCCTATATCCTCTGGTGGCGAATCAAATGGTAGAGGAGTCGGTGGTGAAGGCATAGGGATAATGTAAGAATCCCTGGGATTTTCATGAGGGTACTCTGGTAATTCACCCTCTTTAACTTCCTCCTCAGAGGATGTGTCCTGATCCTGATGAGGGTCTGGAGGCTGATGTTCTTGAGGAGGGTCTGGAAGTTGAGGCGTTGGAACCGGAGCAGCAGGTGGAGGCAAAGGGTCCGGAACCGCCTGAGGCAGAGGTGGAACTTGTGGAATAACTTGCTGCAGGAGAAACCGCTGTCTGTAATCTGCTAGCATGGCTTGCAGGTCCTGTTTAAGAGTTTGAGGCAGATGGCTCGTCTCACTCTGGCGAGATTGCCTATGATAAACTCTATGATGCTGGACCACAAAGTCCTCTTGATAGTATTGTTCATGTTAATCCTCCTCCTCTTCATCATCATCTTGACATTTGATGTGTAGCTCAGATGGATGATGAGTTATCCCAAATGGTCCTTCCTCCTCTTCGTAATCGTAATCATCATCCTCTTCCTGCACATATGTTTCAAGGAGATGGGAAGGAGTAAGCGGTGAAATATTGCTATACTCATGTCTTTGAAATGTTTTGAGCTGAAAACTCCTAGAAGAAACAGGCGTTGAATGAGTCGGAGCCACAGTCAATGTTGTAGACAGAACAGGTAAGTCCCCAGTCAATTACATTGTCATCGACGGGCTCTCTGTCGACGGACTTGTCGTCGATGGGCTCTTTGTCAACATCATCGACGGGCTCGGCGTCGACGGGATCAACGTCAAGTGGCTTGACGTCGATGGAGTCTTCGTCAACAGGATCGTCGTCAACAGGATAGACGTCGACGGGACAGTCGACGGTGCAGTAGACAACTGCGTCTTCGTCGGAGATGGGAAGGAGTAAGCGTCAACAATTCTTCGACGACGGTCTTCTTTGACAGGATAGTAATCCTCGTCGACAGTATAGGAGAGGTGACAGATGTCGTTGAGATAGTCTCCATCGACGAAGGAGTAGAAGAAGTGACAGAAATCGTCGACGAAGGAGGGAAAGCCAGAGATTTTGAGAGGCTTTTACTCACTGTTTTTGAAGATGGCTTCTTATAGTCCTTGAGAGCAGAGGACTGAGGCAGAGGAGATTACAGGAGACCTGTGAGAAGGGCCAGAAGTAGAGTGGGACGATTTATGGTGATTTCTCCCCTCACTTGAAGAGCTGTCCTGTGATCAAGCTCTCTTGCTGGAAGTTGAGGCTCTATCATCCTCTTCAGCCGAAGAAGATTTAAGCCACAACAGAACTCTTGCATCCCTATCTCTAAGTGTCTTAGAAGGGAAGGTACGGCAAATTTTGCAATCTTTTGCCTTATGTTTACGGTAGAGGCAGTAGATGCAGTCCTTATGTTGGTCATCAACATAAACTCTCTTCTTGTTGCAGGTTCTGCAAGGCTTGAATAAGGCCTTCTTGTCAGACATCATGGATTAAATGAAGAAAAAAACTGAGTGGCGCTCAGGGAGACTCTCTTCCACACGACGTGCGGTGAAAATCTGAGGAGAACTGGCTCTGCAGAGAGTGTTTTAGAGGGTGCTGATAGCTGATTGGATGGGACCATTTTTTGGTCCTTTTAGCATAACGAGGTAGATAGGCTACTAAGATCTAGGCCTCAGGTCCTTTCTTAGGGGCCTACTACTATTATTTACCTTTGGCACTACTTTTGTATTTACCGTGGGACTCCCACCTCGGCGTCGGGGAATGATTCAGGCATGTGAATCTATGAAAGATACCCCAATACTGGATAAGTGAGGTGTTTATTTTCCGACCAATCCTTTAGGTAAGAGGTGACTCATGCTCCCGCAGCGCACACTATTATGGAGGGGTAAGTGGATTATAGTAGCCTTATTACCCTAACCTGAAAGAGAATAACTGCTGTTGATTACTCCCAATCTTGTGCACGGATTACCTGCAGCATTAACAGCCATTAATGTTTGCAAGAAATGACAAGAACACTTACTGGACATGGAAGTTAAAGAACAAGAAAGAATCCTAGAATGAATCTTCACACTAATTTACCAGCATGAAAACCAGGGCCACTTTTTTCAACAAAGAGTCTGTGCATCACTTTGCGGAGCAGTGAGCCTGCTCAAATACAACAAGATGTAATGGGAGAGAGCTCACCTTTCCTAAATTGTAGCAAAACAAGTCAGCAGGGGTTTGGTTTCTGGTTGGAAGATAACGCTACTTCAAAAGATAGACTTGCATTCCTGACATGTAAAAAAATAAAAAAGTTACTTACCTGCCATCCTAATTGCGCTTAAAAATACTCTTACTGAGGTGTGGGATTGCAGGGCACTTTTAAGAAAAGCCAATTCTTGTAAAAAACAAGCATTGCTAATGCATCAGTTTCACCTATGTAATGAATAAAGAGCTGTTTTTATCAATCATCACCCGGGAGAAAGAAAGAGTTCCCTGACAAATAACACAGGAGGCTAGAGGATGTGGCGCAGCGGGCAGAGCTACTGACTGAAGAGCTGGGGATCCCAGTTTGAGTCTTGAGGCGACATGCAACAGCCTGTGATTCTATGAAAATCACTTAATCTCCATGGGTGATAAATTGTTCTATAAATATGCTGCAAGAGTTCAAGGTTAAACCTTGTGAAAATATAATTCCACCAAATCGGATGTTAGCAGTATTTTGGTGAAGGGAAACTGATAAGGGAAGCAGACAAAGACCAAGCATAGGTAAATGCAGGAAAATATGCTACAGCCAATAGAAATGGAGGAACGGTAAGTGGCAAGCACAGGAACCAATGAGAAGACGGGAAAGAGAGGAGGCAGAATGTAAGTCCCTTTCAAGTTTATATTAAAAATAATAGATTTCTGAAGCGCAGCGCAAGCGCTGTGCAGGCAAAACCTAACAAAAAGGATTGGTTGCTTACCTGTAATCCTAATTCTCCTTCAGCGGAAACACCACTGAAATCAAAGCACTGAATAGCCACGTCCAAGTAAAGGATCCTGGAGCACTTGTTCGAAAAAAGTATACTTTGCTTATGAAGCCATACTTTTTAATTAGATTGTAAATGAAATTAGAAGCCTAATAAAAAAGGGTATATTGGCTAATTCCATGTACCTACATAAAAAAATTAAATCCCATTAATATACATAATTCACCATGGAAACTAAGTGTCAAGATAAAAATCCTTTTCACTTTTTATTTTAAAAGAAATGAAAACTGACACTAGATTTGAGCACGCCCAATCCTTTAGTATGCCCTCAAGCTCTCTCAGTGCCAGTTGCTCTCGTTCAAAGGTTACTACAGAAGTTGTCATCTTCCTTTAATCCTTCCACTGGGGAAGGACTGCTTATCATTTCAATGGAGATTCCCCTTAAGACAAAGTTACCATCTTTTTGTAACAATATTTCTGGTGGATACGGCATCTTCCCATATAGTCCTCATCTGCGTTATCACCTGTTTCTTTGCCACTCTATAACTGTGTCTACCTCTCCATACCTTCTCTCTACATCACTCCTCACTCTGCCATTCTCTGACCTGTATCATTTTCATTTCCCTGTATCTCACTCCGTAATGTACCTTACCTCTCGACCTTATCTTTCTTTACCTTGTCTTACCTCACCGCGCCTCTCTAATTCTATTTCTCTCTACCGCACCTCTGTCTTTACCAGCCTCCTACCATTACTCTTAGTTCGCAGAACCGCAGGTCACAGTCTTGGCAGAGAAGTACAGACACATAAAGAGAAGAGGAGGGGCTAGGCCGGGGAAGAGAATTAAAGAGAATATTATCAGATTTCTGCTGGTGTAATGGAGAAAATCCTCTGATCAGTGCTTTTATTTTCCCTGTTGTAGAATGTCAGTCGTGAATTTCAAGTGGTGTATAGATTATGTCTAATTTTATGATGTAGTCCACAAAACATCCACCAATTCATTGTTCTTCCAACAATAAAAGGAATAGGATGGTTATTCATACCATGTAAAATGTAGCAAAACAAACAAAATCAAGATACAAGCGCAAAAAGGAATGGCCCTAGTCAAAGCTTGCTCAAACCTTCTTTTGGTACGCTTTGGTTGGTGGATGCCGGGCATCTTAAGGTTTGGGTGTTTTTGGGTGCATCTTTTCTGCAACTTTAACGTACAGTTCAATATTATTTGGCATCATGTGGGTTTGAAATAACTGCAAATTGTTCATAAATCTAAAGGTGGTCCGTTCAGGGGATCCCAAAATATGCTGGGCCTGGGGCTTCAAAAATACTTAATTCGTCCCTGAGTCATGCAGTCCTACGTCTTTCTTGGTGTGGTGAGGAAGTGGACAGAACAATGTAATAGTAAGAGCTAAGCCCAAGTGGAATGCAGACATGACTTTTTTCAATAGGGTATTAAGTACCATAGTGAGTGGGACACAGGGAAAAGTGGTTGGACCTAAAGGGACAGTAATTAATCAACCCTGGGGGCTGCAATTTTTGCCACTCAAGAAAAAATTTATTTACAGTTAGGGAAGGGACTGAAAAAATGTGCAGTGATTCAAATTGGGTAACCATGAGACGGTTAAACTGTGTAACAATAAACTGTGTGAGATGAAACAGATTCAATTAATACTTTAAAAAAAAAAGTGCCCCTAAAGAAGACTTAAACAGAGAGGATTAATCCAGTACACACATTAAGTCAGACAAGGTAGCCACATATAATTTTACGGTGGACGCTACTACATCCTTCTAGGTATTAAACAGAGCAAAATACAGAACACTGGACAGACAAGAATGGGAAAGATCCAGGCATTTCGACTCACACCAAGAAATAACTTCGCCCAGTAGACTGATTAAATGGATTTTGCAGCAGGTGTTCTGGCATTCAAAATAAAGTCTGTCAAACAGAAGGCATCATTTTTGGCAGCACTAAATGTCTATGCATGCAGCCACAGGGCTAGCAGACAGGATCCTTCTTCAAAAGTGGATCCAATCTGTGGGAAAGAGCAAGAGGTGACAAATACGGAGCTCCAACAGATCACAGTACCAAATACTTCTCAACCATGATGGGCTGATCAGGATCAGTTAAGCTCAGTCTTCCTGCACCTTTTGCAGCACTTCTGTCGGAAGGTGGATTATCGGGTACATGTAAAGCAGGCCCAGTGACCGGTTAAATCTGAAGGCATCCCGTTACGGACTAGTTGAAGAAAAATGTATGGCACAAAATCTAGAATGCTGCCTGTGGGAAAGAGATTCGAACACGGACATCCCAATCTGGAAAAGATCATGTCTGTTATGCCACAATGATGTTCCCACTCATGGCTTTTCAGAGAGTGCTGTGCTTAGTGCATCCACCCTCCTATTGAGGGTGCCTGTAATGTAATCTGTCAATGGAAAAATGTACCACTGTAGGGCCCAACGCTATAGGTGTAAGGCTTTTCAAGACAGTTCCAGGAATCCACAATCCCTTGTCTGTTGAGATTGTGGATGGTGACTGTTATCCATAGGACCTGGATGGTATTCCCTTGAGTGGAAGAGAGAAAAAACATTTAGGGAGAGACTGACTTCCTGCCGCTCCAACATTTATCTGTGGAAGCTACTGTGACGCAGTTCCAGGAATCCACAATCCCTTGTCTGTTGAGATTGTGGATGGTGACTGTTATCCATAGGACCTGGATGGTATTCCCTTTGGTGGAAGAGAGAAAAACATTTAGGGAAAGACTGACTGCCTGCAGCTCCAACATTTATCTGTGGAAGCTACTGTGACGCTGATCAAAGGTCTTCTGACTGAAAACTTGTGTAAAAGCTCCCAGAGCTCTGCTACTCGAAATAAAGCAAACAGTCACGCTGCATTCAATGTACTTATTCCTTGTGTCTTCCCATCACCTTTCAGATCTCTATCCCCAACACAACATCCCTCTTTTTCCCTGTTTGTTGCCTCACTTTTTATTCTGTGGGTTACTTGATCTCCGTTATCTCCTAACGTGTAGTTTTCATCCTGCTTTCTTTCCTCCCTTCTCTCTAGCTGCTACTATGATGTACTGTTATTCTGTGATTCTTCCATATAGTCCCCTTCATTCAATGTGAGTGACCCTCATTTCAGGTAATCTTACTCTCTAGACAGC
This sequence comes from Lissotriton vulgaris, assembly GCF_964263255.1. NCBI lineage: Eukaryota > Metazoa > Chordata > Amphibia > Caudata > Salamandridae > Lissotriton > Lissotriton vulgaris. Next base: position 1,580,138,460 of record NC_141689.1, on the reverse strand, counting down.
ATCTGCTCAGAGGTGGTCACTCGACTCTACATACCCCCATTCTCTTTCTAGCTCTTTTGTTTCTTTCTCTGTTTTTCCCTTTCTTGTTTTCTTCTCTTTCCCATAAATGTCCCTCCTTATTACCCTTACCTCTCTGACCTATTTCTCTCACTCATTCCTTTATCTCTTTGCCAACTGCCCTGACTTTCTAAGTAGTTTTCCTCTCTCTTTATCCCTAACTCTTTCACTTACTCTCTCTCATACACAATATTTAAGAGTGCCCCTCCATTACTGTCTATACACACTTTTTGTAATGACTGTCCTTCTCGATCTCCTTTTCGTTCTCTTTCCTTGACTGTATCAGTCTGTATATTTAAGAGTGCCCCTCCATTACTGTCTATACCCACTTTTTGTAATGACTGTCCTTCTCGATCTCCTTTTCGTTCTCTTTCCTTGACTGTATCATCTTGCATGCTCGTTCAGTCTCTCTTTCCTCTTATACATCCATTATGGCCTGCTGTCTCCTGCTATTTGACCACTCTTATTTTCTTGCTGGTTCTTTTCTCCTGTATTGTTTCTCGTCAATGACGTTCACTCTCTCCTGGCAGTCTCCACCTCCTACAGCAGCCTCCTCTTTGAACGTGTTTGGTCTAACTATGATTCTTACTCATGCTCGGCAATACATCTTTCATTATGTTACCTTGATTGTTAATTTTTGTTTCCCCTCTCCACTCAGTTCCTTGGCTCATCTGATTGGTGTTTGGAGCGTTGCGGAGTAAATGAGTGTGCCAGTTAACTGTCTCTGTCCTTAACAGCAGGGGCATAAGAATAGCCCCCGCAGCCCCTACAGCGCAGGAGGCCCTGAGCTCCAGGGGCCCCCTCTGGAACTGTGCACGTGCAGTGGGCCCCTGCTCTGAAACAGGCCCAGACTGGCAGTACCTGGGGTTTCCTGGGGCCGGTTTTGTTACAGGGGCGATTTTCTTATTGGGGTTCTATATTACATCAAGACACCTGACCCATCCAAGGTGTTTGTCGCGGCCTAAATGCCAGCTTTAGAAGTAGCAGCACTGGGGTTAAACTAAACGCCGTTGTTCCTCTTTTATTTCCAAGTCAGTCATCCCGGAAATAAAAGAAAGACAACGTCGCTCTGCGCTTACTCACAAGACAGCAGATGGCACAGCCTGTAGCGGAGCAGAGTGCCAATCTGATCCTGAAAAAGGTCATTGCGCTTGTTGGGTTTGCAGGATGAAAGTTGTTTAGTAGGCTGCGTCAGTAGAAGTTCTTGAGTCGGGCTTAGTGAATGGGCATGCACTGCAAGGCAAGGGAGAGCACCAGGACGGCTGGGCCCTGTGTTATCATAACAGCAAAAGGCCAGCAGTCCCAGTTACTTTTATGGAGGAGTTTAGAGCGCATCCGCACCGAGTTAGACCGGTTAAGCATTACAAGCACATTTTTAAGGCCACTCGAGAACTCCGATGCAGACTAATCACCTGCAGTTTCCTCCTTGAAATATAAATTAAACATGCTAATATGTACATCATTGTTTGTCGGAGGCCACACAAAGTCAGCCGGCGTCTAATGTTGTCGCAGCAGTTGGCATGCGCGCTTCTTCCAGAAAGACTTCATCTCTTTCAGGATAATAAAAGAGACTTGCTGCAAAGGGCGGCAGTTTGAAGAAAGTCGTCTTAGTATGTTTTACTTTTTGAGTAACATTATTGTGTCATAGGCCATAACATTAAGCTGAATACAGATTCAGATGAAACAACTCTGCAATGAGTGCAATGTGCACTGTATGATTTGGATGTATTCGCTATTTCAGCCATTGATTTGTGCCTTTAGTGGTGAGAGCCTGTCGGCTACATCCTTTCACTGATCTGGCATCGGCTGGATCATCTAACTGTATTTTCTATAGCTAAGGTGGAGGATAAACCTGGGGTAGAAGCCCCTCCTTCTGCAGTTCTGCCGCTCTTCTGTACAGTATGAGACCATGAGCCTTATTCGAGACCCAGCGGCACTATAACCAAGTGCCACACCAGTGTTGACTGTTCAGTGTTAAGGAGCTAACTCCTGTGAGCTAGTCTACCTGTCCAGGACAAGTCTCTCTGACTCTGCTCTCCTGCCTGTCCACACCTCACGCCCTCGGCACCTTTGCTAATTGTTATCTGCCTTTGTCAGTGTCAGACTGCCCTGTACTGCACACACTTCAATAAAAAAAACACAAGCAATTTAAACGAGTCTTTACAGTGCAGGAGACCATTTCCTTTCAACTTGAGAAAACTCAAGGTTGTCGTATCAGTACAGGAACAAATCTTTTTTTAACAAAACTGTGGACATTGATTTGATTAAATAAAAAAATGAAAAACCTTCGGAACGTTGCTCAAGATAGATCTCCACTCCTCTCTTTGCCTCTGAAATGAACAAATATACTTAGATTACACAAAAAGAGTGTATCTGCAGGCAGAAAAGCACCTCCAGCACTTTCCACTAACTTTTGTGTAGGCTGCCACCTCCACTAATTACTTTTGTATCAGCTTGGGCTGCACTCCCCTGGTGCAGACCGGTTTTTTCAAATGCCAAGCATCTTTTTAGCCTGGGTTATCTGTGCGTCTGTCCATGGTTGGTCATTTGGCACTGTAGCCGATTTGCTTTTAGAACTGTCAGTTCTAAAATCTAGACTTGTTAAAATTCAGCAGCCACTTGAAATACAAAGCTACTCTTGCTACTTTTTCTTTCTGTGCCTCCTCGGAAAGAAATGCAAACGTTGAGTCTCTCAGGGGTGTCCAACCTAGGTCCAGGAGAACCGGATCCATGCAAGATATTCAGCTATCCATGCGCTATGTAAACAAATGCAATTTAGAATAATTTTATTTGAATGTCTTCTATTTGGAAATCCTTAATATTTGGCAAGGCCCTGTCTCTCCTGGAACTACCTTGTATGCCCCTGTATTTTCTAAGTGTGTGTGTTTGAAGAACAAGGGTACCCCAGAGTTGGGACCGGGGGCCGTTAAGATGGTGTTAAGACTCAAGAGTAACACTTTTTGAATTACTAGTAGCCTAGGCTACCGGAGGACCTTCTTTGGTCCCTATCAGACCTCTGTCTCTTACACTGCCTGTATGTTCTACAGCACAATGTCTGCCTTCCGTCATAATGAAGTCTTGAAGTGGTTCTTGTCATTGCTAATGTGCTAAGGATTAAGAAATACACAATGTAGCTGTTTTGAGAACAACTGACTAAGGATGCTATGCTTTACTACCAAGTTAGTAATATGTCAGTTCAAATATGCAAGCCACCACTGACTGTGATATTTATTAGAAAGAAATACTTTCTCTAGCGTGTGTGTGTTCTTAAAACCACATTGCCAGTGCAGCCCATGCCAGTGCAGCCCATGCCATTGACAGGAAGTGAGGGTGGGCATATTTATGATCTAGTTTTACAGTGGCTGAAAGTATTGATAATGTGGTCATAATAGTAAGAAGCATATTAGTATGATGAATTTTATTGACATCTTATTCGATAAAAAAAAGTGACAATTTTTCAGGAAAGCTGTTATTTCAAAATCCTGACTGTAATGCCCTGGCTTGCATGGGTGAGGCTGACTTATGTGTTAGTTAGCTTAGCAGGGCTTTCGGAAGCTTGATTTCTTGGATGACCCTATAAGGGGCAGGACTCCATATTTGAGTGCATGCCTCAGACCAGCCCCGTTTGAGGTTGCACCATTGTTGTTTTTAATACGAGACAGTGTAGTAGATTGTTTGATGAAAGTGCGACTCTAAAAAAGATTTTGAAAACGTAAAAAAATCTGTAATCCTGCTGTTTTAACCCTTTCGATGCTAATGACGGAACGGTTCCGTCATGAGCATCGGTCGAGCTGTGCTCATGACGGAACCGTTCCGTCATGACCACGCCCGTTTTCATTAGGGCCCAGCACCGGCGGTAGATCTGCACCGCACGGATGTGGTTAAATGAAATGTTATATTAAACATAAAACTATGAGAGCAACATTGTAAGAATTGGACCACCTTGTAAGAGCTGCTTTGTCATGTATGTTGGCTGAGGGTATAATGAAATTGCTTAATATGTTATGTTGTTCAATAGGATGGTGTGCCACGTTTTTCTATGTGTTATGTTCTGTTTTCATATTGGTTTTTGTTACTTGGCTGTGATACAGCGTACCATTGATGATTTAAAGAGTGCCACAGGCAGATATATGTCTACTAAAGTGCACTAAGACACAAGAGGGAAGGGGGTGGGCACAAGAAGGTTTATAAAGCCAGCTGTCTTGGATGGGTGAAGGGCACCATCCAGCAGTTTTCCAGCTGCATCGCCTCAGTCTTCGTGGGCAGTGCTACTTCAATTGAGGCATATTTCCACCTGAGCAGGAAGTGGACCCAAAACCTCTTTGCATTCTTCCTCTTTGGCGTTCTGTATTTCTCTTCTCAGGGAGAGGTGGTGGGAAAGTGTTGCTCCTATTGGGATGTTTTCAGTCTCTGGCAGCCCCCAGTTGCAAAGGCTGCTTTCCAAATGAGATGGGAGGTAGGCTCAGCCTGGCATGTTTCCACTCTCCTGATATCCTGCTTCCAGTAAGTGATGGGCCTTGACCTGCCCTGGCATAGCTGCTAGATAGGACCCTTGTGCAGATGATTGCTCTGACTCAGCTCTTCATGGTGGGATACTCAAGACCAAAATGAGCCAGACTCCCATGTGGCTTCTGTCTGCCACCCACGCTCTGCCCTCAGGTGCCAAACATTCCAGACAAAGCAGTGACCTTTGATGGAAAACGTGCAAAAAAAAGAGATAGAGATTGAGTGGTGCTTCTCTGGTCTATTTTATATGTTCTCTGTAAGAACGTGGGTATGACTGGGTATCCCGGTGCACTGTAAGGTCATCATTTACTTTGTTTTAAAAGTTAGTACATTTGAATATACAATGAAGAATATGTTGTATAATGCACCACTTTTGCCATTCAAAAAAAAAAAAACATTATTAGGGAGAGCCATCCCCTACAGACCCCCCCCCCCCCCCCCCCCCAGCCCACTTGCAAAAGTCAGGCTGGCTCACTACGTACCATAGAGCATAGAGGGACTGGTCTGACAAAATATGCCAGGGCTGCTTTGGGTTCTCAGTCCGGCCCTGGCCTGAGAGCTCCTGACTAGGTCCAGAGCATGGGGGGGGGGGGATGTCCCTCCATGTACTTTGCAGAGGGGCCCCCTCAAGTTTCGTAACGCAGCTGCACAGGATATCTTGTACATTAGGAATTTGTAGGTGCAAGCATCTATTGGAGGTAAATTCTTTAGAATGTAAAAACAGAAAGGGTCTATGAGATCGGCAGAAATTGGTATAGGGAGAAGACCTTGATATTCAATTTCTACTTTAACCGACCTTTCTTGCCTCTCTAAAAATTGCGGTTTGTTTCAACAGGGTCTTATAAATACTACATAGCTTCATGATGGTCATGCTAGCAAACATATAAATGACCTGCACTTACCTTTGTGAACACTAGAAAGATGCTGTACAAAAATACGAGGTTGTGCTTCGTTATCGATAAATGCTGAGTGTGCTGTAACGTGAACAAAACCGAACCTATCAATGTCACCTTTACAGGGCTGAAAATTAAACAAATAGATAAGAAATGCATCAATTATTTCACAAACTGTTATCAAATCTAGAAATTTCAAAACAGTATTTTGACATTCTAATGATATTTAGTTGTAAATGAACCTTTTGTCTGAAGAAGAATTAGTATTTATTACAGTTGTGGCTGGGAACCAGGTTCTACGCAACAGCAATGGTACCACCTGTCCACTGACGCATACCAGAACTGAAAACTGATCTGAAGAGAAATGTTTGGATAGCCAGTGCATTTGTCGGTCAACCCGGAAGACATTTGATTTTACATGACAGCATTTAGTCTTCGCTAAATATGACTGTGGAACGAAGGTATGCTTACCTCCAATGCTACCGCTTTCATACTGGAAATAAACATCTCTCCCCCAACACACAACACAAAAGTTACAAAGATTTGTGGCTGATGAGAAAGTTTCAAGAGGCATATTTAGTCCCAACACTGGAAATAATGTGAATACAAGATGCCAGGGCGTTTTTAAGAACCTTTATGATAATTTTGAGTTTGGCGTTTTGTATTTAGTGGAAATCTCTCCTTCAACATCCTTTTCTACACCTTCCTCCCATTCACTCTTTCCATAATATCTTTCCTACACTGCAACTTCTTTCCCTCATTCCCTTCACCGTACTCTCTTCCTTTCAGTTCTTCTGATCCTTTTCTGCTCTATCCCCTATTCTTATCCCTCTTCCCTTATTGAACAATGGGCCGCAGAACGTGGGAAGAATCTTTCAATTAATTCACATGGCATTGAAAATGATAATTGCTTCAATAAATAGTTGTAATTTGGCTCTAAAGATCTGGTTAACCAATAATCTCATACGCTCATTGTGCCGCCTCCTACTTAATTTAGCGCCGGGATGCATGCTTTGGGTAGCTGTCTCGCTTTACAAGTCACCAATTCATTGTCCCTCCTCCACATCTGCTCTTTTCACCTATTCACTTATCCCTTATCATACCTCATGCTATACGTTTATGATTGTATAGCAACTGACTGAAATATTAGGCCCTGCAAAATATTTGTCTTTTAAATGTAAATCTGATGTGAAAATGAAAGCAGATTTCAACTTTTTCTTCTAAATAACATCCCTTGAAAAAGAAGAAATTAGTAACTTACCTGTAACAGCAATTATCCAGTATTGGTATCTTTTTTGGATTCACATGCTTGAATCATTCTGTGTCGTCGAAATAGGAGTCCCGGTACATTTATAATGGTAATGTCACACTAGACATAGAAAGTACCAGGCCTAAGCCTTTATATTTAGTAACATATATGAGTCCTTACTTAAAAAAGGATGAAACTTAAGAGAACAACCAATCAGCTGATGCCACCCTCTAGAACCTTCCTTGACGGAGCTCCAGTCCCTCAGATTTTCATAAGCACTGTGCGTAACCAGAGGTACAACTGAGAAAATTAATTGAGCTCTTCCAAGGGAGGCGGGCGGGTTGCATGTGAATCTATGACAGATACCAATACCGGATAACTGCATTTACAGGTAAGTAACTCATTTCTTATGCAGTATTAGGGTATCTTTCATAGATTCACATGTTTGAATCAGAAAAAATAGCAGTAATGAGTACATTTCGTAATAAACATAAGCCATACATAACAGATTAGTCAACAAATATTTCTTGAGAATGAAATACAAAAACATGCATATAAATAACTGAATTATGCATATAATTATGAAATATCCACAGCATAGTTTCCATTATTGGCATAACGAAGAGAAAAGAACAGAAAAATGAGCATTAGAAAGGTTGGTGGGATGGAAGGTAGGCTCACTTTATTGGAATAGATGTCTGAGCATCGCCTCTCCCACTGCAGCATCCTTCATCAATTCGGAATCCAAGCAATAATGCTTAATGAATGTATGCAGCGTTTTCCAGGTTGCTGCCAAACAAATGTCTGAGAAGGACACACCAGCAAACAACGCCATAGACGTAGATATTGCCTAGTGGAATGGGCACAAACTTTTGTTTGTAGAGGTTGACCAGCTGGCTGGTGAAAGAAGAGAATAGCACTAGAGATCCATCCAGATATTATCTGTTTTGTTAAGGGAAAACCTTTTCTGGGTAATATGTGAGCTACAAAAAAAGCTGCTTAGACTTGCGGAAGGATTTTGTTCTGTCTAGATAAAATTCAAGGAAATGCTTTAAATCCAAAGAATGTAAGGCTCGTTCAGCTGCCGTTTGTGGATTTGGAAAGAAGGATTTTAAGACAACTGGCTCAAGGGACTTGAGGTATAAATTTTGGGTTGGTACAAAGGATCAATCTATCATTGTTAAATTGAATGAATGGTTCTTGTATCGTGAAAGCTTGGTGTTCACTAACCCTTCTTGCAGATGCAAGAGCTAAAAGAAGAACAGTTTTCCAAGAAAGGAATTTTAAGTCAGTTCTATGTATTTGCTCAAAAGGTTGCTTCATAAGTTGAGCAAGTACCATGTTGAGTTGCCACATTGGAGGTGAAAATTTTACAGAAGGAAAAGTTCTGAAAAGACCTTTATGAAACTGTTTTATCAGTCTGTTTGACCACAAGGAAGACCCTTTGGAAGATCTTCAAAAACAAGAGATTGCAGCCAAGTGAACTTTGATCGAAGTATGAGCCAGACCTGATTTGCTAGGTGGAGGAGATATGGCAACACTTCCTCCAGATATGATATGAGGGGGATATACTTTTGCAGACCCACACAAGACACAGAACCTTTTCTATTTCAAAGAATAAGTTCTGTTGGTACGCCTACTCTAGGATGAGACAAAATCTCCCTGCAGTCTTGAGGGATGTTCCCTTGAACCAATGTTGGCGAGGCCACACTGGAGCTATTAGAATTAATTTGCAAAGTTCTGCTTTCATTTGCTTTAGAACTTTGGGAAGGAGAGGAATTGGGGGAAAAAGCGTAGGCAAATACGCCGTACCAAGCTATTGAAAACACATTCCCCAGAGAGCCCTGTTGGGGATGCCAGCTTGTGAAGTGTTGGCATTTGGAGTTGCTGCTGAGGCAAACAGGTCTATAGCTGGTTTGCCTCACTGCGGGAAGATTTTGCTCAGGGTATTCTTGTTCAACTCCCACTCATGGCAGGTTGTCCTTAATCTGCTTAGTGAATCTGCTATTATATATTCTTTTCCTGGAATGTACTACGCTCTCAACAAGATTTCATGTTGAATTGCCCAGTTCCAAATTAGTTGAGATTCTTGGGAGAGGGAGAGAGATCAAGTTCCTCCCTGTTTGTTTAGAGAGTGCATTGTCGTAGTATTGTCTGTCCTGACAGGCACTACCAAATTTTGTATCCTGGGTAAGAACGCCTGGAGAACTAGAAAGACTGCTCTTAGCTCTAAGAGATTTAGGTGTAGATTCCGCTGAGAAGGTGGCCACTTGCCACTGATTTGAAGTTCTTGCACAAAGGCTCCCCAACCTTCCAGAGAAGCATCTGTTATCACCAGATGAGAGACTTGTGGAAGGAAAGGTAAGCCCTAAGACAGATGGTGAGGATGAGTCCAAGTTAGAGTGGCGACCATTTGTGGAGTCACCTGGATTACGTCGTTGAAGGTTCCATTTACCTGAACCCACTGTGTGCTCAAGTCTTCCTGAAGAGGACACATGTGAAGACGGCAATGTGAATCAGAAGACTGCAAGAGGACATCATGCCTAGCAGAGATTCGTACAGGCGTACGGAAAGAGACTTTCTTCTTTGTATGCAGCTTGCTAAAGTCTGGAGTTTTCGTTGTCTTTCCTCCGTTGGATAGCCCCTTTTCAGAACTGTATCTAGGATAACTCCCAGAAATGTTAGACGTCAAGAAGGCTGTGGGACTGACTACTCTGGGTTTAATGTGAGACCCAACTTGCTGAAAAGCCGCAAACAGGTTTTGGAAGACTTCTTTGAGGCGTTGAGAGAAGGAGATATGGGAAAACTTGGGTATGATGCGGTCTGAGATATGCAGCTTCTGGAGCTAGGAAGTCTGTAAAATCGTGTGGGGCCGATTTAAGCCAGAAAAGTAAAACTTGGAATTGATAATGCCTGCCGGCTACTGCAAACCTCAGAACTTTTTTGTGCTTCTTGTGAATAGGTATATGGAAATAGGCGTCTTGGAGGTCCAAGGATACCATGTAGTCATTTCCATTGAGAAGCTGCAAGACTTCTTGAATGGTGATCATGCGGAATGACTGTTTCTTGAGGAATTTCTTTACATTTCGTAAATCTAAAATTGGCCTCCATTTGTTTTTTTTCTTGCGCACTAAAAAGAAGCGGGAATAGAAGCCTTCTGCCCTTTGATGAAAAGGAACACTCTCTATTGCTCCTTTTGGATCATTGAATTTATTTCCAACTGTAACTGGTGCAAATGGCTGCAAACCAGAGGTTTAGGTGGTGTTGGTGGAGGTGGCTGTATAAATTCTAGGAAATGGCCAAATTGAATTAGTTGTGGGACCCAGCTGTCCGTTGAAATTGGTTTCCAGTTTTCAAGATGATGGGGTATTTTGCCGCCTACTTTGAGGGAAGGGGAAGAAGTTGCAACCGGCATAAGTAAGAGGTCATTGACGCCTTGCAGAATCTTTTTGTCATCCAGCTTTCTCTCAAAAGGAAGATTTATTATAGGCAGTCACACTCTGTTGTCTCTGGACGAACTGCGAATTGCATCCTGTATTGCTGGCTAGAGTGAAGTATAGGAAGGGTACCTATACTGCTGGGAACCTCCCCTGTATGAAGACTGGCTTTTACCCCGTTCACCTCGAAAAGGGGTTCTTTTATACTGGAGGGTGCCCAAAGCTTTGGCTGTATTAGTGTCTTTTTTAATCCTCTGAAGGGCTTCGTCAATATGCTTCACAAATAGCTCTTGTCCATCATAAGACGTATCTAGAATCTTGGTCTGGACCGCAGGCCTGAACGTTGTAGCCTTTAGCCATCCTTGGCGCCTTAAAACCACAGCCCCAGCTAGCTGATGGAAACCAGTGGAAGCGATATCCATCGAACAGTCAATCTCCGAAGCGGAGCGTTCGCCCTCCAGCAAAACTTCCCTTGCCTCCTCCTTGATGTCTTGGGGAAGATCGTTGAGGTAAGGAGAAATGTCTGACCACATCTGCCTGTTGTAGCGTCCCAGCAGCGCTAAGGAATTGTACGCTCTGACTGTCATCGCCAACATAATGGAAAAACAATTGCCAATATTATCCAGCCTCCTATCCTCCTTATCTGGCATGCTGAAAGGGGAGCCGAAGGGTTCTTTGACCTACGTTGTGCCGCCTGCGCAATCACAGAATCAGGTCTGGGGTGAACTGTGAGACAGGCTGGTGCGTTATCAGGAGCTTTGTACTTCTTGTCAAGCCTTGGTACGACTGAAGGAACTTTGGCAGGGTTTCTCACTATTCTAATGCCCTGATCTCAAATATAGTAATGGACATAGACCTGACCGATTTTTTAAAAGATTCCTTAAAATCGTAAAGGAAACAGTCTTGTTGGTGATAAGGCATTGAAAACTCGAAATGTCTGGCTGCTCTTTCCTAGAGATTATGGAATCCCCCAAAATCTTCTGGAGGAGAGTCCACTTGAGGCGGAGATGGAGATGCTGGTGGAGGGTTAATTGAATCCTCCGATTCGTCCGGAAGTGATGGTGTACCCTGGAGTTCCCCTGTTGGTTTTCCTCATCTTCGTCTGAAGATGGAAGGAGCTGTACTGGCACTTGAGATATTGGAAGGGGTGGAGGCTGAACTCGCGGAGGTGGAGAAAGCTCTGGTGCAGGAGACGGTGCGGATGTAGGGAACCTCCTTTTCTAGTCTGACAACATACATTGTAGGTCTGATATCAAAGCGGAAGGAAGACAAGCCATCTCTGGCTGTTGCTGTTGATGTCGTTGGTCAGGGTAGCACTAGTGTTCATCACAGAACTAATCATCATCAGAGTCTTCTTGATACTTGACATTTAACTCTGAGGGGCTTTGCGCAACCCCAAACCTACTGTCGACGTCAGAGTCATCTTTATCATCTAAAAGATGAGTTGGTAATAAGGCTTGGACCCTACTGGGAGATGTTAATGAGGATGTCAATCTTTCTTTCTGAAATTTTTGCTGTAAAATTAATTTTGTTTTAAATTTTGGCATCGTCGTCGGTACACATACTGTTGTCGAAGAACTGTCGACTGGTATTGATATCAAAGTCCCAATAACCGGCATAGATGATAAAACTGTTGTCGATGATGGAACTTTCCTTGTCAAGGCTGTTGACGATGCAATAGGAGAAATAGTTGATGAGAGAGCCATCAACGATAGGTTCGTCATCGACAAAAAACTCCCTGTCATCTTTGTTGTCAGACTAGTCCTTGTTGCAATCTTCGTCAACAACAAAGACTTTCCTTTTTATTTTTATCGCCATTGACAAAGGTGTTTGACTCATCGCCAAAGACGTCGACGACGACTAGGTAGACGCTGACGAGACTGAGATTGTGGTGACGGTTGTCGTCGACAAAGTCACTCCGACGACAGTAAGTGGAGGTCTTGTCTTGGTTGTTGGTACCACTGTTAATAAGCTGTCCATCGACAGGGTTGATGAAGAAGGTCTTTTAAAAGCATGTTTCACTTTCACTGGAGGAGTAGGGGGGTCTGAAGCAGATTCCTGACAGTTTTTTTTTAGCAGCCGTCAAATCCTAAAGAGAAGGAGATGCCCTAGAAGGCAAAACCTGCTTCTTAGTAGCCTCTGAAGACTTTTTTCTTTGGAGGTTACTGCGAGGAGTGATCTGGCAAAATGTCCTGAGGAGGATCTTGAGGAACCATCACTCTCCTCTGAAGATACAGGGTCCTCCCTGTCCTTAAGCCTCTGCAGCGATATTAACAGCCTCCCCTCATGGTCCTTCATACTCATTGAAGAAAAAGTGCGACATACCTTGCAATCCTTCAGCTTGTGTTCAGGATATAGGTCGTAAAGGCAGTTTTTATGAGGGTCATCATTGTGAAGTCTTTTTCCTGCAGGTACCACAGGGTCTAAAAAGGCCTTTTTTAGGTGTGTCTGACATGAAGAAATTTGAGGACTTCCCTCAGACAAAGGCAAATAGAAGAAAAATACATTGAATCCAAGAAAAAATCTATAGACAAGGGAAATTTGAAGATCGAATGAGAGAACTGAGCAGAGCTCAGTGGAGACTCCCTTAGCACGACGTGCAGTAGAAAATCTGAGGGACTGGAGCTTCTTCCAGGAGGATTCTAGAGGGTGGTGCCAGCTGATTGGTTGTTCTCTTAAGTTTGGTCCTTTTTTAAATAAGGAAACAGATATGTTACTAAATATAAGGCTTTAGGCCTGCTACTTGCTATGTCTAGTGTGACATTACCATTATAAAAGTACTGGGGACTCCTATCTCGACGACGGGGAATGTTTCAAGCATGTGAATCTATGAAAGGTACCCTAATTCTGGATGAGAAGAAACTCCATCGCTTGATCCCAAGAGTTTTAAGCTTATACATTGAACATGCAAAAAGGTATCCGGTTGATGATCGGTTCAAAGTGCACGTCCATAAGGGGCACTCGGCAAGCCCCAAAAATCAAGTTGAAGTGCGACTGGTGGCCTCTGTGGCTCTGTGAGGCCCAAGGTTGCATCAGAGTGAGTTGGTAGCATCTTGACAAATTACCGCATGGACTCTTTGAAGGCCTCTATCTGATGTGGGAGTCAACAACAGCTTGGGAAATTTAAGGCACAGAGACCAGCCTCTGAATGAGCTCGGAGTTGGAAGATGTTGGGCGAGACAGGTTGCTTTCCTGACTTCAAGAGGTGTGATAGGATTGAATCTTGATTTGATGTGCTTCGGGCTTTGACTATAAATTACTTCAAGGTTGATTGGGATTTGTTGTGCTCTTGAAACACCTTCCGATGTATTAGTGTATACTTTCACAACTTCGAGTCATGGCTGGAACATATAGCCCCAGAAAGACACGTTGTGAGAGTCTGTGGCTGACATCTGCTTCCTGCAGTTGCGGACGGCTTGAATACTGTTGTTTTGGCAGGAGACAGTTTTGTTCTGTGACACACTGATTGGAAATTTGCAATTGTCAGATCGCCAACAGAGTTGGGAGCAGAGCTACGGGTCCATGTCAAGGGGCGCAGAAAGAAAGGAACTATGCCAGTGAGGAGAGGTGGTGCCTCTATGCCATGGAAGTGCGAGGTGGACCGGAGTCAACGACACCAGCAGTGCAGAAGCCATTGCTGATAGATTTCTGGAAACAATCTGGCAACTAAGAATATTCAAAAGTGAGGAATCTGCAGTTAGAAATACTCATCAGGAGTATTTGTGTTGACAAAGTGGACAAGTGCTCCCAGCTCGGCTCTAGGCAGAAGAATACACACTCACATCCACAAACTGAGGATGATGCAAATCGATTATTTGTGTTACGATCTGCAGCTCTCTCTAGTCTCCCGGCTGTCCGATTAAATGCCACATGAAATAAATTTGCAATATGTTGGGTAGTGGGGCTAAGTGGCCAATGGCGATATATTAAGGCTTCAGTGGCTTGAGGTCAAATCCCACTATTCCAGTCATGTTTTCTCTTTGCTAAGCTTTAAAAGTACTCTCATTTCAAAATGCTGCAGGCGACACCGATATTATATCAAATTCAGAACCCCAAAATCTTCAGTTCTTTACTGAGGTTGATGATAAAACTTATCACATAGACGAAGACTGCAGGAGGCGGATTCAGCACCTTGCAATTTAATCTATGAATGCGTCTTCTGTCATTTTCAGTGAAAATAGTAATCAAACTGAGTCAGTTAAGAAGTCCTGCACCAGCAGCCACCTGCTGCTGAAGTGCATATGGAATTTAAGAATGTAGAATAAATATTGAAATGTAAAAACTCTGAGCAAGTGCTTTGAATCGTGAAAGAGGATGACCATGCTTAACATTTCATTGTCAGTTATTCATTGGTGCAACGAGAAAATTAAAAGGCTATTCCACCAAATTCAGTAGGGAAATGTGTGGGCGTTCAATCTCTGATAACGTCTGTGTATTATCAGATAATTTCAATCTCTCTCCAGGTGCTGCTCCACCACCTTCTGTTGCTGAGTAGTTTCAGTCTCCTAGCTAAATGTGATGGTGTCAGAACTGTAAGCAGTAGAGCAATTCTTGAGGCTGAGGCAAGGTCCCAAATACAGCATGCAAGGATACAGAAATGGTTAAAGTAGGTGGGTGGTTTTTATAAAAAAAATTAGTGCCCCCAAAGCTGCAATAGGAGTCACTCTTCGGGTGTCTGTTCTTTAATGGATGAGGATGCATTCTCTCTTAGCTGGTTGAGTGCGTTACATGGGAAGTAAACGCATCCTTGCGTTGGTGCACACTCCTGGGTTCGTCAAATATAGACAGACTCCATTGTTGATTTTGATTATTTATTCATCAGTTCATCAAAAGTTATTTACATCAATTGTTTTGAAAGTTCAAAAGTTCATATATCCCAACATTGTGGTGGAATGTTAATCGACATTTCCAAAGAAATGCTCCAATGCATTTTCGGGCATGGGATGCCCTTTTTCAAGGAGCTCTGAAAACACAAAAAACGCTTTTACCTTACAAAGCAATGGCATATGCATACACTTGCATGACAATAAAATACATATTCAAGGAGTGAATAAGCGTGCAAAAAGCATCTGGTGTTCCCGATTGGTGAGGTGGGGTGGAGGTGAGTGTGGGTTGGGGTGGGGTAGAGATGCGCACAAATGGTAACGCTGCACTTACATGTAGCGATCTAGTGGGATCTGTGGTCTCTAAGGAAACAAGACAAAAAGATGGATGAGCGGGATGAAAGCCCGGCGTTGAACAAGGTAACGCGGCTCTCGGTTGGAGCTCCAACTTACTTGGAAACAGGGGTTGGGTCGACGGCAGAAGGGGTTCTGTGTCGGTTAGCTGGGAAGTTCACGGAGTTGCGGCGGAGTGAAACACGCCGATATATGACACTACGCGAAGTGGGCTGTGAGTGCTACACGGAGTGGGCTGTGAACACTGTGGAAGGACTAGGCGGATGATCGCGAGAGTGGCGGCCATCTTAGAGGGGGGAAGGTGGATGGTAAATATGAATGGTTTGCAAGGATGAACCATATGCAAAAATAAAGTTCAAGCTACAACAAGCAAAAGATACAAGTGGAAACAAGTATACCACAGGGGGTATTTATAAGAAACAACTAAATTCTATCTGGTCATTGAGACCGTGTGGCTTCATTGCCTGTAATCTGTATATCCAAGCGGTCTCGCGCTGGAGAAGTGTCTTGTTATTGTCTTCACCTTCTTGCTTGTGGACCATTTCGGGCACCAAAAATTTAAGTTGGGCCACGTTGTGGTTGGATTCGTTGAAATGAATGGCAATGTTATATTTCTGATTTCTTGTGCGAATATTAGATTTATGTTCGTTGAGACGTGTCTTTATTTTCCTGGTTGTTTTGCCGACATGTATCATGCCACATGGGTATTTCAATAAGTATATGAGGTTGGTCGAATCGCATGCTGCATTCACATGGAGTTTAATTTTGAATCCTCTCATTGGGTGGTTTTTGCTGTTACCTGTGATGATGTTGTTACAGCTGTTGCAGTTATGGCACAGACGTGTGCCAGTATATGTGGTTGGTTGTGTAGGTTCTTTGCACAGAATTTCCTTCAGGTTTCCTGATCTAGTGTAGGCAAAGATTGGCGGGTTTTCAAATAAATTGCCAAAGTCGGGTTCAGAGGAGAGTATGCGCCAATGTCTTAAGATGATTTTTTAGTATTTTTTACTGGAGGTGGAGTATTTCGACACCAACACCGTTCTTTTTCCATCTTTTTTTGTGGGGCCTTTGAGGGCTTCCTGGCGTGTGATGGCAGTTGCTTTCTTGATTGCATCAGTTAAAGGTTCTTGTGGATATCCTCTACTGGTGAACCTTATAGCCATTTCTTCCATTTTCTGCCTACATGTTTCAGGGTTTGATACAATCCGCTTTATTCTTAACATTTGGCTGAAAGGCAAATTTCTTTTGAGTGATTGTTGGTGGAAGCTGGTGTAGTGGACTGTATTGTTTCGATCTGTTTTCTTTCGAAAGAGGTCTGTTTCCAATCCTGTTTCTGTGACTTTGACTAACACGTCAAGGAAGGTAATTTCATGTTCGCTGATGTTCCACGTGAGAGTGATGCAATTGTCTTTAGTGTTCAGGTTGATCAGGGCTGATTCCAAGTTTTTTCGAGTATTTTTTCAGATAAAGAATAAGTCGTCAATGTAACGAACATATAACTTGAGGTTGTTTGACCAGTTGGGGTTTGCGTAGATGTGGGTTGATTCAAATTCTGCCATATAGATGTTCGCGTAGGTCGGTGCAGCGCAATTGCCCATTGACATTCCGGACATTAGGAGATAGTATTGTTGTTCGTGTGTGAAGTAACTGTGGTAAAGCGTAAAGATGAGCAGTTCCATAAGGAAGGTCTGGAGAGGATCCGTGAGGTTGCTGTTGAGCAAGGCTTTTTCTATTGCTTCAATGCCACCTCCATGAGGAATGGAAGTGTAGAAGCTTTTGACATCGGCGGTGCATAAAATTATGTGTTTGTTTGTAGCTAAAGTTATTTCTGAGAGCTTTTGAATGAATTCCGTAGTGTCCTTAATGTAACTCTTGAGATTCATTACAATAGGTTGTAAGTGGCGGTCCAGGAATTTTCCGGTGGGTTTGTGGAGGGATCCCCTCGTGGACACGATGGGTCGGAACGGGGGGTCGTTCAAATTCGTATGTATTTTTGGTAACATCGTGATTGTTGGACTTCTTGGATGTTCGACAATGAGGTATTTTCTAGTTCGGTCATCTATGGTGCCTTCCTCGTGGGCTTTAGATACCAGGCTCGAAAGTTCAGACTTATATTGTTCTGTGGGGTTGGTGTTTAGTTGCATATATGTTTCAGGATCGGTTACGTACTCTTTGATTTTAGCTTCATACATGCTGCTATTGAGCACGACCAGGGCACCGCCTTTGTCGGCTTTAAGGCATTTGATGGTTTTATTGCCAGCAATTCTTCTCAGGGTATCCTTGTCTTTTGAGGTAATGTTAAGTTTGGTCTTTTGGCGAAAGTTGATTTTGGATATGTCTTGCTTTACGAGAGTCTCAAAGGTGTCAATGCTTTTATGACTACATGGAGGCATGTAGGTACTGGTGGTTTTTAGACCAAGAAGTTGGTCTGGTTTGGTGTCAGTGGTGGGTGGAAGGACGTTCTCAAAGAAGTGTCTTAACCGTAGTTTCCGAGTGAGTTTGAAAGTACTTAGTTCTAATTCAAGAAGGTTCGTGGAAGACGTGGGAATAAATGATGTACCCTTCTGTAGGAGTTTAGTTTCATGTGCGGTCAATGCTGTATCGGAGATGTTAATTACTAACGATTCCTCCTCCCCTTGGGTTTTTTTGTAACCTGCGGTTGAATTTGTTCTTGATATTTTCCTTGGTCTTTTTCCCCGCCGGGGTCGTCCGCTTCGTCGTGGCCTGATTCTAAAAAAGTCTCAGAGGTTGAAGGGCATTCGGTAGTGTGGCCAGTTTTTTGTCTGGAGTCTTGAGGTTCGGTAGATATTGTGGTTTCTGAAGTGGTTTTTCTGGGTGGGCGATTAGAGCTATCACTCCCTGAGGATGACGTGTCTGTGTTATGATTATAAGGTTTGTTGCGCCGACGCTGTGCGTATACATCAGCCCAGGTGTATACTTCCCCAAGTTTGTAGTCGAGGGTGTCTCGGCGAAATTTACGTATTTTGTGCTCGTTAATTTCCTTAGTGTGTCTGTCGAGTTGGTTGTTGACATCATCTAAAATTGTTGTAAGTTCCTCAGGTGTGATGGACTCCTTGAGTTCTTCTTCTATTGTAGATATTTCCGTTGTTAAATCAAGCAGGATTGTTGAAAGTTCTTCCATGATTAATAGGATGAGGTCAAGGCTACATTTATTTAAGATCGCATTCCACCGTTCCTGAAAAAGCTTCGAGTTCTTGCAAAGCGAGGGTTTGAGTGCGATCCGTAGTCCTCGGGGTATGCGCTGTGCTCAGTGGTATTTAATGAGTGTGTTTGCATGCAATTTTTGATTTATTTTCCGTTTGGATAGATAGATTAGTTGTTTCACACATTGTTCTTTTGTGCGGCTTGAAGTAGTTTCAGTTAGATCTTCGTTGATGAGAGCGTAAATGCGTTCAGTTTCTTCGGTCCCGAAAGCGAGCGTGCTGGCTCGTGCTTCAGTGGATTTTGATATTTCTTCGTATTGCATTTTTGCGTTGGTTGTTGGCATGCTGCCTGCCTGAAGGGGCGGTGGAGATACTATGATACTGAAAGTGGATGGCGTGGCGCACAGCGGAAAGTTGAATTAGTAGTTTCTGTATTTATTTTGATTTTTGTTGAGGTTTCGGGTGCTCCGGCAAGTGACGTAACCGTCCGTATACGTCGTGAGGAATAGCTGGTTGAGTGCGTTACATGGGAAGTAAACGCATCCTTGCGTTGGTGCACACTCTTGGGTTCGTCAAATATAGACAGACTCCAATGTTGATTTTGATTATTTATTCATCAGTTCATCAAAAGTTATTTACATCAATTGTTTTGAAAGTTCAAAAGTTCATATATCCCAACATTGTGGTGGAATGTTAATCGACATTTCCAAAGAAATGCTCCAATGCATTTCAGGCATGGGATGCCCTTTTTCAAGGAGCTCTGAAAACACAAAAAACGCTTTTACCTTACGAAGCAATGGCATATGCATACACTTGCATGACAATAAAATACATAGTCAAGGAGTGAATAAGCGTGCAAAAAGCATCTGGTGTGCCCGATTGGTGAGGTGGGGTGGAAGGGAGTGTGGGTGGGGGTGGGGTAGAGATGCGCAGAAATGGTAACAGTGCACTTAAGTGTAGCGATCTAGTGGGATCTGTGGTCTCTAAGGAAACAAGACAAAAAAATGGATGAGCGGGATGAAAGCCCGGCGTTGAACAAGGTAACGTGGCTCTCGGTTGGAGCTCCATCTTACTTGGAAACAGGGGTTGGGTCGACGGCAGAAGGGGTTCTGTTTCGGTTAGCTGGGAAGTTCACGGAGTTGCGGCGGAGTGAAACACGCCGATATATGACACTACGCGAACTGGGCTGTGAGTGCTACACGGAGTGGGCTGTGAACACTGTGGAAGGACTAGGCAGATGATCGCGAGAGTGGCGGCCATCTTAGAGGGTGGAAGGTGGATGGTAAATATGAATGGTGTGCAAGGATGAACCATATGCAAAAATAAAGTTCAAGCTACAACAAGCAAAAGATACAAGTGGAAACAAGTATAACACAGGGGGTATTTATAAGAAACAACTAAATTATATCCGGTCATTGAGACCGTGTGGCTTCATTGCCTGTAATCTGTATATCCAAGCGGTCTCGCGCTGGAGAAGTGTCTTGTTATTGTCTTTACCTTCTTGCTTGTGGACCATTTCGAGCACCAAAAATTTAAGTTGGGCCACGTTGTGGTTGGATTCGTTGAAATGAATGGCAATGTTAGATTTCTGATTTCTTGTGCGAATATTAGATTTATGTTCGTGCCATAACTGCAACAGCTGTAACAACATCATCACAGGTAACAGCATAAACCACCCGATGAGAGGATTCAAAATTAAACTCCATGTGAATGCAACATGTGATTCGACCAACCTCATATACTTATTGAAATGCCCGTGTGGCATGATATATGTCGGCAAAACAACCAGGAAAATAAAGATACGTCTCAACTAACCGACACAGAACCCCTTCTGCCGTCGACCCAACCCCTGTTTCCAAGTAAGTTGGAGCTCCAACGAGAGCCGCGTTACCTTGTTCAACGCCGGGTTTTCATCCCGCTCATCCATTTTTTTGTCTTGTTTCCTTAGAGACCACAGATCCCACTAGATCGCTACACGTAAGTGCACCGTTACCATTTCTGCGCATCTCTACCCCACCCCCACCCACACTCCCCTCCACCCCACCTCACCAATCGGACACACCAGATGCTTTTTGCACGCTTATTCACTCCTTGAATATGTATTTTATTGTCATGCAAGTGTATGCATATGCCATTGCTTCGTAAGGTAAAAGCGTTTTTTGTGTTTTCAGAGCTCCTTGAAAAAGGGCATCCCATGCCCGAAATGCATTGGAGCATTTCTTTGGAAATGTCGATTAACATTCCACCACAATGTTGGGATATATGAACTTTTGAACTTTCAAAACAATTGACGTAAATAACTTTTGATGAACTGATGAATAAATAATCAAAATCAACATTGGAGTCTGTCTATATTTGACGAACCCAAGAGTGTGCACCAACGCAAGGATGCGTTTACTTCCCATGTAACGCACTCAACCAGCTATTCCTCACAACGTATACCGACGGTTACGTCACTTGCTGGAGCACCCGAAACCTCAACAAAAATCAAAATAAATACAGAAACTACTAATTCAACTTCCGTCTGTACGCCACGCCGTCCACTTTCAGTATCGATGTATTTTCTCTTTACATATGTTCCCGCAGCACCCCTCCAACAATCGAGGCCCGCTCAAATTTGACCGCCTGGAGTTATCCACCTAGCTGCCATGCAACAGACCCGGTTCTAGTGAATGGAGGTGGAGGCAGAAGGGCCAGTCCCTCCCAAGGGAGCTCTATGGCCCACGCACACATGGAAAGGCATCTATTTGTGTTATTACTAATGCTTCATGCGTACTTACAGCCCGTGATTACTGCCTCATACTCACCTGCATAATGATTGGCAGTGACTCTTTTGTGTGCATGTGACAGAAAGAAAATCACAGTGGGAGTGCAGCTGAGCCTGTTACCCCAGACGGGTGCTTCACGCCCCTCCCTACCCCCACAGCAGAGAGGGTTCCAGAATAAGACTTTGCAGAGTGGCTACAACTAATTTTAAAAAGTGCTATGACGTAGCTAGGATTAATGCATTTTTTTCTTTTTAAAGTTCATTAGAGCTGGATGCGTCATAGTCCCTTTTTAAAAATTATTTTTAGGTACCCTGCTATACAGCATGGCTGTACGTCATTGCCAAAGCTGGCAATGCCCATGCTGTACAGCAGGGACGAAAGGCAATGGCAGAGCCAATAGTCTCAGTGGCATGACCTAATGGCTTTGCCAAAGCTTGTTAGGTCTTGGGACAATACCCCTGTAATTCTGACCAAATCAAGAAATCTCTCCATGTGGGACAATTAAAAAGAATATGTAATTTGGCAAAACATCTCATCACATAAAGAAAGCAATTGTGCCCATGTCCATGTCTTTGTGAAAATACATTTAGAAGCAGATAACATCTGTTGCCACAATAAAAGCAGATAACATAAGTTATTACAATAAACATTAATTTCAAAGGAGAAAAGGGCTTTTTTGAAGTGTGTGTGGCCTAATAAAACTGAGCTACAAATGACAAAAGGTGCAACACGGATGATAAGAGGGAAGAAAAAATAAAAGTAGTACCTCAATCACAGCGCGATCAGCGGAAGGACACCAATATAACTGAAGCAATCAGTACTTGATCAATGCTCCAGCCGAAAAAGGAGGAAGTGAAGCAAGCATGATATGCCCAATTAGAAGGCAGCAAATAAGAGTGACAGCGAAGCCAATGAATTGAAGCAATGGTTGGGCCGCAAGCCCCTTGCTTTATGAATTATCTCTTGTTAGAGGTTAAGTATCGACATGTTGCGTTTTTAAAGCTTTATTCTAGGGGAAAAGTAAAATAGTCCATTTCCTGTTCAAGCTGAGACAGAAAGTTTTGCTTTCTTCTGCAGTAAAGTCTGCTAACCTGAATCTAGCTGTACTTAGTGTGAAACTTTAATACATTGGATTATTAATAGGGGAATCAACAATTAATCACAAACTGGCCAGGGTGTACCCTCAAAGTCACTAAATTAACCTGCTCTCAGCCCCAAGGTAGCTGTGGCACATAGCAGACAGGCTTCACCTAAAGGCAATCAGTAAAATATTAATGCAGTACCAAAAGAGTACTAAAGTCAAAATGCAAAACAATAAAAATCCCAAAACAAAGTAGAAAAATTCATGAACAAAACATCACCTTTAGGAATGTCATCCTTTTTGCTCCAATAACCTCCATTATTTTGACTGATGCTGGTGGCAACTGACTCTGAAAGTGCCCTGGGCTCTGATAACCAGGTTCATGGCCAGTGCTCTGTCCTCTAACGATATATGAAAATTGGTATAATTTTAATTGGCAAAGATAATCTACATGCCCTATAGTAGGGCATGTCGGTTTAGAGACCCCAGTGGACTTAATGCACTTAAGTGTGCACCACTGTGGTGTCTCGTGTCATTATAAAGCCAGGCCCGGTATGCAGGCTGGTTTTAAAATAAAACTATGTCCAAATTCGACTTTGGAATTAAAAGTACTTCTAAATTCCAAAACTACCTTTTTATGACTTATATGTTACCTTTAAGGTCTGCCATAGGTGCCCCAGGGATAGAGTGCCTTATTATAATAAAAAGCAGGGACAATATAAATATATTTTACATGGCGTGATAGGGAAAGACAGCCAAAGTTGGTTTTCCCTATTGTAGTGCTGCTAGCCCCATAGGTTAACATGGGAAGGCTTTATTAAACTTAATAAAGTGTACGCTTGATTGGAGCTAACTAGATATATCATTCACAGTATCAAAATATTGGTTACAATAAATCTAACAACTTGCCATGGTCAGATTAAATATACCTATTGCAGCAAAGTAGTTTGACAGCTTGCTATCCTGAAGTTACCTAAAGCAGACCCGTAGCAGCCTCTTCTGATTTGTCAGCCTTTTACATCCTGAGCCAAGCTGCTACCTGATAGGTGTGAACAGACCTGTGCCTGAAACAATACATACATACATATGGTGGGAGAAAATATGCTTCCTAAATAAGCCTGGGTGGTGAATGGGGCTGGGGAGAAAAGCTTGACTTCAAAGCAGGAGAACAGATGTCATAAGACTCAGGCCAGCCCTCAGTTACTTGATCCCTAGCCAGATGGGAGCCCATCTAATTAGGTCAGGAAAGGGGTTGGAAGGGGAGTGAAGTCAGTTTTTAGCCACACCACTGTGTTGGGTTAAACAGACACACACACACCAAGGAGAGAATTTCTCAATTTTGATTTCTGGGAGACAGAGCATTATGGGTCGAAAATATGCCACACTTCACAGGAAGTTGTCATAGCAGAGGGAGGTAGCTTTACCCCAATTGGTTGTAGTGACCCCCCTCCTCCTGCCTGCCCAGAACAGAGGATAAATATGGGAGAGCTGCAGTAGCTCCTTAGATCACAACGTGTAATGGCAGTTGAAGGAGAACTACACTCCTGGACCCTTGGACTGCACTACAGAAGGCTTGCAATCAGACGGACTGAACCAGCTGCACTCACAAGGCTCCACATAGAAAAGACTGTGCCTGACTCAAAGTTTTGCACAAAAGCTCCTAGGAGGATACTGTCTTAGTGTCGATGGTCAAGTTGTGTTTTGAAGCAGTGGTAGAGAGTTGGCATTCTCATCTTTCACAGTTGCAGGAAGTTGAGTTTACCAGAGGCTGTGCCCTGGTAGATGAATTCATGAGAAAAAGCCTGGTGTGGGGACTTAGAGGTAACAGTGGTCTTAGGGTCAGGTGCAGTTTGGTGTTAATATAACCACAGTGGTTCTTTAGACATAACCGAGGTAAGACCAGCATCCACCTAATTCTATGCATGACACAGAATGAGTTAGTGGTGGCAAGGTGTCCCACATAGGTGTTTAGGGCATGTGATGATCATTTTTATTTTTAATTACTGTTTTTAATTTAAAGAAATTGGTTTGGCATGGACTCCACAAAAGACACTGAAACGCCCTGGTTAAGCACCATCAGTGTACGGTTTGTGTAACATATGTTGTGGGTATATGTAGATTGATTCATGATGTATTTGATTATTAGGTACTCTGGTCTTCCTAGTCCTGAAGGGGCCTGTAAACTAAGTTGGAACGAAACAAGTCAACAGTACCAGCAGGAAGAGTTCTTTGTAAAATTTAAGGCAAATGGAATTATATAAACTTTAAAATATGGATAAGGCATGATTACCCAAGATTGTGATTTTGATGGCACGGTGAATGAATTGTGCAACCACAATTTGGAATATAAGGAAGGAAAAAGGCATCCTTAAAAGAATTTGAATTTTGGGTTTGGTTTTGTGATATATAGTTGTGGAAAGATGAAGGGTTTGATCATATTTATGTATTTGTTTTTAATTTAGTTCAAGGCATTGTTGATTGGAGACACAACGTAGACAATCATATTTAAATTTTCAAATAAACGTCTGGTGTGAATATTTCCAAGATCCCAGGGTAAAACTGAATGATTTCAGTGTGGCAAAAGTCAATAATGCGATTTATCTACGCAGGATAACATTTTGTTTTTTCTGTCGCAGACTCATGAATTGGACTGGCCGTGCTGGTGTTCCCCCCCCCGTACAAAGCTCCGGAGCTCCTCGCCTTCGAAGACGAACACTGTCAGAGTCTCACTAAGGCACCAACATGCGGCAGGCCCTCATTGTCGAAATGCATGCCAGATCCGAGGAAACTGAGGACTTGTCCTCGAGAGAAAAAGTCAGAAGGTAATATTTTGACTGAGACCTAGAGCTCTGTTTATCTGATCCGCACTCCATTGTGGTCGGCCTAAAACTTCTACTTTGTCCCAGTTTAGAGCGACCAGATAGCAGCGAGTGGCACTTTAAGCTTTTTGGCGCTAGAATGCACACTTATTTTATTTAATCTTTAAAAAATCATATCTCTGGTTCACTACATTGGATTTTTGTCATTTTGGGTCATTTTACAGATGAAAATATTCCATATTTTTATAAAATGGTGTGGGATTTACATCATGTTGTTTCCTGTACCTGTTTACTGTTTATGTGGTATTTAATGCTTTACACATACCTGTCTCTCCTCCTTTGCTAAGCTACCAAGGGTTGAGCAAGGATTAATTTACTGAGACTTGATTGGACCTCTTTGTGATTGTGGTATTATTACAAGCCGAGGGTGAATACCCCCACCTACTAATAACCCATTTTAGCACATTTGGTGTTCAGAGGTGTTATCTAGAGCTTGTGTTCAGTAACACCATTCAGTATCTAGGCAGGACAATTACAAATTCTCTAAATAGACATAGTACAAAAATAGTTTTTGATTTTTAATTTGGACTAATATTAATTGATTAATTTTTTCTAAATTACCCCGACCTCAATTTTTACAAAAAGCTTCGGGACCCAAAACTAAGAAATACCATGCAGCTTGATCTAGCTAGCCTACCCACACTCCAAGTCAATGAGCTTGAGGACCTGTGTAGGGCTAGGGATTACCAGCACCCTTCAGTTCCAAGAAGGCAGTGCTGATGAAGGCCTGTGTGGCCTGCTAAAAGGTCCAGCTAGAGGATCAGGCCCTTGATACAGCAGCAGATTCAGAGATAATAGGACAGGAGTAGAGACCCCTAGACGTCAGTGATGAGAAAGACGAACACTTCTCCACACATGCAGTAAGCAGGGCCCTATCTAGTGCTAGTGGGGGATAAATGATCCGCCAGATGTGACCTAGATCTGTCCCTTAGGGAATGATAGCTTGAGGCAAGAGCTGGCTTATAGAGCCTCAGAAGGAGAGAAGATGGCTCTGGATAAGAAGAAGTGGGCATGTGAGGGGAGAAGAACTACAAGGGGTGATAGAGAGGAAGAGGGTGGCAGCGAAGAAGAGAAAGTGTACAGGGCTGGCGGGTCTGACCCAAGGCTAACCAAGTGGATTGTCCCCAAGTACCAGGAGGGAGATGACATGGATAAATGGCTGACAGCTTTTAGAGGGCTCTCAAGATAAGGAGGGTGAGTTCTCAGTACAGTGGGATTCTCCTGTGGTAACTGATCCCTGCTGAGGGGAGACATAGGCTCCTGATCTAAGTGGGAGAGGAGGCTGAATCATATCCCACACAAAGCAGAGTTCAATTAGGTTTGGTCTCACCCCTGAGCAGTACAGTATGAAGTTTAAGGACACCGGGAAAGTCAGTACCCACACCAGAATTGACTTCATAGACATATCTGTTAAGTCACTGGAGGGCCGGATACAGGGTAACAAGGTAGGTACCTATGAGGGGGTTATATAATTTGATTACGAAAGAGCACATATTGGCCAATTACCCCGAAGAGAAGTTACACTAGTATCTGGTTAACTCTAAGCTGTTTAGTCCCCGGGAACTGGGTGAGACGACAGTTGAGTGGGTTAAAACCAGGTTGACCATGAAGAACCAAGGAGATGATCAGAAGAAAGGACAACAGGTGCCCTTCCCAGGGAAAATGCCATGGGTAACCAGGATAAAAACAGCAAGAGTACTCAAAAGGCCCTCAAACGGCCCTCAAACACCAGCCCAAGGAATGAGTTCCCAGACCCAATCCACTTACAAGAGGAAGGAGGGATCATGAAAGAAATGTTGACCCTACAAAGGCGGGTTTGTATTTTGTTTGCTTGCAATCAGAGACAAAATGGGAAACACAGTCAGCAAAAGAAGCCCCCACCTGGTGGGCAGTTCAGTATGGAAGTTTGCCCAAAGATGGGCAATGTCACCATTCGCTCCCTGTGCTTTCGTGCCCACCAACAGGGGGCCACATTGTGGAACTTTCCACTGTTATAATAAGGTTCTGGATCCTCCTCTTCATGCACATACTGACTTCCAGCCATTTAGACTCTACTTAGAAATTGCCATCCATTTCAAATCCATGCCGGATTTTGTGGAAGCCAGCCTGCTCATGCTTGAAGCCAGTCTGCTCATGCCTGAAACTCTACTACCTAGAATTTCCTATTCACTGCTTTGTCACCACCCTTGCAGGATGGGTGGAGGAAACAGCTCACCTGTGGCTGACGTTTGCTAGCCTGTTCACATCTGATGCATGTAATTACTGTGAGCTCTTTTAAGCCCAGGTCCTTCCAGTCCGGGGCTGGTCATTGTAGCTGTGTACCGATAAGACTGACCCTTGATTTCAGTGTTTCCTTGAGCTTTAAATATCCTTGTTTCCAATGTTTCCTGAGGTTTAGTTATTCCTTGTTCCTGAGCTGCTGTTTTCCCTATTCGTGAATTAGAACTGCCTGCAGTGCTACTTTGACTCCTGAGCCTTAGCATTCTTTATTCCTGTTTCTGAGCTTTAATAATCTATTGTTACTGAACTACCACTGCCTGCAGTGCTACCTTGACTCCTGAACTTTAGTAATTCCCTGTTTCTGAACTAGCACTGCCTGCAGTGCTACTGCGGCTCTTGAGATTTAGCACAATTTCTGTTCCTGGTTCAGCACAGCCTTCAGTACTATTTTGTTTTCTTGACTCATGTTCCAGCACAATTCTAGTATACCCATTGTAGTCTCCCCTTCTGTATATACTTTTCCAGTCCCTTCCTTTCTTCCCATTTCCTTGGTTGCACTTCCTATGTTGCTGTCCTTCTATTCCTACTGTCTTCTTTCTATTACCTTGTATGTTTGCTATTTGCTTTCTGCCAAGTGCGCCCTGTGATTTCGTTCCTTTCCTGTTAAGCACTTCTACTTGCTAGCTCCTTGTCTCTTGTGCTAGTGTTTAGTTCTACCCCCTTGCTGTTACTGACTTTCATTTTTCTGTTTGATCGCCAGGATCTGTGAGCACAGCTGACAACCTAGGTGATGTTCCTTGATCACTGTGAGTAATGTCTTTGAGTTACATTTATAACATCACCATAGGTATCAGCTCCACAGACCCTGCCTTTGCATGTGTATCCTATATGGGGGTATTTGCAGTCAGCATCTGTCACAGCAATTTTTGGTGAGGAATTACTGAGCTTCATTCTTACCACGTGCAGCGTCCGAGTGCTTTACCCCACTTTCCCTTTATTGTTAATGTTGTTTTATATATATATGTCGTGAACATCCATCCTGGGTGTAGTTATTCTGAATGCTAAATCCCCTCCTGAGTGTTAATTCCTCCTGAGATCTAGCTACCTTGTTCCTTTGTGCAGACTTCCCCTTTGGATCCCTTTTCTCCTCTGACTCCCTGTGTGAACTGGGCAGTGCTGTGCTCCTCTTTCCGCTTACGTTTTCCTTTCCCAAGTTCCTGACCATGTCTCGGACAGTCCCTGACAGGGAAAGGGTAAACAGAGGTGACATTAGTTTCCGTGGGTGGGGTGGAAGTTGCAATCCTGGCAGCCTTACCTCCTAGCATGGATAAGTTCAGGCAAAGGCCTAAGATCAACGGCACTGAGGTTGAGGCTCCGAGGGATACAGGAGCCATTGGACCATGGGGCTGGACAGACATGTTTCCCCAGAGCAGATCCCACCTGGTGTATTTCACCAGGTTACCTATGCCGAAAACAGAGGCAAGTTCCATCCCATGGCAAGCTTGGAATGGGGAGGTGTGACTGGCCCTAAAAAGGTAGTTTGTCCCTGCTGCCCTCTCAGTGGAGTGTCTGCTGAGAAATGATCTTGCAGTTTCTGAGTGGTCAGAGGAGGAAAGGCAGGTCCATGCTCAGAAGCTGGACCTCCCTGAGTGGGTTTGGGCTGTAATGAGGACACAGGCTGCACATCAGGAGAGTAATGGACATTTGGACCCTGGAACAATCGGCCAAGCCTCCAAGAGAAAGAGAAAGGGCAAAGGGTCTGGTGAGCCAGCCCAAGCACCTCAAAGGTCCAGAAGGAATCTAAAAGCGAGGGGGAGGGTCTGGCCTCAAAAAGAGGGACTCCACCACTCCAAGATCTGTTTTAATTGAAATAATTGCTGGGAGCAGGTGGGCCCTCCTTAGAGGAGCTGTGCCAAAGATAAAGGTATTGCCCACTCCTGAGGGCCTGAGGCAGACTGACTACAAGGAAGGGAAGGGTGAAGTCAGTGATATCCACAGAGTCTATTGGGAGGATAAAGTCCTCTATACTGAGGTCAGGGAGCACAAACCAATGACAACCAGGAGAGTGCTGGACCCCCAGAAGTATCAATCAATCAACCATTTGTAGAGCACGCTACTCACCCATGAGGGTCTCAAGGCGCTGGGAGGTGTGGGGGGGGGGGGGTGCAGCTACTGCTCGAACAGCCAGGTTTTGAGAAGTCTCCTGAAGGTCAGCAGGTCCTGGGTCTGACGCAGCTGTGTGGGGAGGGTGTTCCAAGTCTTGGCGGCGAGGTAGGAGAAGGATCTGCCACCGGTGGAGGTCCTGTGGATGCGTGGGATGGTGGCAAAGTTGGCGGAGCAAAGTTGGTGGTTAGGGGTGTAGAAGGTGAGACGTTTGTTGAGGTATGCTGGTCCAGTGTTGTGGAGTGCTTTGTGGGCGTGGGTGAGGAGCTTGAAGGTGATCCTCCTGTTGACTGGGAGCCCATGCAGGTCTTTCTGGTTGGCAGAGATGTGGGTGTGGAGGGGTATGTCATGGATGAGGCGTGCGGATGGATTCTGAATGCTTTGGAGTCTCTTTTGAAGTTTGGCAGTGGTTCCTGCGTAGAGGGCGTTGCCGTAGTCCAGTCTGCTGCTGACGAGGGCCTGTGTTACCATCCTTCTGGTTCCGGTGGGGATCCATCTGTAGATCTTGAGGAGCCTGCGGAGGGTGTTGAAGCAGAAGGAGACTGCGTTAACTTGCTGGGTAATGAGAGCGATGAGTCCAGGATGACCCCCAGGTTGCGCGTGTGTTCGGTGGGTGTGGGTGCGGCTCCCGGGCGGCAGGCCACCAGGAGTCGTTCCAGGCGGAGGGGGTGTGTAGCGGGGAGGACCTACACGCGGAAGGAGAGATGGACTGGTGGGTCACTGACATGGATACCCCTCTCTCTTTTTCCCCACATCAGGACGATTGGAGGTCTAACTCGCAGTCTCTATGGCCGGACAACGCCAGCGAGGAGTGCAAAGGTTCCTTTTATTGGGCGGGTAATACTAAGGAAGATACGCCCCTGAGTGACGTCTACACGACAGGATTGGTTAAGACCCAGGAAGCAGGAAAGTCGTCGTGTGACGGCACCAAGCGAACGGGAGCGGTGTGGAGTCGAGCACCAGGAGAGTCAGGAGGAGATTTGCGGCGAGAAGAAGGATACGAAGAGGAGCAGTTCCGAGGAGAGAAGGACATGCGAGACGAACAGGAACCAGAAAGAAAACTGGAGCCAGGAGGCCACTGTCAACACGAGCCACCCAGCCACACTCACTAGGGAGTGTGGCTTCACCAGGTACGGCAGCGCGTGACTAGCTGGTTTGGGAGGAGGGGAGGCACCACCGAGTAGCGCGTAGACTGTTATCCTATGAGTCGTGCTTGTGAGATACTTTGCGTGCTCCCCTCGGTAACACTGTCCTGGTCTCATGCACAACCCCACCCCCTCACAGTACCCTATCACTCGAATAAAGACTAGATTGCACGGTGTCCCTATCACCCCAGTATCCCCCTAGGTAAAGCCTAACCTGAGCTATACCTAACAAAGTCCTAATTTCTCCTTCGCATGTCCTGCGGTGGCACAACCGAGGAGGAGGCAGAGTGGACAGCTGAGGACCCCAAGAGAGAGAGTGGAAGACCCCATCCATGAACCGGAGGAGTCAACCCGGCCATATTGTCTAGAGAAAGACTGACTCTCAGGAAAAAGAAGACTTTCATAAAAATAAAGCCCTACATACCCAGGTCTGGTTTCCGTGCCCTTCCTTCACCCCCGTCACCCCCGCAACAGGGTGAAACCGAGGATGAGGACTTCTGTCTTGCCCGAGTTAAGTTTCAGGCGGCTGGTCTGCATCCAGCTGGTGACGGCCTTCATTCCTTCGTGGAGGTTGGTTTTGGCGTTTGCGGGGTTTCTGGTGAGTGAGAGACTCAGTTGAGTGTTGTCGGCGTAGGAGACGATGTTGAGGTTGTGCGAGCGGACGATGTTGGCGAGCGGTGCCATGTAGACGTTGAAAAGGGTAGGGTTGAGTGTTGAGTCTTGTGGCACGCCAAAGACGATCTTGGTGGATTCAGAGCAGAATGGGGAGGCGGACCCTCTGGGTTCTGTCGGTGAGGAGGAGGTGGTCCAGTCCAGGCCTTTGTTGTGTATTTCTGCGTTGTGAAGGCGTGTGCATAGGATGTGGTGGCAGACGGTGTTGAATGAGGCCGAGAGGTCCAGGAGGATGAGGACCGCGGTTTCACCATTGTCCAGCATGGTCCTGATGTCATCTGTGGCAGCGATATGGGCGGTTTCGGTGCTGCAATTGCTGCGGATTCCAGATTGGGATGGGTCCAGGATGTTGTGCTCCTCGAGAAAGTGGGTCAGTTGCCTGTCGACTATCTTTTCAATTAATTTCGCCGGGAACGGGAGCAGGGAGATAGGCTGGAAGTTCTTGAGGTCCTTTGGGGCCGCTGTGGGTTTCTTGAGTAGGGCGTGATCTCAGCATGTTTCCAGCTTTCCAGGAAGGTGGTGGTCTCGAAGGAGCTGTTGATGATCTTACGGAGTTGGGGTGAGATGATGCGGTTCGCTTTGTTGAAGATGTGGTGAGGGCAGGTGTTGGTTGGTGAGCCGGAGTGGATGGTGTTCATGGCCTTGATGGTGTTGTCGTCATTGACGTGGTTCCAGAAGAGCAGGTTGTTGGTGAGGCTGGGGGGTGGTGAGTCTGTAGTGTTGGCGTTTGTAGGAAGGGTCTGGGTGTTGAAGATGTTGTGGATGTCTGCGATCTTGCGTTGAAAGTATATTGAGTTCCTCTTCACAATGGCTCATGACATCTCCCTAGTGGGACATTTGGGGAAGACCAAGACCTGGAACAGGCTGGTCAACTATTCCTTTTAGTCCCTTATGTTAGACAAGGTGAAGGAGTTATGCAGCTCTTGTGTCACCTGTCATGTCAGCGGCAAGACAGAGGACAAGCCAAAGGCTCTCTTGATACCACTGCCAGTGGTTGGGACTCGCTTTGAGAGGGAAGGGATTGAGATTATCGGTCCCCTATAACCACCAACTGCCTCTGGGAACAGATATATCTTGGTGGTAGTGGACCATGCCACCAGATACTCAGAAGCAATACCCCTTAAGATGGTTACTGCTCCGACACTGGCCAGGGCCCTACTTGGTAGCTTCACCAGAATGGGCTTTCTCAAGGAGGTGGTCAAGGTGAAGACAGATAGGGGAACTACTTCTATCTGTGCTTACCTGAAGGTGATGTGGGATGAATGTGGTATTACCTGCACGTTAACCACCCTATAGCATCCTCAGACCAATGGTCTGGTGGAAATGTTCAATAAGACGCTGACGAGCATGATCATGGGTTTATCTGACAAGCTCAGGAGGGGATGGGATGTTGTCCTCCCATGCCTGCAGTTTGCTTACAGAGAGGTGACACAGAATGGGGTTGGTTTTAGCATCTTTGTCTTACTGTTTGGCCATCCTGTAAGTGGCCCGTTGAGTTTGGTTAAAGAAGCTTGAGAGAAGCCTTTCAAGGAGCCAAAACAAAATGTGCTGGATTATGTGCTAGGCCAGTGGTCCAGCACTGGCAGAGTACATCAAGAGAGTAAGGCACAATCTGGAGGCCAGCCAAGATCTTATTAAGCTCTGGTAAGACAAGAAGGCTACAATGCCTGAGTACCATGCAGGACAGTTGGTGTGGGTTTTGAAGCCTGTGGCTCCCAGTGCCCTCCAGGACAAGTAGACTGGGCCTAACCCCCTTCCGGCAGAAAATGGGTGAGGTCATCTACTTGGTGGACCTTGGCAACCCCAGGAACCACCACTGGGTACTCAATGTCAAAAGATTGAAACCTCTCACCAAGAAAGGGTATACATGACCATGGTAATGGTTACAGATGAAGGAGGGGAGGAGGAGAGTGAGCATCTGACAGACCTTTTCTCCACCAATGTACAAGATGGGTCAGCGGAGTGGTACTCTCGCCTAAATTGACAGACTAGCAGCAGAAAGTTTGCAGACACGTGTTAGAGCAGTTTGCTGAATTGTTCTCACTGACCCCTGGACTCACCACTGGGTGCGTCCATGATATTGACACTGATAACATACTACCTGTCAAAAACAAGTTGTACAGGTTGCCTGACCAGGTCAAAGCCAACATTAAGGCTGAAGTAGCCAAGATATTGGAGTTGGAGGTAATTGAGACCTCTGACAGTCCATGGGCCAGTTCAGCAGTACTGGTGCCCAAACCTAATCCTCAATGGAGGAAAGAAAGAACTGAGGTTTTCTGTGGACTATCGAGGTTTGAATGCAGTCACCAAAACAGATGCTCACCCCATACTTAGAGCTGATAAACTCATTAAAAAGTTTGGGCCTGCAAAGTACTTGAGTATATTTGATTTTACCTCAAGTTACTCGCAGATTGCCCTAAGTCAAGGAGCATGGAAGAGGTCAGTATTTTCCACCTCAGAGGGGCACTTTCAATTCAAAGTGATGCCCTTTGGCTTGAGGAATGCTCTTGCCACCTTCTGAAGGTTATTGAACATATTCCTGTCTGGGTTGAAAACTTTCAGTACCGCTTATCTGGATGATGTAGCTGTATTAGGTCTGAAGGTAGTGCTTCAGGCCCTGCAACAGGCGCGCCTGACTATCAAGGCAAGAAAATGTCAGATAGGGAAAGGGTCAGTGGTGTATCTGGAACCTTGTAGGTAGAGGCCATGAACAACCCCTCCAGCCCAAAATCCAACCCATCCTGGATCGGGAAGCTCCTAAGACACAGGTCAGGGCCCATCTTGGCTTGACCAGGTACTACAGGAGGTTTTTGGGGAACTATGGGACCATTGTGACTCCCGGGCATAACTTACTTCAAAGAAGCAGCCCGAAAACGTCCTTTGGACCCCAGAGTGTCAGCAAGCCTTTGACACTCTTAAGGAGGTTATGTATTCAGCACCAGTTCTACTGGCCCATGACTAAAATAAGGAGTTTATTGTTCTGACAGATGCTTTAGAGCAAGGGACTGGAGCTGTACTGGCAAAAATAAATGAAGAGGGCCAAGTTCAACCAGATGTCTTCAGTAGAAGGGGACTGCTCCAGAGAGAGCAACAATGGAGTGCTAGTGAGAGGGAAGCCTTTGCTGTTGTCAGATCCCTGAAGAATTAATTTTATTTATTTATATTATTTATAGTTTTATAGAGCGCGTAGTCACCCCAAGGGTATCCCAGCGCTGAACCATGTTACTCACTGAGGGTGTAGTCAGGGGGATGCAAGATTAGGGAAAGAGTAGGGTTTTGAGTGCTTTTCTGAATCGAAGGAGGTTGGGTTCTGTTCTGATGCTCAGGGGGAGAGCGTTCCACTTCTTGCCAGTATTAACTGAGAAGCGGCGGCCACCCATGCGGGCCTTTTTCACCTTCGGGATCATAATGAGGTTTCCATGCTCCGAGCGAAGCGCTCTCGTAGGTCTGTAGGGCCTGATCCATTTGTTAAGTATGGGTGGGCCGGTATTGTGGAGAACCTTGTGG
This sequence comes from Lissotriton vulgaris, assembly GCF_964263255.1. NCBI lineage: Eukaryota > Metazoa > Chordata > Amphibia > Caudata > Salamandridae > Lissotriton > Lissotriton vulgaris. The sequence continues at coordinate 1,580,103,542 of NC_141689.1, read as the reverse complement.
GCAAGACAGAGGGCCTTGAAAGCGACCCTTTCCCTAATAGGGAGCCAGTGCAGCTTCCTAAGGGCGGGTCTGGCAGATGATCTGGCCGGGGTGTTTGTTAGGAGTCGGGCTGCGGCGTTTTGGGCTTTTTGCAGGGTTTGAAAGGTGGATTCAGGGGCGCCCAGGTAGATGGCATTGCTGTAATCCAGCCTAGATAAAACTAGGCCCTGGATCAGCATGAGATGCGACTGGAAGGGTAGTAGTGGAATTACCTTCCTGCAAGACTTAAGTAGACCGTAGCATATACCGGCTGTCTTTCTTGCCTGGGACTGAAAGGTGAGGTCCGTCTCAAGCCACACTCCGAGACTTTTTACCTCCTTCTTGGGGGTGGGGGGTTCCCCCATGCAGGCGGGCCAGATGTTAGAGGGGAGGTTTATAGTTTTTTGTCCTAGGAGCAGGATCTCCGTTTTGGAGCCGTTTAGCTTCAAAGCGGAGTCGCTCATCCACTTATGTACGCTGGAGAGGCAGTCGTGGAGGTTGGAGGGCTCAAGCTTGGGGTGGGAGAGTGTCACCACCAGCTGTGTATCGTCAGCGCAGCTGACGATAGTGACTCCAAAGGGTGAGACGAGTTCCTCCAGTGGGGCCATGTAAACGTTAAACAACGTAGGGCTCAGGGAAGAGCCCTGAGGCACACCACACTGGAGGGGGATGGAGGAGGAGCGGCTTTCGCCTTCCCATACTTGGTAAGAACGTCGGGAGAGAAAGGACGATAGCCACTTCAGTGCTCTGCCCTTGACCCCAATATTCTCGAGACAGTGGGTTAGGACCTGGTGACTGACCGTGTCAAAGGCCGCACTAAGGTCTAGGAGGACCACTGCTACTGATCCTCCCGTGTCGATGATTTCCCTAGTTCTTTCTACGGCTACGAGGAGAGCAGTGTCCGTGCCCTGACCTGGTCTAAAGCCTGTCTGTGAGTTTTTGAGGAGATGGTTTGACTCGAGGTAGTAGGACAGCTTTTTGTTCACGAGTTTCTCGGCCACTTTACCTATCCACGGGAGGAGTGAGATAGGTCTGTAGTTGGACAGGTCAGTGGGGTCGAGCGACGGTTTCTTGAGGAGCGCTTTGACGACCGCTCTTGTTTGGTACTCGCTTCTGTGTTCAAACCGACCACAGACTTCTCAGATGGCTCATGCAGATGAGAGGAGAGAACCCAAAATTGTTGAGGTGGTTCATTTCTCTACAGGGATAGACTTTACAGTGGAACACAGATCTGGAACTGCCCATGCCAATGCAGATGGACTTTGCAGGTTTCCCCCCACTTGGATAATGAGGACTGCCAGGGTGTAGGTTAGTTAGCCATCACCTTTCGTCTGGAGGGGGCGAAATGGGAAAATGGGTTATTAGTAGATGGGGTATTCACGCTCAGCTACTAATAATGCCACACTCACTAATGAGCCCAGTTAAGTCTCAGTAAATCTATCCTTGCTCAACCCTTGGAAGCTTAGCAAATGTGCAGTCTGGCTTAACTTAGGAGATAGGTATGTGTTAAGCATTTAAAATACCAACAAAACAGACAATAAGTAAAAGACACAGCACCCATTTATAAAATTAGAAAATATTTTTGTTTTTAAAATGACACCGTAACTACAAAAATGTAATGAAGGGAACTAGAGATATAAATTTTTAAAGATGAAATTAAAAAGTCCAGTCTAACACAAAAAGCTTCAAGTGTCACTCGAGGCTATCTGTCCGTGCTGGACCAGGACAAAGTCAACGGTTTAGGCTGACTGCGATGGAGTGCGTGCCAGATAAGCAGAGTGTTAGGTCCCGGTCAAAGGTTTATCTGAGGTCTTGTCTTTTTTCTTGGAGCTTTTCTCTCGAAAATGAGTCCTCGGGTTCCTCGAATCTGCAGTTCAATTCAACGACGACGGTCTTTTGCAGCACGGTGCCTCGATGTGCTTCTGGAAGTCTCTGTACTTAAAGTCGACTGAGAGGAGCTCCGGAGCTTGCAGCTGGACAAACCAGCGCAGCCAGGCTGATTGGAGAGTTGACGATGGCAGCTTGACTCTCGACATCAAGCTGCTCTCCTCCTCAGGCTTTGCTGAAAAACTTTGCAGAAAGTTTCCACACCATTAGATCTTCATGTTTCTGAGTTTCGTTGGGAAAATACATGTCCACTGGATCTGGCCAAGGGTCGGAGAATTTTGATTGCCTCTTGGGGGCTAGGACTCAATTTTACACAATGTAACTGCATAGGAAAAATCCACTTGCACCTAGTCAGCTGGGGTGATCCTCTCTTTGGCTTGGCAGGTGACGTCTTGCAGCTCTGTTGCAGATCAGGGAGTCCACTTCTTTTCCATTGAGTCAGGCACAGTCCATTGTTTTGTGGTGTCTTGTGAGTGTAGCAGGTTCAGTCCTTCTGAGTGCAAGCCTTCTGTGTTGCAGTCCAAGGGTTCAGTATGGCAGTGCTTCTACTTCTGATGTTCCAGGGAGTGATATGAGGAGGTCTTGCAGCTCTCCTATATTTATCCTCCATTCTAGACTGGCGAGGGGCACCCCCACCATTAGGGGTAAAGCTACCTCTCTCTCCTATGACCACTTCCTGTGTGAAAATCTCCTTCCACCAAACAACTGCATTGTTTCAGCCCCCGACCTGTTCACCCCATCTCAGGTACTTGGCTCAGTCTGTAAAAGGCTGACCAATCAGAAGAGGCTGCTATAGGGCTGATTTAGATAACTTCAGGTTAGTAAGTTCTAAATCTGTGTTGCTGTAAGAGTTAAAATGAATCCAACCATGGCAAGCTGTTGGGTGTATCATAACCATTATTTTGATATTTTGAATGATATGTCTAGTCAGCTTCAATTAAAACTTACACTTTTTTAAGTTTAATAAAGCCTTTCTATGGTAGCGTATGGGGCTACCAGCACTACAATAGAGAAAATCGACTTTGGCTGTTTTTCGCTACCATGCAATATAAAAGGTATTTTAGATTATCCCTACTTTTTATAACAAGGCACCCAACCATAGGGTACCTAGAGCAGATCTTAGGGATGACTTGTACATCATAAAAGGTAGTTTTTTTCTAACAACACATGGTATTGATTTTTGTTTAACATTGCATTTTGGCCAACATGGCCCCTCCAAACTTACAGTGCAATAACAACCTGCTGCCCAACCCTGATGACACAGTCAGAAACGACATACAGCAAATCCACTACCCTTCCCATGAACAGCATGTTAAAGTTCCCTTTATGGAGGATACAAGTCAATTGTAGAGTCAATGAGCCTCACAAAGCACAGTCTTATTGTCGTATTTTAGTGTCAAGAAGGGGGCGTGGCCAAGACTATACCTCTGTAGTGTGCCCACCACTGCCATCATTTTGAGTGTTTCTGGGGGCAACCCGATCTCCGTAGACCGCTATTTCCATGCCCATACAGTGATCCAGTCCTTGCATCCAGGTGTCCACTGTGGACGGCAGCACATCTTTCCACTGCTTTGTAATGTCACGTTTTGCCTATGATAAGCCTAGGAACAGTAGGTGTCTTTCATACTTATTGCCGCCAATTCCTTCAGTGCTGTGAAGTAAGATCTGTTTTGGGTGAAACAGGATCTCCCAAAACCAGGCAGGTTCCATACATATTACCAACCCCCGCCAAAAATCCAGGAGCGTCGAGCACACGCATTCCTTGTGTAAGAAGGTACCCTCATTCATCCCACATCTAAGACACAATGATGAGGTTATAGCACTCATAGCTGGTAAAATAAGATCTGGGCAGGAATTTTAATTGGATATGGCGAATTCTGGGTGATTTTGCCGCTTCACGCGGTGCCATCAAAGCTTCTGTCCAAATTGGCATTATTGGGTGTGGGTATATCCCCCTGCCAGATTTGTAACAGGTTTGGGAGTGTGGTGTACTATGTATCACTAATGTCTGGTAAATCTGCCTGATTTTATGTGTTCCAAAATTCCAGGTCAGTAATCTGCCTTCCAATGGATTAAATTCCCGTAGGCCGTGGAGGTCCCAAAGACGGGGGGTGAGAGCATGGTGCAACTGGAGATATTTATAGAATTGATGCTTATGCAGTTGGAAGTCTGTTAGTTCTTGAAAGGATTTAATAACTAAACCATGCATGACATCTCCTAAAGTCGAAATGCATATTGGTTCCTACAACATCGATGCTACCTTACCCAGAAAATTCCTTCCCCACAGTGGTGTCATCTGAGCCGGTCGGCCCACTACACCATCCATGTAAGCGCCTGTTTCCACAACCAGAGCACTGGTTGAGTTGCAGGTGGGCTATGGCTTCCTATATTCCTGCCATAGAGAAGTTCCAAGAGCAACACATCACCCATTGCCCAAAGCTCTTTCGCATATGCTGGGTCCGTCCATCTTGCCCCCCACGACTCATTTTGTGGTGGCCTTCTGTTGCAGGGTTGCCACTGAGTCCTCAACCCCAGACACTCTTGTTTCTGCCTCTGTGATATAGTCTACCACCTTCCTCAGGTCTTGGCGCAATAAAGTAACATTGGAGCCAACCATCTGATTTTAGCCTCCAAAGACTCCTTAGATTGAGTGATGGCAACAAGCAGCATGGCGTGATCAGGGCACTGCATCGGGGACCTCGCTGGATCTGCGTTCCCAGAGTTAACACTTGTGTACTCATCCATAGTACTCTGTTTGGCAGGTATTGATGTGGATTTATCCTTTGACATTGTGACGAAATACGCACCTTCGGATAGCCTGGGAAACGCTCCAGTCCACTCAAAGAAGGTAGGCCCCCATCCACTCGTGGGACCGCCGACTCGTGGAGGCAGCAGGTGATTGATCCCTCACCAGGCTTGGTCAGACCAAGCCGCAAAACACATCAGGACCTAGCCAGGCTGCTCCCAAGCAAGGGGCGGGCCGCAGTGCGGTACCCCCCAACGGAGCACGACCACGTAAAACACATAGGATGGTCTGCAGTGCTCCCAGCTCCTACATGACAGTTGAAGGCCGAGGGGGAGGGGGGGAACACGGACTCACTAAAACACCCAGACCCTCTGTGGCGCCGCCCTCCACCACCAGATACAGCCACCCAGGATCAATGTGTGTCCTCTGTTTCACAGCTGGTATTCACGGGCCCAACCGGGAGGCATCATTTGCCTGTATTTTGGGTGCACAGGAGAAGGTCAATGGTGTCCGGGAGGGGGGGGGGGGGGGGGGGGGGAGAGGAGGAGGCCAAGAGGCTTGTCCCAACTCTCAAAATATCTGAAAGCTCATGCATAACAAAAAAAAGAAAACTAAGCTTTGCATTGCCCTCTATGAGCATTGATTCCCTGGAATCACATAGTGTTATGCTGTTCTACTATGCTATAGTTCTTACCACATTGCGGGCTGTACATTGCTTTATATTGATATATATCTTGTGAGCTAAATTGTTACAGATGTTATCAGTTCAGTAGTTATCCAAGATGTATAAGAAATGAGTTACTTACCTCTAACTCTAGTTCTCCAGCATTGGTATCATTCATATGTCCACCTGCTTGAATCATTGCGCATCATCAGGCGTCATTAAGCTGGGAGTACCCATAATCTTAATTAGCAGTACACGGTGTTAAAATAGCTATAGGCTTCAACAATAGTGTTTAATAGCAAGCCCACTTGACTTGTATATAATCCAAACTTCAGCCAATGAAGTGGATGTGGTAGCCCTCCTATTCCCCTAGAGGCCACCATAACTCAGATTTCATAGCACAATGTGAGAGTAGAGTAAATATTGAATGAACCTCTCACTATTTAGGAGGGAGGGACGCATGTGAATATATGAAAAATACCAATGCGGAGGAGCTGGAGTTACAAGTAACTAACTTATTCTCAGGAACGAAGCAACCATATATTCACATGCTTGAATCAAAATAGTTAGCAGCACATAACAATTACAAGAAAGCAGGCTCACCGTTACTGTAATACTGCTGAGTCGACTTCTACATTTACACCTAGGAAGTAGTGCGTTGTGTACTTGTGCCTACTCCTTTACGTAGCTGTACAATGATGTGTTGTGAGGAGGGCACAACAGCGTACAGTGCATGGTCATTGATATGCTCCTGGTGAAATGCATTCTCACTCTTCCCTTGTCGGATACTTTGCTTTGCTGTGGCAGAAGACGTACACTGAGAGACAAGCTATTTTTGCTTGGACAAGGATATGCCCCCTTTCTGGCTGGCTGAAGGACACAAATAGTCAGTATGATGAAAGTATGCCCTTTGTTTTTTCATTATAAAATCTAATGCATCAGTGAGTGCAATGATTATTTTGCTGACGTTGTGGGTTGTGGGAAGAATGAGCACATAATGACAGGTAAATTTAGGTGGAATTCGCTGAGGACTTTAGGTATGAATTTAGAGTTGGCCCTTAAGATGACTTTGTCTCTTGTGAATCACAGATATGGTTCTTTCACAGTGAATGGCTGCATCTTTCCTTCCCTCTTTGGTTATGTAAGGGCTAGAAGAAGCATTGTCTTTCAAGACATTAACAATAAAAGCACTCCGTGGTTTGGCTCGAAGGGAGACAGAATAAGCTGACTCAAAACAGTGTTAAGATCCCATGACATCAGAGGGTGCTGTACAGGTAGAAATGCTTTAAAGAGTCCTTTCATGAAATGTTTTATGATTCTTTGAAAAAGCAGAGTGGATGCGGTGTCTCCTGTCTTTCTAAATCTAGATACAGTCGATAGACAGACTCATAATGACAACTGTTTAAGAGCACTTTTGTTTAGGTCCAACAAGTATGGAAATATTTGGTGAGGCTGCATATAGAGTGGATGGAATCCTTTGCACCGGAGACAAAACACTTCCACTTGCGGTATATATATCTTTGTGGTTTCTTGTGCTCTTGCCCGAGCAAGGATGTTTCTGCAGTCCGCTGGTAGATCCAAGTGACCCAACTCTAAATGGCCAACTACCATGTTGTCAGGCAGTATCTCTGTTGTGTATAGAGAGGAGCCTGAAGCGCACTTTCAGTGGTATCCCCAAAGTGCAGATAGCTGAAGAAGTTTGCTGTACAAGTACTGGAGTGGTCAGACTGGAACAATAAGAATCCACCTTCGCCTTCATCAGTACCCTGGGGATTATGGGAAATTGAGAAAATGTGTATGCAAAGACTCTGGACCATTTATTGAAAAGACATTGCCCATGGTTCCTGGTTGCCAAAATATGCTAGCGTAGCATCAGTTGTTTCTATTACTCTGGGAAGCAAACAAATCTAGTGTAGGGTGACTCTACTTTGGAAGACGTATTTGACTTGCTCTTGGTGCAGTCCCCACTTGTGTTAGTCTGACTGTCTTCAACAGAGCATGTCCTCCTGACTGTTGTGGAGGAATTGGAGATGTTAGACAGCAATATCAACTTTGTGAGAAGCAGCCCAGCCCCATAGCGGATGTGCCTCTTCTAAGGGAGGCAGGCTCCTCTTTCCCCCTGCTTGCTGATGTAAAAAATTGATTTTTCATTGTCCGTCCTGGTGAGGAGCACTTGAACAGCCAATCTTGGGAGGAGGACTTGTAGGCCCAGTCTTTTGGCTCGAAGCTCCAGGACATTAATATGGAACTTGGTTTCTGCCTCTGACTAGAGGTCTTTAGTATACAGTTCCTGCATGTGAGTGCCCAGCCGGCCATTGATACATCCTTACTTATCATTACTCTGACTGATGAAGGATAAAAAGAGAGGAATGTAGTAAGATTTGAGTGGAGTTTCCACCATAACTGGGCTTGCTTGAGCAGTCTTTTGACTTGGACTGTGTTGACCAATGCGCCATCTATTTGTACTGTTGAGAGTTCATTACTTGTTGGATGGGTCTCATTTGGAACAGGCAAAAGCGTAGAAGGCTAATACAGGATCACATTAGGCCCAGCAGAGATTTATACTGCTTAATTGCCTGGTAGAGAGCTTCTTTGCCATGGCATGTAGCTTCATCACTCTTTCCGGTGAGGAGAATTCCCTCCCAATGCATATCCTGTATTACTTCCAAGAACAATATCTCCAGGTGGGGTCCCCAGATAATTTCCTACTGTTTAGAGTCAGTCCCAACCTGTGAAAGAGAATGATGAGGGTGGCCGTAGAAGTCTTCGCTTTTTACCATGATGAAGCCTTGGAGACCCAGTCGCCTAAGGAAGGCAGAAACTGGTGGTAGACACTTGGTAAATATCTGAGGTGTCAAACTGAGGCCAAATGGGAGCGCCTTGAATTGGTAGTGCTGCCCCGCAACTGAAAAGTGGAGATATTTCTTGAGATTATGACATATAGGGATAAGGAAAGAAGCATCTTTAAGGTCCAGGGAGGCTAGGTAATCGCATTCCTCGATCATAAGCCGGACTCCTTAGAGCGTAACCGTATGAACATACTGCTTTTTTAGCAACTTGTTCAGTTCTCTGAGGTCTGGAACTGAGCTCCATTGTATTGTTCTTTATAAAAAGCAATCTGGAATAAAATCCCTGGTTCTTCTGGGATCTGAGGAATGTTTTTATCACTTTCTTCAGGAGGAGGAACATCTCCTATTGCAGCTCCCTCAAGTGCAGATGATTTTCCTTTGTGAGTGGTCAGACAGGGGGTCTTTGTACAAATTTGAAGTATGTCCTGTATATATTATCTGCCACATTAACTGGTCTGATGTTATGGACTCACATGCAAGAGTAAAAGGGGAAATTCACTACCCACCGGACGAGGCTGGAATGGAAGGGCAACGCCGCAGAGAGTCAAGCTATCTTCTGGCTTTTAGGGCGCAACTTACAGGAGACCCTCTTCAGTATGGACAATGTTCAATACCCTTTTTTTGGTTGCAGTTGGGTGTACATCTCTGCTCATATTGTTTATAGTGAGGGAGAAGGGGTAATATGGTTGGTACTGACCTTCATATTGATTGAACTTCCCCTGAAGGTTTAGGAATCTGTATGAACTACAAAAGGTCGCTGAGCCGGGACATTGATGATGCGTTACTCTGAGGGATTTTGCCATATTTCTGTCCGTCTTCAAGTTTTGCGCCACTACATAATAATAGGGTCACCCATAAAGCCGTAGGACCTGGGTACAAAATAATAGATACAAAAGATGGTCCACATGGATGTTGAGGAAGGGCTTAATTAATAAACCTAACCTGAGGTAGAAAAATCTAACCTTAACAGCCAACGGAGAAATACAGGGAAGAGAACATAAAAATGATAACTACATAAAAAAAAACAATACAATAAAATTCAAAACAAGAATAAATTGTATTGAAGAAACATCAATATACATGTAGTAATTTATATATACCGTGGTTGCTCCAATAAGTGCAGCAGAGTGCCCAAACAAAGTGATTGTGCAAAGGTTTTATATGTGAAAAAGAATGATGCGACAAAGCATATTTAATTCAATTTATCTATTAGTACAACGTTTTGAAATACTACAGAATCAATCCACTATATAGAGGTGACAGCTTCAATCAATATTTCCTATCTGTGGATGGTTACTTTGATCCAGGCTGTAGAATAAATGTTGACGTTTCGACCCGAAGAAAACGGGGGGAGAGGCAGTTAGAGCCTTATACCCTGGTCTTCATCAGAACAGAGTGAAAACTGAGTGGGAAGCAACCTGAGTTCAAGCAACCGCCATTGTAGAAATGAACAGATAAATAGTGAAACAACAGCGAAGGCCAGCCGGCTCCTCATCTGTAGGAGAGCATCCCTCCAAATCTGAACAGGCAAAAAATCTGCTCTGAAGCTCAATTTCAAATCAGAGGTCATTTTTCTGTTGACTGTTGAGGTTTGATTTTTTTCTACCTCAGGTTAGGTGTATTAATTAAGTCTTTCCTCAACATCGGTGTGGACCATCATTTGAATGTATTATTTCATATTTTGTCGGGCTTTGACCACATGTTTTCCAAGCAGGGTGAGTTGATCAAATGGCATATTGAGGTTCCTTGGTTAGACCTTTGGACAGAAAGCTGTAGACCTCAGCCATACCTGACTTCTTAAAACAGCTGCAGCTGACTGAAGTCTGCATTGAACAAGTCAACTGAGGATGTTTTTGTTCCTTCTTTGACAATTGCTTTCACAGCCTCTTTTTTGTCTTTGGGACGAGGTGATGTAGTGATGAGATGTCATACCACATCTGTCGATCACAACAGCCTAATTTTGCCAAAGCATTAACACCTTTAATGGATGCTGCTTCCATCTAACTAACACTGAGGCCCAAAGTATCTGTCCATCAGCTGCCTCTGTCTGGAGGCGCAGATAATAACACTTGTGGGCTCTTTGATATGTGCTGGACTGCTGACAATATGTCATCAATGTTAAACTTTCTGGTCGGACAAAAACCAGTAGCGATATCGCTTATTTAGTCTTGTGTGGCTGTTCTTTAACGTCATAAAGAAAGCATTGCTATTCTACTGAAGCCATTTGTAAATTTAACTTTTTGCCATCTCTCTCTGTTTCAGCATAAAACTGGGCTATGTCATCAGGGAATGAATGTGGATGTATGGGTGAGTTGTCACCCTCCTTGGGTATAATCTAGTCATCTCACTCTCCATTGCCTCTATTATCTCCCTGTGGAGGTTCACCTCCCCCTTCCTTTAAATCTAAATACAGAGCATTAGATGCGTCTTCCTCCCTCATGCCTTAGGATTTAGTGGGACATGTAGTTGGGAGGTGGGTCCTTTGGAGGGGGAGAATGATGATTCAGAGGGGGGTGTAGGGTAGGTAAAGCAGGGACTCACATCGTGGTGGGTGTAGGTTACCCTGCAGGGTTCTGAGGAAATAATCTTTGAAAGGTATCCACTATCTGCTGCAAATTTGATGAAAATGCAACAGGGACCTACAAAACATCAGGCTCTCTACCGTAATGTGGAGGACCATAGGAGAGACAATTGCCAGTTATGGAGATCTGTGGCAGATACTAGTACTCTTGGTAAGTTTCCTCTTCATAGAAGTCCTCCTCAAACTTTGGACGTATCACAAATCCAGTTGTATAGGACTGTAGGCACTCTCCGAGGCATCTTGATGACCAAGATTTGCCTCTAGTTAAAATTTCTATATCTGGATATGCAAGCTTGCAATCATCTTGAGGGGTGAAAAGGAAGCTGTAGGAAAGGCCATCATCAACAGTGTATTCGTCTACTGTATCACCATCGATATTGCTGTTGTCGGGTGAAGAAAGGACATCTTTGGAGTGGTCGTCAATGGTGTTGTCGTCGGTATCATCATCCATGGCACGGTAATAGATGAAAATACCCTGACTGTTGTCATCGAAGCTTATGACAATGGAAATTCCACGGACGATGAAATTCTTTTCTTCATCAGTAATGAAGATAATTTAGGAGTCAACAGTGAGGATGGTAGTTCAGGTAGGTGATCATTGGAATACAATTTCCAATGAATTTTTGTATGCAGATTGGTGTTCTTCCTTTCTAGAGTGTTTTACAAAGGAATGCCTATTTTTTTCCACTGAGGAGGTACCTACAGGCGCTTGAGGCAATAAGTCCAACTCCGGGAACTTTATATTTTTACTTTTTTATGCGGCTTTTAATGAAGTGCTTGGTCAAAAACTGGTCACTGAATCATCCCCAGATGAGGGGTCATACCCCTTAGAAAAAAGGAATATATTCTCCCTCTCCAGGGCATACAGTGCCACTTCTCCCTTTCCTTCAGAGTTTTAGAAGGAAAAGGCTTACTGATGTCACAGGGTCAAGCCTTGTGAGGTGGATGAAGGCAATAAATACATTGTTCTTGTAGAGCATTAGTATAGCTCGGCCGTGTGGTTGCATAGGCCATAGGCACAAACCATTTCCTTTTTACATTTTCACGTATAGTTGACATTTTTTAATCATTGACCTTTGTAACACATTTTGTTTGCACACCAGCATACTCAAAAAATAATTGCTTATATGTACATTTCCTGGTAGGCACATTATTGCCTTCTGAAAATAGAACAAAAGAAAGCACCCTGCCTAGGGATATAATGGTCCTAGCTAGAGGATCCAAACAGTATATAAGGGGTGATTAGCCTAGGAGCTGGCACTGCACATGACAAAAACAAAGTCAATCCAAGTATACTCAAGAGAAAATTATTAGAAATATATATATATTTTTATTTTTTTATATTCTTTGAGTTGAGGTAGCAAAAATGTACAAAAATAAATTGCATTTTAGATCCACGTGATATTTTTAGAGCATAAAAAGACATGCACTGGTGGGGGGAGGGAAAGAGAGGGAAATTCATGCTACATTAAGACCTACCCAGTACCAAACCACACTTCAATCATACTCACATACTCACTATTTTCGATTTTTAGTCTACCTAATATTCTAACATTCAACTTTCATTCTTCCATTCATTCTTCTAGTCCTGGCGTGTGCAACACATAGATGGTCAATTTGTTGCATAAATCAGGATGTTATTCCAGGCAGGTGACATTAATACGGGTCCTGATGTAATAGGACAAGGTGCCGTATTCCTGGAAACACAAGCCGACGCGCGTTTCGGTGACAGGCCAGTGAGGCCACACCTTCGTCAGGGCTGGGAGTTGTATACTGGGAGGGAAACAAGTGTAAAATCTGAAAATAAAAACAATGTCTTAGTTTTTTGTTCTATATACACAATACCAGTATAGAATATTCAAATATACAGTTTCCACTGTTTTAGTTCATTTTAACATTTTAGATACGCATTGTATATTGGTGCGATACATGTATGGTTGACTTTTTGTGGCTGTGCAATGCCAAACTGCTTAGTGGCACTCCCTAGAACAGATTCCCGGTTAGGTGAAATCTGTGAAAGGCACAGTGATAACCTTGGCTAAATGAACCATAGAGTACATCTCATAACAACACTCATGTATACACATTATTCTAAATATATACACACATTCATTCTAGCACGCATATGACCAAGTTGTTACAGTTAGGCCCAGGGTCCTTCAAGGCAAGTTATCATGATCATTATCATTAGTCGAGGTCAACCCGACCTCTAAGTGAAGCAGGTCATTCATTGTCACATATAGAAAAATAGGGGGGGATTATTGGCATAATTTGAACACCATGAAAACATCATTAAGGTATCTTTGTATACTAAACCTACGGCTCGGAACACCTTACTCCAGTACGCAAGCTTCCATCCGCGGAGTCAGAGGGATAGTATCCCTTACAGCCAGTTTCTTCGTATTAGAAGAAACTGTACTGATATACATGACTTTCTGATCCAAGCTGATATTCTACAGGAGAAACTCCGTTTCCGAGGTTATCCACCCAGATTGATCAAAGAGTCCTTCAAACGGGCGAGGTATACTAACAGAGAGGCGATGTTCATGGAAAGAAATTCTGAGAAAACAAATCAGCTAGTATGCGTGACCCGTCACTCGGAAATGAATTACAGAATTAGACAAGCCATCAATTCGAGCTGGCATATTCTGAACCTGGAAAATGAGAAGACACACTTGAGCCGACCCATATTTGCCTTAAAAAAAAACCCTAACTTGAAAAATCACCTGGTAAGAGGCAAAACTCAAGAAACACCTAAAAATATCCAAACCACTATAACTGGATTGGAACCTGTATATGGCAACCACAAACGTGGGACATGTCATATTTGCTCACAGGCTATCGTGGGTGAAACTGTTAGTACCAACACTCGCACGATATCAGTACGACGCAATGCTACCATGACCAATTGCCGTACCAGTAACATCGTTTATCTGATATTGTGTCCGTGTAATCTCCCATATGTTGGGGAAACGGGCAGAGAATGCCGAGTGCGAATAGGGGAACATAGGTCCAACATTAGGAACCAAAAAACTGCAGCCCCTATGGTAGCACATTGGCTAGAAAAAGAACACAAAGAACTGGAACTTCGTTGGTTCATCTTGGAAAAGATAAAGGCCAGCCCAGGAATTGACCCTGTGGGCCTTCGAAAAAAACGAGAGGTGTTCTGGATTTTTTACTTGAATGCTGTGGATAAAGGACTAAATGAAGAATGTCCTTGGCACCAGGCATTCCTGTAAAAAGATCTTTTGACTACTTGACCTAAGAACCATATAGTAAATAGGGGATAAAAAATATCTTATGATTTGGCAATATTCGTTATTTTGTTGCATCTCCAATAATACAAGGGAGATGAAAAAATGGGCGTGTTGAATGGACCTACAGATATCGCAATTGGACCCCTCATGGCTTAAACAAACATGGGACTCACCACTTAAAGATGGCCGCTGTATAACTATAATAGCAATCAGGTCCATCATCTAGCTTGATAGCTCCTAGACAGTTTACCTAAGATGGCCGCTGTATAACTATAATAGCAATTAGGTCAGTCGTCTAGCTCGATAGCTCCTAGATAGTTTACCTAAGATGGCGCCAGGTTGCCTCATAGGAGAATCGAGTCTGTCATTTATGTTCGCTACCCAAACACAGCTGATGCAGTTTGACTGTGGCGCGAAGAACTGCCTATTTAAATGCGCATAGAGACTAAACGGGCGAGAATCCTGTCTCCCGCTGCAGTAGGTCGACCCGTTGAGTCGGCGGAACCCCATCTAAGAACGACTGATTAATCCTTTAAGGTATGTGTATCGGACCGGTAATTTGCTTCCTGGACGGAATTGGGTAATCTGCATACGTAATGGGCTCCTTTCCTTCTATCCCCCACTAGGAATCTCAGCTATCCGTTCTCCTTCGTAGCAGAGAATACGGCGGTGTCACGCCCTTTCGTTTCACGGTATGTGTATTTTACCTACATCGCTCCACACCACTTAGAAGAAATCTGTGAAACTTTATACTTAGTTTTGGATTTTTTTCCCTCCCACTAGAAACTCCGATTGATAGCTACCTGCCTTTTTAAACAACTAGAAACACAGCGTCTTTAGGCCACTCCCACGACATTCCCTTCTCAGATTGAATTTCGTTGGACATTGCTACTTGATAGCTAATACATCCAGGTAACGGAATTTCGCTACTTACTTGTCCAGCATTTTGATCTAATAGTTGAATTATGGCCATAATGAGTGTATCGTTTTTCTACTAGGAAGTATCTCTGGAAATTATTAACTCCCCGTGCTTTGAGGTGTAACCAACTTTAACAACCACCAGAGAGCCGTTACTAAGACCTTTCAGGTAACTCGTGTAAATATAGCTCATTTTTTTGCGTAAATTGGGACCATAGGAGCTTAGACAACATGTGAGTTTAATCTATCGCCAGCTGGAGTCAATATCGGTCTTGGAACAAATATGAAAACTATACCATGGTCTTGTCAAAAGAAATGTTCATTTAAAACATTTTTTACCCCCGTATTGCCCTGTGACGTTTTTATCCCAAACTGTGCTATAATTAATATCACATTCATGAAGTTCCAAATTTATTTTTAACCATAGGATCACTACCATCGGTGCCCAGTGTTAATGGAAGTAGAGAGTGTTATCTTTCCAGCGTAGGACATCCAATCATATGCCTTTGGTTCCTCTTGACCAGAATATAGGTAAACATCATTCTATAATCTTCCTCTTTTGTGAGGGTATATATTATTGAAAAAAATGTACAAAATCTGACTAAAAAATTATTTTTCAAGTGGGAACAATATGCTGTTTTTAATGCGCTTGTCTCTCTATTGGGCTTAAATCCTAAACACACCTGAGAAATTATGCCAATAATCCCCCCCTATTTTTCTATATGTGACAATGAATGACCTGCTTCACTTAGAGGTTGGGTTGACCTCGACTAATGATAATGATCATGATAACTTGCCTTGAAGGACCCTGGGCCTAACTGTAACAACTTGGTCATATGCGTGCTAGAATGAATGTGTGTATATATTTAGAATAATGTGTATACATGAGTGTTGTTATGAGATGTACTCTATGGTTCATTTAGCCAAGGTTATCACTGTGCCTTTCACAGATTTCACCTAACCGGGAATCTGTTCTAGGGAGTGCCACTAGGCAGTTTGGCATTGCACAGCCACAAAAAGTCAACCATACATGTATCGCACCAATATACAATGTGTATCTAAAATGTTAAAATGAACTAAAACAGTGGAAACTGTATATTTGAATATTCTATACTGGTATTGTGTATATAGAACAAAAAACTAAGACATTGTTTTTATTTTCAGATTTTACACTTGTTTCCCTCCCAGTATACAACTCCCAGCCCTGACGAAGGTGTGGCCTCACTGGCCTGTCACCGAAACGCACGTCGGCTTGTGTTTCCAGGAATACGGCACCTTGTCCTATTACATCAGGACCCGTATTAATGTCACCTGCCTGGAATAACATCCTGATTTATGCAACAAATTGACCATCTATGTGTTGCACACGCCAGGACTAGAAGAATGAATGGAAGAATGAAAGTTGAATGTTAGAATATTAGGTAGACTAAAAATCGAAAATAGTGAGTATGTGAGTATGATTGAAGTGTGGTTTGGTACTGGGTAGGTCTTAATGTAGCATGAATTTCCCTCTCTTTCCCTCCCCCCACCAGTGTATGTCTTTTTATGCTCTAAAAATATCACGTGGATCTAAAATGCAATTTATTTTTGTACATTTTCGCTACCTCAACTCAAAGAATATAAAAAAATAAAAATATATATATATTTCTAATAATTTTCTCTTGAGTATACTTGGATTGACTTTGTTTTTGTCATATGCAGTGCCAGCTCCTGGGCTAATCACCCCTTATATACTGTTTGGATCCTCTAGCTAGGACCATTATATCCCTAGGCAGGGTGCTTTCTTTTTTTCTATTTTCAGTTTTCTCCCCCCTATGGCCTGCCTATATCCTTAAAAACCCATCGGGGAACCCCCTTCTTTTACACATTATTGCCTTCTATCACACTCTGCACAAGGTCCCTAGTACCCTGCAAAAACTATATTATGGATTGTTGTCAGTTATGCGACAGCACTGAATGGGTAGAATAAACAAGATGCTCCAGGACTAGAGCTCAGGCACTGAATGTATGGGTTTGGTTTATTTTATAACCTGTGGCAGACTTTGTTTAGACAGAGGAGCTCTTTGACAGGATTTGTCGTAGTCAATCTGTGCCTGAATTCTGGCCCAGCTGTATCTGATCCCTTTGCTGGGAAAGACAGCAGCCTGGCCTGCACCAGATTAGGCTGTTGAATTATACACGCACACAGGTAAATGGGGAGTTAGACTGCTCTGGGGGATCTGGCAGATTAGCACACCTATACTTAGGCAAAGATAAGTAGGAGTACAATTATTTATCTTCATATAATCTAATACAATTGTTGAATTATTCATCCTGTTTACCATTCTTATCATGCTGGTGACAGTGCTTTGCTTCATCTTATTTATCATTGCAGCGTATATATTTAACAAAAGATTCGAGGTACCTCAATAAATATTTGAAACACCACTTGCGTATTTCTTGTGTACCACTTTGGGCATGCCTGAGTTATTAACAAAAGGGTAAGATTTGTTTCCACAATTTCCTAGGGGGAATTTGGATTGTCATGTTCTAAGGTTGCAGACACCATCCTGTGCCCTGTCAGGTTAGGGGCTTAGATGGCACACTGTGAGCTAGCCAGGTACCAGGTCAACATATTCTGATGGTATGTGCGGATTCAGTCCCACATAGTTTTGAAGCTTATGTTGCCCAAACACACAGTCTTACAGAGAAAATAGGAACAGATTTATCTGTCAACTGGTAGAATAGGATTTGAAAATAGATTTTCTCTTGTCAGTTATGGTGATAGTTTGTGACACAGGAGAGGTCTAACTGGCCAAAAAACAGGTTTTACCCTAAACATCCTTATACCAACTGGGCTGGTTTTTTCCCAGAGTCGACCAGAAAAAGTAACAGGATGAGGTCACTGAGAGGTGAGAGCTGAGCTTTCCTTGGGGACTCCCTTACACATGACATATGTACTATTACCATTTTAACAGTGTTTACTGCAACTTAAGATTACTGGGCATTCCCAGCCTGAGCACAGGAAATTTGTAATGGTTTGAATTTATAAAAGATCCAGTGCTTGAGAAGCTAATTCATATCATCATATTTGACTTCCATGTACCTGCTCATAGATGAAGCGCCAAAGCTCTATTTTCAGTTTTATACTTTTTAGGCTTTTGTCACAAAGTTGGGCTTTCATTTTCTTCTTGCCCTTTGAAAAATATACTTTTTAAAACAATGGACTCTGAGAGTGACTTTTCCTTCTCTTCAAATTCCTCATTCACGACCTACAAATCAGATACATTCCCCTCCGTATTGGGAAGCTTGGTGGGGTAGTGTCTTCCTTGGAAGACATGTTGTTCGGAGATAAAGACACGTAGTAGAATTTCACAAACCTGAATGACAAATCAAATGCATTTTCAAGATGAGGGGTGCATATATTCATATGAAACCCTTTCAAAAAGACTAGCATTCATAATAATCTATATTTAACAATAGTACATCAATGATACATCAACCTAAGAAGGAAAGAAGAATTCAGTTTGTTAACAGTCAAACATATTTTTTCTTGTTAACTTACTAGGACATCTTCAACAGTTCATTACTTTCAGGCTTCCACACACCTCGCACTAGTTGTTCAAAATTAGAGATTAGACCACCACCAGCACCTACGAACAAGCAGTAAAGATTAATATTTTATTTATTTATTCAGTCATTTTTGATACAGCACTATTAAATCCAAAAGGTTGAAGGTTCATTTGCAGAAGGGACCTGTTTGACACTGACAAATATTTTGGACAGTATACATTAGCAGAACAAAAAAGTTCAGACCATAATGGTATCAGAGAAAAGCGCATTGAAACGTATATATGAAGGTGTTGAAACAAGTAGATTCAAACAAACAAATGAGTTACTCGCCTTCGGTAATGCTCTTTCTGGTGGATACTTTAATTGCAGATTCCTCACAATTTAAATATTCCCCAAGCTTCAGACTGTATCTGAACACTTTTCAGCAGTACCCCTGTGTGTGTCAGTAGAAGGTGCTGTGTGGCTCCATGCCATCATTTTGATACAGACGCGATGTGCAGAGCTGCTTATGAGGTACACCTATTAGAGCTGCCATTTACTACTTGCTTGGCAGTCTGCACCCCCAATGGCAGAGTCCAGTAGCAAGCTGGCTTTGATCAGAGTGCAGATATCCAGTCTTCGGACCATTTTAGAAGGGAAAAGAATCCAGTTCACAGGATAGGTAGTATGGGATGGTTGGTTAGGAATCTGCGGATGGCAGATGTTGGCGGAATTGTCGTATTGTGACAGAGAGGCCCAAAGTACAAGCCTGCTATCTTTAAATCACTTGAGGGCAGAGTCTGCTTTCGCGCTGAAATGGTGAGAGCCATCGAAGGGCATGTCAGAGAGAGAAGATTTGACATCTGAGGAGAAGCCAGTAGGGTTCCTCCAAGCATGTTGCCTGAGCGCCACACTGATACTTATAGTTCAAGCTGGGAAGTACGTAAAGTCCAGCCACAGCTAATGAAAAATTCTGTCCCACCGCGGCCGTCTTGGCTAGCCTGTGTGATAGAAGGTTGTAGGGCCTCAGGCACAGCAGGAAGCAACAGGCAACACAGTCTCAAAATGCATGTGAGTAGTAGCCAAGCAAGCAGCTGGCATTGACTGAACACAGGGCAAGGCTAGTGGATGAGAATAATTCACTTTCCAGAGATTTCGATACGCTTGGATTCACGATCCAGTGGAGTGGTGGGTAAAGCCTTTGGATTTATCCTGCTGGCACATGCCTAAACCACCAAACATTCATGAGTTGGATACTGTGTCAAGAAGGCGGAGTCGCCCAGAGCAGAGGAAAGGTGGTAAACTATATGCTTATTTACTGGTGGCCCAGAGCATTCTTTGCCCATGCCCCAACTAGGATATCCATCAGGGCAGCATAAAAAGGCAGAAGGGGCTCTGTGCGTGTCTAACCAGGTTGGTGGATTGTGAGCAATTGGAGGCTAAGGACATCAGCCACCCTCTTCCTCACCACAGTGAAGGAGGAGCTACACTCTGTGGCAGGCCTGGGGGGAGATCAGTCCAGTGTCTGGAACAGTATCCAGGCCACAGGCACCTTGTAATTACTCCTTCAAGTTATCAGTGTGCTGAGGTACTAGTTTGTTCCCATCTACATATTTGTCGGTGTGTGAATTATTCCCAAAATGTTTGTTGATAACCTGAGCCTTTCTCCGAGGTAAGGGCATGTGTCAGAGTCCAGTAAGATGCCGAAAGGCTGCTACTCAGAGGGATCAGGGTGTGGGCTCAGTCGTGAGAGCATGAGCAGTTGTCTCGTCCTCCAATGTTGGCATCAGCATAGGGAGTGGCGGAAGGACCGAGAGGAACCATTATGTACATTTCTGTTGTGGCTCATGCCAAAGGATGGGACACCTTTTAAAACTGCTTTTAATCGACACTGATTAAGCAGACTTTCCCAAAGTTAGATTTGTAAAGTTATTAAGAAAATGTATAAGATATGGGATTCCTGTGCAAATGCTTCCTTTAGGTAACTGTTGTGTCATATTAAAGCTCTCAAATGCATTGTAATTCTATGTCAGGACCGGAGGCTTCGGATTATGCCTTCTATCTTCGCTTTTATTCTTTGCACAGCAGCGAAAACAAACTACATTTCCAATGAACACCTGGGAAAAAACAGAGTTCGAACATGAGTCCTTCCATTATGTCTGCACTCCTGCCAGCTCCCATAATGCCTCAGCTCTGGTTCCTCTTCCTCTTTCTTCGCTGCTCAGCAGCAAGTTAAGTCGTTTTTCTGCTTCTCTTGGGGTTTCTGCAGTGCTGGTTATCTGTGGCGATTCCCGCTTGGCAGATTTTATCTTTACAGATTCCCCTGTGTGTCACGGTTAGCGTGTGCGCGCCTAACATGACTTTGACCCGTTTTTGTCAAGTACAGTGCGGTGCAGTCATTCCGCCGCCAGGGGGCAGTCTTCCGAGGCCTGTGGTTCGCGCAAGTGGCTGCCTGTCTTGAGGGCTTTTTAGGCGCACTTTCCCCAGGCTGTGGGCCCCCGTTTGCCACCCGGTGTGACGCCCTGAGGGATAGGTTGTCCTGAATTCTGTTTGCACGCCCAGTGGGGTCTGTACCTTTCCTTTGACACCCTACGGGGTCGCAATTTCGGTGCCTGGGTTTGGTCCCGCGGGAACACTGTACCGGGTGGCTGCCCCGTAGTCAGTTGGGCTGGAGTGTTCCCCTTGGGCTCTGCCCATCCATTGTGTGCCTCAGTGCCACCCATATTTGCTCTGGGCCCCCTCCCAGCTTGGAAAGTAATCCTTCAGGCGCATTCATTAGTACTGTTAGGCGCTCTGGTATTCCTGCTAAGCCTAATTTAACTCACCATGCAGGACAAGCGTTATTATACAATATTAATTAGGTCCCCTTAGATGATGACTTCTACCAAGCGGTCGACAAGTTCATTTACAGGGCGGTGGTTCAGGTCATGGTCCCCTTGGAGCAGCGCCTCACAGCGAAGATGGAAGAGGCCTTCACTAAGTTAGCAGCTCTTGTCCCGCAGCACCCCCCCCACCCCGCCTCGCCCCCCCCCGGCCAAGAAGCCATGTACAAAGGGGGTGGACGCTTAGGCGTTTGCGCGTTTAAAACACGCGTTCGAAGCAGCGGAACGCCCCCAACTTCCCCCGCAGCAGCCCCCGGCCGGGACTGGCCCGCCTTCTCCTGGGACTGTGTCCCATGTTACCGGGGACGATGGGGATTCGCCTGACTCCGACGAGGAGGCTTGTTCCTCTAAATCCTGGCTCTCACCCCCCCCCAGCCAGGAGCGGGTGTTTCCGACATGTTGGACCCAAATCAGATTGTCCATCCTCGGTCTTCGGACTGGGTACCCGGGGACAAGGCGGCTCAGTATGTCGCTAGCCGCCTCCGCAAGCCCGTTGACAAGGACGCTCGTAGTCGCCTGCGGGCGGAGTGTCTGCGCCCTTCTCTAGAGGGCAAAGTAGCTTTGACCCCAGAAATTGATCAGAAAATGCCGACCTTTCTGGCCAAGTTCATCAGGGACCCGAAGAAGGGCATAGACAGGTCGTGGCACAGTTGCCAGGATAAACTGTTGGATGCAGCGGGCAGGTAACAAAAATCCTAGATATGGCAGAGGAAGCCAAGGTATCCGGTGACCTTATATCCCCTGAAGTTTTGTCTAACTGGGCGCAGAGGGCGATTGTATTCATAGGGAATGCAAACTGCGCGTTGTCCACTGAGAGAAGGAGGTCCCTCCTTATTAAGATTGACCCCAAGTTGGGGGACCTTGCCTCTTCGGAGGCCGGAGCGGTGGCGCAAGGGGGCCTCTTCAGGGACCCATTTGTCAAGGAACTGGGCAAATTCGTAGCCACGTTTACGTCCCTAGACAGGGAGCAGTCTAACATCAAGAAAGTCTTTACCCCTCGGGTTTTTGACAGAGCCGGAGGTGGCAGGGGCCGCTCGTTCGGCCGTGGGGGAAGCTCAGATCGTGGGCAAGGCTCCGGGCGGGGACAGTTTCAAGACAATTCCCACTTTAACAACTTTTATACCACGAGAGGACAGCGATTCCGGAGCCCTGGAGGCCAGAGAGGACAGCACCAAGGTGCTGGAAGAGGTGAGTGTGCTGCCCTCAGCGAGTTTGCGGGTTGGGGGGCGCTTCCGCAGTTTCTACCAGCGTGGGTGTCCCTTACCAGCGACGCATGGGTGCTGCAGACGGTGCAGGGCTTCCAGCTGGAGTTCCATGGCCGTCCTTGTCAGCCTTAACGCCCCCCTCCCATTTCCTTTTCACAGCAAGATGCAGATTTGGTGCGCGAAGAGGTTTTCGCCCTCCTTCAAAAAGGGGCAATTTGCTGCGCGCGCGAGAATACGGGAGGTTTCCTAAGCAACCTTTTTTTGGTCGAAAAGGTTGATGGCGGCCGTCGGCCGGTTATCAATCTAAAGGAATTCAACCAGTAGTTGGTATATCGCCAATTCAAAATGGAAGGTATACATCTCTTGCGGGATGTTTTGCGTCCGTCGGATTGGATGGTCAGGCTCGACCTGAAGGACGCCTACCTTACGGTCCCTATCCCCCCCCGCCCCCACCCCCATCACCTCTTCCTGCAGTTCCAATGGGACAGGCGAACTTACGAATTCACCACTCTTCCTTTCGGTCTATCCTCCACGCTGTGGTGCTTCACGAAGGTCCTTCGACCAGTGGTGGAGTTTCTGCAGGCAAGGGGCGCCAGGATGATAGTGTTCTTGGACGACATGCTGTTTCTGGACCAGTGTCCCAGGCGGCTTTCGTCCCTGTTGCAAACGGCGATCAACCTTCTACAAGGTTTGGGTTTTGTCATCAACGAGGGGAAGTCCCTCCTCGTTCCGGTCCAGTGTGCAACCTTTTTGGGGTTCAATATCGACTCAGTGGCCGCCACCTTCAGCCTCCTGGCCAGGAAGATGGCGAAGATCAGACACGAGCTGCGCCCTGGCGAAGACCCAGATTTCGCTACGGCAGTTGGCACGGTTAGTCGGCCTCCTATCGTCCTCCATTCAGGCAATTTTCCCGGGGCCCTTGCATTATCGGGCCATGCAGCGCCTGAAGGCTTACCATCTTCGGCAGGGTTTAACGTACTCACAAATGATTCCACTATCGGAGGAAGTGTGGGACGAGATGAGATGGTGGCTTACCCACATGGAGGCCTGGAATGGGCATGCGATTTTCGGTTCAGCACCAGATGTGGTGATTGAGTCAGAAGCCAGAAGTTCCGGTTGGGGGGGCCCGGTGCGGAGAGTTCTCCACCGGTGGAGCCTGGTCTGTTCAGGAGCAGTCATTGCACATCAACTGCTTGGAGTTACTGGCAGGGTCCTTTGCCGTCCAGTGCTGGATGAAGGACAAGGTGCAGTTGTGTGTCCTTCTCAGGATGGACAATGTCTCGGCGGTCCGGTACATCAACCACCTGGGGGGCACCAGGTTGCGAATGCTAGCAGGCCTGGCCAAGGACTTCTGGCATTTCTGCCTGGACCACCAGGTTTCGGTTACAGCGGAGTACCTGTCGGGTCAGGAGAACAAGGTGGCCGACTGGCACTCCCGGCACTTCCTGGACTCCAGCGTCTGGAAGCTAGATCCTCAGGTGTTCTCGCTCCTGTCGGAGTTTTGGGGCCCTTTTTCGGTGGACCTCTTGGCGTCATAGCTGGACCATCAACTTCCGAGGTTCTTCAGTTGGCGCCTGGACCCTCTGGCGGAGGCGACGGATGCTTTTCTGCAGGACTGGTCCAAGGAAAACGGATATGCGTTTCCCCCGTTCTCCATGATAACGCGTGTGTCGGCGTTGTTGCGGCGCCAAGCGGCGGACATAGTCCTGATCACTCCATGGTGGAGATCACAAGTCTGATTTCCAGTTCTTCTGGAACTTTCCTGGGATTTTCCGATCCTATTCCCCCACTCTCCTCACATTCTGCTCAATCCCGACCGGATTCCCCACAGGTTGGTCCAGGAGGGATCCCTGAGATTAATGGCCTGCAGGATCTCTGGCCTTTCGGGGAAAGCAGAGGACCTGCTCTCCAAAGCATGGGCGGATAGCACGACCAAGAGGTACAGGTCAGCCTGGCATCGATGGCGTCGTTGGTGCGACGGGCTGTCGATCCTGTGGGGTCAGATGTAGTTTATGTCCTTAACTTTCTGGCAAGTTTGGCGGAGGATGGGTTGGCGTATCGGTCAATTAATACCTTCCGCACGGCAATTTCGGCTGGTCACGTTGTGGTCCAGGGTTCTCCGGTGGGGTGTTGTCTCCTGCGGGGGATTCGCATCTCGCTCCCTCCGGAGCCACGCTACTCCGTCCTTTGGGATGTGAACAGGGTGTTGAACCTTTTTCTTTCTTGGCAACCGAATAGGTTCCTGTCTCGCAAGGAGATATCGGCCAAGGTTGCTATGTTGTTGTGCCTGGTGTCATGCAGACGTGTGTCTGATGTGCGTGCTTTGGATGTCTCGGCCAGAGTGTTTTCACCGGATGGTGTTTCCTTTACAGTAAGTAGACGGACGAAATCGCACACAAGAGTTATTTCTTATCTGGCATTTCCGGACTCCCCTAAGTTGTGCGTGGTGCAGTGTCCCCCTGCTTATGAAGAGATGACTGATGACTCCCGCCCGCCGGGCGAAAGACAGCTGCTCATTGCGTTGCGCAGGCCATACAAGGCAGTTTCTTCCCCGATGATCGCCAGATGGGTGCGTTGGGTGATGCAAGAGGTGCGAATTGATACCAAACAGTTTGGTGCCCATTCAGCCTGAGGTGCAATGGCCTCGAAAGCATTTGCCCTAGGGCACGCCTGGAGGATCTGATGCGAGCGGCCGATTGGTCCTCAGATTCCACTTTCAAAAGATTCTATTTCAAGCCAGTATTGGAGGTGGCGAGGGTTGTTGTCGACAAGCTTTGAACTAGCATAATCCGAAGCCTCTGGTCCTGACATAGAATGAAAATTTGCCCAGCCATTGGTGCTGGTAAGTTTCAATTCTATTAAGGACTCGGAGGCGAGGATTATCCCTCCCAATGACTTCAAGGAAGTGGACCCTCCCCGTATGGTTGTAAGTAATTTGTTTTCCTGGAGCTGTTTATATGTTTTTTCTGGTATTGCTTTGTTACAGCTTTCTTTGTTGAGTTGGTATGGTTGGTCGGAGGTACAGTCATTGACACTGCCTCTTTTGCAGGAAATGATGGTCCCAAACAGGATGCATGAAAACTGTTCAACGTGTGCTTCACGCGAAGGAAGAGGAACAAGAGCTGAGGCATTATGGGAGCTGGCAGGAGTGCAGACATAATGGAAGGACTCATGTTGGAACTCTGTTTTTTCCCAGGTGTTCATGGGAAATGTAGTTTGTTTGGTTGTTTTCGCTGCTGTGCAAAGAATAAAAGCGAAGATAGAAGGCATAATCCTCGCCTCCGAGTCCTTAATAGAATTGAAACTTACCAGCACCAATGGCTGGGCAAATTTTCATTCTAGCAGCTAAGAACAGGATTCATTCTGCACATTTTAGACCAAAAGGTCACGTAAAATTAAATATACATCTCATACCATGCTGCCATCATCAGATGATAACAGAACAAAAATGTAGGAGCATAACAGGAATTCTTCTAAGAGGGGAAGTGAGAACGCAGATAGATAAATAGAAAAAATATCCACTGCATTGCAAGCAGGTTAATGTGAACCAAAACCATTCTCTTCATTGCAATCACATATATGAAACCAAAGGCATTAATAAAAGCATTTAGTTGTGATTAATATACTTCAGAAATGTGTGCAGGACACGTCACATACATTTTTCAAATACCGTTTAACAATAGTTAGAAATTTGTTTGAAATACGTTTTGCCTTTAAAGTAAAAACAGTTTTGTATAATGATAATGGAGGTTGTTTAAAATAAAAACAGCAGAAGATCTGCTAGTCTCATATAGAAACAAATGTGCAGGGATAGCTGCCTAAAATAAATGCTAACCGTGGGCTGAACCAGAATGTGAATGACACTTCAACAAAGCAATGGTTGAAAGAAGCTGGCCCAAAGTGCCTTTATGTATGCCTGTGTGTTATATGTTTCAAGCATTATGCATTAATTTCAACTGATCTGACAAGGCTGCAAAAGCTGGCCTTTAAAACTGACCTAAAAATAACAAACACCTGTAAATTGGCTGTAGTACCCTCATGATCTTCACATTTGCAAATACTAAGTAAGGATTCCCAACTGGGTAGAAGTTAAAGTGTTTTAGATTTAAGTAAGCAGGTTTTGATAGTATCAGAGTGATTTTATGACGGCTACAACTGTTTAAGACAGATACGTAGCTCCAGACCATGACGCTGGAAAGAGGACCATTAGTCATGGACTTGATGGATTGGCATAGTTGCAAGCAGCTGTCAAATTCAGAGAATGGCTGCAGCATTAGGGTCTGATGTGGCTTAAACCTAAACCCAGAAGGCTGATACTACTGATTATCACAAGAAAAAGAAGGAAAAGTTACTTACCTGTAACCCAAGTCCTCCTCCAGGGGAATCATCATCAAAGTTATGAACACTGAAATTTCAAGGCCAGTGTGCGAGATGCTGGCGCCCTTTACCAAACATATATACCAATATGTTGGAGATCGGGTTACTGGTTGAAGGGGGTTTGAGACCCTACTCAAGCAGGAACCACAATCTCTGTCAGGGTGAGACACAAGCAAACTCCACATTAACCTGTGCTCACCCCTCTGGTAGCTTGGTTCAAAGTACTCAGGCTAACATTAGAGATAATGTGTAAAGTATTCATGCAGCATTTCAAACTGTAATAAAGTGAAAACACAAGTTACATAACACAAGAAAACCACCACATCAATTTAGAAAACTAGAGTAAAATTCAATAAATTATTTGAGACCAAAACAACAAAAATCCAATCCGCAGAACCAGAGATATGCTATTTTAAAGATTTAAGAGAAAATAGTGCCTAGAAGCACCAAGCGTCAACTGTGATTATCTGGTTGTACCAGACTAGCACAAAGCCACAAGTTCAGGCCAACCAAAATGGAGCATGGGACGGTTACAGGGACCAAGTTAGGCATGCTAGACAAGAGCTGTTTGCAGAGCGTTTAGAGATCCAGCCTTGAAGATGCGTCGCACCCCGGTTGGTTCTGAAGAAGTAGTGGGCCTTGCAAAGAGGAATATGTTATCAAGGATGCTGTCAATGAGGGACTACCCATGCAAAGGCCTGTGGCGAGGATGCGTTGCGCAGCGGTAGCTCCGAGGAGGTTGCAGGCTGCCATCAGAAGTCATGCGTCAGGGATGCGTCACGCAGCAGCGGTTCCAAAGCAGAGATGTGTAGCGCTGCATCAGTTCTGACCCCAGGACCACAACTGGGCTCGCAGAGCACCTTCAGGTCCACTTCCAAAGGTTCAGGACTGGGGTGGCAACATTTGGAGGACAAGACCCAAAGCAGATCGAGTCAAGGTGCTGGGTTTGAAATGGTTGGAACCTGTTATTTACCTGAGGCTTCTGATCAGAAGGCCAGTCAACTGGTCCTTGGAGTCACTCTGGTGGTTCTACGTTCATGATGCAGGTCCTATATTCAGGCAGTAGTCCTTCTGAGTATTCCACACGTTCAAGGATGAACTGAAGAGTTGGGTGTGAGGGTCCAATATTTATAGCTGGTGCTCACTTTGAAGTAGAAGGTTCTGGAGATTACCTCCCCCAGTGTTGTTTCTGGAATTCCCCGTCTCCCTGCCCTAGCCCCAAATTGCCTGGGGTCACAAAAGACTAGTGTTGAACCCTTTGTGAGTGTGCTCAAACAGAGCATTTGTGATGTGAAAATGTGGTAGGTGACAGCTCCTCTCCATCATCAAGTCAGAGATGGTACATCCTGCCAACACCTACGGCCCTTTTTCTTACTCTCTGAGAGCAATACACAGAGGCCAACTACAGGCTACACCTAGTCATGTGACCCCAGGATATAGGCAGCCGGCATCAAATGTTATGTTACCAGAATTTATTGAGCGCACATACACCAATCAGTTTCAAGGGGCTAGAGTAAGATGGAACTGATCACAATGCTGTTGAATGAGGCACTAACTTATACCTGTCTGAATATCCATGTTTTTAGAAATTCTCTACTTTCATGTGGCATGGGGCTGTTCTGATCTAAAGAGGAAAGGGAATATAGATGTGGGTGGCAATGACTGAGAATCTGGTGCCACCCCTGCTCTTCTTTTTTGACTTTGTTACTGACAGGTAGTTCATGAGAGCGGAACACAGTGTTCGTTTGGGGATGGAGTCCTGTATTCTAGATGTAATGAAAAAAGGACTTTTGCCATTATGAGTTTTAATAACAATTCAACTTATTTCGAAGATAGACCTTTATTAAATAGGCAGCAAGTGGAGGTCTTTCAACAGAGAGGCAATATGGCAGTGCCTAGTTTGTCGAAATATTAATCGGGCTGCCTGGTTCTGAGCAATTTGAAGCCTACGAAGGAGGCACTTAGAGAGGCCAACATAGAGGGAGTTGGAGTTATCTATTCTAGAAAGAACCAGGGCAATTACAACTTGAATGGGGGCCTATGAAGTAAGGAACTTAGCAATTTTCCTAATTCTGCAGATCACTAAGAAACAGGAAGAAATCACCGCCCCAAGTAGGGGGTCCATTGATAGTTCACCATCAATAAGACCTAACAGAATCCTTGGGAGATGGACAAACTCCCATCTTGGGAGGCCAGAATGATACGTTTCAGTAGTCAGGCTTACTCTTAGTGATGACAATCGTTGCTTTATCTGAGTTTAGTTTAAGATGGTTGCTGTTCATCCAGTCACGGATGAAGAGCATCATATTTTGTAAAATATATTTTGACTCAGGGGAGTTGGGGCAAGAAAATATCTAGTTTCTAAAAGTGGCATTTTCAGAATTGGGCATTAAAATGGATTAGATACTTACCTGTAATCATAGTTCTCTTCCAGGGGTATCCTCATCAAAGTCATAAGCATTAGAATATTCCCGCCCATGCGCGGGACCCCGGAAACACTATATTATATGTGCCCCACATATATATATATATATATATACATATATAAATAATATATATATAAAAACATGCAATAGCAGCCAAATAACATCAGAGCTGAAATATGCTGTGAAGAATTTCCACCATACATGAATAATAAGCATTAGAAACATGAGAAACAACACCAAAGACTGTTTAGAAACTGTTTTAACCCCTTCCATGCTCATGACGGAACAGTTCCGTCATGAGCATAAGGTGGCCTGTGCTTATGTCGGAACCGTTCCGTCATGGTTCCATAGGCCCAATGGAACGTTCAGCACCGGGGGAAAATCCGTGCAGCACAGAAGGGGTTAATGCTCAGAAAGCAGTAGAAATTCTCATAAGACACTGGAAGCATAAGAAGCTCCCAGGCTGCATTGCAAACACACAGTCTAAAAAGACTGAAAAGCTAACCTGCAGCTGAATAGCAATAAACTGACACCGTGCCTTTAAGGCACTCATGACCCCCTGTATCCCATCATGCCCCAGGGGTGACAGTTAGGTCAGTTGTTCTTTTCGGAGACTGAAAAACAAACCCAATAACAAATAGGTTAACAATATCTCCTTTTTAAAGAGTATCCTTTGCCCGGGGAGGCGGGAGGGTTGCTTATGACTTTGATGAGGATACCCCTGGAAGAGAACTAGGATTACAGGTAAGTAACTAATTCTCTCTTCCAGGGGATCCTCATCAATAGTCATAAGCATTAGAATAGAATAGCGAGCCTCTCCTCATCCCTGCGGGCAAAGAAATGATAAGATAGTAATCTCATCAACAAGTCTGAGTAGACTAAAGACTACCCAAACAGATTCCTCAAGGAGGCCTGCCCTACTTGAGTATCGGCCCTGGAATCAGATTCGAGGCAGTAATGCCTTGTAAAGGTATGAACTGATTTCCAGGTTGCAGCCTTGCATATTTCTGACATTGGAATGTCATGCAAGAAAGCTACTGTAGCGGCTTTCCCTCTAGTGGAATGCGCTTTTGGTGACATCAACAAAGGCTTGCCTGCAAGCTGATAGGCCAATTTAATGCAAAAGACAATCCATCTGAAGATGGACCTCTTGGCCACTGGAAAACCTGTTCTCTTTGAGCCATAGTTCACAAACAGTTGGTCCATTTTCCTAATCCCTTTAGACTTTTCCAAATAAAACTTTAGCACTCTCTTAAGATCTAAGGAGTGAAGTGACCGCTCGGCTGGGGTCGTAGGGTTTGGAAAAAAGGAAGGGAGGGAAATAGACTGATTTATATGAAAATCAGAGATGACCTTAGGCAAGAAAGATGGATGAGCTCTTAGGACTACTCTGTTGTGGTGGAAAACAGTATATGGTTCTTTCGCACAGAGTGCTTGTATCTCACTTACTCTGCGCGCAGAGGTAATTGCCACCAAAAAGGCTGCCTTCCAAGAAAGATGTTGCAAGGAAGCCTTGTGGATGGGCTCGAAAGGAGGTGACATTAACCTGGATAGAACTAGATTTAATTCCCAAGGAGGAGAAGGATTTCGCACAGGGGTTACACTTTCTTCAACCCCTGGAGGAAGTCCTTAACCACTGGAACCTGAAAGAAAGACATCTGATCAGGTGATTTTCTGTATGCTACAACAGCTGACAAATGCACTCTAATAGAAGAGTACTTTAAACCAGCAGTTGCCAGGGAAAGGAGGTATGGTAAGATGAAGTCCTCCTGCCCCTTAGTCGGATCCAAGTGATGATCCCTGCACCACAAGTAAAATCTTTTCAACTTGAACGCATAGGACGCTCTCGTGGAAGGTCTCTTAGCCTCCTTTAAAATGTTCATGCATTCGGGAGGCAAGTTCAAATGTCCATATTGCAGGAGCCATGCTGTTTGGTTCAATGATGGGAGGTTGGGATGCTTTATCCTCCCGTTCATCTTGCTCAACAGGTCCGGCCTGCAAGGGAGCCGTTTGTGTGGACACACAGACAGATGTAGAAGGTCCGGGTACCACCACTGCCAAGGCCAAACCGGAGCAATCAGGATCATTTCCATGTTCGACCTGAGGAGCTTGGAAACTACTCTCGGAATCAGCGCTAGGGGAGGAAATGCGTATGCGAACATCCCTGCCCAATCCATCAGTAGAGCGTTCCCCTGCGTTCCTGGCCGGTGGAACCTGGACGCGAAGGCGTGGCATTTGGTGTTTTCGTCGTCTGCAAACAAGTCTATGGATGGACGACCCCAGCAACGAAAAAGCTCTTCTACTACTTCGTCGTTTAGCACCCAGTCTGGCTGATCTTTGAAGTGCCTGCTGAGTGCATCTGCTTTTACGTTCAACTCGCCCGGAAGGTGCACTGTCATTACTGTGAGATCTCGAGAGAGAAGCCAATGCCAGATTGCCAGAGCCTCTCGAGAGAGTGGGCGAGATCTTGTGCCTCCTTGTTTGTTCAGATAGAACATGGTGGTTGTATTGTCCGTCTGAACTAGGACTGAGTTGGATTCGATCGCTGGTAAGAAAGCTTTGAGAGCCAGGAATACCGCTCTGAGTTCCAGCATGTTCCAGCATGCTCCTGCGCAGACCACTAGCCTTGAATTTGAAGCGGACCCATGTGCGCTCCCCAGCCTTGCAGGGAGGCATCCGTCACTATAGACTGGGAAGGAACAGGTTGGTGAAACGGTACCCCCACCAGCACATTCTTTCTCCGAGTCCACCATTTGACGGCCTCTTTCGTCACCTGGGAAAGAGTGATACGATCTTCCCAGCGCCCTGTCGCTTGGTCCCACTGATCCTCCAGAGCCTGTTGTATTGGACGCATTCTCAGCCTGGCGTTTGGGATGAGAAAAATGCAGGACGCCATGGAACCCAGCAGGGATGCTACTTGTCGGGCTGTTGGAAGCCGAGACTCTAGCAGAATCCCACATTTCTGACTCATGGAAAAAAGTCTCTCCTCCGAAGGAAACGCTTTTCCCAAGCTTGTGTCCAGAACGGAGCGCAGGTAGTGGATGGACTGAGTAAGTCGCTGGACTAACTTCTCCAGGTTCACATGGAGGCCGAGCCTGTGCAGCTAGTGCAGGCACAGTTGCAGATCGTGCGTTACTTGTACCGGAGATGGACCTTTTAGGAGCCAGTCGTCCAGGTATGGGTAAATGAAGAGACCCTTTTTGTGAAGAAAAGCCGCCACCACTGCCATGCATTTGGTGAAGACTCGTGGTGCGGACTTGAGACCGAAGGGTAACACCTTGTACTGGTAGTGTTTGTTCCCTACGACAAACCTCAGGTACTTGTGATGTTGTTGAGCAATTGGGATGTGAAAGTACGCATCTTGCAGATCCACCAAACACATCCAATCTCCGGCTTGAAGATGTGGACATATTTGGTGAAGCGCTAACATGCAGAACTTTTCTTTGACGATGACTTTGTTTAATAGTCGAGGTCGAGTATTGGTCTGAACTTGTCCTCCTGATCTTTTTTGGGTACAAGGAAATATCTGGAGTAAACTCCCTTTCCTCTTAGAGCGGGGGGGGAACCTCCTCTATCGCTCTCTTTTGCAGTAGGACTTTCACCTCTCGCCGGAGCAAGCTTAGCTGGTGAGGGCAAGAGCTCTTTGGAGGGATGCTCTCCAGAGGAGCACGGAAACATATCTTGTATCCATTGCGCAGTATATTCAGCACCCACTGATCTTTTGTGATGCTGACCCACTCTGCCAGGTGTTGTGAAGCACTTCCTCCCACTGGAGTGGGTAACGACGCCAGAGGAAGCCGCTGTTCAGGTCTTTCCTCCTCTTGTGGTGTTGGAGGACTGTTGGTGACCTCCTCTACCTCTGCTGGGGTTTCCCTTGGGTTTTATTTTGGGACCACTGAGGGGTTTGAACCCTCTGTTGAGCCCCTCTCCCCCTGTTGGTCTTGAAGCGGCGCTTGAATTCTTTTTTCTTCTCCAAGCCCACCGCCTTCACCGTATCCAGGTCCGTCTTCATTCGGGTCATCTCTTCGTCCGCATGCTCCCCAAAGAGAGCAGAACCCGAAAAGGGGAGATTAAGTATACGATGCTGAGCATCCGGCTTCAGACCTGTAAGGCGCAACCAGGCCGATCTTCTGGCACAAACCCCATGTGAATAGGAATGAGCCGAAAGCACTGCACCATCCGTAGCCGTGCTTATCATCTGATTCGCCACCAGACACCCCTCTGTAACAGTTTCTTCAAAGTCCTGCTGGTCTTCTTTTGGCAGTTTGGCTTTGAATCTTTCCATAGAGTCCCATAAGGCTCTGTCGTATCGACCCAGAAGTGCAGCTGCACTAGCAACCTTAAGAGTGGAAGCAGCTGAGTTGCAAACCTTTCGACCCCAGGAGTCTTGAGCTTTGCTGTCCTTATCTGGTGGGACTGAAGAGGAACCAGCGACAGCATGTGTCTTCCTCGCCGCTGCCACAATTACAGAGTCTGCTGGAGGGTCAGATTTTACAAACACCGGGTCAGAAGATGCCGGTTTGTACTTCTTCTGACTGCGGGCTGGTACCGCTCTGATCGCCGCTGGGGTTAGGAAAACCTCTTTGACAGGATCCATAATCCCCGGGACTAAAGGCAGCAGAGGCCGGGAGATGGCTTTCTTGTGTAATGTCTCAAAAATGACTGTCGTTACTTGAGGGACAGACATCTCAATGTTCAGTTTCAGTGCTCCTCTTTGCAGTACATCCAGATACGTGCCAATGTCATCCACTGGGGAGGACCTGGACGTAGGACTGTCCGTCAACGTAGGGGAGTAGTCCCTCTTGGACGATCTGGTAGAAGAGGTAGAGGAAGTAGACGGAGTACGTCGACGTCTACGGTGAGCACTGTGTCTCCGCTCTCTCGACCTTTTTGGACGCTCCTCCTGTCTAGGAGAGCGAGACCTGATCCGATCTTCTGTTCGAGGTTCCCTTCTAGGAGATCGGGATCTTCTGGGAGATCTGGCTTGTGATCTCACGGGTGATTTGCGCCTAGGAGAGCGAGACCTGATCCGATCTTCTGTCCGAGGTTCCCTTCTAGGAGATCGGGATCTTCTGGGCAATTTGGCTGGTGGTCTCACAGGTGATTTTCGTCTGGGAGGGCTACGCTTGTCCATCTCCTCCAACAGATCCTGAAGCGGAGACCTGTGGTGTGGGCTGGCATATTCCTGCATACGCTTGGTAGCCCCAGAATCTCGCCAATGGTCCAACGATTTGTACCATCTAGGTGACAACCTGATTTGCTCGACCGAAGGATCTGGCCGACGCTCAGGAGATCTGTGCACAGGACTTCTGGACCTTGAAGGTTCAGTTGAGGATCCAGAGTACCGTGAAGATGAATGACGGGAAGCAGACTCCATCACCATGATCGCATCTGAATGCCTCGACGTCGAGCGTTCTTCTCTCGCCGTCGAACGCCTTCGAGGAGTCGGCGGGTCAAACAATCTCGACCTCGAATGTCCATGAGAGGGTCTGTAGTCTCTCGACGTTGAGCGGCGATGAGCAGCCATCGACGGAGTCCTCTGTCTTGACGTCGAACGGCGATGACCGGCCATCGACGGAGCCCTCTGCCTCGACGTCGAACGGCGATGACCAGCCGTCGACGGAGCTCCCTCTATCGACGTCGAACGACGATGTCCCGTCGTCGACGGAAGCTTCTCTCTCGACGTCGAACGACGATGTCCAGTCGTCGACGGAGCTCCCTGCCTCTATGTCGAACGGCGATGGCCGGCCGTCGACGGAGTTCTCTGTCTCGACGTCGAGTGCCTGTGCGACGACGGCAGAGGTGTATTGGGCACCCTCGACGCCGAGCGCCGACGAGGCACTGACGGAGACTGCGTCCTCGACGCCGATCGACGAGCTACTGTCGACGGCGGAGGGGTCTTGGTACTCGACGCCGAACGCAGCTTCTTGGACGACGGCAGAGGGGTCACACTTCTCGACGCCGGTCGTCGCCTGGTTGACGACGGCGGAGTGACCTCCCTCGACGCCGGTCGTCGCCTGGTTGACGACGGCGGAGGGGTAATGGATCTCGACGCCGACCGTCGCCCGGTTGACGGCGGCGGAGGGGATTTCGACGACGGAGCTGGATCTTTCGACGTCGTCGACATACCTGGTCTTCTCTTCGACGGCGAGCCCGCCGTCGACGGTAGTTTTGAAGAGGAAAACTCCACCGGTGGTTCTTTTCTCAGCGCCGAGCCCGACGCTGAGTAGAAGGGTATGAAGACTTCTTTTTTGAAGATGTATGAACCTTCTTGGAGCCCTTCTTCACCAGTGATCTTCCTCTTGAAGCCCTGTGAGCCAGGCCACAAATACGAATCCTCTCCCTGTCTTTGAGAGTTCTTCCTGACAGGTGCTCACAATGAGGACAGGTGCCTGGATCATGATCTTCAGGCAGACACAGGATGCAGACGTCGTGGTTGTCTGATTTTGCCTTCTTGTTGCCACAAGAAGGACATTTGTCAAAGAGTGAAGGCATTCTCAGAAGAAAATGTTCACTAAAGTGACTGAAAAAAGCAGTATCTTACTTGACTAGATGTTAAATGTCAAAGTAAGAGTGAAAGTTGTCAAAAGTGAAGTATTTTTCTGTCAAAAACCAGAAAAATAGTGGAGCTGTGTAACCAGGGTCCTTCTCTGAAGGAGCCGGAAAGAAAAACTGACCTAACTGTCACCCCTGGGGCATGATGGGATACAGGGGGTCATGAGTGCCTTAAAGGCACGGTGTCAGTTTATTGCTATTCAGCTGCAGGTTAGCTTTTCAGTCTTTTTAGACTGTGTGTTTGCAATGCAGCCTGGGAGCTTCCTATGCTTCCAGTGTCTTATGAGAATTTCTCCTGCTTTCTGAGCATTAAAACAGTTTCTAAACAATCTTTGGTGTTGTTTCTCATGTTTCTAATGCTTATTATTCATGTGTGGTGGAAATTCTTCACAGCATATTTCAGCTCTGATGTTATTTGACTGCTATTGCATGTTTTTATATATATATTATTTATATATATATATATATATATGTATATATATATGTGGGGCACATATAATATAGTGTTTCCGGGGTCCCGCGCATGGGCGGGAATATTCTAATGCTTATGACTTTGATGAGGATCCCCTGGAAGATAACCTGCTTTACCATCAAACAGGGCTTTAAATTACAATTCTTTACACAACAAACTTGACATTCCTACCTGCCCCCAACTTAAAGTTATTGCTTATTAAATGTAAAAAGTGAACCTAAAGTTATCAAAAAGGAGACGTTGAACTTACAGTAGTGCAAAACAAATGTAAAAGTTATTCACTACCAGGACATGTAAAACTTAAAGTACAATTCCATCTTTTTAAATACACTGCAGCTGGCCCTAGGGGTTAATCAGGGTTTACCCTAGAGGTGATTTATATGAATTAAAAAAGAATATTTAGGCCTGGCAAAAGGTTTATTTTACTTTACTTTGTGAACTTGTTAAGCGCAAGCGAATCATCCCCAAAGGGATCTCTCGGCGCTGTAGGGGAAAGATATGGAGGACACGACCATCTAAAACAGCCATGTCTTTAAACGTTTTTCAAACCTGGGTAGCTCAATGCAAGCCCTGATGTTTGCAGGCAGTTTATTCCAGTGTGTCGGGGCCAGGTGACAAAAGGCTCTACCGCCCTTTCTTGCCCTCTGTATCTTCTGAATGCACAGAAGGTTGGCATTACTGGATCTTAATTGTCGTGACGGTTTCTTACTGAGGTACACAGGTGCTTTCCCCTGTAATGATTTAAAAACGAGCATCTTAAAGATAGCACGTTTCTTCACCGGGAGCCAGTGTAGCTGATTTTGCCAGGTCATATTGGCAGATAAACTGCACACACAAGCTGCAATGGTTATGCCTAAAATATGCTTAAAAGGCTACTTAATAGGGTGGCACAATCAGTGCTGCAGGCCCACTTGTAAATAGAACAGATGATGGACGGAATGCTCAACAAATCAAACATTTACCCCAGTCACAGATCTTGCTTTAATGCATTTTTTTTGCGCACCACGCCACCCCAGTTTGCAAATTGGTCTTGACCTTGCTCCCCATGGGTCCTACCAGACCGGGTCCTCGCTCGAACAGAAACAAGCATCCTGGGACCAGTATCTTGATACCACCCCCTCATCAGCAAGGCTAGCTTGACTCTAGTGGCATTTTTTTCCCACTTAACGCGACAAAAGCAAAAAAGACAGATGCTGGACAGAATGCTGAACAAATGAAACATTAACTGCCAGTGACAGATATGGGTTTAATCCTTCGTTTTTTTTACGCACCACGCCACCTCAGTTCGGACCCAGCCATATGCAAATTAGTCTTAACCCTGCCCTCCATGCGAACAGTTCAGCCCGAACTGCCGGGCAGGTCCTCCCTGGACCAGAAACAATCATCTGGAACCGGCTTCAGAGTACCATCCCTCATCTGCCAGGCTAGTGTGACTCCAGTGGCATATTGAGCACAGGACTTGCGTCTGGGCATACCCTTCCCACTTAGCGTGACAATAGCAAAAAGAACCGACAATGGACAAGTTGCTGAACAAATCAAACATGCACCTCAAGTCACAGATCTGGGTTTAATCCACAGTTTTTTTACACACCACGCCACCCCAGTTTGGACCCTGCCATATGCAAATTAGTTTTTCTGTACCTTGCTCCCCATGGGAACAGTCCAGCCCGAACTGCCTGGCCAGGCCTTCCATGGACCGGAATCAAGCATCCTGGGACCAGTTTCGGGGTACCACCCCTCATCATCCAGACTAGCTTGACTCCAGTGGCACAGTGAGCACCGGACCCACTTAGGGTGGCAAAAGCAAAAGTAAACAGATGATGGATGGAATACTGAACAAATCAAACATTTTGCCCCAGACACAGACTAGAGTTTAATCCATCATTTTATTGTGCACCACACCACTCTAGTTTGGACCCAGCCTCATATTCAAATCAGTCTTGGGCATGCTCCCCATGGGAACAGTCCAGATCGAACAGGAATGCCAGGTCCTCCCAGTACCGGAAGAAAGCATCCTGGAACCGGATTAGGTAATCATCCCACATAAGCCAGGCTAGCTTGACTCCAGAGGCACAGTGA
Organism: Lissotriton vulgaris; assembly: GCF_964263255.1. NCBI lineage: Eukaryota > Metazoa > Chordata > Amphibia > Caudata > Salamandridae > Lissotriton > Lissotriton vulgaris. The sequence goes on along the minus strand of NC_141689.1, from coordinate 1,580,065,095 downwards.
TCATGGGACCCACGTCTAGGCATACCCTTCCCACCTTGGAGGACAAAAGCAAAAACAGCTGTTGAATGGAATACTGAAGAAATAAAAAAAATCACCCCAGTTACAGATCTGTGTTTAATCCATTGTTTCTTTTGCGCGCCACACCACTCCAGTTTGGACCCAGCCATATGCAAATCAGTCTTGACTCTGCTCCCCAAGGGAACATGTTCTGCCTGAACTGCCAGGCCAGGTCCTCCCTGGACCATAGACAAGCATCCTGGAACCAATTTAATTTTGGGGTATCGTCTCCCATCAGCCACGCTAGCTTGACTCCAGTGGCACAGTGAGCACGGGCCCCACGTCCCAGGATACCCCGAAAGCGGTCCCAGAATGCTTCTTTCTGGTCTACGTGGGATCTGGCCTGGCAATTTCAGTTGGACTGTTAATATGGGGAGCAGGGTCAAGGCTGATTTGCATATTGCTGGGTCCAAACTGAAATGGCATGGTGAGCAACAGAACGATGTATTTAGGCCCAGATCTCTGTCCTGGGGGTGAATGTTTGACATTGCTCAGCATTCCGTCCATCAATTGTTCTTTTGCAGGCCTTCTAGTAGCCGTTAATTTACAGGCCCCGGGTACCTGTAATACCACTAATACTAGGGAGTTACAAGTAAATTAAATCTGCCAATTGGGTGTAAGCCAATTATGCCATGTTTAACGGAGAGAGCACACACATTTTAGTACTGGTTAGCAGTGGTAAAGTGGACAGAGTCTTAAAGCCAATAAAGATGAGATCAGCAAAAAAAACAAAGGAGAAGGGCAAAACTTTTGGGGGGAGAGGAAGACCACCCTAAGGCTGACAGGTCTACCAAATATGTACATACTTACAAATGTGCAAAGCATTTCAGTAGTCAAGTGCAACTTTTTTGGTGGGGGTAAACAATTTTATTGTTTTTTAAACAAAAACTGCCAGCAGCAGTCAAATACAATAATTTGAACATTCATCTGTGGTTACCGTTTACATGCACAGGAAGATGAGTTTACATTACACAGTCTTGCAGGTCCCACAAAGTTTACACATTTTCAGGGAGAGATGCTTAATCTATCTGCCACAGCCATTTGCCCCAGACCTGAAGGTATTTAGCTGGGCACCCTCTGGCCTCAAATAACAGTTTCCCTTGTGCTACGCCTCTGCGCCATTTAGATATGCCAGGGGACTTCCGGTCCAACCAGCTAGCTGCGATGTCTCGCTTGGCTACCATTATGGCAGTGGTAAGGAATTGCTTGTCAGCTCGGGAGCCATCAAGACTATCTCTAACTCCCAAGAGTATATTTAAGGGGTTGTGCGGGACCTCTCAGCCCAGGACCTCTGTGAGTTCTTTTTCTATGGAAACCCAGTAGCGTGTGATGACCGGACAGGCCCACACCATGTGGAAGAAATCTGCTGGGTCATAACCGCATCGTGCACAAGAAAAGGCGTTTGGGCGTTAAGTAGGTAGCGTGCAAATAGTAAAGTTGGAGCAGACGGAGCCTGGCGGAGGTGGTGACTGTCTTGGGTGCCATTAGAGCGTCTCTCCAGTCTTCTTCATCGAGAGGTCCCACCCACCGCTCCCATAAGCTCCGCAGCCAATCTAGTGTGTTGGGAGTGTTGTTGGTGAGAGAGCGGTAAATACGAGACACCCCCCTTTCCTAGGTTGCCTGTCATAATTTGAGCCTCTGGGGGACTATATTCTGGAAGGGATGTGCCTTGAGGCAAGTGTGTATAGAGGGCATGCCTTAGTAGCAGATATCTATAAAACTGCAAGGAGTGCAGCAAATAGTGTGTTTGTAGATCTTGGAAGGTATGTAAATGGTTACCAGTTTTACGTTCCCAAGCTGCGAGATGCCAATTAGGTCCCATGGTGGCTCTCCCTATAGTCCACTGACTTCTCAAATCCTGATCCCTTGCGAGAGTGGAGTTTATTGGGTCAATTTGTTTGTCCATAGGGTGTGGTATAAGGAGGCGCGCCAGGCCAGAAGAACCACCTGCATCACAGTTGGCATCGCCCTGGGGAAAGTGGCACCGTACATCATCGCCTGGATCTTGGATAGGCCCAGATCACCTAGTTCCAGCCTGAATGCTGGGTCCGACCAGCCATCGTTAAACTAGTCATATAGTGTGAGTAGGTGGGATGCCAAATAGTAGAGATAGAGGTTGATCATGCCCATGCCACCATCAAAAGACGGGATCCGGCACTGGGAAAGGGTCAAGCGAAATCTCTGCCCGCCCCAAAGGAATTTAATAGTCAGGCATCAAGCTCCTTAAACCAGGTTCGTGGGAATTGAAAGGGGGTGTTTTGGATCATAAAGAGGAACGGGGGGAAGTATCATCATTTTAAAGAGGGCTACTCTTCCCAGATCCTACGTAATAAACAGGGGTTCTGCCCAAATTACCTTCCCATACCTGGGCAAGGAGCCTCACAAGGATGAAAAAGTAGAATAAGTGGTACTGAGGAATCAATAAAACATGGGCTACTTCAAAACAGGATACATTTTACTATCCTGTTTTCTAGTTATTTCTGTCGTCAATAAATGATATAATTTAAGAAGGACAATTATATGAATCACAAGACAAGGTGGCCAAAATATATACAATAGACAAAAAACAAAAGCCTATAAATGCAATATACACATTATATATACAACAGTGTACCCTAAACGAAAAGAAAAAAGAAAAAAGAACACAATCAATTTTCTGTCAATACCCACTCCTCAGTTTGAGTGGAATATCACAACCAAGGTAGTCCTTATAGCGCGTAAGTTATTATTCCTTATAATCACAAACAGAGTAATGATTATTCAAGGCGCCTAACAATATTCACAGAATATACAATGTGGTAGGACTCCTTAAGCAGGTGTCAGATCAGCACATGCTTTTTTCACCAACGTGGTGACGTCGAGTGACCAGGCAAGGTCAGAGAGCACGGCTACCCAGATTACTAGGTATTAGAAGGACTGCCTTCTGATTGGGATCGTAGACTGCCAGTCAAAACAGTCTTGTGACAGGTGAAGAGGGACTAGTACGGATTTTCTGGAACTTAGCTTCAGTTCGGAGACTTGTCCAGAGAGGTGCAGGGTTGTGTTTCTCTCACGGTTGCAGCTCTCACCACATAGTTAGCGATGCTATTTTCCTTTTTGAATGCAAAAAGGGGTGGCTGATTCAGGCTTTCGTCCACGTTTTTTACCAGGTGCCAATTTTGTCCAATGATCTTTTTCAATTTGTTGGCATTTGGACAATAAGTTGTCACACATACTTGGCGTTTTAACTGGGGTTTATTTCGTCTCTCTAGTAGGTTTTCTCTTAAGGTCCATCTCGCCCGTTTCATGGAGTTCTGCACCAATTTTCTTGGGTACCCACTGTCACACAATTTGGACACCAAATTTGCGGCGTTGAACTGGTAATCCTCGTTCGATGTGCAATTCCTACGCACGTAGAGGTTCCTGTTCTTTTCTGTTTTTCAGAATACTTTTGGGCCTGAGGAGAATCCCCTTTGACCCACAGGGATTCGAAACGCGTATGACTCTCTCTTTCGGTCTGCCTCTGCCATTCTAGTGCCGATTTGTGCTGCACATTGTTTGATTTTCTGTACACCACCTTTATAAAATATTGATCGTCATGAATCAATTGGAGTGTATTGTTCTACAGAAATTATTGTTGTGATTTTTGTTGAATATAGAGCAGACCCCCTTACTTCTCACACTGGTATACTGAACCCTCCAGATTGTGCGGAGTATTTTGTATGAATGTGTGAATGCGAGCGGAATGACTGTGATATGTTTGACCAGTGAAGGTGTGTTTGTGATTTTATCTTGTTGTGTCCTATTCTTCTTCTTGCGTTTGCAATGCTTTAATTGAAATGATGTACGAAGTACAACACTTTGCATTTTCAAATATATATGGTTGAATAAACAGCTATTAAATAGCATTACCCAGCTTTAAATTGAATTTCTTTTCTGGACGCTACTTGGGGTGTGAAACTACCATATCAGTATTGGCATACTCCTTTGTTATGTTGTCTTATAGGCTTGCCTTACTGATTAGAGCCAGCTCTTTTTTGTTACTAGCTTTTGATGAGCAGGCACCAGTTTCGCTTCACCCTTTAGTCGGGCCTCGCTATCACAGGCCAAGTGTGGATGCAGCTCTCTGTGGTTCCAACCCGTGCATCAGATTCTGGTCAGTAGGGCCCACTCGTCAGCAGCCCTCCATCGCCCCAGCCCGCATACCAGTAACTCTTCCCCTCTGGCCCCTGGTGTGAGACCAGATCCCGCTCTGACGTTTTGTCTGTCCACGGGGGGGGGGGTGGGTGTAGGGCTCCTTCAGTTTCCCTTCTCAGTTGCTCTTCTCAGAAGTCACACCTCTCCCCACCTGTACAGTCTGCAGTGCATAGCAGCCTCGCCTCCCCAGCCAATTCCACTGGGCGACCTCTGGTGCTGCATCCTCGATGTGCTGGAGTTCCACAGTTATCAGATGTTGGCTCTGGGATTCCGGAGCCCACAGTCGGCTGGGCCAGACACACGTTGATCACCCTAGTTCGTTACGGAGGCTACCGCAGTGTACCATCAAGCACCCGCAAGTAGAAGCAGCACTCAGTCGTGCCTGGTGTGGCGCTGCCTATGCTGGTCTCAGTTGAAGCACAGCCACTCCAGTGCTGGATCTCAGATAGATGGCCGGCGGTTTCATCCTGCAGAGTATCAGCAGTGTCCCTCTATGGAGGCTAAGGGCAAACGGCATTGTAAGGTGGATGATTTGGCAGGATTGGTGGGCGCTGAAGCTCGCCTCACACACGTCAGCCATTTTCAGCGGTTGGCCACAGTCCCTGCATGGCAATTTGCTCATTCACAAAAAGGTGTACAGACGGCTCTGACTTCTGGTTTGGATGTTGGCACGTTTATCCTTCAAAAAGTCTGGGTATATAATCCGTTCTGCATTGCACTACTGGTGTGACCCCTTTTTCTTTGTTGAGTGGTAGGGATGTGCATACACCATCTTTTCCGTCATAGTCACGGAATGGCGGGAGTGTTCACTACAATAGAGATGACATAGCTTCAAGGGTGGTTAGTAAACAGGCAAGCATGAAGCATAATTTTGATGTGAAACACTGCTGTGTAGCAGTTGAATTTGTGGTAGGTGTTTGGGTCATGATCAAAACCTTGTCAGAGGTAAGAAAGGTGTATTGAAATGTTCTGCGCCTGTACAGGTGGACAGAGTCAGTAAAGGCACTGCAATGGTCTTGGGAAAATGTTGATGGAACAAGAGGCAACTTGTGAAGCTTACGTCTGAACAAGTGAGCATTTTACGCATGAAGAAAGGACTTGTTTGTAGTTCTGACTGGGAACAATGGTTGCAAGATGGTTGTGTCCAGTCAGAGGATGGCAACAGTGCTACTGCACGTTAGTTGTCTGCTGAGGAAAGTTATGTGCAGTGTACTAATTTGCCTGAAAACCAGTATGGAATGAGTTCTGTGGGGGCTCACATCAGGAAGGCTCTAAAGAAGTTTGAGGATTATGTACTTTTATAATGGATACTTAAATGTATTTGCGTGTGATGTGGTAAGTGCATTGCACTGTTTTCAAGGCATTCCGTGCATGCATGTGTGTGCGTGCATGCATTATTGTTGTGATTTATGTTGTCCACACTCGCAATGTGAATGGTCTGTGGGGATTCCGGGACTCCGGCCTTCCGCCAGAGAGCGGTTGGGACCCATACCGGCTGGACGTATTGCGTTGTGGGTCATTGGTATTTGCAATAAACTCTCCACTTCAGTGCTACACTATGTGGACATTCCCTTATAACAACCAGGATCAAGTAAATGACCAGTTATTTTAGTAAGTACATTGTTCAACAGGTGCAAGTTGAAGGCGGACAACTCATTTTGTTTGTCTGAGTGATTATTTATTTATTTTATTTTATTTGCTTATATAGCGCCTGAATGACCCTCGAAGGTGTACCTCCGCGGTTGCGGGCAAATAGGGGATAAAAACGATGCTGACGTAGACATCTAAAAATTGTATCAAGGACCTTCTGAAGCGAGGTAGTCCGTGCACTGCCTCAGTGTTAACAGGAGCGAATTCCAGTTCCCAGGGGCAAGGTAGGAAAAGGCCTTCCCCCCGGTCCTAGCTTTGTAGATGCGCAGAACTTTGAGAAGTGATTTTGAGCTAGATCCCAGGTCTCTAAGGCAGGGGTCTTCAATCTGTGGGGCCCGACCCCCAGGGGGGTCGTGGAGTCCTGGGAAGGGGGTCGCAGATTGTCAGTTTGCCTTAGTGACGCCGGGCTGATTGAGGGTGCTCACGGCGGAGGCCTAATTCACACCGAGGGGTGAAAAACAACAAAGCCTCATTAGCAAGTAAACGGTCTTTTAAAGACGTGTGAAGTACTGGGGAGCGGCTTTGTGTGTGTCCCTGAAGGTGTTTAAGCCCAGCTTTTATACACAAGGAGGGGAAGGGATGGGGGGCAGGGGAGGGTGGCTGGGGGAGGAGGCTGTAGCCCTTTGAGTTCAATGGACGTTGCGCGCCTGGAGCTGTGGGTCCTGCCTGTAAAGCACAAAGCACGAACCCTCATACCTGGCGCCTGTGCGGGAGAAATGTGCCTTAGAGTCTGTTCTTCAGTTGAGATGTTGTTACAGCCTGTCCGCCCCCAGCAGGGAGGCAAAGAGATGCCCTCCCATGAAAGAGGAAGAAGACGCAGAGAGATACTGACCCTCCCTCCACTCCCCTCCAGCCCCCCATGAGAGAGGCACAGAAAAGGTGGGTGGATGACTGGATGAAAGGGTGGATGGATGAAGGATGGATGTATGGATGCATAAAAAGTTGCATGGATCATGATGGATGGATGTGTGAAAAGGTGGGTGGATGAATGATGGGTGAATGGATGGATGAAAGGATGGATGGATGAAGGATGAATGTATGGATGTAAGGATGAAAGGGTGGTTGGATGAAGGATGGATGGATGGATATGTGAAAAGGTGGGTGGATGGAGGATGGATGGATGGATGGATGAAAGGGTGGATGGATGAAGGATGGATGGATGGATGGAAGGAAGGATGAAACGGTAGATGGGTGAAGGATGGATGTATGGATGGATAAAAGGTTGCATGGATGAATGATGGATGGATGGATGTGTGGAAAAAGTGGGTGGACGAATGATGGGTGAATGGATGGATAAAAGGGTGGATAGATGAAGGATGGATGTATGGATGGAAGGAAGGATGAAGGATGGATGTATAGATGGATGGATAAATGGTTGCATGGATGAATGATGGATGGATGTGTGAAAAGGGGGTGGATGAATGATGGGTGAATAGATGGATGAAAGTGTGGATAGATGAAGGATGTATGTATGGATGGAAGTCAGGATGAAATGGTAGATGGATGAAGGATGGATGTATGGATGGATAAAAGGTTGCATGGATCATGATGGATGGATGGATGTATGAAAAGGTGGGTGGATGAATGGTGGATGGATGGATGAAAGGGTGGATGGATGAAAGGGTGGATGTATGGATGGAAGGATGAAAGGGTGGATGGATGAAGGATGGGTGTATGGATGGAAGGGTGAAAGGGTGGATGGATGGAGGATGGATGTATGGATGGAAGGATGAAAGGGTGGATTGGTGAAGGATGGATGGATGGATAAAAGGTTGCATGGATGAATGATTGATGGATGTGTGAAAAGGTGGATGGATGAATGATGAATGGATGGATGGAAGGGTGGATGGGTAAACGATGGATGTAAGGATGAAAGGGTGGCTGGATGAAGGATGTATGTATGTATGGATGGAAGGATGAAAGGGTGGATGAATGAATGAAGGATGGATGGATGGATGTGTGAAAGTATGGGTGGATGAATGATGGATGAATGTGATGAGGTCTAACAGGCGCATTTATGGTTGTCGATAGTTGTTGATGATGAGGAGTACCAGTTTCTAAAAACTTTTGTTGGAAGGGGGTCCTTAAGCCTAAAAAGGTTTTACAAGGGGGTCTCGGCATCAAAAAGTTTGAAGACCTCTGCTCTAAGGGGAGTGTAATGACACAGCTTCTCCGTCAAGTATGATGGCCTGTTGCCGTATACTGCCTTGTGGGTAATGCAGCAGACCTTAAATACTATTCCCTTATGCACCGGGAGCCAGTGCAGTTTCCGCAGTAGCAAGTTCGATGGAGATCTGTAGGGAGCGTTCAATACCAGACACGCTGCTGTGTTCTTCACCACCTGCAAACTATCCAGTGCAGCCTCATTGAACGATATCAATAAGGCATTACAATAGTCAAGTTGACTTATGACAAGAGACTGGACAAGGGTCTTCTGTGTGTGATCAGGAAGAAACAGAAACACATGCCTCAAGAGGCTTAATACATGAAAGCATGAGCTAACCATTTGAGACACCTGCTCCTTCATGTTTAAGCTCTGTTCGATGCGCACCCCAAGATTCTTTACTGATGCCTTCGGGGCAGGGAGGGCGCCTAACTCCCGGGGCCACCATTCTGGTGTCCACAACAAGGTGGCTTCTCCAAAAAGCACAATCTCTGTTTTCTCGGCATTTAGTTGGAGATAGTTCGTACTCATCCACTGAGATATTGCTAGCATGCCGGCAGAGAAGTTAGTCTGAGCTGTAATGGAGTGCTTATAAAAGGATAAGGTAAGCTGGGTGTCATCCACATATGATATTGGAACAAATCCAAAAGTCCTCAAGGCCAAGGGAGCAATGTAGATGTTGAATTAAGTAGGGCTTAGACAGGATCCCTGTTTTACTCCCTTGGACAACTTCTTGGACTTGGACATATACGGACCCAAGCTAACTGAGCGGTCAGAGAGGAAGCTGGTCATCCACTGCAATGCCTTTCCTTTTAGCCCGGACTCCTCTAATCTTCTGAGCAAAATTTGATGGTTTACGGTGTCGAATGCCGCTGAGAGACCTAAAAGCACCAATAAGGTGGATTGTCCTCTATCTAATGATAGCCTAATATTGTCAGTGACTGCCACTAGGGCCGTCTCCGTACTATATTTCGGCCTGAAGCGTGATTGTGACACATCCAGGTAGTATGACGCTTCGACATAGGATGATAGATGTATGTTGATGTCTTTTTCCATTATTTTGCTCAGGAGCGGAAGGAGAGATATAGGTTGCAGGATAGATAGATCTTTAATGGAGGCCTTGGTGTTTTTACGTAGTGGGTTGACCTCCGCTGCCTACCATTTTGTAGGTAGATGACCTTCCTTTAGTGATGCATTCAAAAGGGAACAATAGGGGCAGACAGTTGTTTTGAGAGGCTCGCCAATATTTTGGCTGGTACAACATCAAGGGGGGAGCCTGATCTGACGGTATGTAATAAGGCTGCCACCTCTTCACAAGTCAGAGGGGGGAAGCATGTCATAGGTGTCCTCTTTATGTTTGGAAGATGTTCATGAGTTGTGGCTGGACTCAAAATACTAGCTGTTATGATTTTATCATAGATAGCCTCTATTTTCCGTTCAAATTATTCCCCAATCGTGTCACATAAGGCTTGGGAAGGAGATTCCTCCAGATCACACGCTTTCAGGTTTTTAAAGGTCTTAAGGATCTGGTACAATACTTTTGGGGCACTCCCAATCTGGGTTAACTGCAATGCTATGAAAGTCTTCCGAGCGATTTTAATATTTTTGTGGTATTGGGCAAGTATAATCTTATATTTTTCTTCATCACCAATATCGTGGTACTGTCTCCACCACCTCTCAAGGTTTTTGCAGTGTCCTTTCTCTGTGCGTAATTCCACGGTAAACCAAGCTGCTTAAACCTGTCTTGACTTACCCATAGAGGTTTGAAAGTTGCAAGTTGATCAATGGCAGCTTTTGCTAAAGCGTTAAAGCGGGCTAACCCTTCCTCTACCTTTTCGTGTTTCCTATCCCATGGGGTAGGAAAAACGGCTGAAAAGGCTTCAGGGGTGACTTTATGCCACTGTCTGAATGAATAGTTGGAGACAGAGCCCGACTTTTCCAGGTCTCTGGGTCCCCAAATCTTAAAATCAATGAAAGTGTGGTCTGACCAGCTGATTGTCCGAGGAGATTCACAAGTAATACGGGGTTAATTTGTACTAAAAATATCCAGGGTGTGGCCAGCTGTATGAGTAGAATGTTATAAATATGATTCTTGATTTTACAATGTAACTTAGTCTGTCTTCTATATTGTTTTCTTATGTATGCTCTTCTAGAATATTACTACTGTTCTGTAGTTGTGATCTTACTCAGCTTGGATTCCAGTTTGGTCAGTTGGAGACTGGTCAGCTGTTGAGATACATGCTCGTCTCTGTGCTGCAAATAAACTTGTAAAGTGCTACATACAAGTCTGGTGTTTACTTTACAACATTTTTGCGAGAGTACATGAAGCTGACCAGACACTGAGACGCTTCAAGTTTTGCATCAGAAGAATTACGGAAGACAAGCAGTATCCAAACAGAGCGAAACCACAGCGTGCAGAGGAATCAGTATTTCTTAAAAATCGGAACTGTGGTGAGAGCGTCAATTTATTGATGAAGAGAGAAAATTGACATTGAGCTTACTTTTTAATCCTTGCACGAGCGTGATTGGGGGATCCAGCTTGCGTCACTTTGCAACCAGAGCATTGGAACGTGTCTGGTGATGCTGTATACGTCGCCTGACAACCAGCGTACTTAGCAACAGCGTTGTTAAGTGCTGGCGTGATACCAAGCATCCTTGGTTACGGCGTTGTGAAGCAGTGACGTGGACACGCAAGCAGAGTCTGTACGTTCCGAGCTGCTTTCCTGATAATTACGCAAGTGGCCATCTTTAAAGTGTGAACGTGAGGAGCGACATCACGCACGGTGATACGCTCATTATACCCAGATCGAGTTCGGTGATCTGTTGCAGGGATCAAAGAAAGCATTTAGATAAAGGGAAATGGAAGAGCGACCTCATCCACTGTGATACGCTCACCCATCTCGAAGAGGGACATGACACACTGTGATACGCTCACCCATTTCAAGGAATTACTTGGTAAACATTGCAAAGGAGCGAGATAAAGATTGACATTTCTTGTATTATTATAACCTCAGATGCAATACAGATCACTTATTTTGTTGTAACAGCTTTGGGGAAAATGATAACTGTATTGTGTGTTGTAGTTGGAAAGTTGTATATATACTACTTTATCAAGAAGGTTGTTACCTTGTGTTTTGGGTGATTACTGTGTTATTAAGAATGTCACATCAAGTAAATGTAGCTTTACCACCGCAATTTTTGAGTGAACCAGGTAATCCACTAAGTTCATGGGAAGACTGGATAGTGATGTTTCATAATTACATTGAGGCTTTAGATGGGGAAGAATTTTCAGCTGAAAGGAAGAAGGCTTTATTAATGACAACTTTGGGGAAGGAAGGTCAAAGAGTATTTAATTATCTTCCTCAAGTTTTACCATCCAGTGGTCAAGCTCAATTGGATGAGTTCAAGGAGCCAGTTTCTAGACTGGAAACAAGGTTTGCCAAGGAAGAAAATCTGGTCATGAACAGGTTCAAGTTTTATAAATACAAGCAGTGCGATGAAGAATCCATAGATGATTTTGTTGCCAGATTGCGAGAATTATCAGTCAAATGTAACTTTGGGCAGATGAATGATGAATTAATACATGATCAATTGATTGTTCAGTGTAATAATCGCAAAATTCAGGAGAGGTTGTGGGCAGGAAAAAATCCAACTTTTAAAGTTGCTATTGATTTAGCAAAGGTGGTGGAAGAATCCGAAAAGTGTATGAGAGAGTTACAAAAGAGTGGTTTGGAGCAAAAAGTGGCTGAAATATCAGAAAAAAATACAGGGAATAGTGATATCAGTGATGATGAAGGTGCTGCTATAGCCCTTGTGAGGAAGAAAGGTTACACTTTACAAAAGAAAAACTTTTCAAACAAGGGTCAGTACAAGTTTTGCACAAAATGTGGAAGCAGTGCACACGCTTCGGATGCGAAATTCTGCTTTGCCAATAACAAAGAATGTTTGAAGTGAGGCAAAATGGGACATTTTGCAAGAATGTGCAAGTCTAAGGGCAAATCTAAAGTGGCAGTGGTAGAAGATAGCTGTGAATTAAAAAGGGAGGTGAATAAGATATTGGTCATTGAAGATTCAGATATAAGCATGTCAAGAAAAGAGGGAAAAGAGACCGAAAGCAGAATTCATTGTTGATAACAAAATCATCAATCTTATGGTTGATTCAGGTTCAAAATGGACCATTATTACAGAGTCAATGTTGAGGGAGGTGTGGGGTGAGAGGTCACTTGCATGCAGTGACATTTCACCTACAGGCTATCAGGGAGAAAGAATTGATCTCTTAGGATTCTTTGAAAGTGATATTTGTTTCAAGAACAGGTCTATAGTGGGGAAGGTGTCTGTATCAGTGGATGGTCCACCAATTTTTGGTTGGATGCATCAGTATGATCTTCATATTATAGTGAATCCTAGAGCAGATGACCAAGTTATGGTGATTGTTGATTACAGCATAAATGATATTCTACTAAGTGCTAAAAATGTGTTCTGGGATGAGCTGGGAGAGTTAAAAGGATATGTGCACAAAATCATATTAAAAGAAAATGCATTTCCGTCTCAGCAAAAAGCAAGGAGAGTGCCTATTGCAGTGAGAGATGAGGTTAAGGGTGTCATCGAGGAAATGCTTCAAGGTGGGATAATTGAGCCGGTTGAAGCATCCATGTGGATTTCTCCGGTCATTATCACGCAGAAGGCGGATACAAAAATTAGATTTTGTGTAGATCTAAGATCTCTAAATAAGAGTGTAATAGCTGATGTTTTCCCTTTACTCAATATAGGTGAGCTTGTTTCAAACTTAAAAGGAGCGAAGTTTTTTAGCAAACTTAATTTAAAGAGTGCTTATCACCAGATTCGGTTACATGATGCGTCTAAGCACATGACAGCTTTTATAACCAGTGAAGGGAACTTTCAATTTACAAGGTTACCATTTGGGCTCATCTCGGCAGCAAGTGTCTTCCAAAGGATGGTCACAGAAATTCTGAAGGGTATAAAGAAAGTGTTGTTTTTCAAGGATGATATACTGATTTTTGGGGACACAGTCGATGAGCACAATGATATTCTCAGGGATGTGTTGTCTAGAATAGAGGAAGCTGGTTTAACCCTGCGTAAAGAAAAGTGCTCATTCTTAGTACAGGAAATAGAGTATCTAGGTTATGCAATCACTGCTCGTGGTATTAAACCTAAGAAAAACATATTGTTAGCCATTAAATCAGCTCCCTGTCCAGCTGATAAGGACTAATTGAGGTCTTTTATGGGGCTGGTTGAATTTTACGCAAAATTTGTTAAAGATTTCTCGAGTAAGACTTCTGTATTAAGAAGTTTATTGAAAAAGGGTGTGAGATTCAATTGGAATGAAGAACATGCAAGATGTTTCAAACATATTAAAGAGGAATTGTGGGAGTCTAAAGTTCTGACCCCGTCTGACATCAAGCGTACCTCGATTCTGATTGTGTCTGCGAGTAGCATTGGATTAGGGGCGGTCTTGTTACAGAGACAGGGCAAAGAAAAAACAATAGCTTTTGCCTCTCGTCCTTTGAGTTCTTCTGAGCGGAATTATTCCGTCACAGAGAGAGAGGCCCTTGCTGCAGTTTAGGGTTTGCAGTATTTTAGAACTTATTTATGGGGCACTAAGTTTATCTTGAGATCTGATCATGAGCCTTTAGTGAATGTGCTGGCTCCGGGTGGGGCGGGCAAGGGTTCACCAAGATTGGCTAGGCTTGCATCTAGGTTACAGGATTTTCAATTTGAGTTACAGTTTGTGCAAGGATGGCGTAATGTTCAAGCTGGTTGTTTATCCAGGCTTACGGGAAAGGTTGATGGTGCAGGAGAATTAGGTTCTGAGTGTCATGAGGAGGGTGCAGTTGCATTTCTTCAAGATGTTATATCTCTGGGTTAATGTACATTTTCAAAACTTGAGTGGTGTTCTAGTATGGAGAAGGATGTAATATTATTGAAGGTTATGGATCTTGTGAAAACTGGCATCAGGCGTGAGAGCACAGGAGAGCCTTCAGTAAGACCATTTCTATAATTTTTGGATGAGTTGTCAATTTCTAATGGAGTGGTTTTAATGAGAGGGGACAGGTTTGTTCCTCCATTTTCGTTGAGGCAAAAACTATTGAAACTAGCGCATGAAGGGCATCTAGGCCAAACCCTTACTCAACAAAGAATAAAAGTTAATTTTTGGTGGCCATCAGTTTTGTTAACGGATAATGGGACACAGCTAATTTCTAATAAAATGAAAGTGTTTTTGGAAAATTGTGGAATAACACATCATCGTACCAGTCTATATAATCCACAAGGGAATGGCATTTGTGAAAGGATCAATAGATTGGTGAAGGGCATAATTCAAATGACATGCGCATTAGGTTGTTTTTCTAACGATAAAGTTCAAGAGATGGTCTGGGCTTATCGCTCAACTCCACACAAACAAGACTTGAAATCTCCTTTTGAAATGATGCGAGACAGGCCTCCAAGTACAAAATTGTTACCTCCTTGGTTAAAAAAATCTTGATAATGATGTGCCTTCTCGAATTGAATTAAAAAAATCATTGGCAGTTTCAGTGGGTGATCTAGTAAAAGTTAAACCTGGCAGAGTCTCAAAGAGTTTTACAAAATTGAGAGGACCTTTTATTGTAAAGCAAATATTTCCACATTATGTTGCCTTAGAAAATGGTGAAAAGTGGAACTACCGCAGGGTTGCTCTATATCAGACGAGTTCAGGTTTAAATTTGAATGACAGGATCTCAGAAATTATGTCCAGCAGTAATGGGTACATGTTATCTGCTCAAGAACGTGTAAATGTTCATTCTCACTCAGAATACAGGAGAGAGGAAGGTGATGGTGATGCTTCACATCATCTTAATGTACATAATCATATTGTTCAAGAAAATGCAGCAATTCCTAGTGAGGTGCAAACTGATACTGATTTAACTAAGAATTCTTTTAGAAGTTCAAGATCTCCTTGTCCACCTATATATTGGTATGATTACATTTGTTGTTGTTCTGATGTTTTGATTAATTAGTTTTTTTGAGTTTGCTTTTGTTCAGTGTCTCAAGGGAAGGAGATGTGTTGTAAATAAGATTCTTCATTTTACAATGTAACTTAGTCTGTCTTCTATATTGTTTTCTTATGTATGCTCTTCTAGAATATTACTACTGTTCTGTAGTTGTGATCTCACTCAGCTTGGATTCCAGTTTGGTCAGTTGGAGACTGGTCAGCTGTTGAGATACATGCTTGTCTCTGTGCTGCAAATAAACTTGTAAAGTGCTTCATACAAGTCTGGTGTTTGGACTTGTTTACATTGCAACATTTTTGCGAGAGTTCATGAAGCTGACCAGACACTGAGACGCTTCAAGTTTTGCATCAGAAGAATTACCGAAGACAAGCAGTATCCAAACGGAGGGAAACCACAGCGTGCCGAGGAATCGGTATTTCTTAAAAATCGGAACAGTGGTGAGAGCGTCACTTTATTGATGAAGAGAGAAAATTGACATTGAGCTTACTTTTTAATCCTTGCACGAGCGTGATTGGGGGATCCAGCTTACGTCACTTTGCAACCAGCGCATTGGAACGTGTCTAGTGATGCTGTATACGTCGCCTGACAACCAGCGTACTTAGCAACAGCGTTGTTAAGTGCTGGCGTGACAATAAGCATCCTTGGTTACGGCGTTGTGAAGCAGTGACGTGGACACGCAAGCAGAGTCTGTACGTTCCGAGCTGCTTTCCTGATAATTACGCAAGGGGCCATCTTTAAAATGTGAACGTGAGGAGCGACATCACGCACGGTGATTCGCTCATAATACCCAGATCGAGTTCTGTGATCTGTTGCAGGGATCAAAGAAAGCATTTAGATAAAGGGAAATGGAAGAGCGACATCATCCACGGTGATACGCTCACCCATCTCGAAGAGGGACATGACAAACTGTGATACGCTCACCCATTTCAAGGAATTACTTGGTAAACATTGAAAAGGAGCGAGATAAAGATTGACATTTCTTGTATTATTATAACCTCAGATGCAATAAAGATCACTTATTTTGTTGTAACAGCTTTGGGGAAAATGATAACTGTATTGTGTGTTGTAGTTGGAAAGTTGTATATATACAACTTTATCAAGAAGGTTGTTACCTTGTGTTTTGGGTGATTACTGTGTTATTAAGAATGTCACATCAAGTAAATGTAGCTTTACCACCGCAATTTTTGAGTGAACCAGGTA
Organism: Lissotriton vulgaris; assembly: GCF_964263255.1. Taxonomy (NCBI): domain Eukaryota; kingdom Metazoa; phylum Chordata; class Amphibia; order Caudata; family Salamandridae; genus Lissotriton; species Lissotriton vulgaris. The sequence continues at coordinate 1,580,048,841 of NC_141689.1, read as the reverse complement.
ATCCACTAATTTCATGGGAAGACTGGATAGTGATGTTTCATAATTACATCGAGGCTTTAGATGGGGAAGAATTTTCAGCTGAAAGGAAGAAGGCTTTATTAATGACAACTTTGGGGAAGGAAGGTCAAAGAGTATTTATTTATCTTCCTCAAGTTTTACCATCCAGTGGTCAAGCTCAATTGGATGAGTTCAAGGAGCCAGTTTCTAGACTGGAAACAAGGTTTGCCAAGGAAGAAAATTTGGTCCTGAACAGGTTCAAGTTTTATAAATACAAGCAGTGCGATGAAGAATCCATAGATGATTTTGTTGCCAGATTGCGAGAATTATCAGTCAAATGTAACTTTGGGCAGATGAATGATGAATTATTACATGATCAATTGATTGTTCAGTGTAATAATCGCAAAATTCAGGAGAGGTTGTGGGCAGGAAAAAATCCAACTTTTAAAGTTGCTATTGATTTAGCAAAGGTGGTGGAAGTATCTGAAAAGTGTATGAGAGAGTTACAAAAGAGTGGTTTGGAGCAAAAAGTCGCTGAAATATCAGAAAAAAATACAGGGAATAGTGATATCAGTGATGATGAAGGTGCTGCTATAGCCCTTGTGAGGAAGAAAGGTTACACTTTACAAAAGAAAAACTTTTCGAACAAGGGTCAGTACAAGTTTTGCACAAAATGTGGAAGCAGTGCACACGCTTCGGATGCGAAATTCTGCTTTGCCAATAACAAAGAATGTTTGAAGTGAGGCAAAATGGGACATTTTGCAAGAATGTGCAAGTCTAAGGGCAAATCTAAAGTGGCAGTGGTAGAAGATAGCTGTGAATTAAAAAGGGAGGTGAATAAGATATTGGTCATTGAAGATTCAGATATAAGCATGTCAAGAAAAGAGGGAAAAGAGACCGAAAGCAGAATTCATTGTTGATAACAAAATCATCAATCTTATGGTTGATTCAGGTTCAAAATGGACCATTATTACAGAGTCAATGTTGAGGGAGGTGTGGGGTGAGAGGTCACTTGCATGCAGTGACATTTCACCTACAGGCTATCAGGGAGAAAGAATTGATCTCTTAGGATTCTTTGAAAGTGATATTTGTTTCAAGAACAGGTCTATAGTGGGGAAGGTGTCTGTATCAGTGGATGGTCCACCAATTTTTGGTTGGATGCATCAGTATGATCTTCATATTATAGTGAATCCTAGAGCAGATGAGCAAGTTATGGTGATTGTTGATTACAGCATAAATGACATTCTACTAAGTGCTAAAAATTTGTTCTGGGATGAGCTGGGAGAGTTAAAAGGATATGTGCACAAAATCATATTAAAAGAAAATGCATTTCCGACTCAGCAAAAAGCAAGGAGAGTGCCTATTGCAGTGAGAGATGAGGTTAAGGGTGTCATCGAGGAAATGCTTCAAGGTGGGATAATTGAGCCGGTTGAAGCATCCATGTGGATTTCTCCGGTCATTATCACGCAGAAGGCGGATACAAAAATTAGATTTTGTGTAGATCTAAGATCTCTAAATAAGAGTGTAATAGCTGATGTTTTCCCTTTACTCAATATAGGTGAGCTTGTTTCAAACTTAAAAGGAGCGAAGTTTTTTAGCAAACTTAATTTAAAGAGTGCTTATCACCAGATTCGGTTACATGATGCGTCTAAGCACATGACAGCTTTTATAACCAGTGAAGGGAACTTTCAATTTACAAGGTTACCATTTGGGCTCATCTCGGCAGCAAGTGTCTTCCAAAGGATGGTCACAGAAATTCTGAAGGGTATAAAGAAAGTGTTGTTTTTCAAGGATGATATACTGATTTTTGGGGACACAGTCGATGAGCACAATGATATTCTCAGGGATGTGTTGTCTAGAATAGAGGAAGCTGGTTTAACCCTGCGTAAAGAAAAGTGCTCATTCTTAGTACAGGTTATGCAGTCACTGCTCGTGGTATTAAACCTAAGAAAAACGTATTGTTAGCCATTAAATCAGCTCCCTGTCCAGCTGATAAGGACTAATTGAGGTCTTTTATGGGGCTGGTTGAATTTTACGCAAAATTTGTTAAAGATTTCTCGAGTAAGACTTCTGTATTAAGAAGTTTATTGAAAAAGGGTGTGAGATTCAATTGGAATGAAGAACATGCAAGATGTTTCAAACATATTAAAGAGGAATTGTGGGAGTCTAAAGTTCTGACCCCGTCTGACATCAAGCGTACCTCGATTCTGATTGTGTCTGCGAGTAGCATTGGATTAGGGGCGGTCTTGTTACAGAGACAGGGCAAGGAAGAAAAAACAATAGCTTTTGCCTCTCGTCCTTTGAGTTCTTCTGAGCGGAATTATTCCGTCACAGAGAGAGAGGCCCTTGCTGCAGTTTGGGGTTTGCAGTATTTTAGAACTTATTTATGGGGCACTAAGTTTATCTTGAGATCTGATCATGAGCCTTTAGTGAATGTGCTGGCTCCGGGTGGGGCGGGCAAGGGTTCACCAAGATTGGCTAGGCTTGCATCTGGGTTACAGGATTTTCAATTTGAGTTACAGTTTGTGCAAGGATGGCGTAATGTTCAAGCTGGTTGTTTATCCAGGCTTACGGGAAAGGTTGATGGTGCAGGAGAATTAGGTTCTGAGTGTCATGAGGAGGGTGCAGTTGCATTTCTTCAAGATGTTATATCTCTGGGTGAATGTACATTTTCAAAACTTGAGTGGTGTTCTAGTATGGAGAAGGATGTAATATTATTGAAGGTTATGGATCTTGTGAAAACTGGCATCAGGCGTGAGAGCACAGGAGAGCCTTCAGTAAGACCATTTCTATAATTTTTGGATGAGTTGTCAATTTCTAATGGAGTGGTTTTAATGAGAGGGGACAGGTTTGTTCCTCCATTTTCGTTGAGGCAAAAACTATTGAAACTAGCGCATGAAGGGCATCTAGGCCAAACCCTTACTCAACAAAGAATAAAAGTTAATTTTTGGTGGCCTTCCATAGATGCAGATGCTGTGTCATGTGTTGAACGTTGTCAAAGTTGTAAGGAAGGTGAGAAAAGGTCAAAGATTGTGTCTAACCGAGAAGTGGGAGAAATAAACTCACCTGATCAGCCATGGCATAGTATTTGCTTGGATTTTATAGGACCCATTAATGAATTACCCTTCAACCAGCGTTTTGCGATTGTAGTTATAGATAATTTCTTGAAATGGCTGACAGTTTCCTTTGTCAGAGAAATTACTACTGATTGCACGATTCATTTTCTCAGGAGAGTATTTCTGGATGAAGGATTGCCATCAGTTTTGTTAACGGATAATGGGACACAGCTAATTTCTAATAAAATGAAAGTGTTTTTGGAAAATTGTGGAATAACACATCATCGTACCAGTCTATATAATCCACAAGGGAATGGCATTTGTGAAAGGATCAATAGATTGGTGAAGGGCATAATTTAAATGACATGCGCATTAGGTTGTTTTTCTAACGATAACGTTCAAGAGATGGTCTGGGCTTATCGCTCAACTCCACACAAACAAGACTTGAAATCTCCTTTTGAAATGATGCGAGACAGGCCTCCAAGAACAAAATTGTTACCTCCTTGGTTAAAAAAATCTTGATAATGATGTGCCTTCTCGAATTGAATTAAAAAAATCATTGGCAGTTTCAGTGGGTGATCTAGTAAAAGTTAAACCTGGCAGAATCTCAAAGGGTCTTACAAAATTGAGAGGACCTTTTATTGTAAAGCAAATATTTCCACATTATGTTGCCTTAGAACATGGTGAAAAGTGGAACTACCGCAGGGTTGCTTTATATCAGACGAGTTCAGGTTTAAATTTGAATGACAGGATCTCAGAAATTATGTCCAGCAGTAATGGGTACATGTTATCTGCTCAAGAACGTGTAAATGTTCATTCTCACTCAGAATACAGGAGAGAGGAAGGTGATGGTGATGCTTCACATCATCTTAATGTACATAATCATATTGTTCAAGAAAATGCAGCAATTCCTAGTGAGGTGCAAACTGATACTGATTTAACTAACAATTCTTTTAGAAGTTCAAGATCTCCTTGTCCACCTATATATTTGGATGATTACATTTGGTGTTGTTCTGATGTTTTGATTAATTAGTTTTTTTGAGTTTGCTTTTGTTCAGTGTCTCAAGGGAAGGAGATGTGTTGTAAATAAGATTCTTCATTTTACAATGTAACTTAGTCTGTCTTCTATATTGTTTTCTTATGTATGCTCTTCTAGAATATTACTACTGTTCTGTAGTTGTGATCTCACTCAGCTTGGATTCCAGTTTGGTCAGTTGGAGACTGGTCAGCTGTTGAGATACATGCTTGTCTCTGTGCTGCAAATAAACTTGTAAAGTGCTTCATACAAGTCTGGTGTTTGGACTTGTTTACTTTGCAACATTTTTGCGAGAGTTCATGAAGCTGACCAGACACTGAGACGCTTCAAGTTTTGCATCAGAAGAATTACCGAAGACAAGCAGTATCCAAACGGAGGGAAACCACAGCGTGCCGAGGAATCGGTATTTCTTAAAAATCGGAACTGTGGTGAGAGCGTCACTTTATTGATGAAGAGAGAAAATTGACATTGAGCTTACTTTTTAATCCTTGCACGAGCGTGATTGGGGGATCCAGCTTACGTCACTTTGCAACCAGCGCATTGGAACGTGTCTGGTGATGCTGTATACGTCGCCTGACAACCAGCGTACTTAGCAACAGCGTTGTTAAGTGCTGGCGTGACAATAAGCATCCTTGGTTACGGCGTTGTGAAGCAGTGACGTGGACACGCAAGCAGAGTCTGTACGTTCCGAGCTGCTTTCCTGATAATTACGCAAGTGGCCATCTTTAAAATGTGAACGTGAGGAGCGACATCACGCACGGTGATTCGCTCATTATACCCAGATCGAGTTCTGTGATCTGTTGCAGGGATCAAAGAAAGCATTTAGATAAAGGGAAATGGAAGAGCGACATCATCCACGGTGATACGCTCACCCATCTCGAAGATCGACATCACACACGGTGATACGCTCACCCATTTCAAGGAATTACTTGGTAAACATTGCAAAGGAGCGAGATAAAGATTGACATTTCTTGTATTATTATAACCTCAGATGCAATACAGGTCACTTATTTTGTTGTAACAGCTTTGGGGAAAATGATAACTGTATTGTGTGTTGTAGTTGGATAGTTGCATATATACTACTTTATCAAGAAGGTTGTTACCTTGTGTATTGGGTGATTACTGTGTTATTAAGAATGTCACATCAAGTAAATGTAGCTTTACCACCGCAATTTTTGAGTGAACCAGGTAATCCACTAATTTCATGGGAAGACTGGATAGTGATGTTTCATAATTACATCGAGGCTTTAGATGGGAAAGAATTTTCAGCTGAAAGGAAGAAGGCTTTATTAATGACAACTTTGGGGAAGGAAGGTCAAAGAGTATTTAAGTATCTTCCTCAAGTTTTACCATCTAGTGGTCAAGCTCAATTGGATGAGTTCAAGGAGCCAGTTTCTAGACTGGAAACAAGGTTTGCCAAGGAAGAAAATTTGGTCCTGAACAGGTTCAAATTTTATAAAAACAAGCGATGACGAATCCATAGATGATTTTGTTGCCAGATTGCGAGAATTATCAGTCAAATGTAACTTAGGGGCAGATGAATGATGAATTAATACATGATCAATTGATTGTTCAGTGTAATAATCGCAAAATTCAGGAGAGGTTGTGGGCAGCAAAAAATCCAACATTTAAAGTTGCTATTGATTTAGCAAAGGTGGTGGAAGAATCTGAAAAGTGTATGAGAGAGTTACAAAAGAGTTGTTTGGAGGAAAAAGTGGCTGAAATATGAGAAAAAACATACAGGGAATAGTGATATCAGTGATGATGAAGGTGCTGCTATAGCCCTTGTGAGGAAGAAAGGTTACACTTTACAAAAGAAAAACTTTTCGAACAAGGGTCAGTACAAGTTTTGCACAAAATGTGGAAGCAGTGCACACGCTTCGGATGCGAAATTCTGCTTTGCCAATAACAAAGAATGTTTGAAGTGAGGCAAAATGGGACATTTTGCAAGAATGTGCAAGTCTAAGGGCAAATCTAAAGTGGCAGTGGTAGAAGATAGCTGTGAATTAAAAAGGGAGGTGAATAAGATATTGGTCATTGAAGATTCAGATATAAGCATGTCAAGAAAAGAGGGAAAAGAGACCGAAAGCAGAATTCATTGTTGATAACAAAATCATCAATCTTATGGTTGATTCAGGTTCAAAATGTACCATTATTCCAGAGTCAATGTTGAGGGAGGTGAGGGGTGAGAGGTCACTTGCATGCAGTGACATTTCACCTACAGGCTATCAGGGAGAAAGAATTGATCTCTTAGGATTCTTTGAAAGTGATATTTGTTTCAAGAACAGGTCTATAGTGGGGAAGGTGTCTGTATCTGTGGATGGTCCACCAATTTTTGGTTGGATGCACTAGTATGATCTTCATATTATAGTGAATCCTAGAGCAGATCAGCAAGTTATGGTGATTGTTGATTACAGCATAAATGATATTCTACTAAGTGCTAAAAATGTGTTCTGGGATGAGCTGGGAGAGTTAAAAGGATATGTGCACAAAATCATATTAAAAGAAAATCCAATTCCGACTCAGCAAAAAGCAAGGAGAGTGCCTATTGCAGTGAGAGATGAGGTTAAGGGTGTCATCGAGGAAATGCTTCAAGGTGGGATAATTGAGCCGGTTAAAGCATCCATGTGGATTTCTCCGGTCGTTATCACGCAGAAGGCGGATACAAAAATTAGATTTTGTGTAGATCTAAGATCTCTAAATAAGAGTGTAATAGCTGATTTTTTCCCTTTACCCAATATAGGTGAGCTTGTTTCAAACTTAAAAGGAGCGAAGTTTTTTAGCAAACTTAATTTAAAGAGTGCTTATCACCAGATTCGGTTACATGATGCGTCTAAGCACATGACAGCTTTTATAACCAGTGAAGGGAACTTTCAATTTACAAGGTTACCATTTGGGCTCATCTCGGCAGCAAGTGTCTTCCAAAGGATGGTCACAGAAATTCTGAAGGGTATAAAGAAAGTGTTGTTTTTCAAGGATGATATACTGATTTTTGGGGACACAGTCGATGAGCACAATGATAGTCTCAGGGATGTGTTGTCTAGAATAGAGGAAGCTGGTTTAACCCTGCTTAAAGAAAAGTGCTCATTCTTAGTACAGGAAATAGAGTATCTAGGTTATGCAATCACTGCTCGTGGTATTAAACCTAAGAAAAACGTATTGTTAGCCATTAAATCAGCTCCCTGTCCAGCTGATAAGGACTAATTGAGGTCTTTTATGGGGCTGGTTGAATTTTACGCAAAATTTGTTAAAGATTTCTCGAGTAAGACTTCTGTATTAAGAAGTTTATTGAAAAAGGGTGTGAGATTCAATTGGAATGAAGAACATGCAAGATGTTTCAAACATATTAAAAAGGAATTGTGCGAGTCTAAAGTTCTGATCCCGTCTGACATCAAGCGTACCTCGATTCTGATTGCGGATGTGAATAGCATTGGATTAGGGGCGGTCTTGTTACAGAGACAGGGCAAGGAAGAAAAAACAATAGCTTTTGCCTCTCGTCCTTTGAGTTCTTCTGAGCGGAATTATTCCGTCACAGAGAGAGAGGCCCTTGCTGCAGTTTGGGGTTTACAGTATTTTAGAACTTATTTATGGGGCACTAAGTTTATCTTGAGATCTGATCATAAGCCTTTAGTGAATGTGCTGGCTCCGGGTGGGGCGGGCAAGGGTTCACCAAGATTGGCTAGGCTTGCATCTAGGTTACAGGATTTTGAATTTGAGTTACAGTTTGTGCAAGGATGGCGTAATGTTCAAGCGGGTTGTTTATCCAGGCTTACGGGAAAGGTTGATGGTGCGGGAGATTTAGGTTCTGAGTGTCATGAGGAGGGTGCAGTTGCATTTCTTCAAGATGTTATATCCCTGGGTGAATGTACATTTTCAAAACTTGAGTGGTGTTCTAGTATGGAGAAGGATGTAATATTATTGAAGGTTATGGATCTTGTGAAAACTGGCATCAGGCGTGAGAGCACAGGAGAGCCTTCAGTAAGACCATTTTTAAAATTTTTGGATGAGTTGTCAATTTCTAATGGAGTGGTTTTAATGAGAGGGGACAGGTTTGTTCCTCCATTTTCGTTGAGGCAAAAAATATTGAAACTAGCGCATGAAGGGCATCTAGGCCAAACAACCTACTCAACAAAGAATAAAAGTTAATTTTTGGTGGCCTTCCATAGATGCAGATGCTGTGTCATGTGTTGAACGTTGTCAAAGTTGTAAGGAAGGTGAGAAAAGATGAAAGATCGTGTCTAACCGAGAAGTGGGAGAAAAACTCTTCTGATCAGCCATGGCATAGTATTTGCTTGGATTTTATAGGACCCATTAATGAATTACCCTTCAACCAGCGTTTTGCGATTGTAGTTATAGATAATTTCTCGAAATGGCTGACAGTTTCCTTTGTCAGAGAAATTACTACTGATTGCACGATTAATTTTCTCAGGAGAGTATTTCTGGATGAAGGATTGCCATCAGTTTTGTTAACGGATAATGGGACACAGCTAATTTCTAATAAAATGAAAGTGTTTTTGGAAAATTGTGGAATAACACATCATCGTACCAGTCTATATAATCCACAAGGGAATGGCATTCGTGAAAGGATCAATAGATTGGTGAAAGGCATAATTCAAATGACATGCGCATTAGATTGTTTTACTAACGATAAAGTTCAAGAGATGGTCTGGGCTTATCGCTCAACTCCACACAAACAAGACTTGAAATCTCCTTTTGAAATGATGCGAGGCAGTCCTCCAAGTACAAAATTGTTACCTCCTTGGTTAAAAAAATCTTGATAATGATGTGCCTTCTCGAACTGAAATAAAAAAATCATTGGCAGTTTCCGTGGGTGATCTAGTAAAAGTTAAACATGGCAGAGTCTCAAAGGGTCTTACAAAATTTAGAGGACCTTTTATTGTAAAGCAAATATTTCCACATTATGTTGTCTTAGAAAATGGTGAAAAGTGGAACTACCTCAGGGTTGCTTTATATCAGAAGAGTTCAGGTTTAAGTTTGAATGATAGGACCTCAGAAATTATGTCCAGCAGTAATGGGTACATGTTATCTGCTCAAGAAAGTGTAAATGTTCATTCTCATTCAGAATACAGGAGAGAGGAAGGTGATGGTGATGCTTCACATCATCTTAATATACATAATCATATTGTTCAAGAAAATGCAGCAATTCCAAGTGAGGTGCAAACTGATACTGATTTAACTAACAATTCTTTTAGAAGCTCAAGATCTCCTTGTCCACCTATATATTTGGATGATTACATTTGTTGTTGTTCTGATGTTTTGATTAAGTAGTTTTTTTGAGTTTGCTTTTGTTCAGTGTCTTAAGGAAAAGGAAAGGAGATGTGTTGTAAATATGATTCTTGATTTTACAATGTAACTTAGTCTGTCTTCTATATTGTTTTCTTATGTATGCTCTTCTAGAATATTACTACTGTTCTGTAGTTGTGATCTCACTCACCTTGGATTCCAGTTTGGTCAGTTGGAAACTGGTCAGGTGTTGAGATACATGCTTGTCTCTGTGCTGCAAATAAACTTGTAAAGTGCTTCATACAAGTTTGGTGTTTGGACTTGTTTACTTTACAACATAGAACCATCATTTATCTTAGTTATACCTAGAGCTGTAAGTTCGGCGAGGAAAGCCAATGCTTCGGCATTGTCCGCGCACTCACTGTGTAGGTCAAAATCTCCAAGTAGGTGAAAGTTTTGGTAGATTACATTACCTCTGGCCCAGCCAACAGCAATCATTACCATCCAGGCATCCTTGAAATGGCTGTTCGCATGTGCAACTCCAGCTAAAATCTTTCTTGTCCTGGTCATTTCCTTCATTCCTGCTAGCACAACACGTACAGGTAGAAAGGAGAAAAACTGGTAGACAATATCTCCAGGACAATAGAACACCAGGAACCTGTAAACAAAAAACATAAATAACACATGTGACAAACATAATGTACTGCCGGTATATGAATTTCATTATTTCTATTCACAAATAAACAGCTTGTTAAAAATTATAGAAACAGGCATGTCTTAATAATCTGCTAAAATTCTCAAAACGTTTCATTTGAACATTTACTTTGCAGTTGTGTGTGCAAAGAGGAGGAGTGAAAGATAACTGTAATACAACACATTATTTGCTTATCGTTGTTTCACACATTATTAAATTTCTTAGTAACCAGTCTTTGAAAAGTATGAAGAATGTGGAAGAAGGCAAGAGCAGAAGTTAAAATGACTCAGAAGCTACTCAAAGCCAGAATGGAAATCACTACAGTACAAAAAGGCTTGACGTAAACAGTTGTGACAACCAGAGTAAACAAGTATATAAATACATTAGGTCAAGCACTAACATAAGTTCAGCTGTGTAAATCACGGAATACAATGAGTTATGTGTCATGCTTTTCTTTTAATGTTATTGAGTACAAGAGAGTGCTTCAAATTTCCCCCCGTATATTGATAACGATCCATTCAGTAGAATTGCATTAGGAATTAGAAGTACCACGTTGTCAATTACGTCTTTCATTCTTCCTATCAATGAGAAGATCACTTCAGTGTCAATGGAAGGCAACTGTACAGAGGTGTTTAAGCAATTCCTGTTGCCCGACACAGAGACAAACTGTGGTCAAAGAAAAGTCCTCTAGTTTTTTATGCCCACAAGTGATCTTTGATTATTTCTCCCATACCTTCCTGTAGTACAGACCAATTTCTATCAGTACACAGTGCCAGCCTGCAGTGAAGTCAGAGAGTAGTCTTCTCAGCTGGCACCAACATGGAGGGCGGGGCACAGTGGGGTCTAGGAAAATCTTTTTGGAAGGAGGGTTGGGGTAGAGGGACACCAACTTTATCAAGGGAAGATGGGATGTAGCAGGTCACTAAGCTTCACGGGTGGAAAAAGCACTGTAAAAATGACTTATCTTCCCTCAACTCCAAGACTGTATTTTAACATGGCTAACTTCCTCTTCGCTACAAAAACATTCTGACCTATTGCCTCTAAATACAACTCAAATGTCTCTTTCAAATCCTCCCTTGCCATTATAGGGACCCTGCAATAACATGGGAGGGCAGTAACAGAATGCACTGCCACATTGAAGAACACAAATTAAATTTAAAGCACGAACAATGCTACAATCTTAAAAATGCTTTCGCTTAAAAGAAACAACACAAATAAAGTAGCCACCATTGTCAATGATAACCTTCTTTTGGCTTATCTGTCCTCTTCCTATGCCACTGGATTATTCCGCTGGTTGCAGCTAATTGGACCTTGTTTGCTGCTATACTGAAGTTTCTTACAAAGTATCCTCTTTCTACGACCCTGGACCATTCTTTTTTCCTTGGTCCTTCATCCATGTTTTTAACTGTACTAAATATGGTAGTCCTTCCTCGCTGTTCCTAACTCTCGCACACTCCTCCTTCTGTATTCCAGCGAATAGAAACTGGGATACTCCCAGCACGCTTTCCCAGCTAAGTTATTTTGCTTGTCTATACAAATTAATTACTAGTCACTGTCATGCCACCTCTTAACAGCTTATAATGCAGCGTAATTCTCCAAAGGTTCCTTGCCTAAATTGTACTCAGCAGCTATAATATCACTACATTTCAGCAACGGGCTGCCCTATGCGATTCTACTATCAGCGGTAGTTTGCTAACTTCCCAGGGTAAAAAAACAGTCTTTACCAAGCAGCGTCTGTGAGCTGAAATCTTACCTGCTAGTGAATGCTGCTATCAGAACAGCTTAACTGCACTCCTTCAGAGACACTCGGTCTTTTACTACACCTGGTGCCTTTAAGATAGTCACACACCCAGCTTTGGGCTCTTTCTTATAAATCCTTTAACAGAGGCCAGTTCCCAAAGAGACACAGTCTTTTCTAGGTTCCCACTCCTCCGCAGCGCACTCTGAGCTGCAAATATTCCATAGTTTACTGCAACATTAGAATAACAAAGTGTTTTTCCAGTAGTGCCTTATGTTGGAAATGTACAGAGCATCGAACCCTCACAGCACAGTTATGTACAGCTCGGCCCCCTCAGGAACAATGCTCTCCTTACAATTCTTCACACAGAAGCAACCAAAAAGTATCCTTTCATGCAGGACCCATGCACGCGGGGACACACTGACAGAATATCACATCCTCCATTATGTGGCATGGCCTGTGCAAGCTATCTCAGCTGTTTGAATGTCGCACAGCTTGATCGCTACTGTCACTGCGCATGGCAAGCATGAGCTCACTCCGGATCCCAGATGAAACTCATGGACCAAAAATCCCTAAAGCATTTACCTTTGTACTGCGGTTTCAGCTTTCCCCAGATGGTTTTTCCACTAGAAATTGTGGCCGTCTTCACCGTTCAACTAATTTATTTATTTATTTATTTATTTGATGCTATTTATAAAGCGCATACAATCACTACACTGTTATTCACCACTTGATGGGTCATTACCTCTGTGCTCCTCTTGGGGCATCCAATGATTGTTGCCAGTTTTGAGTCCACACAAATAGGTTTTTAATGAAGTTTATTGCTTAGCTTAGAGGTACATAACCGGCCCCAGGCAGGCAACTGACCAGACCTTGGATTCCAAGTTACCATTGTAACACACAGAATGTCACTACATAGATTAGAAAGTATTTTTTTTTATTCAAAAAGTTTTATATGGCGCAAACAAGACATACTAGGATATCAGAGCGCTGTACATCGAAGCAAATAAGTTAAGCTGGTAAAGAAGAAAACAATGTACAACGCTCTGATAACCTATTGGGTCTTGTTTGCACTATATAAGTGGGAAACAGACTTATTCAGCTATGCTGTCTCCGATTGGACCGCTCGTAAGCCGGAGTGTACTATCCCCCTAAGCCTGATTAGATTAGAATAGTGGCTGGTTCCTGATTGGCTGAAACAAGGTTTTAACAATGGAAGATAATTAGAATCACTAAGCGTCATGACTCGCGGCGATGGTGGTTGTCGGATGGAACGAGTTACAGAACTAACAGTAAGTAAGTATGGTCTAAATAACAAAAACTCCTGTTTTTGCTTGAGTAAAGCATTTCTTATGTGGAGTGATTATTGGTCAGTAGGATCACAAAGAGTAGAGTGTTTTTCATAACTGATAACATAGATAGATACTAGTGTGACCATTACCTTGCCTAAATAGCCGTTTTTTGTCTCTGAACTTATTGTAAGGGTTTGGTTTGCACAGTATATGTAGATATTGTTTGTAAACATGGATGATCGGGAAAAAAAGTAAAGGCATATTGACCACTGGTAGCAATACTGTAGAGAAAGATAGTTTGAAAGTAAAATTCATGAAACTAAAAAAACTAAAACATAACAATCTCTCTAAATGGTGGGATGGTGTTACCCTTAAAAGTTATATGGATAATACACATATACCTCGGTGTTTAAGAATCCTGATTTTCCCCACTTTCGATGATTTGGAGGATGATCATCTGAAAGAATGGAAGGAGAATTTATATGCTGCATCATTTTGTAGGATGAACATATTGATTAAAAATTCAGTAAGGAAAGTGGAAAAGTTGAAATTGCAGATAATGGAATTAGAGAAGGAAATCATATCTATATGAAACTGAAAGAGCTTAATAACAAAACTATGAAATTCTAAAAGAGGTCATAAATAAACATCAGTTACAGATAAAAGAAAGTAAACTGAATAAAATCAGATGGGATGAAAAAGACTACAATGCAGGCTGCATCTTTACCTTTGCTAAATGTTATGACGAGACTAACAAGCTTTCTAGAATTCCAGAAAGTAGTGAGCGGAGTGCTGCCCTAAGCTGAGTTAACTACAGTAGCTCCGACCTGTCCTCGAACAATGAATCAGGACCGAATAACTTAGCTGTCACAGGATTGTCTCAATCTTCTTCTTTTGAGGAAATCCAATCAATGAGAGTGGGGAAACGAAAAATTATAGGAAAACAAGGAGGGGGAAACGGAAACACAGAAAATATCAGGATGGGAACCCACAGTCAGAATAGGAACATTACTTACCTTGGAATAAAGGTGATTCTCAGCCAGAAAGGAACAATATTCTACAAATAATTAATCTTTCTGACAGGATTTTGACTGATTTAATTTTTTATCACATGGGCTTTCTTTTCATCCCAACACGCTTTGTCATTTTGCTGAATTACAGCTGGATTTTTTCAAATTTGCCAGGCCTTTGAAATTGAAAAAGTGTTTTTGCATGTACGGATAAAATGCACGTACCTGCTCAAACTAAAATAAAGAGAGCTACTATGACAATAGCTGACATACATGATGTACACACACTTTTGTCTTTTGTCGGATTATGAGAATCTTAATGTCAATGATGTCTGTGCTAGTCTCAATTCAGAGATGGATTATAGTTGCAATAGTGGTTTAGTGCCTTCCTTGACATGTACACCGCAAGCAAACCAGTATGCGGCTATGGACTTGTTTGTATAGAAAACTAAAACAGAATTACATAAAATGGAAGCTAACTGACATAGGATTAACAAATAATGAAAGGAATATAACAATCTTACCTATGAGGAGAGATAGGCACTAGATGCATCTTTAGTCATTAGAAAGGCTGACAAGAGAGGGAATACTGTCATCATGAAGAGATTGGAATACGATGGAGAAATTATGAGACAGCTAAAGGATATTTAGAGTTACATTACGAATACCATATAATCCCATGGGGGAGGTTACCCGATTCATCTTCAGCAAATTACATTAATGGCTTGAGACAGGTCTCTTGAATGCCAGCGAATTTAGATACCTTAATAATGCTAATCCCAGGTTTCCATTCATATATATATCTTACCAAAGATTCACAAATCTTCTGAGAACCCCCTAGGAAGACATGTTATATCCAGTATAGGGAGCCCTACTGATCACCTTTCTGAGTATGCAGCATGCTATCTGAAACGTTTAGTAGTTAACCTTCCTTCCTTCCATCAAGATACCACTGACATATTGAACAAATTACAAGATGTTACTTGGGACAACAGCATAAACTTTGTCACCTTGGATGTAGTGGGGCTGTATACAAAATTAATTGGGACGAGCATTAAAACATTTTTTGTTTAATTGCAGTGCTAGCTATAATGGAACATGCATTGAAGCTCATTGAAATGAGTCATTCGATTCTCACTAATAACTACTTCCTTTTTAATTGAGTGGTGTCACCAAATACAGGAAACCGCAATAGGGTCCAGGTTTGCTCCCTCTTACGCCAATGATTTTCTGCTCAAAGCACCCAGAGGAGAACATGTCTGGACGCAGCAAAGGAGGAACCCACCCTCTTTCCCTTCCCCAGCGCCTTGAGACCCTCACGGGTAAGTAGCGCTCGTTACTAACCCCTGATTGATTGATTGATTGAATGTCTTCAAGGGATGGTTTGAGAGGGAGAATGTATAGGCAGGTAAGTGGATGGATTACATATTTCTCTGGGGTCGTTACATTGACAACATTTTAATAATGTGACTGGAAGTACCAAAGATTAAAGTGAGTACATGGAATAGCTAAACAACAATGGTCACAATGCCAGCTTTATGATGTGTCATCATCCTGACCATATTAATTTCGTACACTAAGAGTTGTATATCTCTGAGCGGGGCATTCAGGGCAGACTTTACAGCAAGGCCAATGCTACTAATAGCATCCTAAGAGCAGACAGTGCACATTCCCACAGTGTCACCCATGGTATTCCTTATGGGGAGATGATCAGGATTAGAAGGAATTGTAGTGAAGAAAAGGACTGTAGTTCTTGTATGCATAGTCTCAAGGAGAGATGAAGAAATAGAGGTTATGATGAACAGGCTCTCAATGCAGCGGAGAAAAAAAGATACAATGTCTCAGCACATTAATAAACATAAAAACGAAAGTTACTGAGCCGGAAAGACTTACTTTTGTATCCACCTTCAGTGAGGACCATCCTTTCATCTATAAGATACTATGCAATAATTGGTCGCTTTTAAGGGGTGTACCAAGTTTGACTGATATCATACATGATAGACCCAAAGTTACATACCCTTTCTGTACTGATCTACTATTAGGGATATAATCATGAGAAACTACCTTAAACTGCTATTTCACCTACAGAGAATTGGTTTTCAACACAACCTAAAGGATTTTACACATGTGGTAATTGTGTGATTCACAGCTATGGATGTAATAGGATGAAGAGGTTTATGTGCAATAAAAGCATTACTTATCAGATCAACCAAATTATCAACTGCAAATAATGCTTGTTGTATATATTATAATGTGTAGCTGTTCGAAGATCTATGCAGGGAACACAAAAAGACAGTTTAAAAGGAGAGTAGATCTGTATGTAACAATGATGAAAGATTACCATTGGTTCAACATATGATTGAAAGCCATCCAAAGAATTAAAACTTCAAATTTCCCAGTATACAGAGAATGGAGAAAGATTAAAGAGGCGACAGGGTACTGAAATTGCTGCAGGAAGAGACAAAATGGATTAACCGTTTAAGATTGGGAAAGTTGGTCCTGAATGTGGAAAATGAGCTACATTATTTTCTTTAACCCATCTTCCAGTTTCATTGTTTGTTTTTAGAGGTCAGAATTGTGATAATGAGTCTGATTATTCTCACACCTGTTTGAGCTTCTCTAAAACTAGTATATTGAGGACTAAATGTAGGGCATTCCTTACAGGTTGTGCTGAGAATATTGACATATTTTATGGTTCGATTGATATGAGAATGATTCCACTATTTATTCGGAGACAGGATATTTTTGCCCAGTTCTCTGATTTTGTTGAATGATTGGGCTTCTGATTTATGACTGACTAATGGTATGACCAACAGAGAGGTTGAGATGTTCATACATATATTTATGGTTTGAATCATATGTGAGTGATTCTAAAACTCACTCAGAGACAGGATATTTCTGTCTAGAGCTCTGATTCTGTTGAATGAGTGGGATTCGGGTTGATGATGGGCTAAAAACATAAACAACAGAAAGGTAGTATATATATAGGTATATTTCTACTTTTCTCAAGATTGGAGAAAAAAATCATTTAGTTACCTAAACTTAAGGTTTGAATTTCACCAAAACAAGTCCATAGCTTATCCGTAGATGTGACAATTGTGTCTAGTTCTCTAACTCTTTTTTTCTGATGGGTAAAGATAGGTGTAAATATGATTGGCTAAGAAGCTATATTCAAATCTATGATTTGTCGATGACATAATCAATAGAAAAGTTTGATGGTGTATGCATATGTTGCTACATACTTCGAAAGTTGATTGGTTGAAAGATGGCAGTAATGTTGATACATATATTTCTTTTTATATCAAGATCGGAGAAAAAATTATTCTGTTACCTTAACTTAAGGTTTGAAACTTGTTGAAACGATTCTATCGCTCATCCGGAGAGGTGACATTTTTGTATAGGTCTCTAACTCTTGTTTCTGAATGGGAAAGATAGGTGAAAGACGATTGGCTAAGGAGCGGTAGTCAGAGCTATGATTTGTCAACTACATGACCACTAGTTAAGTTAGATTGATTACGCGTATGTGGCTGTATATTGCAAAAGTTAAGTGGTTGAAAGAAATGCGGACCACAGAGAAACATTATGGAGTGTATGAACTGGATGATGATTATTTTAGGGTGCCAATGCAGAAGGGCAATGACTTGATCTATACCACAAAGTAAACTATTGATAAAAATGGATCACTATCAAACTACCAGTAGGAATTGAATTGATAGAGCAAGTGCTTTTGGTGAGCGTTCTGGAGGAAACAGAAGTATATGGCTATGCTGTCTCCGATTAGACCGCTTATAAACCAAAAGGTACAATCGTCCTAAGCCTGTTTAGATTTGAATAGTTGTTGGTTCCTGATTGGTTGAAACAGGGATTAAATAACAGAAGATAATTAGAATCACTAAGCGTCCTGACTCCCGACAATGATGTTTGTCTGATGGAATGGGTTAAAGAACAAACAGTAAGTACGATGGACATTGGGTATTGCTTGTAATTAGGTGTGCTTGAAACTTATAGATTTTGTGGTTTAGGATCTGTTACAAGTGATTGGACTTACTGGCATTTGATCATTGGGAAATTTATGTTGAGTGTCTATTGAACACAGGGAATTGGAATGGATAATGAATTTATAATTCAGATATTTGCTTGATGCAGGTTTTTATTGGTGCCTTATTCTTTTATAGACTTTGATGGCTAATACTCCCGTTTGTTTTGGTGAAGAATGGGAACATTCTATGTTTTATGAGAAGAATGAGTATTAACAATAATAAAAAAATAAGGATATGGAGTGATCTGAATGTAAGTAGTTGTCCAATCGGTGAAACTATCTATAATGTTCATTGATGTGCAAATAATAGAGGTCATGTTATCCATTTTTGTTCACAGAATATTTCATGTGAAATTTCCTGAATACCACTTTGCTGAAGCATAAAAAATATTAATAAAAAAAATAATGTATGTAATGGGTGATGTAAATATGATTATATACGGTCTATATATCAATTTTGGTTTTGTTTTAACTTTTTCAGCTCTGATTAAGTCTGCAAGGACTAAACGAGTTGGCTAGGCTGTTTGTTTCTGCCAAGAATAAAAATAATGAAGACATTTTCATCAAGACCAAGTGACACAGAGTATTAATAAAAATACCTTCTGTTTTTGCAAGTCATATTCTATGTATGGATAAATGTATACTTTGTCTTATCAAACTTTTGTATGAGTGTAGATGAATTTCATGTGGCGATTGTGGCATATTTTGCCAGAATTACTAAGAGAAGTATATGGTTTAAATAACAAACACTCCTGTTTTCGCTTGTGTAAATCTATATTAAACTTTTCAAATGAATAAGAAGTTACACAGGAAACAAATTGCTTAGTAGAAGGTAGGCCAAAGCTGTAAACAAGAAATAAAAGTTGGTTTGGGAAGCTACAGGTCTATTGTCGCAGGTAGCTATTCAGGAACAATCCTTTGACTTCTTTTTTGAATGCTGTTGTCAAGGGGTTCGTTCTGATTCGGGAGGGCCAGCATTCCATATTCTTGGAGCAAGACCGGAGAAGGAGCAGTTGTAGGTTCTCTTCTTTTTGAACTTTTAAGGTTTCAGCAGTAGAGTGTTTCAACTTCTAAGGGCTCGATTTGCGCCAGATAGTTCAAGTTTTTTTGTCAAGTAAGAGGGAGTGTTATGATGCAGCACTAAGCAGGTCATCATGTACCGGATCCTTGCATCGGGAGACAGCCAGTTGAGGTGGATTAGGTCTGGTGTGATGTAATCACGGTTTCTTGATCCAGTGATGAATCTGACAGCAGAGTTCAAAGTTACCCTTAAAGGGGCCAGTTTAGCTTTGGGTAGCCCAGCCAGGGTCACAATTCTATAGTCTAAATGGGAGATAACTAGGGATTAGACAGCTAGTTTCATGTCCTCCAAAGGCAGGAATGGTTAGTCTTTCCTTAATGTGCCGAGTTGGTGATTGGCTCCTTTCATTGATACTTGCATACTTGGGCATTTGTCCAAAGTTATGCCTTGGGATCTAGTGGAGTTAACAATATGCAGGATGTAATTGAGGGTGGTTAGTTGTTTGAGCCCGTCCTGAACGGGACCATAATGATTGTGGGGGAAATCAGGAGAAATTCCGCCTGGAGAGTATTTAACATAAGATGAAAGTGAGATAACCAGCGTTAAGTTTTTAGAAGTGCACAGTTAGGAGTTCTGAGGCCATCCTGTGAAGAAATGTTCATGTACAATTGAGTATCATTGGTGTATAAGTGGTAGTGTGTGTTTGTGCTGTTCAGAATTTAGGTGAGAGGTTCCATGTACAAGTTGAGTTTGGGTGAGAGTGCGAATCCTTAAAGCACTCTAATTGAGACGGCTCACTGTTAGAAAAGTCATGGTTAACTTTGGTTCTTTTCATTCTATTTTGAAGGAACAAAGCAAACCAAGTTAACACTGGGCCTGATAACCCCATGCATTTTATAACCCGATCAATCAAGGTTTCATGTTTAACCGTGTCAATAGCAGATGAGAGATCAAGCAGTATAAGCAGGCACGCCTCATTCTGGTCGAGTAGTCTTAGTGAATCATCAACAATGTGTGTTAGAGCAGTTCCGAACTTTGACCGGATAGGTCAAGGAGCTGAAACTTTTGGATGAGCTTGCAGAATTGTTTGTGCACGCATTTCTCAAGATATTTGGCTAGAGTCATATTAGAAATAGTTCGGAAGTTGTTAGGGTCAGATAAATTTGCATTTGGCTTCCTAGGGATGGGGTGACCTGTCCTATCTTTTTTATTTATAACTTTTTTATTATTTTATTCTGGAACAGTACATCATCAAGACAGTCAATACCATTTTGTTCAGTATAAATTCAAAAATAACATGCTGTATTCATCAAAGGATATTCATCTTATGTCTCATGATTTTAAACCAAAACAGGTTTCCATTATGCCCACAATCCCCCCTTTCCCGTCCCGGGGTGGGGGGATGGGGTCTCCTCGGCCCCAGTGTCTCATTCTGCAGTGACTTCGAGCGGGCCGGTAGTGTGAACTGGTTGACAGAGCATCCCCCTACTTTCATTCCACTTCCCTCAGATTTTTGTGCATGTCTGTGGGCTTCCCCTACTTTCATAGACCGCCCTTTCTGCTTGCATTCACCAGTCCATTTCGTTTGCCCAGTCTTTGAATATTGGACTGGACTCGGCCCCCCATTTCCTCGCTATGTTACGTTTAGCTACCATAAAACCTAATGTAGCCCAGAGTCTCTCCTCTCTCGTCAGGTCAGTTGTATACCAGACATTTAATAAACACGTTTGGGGTTCGGTCGCCGACTCCCTGCGAGATGGTACATGTGCGTGGCAATCTTGTTCCAATATTCCCCTATTTTGGGGCAGCTCCACCATAGATGGAAAAAGGTGCCCTATTGGCTGCAGACTTTGGGACAGAGTGTGGAGGTATGTCTTTTCATTTTGACTAGTTACCGCATGAGTAATATGAACTGTGTAGCAATTTCAGTTAAATCAGTTTGAATCGGGACCGAATCGCCACTTCCCTAGGTGACGTCAATACCTTCAGCCTGTCTTCATCGTCCAGTCTGCCCAAGTCCTCCTCCCATTTGAATCTCAATTCCTCGAGCTTGTCCGGGGAATTATTTAATATCTTTAGGTAGTTGAGTGATATTGGTTTCATATTCAAATAATCATCTAAAAGCCTATCCTCCAAGGGAGAGGAGACCGGAAGGACCGCAGTTCGCGAAATAGTTTGGTTTAGTGCATGTCTGTCTTGGAGGTATCGAAAGGTCTCTGTGAGAGCTAAATAGTAGTCTTCTGGCGGTCGGCAAAGGGTCTAACCCTCCCACTCACCCAGAGGTCGCCCACCTTGGAGAGGCCAATCAAATCCCATTTATCAAAACCTGGTTGGTTCCCGAGTAATCCCAGTGCTCTAGAATCCCACAGCAGTGTAGCCAAGGTTATTTTGTCAGTCCAGCACAATGCCCTTGATGCAGTGCGCCAGATTTTAATTGTTGATGATTTTGGGGAGTAGAGTGGTATTGCGTGTTTCCCACCATAGATTGACTTGTCCTATCTTGAGGCAATCTGGAATCAGGCCCTGCGCAATAGATTCATGGACATTCTCAGACCAGAGGGGAAAATGGAAGATGTAAGCTCTATGATCCTATGCTGGTAGGCATAGGATCATTGAAATAATTTGAAGGTTTAAATAAAGTTGTGTTGTTGAATAGCTTGGCATTGTTTGGTAATATAAAGGAAATCCATGATGCACCGTTTTCTTGAGTAAAATCCACAGAGCCAGCAAGAGCGGGACTATCAAAGGAAGTCGTGCAGAGGGAGTGGACAGAGACTGATAATGCGTGTCAGGTAAGGAGAGTTGCAATTCTAGTTACAACTTTCTTATTTTTTCAAAGAAGTGTGCGGATAACTCCTCACCGCTAGGGAGAGAGTCACTGGGTGCTGAGAGTTGATTAATCGAGTGATTCCTTTGTTGTTTGATGATTTCAAATAGTTTTTGGGTCTATAACATAGAACACATCACTGAGACGTTGTGAAAAGTTAAACACTGAAAGCTCCTCTCTTTTCCTTTCCTTTAGGTGATATGCTCGCTTCAACAGTCCTCTGAACTTTCTGAATCTCTGCTTGTACCCAAAGTATTTTGTTTAGCTTGGTTAGGACTCAAAATACGTCTGAGGTTAAGCATGGCATCAGTAAATATAGAGGAACTGAAGGGCATATGTGAGGCAAAGTCCATTAGTGACCATATATGAGCGTGTAGAAGGGGTAAAGAAAGGAATAGAGATATTGAAGAGGCAAGGAAAGCGAAGAGATTCTGCAGTCGACATTCAAATGTCCTATGTAATCAGTGTTAGGTTCACACTGTATCAATTGTTTTTTAAATTACTTTTTCTGGAGCTCAGATTTTTTTAATTACTCTTTCTGGAGTGCAGAATGCAAACTGAATATTTTGGCACTTAGTAAGTTCAAAGATCTTCCACACGTCACTGTTAGTATTTTATAAGGCTCATAAGACTGAAAGATTGAGTTAGGCCTTCGAGTATTCTAACATACACCTCAATGTTTACATGTAGATGTATGCAGCAGAGGCACTACTCATTGAACCTGTTATTAGGACTACAACATGTGCCCTTCATGGATTCCAACATGTGTCCAGCATGGGTATACAAAGGGCAGTACTACTGCACATAAATCATGTATGCTTTATTGTGTTGATCAAACTATGACCAGCTGTTAGCATATAGATCTCTGCAGTGACGTAACAAAACTTTAGAAGGGTGTACCCTGCAAGGTACGCGCAGGGGCCTCCTTCGAGTTCAATCAGGAGCTCTCTGGCCAAAGTACTATGCTAAGGGGCCCACTGGGGCTTGGAGGCTGTGTTATTCCCCTGGATCTCTGCAGCAAAATTATTTATACAATTTGTATCATGAAATTAAACCATGCATAATGCTAGATGCAGCTCCATTAGTACTGTGGCCCACCGATTTTCTACAGCACATAATCAGTAGTCACACTTATAACAACTGATTTTTACAAGTTTGGAAAATACTTGTGAAAACCATACCAGAATCCACAACAAACAAAAACTAAAAACAGTAATTGTATTGTGTATATACTACGCCTGATGAGGCTTGAAACACTTATCAGCGAGTAGAACGCTACTCCGGAACCCAAAAAGTCTTCATGGTGGATTAGGATAGGGAAATAGAAGTTGTTCATTTGAGCAGGTGACATGTAAATCGGTTAATTTGATTGAACAGGATAATAGAGATAATGGAAGGAAGAGTCTAGAAAGTGATATTTGGGAGATGATAGTAGTAGGATGAGCTTCCTGATAAGTCCATGGAGAGATTGAGGAGTCTTGAAAGAGATTTAGAGATACCATAGTAGTAAAATGAGTTTTGGGATGAGTCAAAGGAGGGATAAATGAGGGAAGAGTTTACAAAGGGTTATGTGGGAGATCATAGTATTAAAGCAAGATTTGGGTGGGTCAAGGAGGATAGGGTAGGGAACAGTCTACAAAGGGTTATTCGGAAGATCATAGTAGTAGAATGAGGTTTGGGATGAGTCAGAGAGTGAAGGTAGAGGATATATTGAGAGAGGTATAGAATTGAGACGTAAAGTAGTGCACTGGAGAGTCAAATATGTTTTCTTTTTTATAGTAAAAGTAAAGTAATAAATATATAGATTCACAACTACATAGAAAGGGTATACAAGTATAAGGAAAATAATATATAGAGATATAAATCTGTATTGTATAAAGGCTGATATATGCATGTGTGGATGGTTAAAACTCAGACTTTCAAGTGTAGGTGAATGTTAAGAACATGTTACTTATCTTAATGCATTACCTGGTAAGGACTATCTAGCCGCAGATTCCTTACCTTAGAATTATCCCCAGGCATCAGACTGGATCCAGAAACTTTTTCATGAGCAGTACCCCTGCACGCCGGAATCGTTCTGCTCTGCGTGGGATCATTGGTGTTGTCCGTGACAGAAGTGACATTTGTGGTGGCCTAAATAGGCGCCACGAAGGCGCACTGACTTTTTGTAACTTTTTATGCAAGAAGTGCCGTCACAAAGTACACTGACACTAGTGTGAAAAACTATAGCCCTGAGAGGGACACAGCCCTCTCCATAGAAATCCATTCGCAGAGCAAGGAAGATAGGTGGGTTGGTAAGGAACTGCAGCTAGATAGGGTCTCTACCAGGTAAGGCGTTTCCGAAGACAAGTAACTTGTTCATCTAATAGAGACTTCTAGCCAAAGATTCCTTACCTTAAATAGATACTCAAGCAATACCTTTCCGCAGGTGGGTCTGTGTACCAATTTCACACGAGGAAGACCGCCAGGACCGAATGGTCGAAGTGCACGTCTCTATGGAGCTGATTGTCCAGGCAGTAGTGCTTTGTGAACGTGTGCAAGGAGGTCCAGTTTGCTGCCTGGCAGATGTCCAGTATCAGAACTCCCCATGCTAACGCCGTGGTTGCAGGTTTTGCTCTGGTGGAATGAGCAAGCACGCCCTAAGGAGGTTGTTTTTTGGCCAAAGCATAGCAGAATGTGATGCATAGTATGATCTATTATCTGCCCGGGCTATCCTGTCTTAGCTCTAGCATACTACCCCAAGAAGAGTTGACTGTCTCATCAGAACTCTCATTTGCAGACAAGGTAGAACAACAACCCTCTTTTTGGATTCAGATGGTGGAGTTGCTCCTCTTCTTTAGAGGGATGTGGAGGAGCGTAAAAAGTAGGCAAAGTGATGGATTGGTCTACATGGAATGGAGTGACCTTTTTTGAAAGAAAGGAGGCCCTTTGCGAAGCACCAGCTTGTCAGAATAGATGGTGAAATAGGGAGGCTTAGATGATAAAACTAAGGCCCATTGACCCCCCTCTGGGCAGATATTAGGGCCATGAGGAAGGTTGTCTTGATAGTAAGCAGCCTGAAAGGGCAATTGTATTGAGGCTTAAAGG
Source organism: Lissotriton vulgaris (assembly GCF_964263255.1). Lineage (NCBI taxonomy): Eukaryota > Metazoa > Chordata > Amphibia > Caudata > Salamandridae > Lissotriton > Lissotriton vulgaris. The sequence goes on along the minus strand of NC_141689.1, from coordinate 1,580,023,800 downwards.
GAGCACGCATAAAGAAAGTGAGGACAAGGCTGAGGTCTCACTGAGGCATATTAAAGGAAGAAGATGGGAACAAATGTTGTAAACTTATGAGAAACCTGCTTACAATAGGAGATTTGAAGAGGGATGGTTGATCAGGCTACAGCATAACATGGCAGAGGGAAAGCCTTTCAGGGTGCCCAGAGCAGAGCCCTGCTGGGCAAAGATAAGGATTAATGAGAGTACCTGAGAAGGAGGGGGCAGAAAGGGGATCAATTTGTCTTTCTGTACACCATGCCAAGAGATTTGCCAAACAGAAGGCGTAAGCCTTCTTGATGGAGGGACACCTGGCTGCCAAGATAGTCACAAAAAATCAAAAGCTGTCAACTGTTGCTGCTCAATCTCCATGCAGGAAGGCAGAGAGTTGACAGATTTGGGTGGAGAATCTTCCCTTGTGGCTGTGACAGAATATCTGCCGATAGGGGCAGCCAGATCGGAGGACCGATGGCCATGCTCAGCAGTTCGGGATATATCTGCAAGTACAATGTATTATTCTGCAACCATGTTTTTGTGCTTTTTGGAATTCTATTAATATGATTAGAGAGAAAAAAACACTGAAGGATGATAATTCATTTAGGGGTTAATTTTGGATTTGTTTGATTCCACTTATAGGAAGAAAGGACAGGTTACTGTGCTGCGGACTGTCTCATCCGTTTCTGATAACCTACCCCTTTCTCCCAAGGGTCCTGTTTTTCAGATAAGAATGTATTCTATTTCTGTAGATAAAGAATTTACTCTATTTAGTGCACTTTTATTTTCTTTCTTCTCTTTGTTGGTACAGGGATCACTATATAGGCGATCAACAAATGTATTTCAGCCTTCCTAAACATATAGAATAACATGACATGTAGGACATGCTCATATAAGTCTTTTTCTGGCATTATGCCACATATTTACAAACCTACAATTTCTGTGTAAATTAGGGCACTATGCCATATAGGATTTCACATTTTATCCAATAGGAGATATCCTTGCTAGTCACCTGTGACATTATAATGAAACTGTCAAAAGAATATTGCATTTTGGTTTATGTTTGCAATTGTGCATAAATGTACATATATGAAATTCATGTAAATATCCATTTACTATTATTATTTTGAGTCACCTATTGGACTTTGGAATTGTATACAGGTATGTAAATATGCTAAAGATATGAACTTGTGCTCTATACTATGTACATATAACTACCACTCTAAGATGGCCGCCAAGTTTAGATCTGGACACCAGTTACCAAACAATTAGTCCTTTTTTGGTGTCCTAAGCCTATGTATAGACTTCCTTTATCAATGGCAAACTGTGTGATTAAGACAGCCTTTGCTGTCGAAACGCATAACCTTTGCTTATTAAACTGTGGTTTATCCTGAGCGCGAATCTTTTCTGTGAAGAAAATCATTGTGGAGTACATAATTGCCGAGAGACCTGCTCGGTTTTCACTCCCCATCTGTCTACGTGCTGCGGACTTCGTGTAAACGGGTCTTTTGGAGGAAGAATATATATATATATATATATATATATATATATATATATATATATATATATATATATATATATATATATATATATTCAATGAAAAAACCATTGGTTTTAGGCCATATATAGTTAGGGATTTGCATTTACAAAACATTATTTTACTCGCATAAAACCATTGAAATTCCATATATAGTTAGATGCGCTAACTATAAATCGCGCACCCGCAATCCACTGCTGATGATGTCACATATTACATCATTCATGACATGGTCAGTGACATCACTGATGACAACTCAAATGACATCACTGATGACAACATCCAGTGACTGTATTTTTCTGTAAAGTTAAAATATGTCTTACATATTGAAGAATGAGTGGATGTATAAATGTCTGGATGAAGGATTTAGTAGGTGCATGACTGATTGTATGAGGGAGTGATTAAATGTGTCTCACTGAGTGCATGGGTTAGTGATTAAACTGTATTAATTTGTGCATCATTATATCTGTTGTTCTGTAAACTGCTGCATGTGTTGATCAGTAGCTATATGAATAACTATATGGGTTATTGATTGGTTGCTCAAGTATTTGTATGGGAGACTGAGTATGTGTGTGGGTGGCTGGGAGGTGTGTGACTCTGTGCATAGATGTGTAAGCAGTTGATTCACTAGATGTATGGTTTCAAAAGTGCTACATGTCAAAGTAAGTACATATGTAAAACACAGTACATGTGAGAGTTAACATATATAAATAACTGTGCATAAGAGCCAGTGAATGTGTGAGTGGCTGTATGGATCATTGTGAACATGTATCAAGGATTGTATAAGAGAGTAAATATGTGTTAGAATATGTTTCAATAAGTAAGGTGTGTATAACTGTATAGTTGAGGAATTGGAGGTGTGTTTGATTCTTTGCATGACTGTCTAGGTGTATGAGTAACTCCATGGATGAGTGACAATCTGTGAGTGTCTGTTTTCACTGAGTGTATCTAAGGATATATCACAGTCTGTAGAGGTTCATCGTATTAACACATGAATGATGTCATCTGTGATGTTGTCAGTGATGTCATTTGAGTTGTCATCAGTGATGTCATTTGAGATGTCATCAGTGATGTCATTTGAGTTGTCATCAGTGATGTCATCAGTGATGTCACTGACCATGTCATGAATGATGTAATATGTGACATCATCAGCAGTGGATTGCGGGTGCGCGATATATAGTTAGCGCATCTAACTATATATGGAATTTCAATGGTTTTATGCGAGTAAAATAATGTTTTGTAAATGCAAATCCCTAACTATATATGGCCTAAAACCAATGGTTTTTTCATTGAATTTTCAAGGTTTTGTAAATGCAAATTCCTAACTATATATCGACTATAACCTATGGTTTTTTCAGTGAATTTCAATGGTTTTTTTAATAGCAAATATGAAAAGCTTTAAAATGTCAAGTACGTGATAGATAAAAACATTTTCGTATTTATGCACGCTGATGTGCTTTGAACGCTGCACCCCCCTTCCCCTCTCTTTTCTCTTAGGAGTACTCTCTCTTTGTAGATAGTGAATGGTAGTTAACGCAGGCCTTTGCCCCGTTGTAATCCGTCGTGCCTGCTTCTCTCTCCATTTGATTGATTGTTATCCAAGCATTTACTGTTTTAGAATTGGTTCTCTTTGGTTCATTCTCTATTTACAAACAAGCACAGAGTCGCAATACTCTGTTTAGTCTTTGCAGATAGTGAAAAATCGTTTAAAAAAACAAATGGAATCGAGCAAAATCAGTAGGCCACTAATGGGATCTCTTTTTGACCTCGCTAAAATAGAAACATTAACCACAACCCCTCATGAGAAATACGAAACTAGTGAGATGAACTGAGCTCCACACCATGAGGGTTGCAAGACAGCTCGGCTCCGTCACCCATCCCGCCCAAAATAACGACAAACCCTATGCAAATATTAAAAATATAGACAACACACCAGCAAAGAAACAGGGTAAAACATTTTATTAAATAACTATTTACATAACGTTGGTTTATAAGATGATGTCAGTAGTGGACCGATGTGTGAATAGGTCGGAAGTAGCACAAGGCGCCAAGATCCGGATGGAAAGTCCTGGATGTTGGGTGCCATAGTTCAGAGTTCTGAGTTTGAGCCTTTTTCAATGCCTGTGCTTTGTTGTTTCCCCTCCATCAAAAACAAAAAAATATATAAAACTGTGCAAAAATACAAAAAAATCAAAAAATGTTTAGAAAAGCAGTGCTTGTAAGACTGTCTGAAGCTTATTTCCACCTACTGCAGCTTCACTATTCTCAAAGTAAGTGAGGGTCGTTTGTGGACCTGACTGCATTTGAAAACAATGTTATATGGTACCTCCCTAAACCGCTTGACGGAGGCCCCCGAGGGGCGGTGTGATGGCACGGACTCGGAGAAGACGCTTGGCTCCGACCCCCTCCCCAAGTCTTATAGCACTGGTGTAGCCTGAGATCGCCCCCGACATAGGCGGCCGGCTCCCGGGGTCCGGCGGAACTTTTTGCCTTTTGATGACTCTTCTATTCTGGACTTTGTCCCACAATCCGTTTGACCTGAAGACACGCTGTAGTGGGGCGCCCCTTTACCGTTTTAGTTGCCATTCCGCCCGCTTTTGCTACACTGTGCCTCTTCCGCCATTCAGCTGTTTACCGCCCGCTCTTGCGACTACAGCGTCTCGCTCACCATGTAGTTAAGTTGCTCCCGCTCTTGCGGTGCAGCGATAGGCGGCTGCCACAGGACTCTCAAAATGGCGGCCGGCTCTTCGGTTTTAGGCCTGGTCCACTAAAATGGCCCTGGGACACCTTGGAACTCGGACGCTTCCCTGATAGGGCTTGGGTCCCATTCTCGAAAGCGTCCCCTCAGCCTTGAAGATTCTACAAAAGTCTTGGGGGCCCCCGACTCCCGCAGGCTTCTGGTAGGGGGGCGGCTGCCATGTCTGCTCGTGGAATGGCCACGACGGAGCTACGAGATGGTAGTGCTCTCATGCTGACGCCAGCTTTAGTCTGAAACATCCAGAAACACTGTAGACTACCAATTCGATCAGTTCCGGTAGCGCCCCAACATGACCCGGAAGAGAAGAACTTGCCCTTCCCTCTTTGACTGATGGTTCTTGTTGCCTGTCCCCTCTGTTGTCATTTAACAGAACTTTTTGGACTGCTGAAAGGGGTTGTGTTCCGAACGCTGGTTGGTGGAGACATTTTGACTATATTCTTGACCTACGTTGTCGCGTAATGCGTTATATGACACGCCGCGTTAGCGCACCCGGAAGTGATCCGGGGCGCGGCGCGCAGCGCGTAACGTAAGCATAACAGGTCATGTGACTTGTTAATAAAACTTTTCATTGGTACATTTTACTTTTGTTATTTTAATGATGAAAAGCTTGGTCATATGACCTAAAAATTACGCTTTTTATTGTTTTCGAACATTATTTTTTTTTAAACATATATGTTATAATATTCCAGGCTAATGTACTTTCCCGGAAAATTTACAACTGTCCTGCAAGTAAAATATATTCCTTTTTCGAGAAAAAGGGCGTTTCTTCGTTCCATGACGGAGCCGTTGAGTAAAAGAGACTCGGCCTGCTGTCTTAGTCGCCGATACGCCTGATTATCAGATTCTTATCGATCACTTTATGTTGCAGGAGTGGAAAACACAACCGCCCTTGACCATTTATCTTTACTGCGTTCCTACATATTATACCTTTTATCCGTCATGTAATTGGACTGCTTTATTTCACTTGCCTTTTACTGATTCGAAAACAGTGACTAAAAGTAAAAACTTAACCAATCTAAATACTACTACCGTGTTTTGTTTTAAAAACCTTTATTGTGAAAATGTCAGTATACAAATACGGGCCTATAACCACGTGTGCCGGCCACGGAGCAAACTGAAATCGTATATGATGAGGAGACATTTACACTGTAGAGGAACGTAACGAGCGGGCCATTAGGTTACAAGAACTAAGGTGTCTAACAGTTGCGGAATCGGTGGACGTACATTTTGTAATTAAAATAAGACAGGGCCACTTACAATAAAATTTTCTAGATATACATTTGCGGGCAAGGAGTTACGAGTCCCATTTATACCGGCGCCATTTTGGGCGAGGCCGGGCAGGTCCAAGATATAGTCAAAATGTCTCCACCAACAATCGGCCAGACCAGAACCCCTTTCGGCCCTTTATGCTACAAGATGGTGTCTTCCATTCAGAAAATATTGTTGGCAGCATTTTGAAAGGAAAGTTAAACAGCCGTTCTCCTAGTGAGTCTCACATTGTTACATTTAGGAAGAATGTTGAAGAGTAATATGTGGAAAATCTGAAGCCATTTTTCTACAAACTCTCAATCAGCCTTGGATGGAAAAAAAAATCCTGAAGAATGTACAAACTGAAAACCAATTTTTGTCTGTATAGCATCAACAGCAACGCTTGAGTCAGCTTTGTGTCAAGCCGCCATTTTCATTCAATCAATAGCGTCCCCCTGCACCCATTCAGGAACCTGGTCGTGTCTTCAGGTGAAACGGATTGTGGGACAAGCAGAAAGGAAAAGGAAAAAAGTTCCGCCGGACCTCGGGAGCCGGCCGCCTATGTCATGGGCGATCTTTGGCCACACCAGGGCAATAGTGAAGCTGCAGCAGGTGCAAAAGAGCTTCAGACAGTCTTACAAGCACCGCTTTTCTAAACATTTTTTTGTATTTTTGCACAGTTTTATATTTTTTTTTGTTTTTGATGGAGGGGAAACAACAAAAAACAGGCATTGAAAAAAGCTCAACAGTGCAGGGCGCCTTGTGCTGGTTCCGACCTATTCACACATCGGTCCACTACTGACATCACCTCATAAGCCAACGGGGCACCCCACACTGACTTTCGGCGCAGCATTGTAGGATGGCCACACCAGTGCGGCAACTTGCTGGACACCACCTCGGTGCCATCCGCATCTCGGCGCGTTCGAGTCACTGTACCGCAAGAGTGACCGGAACTCAGCTGGTCACGCCGTCTTTCGGCGCAGCATTGTAGGATGGCCATACCAGTGCGGCAACTTGCTGGACACCACCTCGGTGCCATCCGGATCTCGGCGCGTTCGAGTCACTGTACCGCAAGAGTGACCGGAACTCAGCTGAACACGCCGTCTTTCGGCGCAGCATTGTAGGATGGCCACACCAGTGCAGCAATTTGCTGGACACCACCTTCGGCAATAGTGAAGCTGCAAAAGGTGCAAATAAGCTTCAGACAGTCTTCAACTTAGTCTGATTCTTATAATAAGCTTCAGATAGTCTTACAAGCACTGCTCAGAACTCTCAACTATGGCACTCTACATCCAGGACTTGCCATTCGGATCTTGGCGCCTTGTGCTGGTTCCGACCTATTCACACATCGGTCCACTACTGACATCACCTCATAAGCCAACGGGGCACCCCACGCCGACTTTCGGCACAGCATTGTAGGATGGCCACACCAGTGCGGCAACTTGCTGGACACAACCTCGGTGCCATCCGGATCTCGGCGCGTTCGAGTCACTGTACCGCAAGAGTGACCGGAACTCAGCTGGACACGCCGTCTTTCGGCGCAGCATTGTAGGATGGCCACACCAGTCCGGCAATTTACTGGACACCACCTCGGTGCCATCCGGATCTCGGCGCGTTGTGCTGCCTTCGGCCTATTCGCACATCGGTCCGCTACTGACGCCGCCTCACGTGCCAACGGATTTTCTACGCTTTTTGTAGCCCTATGCCGCATAACAGGTCATGTGACTTGTTTATAAAACTTTTCATTGGTTCATTTTACTTTTGGTTTCCTAAAGATGGAAGGCTTGGTCATGTGACCTAAAAATAACACTTTTCATTGGTTTAGAACATTTTTTTTTCCCAAACGATGAAAGCCCCACCTTGTTTCTGGATGTTTCAGACTGAAGCTGGCGTCAGCATGAGAGCACCACCATCTCGTGGCTCCGTCGTGGTCATTCCGCGAGCAATCATGGCAGCCGCTCCCCACCGGAAGCCTGCGGGAGTCGAGGGCCCCCAAGACTTTTGTAGAATCTTCACGGCTGAGGGGACGCTTTTCGAGAATGGAGCCCAAGCCCTAGCAGGCAAGCGTCCGAGTTCCAAGGTGTCCCAGGGCCATTTTAGTGGACCAGGCCCAAAACCGAAGAGCCGTCCGCCATTTTAAGAGTCATGTGGCAGCCGCCTATCGCTGCACTGCAAGAGTGGGAGCAACTCAACAACATGGTGAGCGAGACGCTGTAGCCGCAAGAGCAGGCGCAACTCTGCTGGATGGCCGCCACCTGGGGAGGCCCGTTCACGCCGCCTCCCCCACGCCCCCCCCCCCCCGGGCCGCCCCACGCCAATTTTCGGAGCAGCATTGTAGGATACCAAAACCAGTGCGGCAGTTTACTGGACATCACCTGGGTGCCATCAACATCTCAGCGCGTTCTGCTGCCTTGGGACTATTCGCACAACAGACCGCTACTGACGAGGCCTCCCCCCGCACCACCCGGGACGCCCCACGCCAATTTTGGGAGCAGCATTGTAGGATACCAAAACCAGTGCGGCACCCAGGCGACATCACCTGGGTGCCGTCCAGAACTCAGCACGTTGTGCTGCCTTGGAACTATTCGCACAAAAGACAGCTTCTGACAATTGTTGCTTTTTTTGGTGAAAAATGTTTAAATGTTTTTACAGTTTTTGTTCCGTTCATTATATTTAAAAGTTAATAAAGTTTTATAATGTTACTTTGTTGGAGTGTTATATATTTTTTTTAAAACGGGTGAATGGGGCCTTGAATCGGGTTATTGTCATGTGTGGGCTTTGCAAGTGTACTGCTACAGGATCGGACATTTCAAACTCAAATGCACGTTCTTTTTCTTACCTTTCCGAAGCATGGAGCGCAATAGCAGGCAGAGAAAGGGTGATGCAAGTGTTGAACACTGCCTAGCCTGGAAGTTGCTGGCATCCCCCCCCCCCCGCCCGCTCCTGAAAGAGGACACACACACACCGCCGCCCCGAGTACTTCACAGATCTTTAAAAGACCATGCGCTTGTTTATGAGGCTTAAATGGTTTATCACCCCTTCTAGAACCCCTGCATCGACCCTCTGACGTTTCCTGGAAGAATTACCACGTAACACAATACCAAGCCCTGTCAGCTGAAACCCCCGAGGAATCATGGGACATATTATCAAGGGGGTTTATCTCCGCTTTTTTGGCTTTAAAAGCCAAGAAAGCGGAGATAAAATTATCTCCCTATTACCAAGCTGTCGCTAACACCAGTTAGTGACAGCTAAAAGGAGATAGCGACCATCGTGGGCCCCGCTTTGCATGTCAGTGATAGTGCCCTGAGCAGTTCTTAGCCATGTTATCCAATGGGAGGTGGATAACATGGCTAAGAGCATTTGCTCGATAATGCATGAATATCGCTGACTTTTCAGCGATATTCATGCATTGCGGCCGTTTTTTATCGCATTTGCGATAAACCTTGCTAATAGCAAGGTTTATCTGCGATAAAAATCGCTGACTTTTCAGCGATATTCATGCATTGCGGCCGTTTTTTATCGCATTTGCGATAAACCTTGCTAATAGCAAGGTTTATCTGCGATAAAAATCGCCGATGTGCGGCGATAATTTTTGTCTCTAAACAAGTTAGAGACAAAAATTATCGCTAGTTGTTGGTAATATGCCCCCGGGTTTTTGCTTGCAGAAATCGGGAGGCGGGAGACTAGCACTGAAATCAGTAGTCTCACGCCTGAATCGGGAGGGTTGGCATGTCTCGATTCTCTACAGCTGGGGCCATAAACTACATCCGCAGGGCTAGGTGATAGCGTGGGACCGGCCTGGCATCTAAAATGGCTGCCGTGCACGACAAAATTGTGGCATTGGAAAAAAGGCAAGATGGCGCAGACAATGTTTATCAATAAGGATTCATTTATAACAAAATATCTGTTAGAGACAAAAATTATCGCTAGTTGTTGGTAATATGCCCCAGGGTTTTTGTTTGCAGAAATCGGGAGGCGGGAGACTAGCACTGAAATCAGTAGTCTCACGCCTGAATCGGGAGGGTTGGCATGTCTCGATTCTCTACAGCTGGGGCCATAAACTACATCCGCAGGGGTAGGTGATAGCCTGGGACCAGCCTGGCATCTAAAATGGCTGCCGTGCACGACAAAATTGTGGCATTGGAAAAAAGGCAAGATGGCGCAGACAATGTTTATCAATAAGGATTCATTTATAACAAAATATTTTATCGCAGTGACAAATTGGCGGTCAACACTTCCTGATTTCCATCGAATCGAACGTTAACAGACGTCACGCAGCAAAAAAAAAAAAAAGCTCACGCACAGCCGCTGGAAGAGATGTATCAACATATATGAGCCTCCTCAGCCACCCTCATGAAACATAGGGGATTAGGATATGTCTCCCGCACCCACTTATACCTAGTAATTTAATTAAAACGAAGCACAAAATGGCGAATTCCCGTTTCGCTACCAGTTTGCGGCCCAGTTCGCGGCCCGTGAAGCGCTTCTACCGTGAAAAATCATTTTTTTTTTATTTTCCTCACGGGACCCTTTAATAACCCCAACAACATTCCTAGGGGGTCAAGAGGGGTATACCTTGCCCCCTTTCATTAAATTCCCCCTTCGTTTTTCACCTCTTCTTCTCTCTCGATCCTACCGAGAGATAAGATGGCGGCTGCTCCGGACTGTTTAGAATGTTGACAGACACCGGGGAGCCAATCAGCTTTCTGCGCGCAAAGTTCCGTTTCGCGAAAAGTAAGCGAACCGGAGCGCAGCCCGGAGCGCTGTTACAGATATATATCTTGTTTTGAACGTTAATTTCTCAAAAACTACTGGAGCACATATATTGAGACCTAGCAAAGGCACATCGGGCTAACAGTCCCTACAATTTTGCCAAGTTTCGTGCAAATCCATTCAGCCGTTCGAGCTAAAAGTGAGTCCAACCGCCCTATGGAAATTAACATGGGAAAAACGTGTTTTGGGACCCCCCTTTTTTCTCGGCCCCCCCTTGAGGAAACCCCCCCAAATTTTCAAGGGCTGCTCAGAAACAAAATGTGCCATTTTCCTGAAAATTTCAGCCGATTCCGTCCACAAACGCCAAAGTTATTAGACATAGAATTTTCAAAAGTTCCATAGACAAATAATCCTAACTATATATACCTACTGGCGATAGCCAGTAGGTAATATATATATATATATATATATATATATATGTATATATATATATATATATATATACATTTATATATGTAAAAAGAAATGCACATATCTAAATACATAGCCAAATTATAAATGTTTACATACACAGGCATTTGCTGTACATGTGTAGGAAAAAGCCAGATGTTGAGTAGTTTCCTGAAAATAGTTATCTGTGGATCTTATGTTTGTGGGAAATGAATTCCATAGCTTTGCTACTTTAACAGAGAAAGATGTACCACCTATGTTTTTTTTGTTGTATGCTGGGATTTGAAGTGAGGTGCTAATCTGGAGCAGAGGCTCCATTGTTATTTGTATTTGGTGATTTTATTCCTGATCAAAAGTGGTCTTGTTCCATGTATTGCTTTGTGGACACTGCAAAGCAGCTTGAAGGTGGATCTTCTGGCAATCGGTAACCAATGTAGGGCTCTCAAGGCACAGGAGATGAGGGCTTGTGGCTTTACATGCAAGAGTAGTCCAGCAGCAGAGTTCTGAATTCACTGCAGTCTTTTCATAGTTGATAAAGAGGATCTGTGGTAGAGGCCTGTAATCAAGGTTTGACAAAACAAGAGAGATAGTAGCCTGGACCTTGAATGAAATCCTCAGTGGGGGGAGATGCGTTACAGAGTTTTAATAGTAATGAAGCTTGATTAAGTCAATCTGTCCACTTGGAGTCCATGGTAATTCCAAAGTTTCTTACTTCCTTAGATACTTTAGGAGGTGGTTGCAGATCATCAGGTCAAGCGCTGATTGGGTCATAAATTACCCAATCGCCACATTTGAAAATTTTAGTTTTGGAAACATTCAATTTGAGATGGCTCCATGTCATCCACTGATCAACGGCTCAGAGGCACCTGAAGATTTTTGAGTTTCCATTGTCTTTAGAGCTTTCCAGGTTAGAAGCATTTTTGTTTCCTCAGCTTAGTTATATCATGTGAGCTAAAAATCATTGCTCATAGCCGGTAATGACTCTATGAAGATATTGAAAGCATGGGTGAGATGACAGAGCCTTGAGGGACTTCTGCTTTTGTCAAGAATGGTTTGAATGAGAAAGCAGGAGTTGGGATGACATTTGTTCTGTTTTGAAGGTAATATGGGATCCAGTCAAGAGCAGTCCCCTCTATGCCGGCAACATAGAGGGTTTGGATTAGAGTGTCATGGTGAACTGTTTAAGTCAGCTGAGAAGTCCAAGAGAAGTAATACAGCAACCCCGTTCTGGTCTATAATATATTTTTGAGGTCATCCTGAATGCTCTTTTTATGATTTTGCCCAGGATAGGTCCATTTGTAATTGTTCTGTAGTTGTTGGAGTCATGTGGGTCCTGGTCTGTTTTCTTTAATAATGGGTGTATGTAAACCTTTTTTAAGTCTTCTGAAGCTAAAGAATTATTGATTATTCTTCTTACTGGTGTAGCAGCAGAAGCAGTTAAAATAATTTGCGGAAGATTTGCGGTGGATAAGGGTTCAAAGGGCTACCAGCTGGCCTGCTTGCTTTGACAAGATTGATGAAATTCACTTTACGATAGTTGTTTGACGGAATGAAGAGACTGGGTTAGCCTACTCTTGGAGGGGGTTGTTAGAAATGATGTGGTGCTGGTGGTTTTCCTTTGTGACAAATTGGACTCCAACATGTTATGGTATGTTAGTTTGTATTTATAGAGGGCCAAATCACCAGGAGGTCTCTAAGCACTAGCAGCATAGAACAAGAACCCATGAACCCCTTATTCCTGCTGGGCTCAGCATAGGTAGGGTGGGCTTATCCAAATGCCTCAGTGAACAAGATGGTCTTGAGTTTCCTCCTGAACGGGAGTAAGGGGCTTCCCTTCGCATGCTATCCGGTAGCTTGTTCCAGAGCTGGGGAATCACAACTGAGAAAGCCCGCCCCCCTAAGGTAGCTCTATTGAAGCGCGGGCAAGTCAGCAAGCTAGACTCGAATGTCCGGAGACATAGTCCAGACACATAAGGCTTCAAACGGTCTTTAATGTAGTTTGGCGCCACTCCATACTGTGCTTAATGTGCGATGCACAGACCCCTAAACCCGACCCTCTGCTTGATAGGGAGCCAGTGTAGCTGTTGTAGCAGGGAAGTGGCATGTGCTCTTCTTGGTAATTTAAAAATCAACCTTGCAGTGTCCTTTAGAACCACCTGAAGTTTTCCCAGATGTTTGTCAGGAAGCCCTGTGTATACTGCGTTCCCATAATCCAGGTGTGACAAGTTTAGAGCCGTCACAACGGTACGCATGGTGGAAAAAGACAACGGGGTCCCCAGTTTCCGGAGTTGCCGCATCAGGCCCGCACAGCTCCCCACTATAGCAGACACCTAATTGTTTGGAGTTAACTTGTTGTCCAGCTTGATACCCAGGCTCTTCATGGCTGGCACCGGAGTCGGGGTGGTTCCCAGATCTTGTGGCCAGGAGAGGCTGGACAAGGGGACGCCTCAGTTGTAAGAGCAAGCACCGCTGTCTTATCAGGGTTTACCTTAAGTGAATTAGAAGTCATCCAGCTCATAGTGAACTGGAGGATATTCTGAACATTGAGCTAAGCCTGAGGGAAATTATCAACTAATACAATTAACTCGGTGTCATCAGCATAATTAAACACCTGACAGTCTAATTTCGCCAATGCATCTACCAACAGCTGAAGGTATATATTAAAGAGCAGGGGGGACAACGCAGAGCCCAGCCAAACCCCCCCCCCCCACCCCCCCCTCATGGCAGGACGCCACGCCTGGACATACATTCTCCTAATAGGACCTGTCTGCTTTGGTTGTGTAAGGATTTTGCCAGTTTGTCAGTAGAATCTTGAGTAATGGGATGACTTCCTTCGGTGCATTTAGATTCACAAAATTCTGTGAGAATTTTTTAAAAATCTTTTATGCACATTTAGCATTTTGAATTCCGTCTGACTGGTACCTTTTTTTTTGCTTTTCTGATTGTTAACTTGTATATTCTGTTAACTTTGTGAAGGTGAAGTTTGTCTTGATTGTCATTTGTTTTGATCCAGGAGCGTAGCAGCTTTGGAATTGTAGGTTTTATCTTTTTTATTTAAATGTACCATTCTTCCAAGGTGCTTGCTTTCTTTTGTCCGGTTTTGTTGCTCTTAGTGGTATTAGGATATCAAAAGCTTCCTGGAGCCACTCATGAATTTTGTGAATGTCATTTAATGTGTCTAGATCTGTGTTGGATGTTAGCTCTGTTTGTGAGTATACAAAATTGAGTTGTTCCATGGTCGATGGGTGGATGCATGTAAGGCGGCCTTAGGTTTGTTGATTTGAGGTGTTTTGTGTTAGAAAGCTACCAGCTGGTGGTATTTCATTGTGAATGGAGAAATCCTTTGAAAGGTAACTAACTCTGGATTGGCAAACATGACATCTAGTATGTGTCTAGCGATGTGTGTGGGTTTGTGGACGATCTGATGTAGGTTCAGTGTGTCTAAACCAGTTGAGATAGTTATGGGATGGGGCATATTGGGTTTGTTAAACCATATGTTTTGGTCTCCAAGAATTCATAGATTTGAATCACGTGTGATAAGGTTTGGAACTGTGTTGAGAAATGTATCTGGCAATGTTGCATTGCATAGGTGCTGGTTTGTAAACAACGGTGGAGTTAAAGGAGGACATTTGTGTAGGGTTGCATCTGGTGATGAAGGCCTCACAACCGCGCATGAAAAAGCTTTGGTGAGATTTATTGTTTTCTTGAATATAATAGCTAGGCCACTTCCTCTTTTGCCCATGCCATTTTGTGGGACAGTTTGATATCCTGGAAGAACAGCTTCATGCAAAACTGGAGCTGTGTACTCTCTCAACCATGATTCAGTTATGAAGCTTAAGTAAGGTTGTGTGTCAGTGAGTAGGTCGTAAATGTTGTACTTGTTTTGACAGAGTGATCGAATATTTATTAGTAGGCAGTTTAGACATTGTTTTTGGCGGTGAAGCGACTTTATTTTCTAGAACAGTGAGTAGTATTCTTTGAACTTGTAGCAGGTGTGTTATTGGTGCTGATATTAACGGTATGAGGCTAGCCCTAGTGTTGTCTATATCATGATCCTCGTCCAGCATCGCCTTTCTTGTAGCTTTTTAGTAGCTCGTCAGCCTATTGTGATGACCTTATATTATGCATCTTGTTCTTATGCATAACATTAAGGGTCGCTGGGAATTTCAGGTGGCCACTGCCCCTAGCTTTTTGAAGTCATTTAGCTTTTTACCCAGCTCCCATTGCCTATCAAGGGTGGCTCGGGCTAAATCGGAGCGCATTTTGAATGAAACATCCCTCGCTCATAACGATTTTACCTTCAGGGCCATATTAAGGATCTTCTCCTTCAGGGAGTAGGTGTGGAAATTAAGGAGGATTCTTCTGGGTTTAGTTCTGTTGGGGTTTCTTCTAAATGGGTCTCTGTGCACCCTTTGAATGTTCTTCTTCAGGTCTTCTTCGGTTTTCTCTATCTGCAATGTCTCTTTCAATAATGAGACAATGTAATATTTTAGGTCTTCCCCCTCCTTCACCTCTGGAATGTTCAAAATGCGCAGATTGAATATCCGGGAATTGTTCTCAATGTGCTCCAGCTTGTCTCGAAACACCTTGTCCTCCCTCTTGAGGACGAATATATCTGCTTCTGCTGCGTTAAGTTCTTCTTTTAGTTCACCAACAGAGCTTTCCAGCATGTCAGTTCTTGTATTAAGGAGGCAGATCTTCCTCTCCAGGGACCCACAGAAATTTCTGATCTCTCCTTGGTTGGCCTCAGACACAGAAAACCGCTTTTTAATGTCCTCCGAGATAGTGCAAAATAATGCTTCCAGAGATGCCACCAAGATTGAGTCCCTGGAGCCTTTTTCAGCAACCACGGGGTAACTCCCTACCACAGCATGGGGAGCAGTGACCCTCTGGCTTTTGCTTTCAGGGACTCTGACTGCACCTGTCCCTACTGTCTCTTTCCCCTGCGTGGTAATGAGAGACGTGATGGGGACCCCCTGAAGCCTCCATTTTCTCCAGGTTAGACCCTGTGCTAAACAGAGCTACTGACAACCTTCTAAGCACTTCTCCCTGTTTTACAACATCAAGCACAGTGGGTTGCACCTTACAGTACGACCTCAGTGAGGGAGTAATCATCACTTTACGACCCAAAGGACCAGTTTGGGCTTTTCTAGCCTTTGTACTCCTACTTTTTACCTCACATCTCTGAAAGGCAGAACAGATGTTATCTAAGCTTATTCCCTGACACTGCCAGCCTGGAAAAAAAGGGGGGGGGGGCTTTTCCTACTTCCACCATCAACAGTCTTCCACTTTCTGGGAACCTGCTTTGGATCTGATGTTTGGGGTCCCTGGGAAGCCCCCCAATACCCTTTACCTTCCTTTGCTGGAAGCGCAGTGCTTGATCCACCTTGGTCCAATGGACTCGCCTGGGCTTGTTGGAGGGCTGGGGGTATCTTAATGGTAACGCTGAGCACCAGCACTTCTGCCTCTTTGAGGGCAGTAGCTGCCTCCTCCACAGCCGAGCAAATGAGACTTGTGCTGCCGCTGCCCACGCCGACCTGGAGGAGACCATGCCCCGCAGCTCTGCGGCCCCTCCTCAGCTCCAGGGCGGCCGCCTCCACCGAGTGGAAGCAGTGGAGGCAGCCGGCAAGCAGATCTCAGCATGCACCAGAGCGACATGGCACCTACTCCAATGTTGGAAGGAGTGAAAAAAGCAGAACAGCCAAGAACTCAAAGGTGCAGGTAATAATAAGGAGGATTCTAGCTTTCCCTAAGCATTGGTGTCCTGGGACGCAAGTGCCTCTGGGGAGCAAGAGGCATCTCACGCAGTGGCCGCCATGTTCTCCTCCTCCAGTCCTTAAAGAAGAACATGGTTTTTGTACTGTTTACTTCAAATGAGTATCATTGCCCTACATGAATGTGTTTTTAAATGGTGTAATATTTGCAGCATATTTAGCTTCTGTTTTACTGTGTCAAATTCTCTATGGATTTGTGCAAGAAGTATATTGTGTTGCTTTATGTCTAATTTTCCTCTGTTTTTCCTTTCTAGTGGGATGTTGTTGGTGCTTTCTGTTTGTTGTGCAGAAAAGGTGCAGGTGATCCTCAGTCTAGCTGTCCCGGGCAAGTGAGTGGTATTGCTTGAGTATATAGGTCTTTGTGAACTTTGTAATGATTGACATTTCCTCCTAGATTACTTTATGCCAGTAGTTTTACTTTCAGTTTCATAAAGTCACAGTAAGTGTATTACTTATGTTACACCGTGTTGGTTATTGTTGACTTATTTGTTGGGCTACTTTTATTAGTAAGGATTATCACTAACTGCAGGATTACCACACAGCAGGTTGTTGGTTTGGTTTTCGAATCTTCCTCTGACTATGATACTGAGACTGACCCCGCACCTGAGGCAGAGGAGGAAGTCCAAGATTCTGGCAGGGAATTTTCTGTCCGAGAGGAATCACCCGATGATGGACACTCTATCAGAGAGAAGGAAGTGGCTCTTTTAGAGGAGGACACTGATATGCCGAAAGTGCAGCAAGAGGAATGTGGATTACAGCCTGGGGCAGGAAGGCTTCCTATTGAAAGTGCTGAACTCTGGGTTGCCCCAAACATGGTTCAGCCTGTGTTGCCTGCCTTTAGTGCTGTTGCAGGGTGTAGGATCAATACTAAAAACGTTTTGCTTATAACTTTCTTTTGAATGCTTTATTTTGTTGATAATGCTTCATCATTTCCACGGGATAACCCTAATTGTGACTGTCTCTTTAAGATGCAGTCTGTCCTTCAGTTTGTAGATTACTTTTCAGAGATCTATGTTCCAGGAAGAGAAATAGCTGTGGATGAGTCTTTGGTCCAGTTCAAGCGCTGTTTCATTCTCAGGCATTACATTCCTAACAAGTGAGGATGTTATGGAAATAATATGTTTATGGTATCTGAGATTAGTACTGGATATTGTAGCATTCTTAGTTAAACATTTAGATATGTCTATAATTTCAGGGTGTACACTGGTAGGTATTCTTCTATTGACTTCCCCCTGGTTGTTCGTACACTTTTGGAGTCCGTGAGAAAATTGTGTGGGAACTTTGTAAAGGACTTTTTAACAAAGGTCACCATGTATACGTAGATAACTTCTACACTAGTATGAAATTGCTCAAGGAATTGTTCAAAGTAGACACTGTTGCATGTAGCACAATCCACTCTAACCATAAAGGTTACCCTAAAAAGCTTGTATGTAAAAATTTCCAGAAGGGACAGTGCAGTGCCTTGTGTAGTGGTGGATTTCTAGCTGTGAAATTTTCACGCAAGAGAGATGTATACATGCTGACAACCATTCATGATGAAATTACTTCACCTGTGATAGTTTGAGGTCAGTTACTGAAGTGCGCAAACCTGCGTGCATTTTAGACTACAATTAGCAGATGGGTGGTGTAGAGTAGATCAGAGGTTACCCTAAAGTGCTGTTCGTAAGTCATACATTTGGTATAAGAAGTTGGCTGTCCATTTGTTTCATTTGGCAGCCTTCAATGCTTTTGTTGTATTCAAGGACTGCTCCCCAGATTCAAAGATGACTTTTGTTCAGTTTCAGCAGTCTGCCATATGCAGCCTGCCATATGCAGCCTTGTTGTAGTGGAGCAGGCAAGTGTTCCTAGAGTTGGAGTGGTGAAGCATGTGGCTAGATTGAACGATCACCACTTTCCTGATAACGTCCCTCTCAAACCCCCAAAAACGTTCCCTTAGGAGATGAAGAGTCTGTGTCTGTTGAGGCAAGGGAAAGAAAAGTCATTTGTACAGCCATGAGTGTTCTTCTAATCCTGGGCTATGTGTGCCCACATGTTTTAAATCACACCACACGCAACTCAAGTACTGGGAGGAACTGTGAGAGTAAAAGTAAACTGACTGGCTCTTGGCTGGTGGTGTGCGTGGACGGGTGCTTGGCTGACAGTGTGCGTGAACTGGTGCTTGACTAGCAGTGTGCGCAGACTGGTGCTCGGGTGACCGTGTGCGTGGACTGGCGTTTGACTGTCAGCATGTGTGTAGTGACTTGCTGCTGGTCACTACACACACATTGCCAACCAAAAGCTTGTCCACATGCTGCCAGCTGCAATGGGGTGTGACTGGTGTCATTCCTGTGGTTGTATGAAAGTGATGGGCTCTTGAATGGTACTGTTTGTTATTGTGATTGTTGTAATGTGCTGGACCTGCGGCTGGCGGTGTGAATGGTTTTGTGTGTGTCATGCGTGAAAGATGTGTGAATGGCCTGGAAGATAGCTGGTGCCCTGTTGTGGCTTTACAGCTCTCGAGCTTTGAGTGATTCATTCAGCAAGTCTGTACCTTCAATTATTACCACCAAATTTCATTTATGTGAAACCTTTTGTTAATAAAAGTTATTTTTATCTTTTCACTCACCCTTGTGCCAAATCCAACCGGTTTGTGGGGATACTTGAGGAGTAGATGGTTGTGCAGTAATATTTGTCTTTCTCTACCAGGGTGTAGATTGTCTGTAGGGAAAATCTACCAACTTTAGATATTTTCGTAAAATAGACACCAGGGGAACTCCAGGGAGGCTTGCGTGGATCCCTCAAAGTACTGAAATCTGTTGGGAGCCTCAAACCTGCTGCCACTCAGAGATCTCACATATCGCCTGATAAAAATGATACATCACCTTTGTGGGTTGGCTTAGTGCCCGCAAATATGCAGGGTCCAAGACATAATGTGGAAACATCAATAAAAGGGGTAGCTGCAGTTTTTGGGCCTGGGTTTGGCAGCCACACAGGAAAACCCACCAAACCCAGGCATTTATGAAAACTAGATATCCAGGGGAGTACAGAGTGGTGTGCTACTCGTTGATCCCTTAAAGTTTTCTTACGGACTATTCACTGCAAACCTCACATTGTAAATAAAATTGGATATTTTCCTTGCATTTCTGTGACATATTCTTCCAGAATCAAAAGGAATCCACAAAATTCCTACCACCCAGCGTTTTCCCACTTGTCCTAATAAAAATTTTGCCCAATTTGGGAGGCTGGGCCTATTGCCCGCAACAGGAACGGATCAAACTAACATCAATGAGAGCCCTTGCAAAGGGACACTCATTGACCCTGGTTTGCCCTGTTCCTAGCACAGGCACTAGGCCCAGCCACATAAGTGGACCAGCATTGTTATTGAGATAGGTGGGAGAATGCTGGATGGAAGGAATTTAGTGGATTCCTGCAGATTCCAGAACTTTCCATCACGGAAATATGAGGAAAATTTGTTTTTTTTAGTCAATGTTTGAGGTTTGCAATTGCTTCTGTGTAGGAAAACCAGGTGGGGGCCCCACAAGTTACACCACCCTGCATTCCCCCAGGTGTCTATTTTCTTTTTTAAATGTGCAGGTTTCCTAGGTTTCCATAGGTGCTGGCTGAGCTAGGGCCCCAAATCTACACTTATTTCAAAAAGGGTCATTTTTAAATGGAAAAATGTAATGTGTCCATGTTGCGTTTTTGCGCCTTTCATGTCCCGGCCACTAGGCCTACCCACACAAATGAGGTACCATTTTTACCAGGAGACTTGGGGGATTTTAGGTAGTAGGAAATTAGTTGCTACCTGCAGATTCCAGAATTTTCCATCACCGAAAAGTGGGGAAATGTGTTTTTTTCAGTACAAGTTTGAGGTTTGCAAGGGCTTCTGGGTAAGAAAAACAGGTGGGGGCCACACAAGTCACCCCAGCCTGGATTCTCCTAGGTGTCTTGTTTTAAAAAATGTGCAGGTTTGCTATGTTTCCCTAGATGCCGGCTGAGCTAGGGCCCAAAATCTACAGCTATGCACATTGCAAAAAGGGTCATTTTTAAATGGAAAAATGCGAAGTGTCCATGTTGCGTTTTTGTGCCTTTCATATCCCGGCCACTAGCCCTACCAAGACAAGTGAGGTACCATTTTTATTGGGAGACTTAGGGGAACACAGAATAGTAGAACAAATAATATTACTAATTGTATTTCTCTACATTGGTACCTTCTAAATGTAAGCCAATGTGTAAGAAGGAAGACATTTGGAGAAATTCCCTCTAATTTACATGCTAGCATGGGTACCCACAAATTCAGAGATGTGCAAGTTACCACTGCTTCTAAACTCCATATCTTGGCCCATTTCGGAAATATATAGGTTTCCACGATACCTATTTTTGACTCTTTATATTTTGCCATATGAATTGCTCTATACACAGTACATAATGAAAAACCATTGCAAGGTGCAGCTCAGTTATTGGGTCTAGGTACCTCGAGTTCTTGGAAAACCCACAATCACTATATAGCTCGCAACCAGTAGGGTCTAGCAGATGTAATTATATATTTATTTTTTAAATCGCCCATCATGACGAAAAAGTACAAATGACAACCTCGTAACAAATAGATGTTTTTCCTACTAATTTTCAATACTTCTTTATTTCAATACTTAGTTTCCTTTGGAAATCTGCGAAGGATTAACACAAATGACCCCTGAATTAAAAATGTGACCTAGTGTTTAGAAATGTATAGCTTTCCAGGATCCATTATGAGTTTCACATCCGTTTTCACCACAAACTGGAAGGAGAAGCAAAAAAAGAGGGACAATTGGCTATCTTTCAGTAAAATGCCAATACTGTGGTAATATCAAACCGTTTTCTGAATCAAATATGCCTGTTCATGAAAGCTGGGAAGATGGTGATTTTAGCACCGAAGACCTTCATTTTACAGCACTTCTTTCCCATTCCTCCTACCAAAAAAAGAAAAATCTTTGTTATTTTTTGGCTAACTCCTCAGTCCCATCCAGGGTAATCCACAAACCCTGGGCACCTTTAGAATTCCCAGGAAGTTTGAAAACAATAGAGGCAAACTTGGTGTGGACAGCCTATGAAGGAAAAAAATAATGGAGGCCCAAGTGCAAACTACCCCAAATAGCCAAAAGAAAAGGCTTAGCACTAAGGGGGGGAAGACTAGCAGCGAAAGGGTTAAAAGAAGGGACAAAAAGAGGATATCTGCTACAATTTCAGTGACCGATTCAAGTAGAGTACCCTTATTTCCATTTATGTATTTTAGAAACATGATTGGATTGTTAAATCTTTGTGCTAACACAGTTATTGCTGCTATGATTGTATGTGAGAACAAGAGGCAAGGAATATACTTACAAAGTAGCAAAGTTACAAAAATGTGTAAAACCAAAAGCTACAAGTCATACAATCAATTACCAACATCCTGTTGTATCCACTTTTCATAGAGCAGAGGCACCATCTTCACTGCCTCTTTCTTTCAGGGATGTGAAATGCCCACGCTGGGACATATTGTTTGGGGTCAAGGGCAACAAGTGTTCATGTGTATTTTGTCCTTGGGACAAGTAGGCCCAACCCCCCCGCAGCACAAACCCTTTGGCTGCCAGTTTGCAGTACCACATTATGGTTCAGGGAAGGGCACTGTGTCCAGTTAAGGTAATATTTTTGTTCATATGTTTATGCTGTTCAAACCTGTATTTATGGTTCATTAATTAAAATGCCTTTATTATTAAGGTGAGCGCTCTAAGTAAATGTTGTAAGCTCGGACTTCACTACTGACAGTGGTTCCACTATAAAAAAGTGTAGACACGTTTTCAAAGTTTAGCAATATGAGGCTATGTATAATCCTCCCAGAATGCTCTACGATTTGGTGCAAATATTTGCAGAAGCTTAAAAGCAAGACTGGTGATTATTTGCTTTCAAAATAAAATGTTTATAAAAAAAATTAAAGCAGGAAAAAAAAACATTTAGCTATGCTACTATAAAATTTCAGGTACCATTTCTTTGTAGCATCATTTAGTAACATGTGTGGATGCATGCTAGTATTTCCCAAAAATATTCATAATGGAAAATCAGTGTAACCAGTTTCAAAAGGATTATGGGAAACAAAAACAATCAAGCATTGGTTTTTGTAAAACCTTATTGGTGTGGGAGCTGCTGTGCCCTCGTCATTATAACAAACACTGGCAAAAACAAAAAATGTGTTTGTTCTCAAAAAGCACACACTGGCACTGAACAAAATAAAGAAAGTCTCAAAAGTGCACACATGGTATATATGTCACGGCATTAAGTGCAGCTACACAGCTTTTGTGAATTCCCAAGAATTTACAGAAGTAGGACAAGAAATAGTATGCCCATAAAATATTTGTGAACTACATTTTAGCATGAGCAAATATGCATTTGTAGGTTTGCTCATGCGAAAATCTGAGTGTTTGCAAATTCACTGTCCCTCCAACCACTTTTTTCACAACTCTGGAAGAAGGTTTACGTCTGCCATTGTCAGGAGTAAATTTCCAACATTTCTCAGTATGGGACAAGATTAGAGAAAGGTTGTTGAAAACCCTTAAAACATGCAAGTTAGTAGGTTTGCACAGACTAATTAGGGCATTCTAACCCTGGCACTATTGCTTACCACTACCTTCAGCTCCAGTATGTAGATCTGCAAAAACGTGGAAAAATAAGGGGATTGCAAGTATTCAAACACTACTATGGTATGAGACAGAGGCCATATCAGGGCTCTTATATTATGAGATTGCTGCCATAATTTGTCGTCGCACTACATGGCACCAAAGGGACAAATGGATTTTGTTACAGGACAAGTAGATTTATGAAGCAACCTGCCCCATGGACAAGTAGATATTTTATTAAATTCCACACCCCTGTTCTTTGCGGCTCTAGTGTCAAATAAGTGCCTTAGCTGTATCTCTTATGTCGAAATGAATAAGTTACTTACTTTCAGTAACGCCTTATCTGATAGAGACTACATCTAGCCGCGGATTCCTTACTTTGGAATTTCCTAAGCGTCAGACTGGATCCAGAAGACTTTTGTGAGCAGAACTCCTGCGCACCTCTAGATGGCATCATTTCGGTGTCAGAAGTGAAGTCCGTGGCACCCACCTATATAGGCACCACCTAGGCGCGCTGACATCAATTTCTTTTAACAGCTGGCTTTCCATGACAGAAGCACAGAGCCATGAAGAACACTGCCCACTGGTGTGGAAAACTAGAACCCTGCAAAGGGATGAGCTCTGTCCTTAGAAATCCGTTTGCAGAGCGGGCGAATGGGTGGGTCGGTAAGGAATCTGTGGCTAGATATAGTCTGCTAGATATAGTCTCTGCCAGATAAGACATTACCAAAGGTAAGTAACTTGTTCATCTGATAGAGACTTCTAGCCAAAGATTCCTCACCTTTGAGTAGATACCGAAGCAATACCATCCCTGGAGGTGGGTCTGCAGACTAATTTCACACAAGGAAGTTGTGCAGGAACGAATGGGCGAGTTGCCCATCCCTAAGGAACAGACCGTTCAGAAAGTAATGTTTGGAGAACGTATGCAGGGAAGCCCACATTGCTGCATTGGCTGATGTCCAGGACTGGAACTCCGCGTGCTAATGCAGTAGTCGTAGCTTTAGCTCTAGTGGAATGAGCTTGCACGCCTTCAGGGGGTTGCTTCTTGACTAGTGCATGGCAGATTTTGTTGTGAAGCATGATCAATCTGAAGTCAGTACACTCCTTCATTGCCCAAACTTTTTTCGTAACATACCCCACGAAGTGTTGGTCGTCAACCCGGAACTCTTGTAGAATGACAACTCTCTTTTTGAGTCCTGAGAGTGGAGTCGCTCCTCTTCTTTAGAGGAATGATGAGGAGCATAAAAGGTAGGCAAGATGATAGGTTGGCCTGAATTGAAATGGGGTGACCACTTTCAGTAGAAAGGATGCCCCTGTGAGAAGCACCAATTTGTCAGGCTAAACTGAGAGGTAAGGCAGCTTAGATGGTAAGGCCTGCAGCTCACTTACTCTATGGACAGATGTAATTCCACAAGGAAGGCTGTTTTAAGTGTCAGAAGCCTGAGGAGACAATTATGAAGAGGCTCAAAGGGAGCACACATAAAAAAGGTAAAACTAGATTAAGGGCTTACTGAGGCATAATAAATGGTGAAGGAGGGAAGAGATGGATACGACCTTTTAAGAGCCTATGCACAGTAGGGGACCTAAAGAGGGTTGGTCAGGCAGCCTCAAAAAAGCAGAAAGAGCACAGAGATAGCCCTTAAGAGTGCCCAAAGGAGAGCCCTGATGGGGAAGGGAAAGAATGAAAAGTAAGACTTTAGAAAGGGGGGCAGAAGGGGGATCAATGGCTTTTTCTGCACACCATGCCACAAATTGTGTCGAACGGTAGGCGTATACCGTCTTGGTGGAGGGACGCCTAGCTGCCAAGGTGACGTGACAGAATTTGAGAGGGAGGTTGAAACCTATGAGCTGTCGTTGCTCAATCTCCACACAAGAAGGCGGAGAGTGGACAGGATCTGGTGAAGAACGCTCCCCTGCTGCTACGATAAAAGATCCTCTCTAAGGGGGAGCCTGATCAGAGAATCGATGGTCATGCTCAGTAGCTCGGAATACCAGATTATGTGTGCCTAATCCATATGATGACTTGGACCCAATCGATCCTGATCTTCTTGAGAACTCTGGGCAGGAGTAGTATGGGTTGAAAGGCATACAGAAGGCCTAAGCTCCACTCAAGACCAAAATCATTTCCGAGTGAGAGTGCGCAAAACTGTTGACATTGTGCATTCTCGACAGAGGCAAATAGATCTAACCAAGGCTCTCCCCACTGTTAAAAGAGACCTTGTGCCACCTCTGAGTGGGGATGCCATTCGTGATTTGACAGGCATCAACGGCTGAGTTTGTCTGCCCTGGCTTTCAGAGAACCTACTAAAAGTTGAACCACCAGGGATATGCCCTGCTGTTCCAGACATGTCCAGAGGCACAGGGTGTCTTGACAAAGAGTCCATGACAACACCCTGGCCTCTTTGTTGCAGTACCACATGGAGGTGGTGTTGTCCGTGAACACCTCCACTAGCCTTCCCATGATGCAAGGTAGAAACGCTTTCAATGCCAGTCGGATTGCACAGAGCTCTAGCAAGTTGAGGTTGACTCCCGATTCTGCCGAAAACTAGAGTTCTCTGATCTCCACCTCTCCCAGATGGCCACCCTATACTGGGAGTGACACGTTTGTAACCACTATGAGATCTGGTTGGGGAGGGGAGAGGGGTCTGCCTTTGACCCAATTGTGGTTCATTACCCACCACTGCAGACCTTTCGCAGTTCCCCCCGAGATCTGGACCATGTCGGAGAGGTTCCCCTGATGCTGTGCCTGTGGAAACTTCAAGTCCCACAGCAGAGCTTGTATATGCTACCAGGCATGAGTTACTAACAGGATGCTGGAGAACATGAGTCCGAACAGAATTAGGGTCTGCCTCACCAAAATCCAGGATAGAGGCTGAAACATCGGTATCATAGCCCTGAAGATCCTGGACTTGCTGCTCGGGAGGATAAGCCTGAAACTGCAATGTATCCAGAACAGGTAAGATGAAATGGAGCATCTAAGAGGGAGTCAGGTGTGACTCGGGCATGTTGATAGTGAACCCCAGTGAGTGAAAGAGGTTCGCCGTAGTCTGAAGGTGGGACAGAACAGCCTGAGGTGAGTCAATTTTCAAATACCAATAATCGAGACAGAGGAAGTCTGGCACCCTTGATCTCCGCAGATGAGCTGCAACCACCGCCATCAACTTGGTGAACATCCGAGGGGCAATGCTAAAGCCAAAAGGTAGTACGGTGAACTGAAAATGCTTTTGGCTTACCATAAACCACAGATAGCACCGTAGGCAGGAAGGACGGGAGTGTGAAAGTAAGAGTCTTCCAAGTCCATAACTACTGTCCAGGGCAGATAAGACTTGAGCCAATGTAAGCATTTTGGATTTCTCCTTTTTGAGGAAAAATTTAAGGGTCCAGAGATCTAGAATAGGATGAAGGCCTTTCAACCAGAAAATAGCAGTAATAGCAACCACAGCCTACATCTGGCATCGCAGCCCTCTTTACAGCTCTACTGGCCAAGAGAGCCAGGACTACCTTCTTGAGAAGGTACAGATGATCCTCCATCAGTCAGTCATGAGATGGTGGCATGGATGGAGGGGTTGTCGTGAAGGAGAGGAAGCAGCCCCTTCGGATGATTTGCAAAACCTACCTGCCTAATGTTATTGACTGCCAGTGGGGCAGGGGTTGATTAATCCTGCCGCCAACTAGATGCCCATGGTGGCAATGGGGAAGATTAGGATGGTTTGGAGGCTGCAGCTGCTGGGGTGGGTGGGTGGACTGACGAGACCGCTGGCTACCCGACCCACAAGATCTGTGGGTACTGTGCCCTCAGCTGCGCAGAGGCTGGGGACCATGTCCAGCCTGGTGGCAGGGAGGCAAATGGTGCATTTGGAAGTCCCTTCTGTAGCCACGAAAGGAGTGAAAGGCAGATTGGGGGTGACGAGGAGCCGTAGAGAAGCCTGAGGACTTGGTCGTAGTCCGACTATCCTTGAAGCGCTTCAGTGGAGAATCCACCTGGTCTCCGAAGAGATGGGTGTCATTAAAGGGCGTGTCCATAATGAATGGCTGGATATCCCCCGAAAAGCCA
The DNA here is from genome assembly GCF_964263255.1 of Lissotriton vulgaris. Taxonomy (NCBI): domain Eukaryota; kingdom Metazoa; phylum Chordata; class Amphibia; order Caudata; family Salamandridae; genus Lissotriton; species Lissotriton vulgaris. The sequence goes on along the minus strand of NC_141689.1, from coordinate 1,579,996,652 downwards.
GTCATCCTTAACCAGACATGGCGTCTCGGGCCACCGTCAATGACACCGCTTCACCCAGTCAGTCGGTCATGTCAAGCCCACAGCAGGTATGAACTGTGCTGCGTCTCTCCCTTTGCCAACAGTCTGAGAGAGTACAGCCCCGGCCTCCTACAGGACTTGTGGCGGCACTTGCGCAACCATGTCTAACAGAGTGTTCGAGTAATGGCCCAATAGGCATGCAGCATTCACAGTTCGTAGTGCTGGGCTGGTAGAAAAAAACATCTTCTTCCCAAGGAGTCGAGCTTCTTGGATTCCCTATATAGGGGGCGGTAGGAAATTCACCAAGGGAGGTTGAGGCTTGGACCACCAAGCTCTCAGTGTAGGGTGTTGAGTGAGGAAATTTGGGTCACCTGCAGCAGGGCAGTGGCAGCGGGCAATTGTCCTACTTCTAGGAGCCCCTGTATTGGGATTGGACCAGGTCCCTTTAAGGATATTAGTGAGGGCGTCATTGGAAGGGAGTAGCGGTTTGGATGTGGAGACTTCCACTTGTAGCGCTGTAGTATCTTGTATATATATTTATGCTTCTCCCCTGTTACTTTGGTCATAGCTGCTCAGTCTGTGTGAATGTGGTGCTTGGAATGTTGGTGTGATGATGATGAATTAATGTTTGGGTGCCTGTGTGACATTTGAGTATGGACTGAGCAGCAGGCAGGCTGCTCCTGGTGGGGCTGCTGTACACGGATTTACCAACCTGTAAATAAGACTTAATTAATCATATTAAACTACATGAACTTTATTTTTACTACATTTTGGCGACGATCTGGAGACAGACCCATGTGTTAATACTGGTGATACAGAAGTTTACATTTAAAAGAAGATTTAAAGACTGAAGAAGGTAACAGAAACTAAAAGAGTCAAGAAACATGCTGTGAGACTGAAACGCTATGCCTGGAAGCCCCACCAGTGTCTATTCATTGGACGGCCCAAACCAAGGCGTGCTTCAGCTATCTGTATTATGTGGGCACCGTACTTTTAAGTCAACCTACACCAGTGCGGTTTAAGCTTCCAGCAACAACAACTTGGAGCTATCTATCTATTAACAAGACTCAGCCAGCGCCGGTCAGGTTTTTCTATAAAATCTTTTGTCAGCTAACTGGCAGTATGTCGGATTATGGTCAAGACAATGACTTCTTATGGGGCCCATTGAGTTTGTTTTTGTTTTTTTCCGGAGTTTTATATAGCGCAAACTTGACCCGAAAGTATCGGGTATCAGAGCGCTTTACAAGAGCACCGGTTTCATTACAGATGGGCACATTCATTTTTTATTTTTTTTGTTAGGCACGGGGAGATTAAATGATTTGCCCAGAATCACAGGATGCTGAGCGTCGGTGCTTCGAGGTCAACCGCCCTAGCGGTTAGACCACATCCTCTCCCGAAAAGTATGCCCAGACCACAGGCAGCGAATCATACTCAGTAATGTACGAGTTACTTAACTTCGGCAAGGATGTATCTGGTAGAGACGATTCTAGCAGCAGATTCCTTCATGTAGAATTATCCCCAGGCATGAGACTGGATCCGGAAACTTTTTTGCCACAGCTTCCCTGCGTGCGGAGGGCGGGGTGGCATCACGCGACTCCGCCCAGAACTTTTCCGCACCGGAACATGGAACCACCAGATAAAAAACTGTGGAAGCATGGGAACAGTGTGCAAAGAGCAGAACAAGTTGGAAAGAAACGGTGACTAACACCACCAGAACAGTGTCAACACAGCAGAACCCAAAGGTAGGGAAAGAAGAAAGAACAAGCAGAGTCCTGTGCAGTCACCCTGCCAGCCCATAGACAACCTCCCACCCCTGTGCCCCTGAGGCAAGGAACATGCTTAAAGGTCAAGGTACACAGAGTAAAACTGTCACCCCCATCCTGAGCAAGGAAGGGAACCAGTTCCAAGACCGATGGGGGACAACAAACTTCCAAGCCATCCCACCTAGAGGGCAACCACCTACAAGGGACACATGCAAGACATGGCCAGATGACCCCTAAACAGGGGATAGTAATGGGAGGAAGGGAGGGAAAACAGGGATAGAAAACAATCCCCCGAAACACCGGAGTAGCCAGAGCAGCAGGGCACCGGAGCACTGGAACACCATCCTCCAAAGAACCAAGGAGGAATAAACCGCCCTCAGACGGAGTCACCCGTCAACAACAACAAGGCACTCACAGGAGACACAGCTCCCCACCGGGAGGCGAGTACCGAAGACCAACCCAAGAGTCCTCACAGAATAGGGGAGGAAGGGCGGGCCGCGAAGGAATCGTCTCTACCAGATACATCGTTACCGAAGCTAAGTAACTCATACATCTGATAGAGACTACTAGCCGCGGAGTCCTTCATGTAGAATGGTTACCCTAGAAATACCCCCTGGGAAGGAGGGTCTGAGAAAGGACCCCACCAGGCAATACAGAACTGAGGGCCCCACAGGGGACCAGATCTGAGTACCAGGTAGAATCTCGTCCCTGCCAGGCAACAGGAACCCCCACAAGCAGAACCCCAACGATGCCAAGAGGATGTAGGAGGGAGAAGAAGAAGAAGGCCGAAGAGGCCCGTACTCTCACAGCAGAGGAACCAAGGGCAAGGTAGGAGAGGCCAAAGCATCACACTCCCCCGCAAGGCAAACCAGCTGCCGCCCCATGCTAAGACAGGAAGAGCGGAAGACGAAGCCTGGAGGACCCAAGGAAACAAGGGAAATGAAGGTGAACCCACTCCAGAGGGAGAGCAACCTGCCAGTCAGAACAGCGCCAGCAGTGAAAGACCCCAGAAGCAAGAAGAACAGCCTGAGGCACCAGAAAGGCAGAGTAGGCAGCGCCTGGCAAGGGAGGACACAGGATCATCCCAGACCCCAGGGGAGGATCAAGAAGAGGAGGAGATGCCTGGGCACACCACCATAAGTGGCCTCACACACGACCTCAGGAAGCAAAAGCAACCTACTTAAATGCCATGGAGAACAGGCACCCGAAGGCGACCAGAACCCCTAGCAGAGCACAGGCCATATCACCGCTACCACTACCCCACATAGGGTATGTTAAGTCCCAAGAGATGGGAACCCTCTTTGGAAGAATTTCCGCAGCAGAGGAAAAACAAAAGAGCCACGGGTAAAAAAAGAAAACAGCCCTGCGGGAGGCTTGACAAGCAGCCCAATCAAAGCAGACGGCCTAATCTCAGGGCCAAGTCTGCGCAACAACTCCGGCAGAACACACACACAGAAACAAAAGGGCCGTCCAGCAGCCAACAATGAATGCCAAAGTCCCAAGGAAGGACGCAAATGGTCAGAACACACACTCCACAGCCAGAACAACCGGCCTAAGTAGGCCCAGAATCAACCCAACTCAGCAGTCACTGAGGGGACGGAGGATGGAGTCCTGCCAAGAGCCTTTGGATGGCGGAGTCGGCTGGGGCATGAAACAACAGGCTGCCATCAAACAGAGGGGCGTTGAGTCGCTCCCGAATATTCTCAGGGAACACACCGTCCCGAAGCCAGGCATGGCGACGGAGAGCGACTGAGGAAGCCATGGCCTAGCCCAGCACCTCAGAGATGTCCTGAGCGCAGCGGAGAATAAACGCTGCAAGCTCCCGGCCATCCAAAGCATGGTGCCGTAAGTCCACCTGACCAGTCTCCTGGGACGCTGCCAGAGACTCAGCCGAGTCCCACAAACAGGAGGAGCCCCTAGCCAGCACACACAAGGTGTTAAGGGCCCGCAGGGCAGCGCTGGTCGAGGCAAACATGTTGCGCCCTCAAGAGTCCAGCCAGCGGGCCTCTCGGGATGGTGGAGTCAACAGTGGCGGCAGGGAGGGAAAAGCAGTCCGCAAAAGGGGGCTGGCGGCCGAGGGGTGAAGGGAAAGACATGTCGGGTCAAACAGCGCCGGGAGGTGCGGGTGCAGAAGATGCTGAGGCACCGGGTCCCCTGAGGCAAAACGCCTCCAAGCTCCCGTCAAGGAAGAAAGGAGAGAACCTTCAATGGGAAGTAAAATTTCCCTCCCACCAGAGCCCTGGTGGAGGACCCACAACAGATGGTCCGCCGGAAAGTGCAAAATCAGGTCACCCATGCGCAGGATGCCCACAGCCATGGACACCGCGTGAGCGAAGGCCACACCCGCCTCCGTAGGGCCCAGCGGCGGAGAAAGCAGCTCCTCCGTGGGTGATGGCTGCAAACTAAGGCGGCCGGCCCCGAGGATAAGCCGGACGGGCAAGAGCCGGATCTGGAATTCAGAAGGAGCCGATGAATGAGGGACCTGCTGCTCCACCTACGAACACCTCTGCCTCAGGAAGGGCGGGGAGCATCCCTTCGATGCCGGTGAAAAAGACACCACATGGCGACCAGTCTCCGGGGAGAACGACACCAATATACAGGCTGCCTCCGGAGAAGAAGGAGCGTCTTAAGACGATTCAACGGTACGACCCCTGCGCGGAGCCATAGAGCCTACTGCCTGAGGCAGGACGTCGGCACCGTCTGGCGTCACCGGACAAGGTTCCTCCAACTCACCCGCACCAGAGACCGGATTGGAAACCGGAGTGGAGCAGGAGCCGAACCAACCCTGGGGGTGCGTTGGAACGACACCGACCGGACCCCCGCCAAGGCAGCCACCTGTGTGGGGGAACGAGACAGGCCTGGGGAGTGACACAAAGCCCTCCGCCAGCCGCAATCCAGAATGAGGCGCAGATCGCTCGGCAACCCATGAGGTGGTGCCAGGGCTGATTCAACCTCCGACTCGCCCTCCGACGAGGCAACTGCCTGTGGAGAGGGAAGAGAGGGGCCCGGAGAGGGACGAGGGGTTCTCCCCCGGCCACGGGCCGGAGCGGGATGAGGAGGGTCCATGACCCCTGTGGCTTCGCACGGTGCAGCTGCCGCCGGCGCCTACCGGCGTCATCTCAGCCTTAGACAGGACCACTTTGCCAAAGTACAGAGAGGGGCTCAGGGATGCGACCCGAGCCCCGGCAACCTCCTGCGACACCACAGGGACCCCCCGCAGGAGTTTACAGCAAGGCAGAGACGCTGTGGCCTGAAGGAGGTGCCCGGGAGGATCCACACCCCAACAGCACCACATACTCCAAGACTGGATCTGAACCAGTCGGCGCCAGGGATCCTCCAACGCCCCAGGAGGGGAAGGAGGAGGAGACGCCAGCAAGGCCTGCAAAGCCACCGCGTATGTCTCCATTTGGACTTTCGGCGCTCCAATACTGGGAAATGGTGGATAGGACGACAGGCGAAGCCGCATCACGCACGGAGAGGACACACTCCCAGCAGGCCGGAAACAAGCCCCTGGGGACAAACTGCAACACTTACCCACCGGGGAGCGATGCTCACGTGAAATCGGAGAGGGGCGAGGACGACGAAGCTATCCGCCAAAGCAGACTGAGGGGAGGAATTCGACTTGGAGAGACGTGCCGATAGAAGTTTCATCCGGCGCTCCTGCCGTGACTTTGGCTTCAACTGTTGGCACGCCGCGCAATCAGCGGTGCCATTATCCTCCCCCAAACACCACATACAAATGAGGTGCAAGTCCGTCGCCGTCATGAGATGCCCACAAAACGTGCAAGTTTTGAAGCCCGAAGGCATTCGAACACTGTTCCACCAAAGAGAAATGGAAGAAAAAGGGGCCTAAACAGGCCCGTAGCAAGGACCGGATCCGCATTGCACAGGGAAAAGGAAAAAAAATTGACATAGGCACACTGGGGCGGGTCTTATATGACCTTGCTGGCATCACGTACGCGGCGACGCCTGGGCGGAGTCGCGTTATGCCGACCCGCCCCTGGTGCGCAAAAAAGTTGCCAAAAAGGTTTCAGCATCCAGTCTCATCCCTGGGGACAATTCTACGTGAAGGAATCTGTGGCTAGTAGTCTCTATCAGATTTGTAAGTTTCATGAAAGCAACATCGGTGCCAATGTCGCTACTTGGCACCATCTCGGTGTGTGGGTCAGCGAAAGGTCATCTGTGAGTACTTTATTTGAATTAAAATTGATAGGGTGCTGTTTGTTTTGAGCTTTGCATCGCACTGTTACTTCAACGACTGTCAGGCATGTCCATTTCTTACTTTTAAATGCTCATGCGGGTGCCTACGGTCACAGTGGAGTCTCTGCGCATGTCCATGCAGCGAGGAGGGCTCTACGAGCAAACAGTGATGATGCGTAGTCCCAGATCGGGTAAGCGTGCTAAGCAAGCATTGTGAGCATGCACGCGCCTGGAGCATTCCCGGCATGCATCATATCTGTATGCCGCCATCTTTGTTTCGGAAGCTGCATTCCAATCCTTCAACTGCACTGCGCAGGTCGTTTCCTAGCCTGCTTGGCCGGCTCAAAAGTAGCGGGGTTGGAGTTTAGGGAATTTTGAGCCGGCTGCAGGTTCATTCCAATGGGATGAATCCCAGCATCTAATGGTACCAATTGCGGCGTGACTCAGGGGGCGTTAGGGGTCAAGCGGGGTTCCTTCCCAGGCCCTACGTCATCTCTGCGCTTGACCTGCTGTCCTGCCTCCGGCAGGAACAGGGAGAAGGCAGCCTCCCTCCCCTAAGCCTATCACAATGCTGCAATGGCAGCGTTGTGATTGGTTGGGACGGCGCCCTGCCAGGCGCCTATGGGGTGGCTGCATAACTGCATAAGGGCAGTGAGCGCTTAACTGGTTTGGGCGGCCCCAGAAGGCTGACCAAAAGGTCAGTGCCCTCAGGATTGGGCAAACCACTCCTCCCCTGCCCCAGAGCAAACCCACACACCTGCCCACCCCCAGCCAAACCCTTCTGCTTTCTCGCAATGCACCAAGCAGAAATATAAAATGGTAGTTATTACCATTTTATGTTTCTGCTTTTTGCACTGCGAGAGAGCAGTGAAGAGACACTCCTCCGCCCTAGTGGAGGAGGCGCCCCTGAATGGTACCCAGCATGTCATCGAGTCCCACTACAGTTTTGGGGGACTGTCTCTGTCAGACATGAGGCCTATCAATCCATAATGGTGGAGAATCTCCCATGTATTTAATGGGTACATAGAAAAAGATTACAAAAACTATAAACAATAAAATAAATTCTAAGTTTTGGAGGTTTCAATTAGCAAAAGTGCTTATATATTTCAGGTGACTCTTGAAACTATAATGAACATGTCTCATTACAGCATGAGGCATTACATTGCATGCTTTTACAACGCGGTAGTTACGACGACTGCCTAGTTACAACGCAGAACCATTACAACGTAAGTCATTACTACGACTTGCTCTAGATGGCGCGCTGTACTTAGGAATAGTATAATTTACTATTCCAACTCCAGTGTGTGCAACAGTAGGTAGGATGTTGGAATAGTAAATTATACTACTCCTTAGTTTAGAGTGCCTTCTAGAGCAAGTCATTGTAACAATTTGCATTGTAATGGTACTGCGTTGTAACAACATGGTTGTTGTAACAACTGCATTGTAAAGGTAACTCAATGTGATGACCGCTTTGTAAAGGTTGTTTGCCAGATAGCCCAGTAATGTCCTCTATTCAGGCTCCATTGTGGCTGCTTTGAAAACATTAAACACATTGTTCCAAAGGCCTAGCACAACCCGGGGATAAGACTGTGCCAATGTGACTAAATCACAGCTCACCTAGCAGGATCAAACTGAAGAGGGGTAAAAGCAAAGACTAAATCGGATCAGTCAATGTAAGTGGATGCTTTCGGGAGATTAAAGTCTGCTTTTTTGCTAGGTCACAGGTATAGGTCTCACGCTCCAAGTACAAGTTATGACCAAACAGAACATTTTGTTCATATTGATTCAGACTCTGTCAAGTCACAGAGATCAGAGGTCAATGGCCTCGATTTATCTGTTTGTTGTTATTGCAATTTTTATGGTGTCAGAAATAAAAGGCATACCTAATTCAATGTGGGTAAAGTAATTTGCTGAGTATTTAGGGGCCCCCAACAGATATCTGAGGTACTGATTTTCAATTAATTGAATAGATGTTATGTTTTCAATGACCCCAGATACCTGATCCATAGGTGGCCGTAGATATATATTTTGCCTTATATATTGTTATTAGTTCCATGAAGGGTCTACCGCCAAGTTTTGCCGCAAAATTATGCAGTGCACCGACCGCTCTCAAGAAGGCTAATTTTCTCGCTTTAACTGCTGTGTGCCAGGTGACTTTCCTATCAAAGGATATTCCAAGATAAGGAAAGTGATCAGTAGTCTCTATTCTCCTGCCCTCAAGATATATGGGACAGGGTGCTTTCTTGGTGCCATGCCCACAAGCCATAGTATATGTTTTGGTGGTGTTGACTTTCATCCCCTTATCTTTCATGTAGGTATTACATTTTGTGACCGAACTCTGGAGACCCAGCCTGGTTTGCGACATAATGGCCGCATCGTCAGCATATAAGAGTATGGGGACAGGGTGGCCCTGAGATGAAGGGTAGTCGTAGGGGAAACCCTTAAGGTGATCGCCGTTAGAGTTTATATATAACGTGAATAACAGGGGTGTGAGAATGCACCCCTGTCTCACTCCCCTCTTGATGGAAAATTTTGACGAGTACTCCCCCTGCTTGCCAAAACGCACCCTGGCCCCTGCGCCCCTATATAATTCCTTGATAAAATTTAAAATTGTTACTTCAATGCCCAAGTCAGATAGTGTGGGCCAAAGTTGGTTGTGGTCCACACAATCGAAAGCAGAGCTCAGGTTTATGAAAATAATAAAAAGATTCCCTTTTCTGGCCTGGGTGTAATTAGAAATTAAAAGATACAAATTTAGACTCTGCTCTATTGTTCCCATGCCTGTGCGGAAGCCATACTGGAGGTTAGATATAATGTTGCCTTCCTCGGCCCACAGTTGGATTCGCTTTAAAATAATGCGACCGGCCACCTTCATTAGGGCATCTAGAAGGGAAATAGGCTGATAACAGGTTGGATCTTGTCCGTTACCCTTTTTGAAGATGGGAACCACTATGGCCTCAGTCCAAGTTGATATTAGCCCAACCGAGTTTGCACTGTTCCTAACGTTAGTTAAAAGTGGGGCCCAGAGGTCTATTTCATATTTGAAGACATCAATTGGTATACCAACCGGGCCGGGTGCCTTGCCCGCTGGGCTCTCCCTTATTGCCATTTTAACCCCATCACAAGTAAAGGAAATTCCCAAAGGGAAAGCTCTCTTACAAGCACTTCCCATGTTTCCGGACATAGTAATAGGGGCCAAAGGTACTGATGCGGAAGAAGATTCATTATCATAAAGATGTTCGAAGTGAGTGACCCAATCTTCACCATTTATAGCAATGTCTATCGCTGCAGTGTTATTTTTGTCACGGAAAATAGGAGCATTAACCACCTTCCAGAATGAGGTAGAGTCCCTATTTTTGGAGGCGGTAATTAAAGCCTGCCATGCTTCTTTTTTTAAAGATTTCTCCCTGTTTTTCAGTACTAGATGATAGGTTTGTCTAGCTTCTCGAATCTCAGATAGGGATCTAGGTGTAGCGTGGAGGGCCTTTTTTAAGGTTTTTAAAGCAATAGTGCAGTTATGATCGAACCAGCCAGTTTGGCGATGGTATCTAGTCAGGAGTTGATTTAGGATTAATTGAGTTTTAGAAAAAGAATCCAAAATTATGAGAGGGTCGTCACTGGGGGAGAGCCAGATGTGAATTTTCTCCCTCATTTTTGATAGTAGGTTTGTTAGTAATCCCACAGGGTCGACCTTATCCCATTTAAGGGTATAGACGTTTTTGCGCATGAGGGTGATCGGTTGTTGGTAAAGAGTACTATTTTCCCTCCGTGGCCGCTCTGATTCGACCTTTTTTATGGAGAAAGAAATTGGGTAGTGGTCTCCATAAATAACATCTAGCGTCTCCCATGAAGGTATTAAATGGGTGTACGTTTTAGAAAAGAGGGTGAAGTCAATTATAGAATAACACCCTCTGCCGTGATAAGTTGGCTGGAACTGTTTTATTGGCGAGCATAATTCATTGATGAATCTAAGATTAAAATAGAACAACAGATTATTCAAAGTGTCGCCCTGCCTAGAATGGGCAAAATGACTCGGGTTGTAGTCAGTAGGGTTTCCGAGGCCGCACAACCCCTTCGGGCCATCCTGACAGATATAGCAGTTAAAATCACCCACCCAGACCAGGAAGAACTCGCCCCCTGTTCTTTCCTTTATGGAGGAAATCAACACACAACAAATTATTTGTGACTCTATCCAAATTATCAATAGACACATTGTTGTAAAAGTTGATTAAAATCATGTTAACGAAAATGCCCCATCTAAGAATTAAAATCTGGTAGTTTTCAGTCAAAAAGTAGTTTAGGACAGTAAGCCCACTCGCAATACTAAGATATATACATAAGCCCCCACTATTCCTGCCATGGGGGGTTGGTAACGCTGATGAGTGGAAAGTCTGATACCCCAATAAATGTGCAGGATCTAATGTCCAAGTTTCCTGTAGGCACAAGTTGGTGTATTTTTCAGCCAAGTCCCACCAAGACTGTTGTCCAAGTTTATTTACCAAACATTCCACATTCCAAGACAAGAATGAATGGGACAGAGAAGAAGAACTGGGTACCTTGTGTGTCACAACATCTCTAATTCCCTCTTCCCTAGGAGTGGAAGGCGGTATGGCGTATAAAGGGTCCAACTGTGCCCTGGCATCCGGTGATTGTATAGTTTGTTTCCCAAGAGACATGGGAGGAGACCTTCCTGTTACAATTGGTTCGATGGGTTCACTAATTAAAGTAGTATTGCTGGGCCTATCAAGAGAGAGAGATCGCGCCCGTGCCCATTTTGATATTCGAGAGACCCAGGAGAAAGAACTAGTCGGTCGAGGTGCTGTGTAACTATCAGCTGTCAATCCAGGTCCTCTAAACTTGACAGTGGTTCATAAGGGTTACATAGTGGAATACTCCATCGCTCATTGTAATTTAGGTGTTGATGCCTGCCAAAATGAGAAGAGGGGGCCTGTAAGTACGTTTAGGTGGGAAGAATGAGGGAAATTTAGTTACATAAGGTCTCGATGTTAGATTTTGAGTATTACAACTGGGAAATTGTGAGGTGTTGAAAGTTTCAGATAATGGTGGAAATGTAGGGTGGGTCAGGAAAGCTTTAGGATAGAAATAGCTCAGATTGCAGGGTGAAATGCCACCTTCCCCTCTCCCTGGAAACCAGTCAGTGATATGAGTGACAACTCTATGGTCCCTGAAATTGATTATCACAACATCCCCCTCAATATCTTTTGGGCGGGGCCCACCCAGTTGCGTCGTCTAACAGACACTATCTCACCATTGATATTTGGTGGAAGAGGTCTGTTAGCACACAGCCAATGAATGACTTTGTTTTTAAGATTGGCATGGGGTTCTAGACTACCTTCAGCCAACCCTGGAACTCCAGTCAGGATGATTACATAGTTTGCTGCTTCTGGGGGTAAATCTATGTAGTGTTCACTGTTATTTTTGGCCGTGTGCAATGGGGCTGCCCTCGATGATACTGTGTTTTTAGTGTTTGGAGTTTTTGAGGGTCCTATTGTGATTTTCTCTCTGGCTGGGTTTCGAGGTGGCTCTGAGCTTACTGGGGCAGTCTGGGCGGGCTCTGGTTTTAATGAAGGGCATTCCCATGAGGCTTAGTTGGTTTTGGTGAAGGGCACTGGGATACAGTTTGATTTTTTGGACTTTTCTGGGGAATAGGTTGTTTTAAAGCCTCTTCATTTGACTGGGAGGTTTCCAGTAAGTGGGTCATTTGAGATCCCAGCCTCTTGACTCTCTCTATAAGAGGTAGCAAGAGGGATTTTAGGAGGTGTTTCATAACCTCTCTAAATCCTTCAAGTAGAGGACCCTCTGAGAGTAGATTATTAGGACCAGGTGGTATATCCCTCATTACTTGCTTCTTAGTTAGTTTCTTGGATGGTCTAAACATGTTTGCACTATTACCTGCATGTGTGTCCCCACCCCTCTTGCGTTTTAACGTAGCCCCCTGTTCTCGAGGGGGAAGGTTTTCCTTCAGTTGATGGATTTGGCCAGGTTTATTGCCCGGAGGTGGTAAATGAGGGTAATCCTCATTTGATAAATTAGACGAATGGTCAAGATTAATTGTGGTAATAGTGTCCCCCTGTGAAGGTTGTGTTTGAGCGGGGCTATCTTGAAGGAGTAAGGGAATCCCTGGGTCTTCCGTAACGATGTTGACTGTGCATGGTATTGGAGGAGTAGTGGATAACTGAATTGAACCTAAAGATGATCGTTAATTTGAAAGTAATTCGATTGAAAGGCGTTTTTCAGCTATGGCTATGTCATGGTCCAGCTTATTAGCGGCCTTCATCAGGAATTGACCTATGGTGCCTATCAGACTACCGGCTGCCTGGGACTTCCTTCTTGAAGTTTGACCTTTAGACATTTTAAAATGAATATTGCAAAATAGACCGTATACAATAAAGGCTATAAATTGCTTATCGTCCTCTGTTCAAATGTCTGTCATGTACGGGCGATAAGGACCGGCCCAGCCCGGCCTCCTCTGGCCTCGGAGGGCCTAAGAGGGCCCGCCCTTTGCCCGGGCTTAGCCCGGCGCAGTCCCGCGACGTGGGAAAGAGTCTTTCTTTTCAAGCGCCTCCAGGCGCGGATGTCCGGTGGAGCGGCTGCCTGCCTGCCGCTATGCCCCCAGGGCAATGAAGTCTCTCCCACATGGCGGCCACACAAGAATGGAGAAGGCTGTGGCGGCGGGGGGGAAGACTGCTGGCAAGGACGGAAGCCGAGGGTTGCAGCCCAGGTAGGGCAGAGGTGTGACTGTTGGGTTCAGCGTGAATCGCGGGGCTGGGAGAGATGCACCCGCTCTGCTGCAAAGAGTCTTTCTTTTCAAGCGCCTCCAGGCGCGGATGACCGCTGGAGCGGCTGCCTGCCTGCCGCTATGCCCCCTGGGAAATGAAGTCTCCCCCGCACGGCGGCCACACAAGGATGGAGAAGGCTGTGGCGGCGGGGGGACACTGCTGGCAAGGACGGAGAGATACACCATTAAATTAACTTAACCTCTTGACTCTTCTTGTCCCATATCTATTTTAAGGTATTTTCGTTTGCACTGAATGGGGGAGCCACTTGATAATAATACATACTACATGATAGTGCTTTTAACTTTTTGAATATTGAACATAGTACTCCTGACAGACTTGTTGTGTAAATATACGAGTTAATTTTTATTTTTTTATTATATATTATAGATTATGGTATGGATATATGGATATTCTGCTTAATTTTTGACAGGCCCGATGTGGACTCCCTATTGATAGAACAATACTAGGAAAGGCCATACACCTTCTCAGTGAATTTGACATAGTGCAAGTGAGTTTTATACACTTTTTCTACTCGTGAATAGAAGCCTTATCCCCTCCTTACTCATAAGTGGTTTTCTTTCACAGAACTGTGACAACAGGAATGTTCCCTATTTAATGATTTTAAGTTTGCCTTTTGGCTTAACTTTACTCCTTGAAATATATAGGTGAGTTTTGCCAGTACGATTACCTTTCTCCTTTGCTTTGCATGTACAGTGTGCATGCAGGGTTTGTGTGTGTGTGTTTTTTTGACATTACTTCTAATGAATTAGGTATGGTGGTCTGTGACACCCACTTTTTTCCTTTTTAATTAGGTCAGCCTACATTTCTTGCTTGACCATTAAAATACTTTTTGGTGGTGTATTTTCTGCTTTTCTTCTTATATGAGGATAGAATGACTTAGTGATCTATCTGCCCCTTTTTCATCCACCTCACTTTTGGTGGTTTAGATATCTCATTGGTGGCTTGCTCTTGTTATCACAATGACACTTACTTTTTTATGATTTGGATTTGGTACAATTTATGTTGAGGTCTGATTTACATACAGGTTAAGTTTTGATATATTGACTGTGTGTATTGTAACATTCTAGCCCTGACTAAGTCTGTGGTTGTTATCACAAAAGACGAAACACGCGTTGGCTAGGCTCGAGTGTGAAGATCATCATTGAATAAGAAAAATAAATGAAGGATACAAGAAGACTGCATCGACTGAATTATTATGAATATTGATTGTTGTTAGAATTTAGCTCAGGATATACCAGATTGTTGTTGCTTATAGTGGTGGATTTGTTCCCGCTATTTGGTTGGTGGTAGATGGCCATCACCTTATCCTTTGAGCTTGGAGACTGTAACTTATCCTACTAATTACTACCCTGCGCAATTTTCACCCAGCCAACTGTTCGTGTATGCTTTGTTAATTTAGGTGTGCTGCGGGTGGTTTTGATATTCTTGTAATTTGTACTCTGCTTAAATATGTGCTCCAGAATAGATAGGAACAAGGTGGCAGATTATTTATTTAAAAGTCTAAATGCTGGTGCTTCAGTGAACAAGGCAGTAGCACAAGGCACCAACAGACCTAATGAGTGTTTGAAACTGAAATTTATCAGGTTAGAAAGGCTGAAAAAGGTTAAGATCAGCAAGTGGTGGGATGGGGCGACATTAAAGGAATATCAGAGGTTGGATAGGATTCCCCGGGTCCTGAGGTCGCAATTATTCCCCACGTATGACGACCTGGACAAAGATTTAATGTTGATCTGGGAAAAAGAACTAATCGGTAACTCCATGAGATTAATGAACCTCCTCATTGAAAATTCAGAGAGAAAGGTCTTGAAAACTGTAACTGAGGTGGACATCCTATGAGAAAGAAATAGCCAATATGAATAAAGTAGAAGGGACTAAAAAGAACTATGAGATCCTGACTGGGGTGTTAGATAAATATGAAGAAGACATCAAACAGAGGAAAGCCCGTAAGCTTATACGCGACGAGCAAGAAAGACTACATTAATGGGAGGATTTTTACCTTCGCCAAGCGTTTTGATGTTACCGAATCGGTAAAGTTACCGAATCGGTAAATCTAGATGTAGGTGGCACAGAAAACAGTGCCACAGGCCTTAAGAATTCATTATTTACCAATATTTGGTGGTAAATAACGAATTCCTGTGTACATGCACATCTGTGCATGTACACCTGTGCCATGTGGCACACAAGCCAGAATCAGGGGTGCAACAGGGTGTCAAAGTGACACCCTGTCCCCTTTGACAATTCGGTAATTTTACCGAATCGGTATTTACCGATTCAGTAATTGACATTGATTCCTATGGGCCTCAAGGCCCATAGGAATCAATGGCAATTACCGAATCGGTAAATACTGATTCCGTGACTACAGAATCATACCGATTCGGTAAACATTACCAAATTATTTCCTACATCTCATTTACCGAATCTAGAATACCGAATCGGTAACATTCGGTATTCTAGAGTCGGAAAATGAGATTTACCTACATCGGGCCCTTCATTTTTTATGATTTGGAACAATTTATGTTGAGGTCTGATTTGCATACAGTATATGTTTTGATATATTGACTGTGTGTATTGTAACATTCTAGCCCTGATGAAGTCTGTGGTTGTTACCACGAAAGATGAAACACGTGTTGGCTCGGCTCGAGTGTGAAGATCATAATTGAATAAGTGAAATAAATGAAGGATACAAGAAGACTGCATCGACTTTTATTTATTATGAATATTGATTGTTGTTGGAATTTAGCTCAGGATATACCAGATTGTTGTACCTTATAGTGGTGGATTTTTTCACGCTATTTGGTTGGTGGTAGATGGCCATCACCTTATCCTTTAAGCTTGGAGACTGTAACTTATCCTACTAATTACTACCCTACGCAATTTTCACCCAGCCATCTGTTCGTGTATGCTTTGTTAAAGATAGATCACGTGTATCCAAAACAGATTCCACAGGCTTCCATTACTCTGGATCACTCACACACCATGCATGTACTGGGAAAGTTACACATATCAATAGCCACAATACACAATCTGGATGTTAACACTATGGACTGGGTTAGTGCACAGAGGCAGATCTTTACACAAGTTTCCAGATGGGCCTCCATGCCAGTAACACAGCTAAAATGGTCTGGTCACACTATGGGTTCGGGAAAAAGCAGTATGCTGCAACCACCATTTTAAATGCTACACAGATGATAGGGACAGACATTTACTGTTAGTCAATAAGGTCACGCTTTGTGCACCTCTCAAGGTTACAGGACAGGTCCAGGGCTAATAATGTCATGGACATGCCTAGGCCTCTATGTACACATGAAATTAGCATGATGCAGAGACCAAAAATCTAATTTCCGGATACCAGATGCATAGTGTTGGGTACTTAGGGCAGGAGAGCATGCCTGTACACGATGCTGGGGACATCTCTGTCCCAACAAGCTTTCCAAGCAATGCGAGGTTGTGCATAGTGCTAAGCCTTAAAAGATTTGAAGACTATATCAGAAAGTCCATGTCTACATCTGGAGAACAAGTTCTCATTGCTTTCAGAAAACCTTCTAATTCAGTATCTTCAGTTACTTAATATAGGTGGATTATGGGGGAAGCAGGTATTAATTGGAGTCCTACTGGTGTTGGGAGAGGGATGCGATTTAAAAAGGAGCTCAAACATTTTTATTCAGACTTGAGAGGGGAGTATAAGCAAAAATCTCCTAGTTATTCACCTTTGACATACTGAAAAGCACCGGGACACTCCATTGAGTAGCTGTGCGCTATGGAAATGCTTTATTCATACTAGGCATTCAAAGTCTTTAATTCTGGGTTCAAGATTGGAAGACATTATAAAAGCAGCTCGTAAAACATCTTTAAAGTAAATTGTGATTAACTACTTTTTTACTCCAAGACTACTATGGATCAGCATCTAGTGTCATTAGTCAGCATAAAAAAAGTGGAATTGTCTCTTCCGGTTATGACATAGAATAGAAATTAAACCTAGCTATTGTGACTGAGACTTTTCATTTCTATCCCACTTGTAAATAATTCAGTGAAAATGAATAACTGTATAATGAAAAAACTGAAAATGGATAATTAGACACTGAAAATGGTCATGTTACTAACTCTATGATTGTCCCACTCTTGGTTGTCACGAGGAATTGGCATGAATGAAACAAACATTTACAGCTATGCCTTTTTCTTTTGAAGAAACAGAACAGAAGCAGGAATGGCAACATGGGTATATTTGGATGAGTTCAAGTTGCACCAGTAGGAGACCTATTGTTGCCACAACAAAAGATGCAGTCAAAATGATGGTAATGCTCTATGAATAGGGGACAATACATGATGGCTGGTTCAGGACAACGTGACTTTTATATTTGACCAATAGGTGTTGTTGTTTTTTTACATGCTATAATTTGGAAGTAGTAAAGGCATTAGAAAGCATAAACGTTGCCCCTGTGGCCTTAAAGAAATTGAAAATGCTCATGATAGCTAGCAAATGTGTCATTAAGCACAATTCAGTGTTAAAGCACTGCAGTGAGCTATTGCACATGAAGCTGAGTACAGAGAGCATCCTGTAAGTTGCAGGTAACATGTGGGAAGGATGCAAAAAAAGGATATTAATGCAATGTAAAATATTAACTTCACATGTTTTAACCAACATTTATTTAGTGGGTTGCTCAATTGAAAAGGGTGTTCTATTTTATTTTGAGTATAACTGCAAATCTCTGAAAAATTGTTTCTTAGCAATTAGTGTTTCCCACTCGATCCTATTTCTTCTGTATTTATTGTTCCTCTGCATTTAATGTTTATATGGGTTTGATGGTAAAAGGTATGGTTTGTGGTGTTTTCCTTCAACTGTGTGTGCTTCATTCAGTTGCATGCACATCAATACTTGAATGTGTACGCTTAAAAACTGATCTAGTGGAGCAGCTGTCAGACCTGGACCATGTAAGGAGGCCCATGCTAAACATATGACCCATGACAGAAAAAACTCTGTTTATTATTTTAAAGAGGAGTCTCCGTTAGTTCTATAGTTAAATGTTCCCTGAATGGTAATGGCTGTAGGAAAGTAGGATCTGCTTCTTATGGTTACCCCCACTTTTTGCTTGATGTTGCACTGTTTTAGACTAGTCTGACTGGGATCCGGTTAACCAGGACCCCAGTCTATCTGCTTTCTCCTTTAAATTGTTACACATATACTTTGGTACACTCCAGATTGGATGCTGGGGTACCCTTAAAAGTCCCTAGTATATGGTACCCATGTACCCAGGGCATAGGTACCCCAGAGGCCCCCCATGGGCTGAAGCATGTTTTATGCCACCCATGAGAGGCCATTCAAAATGGAACTACAGATCTGCTACTGCAACCTGTGTAAGATGGTGCTTGCACCACTTACGTTAGATATAGGTTCACTATATCTATAGGTCACTACACATAAAACTTATAAGTCACCCCTATAGCAGGCCTTATCAATCCTGAAGGCAGGATGCTGGGTTTTTAGTGGGAGCGTGTCCCTGCATGACCAGAGCCCCTCTGCAGCCTTCGGAGACCAGTTTGCCGGGTTGTCTGTGACTCGGCTGGACATATAGATAGAGGTGCATTATAACCTCGCTTTAAATGCTATCTTGAAAACGGCTGCATAGAAACATATTGTGTTTGGTATCAAACACCTTGGAATCATACCTCCACACTGGTGACCGGTGTGGGAGGTATGATTCCACCCTTCAGAAGCAAGCCTTCGCGACCCGGACAGCACAAAATGAATGCTGCCTACCAGAGACACATTTCTGCCCTCCTGCTGCTAAGCCAAGCTCGAGCAGAGGAAGGCAGCACAATAGGCATCCTGTCACAGGGAGGTTTGACCACCTCCCAGACAGGATTTAGTGTATTGGGGCTGGGTGGGTGCACTCAGAGTGCCTGACAGTCTGCACTGGGGGCACATTTGGTTTCCTGCGCACATCCAGCTCAATACAGTTCTTGGAGCTATTGCCTCCTGCTCTGGCACGAAACTGGACAAAGGACATGGGAGTAACCACCCCTCTGTACTGACCCTCCCCTAGGAGGGTCCCCCGAATCTGCCCAACCCTCTCCCGTGGGTACAAAAGGTCTTAGGTCTAAGACTTTCGATTTCATGTGGACAATATTCTACAAGAAGAAACCACCAACCTTTGACCGTCTGGACACTATGGACTTAGCTGGACTTCGACTGGGCCTGACTTAGTCTCCCTCTCCGTCCAAAGCTTTGTCTGTGCCCTTGCTCCATGCGGGCTACGTGCAGGACCTGTGGTGCTCTAAAGACAACTGAAGAATCTCCCTTGGAGTGAAGGAGTAACTCCCCTGCAACTGCAGGCACTGTACCGCAACTGACCGTTCTGCTGCTCCTGTGGACTTTGAAGATTTCAGCAACACAGAAGGTGGTTTTTGAAGGTCCCTGAGGTCGATCAGACCTCTCAGCAAGTCTGAGGCCAGTATCCCTCATGGGGACTGCATAACCCGAACTCCTGTGCACTGCGTTCATTTGCACTTGCATATGCTTGTTTGCAATTCCCGAGTTTGTGCATTGGACTCTGTGTAGTCCTGACCCTGAGATGTATTTGCACCAAAGAACTCTGGCCTCCTCACACCGAGTGCTCTGTGGGCTGGTACTTTGCAATCTTGCTCGAGGTCACCTCGCAACTCCTGGCCCTTTGGCCTGTGGGTCCCTCTGAGGGTCATCTTGATTTCTGTTGGGCTTTCCTGGTTGCGCCAAATGTGCCATGACTCCCCATTGCTTGGTGAGTCTCCTGGACCTTGCTGGTTCACACCGTAAACTGTTTGACCATCCTGCGTGGGGGTTGCTTTTGCCAAGGCTTGCTGGCGCTCTAGGTGGACACCGACCCCTCAGCACTCAACATCCTTCGTGAGACATCTCACGTCCGGCTCCTGGTCATCCTCAACGTCTCCTGGTCCTCGTGGCTGCAGGGTCCAGCATCCCTTCTTCACACCTGAAGCACCTGACATCGGTGGGCATTCGTCTACTGAGCCCCTGGTCCCTCTGAAGTGGCCCAGACTCTGCCCCCTCTGCTTTCAGGTTCCTTCCTTTTAGAATCCAGGCTTGTATTCCTTTGGACCCTCTTCACCTTCACAGCAGCAGTACTTCTTCACAGCCCTCCATTGAGAACAACAGCGGTTTCTGACACCACTCCAGACCTATGCAGCCGGCTCCTCTGGGATAGGTAACTTGGGTACTAGGGTACGCACAGGTGGGGAGGCTCTTCAAACCTCTTAAGTTCCAAAGGGTTTCCTCCTAGAAGTGTCCTTAAACTTTAAAACTGTAACCGCAACTTTCCCATAGAATTGTACGGAGCCCGCGTTCGTGTTAGCACACTGCACCAGTCCTCCATGGGATCCCTATCTACCCACCTTGGGTGGTTCCTTGAGGTTCCAGCGATTCTATGTGCTCTAGACAGGGTCTTAACCCAAGTCGTGATTATTATATCACTACTTTAAGTATATGGTTTGGTCTCCCCCTGGAGCCCACTGTGTATTGTGCCACTTACAACTGTTCTATTGATCTCATATTGTGTGCTTTGTGTTCTATCCTCGTGTAGAGTATACTAGAGAGTGAAATATTAATAAATACATATTTTTATATAACTACTGGGTGGTTCTGCTTTCATTTAGACAATATAGGAGGTGATATTCTGGTAAATCAAGCTGCTTTGTATTCCTTCAAAATTAAGCCTGAAGGCTGCTCTACACAGCTACCACTAGGATAGCTTTCTAAATGTTATCATTGACCTCATACAGCATAAGGATCGTTTGGACTGGTGCAAGGTGCCCACTTTAAGTAGTGGACAGCATACACCAGGCCAACTTCTCACAATGGCTACCGGTGCAGTGTTTAAGAAAAGGCACAATTTGAAGATGGTTATTTCATTAACAGTAGTAACCCCCAGGCACCAACGAGCAAAAGCAAAAAAAACACAAAGGGAGAAGGCAGAGTGAAAAACAAGACAGAGGCACAACACGTGATGCTTTAGGAATAAATGTGGGAGAATTCTGAAGCCAAGTGCGTGCAACACTATTCAATTAGGTAAATTATTACTATCCCCATTGTTGCTTGTTAGGAAACAGGCAGACCAAGTTAATGTAGCACAAACAAACATTACTGAAAGTTTTCACACTGATGTGGATATCAGAGTATCATTCAACAAGATAGGACATTCTTCCTGAAAGCAGAAATAGTTGGCAATATTTATTTACAATGCAACTTCCAGTAAATACTGGAATTGGAATCAGAAGGATGAAAGCAGTTACAATTGTGTGAGTATAAACAGTATGGGATTAGGGTTGGAAAATCTCAAATGATTGTTGCGAAAAAGAAAGCTAGGCGTTATAAACTGTACTCCTGTCCTGTGTGGAAAATGCAGTGACCTGAAAAGGGGATGGGGATAGGCCTGGTCTGATCATTAAAGGAGACTTTCATTTAAAGATGATAACCTATGCACTTGACTTGTTTTCTGTGTAGTGATGTTTGGATTGCATTCGTTTAATGTGGGATGACCCCATTTTGAAAAAAGGGGACATTCTACAAACAGAAGGAGGACTACAACTCTTCACTGACCGATGGGGCACAGAATGACTTATCTGACAATACTCAGCTACATAGAAAACACAGTGTGGCAATGATACTAATTAAACGAGGCATTTGGGGAATTAAATGAAACATTTACACAAGGTATCACCTGTGCTAAGTAAATTGCTTTCTGCTGTGCCTGCTAGCTAATTCTACATTGGATCAAATGAAAAACTTGTACCTTTTTATAATACTGAGAGTCTGAAAACCGAAATTTGTAGGGACCGATGATGGAAAACCAGAATTCCCATGAAAACTGCGGGATGTCTGGCCACCCTAATTATATCACATCCTAAATTCGAATCTATTAACCTGGGGTAACAGTGCAAAAAGAATCTGTAACGATTACTTTTCTTTAGTTATTGTTTGCAAATTATCTGAAAGAGCTAACAACGATTTTTTGTTTACGTCAAGTTAAGTCGTATGCGACTTTGCCAACACACTAAAGTTAAGGTTAATTCACATAAAAAAGACTACCATAAATTATGCAACGGAATCCTAATTGTATGTTTTTAATAATAGATAAAAAATCAAAGCAATCTTCAATATACGCTTGGTTGACACTAGAGTCAGTTTGGCAACCTCACACAACATACATACACAGAACAGGTTTTCAAAATGGGAGTGGAGAAAGGATTAAAATAAGACCAAATGCTACGTACTCAAGCAGACAGGCCACTCGAAGCAGACTTTAATATAAATGCTGCTCGGTCCCGACAATTAAATAAATTAAAAGTTGAAATGGCTTCACGATCCACAAAAACATGAAGTTCACATAACCTTCCAGATTGTCATTTTGAGATGTGATCTCGAGAAATAGTTGGGATGATAAGGGCGTTCATTTATAAACTGCATTCCGGTTTACAATATTGCATTACATTTAGCATTTCTAACAGACCATGATCATCTCCATTAGCCAAAGGAATCCTGTCTGAAAGAATCAAATACTGCTGCACCTAAAACATTAGGTTTCTTCTGCGAGCACATGGGGTAGTAACAATTATTGAAAATTCGTGTCCAAGAAAGGTGAGTAATACAGGCTTACCACCACTAGATGGCGGCATTGCACAGAGAGTAGTTAATTGACAAACCACTATTTCTGCTCAGAGTGCAATGAACCTTGCTACGTTCAATTAGAAACAAGCAATGGCATAGCCAATAGGTCTCGCTTTTGGGACCTTATGTGTTTATTTTGAAGTTTTGGTTATGTTGTAGAGTAATGCGGCTATGTCTTATGTAGAAACGTTCTAATATAAAGTGTTATATGTGGTACTTAGTGGTGTTATGTGGAGTGTATTTTGCATTTAGTAATGTTTAATTATGTGGTGTGATTATGTGGTTTTGAGTGGTGTTATGTGGAATGTATTTATATTGGATTGCGTAAAGTGTAACTATATGGTGTGTTATGTGACAATGATTGATATTATGTGGTTTGTATTTATGTTGTATAGAGTAGAGTGTAATTATGTGGCATGTAAGAATGTGGTATTGAGTGGTATTATGTGGGGGTGTATGTTGCATTTAGTAGAGTGTAATTATGAGGTTTTGAGTGTTGTGGAGTGTATTTATATTGTATTGAGTAGAGTGTAATTATGTGGCGTGTTATTATGTGACACTGATTGATATTATGTGGTTTGTATTTATGTTGTATTGAGTAGAGTTTAATTATGTGGCATGTAATAATGTGGTATTGAGTGGTATTTTGTGAGATTGGCATCTGGGACCCTGCGCAGTGTGCAGCCAGAGTCCAGGATCGGAGGAGAGAAGCAAGGCGTCAGCCATAGGAGCGGCAGGTAAATGTAATTTTAACATTGTAATCATTTTAATAATGTGTGTAGTTTTGATTGTTTCCTCCCCCTCAATTCCAAGCCCTCCCCCCACCACCAACACCACTAAGCAATCATAGCAGCCGCGACTGCATTTGATGCTTCTTACTCTCAGAACAAAGGACAGAAAGTGACCTCAGGAAGGCACAGTCTAAAGCAGGGCATAGTAGGAGCAGCTTCTTGAAAGGCAAGCTCCCTGAGTGTATAAGAACAAACGTCAGTGAGGGTTTCAATAAAGCATCATTACAGCAATAGCCTACTGTGAAGAGCGTTTCCTGAAGTTATAGAACCACAAACAGAAGAGTGTGGATCAGCATTGCCTTCCCGTGTTTTCTTATTCTCGTTACCATTCTGCTCTGGGCCCCATCTCCCGCTTGTAATGCTACATCCCGCTGGAATGCACTGTGTTCTTTTATGATTACGGTATTATTTCATACTTTTGTGTCCTTTTTATGCAACACCTAGGCGTAGATTTTTGGTAGACATTTTAAAACGGGCCAAGTTGACACATGCTAAAGCCGCTTTCCTTTTCAAGCAAAGGGCGAATGATTCCCGTTCATTGTGCTGTATAATGAATGTTATGAAAATTTCTTTAAGATTAAGGAAAACAAGAGGGCAGGCCTGACTGTGGATTTTGTAAAGTTTTTTAATTATTTGTGTAAATATCAGTCGGGGTCCAGATGAACATTTAATCGTATTTTAAATTGTATATATATTTGCTTTTATGGTGTTTTTTAATCACCGAATAAAGATCCTCTGAACTGATTATTATTGTAAAATATTAACAAAGATGCTGTTTCATGAGGCAACTGATTTTTTTGTTTTCGAACACAAAGCTGCTAACAAAGAGGCCCTATCCTGCTGCAGAAGAAAAACGAGACCTATTGGCTATGCCAATACTTGTTTAAAGGGGGCCTCGAAACGGGTCTCTATCGGGCTCTGTTTTGTGCTCAGGCACAGGCGGACTGTGCTTTTTCTGGACTGCCGTGACAGCAGGCACATCGATGTGCGCTGCTCACACTGCTCACTTCTCACAAGTGGAGAAGTTACGGCATGAGGTCGCGGTAGAAGTGAGGTCTGATGGCACTCACCCTCTTCCATCCCTATAGACTATTTTCCGGTGTAAATCTATTATACTGTGTGTTCCATTGATATCCATGACGTCAAATATCTTGTCATTTTAATGGTAAATGTTTTCCTTAGAGTGCAATATAGCCGCAAGCGTCCTTGTAGATCTAGCATTTGAGTGTTCAAGCACTTTCACGGGCATGGTTGTTCAAATGCAGCATTATCAGTCCAGTGTAAACACTCACCACTTTGGTTTAGAAGTCCCATAGAAAGTAGACCTTGGTCAAATCTGGTACTCATGATACTGAATTATCATCAAACGGCAGCTAGGTGTGGGAGAAAACTTTCAGCAGCCTATTACCGAGAAAACGTCTCTCCGAGGCGACTCAGCCTGAAAACGAGCACAACAAGTACAATAGGAAACCTCTACAGCAACAAACATGCCTTGTGTTCATAAATGAAGACAGTGTATCACATAGCTGAAGAGGGACATAACAGTTACAACAACTGCGTTAGGTATCACACAACAAATAGAAGTAGTAACGTATTCTGGCTGTGCTGACCAAGGCTCAGGGTCGGTGGTCCAGTTTCGAGTCCCTCCAGTCCTCGAACTGGAAGGAGTTGAGGGCGGTTTGGTTGGCTCTTCTTTAGTTGGCTCCTCTCCTTCGGGGTCGGCCAGTTTCGGTTCAGACCGACAATCAGGTGGTTCGTTCCTATGTGAATCACCAGGGGGGCATGTGTCGTGCTCTGTTTCTCCTGTCCCAGGAGATCGGCCTTTGGGCCGAATAGACTCTGTTGTCTCTGACGGCGGTCTATCTTCCGGGGAAGGAGAATGGGCCTGCGGACTCTTTGAGCAGGGTGTTCCCCTCCTCGGTGTCCCTCTGTCTGTCCCCAGTTCTATTCGAGCTGATTGTCCTCAGGTTCCGCCTTCCTTGGCTGGATCTCTTCGCCTCGGAGGAGTCCGCCCTTCTTCCCCGGTTTTGCAGCATCATTCCCTCTCTGATGGCGTGGGCCTCCGATGCTTTCTCGATTCCTTGGTCGAGGGGTCTGCTGTTTGCCTTCCCTCCGTTTGCCTTGATCCCGAGGGTCCTCAGGAAAATTCGTGGGGATCGGGCGGAGGTTCTCCTGGTGGTTCCGGAGTGGTCCCGGCAGTCTTGGTACTCCCCTCTCCTGGCCTTTTCTGTTTGCCCTCATTGGAGGTTTCCCCTGTCTCCCTCCCCCCTGCGGGCTACTCTTCTCAGTCTTGCCTCCCTGCGACGCCTCCGGCTGGGGGTTTGGCACTTGAGAGGTTGATTTTACTGGATTTGGGTTGCTCGATGGAGGTTGCCCAATGTTTTCAGCTTTCCAGGTGTCCTTCCACCTTGAAATCTTATGCCCGCCACTGGAAAGGTTTTTCCACTTGGTGTCTGGGGAAGGGTCTCTCTTCTGCCTCCTGTGTGGCCGTGAAGGTACTGGACTTCTTACGGGATGGTTTCGTCCTGGGGCTTGCGGTTTCTTCCCTGCGGGCGCAGTGGGCTGCCATTCTTGCCTTTCGGGGTTCCTCTGTTTCCTCTGTCTCCCCGTTGGTGGCTCGCCTTCTGCGGAGTTTCTTGCTTCAGTGTCCTGTTTCCCGTTCGCCTGTGCCTCCTTGGGTTCTTCCCTTGGTTCTGCGGGCTTTGACGGGTCCTCCTTTCCAGCCGTTGGACTCCGTGGCCCTGAAGTTCCTTTCTGCGAAGGTTATTTTCCTGGTGGCCATTACTTCTGGGCGGAGAGTTGGTGAGATTGGTGCGCTGATGGCTTCTCCCCCCTTCTTGCGCTTCTGCGCTGACAAGGTCATTCTCCGTCCGAGTCAGTTCTTTCTTCCTAAGGTGGTTTCTTCCTTTCACTGTCAGGAGGATATTGTTCTCCCAGTGTTTTTTCCGGTTCCTTCTTCTCCTGAGGAGGTGCTCTTCCATTCGTTGGATGTGCTGAGGGCTCTCAGCAGCTACTTGGAGCGTACGGCTGGTTTTCGTAAAGTGGATTCCCTGTTTGTCACCTATGGCCTGTCGGGTCTGGGGCTTCGTCCTTCTCTGTCCACCTTGTCTCGTTGGTTCAGGGGCACTGTGGTTTCTGCTTACGATTCTGCCCACTGTCCCCTGCCTTTTTCTGTTCAAGGTCGGTCGACTCGGAGTGTTTCTTCCTCCTGGGCCATGTTCAAAGGGGCCTCGTTGAGGGACATTTGCAATGCTGCCACATGGGCTTCTCCCCACGCTTTTGTTGCCCATTATCGTTTGGAGTTGGGGATGGCGGCCTCTGCTGCTTTTGGGGCTTCTATCCTGTCTGATGTACATGATTTATGATTTGTACTTATTTTTGTGGATTAAAATGGACCTGTTTACTGCATTATTCTGGTCTATTTTTTTCTTACAAACACCGTGTGCTTGGGTATGGGCTCACTTCATCAGGAATGGGACGGGGAGACAGGACGAGGAGGTAATGCCGGGTTACTCACCGGTAATAACCATTACTCCGAGTCCTGGTCTTGCCGTCCCATTCCTGAGCCCTTCCCTCCCTCCCTGGTTTGGGGTGTCTGTGGGTGATTGCATGTGTTTCGTTCTGTTGTCTTTGGTATTTTCAGGAGGATTCTTCCGGCACTTCCCCCTTTGTAGTCACGTGATGGTGACGTCATCCTAGGGGGAAGTGCCAACAGCTCAGCTAGGTAGGGGTTCTGTAGAGCAGACTAGCTACTCACTTCATCAGGAATGGGACGGGGAGATCAGGACTCGGAGTAATGGTTATTACCGGTGAGTAACCGGGCATCAACCACCCAGTTGACATACGACATCCAGAAACACCACTCAAATGCAAACCAGTAACAAATTTACAACAGATTATGGTTTGAAATATTACCAATTATGTGCAAAAGAGAAACCAACTTTTTGATAATTAGGTGCTGTTTAAAATTCTATCATTTTCAATTCTGTAATTTCTTCAAATGAAAATTACTCCATAAAAATGAAGCAGGGAGGTGGTTAGATATTGTAGATGTGTTTTGTCTTCATTTTAACCAAAACGTCTCGATAAACCCTCACAATATGTGGTTGGCAAACAGGAAACGTAATGCAAAGGTTACTTTAATGAGACCTCTACTATAGGAGTGGCACGTCGCTTGCATGCAATGTGGCGCTGTTTCAGTTAACAGAAATATTACTTCACAGTGAGTGAATCTATTTCTCAGAAGTTCATATTGTGTGACTTGTAATCGCCACCTTTATGTTGCTACACAGAGCAGAGAATGATTCAGCATTTCCTGCATCCAATGCTGCTGAGTACCTCCAGAAAGGGACCATATTTAAGCCCGGTGTTCTCAAGGTAACAACTGTACACACGATGCCTCATCTTGTCGGCAACCAATAGTTATGTCAAAATGGATTAAACAATGTTCCTCAAGCATTACTCAGGAGCGCACGCATTCGGAAGAGCTGTCAGTACTTTGCAAACTTTGTGTTGGGCAGACGAATACTTAAGCCACAGTTCCAAGCTTATGTTTACTTCTACCTGAGAGACCCTTGAAAGGTGCTTCGTGTTTCATTGTTTTAAAATTTGATTCAAAGAGAAAAAACAAAATCACAACACAGCATATTAAACTGGGTTCTGTTAAGGCTTTGTGGATGCAACGTAAACCCCCCATGATTGCTTGCCTCTCAGCCTGCACTACTCATATGCATGGCTGGCTCAGTTCGGAAATAAAAACAAGAATCAAAAATGACATTATTTTCAGCACTCTGACATCAGCATTTAAAAGGAGGCTTAGAAAAAGATTGTATACTTCATGAAATCAGGTGAACCTGGACCTTTAACAGTTCAGATACTAACCAGTACTTATTAACAATAAACCAACACTAGTGAAACTGAAAGCCGGTGCCTTCCCCCTGTCACTGCTGCATCTGCAGCGCTCGGCGAGCCTGTTAATCATACCAGAACCCGAAGGAGCTTCACTGTTCTTCCCTAACATTGTCCCTGTTCGGAGGTTAGTGTTGGAGTGTAAGAGACAGTACCCCTGGGAGCGCTTAGACTGCTGCTGCGATGCTCAGAAGACACAAGCTACCACAGGCCACCCCATGGGCAATGCCAATGCCCTTGGCTATATGTTTGGACCAAAATGGCTACTTAGTTTGAGGGCATGAATGAATCTCCCCCCCATGCCTGCACAGTAACATGATGTCACGGGCGATGGAGCCGCCGCTCGCCTGCTGCCCCTGCTGCAAGCCTCCTGCCTCGGCGCTGTGATTATTGAACACAGTGACTCTATTGATGTTCTCGGGGTTTGTTATTACTGCCAGTTTAAGTGGCAGCCGAGGCGGGAGGGGCCCTGGTGCACGACTCCAAGCACCGAGGCGAGGCGTGCTGTTTGTTTTTTAGCGGTGGGCACTATATCACCGCTCCGTATGAGGAAAAATGCAGCAATGTCCAGAAAGCTGCTTTGCTTGGCAGGTGGCTGCTGGTGAAAGGTGTCTCGAGATCACGGAGCTCTGCTCAGCGTGCACAGTGGAGTTCACTCGGCATTTTTCAAGACAGAACTAATGTAGAGCCAACATTTTAGAAGTGAGCGGCCGCGCTTGTAAAAAAACAAGAAAAAAAGAGCTCGCGCGGCAGCGGGGGGGAGCAGGAGGGGGGCTGGCACGATTCAATCCCGGGAGCCATAATTGCGACCAGATGGGCCGCGCGCTCCCGCGAGTGAATCTCCGACCTGAACGGGCTGCCATTGAAGGCGCTAGGAAAAGGTTGTTTTCCTTTGCAGCGCATGCGCGCTGCGAAGACTCGACCTAAAAAATGATAGTATTTAGTATTCAAAATGTTAACCAACTCAGTAATTTATAAGATTTTATCAGGCCATTAACATTAAGCAGAAGTCCTGACCACGTGCATTGTCAGGTTGAGGAAATATAATTCGAAGCTAATTTAGAAAGACATTCAAAACCTACACCTAGAGTTGTTACGTATGGCGTTTGAGATGGTGTTAGCTGTCTCGTCAGATTATTATTTTTTATAAAATAATAATATACCCTATTAAAGAGCTCCGGGATAGCGTTCTTCATCAAGTCGAGTACTAATTTGCCCTCTATTGTTTGCTGGCTCACCACAGAATATAGCATGGGGCAATGGTCAGCTTATTTCAGTAACTGGCTCTTTTGCACTGTGGGTGGTGGCATTTTTCCTGATCACACGTGCACATACTGATATACACTGAAAATACAGTGCACTTCAAGACCTGGTTTGGTCGGAGCTGAAGCAGTATCATCTGCGCTGCTTTCGATTGCAGAGTCCCACTTGGCTGGTTGCTGGGGAGTGCTTCAAGTTGATAGTGAGGCTGACCCTGGTGGAATCGAGCTGTTTTTGTGCTCGAGAGCCAATTGCGTGCACAATAGATTAGTACTTGTAGAACTGAGGGGTATTTGTATTTTTCTAGTCTTTCCTCTGTTCATACACTTATACTCACAGAAGCATGATGGCTCTTTATTTTTTGTTTTTTAATGAAAGAACACATGGACCCAGATTCATCATACTTTCACACAAGCTAACTTGCTGTGCTGCCTGAAAGGAAGAGAGCAGGAATGTGCCATACTTACCAATATAAGGCGTATTACTGCTCTCTGTCAGCACTGGCAAGCAATTTGCTGCCTAGCGTCAATGCAGGCACCTTTGCACCATGGTGCAAAAGTGCCTGTGTTGCAGGCAGGAATGTTTTTGTGCAGGAAGGAAAACTTTCCTGCACAACCATAATCCTAGAGGCTTTTCCGATTTCTATGTGTGCTATAGAATGCAGAAACTAAAACAGGTGTTGACATGGAACTCATTTGTTGACACAATGTAATGACACAGGAATTCTGTGCAGACTTAATCTTACGTGAAACAATTCATAATGAAAGAGACAAAATGGGACCACCCGACAAGGAGTCGGAGGCCCCGCTTTCGAATGCAACCACCTTCACAGCGGTCGTAAAGTGCATGTTTATTATTGCGGCTAGTCCTGTGGGCCACAGCACAAGCACCAAACATAAGCATGCACTTTTTAAACACCCCTGCACCGTGTGGCAGGCACCATGAGATGCAGGGATGTTTAGGGGGGCACCTGTGCCTCATACTGGAAGCCGTGGAGGGAGGGGAGCTCTGCCAGGGGCCCCCCTATTTCTATTTCCGAATGCCTATCTGTAATGGTCAGACCAGCAGATCCAAAGGGACATTGCAATCCCTACGGCGGTGCCTGAGCAGGCATCGCCATTATTGTAGGGTATACCTTCTGACCGATTGGCCGACGGGCTCCTTGAGCCCGTCGGAACAGCAGCT
This sequence comes from Lissotriton vulgaris, assembly GCF_964263255.1. Lineage (NCBI taxonomy): Eukaryota > Metazoa > Chordata > Amphibia > Caudata > Salamandridae > Lissotriton > Lissotriton vulgaris. Next base: position 1,579,966,051 of record NC_141689.1, on the reverse strand, counting down.
GTGTGTCCCTCCACCTGCTGCCTCCAGATGTCGGTCAGTTGCGGTCCGACCGACATTGTCATGGGGCCCAAAATCTCTGTTCAAATTCAAGTGACAAACATCCAGTATCTTATTATCCCATTCGATTCATAATGCAGCACACTTAGAAAAAGGAAACAATGAGAAGAAATAAATGTATTCATCGTCATTGCGCCTTCCGTGGGAAGGCATGGCATTTTGACGCAGTCCTAGATTTACAGGTCTTAGTAAATCTGGGAATGCGCCAAAATCCATGGGTGGGTGATTGAGAATAGCCAAGCTCCATCCATGGAACGGCTTCTCAAGGTACAGTAACGAAATGCAGCGACTTGAGCTGCCTTGCGTTCCTCCAGATTTACCAAGCAACCCAGGGTCACACAAGGTGGCATTGCGTCACTTGGTAAATCTGAATTTAGTATTGCATTGCCAGTGAAACACAAGGCCTGATGCAAGAGCAACGCAATACATTAATAACTCTGTCCCATATTGACTTTATTCAATGCTATCCATTCTCATCTACTTAATCAGCAAATGTCTTGATACAATCTTCATGATGATCAAGCATTGGCAAAGCCAAATGTCTCTCCCTTGATCTCAGCTGTTTTTGTCAGCGCTTGTTTCTTCCCCCAAGTGTCCGCTCTACGTGCACACTCAAGTGCGTTCCATAAGGAAAACTTTCTAAAGATGACGACTGACCATGTGCGATTGCACAGTGGGTATTTATAATTTTTTTAGAGCAAAAAAATCATTCAGGAATGTCTGTCATGCACATTCAGTGGCCATTTTGAATGATATTTCTTAAAGCACAAGAAAAGTCTTTCCAATGTGGTCACTTTGAAAGATTATGCTTGCTTGGTGGCCATCTTGGAGTTTTTTAAATTAAATTCTATGTAGTTAATTTGTCCATTTCAAGATTAAAGCCACTTTGGCAAGGTAAATTAAAAAGTATGCAGGGTATGCCTTACAAATGGAAATTAATGAGTGGCCTGGCAGAAGTATGTACTCACTGGACTCTCGCAAAATAATCTTAAAAATACATTTTAAAAGCGGGAATGGAATCAGGAACACTTGAAGGTGCAGGAGGGAATGGGCAAAGCAAGTAGCCCAAATGCATTGTGCAGCCGCTGGGCCCTCGCAAAAATAATTTAAGAAATAAAAAAATTAAGAAGTTTGGGGAAGAAAGTGATGCGCTTCCATATAGTGCTGAAAGATAAGCAACCTTGTGGTCTATGTCCTATATCATACCCCTGTGTTTGTATACTGGAACACCTGATTTTAATGTATAGGTCTAAATAAATCAACACTATGACCTGCAAAAGTCCCTATAACCATACGAGTAGCAGCCAATTAAATATACACTTTTTTACGGGTCAGAGGACAGGCAGTGGGGACTGGTTGGCCTAACTTAGTGCACTTTCAGAGTAGAACACCCAGCAGGATCTGTCCAAAAGAGGCATGTCCTTACAAAATGCATCTATTACGACTTATGATGGTGTTTCCTTTTGAAAGAGAATTCCCTGGAGCAGATTCGAACTGTTGCACCACCATGAGACAACTATTTTGCTGGAGGAGATAATTATAGTCTGTCCTCCCAGAAGCCCCTTTTATGAGATCATTGATATTCCAGGCATCGTGGTAAGTGTCTCAAATGCAGACTTGCATTCAAAACAATGGATATACATACAGGCAAGCCGTTGGGTTGCTGGTATTTCTCAGGAGATGGTGCTTGTCTGGGATACAGTACACTCTCTTCCCTGAATTGTACACTCTTCCTTCTATTGTCACTTCTAGATAGGGCAGATGTGGCACTGGTTTTGAGATGGAGTTTTGAAGGCTGATTTGGATACCTAATTTGTGCAGCCGCGTGGATGCTGTCCTGTAATTCTGTTCCACCTTCTACTGACAGTGTGCTTTGATGAGCCAGTCATTCATTTAAAGGGAGGTTAAGCATCCCTTTTCTTCTTATGCCAATTGCTACTACTGTCATACATTTTAAGAATGTGCCTGTAGCCAATTTAAACCTAAAGGTAATAGCAGAGACTATTGAAATTATTTTCTTCCTACGACAAATCTAAGGTACCGTCTGTGATGTCTCGCTAAAGGGGACATCCACTATTTTAAACTGTTTGTGTTCTTGCTGTGAATTTTCTTTTTATACAAGAAAGTATCTGAAGCAGGCTCCTTGGCTCATCGCATGGATTGTACCAGCTCTATAGTTAATTTTCTCTAAAGGAAAGACATTCAGGTAGATTCATCAAGCATTTTTGCGAGCGCAAACGGTGCGAATCGCAAAAATCGTCCGTTTGCGCCCGCAAAAATTGCATTTGGGATTCATGAATGGTTCATGCTCTCGCAATATAAGAATTCGCAAATAATTGCGAGTTCCGATATTGCGATTGCATTTAAGGAATCGCAATTTGCGATTCCTTATATGCAATGCATGAACCATTTTAAAATTGCGATTTCGCAATCCGGGGCCGCTATTTACCGCGAAGTCTGACTACGTGGTAAATAGCGAAAACTTAGATAAATGCACTTTAGTGCATTTATCTAAGTTGCATGTTACAAACACATGTGTGTGCGCAACATCAGTGTACATTTCCATTTCAGGGGTGCTACAGGGTGTCCTTTGGACACCCTGGCACCCTTGAAATCGCATCCTTATTTCCGATTCGCAAATTGCTAATCGCAAATAAGGAAGCAGTAGAAATCGCAAAAAATATTGCAATTTCTACATGCATCCCGTTTTGCGAGTCTGTAATAGCGATTCCTTAATAATCGCTAATACAGACTCGCAAAAGAGGACTTTGATGAATCTGGGGGAATGTTTCTTAAGATGGAAATTTGGTATTCCCATGTTGGTTTTGGATAAACTTGCAGTGTTAGTGCCTTGAAACTTCGAAAGTATCAATTACATAAAATATTTAGCACGTATTTGCTTTTGTGAATTATTGCCACTTCCTGTTGAAAAGTTACTGTTTCCCCTGCCGGAGTGGGTAATGGAAAGGTGGGAAGGAAGAGGCAGGAAGGTTAAAGCGGTCATTCCCAGTCTTCCTATGGAGTTTGATTACTTTGTTGGCAGGGACTTGAAGGATTTTGGTCGTCAGTATTGATACCTCTGCGGCATTGGCGCTGAAAATTTTGCAAAGGATAAGGCCATTGAAGGGATTGAATCCTTTGTTGAAAGTACCTTCTCTCTCTGGGGTTGTACTGCATGCATTGCATGCAGCCAGTAGAAATGCTTGTTCTCTTCTTGGCCAACTGCAATCAAGGATGCTGCCACATATGTCATTTTAAGCATTTCCTCTTTGGTATGCTGTCCAAATAAGGCGGATCCTGAGAATGTAAAACATTTTTTTTTATTTGGGCTTCTTGCTTCAAGGTGGTTAAGTGTAGCCAGGATATCTTCTTAGGGATGTTCCATGACAGTATCCTATCGCAGCTAGTGTGGTTTAGTCCACCACAGCACTTATTACTTTGCAGGACACCTAAAAACCCTTGTTTAAGTTACTTCTGCTGCCGATTGCTACATAGAACGTTGATTAATGACTTCATTCCCTCCTATTTTTTAATGACATCTGCCTAACAAGGTTGGGGCACTTTCGTTGTTTAGATGGGCAGCCGCTGTCTCAGACACATTCCTTACGGTCGAAGCCAGTCTTTTACCCTGTCTTACTAGAGGGGCTGTTGTCAGGGCCGGACTGGGAACCACAACCGGCCCTGGCAAAGTGCTCGGCCGCCCCCCCCCCCCCCTCCACACTCGGGAGGAGGGCAGGGTTGAAGGTGCCGCTGAGCTCTTTGCCGGGGCCAGTTTTCGGCCGATTTTGGTACAGGGCTGATTTTACAGCTATGCTGCAAAAATGGCCCTGTAACAAAAACGACCCCAGGGGCCCCAAACCGGCCCCCACCAGTGCGGCGCACCGGGGGATCGCCCGGTGCCCGCTAGGGCCAGTCCGGCCCTGGCTGTTGTCTCTGGTGCTGAAGCATTTTTGCATCCTATGGATGACAGAGCACCTGGTTTGGATCTGCCTGTAGAAATTTTGAATTCTGTTGACAAGGGGTATAATTCCTGATGAGTTGTGGTTGCAGCCTTTAACGTTGCTGGAGTGAGGAACTTCTTCAGAATCCAGAAGTCCTCCCACCAATGATAAATCTGGTTTGGGGCCGATCTTGGCTGCAGTGGTTCTAAAATTACTCCATTACTATTGGTTGAGGAGTTTTCATTTGGAGGTTAATTTTAACCACTACTCTTGTAACAACTTTATGAAATGTTGCTGTGCCATTAACTGTGGAAACAGAAGAGGTGAGACTGCTGTAGAAGTTGAGTATATTGTGAACAAGAGTTTTAGAAATGGTGTCTCTAGTTGGCAGTGGTTTGCACCCTGTCCAAGTAGGGACCCTCTCTCTCTAGTCAGGGTAAGGGAGTCAAGTCACACAGCTAAGATAACCCCTGCTCACCCCCTTGGTAGCTTGGCAAGGGCAGTCAGGCTTATCTTAGAGGTAATGTGTAAAGCATTTGTACATACACACACAGTAAAACAGTGAAAACACTACACAAGGAGTCCACACCAGTTCAGAACAAGCATTTGCAATGCAATAGGGCACGCATTTACGTGAGTTTGAGCTATTCGCATTGTAAGTTTGAGCTATTCGCATTGTAAATTACAATGTCTTATTTATTTTTTGATTTTTAAAACAAATAAAAGGCATTGTCATTTGCAATACTAGTAGCTTAAACTCTCACAAATGCGAGACCTATTGCATTGCAAATGCTTGTGTTGAATTTTGGATCTTGTATTCCGGGTTTTATAATGAGATGTACATGGCCATAAATACCATAGTGCACCGAAAAACAGCTTGGTCTGGATGAGCTACCCACGCACAGAACCCGGACACGATAGGGCCATCGTTTCAACGGTGGGCTGAACCTGTGGTGAACTCTGCTGCTGGTGACGTATAGTTTAATTCAAGGCAGATGTGCCTCGGATGACCACGACACGACTCACTGTTGCGCATTTTTGGTGAGTGTGCGCAGCCGGCCGCATAGTGGGATTGGACCCAGGGCCTGAGTTGTGACTGCAGAATGGAATGCATGCCTTTCCGGGGAAGAAGGTATTTCCGGTCAGGGGCTCAGACGCCCTGGGTCACTGAAATTGAGCGTACAATACTGTTTTCTGGGCACTGCTAGGAGCTTGGAAGCCACTCTGTCGTAATCTGAGTGGTGTCTCGCCAAGCTTTTTCAGACCTTTCAGTGTTTGAAAAAACTTGGAGGGTTATTTTCATTTCATCTCAATGTTGCAAGAACTGTACACAATGACTAGGGGGTGGGAAGGGTTAACGCCTTTGGTTAGAAAAGGTCAATAGCCGAGTAAACATACTAAATAAAAACCAAGATGATTAAATACAACTGTTACTCACAACCCACAACACAATGACTTATCACTAATAATGTGGATGTATTCTTTAATTTTATTTTTCAAAAATATATATTTTTTGTTTTTATATATAGCAGTTGACTCCGGCCGGCGCTAGACGCTGGTTCTCTTTTGAGCGTCCGATAGTACGAGGGCCGTACCCTGCCATCACTACGTTATCGCCACGATATTCATGCTACACTACAATATTACTCTTTGGCCCCCGGTCGGACCGAATCTGTATCTATCAGATCGTATCCCTTTATCTAAGGCTCTTTCTCTGAATACGCTGTACCTCTTTTGCCATGGAGAACTAGATTTACCTGGAAAGACATTTTTCATCATCATTCTACATCTAAGGAACTCCCTCCCATCTGCTTATCTATTGTTTTAATTCATATGTTGCAATATCGACGGGTGCTATACAGGAAAATGAGGAGTTAACGATTGTGTGAGTCTTTCACCCATTTCTGGGTTGTATATTGCAATAGACGGGTCACCTGATGAAAGCTACCTAGCCGAAACGTGCCTAGTGTGTCCATCTACCGCATTGCCTCCATCATCTAATTTTTCTAATGCAAATTGTGTGTCTGTTATGTGTGTTTTTTTATTTATTTCCTGTAAATACTGCCATATAAATTTTTAATCATACTGAAATGAAATAGATTCAACTATGTAAAAAAACTGCTATATATAAAAACAAAAAATAAAAATAAAATTAAACAATACATCCACATTATTGGTGATAAGTCCTTGTGTTGTGAGTAACAGTTGTATTTAATCATCTTGATTTTTTATTTAGTATGTTTACTCGGCTATAGACCTTTTCTAACCAGTTATTGTTCCCTATGTATAGCGAGTATATTACTATATAGGGGTCCCCTACTTCCAAAAAAGGGTTAACGCCTTTGCCTTCTTTCATATTTGACTTCAAGTTTATTTATCTTTACTGGTTTTAACTTCCGGTTTGGCCCTGTGTTTCTAATAAGACCCGCGTCTTCCATTTCCGGGTAAAGTAATCACGGCAAAGAAATGTGATGTAGGGGTTGCTGGATGCTCCCTTTCTGTGGAATCTATAGGAAGTATGTTACCCGCTCCCTTAGTTAGAGCGCACAGCGAGATTTCTCATAAAGGATGTGCTGTTTTTTTGTTTAATTATTTTTAAACCGTGAGTCAAACTTTGATGCTGCAAGTTTTGCTAAAATAGAACTATTGTGTAGATTCCTAACAAAATTGCCCCTTAGCGAGTGCAAAAGGCTGTAATTTGCATTCAGCGTTACTCATTTGTTCGAGTTGAGGAGAATGAGCCATTGAAACCTGGGATCTGACCTTTGCACACAGGTCTCTGCAGCAGGCACTCAACCCACCCATTTTACCAGCTTACAAGTGATTGCCTTATTATAACATGCCAGTGGCCGGCAGGGGTCAGTGCTGCGCCTCCACATCCGCAGCGGTGCTTCTCCAAAGGCCTTTACTCGGGTTTTGATAATTGGCATTGACATAAGCCTCCCCTGAGGAGGAAAGCGCCTCATGACACTACTTTTCCCATCGTGGCCAGAGTTCTACTCTACGTTAGGGGTCGAACTGAGGCCAATCGCCAGGCCGGCACAGGCCTGGTCCGCGGTACCCCAGCCTGAAGCTGTGCAGAGGTTCCCATGATGGTCCTTGGCCTCCAGGCTGTGCGATGCGCCCGCGTGGCGGGGACCAGCCATGGTCAGGTACACAGCCCCCTGGCAAGTCCTTTGCCTGTCCATGGAACAAGGTGTGAGGGTGAGTGGGAATGCATGCTTTACTATTCTCTCCTACCTATCCCAATATGGACAGTGCAGCCTGCTGCTTGATAACCGCTGATGTTACGATGCCTAGGTCCTTTTGAATATAGCGCAATTGTGCAGGACAGGTTTGTTGGTTAATGCATGTGTTTCAGGCGCTTGTGTAGTCTGGAGGTCATGTTGCCTTTCAAACAAGGCTGAATTTGCTTTTTTTATCTGATCTCGAGGTCGGTAAAATGGTTATCTTTCAGTTTATAAAAAAATTAACATGGGTGTGGCGACGCAGAATATTCTGCTCGCGGAAGACCCCTGTTGTGCCGGGAAACGTTAAAAAGAAGTCTATTAAATTACGGGTCATATGTCAAGAAGTTTTATAAGCAGAAATGGTTTTCCTTTCAAAGTTTTAAGTAGTACAGACTTTTCCTCACAGTTATACTCCCTTGTGGTTTTACCTTCCTCAGACCTTGCTTCCCCCACTTTGGCAACGTGAAAACAAATGTTTATACTGGGCGTCCTGCTTTGTACATTCCCAAAATAGTCAAGCGCTGTTGCAGTAAACACTTGAAAAAAGCTTCGGTTTTGGCTCTTGAATAACAAAGCCAACCCTTTCCTACATTTTCCAGCACACCTGGGGTGTTTGTGAAAGAGTTGGTGAAATTCCAACGTTGTCACCATCCGTCCCTAGCAGTTGTAACAAGGCTTACACCCGGTCGGCTATCAATCAATGTCTGGATGCATCTCGCCGTGATGGGCTCTGCGTCATCTCAGCGTGAACCAGTGCAGAGCGAATGGTGCGGTGATGCGGGCGCCAGCCACAGACAGGAGCTGATTGAAGGCCCAGCATAAGTCGACAAGCTCTCTCCGTGGAGCCGAGGGGGCGGGAGTGAAAGTGAAAGCGCGCGATGCGCGTGCTGCCAGCCTCCGGGGACAGGAGATTGCACGCGTATGGAGTGCACATCTCCTGTCCGCGCGTGCCTACTCCTGTCTCCCTTCCAGCACCAAAGCGGCAGCAATAGGTCTTCGCTAGCGAGACCTAAAAAAGTAACGAGTGGTGTGATCGTGCCACAGTGAGACATCTGGTTTCCATTATCACGCCTGTGTCTGGGCACAATAATTGAAACCACATGGCGGCCGTGCGGGTAACTGACACCAAAAGGCCATGGGCGGAGCAATGCGCCTGCCTTTGGCCAATTGTGTGCTGTCTTTGTTAAAAAGACGCACACAAAGGCCAATAGCGTGGGCCAAAACGAAAAGCACACGCACGAGCGAGTGCTATTCTTAAGTTCGTTTTAGAAGCCCCTACATGAAGTCTTTGCCAGAACAGCGCATGTATACTCTTACAGGCTCGACCTAAAAAGTAGCCAATATTTATCTGAACAAAACAAAACCAAAACGACAAAAATCCATCATATACAAGTAAAGATATCACTTTCAAAGGTTAAGCAAGTTCAGTCTATAGAAATCTATGGATGCATTTCTATTAGCACTAAGTACCTTGGATGTGTCAAAATTCTAAGACAAAACAGGCGCAGAGGAGGGGAAGTGCCTGAAAACCAAAGCAATGCATCCGTTCCTTATTCCCACAGGAGGTGATGGGTCAGTACCTTACTGCTATGCAGGAGAGGTGATGCGTCATGTTCTTACTGTCAGGGGCACTTAAAAGATATTTCAAGGCACTCCCCATGTTATCGTATCAGGGAGATAGTCCTTGCAATAGTGAAAAACGAAACTGGCAGCCCTTCACTATTAGGACATGTAAAACACAACAGCACATGTCCTTCCTTTTAAAAACACGGCACTGCGCACTGCATACTTCACTGGGGTTGCCTAGGGCTTACCTGAGAGTTGCCTTACATGTAATAAACGAGATGGTTTGGGCCTTGCAAGTGGGTGCACTTGCCAGATAGAAATAGTTTAAAACTGCACACCCAGACACTGCAGTGCCAGGTCTGAGACATGTTTGCAGGGCTAGGCATGTGGGTGGCACAATCAGTGCTGCAGGCCCACAAGTAGCATTTGATGTACAGGCCCTGGGCACACTCAGTGCCCTTTATTATGGGCTTACTAGTAGATCTAATATGCCAATCATGGACAAAACAATCACCAATACAATTTAGACAGAGGGCGGATGCACTTTAGAACTGGGTAGCAGTGGTAAAGTACACAGAGTCCGATCTCATATCAACTATCACCAGCCAATTTTAAGAGGTTGACTACACAATTTTCTCATAGGCGATCGAGGGAGGTGGGGCACCCGCCCACAAGAAGGGTGTCAAGGAGGACTGTAATGCAGAGAAGAAATTGAGGTGGAGCCTGTACGGGTAATTTTGAGGGTTACATAGTTATTATGGGAGTGCTACCATTTTAAACAACGCTCCTTTCCAGTTATGTACAGGGGGAGTTCAAACCATGCAGTCATGTGTACTTTCATTATTTTGAGCAGTGGCGCTGTTCTTAATTCCAGTATGTGTTGAGAGTTATGCAAATGTAGGAATTTAAAATGAGATGTGGTGAGCATTACTGTGGGGACCTCAGGAACCGCTACTTTAGTCCTTCCCTTAACTGGTACTAAGGTCAGCTCACCTCATTTGACCCGGAGATCAGAGCCGTCCCCATATAGCTCTAGTATCCGTATCAGATGCAGGATGCTTTCGTAGGCTTCTGAACATGCAATAGTAAATCATCTGCCTACAGAGAAATAAGATGTTTCAGGCCTATCTCCCACTGGATAACCCACACTTGGGTGCTCCACCGTAACCATTCTGCCAATGTTTCCATAGCGAAGGCTAAAAGGAGAGAAGAAAGGGGGCAGCCCTATCTCATACCATACACTATTGGAAAGGATTGGGAGAGTACATCAATAACCCTAACTCTAGCATCCAGGGACCAGTAGAACACTTTAACACAAGCCTGAAAATTCAGGTAAAATGTAATTTTTAAAGCACCTGGTGGAGAAAAGGCCGCCCAATTGAGTTGAAGGAACTTCTTGAAATCCACCATCACCAGCGCTATTGGTTATGTTATGCAATGCTCCAGAAAAGTGCCACCTGAAATCGCCTCAGAAAGTGTAATGTGCCTCTGCTTGCTTTGTCAGTTCACCAAAGCGAGCATTGCCTTAACCAGCCTATTTTCCAGAGCCTTAGCTATCAAATTAACCTCATCATTAAATTCGCGATATCGGCCTATAAGAGGCACGTTCTAAAACCAGCTTGTTGGGTTTAATTAAAACTGCTCTTGCGGTCCCTCAGAGATTGTAAAGCAACCTGTCATCCTGCAAGGTCTCCCCGAAAATAGCCAGTAGATGAGGGATGATTCAGAAAACGTTCTTTTAATGTACTAGAGAAGGAACCCATTGGGGCCCAGCACCTTCCCTACAGGCATCCAGGGAACTATCTTGCCAGTTCTTCCTCAGTAAGCAGGAGAACAAGGTCTATTTTGTCCTCCACAGACAAGATCAGCACCACGAGCCCCATATTATAGGATGTCTACGCTCAAGCAGCCTTGGCAGGTATGAGGAGCATAAGTCTTCGTAGAAGTTGCAAATACATTTGTAACTTCAAGGGAGTCATGGGAAAACGATTTGCAATTTCTTTTTTGGCCAGCCAATGCGCTCATTTCCCAGCCTCGTCCCCATATTGATATAAATTATATTGGGAACCAGTCCAGGCTCCCCTAGTCGCATTGGGCAATCAATGCTTCAGGTCTGACCTAACCAACTCCAACTTGCTTAAGGTTTCTCCTTTTGGGAAATCCAAAGACTGGATTTCTAACTGGTCTATAGGGGAGGCAATTTTCACTTTCTCAGCCTCGTCTCCGACCCACTAAGTGGGACATAATCCTCCCCCGTATCATTGCTTGCGTGCCTCCCTTAGGGTCGTTTTTGCATGTGTCAATTTCAAATTAAAATCAAGGTAAATATTTATCTCTTCTCTCAAACAACAGGAGAACTGCGTGTCAAAATGGAATCTGGCGGGTAACCATGACTGCCCCAATCTCCCCCTCTGGGAGCCTTTCGATATTATTTCAATAGGGGAGTGATCTGACAAGCAACAGGGCAGAATACAAGCTCCCAACGCCCACACCAATTCAGCTACTGAGACAAAGAAGTAGTCTAATGTTGAGTAAGAGAAGTACAATAGAAAGAAGAAAGTCAATTCCAATGTGTCATGGTTCCTCACCTATCAGTCAGTGAGACCCAAAGCTGATGGCCATTGATTTCCAGTGAGTTGCGGCATCTGCAGAGTATTTTTCTGGGTCCAAAAAAGAGCATTAAACTCCCCACCCAGGATGTCTTTCCACTGGGAGCTACCAAGAAAAAATATGAGAGCTCTCCAAGGGCCGTCAATAAGCGTTGGGGGGAGATAAGCAATAAATATTGTCCAAGCAACCCCTTCCAAAGTTCCTGTGACCTTTACCACTTTTGCCGTTGTGTATTTCCGATACAACTAGCAGAAAGGATGTATGTAACATATTGGCTACTCCTCTACAACACAGGTATCAATACTCCTCTGCTGGAGAAGAACCCTAAGGGAAAGTCTATTGACACAGAGCATGACCAACCTCGGTTTAAAAGTTGTCATTTAAACCACTGACATTTTAGCATCCCCCAAACGAAAAGTATATTTATTTCAGTCAATTTTCACCATAACATTTTCTACAATACAACACAAAATTGGTATGTTAAAATAATCAAAAAACATGGTCAAAAATGAATATTGTAAACTAATAAATACATTGTCCTGGGACCTTTACAGACCAATCGTTTTACAAACCATGTTAAAGTGTAAAGTTTTTTGTGCAAATTTCGCTAGAAAGTGTAGAAACAAAACAGTAAAAATCGTAGTCTAGTACGGGTAGAATCGACACGTCCATGCGTTCTTACTCTCTTTATGACTTGACGTAGAGATGTAAATATTGGTGCGAACCACATCGAAGGAAGCATAAAGTAAAAACAATATTGCAGACCCTTTTGTTAAATCAAATTGTTTATTGTGCTGACTGCAAAACAGTCATCTATCCTTTCGCTGCCAATAATAACCTGTCTGCTTTTGCATAGTGAAAATCCCTATTCTCTATGGTCATAGCGGGAAAGAACGCAAGTATGTCAGGAATGCTTGTAGAGGTGTGCATGTGCTATGTTGTAACTTTAGAAAACAGCCCAGGGTAAACCCAAACTCCCACTTCCGCCCACCCACAGACTTCCAAACATGCAGCATCTGTCACCCACATAACAAACAAGCATTTACAATGCAATGGTTTCGCCTTTGGAAAAGTTAGAGCTATTGGCATTGTAAATGACAAAATTTGTATTTATGTGTTGGTTTTGAAAACAGATAAATAAATGGCATTGTTATTTACATTGCCATTTGCCTCTGCAGTCACTCAGCAGTCCCTAACACTCCATAGCACTCCCTAGTCACTCTGCACTCCCTAGCACTCCCCAGTCACTCTACACTCCCTAGTCACTCTGCACACCCTAGTCACTCTGCACACCCTAGTCACTCTGCAGTCACTCTGCACTCCCTAGCACTCTGCAGTCACTCTGCACTCCCTAGCACTCTGCAGTCACTCTGCACTCCCTAGCACTCTGCAGTCACTCTGCACTCCCTAGCACTCTGCAGTCACTCTGCATTCCCTAGCACTCTGCAGTCACTCTGCACTCCCTAGCACACCCTAGCACTCTGCACTCCCTAGTCACTCTGCACTCCCTTTCTCCCTAGCACTCCCTAGTCACTCTGTACTCCCTAGCACTGCCTAGTCACTCTCACTCCCTAGCACTCATTATTTGCATAGTGTGTGCTTCAATATAAAAGATGGTTCCCACTCCTGGCAAAATGTTGTCCCGGGCATATTGATTGGAATTCTTAGCGTATTGATGGTTCCCACATTTGGTATTGGTGGCCATGGCATACAGGTGGAAATGCTTTGCATAATGTGAGAATCAATTTTATGATGGCAACGGCTGGCAAATGCCACCTCTGACATATTGATGTCAATTTTTGAAATATTGGTTTCCACCACTGAATGATATTGCTCAACCTAGTATAGTGGTGGCCAAGGTATAACCGTGGCAATTACTTGCTTCTTGTTGTTGGCACACATGGCATCAGGATTCCCACCCTTGGTCTAATGTTGATCCAAGCATGATGATTCTTGGCATATTGTAGACCTCCATGGCATGAGATAGTGATACATGGCATTCATGTGTGGCAGTGATGCATGTGAGTATGTGATGAAAATGACAAATTGAAGTTTGATTGTCAAATGTGTATTTACGAAAAATGAAGATATTTGTGGCAAAACAGGTTTTATTTTTTCTTAATAAGCTTTTGTCATTTCGTTTGCTCTTTTCAAAAAGAAAATGTGTATTTGATAGCAACATATGGCTATTTTCAAAAATTGATCAGCTGATGTTTGGGGATAACATGTCTGTTAGCCAGCTAGTTGAGTAAGAATCAGTAACACTCTCTGTATTGCTTGGGCCAGGGAGACACCCAATTTGGATCCCGCACCCTCCAACTCAGCTGAGTCACTGACAATCCTAAATATCTCTAATTTGGATTCATCACACAGGTTGTGTTTATTCAAAACATTATTATCGAAAATCAGCTCTTAGCAAACAATACAATATCTGTACAAGATTTAAACCAAAAAAAATAATATTGCATCTTAAATCCTATACCAAACAACACTGCAGTATTTACACCTAAAGCGCCTCTACAGGAACAGAAAGTCACTAGCGCCCTCTCATTGCTGTATGCCTAAGTCTGTTTACAGTATTCTAGCCCAGCTGTGTGCAGCGCCCACGTGCACAGCTGTATCGTGTCATGGGATGCACTCCTGTCTCAGGTCCATAGGCCTTTTCTACCACATCTGCAACTCTCCTCCCACACAGGGCCCGCCTTTTAAAACAACATACTGGTTGCATGCGTCACTTTGTGGATGTTTGCACTGCCTGCACAACTGCATGGATTGGTTCCTGCACCTCTACTTCCTCGCAGGGCCTCAATTTAAAACGAAACAGTGTTTTCAACACTTTATGGCGGCTTGCATTACCTGCACAACTGCATGTAGTGATTCCTGCATCTCTCCTGCCTCTAAGGACTGCCTTCTGAAAACAATGCCTTGGTTGCATCACTTTGTGGCGGCTTGCACTGCCTGCACAACTGCATGGATTGGTTCCTGCAGAATACCCCCCCTTACTTTTCTTTCAGGCGCACGTGCATCCCGCCCTCCAACCAGATGGTGCTGTTTGTATGTAGGGTGTTTCTGGCCGAGTCGGCGGATGGGTTCCGACTTGGTCTAGGAGAAAGCGACAGTCGGTCGGACCCTTTCCCCACAACATCGTAATCGGGCACTAAATGTAACTTACACGTCTCCCTCTCTATGGTATTTTTGTTGGAAGAGTGCAAAGGGCCCTAAAGTAAGAAATCAAAATGAACCTTCCACCCTGTTTGCTAGTAAGTGACATCCATAATTAGTGTGAGTTCACTCCCTTAAAACCTCGGCCTTGCTGCCACTGCACCTGCTGCACCATGGGTAGCTATGCCTCTTTATTTCTCTCTTGTCTAGTTTTGTTGTTCCCAAATTTACACTCGAGCATGTCAAATTCGCTAACATCTCAGACATAGCGTTGCTTTAAGTTGATATTCCTGTTGTTCTTTTTAGGACTCGTGCTTAAAAACATTTGCATTGCATGTGGGTCAGACTATATGTCATGAAGAGTGCATTCGTGAGGTGAGAACAGAAAGGTAAAAAAAAAATAGTGTCGTTTGGTTGGTCGTTTTGAGAACTTCCTCATTTTGGTTTTCTTTACTAACAGGAAGTCAGTCGCCGCTCTGAGCGGGCCCCGGTAACCGCCAAGCCTGGCATGTAAACAATGAAAACCTCGGCCTGAACTTGAATGTTTGCCCTTGGACAAAAGCGCCCCCAGCAACATATGTTCAGAGAAGGCAGCCACAGCACAAGTCGTTTAGAAAAAGGAATTTAACAAAAAGACTGTGATGGGAAGCAGCAGCAACCGTTCTGTATATAAGCTAAGGATGGCATTGCCTTCCCTTTTAATGATGTCACGCGCCATCGTGGAGGGAGGAAATCAAACAGGTGCTTCATTGGCACGTGAGCTCAACCCTAACAGAAGCAAACACAGTGACAGAGAACAATACAATAAAAATACAGAAGAGGCACAACAAGTGACAGGGAGGGTCAGCGACCTAACAACAGCAGCAGCGGGCTGAGACACGCACACAAAAGGTGATGCTGTGCGGCGTGGGGAGCGGCCTACCCTTAAAACATATGAACACAATATCCGTAAAATCAAAGTTACCATTTCAAAACGGTTTTTAGACCTATACACATTGAACAGAATTTGTCTAAAACTGACTCTGAAGCCATTCACTGACATTCACATGCCAACCTTGGTCTGTAGTCCACTCCGTTTACTTCTTCAAGGTTCTCCAAGAAGCAAACTCCTGGAGCCAAGCCTGTGTTGTACCACAGCAGAGACAGGAGAATGTTAAATGAGAGTACTTAATTTCATTTTGTTTTAGACTTTGGTGTTTAGTACTGCTGGCTGTGAAAAAGGAATCTACAACTAATAAAATGTAAAGAATAAAGACATAATTATCAACAATCAAAATAGGTTTCCCTCAATTAAAACGTCACTCCTATATTAGGTATCTGCCTCTCTCGCTGTGACTGTGACATGATCGGGTCCCGAAACAGCAGAACTTTGACGAAGTAGGTAACATTAGAAATACAACATGCAGTCTTGCGGGGAACTCGCTGTGGCTCGTTGAGCTTCGACGCACAAACAGATCATGCATGCGCGCACGGACTCACCCAGTACCTGCAGGTGTGGCTGAGGGGGAACCTAGTTGGACTCCAGAAACATCTACTTACTCCCCTTCTTAAGAGCAAGGGCCATTACCGCCAATGTCTCCAGTCCAAAACCAGAGTCCTAAAACGAGAGCCAAGGACTGTGAAAAGAAGCCCCAACTAAACCAACCCACATAACGACAGAAGTTGACTATGCTAATGGACACTCACAAAACAAAGGGTCACAAAGATTAGGGACGCGTAATGTGATATTAGGAAGAGCAAAGCGTCGAATAAGCGGACATTAACCCCACCTCGTCAGTCAGACAAGCTAAATTAAAAGTTAGGAAAGGCAGTTGACATTGCGGACTATAAAAGTGGTGTTTTAAGATATAATGTGACTACACCCAAACTTCTTAATGCAAGTAACCCCCGTGTAGCATCAGTTAAAGAAAACACAGTACCGCCTCCCCTCCACCATGGAAACTAACCAAATGAGTCAATTTGGAGTGCATTACGGAAAATAAAGTGCTCACACGGGGTGGGTGTTGGTGAGTGTCGGCGCATGCGTCTTTGTGCTGCAGCCTGATCCTATTTCATTTTCTGCTCTGTGTGACTGGCTGCCAAGCGCCATTACGCTGCTGGAGGCGGATAGCGGTCTGAAATCATGTCGCGCTACGGCGGGCGATACCAAGGGGGTAAGTGAACTCACAAACGAGAGCCAGGGCATCAGCCCGGGGTAAGCGAACTGACAAAAGAGAGCGAGGCTGGCAACTCCACACCAGTTTGAATGCTGCAGCAGACTCGCTACAGTTGGTGTCGCGCAGGGGGGGGGGGGGGAGGGGGGGCGGGAGAGGACACGGGGGGCGGGAGAGGACACGAACGGCGGGAGAGGACACGGACCGTGGGAGGGAGGCGGGAAAAGTGCACAGGACAGCGAGGGGAGGGGGGGACGGCGGGAGGAGGGACACGGAGGAAGGCAGGACAGCAGCAAGCACGGCCCGGCCAGACCAGATTCGGGGCGTTCCCGGCTTTTGGCTGACGTGGCATGACGTAGCCAAAAGCCAAAAATTCTCGGGAACGCCCCCGAATCTGGTCCGGCCATGACGGACGCCTCTCTGTTCCAATGGCTAGCCTCCATTTATGGAGCTAGCCAATGGGACAGAGGGCGTATTCCAAGAGTCGCTACTGAAGACTAGAGATTTCTCTGGGAAACCTAAAAATATAAATAAGTAAAAAGAAGGGAAGTTTACAACTGGTTTAGAACTATCGATTTAACTTGTGTTCCGCCCTTCACCAAACAAATTAATATTAATATCTCAGAGATGCAGTGTCTCAGATGTGATTCGTATTCAGACCCGATAATAAATTATAAAACAGAAGAGCCCCTCCACTGCAGGCTCCCTTATTCTGAACACTTCTCTAATGTAAAATTTACAAACGAAGCAACAAATAAAAAGTATACAGGCCTACCCAATAGAAGAGTGCGGGTCATAATCTTTTCTGGACCACGTGGCTGAAGGCTTCCTCTTTTTCAATTTTGCGTTTCTTAGAGCCCAGTTGTTTCCTATTCCTGCGGGACCCTCTCCTCTACCCTCGAGCCCTGCCATCCTTGTTTTGTGACCTTTCAGTTGACTGCTGACCACTGCTTGCCCTATGCAGAGACTTTTGCTCATCATAGGCCCAAGCTGTTTCTGGGCTTTTGAAAAAGAAGGATCTCCCCTGATACATAACCTTCAGCTTGGAAGGGTATTGCAACACAGACTGAATTTGTAGGGCCCTAGGTTTTTTGTTTGTGTTTGTCTTTGCTGTAGGATTTTTAAAGCTGTTGGACTGGAAAGATAAGAATTTAGGCTAACTCGCAGCGCAAGCCAAATGTTTGTCAGTCTTTCTCTGTTGACAAAGTTAGGGAGTCTTACAATCATCAAGGCTTAGGGGTGGTAGAGCACAAAAATATATAAACATAATATCATGAATTTGACATTTTCACGTTGCAGACATTAGATAGGGACACGTGAAAGAGACCAGAGTAGCAGAAGCACCGTAAAAGAGTGCTCATAAACACACTATAGAGATATGTAATGTCGGGCCTTAGGCCCTCATGCTGGCAATAATTACTGAGACACAGGACACACTGGATACATGGTGCAACTGGCCCAGGCACGTGCGCTCGGCCACTTTTATTCGAGCTGTGTCACCTGACCAGTGACATCAGTGGTGGGTTGGTGTTTAGTGTAATACACAGTTAGCACTAGAATGCTAACTGACTCTGGGTCCTTACATCCCTCCCAAAATTGGTGAAAATCAAACCAAACAGAAAATGTCCAAAACCCTGTGGGGAATAGAAAACACCAAAGTATTACATGGGACTCAAGGTTTCAAACAAGTCTCTTTGGCTGCTTGCAGGCTGCAGGCAGTGTAGTTCCTGTATCTAGTACTACCAGTTCTCTGTGGCACGGCTCTCAGTTGTTCGGCGGGTTCATACTTTGTCCGTGCCGTCTGGATGTTGTTCTCAGCCCTGCCTTTTGCTTTGCTCTCTTGGTGATGCTGAATAGTTAAAGAGAGAGATGGATGACATGGAGAAGTGTGGCTCAATGATTAGAGCGGCAGACCCTGATGCAGAGGTCTAGCTCGGGACCAGGGTTTAATTCCCCGCCTCGGCGGGTCTTGGGCTCAAAATTCCACGGACCTGATAATTCTCGCCTCAGTGCCTATTCCAATCATGGAGTCCCACTCTGCAACTCTGGAAAATAGCTTGCTTAATCTCCACAACGGCCCCCACAACGCTAAGGATGCCTGGCCTCCACCTTGGGGGTGCCCAGGAGCGGGCGCCTCACAGGGAAAGCCAGGATGGGTTCAACAGCGGTATTCGTACAAGCGCCTTGAGACCCTTGCGGGTGAGTAGTGCGCTATACAAGTATCAATTTACATTTTACATTTACATGACATGGGTGCTTGTCTTCTGGCTTCTTTTCTCAATGTTGGTTCCGTGATGTTTCCGGGCAGGCTTCAGTGTATTTCTTGGCAGGTGAAGAGAGTGGGTGCAAACATCCCACTCACTAGGATGCCCCTCTCGATGGTGTTCTTCTCTCACAAGACGTCCGGGAGTACCTCTTTACCAGGTTTCCACTGTACTGGTGTTGTCGGTCGTGTTGCTCTACCAAAGCCTTCGGGCCGTGAGCAGGGTGCTCCACGAGCCTCACCATTGTTTCCTAGTTCCACCTGAAGGTTGAGTTGTCGACTCTTTTCCTTGCTCGCGAGGCTTTCATCCCAGAGGGTCCTGCAGACGCGCATCTGTAGATCTGTCTCCCGTGCTGGACTTGCTGTCACCAGAGTCCCTTGAGGCCTCTGCTTCCTGGGCTGCCACAGGCTGGTGTAAGGTGGTCAGTTCCTCAGCTTCCGGAGTTCTGAGCAGTCTCACCATCCAGTCTTCCGCTCATCCCCAGAGGTATTTGTCGCCAACAGTCTAGCTTGCTCTCTTCTGCGATCGCCATGCGGATGGCTCGTAGGTAGCAGTCTTTGATCTGTGCTGCCAGTGCTCTTGCCAGGACTTGTCTTCCAATGCACTCAGATGTTCCAGTGCCTGTCACCTTTCTTCTTTTCGCAGGGGCGGCTTCTTCTTGTGGTGGCGGTGGCCACTCTGATTTCTTCTTCCTTTTTTTCTCAGTGGCGGTGGCCACTCTGATTTCTTCTTCCTTTTTTTCTCAGTGGCGGTGGCCACTTTGATCTTTCTTCCTTCTTCTTCTCGCGATGTACCCTGGCTTAATCTTCTTCATCTTCTCTGGCCAGGCTTCCCCATGCAGCGCGCGCACTCTGCACGTGTCCTGCTGGTCTTGTCCTAGTCCTAGGACACTGTCTTCTTGTCGCTCAACTCCCAGGGTTAGCGCCGCGACCTTCACTTTCTCTTGCAGTCATTTCTATTACTTGTGAAGTTGAAGTTTGTTGGTTCATGTTCGCGGACCGCGCCTTGGCTGAACTTCCGTTGAAGTTTGTTGATCCATGTCCACGGACCGCGCCTTGGCTGAACTTCTTGGACCTTGAGCTGGTCCCTTCTGCCGATCTCTGGCAGGTAGGCTGCTTGGTGTGACCATCTGGCTGGTCGGCTTCTTGGTGCTTTGAGACCAGGCTGAGTGGTCATGTTTTGTGTTGAATCTTCACTGCTGCGGGTTGTCTGCACAACCATTTCCTTTCCTCGCAGTTGGATTCTTTTGGTGCGCATCTGGGTGCGCTCTTCGTGTCTTCCTTGTGACTTGCTGCTTTGAGCTAGTGCTGTCTGCACTGCTGCGCATTTGTGTCATGCGTCTTTGCACTTCCTAGCGCCGGGTTTCGGAATGTGGTGGTACTCCTGTCCTCGCCATACTGCTGCAGCGATGACCTGTGGCCACCAGTTATCGCTGCGTTCTCTTCCAGCGTAGGTGTTTCTGGAGTGTTGCTTTCGGAGGGTTGCGTCACCGCTCCATTGACCTTCTTCTGGTCTTGCTTCTTCTTTGCGTTGTTGGCTGCGATTCTTTGGAATGACCTGCGTGGAGTTGCTGCACTCCTGACGCGCTTCTGGGGCTTCTGGCGGGTTTCTGGGGTTCTGTCGCGTTCTTGTGCTTCTGACGCGCTCCTGCGCCGTCGCCTTTTATTTTCTCTGGCTGTGTGGTGGCTTTCCGGTGTGGCAGTGTCCTTGCGCACTCTTCACGGGTTCACTGTTGTCTTTCCTTCCTTTCCCCTGGTGGTAGTCGTCCTTCTGTCACGTGCTGTGGTGGTGTTGCCTTTCTTTGATTCCCTTTTCCTTGGTAATAGCCACCTGGCCAGCAGGAGGTTCTCCGTCATTCTCTAGGCATCACTGTGGGTAAAAGTACTCTGGGATATCACGGGCCATTTCTTTTCTTTTGGAGGCACCCCATGTGACATTGGGGTGGCCTTGCGCTATAGTGTTCAGTCTTTCCCTGCAGGTCACACCAGCTTTCTTTTGCATATGACTGCGGTAGGCTGCAGCAATCCAGTTTTCCTTGTGTCAGACGTGTGCTGAGACTAAAGTCTTGTTTCTCCCCGCAGTAGCGCAAAACGGCCACCAGATGGCGATGCAGGGCAAACTGTGGCGATCCATGACTGTTCTCCTTCGTTTCCTGGAGTCACACTCAGTTCCATGGTGCTGCGTGGTGTCTTAGCTTCGCAGGCGTTGTTGGGGCAAAGCACGGAGGGTGACTCATGGTGGGTGCTATCTTCTTTACTGCTATTAGGGAGGCATCCACCTTCCCAGAGCTTGGATAGATTACAAGAGCTCTTCATCTGCTGGGAGCTCGCTTCATCCATAATGGGTGGGGAACTGGCACTGCTGATTGTTCCCAATGCATGTCACTGGGGCCCCTCTCGCTGTGTAGCCGCACCGCTATTGGTGAGTCACTCTCGCTTTACTTTTGTTTTATTTATGATAGTTCGGGAGCCGGTCGGGTGTTCATTGCAGGCCCGCCTCTAACCGTGCTCACAGGCGGGCCTCTTGCACTGAATCTGTTTGCCGCGGTCACCTTCCATCCCAGCTGGGGGGCCTCGCAGTTCTCCTCACTCGTTCCCCACCGCCGCAGCAGACTCCCATTCCTCACGCTGCGTGGCGTTGGAAAAAGTGTTGGCACTTCTCTGATCTCTTCACAGTGCTGCAGGCAGGGGCGGCTGGAGTTGCTGTTACCGACTGCAGGCCGGGTGCTGGTTTTCTCGCTTCTCCACCCCGCCGCTGCAGCCTTACACATCATACGCTGCGCGGGGTGGGGAGGTGTTGGCTTATTGCGGGTGGGCTCCGCTTTCAGTGACTCGGCGCCCGGCAGCTCTCCACACGCTGCGGGCGCTCCTTTACGCAGTTCATTCACCCCGCCGCAGCAGCCTCACATCACACACGCTGCACGGCGGGGACAGGGGACGCTGCAGGCAGGCCGCTGGTGGGCTCCGCGTTGGTTCCTCCGTGGCGGGGATCAGTGGCGGCCGACGCGGGTGACCTCCGGTCGGTCCGCTTATCTTCTCGGGGCACCGCCACGGCAGGGCGGACCACAGCAGGCCGGAGGTGCGGGTGGGCTCCCGGTCACCTTCTCATTTCCATCCGGGCCCGGGGCTCGTTGTACGACCCGTGGGCCTCTCAGCGGCCGGCTCCTTTTGTCAGGGGGGTGTGCCTTTGCTGCAGGCAGCTCTTTCTTTCCCTTGCCCCTGAAGTTTTCTATTTTAGCTGTGGCACGCTGGGCACAGCTCTGCCCTAGTCGCCATTGTAGGGTCGTGGGCCCTAGGCCTTCATGCTAGAATAACTGGACTACAGAACACGCTGGATGCATTGTGCAACTGGCCCAGAGCACGTGCGCTCGGCCACTTTTATTCGAGCTGTGTCACCTGACCAGTGACATCAGTGGTGAGTGGGTGTTTAGTGTAATTACACAGTTAGCACTAGAATGCTAACTGACTCTGGGTCCTTACAAGATAAATATACAAATGTACACTAGTGCATTTAAAAGGGGTGAGATTTCAAGATCTATGTGAAATGCTAGTGTGAAGAATACATTGCATAAAAGCATATGTGGTATAGCTTGGAAACATCGAGATATGAGCCTTAAACTTTGCAGACTAATACTAGAAATTATAAAGTTTATAACTATTTCTAAACAATTTTATTTCTCTTAAACTAAGAAAATGAGCAGTTATATGAAAGTAATGAATTTTGCACTAATAAGGTATTCCTAAAGATAACTAATGTTTTGTAATAATAATTTGTGAATATTAAATGTAATGTCTTATGGTTATTATGATTTTTATTATCATATGACAACGTTTTAGAATGGATAAAGCGAAGAAAATGTGATTTCAACTTAAAGGTTTCTTGTTAAGATATGTTTTTAGTATTGAACGTTTTCCTCAATTTTAATAATGGCTCAATGATTTGGTATATTGTTGCATTCCCTGTACAGCAATAGTACATTTTTATTTTTCTAAAAACTATTCCAATGGGAATAGCAAGACTAAGAACTAGGATTTCTAATGGTCTGTGTATCGCTATTATGATTCTTGGCATGGACTTGTGAATCTGTTGCTTCTCATGACAAGTATTGGAAACCATGTCAATGTTATGACTATCTAGGTGACTTAATACACATGCTGAACACATGATGGTCTTTCGATGGTAGTGGTGCCACATCACTAGGACATTTTATTATGAACTTATTAAAAAAGAAAAAATCCCAAAGAAGGGGCTTCACACTCAATTTATTTTTGATCTACACTCCACTCAATTTATATTGCCTGTTGAGCGCAGTCATTTTTATTTTATTTTCCCCTTTTGACAACGATTCGATTTATCTTTAACTTTGATGCACGCACTTTGAGTGATGCAGACAACTTTTAATTCTGACAGATTTTGAGGTATTAAACCATCCTTTGGTATTTGACTGTCGACGCTACATTCGGTAGCAGATGGACTGAGATCCTTCTTGCGGAACCAGAACTTTCCTCTTTTGCTTAAGCTGTGTGCTAATTGGACTTGCCCTTAGAGACTCATAAATGTTACTCCCCCTCTCGCCTGATAGGATCAACTCTGTTAGTTTGGAGAACCATCCATTAGCCTCATGGGTAGTAGGATTTTGTAACTTTGTAAGTGGATTTAGAACCTCCGTGCCCAAACGCAGGGTGTTTTAATTAAAGCTGTGATATTGTTAACGAAATGCTGAAGAGATTACTTTTTATAATTAATTTTGAATCCCTAATACAATAACTAACAAAACTTTATCTTGCTTGAGACTCTTATTGAGTTCAATTTATTGTCTCTTGGAACTGCAATTAGAGAAAGAAGTAATGTGGTACGTTTTAGTAAGGTGAATGCCAATTAATGGTCCTCATTGAGAAGCTGACTGATGTGTCTAGGAACACTAAAATTCCACCCCTCCTATCCACGGAACAAGATCCATCGAAGGACCGTCACGAGAGATAGACTGAGAATGCATCAGCGCAGAGATGGTGAAGAATTTACTCTAATCATAGGAGGGCCCAGTACGGTCAGAGTAGTGGTAGACAGAGAGCGCACCAACAAATAGTCAATGCTTGGTGTAACCTTTCAAGCAGAAACCATCTGATTTTCAGGGAAGTGCTCTGATCTGGTGTGAGGGGGCTTTGTGAACTGGCCAATCTAACCCTTATGGACACTTTATCCTCCTGGCCAAATCCTGTATGTTCAGCCCATCCTAGTGTCATCTTGAAAGCTCTGAAATCTTAGGCTGAGGATAACTGCACAGCCCAATGCTGTCTGTGGGGCTATCCAGGACTCATGACTCTTCTGAGAAGGGCTGAATTCCAGGGCACCCACAATCTCCAAAACTCCAAATGGGCAGCTCAAGGACAAACATCAGGGGTTAACATGAGGGGGGGGGCTGTTTCACCAAGGTTGTCAGTCAGCAAGGATAAGTTACTTACCTGTAATCCTAGTTCTCTTCCAGGGGTATCCTCATCAAAGTCATAAGCACTGAATATTCCCGCCCATGTGCGGGGACCCCAGAAATAATAAAAATGATATTATATGTCTCCTCTGACACCTGGATGGAAATGGTGTTAATAAACTTGCCTGTCTGCCTCATTCCGGTGACAGGCACACCTCTGTCATTTTGTCATTTTAAGCTCTAACAAAGCAAAAGGGCTATAGAGGTTATTTTTGTTTCTTATTTGAAGAAATATTTATAGTGAAACGTTTTATTTAACCCGTATTTGAATTTTGTACACTGTTTATGTTTTTCTACAGTATACTTTTCTTAAAAAATGTTAACTTTAAAGGTGTGGTTAACATGGGGTGGGTGTATAGTCCCATTTCCTTTTAGGAACATGTTTTCTTTTTCTTAAAGTTGGGGCAGGGTTTTAAGTCCCATCACCCCATTTTTACAGTATTTATCCCTGTCTTGGGATGGGGGTGGGTCCAAAGAAGTCCCATGACCCCTTGTTCACTCGTGTTATCCTTTGGGATGGGAGTGGGTTCCAAGTCCCATGTGCCCTTGTTCTTGCGCTACGTTTTGGTGTGGGTTTTAGTCCCATGACCTCATCATATAGTTAGTTTATCCCTGTCTGGGGATGGGTGTGGGTTCGTAGTCCCATGTTCCCTTGTTCACGCGCTACATTTTGGTGTGGGTTTTAGTCCCATGACCTCATCATATAATTAGTTTATCCCTGTCTGGGGATGGGTGTGTGTTCGTAGTCCCATGTTCCCTTGTTCACGCTTTACATTTTGGTGTGGGTTATTAGTCCCATTACCTCAAAGTTTTTAATCCCTGCCTTGGGATTTTATCATTTTAGTGAGGGGGTTCTTGTCCCACCTTTGTTTTAAGGGGGTTTGAGTCCCACCTTTGTTGTGACTTTCGGGTTTTAGTCGCAAACAGTTTGGCACGTAGGTTTTAGTCCCACAGTGTTTCCTTACAAGAGGTGTGGCGTTTTTATTTACGATTTGCCACAGTCTTCTAATGCTAGAAGTTCTTTCTTTGTTTTTGTTTCTCCCATTAGGGATTTGTCTGGGGTCTTGTTGTCCCCTCTAGTTTACTAAATATTGTGAGCTTTTGTGAGCTATTAATGTATGCTTTTCTAATTTCAATTTGTTTGTTATTGAAGGAGGAGGATGGTGTCGTTATTTCTATCCTTTCACTTTCTTCCTTCTTTAATAATTTGGATGTCTGTTTTCCCTCTCGTGATGCTCTTTCTTATTCATCCCTGGGTTACAGATTTCTTGGAAGTTTGTATTTTCTTGTTGTGCATAGTTTTCCTTTTCTTAGCCTTTTGTTCTTTTGTTTTCCATTATTAGAGGGAGAGGATAATGTGGTATCCTTATGTTGTATGTATGTTCTTGTATCTAGCTGCTCAGCCCAGTATGAGTGTTCTCATTGGAATTTTAGTGTGGGTGGAATGTTGGATGCATGATAGTTTCAGTTAAGGATGGGCTGAGCGGCTAGTAGGCTGCTCCTGATGGGGCTGTTATCTTGACCATGATATCTGCATCTGAAGAACTAATAAACATCCTCTACATGTACCTGATTTGGTCTACGGTGTCTTCATATCTACACCAGAACTTGTGGGACCAGCCCACTACACACCTCCCACGCCAGTCACGGGGGTCAGCCTCAGACTCAAGGCTCCAAGTGCCCAACAATATCCAGGCTGCTCCACTTTACAACCAGCAGTCCACGTTTGTTGTTGACACAGACTCTCGCCTGCCTCCTCCCTCATTGCAGTTGTCCCCGCAGTACTTCCCGGCAGCTGGCACGACCTCTGCAACCGACGCGCTACATTCCAGTCACCTGCGGGCAGTCTGCTCCTCACAGTGCTGAGGTGCGCCTCGGGATCTTCCAGGTGTCTGTCGAAGGGGGGGGTTGGGGGGGGGACCGCTCGCAATTAAGGGGGCCCCCCCTCCTCGTCAGGCCACAGTCCAATCCTCCTCCATAGGTCCCCGCCGGGGCTCCGAGTTTGGTTCCGTCGGGTCACTCACCATTTGAGCTCGTCACCTCTGCCGGAGGCTCCGATGCATCTGGTACTGAAGTGGCTACCAAACCCTCGTTTCCTCCCGCAATGAGCGCCCCCGGAGCTCGCAGGCGATATCCTCTTCGCTGGCGGCCCTCACCAACTCATGCCTCTCCAGCTGTCCTCGCGGTCCTCAGGGTCTCGGAGCTCGGTCATCGCCATCTTGAGACCATGGCTCAGCCTTCCCTGCCGTCAGCGATTCACCCGGTCACGTCGCTCCGATCTTCGCTTCCCTGGTAACTGGTGGCTCTAGTTTCCCATTTCCTTCGCCCCAAGGGTACGGGGGCTTTTTACTGCATCTCTGTGCAGGATAAAGGACAGGGGTCGGCGCAGAGCTCTCTACTCATAAGTCCGCTCCCATCCGCCTCGTGGACACGCCCCCCACACCCTTCTACACCCATCCAGCCACTTTCACACCCATACACACAAGGACACATAGTCACACTGCAACTTACTTAATAGATGTTAGACGTAGTATCACTCACTAGTAGTGCACCTACTATACAAATTTAATTTTTGTAGTAGGTTAGTGTGTATGTTTAACACCCATAACCTTTTAAATACAATTACACTTACTTGATGATGTCATCAGTGATGTAATTAGAGATGTCATCAGTGATGTCACTGACCATGCCATGTCATGAGCGATGTAATATGTGAGGCTTAATCAGTTTTTGGACAAGTGAAATCTGAGCCTAACTGTAACGTCCCTGTAACATATATACACACATCCCAAGTTCACCAATGCATTTTTACTGCTTTGATGCATCCTTTCCAGTTAAGAACTTGAGGGGAACATTTCTGTGCTATGAATGGTGAATTATGGATCATATATTTTTCATTACTTGATTAAGATCTGAAAATTGCCATTTTTGCTTTTAAGCTGCCCAGTGCCCAGTGCCCTAAAACGCTTCGGCGAAAATGAATTAAGAAGGTGAATCACGGCGAGCTGGAGTATGCCGGATGGCTGGGGTGATGTCGTGTGCCCTGACAAAAGCTTCGGGCATTTGATATTTATGTTTATACACGGCCGGTCCCTGCTGTGGAAGGGGCACCATCTCGAACAAGGAGAGGCAGGGTAGAGGAACTGTTCTTCGCCGTCAGCACATCGCCCCAATTTAAACAAAAACAGCGCACCAAAGAGGATCCTCATCCTACTAAAGGAATGTAATGTGCTTTTAAATTAACAAACAATTACTGAACTTACTCAAAGGATATTTTGCTTGCAATTTGGTGAATACATGTCCCATCAAACACTGCAGCAGCACAAGATGGGAGGGGCTGCAGCAGGGAAATGTGGTGTTAATAAACCGAGGAAAGAGTTAATTGCAAGCCTCAGTTTTGCTTGTAAGCTGTCCAGGAAGAAGGGGCCACAGTGCCCTGAAACGCATCGGCGAAAATGAATTAAGAAGGTGAATCATGGCGAGCTGGAGTATGCCGGATGGCTGGGGTGATGTTGTGTGCCCTGTCAAAAGCTTCGGACATTTGATATTTATGTTTATACACGGATGGTCCCTGCCGTGGATGGGGCACCATCTCGAACAAGGAGAGGAAGGGTAGAGGAACTGTTCTTCGCCGTAGGCACATCGCCCCAATTTAAACAAAAACAGCGCGCCAAAGAGGATCCTCATCCTACTAAAGGAATGTAATGTGCTTTTAAATTAACAAACAATTACTGAACTTACTCAAATGATATTTTGCTTGCAATTTGGTGAATACATGTCCCATCAAACACTGCAGCAGCACAAGATAGGAGGGGCTGCTGCAGGGACATGTGATGTTAATAAACCGAGGAAAGAGTTAATTGCAAGCCTCAGTTTTGCTTGTAAGCTGCCCAGGAAGAAGGGGCCGCAGTGCCCTGAAACGCGTCGGCAAAAATGAATTAAGAAGGTGAATCACGGAGAGCTGGAGTATGCCGGATGGCTGGGGTGATGTCGGGTGCCCTGTCAAAAGCCTCGGACATTTGATATATATATATAGAGATATATATATATATATATTACCTACTGGCGGTCGCCAGTAGGTAGTTATAGTTAGGATTTTTTTCAATGTTAAATCTCAAAATTCTATTTGGAATAACTTTGCCACCGGTTGACGAATCTGCCTGAAAATTTCCTGAAAATGGCCTCGTCGAGCTCCGGTTCTTCCTTGAAAGTTTGGGGGGGATACGTCAAGCGGGGGCCGAGATAAAAGGGGGGTCCCAAAACGCGTTTTCTCCATGTTAATTTCCATAGGGCGGTCGATTTCACTTTTAGCTCGAACGGCTGAATGGATTTCCATCAAACTTGGCAAAATTGTAGGGACTGGTAGCCCGATGTGCCTTTGCTATGTCTCAAGATATGTGCTCCAGTGGATTTTGAGTAATTTAGGTTCAAAAAAATATATATATCTATAGGCGCTCTCCGGTGCGCGCACCGGAGTGCGCTCCTGGCGCGACACGCGACTTGCGCGCAGAAAGCTGATTGGCTCTTGGGTGTCTGTAAACATTCTAAACAGTCTGGAGCGGCCGCCATCTTGTGTCTCGGTAAAATCGAGACACAAGGGGTTTGAAAAAAAAAGGGGCAAATGACCATAAGGGGGAAGAGTAGACCCCCTCTGACCCCCTAGGTTTGATGTGGGGGCTAAAATAGGGTCCTGCGGGGCATTACATTTTTTATTTTTTTTTTCGTTTTGCGCGGGGGAAGCGCATGGTACGCGCACCGGGGAGCGAAGCACGGGGAAAATCCAGGACCATCTTTATGAAGGCCTTGCGCTGCCAGTTTTGCGCCGCCTGTGCGTCAATTTTTGTGACGCACCAGCGGTGTAAAAAAATGCGCATTGTTACGCTATATTTAAAAAGTGACGCATCTATCTAGATGCGTCACTTTTTAAATATAGTGCAACGAGGCACATTTTTTTACACTGCTGGTGCGATGCGTCACTTTTCTGTGCGCACTCCTTATGACATTCCAGATGTGTCATATTTAATGTATGACGAATCATGTTGCAAGGAGTTACAGATACGTCAGTATTTCTAACATATCTGTAAACATAAAAGTGACGCGAGGCAGGCGCAAGATTTTGACGCAACAGCATCCTAAAAGTGATGCAGAGAAATCTCATAGATTTCAGTACGTCGTTATTACCAAGCTTTTTGCGGGGGAATGCCCCCTCTGCATACATTATACCTGACGCTGATATAATGTGGCGCAGAGTTTTAAAAAGTGACCCATGTACCTAGATGCGTCACTTTGTAAAAATAGCATCAGGTATAATGCATGCAGAGGGGGTGTTCCCCCGCAAAAAGCTTGGTAATAACGACGCAGTGAAATCTTTGAGATTTCACTGCGTCACTTTTAGGATGCTGTTGCGTCAAAATCTTGCGCCTGCTTCACAGCAGACCTTTCACATGGTGCTTTTTCCATGTGAAAGGACACATTACTGGAGTTGCGTCACTTTTGTGACGCACTCCAGCAATGCGTTACTTTTGTGTTTACAGATACGTCAGAAATACTGACATATCTGTAACTCCTTGCGAATTGATAAGTCATAAATTAAATATGACATATCTGGAATGTCATAAGGAGTGCGCACAGAAAAGTGACGCATCGTACCAGTGGTGTAAAAAAATGCGCCTTGTTGCGCTATATTTAAAAAGTGACGCATCTAGGTAGATGGGTCACTTTTTAAAATCCTGCGCCACATTATATCTGCGTCAGGTATAATGCATGCAGAGGGGGTGTTCCCCCGCAAAAAGCTTTGTAATAGCAACGCAGTGAAATCTTTGAGATTTCAGTGCGTCACTTTTAGGATGCTGTTGCGTCAAAATCTTGCGCCTGCTTCACAGCAGACCTTTCACATGGTGCTTTTTCCATGTGAAAGGACACATTACTGGAGTTGCGTCACTTTTGTGAAGCACTCCAGCAATGCGTTACTTTTGTGTTTACAGATACGTCAGAAATACTGACATATCTGTAACTCCTTGCGAATTGATTAGTCATATATTAAATATGACATATCTGGAATGTCATAAGGAGTGCGTCCAGAAAAGTGACGCATCGCTGTTTTCACGTAGCGATGCGTCACTTTTCAGAAATGAGGCCTCCAGTTTATTCACTGTGTCACCTCTACGACCCTTTCTTGCTTCAATACGTCCCTTTTGCATACATTACACCTGACGTAGGAATAATGTGGCACAGGGGTTTACAAAGTGATGTATTTACCAAGGAACACCACTTTGTAAATATGAATAAATAAGGTGCATTTTTTATTGGAATGTTGTGTCACAAAAAGTGATGCTTTGGTGGCGTTAAAGTGACGCTTGGCTTCATAAATGAGGCCTTCTACTTTCAACTCCAGCAATGCATCTTTTCCTACCCTTCCACACCCCTCCTTTTCAACATTTTCTTTGAATATCAACATTCCCCATATTCATTCTTCTTCTCATAACTTTCTTTTCTAACACTCACCTTCTTTCAGTCCTCCTACTTCACTTCTTTTTTCCTCTCATACCTTTCTGTTCTTTCTTACTCATTCTCCTTTCAATTATCAATGCACTATATTTCACTTACTCTTTATTTTTTTAAGAATATAGCTCTTTGATGAGAATTGGAGGTAGTTCTGAAAAGAACTTTTGGTTTTCTTCTTTTAACTGAACAGGAACAAAAACAGGGAATGGAAACTGCTCAAAAGGAGCAAAAAGAACAAAAAAAATTAGGGGTGGAAAGGGCAGCGATGGCTTTCTAATGCTCGAACCATGAGCTGGACACTTTGTTCTCCAAAGGTAAGTAGTTGATTGCAGTATCTGCATCTGAGGACACCATGGTTAAAAGCAGGTTGTATGTTTGGCACCTGCTCCTGCGATTGCCCTCTCCCAGAAGAAGTTGCTCCTCGGGTTGATGTAGAGGCCCCATCTCTGGGAACCTCTTGTGCCAGAGCCCTGACACTTTCCCGGGCAAAATTCTGGGGGTGCCTCCTCTCCACATGTCGGATCATCGTAAAGTTCCCAAAAGAGTACTTTTTTGGGGGGTCACCCCGTGACAGGACCTGTTTGCAGATCCTGCACTCCACTTTTGGTGCATTCACCTTCTTCTGGTCAGCTGGAATCTTAAAAAATTTCCATATGAAATGTTCCTTCACCTTTGGGGTAGGAGGCTCTTCATTGATGAACTCAGGTTCATCCTCACTGCTGGATTCTCTGGCAGCCATGGTAAATCACGAAAGATCCAGGTGCAAAAAACAGGTCTTTCAGTCACAAAAGTGAAGGAAGAAGTGAAGGAAATGGGTGGGGATTTCATTCATTGTAAAAAAAACTGTTAGCAACCAATGAAAAGTGTTATTTTAGGGTCACATGACCCGACGCGTTTACGCTGCGCGCTCCGGAGCACTTCCGGGTGCGTTTACGCAGCGCGATCGTAGGCGCTTCCGGGGCGCAAACGTGGCGCGATTGAAGGCGCTTCTGGGTGCTTTTACGCGGCGCGAACGTAGGCGCTTCCAAGGGCACTTACGTTGCGCGCCGAAGTGACGTCATCAAACTTTTACAGAAATGCATAATCATTTTCCTTATAAAAAAAACTGATTTTATTTATATGGTACGAAATGTTTTGCATTATTATTAACTTTTCATTCATATTTTTTTTCACGAACGACAGTAGCGCTCTGGGTGCGCTTTCAGGTGAGCTCACCGGAAAGCTTACCGGAGAGCTTAGCTGAAAGCTTCCCTGAGCGCGCACCCACAGCGCAAAAAAAAAAAATCTATAAAAAAAAAATGAATACTTACAAAAAAACAGCAAATTGTAAAAAAAAAAAAAAGGTTAGAAACTCGATATAGAAAGGAATTAGCATTTAAAAAACCTATGAAATTCACTGAAAAAACCATAGGTTTCACACCAGTTATAGTTAGGAATTAGCATTTAAAAAACCTATTAAATTCACTGAAAAAACCATAGGTTTCACACCAGTTATAGTTAGCTGGAAATTTTACTGATATAAAACCATTGAAATTCCCACGTTATAGTTAGTCGGACTCACTATAACTTGCGCGTGCAATGCACTGCTGATGACATCACATATTACATCACTCATGACATGGTCAGTGACATCACTCATGACATCACTGATGACATCACTCATGACATCACTGATGACATCGTCCAGTGAAAGTGTGTCTTTCTGAAAAATAAATATATTTTATATATGTATATGTTAAGGTCGATGGAAGAATAAATGTTTAAATAAGTGTCTAAATGGATGTTTTTAAAAAAAAAATTGATTGGTTAACTGGCTTATTAAGTGTATCTTAGTGAATACATATATTAGCGAGTAATGTTTAAATATTTAAATATATGTATCAGTGTTTTACTTTGTGTATAAGTGGCTGCATGGGTTGGTGAGTAGCTACATGTGTGTGTATATGGGTTATTAGATGTTTTTTTAGTATCAGTATGAGTGTCTGTATGGTTTGGTGGGGCTGTTACTTAGCACATAGATGCATCAATGACTGACTCACTGTTTGTATGTGTTTTGAAGACAGCATTTGTGTAGGATTGTATGGGTGGATGAGTGTGTATATGTGTGTGTTAGAGAGTGAATGCCTCTCTCACTAGTGTCTTTATGAGTAACTACATATGTTTTAATCTTGTATATATGAGAATTGATGTATATAAGTAAGTATATGTGAGAGTGAGAGATTGAAAGAGTTCCTGTTTAAATAAGTATGTGTTTCTATAAGTGATTGTTTAAGAGAGTAAGTATGTGTAAGTTTCCTTAGAAGTAATGTGCTAATGTGTGTATAGTTGTATATGCAAATAAATGGATGTTTATTAGTTTATTTGCATGTGTGAGTATATGTGTGAGCAACTTTTTGATGACTGTCGGTGTGTAACAGGATGAATAGGGGTATCACTACATATGATTGAGTGAGTATATGTATGAGTGAATACATAAAACTGTTGGTGAATGTGTGAATTTGTATATAGATGGTGAAATTACTGAATTGGTTGTTGTAACTGGTATGGGTATATCCACTTTTTTGTTAATGTTAGTTTCTATTTTTGAATATGTGTTTCAAAGGTTACTTTACAGTGAAAGGAGGTCTGTCACTGTGTCACAAGGATGGTGTCATCAGTGATGTCATGAGTGATGTCACTGACCATGTCATGAGTGATGTAATATGTGATGTCATCACCAGTGCATTGCACGCGCAAGTTATAGTGAGTCCGACTAACTATAACGTGGGAATTTCAATGGTTTTATATCAGTAAAATTTCCAGCTAACTATAACTGGTGTGAAACCTATGGTTTTTTCAGTGAATATATATATATATATATATATATATATATATATATTCACTGAAAAAACCATAGGTTATAGACCATATATAGTTAGGGATTAGCATTTGCAAAACCTTAATTTACTCGCGCAAAACCATTGAAATTCACATATTTAGTTAGTTGCACTAACTATATATCGCGCACCCGCAATCCACTGCTGATGATGTCACATATTACATCATTCATGACATGGTCAGTGACATCACTGATGACATCACTGATGACATCTCAAATGACATCACTGATGACATCACTGATGACAACACCCAGTGACTGTATGTTTCTGTAAAGTTAAAATATGTCTTACATATTGAAGAATGAGTGGATGTATAAGTGTCTGGATGAAGGATTTAGTAGGTGCATGACTGACTGTATGAGTGAGTGATTTAATGTGTCTCACTGAGTGCATGGGTTAGTGACTAAACTGTCTGTGCATCATTATGTCTGTTGTTCTGTAAACTGCTGCATGTGTTGATCAGTAGCTATATAAGTAACTATATGGGTTATTGATTGGTTGCCCAAGTATTTGTATGGGAGACTGAGTGTGTGTGTGGGTGGCTGGGAGGTGTGTGACTCTGTGCATAGATGTGTGAGTAGTTGATTCACTATATGTATGGGTTCAAAAGTGCATGTGGAAACAGCTGTATGGGCGGTTGACTGTCTGCATGAGTGTATTGGTGAGTGAATGGATTTCTCAGTGCTACATGTCAAAGTAAGTACATATGTAAAACACAGTACATGTGAGAGTTGACATATATAAATAACTGTGCATAAGAGCCAGTGAATGTGTGAGTGGCTGTATGGATCATTGTGAACATGTATCAGGGATTGTATAAGAGAGTAAATATTTGTTAGTATATGTTTGAATAAGTAAGGTGTGTATAACTGTATAGTTGAGAAAATGGAGGTGTGATTGATTCTTTGCATGACTGACTAGGTGTGTGAGTAACTCCATGGATAAGTGACAGTCTGTGAGTGTCTGTTTATACTGATTGTATCTAAGGTTATATTAGAGTCTGAAGATGTTCATTGTATTATCACATAAATGATATCATCAGTGATGTGATCAGTAATGTCAAATGAGATGTCATCAGTGATATCATTTGAGATGTCATCAGTGATGTCATTTGAGATGTCATCAGTGATGTCATCAGTGATGTCACTGACCATGTCATGAATGATGTAATATGTGACATCATCAGCAGTGGATTGCGGGTGCGCGATATATAGTTAGTGCAACTAACTATATATGCGAATTTCAATGGTTTTGTGCGAGTAAATTAAGGTTTTGTAAATGCTAATCCCTAACTATATATGGTCTATAACCTATGGTTTTTTCAGTGAATTTTCAAGGTTTTGTAAATGCTAATTCCTAACTATATATGGTCTATAACCTATGGTTTTTTCAGTGAATGTCAATGGTTGTTTAATAGCAAATATCAAAAGCTGTAAAATGTCAAGTACGTGGTAGGTAAAAACATTTTCGTATTTATGCACGCTGATGTGCTTTGAACGCTGTCCCCCCCCTCCTCTTTTCTTTTAGGAGTATTCTCTCTTTGCAGATAGTGGAGGGTAGGTAACACAGGCCTTTGCCCCCGTTGTAATCCGTCATGCCTGCTTCCCTCTCCATTTGATTGATTGTTATCCTAGCATTTATTGTTTTGGAATTGGTTCTCTTTGGTTCATTCTCTATTTACAAACAAGCACAGAGTCGCAATACTCTGTTTAGTCTTTGCAGATAGTGAAAAATCGTTAAAAAAACAAAAGGAATCAAGCAAAATCAGTAGGCCACTAATGGGATCTCTTTTTGACCTCGCTAAAATAGAAACATTATGAACAACCCCTCATGACAAATACGAAACTAGTGAGAGGAACTGAGCTCGACACCATGATGGCTGCAAGACAGCTCGGCTCCGCCGCCCACCCCACCCAAAATAACGACAAACACTATGCAAATATTATAAATATATACAACACACAAGCAAAGTAACAGGGTAAAACATTTTATTAAATAACTATTTACATGGCAGCCTGCTGCAACATCGATCCAAACAAGCCTTTGTATTTTGAGCTCAAAATAAACCATCAATAGTAAGATTTTTATAGGTGAGTGTAGGTTCATGGTTTTCCATCCACAGACTAAAAGACTGGAGTGGGAGTGAAAGAACAATAACTAGGTAAGAAGGAAGGCAGAGGTTGTGGGAAGGACTCTGGATATGGTATGTTGCTTGGTCCCTGAGATGCTTCGATGTCACTGCCTTGCACAAATGGCATAAGTCCTGGATGTTGGGTGCCATAGTTAAGGGTTCCGAGCAACGCTTGTAACACTGTCTGAAGCTTAGTTGCACCTGCTGCAGCTTCAATATTCTCAAAGTGAATGGGGGCTGTTTGTGGACCTGACTGCATTGGAAAACAATGTGATGCGGTGCCTCCCTGAACCACTTGACGGAGGCCCCCGAGATAATTGTGCCTGCTCCACACCTTGTCCCACAATCCATTTGACCTGAAGACACGTCCTGCGGTGCCCTGGTCCGAACATCACATATACCTGCGCCAGGAGACGGCGTGGGGTGCAGTAGAAGGGAGAGGCGGCGTGAACGAGCCTCCCCCACCTCCCCAGGTGGAGGTTTCTCAGCTACACCCCAGCGCTTCACTCGACCAGCTGACTTGCGCCCGCTCTTGCGACACAGTGCCTCGCTCGGCCAGCTGAATTGCGCCTGCTCTTGCTATTACAACGTCTCACCCGCCATCCAACGGAATTGCACCCAATCTTGCGGTACAGTGACAGGCGGCTGCTACGGAGCTCACGAAATGGCGGTCGGCTCCACAGACTTGGGCCTGGCCTGCAAAGATGGCTCTGGGCAACCGTGGAACTCGGACGCTTGACTGCTAGGGCATGGGCCCCATTCCCAAAAGGGACCCCCGACTCCCGTAGACTTCCGGTGGGGAGCGACTGCCATGATTGCTTGCGGAATGGCCACGATGTAGCCACGAGATGGTGGTGCTCTCATGCTGACGCCAGCTTCAGTCTGAAACATCCAGAAACACTGTAGACTACCAATTCGATCAGTTCCGGTGGAGCCCCAACGTGACCCGGTAGAGAAGAACTTGCCCTCCCCTCTTTGACTGATGGTTCTTGTTGCCTGTCCCTTCTCTTGTCATTTAACAGAACGTTTTGGACTGCTGAAAGGGGTTGTGTTCCGACCGCTGGTTGGTGGAGACATTTTGACTATATTCTGGACCTGCGTTGTCGCGTAATGCGTCATATGACGCGCCGCGTTAGCGCACCCGGAAGTGCTCCGGTGCGTGAGGCGCAGCTTCCCGGAAACGATCCAGAGCGCGGCGCGCAGCGCGTAACGTAAGCATAACAGGTCATGTGACTTGTTAATAAAACTTTTCATTGGCTCATTTTACTTTTGTTATTCTAATGATGAAAGGCTTGGTCATATGACCTAAAAATAACACTTTTCATTGCTTTCGAACATTTTTTTTTCCCAAATGATGAAAGCCCCACCTTTTTTTTTCTCACTCTGACTTGTAAAGCAAAGGACCCAGATGCATTTACAGTTTATCACTAACAATGTTCCAGGCTAATGTATTTTCCCGGGAAATTTACAACTGTCCTGCAAGTAAAATATTCCTATTTCGAGAAAAAGGGCGTTTCTTCGTCCCATGAGGGAGCCGTTGAGCAAAAGAGGCTCGGCCTGCTGTCTTAGTCGCTGATAGGCATGAATATCGGATTCTTATTGATCACTTTATGTTGCAGGAGTGGAAAACACAACAGCCCTTGACCATTTATCTTTACTGCGTTCCTGCGTATTATACCTTTTAACCGTCATGTAATCGGGCTGCTTTATTTCACTTGCCTTTTACTGATTCGAAAACAGTGGCTATTATTCAAAACTTTACCAAAAAAGGTACTACTACCATGTTTTGTTTTAAAAACCTTTATTGTGAAAATGTCAGTATACAAATACGGGCCTATAACCACGTGGGCCGGCCACAGAGCAAACTGGAATCGTATATGATGAGGGGACATTTACACTGTAGAAGAACGTAACGGGCGGGCCATTAGGTTGCAAGAACTAAGGTGTCTAACAGTTGCGGAATCGGTGGACATACATTTTATATTTAAAGTACGACAGGGCCAGTTACAATAAAATTATCTAGATATACATTTGCGGGCAAGTACCATGGGTGACGTTAATTCGAACTTTCAATAGTACAGTAATCAATAACACATCAGAACTTAATATCAATAGGGATGTCCAAATGTTCAATCAGTACTCGTCCCCGCCCGCCATGTGCTTCAAAATTGCATACGTATCTCGTGATATCAAGGTTGGGCAACCAGTACACAACAAGGAGTTACGAGTCCCATTTATACCGGCGCCATTTTGGGCAAGGCCGGGCAGGTCCAGGATATAGTCAAAATGTCTCCACCAACCAGCGGTCGGACAGGAACCCCTTTTGGCAGTCCAAAAAGGTTCCGTTAAATGACAACAGAAGAGATAGGCAACAAGAACAATCAGTCAAAAGAGGGGACGCTTTCGTGAATGGGGCCCATGCCCTAGCAGGCAAGCGTCCGAGTTCCAAGGTGTCCCAGGGCCATTTTAGTGGACCAGGCCCAAATCCAAAGAGCTGGCCACCATTTTGAGAGTCCTGTTGCAGCCGTCTATCGCTGCACCGCAAGAGTGGGCGCAATTCAGCTGGATGGCGGGTGAGTCACTGTACCGCAAGAGCGGGCGAAACTCAGCTGGATGGCGGGCGAGACGCTGTACAGCAAGAGCGGGCGGAACTCAGCTGGATGGAGGGTGAGGCACTGTGCCGCAAGAGCGGGCGGAACTCAGCTGGAAGGCGAGTGAAACGCTAAAAGGCGCCCCACTGCAGATGAGGTTTGCGCCGCCTCCCCCCCCCGGGCACCCCACGCCGTCTTTCGGCGCAGCATTGTAGGATGGCCACACCAGTGAAACTTGCTGGACACCACCTCGGTGCCATCCGGATCTCAGCGCGTTGTGCTGCCTTCGGCCTCCTGTAGCAGCAAGTGCGGGCGCAACTCTGCTGAACGGCGAGTGTAACGGTAAGGGGCGCCGCACTGCACATGAGGTGCCTCCACCTGGGGAGGCAGGAGAGGCCAGTTCGCGCCGCCGCCCCCCCCTCCCGGGCACCCCACGCCGTCTTTCGGCGCAGCATTGTAGGATAGCCACACCAGTGCGGCAACTTGCTGGACACCACCTCGGTGCCATCCGGATCTCGACGCGTTGTGCTGCCTTCGGCCTATTCGCACATCGGTCCGCTACTGACGCCGCCTCACAGGCCAACGGATTTTGTAGGCTTTTTATAGCCCAAAGCTGCATAACAGGTCATGTGACTTGTTTATAAAACTTTTCATTGGTTCATTTTACTTTTGGTTTCCTAATGATGAAATGCTTGATCATATGACCTAAAAATAACACTTTTCATTGGATTGAAACATTTTTTTTTCCCAAACGATGAAAGCCCCACCTTTTTTTTTCTCACTCGGCAATCCAAAAAAGTTCTGTTAGATGACAACAGAGGGGACAGGCAACAAGAACCATCAGTCAAAAGAGGGGAGGGCAAGTTCTTCCCTACCGGGTCATGTTGGGGCTCCACCGGAAGTCATCAAATTGATAGTCTACAGCGTTTCTGGATGTTTCAGACTGAAGCTGGCGTCAGCATGAGAGCACCACCATCTCGTAGCTCCATCGTGGCCATTCCGCAAGCAATCATGGCAGCCGCTCCCCACCGGAAGCCTGCGGGAGTCGGGGGCCCCGATGACTTTTGTAGAATCTTCAAGGCTGAGGGGACGCTTTCGAGAATGGGGCCCAAGCCCTAGCAGGCAAATGTCCGAGTTCAAATGTGTCCCAGGGCCATTTTAGTGGACCAGGCCCAAATCCGAAGAGCCGGCCGCCATTTTAAGAATCCTGTGGCAGCCGCCTATCGCTGCACCGCAAGAGTGGGCGCAATTCAACTGGATGGTGGGCGAGACGCTGTGGCCGCAAGAGCGGGCGCAACTCAACTGGATGGTGGGAGAGACGCTGTAGCCGCAAGAGCGGGCGGTAAACAGCTGAATGGCGGATGAGGCACAGTGCAGCAAAAGCCGGCGGAAAACCGCTGAATGGCAACTGAAACGGTAAAGGGGCGCCCCACTACAGCAGACGAGCCTCCACCTGGGGAGGCCCGTTCACGCCGCCTCCCCCACCCCCGGGGCGCCCCACGACGTTTTTCGGCGCAGCATTGTAGGATGCCAAGACCAGTGCGGCAAGTAAAAGACATCACCTGGGTGCCGTCCAGATCTCTGCGCGTTGTGCTGCCTTCGGACTATTCGCACAATAGACCGCTACTGACGCCACCTCACAGCAGCCCATTGTTGCTATGTTAAAAAAACATTTTTTAACGTGCTTACTTTGTTGGAGCGTTGTATATATTTATAAGTTATTAAAGTGTTATAATCCTACTACTTTGTTGGAGTGCTATATATTTTTAATGTGACACATAATTGTGAAGACTTTGATGTACAAAAAGGCATCCCTGGAATTTTCCGCTTCAGGCTCGGTCCCACACACCCTCACAGTGAGAATCCCCTCCCCAATCACAATACAGGATCGTTATCAGATAGTAGGAACGCGTGTGGTGTGACGGATCTCATGGGGTGGGGGCTTTGATCTACTGTAACTCCTTTGAAGAGGGATGATTCTTTACAGTTGGGGCCATAAACTACATCCGCAGGGCTAGGTGATAGCCTGGGACCTGGCCTGGACAATCAGACACAGAGGAAGAGGAGTGTCAGAGGGTGCGGTAGTGAATAGGGTGAAAGGGAGGTGTCGGGCGGACACAGGGTGTGATTCTCAGGGAAGAGCAGCGCAGATGGGGGGAGGTTCATGGCCCATGCATGAGAGAGAGAGCGGGGGTGACCAGTGCGTGGGGGAGATGCTTGCGAGGGTGGGGAGCCATGCTGAGGATCGGCGGCGTGCAGAGAGTGGGTCTGGTCAAGGCATCTAAAATGGCTGCCGTGCACGACAAAAGTGTGGCATTGGAAAAAAAGCAAGATGGCGCAGACAATGTTTATCAATACGGATTAATTTATAACAATTATTTTTAACAATATATTTACTCGCAGTGTCAAAATGGCGGTCAACACTTCCTGATTTCTTTCGAATCAAACGTTAAGACGTCACGCAGCAAAAAAAAAAAAAAAAACGCTCACGCGCAGCCGCTGGAAGACATGTATCAACATATATGAGCATCCTCAGCCACCCTCAGAAAACATAGAGGGTCAGGATACGTCTCCCGTACCCCCTTATACCCATTTCTCACATTGTTTTTCCTCCATCTTGTAATTTAATTAAAACGAAACACAAAATGGCGAATTCCCGTTTCGCGTCCCGGTTCGCTACCCGGTTTGCGAACCGGAAAGCGCTTCTACCGCAAAAAATCATTTTTTTTTTATTTGCCCCAGGGGACCCTTTAATAACCCCAACATCATTCCTAGGGGGTCAAGAGGGGTCTACCTTGCCCCCTTTCATTAAATTCCCCCTTCGTTTTTCTCCTCCTCTTGTCTCTCGATCCTACCGAGAGACAAGATGGCGGCCGTTCCGAACTGTTTAGAATGTTGACAGACACCGGAGAGCCAATCAGCTTCGCTTCGCAAAGTTCCATTACGCGAAAAGTTCGCGAACCGGAGCGCTACCCGGGACGCTGTCACAGATATATCTGTTTTTTAAAACATTAATTTCTCAAAATCCACTGAAGCACATATATTGAGACCTAGCAAAGGCACATCGGGCTAACAGTCCCTACAATTTTGGCAAGTTTCGTGCAAATCCATTCAGCCGTTCGAGCTAAAAGTGAGGCCAAACGCCCTATGGAAAAATGAATGGGAAAAACGCGTTTTGGGACCCCCCTTTTTTCTCTGCCCCCCCTTGACGAAACCCCCCCAAATTTTCAGGGGCTGCTCAGATACAAAATGTGCCATTTTCCTGAAAATTTCAGCCGATTCCGTCCACAAACGCCAAAGTTATTAGACATAGAATTTTCAAAAGTCCCATAGAGAAAAAATCCTAACTATATATACCTACTGGCGACCGCCAGTAGGATATATATATATATATATATATATATATATATATATATATATATATATATATATATATATATATATATATATATATATATATCTATCTCCACACCGGTTTCGAAAACAATGCAGCAGGCTCAATCCCACCATGGCACCACCAAGAAACAGGAGACCCAGGTTTCCGTGAGTAATTATTTATTTTCTGCAACGGACAGCATAACGTTTCGGCCTCCCAGAGGCCTTGGTCACATGGCGCCATAGAGGGCGGCGGCAGAAATTTAAAGTGCTAGCGCAACAAAATTAACCAATTACAGTGGGTGTGAGTTCAAAGCACAAGGAACATAGTAAAAATACTACAATTGTAACCCTTTATTTTCTATGCGCTTTATAAACAGAAGTAACAGTATTGGGATCAATCCCTCTAAGCATGATATTGCACATGAATCAACATGATGGATTAGGTCGCATAATGCTGGTAATCTGATGTGTCCTGGCCTCATGGTTATACAAAGTTTTGGGATAAATCCCTAACCATAACATTCTCTGTCTCCATATAAATCAATAACATTTTTAGGAACCTGTCTCAGGATCACAATAGTTAGCATTGATAATTTAACTGTGCATTGTTATACACGACACCATGGAAATGATAGGTATTTTACTATAAATAATTATATAAATATATACATAAATCCCATAAAAATGCTAAGCATTTGTTAAAAGATAACCTAAAATCCAATTCTCTATGTACATGAAAAATGAATAAGCATCAATACTACAGCCTCAATTGATTCGCCAATGCATATGTAATACATCTATGTGCAAATTCGCTAATACATATCCTGTATCGTGACACCCTACTGGATGAATCGGTGAAGAAAATAATAATAAAGTGCTTGATAGTGTTTGTAATGGATGGTAGGGATATGTGATCGATGTAAATCATCACTTTTAAACGAAACACACCCACCAATACCTAATTACAATATTCCCCCCCAAAAAAACTATTTTTTTGTGTTTTCTATTTAAAAGAAACTTTTTTTTGGTTAACATCAATTTGTGTTGCGTGGATGAGATGTTATTCAGACTGGCAGGTTCCGCAAAACAGTAGAAGAACTACTGCGCAACTAAGAGTAAACGCACACGCATACACCAACCAGTTGGTATTACAGCAGGTTGTATCCATTGTGCGTGTAAGTTGGCCTTTACAAAATAATGATACAAACACAGGTTACCGTAGCATGTTTTAGAGATAATGTGTACCTCAGAGACAGGTGTAAAAGTCTTCCGAAGCATTAAGCCCATGCGGTGCCTTACTATCCAACATAGGAATGTATCTGGTTTCTAATTTTCTAAGTGCAGCATATATATATATATATATATATATATATATATATTTGATAACAAAAAATACCTCTACGTACAGAGGCCTACCTTATTGAAACAGATGGCGCAGGACTGCCTGTCCCACTGCTGCTTCGCTGTATGATGCCATGTCCAGGCAGTAGTGCCGCATGAAGGTATGAGCATTCTTCCAGGTAGCGGCACAGCAAATCTTGTCTAGAGGGACACCAGCAAAGAGAGCAGTAGAAGAACATACTGCTCTTGTAGAATGCACCTTGGTCCAGGTGTTAAGGGTTTACCCACTTTCACATGACATAGTTGAATAGTAGAAGCAATCCAACTTGTAACAACAAACCCTAGCTTAACAGATCCATAGGATACTAGGAGTTGATCTGGTCTGCGTAGATTCTTAGTTCTTTGCAAATATATTTTAAGGCACCTCTTTATATCTACAGAGTTTAGAGACTTCTCTGCTGGAGATGAAGGATGCAGGAAAAAGGTGCGTAGAATTACTGGCTCATTGAGGTGAAACTGGGATGGCACCTTCGGAACAAATGTAGTATTTGTTTGCAGCATTACAAAATCCTCTGTGAAACGTAAGAAAGGTTCCTTGATGGTGAAGGCCTAGATTTCACTCACCCTTCTAGCTGATGTAAGCGCAAGAAGCAAAGCTACTTACCATGAGAGATATTTGAGCTTTGATTTGTGGATCGGCTTAAAAGGCGGCTTCATTAATTGTGACAAGACTATATTCAGGCTCCAATCAGGAGGAGGAGGCCTGATAGGATAAAACGTTCGGAAAAGGCCTTTCATAAACTGTTTGATGATGCGAGCAGAGCAAAGAGAAGAGGTATTCGATGTTCGTCTATATCGAGAGATAGCTGCAAGATGTACTCTTAGTGAAGCATAAGCAAGACCTGACCTTGCCAGGGATAAAAGGTAAGGCAGGATTTTTTCTGGGGTAGAATACTATTGCAATGGCACCAAGAACAGAAACGTTTCCATTTCAGTCTATATGTTTTGATGTCGATTCAGCTCTTACCTTTGACAAAATAAATCTGCAATCTTACGGAATGTCTAAAACTTTGTACTCATTGTGCTCAGGTTCCAGGGATGCAATCGTAGTGAAGCTGGATGAGAATGCAGGATCTGTCCCTTGTTTATCGTCAACAATGCGAGTGATGGAGGAAGGTGATAAGGACTGGTCTGCGATAGCAGGAGAAGCTTTGTGAACCAGTGTTGACGAGGCCAACGTGAAGCAATGAGGATGAGTTGGCATGTTTCCCTCTTCATTTTCATCAACACTCTGGAGATTAGAGGATATGGGGGAAAAGCGTATGCAAAGATCCCTGACCATCTGATCAAAAACGCATTCCCTCATGAGCCTGGCTG
Source organism: Lissotriton vulgaris (assembly GCF_964263255.1). Lineage (NCBI taxonomy): Eukaryota > Metazoa > Chordata > Amphibia > Caudata > Salamandridae > Lissotriton > Lissotriton vulgaris. Next base: position 1,579,921,382 of record NC_141689.1, on the reverse strand, counting down.
AGGATTCCTGCTGGCATAGACCAGCATTTCTGGTTCTTTGAGATGCAAATAGATCCAGGTCGGGTGTTCCCCATTTTTGAAATATGCAATTGAGAATCGTTTGGTTCAGTTCCCATTCGTGGTTCGATAAAGTTAACCTGCTCAATATGTCTGCTAGGCTGTTCTTTATTCCTGGGAGACGCTCCACTTTCATGGTTATCTGGTGCTGTAATGCCCATTCCCATATCTTCCGAGCTTCCCAAGATAGAATTGAGGATCTCGTCCCTCCCTGCTTGTTGAGGTAATGCAGGCAGGTACTGTTGTCTGTGCGTATGAGGACTGAGGATGCTCTTATCCTTGGGAGGAATGATTGAAGGGCTAGAGAAATTGCCCGCATTTCCAGAAAATTGATATACATTTTGGAGAGAGAGAGATTCTATTTGCCACTTATATGCAGGTCTTGCAGATGCGTTTCCCTGCCTTCTAACGATGCGTCTGTTGTCAGAACAAAATCTGGAAGAGAAGAAAGGAATGACTGTCCCAGAGAGAGATTGTGAGCAGATTGCCACCAAAGAAGTGTCTCTTTCATGATCGGAGTTTTCCAAACTATGTGGTCGAATGATAAGGATATCTGAAGCCATTGGGCGTCCAATTGCTCTTGAAGTAGTCTCATTCTCAGCCAAGCATGAGGTACCATGAGAATGGCGGAAGACAACATCCCGAGAAAGGATTTGAGGAGACCAACAGAAGCGCACGTTCTTCAGTACAGGTCGGGAGCCAGAGACAAGATGGCGTTAATTCTTTCCTTTGATAAGTATACCTTGTTTTATAGCATGTCTACCTGTGCTCCTAGGAACGTTAGCCTCTGAGAAGGAGCTAGAATGGATTTTTGGAGATTGACTGCCAGACCCAGAGAATGGAACAGCTGCTGGCAGAAAGAGATGTCTTCTGAAGCCTGACGAAGAGAGGACGTTTTTACCAGCCAATCGTCAAGCTATAGGAAGACTTGTAAGGCTTTCAGCCTTAGGAAGGCCAACACGGGGGCAAGGCACTTGGTAAAAATCTGTGGAGCTGGGAGAAGGCCAAATGGAGGGACCATGAACTGATAATGCATGCCTGGCACTGTGAACCGTAGAAATTTGCGATGTTTGGGGTGAATCGGGATGTGGAAGAAAGCATCTTCCAGATCCAAGCTCGTTAAAAAATTCGAATGATTCACAAGCTTGTGACCATGCAAAGTGATTTCTTCAACAGGTATTTGTTGAGTTGTCTGAGGTCTAAAATGGGAAGCCAATCCCCCAGCCTCCTCTTTTTTATGAGGAATAAGCGAGAGTAAAATCCCTTCCCTCTTGGAAAATGTGGAACAAGCTCTATTACTCCTTTTTGCAGCATTATTAAGCCTCCTTCTTTAATAAGTGGCGATGATGAGTTGTCGATTTTTTGGGAGGGTGAGGAGGTGGCATTGTGGTAAATTCTAGGGTATGGCCATACTTTTTATATCTGAGACCCATTTGTCTGATGTTATATTTTCCCATTGGTCCAGGAAAAGAGAGACTTTCTTTCTGGAAGTCAGAGGAGAGGGAGGCCGCAAATCATCGGCACTGCTTAAGGCCTGTGTCTCTAGGTTGAGCCTGTTGTTTTTTCTAGGCTGTCTGGAATAAGCAGCCTGTGGTGGTGCCCAATATTGTTGCTACTGTTGATAAGGCGGTCTGTAGGAGGAATAATTTCCTCTGCCCCGCGCTCCACGAAATGGGGTTTTCCTGTATTGTAGCGCTCTTGGGGCCCTAGCAGTGTCCGTATCAGTTTTTATGGCTTGTAAAGAAGCATCAACATGCTTGCCGAAGAGTAACTTGCCATCAAAAGGCATATCCAAAATCTTTCCTTGTACTTCAGGGTGGAACATGGTTGCCTTTAGTCAACCCTGGCGTCTCAAAACAGTCGCTCCAGCCAGCTGACAGAAACACAAAGACACAATATCCATGGATACGTCTATGATCTCGGAATCCGACCTTTCTCCTTCAAGCAGGATTTTCCTTGCATCCATCTTTTTGTTCTCCGTAATTAGTTCTGAAAATTGGGAAATGTCCGACCACATCTGTCCATCGTACCTGGCTAGAATCGCAATAGCGTTTGCAGCTTGAACAGTTGCCCCTGCTGTGGTCGTAAATCTCTTTCCAATATTCTCTAAACGCCTCCCTTCCTTGTCAGGTGGAGCAGTGACAGGCGTTAGAGGATTCCTCGATCCCCGCAGCGCAGCCTGCGAGATTACAGACTCAGGTTTAGGATGACTTATAAAGGCACCCTGGCTCCTCGTCCGGAGCCTTGTATTTTTTGTCAATTCTAGGCAAAACTGAATAACAATGGCTGGTGTTTTCATCACTTTCACTCCTTCCTCCCAAATGTGATAAACAATAGGGATAGATCTAATAGACTTCCTAGCTGTGTCTTTAAATTCATAAAGAAAGCAATCTGTTTGCTTTACTGAAAGATAGTTGGAAGCGTGCTGCTGCTCTCTCAATTAAAGCAAGAACGCCGCCAATGTCCTCTGGCAGAAATTCTACCATTTGAGGAGATGGAAAAGCTGGTGTAGATATGACATAATCTTCACACTCATCTCCTGTTTGAGCGTCCTTCTGAGGAGGCGTACCTTCAATCTCACCCTCATCAGAGGTATCTGGTTGCAGCTGTGGTACACTAGTATCTCCTCTCGGGGACAGTACACATACCGGCACAGAGGTATGAGGTGGTGTATTGACTGGCGGTGGAGGTTGAAAAGCAGAAGTCAGTGGTGGTTGCGGAGGTGGAGAAATAGGAGCCAAAGGAAAACGTGTACGATAGTCTCGTAACAAATCCTGCAGATCTGGAATCATTGCAACAGGCATGTGAACCTTAGGTTTTGAGCCTGGCTCCATGTGTTGCACTTTTGCTTGAGGACGAGGAGGAGGATATCCTCGTTGATAGTATTCACCATAGTCCTCATCATCATCTTCCTGACACTTCACATGTAATTGTGAAGGACTATCTGCCTGTGCAAACATTCCTTCATCATCATCAGATTCCTCCAGGAATGTTGAAGGGGGTAAAGGAGAAACTATTGCCGGGTTCTGCAAAAATTGTCTTGTTGAAGGTGTCGTCAACGAGAACGTCGTCGGTGGATATATGGTGTAAGCTGAAGAGAAGATGGTCGCTAACGGCCAGGCGTAGAGTAGAATGACTTTGTCGACGGTAAAGGTGTCTGAATCTCGACGAGGACATGATTGGACCAGATACAGCAGTCGTTGGTATCCTCGACGAGATCGTCTTCGTCGCAGCCGTAGACTTAGCCATCGACGGTACCACCGTCGTCGACGGGATGACCATCGTCGACGAGACCCCGGTCATCGACGAGGACGTAGACGAAAAAATTGCAGTTATTGTCGCCGATGTTGTCGTCAGTGATAAAATTGTCAGAGGTACAGCACTCGTCGTTACCTGAAGCGTCGTTGACGGTATCGTCGTCGACACAGTGGTCAGAGAGGGAGACTTCTTCGTTGATGATGAAGGAGAAACTTGCTTTGGAGATGATTTTCTCGACGACGAAAACTTAGAAACTAACGCCGTTGGCGGTATAAGCTTCTTAGAGACAGATATCTTCATGGAATGATAAGAATATTTGTCTTTGTCTTTTTTAAGACTTTTCTCCTCAGAAGGAAATGAAGGCTTTCCTTTTTGAGAGGTACTTTCTTCCTCATGGCGAGATTTCTTTTGTGTCTTCTTTTTTTAAATCTCAGGAGAATCAAGAGATCTTTCTCACCTCTTAGGTGTTTCTCTAGATGTTAATGAGGTAGAGCTCCCCTCATCCTCAGGGAAAACATCGGATTTTGCCCTAATTTTTTTAAGCCACATCAATAGTCTACCCTCTCGATCTTTGAGGGTCTTAGTAGAAAAGATTCTGCATATTTTACAATCTTTTACCTTGTGTTGAGGGTAAAGGCAGTAGATGCAGTCCTTATGTGGGTCATCTGAATGCTGACTCTTTTTTTCACACGATCCACATGATCTGAAGAGACCTTTCTTAGAAGATTCAGATATATCTGAAAAAATATTGTCAAGAAAATTGAAGAAACAGAGAAAAAAACTGAGCAGAGCTCAGGGAGACTCCCTTTCACACGACGTGCAGTAGAAAATCAGAGGAACCTAGCCTCTCTTGGGATTGTTCTAGAGGGTGCTGTCGCCTGATTGGCTATTGATCGGTTTTTGGTTCTTTTTACGAAAGAAAGTGGATAGGCTACGGCACGGACTGTTTGTTGTATGGTAGCCTATGATAATTTGGTACTGCTTATGTATATAAGATGATTTTTTTTGAATAAGTTAAATTCGATTCGGCAGGATAATTGGTGTCTGGTGACTCTTGATATTGAGTCTTTATATACTTGCATTGATCACAAAAAGGGTATCGAAGCCATTCGATATTATTTGGGTTTAAGAACATGCAAGTATTACAGTCATAATAAGATGCTGTGTGAGCTGGTACATTGGTGCCTACATAACAACTTTTCATGTTTGCAAAAGAAGTCTGGAAACAAATCAGAGGTGTCGCGATGGGATCATGCTTCTCTCCCAGCTACGCGTGTTTACACGTGGGCTGGTGGGAGGAGCATGGTCTCATCGGTACACCTGTTTTAGTCGTGTCAAACACTGGATGCGATTTATAGATGATGTGTTCTGTATATGGGAGGGTGACTAACAAAGTGCTTTGGAATTCGTCAGTGCTTTAAATCGCAATCAAGAAAAACTTTTCTTTACCTCCAATATAAGCAAAGTAAAAGCAGACTTTTTAGATGTACACATCACCATTGAAAACAACATGGTAACGACATCGCCTTTCCGCAAACCAACTGCTGGTATTAGCATATTGCATCCTAGTAGTAAACACCCCAAACATGTAGTTGCTAACATTCCATTTTGAGAATTGTTGCGCATAAAAAGAATCAGCAGCACTCCTGATGTTTTTGAAAAAGAGGCAGAGGCCATGATAACCAGACTTAAAGCTAGAGGATACAATAATGAAACATTACAAAGGGCATTGAGACGGAGTCGAGAAAGAGCTAGGGAGTCTCTGTTGAAATCAGAAGTACAAGAGCCAAACAATGATAATACCACTCCTCGCTTAATTTTATCTTACAGCAAACAGGAAAGACAAATCAGGTCGATTATCAAGAGACATTGGCCAATTCACATGACTGAAGGGTTCTTTAATGATACATTGTCAGCTACACCGACAATAACGTACAAAAAGGCGAGATGCATGCACAACAGCCTAGTCAAATCAAGTCCCGAGTTAGGTGGTGGCAGCACCTGGCTAAAACAGAAAGATGGTTTTTACAAATGCTCAACTTGTCACATTTGGAACTAACACCACGCACTACAACACGCCTTTCAGTCAAGTCAGTAAAGCTATTCGAGGGAATTACAACTGCCATAGTGACTTTGCAGTGTATGTTCTGACGTGCACCTGTGGCCTACGGTACATAGGCAGTACCAAACTACAGGTGCACGTCAGAATTTTACAACATCTTCGTGCAATAGTCAACAATGATAGCACATACCCCGTAGCTCGCCACTTTAGATCAACCGACAACAATGATCTGAGCAATCGGACACATTTTGTCATTGATGCAGTGGCCCCCCTCAAGCGAGGGGGAGATAGAGAAAAACTGCTCAGAAAGAAGGAGACTGAATACATAGTTGAGCTAGACAGTAAATACCCAAACGGGCTTAACACTACAGAAGACTTACATAATTTTCTGTAGAAATCAATTTGTATATTCGTGTATGTGTGTGGCTAAACAACCCCCCCCCATGTCGAATAAGCATTTAATTTATGTTTCCATCATTTAGGGATTTCCAGTACAGAACCATATAGTGAATTCTCTGACGTTTGTTTGGCGCCCCAAGACATCACGGGTGAACAAGTTGAATAAAAAAACAACCATCATGAACAAAAAGCTGAATGATTTCACCCGTAATTCTTTTCTAACCAGACCAAATCATGTAAATACTGTTTACATTTACATCATGGTATTTTCTTCTATTCTCTTCACCTTTTTTCATTGTACATACACATTTTAGATTATTTGTAGTTTGAATATGAATTCATTTATTCATTAGGGTTATCACAAATTCACAGGGTGTATTTTGTCTCTGTTTCCATGAACATTTACCTTTCCTCCAACAACATGCCTTAGGAAGACGTTGTCTCTCTATTTTTGAAGATTTGATACTAAAATAAAAACAGTCATAGGAGGTGGTGTGGGGTTACTAAGGTTTTGGCATTACTAAAAGATCTGTCCAACAGGGTTGTTTATGTTCTATACAAAATTTAAATTGTATATAGGATGATATGATGATAGCAATTTGCATTTAGATACACATAAGGCTAATTTTAGGTCTTTGATGCATTATTTTTATAAATGAAATGTCATGTAAATAGTGTAAATAGATGTATATTTATTTATTTATACATTCTTTCTTTATTCTGTTTTATACAAAGATGGACTATCTTTTTGCAACCCGGATGTTGGTCACATATTTCAATCTTTGTGTATTGTAAAATGAGATCACACATTTATGCTGTAATATAATTTTGTACCTTTTTAACTCACAATGCATTCATGCGGTGTATTATTTGGTATTCTGTTTATGTTCATGGGTTGAACACGTGACTCACCAGAGAGGTGGAGCATCATCAAAAACAAATGTATATAAATCGTCAGCTGACCGGGTGTAAGGTGTGTGAACAAGAGCACTCGTTGCTCGAAACGCGTCGCCCGTTGAGAGGTTAATAAATCTGCCTTGCCGACAGGCTGGGGTCCGTGTCTTCATTTCGCCGAGCATCGGATGTGGTGAAGATCTGTGGTATATATATATATATATATATATATATATATATATATACACACATACATACATATACGGTGGGACTCCCATTACGACGATAATAATACAATGATACAAGCATGTGAATCTAGGAATGATCCAATACTGGAGAAGTTGATTCAGAAATGTTCGTAGATATATTGATGGGTACCAACATAAGGGTGTCCCTAAGTGAACTCTAATATCCACGTTCTTATAATGAGAATAAGCGGTGGCTCAAACCAAGATTGCACTTTTTGAGTTTAACTTGGTCTGGAAGCAATGCTGCATTCAACAAAGTATCATATGCTAGTATATTTAACCTTGTCAATGATTCCCGGAAGAGCAGTTTTGTATTGTTTTGCAAAAGCTTGTTCTTTAGGAATTCTGCTTGGGCTAGGTAGATAATCTATGGGATAGGTCAATTATGTTTTGGATTGCAGTTGTGACTCTCACTGGCAGATGCATTGTTTTAACATCAATGTTTCAAAGGAAGAGCTGTAAATAGAACGGACCACTGGGTCCTTCTCTAGTTTGGTTATAATTGTGTATCCTCTCCGGGTGCAAACTCCTCTATCACGAAGGATGTGGTAAAAATCTGATTAATTTGTACTAATCAAGAAGAAAACAAAGATAAGAATGCTTCATAGAATTCAGCAAAGATTTTGTCTGGGTCAGGGCCCTTACAAAGGGGTATAAAGAAGAGGGTTACAAGTCCTCCACATATATGGGCAGAGGTGTGGAATTACTAGAGCCCAACGCCCAGGACATATTGTTTGGGGTCAAGGACTCATGTGGATTTTGTCCTTGTCACTAGTATGCCCAACCCCCTCCAGCACAATCCCTTTGGCTGCTAGTTTACAATACTACATTATGGATTAGGGAGGGGCATTGTCTGCAGTCCAAGTAATTTTTGTGTTAATATGTCAATGCTGTTTGAACTTGTATTTATGGTTCATTAATGCAAAGCCTTTATTATTAGGGTGAGTGTTCTAAGGAAATGTTGTAAGCTCGGACTGCACTACTGACAGCGGTTTCAGTATAAACATGTGTACACATATTTTCCAAGTTTAGCAGTATGAGGCTATGTATAATGCTCCAAGAATGCTCTCTGATTAGATGCAAACATTTACAGTCTTGAAAGCAAGTTGGATGATTCTTTGCTTTCAAAATAAAATGTTCATTAAAAAAATGCAACCAGGGAAAAAAAATGTTGCTAAACTACGGTAAAATGTTACGTACCATTTCTATGCAGCATCATTTATTAAACGTGTTGATGCATGCTAGTATTTCCCAAAAATATTCTTAATGGAAAATCGGTGGAACCAGTTTCAACAAGTTTATGGGAAACATAAAAATAAACAGGCATTGGCAAAATAAGTAGGTCTGAAATTGGTGGTCGGCCTTTTTGTTTGGTCAATGCATGTCTTGTTTTGGCATGGTTTTTGTAAAACCTTATTGTCAGGTGAGCTGCCAGGCCAGCAACATTATAATAAGCATTAGTAAAGAGCAACAGAAAAATGTGGTGTCAAAAAGCACACATTGGCACATTACTTCCTGGCACTGAATAAAACTACTTTGTGTGCTAATATGCTCCTTGTGAAAGAGCAGAACGCTGCCACTCATTGTGAAGCCATCCGATATACAGACAGAGACAGAATCTTAATAAACACAAAAAGTCTTGGTTAACCCCGGGCATAAATAGGGGTCTAATTGGTTAAGAAATCTTTAAAGTACACTTTTGGTATATGTCCTTGCATTAGTGCAGATGTACGGTTTTCATGAATTGACAAGAATTTACAAAAGTAGGTCAAGACATGAAGTATGGCTTACCACTACCTTCAACCCCCGTATGTAGGTCTGCAGAAAGATGTCAAAATAAGGGAATTACTAGTATTCAAACCCTACCATGGTATGAGCCCTGGCATAATCAGAGAAGCCATATCAGAGCTCCTATGTAAGGAGACTGCTGCCATAATGTGTCACTACACTACATGGCACGAAAGGGACACGTGGAATTTGTTACAGGGCAAGTAGATTTATGAAGCAACCTGCCCCATTGAATTCCACACCACTGTTTGGGTTTAATTATGTATCCCTTCACAACGATCAAATGATGGGAATGGTGTGAAATACATTTCAAATCACAGAAAGTAAAGGTACTGCTCTCAATCCCTTTGCCATTAACGACCACTTACCATGTTGCTGATGCCATAAAGATATTAACGTCATTTGTGAGGAAGAGAACTGGAGGTTCCGCAAGCATAAAAGCAGATAAAAGTGCACCACCAAAACAATAGAGCATAGCACTAAACCAGCATGCAATAGGACTGCGCCATGCCACTTCCACTGCTCCTGAAATGATAAATGATGAAGCCAATCAGTCCAAAACTTTGCAAAATAATAAGCTTTAACAAAATCTTTCAGCATTAATCAATTAAAAACTAATGTCTTTTCATGCACATTACAACAAAAAACATAAACACTTAAGAATCGAAAGAGGTTTTCTGTTGAAAAAAAAAGGCGAACGGAGAAAGAGCGAGCTTATAATTAACACACAGCACATGTGCCCCCAGTGGTCTCTGTAATAATGTAGGGCTGTCTCATTTCTCTCACTACAAATCATAGTATTAAAAAAATACGGATTGAAAAGCAATGATTTAAAAATCACTGTACATATTAAAAGATGTTACAGGCACAAGTGTGCGGTACTTGTGCCTGTTTTGCAAAAGACACTACCACATCATCGTGAGGTGCGTGCAAAGATGGCAATTTTAACTAGGGTAAATTGAGCACTTACAAAAGAAGATTTGTAGAGTGTGAGAGACTTTGCCACACAACATCCTAGCCAACAAATTGATAAAGTTACCTTTAGGATGATTTGTTTCTGGTTCTCCATAGGTTATTTCCATTTACAAGCTAAGGGTGTCTCTGCAGCCAAATGGTGATATCAGAAACTGATTTACTGAACCAATCAATGTTCTAGAATTGACCTTCTTCTAGAATGAAATTACATCTAATTCAGTGAGGAGGGCTGACAGCTACTACATACAGGACACCATCAAAGCCATACAGTGTCGCAGGTGATGGTGCAGGATTATTTGCAAAAAGAAACCTGCTCGGATTAACACCCCTATAACACAAACATACAGTGTGCCATGGAAAAGTAATATGCAAATCACATGAACCTGGGGAAACCAATGTGCGTAGAGTGCACTAATGTGAACTAATTCATGAAAGAACTAGGCCGCATTCTACATTTGCGTTTCGAAAGAAACAAAATGTTTGCATGTTTAGGCCGCATTTTGCTTCTTGCTTTAAAAAGTAAAACTGAATAATGCTGCTATTGCTCTAAACATATGCTAAGAAATATGTTAGCAGGGGATAGTGCAAAGGTGGGAGGTAAACAATGAAAAGTATATTTCCATGTAATTAATAAATGTATATGTTTCATTCGACATAGTGAGTAGAATGGGCCTGCAGTTTTCTAAAGTTGACCGGTCAGCTGAGGGGCTGGAAAAGTGAGCAAGAATGACCTAACAGAACAGACAGAAGCACTGAGTGGGGTAAAGAAAGACCAAAAGTCCAAGGTTATTCTGCTCAAAGAACATTGTTTTCCCGCCAAAACATGAGACTGGCCGTGGGACCCAAGATTTCTTCCACGGATGATGGCTGAGAAACTAATGCGAAAATGATGAAAAGTATCAAGTATTAAATTTGTCAAAATATTATGTAATGTGAAAGGATGTAGAGCAATGAGCATGTAAAAATGATGAATGAAATCACATTGGTGTGATACACCACCTCCCAAATTGGCCAATAGAAAATCAAATCCTGTGAATTGTTTTAACTAATGTGGGTTGGACATGTAGGTTTTGTGGTATAACTGGGGTGCCTTTGGGGTGTGGTTTAGGCTTAGCTTTGCTCTGATCCAGTGCAGAGGAGAAAGGGATGATGCAACGCTGACGGTCGGTTGGCAGAGAGGCTTAGCTGTTCCTGTCCCTGTCCCATTCTTGATTCCAGGAAACTTTGTTCCCTGACTATTTCAGGGGACCCCCACCATCTTCTTGGCCAAGGGATAGTATTCCACAGATCTTTTGGGTTTGTATTATTATCCTGACTGTTAATTGAGGAGGAGTATGACACTGTTTGCATTTGACGATTGTTTTTCTCTCTCTTTGTGAGATTATTTGGTTGCATTGTAACCTCTATGCAATGAGCATTCATTATTCACAAAAACTGGAGATAAACTTTATTAATCTTACTGAGAGTCTGTGATTATTTAGCTAGTTAGATAGTACTATTATTACCATCAACTATTAAACAAATCGGTCCATCAACCAAGAGGAAAGAGTGTTGATATATAGATTTAGTTATGTATTTAGAAGTGTTAAACATGAATCTGTGAAGGAAACAATTTTCCACATCATTAAAACTTGACCCCCAGTGCAACAGGGATTTGTGAGTTGGCTGAATGTGCATGGGCCATTTGCATGAAGTAATCAATGCATATCAATCCCTGATAAAGTGTAGTGCTGGTTCAGTTTTCTGGTAGCAGAGGATGGAAAGCATCACAGGTGCAGAAATCTCGCATTACGGCGGAAGAGAATGCAGAGATCGGATCAAGCTCCAACCACAGCCTCTGCTGACCATGGAGCTGTGATGCTCCTTGTGCGTCATCGTTCGAGAATTCCACAACCTCCCTTCGGAATACAGTCAATATTCTGTCAGTTGGTCGGAGGACCAGCAGTTAGTGGCAGTACGCAGTGGCACAGGGGTGTCTGTAACATGCTTGTTTCTCTGTGGCATCCCTGCTCTGCTGCCAAAACCTGTCCCTTTCCTCCCCCCACATCCTTGCCCTGCCTTACTGGTGGCATCTATGGAAGCGAAGGTTGCCGTGAGATCCAGGGGGCAAGGTGGGGGTCTCTCAGATGCAGGGGAAAGTGTTGGGGAGAGCGGGCAGATAAGGCAAGTGGGCTGTGGAAAACAGTGTTAGGCAGCCCACCATTCAACATTCCTTTCCAGTGCTGCTCAATCCCATAGATCTAAAAATCTCAAAATTCTTAGATCCTGGCCTTTTTAAATTTGGTAAATAACAAGTATGTAAAGTCAAAGCAAAGCACACTAAGTATATAATGCAAGTATATAATGCAATTAGAACTAGCAGATTTGATTTAATCAACACCAAGATGGAGATGTAATATCGTGAGAGACCAGGAACATTATAAACAATGTAAAATGCGACTTGCTATCTAGAAACACTAGTGATTATCATCAGCTAAACATCCATTAGGTGCTAGGTTGTTAAAGAGTTAATAGCTGATGCGTAGAATAGACGCTAAGGAGCACAATTCTATCTAAACTCTACCTAATTGCAATAAATTTGCCTACATTATTGTTGTCAACTCATGAATATTTATTCTCTACTGCAGCTTCCGCTAGCAGTGTACTCTTGAAGGGGGTAAGAAGCACCATTGGTTTTATCTTTCAGATTATCACTTTTCAAATTGCATACTTAGAATATTATTAACAGCTCCAATATACCGAAAGTACATCATGAGATTTAGAAGGATAAAGAAGAATGTAGCAGTGACAGCACCAAACGAAAGGAAATTAGCCAAAAATGTTCTACCTATTTAAAAAGCTAGAGGACTCAACTGTTGACGCTAGGATATTTAATAAGTCAAAACAAGCTGCCCCCAAGTGTCTGCATCAGCAGGTTCCCCTAGTGCAATATGAGAAACAAAAAGCCACTCAATTTCAACACAGTAAAAAAGCATACATCACACCTTTTACTGCAGAGATTCTAAAAAGGGGATGAATCTTTTGGTTTAATGGATCATATAAACCATCTATCCTGGGTCAACACAAGGGCCATTAGCAAATTCCTGAACCTATCATGTTCAAGAAGACTTCCTGGGAGATTGATCATTTACACCATGTACACTAGAAGACTAATAGGAAGCAGTCATAAATGGAACAAATATCCCCAACTTATCAATAAGTCCTCGCAATGGTTTTAGTTCATATCATATGACTCAGAGAAATATCTCAGTTTTAGATGCTCTCAATGAAATAAACAAGAATGCTTTCAATTAGGTTGTAGGAAAGTGTCCTTTTTGTATCGTCACCTCCCACTTTTTGCTCCAAATACTGATGGATATGGCTCCGATGGTGCACTGGAATCTGCTGCCCAGACCCTAGTGCCCGTGCTCTCTCCTAAAACTGTTATGTTAAATTTGGTAATCCCAAATTGGCAAAAACTTTACCCCCTTATAAGTCCCTAGTATATGATACCAGTGGAACCCAGAACATTGTAGTAAAGGAGTCCCCAGGGCAGTAGCACATGTTTGTGCCATCCTGGGCGACCCATGCAAACAACTGGCAGCAGGCCTGCCCTTGCAGACTGCAAAGGTAGTGCAAACTGCTCGAACTCGACTGTGCCCTCATACACTGCCTTTTAGTGTTTGTGTTAGGTAAATGTGACCAAAGTGTGTTGGATCCATTTTGTATTTGCTACATTTAAGTGGTATCCAAGATGAAGGTTTCAGCATAGACAGCAAAGGTAAATTGCAGTTTGGGTGTGCAGAGCTAAGACAGGAAGCGATGGAGTTCCCCTCTACCCTTTTCTGGCCCATTGTCCTCTAGAAGGGAAACACTTACAGATTAACAAGTAGTTAAGTGGATCAGCCTCTCTGCTATTGTACCCTATTTTGCTTGAAATCTCAGACAACATCCCACATTCATCCTGCACTTTGTAACAAAGACGCTGACTGGGCCAGTCTGAGTGGTATAACCATGAGAGTAGAACTATCCCTCTCAGAGCCAACTGCTTGAATTCACAACTACGGTCTGCAACTTAATAACAAAGAAGGGACAAAAACTGCCTGTTAGTGTGCCAAGATTTCTTCAATAGAATGCTGGGTCCCCACATCATGAAACTCTCTTGTGCCCCAGGGTTGGGGTATCCATTGCAAAACCTTTTTGCCAGGACCATTTTATGTAAAGTGCTTTAGAGACTTAATTGGCATGTATCCCTTCCTTATGTACTCTCGGAGCACTCTAATATTACAGAACGGGTTGCAGACATATACAAAACCCTTTTTGTAATATAGATAAAGACTGCCCACATCCTAAATGGTGTGTTCCCTTCACTGCATGACGGTGAGACCCCATACAAAGGATGTAAACACTTTGCCTGTCCCCCCCTCGCATCGTATTATGGACGTAGGCAAAAATGCTGTAAGGAGACCCACTGACTTCGCCAGACACTGGTGGTGCACAGCCAGGGCGGCGCCCCCACCCTTCTATCACCCTCCAGTCATAAGGTACTCCTCTGGATAGGGTCCCATGGACTCAGCAGACATCCCTCTGTAGTTGAGTCACTCACACCACCCACCTGCTGGCGGATCTTTGTTCCCTTGTAAGTGCAGATGAGATGCCATCTGAACTGTGAACGGTGGGCTGGAAGCTTCAATAAGCGGGTTCACCTTTTACTAGTGTCCTTACGACAATAAAGGCCATGGATGTCTACAAGACTGGCAAAAGGGGCTGCCTAGACCCTGCTTCAAAGGAGAGAAAGAACTGGCTGCTCAGGAGATACACTGAAGGTGCCCTTGTATGAGGAAGACACTGTGAAAAAGGAAGCGCTGTGAAGTCGATCAGGAAGGAGAAGTCTAAGATGCAATAAGTAGCGACAGGTAAGGATCTGCACTGCTTACCGAGTGTGCAGTCCAGGGATCCCTGAAGTTACCTGCAGTGTGAGCAGAACTGTGTACCCTTGTGTAAGGAGGATACTGGAACTCATGTCCAGGTGAATTCTGCTGCACAATACTGATCGTCATTGGTTACTTTTGGTAAGTGCATTTATCAATCTATTAGGAAAGTTCTTGTTGGAAAATGACTGGTTGCAATAGTTCAAATTGTCAAAGAAATATTTTTCAAATATTTTAAATGCTAATTTTTCTAAATGATTTTGTAATGTATCTAGGTCACTGAAACCTATGATTGGTTTTCAACCTCAAACCTTTTGTGATTAATTGTTTTTATGTACATTAACATTCAGGCTGGACTTTTGCTCCACATATACATTGGTTATTATGTTTTCAGTTTGAAGAATGCTACCTAACTCAGCAGCAAGTTGCTGAGATTTTTACTAATGTAATATTTCTAGGAAATTATCTACTGAAAATTGCAATGGACCTAATGGAGTCATCAGGCTGTCAATGATAAATAAGGTGTCATACTGTAGTGTTGTCCTGAACATTGGATTATTCTGTATTTTCTTTTTTCACACAAGGTCCTTTATAGATAAAGGCATATCATTCATTTTTAACATAGTATAGTAAGATATTGTCATTATAGTTGTGAATTTTCAATAATGTTCGTAGTGAAGCCATTTGAATATGTTTGCAACAGTTGTGACTGTCTCTATCCCTGGATCTGAAAACACCTAGAATCATGCATGATATATTGCAAAATAATTTTTAATTGTTAGCATTGCTGTATGATGTGCTAATTTACATCTTTGTTTACATTTAGAGTCTGTTGAAAAGTATTGTGGTGTCTGCAACCAAGATACTTCATCAATTTATATGCAAAACTTAATGACTATAGATGCTGAAGATCAAAATTAAGTGATATAAGTCCTTGGGGTGTTTTGGAGGCATTACGTCTCGAAATCACATTTGTCTGATGCAGCATGTATCTTAATATGACTCAGATAACTGAGACATTTGCAAGGGTCTTTTCAGAGTTACTGGCTATGCACCCTTCCTAGTCATGGACTCATTACCACTTTTCCACTTAGTGTTGAGAGGTCACTATGTTTACTATGTAAATGCATATAAAGTTTTCATTTCAAAAAGCTATTGACCTTTAAACTATGCAATGTTATTAACAAGTTACTTTTCACTATCTTCCCAACAGGCCCAATGTTTCGAATGCAGCAGATGGGTCCACCTTGAATGTATCAAACCAAATGTAGCATCCTGGTTACCTTTTACTGCTTACAAATGCACAAAATGTATGTCTTGAAGTAAAGATGTGATCGCATGCAAGATGTCTAATTAGATGTTTTGCATACTCCTGCAATCTACGGTTGTGTCCGGATTATCATAAGTAATATTGAGACACACTTCCTTCAGCTGTCACGATTTGCAAAATCCTTTTAGAGTTGGGCCAGACTTCTTCTAACATTCCTACTTAATTTTCTATTTCAAATTGAGCAACTATTTTGTTAAGGTGTTGAAATATAAATTTAAATCTTCCTCCTCTTTGAAGGTCAACAAGCAATACCGCTCCTCCACACATTATTGTTCAATGGTAGTCTAAAAAGTAGTGGTAATTCCACTATCACTAAGGTAGACGTCTGACAATAGAATCTATGATATAGTTACACCACTATTCCATGTTCCTAATCCAAAAGGTGTGCTTAGAGTCAACAAAAAGATCAATTATGCACATTTTATGCTGGACAGTATTGCTTCTAAACACCCTTTCACTGCTTTCGTCCATACCTTCAAACAAGATTTCATGGATTTACATGCATAGTCTTTCATGTCTGTATATTTGTAATGTAAAACAAGCGTACTTGTTTTTCTTTTCTTTTGTCACTGACATATATAAACTCATCAGTCACTGCTATGGCAAGCTTTTATAATCCTGAATGCTCAGTGCTGGGTTTTGTGTGAGAGGGTGCCCATGCATAAGCATGCTAAGTTTTCTTTGGCTGCATGGAAACATGTAGTGTAACCTGTCAAACACTTTAAAATGCTACCCTCCCACTAGTCCTAGAGGCGGATGTAGAATTCAACCGTTCTACATAAAATAGAATTGGATGTCACTAAGTACAAAGTATTTCTGTATTATGCAAGCCCTAATGTGTCCCTTGAAGATTCCAGAGAAGTCCAGACACATAGTCACTGAAACACACCAACCATTAGTAACCTGTAAAATGTGCCAAACAACTCTTCCGAGGAGTGATCAATAAAAAAAATACTCCTTTCGCACAGCGAATATGGTGCATCACATAAACAACTTGCACCCCAACAACTTTGCTTGGGCTGCAACACAGAGATTGCAGGACAACCCACTTGCTGCTGCACCAAGCACATCAACTGCTGCAACAGCATCTTCGGCAAACAGTCCATACTCACATATTGATCTTGATTTTGGTAAACTTAAATTTCTATGCATTTATTGCGATGATCTTTTGGGTTACATGTAACAGAATATCGACCTGATAAAAAACTGGAAACGGGAGCATTGCTATCCTCCACATTAGTCATTAGACATTTATCAAGCTTTTTTTTTTGTAACAAACACCAAACCCCTGCCGAAGGCAGTGGGAAATTTGCACACTTGCTGCCTTTCTTGGCTGGGGTTCATCAATTATTGTTCAATTTCATATTCTGATTCAAAGTGCAGGCCCTTTATCAAGCCTTTTTGTTGTAACTACTTCCCCAGCTAAAGGCAGTGGGTAATTTTCACACTTACAATCTTTCTTACTTTTTACATTATTCATCTTCCACTCCATCCACACATCATCTACACGTGCACACACCTACTTGCTGCTTTTCTTGGCTATGGTTATCAAGTGCGGGCCCTATATCGAGCCTTTTTGTTGTAACAACTACCCCGGCCGAAGGCAGTAAGAAATTTGCACATGTGCTGCCTTTCTTGGCTGGGGTTATCAATTATTCTTGAATTTCATATTCTGATTCAAAGTCAAGGCCCTTTATCGAACTTTTTGTTGTAGCTACTACCCCGGCCGAAGGCAGTGGGAAATTTGCGCACTTGCTGCCTTTCTTGGCTGGGGTAATCAATTATTCTTGAATTTCATATTCTGATTCAAAGTTGAGGCCCTTTATCGAGCCTTTTTGTGGTAGGTACTACCCCGGCCGAAGGCAGTGGGAAATTTGCACACTTGCTGCCTTTCTTGGCTAGGGTCATCAATTATTCTTCTTGTAATACAAATCCAAAGTGCAGGCCTTTTATTGAGCCTTCTTGGTAACTATTACTCGTGAATGGCAGTGGGCAATTTGCACACTTACTGCCGTTCATGTACAATGAAAAGATTAACAAAAGTCTACCAATATTAAAAAAGAGTCAGGATGGGCTATGGTTATCAATTCTTCTCTTTGTTATTCTAATTCAAAGTACAGGCCCTTTATTGAGCCTTCTTGGTAACTACTACCCGTGAATGGCAGTGGGTAATTTGCACATTAGCAGCCTTTCTTATTTTTTCCATTATTCATCTTCCATTCAATCAACACATTATCTACACGAACACACACCTACTTGCTACCTTTGTTGGCTATGGTTATCAACTATTCTTCTATTTCATATGCATATTCAAAGTGCAGGCGCTTTATTGAAACTTTGTGTTGTACTACTACCCCGGCCGAAGGCAGTGGGAAATTTGCACACTTGCTGCCTTTCTTGGTTGGGTTTATCAATTATTCGTGAATTTCATATTCGGATTCAAACTCATGGCCCTTTATCGAGCCTTTTTGTTGTAGCCACTTTCCCGGCCCAACGCAGTGGTAAATTTGCGCACTTGTTGCCTTTCTTGGCTGGGATTATCAACTATTGTTGAATTTCATATTGTGATTCAAAGTCAAGGCCCTTTATGGAGCCTTTTTGTTGTAGCTACTACCCCGGCCAAAGGCAGTGAGAAATTTGCACACTTGCTGCCTTTCTTGGCTGGGGTTATCAATTATTCTTCAAGTAATTCAAATTCAAAGTCCAGGCCCTTTATTGAACCTTCTTGGTAAGTACTACCCGTGAATGGCAGTGGGTAATTTGCACACTTGTGTCCTTTCAGGCGTCCTTTCTACCGCACAGTGTGTGTAGTTTGTGCACTTGCTTAACTCCTTAGATGAGATACCCGTTTCTCAGGCTCCCACTGCGGAATTCGACTCGCAGTCTGTAATGAACTGGAAATCCAAACACCCATTTCATTTACAAGGCAGTGGGTGGTTTGCGCGCTGCTACCTTTCTTAATTTTCACCTTATTCTGCATCCACTACCTGAAACACACCTACCTGCAGACTTTCTTGCTGCCTTTCCCAAGTATTATTCTAATTCTTTGCCAAGTATTATTCTAATTCAAAGTAGAGGCCCTGAAATGGCCCGGTGTTGTAATTTTTCAGCCCTACTGCCCACAGTGGGAACTTAGTGCACTTACATTGCTTGCTTCGATGTGGTAGCCATTTCTCAGGATCCCACTGCGAAATCCGACGCACAGTCTGTGTAATGAGCTAGGTTTAAAAAGATCCTCTTCCCTTACAAGGCAGTAAGTACTTTGCGCGTCTGCAGCCTTACTAATTTTTCACCTTTTTTTATCTTCCATTCAATCAACACATCATCTACACGTACACACACCAACTTGCTGCCTTTCTCGGCTGGGGTTATCAATTATTGATCAATTTCATATTCTGATTTAAAGTCAAGGCCCTTTATCAAGCCTTTTTGTGTAGCTACTACCCGGCCGAAGGCAATGGGAAATTTGCACAATTGCTGCCTTTCTTGGCTGGGGTTACCAATTATTCTAAAAGTAGCTACAAGCTCAGGAAATAATATTTTCATTTGGAAACAACTTGGAAAGTATTCTTCTTTGTAAAACTTCTTTGCCATGTTCAGTCATTTTACCAATTCTTATATCTTGTAGAATAGTTCCATAATCAGCATCATTTGCTTGTCGCATATTTGTAATAAGTTCCTTTTATTCAAAATATGACCAAATGTTAACATTTCCAATGCTACACAAAGACTTTCTGGTATCTTCATGCACAAGTGTTTTAAATACTGGTTGTCCTTTTACAGGAGTAAGTTGTACTAGATCTCCAAATCTAGAACAATCATTTGGGTGAGTCTAGGTCTTTCTGCAACACGAAATCAAGTACTTAAATCTGCACAAGAAATTGAATATTTAGCTGAAAAAGAGGCAGAAAGTACAGATATTGTGAAAACAAATATGTTGGATACATATTATCCAAATAGAAGTCATCATCTTGAAAACATGTGTCTCCATGAAGTGCTTCAAAACTATATTTTTCAATGGAATATTATAGAACACATCAATAATGGTATATATGCTGCGATTGGTTCTGAAGGATGTTTGGTGAAACAAAGAAAAGGACATTTGATTAATCACCGAAAACTGAGTTGCGATACTCCTGTCTAAAGAGAATTTTACTATTTATCTCTTTTGCAACTCTTCAAGCCGTGGCAATCAGATAAGGAATTACTTGTTGATTTTCAGAGCTACGAAGGTTTGTTCAACACAACTAAAGATATTATAGAATGTCCTGTTTTTGCTAATTATGTGAAAATGTTGAATGACGAAATTGAGCAAGAAGCTACAATTGCAGCTGATTGCTAGAGACAGTTCTCAAGACAGTCACACTTCAGCTCCGTTGAGTCAGGATCCACTAGGAGAACCAATTGTTCAAAATTAAGCAGCAACTGCTATGGAAGAGGTGGAAACCGCAATGTATCAAGCTCAAGAAGATGTAAAAAACTTGGAAAAACTTGTAAGAACAACTAAATGTTGAGCAGAAACAAATATATGAGCAAGTGAAAGAACAGATTGACCATGGATTACTTCATGAAAACAAAGAGTGCTCTTGCGCATCATTTCAACCTATCCGAATGTACGTGAGTGGACAAGCTGGAACAGGAATACATTTTTTAATTTAAGTAATTACAACTTATCTACAAAAAACAACTGAGTCGCATTTGTCTTGTGTTGTCACTGCTTCAACTAGGTTGGCAACACACAATATTAAAGGAATTACTTTACACTGTCTATTAATGCTACCAGTAGAGCATGAAAACAAATTGGAATACCACAAGCTATCTGGAGAAGCTTGTTGTGAAGTTTCAAGAGTCTTGAAGAAAATGAAACTTCTCATTATTGATGAGGTAAGCCTGGTATCAAACTTAATGCTTGCCTTTGTGCATTTAAGAATGCTGCAAATTTTTAAAACAGATGTGACGTATTATTTAGAGGAAAACATGTCATAGTTTTTGGAGATTTACTACAACTAAAGAGACATTATGTTATGCCGCACCATCGCAGACTTATGTCTGTATCGACTAGTGCCTTCGATCTGCACTGCAGACAGCAGGGTTCACAACTTGAATTCAGCTGTACATCTACACAACGAACAGCATTCAAGTTGCAAATTGATTTATGTAAAGCAGAGACAATTTTGTTAATGGATGCCACAAAAAACGTTCCTCAATGGCTGTACTAAGTACTGCCTTCAAATGTATACTGCGATCAACAGAGTTTACTGCTTGATACCAGGAGCGCATCAGTACTACAGACAACATGGAATTTAGTCTTGATTTATTTAAGGCAGAGACAATAGTACTATGCCCTCAGATTCTATTAACGGTACAAAATAGCATTCATCAATGTTTGTGTCGAGTAGTACCTTCGATCTACATCATGGACAGCAGGATTCACATCTTCAATTCAACTTTGAATGTAAATTTGTCTTTAGTATCTGTGCTGAAACTGCCTTCAACCAATTCTGCGTTCAGTAGAGTTGACAACTAGATACCAAGAGCACCAGCACTACAGAAAACATTCAATACAATCTTCATTTATTTAAAACCGAGACAATTGCACAATGTCCTCAGATTTTCTTAAAGTTTGAACAGTAAGAAATTCAACCTTCATTTATTTAATGCAGAGACAATTCTACTATATGTCTTCACATTTTGTTTAAATAAGTGACAGAAAGCATTCGTCTATGTCTGTGTCAACAACTGCCTTCAATCTACCCTGCAGACAGCAGGGTTCACAACTTGAATTCTGTTTTCCATTTACACTATGAACAGCATTCAAGTTAGCCTTGATTTATGTAAGGCAGAGACAATTTTGTTAATGGATGCCACAAAAACGTTCCTCAATGGCTGTACTAAGTACTGCTTTCAAATGTACACTGCAATCAACAGAGTTTACATCTTGATACCAGGAGCACATCAGCACTACAGAGAACATTGAATTCAGTCTCAATTTATTTAAGACAGAGACAATTGGACACAACTTGATTTATGTAAGGCAGAGACAATTGTGTTAATGGATGCCACAAAAAACATTCCTCAATGGCTGTACTAAGTACTGCCTTCAAATGTACACTGCGATCAACAGAGTTTACCCTTGATACCAGGAACGCATCAGTACTACAGACAACATAGAATTTAGTCTCAATTTTTTTTAGGCCAAGACAATTGTACTATGTCCTCAGATTCTGTTAACTGTACAAAATAGCATTCATCAATGTTTGTGTCGAGTAGTACCTTCGATCTACATTGCGGACAGTAGGGTTCACAACTTCAATTCAGCTTTGGATGTAAATTTCTCTTAAGTATCTGTGCTGAGAACGGCCTTAAATCAATTCTGCACTCAGGAGAGTTGACAACTAGATACCAAGAGGGCCAGCACTACAGAAAACATTCAATACAATCTTGATTTATTTAAAACAGAGACAATTGCACAATGTCCTCAGATTTTCTTAACCCCTTCCGTGCGGCCGCGATTTTCCCAGTGTGCGGTCGCCGGCCGAACACGGGCGGGCCATGACGAACCCCAGCCGTCATCAGCACACGAGCACCGTAGTGCATGATGGCTGGGGTTCGTCACCAGCATGGAAGGGGTTAAAGTTTGAACAGTAGGAAATTCATCCTTCATTTATTTAATGCAGAAACAGTTCTACTATATGTCTTCACATTTTGTTTAAATAAGTGACAAAAAGCCTTCATCTATGTCTGTTAACAACTGTCTTCAATCTACACTGCGCAGGGAACGTACAAGCTCAGCGCCAAAGGTACTACTTACTCAGTGCACCATAAATCATCACAAAAAAGAGTGAACAATTTTATGTTAGTGAGACATACTAAATGGAATTGATGCAGAATTTAATAGACAAAAGACGTTACTTCAATTACTGTGTCTCCCCCTCGACCACACATCATCACAGAGTACGCTCAAGCTCAGCGCCAAAGGTATCATCACCACGTGACCGTATTGAATGAGATGACTTATTTAGAAAAAAAAATATCATACTTTTTGGAGATATACTTCAACTTACTTCTGTGAATGGACAACCAATATTTATTAGAAAACGTAATTTTAAAGACTTTGCTAACAATGCTTCGATCACGCATCATCGCCCACAGAACTTTGTTGCTTCAGGTGCCACTAACTCGTTCCACCACTTATCATCGCTGCGTTCACACACACTAAATTACCAATATTATACAGCTGTAATCAATAACACGTAGTCATGGGCTCCTGCTAACTGCTGCCTACTGCCATCACCACATGGCCATATTCAGGCAGAATTTAACTGATTCTTCATTCATTACGTATAAAGTGTAGTACCAAAAAAAGTAACCACAATCAAACCTACACAAAATCGCCAATTGCCCTTACTAGTTGACAACACAAAAAACATTACTATCAGTATGTCCTGCCCACACCACACATCTTCGCAAGCTCCACAGAACCTTGTTGTTTCAGGTACCACTAACTCAGTGGAAACCAAACTAAGTATACCACCTATTTCATATTCTGATATGAACTCTGGACCTTTATCAAGCCTTTTTGTTGTAACAACTACCCCGGCCAAAGGCAGTGTAAAATTTGCACACTTCCTGCCTTTCTTGGATGGGTTTATCAAGTATTGTTCAATTTCATAATCGGATTCAAAGTCAAGGCCCTTTATCAAACCTTTTTCATCTAGATACTACCCCGGGAGAAGGCAGTGGGAAATTTGCACACTTGCTGCCTTTCTCCGCAGAGGTTATCAATTATTGTTTATTTCATATTCTGATTCAAAGTCATTGCCCTTTATGTGGCCTTTTTTATTGTAACTACTTCCCCGGCTGAAGGCACTGGGTAATTTCCACAGTTGCAGCCTTTCTTGGCTGGGGTTATCAATTATTCTTCTATTTGGATAATATGTATCACAATATCTGTATTGATACAACAGGGAAAAATGTTGAAACAATTGGTGTACAAAATGATTAAGATGAACCTCTAGTTGTTTTAGTTAATGGCGCTCCTACTAAGAGTAAAAAAATCTGGCAAGAATTAGTGGATGTTAGGAAAGTGAAAAAGGCAACGTTGTATCTGGTAAAAAATAATCAATACTATAAGAATGTGTATTTGGGAGAAGAAGAAATAACTGTAGAAGAAGATAGTGATTCAACATCTGGACAAATTGAAAAAGTAGATGAGTCCAGAACTGAAGAGATCTACGAACATTATAGTATTCATCCACTTCATTCCAAAGAAGTGATGGGGAATATTATAGAGTTATTCCAAATCAAAGAAGCAAAGGGAAGTCCCATTAGTGTATGGGAAAAAAGCTTGGAAGCTCGTTGTTTCCCTCAGTTGTTTCCAACAGGGAAAGGAAGACAATATGATGACCGACCTGTACAGATTCCTACATCTGAATACCGGACATCCAGGTTGTATGCAGAAGATCCAAGATTTCGACAATGTATTCCATATTTGCTTCATCTTTTGTTTGAGGGTGACTTGTCTGGACTTTCTTATGCAGTGAATCATATCCTGAAAACAGGTGTACATCTGCAAAATGTTTCGGCACAGGAATTCATGGATAAAGTACAGCAGAAAGATGTTTTGGAATCTCAGCTAATTAATCTCATGGCATGTCAGCGTGCTATTAATGAGTACTGGTACCATAGTCATAGAGAACTTAAAGGTATGCTAAGGAACTTAGGAACTCCTACCTGGTTCCTTACTCTAAGCTGTGCTGAATATGCTTGGGATGATCTACTTTAATTTCTTTGAGAAGCAAATCCAAATATACTAAATATTGAATACCAGACACCTGGAGATTTGTGCTCTTTGGATCCAGTTAATGTATGCAGATATTTCAATCATAGATTTGAAGCTATGATGTCTTTTATCACCAATAAAAAAAATCCTCCTCTTGGAGAGGTTTTGGATTTCTTTTGGAGAAAGGAGTATCAAGCGAGAGGTGCTCCTCACATATGCTAATATGGATCAAAGATACTCCCAAATTTGGAACTGAGTCAGATGATACTGTACTGTCTTTTATTGAAGAATATGCTACATGTGATATACCCAAAAGTACACAAGATAAGGACTTAAGACAACAAGTCTTATGATTCCAAAGCCATCGTTGTGGGAAATACTGTTGTTGAAAATACAAATCTAAGGACAAGTTCTACACCAAATGTCGTTTTGGATTTCTACGTCCTGTAATATCGAAAGGAAGAGTGAACAGTTTTATGACATCTTTGCGACATACTATCACAATATGCTTTTCTTGGCTGGGGTTATCAATTATTCTTCTAGTAATACAAATTCAAAGTGCAGGCCCTTTATTCAGCCTTCTTGGTAACTAATTCCCGTGAATAGCAGTGGGTAATTTCTGCACTTGCATCCTTTCTTGCGACGCACAGTCTGTGTAATGAGCTGGGTATCCAAAGGTCTACTTCCCTGATAAGGCAGTGGTTACTTTGCGTGTCTACAGCCTTTCTTACTTTTTACCTTATTCATCTTCCATTCAATAAACACACCATCCACACATACACACACTTACTTGCTGCTTTTCTTGGCTGGGGTTATCAATTACTCTTCAATTTCATATTCTGATTCAAAGGCCCTTTATCGAGCCTTTTTCATGTAGATACTACCCCGGCAGAAGGCAGTGGAAAATTTGCGCATGTGCTGCCTTTCTTCGCAGGGGTTATCAATTATTGTCCAATTTCATATTCTGATTCAAAGTCATGGCCCTTTATCACGCCTTTTTATTGTAGCTACTACCCCGGCCAAAGGCAGTGCGAAATTTGCGCTCTTAGTGCCTTTCTTGGCTGGGGTAATCAACTATTGTTCAATTTCATATTCTGATTCAAACTCATGACCCTTTATCGAGCTTTTTGTTGTAACTACTTCTCCGGCTAAAGGCAGTGGGTAATTTGCACACTTGCAGCCTTTCTTACTTTTTACATTATTCATCTTCCACTCAATCAACACGTACACACACCTACTTGCTGCCTTTCTTGGCTATGGTTATCAACTATTCTTCTAATTCATATCCGTATTCAAAGTTTAGGCCCTTTATCGAGCCTTTTTGTTGTAACAACTACCCCGGCCAAAGGCAGTGAGAAATGTGCACACTTGCTGCCTTTCTTGGCTGGGGTTATCAATTATTCTTGAATTTCATATTCTGATTCAAAGTCAAGGCCCTTTATCGAGCCTTTTTGTTATAGCTACTACCTCAGTCAAACACAACATGACATGGCAGGACTATGAAAAACATCTAAATCTACAGCACTACATGCCAATAAGAAATGCTTACTGTATAAGTGACATTTTCCATCTGTAAGATATAAGATGTCAATAGAAAAGAAACTTGTTCTCAGTGAAGTGAAATTAGTTTTTGTGATATATTGAAACTATTTTCACAACCTTCTTTACTGTTGTTTGTTGTTCAGTGTTTTTTTGCTCATCACGTTCAATATTTTAAGCTACACCAACTATTTTCACAACTTTATTACTGTAATTTCGAGGTTTGTGGTGCTCACATAAAATATTTTGTGATATCTTGAAATTATTTTTAAAACTTGCTTACTATAAATATCAGTGTTTCAACTGCTTTCATAAAACATTTTTGAATACATTGCAACTATTCTAAAAAATTATTTACTGTAATATCAGTGTTTGAGGTGGTAACAGAAAATAAATGTGATACATTGTGCTGTGTGGCTCACTACAATATTAAAACAGAAGTGTGATAGTGTTTGCTGGAAGTGTAAAGATACAGACTGGGGTATTGAAGGTATAAAGCACAAGTTTGACGGTGCATGGAAGAGTGCATACATAGTCTATAGGGGTTTGAAGCAGTCCATGCCCTAAGGCCCACTTTGCATCATGAGAACTTCAGTACTAGCTGAATGATTACAATTCTGCAAGAAGAGTGTCTCAAACCATTATTATTATATAATAATACATTTATTCTTGTAACATCTCATAATTTAATAGCGCTTCTAAAATAATTTCATCATGTATTTCATTTTCTTGATTATCAATTTCAAAAGTCATATGATCTTACTCGATGTCATATAATGCTTCCACAAAATCAACATCCAAGATTTCGTCTAGGAAATCACAACGGATATCTGCAGCATTTATATCTTCCTCTTCATTCCCACTATTTGTAAAAAGTATGTTCAGCTCTTCTATGACACTGTTACTAATTTTGAAACCATCTTCCAAATAGTTTTGCTGATTTTCCATACTGAATTTCTTATGTTGTAGATCCTTGTACAAAAACATAAACACTTCATTTTATCCTTACTGCAATATCAGCATATGTGGTGATTCTCATAAAATAAATTAAATATTTATCTTAGAAATGAAGCAGCAATACTGTGTACTTGAGTGTATATTATTTTTAAAACATTCGAAAAATAAGTACAATAAATACAGTGTCACTATGCATTGTGTCAAGTGCTTTATTTAGGATATACAGGAATATGTTACTTTTGATTGTAATGACATACAAACCAAAACAAGATAGAACACTGCAACTAAACCACATTACATAATGGTACAAAGTATGCCATTGAAATATTGGGTATTAGGATAACATACACAACTCACATATAAAATGATTTCAGAAACTGGTTACTTTTTCCAATGTAGAACAAGCAGCAGTCTCCAATACCATTGCGAATAAATATCAAAAATTGGAGAAACTGATCCGCAAAGAGGTATTTCAATGGTGGGAAGCCATAACATTAGAAAAGTACCAGGAAGAGAAACGAGTTCCTAGGGGCTTGCGGATTCTAATTTCCCCCTCACATGAAGAGCCTGATGTTGAATTGGCTGAAGAATGGGCTGGGAATCTTATGGATTGTTCAAACAGAATGATGTCAATATTAATTAAACATGCTTGGAAAGATAGACGGATACTACTTAAACAAATAGCGAATCTCAAGGATGAAATAGAGAAGGAGGAAACCGCTGAGAATTTCACCAAGAAAATGGAAGAAATAAATAAACGTATCTGCAAACATGAGGATGAAATTGTGGCCAAGAAGGAAAGAAAATTCACACGCGACAAAATCGATTATCAAGCTGGTCGTATCTTTACCTTCAGCCACAAATATGACAATATAAAACGGAAAGGCATTCAGGCTAATCTGGATATGGTACAACCAGGGAACGGAGTGGATGGTGAAATAAGTGAAAGTGATATTTCTGAGGATGGCACAACACCAGTCAGAGTACAAAATCCCCCCAAGTCGTCAAATTTTAGGGAGGAATTCCGCGTGATGAATCAATCTGCCCAACAGCAGAACTGGCAGATAGATCGAGGCCGAGGGAAGGGCAGAACCTTTCGCGGAAGAGGAAGAGGAAAAGGCAACGATGGAGGAGAGGCCACTCAATCCAAAAAGAAATCAGGAGAGGAGGCTGGAAGCAAACCAAACACAACCCCAATGGGAGTGGAAACACGGGGTCAAAGAAAAAGAGGAAAATGAATTTGAAGCTAAAAATTGTGGTAAATTTATCTTCTCGTACTTTATCTAATATGGAATATAATGTTTTGCAACATGGCCTATCCTTTTGCCCTACCTCCAACTTTTGTTACTCCCAAGAACGCATTGATTTGTTCAAATTCACCAGAAAATTGAGACTGCATAAATGGCATAAACTTAAAGTCAAAGGCACTGTTAATAGTATTGCTTCAGTGCCGCCAGCAATTGAAACCATAGGGGAGGTTGATACTCTCATTGTTTTGAAACAATTGGAAAATGAAGATCTGGAGGATGGAACTATCAATGCTTTGTCCTTGGGTTTTAAGACTAACCTCAGTACCAATAACACTTTCAAACCTAAATCTAACTTCAACCCCACTTTACCGTTTTGCAGCATTGATACTTTTGAAAATCTTGTAATCAATTACTTAAAGGAATTAGCCAAGAAGAAACAGTGGTCCAATGACAATCTTAGCAAACCTGAACGTTTAGCGATACGTACCCTAGAATGTGATCCCTCAATTGTAATCCGCCAGTTGGATAAAGGGGGGAATGTTGTGGTTTTAGACAGAGTTAAATACATAGAGGAAGGGATGCGTCAACTAAACTGTATGGAGTGCTACGAGAAGACCACACTGAATGTAATTGAAAGTTCTAATAAACTGTATTATGATCTGTTAAAAAATTGGCATGCAAAGGGGATTATAGAATGGAATGAATACTCTTTTCTACTTAATCATAACCCCAAGGTGGTAATTCTATATCTGCTACCAAAGTTGCACAAAAATGCAGTGGAACCCCCAGGGAGACCTATCGTTTCCTCTATGGGATCATTACTGGAAAATACATCCAAATATATAGACCACTTTCTGCGTCCTTTTGTGGAGAAACTTCCATCCTACTTAAGAGATAGTAAAGATTTTATCACTAAGATCAAAGATGTGGACTGGAAAGAAGGATATCTGCTGATCCCATTAGATGTATGTAGCCTATACACGTCAATCAGACATGCTGATGGTATTCAAGCATGCCATCAATTCTTGAAGGGCCGTTCTATCTCATTCTTGGACCATACTGAAATGTTGCTTCAGATGATGATGTTCTGTCTGGAAAACAATTTCTTTATTTTCAATGACAGCTACTTCAGGCAACGACAGGGGACCGCCATGGGAACTTGTTTTGCTCCCAGCTTTGCCAATCTCTTCATGGCTAGCTGGGAGCAACAAGTCGCACGTACCCAGGATCTGTATCGCAGCCATGTGATCCTTTGGCTGCGATACATTGATGACCTGTTCATCATCTGGAATGGCCCTTGTACAGTGGCAGAACATGTTATTCAGAGATTGAATCAAAATTCTCTGAATCTCAGTCTGGAAGGCAAAATCAGTGACAACACGATGGAGTTTTTAGATCTAACTGTCCATGTGGTAAATAAGAAACTTGTCACCAAACTTTTCAGAAAAGAAACTGCTGGTAACACTCTATTACACGCAGATAGTGGCCACCCAAAATCTTTGATTCAGAGCATACCATTTGGCGAATTCCTCCGGGCCCGGAGGAATTGTAGCTCTGAACAAGATTTTCTAACTGAAGGTAGCTGTATGACTGAACGTTTCATCGAGAGGGGCTATGATACCAACACTATCCAGGCAGCATTTAGGAAAGCCAGTTCCCTCAGTCAGGCGGAACTACTAACACCCAAAGTAAAACCACTGGACAATAATGACAACAAGATCAGATTTGTAGCCACCTACCATTCTAAATCCTGGCAAGTACAAAAAAGTCTTAGAAAACATTGGAAAGTACTAGGCACAGAACCCACTCTAGATGATGCCTTGAGTAACAATCCTGACATATCTTATCACAAGGCTGGTTCCTTGAAGGATAAACTTAGTAAGAATGATGTTAGTGCTCGGCAAATCAAAAAACCTGGTATTGAAGGTTTTTTCACCTGCATGGCCTGTAAGGCTTGCAAGTTCAGTACCAATGTTAAAAAGGTTTACTTTCCAGTAGAATTTCAAAAAACATCTGTCGTGCCTGTCAGACTTTTGTGTTTATGTTCTGACTTGCCCTTGTGCGAAAAAATATGTGGGAAGCACCATGTTCCCCGCCAAGAAGCGTATTTTAGAGCACATGAGGGCAGTTCAAAACAAGGATCAAACGCCACCCATTGCTAGACACTTTGAGAAACTGCACAAGAGCAATCGTAATTTGTTAAAGTTTTTCGTTGTCGATCGGATCCCCCCATTAAAGAGAGGAGGGGACCGAATACGGAAACTTCGACAACTGGAGAGTCAGTACATCATTGATTTAGACACCAAGATTCCAGTAGGGCTGAATTCTGAGGAAGAACTGTCCTGGTATTTGGGTGAATAATTGAAGTGATGTTTCTGTTCTCTGAACTATTCCTTGAGTAATCTGTCATCTGCTTTTTTATCTCCTGCAATGCAACTCCAATAATTGTTTTTAATCTTCACTTAACCAGAAATAATTTCTCATTGTTTGTTTATTGTTAATTGTTAATTGTTAGCTGCTGCAAACTTAGGCTATAATATAGGATAACTCCTTTAACTGTGTAAATGTTACTGAGGCGGTTTTCTCTTGTTTTGTCTAGGTACCAAATTAACCGTGATAGAACACTGTGGAGATCTACCGACAGTTGAGACCTAATCTGATATGAACTTTGTTACACTTTTAAGTTGGAGGCAATATGATAGAATTGGACAGAATAAGTTCTTTTCCCACTTGGGATTTGTGAATGTTTGAGTATTTTTGATGAATAATGCGAAAATTTAAGAATAATTCAGAGGTAACTGGTGCAGTAGACTTGAGCTGGTTGGACAATTTAAGTTGTTTTGACAGATCACCCACTGGGGGTGCATAAATTCTCTCATTCTTTCATTTACCCACTAGGATAAATTTACAATGTGACTAGCTTTGCGCATCAATGAATTAAGCAATGTATTCCTCTGCGTATATATGTGTGGTAGTAAGCAACGTATTACTCCTGCGCATTAATTTGTTTTTGCCCACGTGTAATAACAGCCTTCTATGCAGGATGACATTTATTCATGGTATACAATTGATTGTTATAACATTATTCAGTGAAGTAATTTTGACTTTATATATTAGGAATCAACACAATATGATTTACTATGATCTGTGATTTCTTTGGCGGTTAATGTCTCTTGTTATATGTACTATTTCAGTTGTTGAGGAGATACATAACCATTGTTGTTTATTTATTTTTGATGAAAACCCCTCTTTAAGATGGCCGCCGTTTGCAATAAGCGTTCACTGTGAAGTCCTACATCTATGTTTTGGTTTTCACTATGTGTGTGTTTTTGCACTTGTACATACTTTATTTAAAGCACAACCTTAGACATGGGTGGTACCCGTGATCAAGACGAGTCTGTCGTCGAGACGCGTTGGGTTTTTCATCCAGCTCGAAACACCATGCGAATGATTATGGAAAAATAAACCCGTTTCTTTGCATCTGATAATGGAGTGGTAACATTTCTTTCTGGAGGGGAGTGCGCTAGCAATTTCTTGTTGCTTTTGTGATTGAAGAATATATATATATATATATATATATATATATACACACACACACAGGGCTCGAAAATTCCACTTGACCGCTCGCATAGTCGAGCAAAAATTAACAAGGTCGAGCTGTTTTTAGGTCCTACTCGCCCTTTCTGGCAAGTAAGAAAACAAACCAACTTTAAGTCAGTATATGTGAGAGTGAGAGATTGAAACAGTTCCTGTTTAAATAAGTATGTGTTTCTATAAGTGATTGTTTAAGAGAGTATGTGTAAGTTTCCTTAGAAGTAAGGTGGTAGTGTGTGTATATCTGTATATGTTAATAAATGGATGTTTATTAGTTTATTTGCTTGTGTGAATAAGTGTGTGAGTAACTTTTTGATGACTGTCGGTGTGTAACAGGATGTATAGGTGTATCACTACATATGATGCGCGAGTATATGTACGAGTGACTATATAGAACTGTTGGTGAATGAGTGGATATGTATATAGATGGTGGAATTACTGAATTGGTTGTTGTAACTGGTATGGGTATATCCACTTTTTTGAAAATATTAGTTTCTATTTTTGATTATAGGTTTCAAGGGTTACTTTACAGTGAAAGGAGGTCTGTCACAAGGATGGTGTCACCAGTGATGTCATGAGTGATGTCACTGACCATGTCATGAGTGATGTATTATGAGATTTCATCAGCAGTGCATTACACGCGCAAGTTATAGTGAGTCCAACTAACTATAACGTGGAATTTCATTGGTTTTATGTCAGTAAAATTTCCAGCTAACTATAACTGGTGTGAAACCTATGGTTTTTTCAGTGAATTTAATAGGTTTTTAAATGCTAATTCCTAACTATAACTGGTGTGAAACCTATATTTTTTTCAGTGAATTTCATAGGTTTTTTAAATGCTAATTCGTTTCTATATCGAGGTTCTGACCTACGATTTTTTTATAAATTTGCTGTTTTGAGTAGGTATTAATTATTATTTGTTTTTTTTTGGTTTTTTTTAATAATTTTTTCCAGGGGCGCTCTGGGTGCGCGCTCCGGTAAGCTCTCCGGAAAGCGCACCCAGAGCGCTACTTTCGTTCGTGAAAAAAATATGAATGAAAAGTAAATAATAACGCAAGACATTTAGTACCATACATATAAAAGCAGTTTTTTTTTAATAAGGAAATGATAATGATTTTGCATTTCCGTGAAACTATCAAAACGTCACTTCGGCGCGCCACATAAGCGCCCCCGGAAGCGCCTACGTTCGCGCCGTGTATGGGCCCCGGAAGCGCCTACGTTCGCGCCGCGTATGGGCCCCGGAAGCGCCTACGTTCGCGCCGCGTATGCGCCCCGGAAGCGCCTACGTTCGCGCCGCGTGTGCGCACCCGGAAGCGCTCCGGTGAGCGCGCCACCGCGTCAAGTCATGTGACCTTAAAATAACACTTTTCATTGGTTGCTAACAGTTTTTTTTACAAAGAATGAAATCCCCACCCATTTCCTTCACTTCTTCTTTCACTTTTGTGACTGAAAGACCTGACTTTTTGCTCTTGCATCTTTCTGGGTTAATCATGGCTGCCAGACCATCCAGCAGTGAAGATGAGCCTGAATTCATCGATGAAGAGCCTCCTCAGCCAAAGGTGAAGGAGCATTTCATTTGGAAATTTTTTTCAATACCACCTGACCAGAAAAAGGTGAATGCTCCAAAAGTGGAGTGCAGGATCTTCAAAAAAGTCCTGTCACGGGGTGACCCCAAAAGAAATATTCTTTTGGGAACTTCACAATGATACGGCATGTGGAGAGAAGGCACCCCCAGAATTTTGCCCGGGAAAGTGTCAGGGCTCTGGCACAAGAGGTTCCCAGTGATGGGGCCTCTACATCCACCGGAGGAGCAACTACTTCTGTGAGGGGGCGATCGTAGGAGTTGGTTCCAAATATTCAACCTGCTTTCAACAAAGGTGTCCTGAAATGCAGATACTGCGATCAACTCCTTACCTATGGGGAGCAAAGTGTCCTGCTCATGGTTCGAGCATTAGAGAACCATCACTGCCGTTCCCAGCCCTAATTTTTTTTGTTTTTTTTGCTCCTGTTGAGCAGTTTCCATTCCCTGTTTTTGTTTCTGTTTTTTAAAAAGAAAAATAAGAAAAAAAAGTTATTTTCAGAACTACCTCCAATTCTCATCAAAGAGCTATATTCTTAAAAAAATGAAAAAGAGTAAGTGAAGTGGAGTGCATTGATAATGGAAAGGAAAACAAGTAAGAAAGAACAGAAATGTATGAGAGGAGAAAGGAAGTGAAGTAGGGGGACTGAAAGAAGGTGAGTGTTGGGAAGGAAAGTAAGGAGAAGGAGAGTGAACATGGGGAATGTGGATATTCAAAGAAAATGTAGAAAAGGAACGGGGGTGTGGAAGGGTAAGAAAAGATGCATTGCTGGAGTTGCATCATTTTTGTGACACACTCCAGCAATGCATCACTGTTGCGCTTATAGATACGTCTGAAATACTGACGTATCTGTAAGTACTTGCGACATAATGTGTCATAAATTTAATATGACGCATGAGTAGAAGACTGAAGGCCTCATTTATGAAGCCATGCGTCACTTTAACGCCACCGGAGCGTCCTTTTTTGTGACGCACCTGTGCTGTAAAAAATGCACCTTATTCAGTCATATTTACAAAGTGACGCATCTAGGTAGATGCGTCACTTTGTAAGCCCCTGCGCCACATTATTCCTACGTCAGGTGTAATGTATGCAAAAGGGATGTATTGACGCAAGAAAGGGTCTTAGAGGTGACGCAGTGAAATCTATGAGATATCACTGCGTCACTTTTATGACGCTGTTGCGTCCAAATATTACGCCTGTTTCACAGCAGGCGTGCAAGCCCTTTCACATGGGGCCTGGCCCCTTGTGAAAGGATGCATTGCTGGAGTTGCTTCATTTTTGAGACACACTCCAGCAATGCATCACTTTTGCGCTTACAGATACGTACGAAATACTGACGTATCTGTAAGTACTTGCTAGGTAGATGTGTCACTTTGTAAGCCCCTGCGCCACATTATTCCTACGTCAGGTGTAATGTATGCAAAAGGGACGTATTAACGCAAGAAAGGGTCGTAGAGGTGACACAGTGAAATCTATGAGATTTTCCCCATGCTTCGCTCCCCGGTCCGCTCCCCAGTGCGTGTACCGGGCACTCCCCCCGCGCAAATCGAATTATTTTTTTTTTTTACCCCGCGGGACCCTATTATAGCCCCCACATCAAACCTAGGGGGTCAGGGGGAGTCTACCCTGCCCCCTTATAGTCATTTCCCTCTTTTTTTTTGTGCCACCTCTTGTGTATCGATCCTACCGAGACACAAGATGGCGGCCGCTCATCGATAGAGCTGCCGTCTTCGTGGCAGCCGTCGACGAGGCCGTCATCGTCGAGTTGAAGATCCTGCCGTCAACTATGTAGTTGCCGGAGTAACCGTTGTCGACACCATCAGTGAAGACGAATGCGCTGCTCTCATCGACAGGGCCTTTTTCTCCACAGATTTTTTATGGGGTGTGTGTGGCACGGAGGAAGAAGTCTTCTTAGAAAAGCCTTCAGGAGGCATTAACTCTGGCCCCTTGTCATTGGTTTTACTGACCTTATGTTTTTTTGAGTCGGCTTTAGTAACAGTAGGCTAAAGCTTTATTTTTGGAGTAGAATGAGCCTCCTCAGCCTCTGAACCGCTCTGATCTGGCTTTTTTCTTTAGCCACAGAAGTAAACGTGCCTCTCTGTCTTTTAGAGTTTTAGCAGAGAAAGTCCTGCAATGCTTACACTCCTTTTGAACGTGTCTTGGATAGAAGCAATATAAACAATCTTTGTAGGGGACCTCAGAGAACAGTCTGGCCTTCCCACAAGATCTGCAGAGTCTGAATAACCTCTTCTCAGAGCCCTCAGACATCCTGTCAGATACCTTTATCCAGAGAAATACTGAGTTGAATAGAAAGGTCAAAAGTTCACCATAGAGAGAAAAACTGAGCAGAGCTCAGGGAGACTCAATCTCATACGACGTGCAGTTAGAAATCTGAGGTATGGTGGCTCTGCAGGGGATTGTGATATCAGGGCTGGGGTCTCATTGGCTGTCATGTGGGCCATAAACAGATGGTGATGGGTTACCAGAGTACATTTGTATTGGTTTACATGGATTTTTTCTTTTATACTGCTATATTTCTAATACCGTAAGACTCCCACCATGACGGCGGGGAAGAGTCATGCATGTGAATCAATGAAAGATTTAATGCTGGAGAACTCACAATGCCTGAGCCACAACTCTAGAGCTCTCAATCACGGCTCGTTATAAACACCTGGAGATGAGTTAATTTAAAGTACTCATTATACAAGATGAATATGCTACACAAACAAACTATGCATAAACACAACATCCTTAAAACAGAAAACACTATTTGGGAATGGGATTTTAAGTAAAACATGTGAACTATAAAACAGTTACTTAATCGCTGAAATGGAATACCCTAATGTTTTTTGCATTTGCTGTTCCGAAATCAATCACTGTTTTGCCCATGAAGTTGAGGACATGAAAAATGGTCCGATATGGACATGTGACAATAACAGTTTTTGAATACAACTAGGTCTGAGACCTGGCCCACTATAAGCTCTGAAAGCATGTATTTGGACCAGCAGCATATGGTAGTTGTTTAAATGTGAGCAGTGAAACGTCAAATGTCACTCCACCAAAGTGGTGGTAGACATTAAAGAGATAGAGGTTGTCTGGAAGGCAAGATTTAACAAGAGCTGGCAAAGCAAATAGGTCTCCCCTAAGAGTTACTGGCTCTGGCGAAAACTGTAGCCATGCTGTGCAGCATGTGGCTAAATCAAATTTTACCAAGAATTGGCATAGCGAATAGGTCTCGTTTTTGGGACCTTATAAGTGTTTAGTTATCCAGCACATTATCCTTGATACAACAACATTAACTGTTGCAAGGTTAAACACTTATAAGTTCCCAAAGGCGAGACCTGTTGGCTAAGCCAATGCTTGTTAATTGGGGAAAATGGACTCGCAGGCAATCTGACAACAGCCCTGCAAAGCACGAGGATACACTCACAGGTGTTCGGGCGCTCAAAAAATTCACATAACATAGCAAGGATTCATGCATGGATGCTCGGCAGTCAATGGCTTGCAGTGTCAGAACAGATTCCGTCATTCAATAGAATGCACTGTCTGCTATTGAATGCTACGGGCTCATCCCATAGTGATGTATGCACTTACTTACAGACCCCTGAATGTCTCAATACCACCATTCTCGATGGCAATGGAGACACTTTCGAATGCGTATCTGAGCGCCAAGCCGTTAATGAAACAAGGTCACCACATTGACGACAAAAAGGAAGGGGGTCGCTGGAGATACAAAACACAAGGCATTCAGAATTCATGTAAACGGAAAAGCTGCTTAACTGCATTTGATATTTTATCACCATTCATGAATTGAGAGCAAGCATATGGCGGGGGTATAGGCGCTTTGAAATGACTGCTTTAAATACCAGCTTTAAATGGGTCTCTGCTGTACCAAACGAGCTTAAATCGCCGATTGATGATTTTAGTAAGAGTATTTGCCAGAAGCTCGAATGAGTTAATTATATGTGCACATTTTACCCGGAATGAGGAAATATGGCCATAAGTGAGGGGTTTATACACTTCCATTCTGATTGGTGCATTTGACGAAGGCTCCAGACTCACGTGCTGAACCAGAGTCATCACGTGGTGCTGGGGTATGGAAAGGGCCGATTGTGCTTAGACTCTCACTTCAACCTATAGGCATCAGGTGTGCAGTGTGAACAAAGTGCTTATGAAATTAGTTACTTTTAGGTGCCACAAAACCAGTGCACTCCAATCAAGCACTATTCCCCTTCTTCGGCCTGTGAATCTGTGGTTTCGTAATATGTTACAGTGGTCCGTGAGCTTTTTAGCAGGGACAAAATTGAATGAAGAATTATTGGCAAACTTCAAAATGGGTTAACATTAATAACATACTTCTTTATGGACTTTGTTAGATCAAACTTCCTCCTTGAAGCTAACTCTCATTACAATAATACGCCACATTCCTTTTCCTAAACTCCTTCAATGACAGCAGAGAATTCGCAAGCCACCTGAAACGTCTCACCGTGAAAGTATTTCTTTAGCTGACGGAAGCAGGGGGAGGTTCGCTCCCACAAGTGAATCACCAGAAGTGCACGCGTTGCCATTGAAGGCAATGGAATGCGTGCACGTTTTGGCCAAAAAAGCGCTATGACACAGCCAGAGCTAATGTACTTTTTAGGTCTCGCATAGGCAGCGCATGCGCTGCCTCTACGAGGCATCAAGTAATTAGTATATTGGGGGTGAAGCTCCGCCTATTGCCTGTCATTTCTATTGCTGCTTGCCATTAGGTTAACTTAACCAATGCTCTTGTTAGCTGATTTTTAATTGGATAGATGCGATAGACCGTTCAGACTGGAAGCAGCAGCGCCGAACTACTGTGTTCGTCGGCGCTCATCCGTGCTCTAAGCGCAATAATACATCATCCGCTTTTCGGTGTGCACAATATTCTTTTAGGCGGCTGGCCACGCATGCTTTCACTTTCGATGCTGGCAAGATACTTGCGACTTCTCGCAGAGCCCCGTGCCAGACTCTCTCGCAGCTGCGGTTTCCCACTTGTTAATCTCAGCATCGCCATGGATTGAAATGAAATGAAAAGAACATTTATAGAGCGCAGTAGTTACCCTGAGGCGTCCTAGTGCTGCAAACAAACGCAAGTGAGGGGACAAGAGGAGCCTGTTCTAGTTGTTAAACAGCTGAGTTGTTAGCTTTTTTCTGAAGGACAGTAGGTTGTGTTCTAAGCGCAGGTGAGGGGGGAGGGAGTTCCAGAGTTTGGCCGTGTTGTGGAAGAAGGAACGTCCACCACATCTAGCTTTCTTGATTCTGGGTATTGTGAGGAGATGAGAGGAGGTAGACCTTAGCTGTCTATTTGGTTGATAAGGTGTGACAAGGGTGTGATTGATTGTGGCGCCTGTTTTCCAAAATGCTCTATGTGCAATGCACAGGCCCTTGAATATAATTCTGTCTTTAACGGGGAGCCAATGAAGCTCTCTGAGTTCTGAATGAACTGAGGTCCGACGTGGAATCTGGAGTAGTGTGCGTGCTGCACAATTCTGAATAACCTGTAGTTTATTCAGGGAGGACTGTGGCGCCCCTAGATGGAGGGCTTTTCCAAAGTCCAGACGTGAAAGGATTAGGCCTTGGATCATTATCAGTCTGGCGTTAAAGGGAAGGAGGGGCATAATTTTTTGGATGATCCTGAGTAGGCCAAAGCAGGTGGCTGATAGCTTTGCTGCTTGGTAGTTGACATTGAGGGACTTGTCCAACCAGATGCCAAGGCTCTTGATGGTGTCTTTGGGCACAGGGGGGGGGTCCAAGACAAGTGGGCCAGAGGTGATCGATGTTGAGAGTGTGGCGGTGGCCTAGTAGCATTAGCTCGGTTTTGTCTCCATTTAGCTTGAGACAGGGGGATGTCATCCAGGAGGTCACTGCCTCCAAGCAGTTTCTTAGACTATTGGGGATGTTGTGAGAGTGGCTGAGAGCCACCAGTAGCTGAGTATCGTCCGCATAGGTGACTATCTTTATCCCAAAGGGACGGACGATCTCAGTGAGGGGGCTCATGTATATATTGAAAAGTGTGGGACTTAAGGAGGAACCTTGCGGTACCCCGCAGTCGAGAGGTTTACTAATGGAAGCAGTGTCATCCTCAAACACTTGGAAGGATCGCTCCTTCAGAAAAGATTCCAACCATGAGAGTGCTGTTGACGAGACTCCTAGGTTGATCAGCCGCTGTAGTAGAATCCTGTGATTTACAGTGTCGAAGGCGGCACTTAGGTCTAGCAGGATGATGGCTGTCATACCTCCCTGATCCGTGTTCTTCCTTGCCTCTTCTGTGACACTGATAAGGGCAGTCTCAGTTCTGTGCTTAGGTCGCAAACCTGTTTGAGTCGGATCAAGTAGTTGATGGGTTTCTAGAAATTCCGTCAGAGTCTTATTGACATGTTTCTCCAAAATCTTACTGAGCCAGGGCAACAGGGATATCGGTCGGTAGTTTCCTGGGATATTTGGATCTAGGCTAGGTTTTTTTTAGGAGAGCCTTGACCATAGCCTGTTTCCAGGGAGGCGGGCAGTTCCAGTAGTTAGTGAGGAATTGAGTAGTTCTAGGATGGTGGCTAGGATGTGTGTGGTAACTGTTTGCAGAGAACGGGGTGGTGCTGGGTCGTTGGGAGATCCGGATTTTACTTGAAGCATGATGGAGTTTAATGTGAAGGGGTCAAGTAGGGGAAAGTTTGCAAGTGTTGCCGGAGTTTATGTTTGTGTCTCAGGAGGGATGCTTGCGGAGGCTGGTGCATGAGTGAGGGGGAAGGAGGTGTATATGGTTTGTATTTTGTTGTAAAAGAATTCTGCCAGGTCGTTACAACGAGATCGGGGATTAAGGGGAGTGTGGATTTTTTCAGGGAGTTTGAGAAGGGATTTTGTAATTTTATAGATTTCCTTCGGTTTGGATGCTGCATTGTTGATCTTGCTCTCGTAAACTGATGCTTGCGCAGTTCTAATTCCATTTTTATAGGTTTTTATTGCAGTTCTGTACGCGATTTTTCTGGAGAGGGAGTAGTCTAAGCACCAGTTTCTTTCTAATTTTTTGCATTGGCGTTTTTGGTCTCGTAGGTCCTGGAATACCAGGGGGCGCTCTTGGTGATGCGCTTTGGTTTAATAATAGTGATGGGGAGAATGGAATCTAGAGAGTTTAGAATCCAGTTGTTAAAGTTCTTGTTGGCTATGGAGGGGTCCCCATTGAAGGCTGGTCTGGAGGAGTCTAGAGATGTTGCCCATTCGGCTTGGGGAAGTTTGGACCAGTTGCGTTCCTTCCGAGTGGCTATATTGGGTGTTTGATAGGGGGTAATGAATCCCCATGAGGCAGTTATTAGAAGGTGGTCCGTCCATGGCAAGGTCAGAGGGTTTCCCACTGAGAGGTCTGGACACTTAATAAAAATGGGGTCTAGGAGGTGGCCTTTGAAATGAGTAGGTTTTAGCACTAATGGTTGGAGCTGTAGAGCAGCGAGACTGCAGATTGTCTCTAAGGCGTTGTTATCTAGAACATTGTCAAGATGGATATTAAAATCTCCCAGAAGAGTGAAGTTCCGTGAGCTGCAGACTAGATTAGCTATGGAGGCTGGCAGGGAGTTAAGGAACTGTCCAGGGGACCCTGGAGGACGGTATATGAGTATCCCTGATAGGGTGCTTGTAGGGGAGAAATCTAAGGCGAAAGAAAGGCTTTCGCAAAAGGATATTGGGTGGTCGGAGCTGCGGCAGCTATAGCATTCTTTATAGGTGATGGCTAGCCCGCCTCCTCTACCAGTTGTGCGATCTTTTCGCATGATTTGGTATCCTTTGGGTAGGGCCTGGACAATGTTGGGGTCTGACTCGAGATGGAGCCATGTTTCTGTTAAAAATAGCAAAATGTAGAGGGAGGTACCCTTTTACTTGGAAAAGGAATGGGTAACAAGCATTTAAAACACATCTATTGGGTCTTGAAAAGACCTCCAATAATCTGTGTGGATAAAAATCTTAGAGGCTTGCTGGTAAGTCAAGCCCTAGGGAGCATTTACTTCCACACAGAGTTATAATGTTGTTATGGCATATTGTTATCTTTTCTTTTGTTCTATTGCTTTCATTCAACTCTTTATTTATCTTCTTGGTTCTTTTGCCCAAAAAAGCTGTATTTTTCGCTGATGGCCTTCAAGGGAATGTGGGGAGGACGTGTTTTTCTTGTAGAAACCATAGACTTCCTCTTTTGTCTTTAATTTATTCCACAATTTTATTACTTATTCTCTGTGGTTCCCTTCATTTATTTGGGGAATTCCATTAGTTTGGAGTTTTATTTATTCCAAGTTGGTGGAAGAAGAATCCTGAACCGTGTCCTCCCTTCTGCCTTCTCACTCTGCAATCTAAGATTTTTATCCACACAGATTATTGGAGGTCTTTTCAAGACCCAATAGATGTGTTTTTAAATTGAACTTCAATGTCCTGAAGAAGGTGCGGATATTGTAGATCACCGAAACGCTGCGTTGACAATTTGTTCATTAATAAATTTTGTGTTTTAAGTGTAATATTTGTGCACATAAGTTTTGTGATTCTTGAATTTTTAGCAAATTCTTTTTTATAAATAATGTGACCATGTGTTTTTAACCACATTAATTGACTCTAGAAATGTATCAGCAATTCAACAGTGAATAATAAATAATATATTTTGAATTTTGACATTGGGTTGTGTGTAACTTAGCCTTTGTATATAAGAATTAATCCAAGTAGTTTTGTAAATTTGGTAACCTGCGCAAATACTCATTACACACCAGTCCACCTGTCCCTACATTATATAGTGTAGACTCCTAAGGATTCCGGCCTAAAATGTTTGGAAAAGGAATTTTGTTGTTTTGAATGCTCAGTTAAAAATAGGACATTGGGGCTATGTTCTTCTAGTAGCAGAGAGATTTCAGTGGTGTGTTTGGGGAGGGATCTGCAGTTTAGTAGGAGGATGCTTCGCTATGTAGTTGTTGTTGGGATGACCGGGGAGGTCTGAAGGCCACAGTGCGGGAATGCTAGGTTCTGATCTAGTAAATTGCATATAGTTGGGAATGGTAGCGGGGCTTTTCCTCTAAGTTTGTACAGTGCCTCAGGGCTGTATTTTATTAGTTGTGTAGAAAAAGGAGCAGGGGTCATAGCTCCTGGCCCCGGTCGGCCGCGGACGGGCGCAGACGGGCTTGCCTTTGGCGCGCCTTCAGCGCGCCAGCGGCATGCCTGCTGCGCGTCTTGAAGTGCATGGGTTGATGTAGTGGGTGGCTATCAGTTGCAGGCAGCTGATTGGTCGCCCGGCCAGGAAATCGTGAATCACTTCCTGTAGCTCGGGTCCTTGTCCTGCCTTCCTCTACACAAACCAAACGAATGGTGGTGGACCGGGGAGTATGGAACTGACAACAAAATATATAGACAGTGAGTTTGTTTTAAAAAAACGGCGATTTTACCCTTGTGCTTGTATTTAAAAAATTCAGCGTGAGTCCTTTCCAGGTGCTCCGAGTATTCTCAAACGCGTCCACTCGCGTCTTGAAGTGCAGGGGTTGATGTAGTGGGTGGGCTAACATCTGCAGGCAGCTGATTGGTCGCCCTGCCAGGAAGTTGAGAATCACTTCCTGTAGCTCGGGTCTTTGTCTTCGGCCTCCCTCCACACAAACCAAATGATTGGCGGTGGAAACGCTGCCGCTTTAGTCACTTTCCGCCTTTATGGCATGGCTGACAGCAGTGAGCGGGCCTGAGGTGCTAGCGTCACTTGCTAGTGCGGACAAGAGCAGTGCGATGTTTGCTGAAGGCTGCGTCAGGTAATTGGCAGTAATATGTTTGCATGACCAGTAGCGACCACAGTCGATGCTTTCTTAAAGTTGGCGCAGGAGCAGCTCAAAGGGATTGACCTCGTCTGTCTACTGCAGGGCACCCGGCATGTGCGCATTCCAGCCCCTGTCACCCTCCTTAATGCTGCTGCTCTACACTGCAGAGTGACTGCTCAGGCGCCTCTATGCTGCTGCTACATCTCCATTGAAGCGATTTCAGGCGTGAGACAGCCAAAATAATAAAGCCATTTTGGCGTAAAAAAATCCGGAGCATCTCACCTGCACTGGGTATATTTATATGTATGCGTTTAGTAACATCCTAAGACCCCCTGCTCAGGAATGCCGGGGCTCGGGCCAGGTTCCGAGGGTTTGCTGCCAGTATCCCCACAGCCACCAATTTAACACTGCTAAGGACGGGTTGTCAACATCCGATAGCTACCTATTCCCAGACTGCCCTGGCGGTTTCAAAAGTCGTGCCCGTATCCTGTAACCAGCGGCTCGGGATCCATCACATCTCAGCCTTCCCGGGCCGGCCAGCTCCTGTCTGGCTTATCTCCCTCCCTCACTCCACTCCCACTCCCACTCCCACTCCCACTCTCACACTTGTCTCCCTGTTCCTCTCACTTTCTTCTCTCCTGTGTGCCAGGTGTACATAATCCAGCACTATTATTTACAAGTCACATTACTGTTGCTGTCTCTTCACACTGCTCATGTTCTTATTCTGCCTCTCTTTCGCTGCTCTACCAGCTGCTCCTCTGGACCACTCTTACCTTGTCTCACACGGTTCCCTCTCACTCTAATTCTACTGTCTCTCATTTTAGACTGCTGCTGTCTGCTACCCATGCAGTTCCAGCTGTTTGCCAAATGCTTTCTCAGTCTGCTGCTCCTAAGTGGCAGGTCCCACCCGCTCTACTCATCCTTCCCCCTCCCCCCTTTGTCCTGTTCTTGCTGTCTCCCCTGTAAGGGCACGCCATCACATCTCAGCTTCGCCAGGCCGGCCGGCTCGTGATTTTATCATAATACGTGATAAAAAACAGCATACTCATGCCTGTAAATCAAATTCGTGTTTTTATTCCTCTGTTAAGGATGAACAAGATGAGCTAGAAATCGCTACAATACCATGCATTGGTAACAGCTGGCATTTACAACGCTGCACACCTGTGACAGACAGAAAGCCCTATGCAGCACAATGATTGATTTTCACACATTGAATCTCTTGATTCTTGTAAACAGTGTAAGACACATTGGTTGCTCATTACTGCATTTTAGATTCGCTCCAGAGGTACTAGATCTATCATATATAATATTGTTTCATGGCATTTGTAAAATCGTGTTTTGGTGTGCGCCTTATTTTTTGCAATGAGCAATAGAGAGCTGAGAATTGAGCGTAATTTCAATGTTGCAATCCAATAATTATACAACTGGATCGTTTTGCTGTGTCTGACTACATTTTACTTAAAACATGTCTAGGAAAGTTAGAAAACACACGTGTTTTGATTGTGCACAGATGTTCATGCATAAACAAGTACA
Source organism: Lissotriton vulgaris (assembly GCF_964263255.1). Lineage (NCBI taxonomy): Eukaryota > Metazoa > Chordata > Amphibia > Caudata > Salamandridae > Lissotriton > Lissotriton vulgaris. The sequence goes on along the minus strand of NC_141689.1, from coordinate 1,579,876,447 downwards.
ATAAATATTTCTTTCCCAGTATTCTATTTTCCTAACTGCTTTTAAAACTGTCAAATGCAATAGGTCACTCATTTGCGAAATTTTAAGCTATTGGCACTGTAAATGACAATGCCTTTTATTTATCGGTTTTAAAAACCAACACATAAATAAAAAGTTTGTCATTTATAATACTGGTAGCTCAAACTCTTGCAAATGCGAGACCTATTACATTGCAAATGCTTGTTTTTAAAATGCATTAACTCCTTTAGGTCTCGCCTAGGCACAACATGCGTTGTCTCTTCGAGACATGCTGTATCTACTCTATGTGCTTTCGGCACGCCCATTGCTTTTCATTGGTTTTTTAATGTGCCTTTCGAAATGTCTTTCTTTTGTATGATGAATCTGTGCCATTTGTCCCTCCTTTTAGTGTGTTTGACACACCCATGGAGACTGGCCCTGTTACATGGATAATTTTGCTTCAGGCCATTTATCTTACTTTCTGTGCACTATTTTTGTTGTTTGTTTCTGGCCAGAACACGAATGCTCGTGTTTTGAAGCACTGTTGGTTTCTGGCCATAACACAAGTTCTCATGTTTTCAGTCGCACTGTTCGTGGGCACTTAATTTAGTTTACTTTTAATTTGGTGCTCTGCACTGCTGTGGGCTTTTCAGGCTCCAATAAATAAATAAACCCAGCAGAGGCCCCACTCATCACCAGCAGTCTGCCAAGGGCAGTGGTGACGTCAGTTCCGGTTTCCCGACTAGAACCGACAATACTGTGTTGTTTAGCATGGCAGCGGGCCTCCTGCTTACAGAGGATGGGTTCTGCCAACAGTTTTAATGTCTCTTTGCAATCTCATCCCTCTTACTACACCAAATTCCAGTCCAATGTCGGACAGACTAGCACTCAAACGGACCTCTGTCTCGGGCAGGGTGGATTGGACGCCATGTAGCGAGTTACACTGCACGTGCACTAGCCCAATTTCACATCATGTAATTCTTGCGGAGTCACTGAGCTGCTTCCTGGGATGGGAAGTGTTCCCAGCGGACCTGGTGCACTGCATCAGTGCACTGAAGAGACAAGGCTCTGTCCAGGAGCTGTGCCCCTCCTGCTCTTCCTCATACACATATGCAAGGTTTGCTGTATCCACCACTCCCCTGCAGCAGAGAAGCACACGCCTAACGTGCATCATGGTATCGAAGCGCATTCCACTCTGTGCCAGCTTCTTCCCCATTTGCGCTGCGCTTTCTCCAAGGGCCTGTATACCATGTGCTGCACTCCTTACTTAGGTTTTGCACATGAAGTATTCTTAGCTCTAGCCTAATCAGACAGCATGACCCAGTATGTAGTAATTGTAATGCTCTTCAAACAAAGGATAATGTTTGGACCTTGGAAACTGCACTTAAATCTTCTCCCCTGAATTTTTTTTCCCACCTTCATGGAAATGGTTTGGTAAGTGAAGACAATTAATAGCTTCACAAAGGTTTGTGTTTTTCTTTGTTTGCTCAGTTCCTGTGCCGTGTGCAGGCATGCAATCATTAACGCAATTTCTCAACATTCAACAGAAGTGCATCATAAACAGAAGAGGGGGTGGGGTTTAAGACTAAAAAATATTCAATTTTTTTCAGTCTCCCTACCGGATCAGAGCACATAGCTGCCAATGGTTCAGATTGCTATAGGTAGCATTTTCATACATTCAGTGTAATTATGAGTGACATTTCAGCGACTATGAGACTTTCTCGTCAGCAAAAAATAAGACTACGTGACTACACAGTTCTCAGACTCAGCACACTAGGCAACTCAGAATGATTGAAGCATTAATTTTATTTATTAATAGCAGCCATAGCAAGTTAGCTGAACTGCTACATACTAGCACTGCTGGCTTAGGCAGGCACACTTACTGCAAGTTTCGAGGCGAGTTGGCGCTGCGGCTATTGGCTTGCCCAGTGGCTGCAACGACTTTTACTGTGGACCACCCTCTGGTGGCAATGATTCTGGTTTAACCTTGCAAACACTGTCTCAGTCACTGGCGCCAGTAGGATTGGGTCAGATACGTGCAAGTGGGCACCACAGTGGCAGTGGCTCAGCCCACCCAAAACGAGTTAGTGTTGTTGCACCGCGACTGAATAACCACACTGTAAACAGTGAGCAGACATACGTGGCAGCACATGGTAAATGATCATGACTGTGCTGTGCTAAAAGCAAATTTTATTAAGCATTAATAGCAGCATAAGCAATAGGATTTAGTAACCTCGTCCTCCCTCCAGGCACTTACTTTCTATTCTTGACAGCAGCTGGCAGCAAGTGAGGCAAGGAGTGGCATTTGGTAAACGCGCCCCATAACCGCAACGAGTCGGACTCTCTCAGCCCAGCAGTAATGCTCGGCATGATAGATTCATTGTTCTGAGGGCTGGTGTGCTCTGGGCTCTGGCAGCACTGTACGAGCTGCGGTCCATGACTGCCACCAGCAGACAAAATATTCTCATGAATGTCTGCTGCACGTCAGGCGGCAAGACTGACTTGCCTACTAAAGTGGGTCTGAACTCATGTCTGGACTACACTGTTTCAGTACTAGCAACTGGGCACTGACTCCTGACTTCAACTGTAAAACAGTGCCAGTAATGTGCTGCGGCGAATTGGCAATGAAGCGTTACACTACAGCAGCAGCTAGAGCTGCTATTGTGTAGTTCCTATAGAAAATATACAGGATCTGAGCATTTGGACAACATACACTGTAGGATTGGTGTCAGGCGAACTCTGATCATCCTCACCGGGTATGCTGGCCCTTTTGTACCAACTAGCTCACAGTGCCACTAGAATCTCCTCTTACCAGGGAGAGAATAGTTCTGGCAACCATCGAAGATGACAACTTTAATCCCTCAGGACCATGGAAACAATATACTACCTTTCCCTTAGTCACTTGTGCTTACTTAGTCACATAGAGATACACCAAATGAAACAAGCTGGGCGTTTTCAATAATCATTTATTGAACAGTTGTTATTCTGGTGTGGAATAGATGTGCTGCAACAACCATTAGAAATTATAAGATATAAATGATTAACAGTACAATGAAGGTAAAAGGATGGTATAGTTCTACCATCTTACTAAAATCATGAATATATTCAAGTATATAAAACACACGATAAAAATGTGCGTATGCCTAGGATGCCTCCCTAACTAGATGTACCCAAGTGTACTTAGCATGAGTGTAGGTGTTAAGCCAAGAATTACTCTAGGATCTAGTAAACCCCATTACTTTAAGTGGGACCCCGCCCAGGTCTCGAGTTGAGACAACCTGCGAGGGATGTTAGACCACTGCAAGCTGGAGCGTCTGCATTCAGGAACCTCAGAGTCGCTGGTCAGTGTGTCGGCTGGGAAATCTCGATCTCCTCAAAATTTCTTAGCAAGATGTGATGTACTACTGTACCTATAGATCTTCCCAGGGGTCCTACCTTGCTGCATTTCTGTGTCGACCTAAGGATGATGTTTGTGCGTGAACTTTGTACATAGATTTTATACAGGTGGTGGCAGTCCTGCTGTGCTTCCAAGAACCCTCATGCATAATGTAGGAGATTCGAAATAGGGAAACACCACGCTCTGAATGCTGTTCAATATCTAGGTAAAAGGTCAGTCCCTGTAAACCGTGACAAATGTAATATAAGGAGAGAATATAGGTGATGGGTAACGAGTTTACTGAGGTCTATATTATAGTACCTATATGGAATATAACGGTAAACAGTCAAAATATCGAGTAAAAAATATTGAATGGACATAATATCGAATGGACAGAATATAGTCATCAAAAATATCGTTTGTAAGGTAAGTAATGTAATACCGAATGTTAAAAATATAGAAGGTTAAAATATCGAAGTATATAATATAGGTTATTAAAATTATCGAATTTGTAATAATATCACATTTTTTATAGTGTTTTTTATGTTATTATATGTGTGAAAAGTGTGTATGTATGTTATAATTTATTTTAATTAATTAATTGTATGTTTTTTAATTTTTGCGTAATTTAATTCTGTAGCGGGTTGTGGGTTTATAGGGGAATAGGGTGGCCAGTAATTTAATTATAATTAATTAAATATGTAAATGTATTTATTGGTATTTATTTTTAATTAATTGTTAATTTATATTTGGTAATTAATTACATTTGAATTGGCAATTATTTTAATTAATTGATTAATTGATAATTATGTTAATTTCACAAATGTATTTTCTGTAGCGGGTTGTGGGTTTATAGGGGAATAGGGTGGAAAGTAATTTAATTATAATTAATTACATAATTTAAGTTATTTAATTGTATTTAATTTGAATTAATTGTTAATTAATTTTTAATTGTTAATTAATTAATTTTTAATTTTTAATTAATTTGTATTAATAGGTAAGTAATTCTAATATTTAATTTTAATTTGTAATTTTAATGTATTAATTATTATATTATATTAAATTGGTAATTACTTTTACATTTTTTTTATATATTAATATATATATTTTTCAAATAATATATGAAGTATTTACTTTCCCTACTGTTTCACTCTCTGGAGTGGGAATAGTAATTTTTACCCCTACGCTATCCAACGCTTTCCCTACTGTTGCACTCACTGGAGTGGGAATAGTAATTTTTACCCCTACGCTATCCAACGCTTTCCCTACTGTTGCACTCACTGGAGTGGGAATAATAATTTTTACCCCTACGCTATCCAAAGCTTTCCCTACTGTTGCACTCACTGGAGTGGGAATAGTAATTTTTACCCCTACGCTATCCAGCGCTTTCCCTACTGTTGCACTCACTGGAGTGGTAATAGTAATTTTTACCCCTACGCTATCCAACGCTTTCCCTACTGTTGCACATACTGGAGTGGGAATAGTCATTTTTACCCTTACGCTATCCAACGCTTTCCCTACTGTTGCACTATTTGGAGTGGGAATAGTCATTTTTACCCCTACGCTATCCAATGCTTTCCCTACTGTTGCACTCTTTGGAGTGGGAATAGTAATTTTTACCCCTACGCTATCCAACGCTTTCCCTACTGTTGCACTCACTGGAGTGGGAATAGTAATTTTTACCCCTACGCTATCCAACGCTTTCCCTACTGTTGCACTCACTGGAGTGGGAATAATAATTTGTACCCCTACGCTATCCAAAGCTTTCCCTAGTGTTGCACTCTCTGGAGTGGGAACAGTAATTTTTACCCCTACGCTATCCAACGCTTTCCCTACTGTTGCACACTTTGGAGTGGGAATTTTGGAGTCAATATTTTTGTACTTACCTGTTTGTAGATAGGACTTCAATATTTTGTCAGTCTATATTTTGGCATCGATATTTTGGGTAGTCTATATTTTGTCCCTCTGTATTATGTCAGTGATCCGTATATATAGCACTGCGAGCAGCTCAGCCTGCCCCCAAGCCTGCTGGGAGCAGCTCGCACAGTGACTGTGCACTGCTACTTCAGCTTAAATTCAGTCTTGGTGTGGCAGCAGCCCTCCTGCTTTAACAGCGGAGGAGGCACTATAATGTGTGACTTTTCATTTCAGTGCGATGATGCGAACCACTACACTGAAATGCGTAAGTCTAATGCCTGATGCGTAGTACTTGGCAGGGCTGAAAGCGCGAGGGACTAGCAGGGGAACTATTTTTCCAAGCTTTGGATGGAGCTAATCTGCATGTGATCTGAATAGGGGCACAAATTGATGAAGGGGGTGAAAACAACGAAAGAGACCTCACAGTCTCCAGGGGGGCCTTTGTCTGTTCCTTGTCAATACAATCTCTCTCTCTCCATTTGGGCACGGACGCTTGCTCCTCACTGCTTTGCACATTGTGTTCCTGTTTCATTGCTGTGAACATTTTTGGGAAAATGACTTCGTCTGTCGATAGGTCTCTATTTTTTAATTACCTACCAAGCCCCCTTCATGCTCTCCCTTTTCTACCATTCCCGCATATTTATATCTATTCGATTTTCCTTGCAGATTGCTGCCACAGCAATTTTGCATTAAAAAAACGTACAGCACAATTTTGAAATGTGTCAGAGCGGTTAATCGTTCAAGCTGCCATTTAAACAAGTTGGTAGGGCGTAGTTCATGCAGGACACATTAACATATGCTAACACACGTCTTTCTAGTCATTTTGTTTGATGTGGGGGTTTGCCCAGCTTAGGGATACATATGTTCACAGTAGTATGAAGCAAAATTATTAGGCACTGCACAGCCATGGGTAATGTGGTGCAACACTAACCACCACATTTACGAACATTACAAAACTAATTCGTACTTATTTCTTGAGTGGACATGTTAATAAAACCCTGTTTTGCCATCACACAACTATCAAACGAACGGCCCCTAGCAGTTTTCTTTTGGTACATGTACACGGTTCTGCCAAGTGAGGTGCAGCTTGACTTTTAAGGTTTAGGTCCTGATTATGACCTGTTCAGAGCTTTGCAGTTCAAACTGGAGACTGACGTCAGACTGTGGTTTCTTCCACTTCACAACCTGCATGTCCCTGGATTTAATGGGCTTCTTCACCATCTCAATCGTGAATCTCCACCAGCCAAAACAGTTGCTTCATTCACATGTTCTTCTTCCCCTTCAACATCTGGCCGTGGGTCAGCCCACTTTAGCCTTTGTCTAGACTCACTGTCTTTATTCTGCACATACTACTACTTACTTCCAGAGACTGTAATAGCAATGTGCACTTCTTGCTTCAAAGAAAATCTTCCAAACCAATACATTTTTAATTTTGACTAGTGCCCGGTAGCCCCCTAAAATGTTTTACAGAAAACAAAACATTCACTGACAAAGTCAAAAGGCTCGCAGACAGTTCTGGGCTTATATCTGGTGCTTTTTCCTCTTAATTAGAGTCTAGTAAGGGGTCCTGATAAGGGAGCATTCTACACAACCACTCACTCGCTCAGGCATGCACAAATAGAATTCTACACAGGGCCAGCTTGTTACATCAATGGACAGCTTGCAGCTCCCCAAAGATCCTAGTGACTGGTTCCTCCAGGATCAGACAGGTGAGCCTTCATACATTTATAGCTTAAGACGTGATGTGGCCTAATGGCTAGAGCAGTTGGCCTTGAAGCTGAGGAACCGGGTTCAAGTCTCAGCAGGGACGCACAACATCCTGTGATTCTCCCTGTGCCTAACAAAATTAATGTGTTACTCTGCAACATAACTGGTACTTATTTAAAGCACTCTGATACCTACGGGTTTGAGCTCTATAAAAAAACTCAGTGTACTTTGAAGGTTTTCCTCGAAAACCTACTCTTTGAAAGTAATGGGACCCCCTCTAAGGTACTAATTCGCAGGTCAGGGAGAAGAGTGGAAAGAAATATGATATTACAACTACTCAAAAGCACAGACTCCCTCGTGACCTCTCTATTTTTTGGAGGGTTTTAGCCTCTTAAATTCTGACATGGGCATAACAAAACACAAATTTTACTGCTTCTTATTTCCATTCTCTTTTTTATTTGTTATTTGAGTTATTTTTTCTTTGTTATATCTTTCAAACATTGTAATCATTATAAAGTACAAAAAAACATTCCTTATATACACAATTTAGCAACATGAGAAGTAATTCACAAATTCATATAGTAAACAAAATGTGACCAGGCAGAGAACAAACAACAATCAAACCACACATACATATTTCACACACATTCATACCACAAATTATCTGTGCAAGTTCGTTGGTTCTAGTCTAACGCCCAAAACCAGGGTCACTACAAAATGTAGGATTTTATATAGACTTGAAAACCTAACCAGCAATAATTTCCTCTAGTTATACCCGTCACATAAACTAGCTAGGAATGGTCAGCTCTCAGAAGGGTTAGACAGTGCCTTCCAGAATGGAAACACATACCGTCCCATTATATCATCTGCCTGGGATTACTGTAGTGTCTAGAGCTCTGCTCATTTTCAGGTTGTCGCTCGTCTATCGAGGGTCCAGATTTCCATTAGGCTGCTTAAGAGACTGAAGTACTTTGGTACAGATGGAGGTCTGGGAGCTGGATGACTGAGTGGTCATATACTGACCTGCTGGGCCACGCTTCAGCTAATGTCACGGGCACTTTTTGCCACCACTACGATGTTGGGCGTCACATTGGCTTGTGTCTCAAAACTAGGGGCCCGAGCCAATCTTCTGTATTGGGATCAGTATGACACTTAATTAAGTCTTTTCAGATAAGGCTTTTGTTAAAGTCTGGGATTGCCTACCGCCAGTATCGCCAACCACAGGTCAAAGGCAAGACCTACTGGCTTTGCCAAAGTATGCTAGGTCTGGGGACAACACCGGTGATTCTGAGCATATCAGTCAATCTCCCCATGCATGAAAAAGAAACAAATACGACATTTGTGCACATGCTCATGTCTTAATGAAAATACATTTGGAAGCAAATAACATCTGTTGTCACAATAACCATGCATATATAAGGAAAAAGGAGCTTCTTTGAACAGCGTGTGGCACAGTAATACATTGCTACAAATGGCAAGAGGTTCAGCAAGGACGTCAGGGAAGAATAAAATAAAAGTAGTACCTCAATCACAGCGCGATCACAGGAAGGACAGCCATCAAGCGGAAGCAATCAGTACTTAGTCCATGCTCCAGCCAAAAAAGGAGAAAGTGAATTCAGCAGTCGCTGGATAATTATAAGGCAGCAAATAATGATAATAAAGCCAATGAATGTTAAGCAATGGGTAGAATACAAGCCCCTTGTTGTACACATTATCTCTTGCAAGCAAAAGAGCATGCAGCACATGCGCTCATGCTGGCAAAACCTAAAAGGTCATATCCAGTTTAAGGAGCCATTTCAATTTTGACCGTATGGGAAGAGTTAAGTAAAATATTTTGGGACTTTTTACAGTGGCCCATACAAGAAACTAAAAAGTCATCCTGTGGAAAGGGAAATAATTGGAATGAACTTCAGTTAAAGCAGGTGGAAGTGTCTACAGGCATAAACTGCCTCATACCCCTTTTACAGGGTGCAATACCAAACACTTATACGAGCAATGCTTCTCCCCTGTGAAAAGCTCTACCTTTTGAAGAGCGATATTTTTAAATCGAATGAATTGTTCTCCAAAATTGGGTGTTTGTTCTCATAAGGTTTCTTCTGTGACATCAAAAATTGGGAAAGCCTTGTTCTCTTTCCTAGTTCATCAAGACAAATGCTTTGTTTTCAATCGTACAGTTAAAGAAGGTGTATTGACATCTCCCATGCCTGTAGCTTCTAACATTCTATAGCTGGAGACAACAATGTCACCAACGGTGTGATGGAGGCACAAATTCTAGCAAAAGCAGCCACTCTGGAGTGCGACCTTGCCATGGGTAACAAGTAAAAAGGCACATCGTCAGGGGTGTTACATATTTCATCTGCTCTAAAAGAAACAAAGAGAACTGGTGATAGCATTTTGAACAGGGTCATGCCTTTTAGTCAAATATGTAGAAACATTAGAAAAGGGAAAGCTGTTTTTACAGGTTCTTCTGCCAGAATAAATCATATCGCTGGTTCTCTAGGTTTTTCACAAAGTCAGTCCAAATCCTGAAATTTTATTTGCACTGGATTTGTGTGCGTCATACAGCCTTAGGAAAATGATGACCCTGGAGGTTTAAAATATAAGTGGCTGCTACATTTTAACCCCAAGTAACATCCTCACCTGTCACCACTGAATTCTGGGCATCATTTGTGAAAACCAACTCCAAATTATGTTTTTCTTCATTGTGCCGATAATCTTCAGCACCATCTTTAAAAGGATTACGTTACCTCCTCGTCAGCCCTCCCCGTCCCAGTCCTAACCACATTAGCATAGCTCATCCCACCTGAAACTCCCAAGCAACTTAAAATCCATCCCTTCCCTCCAGGCCACACCCATACCCTGAGGCATATAACACTGTGACCTGCCTATCCTGGGTAACTCCCAACAGAAATCCATTGACTCCTTGTGGCCACCAGCACTGGGCCCGGCACCACTAGCCAAGAACACCATTAAGTACCTAGGAATTTGGTTAGACAATACACTGACACTCAGCTACCAGGCAACCAAATTATCTGCCACCTGCATGGGCATCCTAAGACTCATCCGGAAAATCCTACCGCTCCACCCATTCAAGGCTAGACAGATCATGACCCAGGGCCTAATCCTCTCCCGGCTGGACTTCGGGAATGCCCTCTATGTGCCCCCCAATCAACCCTGAAAAAACTCCAGGTTTCAATCCGTGAGATATGAACTAAAAGACCTCCACTGGCTGCCAGTGAGGGAAATAATAGATTTTAAAATTATGTGTATTGCCCACCGTGCCTACTGGAGGAAAGGAGCAATCCTGAATCACACCTTGATCACCCCCTACCATCCCAACAGACAGCTTAGGTCGGCCCATACCTTCCAAGTCATCAATCCCAGGATCAAAAGAGAAAGGAGTGGAGGCAGAATGTTTTCAGTAAACGCAGCAAAGCTCTGGAACTCCCTCCCAATCTCTATCCGATTAGAACCCAACATTCTGCTTTTCCGGAAAAAACTAAAAACCCTTCTTTTCAGCAGATAACTCAACCCGGCCTCGCACACCCGTTTTTTCGTTAAGCGCTCGGACGCCTGCGGGTAGCTATCGCGCTATACAAAAACCAAATCCAATCCATCCAATCGTATCCTCATCCTGTTGTTTTTTCTGCAGAATCACTTTCATGCAGACTTACGGGAAAGGAGGCTGGAACTGGCCTCCTTTCGGGTAAGTGTGAAACGGGATGTTAAGCGACCGTTTAATCCCCTTTTGTGCCTGTTATGCATTTCAGAACCTTCATGGGGCTCAAGCTCATCAGAGACCCTTACGGATCAGGAGACTTCCTCCACATTTGAATGATTTTCTTGTTGGCTGAATTGTTGCTTATTTCCCTGTCCCCTCTTCCCACTAATTCTGTACTTTCATTGTTTATTATTCAATTCCCTACCTGCGTGTAGAGGAAAGGGGGTATGTTACGACTTCACTGTGGTCGCACCCCCGCACCACAGTGGAATGTCCCGACACTGAACATTGTGAGCGCCGCTGGTTCTCGAGTCATTGAGGCTTCGCTGGCGGGAGAGAACAGGCGCGCTGGTGTTGTGCTATGTCAATAAAGCTCATTTGAACCTCATGGTGTCTCCTGTGAATATCCTGTGATTACAACAATGTGCATATACGTTTGAGTCCCTGCTTTAGCGGGACCATGGGGTTGGGGGCTCTGGACTGCCTGGTGTCGGGTGGTGACTCCCTTCTGTGGCCTCCCTTCTTCCGGGTTTGTTCCCTGCTCTAGCGGAAACACCCGGAGAGGGCATGTCGGTTTGACTTCTCCACGGATGTGTGTTTAAAGGTTTTGATGCTCATCTCGTTTTCGTACCTGTGTTTTCCCTTTTTTTGTTTCCTGCTGGGCGATCTATCCCTAGTGGGATCTTGTGTTTAATTTGGGCTGTGGGGGCCCAAACATTGTGGTTTCGAGTCCTGCTGATGCTGTTATAGTCTCCAACAGTGGCAACATTTTCACCCTCTGCTTACAGACAACGCTACGTTTAATTTAAAAAAGGCTCCGTCTGCTTACAAACCATTGAAGGTTGCCATTTCAGGATGCTAGAGGGGCGCCCTGGTGGGGGGTTTCCTTGTCCTCGAGTCAGTCTGTGCTGGCTATGGGGGTCATATGTTTTTTTTGTGGCTCTACTCCCCTGCTCCCTGAAGTACTGCGGGGGCATTTGGGAGTTTCTTACCTCTGTGTTAGCTGGTTCCTGGGGCGTGGGCGTCTGGGTTCCTTTGTGTCCTTACAGTTGGGCCCTGTTCAGTATTTTCCTTTTGTAGCTTTGTGGTTGTCTCTGATTGGCCGGTTTAGAGGCCGGCCTTCGGTCCTGTCTGAGGATTGGTTGTGTGTCTGTGTGGCATTACCTGGTTGGCCCTTGGGTATTTTTGCCTTGATTGGTCTAGGGTATTTCTTGGGGTCTGGTTCTCTGTTCTCCTGTTCACAACATGGAGGGTGGAGGTGCGGACGTATGCAAGTTTTGCTGTGAGGAAGAGGTGGTGGTCACTGGGTCTTCCCCTGCTCCTTCCATGGTGGATATTCAAAAGATGATTGAGGCTGTTGTGGCGGTGGCCTTTGTGGCTCGTGATCCCAAATGGCCTAAGAAGCAGAAATTGGACTCGGCGGAGGTCGATCCAGACATTGACTCCGATGAGGAGATGAAGGGTCGTTTTGTCCAGGGGGCAGACCTTCGCTGTGTTCTGCAGAATGTTCGAGACAATTTGGGGTTCCCTGGTCCTGTGGAGAGTGGAGGGTGGAGAGTCTAAAGACTTCTTCGCAAATTACCTAAAGAGAGACTTGATAGCCTCCCCATTCATACATCTGTGAGTAAGGTGCTGGAGGGGGAGTGGAAGGATGTTGACAAACATGCCTTTCCCCGGATTCTGGCTAAGAGGTATCCCTTGCAGGGATTCGATGAGGAATTCCCGGCCGTGGTGAAGGTGGATTCCCTGCTTGTTGGTATGGCGTCTCAGAGCCTGGTGTGTCTGAGGATGAGGTTCCTTTAGATCCTGGGGACCAGTGGGGTTAGGGGGCTTTGATGCGGTCCTTTGTTGCCTCTGATCTTGCAGTTCGGCCTGCAGCTTACTCCAGGTATCTTGTTCGGTCGCTTCTAAAGGACTGTCAGAGTATTTCTGAGCAGCTTATGCAGGATAAGGATCCCTCAGAATCTTTGTCCATGTTGGAACAACAGTTGCGTTTCAGGGCAATTTGTCCTTTGACTCCCTTAGCGCTGCGGGGGCGGCTGCTGGTGCCTCTGTTGCTGCAAGGAGGCAGTTGTGGCTTAAGTCTTGGAATTTAAACAACCAGAAAGCCTGTACTGCAATTGCAATTGGAAGAAAGTTCCCTGCGTGCAAAGAATTAAACTAAGTGCGGGGCAGTGACACAAGCCATGAATAAATCTTTTTAATTTCTGAAATTGATTTTAGAAACGAATGGGTTGGTACAAAGTTTACCAAAGAATTCAACAATTTCGAACACAAACAATACAAGGACCACTATTCATAAAAATGACATTTTCTTAAAACATAACATGATGTCACAATGATTACAAACAAATTAAATAGAAAAAACTGCCTAACATACCAGGTTGATCAACATTTCAATCATCGCTCAATCTCTCTCACACAACACACACACACAACTTTATATACAACTGTAATGTCACAAATTAGTTATTTGGATACAAATAAATGGGGAAAGAAACAATCAAGAGAGCACCATAGACAAAAATTCTGGAAAATACAATTAAACCTTTTCACATATTTTACAATGAAAGAATGGTTAAATTTGGTGGTCTTATGGTGACGTAGAATGGTCTACGCGTTTCGAACCCATGAAGTTTAAAGGGTTCTCATCAGGACCTCATGGCTGGAAGAGAAAAAATGAGGGCTGAATCAGAAGGGGGGGGGGAACATATCTGCGAATTGGGAAACTAGTCGCCCATGCTCGCCTGCGCCTCCTACCTTGTATGAGAGCTCATGTTAAACTGGACACCCGGACGCTGACCAACTACAAGAACAAATTGATTGGGACAAGAATCAGCCTTCAGACTGCCAATAAAATACTATTTTGCCACTCTAGAAAATATAGCCAAAATTCTACTTACATGCACAGCGGCGGGGGGCATACAAGTAATCTGTTAAGGAAAGGGTAAAATTAGTGGGCGTCTATTGATCGGGTGCTCGGAGTTCTGTGGAATAATAAACATTTTTGCTTACTTGTGAAACGTGTTAGTAACGTCTCGTGGGGCGAAATTTCCGTAGAAGCTGAAGCATTAATCAATTGCTTCACGGGCCTGTGAATGCAAAAAACGAAGTGTGCGTTAGCCTCATGTAAGCTCAAATGCGTGTATCAAAAAGCGCGTTTGTGTACTTTATCTAGCTGTTCCGGAGTTAGCAATTACCTTTCAATGCGGCCGCCGTCGATCCTCTAGATCGAGGTCCACGAGACTCGGTCCTTGTGTTCTTGCGGAGTGGTCATCCGACACATCAATTTCACTAGCATCGTAGTTCTGCTTCTGGGAAATGTAGTCCCTTCAGTCATGTGAGCACTGCACCGTAAACTTCGGTGATTTTCGGCGAAGCAGCGGCATGTAATGGCCACCATGTTCGTGTTATTATTTTCTTTGACACTGCCACTAACAGAATGGGGGACTTGGGATAAATCGTGGCAGGGCTGGATTGTTTTTTTAAAAAAAAATGCGGCGGGATGCTGCGTTCTCCAGGGGTGCAAACTACCTGTGGTTAGGCTTCAATAATGTGCACCCGGGAGAGGGAAGGTGTTTATTCCTTCTGGTCCATGGACGCAACTGTCCCAATGCGTGATGAATCTACGAGGGTTCATATGCCACCTATGGGGTGGAGTGTGTGTGCGCATGTCTGCCTAGTTGGACGGCAGAGTCATCAGAGTGATTAGTGTCAGATTATTTGCTAAATTGCCCGGGCGGAACGCCAGGGGTTGTGTATCCAAGGTTCTCCAATGTTTCATGAAATAACCTGCGGGGGGGTAATTAAGTTTGTGTAATTCTGACATTTCATTGAGCCCTTTAGATACTGTATTAAATTTCAGAATTACCAGTGCTTCTTTACTCAACAATTTCTTGTCCAAATCGCCGCCTCTTTGATCTTTTTCAACTTTTGAAATTACAGTCCATTTCAAATCAGTTTCTTTATGATCCATTTCCAACCAATGACTGACCAATGGAGCGGTCATGGTCTTCATTCTTATTCGAGATTTGTGCTGCATTATTCGTGACCTTACTTCCTGATTGGTTTTACCAATATATAGCAGGTCACACGGACACTTGATTCCGTATATCACATTTCGTGATTTACAATTTGTGAATGCAGTATGTTTCCAAAAAATGTTATTATATTGGAAGACTGATCCTTCTTCCGTTGATGAACAGCAATTGCATGTTCCACTTTTTTGTGTCCTGTTACTTGGGGAAGTCCTACGTACCCTCTAACAGAGATGACCTCTTTTTGTGGTAGGGCTGCTCTGACTAGATGATTGCCGATAGTTCTATTTTTCTTAAAAGCGATTAAATGCCAATTTTTTGTGACCGCTTTTTTAAGTAGATTTGAGCTGGGGCAGAAAGTTGAAACAAAGACTAGTCTGTCGGTTTCTTTTTTGTTTTTCTTCTGTAGTAGACTTTCGCGTGGTGTCCACCAGGCGCGCTTGACTGATCTCTTAAGGAGTTTTTTGGGGTACCCCCTTTCCATGAGATTGTCTGTCAGTTTGGCTGTGTTTTCCATTAACTCCTCTTTCGAGTAGCAATTACGATGGATGCGTAGGTATTGCCCGTAAGGCAAATTATCCTTTAAACTCTTTGGATGGTTGCTTTTGTAAAGAAGTGATTTGTTACGGTCGGTCTTTTTTTTGTACAAAGTGGTCAACAATCCTCCATTCTCCGGGTATACTTCCACATCCAAGAAAGGTATCTTTTCTTTTGAATAAGTCAAGCTGAATTGAATTTCCTGGGACCGGTTATTGAGCCACGAATGAAAATCTTTAAGTTGTTGCTCCTGTCCTGTCCAAACAAAAAAGTTATTGTCTATATATCTATTCCAATAACTGATATCTTGGACGAATGAATTATTTTTATGAACAAAAGTTTCCTCATAGACTGCCATAAACAATATGGCCAGCTCCGGAGCGAAAGGACATCCCATCGCCACTCCGCTTATTTGGTAATCGAAGTCATCATCGAATTTGAAATAGTTTTTCTTTAGTGCAAAGCTTGCTAGTTTCCAAATAAATTCTGTAGGGACTTTATGGGGTCTTGTTCTTGAGTCTAAGAAAAGTTTTAAGACATATAGGCCTTCCTCCTGGGGTATTTGGGTGTATAATGACACCACGTCCATCGTCACTAAAAGAAGGGTGTTTGCCTCGAATTCAATCTGGCTGATTTTATTGATGAAGTCCGCGGTGTCCTTAAGAAAAGATTTCGCTGCCTGGATACGCACCCACCCAGACATCTGTGGGATTAAGTGGTCGCCGGGCTTTGAGGACCGCGTGTCATTGTAGGCGGACGATATCCTGCTCTACCTTACCTTCCCTTGTCGGTCCTTGATTGTGGCCTTTGACGTGCTGGGTACTTTTGGAGGATATTCGGGCCTAGTTATTAACTGGTCGAAATCCTACCTTTACGTGCTTAGTGGAGAGACCCCACGTCTTCCTAGGGGCTGTGCTATACAGTTTGCGCTGCAGGGGTTTAAGTACCTGGGTATTTATATATCAACTGATGCCCGGGCACGATACGCTAATAATTTGCTTCCCCCTCTTGCGCGCCTTCGGCGCGACGTGGAGGGCTGGAAAAGGCTGCCGCTGTCCTTGCTCGGACGTGCGGCATTGTTTAAGATGATGTCCCTGCCGAGGTTCTTGTATGCGCTCCAGAACACACAGGACCCCGTCCCTTCCAAATATTTTAAGGAGGTTGAAGGTCTGCAGTATCCGGAGGTACTACTGGGCCTCTCAACTGGCCGCTCTTAACCATGGCTTTTATGGACTGGCTGATAGCCCGGGGTATGCCATGGATCGGTGGCTCCTGGACGATGGGAAGTACTACAGAGCACTATATTCAAGATCTCTAAATGGAAAAATGACTGGTCCCACCAAGACTGCTGTGCACATTTGGAGGGCCATTACGAAAGCACTGGGGTGGAAGGGTAGGCTTACTATGGCCACTCCACTCTATGACTCTGACTTGTTGGGCAGGATGTGGCACACGAAGGGGTTTGACCGGTGGGATCTCATTGGAATCTCCAAAGTAGATGATATGATGGCCAGGGCTGAGATAAAGTCTTTTGACACTCTGCAAACTGAATTTCAATTAGGAGCCACAGAGTATTTCAGATACGCTCAATTGAGACACGCCCTTGTGGCAGCACTGCCGGTTGGAGAGAAGGTCCCCGAATCGTCCCCGCTGGAGGATAGGGTGCTGGACGGCCATATGCCGGACAGTGCCATATCTTTGACTTATAAAAAGTTGATTAATGTTCGCACGGATCCTTTGTTGGGTGTGAGAGAGCAGTGGGTGCGTGATGGAATTGAGCTGGATGATGAGGACTGGCAGTGTGCGGTGTCTTCCCCTAAAGAAGTGGCAATTTTGGCTAGATTGCGTCTGGTTCAGTTGAAGATCCTCCACAGAGTCTACGTGACTGGCCCCAGGTTAATCCATATGGGACTCTCAGCGGACGGTCTTTGTAGGCGTGGCTGTGGAGAACTGGCCACATTCTTGCACACCATCTGGGAGTGCCATGTTATAGCTTCTTATTGGGAACGTGTGCATGGAGTGATGCGTGAGGTAACTGGGGTAGACCTGCCAGCGGAGGCCCGGCGCTGCTTGTTAAATGTGTGGGGTCCAACGGACTACAATAATGCCCAAACCCAATCTGTCACGCTGGGGAACATGGTGGCTAAGCGGGATATCGCTCAGAAGTGGGGGGCCCCAACTCCCCCCTCCGTGGAACTGTGGAAGACCAATATGGATTGGTGCATGCTCCGTGAGAAGACAGTATACGTGGCCCGGGGAAAACCCAAGAGGTGGAGAGTGGTTTGGGGAGCCTGGAACGAATATAGGGGTGACCTTTGTATATCTCCCGATGCCGATCCGATAGAGGTTCGTCTTTCTCCCTAGCCCTCCCTTCCAACCAACTTCTCATTTAGTTGACATCCTAACTTTCTTCCCCCCCATATTTGATTGCTTTTTACCGTATGGTTATTCTAGGGAGCCGCTTGGCCCTACCCACCTCCCGGAACTATGTGTTGTCGCTTTGGTATTGTTCCTTGCCGATTCCTTTCTTTTAGTGTTTCTTTTTCGTTAGTATTTTTCTAGGTTTATTGTACTCATAATATAAAATTAAACCTGATGTGTTCCTTTGATTTGAATTGTGCGCACCTTTCATCCCTTCTCTAAAATGCTGCCTAGCCTCCGGGATGTAAGGCTGAATAGCTGTGTGCTTTGGACTTTAAATAAAGGTTTTCCCAAAAAAAAAAAAAAGATTTCACCTCAGGCATGAAAGGTTTGAGAAAATAGTCCACGAATTTTGAAGCTGGCTTCATTAGTGACTCGCAACCCGAAACAATCGGTCTGCCAGGTGGTTGTTTTTCATTTTTATGCACTTTGGGCAGTACATAAAAAAGGGGAATTCTTGGGTTTTGTATTTTAAGATACTCTGTCTCTTTTTTGCCTAGAAAACCTTGGGCATTACCTTCATCAACAATTGCATACAGGGTGTTTTTTAGTTCACTGGTAGGGTCGCAGTTGATTTTTTTATAACAGCGGTTGTCATCCAGCTGGCGTTTGACTTCAGTGACATACAATGTCGTATCCCACAGGACTATTGCCCCACCTTTATCTGCTTGTTTGTAAATGATTGACGTATCTTTTTTTAAATCCATCAGTGCCAAGGATTCATTTTTGGATATATTGAATCTGGTCCATTTCTTTTTATGTTCCATTTCTGAGATAGATGAAAGTAATGTCCTCTCAAACGTGATGATTTCCTTTGGGACTATATTATTGGAGGGAACAAATATCGATTTGTTTTTTAAGCCTGTGTTCTCAGTGGATGTATCAAAGGTATTTTCCAAAAAGAAGGCTTTAAGCCTGACTTTTCTACAGAATTCCAGAGTTTCCATTTTTAATCTCACAAAGTCCGTGAATTGAGAAGGAACAAAAGAGAGGCCTTTTTCCAGGATCCTAGTTTCGTGTAGTGTTAGGATTTTGTTTGACAGATTGACAATTGAAGATTGTTTTAATTCTTGTAGTTCTGTCTCCTGGTAGACATCTCCCATGGCTGTTGATTGAAGCGAACTTTGCCTCTGGGTTTTGTCTGGCCTCTTCCTAAAAAAGGAGTCTGCTGATTCTGATGAGATCCTCTTCTGTTATTATACCTCCTGGGTTCCGGGGTTTCGCTCTCACTACTACTTCCTGAAGAAGATGTTCTGAAAATGTAGTGTAGTTTTTGGAAGATCTCTTTTGGTATTCTTGTAAGTGTCTCTGAGCCTCAGGTCTTGAGTAGAAGTCCGTTTGTAAATACGGATAGACCTTATCTATGTTAAAATTATGTTTATCCTTCTCGAATTGGGTACTCTTTTGATTGATAGTGTAGTCTTTGAATTCTCCTATTTCCTTTTCAACTTTTTCTATCAGAGTTTTGGCGTCAATTATGAGTTGGTTTGTGGAAATAGCCTGTTGTTTTGCAATTTCTTCTAATTGGAGTTTTGAAAGTCTTTGTGCCGTCTCCACTGTCAGGACCATTAGGTCCTGGCTACACTTTGTTTCGATATAGCTATATCCCTTTTTGTAGATGGGATCCTCCGTAAATATTACTGGGACATTTTTTATTTGAAGTCCTACTGGAATTGTCCCGCTCTGAGATGTTGGAATAAAAAATGTCCGTGTAGATCGGTTCGTATCTGTTTTTTCTTAAGTCTTAGTAGGTTGTCAGTTTCGTTCTGGTTTTGAGCAGACACACTCAGTGTGGCGGAAGCGAAGAGGGGCGGGGCAGCTAGGAGATTGTTTATATGTTCTTCGCTGTATGCGAAGGTTTCAGTATCAGACATGCCAAAATGTAGTAAAAAAACACTCACACAATAAGACAATGAGACAAAATGCAAATTATACGGGTCCCAACAA
This sequence comes from Lissotriton vulgaris, assembly GCF_964263255.1. Classification (NCBI taxonomy): domain Eukaryota; kingdom Metazoa; phylum Chordata; class Amphibia; order Caudata; family Salamandridae; genus Lissotriton; species Lissotriton vulgaris. The sequence continues at coordinate 1,579,856,787 of NC_141689.1, read as the reverse complement.
CAACCTGTGCACGATCAACTATCCTGAAAACACAACAACAACAAAATAAATTTGAACAAACTAAGTCACCAACTTGGGTAACCACACAGGCAGCCGCCTGCGAAATCAGTGAAACAACAACACTGGGTGTAGAGAAAAATTAGACAAAAATTCTGGAAAATACAATTAAACCTCTTCACATATTTTACAATGAAAGAATGGTTACATTTGGTGGTCTTATGGTGACGTAGAATGATCTACGCGTTTCGAACCCATGAAGTTTAAAGGGTTCTCATCAGGACCTCATGGCTGGAAGAGAAAAAATGAGGGCTGAATCAGAAGGGGGGGAACATATCTGCGAATTGGGAAACTAGTCGCCCACGCTCGCCTGCGCCTCCTACCTTGTATGAGAGCTCATGTTAAACTGGACACCCGGACCCTGACCAACTACAAGAATAAATTGATTGGGACAAGAATCAGCCTTCAGACTGCAAATAAAATACTATTTTGCCACTCTAGAAAATATAGTAAAAATTCTACTTACATGCACAGCGGCGGGGGGGCATACAAGTAATCTGTTAAGGAAAGGGTAGAATTAGTGGGAGTCTATTGATCGGGTGCTCAGTGTTCTGTGGACTAATAAACATTTTTTCTTACTTGTGAAACGTGTTACTAACGTCTCATGGGGCCAAATTTTCGTGGAAGCTGAAGCATTAATCAATTGCTTCACGGGTCTGTGAATGCAAAAAACGAAGTGTGCGTTAGCCTCGTGTAAGCTCAAATGCGTGTATCAAAAAGCGAGTTTGTGTACTTTATCTAACCGTTCCGGAGTTAGCAATTACCTTTCAATGCGGCCGCCGTCGATCCTCTAGATCGAGGTCCACGAGACTCGGTCCTTGTGTTCTTGCGGAGTGGTCATCCGACACATCAATTTCACTCGCATCGTAGTTCTGCTTCGGGGAAATGTAGTCCCTTCAGTGAGCACTGCACCGTAAACTTTGGTGATTTTCGGCGAAGGAGTGGCATGTAATGGCCACCATCTTCGTGTTATTATTTTCTTTGACACTGCCACTAACAGAATGGGGGACTTGGGATAAATCGTGGCAGGGCTGGATGGTTTTTTAAAAAAAAATGCGGCAGGATGCTGCGTTCTCCGGGGGTGCAAACTACCTGTGGTCAGGCTTCAATAATGTGCTCCCGGTAGAGGGAAGGTGTTTATTCCTTCTGGTCCATGGACGCAATTGGTCCAATGCATGATGAATCTACAAGGGTTCATATGCCACCTATGGGGTGGAGTGTGTGTGCGCATGTCTGCCTAGTTGGACGGCAGAGTCATCAGAGTGATTAGTGTCAGATTATTTGCTAAATTGCCCGGGCTAATTTTTGCGGATATGTAGCGGAACGCCAGGGGTTGTGTATCCAAGGTTCTCCAATGTTTCATGAAATCACCTGCGGGGGGTTAATTAAGTTTGTGTAATTCTGACATTTCATTGAGCCCTTTAGATACTGTATTAAATTTCAGAATTAACATTGCTTCTTTACGCAACAATTTCTTGTCCAAATTTGCCGCCTCTTTGATCTTTTTCAACTTTTGAGATGACAGTCCATTTCAAATCAGTTTCTTTATGATCCATTTCCAACCAATGACTGACCAATGGAGCGGTCATGGTCTTCATTCTTATTCGAGATTTGTGCTGCGTTATTCGTGACCTTACTTCCTGATTGGTTTTACCAATGTATAGCAGGTCACACAGACACTTGATTCCGTATATCACATTTTGTGATTTACAATTTGTGAATGCAGTATGTTTCCAAAAAATGTTATTATATTGGAAGACTGATCCTTCTTCCGTTGATGAACAGCAAACGCATGTTCCACATTTTTTGTGTCCTGTTACTGGGGGAAGTCCTACGTAACCTCTAACAGAGATTACCTCTTTTTTTGGTAGGGCTGCTCTGACTAGATGATTGCTGATAGATCTATTTTTCTTAAAAGCGAATAATGGTCTGGCATTAATTGTAGAATGTAAGTTTTTGATTAAATGCCAATTTTTTGTGACCGCTTTTTTAAGTAGATTTGATTTGGGGCAGAAAGTTGAAACAAAGACTAGTCTGTCTCTTTCTTTTTTGTTTTTCGTCTGTAGTAGAATTTCGCGTGGTGTCCACCAGGCGCGCTTGACTGATCTCTTAAGGAGTTTTTTGGGGTACCCCCTTTCCATGAGATTGTCTGTCATTTTGGCTGCGTTTTCCATAAACTCCTCTTTTGAGTGGCAATTACGACGGATGCGTAGGTATTGCCCGTAAGGCAAATTATCCTTTAAACTCTTTGGATGGTTGCTTTTGTAATGAAGTGATTTGTTACGGTCGGTCTTTTTTTTGTACAAAGTGGTCAACAATCCTCCGTTCTCCGGGTATACTTCCACATCCAAGAAAAGTATCTTTTCTTTTGAATAAGTCAAGCTGAATTGAATTTCCTGGGACCGGTTATTGAGCCACGAATGAAAATCTTTAAGTTGTTGCTCCTGTCCTGTCCAAACAAAAAATATATCGTCTATATATCTATTCTAATAACTGATATCTTGGACGAATGGATTATTTTTATAAACAAAAGTTTCCTCATAGACTGTCAAACAATACGGCCAGCTCCGGAGCGAAAGGACATCCCATCGCCACTCCGCTTATTTGGTAATAGAAGTCATCATCGAATTTGAAATAGTTTTTCTTTAGTGCAAAGCTTGCTAGTTTCAAAATAAATTCTGTAGGGACTTTATGGGGTCTTGTTCTTGAGTCTAAGAAATGTTTTAAGACATATAGGCCTTCCTCTTGGGGTATTTGGGTGTATAATGACACCACGTCCATCGTCACTAAAAGATGGGTGTTTGCCTCAAATTCAATCTGGCTGATTTTATTGACGAAGTCCGTGGTGTCCTTAAGAAAAGATTTCACCTCCGGCATGAAAGGTTTGAGAAAATAGTCCACGAATTTTGAAGCTGGCTCCATTAGTGACTCGCAACCCGAAACAATCGGTCTGCCAGGTGGTTGTTTTTCATGTTTATGCACTTTGGGCAGTACATAAAAAAGGGGAATTCTTGGGTTTTTTATTTTAAGATACTCTGTCTCTTTTTTGCCTAGAAAACCTTGGGCATAACCTTCATCAACAATTGCATACAGGGTGTTTTTTAGTTCACTGGTAGGGTCGCAGTTGATTTTTTTATAACAGCGGTTGTCATCCAGCTGGCGTTTGACTTCAGTGACATACAATGTCCTATCCCACAGGACTATTGCCCCACCTTTATCTGCTTGTTTGTAAATGATTGACGTATCTTTTTTTAAATCCATCAGTGCCAAGGATTCATTTTTGGATATATTGAATCTGGTCCATTTCTTTTTATGTTCCATTTCTGAGATAGATGAAAGTAATGTCCTCTCAAACGTGATGATTTCCTTTGGGACTTTATTATTGGATGGAACAAATATCGATTTGTTTTTTAAGCCTGTGTTCTCAGTGGATGTATCGAATGAAAATCTTTAAGTTGTTGCTCCTGTCCTGTCCGAACAAAAAAATTATCGTCTATATATCTATTCCAATAACTGATATCTTGGACGAATGGATTATTTTTATAAACAAAAGTTTCCTCATAGACTGCCATAAACAATACGGCCAGCTCCGGAGCGAAAGGACATCCCATCGCCACTCCGCTTATTTGGTAATAGAAGTCATCATCGAATTTGAAATAGTTTTTCTTAGTGCAAAGCTTGCTAATTTCAAAATAAATTCTGTAGGGACTTTATGGGGTCTTGTTCTTGAGTCTAAGAAATGTTTTAAGACATATAGGCCTTCCTCTTGGGGTATTTGGGTGTATAATGACACCACGTCCATCGTCACTAAAAGAAGGGTGTTTGCCTCGAATTCAATCTGGCTGATTTTATTGATGAAGTCCGCGGTGTCCTTAAGAAAAGATTTCACCTCAGGTATGAAAGGTTTAAGAAAATAGTCCACAAATTTTGAAGCTGGCTCCATTAGTGACTCGCAACCCGAAACAATCGGTCTGCCAGGTGGTTGTTTTTCATTTTTATGCACTTTGGGCAGTACATAAAAAAGGGGAATTCTTGGGTTTTTTATTTTAAGATACCACACAGGCATTCAATTACAGAAATTAAAAAGATTAAATTCATGGCTTGTGTCACTGCTCCGCACTTAGTTTAATTATTTGCGCGCAGGGAACTTTCTTCCAATTGCAATTGCAGTACTGGCTTTCTGGTTGTTTAAATTGTATTGAGGCTTGGCCTTACTGTGGGAAGCCCACACCCAGTGTTGTTGTTTCACTTAAGTCTTGGAAGACGGAGGCTGCTCAGAAGGCTGCCGTGATGAAGCTTCCCTTCAATGGGCTCTAAGCTCTTTGGGGAGCCGTTGGAGGCTTTGATAAAGAAAACAGCTGAGGACAAGAAATTGATGGCTTCATTGCACTATTCTCAGAAGGGGAAGTTAGCGGGTTATAACAGGCTTTTGGACAGGCGTTTCAATCTAAGATGGCAGCCCAGCCCTTTCGTGGTAGGGGACGTGGCAGGGGTGTCTCTTTCTTCCACAAGTCCCGAGGTCAACAGGGTATTCCTCTTCTGCAGGTCCCTCCAAGCATTGACTATGTGGTGAGTTCCTTGGGGGTGCCAGTTGGGGGTCACCTCACCTCTTTTTTTCGTGTTTGGGAGGAGTTTGTTCTGGATCAGTGGGTCCTGCAGGTGGTCCGGCTGGGCTACAGAATAGAATTTAGAACTCCTCCGGTGGATTTGTTTAGAGCTACCCCTGTTCCCAGGTCTCAGACAAGATGCCGTGCTCTGTTGGAAGGAGTTTGGGACTTGGTGTCAAAGGGGGCTGTGGTTAAAGTGCCTGTAAGTCAACAGGGTTGGGGGATTTACTCAATCCAACTTTTGATCCAGAAGCCAAATGGGGACTTCCGTCCTGTCCTGGATCTGAAGGCTGTGAGCTTGTGTATCCCTCATCGGTCCTTCAAAATGGTGACTCTGCAGTTGATTCTTCCCTTCCTGTCTGTGGGGGATTTCCTGGCTTCTCTCGATCTCCGTGATGCCTATTCTCATGTGCCGGTGCACGCGGATTCGCAGAGGGTCCTGCATTTCTGTGTAGGGATGGATCTTTACCAGTTCCAGGTATTACAGTATGGCCTGTCTGCCTCTCCGAGGGGGTTTACTAAAGTGTTGGCACCCATGATGGGTTTGTTGCATGCTCGGGGTATACAGGTGTTCCCTTACTTGGACGGTTGGTTGATTTCTCCCTCTTCTTTCCTTCAGGCTCAAGCACATTTCCTGGAGGTTTGCAGTCTGCTTCAACGGCTCGGTGGATTCTGAACTTGGAGAAATCCTGTCTTTGCCCCACTCAAGAACTGCTGTTCATTGGTGGGGTGTTCAACACCAGGTTGGGGAAAGTCTTCCTGTCGGAACCCCGCAGACTGACTCTTATGCACGAACTGAGAAAGGTGTTGGGGGCTCAGTCTTCCACGACTCGCCAGTGGTTGCGTGTTCAGGGGCTGATGTTGGTTACTGTGATGATTGTACCTTGGGCCCGTTTACACTTATACTCCCTGGTCAATCATCTTCTGGGGCATTGGGATCCGGCCTCTCTGAATTACGAGCTGTTGATACCAGGGGGTGTGTCCATCGCCCAGTAGTTGTCCTGGTGGCTGTTAGATCGGAACATCTTGCAGGGCTCGCGCTTTGTGTCCCAGGAGAGGTTAGTCCTGACGTCCGATGCCAGCGAACTGGGTTGGGGTGCGGTCTTGGGTCAGGAGTCAGTGCAGGGTCTTTGGTCTGTGCCGGAGGCGGAAATGTCCTCGATTTGGAGGAAATTTTAGGTGGCTCAGTTGGCATTGTCTCATTTTATGCCTTGGGTCCTCCAGAGGGATGTGATGGTGCAGTCGGACAACACGGTGGTGGTGTGTTATATCAACCGCCAGGGGAGCGCGAAGGTGGCTTCCCTCAATTGATTGGCACAACGTATCGGCCTGTGGGGGGGGGGGTCTCACTTGTTGTCTCTGAGGGTTTTACATTTACTGGGATTTTGAACTCGGAGGTGGACAGCCTGAGGAGGGTGTTTCCCTCCCTGTCGGACATGTGCCTCTCGCAGGACGTGTTTGGTTGCCTGATGGCCCGGTTCGGGGTCCCGAGTTGGACCTGTTTGTGGCCCCGGCGAACGCCTTGAGGGAGAAGTTTTGTTCTCTGGTTCGGTCGGCCGTGGTTTGGAGGGTGGATGTCCTGTCCTTCAGGTGGGAGGGGGGCCTGATGTATGCCTTTCCCCCTATTGCTCTGATTCCGCATGTTCTGCTGAAGGTCAAATTAGATTGGGCTTCAGTGATCCTGGTGGCTCCGGATTGGTCCAAGAGGCCTAGGTTTCCTCAGTTATTGAAGTTGAAGGTGGGGCCTTGCTGGAGGTTGCCGGTGGTCCCTTGTACCTTGTCGTTTCCCCCTCTGTCTCGGGGGTGTCTGGTCCGCCTGTGACTGGCGGGATGGTTGTTGAAATGATGAACCTTGTGCCGTTGGGGTGTTCTCCTTACGCCAGACATTGTGGATCCTTTCAGTCTTGTTGTCCGGCGTGAGGGTGGTCTGCGTTGGTGGTGGATCCGGTGCATGTCTTGGAGTTTTTGAAGGACGGGTTTGACTTTGGTCTACTCTGTCCTCCCCAAGGGCTCAGTGGGCTGCGGTTCAGGCCTTTCGGGGTTCGGTCTATGACCCAGTCGTTCCCCTGGTGTCCCGATTGTTAAGGAGTTGTTTCATTCAGAAGCCTGTCATTCGGTCCTTTGCTCCTAGTTGGGATTTGCCTCTGGTTTTGGGGGCCTTGCAGGGGTCCCCCTTTGAGCATCTGCATGAGGTTTCTTTGAGGTTTCTGACAATCAAGGTGCTTTTCCTTGTGGCTATTACCTCGGCTCGGCGGATTGGGGAGTTGGGCTCCTTGCTTTTTCGGTCCCTTTTTTGCGTTTTTTTCCTGATCGGGTCTGCGACCTGATCTTTCCTTTGTTCACAAGAACCCTTCCTCTTTTCACTGCTCTGCTGATCTGGTTTTGCCTGTTTTCTGTCCTGGTCCTCTTTCAGAGGTTGGGGTGCGGCTGCACGGTTTGGAAGTTCGGAGGGCTCTGGAGATCTATTTGATGCGTACTGAGCGTTTTCGTAAGGTGGAATCCCTTTTTGTGATCTTTAGGCTGGCCGGTCAGGGTCTGAAGCCTTCTGGGGCTACCTTCAGTCATTGGCTGCTGTTACCTGTGGGTGCTGCGTATGAGGCTTGTGGTGTGTTGGCTCCTGGGTCTGTTCAGGAGAGATCGACTCGGGGTGGCGGCTTCCTGGGCTTGTTTTCAAGCGGCTTCCATGGCCGAGATCTGCAGGGCTGCTACCTTGGTGGTACAGGATGAGGATAGGGGGGGTCACAGGGTTATATGTCTCAGAGTATGGGTGTGGCCTGGAGGGAAGGGATGGGTTTTAAGTTGCTTGGGAGTTTCTGGTGGGAGGAGTTATGCTCATGTGGTTAGGACTGGGACGGGGAGTGCTACGACTCAGAGTAATGAATATTACCGGTGAGTACCCGGTCATTCTCCTTACTCTTTGTCCTGGTGTGAGACTACCTCTTACACAGCCTATGCCTGCAGCAAGGATTTGCAGCCTAGCTGCCACACTCCTCCATGATAGTGCAAACTGAATTAAGACACTTCTCTTTCAATAGGATTCAAAGGCAGAGGTGCATTAGGCATTTACAGAAAGGCTGCTTGTCTATAATTTTCCTTTTACTTCTAAAACTCTGCCATTAATTTTCGGTCTTAGCTTTTCTTATTTCTTTCCATTTGTCTGTTTTCCATTTCCTTGTAATTGGTACCATTTTCGACATAAGTGCCATCCATTGACGGCAGTGAATCTATCAGCATAAATTCTTTCAAAGTCTGCTTTTGCAACATCAGTGGTACTAACAGTGGGGAAATGTTGCCACCTTCGACATGGACGGAAGAAGCACAGAGGTATTTACTAGAACGTGATCTGAGGCATCGATGTTGGTGTCAATGTAATAGGATTGTTTATGTTCTTCGGCTGCACATATAAGCCCGGTGCAGTCTTATATACCATGGGATCGCCTCATGTCCTCAACTTCTTCTCATATCCTGAAAGACTCCTGCCATGTTGTATGGCTGAGGGGCTCGGGTTTGGGCCTAGGAGTCTGGGGCCTTTGGCGAGAAAGCGCATCTAAGGCAGAAGAACGTGCGTTCTAAATTAAGTGAGTCTAAAACAAGTATGTGTGGAAATTAAACCAAGCTTTTTTTTAGCGAATAGATTTTAGGAAAAATGTTGCACTTGAAAACGCAAGACAACTTTCCAGTATAAGCCTGTATAAGCCTCCTACAGATATAAACATTTACAAGCAAGACAATGGTACAAAAACGCTTCAGCAATAAATGCTTTTAATATAAAACTAGGCAAAATCAGGTCATATAAGGACAAGTGCAAGGGGTGCTATTTTGGTGCTCTTAATAAGAAGCAAAAATATTACACTGCATCTAGACCAGGCAGCTCGATAATATATGAAACTTCTTCGGGCGATTGCACAGGGAAACGCTTAACATATATAGAGTGCTCACACTGCGGGCAAACTGTATTTGGGCTGCCAAGTATTCCTAACAAGTGCAGGCAGGCTTACATCCTGAAAACAATCGTTGCCCTGGAAAGGCTAGTAGTCTATAAATAGAGCTTTGTTTTCAAGTGATTATGTAAGGGGAAAGTACGGCACGGAATGCTGACCTTAATGTTAACCCCTTGCTTAGCAAGGGAAAGGTAATTGTTCACTCATGCACTGCAGAATGAACCGCTGAGTTGTGAACTCGCACACGGCGAAGAAGAACAGTAACTATAAGTAACTTTATCATTTCCCTCCTTGTCAAAAAAGCCCAGTCACTTGCATTCTGTTTTAAATTTGTACGTCACAATAAACAACAACAATAGGGTGATTCTGAAAAGAAAGGCACATTGTGTTCGATCTAAGGCACAGTACACAATGAACAAACAGGTTGTTAGAAATCGTCAAGAATGATGCATCCTACACAAAAGGATAGCGAGCAGGCCTGATCCCAGGCTTATTTGCATGTGGAAGAGGGGAGCCATAAACTGGCAAGGAGGCTAAAATTAACGATTCTGCCAGATTTAACAATGGCTAAGAAGATAATATTACATGGAAACGTTGGTTCTTTTGCAGATTAAAAATCTCTGAAGTAGGCCTGACCAGAGGCTGGCACAACTGAACTTTTTTTAAAGCATGACAACTCCAGGAGTGGAAATGTGCACAGGATTGGGCTCGAGGCTATGTATTGTGGTGGCAGGGCGCACCAAAGCACAGAAGCTACTGGACCGGCATTATCAATTGCAAGGCTAAGGGAAAATTGTTGCAGACAAGACATAGAACAAGCATTCGCAAGGGCAAATATTAGGAGAGAACACATCCAAGTGGACTGTAAAGAATGAACTCTTACGAGAGAACTTACATTTTCTTAAGGATTTCCTCCCAGTGCTTAGGCGCGTATTGTAGCCAAAGAGAGCACAGTAAAGTTTTAATTTACATATTAACCGACTGTCGTCTGAAACTATTTTATTTCATACGGATATTTAAAAAGTTGAAAATTGCTCTACATTTCACCTCTCTCACAAAGACGAATTAGCAGTGAGGATGCACGCTCCGGCATCGTGTTATATCATAGGAGAATGAAAGGTAATGATTTATTTCTTTTAACGCCACAGTACTTCACTCTTTTGTCTTGAAATCACTAGACAATGAACGATGTAAGTACAATTGGATTCAGTTTGATTTGACATCGTAACAATAAAACAGCATGCATCTATAAAGTAAGATCTAGGCCTTCAAACTTTCATTTCAGTCCACCGTCACACCAGCTTCCACTATGATGGGAACTTAATTTGTTTCCTTACTTATCAAACAGCGAGAGGACCAACAGGTCTGAATTTATTTCAGGCGAATAAGCCTTTTTAGGTCTCGACCTGATTTGAGCAGCGCCGACATTTCACAAATAGAATCAGTGAAAAGGCGGCCGTACAAGCCCTCTGGGTTTTTCTGGCTGATCTCTAACCAAACTAAAAACTCTAAAGTGCCTATATCTGCTTTTCTACGTTTATGACAGAAATTTAAGTATGTGCCGATGTTGGAGGCCTCGTAGTTTAATAAGCCCAGTTCTAGCTGATCTGGGGAGTGTAGGCAGATTTAGGCAAATGGAGTACTTTTTTGTAAATTTTGGTCACAAGCTGATTTAAGGATGTGTTTAATTTACCCCATACGCCAAGGGGGCCCAACTTTTGCTCTCAGGATTTCCAGTAGGAATGAAAGTGTTGGACCAGACTGCTCTTTTGAGGGCTTAGATAGAGTGACCTGTAGGGTCGTGGCTTTTACTGCAATCTCGTTGCGCTGTTTGGTAAAATTAGCCCTAGAGTCAAAGTGGACCCCTAGGTATTTGTATGTGTTTCCTGTTGGTAAACTTATATTGTTATATGACCACCCTTGCGTTTCCTTCCAAAGGTTACTACTTGGGTTTTCTTTAAATTTACCTCAAGCTGGTTCTTAGTGGTATAGCTGTATAGTTTATCCAAAAGCCTTTGCATCCCAACCCGTGTAAGGCTGAAAAGAACCAGATCGTCGGCATTAAGGAGATTACTTATTAATGAGCCTCCGACCTTAGGGGGGTGACTGTTTATTTCGTCAAGTGTGACAGACAGGTCAGCTATAAACAGGTTGAAAAGAAGGGGGGCCAGCACGCATCCCTGTTTGACACCTCTGGTTGTCATGATTTTCCGCGAGAGATGCGTGCCAGACCCCAGCTTCACCTGGACCCATGTGTGTGAGTACAGTTGGATTATCGCTTCCAGGAGTTTTTCAGGAATCCCCCCTTTTTTTAGTTTTTCCCATAGTGCTGCCCTTGGAACCCGGTCGAATGCAGCTTTAAAATCAACAAAACAACAGTGCACAGCCCTAGATGTTGAGAGCGTTTTGTCGATGATTATGGACAATGTGAGTAAATTGGTCATAGTCCCGGAATTGGCAGTAAAACCTGTTTGGTTCATTGGAATCAGTTCGCGCAGCTCTGCCCATGACCTCAGCTCCTTCAGTATTATTCCTGCGTAATGCTTTGCCTCGATGTCTAGGAGGGCAATTAATGTATAATTGCTTGGAGTTGCGCGGGAGCCTGATTTATGGATTAGATGGATTATTGCACCGTGCCAAGAGTCCGGAGCTGTTGAAGTTCTTAGTGCCAAGTTGAAAAGGTTAGTTAAGTGCCCCGACCAAAGAGCAATGTTTGATTTAAACAGACTCTGAGGTAAGCCGTTTGGGCCCGAGGCCCCGTCTGATCTTGCTTTTGACACAGCCTTGGTAACCATTTCTTGAGTGATCTGGATATCTTCACTGCGAAAGTCTACACAATTTGTGGACCTGCGCACGCTGTTACTTGGGAGGGCTTCTGTCTCTTTGGGGGAGCTGCTACTTATTGTCGCTGTGGTCTCCGGGGTCCTAAAGTGGTCGGTCAGGAAGGTGGCCCAGTCAGATTCTTGTATATTTGCCGACGCAAAGCTTGATGGACACGAGTTGGAGCGATTGATTAAAGCCCAGAATTTTCTTGCGTTGCGTTTTTTACTTTCCCATAGTAATTTGGTCCAAAATTGATTTTGATGTGTTCGTTTGGCTTTTTGTGAGGCCATTCTGAATGATTTTTGTGCTGATTTGTACACATACAGGAGCTCGTTATTTGCTGGGGATTTTGTAAGTGCCCGCAAGGCATTGTTTCTGGTTTGCTTCAGCGCCCTTGAGTGATTTGAAAGTGAAAACTGCCGGATGGAAGTAGCATTGTGCAGATGCTGTTTGGCGGGGAAAAGGGTGACCAGTTGTGAGCAAAGCATCGCCCATGCACCAGTCGGGGAGCCATCTGATCTGTTCCACCTTTAATGAGAGCCAGGCCGCCTTCATGATGTTGGGACTTATGTCTTCACTCCATCTTAGGCGCTTCAAATTTTCAGTGTAGGTTCTTGTGCATGTGGTTAAAGCAGATTTATGATGCTCTGGCTTTGTGTTGAGGGTAATGACCTGGGGGGGGGGTGATCACTTTCCAGTCGCGGTAGAATACTAAAGCTGGCCAGATGTTGGAGCAAGGCTGAACTGGTTGCCTGTAGTCTTTACCTGATGACTCTAAGCTTTCAGCCAACCAGCACAGTCTGCCTGAGATGGCGGGGCATGCACACCTCAGGAGACTGCTTTGCAGTGCCTTGAGAAAGCGTAGTGGTTTCCTGGCTAACTCTTGGTGCACCTGGTTCCTGCCCCAGATATGACGGCATGGAGGAGGAGCCCATCCAAAGTGGAGAAGTCAGGAGAACCAATCCTGGGTAACACTGGAATGTCTGCAAGTAAACCCATTCCCTCTGCAGGGCTGGCTCAGCCTTCCGCACACTCTAAGACCGGGCATAGCCGCCATCAACCCCCTCTCCAATGGCATTTCTTCCTCATGCATGGTCACTCGTGCAGACCAGTCCAAGCCCTCTGCGGCTCCCTTTCATAGTTGATACTGTTTCATACATTCCTCTTTTTCATGAGCCCTGCAAAACTATCTGTAAGGACATTATGGCAGCCTGAAGCAGGGCACTGTCCAGGGACTCTGAAGTAGTGCATTGTCCCTCTTCCAGAAGACTCAATAGAAACCTATACAGCGTGCACCTACCTAACCTTCATCAGTACCTCCGGAGGAGGACCCTTGCTTTAGGGCTTCGTTAGCTGAAGAGGCCATGAGCCTGCCTGAGCTGAAGTAATGGGGCACAATAAGGGTTATTTAGTGGAGAAGGGGGGGTGGGTGGATAGGTGATGGTGGTCTGGCCAATTTGTTTGTTGCCAGGATATACTTCTGGGTCAAGCATTGCAACACTCTTAGCCAGGAAAACTCTGCAACCGGAGAGTAGTCTAATTGTGGGGACTGCAGTTGTAGCGCATGGTCCATTCTCATAGTTGCCAACATTTGAAAACAAGCATTAAAAATGCAATAGATCTCGCCTTTATTTAAGTTAAAGCCATTTGCTTTGGTATACAATACCATTAGCACAGCAAATGGATTTAACTTAATAAAAAGCGAGACCTATTGCATTTTCAATGTTTGTTTTGAATTGGTGTGTTTGTTTGAACGGGGACCAGATGAATGAGTCAATGGTCTGTTACGTTAGTTGTACAGCTCTGAAAAAGCACACACATCGCCTTGCATGGCTTCTTAGCCGAGGAATAGGACAACGGAACCTTAAAGCAAATGCAACAGATAACAATAACAGTATATTGCTAGCTCTTTATTAAATACCTGGAAGGATGTAAGGGAAGGCACAGTCCTAGATTCAAACCTGTAACGTGCAGTTTGCCAACAGATCAGACTGAACTAGGAGTCAGGTAGGAGCTCCAGCGCACATTCAGCCATCTATCCAGTTCAATATTCCGGTCTCAAATCTCTGTAGTGGTGATGATGTCTGTCATTCACTTTCAAGTCTAATTTAGCATGCTGGACGTTGTTCTTTCTCAATGAGTAGTTTCCCTAGAGTAGTATCACAAGTTAACATGGGGAGCACTAGCCTGGAGGGAGATCCCTCCCGAAGCATGACTAAACTAGCTGTGTACCGTATGACTCAGAGGGCGAACTCAGCAGCTAAATGTTTGCAGGAACAGAATTTTAAAAATAGAAGTCTGCTTGGGCTATTTTCAGAGAAGAAACAACAGTTAAGATGGCTGTGTAATAAGGGCGGCTGTTTACTTTAAAGAATTTGTTCACAGAAGGTATAATCACTTGTTGGCATAATGCACATTATTTTGGTAAATAAAAGGTTCCGCTCCTGGTGGAGCCAGCGGATTACGGGTTACTTAGATGACAAGCACAATCTAGGCACATAGTGAACAAGCGCTTCAAGCGCATCACTGACATATCAAACACCCCTCCCCGGCACCTTACGGCAACAGTTCAGGATCAGGGGGTCAGCCATGTTGCTTCCAATTACACAGTTACATTTTTGGTAATTGTTTATTCTTCAGACTACCCGTTGAGCACTTGAGCTATAAAGGCGCTGAGGAGAGCAAAATATTTACCACCTATTACCGCTCAAGGATAGCTCCTCTTGTTTTCATACTAAGAAAGATAAACTTTCGATTTGCACTGAAATAGCTAAAATGATAGACAGAAGGTGGCTCTCCCTCCGGAGTCAGAGTTATTGGGTTGTGTACTAAGTTTCCCTAAGCCTGTTCGTAAATTTACTGAGATGGCCTTCCTGCTCGCCAAGCGGGAGATCGCTCCTAAATGGGGCTGCAATGCCCCACCCACGACTAAGGCCTGGCTCCAGAGTTCAGCCTATTGCAACACAAACAGTGACTTGTACGCAGAGACCATACCTGCAGCGTCGCGTCCAAAGGATATTTGGGGCCCCTTTAAAGCCTATCTAGAGGACATGACCTCCACGCCCACTTCACAACCCCCGGACGGGCTGGTCCCAACTGGAGTGGGGTTACACATTACAGGGTGGGCAAACAACTCTCGGATGCACCCATTGCTGTTTATATTTCCTTATATGGGAGAGCAACTCGATCTGCTCAGGTTACAGAGGACTACTGAAATGGTGGAAAGCATTGTCTGGGAGTTCTGTGTATATGGGCATGCGGTTACTGATGAGAAGCCGGTTGGAGGGTGGAGGTGACAAATGTGGTAAATGTAATTTAATGTTCATTCTATGTTTTAACGTGAAGTTCTCTACTGCGGTGCAGCAGTGAACTAGGACTGTGAAAAGTGCAGTATGCAGTATTTGTAATATGGAACTGGGAAATACAGTAAAAAAAAAAAAGAAAGATAAACTTAAAATAGTCCATGTACATTTTCTTAAACAAGATTAAGGCCCTTGTAGGGGGGGGGCAGTGTAATGCTATTGTTTGAAGAAATTAGCCTTACCACGTTTCATTCCAGCCTACAGGTATAGGATTTGGTTTTATATTGTTATATCATCCCCCAAAAAACCTTTTGGGGTGCTTTTATCATCTATATAAATTCATGACCGATTACAATTCCCTTTCCAATGAAATTGTTATAATAGGAGATCTAATGCCTGGGCTGCTGACTCCTCAGTGCTTTGTTGCTTCTTAGTATAGAGGCTTTTCTCCACCCTCAGAGTGATTTCAGGCCCACTAATCTATCTGGTCACATGTTTGCTGTCCAGCACAGAACCAGGATCTAACTAACTATTTGGCGTACTTCATCTGTTAAGCACATTCGTATCTTCAGCTACTTTTCCAACAAGACCATTATACTTATCACTGAAACATTCCCCCACCTCCACCCAGAACCTGTTTTGGAGCTCACATGTCTGATGTGCTGTTTTGATCAAGCAGAGCGGACTCGTGATTCTGCTACACATATCCTTTATATTAGGTGCAGGTTGAGAATACTGCTCGATTTAAAGTATTCCTTTCTGGCTTTAGAGTTAGATTATCTGTTCTCCTTGACCTATTTCACATGGCTCAGGAGGAGCTGCCATTGTGGAGGGCGGTTGGTGCCCCTCTTACATGCCATTTCACAGTCAGCAGATTAGTCTAGTGATGGGCCTGGCAGCAACCAGTATTTATGGTCAGCTCCACCACGTCCATACAGCGGGAACCCCAAAAGCACACCGAAGGTACTCTTAAAGCAAACCAATCTGCCTCTATCAACGCATGAAAGCTGCTAGCCATACTGATCAATCAGTTAATAAAAATCTTTGGACATCCCCTACAACTCTATCTCAAATCTCAGATGTTGCCATAATACTCAAGAACTTTTATAACCGGACTATACTATACATAGTAGACCAGGTGCGCAACTAGACCCACAATTTCGGGAAGGGCTAAAACTTACTGTAATGGAGCAGAACAAGCATTTCCAGAAGTGGATTTGGATCTATGCTCCTAGCCAACATAAGAAAAAATGTGACAAACTTTGCAATTTAAACATATTGGCCAAACCTGTCAATATAACGAACATGCTTTTGTAGATTTGACACTGTTCCTAAGCTACTCAGAGTTCTCTTTAAAAAGCAGATTGAGTGCATGAACAACAAAAAAACGGCTTTTACAAATTTTAATCCAAATCCAAATCCAAAAAAAAAAAAAAAAAAAAAAAATTCTTTATTTCGGCCACATGGGCCATAAAAAATGCAGTAAAAATACATGAATAAAACACAATATATACAATAAAAGCCACTGGACCTGCAACGTTAGAAAATACAAGGTAATATAAGTTAACCAGACATTTTCTTCCTTATTATCCATGCTGCCATTAACAATTTTGAAACCGCAAACACAATGTGGCCCAGGGTGTTAGTTTTCATAACCCTGTAGGCCTGTAAATAGTTCCTGAAGCCCAGGTTCTGACATAGAGGGGCTAGCCATCGCCTCCTCGGGCTCCGATAGACATGGCAACAGAACATTATGTGCAAGTCGTCCTCATCAGTAGCTTTGCAGCATGGACAAAGCTTGTCACCCCCTTGCAACCATTTATGGGTAAAAACTTTAGTAGGGAGCGTACCAAACCTCCATTGCAGGAACAATTTCCTCGCCAAAAGAGGATAAATAAAATCCATAAAAGGTTCAAAAACATAAGAATTTTTGGATACTATAAAACGTCCCGTCAGGGTGCCACTGTCATAGGCATTGTCCATATCAGCGAGGGTTTTGTTCTTATAGAGCTGTACCAGGGTTTTGCGCGAAATCCTTCTACAACCCTGAGCTGGGTCATCCCATAGGTCTGGCAAATTCAGGCTGGAACATTCCGACTTGATGAATGCCAGCCAAGGGATCTTACCATTAACATCCAGCCTCATGACGTGTATAAGGTCCTGCCTATAATGATGCAGTTCCTCAGTGGACCATAACCGATGCCAGTACTTCACCGGTTTCGACCGCAGATCCTCTGCGATTGACGGAAGGCCCAGGTCAAGTCTTAGGGGGAGGAGTGGTGTGCCTTGCGGGAGAGCTAGAAGACGTCTGAGGAAACAGTTTTCCACCCCTGCCATGACCTTCCCAGCTTTATGGCCCCACAGCTCACTGCCATACAAGGCAGCTGCCTTCGCCTGGGTCCTGTACATTTCCAGGGCCGGACTGACAGGCTTAAAGGAGGACTTATTGGATACCCTCAGGAGTGCGCCCGATAGCTGGGAGAGTTTCAACCTAGCTCTTGCCACCTGGGAATCCCATGTCAGATTTTCTTGGAGTGAAACCCCCAGATATATGAAGGTAGAAACCCTTTCCAGACTAGTTTCCCCCAGTTTTGGATTGGGTCTGGTCCTGGTCGGAGGGTTGAAGATCATGAACTTAGTTTTTTCCGTGTTCACCTCCAACCCATGTTGACAACAGAAGTGACCAAAACCATCCACAATCCTCTGGATCCCCATAGGGGATTTGGAAAGAAGGAGGGTATCATCGGCAAACATTATTGCCGGAACCCTCCTTCCTGCCAAAACCGGGGCGTCATTATCCCCGACAGCGTCAAGGTGTTGAATGACGCTGTTAATGTACAGACAGAACAGTGTCGGAGCAAGGACACAGCCCTGTCTGACACCTCGGCGGACCGGGAATTTACCCGAGGGCTTGCCATCCCTCCCACACCTCACTACCGCAAAGTTGTTCTCATGCAGCCTAATGATGATTCTAAGGAGGTGGGGGGGAACTCCTAGCTTCTGCAGAACCTCCCATAACTTCCCCCTCGGGACGAGGTCGAAGGCTGACCTCAGGTCCACGAAGACCATGTACAGTCGACCTCCCTCTAGCGTGACCGTCTTCCAGTACAGGAGAAGGAGGCGAAAGATTTGGTCCATGGTCGACGTGTTCTTCCTGAAGCCAGCCTGAAGGGGGCTCAAGATGTCATTGACCTCGACCCAGTCTAGGAGATGGTCCAAGATGAGGCGCGCGAAAAGCTTTTGGGGCACATCTATAAGGCTTATAGGCCTGTAATTGGAAGGGAGCAGAGTAGAACCCTTCTTATGGATGGGCACAATCTCTGCCCTCAACCACGACCCAGGGATTGCCATACCTCCGAGAATGGCATTAAACAGAACAAGAAGGTATGGGCCCCAGATATCCGGGTGGTGCCTAAATAGATCCCCGGGTAACCTATCCAGGCCTGGCGCCTTCCCCACTGCTAAGCGTTCTAGAGCAAGCTCCACTTCCCCCAGGGATAGTTCCATTCCCAGCTCCTGAGAACCCAAGGGCAGTTGCAGCTCTGCGGCCGGGCAGGAACTAGTATCTTGGTAAAGAGCCCCAAAGTGGGCCTCCCAGACCGCGGGGGCTATGTTAGACTCAATCGCTTTACTGAGTTCCCTTGACCCATTATTTACAAGGGCCCAAAATTTCCGGGAGTCCCTAAATTTGAGGGCATCGTAGAGGTCCTGCCAATGCTTCCAGTCCCACTCGGTCCTTGCAGCCGCCAGCACTGATTTATGGTACTTCCTTAGGTCACGTACTTTGGCCTTGTCTGACCCCTCTTTTATGGCTGCAATGAGCTCAGATTTTGCTGCCCTGCAATCTGGGGTGTACCAGGTGGGGACAGGGGTCCTTTTCTTTCGGATTGGGACCTCCGGATAGAATACCTCGGCCAAGTCCCTCACTAGAACCTGGTGAATATTTCCCAGTTTCTCGCAGTAATCGGGGGTTCTTGGTTCATTCAGGAGAGCATCCACCTCCATGAAGCTTGGGAGTGCCAGCTCATATAATTTCTTGATGGACTCTTCCGACCTCACCAGCTTTCCCCACTTAACCCGGCGCCTGTTTGTGGTCAGGAGCAAATCCCCCATATCAACCCCTTGGCCAACTGGGGATGAGTCCGTCAGGGGCAGAGGGCACAAGATATTTAGGCAAAGGGCGTTGTGGTCGCTGTCTGACCTCTTAATTACCCTAAAGTCCAGCACTTTGGGCCAAAGTGTAATGTCCACCATGATGTAATCTAGCCTCGACTCATGGCCCCTCCTGTTGAAAGTACACACCGAGGGGGTATCGGAAGGGGTACGACCATTACACGCCCTCAGCGCGCTATTCAGGGTAAGGGACATGAGCTGTAAGGCTAGAGGGGACCAGGCTTTAGGGTGAGGAGAAGAAGAGGGTGGAACCCCCCAGTGGTCGTCCTCGGCCGTAAGGACACCATCGAGTAGACCTTCCAGAGGTTCAAAGTGGCAATTGAAGTCTCCTCCAAGTACCACCTTGTAGTCACCCGGAAGTTGGCCCAAGAAGGAAGCCAGATCATTCAGGGTAGGTGATTCACTTGGCGAGGCCACCGGGCGCGAGTAGACGTTGACAATGGCCCACGAGGTTTTGCCAGGCCAAGTGAGCCGCACACACTGGATGTCCTGCGAACACGTACGAACCTGCTCCGCCTGGCACCCAGTGTGACTCGCAATCCAGATTGCCAAGCCACCAGATGGCCTCCCCCTCCCGGCCCATTTGGCAGGGATTTCAAATACTTCAAACCCTCTCCTGGCCTGAGCGGCCCTCGCCCAAGTCTCCTGAAGGAGAAGTATATCACATCCACCAACCAGGGAGTCCCATTCAGGAGAGCCTTCCTTGTTCGCGATTCCTGCCACATTCCAGGAGAGAATTCTCAGACCTGGATCGAGTGGCAGGCTGCCCTGAACTCCAGCAGGAGGTTGCGGGGTAGCCATGTGTAAACCAGCATCTAAGGCACCGGTTCCGCCAACAGCGGTGGCAGCAGGACCAGCCCGCTCCACTGCCCCTGTTTGCAGAATATGGTCAGACCCGGTGCTAAGTGGGGGACCCAGTTGGCACAGATTGTCGACCGTGTCAGCCCCTCGCTCATTGGCCGCCTGCAACCGGGTTGGTTCCAACATAGGGATCACACCCAATCCCACACAACCTTGCACATCATCCACCCTATTCTCAGGACCAGACAGGATTGGCCTGGTTTGTGGTCAATCGACCTGGTCCAGACAGGAAAACCTGTTTTGATGTATGAAGTTTACCTGAGCAGTTGGTAGGGAGTGCCTTGGTCTGTAGCGGGAGCCATCTACAGCAAAGCCCACCCTGGTCCATCCCTTCTCACTCCCTCCCACCGTGTTGCTACCACTGGGATAAAAATAGGAGAGGGGTACAAGATCTATTGTGGACTTGTCAGGCCTTACAAGCCAGTTGCAGATATAGTTTGCAACGTGTGGGCTCCTAAAACTTAAGATGATGCACTCCCCTGACCTGTGCTTTTTGGTAGGGCCAATCCATGGGATCCTCCTTACCATCAGAACCTCACCCTTCAGGTTTGGAGGCAGCGGTCTATTAATACTGAGCCAGCTTATGACCTTATTGCGTAGGGAGTCTTGAGACTCCCTAACACCACCAGTTAGCTCAGGAACTCCCACCATGATTGCCGTATATGGAACAGCTTCTGGGGGCAGATTGACCTCCCTGCGTCTATCTGGGGAGGGACACAACCATCGCTTGGGACATTTGTAGGACCCACTGTCGCCTTTGACTGTGGCGCAAGCCGCGGCGCAGGGGGTAACTTAGATCTCCTGGGGGCCGGAACAGGGGGCCTAGGCGCTGGAGGTAACAAAGTGCGCATCTGAGAAATAGACGAACCATTTGCACTAGGCAATGCCCTACTGGAAACCTGGGGCAATGTGGAAGGAGGTAAGCTATTCCCAGGTGGTTCCCCGGTGGCTAGGGGGGCGTTTGTAGCTACACCAGGGCTTCTCCTAGTATGGATGTTTTCCCGGGACTGGAGCAGATTCTCTATAGCCTCTAATCTAACTGAGATGGGGGTTAACAGATTCTTAATAATAGCTGTGAGGGAATTAATTACTATATCTGAACTATTGGAAGATAACCCACCAAAGATAAATGGGCCCGCCGCCGCTGATGATAACACAGGAGCTGGCGAGGCCACAAGATCCAACCCAGACCCAGGTAGTATGAGCTCAGGGGA
Source organism: Lissotriton vulgaris (assembly GCF_964263255.1). Taxonomy (NCBI): domain Eukaryota; kingdom Metazoa; phylum Chordata; class Amphibia; order Caudata; family Salamandridae; genus Lissotriton; species Lissotriton vulgaris. The sequence goes on along the minus strand of NC_141689.1, from coordinate 1,579,835,809 downwards.
GACCGAAATATCTGTACTTTCTTCGAGGGTTGATTCAGATTCAGCAATTTTTGCCCTTTTTGCCCTCTTTATTTCAGCAGGCCTTTTTCTTTTTAGAGGCTGTGCCACCCCACTATCTACAGGGAATGTTGACAGGGCCGCTTGACCCGCTTCCAACGTGTTTAGACCCATGTTATCCGGGACAGCAGAGTGGTCAGAAATCCCCGTTGGCCGTGGGGAATCCCGATCCCTCTGCGTAACAGGAGTTCTTAGCTGTTGGAGTACCGACTCAATAGTCTGGTCAATGCTGTCCAGTAAAGACATATGGGTAGCGTCCGTAGTGATGGGTGTACTAGCATCATTTGAGACAGATTCCCCAAGGTCCAGGAAAACACTTTCAGGACCCATCTCAAGGTGAGAGTCCGTGGATGAGTGACACTTGCTGATTTGGGAGCTCGCCTTGGGGAAAAATTTTTCCAAAGTGCTTGCGCCATGTTGTACAGACTTACTCCTTAAAGCTCTAGATGCCATATTGAGGTAAATGATGGGTCGATTTGACGGGGGCGTTAGAGGGGGGGCCCGGCCCGGTCTCTCCCGGCCTCTAACGGCCTAGAACGGCCCGCTCTTTGCCCGGTCTTCGCCCGCGCGCGTCCCGCGTCCGCGCGGGTGAGCGAGATTAAGTAGGAGGAGGAGTCAGCGGGAAGAGGCAGCAGGTGTGCGCGCTGGTCCGGCGCAATTACCTGTGGGCCTCGCAGTCCCGCTCGCGCTGTGGGAGTCCTCTGGTCACACCGGATTAGGAAAACCAGGAATGGAGCACGCCGGCTCCCGCTGATGTCCACAGTTAAACCAGGCGAAGAAGTCAGGAGAGACTGATTAGAGCACGCCGGCTCCCGCTAATGCCCAGAATTGGTAGAGCGATAGAACTGCTTCAATGGAGGGCACGTCCCGCTTACAGCAACGACTTCGAGCGGCACTGATCAATCAGTTAATAAAAATCTTTGGACATCCCCTACAACTCTATCTCAAATCTCAGATGTTGCCATAATACTCAAGAACTTTTATAACCGGACTATACTATACATAGTAGACCAGGTGCGCAACTAGACCCACAATTTCGGGAAGGGCTAAAACTTACTGTAATGGAGCAGAACAAGCATTTCCAGAAGTGGATTTGGATCTATGCTCCTAGCCAACATAAGAAAAAATGTGACAAACTTTGCAATTTAAACATATTGGCCAAACCTGTCAATATAACGAACATGCTTTTGTAGATTTGACACTGTTCCTAAGCTACTCAGAGTTCTCTTTAAAAAGCAGATTGAGTGCATGAACAACAAAAAAACGGCTTTTACAAATTTTAATCCAAACCACATGGCAAAAATGTTTGCAAATTTATTTCAAGACAGCATCCTTTTTGCCAATTCTCTGATCCCTTCTTTGTCAGGGAAATTTGCATGTGAAATATTTATCATTGTAAGGACAGTATCAGAATCAGAATGTTTATTGCATAATTAAATTAAAATCATTACAATTTCCACAAGTCAATATTATAATAAAAAGGAAGCAATTACTACTAAAAAGAAGATTGAACTCTTCAGTTGTTAAATGATATAACACAATTTTAAAACAAGCTTCCTCGGGTAAACTCCCACCGGCATTAAGAGGTCGAAATGTTTGGTTCATGTTAGTGCAGGGATTACCAGTCTTAGGGATCAGGATATAGTTATTACACCGCTTATATCATCATGTCCTTGTTCCACAAAACTCAAGCATTTATTCACTTCTGCCAGGAATTTTGTTCCCCGGCATGCTAAAATGACTGAACTCCCTCCTAGCCAGCAAGTTACAGCTTGCCTACAGGTACGAATTTTTAACTCGTTACAGATCTGTTTCAATAATCTTCGACGTTGTACCAGGAGGGCCGGGCAAACGCACAAAAAATGGACTAATGTTTCCGTTTTATAGCCACAAAGTCTACAGCTCTCAGTCTGGTGTTTCCCTTTCCAAGAAGGTGCTAAGTCTTTTGAAATGTGTATACCCATCCTGTAGGCCGTAAAGGCTCTTTTTATGTGCACATTAAAATGAGAGGTTAAATATGCAAGCGGTCGTCCGGCATTGAAAGAGTTAATTATGGTCCAACCATGTCGCCGCTTGAGCAGTAATGCTTTGTCCTCTTGAAAAGATTTCGACCTTGCTGCCTTATTGGCTAGTCTACTTATTGTTGCTTTGTCCGTCACAGATTCCCAAATTCCTTCCAGCCCCAGCTCTTTCACGCAGGTTTAAGGACAGAAAAATGTTCCCATACCATAAATGACTGATGATACAATTTAGTTTGCCCAATTGTGAAAGTCAGTGCTGCTTTCGTGCTACAGCATTACCAGAATTGATTTTGGTAATCTAAAAGAGACTCATGTTCTTTGATGAATGTAGCTATATGTGTTGACACCGATCGTTCAATCTATTTGTCTAGAAATAATTGGTTTCTCGCCAAAAGTTAGAAGGAGCCCTTGTTTGAATACCTCTTTGTATTAGAGCTTTTTTCAGAAGACCCCTTTATTCAAAGAGTTTTTGATACTTCTGGTGGATTAGATGCAGCGGTATTAATGAGGATATTCTTGCATATATGAGCAGGACATGGGTCTACTAGCTTTTGGAGCCTTGATGAAGTTCTATCTGTGTACAGGGCTAAAGGAGAATAACTGGGTTTTTTCATGATGTGTTTTCTAGTAAATTGCACAGCATTGCTGGAATTGTGATTGAGCAATAGAGAAGGAAGCAGAGGATCTAAAATCATTTGGAGAGTTGGAAGAAATGCCGGTGTGCCAGGCACAGAGCAAGGGCCTTTGAGGCATCAGACTGTGCTGCCAAGTCACCAGGATGTCCTAAGGTACTGCCACTTCAGGTACTTAGGACTTTCATGTGAACTCATCTTGTCAACCTGTTCTCGTGCTCTTGAGGCCCATCGTCAGCTCTCCCAGTTCAGGTCTCCTCTCTCAGGTTCATGTCTCTTGAGTACTGACTGCTCTTCAGCTGTAGGTCATCTCTCCCTGACATAGGGCAGGTTCCTCTTAAGTAAGGCATCCATCAGGTATCTTGGCTCCAGACAGCTTTTCCTGATATCTACTCCTGTGCTATTCTTCGGAAAAATTAAAATGATGCCTTCATGCTGCTGCATGAATGTTGAACAGTGGCAATTCCTATAGGTGTGTACTGTATAGACACTGACAGTTATTGGAAATAATATATATTGAGTTTGATGATTATGCATTAAGGATTAAATTGGGACACAAATAAAAATTTGTTTAGTATCCATGCAATGACACGTTTAACAGACTCCACTAAACATGTACAGAGTGTACAAACTATAAGAAAGACGTATTAATTCAGGAAGAATATAATTCTGCAAGAATACGCCCTCTACATTGCTTCCTCCTGCACCAACCCAGTGCCTCAGTTCACTCTCCCTAACTGCAGCATCTGCATATGGCCAGCTCCCTCAGCCATGGAAGTCAGATTCGCCGAGTTCTTGGCACAGCCTCGACCACATGGCCCAATTTTTACTATTAATTGGGGGAAAACACATAGGGGAAGGTAGAGATAAGCCTAGCCACTTTTGGAATGTAAGCAAATATATTTATTTTATGATTAGACAATGTTATTTCATTACAAAATCTCTTCTGCTGTGTTTTGATGCAACTATTTGGGGTGGAGAAACACTAAGCCTTTGAGGAAAATTACTCCAAAAATTGCGAAATTAGATCTATAATTTGGAGTAGAAATTATTATTCATCTCATACTAGTGGTTTCTTTCCCCTTTTTAATTGGAATTATTTTCCTATTGTGTTGTCCCATATTCTGTATTATTATCTTTGTATTTTTTATAAATGTATTGTTTTTAATATCTGTATTTTTTAATCTTCAAGAATAAAGTGTACATTTTTATATGATTGTTTCATATTGATCAATAGCTGCTCCTAGTTTACATGAGTGCATGTTTTGTTATGTAGGTTTAGAGCTAAAACTGTGGTTTTCTTATAAGTTCACCCAAAGGGGAAAAACTTTATTGACAGTTTGTGTTTTCGGCAGACACAGTGTGCGGTCTATTCTTAAACTCTCCCCTTTGCACTCTGCCAATTCTGCTCACTAGTGGTGGCTAAAGATCTTTCTAAGGGTCATACTTCCCATGAATTACAGCAACCAAAACGAGGAATGAGAATTCTTGTAGGTGGTTTTGGAAACAGTGGCTTTCTCCCAATAAAAAATAAAAATACACTTGGGGTCAAATTTGCTAAAAGACCATAGACTTTGATAAGACATTCATGAAATATTCCAGTTCTTTCAAAGTGCCTGAGCGAAGTCTGGTCTTTCCTAGGAGCAGATTATTGATATTATTAACAACTTGTAATGTGCACAGCTACATAGAGGGGTTTCCCGGCGCAGGACATTTACAGATAACTGTTCTAATCAAATAGACTCAGAATAGCCACGTTTTACGCATCTTTCGGAAGGTGAGCAATGATTGTTAGTTTCTTATGTCGACCAGTAATGAGTTCCAGAGCTTGGGACCCAGGTATGGAAAGGGGTGGCCCTTCATATGGGTCAATTGAAACCTGGAGGCAACGAACAAGGCTTTGGTCGAGGATCTTAGTGACCGAGACGGGAGATACAAGTTCTTGAATGTACCGTGGTCATAGCCCAAGTTTGGCCTAAGAACATATAGCAAAATGCTTTGAATTCAATGTGCTTTGCCATCTAAAGCCAAAGAAGTTCTTTTAATAAATGGGACACGGAAACAGATCTAGGTAAGTATAAACGGCATTTTGGACAGATTACAAGCGCTGTGAGGATTACTTGTCTGCACCCAAGTACAGAACATTACCACAATTCAGGCGAGAAACAACCAACACCTGGCTAACGGTCCTCTGTGCCACTAGAGGAATACGCCACAGAATCTTTTTCAGCCACTTAAGGAATGCAAAACAGGAGGCAGTCATCTTAGCTATCTGTGGTTTCATGGCGAGCTTGTCATCCTTAAGAATGCCCAGGTTGTTAACCTTAGATACTCTCTTTAAGAGATGTATTTAAAACCTCCATAATTGTCAGTGGCATAAGCATGTCCAACAGGCAGGTCTTATCTGGGGGAAGAGAATCTAGAGGGGAGCCTGATTAAATTAACCGCAGGGTGCCAACAAAGGTTGAAAGGTCCAGGGAAGACCATCCGCTCAGGTTAGCAGCGCCTACACTACTAGATGAACATTGATGGGCATTGATTTAGGACACTCAGGAAAATCGGCATTGGGGTTAGTCACTAGCAGCAATGATTTTTTGGCCAGCTGAGAATGAATACTTTCCACTTTGTGAGTGAAAAAGAGAGCTAATTCATCACATTGTTGTTGGGGCACAGAAGGCTTAGACAGGATGTTACTGACAACAGAAATCTCCTTTACAACCCATTTCTTCAAATGTCATAAGTCAGAAATTACTCCCACTATGCCACGGTCCGCATTTTTTCACAGGTGGGCCCCTCATACCAAGGATTGCATACAACATGCTAGTGCCAGAATTTAGCCATGGATACTCCACCCAATAGTCATGAGTACCTACAAAAATTACCTCCGTTATACAGGAGTCAGCATTTTGCCATTGGAAAGCAGTCTATAAAAAGAGTACAAGGTCTCTTATGACGAGAATTACCTTGAATGTCAGATTCATCATTTTGCTATGGATGCACCCAATATGCTAAGAATTATGTGCAGCATTTCAGAGCCTGCATTCTGCCATGGGTAACAATTCACATTCTAAAGCTGTTAGTGCCCTTATCCATAAGGTAAAAATAACCTTCAGTATGCCAAACCGGCAACACACTTGTGATCACAGCAAACATAAACTCACACACAAACATGCACACATACACATTTTCTCAGACACTCATTCGTTCACACACTCCGCTTCACACACTTATTTTCATTATAACTCTTTCGTACATTTGTACTCTATCATACTCGCACAAACACACAGACACACAAGCACAGGCAGCCATTCACACTCCCATTAGTCAAAGCTGCTTGTATTGTGTTAGTACCGGTTACACTGTTGCTGCCCCTGCTATAGTCGTCGTGCCTTTAAGTGAAGCTTAGTAAAAACATTTTCTCCATAAACTATTCACAAATCATAATAGTTGGCCTGTCAATGCTTGTAACAAGTATGATGTGAATGAAAAAGTGCACTTCCTTAAAATAGCTCTTAAGGGTTTATATTTGGCTTCACATATGAATCAAGCAACAACACTTAACTAATCCACTTTTTTCTTTTAATGAATGTTGCTGTATTCAACTGATCTAATGAAATGCATGACTCCTTTGGCAAACATGTTAGTTAATCCAGTAACACTTTGCATATTGGGATTTTCACACCCACTTTACAATGTGAAAAAAGAGGGACCTGAGTGCCTGTGTGAGTGCAGGATGAGCAGGGAAAGAGAAGGGTGAGCTGCGGGAGTGACTGGTGAGCGCTTGGTGAGGAGTTAGTGCACGGTGTGTGGTGTGTCCCAGTGAGTTCTAGCAGACTATTGTGCATGTGGGAGAGCAGGGTGAGCTGCGTGAGTGATGGGTAAACGGAGTGCCTGTGTGAGTGCAGGATAAGGAGTGTACCCATGTGAGAGCAGGGTGAACTATCTGAGTGCTTATGTGAATGCAGCGTGAGCGATGTGCCCGTGTGAGAGCAGGGGAGAGGAGTGAGAGCAGTGTGAGAGGAGTGAGAGCAGTGAGTGAAATGCTCATTTGTGTTTGGGTGCGGGTGAAAGTCCAGAGTGTGAAGAATGAATAAATGGTGAGAGGTGCAAGTGCAGTGTGATCCCTGTGAATGCAGGGTGAATGATGGGACAGCAGGACGAGCGGTGAGAGTGACAAGTGAGTTGAGTGCCATGTAAGTGCAGGGTGAGCGTGTGATCCTGTGAGTGCAGGGAAAGAGGAGAGTGCATGGTGATTAGTGTAAGTGCTGAGTGATCGCTGTAAGTGCAGCCTGAGCTTGAAAGCAAAGGGTGAGCGGTGAGAATGCTGGGTGAGTTGTCTGATTGCAGGATGCATTCGCAGACACTCTAAGTAACATAAGGACATATGTATCAACACATTTCCCCACAGACACAGAATGGGCAAAACCCTTTGATACATCTGGCCCTTAATCTGCCCCTCCACAAATTAAACCAAGGAACATTTACTCTTTTTCTGGCCCAAATATGAAACCCCCTAGATGAAAAATGCTTGTTCACTGTGTAGAAATCTATCAATCGCCAATCTGGTCAGTGCCCTGAGGATCTGTAGGAGTGATTCTTCTGATATGGTTGTGATAGCTGTCTCCAAATTTCTTTTCACTGCATGGGCGATTAGGCTAAAATTACTGAAATTGTAGCAAAACAAGCTGTAAATATTTCCTTTTAACTATTTTTTTCTGTACCATTTCCTGGTTCTAATCATTTATGTAACTGATTTTATGGTTTTTAACTTTAATTGGATACGGAGTTCGTATTCTATGATGTATTGATTTCATGATCTCTTTTATTTGTACTTTTCATGATGAACTTATGTGTTACAATGTTCGTTTTTAATGCACTTGACGATGAAACTTGTTTTTTGTCTGTCAAACTTTTAACTCAACCTGTTATCTAAAGTTGTCAAGTGGGGTTCCAAATAGAATGTAAACTATTGTTATTATGGCATCAATCAAGGATGGAGAGTTAAGGAAAGAAATGATGTGCGGATCCTGCAACAAACTTTCAGTCTTTTAATATGCCTTTTGGTTTGCCACCTTTCCAAGAGAAAAATATTGGTCATTTATTGTCTTAAGAGCCTGCAAAACACGTCAGTGAAACTAAATTGGAACAAAATCTTTGCATTGATTTGTAAGATGATTTTCCTGCCCATATTTAATTAATGGTCAAGGATCCTCAATGCAGCTCTAGAACACATTTAAAAGTGCTTTCTGTTACTTTTCAGGAAATGCATTCTTCCAATGTGACAGCAAAATAATTTAACAAATGAAAGGAATAGGCAGAGTGGGGACGCAGGGAGTACTGGAACCAGTGACAAAAACAAAAAGGCTTGTTAGCATGTAAATGGTTATACATTTCTGTGAAATGGTCAGATGAGGCTGAGGCAATGAACCAGCCACTGCCCATACAGCCCACAGCAGCTTGGGTGTGTGCTAGTGTGCGTGGTGTGTGTGTTGTGTGTGGTGTGTGTGGCCTGCCTCCCGGATGGAGGAAGCCGCGCCCATTCTCCAGTAAGTTGTGCACCTCCACGGCAGCGGATCCTGCTCCTGCCTCAGAGCTGCACGAGGCGTTTTGCACACCTCCATCGCCAACCCTATCAGCCATATTGCTCCAGTGCCGATCAGCCCACCAGGTCTTGCGCTCGCATATAGTTCAGACTTTTCCTTAAGTGTCTTTCCCTCATCTGTCCCCATATTTCCTCATGGAAAGTGGAACTCTAGCTTGTCCCACAGTTCCCACTGAAAAGTGTGTGTGTGTGTTGTGTGCGTGTGTTGTGTGCGTGGTGTATGCGTGTGGTGTGTGTGTGGTGTATGGTGTATGGGTGCAGTGTGTGGTGTGTGTGTGTGCATGTGTGTGTGTGGTGTGTGTGCATGTGTGTGTGGTGTGTGGTGTGTGTGTGTGGTGTGTGGAGTGAGTGTGTGGTGTGTGGCCTGCGTCGCAGATGGAAGCCACGCCCATTTTCCAATAAGTCATGCAGCTCCACGGCAGCTGCACGAGACGTTTTGCACACTTCCATTATAGGCCCTATCAGCCATATTGCTCCAGGGCAGATCAGCCCACAAGGACCTGCACTCACAAATAGTTCAGACTTTTCCTCAAGTGTCTCCCCCTCGGCTGGCCCCATATTTCCTCATGGAAAGTGGAAAGGGGAAATCCAGCATCTCCCACAGTTCCCCCTTAATCCAGGCTGCGAATTGCTTATAAAAAGGGGGTGGGGGCGACAACCAACACTAGAATACTACATGGAAATATTTGTCCTGAACTGAGCAGCAGTGCAGAGAACTGTGGGCCACGCCTGACCTTATTTCCACCCCCTCTGCCATGGGTGATGATGCAAATGATGTGCCCCCAGGGGTACAACCTCAGAGACAATTCACTCCATTACATGCTGTTGTAGGGGTGCTTCATGCTTTCAGCGAACTCGCTGACCCGGAGACAGCGTATTCTAGTTTGTAAACCTAGATAGGCAGGCTAGAGAACTAATTTGTTGCCACATAAGAGACTGACAAAGCCATCAACTGTTCCCTCCTGCTGCACTATCCAGGAAAAGAAATGTACAAACTGTTTTAACATCTGCCGAACACCAGCCTTGCTACTGACTATGACACTGCAGTCAGAGCGCTCAACAGTCACTTCGACCAGCAAATGAAACTCTATTTTTAAAGATTTAAACTCTGCCAAGCAGGCTAACGAGAAGGAGAGTCGATAGATGCATTGTATGCACAACTGGGCAAACTAGCCAGTAACCGTACCACAGATGACCAACTGAAAGTGATACTGCCCCAAATAATCAAGGGGTGGCGCAACAAAACTCTGATCAGCCTCATCCTAAGTCAAACCAATATCAGCTTGGGCGATGTCCTGGTTCTAGCATGATCCCACGACCAGCCCGCCGCAAGGTCCAATGAAATGGACATCACCATCACTCAGGCACCAGAGAAGACCACTGCCATCAAGACAGAGTGTGTAGACGCCATACGTACAAAAGGAAGACCTGACATACCCAAGACACATGGACCCCCCGCCAATGAAACCTCACTGTGGTTACTGCAGCCATGAAGCATACTCTCTGGATGAGTGGCCCGCCCAAGGCCCCACGTGCTTCAGTTGCAGAAATAGTGACCATTTTCCGTTTGTCTGCTGAGGAGTCAGGAGAAGAGGCCTTGGGGAGGAAGACAGCTGCCCAGAACAGTCCGCCAACTGTCACTGAATGATCCAGCACTACCAGACACCACCAAAGGTATGCTATGGCAAAACCAGTGGCTGGAAGATTCATCCCCTGACGCGGAGGAGGTAGAAGAATTCCTCATTTCTTTCACGAGTGAGCTGAAGCGTCGCCAGATGCCTCAACCCGAGTGCGCCCTCCACATCACTGGGTCTAAAGTCAAAGCTCTCATTGACACAAGGTCGTCAGTAAATGCCATGGGGATCCAGCAATTCAACAGCCTTTGACCCAAATCAATACTTTCCCAGTCTCATGCCAAGATCTTTACATATGGCAGATAATCCCCATTACCCTTACGAGAGAGCATGTCCGTCCAAATGAGGTATGGTGATCAGGAAGTCATGATGATGTTGCCTGTCGTGGAAAAGGAAGTGGACACCCCGCTGGGGAGCCACACCGCCGACGATCTGGACCGCATGTCATTAGCCTGCAATGAGAAGGTGCTTCAAATTGATGATCTACTTAACTAGTTCCCTGGTTTGTTTAATTGTTTAAGATGCTTGACGGCCCCCCCCCCCCCGAAGACATTACGCATTGATTAATCAATCAGGTCTGTGGAGCACCCACAGAAGACGACCCATTCCACCAGAGACCACTAGAGCATGAACTCGACAAACTCGAGAACATGGCGTGACTGAAAAGGTGTCTGGACCAGAGCCCTGGTTATCCCCATTGGTGATTGCTGAAAAGCTGAAACAACCTTGCAAAATACACCTCTGCATTGATATGCGCCTCCCGAAAGGTGCCATCAAGCGGGACCGCCATATAACACCCACTATGGACGAAATCATAGCTGACCTGACTGGCTCAAGGTGGTTCTCTAAAAACTGGACTTAAACGCTGGCTAGCACCAGAAGTTCTTATTGGAGGAAAGAAGATACATTATGACATTCACTACTCATCTAAGGCTGCGTCGTTACAAATGACTTAATTTCGGCATGTCCTATGCAGCAAAGGTTTTCCAGGATGCAATGAGAGAAACCCTATCAGGACTTCAAGGTGTCATGAGTGTGAGTGATGTCATCCTCATTCACTCAGCAGTGGCCGAAGAACATCACAAGCACCTACAAGCTGCACTGAAACGTCTTTGGGAGCATGGAGTCACATTACACAGGGAGAAGTGTTCCTTCTTTTAACCTTCAATTGAGTTCTTTTGCTATGTCTTCAACCAAGATGGGGTGCTAGTTAACCCTCAGAAATCACAAGCCATCAAGCAAGCCCCCACGCTAACCACGGTCTCTGAAGTGCTAAGTTCCCTTAGTATTGCCACATACTGCGGCCACTTCATTTCAAACCTCACAACCCTTGCTGTGCCACAAAGAGCCCTAACCAAGGTGGATGTCTGCTGAACAGGGGGCCAAAAAGAGGACATGTGACAGAAAATAAAAGACGCTCTCCTGAATAACACTACCATGGCATATTTCAACCCAGAGAAATACAAAATTGCTTGTTGGTACAAGTCCAGTGGGGGTGGGAGCAGTCCTCACCCAAGCGATTGAGCCTAGCAGATGGGCACTGCTAGCGTTTGCCAGTAAGAAGCTGACCCCAACTGAGACACACTATGCCCAAATCGAAAGGGAGGAACTGGCTATCAAATGGGCATGCAGACATTTCCACTTGTACCCAAGTGGTGGTCCTTTCAAAGTATTACGGACCGCCAGCCCCTTGCACTGATCTTTCGAGGCTCAGCACCACATTCCCCACCCCAAATCGAGAGGGGGTTATCTAATTGCAGCATTACCAAATGAAAGTAGTATATCAACCTGGGTCCAAAAACCATGTAGACTTTCTCTCCCGTCACCCTCTCTGAGGGGACGGTGTTGGGGCTGACAGCGTCAACTCTGTAGAAGAATATATCCACTTGGTCTCTCAGATCTACTGCCCGAGTGCACATAGCCTCAGTGACATTGAAGAAGCTATGAAAGGAGGCGCGTTGATGACGAAGGTGAAATCAGCTTTGCAGAAAGGGGGCTGGCAGAACTTCCTGTGTGATGCTGAGTGGAGCAGCCAAGACAAAGAGAGGTTGGTCAAAATGTGGACACTACACAACAAATTCAGCACCACTCAAGACAGCATTCTGCTGAGAGGTCATCAACATGTAATACCTGTCACGCTACAACATCAAGTGACATTGCTGGCCCACGGCGGACATCAAGGTACTGTGCAGATGAAGTCCTGCATGCGAGAAAAAGTATGGTTCCTGGACCTTGAAGCCATAGTGGACGAAGTAGAGCCCCAGTGTGTCATATCACAAGCCTGACAGAAAATCCAGTATCCATCATCACAGAGGAGCCGTGAACCACCCCGTGGTCCAAATTAAGCCTCGACTTTGGATGCTTCCCAGATCGACCATTCACAATGGTCATAGTCTACAGCTACTCCAGATATGCGGTTGTTGAAATAATTGACTCGACCGCATTCACGCATGTGGCACCAATTCTGGAGCAGACATACGCAATGCTTGGCCTCCCAGCCGAGATGAAAACTTATAACAGACCGCCGTTCCAGGGGTCGGAATTCAAAAAAATCTTCTCAGTCGCCTGGGGATACTCTGCCGTTGCATCACTCCCCAATGGCTACAAGCAGCCGGTTTGTAACAATTTACACCATATTTAAACATTTAAACACGACTACTTTAAAGTTTTCCTGCATAAATGAAACAAGGATTGGGCAAGTCGCATGCCAGAGTTGAACATATGACTGGCTCATGGGCAAGGTTAGGGTTGAACAGGGCACTTGCCTGTTAAAGCTGTAGATTTCCTTCCAGTCCAGCTTTGCTGTGTAATTTTGAGTACACATTTAACTGATCTGAATAATGAAGTTCATATCTATAACATCTTGTTGAACATCTTGTTCAACCAAATACAAATATCATAAAAAGGGGGTGCAAGGAGGAGGATGGGACACAAAAGAGGAGGGATGCAAGCTGACCACCAGTATGGGAATAAAACATGAAAAGAGGTGCAGGTGTTAATCAAGATTCAGTAAGACCATTGAAAATAAATGCAACATTAAAAAAAAGACTTTTAATCTAGTTTGTCATGTAAGCAAAGCATGCTTTTTTATTTAAGCTCTTTTATTTCATTCATATAAAATTAATTTCTTTAAAAAAACTTTGATGGCCTCCTGGGAGCCATTTGAGTCTTTGGCAAAAAGTTAAGCTGGAATTTTGTGTGGTAATAAGGTCATGCATTTAGATAGGGTTTCGTTTATATCGTAGTACAACAGACAAGCATTTGCAATGCAATAGGTCTCACGCTTATGAGAGTTTCAGCTATTGGCATTGAAAATGACTATGCCTTTTATTTATGTGTATTGCAAAAAGAGACTAAGGAGAGACTACTAAGCCTTTTGACCAATGAATAGCCACAGTTTACAGTGGACAATGACACAAGCCAATTAAAAATGTGTGTGGAGACTGGGCGGAGCGTCAAGTACCTACCTAAATACAGCATGCGCTGCCCAGGCTTGACCTAAAAAGGTACATATGGTAACCTACAGATTTATAGATTTGGCCCTTCTCATAACCGGAGGTCCATAGCAATGGATTGGAAGACGCACACTTTCCCAAACGTGAAACATTGGTGCGCGGCAACCAACAAGTTGGGCAGGGCCAAGGCAATGACTTTGCGGCATGAGGAAGTGCGAGGATTGAGGTGTACTCCCATTGTGGCACTGTGGGAGAGAGTATTGCATAAACTCCAGTTGTTCAAAGACTCCCTAGCGGCCTAGTTGGGAAGCCTCCCGCTACTGATCACTGATACTACTGGTGTCTCGTATGCAAGGCGTGTCTGGTATCATTCACATAGTGCTCTTGATACTCTCTGGTCAAGGGGATGGAGGGGGTCGTTCTACATTACTCTCAGAATGTAACTGTGAGTTGTGCTGTGAGGTAAGAGGGGGTGTGGGTTGCACACTGCCTGCTGCTCCACAATGGGGAAATAATGTGGAGGTATGACTAATAATATTATTATGTGGCTAAGTGACCAACTGACTGGTGCAGACAACGCATGGAACTCTCTGATGTGATATGATGGTTGTTAATGTTCTAAACATATTATACTGTACCGGCTGCTCCTTACCAAATAATGTCAGTACTAGGTAATGTCTAATACATGACTATACTTCAAACACCCCTATGATGTAACACGTGTGTTGTACTGGAAAACTAAGGAAGATTGGTCTAAAAAAATACAAGTCACAAGTTCAAATGGTGGCGGGTCCAATCAGTCAGTCATCCTTCTGAGGTCAATTAATTGAGCATGACCGAGTTGGGGAACAATAAAGATTTGTTGTTCGTCAATAGCGCCAAGAGGGTACCTCCAGGTGTACACTAGGCCTGCTATGTCAGGTTGGGTATTAACTGTCCCGAACACCATGGTCTTATTAGGCATCAAATATAGTGGCATTACAATCTTCCTGCCCACCATGACACATGTATTCTTGGGGCACTGGAAGTAATCTCTGACTTTGTGTTTCCGCATAAGCTCCTGTTTATGAGTTTCCTGCAACAGCTTGCTGCGCCTCGGCCCTGTACATAATAAAGAACAAGTTACTTACCTTCAGTAACACTTTTTCTGGTGGATACAATATCTGCCTGTGGATTTCTCACCTTTTGAATACCCCCTGTGCCAGCATTCCTCGGGAAATTCTTTCCTAGCTCTCCCCAAGAAACATAAGAGGTCCAAGAAGAGACACGCCTCGCGCCATCGTTCTTCGAAGGCAGAAGTATCCATCAGAAACACCATTATCGTTACAGTCATTATCACACGCCAGCTTCATTATAATCAATATCATTTTATTTTCCCGCTTATCAATCATTTGGGCATCATGTGCTCGTTTAAAAATTGAGACAACTGGCAACACACAGTCATCAAAGTCATGAGCGTTCTTCAAACTAATTTCTCAAAGCATTCCTCTAGGAAAGGCGAGCCAAAAATAAAATGCATTCAATCAGAGCGACTAGCGAACATAAGGGACACATTTTTTTTACATAACAAGCATTAATATCCACGCTCGTTAAGGTTTGATGAGGATAGCTCTTTTAGTGGAGACACGTGGACTCTTCGGCAGCGAGACAAAGGTCCTTCCTTTCCCCTTATTTTCTGGTATTTCTATACACTTTCTGGTAATTTCCAAAAATCTTTGTGAAATTTGCAAAATGTCCGAAATCTGTAGGGAACTAACAAATCTGCATTTTCTGCCTAAAACTTTTTCCTGCAGGTGTGGACTGTCCATAGTGAAGAGACGCTGATCTTTCATACTTCCTGTTCTTGCAATGCATTTGTGCCTAAAGGAAGGATTGTGTCTTCAGGAAGCCACTTCCTTGGTTCCAACCTGGGCATTCCAATTTTTCTTTCACAGTAATCTCCCCAGGACTGGTAACAAGGACTCCTCTGTACAAATTAATCGCCTGTAGAGTGACTGGGTGGGCACTAGGGTGCCTGCCTACATCGTCATCGTCAGGATACTAGGTTTCTAGAATTAGGCATTCATTTCACGTGCTGGTGAAGGTGCATTATGGGAATTGTAGTCACAAGTCGCTTCGACTAATCCAATTGGGCCGACTCGCCTAATGACGATGATTTGAAGAGAATGGGCTGGCCTGGAAACATGGTGCCCTGACATCATGGAGTTAGGGGGTAACACGCCTAAAAAATAAAATCTCGTACCATGGAAATCTGGGGAGGGGCACAATGCTCTCCACCCTGCTTGGAAACGGCCAATATCTGTTGCTCATCGTTGACTTGAGTCAATTGTGTGTTTTTAGCTTTAGTGATGGAGCCACATTTTCGCTTTTAAGTAAACATCTTGAGCGACCCAGGTATTATCATCAAGGGTCTTCAGCACAACACTCTGAGGGAAAGGTTTAAAGTTCGCCAAATGTGCCGAGTTTCAGAGGAGCGAAGAGAGAGAAACCAGAGAAATACTGAGCAAGGCGTCTTGAGGAGGAAAGAGGGAGGAATGGAAAGACGTGCATTTCCAGGGCCAATTCCTTAATCTTCTGTACTTGTGAAGTGAATGAACAGATAGCAAGCGGATAGCATTTCTTTTTAGGTCTTGCCCTAGCGTACAGCCAGAGTCCTTTTGGCAGGGTTTTCAAAACGTACCTGGAAATTCCACACACTTGTGTGTTTGAATTTCCATTTGCGGCCTGCTATTGGCCTTTCACTGCTTGCTGTTTTGTAAAGTAGAGACCAATAGGCCAGAGGCAGGCGCGTAGCTCCACCCCTGGCCTATTGGTGTCTATTACGCATATTTCTGGCATATGCTTTCAATTATCGCATATCCATCATCCTGCAGCACGCCCTGAACTTCACTGTTCTGAACGATACTGGGCACTGCTCCTCACGGCGCCCCCGATAAGCTACACATGTGTATGCTGTGCTGCATCCTCTGCTACTGGCATGGTGTGTTCTATCCCATGCTATGCTATCCTTCGCAATACTAGTCTCATGTTGCATCCCATCCCGACCTATCGGTCTGCCCCCATGCCCACCTGTCGCGCTGCACCCTCTCCAGTACCATTTCATGCAGCGCTCTGTTCTAGCTACCCTGTCCCACACGCCTTGGTGCACAAATTTTGCCTTGTATTTGGAGAGAATTGGTAGCCCTGCTGCCAGCGTCTTAGAATTTCCAGGGCATTACAAGAAAAGGGGTCCATTGTTTTGCCCTAAAACTCTCTCTACTCTTTACAGCTGCAGCTGTTGATGTGTCTGATTATTGGTGAATTAAGGTGCTTTTTAACTTCCAGTATTACTTGGTTACTTTCCAGAAGTCGAGCCTGACTTGTTAATTAATAAACGCAACTCTTTATATACACACAACTCACGTGCATGCGATAAATGTAGTAACTTTTAAACTTATTCGGTATTTCTATTGTATAAAAGGGAACAAAACCGGTTTTCACTGCATGCCTGGCCTATTGCGTTTCGATTAGCATTTGCTGATTACTTTAAATAGTTTTGTTTACTATTAGTAGATTTTGTCACATTGTGCTTTTAGCAGATATTAGAAAATGACAAGTAATGAAATGGAGCAACAGAATCTGGAAGCAGTTGAAAGCTTGGTCCGAATAACAATTTCAAGCTGTTTCAATAACTTAAGGTAAGGTAGCCGAATTACAATTTAGCAAAAATACATCTTTACTTGTAAATAAGAAGCCTTTGTGCGGTTGACTGAAATAATAGCTTGGCTCAATAGTACTGCTGTGTTGGTTTGTTTACATGTCTTCCCACTCCACAGAGATTCTTGCGTGTTTTTAAGTGCCTAGGAGTAGTCCGAGTGGTGTTGATGATTGGAATTACTCTGCTCCAGTGGTTTGCTTGTTGTATTTTTAAATAAACGTAGTCTTTAGCTTTTTGTTTGGAATGGCAGACGTGCGGTTTTGTATTTGGTGTGAAGCTCTGCTTGCAGCTGGCAGTGTGTCACTGCGTATTTGGTGTGAAGCACGGCCTTCTTGCAGCTGGCCGTGCCACAGTCAGTGTGTATTTGGTGTGAAGTAGCTCACTCCCTGCCCTATTTTGCAGCTGCTCCCTGCCCTCTTTTGCAGCTGGCAGTGGCACTGTGATTAAGTTATGTGAAGCTTAGTACTCCTTGGAAGGGGCAGTTTCACTGTGAGTAGTTAGTTGAAGCATGGCCCCTGCCCAAGCTGTTTGTTGGCAGTATTACACAGTTTATTGGAGTAGGAGCCCGGCTCACCCATAGCACTCTCACTGTGGTTGGCAGTGTCACGGTGTGTGTTTGATGTGAAGCACGGCCTCTCTCTGCGGCTGGCAGTGTCACGATGTGTGTTTGGTGTAAAGCACGGCCTCTCTCTGCGGCTGGCAGTGTCACGGTGTGTGTTTGGTGTGAAGCACGGTCTCTCTTTGCGGCTGGTAGTGCCATGGTGTATTTTTGGTGTGAAACACTGCCTCTCTCTGCGGCTGGTAGTGCCATGGTGTATTTTTGGTGTGAAACACTGCCTCTCTCTGCGGCTGACAGTGCCATGGTGTGTTTTTGCTGTGAAGCACGGCCTCTCTGTGCAGCTGGCAGTTCCATGGTGTCACATGCACGCCTGTGTTGTGAGTGCCTCCCGGGGTACATGCACTCTAACACTATGGAGTCTCAAGGCGAGAGCGGCTTGTCCTGTGCCCTGCCCCAGCACAGTCTGTGTGTTTGTGTGTATGTGATGTGAGAGTGTGTTCGTATGGGTGTGTGTGTGAGAGAGCACAACAGTATGTTTCTGTGTGCATACCCAGAGGTGCACACTGCACCAGTGCATGCGCCTCTCCTTTTATTTAAAAAGGATTCCCAGCTCGAGGCGCACAACCACACACACACACACACACACACACACACACACACCACACACATCCACACACACACAGCCACACACACAACCACACACAACAACACACAACCCCACACAAAGCCACACATACAACCACACACACAACCACACCGTCAGTGCACGCTTTCACCAGGTACAGACACCATCAGTTGTGAGTGCACGCTTTTACCGGGCACAAACACCACCAGCCTTCAGTGCACGTTTTTACCGGGCCCAAACACCACCAGCCATCAGTGCACGCATGCACTGACGGCTGGTGGTGTGTGCCTGGTGGACACACACATCACCAGCTGTCAGTGCACGCTTCCACCAGGCACACACACCACCAGCCGGCAGTACACACTTCCACCAGGCACACACCACCAGCCATCAGTGCACAATTTCTACAGGCACACACACCACCAGCCATCAGTGCACATATCAATTGTTAACGCATCCACAATTAACTATTGTAGTAATCGCAGTATGGTGCATTTTACTTTTAAACATATTCCTCTAAATCGCAGCATGCCAACATTGCTACAAAAATAAATACAAATTTTTTTGGCCTACAATTTATAGACTTTTGTTGCAGCTAGTGTTGCAATATTTACCAATGCCAATAGCTCAAACGTAATTAACCCGAGATCTATTGCATTGTAAATGCTTGTTTTTCATGCAGTGTCCTGGGGTCTCACCAGCATGCTGCTGGGCCAGCTCTATGATATCCTTCTGATCTTTAATCAGAGCGGCGTTCTCGGCACCTGAATGAACACTGTCAGGGCTGCCAGCACCAGTGCTGCCCGCAGTGGCAGGGAGCTAAGCCATGCGGCAGCCAAAGAGACTAGGGGTGTTCAGTGCACTACCTGCAGCGTGCCTGCTGACTCCCTGCTCCAGGCACGAGATGCAAAGAGTGGCAGAGAACGGGTACTCCGCATGCACATGCTCTCAATAACACAGGCAGACTGGAGGTGCGACTAAAGTTTAAAATGCACAAGTTACTAGCCACCTCCTCCCTCATATCGTAGAAGAGTGGCGAGGCGCTGTAGCTGCAGTTGGCGCCATGTTGGAAGGGCACAGCTTCCAGTTAGTGTCTTTAAATGCCAGGATAATAGCAATTATTTCCTCCTCCTAGCCTCGCGGGAGGATCAAGCAGGTTTTCACTATATAAAATTACCCCCAAAAAAAGCAGTGTACCAGCGGGTCAAGTTTGCACTATATAAAACTGCACCCAAAAAAAAGTAGTGTTGGGAGAGCGCTGCCTACAGGAGGCCCATACAGTAGAAGACACTAGACACCTAGCTGCTCCAATTTAGCAATGCTCATAGACTGGTTATGCTGCAACCATGATTATTATTATTATTTTTAAACTTATAAAGCGTTCAGTTACCCCTAACGGGGGTGTCCCGGCGCTAAGTCAGGCGGCAGATGCAGGCACCAGTAAAGGGCTAAGGGTTGAAAAACAGCCATGTCTTCAGGACACGTCGGAAAATGCTTTCAGATTCAGCCATACGAAGTGACAGTGGCAGGCTATTCCAAGTTTTGGCAGTAATCACTGCGAAGGCTCTGCTACCCATTCTGGAACGGCGGAAACGGGGAGTCGTCAAGAGGAGAAGATGGTTCGATCCAAGTGAACTACTGGACTGAGAGTGCTTAAGTCGGGCTCTAAGGTAAGCTGGACCCGACCCTGAATTGCTCTAAAAGCCAGAACCAGCGACTTGAATTGGATACCTTTGATCAGTGGAGATTCTTCAAGTGGGGTGAAATCGAATGGCGATATGGAATGTTACAAATCACCCTTTCATCTGCATTCTGAACAATCTGCAAGCGTTTGGTTAGGTAGGCTGGAGCCCCGGCATATAGACTATTTGCGTAGTCTAGATGGGAGACGATCAGAGCATGAATGATGGTCTGGTGAGACTCCATAGAGAGAAAAGGGAAGATTTTATGGAGCATGTGCAATTTACCAAAACAGGCAGTGGAAACCTGGATTATTTGGGGTTTGCAAGATAACTCATTGTCAAATCGGAATCCAAGGTTTCCTGCCAAGTCCACAGGTTTTGGAGGGGGATTTAACTCAGATGGCCACCAAAGTAGTGGAGAAGGGTTTTTTTTTAATTAAAAAACAACACCTCGGTTTTGTCTGAGTTGATCCTAAGCGTGTTTGATGACATCCAGGTGGAGATATTACACAGACAACGTCTGAAATTGAAAAATGCTGCTTCAGACTGATCCTTAAATGAGAACACCAAGGATTCTACCAGTGAAGCCAGAGGAGAGAGATATACATTGAAAAAGAGAGGCTCAGAGTGGAGGCCTGGGGGACCCCACTGCTCAGAGGCTTCTCCTCAGAAACAAATGCTGAAGGTAGAATTGTTTAGTGCGGCTGCTAAGGTAGGATCGAATCCAGGACAGAGAGGTGCCCTGTATCCAGAGGCTATAGAGTTTCTCAAGCTAAATTGCATGAGAGATCGTGTTAAATGCCACAAACAGGTCAAACAGCACCAACTTCGCTGCTTCACCTGCATCTACGCATTCACAAATGGTCTCAGAGACCTAAAGCAAGTCTGTGCTAGTGCTGTAACCGGATCTAACCCGGACTGTGAATCATGGAAAAGACGCCGGGATTCAAGTTAGCTTGACAGTTTTTCCGTAACTAATTTTTCCAGGACTTAGGCTGGTTTTGGTAAAAGAGAGATAAGACGATAATTTTTAAAGACAGATGGGTCGGCATCAGATTTTTTTTAAATTGGTATTAAAAGTGCCTGGGCCTGTTTCCAGGTTGAGGGGAAGATACCAATGTGCAGGGAAGAGTTCCAGATCAGATTCAAAGGAGAGATCATAAGGGGGGCTAAGGTGCTAAGTAATTGTGCCGGGCAGAGATCCTTTGGGGAGCCAGATTTACAGGTGAGGAGTTTTTGCAGTGAAATATCAATGGAGATCGGGTGGAAGAGTGTAAATGCATCACTATTAGCTACCACAGGGTCTTGGACAGGGGAACAAGGTGTAAGGACAAACGTTGAATAAATGTCCAAAATGTTATCGTGAAAAAAATCTGATAGCCCATTACAGAGATCCTGGGTGGGAGGAACTGTACTTGATAAGGCAGATGGCTTAATAAATTATTGCAGCTCGGTGTATTTACAAACAAGCCCAATCACCTTAAAAAGAAAGCCCAAAATAAAACAAATCCTACCAAAAGACGCCCATTTGCCGTGGACATCGAAAAGTTTAAAAAAGCTAATTAATACGAGGGGGAGGCACAGTGCATGAGGCAGCACCAACACAACTGGGGCGGTTAAAGGACATGGGAGGGAGTAATACAATATTTACATGTAAGCAGCCATGGTGCCAAAGCTGAACACAGGCAGACAGTAACAGACCAGAAAATCAACAAATAAAAGAGTCCTCCTCAGCACACATAAAGACCAATAGCGGATCGAGACTGTAGTTAGTCCCTGCTGCCTGGGAGGAACTGAAGAGAAAAAGGAGGGATAAAGAGGCAGGACTGACCACTAGCAAGCTAAGATTTTTAAAGGACACTGAAACAAACAAATCAAAAACAGGGGGGTGGCTTTAAGCCAACATGAAAAATTACAACCGGTCTCGAATACTTGACCTAAATAAGGGATCCAGCCTATTTACCGAGTTATACTATTCATATCCCAAAAGGGGCTTGTAGCCGGTATGGGGTGATATCGCAGCTGTAATATTTCTTTCTTACACAATGAATACCAGATATTCCCATTGATTATCCTTTTCTACACAAAAACAAACACCAGTAAGTTGCTCAAATGTGGGGTTTATTCAGAACGCACCACAAAGACAAATCAAAAACGATCTATAACTACTGAGCAGTAGAAAGTTCACAATTCAGCATTTACAAAATGTACTCCATAACCTGTGACAACTAAAGAGTAAAACATAAACTTCATGCTCTGTAGAACAAGTAACCAAGTACAAACTACATCAAGGCTTATCAAACATTGGAAACATAACTAACCGTGCCACTCCAAAATTTATATAATCCCACTACGGCGCTCCTGTATTTAGACTAGGCAAAGGTTTTTAGAAGATTGATTATTAAAAAACACAAGACTCAGTTAGCTCTCAACATAAGAAAAACACACAGGTTGCCTGAACTTCAACGAACCCACTCATGATGAAATACAAATCAACATTTAAATGTAAAGTTCGGGAACAGCGTTACAAAAGATTTTTCCGATAGTAAATCAGACTTGCTCCCAAATAAAGGTGCATTTTATGCATGTATGCTTACCTACAATTTGACCAAGATTTAGTATGCCTTAAGAGAGGCTCTCACATGGTGCAAACTGGAGCCATGATTAACTGTTGTGTACAAAATGTACTTTGCACTAAAAGTTGAAGCACGAGTACGGTTAAAGATTTTGCGTCAGGTAGCACCAAATTCCCAATAACAAATGCAAAATGTTTAATGGGGCACAAACTGTCAAAAAACCTCTATATTACAAAACCAGATTAACAAAAGGTAGGCAAATTAGCTTGACCTGCCTTAGCGTGGAATTATAGCGCCAAATGAAAATATGTACATGAAAATCTGTAATACATGGTGTGCCCCAAAAAGGGAGTTCACGCAACTGCTCGCTCGTCTGAACACTAAAGTGCAATGTTAAATAGTGTCTAGTGGTGCACGAGGCATTTTTACCACAAGTGTGACGACGAGTTAACTTATCGGCAGGTGACCCATAAACAAAATGGCCCTGATCTAATTTTTGTCATTTGCGAAATGCTGCAGAATTCTGTGAAGCCTTAAAGACTGTGAGTCTTCATAAATACAGGCTGGACTGCTCAGTGCTAAATGTGCAAATATTGCACAGCGAGTTCTTTGCCAACATAATATTTGGTATATATCAGTCTAGAAGACAGGGAAATATATATTGAACATCTACATTGTCTTACCTAAATCGGTGTTAGCACACACATATAAATTAATTTCCAGCACTTTTTAGCAAATACAAGTTATACCTGAAAGCTTACAGCCTAAAGGCACCATTTACCAAGAGTTTTAGATGGTGTGGGAGGAGAGCGAATTACACACATTACTCATACTAAAAGTACATGAGCAGTCCTATGAACATGAAGTCGTCTGTTCGTGGCAAACCATTCAATACAAATCTTCAAATGCAGTCCACAGACCATGGGTAAATCCCCAGTGCATGTGCTTTCAGGGAAAATTAAGGTTATATATTTTAAACTACATAGACTTCCAACCTTTTTTATGACCAATTTGCAAACCCGAAACATGTGTACTTTACACAGCGGGTAAAGTTTTAAATTGTAGCATACGGAACACAGGCACAAGCCTCTATAACAAAGATTTACACAAGGTAAGCAGGACTTGCGTAATGTACGCTTAACAAAGTCAAAGTTCTTTGGATAAAGCAAACAAGTTGAAATACTATGCAAGGAAAATGTGGTATCCTGGTTTGGATGCCACGTGCTTTTCTTATTATCCTGTCTTGCTGCTCAGCCTATCTGGGTGCATGGTGGAATGTTGAGTGTGTGAGGTAATATGGAATGTGTGGTGTGCCTGGTGGATGGATGACAGTTGGATGAGAGGGCTGAGTAGCAAGAGAGCTGCTCCTGGTGGGGCTTAGGAGAGACTTGAATGATACTTGAATGATTACATGATTTAACCTTGAAATCCATCAATAAACCATCATCAATCAATACTATTCGGCTACAGATCATCTTATTACATTTGGCGACATTTGGACTTACCTACACGGCTTGAAACATCTAGGATCATCAAGGAACTTCATGACAAAGATTTAAAGCAACAAGTAAGAAAAAAGAATTTATTTAAAGTTACTCGAAGTTTACTGGCACCCCTTAGTTATCCCCACCAGTGACCTACCACCGGTCGCCCTCCAAATTGGATGTGCCAGTCTATTCCTGCATACAACTTAAGTGTGCCAGCCCCTGTACAACACTTCTTCCTGAGAGCTCCTACTTGTTATTCTATCACGACATTTAAAAACGTCTGCGAGTCGTGTTTAACTATTTTATTTTAAAAAAAAAAGGAAAAGAAGAACTGTAGGAAAATACTGTAATTCTAAAACATTGTTAATGTTATCAGCGCTGGATGTATAGAACATTGTCATTGTAATCTGCGCAGGAAGAGTGAAGATTTTATTTTGAAAAGAACTGCCTAACGTGATAACATGTGTAATCTATTTTGTCTAAATGAGCAAGTCAGGGCAGAGGGGAGGCAGCCGTACGTCATTGAAGAGATTTATTTATTTGCACTGAAAGCGAGGAACAGTGAAAATAAAAGCATGGAAATGTTTAAACCACAACTGAAGTAGAAATGGTAATGTGATCTGCTGGTTATTCAAGCACAAGAGACAGAGTGTGATTAAATGTTGATTTACATGCTGTTTATGTATAAACACAGCACGAGTGGCAAAGCACTTGAGAGGCGTGAGGTGGAGCAGTCCTGTTGAGAATTCAAAAGATAACAGGCAGCGCGCGTGTGTAATTAATCTCCTGGGAGTGTTAAAAGTAAACACAATCTGATACATACAATGGACGGGCCATGTATTCGGACATTGGCAGTTGGTCCGCCGCTTTTCCTTTCAAAACACTGCATGTGGCTCGTGCAAGCAGCCTCACCTTCTCATCATTGTCCTTTTGTCAGTCCTCCGACGGTGTCCGAGGTTTTGGTGAAGTCTTCTTCATGGCAAGTCTGTGGGATGATTCACGACGTTTGGGGACGTTTACGCACCTTGAACCTCCCGGCATCTTCTACGTTGACGTACCACCATTTTAGTTTGGCATTTTATCGTCATATCATGTGCAGTTAACATTCTTTTGCCGTTTCATTTCAGATTGTCGTTTCAGCGATAGGCACGCTTTGTTATAGATTTGCCTATTGTTTATCTGTGTTTTCCGCAGCGATGGGCACGCTTTCATTGCTTTTCCAACCAAGTATTCCACGGACCTCCGGTGTGCCTACATATAGATTTACTCGAAGACTTTGCAGCAGCTACTGGTTTTCTTTTGTTTCTTCGTCCTGCTTGGTACACCTTTAGGACATAGCGCACCCAATTCTTCAGTGACGCGCACGTTAGTTTATATTTGATTAAATATAGCGCATCTTACTTCAGCGATGCGCACGGTAAATGTTCTTATTTCAGTCAGACTTTTTTTTTTAAAGTCACCAATGAGCACACTAGAATTTTCAGCCTTCATGGCAGAATGTCCTGCATAGGTTTCTTTGAATTGAGTTTTCCTCATTTAGTAAATGTTCTCATTTATGGTTTAATTACACATCATTTTAAAACCTACATTTTCGCTCAAGGATATAAGTTTAACTTCTATTTATGATCAGATCTTCATTCTGACGACGGTGTCCACTTTATTTATTTTAGTTTGTTGTTTTATGGAAGTCTGTATTTAGACTTTATCGTGTATAATTCATCAATTTTGCAAGAGTCTACATATTTGTACTTTTCCAATTCAAGTGTGGCATTCTGAAAGCAATTGGCATTCTAAAGTTAATTTGCTAATTTAGAAGGTTATTTTCACAAGTGTTAAAAATAGCATTCTAAAGGTAATTTGCTATTTTATATGTTCAAGTGCTAGCCTGTGTTCCACTGTGGTTTATTTTCATGTGTTTAAAGAATAGCATACTGAAGGTAATTTACTATTTTAGTGGGTTGTCTACATAAGTTTTAAATGTAGCATACTAAAGTTAATTTGCTATTCTAGAGGGTTTTAAAAGTAGCATACTAAAGTTAATTTGCTATTCTAGAAGGTTATAAATGTAGCATACTAAAGTTAATTTGCTATTCTAGAAGATTACATGAATTTTAAAAATAGCATACTAAAGTTAATTTGCTATTTTGTATAGTAAGTTAAATACTATACATATATGTATTGTTTATAGTTAAATGCTACACGTTAGCATATGTGCTCATGGCTGTCACAAATTTGTTCATACAAATATTATATTTAATTCTGTTCTATGCACGTGACTGTCATCTATTTCATCTACATATTCCTATTTAGTGTACGTTGTGCACACGTCACTTTATAGGAATTATAATTTGATTAAGTACTTTTTGGTGATTTTCTTTTTCGCGTATTTTAATTGTGACTTCTCCGTTTCTTTCACGTTGCTGGTCTGGCCAACTAGCATGTTGTGTGGGTGACGGTTTCATTACATCTTGTGAAGTTCAATGCGAAAATATGTATTATCAATCTATTCCTGTTTTATATGTAAAGGGGGAAGGGGTGGTCGTTATAGATACTTTTATGTATTTATTCATAATTTCTATTCTACAATGTAAGATCCAATTTTAGAATGACCATTCTCATGTTCTACGCTATTCTTTTGTTTGTTCAGTTGTAAGGGGGAAGGTGGTGTGGTATCCTGGTTTGGATGCCACGTGCTTTTCTTATTATCCTGTCTTGCTGCTCAGCCTATCTGGGTGAATGGTGGAATGTTGAGTGTGTGAGGTAATATGGAATGTGTGGTGTGCCTGGTGGATGGATGACAGTTGGATGAGAGGGCTGAGTAGCAAGAGAGCTGCTCCTGCTGGGGCTTATGAGAGACTTGAATGATACTTGAATGATTACATGATTTAACCTTGAAGTCCATCAATAAACCATCATCAATCAATACTACTCGGCTACAGGTCATCTTATTACAGAAAATCTTCCCACTTTATGATCCTCACCTTTTCAGTAGGGATGACGGCTGTTTAATGGAGGTATTTTCATTTTTCACTCCAGGGCTACATAATCCTCCCCAGAATCAACTTAAAAGTAATACATGACAGCTAGGACCTTATATCTATATTGCTAAAATATATTTATTGGTAAAAAAATCACTCAGAAAAGCTTTGGCGATGTTAGTTCTTGAGTATATTATTTGGTGGGGGGCTTGATGGCGGGATAAACATAGGAATAGGTAATGAGGGGAAATGAAAGAGGGGAGATGAAAGATAAGAGAGGTTAGAGAAGGAATGTAAGATAGAGGCAGGCAAGGGGGTTTTTCACCTTAATATTAAAGAGCAGCAGTGGAAATAAGTATACGTTATTCTTCATTCTCTCTCCCAGTTCCAAATTTCTTAGGAGAATGTGGAAAGTGTAGCTCATTCTATGGCAACAGACCAATCAGCCCATTGTTAAGATGAATACACTTAGGCAGTAATTTAGTAGAGCTGCTTTTATAGTTAGCATAACCCCAATTCATGGACGTGATGCGGACACAGCCGCCAACCAGCACTGACCACCCGCACTTCCTCCAACGCCACCCCAGTTCAAACCATCACATAATGACAGTACGCACGAGCACAAGAACACAGCAGAGCACGAGCTCAGAAGTATAATGAACAGCTGTGCTCGAGCCTAGACGTATGATGAACAGGGCTCGAGACACAGACACAACACTCGTTAACACTAAATATCAAGAGCTTCTTATACCTGTAAAAAATATATGGAGTGAAATGGTGATTTTTTCTGTAACAAAGTCTTGTACATGAGTGAAGCAGGTCCAATAATGAGTAAAGGCAGAGGCAGTTTCTTTGTAAGATTTATTGTAGAAATAATCCTATCCAACCACCAGCAGGACAACCTGGAACTGACAGCCCAGGTTTACTTCCAAAGTTATGTAGAATCCTGACATCACACTAGGACACTATATACATTCTAACATGACATATTTAAGATTCTACATTAACACTTCCTATACAAAGAAACATAGGCAGATTACCACAATGAGTTTATTAGATCTTTTCTAGGTAGACCAGTAACAGATTCACCTGTCTGATCCACAGTATCAATAAGGAGTGCCTGGTTCACATTAGAAAAATAATTATAGCACTGGCACGTTAGCCAAGAACAGCTACATAGGAAGAGATAGCTGCAAAGAAGGTTGTTACATACCAAATGTGAAAGCATTGGTAATAAAGAGGTCAGGCATTCTCAAAGATGGCAAAAGTCTGGGAAATTGGTGGGTAGTCAACAAAATAACGAAACAAAGAATACTATTTTGAGTTCGAATAAATGCAAAACAGGTTTTTTGGCCTCGACCTTAGTCGAATCTACGGACTTACTATGATCAATTAAGGATCACAAAACATGCATCATTTCACTTTCCTTTTCAGATATACAAACACAATTCGTTTGTCCTTAGTTGGGTTAGTTTCATCCCAGAACAGTCTGCAAATGTACTATTATAATTCAGAAAAGGGGGTGGTGATGAACAGAGTGTCTGAATTAAGCAGACCACTCTTACCCAGTCCTAAGATCAGGGCTTGATCCATCACCGTTATTTAGCTCACTACACCATCCCAGCTCAGAACCTGGCTATATGCAAATTAGTCTGTCCCTGGCCCAGTGCATCATGGGAACAGGGCAGACCAAACTACCAAGCCAATTCTTCACCAGAAAGGAGACAAGCTACCGGGGACCGGTTTCTGGCATTTCAGCCGTCGTCGGCCCGGCTTGCTTGAATCCTGATGGTGCAGTGAGCAAGGGACTCATGTCTGAGTATACCCTGCCACACCTATAGTGGCCAAAAATGATTCAGAAAAGGGGGTGGTGATGAACAGAGTGTCTGAATTAAGCAGACCACTCTTACCCAGTCCAAAGATCAGGGCTTGATCCATCACCGTTATTTAGCTCACTACACCATCCCCGCTCAGAACCTGGCTATATGCAAATTAGTCTGTCCCCGGCCCAGTGCATCATGGCAACAGGGCAGACCAAACTATGGTGCAGTGAGCTAAAAAACGATGATGGATCAAGCCTTGATCTGTTGACTAGGTAGGAGTATTCTGCTTAATTCAGAAACTCTGTCCATCACCACCCCCTTTTCTGAATCGTTTTGTCCACCATAAGCGTGGAAGGGTATACTCAGATGTGAGTCCCTTGCTCATTGCACCATCAGGATTCAAGCAAGCCGGGCCGATGACGGCTGTAATGCCAGAAACCGGTCCCCGGAAGCTTGTTTCCTTCCCAGTGAAAGAATTGGCTTGGTAGTTTGGTTTGCCCTGTTCCCATGATGCACTGGGACAGGGACAGACTAATTTGCATGTAGCCAGGTTCTGAGCTGGGATGGTGCAGTGAGCTAAAAAAAGGTGATGGATCAAGCCTTGATCTGTTGACTGGGTAGGAGTATTCTGCTTAATTCAGAAACTCTGTCCATCACCACCCCCTTTTCTGAAGTGTACTATTATAAGTCAAGTCTATTTCAAGCTACCCCCCCATCACAATTAATCAGAATAGCATTCACCATTTGCTCTTTCAAGTGGCCAGATTCAGAAAGCCATTTTTAAAGAAGTTTGCCTCACTCCTGCAGTGCCTAATTTGGGCTATTGGTTGCTAGCTGTGACCACACGCACTTACGGTTGCAGACTAAAATTTATTTTTCATCATCAGAAATTGATCAGGAGCAAGAGAGATGATCACAGAAACGGGAGATAGAGTAGCAAGAGAAATAGTGGGAAAGAGTGACTATAGAAGAAAGCTGTAATTAAAAAACAGCTGGAATGAAATAATGAGGTGGAAAGTGTAGGCTGGTGGAAGAAAGAAAGTATGCTACCATTAAGTTGCCAGCCTTACATCAGGAGTAATTACAGAGGGGCTGTAGTCACTCTGAAGTTATAGTTAGGATTCAGAGTGAAAGGAATTCCACAAATGTTTGAATACTATTAAATTTGCCACCGTTTCATGAATCGCCACGAAACTTTGAAGACCTATTCCTTTTTTTACATTGGCAGGATGATGCAAAGTTTTGTGGCGATTAGTTAAGGGGGTGCAAAGAAAAAAAAGGGGAGGTGGGGGGTCCCAAAACTCTTTTTCTTCGAATGCATTTTCCATAGACATGAAATTTGCCAGGAGTACAGATTATTGTGTGGAAATGATCCATTTTGGTATTTCAGGAAAATTGCTTCAGTAGTTTTGGGACTAAAAGGGACAATAATTCATGACAGATTGAGCCACAGCATACTGCGGTAATTTCGAAGTATACTGTGGTACACTGCAGAGACAAAACACAATATTATTGGCTGATGACAGTTTGTAAAAAATTAAGTCAGCCATATTGTTTTGAAAACACTCTGTATGTGTTTTTTGTCTAATACTTGAATCTAGATCAGTACGACTTTTGTCATGTCTAGGAAGATATGAGGGACTTTAGCAACTGGGTAGAGGCAAGGAAAATGATTCTTGGGGACGTATATATTTTAAAACAAAAGGGTATGATGTACTGCGGTACTTCTCGAAATAATGAGGTACTAGTAAAATGTTTTTTTTTTTAAAGGACAGTGCACTCTATGACATTGCACTCTACCCCCTGTACTCTTTGCCACTGCATTCTACTGTAGGCCAATGTACTATGCACCAATTTACTTTGCACCACTGTACGCCATTGCAATCTACACCACTGCACTCTATGCCACTGCACCACTTTACACAACTCTATGCCACTGCACTGTACACCTTTGCACTGTGCACCACTGCACTCTTGTCTAGTCTACGCTGCAGTACAGTACTTTGCACCACTCTACGCCACTGCACTCTACTCTGGACCATGGCACTGTATGCCACTGGCCTCTAAGCCACTCTACTTTACGCCACTCTACTCTACTTCATGACACGGTATGTCACTACACTCTACGCCACTCTGCTCTACCACACTTCACTCTGCTCCCATTCACTCAGCACCACTCTACTCCAAGCCACTCTATCACTCCACGCCACTCTACTCCACTGTACTCTACTCTGCACACCACTGTACTCTGCACACACTAATCTACGTCACTGCACTCTACGACACTCTACTCTACTCTACCAGTCTATACTATGCCACGGCACTGTACACCATTGTACCCTACTCTGAACCACTATACACCAATACCCTCTACTGTGCTCCACTTCACTCTAGGCCACTGCATTCTACACCACTGCACTCTGCACCACTCTAAGACACCCTGCTACTGTACATCACTCTACAACACTCCACATTACCACTTCATTCTACCCCACTCTACTATACGCCACTCCAAGCAATTAACTTCACATTTTACTCTACATCTACCCCACTCTATTCAAATCTGCACCAGTCTACTCTCCGCCACTAAACTCCATGCCTCTCTCTTCTAAGCCACTCAACATGACTCCACTCTACCCCACTCCACCCCATTGCAGTCTACTGTATGCTATTGCACTCTACACTACTATATTCTACTTTGTACCACTCTTATTCAAAGCCATTGTAGTCTACACCACTGCACTATATACCGCGCTAATCTATGCCACTGCACTCTACGCTACTCTACACCACTCCACTCTATGCAACTCCAAGCCACTCTACTCAAGTCCACTCTACTACTGTGCACTATCCGACACTATTCTATTCTGCAGCACTCTACTCTGTGCCACTGCACTCTACATCACTCTACACCCCTCTACTCCTTTCTCGGCTATTGCACTGTACGCCAACGCACCCTATCCCATTGTACTCTATACTACTGCATGCAACTCGAATCTACCCTATTTTACTCTACCCCGCTTCACTCTAAGCCACTCTCTCACAGTGCTCTACACGCCACTCTACTCTACTGTGCATCACTCAATGCCACTGCAATCTACACTACTGCACTCTATGCTACTTTCCCCTTCTCTGCAGCACTCTATGCCACTGCAATAAACGCTACTGCACTCCACTGTCCACCACTCTAATCCACAGCCCTCTATGCCACTCTGCGCCACTCACAGACACTCCACACCAAAGTATTCTACATCATTCCATTGTACTACACACCACTCCACACTAAATTCTTGATAATGTACTGCAGTATTAAAATATATGAAAAGAAAAGTATCTAATCAAAGAATACCAAAATAAACAACATATGATTAAAAACCAAATTTTCCTCCCAAAAATAAATTCAAATTCAATTAAAAAAAACAAGGTTGAAGAGGAGTTATAGCTTGGAAAACGTTTTATTTATTCATATCTAAAACCAACTTAATTGTACTAAATATCAGAAATTCTAAAGTTATAATAACTTGAAGTTATCATTTGCCCACCCAAAACGTAATATTACTCGCGCACCTCAGCACATTGTTGTCAGCATGCTATACAGACTAAGGGCCCGATGTAGGTAGGCCGTTACCGATCGGTAACGGCCGAAAATACCGATTTTTGGCCCTTACCGATCGGTAAACAGCCATCGAGATGTAGGGAACAAAAAACATAAATAATCGGAGTGAAATCCGAATCGGAATGAGTACCGAATGGGAAAGAATCCGATACGTACATACCGAAAATCGCATATGTAACGAATCGGTAAAACACCGAATCGGATGCAAACACCGAATCGGTCCATGTACCGATTCGGTAGTGACACCGAATCGGAAAATCGCCGATTCGGTCCATGTACCGAATCGGTAGTGACACCGATTCGGAAAATAACCGATTCAGTCCATGTACCGAATCGGTAGATAGACCGATTCGGACATGAGCCGAATCGGAAAACATACCGATTCGTATGAATCGCCGATCGGGAAATTCCCCGATTCCGACAGATGGGGAGATGTAGGGAGGCACAGAAACACCGAAATCGGCTCAAAATCGGTAGAATTCACTCGGTATTTACCATGGATTCCAATCAGGTGGTAACCAACTCCAACCCATATAAACAGTCCCAAAATGCATTGCAACTTGCAGGATGGCAGCTTTTTATGTCATTGCGAGGCGGCTACGGCTACAGCAGGAAGGACAGAGGGAATGGCTAAGAAATGAACAGGTCTACAGACAGAGGATAACCCTGTTCATGCTCACAGAGGCAGAGATACTACAGAGATACAGGCTGGACTCTGACACCATACTTGAGCTCATCAGGGATCTCAAGCCATTCTTGGACCACCACACCCCAAGGGCACACGCCATCCCTGCGCACATCCAGGTGCTATGCAGCCTACACCTGCTAGCGTCTGGCAGCTATCAAAGTGGAGTTGCAGCAGCAGGAGGGGTGAGCCAGAGCAGCCTGTCAAGGTTCTTCCACACATTCCTTGACGCCATGATACACAGGATGGACCAATACATCTCTTTCCCTGCAACCCACGCAAAACTGCTACAAACTAAAGCTGACTTCTACCAGATGGCACAATTTCCCCAAATCATTGGTTGCATAGATGGCACGCACATTCCGATTTGCCCACCAGCGGACACCGAATACATATACCGCAATCGCAAGTCTACACACACCATCAACGTGCAGGTGATCTGCAATGCAAAGTGCACCATCACAGACCTGGTAGCAAAATTTCCAGGGAGTACCCATGACTCCTATATTTTCCAACAGAGCGGCATCTATGCACGGCTGATGGCTGGCGAATTTGGTGAAGGATACCTCCTAGGTGAGACACATCATCAGACCCCCATAACACATAGTAGCTAGGTGGAATACATGTATGCATGTGTGTAATGTAACCCCTTTCTCTTCCAGGCGACAGTGCATATGCCCTCCGCTCATTCATACTCACCCCCTACCTCAACCCCTCCACACCCAGCCAAAGGAGGTATAACCGGGCCCACATACGCACAAGGAATGTTGTCGAACGGACCTTTGGCATCTGGAAAAGTAGATTCAGATGCCTGCACAAGAGTGGAGGTGCAAGGCAGTATACCCCCATCACCTGCTGCAAGATCATAGCTGTATGTGCAATGTTACACAACCTTGCGGTGAAGAAGGGCACTGAGGTGGAGTTGTCTGACTACGAGGACCATGACGACGACGAAGCTGTGCCACTGACACAGCCAGCTGGGGTGTGTACGCCAAGTGATGGCAGATACAGACGTGAGGAGATTACTGAGAACTATTTCTGAGTGAGTACAGATGCAAAGACAGCTAAATGGTGTTTGGGAAAAACAAATTTTAATACTGTTGCAACACAGTTACAGCACTGATGTGCAACAAAAAATGGTGTATAGGAAAAAAAACATAAGTCCAAGGTTCAGGTTGCCTCACCCGCCCTTGCAAGGCTATTTCTTTGCCCGCTTGCCAGACCCACTGGGGTGTCCCTCAGCCCCCTCTGAATGACCAGCAGCATCTGCGGAGCGCCTGGTGCTCCTACGTGGCTCAGACGCAGCGCTGGCCGGGCTGCTGCGGCTGCTGCTGTCCCCAGCATCACCCAGGTCCAGGGCAGGATTGGAGGCTGTGTTCGAAATAATCATGGCCTCCATAGCAGTGGTGATCCGGGCCATCCCCCTTGTGAGCTCTGCCGTATTCTGACTCAGGCTAGATTCCATGTTTGCGCTGCGCTGGCACAGTTGTGCCGTCGCCGCAGCAAGGCGGCTCATGCAGCGGTTCTGTACCCGGGCATCCCGCCTGCGCACCAGCTCCTGCTCCTCCATTCTGCTACACAACTGGGTTATGGCAGTGGTTAGCCTGCCTAACCCTGCTGCCACCTCCTTGTTCGATTCCACGAAGGCCTGAAATCCCTTTACCATTCCTCCCATCTGCAGGTTGTGCTGCAGGAGCTGGCGTTGGCAGGCCATCGTGGATTTTGCCTGCTGCCTCTGTATCTTCACCATCTGTCCCTCGAGGCCCAGGAATACACTGCCCTCCCGTGCTGGTGCAGCAGTGGTGGTGATGGCACGGCGCCGGGCACTGCTGCTGCCGGCCTGCTGAGTGGGCTGGGGTGCCACTGGTGGGGGTGTGGTGCTGGCTGGTCCCTGAGCCCCTGCTCCCAGGACAGGTTGTACAGGTGGCAAAGCCATGGTTGTGGCAGGAGCTGGTGTAGGTGGAATGGTGTCCCTTGTAGGGGAGTTCTCTGGGGAGAACTGCAAGGGGGGTGTGCTGGCCATTTGTGGGGAGTGCAGTGCTTCGAAGTCTATCACCAGGTCTCCCTCCATACCTAGCCCTAGGGTGTTTCCGTCCTCCTCCTCCTCCTCCTGGGCAGCCTGGCTGGTGCTCGGCCCTGCGAGTGCAGTGTCAGACGGTGCTGCTCCCTCTGATGACAATGTTGGTCCGCCTGATGGTGCCCCTAGGTACAAAGAAGCATTTGTAAACTGAGTGCCAATGTATTACAGTCAGTACAATTAAAGCATTCCACATGTCCTTGCATCTCCTTACACTGTGTCACACTGTTTCCTGTCTTGTGATTCTGCACTGCCATATTTTGCTAACTTCTGCTGACTACATGTACCATGATGCTTGTCTCTTGTATGTTGGTGACAGTACTGTGCTGGGGTTTGCCTATGCATTGTGTCTAATGGGGAGGTGTCTGGTAGGGTGTGTCATGATGCGCATGCTTCTTACCTGTAGCTGTAGCTCTCGCAGAGCTGTCCAGGGTCCCAATTCCACTAACACTCTCCCTCTCAATGGTGCTGGAGACCAGTTCCTCCAGCTCGGTGAGGGGTGGCGCCGGGTTCCTGCCTCCTCCAGTGCCTCCAGCCTGCCTCTGGATCTCTGCCATCTTCCTTTTTGTGAGGCTGCGGATGTCGTAGAATCTCTTCTTGAGTTCTTCCACGGACCTGGGTGACACCCGCAGCATTCACCTTTTGGGCGATTTCGGCCCAGATCCTCCTCTTGGTGCTGTCTGGCACATTGAGGGACAGCTTTCCAAACAGCTGGCGGTGCACCCTCACCACCTCCTCGACCAACACCTGAAGCTCGGTGGTGGTGAACTTCGGCTTCCTCTTCTGGGAGGACTTCTGGCTCTCGCTCTGGTCTGCCATGTTCTTCACTACAGTTGACAACCTCCTACTCCCACTGCTGCTAACTGTGAGTGTTGAGCTCAGGCTGGCTCTCCAGAAACTTCTTAATTAGCTGCACCTGCCAGGGTTGCCACTCCCTGTTTGGGTGGGGGAGGGGGAGCCACCTCATTGGCTGAATCGGCTTTTGCCGAATCGGCTTTTACCGATTCGGATATTACCGAATCGGTAAAATCCGATTCGGTATTATCCGATTCGTATTTTACCGAATCGGTTTCTTCAATGCATTCCTATGGGCTTTTTCGCCATGGGTGTGTTTTCATGGCTACGCATCTATGATTGCCGAATCGGATTTTACCGATTCGGCTTTTACCGATTCGGTGTTAGCCGAATCAGGACTATCCGATTCGGTGTTAGCCGAATCGGTAATTTCCGATTCGTTGTTAGCCGATTCGGTACTTCCCGATTCGGTCCGTGCCGATTCGGAACGTACCGATTCTCATTACCGATGCCGACCGAATCGGTATTCAATCGCTTTTTTTCCCTACATCTCGTTTTCCGATTTCAGAATACCGAATCGGACCGCCTCGGTATTTTGAAATCGGAAAATCGCTTTTACCTACATCGGGCCCTAAATGAACTGTGACTAGCTCCTCTACCATGCACAGTTTATACCCTTTCACATTACACCACTTTCACCAAGTTAAATTATAACATTCACAGCAACACTCATGACAACTGAAATGACAATTTCAGACAACACTATACTACCGTATGTAAAGAGGTGAGTTATAGTTAATTTAGTCTGCGCAGCGAAAACAACACTGTGTACGGAGATGCTCCAGTCCTTATAATTAGAATATATGGATACCACACATGTTGTTCATGGGAACTTTAATTCAGTTATGGAGGAGTAGTTTGATAGGTAAAATGTAGGGAGTATAGACTAGACAAGTCTAAGCGTATCAATTTCAGGAAATCCCTTAACTGGTGCCATAGATTTCATGCATAATAAAGTTAGGCAATACTACCTTTATCCAAGAACATACACCTCTTACTCTAGGAATGACTAAAGTACATATTTGTCTTGCTTCAGGAAAGTAGAGAACCCAACAGAATGCATTTTTGATGCAGTCCATTCACTTTTGGTTTCGATTGTGAGAAATTGCCACATCTCAAAACATTGAAAAATGGGGACACATTTGACTCTGAAGTGAAGTATTAGGATGCATTTAGGCCAGCTCTTAGGAGTTGTGTATTTCTACGTTTGCAAGAGAAAAGGGCTGCAAATAACCTTGAAACGGTGTTGATGGAAGGCAAATACAATCAAGAAATTGATACCATGACTAAAAGCTCTAGGACACCAAAAAAGGAAGGATATTGTAGTCTGGGTACCAGTGAGGCTACTGATACATATTCATATTGAGAATACAGTCCGAGCTGTAGGATCTCTAGATCCTCTTGCAGCGCATACAAGTAGACATACTACCATGAGACCGAAAATCTGTTAAGACAGTAAGCCATACCCACGTCAGCATTACATGAGGACGGTGCATTCTGGGCAACAATAAGTTCTGTGAGACTCACAGAAGTACTGGTCGTTAGTAGGTTTCAAACTTTCTTTCACCATGAATAAACACTTCATAATACATTCTAAGAATATACTTTTATGACTTATTAAAATAAAAACCAATTTGGATACATATCTTTGTATATAATGTGTATAGCTGGGACTATAAAAAACAAACTGAATAGTGGCAAGAGCAACTCATTGATAAAGTATCAGAAATAAATGTTACATTATAATACTATTTTTAGAGTTGCCATGCATGTTATCTCCAACCCTTCCCCCTTACCTCTAACTATGCTAATCTTAGTACTTGATGGATCCAGTGTGAGTTTGTTAGGTAGTCTTGCCTTTCATGAAAACTACAACATTGGGGGTAGGATGCACACCTTTTTCTCAATAATTCAACAAAGCTTGTCCATTATGATTCAGAGTGCGTGCAGACTGGTTGTGTGCCATGCCCAATTGGCACCTTTGTGAACAATTAAACATGACCTGGGGCGTCATTTACGCTCCCACCAATCGCACAGCTATATCGCCTGTCTGGCAGAATGTTGTTCCACTCAATCCTGAATACTCCAAGTAATCCAATTTTTTAACCAATTCATTTGACTTTAATTCAACACTTTTCCATCGTCCACACATGGAGTGGTATGCCAATTTTCAAGTTTCTTATATTCCAGCTGTGCCATCCGAACCTCATTTTCAAGAATACGATTGGCGCACATTCGTTGAAGACAGTGTTTTATTAAAAGCCCAATGCATTCCGGGCAACTGGTGCCCTTCATCAGGGGTCACTGTAAATGACACACAAATCAGTTTACAAATTAAGAGTCATTACTATTTACTATTTACATTGTGATTTTACATCATATAATATGAACGCTTCTAAAGATGTCATTTCATCAAAATACAGCGTAACAATAAAACTTGCAATGTGCTTATACTCCCCCATTTCCCCCTCACAACAGCAGAATTAGTGTGGACCCTTCATTAACCCATTCTATCGCGCTCTAGACCAAAACCTTCCTCATCCATCTTCACATTCATTCAAACAATCGTCCCCCTTGTTTTTCTCTCTTTTCCTTTCTCCCAAGGAACTTGTGTCTTAAGTTTACCACTTCTCTCTCTCTGCCACCTACTCATCCCGCTCTACATGCAACTGACTTGCTTAAGTGCCATACGCTCACTCTCCTTACTTACTTCTCCCATATCCAACCTCCCGCTCCCCATTCACTTGCAGCAAAAACACCCAAAATCCTCATCATTCCTATCCGTCATCAGCTAAGCACATAATAAACACACCTCTCTCAAATATCATGCCTCTACTCCCATATGTTTTTGCAAATGCCTTTCAGTCTTGCCTTTCAACCACATACCTTAGCAGAACAACAGCGTTACTGTTCCATATGTAAACAGGTGTGGTATCCCCAAACAAGTTGATCAGGCTAGGCTGGCAGCTCTATTTTCGCGCATTTGTCCTTTAAAAAGTTAAAGGTTTTTACAGCTCTTAGAACAGCCTCTCAACTCTCTGCTTCTCATAAGCGAAGATTCCTCTCAGCCTCACTTGTGTCAACTTGCAACTTAATATGTCAAAATTAAATGTTCCCTGACAATGCTACAGCCACCCACTACGGCTTTGATCTCCCCAATGGCCCCCTCTTGCTTCAGGTCCCCCTCGCCATGAAATAAGAAGCAGCAAGACTCGGACTAAGAAGCAGTTTTATATGCCTACAGTTAAATCGGCTTTGTCTACAAAAGGTCTTACCCCTCCTCGAGATGGGGGACATTTGAGTCCTCTTTTTCTGCCTTACACAACTTTTAAACCGGGGATGTGGATCCACTGATTCAACTGTAGAACCAGTGTTTATCGGACTGTTCTCCAGGCACAGCTTTGTTCCGAGTGATGCTCCTCAGATCAGGTAGTTCTGGGATTATCTCAGTCCTGAAGCGCCAACAGCAAAGGCACAAAGTGGAATGGGATTTCTGCACTTGGCAGTCATAAGTGTAACTAAATAAGTAATCAGGGCCAGACAAATGGGTTGGCCTCACCTAGAAACTTCCTCACCTCCCACAACACAATCTGCAGTCTCATGTATCATGCTCTTTAGTCACTTTTCCACACCTGGATTCCGATACTTTGGTCCAGAAGGTCACCTCAGGATCCCCAAATGACCCAGCCCCGCCGCAGACCTTAGTAAAAGCAATTGACGCTATTCGCCCGTTTATGATGGAGGTTCTCAATACCTCCATTACCTCCAACTCTGTCCCATCCACGTGGAAGTGTGCATTGGTAAGGGCTTTGCTGAAAAAGCCGAACTTGGATTCTAACAATCTATCCAATTTCCGCCTTATCGCGCTGCTTCCGTGGATGAGTAAGTTGTTGGAAAGACATATTAATAAAACATTAGGGGACTATTTGGAGTCCAATAAACTTCTACAGGTCTCCCAAACAGGGTTTCGTCCTCAGCATGGCACTGAGACCGCCCTTCTGGCAGTCACAGAGGCAGCAAGAGCTATAATGGACCGAGGTGGAAAAACTGCTATTATACTTCTGGACCTCAGTGCCGCGTTCAACACTGTTAACCATGCCACATTATTACATCGTTTGAAGGGCATAGGGGTG
Source organism: Lissotriton vulgaris (assembly GCF_964263255.1). Classification (NCBI taxonomy): domain Eukaryota; kingdom Metazoa; phylum Chordata; class Amphibia; order Caudata; family Salamandridae; genus Lissotriton; species Lissotriton vulgaris. Next base: position 1,579,795,615 of record NC_141689.1, on the reverse strand, counting down.
TCGGGCGCGGCCCTGATGTGGCTGACCTCTTTTTTAGAGGAACGCTTTTTCCAGGTATTTGAAGGCGAGGTGGCACAATCAAAGCATCCGCTCAGCTGTGGGGTTCTGCAGGGCTCCTCCCTGAGCCCCACATTATTCAATGTTTATATGCAGCCTCTAGAGAAGATAGTCCTCCCTTTTGGTGTGCGGATTGTCACCTACGCAGACGACACCCAATTTGTGGTCTCTTTGGACCACGAGGAGGGCTCATCTAACACCTTGGGCCCGTGCTTAGAGGCTGTTGCTGGGTGGATGCAACTCTCCCACCTCAAACTCAACGGGGAGAAGACCGAGATTATGTTACTAGGTAACTCTTCTCCTACCTCCCTGGTGTTGAACTGGCCTTCGTGTCTCGGCGCTCCCCCTCCTCCTAAAGACCAGATAAAGAGCTTAGGAATCTGGCTGGATAGAGCACTGGATTTCTTGGTCCAAGCTACTAAAACTGCCTCCGTATGTGTGGGGCTAATGAAAATGCTCCGGAAAGTGCTCCCCTTACTTCCATTCCAGGCGAGAAGGGTCATGGTACAGGCCCCGATACTCTCTCGCCTGGATTATGGAAATGTTTTATATCTAGGGGCTCCGGCAACAGTGACAAAAAAACTCCAAGTCACTCAAAACTGTGCTGCAAGCCTATTGTTTAACATCCCTCGCTGGCAGTCAGCGAGAACGGCCCTAAAAGAGCTTCATTGGCTCCCAGTGGCTGCCAGAACACTATTTAAGGCCATGTGCATTCTGCAAAAATCTTTTCATCGAACCGGCCCGGCAGTGCTGTACCCCTTAGTGTTGCCTTATGCGCCGCCTAGAACCCTTCGTTCGGCTTCATTGCATTTGGCAACTAAGGCAAAAATTAAGAAAGCCTGTTGGGGTGGCCGTTCTTTCACTCACTCAGCGGCGAAGGCATGGAACTCCTTGCCTTTAACCCTCAGACAAAACGACAACCTGATGTCGTTTAGGAGAGATTTAAAAACCTACCTGTTTTCAAAAGCGTACTAATTTTACCCTGTAGCCGAACACAGTGATCAGTCGACAGCGCTGCGAGGCCTCCGGGTGGTTATGCGCTATATAAGTGGAATTTTTCATTTCAGTCTCAGCCCTCATCCCTACTACCATCCACTCAATGGAGCGCACAGGAAGACTAATCAGAAGCTCCAAGATAACGAAAAGGCTCTTAGAATTTCTAAAGGTATCCCCATTTTTATCCTCCTCACTTTGGTGTCTGTGACGTCTCTCTATAGCTGCATGAATACAGACATTGCACTTTCACCATCCAGAAGCAGACTTTACCTTCTATATTTTAATAGACCAGGCCAGGGCAGTTCAATCCAAAAAAGATGTCTCTCGCCTCCGTTACTCTGGCTCACTCATACAGCGAGCATTTGTTACACTAACTTGAAACGCACATAGGATGTCAATGAAAGGATTTGGACATTCACTTAGAACTGGGGCTGTACACAGGAGGCTAACCCCCGAGTGGCATAGATAACATTGTCCAGTCACACAATGTATTTCTCTTAACCACGGCTTGCTGCCTTCGCTTTATGTGCTATACCAAAGAGAGGGGCAGTAGGCCACTTTTGGCGATGAGGACATGCTTGGTGCCTCCCTCCAGGTCACAGAACAGGTGCAGCACCTCGCATAGTCAGGTTTGGTCTTAGGTTTCTACTCACATACTTCGATTAAGGTAAAACCATGGCCCAATAAAAGTCGGAATGATAGATATACACACAGGTGTGCACTCACGGCATGGCAACACAACCCTATAACATGCAGGAGACATTCATTCCCATTTCAATGGGCCTTAATCAGCCACAAGTTGGCTAAGTGTCAGGCACAAACAGGTTTCCAGATAAGGCATTCAAGAAGTTAGCAAACCACATCACAAAACTTAAGTTGGCTTGGCAAGGGAGCTAGCAAGATTTCAAGCAGACCTACAACTGGCCAATATGACTGTCCCTTAACAAAATAAAAAGAAAACCCACAGATGAGAGAGAATTGGATGGTCCCATATTGAGCTTAAATTTCAAAACGAGGTCTTTGCGAATATTTTGGTACACCAGTATTTAGATGTTACCAGGACCTTAATTCATCTGTAACAATCCTAAATTGTTTTTACAAAACCATCTAAAGCATGCCCAAACCGTGTCTCATCCTTGAAGTAATTTAACACTGTGAAATAGCACTACATCCCTAGGATATCGGTAGAGCGTACACAGCACTCTAAAATGTAGGGGTGAATTATACTCATGGTTTAAACGCGTTTATCTATATTTCTATCGTGTGCAGTGTATTACATTAATCAAATGCATATATTCAACATTGTAAACATAGAATCATAATGTATATCTTTAAGTAGGATTTGTATGTATTAGGGACACTATCATTTCTGCATTTATACTGTGCAGAATTATATTATATTCATAGCTATGTAACTGTGTGTTGTTTAAGTTGCCTTCACCGTAGGCCCAGAGCTGCAGATGGTTGACAGTTTCGCTACCCTTGGTAGCTAAAATAAATGATTAATTGAATTGTTTTTTTTAACAGGAACAGTATGCTCTCATCCCATTGCAGGTATAAAGAATTCAACATCATTATTTTTAGTTTAAGGAGATAATTGGAATGTCTTTGAAAAGTCTGAGAAGCGGGAGGAGTGGATATCTTTTGTGCCTGGCCTATCTACACTCCTAGGTCACTAGAAGCAAAGAAGACTTAATTAAAGAAGTTATGGAAAATCACCACAACCTTGGAGAGTGAAATAATTTGTCATGTGATACATTTAGGAGGGGAGCTGAGTTTGTCCTTTTTGTATTATGCGCAGGGACAGAGAAATCAGACCTCTAGCATCTTAAGAGCGAGTTCCATAGCCTTAAGCTATTTTGACCCATTTGACGTGAGTACTTCTAAGGAAGTCTACACAAGCTGACACCTTTGAAAAATTAAATGAACCAACCAGACGCATCATTAATAAGAGTAGTGTAGGGAAAGATAATTTATGCTTTCCTTCCCAATGAAAAAGGACTTGGATTCCGCCTCCATCTTGGGTTGTGTACTCATTTATTTACTCTGTGTCTTCTATGCCGAATCAAATATATATGCGTAGATTTGGCTCTGTATTAATTTTTCTATACCTGTATTCACTGATACTCTGTTGTGTGTGTATATCCAGCTATTTTTTGCCTTATAATAAAATCCACAAACTAGAATTTGGAGTCTGTGGTCTTTAAAGCATGACTACATTGTAAGTATAATCTTGAAGTGTTTCTTCCCCTCGACAACTTTTAGAAGGCAAATAAAAGATCATCATTGCTACATTTGGAAGGTAGGGCAAGTTCCAAATCTGGCGCAATCAATATTGAAGGAAATTAACATTGGCTCAAACTTTATGAGATAGGTAAAGTTATTTTGTACTGATCCCATTCTAAAGGTAAGAGTACAAAGAGTATTGGGAAAATTCTTCCAGCTGGAGAGAGCACAAAGGGCTGCTTTCTCTGCCCCCTACTATGTGCGCTCTCCCTGAAGCCATTGGCCCGTTGGATCTGTCTCCACCCTCTCGTTCAGGGGTTCTACTGCAGAAGTGCATGGGAATACAGGCTTTTGATCATCGCAGAGAACATCCTCTTATGTACTGTAGAACATTGCAATAGCACAAGGATTGTTTATAAAGCTGGAATATTGAAGATGCAATGGATTCTGGATCAATTACAATAAATCAGCTCTTTACGAGATACAGGTGGGTGGGAGACAGGCCCACATACCGGTTGCCTAATCTACATTTTATACATCTGCTTTAAGTACATGGAAATATGTATTACAATTTTAAAATGTTTATATTTTCTATGAAACACCTGTTCCACCTGTGATGGCTGCTGTGAGGCAAGAGCTCATCTCACATTTCTTCACAAACACGCTACAGGAGTGTACACGAGTGGGGAGCACTGCCTTATATCATTTGGCACTACAGTTAATTGTGGTACATTCATAGACATTAGCTTCAAATGAAGAACGTTCCCAGAGAGTAAACAGAATAGTTGTGGGGGTCAAGAAATATTTGTGTTTACTCCACAATGGAAAGGTTGTCTTGAAACTTGCTTAGGCCATAAAAGTGATTGTCTATAAATGAAGGGCTGCTGTCACTGTGATTGGTTGCAAGAGATGTTGAGAGGAGATACCCTCTTATTGATAGGAAACAGATTAAGGGGCCTCAGCGAATTCAGGGAACTCTATTAGTGAACCCTCTTATAATTATTCAATATGTACGATGTACCAGAGGTGACGTGGCCTTTTGCAAAACTGCAGGTGCATTATAAACATACAGCATATAATTGCTTTAGAGTTACACTGCTTCGGGCATCCAAGATATATTTTGGAAAAAGATGTCACGGATATGGAAAGATTTCAAAGCAAGAGGAAGAATTGATGCATTCCAAAAAGACTATTTTCAGGTTGGTCCAACTAAGATGCATTAAATGGTGTACTTCAGCCGACAGAAAATACAAGTAATTGAGTTATAAATAGTATAAATGGTATAAATGTATTTGCATAGTTAATTAAAACCGTTGCAGAAGTGCCAACATTATCGAAAGAATAAACAAAAAAAAAACACAATATAACATTTACAACATATTCCTTCATAATTATTAATTTTAAAAGCTTTTTAAAAATAAAGCAAAATGAGATTTTTAAAATGACGCAGCTTTAACGGCAAAATGTATAAATTCTGTCCAATTGCTGCCACCGCATTCCACACTATCCAGCCAAACTTTTTGCCAACCATTGACAAGCCCTTCTGAACTTGGCGAACCATCCCTCTTTTCCATATACCATGCCCTCAGGTACTGTACTGTCCGATCTCCGCGTACTGCAGATGTAAATGTTGATTTCTTTGAGGGTAATTTCTTGAGTGCGCCTCAGAACATTTGCCCAGGTCTTCCCCTACATGAATTCCTTAGGTCTCCATTTCAGGCATTTTACTATCGCACAGTTTCAAATACTTCACCAGGCTGCAATTCAGTTGTGGATCATTTGGTGCAAAGCATGCCAGTAGACTTTCCTCCTGGTGAGAATCCCCCGCTGATTAAAGTGTCGCCTCAACAGTTGTTTCCGTTCTTTAAGCAGTTTTTTACAGGAGCACAGTAAATGCAGCAGATCTTCCTATGCTGAACCACATAAGCGGCACGCAGTGCCCGCTTTCTCTCAGAACCAGGGAGGAAGATGTTGACTGCAGGGTAACAGCCCCAGTCTGTACTTCATGAAAGCAATTTTTATATTCTTGTCATACCCCAGATTGAAATAGGCTTGGGCGGCCCAGTCCATATATGTCTTTAATGTCATCCAGCCATTGGCCCTTTTTGTCAATGTGGCCTTGTCCTCCAACAAGGAAAGATGTTTCACTGTTTTCCACACTAGTTTTTTGAAAATAGTAGTAGTTGTTGATGTTTCCCAGATCTGACATAGGCCCAACCCATTTAAACTGCTATAAATATATTCTGCAGTAGGTGATTTGGAATATTGTTCTATTTCCTTCCATAGCTGCTCGTTTAGTGTACCATGTGGAGCTTTCCGTACATTGTCCCATGCAATTATGAATGCTCCTTGCCTTGCAACTGTTTGTTTTTGAACACCGAATTAAAGCCTAATTTGTGCCGGTGAGGTGTATTTGGGCAGCCCAAAGATGATCCTGTATACAGTTGTTACTATGGCGTCAAGTATGTTAGCGTCTCTGCCTTTCTGAACTTCACTGCCATGGGTGATTGTTGGCAGCAGTTTTGCCCGAACTACCTCAGTCAAAGGGAGGATCGATGGCCCCATCAACTTTGAATGTAGTGTATTTAAAGTGAAAGGCAGTATTAGGCCTTTGCACCTAATGCTATTTTTCTGTGATGCAAAGCGATCCTCACTGTTCAACTTCACGCCCAGGTGTTTGTATTTTGCTGTATCCTCAATTTTAATTTGCCCCCAAAACCAGGCTCCAGTTTGCCTCCTTTTTTTCCTGATTATCATGATTCTTGTCATTTGCTTTGGAGAAGTGCCGAGTTGCATTTAGGAGGCGCTGTAGCCCTACTTTTGTTTTACTAATCAGGACTATGTCATCCGCATACAAGAGGTAGGGTATCAAAATATCTCCTAGTTTTGGGGCATGTGAGTTGTGACTGATCAGGAGTGGTACTAAGTCAGCTATATATAAGTTGAAGAGAGTCGGTGCTAAGACGCAACCTTGTTTCAACCCTTTAACCGTTGGGATGCGTCTCGACAAAAATGTTCCGTCACCAAACTTCACCTGCAGCCATGTGTCTGTGTGCAAGTTTATTAGCAAATTTAATAATGGGTGTGGCAGCCCCCAACTATGCAGCTTGGACCATAATTTAGTGCGATTTACATGATCAAATGCGGCCTTATAGTCAATAAAACATACGTATAGAGGTGTCTGTGTGTCTTCAGCCTTGTCCATAAGCATTGCCATGCTTAGAATGTTGGTTGTGGTCCCGAATGATTTTACAAATCCAGTTAGTTGTAAAGGGATTGCAGATTTGTCTGTGGCCCATGCCTGGAGATCCTCTAATAACGTCCCAGCAGAATATTTTGCCTCATTGTCTAATAAAGCCACTAGTCGATAGTTTTGTGGGGCCGACTTTTCACCAGATTAGAAAATTGGGGAAATTATTGACCCTTTCCAAGATTTAGGTAGGGTGTTTAGTGTCCTAATTTCACTAAACAGTGGTTCCAGTGCTTCTGCCCAGAAGGTTGCCTCCTGTTTGTATAAAGCTGGTGGTATTATATTTGGGCCAGGCGCACCTTCCCTTCTCCCCTTGCCGATCTGCCGTTTAATTGCTATTACGTGAGATTTTTGCAATTCCTCAGCTGAGGAGCCTCCCCTTCTATTCCTAGAGTCAATCATGTTGCATTCTGCTCCATCCTTGTTGGTTATGTGGCGGTCCAGTTCTTTTTGACTAATTTGGTCCTGTTCACTGAGCTCACAATTTTGTTGGAAGTGGGAACTTAGATATTTAACCCAATCTTCCTCTGCGATGTTTGAGGAGATACCGTCATGATTTTGGTGGATGAATTGATTTATAGTGCACCAGAATCTGGCGCTATTATTATGTTTAATGTCAGCAAATATTTTTGCCCAGAATTCCTCCTCCATAGCTCTGTTGACATTCCTTTTCAGTTTTTTCAGATCTGCCCTTTGTCTCCGTAATAATTCCAATTAATTTTTGTCATTGGGCTTGTGCCGGAGGTGTCTCAAAGATCGATAGATATGTTTGTTAGCAAGCTTGATTTCTTGCTTTGAAGAAATCGATATAGGTTTTGTGCCGCTGAACTTTTGCTGGTTAAATGGTTTGCTCTTAGACGTGTGTTCTTCCATTATTGTTAGGAAGTTTAGCCATTTCTGAACTTCCCCTTTTCCAGTTCTGGCATTAAAGTGCTGTTTTGCATTTTCCAGCATCTTACTGCCAGCAGCTAACTTAAATTTTATTCTTTTTAGGTCAATAGTGGTATCTGCCCCCAGTGGCGCCCAGCAACGTTCAAATGCTGGTGTGATCGTTCTTAAGTAATTGATTTGAATGCTAAGTGCAGAATTTAAAAAGACAGCGCATTTAGAAATACTACATGGAAAATATCAGATGACTGTAGCCAAGGATAACCCTTCATGATTTAGGGGCAACACAGACTTGGATATGAAAACACTGGAACAATAAGGGAAACATGACTGCCTAGACATCAAAAAACATTAGTAACTCCTGACTGGTGGAAACTGGAAAAGGCATTGAAGACGAATGGAAGTGTCCAATAGTGCTTCAAGTGGTGACTGGTGGTCAGGGATAGACTGATAAGTGGCAGTCCCAAGAGTACAATACAAAAGTACAGGGTGCCGCCAGAAATTTGAGAACACGTGGGAACCATAGCTGAAATACTTTTGGCTAGTTTAATGGTATATGAATGTCAATTTCCCTTTGTTGATATACAGACAGAGATAACAAGAGATGAGCATTGCCAGGAAAGGTAATGTAATAAATGTGCATGGACTGAAGTTTAATGTTGGAACAGATGTTATGGTTATTTCTTGACAAACTCAGCATTGTTGGGGTTATGGTTGTTTTCCAAGCTATACAAAAACTAAAAACCCAAGTAAAATAACCATTAAATAAAACAGTATCTGACAACGGTTTGAGCTGGCTAAAGAAAAATCGCAGAACCAGAAATCTATTCCAGGTGAAGTAGCATTCTGATTTTGGATCGGGGAGAGAGGGGTACACTGGTGTACTCTTTACAAAAATTCTAAACTGCTGTATTTATCATTCAAGAAGACTGGAAACAGGAGAACTAACTGGTATTTCTGCCTGTAAACTGAGACTATTAAAAGTCTCATCAGTTTACTGTGATACTGTTATCGTAAGCAGTGAGCAAATTATAAGCAGTTTAAGAATTTGAAAGATATTCCATTAAAGGACAACAAGCTATATTTTTATGACTTGATCAAAGATATGAGGAACACACAAAAGTGATCTGTTCTTATGAAAGAGCAGGCAGGGGGAAATGTACTGTTTTTGGTGTACTCTGCAGCATTCCCTTTAGTGCATTATGGGCATTTAGCTTCAAAACACCATCAACAAAGATCAATTTTGTCAAACTTGGGAAACCAATGGAACAGATCAATACTCCTAAAATGTCCTTTGCTTCAGTGGAATACAGTGGAATAGCAGCTCTTAGGTGAAAGGGCCACCTTTAGTGCATATACCCCCTTTATACCCTAGCTTTCTGAGAAGAGCAGTGGTGAAAGAATCAATGTTAGTAAAAACAAATAGGCATTTGACCTGTGTTCTTGCTAGGAACAGTACTACAGCCCTCCCCAGGCACAATATCTGCGAGTCTCCCTTCACTGGGGTCTCTAACTTCCATATGTTTGGGTCATTTGTGGAAGGAGCATGTACACATTGTGAATGTCATTGGTTGGCGGAAGCCCATGTGCTTGTCTGTAAAAGTGCATGGTATAAACATTTGTGTACTCTGTCTGGCAAGCTATAAAGGGATGGCTTTGTACGAGGGTTACAGGGTCTCTAGTGACCTGGGACCCTGCCCTTCGGCATTCCTCCCCTCCACCCACCTTTGGAAAATATTTTAGCGTCATATGGGGGACAGAGGGGGTCAGATCTTCCTTGGAAGTGGCTAGCTTGCCTCTACCATAGTGCGCCCAGCAGCTCCCCCACTTCTTGTCTCTCATAGGTGTCTGTCGTCAAGGCATTTATATTAGCTGATCGTGCTGCTATCTTTGCTATTTCTGACTAGACACTACCAAAATTTAACCTTGCAGGAGAGCGGATTGTTCAGATCTGATAATAAATACTGGTCCAATAAATTATTTCAGAATATCGCTTGAAGAAAGGATGGAGCTGTGCACTGGTACAGTGGAGAAGGTCCGAGATCCAGGGGTGGAGTCTGCCCCACTGCTAAGCTCCTGCTAGGCTGCAGCCAAGTCAGGATCAAGGCTCCTTCCTGAAGTTCTGCTGAAATGAAGAGCATTCTGCTGGTGTGGAAAAGGGAGATGGATTGCTGATTCAACAGTAGAGCTAACTTTGACAATGTAAGGGAGTCTTTGTAAGGCCAGGTCTGTCGCAAGACACAGGGCCACCAGTGTGCTGTATAGGGGAAGAACACAAGAGTATCTGCCTGAATCATCTGGGGCCTAGAAGTGTTGACTGCAACATCTTTTGGTGAGTCTGCTCCTTCCTGGTACCGGTTTATGCTGCAGCAAAAACTGTGCGCAGGTTCCAATTACTTCCATGAACCTTGAGGATCTCCTCCTCTTCCCAACTACTCAAACAACCCCCCTCCTGGCCTGGGGTTTTCGGAGAGGGAGTTGGTGGACTCCCTAACTTCAGAACAGTTGACTGCATTCAAACTATCTATTCAGTTCTGGAGATATTCACTTCTGAACCCATGTCCATTATCTCTACTTCTATTACACTGGGAGATATCCAGGGTCCGTGCCCTTGGACATATCAGCACCCCTGGCACTGTATAATTCCTACTAATCAGTGGTTGTAGAGATAGAAAGCCTGAAATATCTTGCCCTGTGTGGGATTCAGTATACATGCACAAAAACATCTGTAGTTCCCCTCCATTGCCTGTAGGCCGGTGGACTCCCAATCAATATGCTCAGGCAGATGGCACCAGGCACTTAGTTACTAAAACAGTTCTCCAGGCTTCTATGAACTCTTCTGGACATCTTTAGTTTTGTTGCTTGCATGGTGTAGGTGCATTCACAGTTTGTAAATCTCTACATACTTAGAATAGTAGCACAAATATCAGCAGAGCAAACAGCAATTCATTTAGCGTTTGAAATGGTGACCACTGGAACTGCATCAAATGAAAGACAGATTTATCCGTTACGCTTTTGGCTGTGGGAGACTGTGGACAAAAGAACATTCTAAAACTGCCCCCTCCCTAAAATAAATGGCCAGGTTATATTGGGAGATTTGATTCCATACTTGTGAAGTCGGAACGTGATGGCAGACACCCACAAGACTTAACTTTAAGGAAAATGGCATATACGCACAACAATATTGGGGTAAGAGCAATGGCTAGAAAGGAGCTAAGGTGCTTTGGTTTTCCTTTTGCATTTTTATTTCAAGTATAGTACTTGTTTTTATGTCTTGTGAAGTACTTTTCTTAATATCAAATAAAACAATGATTGACATTAAGGTATTAAGGGGTATTATTGTGTTCTGACTGTCTAACACTCATTACCTGCTTGAGTAAGCTTTGTACAACCCTAGAGCACTATTGCTGAGTCAAGTGCTAAAGGGGAATACTCAGTAAATCAACTTGGGTTCCAACAGTATTGAGAGTCAATGACTCCAGATGTAAAGCACTGCCGTTATCAGAACTGAAGCCCAGTAACCCTTGACAGGCCTTGGGCCATGAGAATCTGATCGCAGTTACTTGATGGTGTAGGATAGGATAGGATACCAGAGCATTTATAGAGCACCCTTATACCAGAGGGGGTCAAGGCGCTGAGCAGACAAAAAAAACAGAAGCGGAGACGAAAGTGAACCTGCAGCCAAATTAAGATGTGAAGAGCCAGGTTTTCAGACGTTTTTTAAAAATTGGATTTGAGTCCATGCTGGAGATAAAGGTAGGCAGGGCATTCAATAGCTTGGCGACCGCTACCGCTGGGAGCGACCACTGCATCTAGTCCTGCGGAATCTGGAAGTCACAAGTTTTTTCAGAGAGGTGGATCTCAGGAGCCTCCCTGGGGTGTACCATTGAAAAGGTTTTCAAGTGTGGCGTACCCTCACTATGCATGGCCTTGAATACCATGCTCAGAGCCTTGAAGCATATACGCTTCCTGATAGGGAGCCAATGCAGGGCCTGAATCCCATTCCTGGAAGATTGACACCTGGGAATTTTAAGAATCAGCTGCGCCGCTGCATTCTGTACCACTAGGAGCTTGTTAAGGGAGACCGCACTGATGTTCAGGTACAGAGCGTTGCAATAGTCCAACCGGGAGGTGACTAGGGCAATGATGATAGACTGGTGCAGTTTTAATGAAAGGTAAAACCTTTCTCAGAATCCTCAGTATAAAAAAACAAGTGCTAACTGTGCGTTTGACCTGTGCGTCAAAGCTCAGACTATTGTCAAAGATAACCCCCCCAGATTTCTTGCCATCTTAACCAGGACAGGGAGAGGACCACAGACTGCCGGCGACCATGAGTTCGACCAGATGGAATTTTTTGAACCAAATACCAACACTTCAGTCCTGTCTGCATTGATCCTCTGTGAGTTGTCCTTCATCCGAGAGATAATACTGGACATACACTGATTGAACTCCTCTGCAACCAATTGCAGGTCATTATTAATGGAAACAATAATTTGCTTATCAGCCGCATAAGAGAACACCTGAAAGCCAAAAGATAGCACCAGGTTGGCCAATGGGGTCACATACAGTTTAAAAAGAGTGGGGTTCAGAGACGTGCCCGGAGGCATTCCACAAGCAAAGCTAAAGGCCTTAACTCTAAAGCCTCCATAGCTGATGATCTGGGCCCTGTTTGACATAAAAGAGTGGAGAAGCTGCAAGGCACTCCCCGCGATTCCCACTTGCCGCAATCACTGAGCCATATGCACCAGGGAGACGGTATAAAAAGCTGCAGATAGGACAAGCATTATCTGGACTGCCACCCCGCTCTGATCAATCTGCGTGCGTATACAATCAGTCGCCGCAATGAGGGCAGACTCGGTGCAATATCCTGTTATTCTTTATTAATGAATTTCTCCAGGATCTGGACACACATTCTTCAGATCTTGGGGTCAGCACTAGGTTTTTTGAGAAGAGGAGAAACAATGGCTTCCTTCCAGAAGCTTGGTAAGAACCACACTGAAGTGTGTCATTAAACACTTTGCACAGGAACTTGACCACTGGATCCAGGGCCAATTTGAGTACAGAAAGTGTGCACAGGTCCAATGGAGCACCCGATTTTAGGCCCAACGAAAGTTCTTTTGTTTGTTGCACCGTAATCTGTGAAAAGGTGCTTGCTAAAAAGTTTCTTCCCTGAGTAAGATACACAGGGCCGGTTCCTCCCCTCCAAGGGGGGTAAGATCATGAACAATCTTAGGGACCTAGCTTTGAAAGTAAGCTGCAACCTGGTCACAGAAATCGTATAAAAGGTTTAGCAACTGTGTGCTTGGTGGCTCAGATATCTACTTTATGACTTTGAACAGCATACTGGGGGAGTGGTCAGTTGACTTAATCTTAACAGTAAAAAAGTGTGATTTAGCTTGGAAAATAGCTTGTTTGTATTTCCGAAGCAAAGATTTCGGCTTTCCTTTTTCACTGGGGCAGGGGTTGGCATGCCATTTGCGCTCAAGGCTGCGGCATTCCAGTACGTGTCTGGCAAAAATAATAGTGCAGCATGACCAGGGCTTAGGTCCAGAGTCTCCATGGTATCAGACATGTTGATAAAAGCATGAGTCAGAATTTTTTTTCCTGGTGCCATCATAATACATGGAAACACATAACATAATGCACATGTAGTGTAACGTGGAGAAGGATGCCTTCTAGAAGGCTTGGCCCAGTAATGATATGTCTATCCCCACAACTTAAATGATTGATAGAAAAAGAGTTTTTAGAAGATGTACTGAGAGAGGGGCTTAGGATGCACCCTTAAGTTGGTCTTCACTGATAAAAAGCGATTGTATTGCATGTGTTCAATTGTGGGAAAACACATGCTCAATACTATGGTCTTGAGTTTGTGATGGGGACAAGTCAGTGATGAAGACTAATCTCTTAATTTTATAAAAATGTTACAGAGAATACAGTGGGTCTGATTTTATTTATTGTGAAAAGCTTAAATCATAGCCAATCCGCCTATAAGGGTGGATTATTATTACCCTGTTCTGAGGTATTTAATTCTATGTCAGGACCGGAGGCGAGGATTATGCTGTAACTTTCTTTATTCCTTACTTTGAGCAGTGTTTAACTTTTAACTTTTTTATAACAAAAAACTAGCACTCCAATGGTGATTCACACAGTTCATGCACAGTCCACCAATAGGCAGCCTCCGCTATCCCCAAAGGCGTGTGCTTCCTGTGGCAACTCCTCTTTCTTTCCCGCTGCCAGCAATTAAGTCAGGTTTTGTGGAATGTAATTATACCTTAAAGGTCTGTTTCACGAAAGAGCGCCTTTTCAAATTGATATAGTGCTATCAGTGAATGTTCCCCTGCGCTTAACGGTGCAGTGGGAACTACGTGATTGTTCTGTTTATTGCCGTGCCTATTTAATTGACTTGTTTTTCACCAGGTTTTAAGTGTGTGGCGCAGCAGGGCTGTGTTCTGCGCTTGATTGGGTGTTTATCTGCTTCTCCCCTTAGTTTCGAGCCATGGGAGTATTGTCGAAGCTCCGCTCATGCCCCCCGCCTCTGAGCAAGCTTAGCAGTGCAGTGCGCGAGTCGGACCGGTGGGGGCGCATGACTCAACTCGCTGATCCCAGCCGCTCTATGTGGTGGGATCGGCGAGTTCAGTCGCAGAGCGGCCGATTTTTCCTCAACTGACGTACGATAGCAGCCTGCACGGTCTGGGAACCCTGAAGACCGCTGAGAGTGGGGCAATAATTTACATCTTCACAGCGTGACGCCGACGATACGTGGGTCTGTACCAACGGGGTGAGGCATTTTATTTCCTAGCGCATATTTTTAGTGCTTGCAAGTTGTGGTGGGGGCAGGCCCAGACGAGCGTGACAACCAGTATAAATAAGGGTGAGTCGCACCCAGTCAGGACTATTTCTACCAGCCGCCTAGCGGCCCAAAAGCTCAGCTGATTTCTTCTCACTGCCAAAATATCTCTGCCATTAATACCAGGTACCGACCTGCTAACGCATAGAGCGTTTCACTGCCACCTGAGTCACGCATAGTTTTTTGCAATTTTGGTCCCAACCTCCCTTGTGCCCTACATTTTTCATTCACATGGAGGTGGATTACGTAGAAGAAGAATCCCTGCAGGCTCACTGGTTAGAGGCGGCAGACCCGAGAGCAGAGGACGGCCCGGGACCAGGGTTCGATTCCCGGCGCGGCAGGTTTCTGGACCAGGGTCAGCGGACTCGATAATTCTCTCGCCTCGGTGCCCACTCTGATCAGCGATCACACTCGGCAACTCTGGGCATTAGCTTGCCTCATCTTCACTAACGGCCCCACCAGACCGCCGGGGATGCCTGGTCTCACCCTGGAGATACCCATTAAGGGACCATCTCTCAGGGAAACCAGGAAGGGTTTCGCAGCGGTCGAAGCGCCTTGGGACCCTACGGGTATGTAGTGCGCTATATAAATGCCTATACATACATATACATTCCCCTCGATGACAAGTTTTGTGACGCCATGGACGGGTCCATTCATCAGGCAGTGGCGGAAGATATGGGACCCTTTGAGCGCGTCATTATGCTATTCGCATATGCTTGCCAGGCAGAGAGACCCCAACGCGCTGAGAAGCGCAAAAGCACCTCGTCAGTTCATGTGCGAGCGTTTGAAAGGTTAAAAAGGGCCTTCTCAGCAAGACCAGTAATGGTAGAGCAGGAAACCATCCCGGACTTCCATGAGACCCCAGAGTTCGGTCAAGACGAAGAGGAGTCCTTGGGGGATTCCCCAGACGAGGCAGTGTCACCCTCAGACACTACCAAAGATACGGAGGTGCTCTTCAACATGTTGGTCCCGGAGGACTTGATCCACCCACGGTCCTCGGAGTGGACTCCCTCCCCTAAAGTCTCAGCCTTTGTTGCAGGAAGGCTGAGGAAACCCCTAGAAAAAGAGGTCAGAGCTTGCCTTAGGGCGGAGTGCCCTCGCCCGGCCCTTCCAGGTAAGGTAGCAACAACGCCAGAGGTCGATTCTAAAACGGTGACGTTCTTGCAGAAATACGTCAGGGACCCAAAAAAGGGCATAGACAGATCCTGGAAATCCTGCCAGGACAAGTTTCTAGACGTAACGGGCCAATCACTAAGATTCTTGAATTGGCGGAGGAGGCCAAATTGGCAGGTACCCCTTTATCCCTGGAGAGTTTCCAATTGGAAACAGCAGGCAATAGTTTCTTTAGGGAATGCTAACTGGGCCCTTTCTACTGAAAGGCAAAGATCTTTCCTCCTTAAAGTAGATCCCAAACTTGGGGATCTGGCCTCTTCGGAGGCGGGCACGGTGGAGCAGGGTGAACTTTTAGAAGTGATAAACAGAGGTACCAGAGGGTCTCAGATCAATGTGCCCATGAGTAAAGAAGACCAACCGAGAACCCACAATTTCTCACTGGTTATGTCACAGAAAGCTCTCAGAGGATGAGGAAAAATACCCATCAGTCACCATTCGGATCCGCCCTTCATCATTTGGGATTTTATCCGTACCACTCGTCAGAGGTTACGTGTGCTCTACTCGGAGGTCAACCCGGTGGTAGGGGGTATCCTCAGCGAATATCAGAGACGACAGTGTGGTGTTCCACTCGATGTAGGTGAGTGGCAGAAAAAGTGGGTCTGGGGTGTGCAGTGTAGAAAAAGTGAGAAAGAAAAGAAACCAAGAAAACGTGTGTTTAAAATTGGTTTTGAAAAAGCACTAGACAAAAATTTATTCCAGGTGTGCTTAACATACCAATGTTAAAAACAGTGCAACCGCAAGCTGTCTGTTTATGTAGACAGCCTAAGGTAAGTATGGTCGACGAGTTTCAGCAATTTAAGGACTATTACGTCCTTGCCTTCATCAGGACCAGAATTACAACAAATACTACTGCACCAGGTGAGAAAGTAAACCAAATGGAAGGTGACACCGGAGAAACAAAAAACAAGTGCACGCGGTCACCTGAATACTCCGGGTACCCTTGCAGTCTGTGCAAATCACTGTAGAGAGAAAAGGGGGGAGGTATAGTTATCAATAGCAAATGGGCCAAACAGTAAAACCATCAATTATGGTTTAAACTAGAAATCACACACGAAGAGTTGATTAGAAAGAGCACTTTTTAGGTGCAAGAACAGTTATAGTGCATTTGGAACGAAATTTCAAGTACCAAATGTTATTGAGCTCTTACCTAAATCTGTAAGGCAGGCTGGCCTCACCCCACCTGGCAGAGGCTCAGGGGAAAATGAAGCTCCGCTCTAGAAGACATGCAGGACACATGTTAAAACATAAAATGCACATGACAGAACAGGGCTCTTCTCACAAACATTAGCCGATACTACATGGTCCTATTAACCAACAGAGATCATGTCATTCTCTGGGGAAAGGCTCCGTCTGAGTATATACCCATGGTGAAGAATGCGCGGAAAAGCAGCAGGGTGCGTGGGCTCCTCTTACCTAACCGTCGGTACTCCTGGCCGGCGTCCCGGCGTCCTGGCCGTCTGGGGAGGTACCGACAGCTGGCGCAGGACCGTAGATAAAGCTCTCACCCATAGGATACGTGGTCACGTGGGGCGTTCTATGGCGCCTCTCGATTGGTATAGACGCGTGTAGTGCGCCTTGTTGTTCATAGCTCTTTTCATGGACCTTTTCACAAGTTTGGGGGGATATTTTCGAGCCACTAGTTGCCTATTCAGATCATTCGAATGTTTGTTGAAAGCTGTCCTCGTGGAACAGTTCCTCTGTACCCGTAGAAATTGGCTAAAGGGGAGGCTCTCGCTGGCTGATCATCCTGACTTGACATTCAAAGTGCGGTCAAAAAACATTGGCCTATACTGAACTCTGGACGCCTTACCCTTCCCCGTCCCCTGGTCTCCTTCAAGAGGGGCCCGAATCTGAGAGACAGACTTGTGCACACCCGGCCACGCGATGAGATTCCCAGAGCCATAGGCACACTGTGGAATCTTCCACCTGTCCAGGGACATCATCCTTGTGGCAACTGCCAGGTTTGTGCACAGACAAAGAAAACATTGGAAATTGACATACCGTGACCAGACCGTGGAAACGAATAAAGTTCACTAATTGTAATAGTGACCATGTCATCTACCTCATCACCTGCCCTTGTGGTTACAAGTATGTGGGCATGACCACACGCAAGGTCCGCATACGGATATCCGAGCACAAGAGCACGATCCGGTGTGCAAGACAAGCCACTAAACTTACTGCCCACTTTTTGGAAGCCAAACACCTAGCCACAGAATTTCAGTGGACTGTCCTTGAACAACCCTTTATACCAACACACACATCGGATGTGGCCAGCTACTTAATGAAAAAAGAACAAAGATGGGTACTCAAATTGAAAACCCACAAAGAGGGTCTGAATGACGACATTCCGTGGTCCACACTGTAACTGGTTCCCTCAGCAATACCATTGCTTTGTCCCAGCTTCACTTAGTAGTGTAACCTTACCCCCAGTAGGAGGCATATAGCTTCATCCTTAGCAGGAGGGAGACAGATACACAAGATTCCCCGTGACATTAACACTCTGCTTTAAGCAAGGTCTCCAGGTGGGCGTACCATGATACCGTATTATGGACCCCTTGCCATTTGAATCCCTGGCCGCTGGGTAGCACTCCATGATAACATAGCTTTATCTCTGACGAATTAGAAACACTGTCGCCCTGACTCTACGCAATAAATGAAACTCCCCGTGAATTTAGAGTCTTGTGCGTGTACATTTTGCTCGTCAGCGCTTTAAATCTAACAGCGTTTAAATATAACGCCGCTTACATTTTATTTTCGAAGGTCCGTGCATAATCGGGACCTGTTTGCCCTCGTCGCCTTGACTACATGACAACAGACCAGGCATCAGCCCTTCACCCGGTATCCAATAGAAGTGCAGTTTTGCACGTACTATCTCCAATCACGGGACACTATTGAGCGTCCCACGTGACCGCGCGTCCAATAGCAGCGCGGTTCTCTAACAACCCTCGACCTGCTTGGAGCTGTTTACCGCGAGGCGTCCAATAGCAGCGCGGTTATCATACAACCCTCCGCCTGCCTTCAGCTGTTTACCTTGACTACGCCAGAACTTTGTGAGGTCCGACAGCGAGTGGGCGTATAGCACTACACGCGTCTATACCAATCGAGAGGCGCCATAGAACGCCCCACGTGACCACGTATCCTATGGGTGAGAGCTTTATCTACGGTCCTGCGCCAGCTGTCGGTACCTCCCCAGACGGCCAGGACGCCGGCCAGGAGTACCGACGGTTAGGTAAGAGGAGCCCACGCACCCTGCTGCTTTTCCGCGCATTCTTCACCATGGGTATATACTCAGACGGAGCCTTTCCCCAGAGAATGACATGATCTCTGTTGGTTAATAGGACCATGTAGTATCGGCTAATGTTTGTGAGAAGAGCCCTGTTCTGTCATGTGCATTTTATGTTTTAACATGTGTCCTGCATGTCTTCTAGAGCGGAGCTTCATTTTCCCCTGAGCCTCTGCCAGGTGGGGTGAGGCCAGCCTGCCTTACAGATTTAGGTAAGAGCTCAATAACATTTGGTACTTGAAATTTCGTTCCAAATGTACTAGAACTGTTCTTGCACCTAAAAAGTGCTCTTTCTAATCAACTCTTCGTGTGTGATTTCTAGTTTAAACCATAATTGATGGTTTTACTGTTTGGCCCATTTGCTATTGATAACTATACCTCCCCCCTTTTCTCTCTACAGTGATTTGCACAGACTGTAAGGGTACCTGGAGTATTCAGGTGACCGCGTGCACTTGTTTTTTGTTTCTCCGGTGTCACCTTCCATTTGGTTTACTTTCTCACCTGGTGCAGTAGTATTTGTTGTAATTCTGGTCCTGATGAAGGCAAGGACGTAGTAGTCCTTAAATTGCTGAAACTAGTCGACCATACTTACCTTAGGCTGTCTACATAAACAGACAGCTTGCGGTTGCACTGTTTTTAACATTGGTATGTTAAGCACACCTGGAATACATTTTTGTCTAGTGCTTTTTCAAAACCAATTTTAAACACACGTATTCTTGGTTTCTTTTCTTTCACACTTTTTCTACACTGCACACCCCAGTCCCACTTTTTCTGCCACTCAGCTACATCGAGTGGAACACCACACTGTCGTCTCTGATATTCGCTGAGGATACCCCCTACCACCGGGTTGACCTCCGAGTAGAGCACACGTAACCTCTGACGGGTGGTACGGATAAAATCCCAAATGATGAAGGGCGGATCCGAATGGTGACTGATGGGTATTTTTCCTCATCCTCTGAGAGCTTTCTGTGACATAACCAGTGAGAAATTGTGGGTTCTCGGTTGGTCTTCTTTACTCATGGGCACATTGATCTGAGACCCTCTGGTACCTCTGTTGTTTATCAGTTCTTGTGGGGATAGTACCCAGAGCCTGGTCTTTAAACTTCCTCTAGGTCCTCCCCCACCGTATTGTTTTGTTGGACTTTTAGGAGACCCATTCATCAAAGAACTGACAAAATTCGTCTCCACATTCACGTCCCTAGATAAGGCCTGATCCTCAATAAAAAAGGTCTTACACCCTAGGGTTTTTTGTTGGGGCGCTCGACCGGGCGATTTTACACCCAAGGCCCTCAAATAGGCGGCAACAAAACCACAGACCCTGCAAGCAGGAATTCTTCCAGTCTCGTCAAGGCTACAGATGCCGGGGAGGCAGAGGAGTAGCCAGAGGCCAACCATTGGCCACAGCAGGTGAGCCTTTCTCCTTTTCACCATCTCAAGGTGAGGGGCAGGTTAACGTTTTTCCATGACAATTGGAGGGCCATTACTGTTGATGCTTGGGTACTCCAAACCATCAAAGGTTTCCAAATAGAGTTTTACGGCACTCCCGTTCAGGACATCCGCCCAAGACCGAGGTAGAGGATCTGTTGCGAAAAGGAGCGATAGTACCTTCTCATTTGCATCCGAAAGGGTTTCTCAGCAACATCTTACTTGTAGACAAGACGGACGAGGGACAGCGTCCGGTAATAAATGTCAAAGAATTCAATCAGTGGTTGGTATACGACCACTTCAAGATGGAAGGAATCCATCTTTTATGGAAACTCTTGCAGCCCAACGATTGGATGGCCTGCTTGGACCTAAAAGACACATACTTAGCGGTACCAGTTTTTCTCCCGCACATGCGTTTCCTACAGTTTTCCTGAAGGAACCAGATCTATAAGTTCCTAACCCTTTCTTTCGGCCTCACATCAGCCCTGTTGTGCTTCATGAAGGTTCTCAAACTGGTTGTGGAAACACTACGTGCCAGGGGTATGCGCCTCATCATCTATTTGGATATTATCTTGCTCCTAGAGCAGTGTCCTTTACGCTTCGTGAGCCATCTGCAGGAGACGGTGGAACTCCTTCAGAATCTGGAATTTGTCATCGATGACAAAAAGCCTCTACTGACCCCATCCAGAAAGGTGACATTCCTGGGGTTTACCATCAATTTGGTGGCCCGAACTCGGAGTCTTCCTCCGAAGAAGATTACCAAGATCAGCAGGGAGCAGAGAAGGATGTTAGCTCGCTCCTCCAGCTCGCTGAGGAAGATAGTCCGATTGGTGGGTATTCTGGTCTCTTCGATTCAGGCAATCTTTCCGGGGCCACTCCATTACAGGGTGCTTCCGCGTTAGAAGGCTTCTCGCCTTTGCAAGGTCCTGCAATGCGCGGATCAGTTACCCCTCACAGAGGAAGTCAGCATGGAGATGAGCCATTTTCGGTTGCGATCCAGACTTGGTAATAGAGTCGGACGCCAGCAAGTCGGGCAGGAGAGCCCGGTGCAGGGACTCCTTTACAGGAGGAAAGTGATCTGCCTAAGAAGGTCAGTTCCACATCAATTGTCTAGAGTTAATGGCGGGCTCCTTCGCGATCCATTGCTGGACCAAGGACAAAGTATCCTACAGCGTACTGTTAAAGATGGACAATATCTCAGCAGTGTGATACATCAACCACATAGGGGGTACGAAGTCCAAGGCATTAGCTGATTTGGCCAAAGACCTGGGGACCTTTTGCCTCTCCCACAACATCTCGGTGAAGGAGGAGTATCTCCCGGGAGTTTCCAACGTACTGGCAGATAGGTGCTTCAGGAGCTGGTCAGACATGAGCCTGTGGCAGCTGCAACCACATATTTTCCAGAAGCTACATGATAAGTGGGGTCCATTCTCAGTAGACCTTTTCACGTCCAGGTTGGATCACAAAATTCTACAGCTGGAAGCCGGACACTCTGGCGGCCGCGACGGACACTTTTCTTCAGAATTGGGTCAAGGAGAGGCAGTATGCCTTTCCCCTGTTCGCCATGATAATGAAACTCACGGCGCATATCTGCAGGCAGCAAACGAGGAGTGTATTTATCACACCGTACTGGAGGTCGCAAGTAAGGTTTCCAGTTCTTCTGCATCTTTCCTGGGATTCTCCAATCCTTCTACCCCACAATCCTTTTCTTCTGAGGGATCCTCAGGGCCATCCCCATTCGCTAGTCCAGCAAGGGAGAATGCCTTTAGTGGCCTGGCGGATTTCAGGCATTGCTGGAGAGTCTATGGCCTTTCGAAGGAGGCTCAGCAGCTGCTGGAAGCAGCGTGGGCAGACAGCATGAATAAACAATACAGATCAGCTTGGTCTAGTGGGTCAGTCGGTGTGTTCGGAATGATCAGGATCACATGGGGTGCAAAGTGGTAGCAATCCTGAACTTCCTGGCATCTCAGGGATTGGCGTACTGCACGATTAACTCTGATAGGTCGGCGGTTTCAGTGGGCCATACGCCGATCTAAGGTTGGCCAGATGGGGAACACCTAATGGTCTGCAAACTGTTAAGGGGCTCCATCTAGAGGCTAGATATTCGTCACTTTGGGATGTTAATAAGGTGCTCAACTTGATCCAATCTTGGCAGTCCAATAGGTATTGTCCCATAAAGAACTTTCGGCAAAACTGGCGATGCTCTTGGGCCTGATCTCCTGCCGTAGAGTGTCGTATGTTAGGGCACTGGGCATTTCAGGATGAGTTTTCACCCCGCAGGGTGTTACCTTCCACATAGTCCGCAGTGATTTCTTTTTTTTTTTCTTTTTTTTTTTATTGGTCAGCTTGACAACTTAATTGAAGATACAGTAACAAATAATTTGATCATGGCAATCAATTCAAAAAAAGAATATATAGATAATTTACTGTAAATATGAAAACATTTACAGAGATATTAAGAAAAACAAAAACATGGGTGAGGCAAATCATACCAATCCAAGGGGAACTTATACCATACCATAGAAACTCTGTGGCCAAAGACTCAATTACTCAACCATTGTGTAAGTGGCGCCCATATTTTCAGTACCTTCTCGCGCCTCCTTTTGCCCCCTCTTAGAAACACTGCTGATTACAAATTGCGGAGAGCTAGAATCCTTGCTCTCCAATTAACAAAGTTAGGGGGGACCGGGCTAATCCATTCAGAGGGTATACACAATCAAATTAGCGACATAGCAATACACAGAAAGGTGGATTCATGAACTGATCTATCAAATAAACAATCAATCAGTTTCGCACCCAGTAATTACTAATTCGGAAGATAGAGCCACCGGGATCTTAAGGGAACTATTAATGAATAGTTGAACATCTTGAAGAAATAAATCCAGTTTTAAACAAGAAAAAAACATGTGTACATCATTGGCTGCTGCTAGACCACATCTTGGACAGCCATGACCACCGCTACCACCCCATTCAGATATCTTGGCCTGAGTGTAGTAAAGATCGAAAAGGGCCATATAGCTTTGGGAGCGTAAGCTCCCAAAGATTAGCACTGAATTGGATAAATCCAATGCCAAAGAAATATCAGTACCAGCCTTGCCTAACTTAATATCCAATTTAGTATTCTGAGAAGAAAGATCATCTGGAAGGCCCGATAATACATTTTGATAAAGTACCCCAATTCAAGCCTTTCTCAAGATCAATTCCATGACTGTATTTTTAGCAAGCGCGGTAGGGGTATTATGAAGAAGTTTATCAATATAACTACGTATCTGTAAATATTTTAAAAATGTGTGTGTATCCAGTCTGAACTTATCTTTTAAAAATAAAAAAGAAGCCATATTGCCCTCGTGAACTAAATCCCCCAAGATAAAGATACCATGCGATCTCCACCTGATTGTAACCAGATCTTGAAAAATGGAGGGTAATAACCTAGCAGCAGCCAAAGCTGTATAATAATTATTGTTGGAGATTAGCCATTTCCGACGTACCTTCCTCCAAATTGAATACATAGCTAAAATAACCTTGAAATTCGTTTTTTTGTAATAACTGTGTTCGAGGACCGACAAGAGAGTCCCCTTAGCATCCTCCCCTAAACCGATCTCAAAAATAGAGGGACTGCATGATGGTGGGAGTGAGGCTCTCTCACCAAAGAGTGGTAAAGCTAGATGTTGCAATAGAGTTGACCAGTTATAGAGCAACAAATCGGGCACTGACCACCCACCCCTGTCCAATGGCAAATGCATCCATTTAGCGGCTCTACGGGGGAGACGATAGCCCCACAAAAACCTGTTACAGCATCTTTCTGCTCAGGCAAGACTAGACTGAGCAAATTCCAAAGGAATAGTCCTAAAGATTTACAAAAATGTTGGCAAAATCAACATTTTTAATACATTCCTCCTACCAAATAAAGAAAGATGTAAATTATCCAACCTACGCAAAGTGGAATTGGCCGTATCTATAATAGGTAGAATATTTATTTCCGGTAGCAGCTCTACTGCTGCTGTAATTTTCACCCCCAAGTACATTGCGCTTTGGACAACTGGCGCATCCGAAGAACCCATAGTAGTAGATTGAATAACCGTTGTTTTCTGAACATTTAGTTTATACCCTGAAAGTTGACCAAAAAGTTCCGCCAAATTCTTTATAGCTAAAAATGAGGAATACACATTGCTGGTTAATAATATCATCAGCGTACGCCAGAACTTTGAATTCGGACGCATTGATCTTAACAGGGGATATATTTAAAGAAAGCTCAATTTTGTTGATAAACGGATCGATATAAAGAGCAAATAACAGGGGGGGGAACAGGGACATCCCGGTCTAGTGCCCCTGTTAATAATCGAACGGTCTTGAGAGGAGCCATGATATTGATAAAGTTGCTTGGGGGCAATATAAAGTGACTGTAAAGCATGTATAACATTTGGACAAAACCCCTTCCAGTGGAGGACTTTCCACAAAAACCCCCAGGCAACCCTGTCCTTTTCGGCGTCCAATAGGAGGGGAGATCTTGTGACTTGGGCCCAGTCCAGTAGTGCAGTAGTGCTATAACACGGCGGACGTGGTTCGCTGTGTCCCTTCCGGGAATAAAACCGTGTTGACGAATGGAAACTAGTTGGGATAACACCAATGCTAGTCTAGCAGCCAAAATTTTTGAACATTTTTGAAAAGATTTTGCTGTCCGTGTTGATCAGTGAAATCGGACGAAATGAAGCAGGATCCAGCTCCGGCTTGTCTTTTTTTTTTTTTTTAAACAGAATGATAGTTGTATAGCGCCAGGAGTCTGGAATGATGCCAAGCTGAGCATCTCTAAGATTTATTAAAAGATCCTCACGAATCTCCGACCGGAATGTGCTGTAAAATTCCAGGGGAATGATATCGGGTCCGGCTGCTTTGCTGTTAGCCAATGAATTTAATGCTAATTCCACTTCATGCCACCCAATGGGTGCAGCAAGAACGGCATTCTGATGGTCCAGGATTTTTAAAGTATTAAGCCCAAATTCATGATCTATAGCATGGGTACTCACAAACTTTCTCTCAGGGGCCAAATTTACAGTGTAGTTTGTGGCCGAGGGCCGCACCGGTGGGGGCGTGGTCAGTGAGAGAGGGGGCGGGGCTAGAGACAAAAAAAAACCTGTGACCATGAGGTTGAACACAGGCCCTGGCAGAGGATGTCTTCGTCCACTGAGCCACACATATCTCTCTCTCTCTCTCTCTCTCTCTCTCTCTCTCTCTCTCTCTCTCTCTCTCTCTCTCTCTCTCCCTCCCTCTCTCTCTTTCTCTCCCTCCCTCTCTCTCTTTCTCTCCCTCCCTCCCTCTATTTCTCTACCTCCCTCTCTCTCTCTCTCTGTCCCTCTCTCTCTCATCTCCGTCCCTCCCTCTCTCATCTCCGTCCCTTCCTCTCTCGTCTCCCTCACTCTCTCCCTCTGTCTCCCTCACTCGCTCTGTCTCCCTCACTCTCTCTGTCTCCCTCACTCTCTGTCTCCCTCCCTCTCTCTGTGTCCCTCCCTCCCTCTCTCTGTCTCCGTCCCTCCCTCTCTGTCTTCCTTACTCTCTCTTTCTCTACCTCCCCTCTGTCTCCATCCCTCTCTTTCTCTCCCCCCTCTCTTTTTCTCTCCCTCTCCCTCCCTCTCTCTCTGTCTCCCTCCCTCCCACTTCCTCCCTCCCTCCCTCCATCTGTCTCCCTCCCTCCCTCTCTCTGTCTCCCTCCGTCTCTCTGTCTCCCTCCCTCTCCGTCCCTCCCTCCATCTGTCTCCCTCCCTCCCTCTCTCTGTCTCCCTCCCTTTCTCGGTCTCCCTCCCTCTCTCTGTCTCCCTCCCTCTCTCTGTCTCCCTCCCTCTCTTTGTCTCCCTCCCTCTCTTTGTCTCCCTCCCTCTCTCCGTCTCCGTCTCCCTTTCTCTCCCTTTCTCTAACTCTCTCCCTCCCTTTCTCTAACTGTCTCCCTCCCTCTCTCTCCCTGTCTTCCTCTCTCTCTCCCTCGCACCCTCTTTCTCCCTCTTTCTCCCTCCCTCCCTCCGTCTCCCTCCCTCCTTATGCTTCTGCCTCCCTCCCCTCCCCTAACTCTCCCTCCCTCTCTCTTCCTTCCCTGACTCTCCCTTCGCCTGACTTGCCCTCTCTTTCTCTCTCTCTCCCTCGCCCTCCCCTGACACTCTCTCTCTCTCCCTCCCTCGCCCTCCCCTGACTCACTCTCTCTCCCTCCCTCACCATCCCCTGACTCTCTTCCTCCACTGACTCTCTTCCTCCCTCGCCTGACTCTCTCCCTCCCTTGACTCTCTCCCTCCCCTCACATTCCCTCCCTCCCCTCACATTCCCTCCCTCTGTCTCTCCCTCTCTCGCCCTCCCCTGACTCTCTCTCCCTCCCTCGCCCTACCCTGACTCTCTCCCTCCACTGACTCTCTTGCTCCCTCGCCTGTCTCCCTCCCTTGACTCTCTCCCTCCCCTCACATTCCCTCCCTCCCCTCACACTCCCTCCCTCTGTCTCTCCCTCTCTCGCCCTCCCCTCACTCTCCCTCCCTCTGTCTCTCCCTTGTCCTCCCCTGACTCTCTTCCTGCCTCACCCTGCCCTGGCTCTCCCTCTCTCTCCCTCCCTCTCCCCTGACTCTCCCTCTCTCTCCTTACCCTGACTCTCTCCCTTCCTCAACCTCCCCTGACTCTCCCTCCCTCTGTCTCTCCCTCCCTCTGTCTCTCCCTCCCTCTGTCTCTCCCCCTCCCTCTCTCCCTCCCTCCCCCTCCCCTGACTCTCTCACTCCCTCTCCCTCCCCTGACTCTCCCTCCCTCTGTCTCTCCCTCCCTCGCCCTCTCTCTCCATCTCTGTCTCCCTATCTCTGTCTAGGCAAGGTGTATTAATTCTATTAGAAATATCACGAAAAGCAAGAGCTATTTGCTGCACACATCGAACCACCTTCCCCAGCCTTCCCAAAATCTGTAGCACATTATTAGTGACACCCTAATGTAGAGGGTGCACTAGAGCTGGCTGGACCACTGCAGCAGAGATCAGGTGTAATCCGGAGGGCAGAGATTCCAAATAAGGCTGGGCTGATTCAGACTTTCATCCCTTCAGTGTCGATAAAACAAATGCTACTCGAGGCTGCGCAGAGTGATCTCCAAGTTCATGCTCGGCTCGGTTCAATCAGTCACGGGGTTTGTCCTGGTCACTGTAATTGTCCAACAATTCCCCCCTCCCCCTCCCCCCCGTGTGGCAGCCCGGGATGAGTCAGCTTGCCTGGCGCGCACACAGCCGGAGCACTTCACAGGTCTTTAAAAGACCATTAAATCGTTAATGAGGCTTTGTTCTGTTTCACCTCTTCTGAGGCCCCTGCAGCTCCACTCTATGGCTGGAATTTCCAGCCCCCCTAGAGCAGAGCCTCTCCGAGTCAGGCTGCATCAACCGGCGGTGTTTACTAAAACTCTTGAAAAAAAATGTTTTAAACTGGTACATGTCTGCAAGGTCTGGCGGGCCGCCAAGGAAGGCTTGCCGGGCCGCTGGCGGCCCGCGGGCCGTACTATGAGTACCCCTGATCTATAGTAAGGTTGCTAACTTCCTCAGTGTATAAAGAGCGATAGAATTCAGAAAGGACCGTCAGAACCTCTTCGGGAGTATCATGAATATACCCCTGAGAGTCCTGAATCCTGGTAATACTGTTAGCCAGACTGCGCTGCTCAAGTCGCTTAGCAAGGATCCTGCCAGATTTTTCGCCAAACTCAAACATTGTCGAGCGGTACTGTGAGTATTTAGCAGCAAGATCCTGGCCAAAGAACTCAAGCAGGGAGGCTTTGATGCGTGCAACCTGTAGTTGGATAGGAATATGTCGCAGCCATCCTTAATCGCGCTTGTGAGCTGGACCTCTTCACAACGTAGTTCATCAATACGCACATTGGTTTGTTCCTGAATTAGCTTCTGGCGAGAAAATGAAAAGCTTTTGGTCTACCCGCGGATTGTGGCCTTAAATGAGCCCCAAACGATATTACTGGGGGCTGAGCCTCGATTAATGTTCAAAAATTCAGTTACCCAAGGTCTCATATGGTCTAGATATGTTTGTTCTAATAACAATTTTCTCTCAAAGGTCCACGCCTGGGAATTCGTACAATTAATAGTCAAAAGATTATGATCTGAAATAATTCTGGGTAAGATTGAAATTGAGGTAGTGTCTACAAGAGGGTCTCACAAAAAGAAATAATCTAAATGAACCAGTTTTTTTATGAGGGGCAGAAAAATATGTGGAGCCATCTATATTCTTACAATGATGGAACCAAAGGTCAATCATAAAATGTTCTTGAACCAGAGCTTGCAAGGCCCTAAAAACTCTGGGTTTCTGGCCCACATATTTTTGCCCTCCTGCTAAGTTGAAATCGGAAGGTAAATTGATATTAAAGTCCCCACAGAGGCAAATAGCAAGGGGCCATAGGGCCAATTCTACATTTAAGTAGTCTAAGACTGCAGGATTGTCCAAATTTGAGCTATATACAGTACAAACCGTCAAAGGTGTACCATTAATCAGAAGCTCAGCAATTACCCATCTCCCCCTGGTGTCTTGGCTGGATCTTACACATGAGCCCAACCCACGTTTCAATAATATAGCCACCCCTCTTATCAGAGAGGTCTGTTGGGAACACACTATTAGGTCAAACCCAAGAATTTTTAGGCAGTCTCGGTTATTCCAGGGCACATGAGTTTTCTGCAGACTCAAGACCTCTAAGTGAAGAGCCTGAATAACACGTGAGAATAGAGCCCGCTTCTTCCCATTATTCAGGTTGCAGAGATTCCATGAGGCTATACGTATTTTACCTGACACCGTTAAGAACCTTGTAAGAAACATCACAATTTAGATAATTATCTGCTTTAATTCATGATTACCATGATAAAGAAAATATTTTTCAAGCTTTTATTTTTAATGCGCCCCCAGCCAACTCCCCACACCTTCCCACTAACGACCCACCACCCCATCACCCCACCACCCCCCCAACTAGGCAACAGGACCGAAGTCCAAGTGATGGAGGAGCTGGTATGAGCGGGGACCCCCCCGGAGTCACTGGCAACTTTACGAAAACACCCAATAGAGGATATGCCCACGGAGAGGTAAAAAGAAGCACAATAATAAGCAGTAAGGAACCTCTGACCCAGGAATTACCTTGTGTGGCTCCGTGACTTTGGGAATCTTGTTTGGCTGCTCTCCCCTTGCCAAGACTGACAACAGCTCGCAGGACCCGCTCCACGGGTCCCGCATCGCATAGGAGGGCTGTGGGGATCTTCTGGATTTACTGGAGGTGTGTAGTGCCGGGGGATACAAGCTGGGCTGCGAGCGTTAGAGCAGGGACTCCACCTACCAGGAGCCCCTGCCTGGCCAATTAGCAACACCTGGCCCGCTCTCCCTGCTAACCCCGCCCCATGTGCACAGACTGCATTAAAACTTCCCTGCCTGCTGAATCGGTGGAACCTCTGACCCAGGAATAACCTTGTGTGGCTCCGTGACTTTGGGAATCCTGTTTGGCTGCTCTCCCCTTGCCAAGACTGACAACAGCTCGCAGGACCCGCTCCGTGGGTCCCGCATCGCATAGGAGGGCTGTGGGGATCTTCTGGATTTACTGGAGGTGTGTAGTGCCTGGGGAACCTCGGGGGATACAAGGTGGGCTGCGAGCATTAGAGCAGGGACTCCATCTACCAGGAGTCCCTGCCTGGCCAATTAGCAACACCTGGCCCGCTCTCCCTGCTAGCCCCGCCCCCTGTGCACAGACTGCATTAAAACTTCCCTGCCTGCTGAATCGGTGGAACCTCTGACCCAGGAATTACCTTGTGTGGCTCAGTGACTTTGGGAAACCTGTTTGGCTGCTCTCCCCTTGCCAAGACTGACAACAGCTCGCAGGACCCGCTCCGCGGGTCCCGCATCGCATAGGAGGGCTGTGGGGATCTTCTGGATTTACTGGAGGTGTGTAGTGCCTGGGGAACCTCGGGGGATACAAGGTGGGCTGCGAGCATTAGAGCAGGGACTCCATCTACCAGGAGCCCCTGCCTGGCCAATTAGCAACACCTGGCCGGCTCTTCCTGCTAGCCCTGCCGCCTGCGTGGTCCACTTCCGTTATTAGCAGAATCTGCATCCGCTGCGCGGGAGAAGCCCGGGACAAGGGCGGGACCGTCTGTGGCCGTCAGAGGCCGGTTGAGGCTGGGCTGGGCCAGGCCACTCCCCTTGGTTTGTTCCTTCAGTAATCTCTCAGCTTGTCTTACTGTTATTTTTTGTCTCTCCCTGTGATTATTTTGACATCTCTGGACGGGGGTGTAATGGCCGCTCAGACATCTAAGGGAGGCAAGGATGGCGATAAACCTAATAGTGGTAGCATTTTGGGTACCCTAGACAATTACTTTACAAGGGTCTCTGTTGCACTAGAACACCAGATAAGTGCTGTTGAGAAAAGATTATCAGCTGAAATCTTCTTGAAACGTTCTTCTCTGGGGGCAATTCAGCACTGTACAATGCCTGAGTCCCGTATAAGTCAACGGTTAAGTGATTTGGGTCTGCCCGAGACCAGCATTGAATTAGATTCTTTCGCAAACATCCTAGAGGAAAATAACTCCCTTATAGTGCCAGGTAGTGGTGATCCAGTAGAAATTCCCACTTGTATATTATCTCCTAATGGCTCTCCGGTTTGTCTGGTAGTTGACACACCGCCTTTAAATAAAAGAGCTACTGGCAAAAGGAAAAGAAGGGGGGGCGGTACGCAAAATAAAAGAGCTAAAAGGTCTAAGCCGACCAAAAGGGGAATAAGCACGTGGGTGAGGGGATTTGTATAGATATTATCGAGAGGCTGAAACGAGTAACTGTGACCCTGGATAAACTAGAAATCTCAGTTAAGGATAATTCTCAAATGCTACTCTTCCTGACTGATGGAAAAAGTAAGGGCAAACTTCCGGCTGCTAACCCAGATAAGGTGGTCACCAGAAGTAGTCAAGCACCTTCTACTGGTAAATCTCTGCATAATGGAAACAAACCAGTGGCAAATAGAGATGTTGCCCTAGGGAGGCCAGGTGTTAAAGAATCATGCCCAGATGTATCTAGTGCACCGAAGGGTGCATTACAATCTCATCAGGAAGTCCGGGCAGAACCCGATAGAATCGCTTCTGGGTATTTGGTTCCTAACAATTCTGATTTAGTTGTAGGTAATCAATTTAAACTTAACTTACCTCCTCAAAGTACCCCCTTAGTGGTGATTATGACGAATGTCCCCCCTCTTCGTACTGGTTTGACCGAGGGGTTCTACCAATTGAAGTCAAAGGTCTCCCACTGGTTCACAAAGAATTTAGAGCAGGGCCATGAAATTGGACGAGACATACTCATTGTCCGTAGAGTAGGATGGGTGGGTCGCTCAAGGAAGACCAGAGAGGGTGACTGTATAGTTATTAATTTTAACAAAACAACCTGAGTACAGTTGGTAGAATACTAGGGGAGATAGAACAGCATTCAATAGAGAGGGGACAGGGTATTGAAGTTGTGCCCCTTGGTTTCTTCAATAGACCGGGTACTCAGGTAAAACCCTTCCATAGGCTACCCCATCTGATGAATTTCCCTAATCAAACTCATCCTATGGGAAGACATGGGGTGCGACCTTCACCTCATGTGATTCCATCTGGTCGTTGGTATGAGGGAGATCCCAGAAATAGAGGGGGAGTTGAAATAACTAATAGATTCAATGTCCTCTCGGGGCTTAATGAATGCGACTGACTTGATTGTAACCAAATCAACAGCATCTCAGAGCATACCATCAACCGCCCACAAGACCATTATGTTATGTTATGTTATGTTATGATTATTTATATGGCGCACAGCTGCCCCAGCGAAGGGGCGTCCTGGCGCCATGAGAAGGTAAACACAACACAACATCGAAAGAGAGAGGGCACAGAAACAACCTATGACTAAGCAAACAGAAAGGTTTTGATGGCGCGCCTAAATTGAAAGAGATCATCAATTGCCCGGATCTCAGGGGGCAGCAAGTTCCACCACTTTGCTGCTAACACTCGAAAGGAGCGGCCGCCCATTCTACTCAACCTGAAGCGCGGGACCACTGCTAGGTTCTGACCTAAAGATCTCAGCGTTCGCAGAGGGACATAAGGTGTTAAAAGATGCGCCAGGATTTGGGGAGGCGTACCTTTGAGGATTTTCAATGCCAGGCAGAGAACCTTGAATTTAATCCTCTGATTTACGGGGAGCCAATGAAGCGGGTGCAATGTTTTTGAAACCGAGCACCGCTTAGGCAGACCTAACACTACTCTGGCTGCAGCGTTTTGTATTCGCTGCAGTCGGATGATTTCAGACTGGTTTATCCCGGCCAAGAGCGAGCTGGCATAGTCCAGCCGGGACAGTATTGATGCCTGAACCACCAGCTGTCTGGTGGGGGCATCAAAAAATGTCAGTATGGGCCTGAGTCCTCTAATAATGCCATAACAAGAGGCCGCCACCCTCTTGGTGTGACAGATAAAGCTAAGTGTTGGATCTAGCCATACCCCAAGATTTTTTTATCTCCGACACCGGAGAAGGGGCCACACCCAGTTCAGAAGGCCACCAGTTGTCAACCCACAGCCCCACTTGCTTGCCAACCACCATGACCTCTGTCTTCTTAGTATTCAACTGGAGACAGTTAGAGTTCATCCAATTGGCCATTGCCCGTAGACCGTCCCGGAACCTGAGAGCCTCCACATCCGAGTCTCCACTCAACGTGACCGGCAGCTGTGTGTCATCCGCATATGAGACCATCGTCAGGCCCCATTGCTTGAGGACCGCAGCCAGCGGTCTCACGTAAAGATTAAATAGAGTGGGACTCAACGATGACCCCTGTGGGACCCCCAGGGCCAACGGGTAAGGTTTGGATTTGCCAGGTGGAATCGCAACCTGGAATGACCTATCCGTAAGACAAGATCGAAACCAGCATAGGGCAGAGCCCTTGACTCCTACTTCCTCACGTCGCTGAAGTAAAATCCTGTGCGAGACCGTATCGAACGCGGCACTAAGATCTAATCGTAATAGTGCCGCTGTCCGACCTACATCAAGCCCAGAACGCAGATGTTCGACCATGGAGAGTAGGGCCGTCTCCGTGCTGTGGCCCGCACGGAACCCATTCTGAATTGGGTCTAGGATGTTAGCTCTGGTAAGATGGTCTGCCAGGATGCCGTTCACATGGGCCTTACCAACTTTTGTAGCCCAGGGGAGCAGGGAGATCGGGCGATAGTTCTCAGGTTTGAGAGGATCAAGGGTAGCCTTCTTCAAAATGGGTGTGACTATGGCCTGCTTCCACCTAATAGGCACTACACCTGAAGATAGTGACAGGTTGATCAGAGACAACACCGTATTGCTGCATAGCGGCAGCATGTTCCTAAACTGAGCCGGTTTAAGCGGGTCTGCAGGGGAACCCAACTTAATTTTGTGACTCAGGTGATCAAAGGCCCCCTTGTCAAGGAAGGCAGGGTGTCAAGACAAGGGGGTGGTACCAACTAAGGGGAATTCCAGGACAGTTGAGTATACTGATAATAATACAGTTCCTGATGTAACCCCGAAAGGAACTCACATGGAACCGGCAACAAATGACATGGAGGGTGTAGGAAGCTTGGTTTCCTGGAATATAGCTGGTATCCACCCTAAGCTGGAGTCCCAGGAATGGGTAGATTTTGTAAATTGCTATGATGAATGTATGTTCCAGGAGACCTGGATGTGCGAGCCATGTTTTCTCCCAGGGTATCTGAATTATTCAATTCCGGCAACCAAAGGCCAAAAGGGTCGTCCAAAGGGTGGCCTGATTATATGGGTACGTCAAGGTCTGCCCTTTTCTATCAATATGGTTGAGACTGGTAGCAACGATATCCAACTTATAAAAGTGAGCATGGGCCTATCTGGTAGTCTGGATATATACAATGTATACGCCAGGGGTTCCAACGGGGGAAAATCAGTAGTTCTTGCGGCTCTGGTCTCCCTACTTGAGACATACTCCATAAATAATAATATCATTATTGCTGGAGATTTTAATCGTACATTTGAACCCCTGGACATATGTGATAATCTAGTTGGGATGGACGAGGATATGATATGGGGTGTTCCTAAACTAAATCTAGACCCTATCAAACGTTGGCCTGAGGACATCATATGTTTGAATGCTATTTGCCTGGAAAGGGGCCTCAGGGCTCTAAATGGGCGTACAACGAGTGACAAGGAGGGGGCATGCACTTTCGATAATGGTAGAAATAGGAGTAGGATAGATTATGTTTTGTGCAGTCTTCCCTTCGCTCTGACCACCAACATCTCCTTCATGTTGGCAGGGTGAAAAAGGCAAGAACTGGTGGCAGAAGGTTCTCAATAAATGTGGCCTCCTTGTGGAACTCATTGCCCCTACAACTGCGCTCCGAAGCCAGTCTTCTCAGGTTCCGTAAACTTTTAAAAACTTTTTTGTTCTCCGTTTAATCCCTGCATTCTTTTAGTAGTGTTATGTTCTGATAAGCGCTGGGATGCCGATCGGTAACCAGGCGCTATACAAAACTCAGAATAATAATAATAATAATAATAATAATAACTATGGAAGGGAGTCAGCGATATGGAAGTAAAGCAGAGGTTGGAAAGTGACCACGACCCATTGTGTGTAACCCACAAATGGTGGTGGCCCGCTACAGGGAAGCCCCCAAAAGAGTGGATTGGTGTTCCCCTGCCCACATCCTCTAATGATATGCGACGGCTAAAATGGCCTATGGTTTTGGCTAACCATCAGTCTATGGCTAGTATAGACACGGAGGTGGACAAGGCAATAATTGCCCTTGATCAAATAAAAACAGTTGTTCCTGGGTCACAAGAAGCTACTGCTATACACAATAATCTTTTTAGTGCTATTAAATCTCATTTTCAGAAACCAGGTAGGAAAACCAATAACGTACCTCCCAGTTCTGCGAGGTGGTATACCGCTCAGTGTAGGCAAGCCAGGTTAGCTTTGGGAACAGCTATTAAAAATAGAGATCTATTGGCTATCCGTTGTGCAAGAAGGTCTTACAAAGATTGTATAGCCTCTGCTAAAAGAGCATGGGACGAGAAGCATTGGAATTAATTAAGGGAGGCTAGTAAGACCAAAGATTCCAAGCTCTTCTGGAGCATTGTTAAATGGGGTAGTGGTGGTCTATCTAATCGCCCAGATAATAACGTTAGTGAGGAGGACTTGGTCAACTACTTTAAGCCTAAATATGCTGATAGCCACCCCGGTCCTGAGATGGAAGATTTTATGGCTGTTTATCCTAAAGATAATTTTTTTTAGTATTGGCGAAGTAGTGTTGGCCCTAAGTGCAGTATGTAGAGGAAGAGCTCCCGGCTTGGATGGGATCCCGGTGGACCTTTTCATTATTGATCAGAAACGCTGGAGCAAATATATCCTGCTTTTGGTTAATGCTGTTGCTAAGGGTGCAATTGTCCCCTCATCTTGGAAGGGTGCAATCATTATCCCTGTACATAAGAAAGGCGACAGGGGTTTGCCGGGGAATTACAGACCCATAAGCTTGATAGCTACCATTCAAAAGTTGGTGGGGAGGATGGTGGTGAACAGGCTCATGGTCTGGGTGGATGAAAAAAATGCATTATCCCCTTACCAGGCTGGGTTCCGGAAGGCCACCAGTACGGTGGGCCAGGCCTTCCGCTTCACTCTACTACGGTGGCGAACAGTGGTGCTGGGCGGGGGCGGCCCGTACGCCGCTTTTGTGGACTTGCGGGCTGCCTTCGATCTGGTGACCAGTTCAAACTGTGGTCAGTATTGTGGAAAATGGATCTCCCGGAGGATTTATTGACCCTGGTTATGAGGCTGCATGAGGCGAAATTTGCCAGGATACAGTGGGGCAGTCAAGGGGAAGTCACTGCTGACTTCCCAGTTGAGCGGGGAGTTAGGCAGGGGTGTGCCATGGCCCCCCTACTATTCTCCTTATTTATTAATGGAGCAGTAGATAGAATGTTGTCTTCTAATTTAGACGCCCCTTCGTTGGCGGACATTAAGGTCCCAATATTAATGTTCGCCGACGATACTCTCATTATATCAAAGACCCAGAGTGGCTTGCAGAGTGCCCTTAATATTTTTGAGGAATTCTGTGGGGAGCATGGCCTTGAAGTCAATGTGACCAAAACCAAGCTAATGGTATTTAATCCTCACTGTAACTTTCGATCTAGGCTAACTATGAATCAGCGCCCACTAGAGGTAGTCAAAGCTTTTACCTACCTTGGTATTTATATAAGCAATGATCTTAAATGGTCCAAGCACATTGATCTAGCGGCATTAAGGCATAGACAATTAGCTGGTACTTTAGGGGTTGAGCATAGAAAGTCAGAAACTAAACCAATTATGCCAGCCCTACAGGTTTACGAGGCAAAAGCCCTTGGCTCAGCACTCTATGGGGCGGAGTTCTGGGGATTTGGAAAACTTGATTCACTACAAAGGTCCGAAAATAAGTTTATTAGGACAATTACGGGTCTTCCGAAAAGCACCCCCCTTCTCCCCCTTAGATATGAGCTGGGAAGAAAGGCTGTGGTCGATTTGGCAAAGCTTCGTCCGATACTGTACTGGAGACGACTCTGGACCAATCCAGAACTCAAGCACTATGCCGATGGTTTTTTGGCGATGATTAAAGGGGATCTTTTTCATAAAATTAAATGGCTAAAAGACCTCAGATCTCTGTTGTGTCTGTTGGGTCTCCAAACTCTTTGGGATAACCCGTCAGGAGCACTATTTCCTAGTAAAATTTCTGTAAAGGAGTTGTACTGGAATTATGTGACTGAGCGGGACTGGAGAAATACTGCTTCTAGATCTATTGCAGGATGTTATCTGGAATCTAAAATCTCTCCCGATTACGAACCTTACTGGGACATAATAACAAAGCCATGGGATAGGAAGCTCCTATGCCAACTGAGGATAGGTACTCTTCCACTAAGGGTACTCACTGGTAGGTGGAGGGGTTCACTAAACATTTCTTGCCCCGCGTGTGGATCTGAAAAGGAGACTGTTGGCCATTTTTTATTCGCCTGTCAAGCCTATGCTATCCCTAGACAAACTTGGTTAAAACCTGCATGTAAAAATCTAGACACCAAAAGTAGCATTGAAGCTATGAGAATTATTTGTACTAGCCCATACTTGCCATTGGCTATAGCAGTAGCGAAATTTCTGGGGTGGGCATGGTCTATTAGGAATAAATTGATAGTCGACTAACTGTTTATAGAGGGTGAGTTTTATTATCACAAGATACTTGATGTCGCTTTTACTTTAAATTGTATATATATATATATATATATATATATATATATATATATATATATATATATATATGTACATGATCTTTTCTAAAAATTCTTGGTTTTACCTATCTGAGGCAATCATTTAATACTGTTTTAATATTTTGTATGTATTGTGCTTTTAAAAGAAATACTCGAATAAAGCCTCTTTGAATTTACAATAATAAGTGCATACAAGAAAGCAAGAAAACATCCCCTATGAGAGCATTATCCCTACTAGCAGCTATAGGAGAAAGGAAACAAGATATGTCATTATGCTCATACAATTACATCTATTTACAATGAGTCCAAGAATGCCTTTGCCTGAATTTCAGACTCAAAGAATCTAGTCTGGCCTTGATGGATAATTTTGAGTTTAGACAGAAAAAGCAAAAAGACCCGCGGCCCCTTCCACTGAAAGGAGGCAATGAGCTGACAGAGCTGCCTCCTCCGTTCAACCGTGACTGGGCAAAAGTGTGGCCTAACAAAAAATTGACAGCCCTTTCCTGACCTTTGCCTATCAGGCCCGGCTAGTTCATAAATCCTTTCTCTAGCTAAGAAATTTTTTAAACAATTTAAAATAGCGCGGGGACTATTGGCCGTTTGACCCGAGCGTTGTTTAAGTTTGAAGGGAAAACGATGGGCACGTTGGATTTCTAACTGCCAGTCCCATTCCTTGACCTCTGGGAATGCCTCTGTAAATAGATTGACCACAAATTGCAGAGTGTCC
Source organism: Lissotriton vulgaris (assembly GCF_964263255.1). Classification (NCBI taxonomy): domain Eukaryota; kingdom Metazoa; phylum Chordata; class Amphibia; order Caudata; family Salamandridae; genus Lissotriton; species Lissotriton vulgaris. Next base: position 1,579,757,482 of record NC_141689.1, on the reverse strand, counting down.
AATCCTTCCATGCCCTCGGGAACCCCCAGAATTCTTAGATTGTTTCTCTGTGCCCGGTTCTCCATGTCTACGAGTTTCCCTTGGATATCAGCTCGCTGGGATTGAATCGCGTCAATAGTGGATTTTTGGGTGACTAAAGCATCTTCGAGAGTAGAAATCCCGAGTTTCTGCCTCTGCGACCCTGGTTGCAGTATCCGCGCAGGTCTTAATTACTCTACGCAGAGAATTTTGGACTCTGCGACACGCCCCCTGTGCGCGGGCACTTTCCTGTCGGGTCTCCTCCTGGTGAGCCAATATCGTTTGATATACTATAGCAAGTGTCATTTCACCTGGAGGAGGACCAGAATTAGAGTCCAGAACATTGGCGGCTGGGTCTTGAAAATGGCCTTGTGCTCCGGACTGAGCGGAAAATGAGTAGTCCCAGGCTAGGGAGCCGGTGTTTGAGCCAGAGCCAGCGTCTTGAGGTACCTTACGAACTGTGGAAAGCGCCTTCGAAATGCCAGCAGAATTCAAAACACCATTTGTGCGCCAATCCCCATCTCACTACCCTCATCGTCAGACCAGTCTTTATCCAGACCAGTCATCATCAGAAGAGCCTGCATGTTCAGAAAGGGAGTAGAAATTATCTCCATCAATGTCGCCCTCAGTGTTTGATAGAACAGAAGGTTGAGGAGCTCACAGTAATTCTGTGTGAGGGGGATGGACTACGGACTGTGTGCTGAGCGCCGATTCTAAAGGGACTACGTCTCCCAGCATCCCACTAGGTTGTAAGCCCAAAACCAAAGAAGAATCCGTCAATAAAACACTCCCCAAAGTATTGTCTGCAGGTGCCCCCCTCCTCGTCCGATTGCACCGATAGACTTATAGGAGTCCCTCCAGCAATGTTCTTTGGAAAACTACAGAGGAGGATAGCAAAGAAACCGTTTTTGCCTTACCAGTTACAAGCACTGTAGAAGCCGTGAGAGGAGCAGCAAAAATACGGGAGGAGCTTCCTGCAGCAGGTCTCTGTAGCTTTTTATTGGTAGTACTTGCACAAGGTTTGAACATTGCAGGCACCGGGACCGGGAGCGGCTTGGTATTCTTCGCAGTCTTGCCAGCTATGAGGTCTGTCTGGCTCTTTTTGAGGATTTCTGCTGATGGCAAATTATTTGGGATGGGGGAGACGCTGAAGTCACCGTAGCAGTTTTAACTGCCGCCCGGGCCAGGTTCTTTGTTTGGCCTTTTGGCGGCATCACAGCCGCGCTGATAGCGCTGAAAGCACTGGTGAACGAGCAGCACGCCGTAACCTGATGAACGCCGCGTTGTGAAAATACGATTAGGCAGGCTGCAGCGATAATTGCAGAACCAGCGGAGCATCTCCTTCAGGGGTCGAGGAATGTAGTAAGTCCCATACAAATGCTTTGGCCCAGCGCTATACGGCAAGGAAGTTAACAGTTCATGCAGGGGGGAGAGACCGCTAGGACCAGCTCACACGGCCAGAGTGCTGGCCGCCATCTTGCCCTCCAGTGTGATTTCTTAAGTGTCTGGGTGTGCGCTTTTAAATTTGAGACATTTTTACAAAAAACACCCCAACTACTGGAGTGGTTTCGTGTTTTTATTACACCTTCCTGAGTTGGTCAAATTTTGACATAAACGTTCCACTTTTGAATCTTGTCAAAACCAAGAAAAACAACAAGTTTAAAATAATACACTCAACATGAATAACAATTAACGAAGGAAAAAGCAAAAATGTACGGCACATACTTTTACAAAAAATTACAATCAGAATAAGGTGACCAGTCCTTCAATTCTCTTCCATCATACTTTCGTATTCCTTGAGGTATCGGACTATGCACAGCTTGGGGGAACTATCAAAAGCTGGATAAGAAATCACTCTCTCTCTCCAGAGTGATTTCTTATCCAGATTTTGATAGTTCCCCCAAGCTGTGCATAGTCCGATGCCTCAAGGAATACGAAAATATGAAGGAAGAGAATTGAAGTACAATTGAAGGACTGGTCACCTTATTCTGATTGTAATTTTTCATAAATGTATATGCCATACATTTTTGCTTTTTCATTCATTAATTGTTATTCATGTTGAGTGTGTTATTTTAAACTTGTTTTTCTTGGTTTTGACAAGATTCAAAAGTGGAACGTTTATGTCAAAATTTGACCAACTCATGAAGGTGTAATAAAAACACAAAACCACTCCAGTAGTTGGGGTGTTTTTTGTACAAATGTCTCTAATTTAAAAGCGCACACCCAGACACTTTGTGGTTTGTAATCCTTTCTTAAATGGCACCAGGTGTCCATAGCCTATCTTCAAAAAATGCACCTAGATGACACAGGGGACGCCAGGGGACCAAAGAAGTGGGAGGGGTCTAACGTTTCATTTCACCTACTCATATGATAGAGGCACACTGGTGTGGGTAGCCCCTCGGACACTGTACACCCTTACATACAAGGAGGCGGATGTGAATGGCCGCTATGTGCTCATATCGGGTACACTAGATTGCCAGGACATCACTATTTTAAACACATACGCCCTGAACACAGATGACCCTACATTTTTTCAAACCATACAGGATCTAATAACCCCAGAACTAGATGCACCACTATTGTGGATTGGGGACTTCAATTATGTTTTAGAACCCGACTTAGATAGAAACTCCCCTAAAATATGGTATAAATCATGGCTGACACAAAAAAACTGGGAAGGCATGCAAGAGCAGGATGTATGGGACATCTGGCGTGGAGGGCATCTGGCCCACAAGCTGTTTACATGTTTCTCCCCACCACTGGCACATATAGTAGGTTGGACAGGATGTTGATGACAGGAGTGCCCGCATTTTTTTGAGAAGGAGGTGACTCATTTGGCCCGTTTCCTGTCGGATCATGCACCGTGAGATGTGTGGTACAGTGGGGGCAATTGCGTCCTCAACGATGGAGACTGCCTCCTGACATACTGAATGATAAGGTGGGGCGGGAAACCCAATCACATGCATTAATACAATACATGAATTCCAATTGGAGGGGGACAACTAGCAGAGCCACGAAGTGGGAGGCAGTGATCCGGGGTGAGAGTATGGGTTTGACGTGCGGGTTTGCCGCCAGCTGCAACAGCAACTGGGCGAGGAGGAGAACGCATTGGCGGAGAATCAGATGGGGAGTCCTTCCCGCCCGGACACTAGTGACCGAGAGAGAATGCTGCATGTGCGAATTAGAGCCTAATGGGACAGACTGGACAAGTACACACTTTGCCGGTACTGAAAGCGGCTCTATGCTGAGTGGGAAAATCTGGGGGGCTATTGGCCTGGATTTTGTGGAAAGGGCAGGCAACACCTTTGAAGACCTGCTTGACACAGGCGGGGCCTAGTGTATACCAGGGGGTAATTCTTAGAAGTGTTTCAGCAGCACTTGCAGACAGTATATACAGTGGACCCGGCAGTGCGCCAGGATCGCTATGTTTTTCTTTGTGGGGGTTGTTGCTACAGTGCCTATTACCTTCTGGGTTGAAGGAACTCAAAGCTCAGCTAACTGTTGAAGAGGTTTGAGACGCATTGAGGTCAATGCCCAGGACGAAGGCGCTGTGCACAGACAGATTCCTGATGGAATTTTACCAGACATTTTTAGAGAGGCTGGCACAGGGCCAACTACAGGTGTATGAGGAGGCATACAAGTGGGTGCTCCTGCCCCCAAACCATGCGGGAAGGAAAGATAGACATGCTCTTGAAGCCAGTAGGAGATAGCTGGGACCCGGCTGCCTATCGACCACTCACCATGATTAACACGAACATAAAATTGTTATGTAAAGAATATTGGCGCAACGGCTGACTCCATATATGCCTCACTTGATCAATGTGGGTTTATATCCGGTCGCAATACCAGTATGAATATAAAGCGGTTAACACATTTCATGCACAAGATACACCACAGGGACGAGGAACTGGCCCTGGTATCTATAGATCTCGAAGAAGCCTTTGATACTGTCGATTGGGGTACCTGCTGGAAGTACTGAGGCGACTGGATTCGATCCTCGGTTCCTCCGCCGGGTTAAATTCCTATATACTGAGCCCGGATCTGTGTGGGTCAGAGTTGTTCCCGGGGGATGGCTGCTGGAGAGGTTCATGCGCCAGGGCTGCCGCTCTCGCCGCTATTTGTGCTAGCTATTAAGCCACTGACGATGTGGGCATGGAGGGATCTTGAGCGGTAGGCAACCTAACGGGTGGGTCACTACACGTGATATCATTGTCTACGGATGATGCCCTTTTCTATGTCGCCTCGCCCTGTGAGGCAATGGCAAACTGCTGTAGATCATGGAGGATGTCAGTATTTACTCGTGACTTCGCCTTAACAAATGTAAATCTTTTATCTTCCCACTGGCCCATCTGGTTGTTCTGCCTTTGAAGCGACTTACCTGTCTGGGGCTGCGTTGGGCGACAGGACGTTGTAGATACCTAGGTGTACAGGTGGCGCTTGAGGACACACAATTATTGCACCTCAAAGTGCAAAAACCGGTGGATGCGTTGAGGTGATCAGGGCCCTTTTAGAACACACTGCCATTCTCTTTGATGGGTAGACTGGTGGTGACTAAGATGATAGTGCTGCCTCGTTAATTATATATGCTCCAAAACTTGTTGTGCCCTATCCCATGCGGGTATTGAAGCAGTTGAACCCTATACTAGTAGACCTGTATTTGGCCGGCCGTCGTAGTAGAGTGGCACTGGACACTAAATCAGCTGAACAAAGAGGGGGGATTGGAGGTCCCTAGATTGGACCTTTACTACTATGCAACACACTTGCAGCACGAGTTCCGGTGGCTAGATGAAGGAAATAACTGGGAGAGGAAGCTATTAAAAGGAAGAGTTTTGCTTGATAGGCTCCCAACGGCTCGGATGGAAGGGGCGGGCATGCCGGAGGACATGTCTTATATAGTTAAACAGACTGCGAGCATCTGGCAATGTTTTGTGGAACGGATATTAAAGCACGCTCCGTTGCATCTCGAACTATCAGTGTGCATTCCTGCTCCAGTGAGTAAAATGATCAACAATATGTCCTGCCAGGCATGGCAGGAGCGAGGATGTAACATATTGGCTGACTTATACCCAGGTGAGATATTTATCTCCAACAAACAAGCCCATGGTGACTTTGGGCTCGGGCAAGGCCATTATTTACATTATGCTGGCATATCTGACCTGTTTAAAGCAGCATGGCCAACATATCTGACAACACACATGCTGGATGTAATGCTCACATGTGGTGCTGGGCACCGACTAGTCTCCTTTATAATGCAATGAGGGTTTATTCAATGGGCCCCCCCTCCCAGGGCGCAGGCCACTAGGAAAGCGGACATGGTAGAGCCGCTAGGTGAAAGGGTGTGGAAAGCAATAGGCACACTCACACATACGGTATCATGTAACGCTCACTTTAAACTCATACATAACTATTTACACTGCACCCACATGACCCCTGTGAAGTTGCCGTGCCGCCGGATACTTTCCCTCGGTACGAAGAGGAGGGGGCGGACTTCCTGCACTTAGCATGGTGGTGTTCAGGGTCAGACATTTCTGGGCTGAGGTAGTGGAGAAGGTGCAGAGTAGCAAGGGCCTTCGTATGGAGTTGTCGCCACTACATTGCCTGTTGTGACATGTCCGGAAATTATTTCCATCTTTATTTCGGCACAACTTGGCCAAAAAAGATTTGCAAAGCAACAATACATTTATCAAAATTACATAACATAAACCTCTTGTGGTACAGAGCAAACAAGTATAAAAAAGATAAAGCAATTCTCATAATGTATAGACGTTATGGATAGAGAATGCAATACTAATAATAAGTCAACATTATGACGGGGAACTAGAGGATATTAGTCATACATATACAATAAAATAGAACTGTCTGTGGGTCTTCCATAAATCATGCAAAATAAAAGCACTTAAAACAAGTTGCGAACAAGTCGAATTACAATGTGGAATGGATCATTTGGAGATTTTTCTTATAATTTTAAGCCTTTCTTCCTGCATACTGAATTGAATGAGAGCGATCAGAACAAGTCAGGTGTGGAAGAATATTTCATTCCCATCTTTATTTCGACACAACTTGGCCAAAAAAAGATTTGCAAAGCAACAATACATTTATCAAAATTACATATCATAAACCTCTTGTGGTACAGAGCAAACAAGTATAAAAAAGAAAAAGCAATTCTCATAATGTATAGACGTTATGGATAGAGAATGCAATACTAATAATAAGTAAACATATTGACGGGGAACTAGTGGAATTACAATGTGGAATGGATCATTTGAAGATTTTCTTATAATTTTAAGCCTTTCTTCCTGCGTACAAAGTAGATAGAGAGCAAAAATCTGCTGACGCTAAATACTATTGTTCTGGTCGTGTCGGATTTAATGATTCTCAGTGCCTCCTTACATGATCTTATACCCAAAAGATTATATAAGGGCTTAATCCTCTTTCTTCTAGCCGTCACATAAGCCGGACAGAAGAAAATGATATGCTGGTCGTCCTCCTTAAAGTTTCCCTGACACATAGTACAGATTTCGCTGGTCGTTTGGTCATCTTTGCCCCTCCTGGACCAACATGCCAAGGTTGAATTGTCACTAGGTTGCCATACCTCAATTTCATGAATAATGTTTTGGCTAGAGGAGGCTCGACTTCATCGAGAAAGTTCTCAAAACTGGGCTCATCCTTGAAAGTCAAGAAGTTATTTGTTAGTGTTCCACCTCTATTTTCATCGGTCACTGAGCTTTCAATATAGCCCCAAAAAGCGATCTTCACCAGATTTTTAGAATTGTGCGGTAAAGATTCCGGATTGTCTCAGAACTGGGGCAAGCCAATTTTAAAGAACCATAACCGAACATGTTTTAACCATATATTAGATTTTGATGCATCAAGACACATTATCTCTTTTAGCCCATTCCTGTAATCTAACAGTTCTGGCGTTAGCCAGAGTCTCACTCAGAACATTAAGGGCTGCAAGATGGTATAGTGGTCTGTCCTTTTGACATTTAAGTCCAGCAATAATGGTACTAAAGGGGTGCCTTTTGGAGCCCTTACGAGACTTCTCAGAAATGTATTCTCACTAGTTGAGAAAGCATTCTTGGACAGGGGCCCCCAAATTTCCGCGCCATACAGTGCTGCGGACTGGACCTTAGACTTAAATATCTCTAACGCTGGTGAAACAGCTTTACTTGTACTTGCACCATATTTTTTTTTTTAGAATGGGTATGGTATTCTGTATAAATATTAACTTGCTCTTCTCTATTTGAGGCTTCCACGTAAATTTGGAGTCAAGGGAGACCCCCAAATAAGAGAAGTTTTGGACCGATTCTAATTTCTGGCCATTTAATGTTAGACATCCTTTTTGTTTTTTATAGGGATTTAGGGCCATACATTTGGTTTTCTTTGTATTTATTTCCAGTCCCTTTTTATTACAATAGTCGTGGAACGAATGGAGGAGTGCCTGTAAACCTCTATAGGTTTGAGAAATTAGTATAGTATCATCCGCGAATAGTAACGCGGGTACCCTCTCCCCATTCAATTTAGGCAAATTGTTAATACAACCAGCCAAGTGGGTGGGAATATCATTCCCAAATAGTGAGAATAGAGTGGGGGCCAGCACGCAGCCCTGGCAAACCCCACGCTCAATTGGTATATTCTGGGATAAATCCCCACTTGGGCCGCATCTCACTTTAGCAAAAAATTTTGCGTGCAACCCAATGATCTGGTGCAACAAACAGCCAGGTAACCCCGACGTATAACGGGACTTCCATAGAAGATCACGTGACACAAGGTCGAACGCCGCTCTAAGGTCTACGAATGCGACGTAGAGATGTCCCTTTTTCATATGGACATATTTCCAGTAAAGGCAACAGAGTCTAAAGACTTGATCAACGGTGCTCACTTTGTTCCTAAATCCTGCTTGGAATTTAGTGAGAACCGAATTGTCTTCCATCCACAAGTTAACCCGAGCTAAAATGTGCCTAGAATACATTTTTGGAAGAATATCCATCAGGCTAATTGGGCGATAGTTTGATGGATCAGACCGATCGCCCTTTTTAGGTTTCGCTGGGGGGCGGAGCCGTCAGGCTCCTCCTCCAGCGAAATCTGTAGTTTCTAGTATGGGTGACTTTACCCCGCCTCTCTGCTTCATTGGCTAGCTCCATAAATGGAGGCTAGCCATTGGAACAGAGAGGCGTCCGTCAATCCCGGACCAGACACGGGGGCGTTCCCGAGATTCTTTGGCTTTTGCCGACGTCACGCGACGCCGGGAACGCCCCCGTGTCTGGTCCGGCCGTGTTTGCTGCTGTCCTGCCTTGTGTCCCTCCTCCCGCCGTCCCCCCTCCCCCCTCCTCGCGGTCCTGTGCACGTTTCCCGCCGGCCGTCCGTGTCCCCTTCCCCTCCCACAGAAGCAAAACAACTCTTATGTCCCATTGTCTTTGCAGCATTCCCTCCCCTCCCACAGCAGATCCCCGCCTCCCGAGCCGCAGCTGATCCCCGCTCTCCCCGCCTCCCTCTCCCCTCCCACAGCAGATTCCCGCCTCCCTCTCCCCTCCCACAGCAGATCCCGCCTCCCTCTCCCCTCCCACAGCAGATCCCCGCCTCCCGAGCCGCAGCCGGTCCCGATGCCGTTGTAACACGGCCTCCGCTCTCCCCCTCCCCTCCCACAGCAGATCCCCGCCTCCCGAAAGTGCCAGAATGCAACCGGAGGGTGCGCGCTGAGTCCGCGGTAAATATGCTCCTTAGAATGCGGCTGCCAGTACCACTAAAACAGCAGGCAGTCTGGCAGATGATACCGACTCTCTGCCGGCCGACCGACACGTCCCCGCAGGAAAACACTAAGGTCTCGGTATTGGGGGTCGTTGTGTGGGCTCGCGTTGCATTGGATCGTGCACCGGTGCTAGTTTGCATAGAGAGGCCATGAATTGAACGAGCACGTTATGTTTCCGTGTCGTGTGAAGGTGCAGACAGTATTTTCAGGACTTGGTGTGCAGAGGTTTCCACCGCGCTTTAGCACGGGTTTAGACGAGTCATTGTTCTTTCTCTTGCGTCGAGACGGGTGTGCTGAGGAAGCATCAGGAGCGGACCTTAGTGTTTTCATGTTGCGAGCGGCTTCGCTCGTCCAGAGGCCTGGAGACTCTCCGCTCTTTGCTTCACCCTGATGCTTTTCAGATGTGACTGGGAGCTGCTGCTCAGATCGCGCGGTGAGTGCTCTTTGTGAATGCCCCCACCCGCTCCCCCTTGGGGGTGTAGCAGGGCTGGGCGGCCTGCACAGTTGCGGGCCACTTTCGGGGGGTGGGGTGGTTCTGCGGCAGCTCCCGCGTGGCCACTGGGTCGCCAAGGGGCGCGGTGGATACGGCTATGGGATAAGACGGGGGACTGCTGTGCGCGCCCTCCGTCTTAATTTTGCCGGTGCCTGTTTAGGGGAGACGCGAGCGAGGGGGGTCGCTGGTTTCTTTGGAGGCCCCTACAGGGTGCGGTGCTCGTGATGGGGACCCGATCACCCTTTTATTTCGCTCAGAGAATACCATGGCAGCCTTCACCCTGTACAGAGTGCGATGTCCCTCCTTATGTTTGGGCATTGCCTGCACAGTTCCGCCTGGTCGTACAGGTTTCCTTACATCCCGTTTCTTGATTTACTGCGCTTTGATATGTACGCGGGCATTTGGGGTCACTGGTGTGGGTCTGCTGTTATGGATTCTTTGTATGCCCGTGGCGCGCGAGTGGGCAAAGAGGCTGTTTAATTTTGTCGGGGTGCTGGGGGTGTTTTCGACACAGGGTGGCGCCGTCTGTTTGCTCTCACCACCTCGTAGGTTAGGGGCATGCCGGCGGGTGCACGTCCAGAGGTTTTAGGGCATGCCCGGACAGTCTGTGTCTCCACGCTTCGTCGTCGGTTGGAGGGCTACTCAGCTAGTTGTTCGGGGAGTAGCACCCCTTCGTGCCCCCCTTCCTGTGGGTCGTAGCTGGGCGCCTGTTTGCCTACCCCCCTCGTGGTCTGTTACTCCTGCAGGGGAGGGGGGCCCTTCCTCCTATGTGTCTGGCATTCTTAGGGAGGGCCGGAGGGGGGGGGGGGGGCAGCCTTCTGCAGCGCAGGGCTGTTTCACCTTTTAGGGCGTGTATCCCGTTGCGCGGGCCGGCCTAGGTCTTCCCTCGGCCTGCAGCGGGTGATGTGGGCAAGGGTCAACATGTCAGGCTTCAGATCAGCTATTCCCTGGTTCGTTTCCCGGGTGGCTCGCACTATTGGTTAGAGTACCCAAATATGTTCCTTGTTGCCATACTTCATTGCATAGCTGCAAATATATTCGCAAAGATTCCTTTATGGAAGCGTTAAGTTATGACCGAAGTAAGGTGTCTCTTTCGTTTTGATTATTTTATCGTTAGACGTACTACATCCCTTTCACATCGGTATCGTCTCCACGCGGAGTGTTTCTGCGGGCCGAGTTTGCGTGTGGTGAGCTGGCGCATAGTGTGGATCACTAGGGCTTTGTTGTGCTTGGTGCTGATACTCAGTCCTGTTTCCTGGGGCCCGAGAACCTCTATTTACCTGAGTACGGGGTCATAGGGTGTGACTTTACGACGTAGCTTACAGCTGTTTTTCATTTATGTCGGAGTTCATTCGTGTCTATGCACTTTCGACATTGCAATGTACAGTTTCAAATGAAGCATGTGCGTGCCAAGAACTAAGGCGGTCGTCTGGTAGGCGAGCACGCTTGTATCTTAAGGCGCAACGATTTCCAATTTTCCGTGGCTGCGTCATGTAGAGGTACGACTTGGGTTGTTTTACAATCATTTTAGTCGCTTGAGGGTAGCAACAAGTTTTACAGGTTACACCTGACAAATGATATTCATACCAGTTTATTCACTTGGTTGTGCCTGGTCAAAGTAAGGATTTTACCCTTTTGTTCTCACTGGCTCTGGGGGATACAATGGTGCGGCACACACAAGTTTTCAGCTTGGTGAGTCAGTCACATTATACAGTCATGTTAGTACTTCTAAGTCTGTCTCGATGTTATAGCAGTTTGGGTTATTTTAGGAGCATATTTTGAAATGTTTCTATTGAATGCTCAGATCCCTCCACATCCTGCCATTTTCGTATTTAGGCCGGGATATGTATGCTACCGTTTATGAAGCATTATCACAGACTAAGCAGTCCCGTGCTTTACAGGTTCACAAGTCCTCGTTTGCACGGATCCTATGTTATTCGTGAAATAACGGGGGGGAGGGGGGCATTTTAGCCTGCGCTTAAGCTAAGTTATGTATGCACGTGTCACAGCTGGTTGCATTTGCAATTTATTGGTTTTGTTCGGGAATAAAGGGATTATGCCTGCTCTCTAAGCATTATCACAGACTAAGCAGTCCCGTGCTTTACAAGTTCACAAGTCCTCGTTGGTTTTGTTCGGGAATAAAGGGATTATGCCTGCTCTCTAATGACTCTTGGACTGGTGAGGTTTTGGCTCAAAGTTGTGTTTTGTTTCACGCAGGAAGTAACACTAGTGATTACAGTATGGCGCCAAGACAGTGCTAGTAATCCTTCGATAGATATCGCAAGTGGCGTTTACAGGGGCATTAGTAGACCACCAGGAAGGCTTGACACGTAGTGGTGTGCACTCCCTTTTATAACAATTCCGTATAATTTACAGTGTTGTTTTGATGCACTGTGAGGGGTAAGCCCCTATCCTCGAGGGCTTTCTGTATCCCCGGGTGGCACTTTTCCATGGTTTGGCACGTCATTCGGATGGACTGGGAGCAATTTTCTTCCGAACATGTGCCCACTTGCCAATGGCCAGTCGTGTGTCATTTGTATGTTTTCTCTCATGCAGACTTTTATTTAACTGGTTTTCCAGGCACTGGATAGCGCAGAACAGGTAGTGTCCCAGGATATGGCTGGCGGGTCAGGTGCCTGGGTGAGTGAGCTGCGCAGTGGATTGATTGGTGGGTGCTTTCCCTTGGAGTTGGGATACTCTGTGCAAACCTCGGCTTGTCCTGTGGTGCCTATTAGGGCATGTGTCGGAAAATTAGTGGTTTCGCTTTAGTGCACTGTGTGAATACTTCACTGGTTCAAGTTGCATTAGAATTACTGTTGACTGCTGCAAAAGCCAATGCTAGCTCCTTAGGCATGGAATCAACGGAATTGCACGCGTACATTAATGTCAGGGTTGTAGTTTAGCTGTTGGGCATCAGTAGATTTGGGTTGTGCCTGACCTTTTCCTGAGTAATGGCTGTGAATCCCGATTTCATTTTGAGGCCATAGTCTTGCTTGCAGTAACTGGAAGAATGCGTGTTGATCACATACTGGATGCGATGTCTGAGGAGGATCTTGGTGAATTGTTTTGTTCCAAAGCCGAAGTGAGCTGCTAACGCAGGGCCAGAATCATTAGGCGACTGCAGCACGACTAAGGCCTTCTAAGGGCACTGCCACTGAATGGTGCAAGAGAAGGAGTCCATGAGGACCACATCTCGCAAGGAGGGCTAGCAGGGGTCACTCGGGGTACCAAGCTATTAGCTTCCAGTGTGTTGAGCAATTAACCAGCAGGCAAAGTTTGAGGGAAGCTGCTGAGTTGCCTGAGATTGTTGCTCGTCCCGGTGCTAGTGATGGTGACTCTTAAGGGTAAGGTTCTAATTATTAGTTGCGTTTGGATACGTTGCCCGTTCGCGCCCCCCCTCCCGCGGTCTGTGTCTCCGGCCCCTTGTAAATGCTTGTTTATGTTTACGCTCATTCAGAGCGTCCCTTTTGCCTGCTTCCAGACTCCGGCTCTCGTTACTACGAGACTCCACTTCCTATACTGACACCCCACTTTTTAGAACAGTTGCCGCTCTAGTGGTTTCTGAGGGTTGTTTTTTATCACTTCCGCCTGGCATTTTCAGTGTCCATTACCCGGGACACGAGACACCAGACTAGACTACAGACACACAGCCACGAGAGCCCAGGTAAGTGTTGGGTTCCGTGGGATGGCCGCCCGAGGATTAACCTCAGCCATGAGGAGAGTTATTGATTTCCCTCCGTTTTACCCACGTCTTGTCTTAGGTCTCCATAGCTTTGGACTTATCCGTCCTATGACCACAAGTCTTCAATCCTACTATTTGTTCTACATACGGTCCATGATCGGTTTAGATTACCCACCGGCCCTGCGGTGAGTATTGAACCTCGATAAATACGGGCATTTTCGTATTTTGTGCCGCACTGTCTTATCCTTTCACAGAATTTTCAGGATCCCTTCACTTAATCGACAGGTATGAAGGGTAACACCCCCTTTCATGTTATTCACGACGCAAGTCTAACCCACATGTTCTGTCTGATTTTTCTGGCTCACTCCTCTCCTTCATTTCAGTCTGTGGCTCTACTCTTTCCTCAAATACTTGTTTGCCGTGCTGATATATGAAACCTGGATTGTGCATGGGTAGCTGGTCATTGTGAGGTACCATTTTCTGTTTATACATTTCACTCTTGCATTACGCTCTGAATATCCATTCAGGTTACTTTTGGATTACATGTTTAGAACTCTAGCAATTCCCACACTTGTGTTTGCCAGCATGCTGTTTCAATTTCCAGCACTTCCACATTTATTTTGTTTTTAAGACCTCATCCAAACCTTTTGATAGACAAAATTTTCATCTTTACTTAAACCGTACCAGGCCCATGTGTGTAGCAAGCATATTTGTCTTTCATTTAATGCCCTTTTGTGTTTTTTCTGCATGTCGAACAATGTCACTTGGAAATGGCCTAGTCGGCGCAGGCTTCATCCACCATTATAACTGCATACATGATTTTGATTTCTTGTATATGTGTGGTTTCCCTCCAGACTTTGGCAAACACGTTTTGATAACATTCATAAAGGGTTCTTTATGGCTGAGAGAGAGACAGTAATTTCCTGTTTGTTCTTCGGGCCTCCCCCTTGTGTTTTTCACTTTCGCACAGCTACCCTGCTTGAGGATTACTTGCTCCCCAAAGGCTGCTTCCTGTCGCGTGGATCAAAGTTGCGCACCCGCCCAAAATGCCCACGGTTCCCCCTGAAAACGAAGCATGCAGTGTTTGCTGGCCCGGTGATTGTGCCACTTTGAATGCTGATAGCAATCAGTATGAACTTTCCTATTGCTGATGTAATGATGATGAATGCCGTGACACTGCTGCTTCAGACAGCTCTTCCCTGAGGATGCAAAGAACGTGTTAACACTCACTTCGATTGATGTTTTTCACCTGCTCCTTTCCAAATGTGTCTATCACATGTGCTCCTTGCCATCTCTCTCCTGTCTTCTCTCACACTCTTGGCTTCACTCTCCATCTACCTCCCCATTTTCTCCTCACTCTCTATCCTTCTCTCTTTATCTTTCCTTTTTGCACACTCTCTCTCTCCTGCCCTCCTTCCTGCTTTCTTCTTCTTTCCTGTCTTCCCTATCCCTTCTGCCTTCTCTCACTCTATTCCATCTGCCCTCCTTCTTGCTTTCTCTCTCTTCTGCCTTCTTACTCTCTCCTGCCCTCTGTTTCCAGCTCTCTCTTCTGCTCTCTCTCACCTTCTTGTCCTCCATCCCTCTCTTGTTCTCTCTCCTTTCTGTTTCAATCTCTCTTCCTTTTGCCCTCCCTCTACATCTCACATTCCTGCCTTTCACTCTCCATCTACCTCCCCATTTTCTCCTCACTCTCTATCCTGCACTCCTTAGCTTTTCTTTTCACTCTCTCGCTTCTGCCCTCCTTCCTGCTCTCTTCTTCTTTCGGGTCCTCCCTATCCCTTCTGCCTTCTCTCACTCTATTCCCTCTGCCCTCCTTCTTGCTCTCTCTTCTACCATCCCTCTCTTTTCTGCCTTCTTACTCCCTCCTGCCCTCCCTTTCCACCTCTCTCTTCTGCTCTTTCACCTTCTTGTCCTCCATCTCTCTCTTGTTCTCTCTCCTTCCTGTCCTCTCCTCCTCTAGCCATCCTTCTCCTACCTGCCTTCCCTCTCCTTTCTGCCCTCTCTCACACTCCTACCTTCCCTCCTGCCCTCCCACTCCTTCTTGCCCTCCCTCTCCTTTCTGCCTCTTTTCCTTCCTGCCCCCTCTTCCTTTTGACCTCTCTTCCTTCTTCCTCCTGCTCTCCTTAACTTCTATATCTATCACTTCTTCTCTTGCACTCAGTCTCCATCTCTCTCCTTCTTGCCCTCTCTCTCCTGTCTTCTCTCACACTCCTGGCTTCACTAACATGCTTTAGGAAATAAAGTGTATTCTAATTCACTGTGCATCTGTAACTAATTGCATTATAAATGCAATCCATATTTCTGTGTAAAGTAAAACACATCAACGTTTTACACATAATTCAAAGAAGTTAGAAAAGACCATTTGTCAAAAGCAATACCAAAAGCTCAAACTTTAACAAAGGCGAAACCATTGCATTGTAAATGCTTGTTAAATATTGAAACAATCTCAGCTCCCCGCCAACTTTCTGGAAAATCTACCCCGGACGCCACTACATTACACAAATAGTTTATATACGTTGCCAAAAATGTTTAACTCATGTTTGTAGAGGTCACCGGGAACTTTGTCTGGGCCAGGTGCTTTGCCGTTTTTGACGGCATTAATGGCCATTTCCGTTTCCTCTACAGTAAATTCCAATTTTACAATGGAGGGAATAAGCCAAGGCCCGTCTTTGCTGGTAGCATTTGGGGTTTCATATTTTTTATATAAAGTGGTAGAATGGTTAACCCACGTAAGTTCGTCCAGGTAAACATCATTGACTGCTCTTCCTACGTGATTCCCATTTGCACACTAATCTCCAGAACCCTACGTTATCTTTTGCCTTCGCAGCGGCCAGTAGATCAGCCCAACTATCTTCCTCCCAGGCTTTTCTCGCAACCGCCTGGGTATGCTTGTATTCTTTCTGTGCCAGTCTAACCTCGTCTGGGGATTTCGTTTTCATTGCCAACAGAAGGCTTTCTTTAGACTGCCGGCAAGTCTTGCCATACCATGGCTTGCTATGGGACAAATTATTTAACTTTTCGTGGGTCTTTTTTGTCATTTTAGTAACCAAAAATGTTTTAATTCTAAAAAACTTGTTGTGTAATTTAATGAAGTTATCCGGGTTATCGGCCTCCACTGGTGAGTTTGCAAATGAGGAAAACATCTTGACGAATAGTAAATACATTCTGCAAGAGTTTCACCGCGCTCTAATAGGTGGGACCATTTTAAGTCTCGCCTATTATTACTAACCAGAATTTCATCACAGGAACTGCTTTGAGCATCTATTGTGTTAGCACTACCAACCCCATTAACTATACATGGTTCGAATAATAGATCCAGTGGGCGATGATCACTCTCTAGTCTGTCCTTAACCTCTAGATCAATCATATGCTGCCAAATATCTAAAGACACAATTACAAAGTCTAAATTACTTTTAGAGTTGTTTCTTACAAAAGTAGGATTTTTAGATATATCAGACGGAAGACGGCCGTTGCAAGCCCTCAGGCCGTATTCCGCAGACAGCTTCACTAGTTGGGTTGCCAGAACTGAGCAGTGCATAGGATCAATATTATCCAACAAAGGAATGTTAATTGCTCGGTCTTCCTCATCGAAAACATCACCCAAACCAGCTGCAATTCAGCTCTCCGGCTATTACAGCTTCTTTGTCAGCCATTCTATTCAGAAAGGAATCCAATTTGGCCACAGTCATTGGTTCTTTCGATAGCGGGGCCGGTCTGTTATAGACATTAATTAAGTATAGCACCTTCCCTTCACACGTGGTGATTTTTAGTGCCAATATGTCCATCGAATTTGTATCCATAACTTCTACCTGGATCTTCATAGTTACTTTTACCCAAGTAATAAGTCCACCGGAGGGTCTACCTCTCACTGAAGGGATTGCACTAATTCCAAAGGACTTGTAGCCCACTCTGTACGGCGTACTAAGTGCCCAAGAGGAGACAAAATTTGCTTGAATCAATGTAGTTTGACCAATCAGATTTTTATTTAGTCCAGCTATATTCCATGATATTAATTTCAAATTCGGATCATGGCTATAAGTAGCAGACCTTTGCTCTTGGATTAGGGGCAGATCACTTGCACTTATAGTTCCTATGGATGGCACGCCTAAAAAGTTCTCTCCATCTAGTGTGATGGCACGCTTTCTCATTCTAGTGTCGCGGTTCACGGATACTCGGTAGTGCAATGAATCCTTCAACAATACACCACCCTGAGCACTGTCAACCCCCCGTTTCCTTTCACTAAGAGCGATGCTAGAAGTTCCTTTTTTCCCCAGGTGGGACATGGACATCAGGATTGGTTTTAGCTACAACACACTTATCCATCTCTATTGGTCTTTTTCTAAGATCTTTTATGAACGTGTGGCTTGTCATACATGTCCGTCCTTTACTGCTAGCTTTCTTACCCATAATCGGCTTCAGTCAGTCCACTGATTCGGAGCAACTGAATCTATTAAACGTCGGTATCCCTCCCCATCTATTTGGGTAACTTGAGCCCCTGTAATTGAACCCACCCCGGGTATGATGTTTGGCCCTAGCCCAGTTTCCACCTTCATCAGATAGCATATTGGATGGATAAAAGAACGAAAGTGGCGTAGTTTCAATGGTAACCATATCGTCTTGGGGGCTCCATGAACAGATGAAATGCGCTGTTCGAGGATCTTCAAAATTAACGACCACACAGTCCCCAGGGGATAATTTCCTAGTGTGGCCTATCCACTGAACTCTCCGTACCATTAGAATTTTACTCTTTATGTGTGGGGATAGAGGCCGGTTGACATTAAGCCAATGAGATAGTTTATTTTTAAGTGCCCAAAAGGATTTCTCGGCTTGGTTACCTAGCTCTGGGACCCCCGTCAAAACAGCTACATACGGACTAACTTCTGGTGGTAAGTTGATATAACCACCCTTCAGTATCCACCCCGTTTGGTTCCCATTTGTACTAAGCTGGGTGGGCTTTGTGCCCGTGGTGCCTGGTCTAGGAAGATCTTTATCAATTGTATTACGGACCACAGGGTTAGCCCTAGGTTAATTTATGAGATTCGAACTTGGTCTTTGGGTCGGAGAATGGGGCAGTACCCAAAGTTGTTTTACGTGGCATTTTATCTATACTGAGACTTGACAGTGTTATTATACTATTTTCTATCTCAAAGAGCTGGTTTTCTATGCGTGACAGTCTAGTTTCCAGGGGAGTTCGAAGATTTTTTTAAAAATTTCCCAAATTTTTTACCAAGAGGGCTATACCCTCATCTGTTATGCCTATGTTAGTGATTACTGTGTCATCTCTAGCTCTAGAGTCTTGGGTCCCAATTGATAGTTCTATATTAACATCAGTTTGTAAAGCGTCCTGTCCAGTCTGAACTCCATGCAGCGCCGGCCCCTGTTCCTCCCCATGCTTACTTAGTAAGTCACTATTGGCCTGAACTTTGGCTACCTTAGCTTTCTTACCACCAGGGGCAGAGAGATTTGGTCGTTTCCTCTTTGATATAGCTCCCTCCCGCCTTCCTGGTAATTGTCTAGAATTCGTTTCTTCATGAGCCTCCACCTCTATGGTTCCGGTTGTGATATCATCTCAGGTATCATCTAATACTTCTGATCCCAAAGGGGCTGTGATGACATGTGGCGGTTGTATGGGTGCTTGTAAAAGTGTATTCGACATGCTGATTACATCTGCTTGTGTCTCAATGAGGTTGGGTCTGCCAATATGCTCTGGTGTTCGGGCAGATGCAAAGTGGCCCATAGATGATCTTTTAGCCATGACAAGGTCCTGGGACACTCTACGTTCCATTAAACTTATACCTTGATCTATGACTGATTTGGCCCTAGTTATAAAATTATCAAGGGTACCTGTTTGCTTATTCCCCCCCAATGTGGCTTTACTCCTACTTTCACGAGTTTCCATCTTTTATAAATACACAACCAGTCAGAGATCGACAATTTTGAAGGAAGTTATTCAAGTGATATACATACAGTATGCAGGCCCATAAGGAAGCAAAATAAAGAGGGGTGGCCCGGTCCGGTCTTGTACGGCCATTAAAGGTGAACAAATGTTTGTAGCCCTGGAGGGTCTGGCAGCAAAAGAGTCCCAGAAGCGTCTCTCAATGCAAGCGGCTCCCGCGAAGCGGGGGCCGCGAGGCTCTATGAAGTGCAGGGAGGTGGGCGGGAAGAGGACCCAGGTGCGGCCGGTGACTCGCCGCTGGGAAGCCTGGTGGATGAATATGCAACAAAGGAAGAACCGATCTAAGTATATTGTAGTGATATTTGATTTCTGTTGCATTATCATTCCTTAAGTTGGGAGGTCCTGATTTCCGTACGATACTCTGCTGTACAATCCACCAGTATGTGCTGTTTAATGCTGTACACCTGTTGAGTCTATTAAAAACTATAAATAAAGGTTTAATTTAAAAAAATGCATACCACAAGTCATTAATGATGCACAAAAACATAAATCTACAAAACGCTTTTTTAGAGGGAGTGGCACACAGGCAAAGAAAGGGCACCAGGAACATTGCGGGCGGGGACTAAGGCTTTATCAGTACAGAGGAAGACAAATGGAAAACACATGCGTTCTCATAGAGGGCATAAAAGAAAAAGAAAAAAAGAGCGCCTGAAAACAGAGCAATGGAAGGACAAAAGTAATGGGTCCATACTCCAGAGGGGGGAGAAACACAAGATGACGGATAGTGAACAAATAAGAAGCAAGGAAATTATAGTGACAATGGAGCCAGTCATTTGTAAACAATGGGCCGGCTCTAACCTCACTGTAATCTAGCAACAGCCTTGCTCTCTAGTAGGTTTCGACCTAAAAAAATTCAAACTTTAGACATGGGAATGAAAGAACTGGCTCCTTGTTCTTTTTTGCACTGCATGTTAAGTGACAATAAAAATCATTCATCCATTTTAAGTTGACTTTATGAACCAGGATTTGGCAGCAATTTGTTGATTTGGATTTGCCATCTATTCACAGTTGATAATGAAGGCTTAAGATGTACAGGTCACAATATCCTTCATTGATGTAATGGCATATGATAAAGTTCGAAATAATTAGGACCTATTTGATGATAATTCAAATGTAGCTGCTGAGAGGAGCACTCAGGAAGTATGGCTTGTCCTCTCTGCATGTTTTTCTGCCAATAACAATAAAAAATGACGTTCCAACAGAACATCTTAGATAAAAACATCCCACATACACCCAACACCGTACACATAGGTCTTATATTCAGGTAACGCAATGCTCCCAACACTAGCAATCCTCAAAAGAGCGCATCAGAAAGTACATTTACCATACACTCAACACTGTGCCAATGTGCACATTAATGGACTCACTCAGGACCCTCAAAATCGTTGATCATGCAACACAACATCTTAGGTTCTGTCTACATGTACTTAGAATTAGTCATACACCAATATTAGACATACTGCCTGACACCATCATGCATAAAATATAACATTGAAATCATATTGTCACCTAAAAAGCCTATCCAGATGATCTCAGAAAACTTGATATCAAAACCAGGTTTAATTCTAATTCACCTCACACTAACAGGACATATGTGCCACCTCATAATACATTCATGCTGATAACACAGAATCTAAGACAAACAGTTAACTAAGCAATGCCACCTGAACAGCATATCTCCTTCCTCTCACAAACCTTTACAACAAAGTCATACAGAACAAGTTAGGTTAAACACACCACAAATGCTCATGTATCGATGACGCTTCACAACACAATAGCCTCTAAAGGGCTGCACAAGGACAGCATGAACTCCGGTGAACAGAAATGAAACGTAAAGGCCTTTGATTCAGGCACATCAAAAGTCCCTTGGGGCTGGTGAGTAACTATGAATAAGATCTCAGGATCGAATCATACACAGCTACTTACACAGACCCAGGATATGGTGGCCACTAAAAAATACCTCATTAACACTCTTGTAATCTCAACCCTCTGTCCCACTTCCTCTCAAACCGATTTACCCCCTCCCTTCACTGCACAGCTCACTCTACTACTAAACTACCACCTTCCATTATTCACCGCACTGCATTTCATTTAAACAATGTACAATACAGAACTAGTTCCTTTACAGGAAATTATAAAGACATTTCAATTCCCTTCTAATATGCCATTGTTCCTTGTTCGAACACTGCCAAGAAATTGTTTATGGTGTATGTTGTGTTTTACCAGACAAAACAAAAATAACATTTCTCCTTTCCATCTCATTTACCCTCTCACTTTACTTCTTATTTATTACTCTAAGTTATTTTGTTTTGTCTCATTTATCGTTATTTACCCCTTTCTGGTACCCTTTTCTTTGCTCATTTTTCCTCTTTGATTCATCAGTTCAATTTTTCATTTAAACACATCCTGTCGGGGCGTGGCTTGGACGGCAGGAGGAATGGCCGCCTAAACCGAGTGCTCCGCAGAAAGGGAGAGCGAGCTCTCAGATACCACTTCTCCCAGTGCCGCGAATCGTTCCAGGATCAAGGTACCTGTACCGGGACCCTTGCTGCACCCACCGATGCCCTGAAATCTGCCTGGGACTGCTTTTTAGGGACTTTGCTGGACTTCGGGCGGCCGTGAACTCTTCGTTCCGGGCTTTGCCTAAGATGGCGGCGCCCGGTCGCGGCTGCAACGCCTGATCCCCGCGAGCGCTGACAGTGCACCTAAGATCATCAGAAGTCCTCCATGGGCAGTAAAGGCGCCACATCCACTGAGAATCCTCCCCACGAGTGCAAATGCCGTCGGAGGTTGGTAGGTGATCGGCCCGGCAGACATCATCCGGCTCCACGCGCCTGACCCTAAAATGGCGGCGGCGACGACAGCGATCCCCACGAAGATTGTACGCTCCGACACACGGTGAGCTTCTGGGTCCATCATAAGCCCATCCATTGCCATCCAGTGCCTTATCCTCCTCCCAAGTGAAGGTATGTGCAGCCCCACCCTGCCTCGCCACTCCTGACTGCGAATGCTTGTGCCTGGGGCAATAAGCCGGTGCTGCCCAACACGTGGTGATTCTTGACCTGCCTCACTGCCTCATGGCTGTAATACCACCCTAAGAGGAGAAACTCACCCATGATCTAAGCGAGCAGCGCACCCCATCTAATAAGCAACGATCGGACACTGCGCCTACAAGATCCTCAGTGCGCTCCCTGCTCTCCCATAAGCCTGTAGCAGTGTCCTGCAACCCTTGGAGCCTGGTCCCATCCACTCAAGAGATTCCAGGCACATTAGTAGTCCTGCAGCCGACTCTTTTCGCGTGGGTGCCCTGCCTCGACAGCCAGCAGTGTCCTCCTACAGCAGTTAAGGTCTAGCTGGTTCCCAGCAAACGCGAACATCCACCAGACGCATTAGTAGTCCTGCAGCCGACTCTTTTCTCGTGGGTGCCCAGCCTTATCAACCAGCAGTGTCCTCCTACAGCAGTTAAGGTTTAGCTGGTTCCAGCTAACGCAAACATACACCAGGCAGCAATGGCGAATAGAGAGGACAGAAATAATTCTAAAAAGGCGAAACCGGACTCACTTTTGGACTCACCCATCAAAAGTAAAGCCGATATGGCAGCCAATATGGAAATGATTCTCAGGAAGCTGGCAGACCTACATGAACTCTCTAAATCCACCAAATCAAATACTGACTCTATGCAACTTGAGCTCACTGCGATCAGAGCTGATATAAATGTAATGAACACGGGCCTGGGCCCGGCTGAACAACGAATAAGCGACATGGAGGACATCACAAAGCAATCAGTCTCCAAAATCCAATGTCTAGAAAAGTCCAAGGAAGAGCTGAAATGCCATAACGCGGAGTTGGAGGATAGGAACAGAAGAGGTAACATCAAGATCTTTGGCGGTCCGGAGAATTCCGAAAAAGATGCGGATTCCTGCGTGGCCTTCCTTGAATCGTGGATTCCCATGATCACCAAATTGGACTTCCCACATGGCCTTGAATTGGATAGGGCGCACAGGATCCCCACCTTCGCTACCAAGAGTTCCAATGGCCCCAACCATTGATCTGCAAACCGCTCAGATTTCAGCACGTTGAGATGATCCTTCAATTCGCAAGAAGAAACCACTCCATCTCATGGGAAGGCCATAGAATCATCTTCACACAAGACTACTCAAGAGACACGGTGGCAATCTGCAAAGGTTTCCTGGAGCTCAGAGACAAGCTAAGATCCAAAAGCATTTCTTTCTCCTTTGCTGGTCCGGCGAAATTCAGGGTTGTAATCAATGGCCACCCGAGATACTTCACAGACCCCAAAGTCCTTGCTGATCTTCTGGAAGACCGTCGCGAACAAGAAATGGACTTAGCGTCCGGCCTCTTGAAAAAGAGGAAAACGTGATCTCATTCTCAAACTGGCTCACTCTCAAATTGTCACTGTCATTCTAGATTTAATTCTACCATCAATACCCTAATTTTGTAATTGAAGCCCTTCGCCTCAATGTTCGCCCTCCGGCATAGTGTGCCTATTTGTTCTTAGTAGGGTGCCATTGTTTCCTTTGCTGAACACTTCCTTGCGGATGCAGGTACCCACAACTGTACTGTGAGTAGGCCTCGAGCCCCAATATATTGTCGTACTATTGTTGTTCTATTTACTCATGATGTATGATCCGCCCTAAGGTCAATGTTTTTCCTTAAAGTTTGCCTCTCTGCGGAGGTAGTTGCTGCAGCTTTAATGCAAGTAGGCCTGTGCCTCGATATAGCGTTGTACTATTGATGCTCTTTATTGTTCTTTATTGCTCTTTATTGCTCGTCGGCACTGGTTGTTCTATGTGCTATCGTTATATTCGTACGCCTTACCGCGAAATGCCTTTGCTCTCTAATCACAGCCCTTGTTCACTGTTATAATTAATGGGTCTTTCTTTTCAGCGTCACTGCAGTTTGTACTGTGTAAAATTGTGTAAAAGTTACCGAGATTATTACTACAATTACATTACCTTAGTCTAGGGAAGCTACTAGCTACCATCTATGTATCCCTGACTTCCGCCTTGCACGGGGCTGCCGTCGCACTCCCGATGTACGTATATCTTTCTAGCTCTACCAAATGCACACCCTTTCCCCTTTATTGTCCCTCATTAGGCACCCCTTTCCCCAGTGACCCCTTATTTATCATACCTCTATTATTAATTCCCTGGCCCTTCAATCTCATTTAAACCCAGAACCATAATTTATACCACCTGCCAGCCTTAGATACACCCTACTCTTTCATAAAACCTCAGTCCCTCCCTATAACTAAGTAACTCATTCCATGTCACAAATCTCTTTATCAAATTACTCCTTCCTCTGAATCCTTCCTCTTCATATTTAACCTAACCTTTTAAACCCTAGGTTTTATCCTTTAGCTCTCTCATTTACCTATTTGCAACCTACCCAAGCCCTCTCGTGTACCATGTGTATCCCCTGATTTACCCACTTCCCTTATGCCCTCTCCTCTGTTCCCATGAGTCCCCTTCCCACTCTACTCATTAAATCTACTCCTTTGTGTTATATTATATATCATTTACCTGACTCGTGAAACCCTTCTGCCCGTCCCAAACATGGGTGTAGGAACCTTGGGTGACGTGGAGATTAATCGCCCCAAACTTTAAAGCGGGCGTAGAAGGGAATGTGCAGGGTACAATATTTCCTCCAGATTTTGAAGTGACAACTGAAGTTAAACAGTCGCAGACAAAAAATGTTTTGCAGTCAAGGTGCAGCATTGCTTCTGTCTCTTGAAGCCCTCATTGTTTTGTTAATTATTTATTTGTGGTCATTAGAGTTCCTGAACCACCACTAAACTCATTCAGTCTGTCAAGCTTGGCCAACCAGCAGAGTAAGGGCAGGCATCAGATGTTCTGTTATGTAAATATTACTGCTGGCTCCACTAACTTAAGAATTAGAAGTATTTTAGGAGAGACTCAACACGTCAGAGACTACAATTAAATAAGTAATAAAAACAAAGCATCTACAGAGTTTGCTCCTTATGTTACAATTCTTCAAGGAGACACGTGCAAAGTATAATTTTACACATGCATTTCTATTTATTTATTTGAAGCATTTTATATAGCGTGAACATGACCTTTGCAGCTATCGGAGCACTTTACAATTTTTAGAGAGGATAGGGTTATGTGAATGTTGTGTATTTGTATAGCGCGAACAGTGACCCGGAGGCATCCCGGCGCTTGTACTCCTACCACAAGGGAACCCCTCCTGGCTTTTCCTTGTGGGGTGTCCACTCCTGGGCATCCCATGGTGAAACCAGGCATCCCTTGTGTATCGGGGGCCTTTGTGGAGACTAAGCAAGCTATTGCCCAGAGTTGCAGCGTGGGACCCATGCTTAGAATCGGCACTGAGGCGAGAATATCCGGTCAGAGGAATTTAAGCCCGATACCCACCGAGGCGGGAATCGAACCCTGGTCCCTGGCCAGCGTTCTGCATCAAGGTCTGCCGCTCTAAGCATTGAGCCACACTTCTCCACTGAGAGAGTGAGTTGTGTCAAAAAATGTGAACAATACAGGATAGACCAACACCCGAGATGAGTGTAGTGACCCTTCAATGATCAATAGATCAGACAATACCATAATAAACAAGTAGTAGAATCGATGTCATAATCTAAAGCAGTACAGCCAAAGGCACCACCCCAGAAGAGGGTGGTGACATCTCAATGTTAGGACAGAGGGGTCAGAAATGACAACAACATAAAAGCAAGCAGTAATCATAATGCCATAATCTAGAAACAGTACAAGGATCAGGCAGTATCCCAAATAAGGGCGGTATCCCCCCCAATGTTGATAATGAGAACTCAAACAGTGAATGAAACAAGCTAGTAGTAATCATGAGATGTGGTTGATGGGTCATAATCTGCTGAAAGAGGGAATTACTAGGGTCTAAGGTAGAAATCTGTTCAAGAGCAATAGTTTAACTTCTTTCTTGAAAGATGTAGTAGATGGGTTCAGCTTTAATTCCAGGGGGAGGGAGTTCCAAATTCTCAGGACGATGCTTGGGAAAGCTCTGTTATAGCTTTTCTTTTTAAAGAGTCTCTGGGGTTTCTGTAATAAAGTGCTATGTTTGATCTACAGTGACTGTGAAAACGTTCAAAACAGAAAATCATACATTTAAATCGTATAACTACACACACATATACAAACGTATATAAATATGTATGTGTTTGTATATGAATGTGTGTAGAGCGTCAC
Organism: Lissotriton vulgaris; assembly: GCF_964263255.1. Taxonomy (NCBI): domain Eukaryota; kingdom Metazoa; phylum Chordata; class Amphibia; order Caudata; family Salamandridae; genus Lissotriton; species Lissotriton vulgaris. The sequence continues at coordinate 1,579,731,370 of NC_141689.1, read as the reverse complement.
TTTGATGTAAGGTGTGATGACTGTACTCATTAAACGCCATATAATTACACTAAATAAATAACTTAACTGTGGTGTTAAATGTAAGAGAGAACCCATGCAACCTCGTAATAGCACAATATACAGTACTGAATTAAAATCCCAGGTTCCCTGTGTGACCAAATTGTGTGATAGGTGGACTTTGCTTTACGCCACTATGTACCATTTTCCTTAACCATTCAGTTTCAAAGCGCATTGTAGGAATTTAAAACAGGATCTATGCTCTACAAAAACCTCATTTATATACGGTAATATATAATAATCTTGCTTCACATTTTATAAGATGAGCTATTTAAATAAAGCATATTCTTGTCACATTTTGAGTAACTTGTGGCAACATCATAAAAACAGGAGGCATTCTTGAATGTTTATAGTTTAAAAAAATATTACTGTCAATAAAAGTCCCTCACTTCAGTGATATAATCGTATGTACTTAATGTAAGCACCTAGAAATGTTGAAAAGGTTTTTCTAAGCCTTTATCATGTTTTTAAGTGGCATTTTTTATCTAATTTACATTATGTGAAACCTCGCTGAGCCAAACCAAACTCGTTTCAAGGCTGCTCCTGTCTCCCTAAGAAAAGTAATGTCTCCTACACTCTCGGTCCAAAACTTCTAGGATTTGCCGTCTTTATTCCTATAAGCCAAACTTCTTTCCCTTCCCACTACCCTCTCAATTGCCCACTTATCGTCTTGCTCGCCCAATCTTACTCTTTACCTCTCCCTATTTGTAGCCGATTTTCCTTGAAGGTTAGGGGTGGTATATGGGCTTTCCTCACCTGCCTGCTCCCTCAGTGTCATCACGGAGACCAGGTAATGGGCCAACTCGAAGAAAGGGAACATGGAGATGCGTGAGAATTCCAGGGAAACATCGGACAGGAGCTCCATGGCTGGCTTCGCACCCCAACCTTCAAGCGGGAGGCAGGGATGCGGTGGGCAGGTGGCACGGGTAAGCCCTGGAGACGGGATGGGGAGCTCGGCACGCGCCTCGGACTGACAGCTAACAGCTGAAGCGCGAGCTCTCTCCGCCGAATGCAGCCGGACAGAGCCTCGCGCCAGAGCCAACTTCAGCCGCAGTTCCCAGCGCCACCACTGCTTCCGTACACACTGCAAGCTCCGCCCAAAGGAAAGCGAGTAAATCTGTCCCTCTCCGGCCACCGTGGATACCAGCAGATTTGGTCTGACTGACGTGGCGTATTCATGGAAGGAATGCTGTAGGTTGCGAAGTCAAATTAATTGTCTTTGTATTGGCTACTGAAAAGCGCAGTTTTTCCATTACAGTTAAATCCTCGCATCCTTACTTTATAGAACAGCGCTCTTATTTTAGATATAGGTCGGAGCTGACGACTCAGGCTACCGGCAGTTTTTAGTATATGCTTTCAACCTGTTAAAATAACATTTGTAATAACTAAAGGCAAAAGGATCCTTACTTAGTGCTTGCTATAAACAAAATTGCCAACCTCACCTATCTGAATTGAGTTAATTTAAGTGCCACCCATCAGACGAATTATTTTGACAGGGCTATATGATGAACATGGAAGGCTACCTTATTGACTAAAGTATTTTTAGTAGTTGAGCTACTTGTAATGTTGGGCCCTAGGCCCGCATTATGGTGATTAATGGATACAATAGACACAGGGATAGTTGGCTAGTGAAATGGCCAAGAGCACGTGCGCTCCGCCCCGTTTATTGACTGGGTCACCTGACTCGTGACACCAGTGGTGGGTTGGTGCAAAGTGTAGATTACATCAGTAGAACAACTAGACCGTGTCCAGCAGGACACTACATTCCTCCCAAACTTTAATAAAAGTTGAGACAAAACAAAGTCCGAACCTGTGGGAGGAAAAACACAAAATATGCAATCTCATAACTTTAGAAGGAGTCTCTTCAGCTGCTTGCTAGATGACGCCGGTGGAACTTGACGCTGAAATGTTAGTTTTTTTGGGCTCGACGTCCTGGTTCTCGGTGGGCGTGCTCTTCAGGTCTTGCAGCCTCGCTCTTGTGGTGGGGACAAACAGATGACAAGATGGTAGATTGGATGGATGTTGTTTTCTACCAATCAGTCCTGGTTTCTTTAGTGTTGGCAGCGTGGCTTCTCTTTGCAAAGGAGGGAGTAGTGGAAGGACATCCTTCTCACTAGGACGCCCCTCTCGCGGGTATTCTTCTGCCACAAGATATTCCGGAGTCCCTCTTCATCAGGTTTCCACTGGGCCGGGTGTTCTCCACATCGTTACTCCAACTCCACAGTCTGCGTTTGAATGGAGGAGACGATGAGAGTGTCACCACGAAGTCCGTAGCTTCACCTGGAGGGTGGTTGTTTGACTCCTGCCTTTGCGCACAAGTTCCTCTTTTTCCCAGGACGTGCAGGGTAGACGGCGATGGATCCATCTCTCTTGTTGGGACCCTCTACCACCGGTGTCCCTGACGCCTTTGCCCCTTGGATATCCACGGGCTGGTGTGGAGTGGTCAGTTATCCTTCTGCCAGGACATCTGGGCGCTCTCCCCATCCAGACTTCCGATCTACCCCAAAGGTGGGTGTTGTCAATGGTCCAGCCTGTTTATTTATGCAGCCGACACATTGTCAGAAGACTTGTAAGTAGATGCCTGTTCTTCTCCTTGTGCCACCGTTGTTCTCCTGGACATGTATGTCACTGTGCTCGATGTTGTGGCGCGTGTCACTTTCTCCTGGTGTGTGAGTTGACCTGCCACACCTCTCCTCATCTTCCTGGACATTGTTGTTTCTGATGGTGTTATGCCACTTGACTCCTTTCTTCTTTTCTTTTCTTCCTCGCAACGTTGTCCGGTCAACTTGCTGCTCTTGTCCTCCTGACCAGTCTTCTCCGAGCAGCGTGCACTCCGTCCGTTTCCTTCAGGTCTTGTCCTTGCTCTAGGACACTGTCTCCTTTCCACTCTGTGACTGGACCGGTCGCCGCAACCTTCTTCCTTTGACTGTCTTACTTCTGGTTCCTGACGGGTGTCGCGTCCGTCTTCTTCCGGTCCTCCTCGTGGATCTCTTGTGGGTCCTCTTCCGGACATCCGCTCCACGGACTTCTACTTCCCTTTGATCAGACCTCCTCCCTGGTCTCTCATCGTGCTGGTCGGATCCTTCTTTTCTTCCTGGACGATCATCTGGCTTTATTTTCCTTGCGACCAGACTGGGTGGTCTGCTTTCTCTTCTTTGCGACCAGACCGGTGGTCGGCTTTACCTTCTTTGCGACCAGACCGGGTGGTCTGCTTTCTCAATTTGCGACCAGACCGGGTGGCCGGCTTTACCTTCCTTGCGACCAGACTGGGTGATCGGCTTCCTCGTCTTTGCGACCAGACTGGGTGGTCAGCTTTGCCTTCCTTGCGACCAGACTGGGTGGTCGGCTTTTTTCTCTTTGCGACCTGGCTGGGTGGTCAGCTTTACCTTCCTTGCGACCAGACTGGGTGGTCAGCTTTCTTCTCCTTGCGACCAGGCTGGGTGGTCAGCTTCCTCCTCTTGCGACCAGACTGGGTGGCCGGCATCCTCCTGGGAGGTCTTCATGCTTTCGGTGATCTGCGTGATCACTGTTCTTTTCTGTTGCAATGCTTTTGCTTTGGCGCGCTTTTGTCTGCGCTCTTCGGGTGCTTCTCTGTGTCCGGAGGGTCACGCCACCGCTCCTGTGACTTTCGCTGGCGTCGTCGCGCTACTCAACGTGCGTGCTGCACTTGACACCACCCGGGCGTGGCAGTGTTCTTGCGCTTTGTCTATGGGTGCTTCGCCACCTGTGGTCCTCTGCTGGGAGTCTGCTTTTCTTTGGCGCGCTTTTGTCTGCGCTCTTCGGGTGCTTCGGCGGCTTCGGAGGGTTACTTCACCGCTCCGTGGACCTTCTCTCGGGCACACCGTCATGCGTGCTGATGATGGCGCTCTTGTCACTGTGAAACGTCGCTGCCTCACCCTGGCATCTTTGTGCGCTGTCCAGTGGTGTTGGCGTGTCGCTGTGCCGCCCCACTCTCTGGCTGCGTAGTGATCTCGCCTATTCAGAATTTTACTCTGTCATGGTGCCGCTGGCACCTCAGGTGATCTTGCTTGTCTACTCTTCTTGGAACAATTGCAGTCTGTATTGTCCCTGTGCTGCTGTGCACCTGCCTTGTTCTATGGGTGCTTTGCAGCCTGTAGTCCTCTGCTGGGAGTCTGCTTTAGTTTGGCGCACTTGAGGTCGCCAGTGAAGGCCTGCAGTGACCTCTCACTTTCTTTTGGGTGTACAAGTACCTTGCGGTCTGCTAGCTCATGTCATTTGTATGTTTTGTAACTTTATTCTCATCATGTTTCACGTGGTGGGCGCAATGGTGCACTTTGGCCACTAGATGGCAGTGTTGCTTTCCTCTTGATGTCCTGATCCTCGACAGCTTCTCCCCGCAGCAGGCTGCAGTCACCGAGGTCTTCTGGGTCAAACACCGGTCTCGTCTTCACTGTGCTGTGAGACGTGGGGTGCCAGCACTGTGGAGATCTAAGGCCCTCACTGCAGGACTGTTCGCAGCGCCTCGCTCCCTGATCCAAACGCTGCCCCACGTTACAGCCGGTGAGTGAGTCTTTACTTTTTTCTCTACGGGGGGCTGGTTTCAGTATCCTCTGGCCGCCTGCTGTCCCGTCGTAGGACTCCCCACCCGCAGCAGCCTCTCCCTTCTCACGCTGCGCGGGATGGGCTTGGAGCTGACTCCAGAGTCTTCCGCTCCGCTCGGGATCCGGTTGTTTTCCTCCCGGGGGCGGGGGAGTGGGAGGCGGCTCGCGCTCATACCTTTCGCCGCAGACTCATCTTCTGCTCATTGGATGCGGGTGAGCTCCGCATGGCTCCCTTCACACCTCCGCGCCCTCCGGCAGTGTGGCGCGTCCGGCGCTTGGTCACTGGGGGGTGCAGTCAGCAACAGGCACCTCGGGGTCGGGGTGGGCACCCGACTCAGTCCAATTATGCAGGGTTGCTTCACATTTGTTCCCCCATGTGCGGCCTCGCACTTTCGGCCGGCAGGCCTCCTCCTCCATGCGAGTGGGCTCCGCATGGATTGTCGCCTTTGTAGGGGGGGGGCATTCAACTCTGGCTCGGTGGCGGCCAATGCGGGTGGGCTCCGCTCGGCTCGTACTCTTCCCTGCCGGGGATTACTCGGTTGCAGCTGGCGCGGGTGGGCTCCGGTCGGTCCCCTCTGCTCCCGGAAGGGCCACGCTGTTGCGGCCGACACGGGTGGGCTCTGGTCGGTCCGCTCTGCTCCCGGAAGGAAGGGCCATGCTGTCGCGGCCAACACGGGTGGGCTCTGGTCGGTCCGCTTGCCTTTTCTCCCCCAAGGCACTCCTCGCAGGGGCAGTTTAGTGCAGGCGCATGAGGTGCAGGGTAGGCTCCCAGTCACCTCGCCATTTGCATATAGGCCCGGGGCACGGCACACGCCCCGCGGGCCTCTAGGCGGCCGGCGCCGATCGTTGTAGGGGGTGCCCCTAGGCGGGCAGTATCCTCTCTCTCTTCTTCTTGGGTCGTAGCACGCCGGGGTACAGCCACCTCGTCGCCAGTGTAATATTGGGCCCTAGGCCCGCATTATGGTGATGAATGGATACAATAGACACAGGGATAGTTGGCTAGTGAAATGGCCAAGAGCACGTGCGCTCCGCCCCCTTTATTGACTGGGTCACCTGACTCGTGACACCAGTGGTGGGTGGGTGCAAAGTGTAGATTACATCAGTAGAACAACTAGACCGTGTCCAGCAGGACACTACACTACTGAACGAGTCTTGTCGGAGTTGTGCCTAAATCAGTAATAGAAATGGCAGCCATAGTCTATTGATTCAGCACACAAAAGGGAGAGAAAGTGTGAGAGGTTATCTAGGGCTTTCATATACCCTCCTGTATCCTACAACTATCTACACAATACAACATGAACAGCCCAAAATCATGCTCCGGTACTCTTTCATACTGGCTCCCAAAGGAATGAAGAAAAGAAATAAGAGAAAATGTCTCACCCACCAAATGTTGGCATTCTTCACCTGCTTTTTTCTCACCTTGGTATGATAGTACCACCAGGGAGGGCTCGACCGTGTCTGGGACTCTTGGATATACATTTGTTCTGGACAATTCTGGAGGTCCAGTCAGCGTAAAATGGTTGAGGATGTTTTTTTTCAATGGTAGCATTCCCCATCAGTGAAAGAAAAGTTATCTGCAATACAATGATTCCTGCATTCCCATTATGCCAACATGTTTTGGGCAATTTCCTACTGCCTCAACTGGCCTTCTTCGGGGCACCAAGACGTCCCTGCCTACCCTCTCACTAAAGGGGTATTGAAAAAAGTAGACATTACCTGTTTACCTAAAATAAGATAAACCAAACAATTTGTATATTAAAACCAGTTTGCTGGACATAACGCTCTAGCCAAAATTCATAGAACACATGCTGGTTTCAGTATGCTCTGGCCGCCCGCTGTCCCGTCGTAGGACTCCCCACCCGCAGCAGCCTCTCCCTTCTCACACTGCGCGGGGTGGGGCTTGGCGCTGACTCCGGAGTCTGTCTGCTCCGCTCGGGATCCGGTTGCTTTCCTCCTGGGGGCGGGGGAGTGGGAGGCGGCTCGCGCTCATACCTTTCGCCGCAGGCTCATCTTCTGCTCATTAGATCGTCCATAACTGAGAGAATGACTAACTCAGTAGAATGAGCTGGCCTAAAGCCTGCTTGTTGTGGGTCGAGGAACTGGGAGTGTTCAATGAATGAGCTAAGGAAGTTAGTGACATGGGCCTGAAGCACGTTACTAAGGTAGGTGAGCAACGAGATGGGGTGAAAGTTGCTAATTAAGGAAGGGTCAGCATTAGGTTTCTTCAGGATGGGGACGACTTCAGCTATCTTAAAGGAGTCGGGAACTGAGCCTTATCTGAGAGAGTTGTTGAGGAGTGCCAGAGGGGGTTTGGGACCGGTGGCGAAAACTTCTTGTAAAATATGAGGAGGGAAACAATCTGTGGGGGAGCCTGAGCCAACCTTTTTTAATAGAGCAAAAAACTTGTCCTCTGATATCAGGGGTATTTGGTCCACTACCTGGGAATTTTAATTAGTAGGTACCGGGATAGTTGGTGGGTTGGGGGAAGGGATGCTGCTTTTGATTTTAGCGATCTTTTCCGTGAAGTATAAGTTGAGGGAATCACAGAGAGTTTGAGAGGGAAGAGGCTTAATTGTAACTCTGTCTGGTTGTGAAAGCTCCTCAACTATGGAGAATATATATTTGGTCTTAGTAGCAGAGTCAGTGATCTTCAGGGAAAAATATTAAGTTTTGGCCTGGAGAATTGTTTGTTTATAGTCTTTAAGCAGCGCCACAAATATTTTTTTTTTTACCAGGGACGTAGTCTTGTCTCCAGCTATGTTCAGCCTGCCCGAGTGTGAGTTTCTTATTTTTCAATTCATCCGAGAACCATCCCTGGGCGTCATGGGGGCGTTTTAGTTTGATTCGCCAAAAAGGTGCAACAATGTCGCTGGCTGATTCGAGCCAGTGTTTAATGCTAATAGCCTGACTGTCTAAGGAGTCCTTTTCAACGGGGGATGAGGCACTAAGTAAGGTGCAAAACTCACTAAGGTTGGCCCTGCTCCAGTTTCTTGCCGTAAGATTCCCAATGAGGACCTGTTTTGTATGGGGAGCACAGGCCAAGGAGAATGTGATGATGTAGTGATCTGACCATGGGCAGAGACAGATAAGGGGTTGAGTGATTTCCAGATTGGGAGTCCAAACTTGGTCTAGAACATGTCCCTTAACATGCGTAGCGGACTGTATGTGTTGAATGCAGTTCATGCCAGATAGGAGGTCAGTGAAGTCAGAAGAGCTGGAGCTCTCCCTTACGTCTGTAGGCCAATAGTTAAAGTTGCCAATAATCAATACTTTTAAGTTATTAATTAGTTGGGAAAGCATGTCGCCGAACAATAAGGGGAAACCAGGCATGTGTTGAGGGGGATGGTAGACAAGGACACAACTGAGAGGGGACAGGGAGGATTCAAGTTTTAAGATGAGGCTGTCAACTGAGGGTATGCCAGCAACGTTTAAGGCAGTGAACCTGAGTGAATATTGGATGATGGCTGCGACCTCGCCTCCCAGCTTCCTGGAGGGTCTGTTGGCTTGGAGAATGTAGTAGCCTGGGGGCACTGCAGCGAGAATATCTGGAGTCTACTCCGCAGTGAGCCATGTTTCCGCAACAGAGAGTATGTTGGGTTTCTCTGAGTCCAGTAGCTGGAAGATATCTAACTGGTGTTTAACCAGAGAGCGGGTGTTTAAGTAACTGAGTGTCAGGGTGGTTTTAGTTTCTCCTCTAGGCAGAGGGAATAAGAGACCTTGTGGTTCAGGAGGATTATGGGAAGGGTGAACTGCTACAGAGGGGACTGTAAGTTCAGGGAATGTGGACCTAGGGCTGAGGACCCCCAGTGAATCAAGAAGGGCTTGAGTGTTGGGGCTAAGAGGCCAATTGTCATGGAGATGGATCAGTGCTGAGGCCGTATGGGAGATGAAATTGTCAGAGTTCCCTGCACCTTGCCCCGGTCGGGCGCAGACGGGCTTGCCTTTGGCGTGCCTTTGGCACGCCTGCTGCGCGCATCCGCTGCGCGTCCGGAAGGACATGAGCAATATATAGCCTAGCCCCTCCTCCAGCTAGACCGCAGCCTATGGTCCTGCCGGGCTCAGGGACTGACCCAAGATGGCGCCCTGCCCTCCACACAAACGGCAATACAGCCGCGATGGACCGGGGCAGGGGCAGCACACCTCGCAACAGGTAAGGGAGGGGATTGAGAGTTTGTGAAGAAGCAGCGATTTAAAAATGGTAAAACAATTGATTTTAAAAGCGCAAATGATACACTAGGAGAGAGCAAGTAGCGATCAGGTAAGAGCAGAAGAGTACACAGTAATCTAAATCATTACATCCAAAGTGCCTCGCAGTCTGCCCCCCCAGCGCTCAAGCGGAATCGTAGGAGCTGCCACCAACTACTACTGCCCCTTGACTGACCAAAACTCAAGTGTTCAAATAGAAGGTCATAAATTCATAAATGCCACTTCAAGAGAACTGTCTGATGGAGCGGTGGGTTCGGAAGGGGGAACAAACTAACACAATGGGTGGATGGATTTAGTCCTTGTAGCTCTGCCGTCCTCATACAGATGTTTTTTGTCTGGGTCATTCAGCCAGGGTGGGGCCATATTGAGCTTTATATATACACATACAAACATAAACTCACAGCTCAGCTATTCATTAGCGTCTGCACTCAAGCATATGTATACTCTCAAAGTTTCCATCCTTGCTTCCATTCAGACAACATGACAATTGTTGAATGTGTAAAAGTTTCCATATTTGTGGGTGTTTTTGTCAAAGTGTCATAACAGATTTATTTTCACTTTGTTATTGTGAATAGTTAATGTGAAAGCAAGCATGAATTTCTTCAACACTCGGAAACACAGTTACAGAGCAGTAGTGCCTAGTGATGTTAATAACTTATTCTTCATTAGGTTGAACCTACGGCTGAGAGGCATATTGAGGGCTTACCAAGAGCATAAAGGATCTTCCAGCCACCCTTTGCTTACCATTGGTGGACTTTGCTGTCACTCTTTTTTGCTTGCTTTCTGTTTGGTGGATTTCACTTTTTCAGCCTGTCTACCCTGTGTTTGGCCCTCCCCTTGATCGTAGCCTATTTATCAACTCTATGATTAGCTGGCTTCAAACCTTGCACTGCTCACTTTGAGGGAACTACTATTTTCTTTTTGCTTACGCACTCTAAGAGAGTGAATGTGTTGTCCACTGCTCTCTTTCCCCCCGTCTACTCTCCCCCAATACCCTCCTGTGTTTCTCTCTCATGTACTTCTCCCCATCTGAAGCCCTTCTTGCTCTGTGTTGTTAACTGATCAAATGATCTTACTGCAAATTTGCCCCCCAGCTTGAAAAACATACTCATTGACTGGCCACCGCTTAATATCTTTCATGTTTGGCAGAATGAAAAAACCTCCATATTAGTTCAGGGCACAATCCTGTACCTCTTTACTGTGCTGAATGACTAATCACAAGCACTACATTACAATACACCTCACCTAACCAGCTGCACCCAAGTCTCCAATTATTTTCTATAAATCTAGATGAAATTCAACTTTTTCACCACTTTCTTCATATGCTATAATTTTCTCTTACAGAAAACAATCCAGAAGGGCTGGACTACAGCTCCTAGAAAGATTATTTCTGATGTATAAACTGCTAATAAGCAAGAAAGGTTCCCTCAAAAACCAGCAGAAGACAAAGCTGCAAATCCCTGCAGTTAATTTGTAATAAAATTGGCCCACAGCAAGAACTCTTCAAACAACCAGACTAATGTCTCCAATTATAGCACCAATGCCTAATTCCAAACTACTGACTGCCCACATCAACACAACATATCTCATCACAGGACTTCACTGCTCTTTACACAAACATCTCCATCCTTTGATACCACTGCCAAGCTCTAAACAGCTGATGCTCCATGTGATACAGGGCAAAGGGACAGACCAATGGTGCCTATTATCTTTTCCATTTTTAACGCCTGTCTGATATATTTTCCATTTTTAACTCTGTGCCGCAGCACTATGCTGACATTTTTACCTTTGGGCTGACAGATGAAGATATTGGTGGGTTAAACAACTTTTCCATAAATGTTCACGGCTCGTGGTAGCCAGCGATGTGTGCTTATATCATATTAACAATTGCATCCACAGCGTGAACTTCTCTCAACCTTGAAACAGCTGCTGTGAAGCAACAAGACACCATGTTTTTACGGCTGGCTTAGAGACAACGTAATTTTTTTTCTAGACTAAAGTTTATTTTTTTTAATATATTTTCATACAGAGGTTTTGCTTCGTCCTCTTTAACCACTGGTCTGTTTAATTCGTAATGGATTTCGCTTTTTGCTTTGCCACCACAATTTAAAGCACAGAGTAATGGGTTCATTTAATTAGTTTGCTCTCTTTACTGTGTGTGACAGCATTGTGCTTGTGCATATATGCAAATGCATCTAAAAAATTTGCACACTCAAGGGCCAGGGACACCTGGCTAAATATCACTTTTATTTTATTTATTTATTTATTTTTGTAATGGGTCCTTTTGGGTTTTTTCCCCTCAGACATATACTCACCACCTTCAGACTGGCACTTTTCTCCATCCTTCCCCCACGCAGCTTTATTTCTCTCCCCATCTCCCCCACATTGCTTCTCTCACAAGCTCCAGTTCCCAATCCCTGGATGACCTATCATATCTTTGTTTATTTATCTAACATTTTTCGCGGGCCCAGCAGCTGCTGTTTGCTTCTCTGCTGCTCCGCAGTACAGAAAGAATTTGCGCACTAAATATATTTCATTCGTTTATTTTCCGATGTAAGTGATGTCCTCCATCTTGGATTACTTAATAAAAGCAAAGAAAATGTTCGTGTGTCATGGCGCATTCACGGGCATACATTATTACTCACGTGCAACCCTGTGGAATGACAGTGGCCATGTCATCACTGTCTTTGTTTTCCTTTTTCCAGTGCTTCATAGCATCTGCAGAAAGCATATTTGTTTTCCCTGGCATTGGTAAACAGCACCTGCAAAGCTATAAGGCCCAAAAGGTGACAACTATTGGCTTTTTCAATGCTTGTGTTGCAAATGCTTCCACAGCACTGCTATAAGCAACAGCAGAGGGTCCTCTGAAGGATGAAAGGCATAATCAATACTCATGGGTTTTGCAGCTGACACTTTTGGGTGAACATATCTCCCAGCATCAGGTACTTAATCCAATGGGCTATTTTGCTAACTGTTAACTAACGAATGCAGATGACTCCGTGTCTCCAAAACTGTTTTTTTTAAAGTGGTCATATATTTGATTTCAAATTATAGCAGGTGTCTAACTTTTTTTTTTTCATCAGTTGCCCCTTGCTTGTTCTCTCTTGTTATCAGTTACATGCGAGTTAGCAGTTATAATCCCAGCTTCACCTTCTTGAGCAAGCTAAGAATGCTTCTGGCAGGTTGTAACTGGTACTATGAGTACTGTAGGAGAACTGCACCAACCCACACAAGAGTAAGTCCATTGCCTGTCACAAACTGCACTTCTATAGTTACTGCAGCCAGCTCGGAACTCGAGTAAGTACAGCACCTCGCATGGCCACTCACAGATACTGTAACACCCTACCATCTAAAATAATGGAGATAGGAACTTAAAATAAAACTCTTTAGGAATCTATTTTAAAATAAATGAACTTATTTAAACTGTTGAAAAATAAAAATAAAATGTATTGAATGTATACAAATAAGTCTTATAATAAAACATATTTACAGATCTATTTTAAAATACTTAATCGACTTTTAATTAGTTAACAACTAATTAATTCTATACAACACTTTAAATAATTTTAGGAACATAACCCCCCCAATTTTTTTTTACTTTAGATGAGATTTTTTTTAGTAAAATTTGACTTATTATTTTATAATAATTGTAATACATTACAAATATATATATTTTAGATATATATATATTAGATATATGTATATATATATATATATATATATATATATATTTCAGTTGTGTTAAGTTAGTAATGTAGCATTTTATTTTTTTATTTTACATTTAAAAAAAATTAATCAGTATTAATAATTATGTTAAAAATAAATTGTCTAACGGTTGAGAAAGTTCAATAAACTTTTAACATTTCCCTATACTTTACCATGCAAGGATCTCCACCCTCCCCCCCCCCCCAAATGGAGGTCTACGCCCAGTGTGCAGAGCATCAAATACAGTCGTAAAGTCACTACTAGTAATAACTTTACTGTCTTATTTGACTTTTTACTGACTTTACCTCCTATTTCAGGGTATGGGGACGTGCAAGTTTACACTTTTGAGTAACTTTACACTAGGAAATGGAGAATAGCCAAAATAATAAAGTTACTCAAACGTGTAAGACGAATCTCACACACAAAGATTCATTCATTTGTACGTTTACATTTGTGAATAGGCCTAATTGTGTGCATATGCAGCAAAGTGCGCTTCTCTCTCCAGGATGTATGTGCGGTATAATGTGTTTGACGGGGAAGCTGCGCACCACAGCTCAGGGTGAAACCCAGCAGTGATTGGAGCAATTCATGATGTGGTCATTGCTGGACGAGTGGCAAAGAGTTCACCATAGCACTTTGGACATGTTCGTACTGCATCAAGCACCACCCAACAGCCCACTTCATGACCCAACGCGTCATTACATTTGAACTTAGCAGCAATCTTATGAATAGGAAATCCACAGCTTGTCATGTGGCATGGTGCCGACACTGATGCTAACACATTCCCTATAAATCACAATTGCTGTTTTTTCTGTGGGAACACATATTGCAGCTGTTGGAGCTTACTGTGCCACATCACGGTGTGTGGAGACATATAGATAGTGGCAGTGTTGGTTTCTTCTAGGTCCCTGGGTATTATTGATGTACCTTCATTGCAGTTCATGTGGAATGTGGAAACTGGTTCAGTGGTTGCTAGCGAAATTAGGGGTTATTGAGCTCTGGTTGTGGCAACACATGGAATAATTTACATAGTGTCCTAGGGCCTCTAATTTAGAGCCCCTTCTCATTGTGTGTCACTTTGTTCACAATGTTCAACCACTTCTCCTTCTATTTGTCAAACGTTAACAATATAAAATCCCTGTCTTTGCATTTGTCAGAGTTTGCAATGTAAACAAAACCCTTTTGTTTTGTGTTAGTCAGAGAGTTCCCCCTTTCTTACTGTATTTCTTATGGGGTTACAACATGAAAACCCCCTTCTGCTGTATTTGACACTGGATCAACAGTAACAATTTCTGTATCATTTATGCACAATGGACTTTGTAAAAAGACTAACACATCCGGTTGCCAGTCAAATGCCCGTAGAATAAAAAATAATACGGGAAGGTGATTCAGAACCATGGGACCTGTAACAACCGTGTCGTGATTAGAACACTTTTGTTTTAAAATCTGAGTTATCATAAACATCGAATGTCTTTTCACTAGCAAGTATTACTTCACACTTATTCTGCAAGTCCTGCTTCTTCCCCATCAGGCGCTCAGACAATCCTTTCCCGTCTAACATTTCCTGGTCTTTTTCTGGCTCCCAGGGAGGTTCCTCGCTCTATTCTCTTTGTTGCGAAACATAAACCAATATCAGGTTTTTAGTTCATATTTACTCTACCAACATACCAATATCAATCAGTGGTGGTGCTGTATTTGACAGCAGTGTAAGAAAAAAAAGAATAATAACTCAATGTTATTATCATTTTATTTTTCTTGTAGCGAGCGTTACAGCTTTACAAGGCGGGGTGGGGCGGGGCTGATCTGCTGAAAGAGGAGGCTGGAGTGGTTTTCTCTCCCTATGTGTGCATGAATGTTTGGACGGCCTTCTCAGGTCAGCCAAACATTCATGCGCACATAGCATGTTCTTCACTCAGGCTGCATTACATCCTGAGTAGAGAACATGCCCAGGCCCCCAGTCCCTGTCTGAGCGCTGAACCACTAGACTCAGATGAATCACAACACTGCATTGCAGTGTTGTGATTGGCTCAGAGGAACCTGGGTGCTTCCTGGGTCCTTTCTTTTCCGGCAGGGGGAAGAAGTGGAGAGATGCGACAAGGAGGACGCGGTGAGGCAGACAGGAGGTAGTTTTATTTATTTATTTATTTAGTATTTTGTAGAGCTCACAGCTACCTCCGACAGAGGTGTCCCGGCGCTGAAGACATTATCTCAGAAGGGTCGGGGGGAAGGAGGGAGGGAGTTTAGATCTGGGAGAAGAACCAGGTCTTTAATTTTTTTCAGAAGAGGGGTTCTGAAGTGGTGAATCTTAACTCTGTGGGCAGCTGGTTCCAGAGTTTGGAAGTGACAACGGCAAGAGCCCTTCCTCCCGTACGTGCAAGACGAAACCGGGGGGATATCATTAGGCTCAGATGATTGGATGTGAGGTTACGTTGTGACTGTGAGAACCTCATTCTGCGCCGTAGGTATGCAGGGCCTCGGTCATTGAGGGCTCTAAAAGCCAAGGTCAAGGCTTTAAATTGGATCCGCATTTTTATAGGGAGCCAGTGGAGTTTGATAAGGTGGGGTGAGATGGAGTGACGGAACGGGATATTGTTGATTAACCTGGCCGCTGCATTCTGAACTCTCTGTAGCTGGTTAATGAGGTAGGATGGAGCACCTACATACAGGCTATTCGCGTAGTCTAGATGGGAGGTTATCAGGGCATGGACTACTGTTTTTCGAGAGTCTAGCAGTAAGTAGGGAATAATTTTTTTTAACATACGTAACTTCCTGAAGCAGGCAGAGGTAACTTTGCTGATTTGGGTTTTACAGGAGAGGGAAGTGTCGAATTGAAATCCTAGGTTTCGGGCAGTTAGGACAGGCACTGGGGGAGAGTATAGTTCGGTCGGCCACCAGATATTAGGGGATAAAGCTGATTTTTGATTAAAAAATAAGACTTCAGTCTTATCAGTGTTAAGTTTTAGATTGTTCTCAGACATCCATGAGGCGATCTTTAGCATGCAGTGGCGAAAGTTGTCAAAAGATTTTTCAGCGTGATCTTTAAAGGAGAACACCAGTTGGTGATTTATTAAATGTTTTACTGACCCCCCCTTACCCGCAACACCCGCCTCACCGCCCGCCACCCCTGATCAGGTCCAGCTACTACTGATACCAATTCCCCTTTAGTGATCGTTTCCTGAAGGATCACGTGGAATCTTAACAGTCCTTCTCTCTCCTGTGGTCACCTGTTTATGAGGTTTCATGAAATAAGCAAAACAGCACATAAGAATATGTGACCTCCTGAATAGAGTTCACCATGTAACAACCCTTCATACGGTCTCTTTTTCTGGAAAGCACCTTTCTACTGTTTTGACATAGCATCCACATTAACCATGTCTCAGTTATAAGCACCGGGCCTTCTTCATAGGGAGACTCACACAGTGATGCAGAATTGAGTTCCCGTAAAGAGTGTAAGGTTTGTATGTTCATCCACTTTTTGACTAGCTGCAGAAGCAAAAAACAAATGGGCATTTTATAATATATGATCATATCATCCAGAATAGTAAGCAAACCGTATATATAATGAGAAAGTTACCAACCTGCAAAAAGATGACAAAATACTAATTAAATCCTCCGATAAGGGAGGAAACATTGTTGTAATGGATAGGGAGAAGTACACACAGGAGGCTCTTAGGCAACTGAACAACACCATCTGCTATGAGAGGGTGACTAAAACCTATCTAGACACTCTGCAAGTTAGATACCATGGAGGATATCTCAATCCCTGGCATGACCAAAAATAGCTCAACTGGGATGAAAGGAAGTTTCAAATTAATGAGACGCCCACAAAACCTGCCTTTTATCTATTGCCCAAAGTGCATAAAGACACTACCAATCCCCCAGGGCGCCCCATTGTATCCTCCAAGAATAGCCTACTGGAAAAAACATCTGAATATGTTGACCATTTTCTGTTCCCATATGTAAGAGATCTGAATTCGTATCTTAGAGACACACAGATTTTTTACAAAATAATCACATTTTACACTGGGACAAAAAACACTGGCTAGTTTGTTTGGATGTGGAAAGTCTCTATGTGAGCATTAGACACACAGATGGCCTGAAAGCATGTCAACATTTTCTAAGAGCAAGGAACATCAAACTGCTAGAACACACACACCATGCTCCTCCAAATGATTGAGATATGTTTAACTGAAAATGTTTTTATGTTCAATGGTAAATGGTACAAACAACTCCAGGGCACTTCCATGGGTACTTGCTTCGGCCCCAGCTACGCCAATCTACTGGTAAGCTGGTGGGAGGAGCAAGTACTCTGGAGTGAGGAGTTGGAGTCATGGTCCCGCAACAGCGGACTGTGGCTCCGGTACATTGACAATGTGTTCTTTGTGTGGGAGGGAAGTGAACCAGAGCTATTAGATTTTGTGAAACGTCTGAATGCCAATGTTTTAAATCTGAACTTTACCATGCAGACTAGCCAACACATCATTGATTTTTTGGACATTAGACTTACCGTTGAGGAGGGCATACTGACCACAGATGTGTACAGAAAAAAGACAGCAGGGAAATCTATTCTCCATTCAGCCAGCTGTCACCCACCTAAATTCAGGTGGAGCGTTCCTTACAGCAAATTTTTACGTGCTAAAAGAAACTGCAGCACAGAAGCAGCGTACCACAAAAACAAACATGACATGGTGACAAGATTTAAGAATAGAAGCTACCCCACAAAGATGTTACGCAAAGGCGAGATGAAAGCTGATTCCATCAGCCATAATGATGCCCTCTACGCCCCATCCAAAACCCTCACTAAAACTGACAACACTGAGACACCAGTCAGATTCATCACCACCTACAGTACACAAGCAAGCACACTTAGAAACATTATCAAGAAAAGATGGCACATTCTCACACAAGACCCTCTCCTTAAAACAAAGCTAGGTCACACTCCCGCAGTGACATACAGGAAAACCACATCACTCCAAGACATCCTAGTGAGTAGCCATTTGCATACCACCAATAAGAAAACCTGGTTGGCACAGAGGGGAGGATTCTATACATGTAACAAGTGCAAAGCTTGCAGTAACGGTGTAAATATCAAAGAAGTTTCCCTGAGCAGGTCCAGAAAGAAATGGAGGATCACTAAGCCTATCACTTGTGGCACTGACTTCGTGGTCTATGCGATCACTTGTCTGTGCGACAAGTGGTATGTTGGTCAACCACCTTTCCAGTCAAAAAAAGAATCCTGGAACACTGGAGAGCAGTGACCAACCGTGATTTCAGTTACAGTACTGCTAGACACTTCAGCGAGGCACATGAGGGTGACTGGACCAAGGGTAAATACTTTGGCCTAACCACGGTCCAGAGAAACCCGAGAGGTGGCGATCGAATTCAGACCTTGCGCCAATTAGAATCCAGATTAATCTTATTGCAGGCAGTACGTTCCCACATGGCATGAACAATGACGAGGAATTATATGTACATCTTTAATGTTCCCATAAACTTCTCTTCAACCTAATCTGAATTCACTAATACATTTTTTTAATAAAACCTTTTAGTAAATTTTAATTGAACTATCACTGTTGTCAACTTTCAGGTTTTCTCTTGTTTTCTTATGTTTTCTCAGTTGATAAGTTAAAACACTACATAAACATCATTGTTTGATTGTGATCCATTCAGAGTTTTGCTAGCCATATTTTCTGTAACAATATTGGGAGAGTTTTTATGCAGAGCAAGGCCAAGTACATTGATGTAAGAACGTGATTACTGCCAAATTATTAAATTGGTGTGTGATATATGAAGCATGTATATTTCTGCATGACTGACCTGTATGTTTATATTTTGACAGATTGATGAGCGCACCACGAATGAAGAGTAGCCACTTACTTAAAGTTTAAGAGCACATGAGAACCAACAAGTTCCACTGAACTGTTGTTTCTTCAACACCTCGGTTGTTTAACTCAGCCATTTGAAGTTTTTCATATGCGACTACTAAAGTTCTCCAACTGGGTCCCTCACTTTGGTCATAACCTAGAAGGATATCACTTTACCATTATCTGATCCCAACCACAATCACAGCCATATCCGGAAGGTGACAACATATTGGTACTAGACCTTTTGTCTCCTGACGCTCTCCTCTGTACTAGGTGGCCCCTACTAAACCCTAATCTCAGCCCCAAACACACTCTGGAATCAATAGCTATTGTACTATACATTTACTAATGTACAAGCACACAGCAATCAACTGGATGTTTAATAATTACAATATCACTTTGTGTATATTTATTTTTTATAAAACTTTATTTACAAAGTCAACTGAACATACGATGACTGTTAATTTTCACAGTGTTTCTTTTATGTTTATGCACACTGTGTCGTGCAAAAGTACTGCACCTTTAAATGTTGTGTGGATTCCACAGAAGGCCATGTGACCAAGATCTCGCCCAAGATCGAAACGCGTCATCCTTTGCTTGCTGAATAAACCCGCATATTGTATAAACTGCAGCCTGGTGTGGACCGTCTTTTCTGCGCTATCGGCAGAGATTTCTCGTGGTATACATATATATAGCTGCTATCTTGCAAGTTTTGGGTGACCTGTCACGCGGGGGCCGAGAAGCAGCGGGTACTTAAAAGTGCATTTTCCTCATGTTAATTCCCATAGGACCTTTAGACATGGCTACAGCCCGAACTGCTGAACAGAATTACACCAAATTTGGCAGGAAGGTAGATGTTGCTTCAGGGATGCGCCTTTTTGTGATTTGGTGTAAATCCGTTCAGTAGTTGCAGGGAAATGTAAAGAAATTTCTAGTTGTATATAATGGGACACAGTGGATCCTCGAAGCCTCCTGATCTTGTGTTGAGATCTGATTGGCCGCAAACGCTTCAAACCAGAGTTGGCAGCCACCTTGTGACTCTGTAGAACCAAGTCACTGAGAAAAGATTTTTTTTAAAAGAAGAAGAGACAGGGCAGAAACACAGAACACAGGGGATCTCCCCCCACGGTAAAAAAAAGCATTTTCTTATAAAATTTCGGCGGGCGTCATGCTACATCTGTGACTCCCACCAAAATTAAAAAGGAAATACGAAGCCCGGGTTCCTGCACTTAGTTTGAATTCTGCCCCCAGGTGGGCCAAATACCGGGGGCATTGTGGAAATATTGGAGGGGGGCATGGGGCCCCCTCCTCTGACTATTCAAAGTCCTGAGGACAGCCACATCTCTGGGGCAGTAACATAATTATATGCAGGGGAGCCTCTCGGCTCCCCTGCAGCCCCGGGATCACCACCTCCCTAGGATACCAATGTAATTTAAAAATAAAGTGGGGGAGGCCTCCTGCGCAGCCACGGGGACAATCACCTCTCCACAGCACGTATTTAAATTAGAATTAATGCAGGGGAGGCCTTCTGGCCTTCCCCGTGGACCGCCACCCCGAGGCTAATTATCGTAAAGAAAGGCGAAGTGGGCACAGAGCCCTCCCAAATGCCCTGGGGAGCACCACCCCCAAGGGCAAAAAGCAAGCAATGAAGGGGTTCATCACGGCCCCTCGTCCCCAGGGACCAGCTGGTCCCTGGGGCTAAAATCAATGGGGGAGAGGGGCGTCAACCCCGCCAAGTGCCATTAATGGCCCTTGGGACCACCACATGCAGGGTCGGCTCCCTATGTCCCAGGGTGCCAACCCCTGGGACATAACTTATGTGCTGTGGCTTCTCCCAGAAAGCCACAGCAAACACTGCTCCGTTTTCAACAAGCAAGAGCATTTAAAATGTTCTCTCTTGTTGAAAGTGGAGCAGAATTGGTTTCACAGCAGGGAGCTCTCTCTCCAGCAGCTCCCTGTCATTGAAATCAATGCTGGCCCAGGCAGGATGTGGGAAGCCTGCAGGGACCCTGGGGGACTTGAGACTCCCCCATGGTGCCTACAAATTGTCAATAAATGCCCTAGGTGGGACCAGAGCACCCAAAATGGATAGCCCGGGAGGTGGGCCCTATGGCTCCTTCCAACAAAAATAGAAATGTACTGTTAGAATTGGGGGTCTCTGGCTGGCGCAGGTATGTACTTGCGACATGCAGGGGCCCTCTCCTCTATGTCAGGGCGAAGGATTACCCTCTAAAAATAACCCCTGCTTACCCTCTAGGAAGTGTGGCGCAAGCAGTCCAGGCTAATTTCTAGAGTACATAGGGTTAAACATTTGTAGTATCACACGCAATAACCATCAACCCACCGCACAATGACACCAGACTGTATTCTTGTAAAAATATATCTCTTTTATATAGATTTAAAGCAGGCTTGTAAATATGGTCTTTGTACAGTTCAAAATGGTTCCAGTTACTTGTTTAGGTTGTACAGACACTCTTCAAGCAGTGCCTAGTAAATACAGTCTTTTAGCTTTCAAAAAGTGGTTCCAAAGCAAGTGTAGGTCTTATTCAGCTTTAAAAATAGTTCTTAATGAGCTTGTTATTATTCCTGGACCAATGTCACTGGGTGTAAAATGACCTTCCCCAGCTTAACTTTAGACTTTAAATGGTCCAGGCACCGTGTGCTGCGTGTGGGCCCCTTTCGCTCCCTTTGGTAGGCTTTGCAAAGCTTCAGTGTGACTCGTTCGGTAAATCCAGCGCGGCCCCGCTAAACCTCACGCATCTCGCGTGAGAAGCGTACGGCGCTGAGGAAGGGGGGCGAGGCGTACTGTGCGCTGGAGCTGTGCGAGTCTTACCGAAGCCAGGAGACAGGATGGGGACGTCTTGCAGGTACGGCCGCACAGCGGAGGGGAGAGTGCGCGCTTCACGGACTTCGGTCCTGAGTGCCACGCACTTTGCACACAGAGTCACAGTACCTTCTTGGGGGTGATGCGAAGGGCCCAGCAGCAGGGTCAGTTCTGGTCACGTCGCGGTGCTCCTGGGGGCAGTGCGGGCTACAGCTCGTCAGGCGTAGGTGCTGGCTTTCCAAGGACGGTGCGTTGTGGGGCAAACAGACGTGCCCGCAGCGTACGCTTCGACCCTGGAGGGGGAGCGGCTGCAGGCGGGGCTGATGGGGGTACGATTCAAAGAACCAGACGTACCAGCCAGACGCGGTCCCGCAGCACTTCACTTCACAGCTGCGGGGAGCGGGTCTCAGCGCACGGGTCACGTAGGGCACAATTGTAGGCAGAGTCCTTCTTTGCTGGGCAGCCTGCGACACGGGGATCAGCAGGCGGCGATGCTCGGACCGGGCAGGTCCTCCTTCACGATGTGAGCTACGGCTCAGAACGGGGGCAGTCACGGTGCTCGTACCAGCGAGGGGCTGGTCTTCACTTTGTAGCTGGCGCACGATCAGGCCACAGTCACGGTGCTCAGGGGGCACAGATGCTCAAATTGGTAGAGAGCGCGGCGTTGAAGCTCGACGCTCTCAGCTCTCCTTCACTCGGCACTGCAGGGACAGACAGCCCACGCCAGCAGCAGCTTCCTTCAGGGGGGGTAGTGCCCACTGTTCCTGGGGCGCAGTTCAGGGGGCAAGTTCCACAGCAAGCCCTTGGAGATCTTTGTAGAAGTTTGGCACAAGTTGAAAATGAAGCAAAGTCTTTCAGTCTTTCTCTCCTGCTCTCCTTCAGCAGCAAGGCACCCACCACAGGCCAGTCTCTCGGAATCAGAGTTAGTACTTCTCCATGCAGCTTCCAGGGTCCTCCTCTTCAGGCAGAGCTTCTTCTTAGCGCAAACAGGATCTAATTTACAAGGAGCAGGGCTCCTACTTTTATAGAGTTTTCTTTGTTTCCCCAGGCCAGGGGGGGGGGCTTTGCATAACTTCATTCAGTCTCTGAGCACTTGTTGGGTGTACTCTGGTGTCTTCTTTCAGTGTGAGGGGCAGGCACATCAGACGCTCCACAGGAGGTGGAGCCAGCATTGTGTGGACAGGGGCAGCCAGGAGTACCTTGATGACAGTGCTTCCTGGGCCAGGTGCCGGCTGAGTCATCGGTCGCTCCCCAGGGGGTGGAGCCACCATTGTGGTGACAGAGCACTGCCCTATTAAGAGTCCAGGGGAACTCCTACCTCCCACTAAGGTGTAATCCTTGCATTCACCACCTGTCATCCACCAGCCCTGTCACTCACACATCCCAGCAGAGGTGGGCTGAAATGGTTAGGCAAGCAAAAGCTAACTTTCTAAAAGTAGCATTTGCAAACACAGGATATGAAAATAAACTTTACTAAAAGAAGTATTTTATTATTCTGAGTTCAGGCATACTAAACTTGACTTTCTACCATTTTCCCTGAGCCTGCTGGGATTATAGAGTGTAATAATTCCAGCAGCCCATCTGGCCTAAAGAGAACAGGTAGCCTTACAATAGTGAAAAACGAATTTGGCTGTAATTCACTATTAGGACATGCCACACACATCAGAGCATGTCCTACCTTACACTTGCAATGCACCCTGCCCTTGGGCCAACCATAGGGGTGACTAATATGAAGTTAAGGGAAGGTTTAGGGGCTGGCAAGTTTGTGCACTTGCCCAGCCAGCATGACAGTACCAGACTGCACGCAGGTTCTGCAATGGCAGACCCTAGACACATTTTGCTAGGCCGCTTCTGTGGGTGGCACAACCAGTGCTGTAAGCCCACTAGCGGCATTTGTATTTACAAGCCCTGGCACCCCTGGTGCACTCGACTAGGGACTGACAGTAAACCAAATAGGCCAAACATGGACACCAATCAATGTAACAATTTACAACAGGGAGAGCATATGCACTTTAGCACGGGTCAGCAGAGGTAAAGTGCCCAGAGTCCTAAACCAACAAAAACAGGTCAGAGGAAATATAGGAGGAAAAAGGCAAAATGTTTAGGGATGACCCAGCAGGAAGGGCCAAGTCCAACACAACCCCCTTCCAGCCAAAACGCAGGGTAGACCAATCACTACCTTGATGATCTTCACTGCTTTGGGCGATAGAACAAGGACCTGGCCCACAACTGCAGGAGCAGACTCCAGTTCTACGCCAAACTGAACCTTTTTCAATTCCACTGGGGATGCTCTCAAGGTCCACACAGCCAACCCATGTGGAACCCTTCTCATCACCCGTGGACACCACCTGGGCAGCACCTAGCCTTAATTCGCTCCCAACCCCTGTCCATCTGACAGTGCGGGAAGATCCCCCAGGACAGAAGTGGTGTCCCCATGGTCATTCACTGGGGACGCAGCCCTGCTGGCTGGCCCCTGACCCACTGGTTCTTCCACTGGGGACTCTTTTCCCCTCTCGCCCCTCCTTCTGGACTTCTGCACCCTCCCAACTGGAGTGGTACTGCCAGACACCAGAACTACTGGAGCTGTGTTTACAGAGCCTCCACGTCCTCTAGCCACTGGTGGATCCCCCTCAGTGGGTGACTCATCCGGATAGCCTAGGCTCCCCACCTGGTGTTCCCTTAAAGAACCATCCAGGCTCTGACACTGAGGTTGGGCACTACTGGGACAAACCCCATTCTCACTCCTTCCCCTTAAGGACAGGACGTGAGGCCCTACACCCCTCTCACTACACCAAGACCTAGCTGGGCTACTCTGCGCCACTTCCACCACTCTGGACTGGAAGATACCGAGCCACTCCCCACAGGATCACACCCCAATGTCTCTCCAGACCCTCTGGAATCCACCACCAGGTCTGCCTCCAATGTGAGCTCCCTGGGGTCAGAGAACTCACTCTCAAACAGGTGTTGGCATAGCTCTGGAAAACTGGGACTTAAAGTATGCTCTCCCACAATTGGATTACACAGTCCCCTAGCAGGGTTATCCAAACTATCCTCCACCTCTCCATCCAGCGCCTCACACACATACTCTACACCACTCTCCTGAGATTGGCCAGACAGTAGTGGACTGTCTCTGTCACACAACCCACACTCTTCTGGGCGATCTTTACACTCACCCACCAGGACCTCATCCATTGGGGAATCCCTCCCACCACTAGGACCATGAACTCCTACGCCAGCTACCCTATTCCCTTCAGGGACGCTGTGCACTACTGGAGCTACCTCATGCCCTTGAACCTCCTGTTGTATGTTAACCCCCTCCAAGTCAGGTGCCATATCTCTAGGTGGGTGCACTATGCTCTCAGCACTGGTTACCTTAATGTTGCTGCCACCATCTGAGCTGGACTCCACCTCCAACTCAGCAAAGCTCAATCTCTGAGCTACACATATTTCTTGTTGCTGGGCTGAAGCCCTCCTGGCCTCAAGCCCCTCGAGCTCCATGTGAAGTTTCCTCATTCTTAAGTCACGGGCAAGCTGTATTTTCATTTCTTCCAGGGCCAACTTCTTGGTGTCTAGCTCCAGTTGCCCATTTATTTCCAGCTCTGCCAACTTCAATTCATGATCTCGGGTTGCCTGTCTGTCCGCCAGCTCCTCTGGCGACAGACCTCGGCCAGAAACACTGCTACCCAGTGGGGAGGTTGCACCCCTCCAGTCTGGAGTCAGGGGTCCCTCCAGCTGCTGTTCTGCATCCTCAAATTCAATATCCTTTCCAGGGGCATTCCTTGCCTTGACCCAGGCCCTCAGCGCCTTTTGGAACTGCTCCCTTCGGGAGAGTCCGGTCATGGAAATTTTAAAATTTTTGCAGAAGCTCTTGAGCTATTTCCTGGTGTAGTTTTCTAGTTTCTCCCAATCACAGTCAATAGAAGAAATGGATGCTGCCTTTTCCATTTTCACTGACACAGGCATGACTTCAAAAACACATGGGGATCTCTTCTAGCAAATCATAAATCCAAAAAAAGTCTGTGGCTTAAGTTACTGGACTGTCATCACTATGCAATGGTCAGTAATCACTGTATGGACACTGCAAATGTAAATTTGTGATCCTCACCGCTGCGTCCAATGTTAGAATTGGGGGTCTCTGGCTGGCGCAGGTATGTACTTGCGACATGCAGGGGCCCTCTCCTCTATGTCAGGGCGAAGGATTACTCTCTAAAAATAACCCCTGCTTACCCTCTAGGTAGTGTGGCGCAAGCAGTCCAGGCTAATCTCTAGAGTACATAGGGTTAAACATTTGCAGTATCACACGTAATAACCATCAACCCACTACACAATGACACCAGACTGTCAGCCTGATTCATCATAGTGCCGTTTTGCAAGTTTGAAATAGCGAATCATAAGGAATCGCTATTTCAGACTCGCAAAACGGCATTCATGTAGGAATCGCAAAAACAAAAGCGATTCCTACATATTCCTTATTTGCGATTAGCAAATTGCTAATCGCAAATAAGGAATAACTCCCCATTCATTCCTATGGGCCAAAAGGCCCATAGGAATGACTGGGGAGTATTCGTTAATTGCGATTAGCAAATTGCTAATCGCAAATAAGGAATAACTCCCCATTCATTCCTATGGGCCAAAAGGCCCATAGGAATGAATGGGGAGTATTCCTTATTTGCGATTAGCAATTTGCTAATCGCAAATAAGATTGCGATTTAAAGGGTGCCAGGGGTGTCCAAAGGACACCCTGTAGCACCCCTTAAAAGTAAATACGAACAGGTGTTGCGCACACACATGGCCAAAGGACATGTGTGTGTGCAACATGCAACTTAGAAAAATGCTTTTAAAAGCATTTTTCTACGTTTTCGCTATTTACCACGAGGTTTGACTTCGCGGTAAATAGCGGGCCGAAATTGCGATTTCGCACTTTTAAAATGGATGATGAATTGCATTTAAGGAATCTCAAATAGAGATTCCTTAAAGGTAATTCGTCGCAAAATAGCGAAATCGCTATTACCGATTTTTGCATTTGGGATGATGAATCCCAAATGCAAAAATAGAGCTCGCAAAGGGCCAGATTCTCAGAATCTGGCCCTTTGCGAGCCCTTTTCGGCTTCATGAATCAGGCTGTGTATTCTTGTAAAAATATATCTCTTTTATATAGATTTAAAGCAGGCTTGTAAATATGGTCTTTGTACAGTTCAAAATGGTTCCAGTTACTTGTTCAGGTTGTACAGACACTCTTCAAGCAGTGCCTAGTAAATACAGTCTTTTAGCTTTCAAAAAGTGGTTCCAAAGCAATTGTAGTTCTTATTCAACTTTAAAAATAGTTCTTAATGAGCTTGTTATTATTCTTGGACCAATGTCACTGGGTGTAAAATGACCTTTCCCAGCTTAACTTTAGACTTTAAATGGTCCAGGCACCGTGTGCTGCGTGTGGGCCCCTTTCGCTCCCTTTGGTACGCTTCGCAGTGCTTCGGTGCGACTAGTTCGGTAAATCCAGCGCGGCCCCGCTAAACCTCACGCATCTCGTGTGAGAAGCGTACGGCGCTGAGGAAGGGGGGCGAGGCGTACTGTGCGCTGGAGCTGTGCGAGTCCTGCCGAAGCCGGGAGACAGGATGGGGACGTCTTGCAGGTATGGCTGCACAGCAGAGGGGCCTCAGGGGGCTCGAGGGAGTGCGCGCCTCACGGACTTCGGGTCCTGAGCGCCGTGCACTTTGCACACAGAGTCACAGTACCTTCTTGGGGGTGGTGCGAAGGGCCCAGCAGCGGGGTCAGTTCTGGTCACGTCGCGGTGCTCCTGGGGGCAATGCGGGCTACGGCTCGTCAGGCGTAGGTGCAGGCTCTCCAAGGACGGTGCGTTGTGGGGCAAACAGACGTCCCCGCAGCGTACGCTTCAACCCCGGAGGGGGAGCGGCTGCAGGCGGGGCTGATGGGGGTACGATTCAAAGAACCAGACGTACCAGCCAGACGCGGCCCCGCAGCACTTCACTTCACAGCTGCGGGGAGCGGGTCTCAGCGCACGGGTCACGGAGGGCACAATTGCAGGCAGAGCCCGTCTTTGCTGGGCAGCCTGCGACACGGGGATCAGCAGGCGGTGATGCTCGGACCGGACAGGTCCTCCTTTACGGTGTGAGCTACGGCTCAGAACGGGGGCAGTCACGGTGCTCGTACCAGCGAGGGGCTGGTCTTCACTTTGTATCTGGCGCACGATCAGGCCACAGTCATGGTGCTCAGGGGACACAGATGCTCAAATTGGTAGAGAGCGCGGCGTAGAAGCACGACGCTCTCAGCTCTCCTTCACTCGGCGCTGCAGGGACAGACAGCCCACGCCAGCAGCAGCTTCCTTCAGGGAGGCTAGCACCCACTGTTCCTGGGGCGCAGTTCAGGGGGCAAGTTCCACAGCAAGCCCTTGCAGATCTTTGTAGAAGTTTGGCACAAGTTGAAAATGAAGCAAAGTCTTTCAGTCTTTCTCTCCTGCTCTCCTTCAGCAGCAAGGCACCCACCACAGGCCAGTCTCTTGGAATCAGAGTCAGTACTTCTCCATGCAACTTCCAGGGTCCTCCTCTTCAGGCAGAGCTTCTTCTTAGCGCAAGCAGGATCTAATTAACAAGGAGCAGGGCTCCTACTTTTATACAGAGTTTTCTTTGTTCTCCCAGGCAAGGCGGGGCTTTGCATAACTTCATTCAGTCTCTGAGCACTTGTTGGGTGTACTCTGGTGTCTTCTTTCAGTGTGAGGGGCGGGCACATCAGACGCTCCACAGGAGGTGGAGCCAGCATTGTGTGGACAGGGGCAGCCAGGAGTACCTTGATGACAGTGCTTCCTGGGCCAGGTGCTGGCTGAGTCATCAGTCGCTCCCCAGGGGTAGAGCCAGCATTGTGGTGGCAGAGCACTGCCCTATTAAGAGTCCAGGGGCACTCCTACCTCCCACTAAGGTGTAATCCTTGCATTCACCACCTGTCATCCACCAGCCCTGTCACTCACACATCCCAGCAGAGGCGGGCTGAAATGGTTAGGCAAGCAAATGCTAACTTTCTAAAAGTAGCATTTGCAAACACAGGATATTAAAATAAACTTTACTAAAAGAAGTATTTTATTATTCTGAGTTCAGGCATACTAAACTTGACTTTCTACCATGTTCCCTGAGCCTGCTGGGATTATAGAGTGTAATAATTCCAGCAGCCCATCCGGCCTAAAGAGAACAGGTAGCCTTACAATAGTGAAAAACTAATTTGGCTGTAATTCAATATTAGGACATGCCACACACATCAGAGCATGTCCTATTTTACACTTACAATGCACCCTACCCTTGGGCCTACCGTAGGGGTGACTAATATGAAGTTAAGGGAAGGTTTAGGGGCTGGAAAGTGTGTGCACTTGCCCAGCCAGCATGACAGTACCCGACTGCACGCAGGTTCTGCAATGGCAGGCCCTAGACCCATTTTGCTAGGCCGCTTCTGTGGGTGGCACAACCAGTGCTGCAAGCCCACTAGCGGCATTTGTATTTACAAGCCCTGGCACCCCTGGTGCACTTGACTTGGGACTGACAGTAAACCAAATAAGCCAAACATGGACACCAATCAATGTAACAATTTACAACAGGGAGAGCATATGCACTTTAGCACGGGTCAGCAGTGGTAAAGTGCCCAGAGTCCTAAACCAACAAAAACAGGTCAGAGGAAATATAGGAGGAAAAAGGCAAAAAGTTTAGGGATGACCCAGCAGAAAGGGCCAAGTCCAACATGTACATTTAAAAAGACTCTGCCCTGGAGTATGGTGTCCCAAGGGCCAAAATCGGCCCAGGAGGGGGGCTGCACTTACATCTCCCCTTATTTTTTTATTTAAAAAAAGCAAAGGCTGAGACCCAGATTTGGGGTTTCCGGGGCCCAAATTGGCCCGGGTGGGGGTGGTCATGCAGCCCCCCCCTCCCTTAAAAAAAGATCTTTTTTTTATATAAAGCCGGCAACTTGCCGGAAGCCGTGCCTCATTCCTCCACCACTCTGCAAACATGCCTCCTTCTGTGCTGTTGGTTGGGGGATAAAGTACCCTTGCCTCCAGAGGGTCCTTGGGGACAAACAACCCCTCCTGTTACCTCCAGTATGTCACACACAGTGGGATTGGTAAGAGGTTGTCAGAGGCCAAGCCTCCTTTCCCTACCACTCTGCAAACGTGCCTCCCAGGCACTGCTTGTTGGGGATGAAGTCCCCTTGGCTCTGGACTAAAGATGACTTCTTCCACATTTGCAGAGTGGTGGAGAAAGGGGACATGGCTACTGAAAACCTCTCGGCAAACCCACTGTGTGGGACTTACTACTGGCAACAGGAAACATTTTTGGTCCCCAAAGCACTCAATAGCCAAGGGGACTTAATTCCTCTAATAGTAGTGTGCTAGGAGATGCATTTGCAGAGTGGTGGAGAAAGGGGGCATGGCTTCCGACAACCTCTCAGCAATCCTGCTGTGTGGCACTTACTGGCGGTAACAGGAGGGGTAGTTATGTACATCAAAAAAATACAATTAGTTTTCAAAAATACTCACGGTTATACCCGTTTTGAAACACTCCCAGAAGTCACCAGGAGCCAACTCTGTGAATAGACGGATCACTGAAATATTATCGACGGTCACATTATCGACTTGCTAAAATATCGCTGAAAAATTATCGACGACAAAAATATCGACTTTCTATACTTATTACACAAACTACAAAATATCGAGTCAAAAATATCGACTGTTTAGAATATCGAGAACATAAATATCGCATTAATAAATATTGACTACAAATATATCGTTTTACATGAAATTACCCCTAACACTACAAAAATATCGACAACTAAAATATAGACTACTAAAATATCGTTTTCAAAAAAATATCGAGTTCATTTTTGTACCCTTTCATGTCTAAAATACCATATTAATCATCAATAAAAGTCATTGCTCTATACAAAATACATTTTACATATAATACCTGTTACTTTTATAACATTCCTATTTATCTACATTTGCTATACATTCTATTAAATGCGTTCTATCATTTTAAAAATATTCTTTATATTTAACAAACATTTTCATTACTTATTTTCACTTACACATCTATTTTATTTAACAACTAACCTGCTTTAATGCGGAAATCACCACATACCACCATTCTCACAGCAACAAACACACCAATTAACAAAAAAAATTCAAACTAGCCTATACAATGCTTCATTACATCCTACAACCAATCAAATCAAAGCACACAAAATACACATACTATAAAAGGGATACATGCATTCTACCATTTGTTGCTGCTAACACTATAGAAAGAAGATGCCAACACTCTGAAGATTTTGTTCCTGAACAAACATCTTTAAAGATCTAGCTCACTAGCTAATTATTCAAGTAAGTTACAGTGCATTATTTAGAAATCTAAATTAGTAGTGTACTATTTTACTTATATCTCCTAACTCTTGCACTTATTTTATTTTTATCTCCTCCTACATTTCTGATAGAAACTACTCCAAATAAATTCCTAATACATGCTCATATTTCTTCACCTGGAAAATCAGATAGTACGTATATATTAATGCTCTGTTATACACCAACTGCTGTTTTTAAACACTATTTCACAAGATTCATTCTTTATTTTAAACATTTTATTCACAGATATTCTGAGATTTTCCTATTTCTACACTACAAATGTATAAAACTACACTAATTAAACATGTAAGTATATATGTTTTTGTTAATAAACACCCAATATTAAAAATGCTATTTTCTAAACAACATATCTTGCATATTACATCTTCCCTACAGATCCTATAAAAACATCCAACATCAACTATACCAAAAGACAAGACTACCCTTGTAAAAAATGTAAGTATACTTGTAATTTGTCTAAAACTTCCGAAAAAAACGCAAACTATGTTCTTAACACCATGTTATATATTTTATATTTCCTCTACAGATATTCTGAATACATCATACATCTATTCTACCTACAGCAAAGACAACTACTTATTTAGAAGTTAGTATACTTTTAAATATTTCCCATTTCCCAACGGTTCCAAATATTATGTATAATAATTTACATTTATTTATTCTATCTTCTCTACAGATCTGAACTTTACTACCTTGATGTACTCCACCAAATACTACAGCTCAACTATTTAAACAAGTAAGTATATGTAATGTTTACATCAAATGTACTACTAAGCAAAATAGACAACTGCTTTTTCCTAGGAAAAACGTTTGTTATGTGTAAACATTAACTTAGCATTTCTTTTTTTTTTTTTTTATTAATTTTTTTTATTGGTTCAGTTCAAAACCGATATCATTTCATGTTCATAATACAGTTATACAGTTATACACTTCCAAGAAACAGGGGAAAGCAATAGAGACTATACATAAATAAAAACAATACAGTAAATGAGTATTACCAAATATAAAACAATATTGGTATTACGCTACAGTGTAGACCTTCATTGATCTCGATACATACATACATCATTCCTCGACCCCCATATGATCAATCATCGCCTGCCAGACCTTGATCCCCCTTTGCTTTTTCTTAATTGACTTAGTACAATATAGGTTGTATTCCAAGTAGAACACATTGTAGAATTTTGCTCTCCACATCTCATAAGCTGGAGCTTCCGGTTTCAACCACATTGAAGCAATGCAAAGGCGAGCAACTGCCATAGCCATGAATAGCAAGTATCTGTACTTGCGATACGATACGAACACATCCAGGTCACTAGATAAACCAAAAATAATCATTTCCCTGGAGATTATGACATCAGCTTTTAAAACATTTGAGAGAAATTGTACAATGGATGCAAAAAATGAATTTAGCGCACTACAATCAGCAAATATATGAACAATGTCAGCCATGTTAGTTTGGCATCTAAAACATTTCCCATTATAACTATTGCCCCATTTTGCCATTTTTGCAGGAGTATGGTAAAGATTAAATACAGTTTTGTAGTGCTGAGAACGTAAATTCGCCGATAGAATAATTTCAGTCGCGGTATTAATAGAATCTTGTAAAGGTACAGAGCTAGTATCTAACCTCATCGACCATTTGGACTCCTGCAGCACCAGGTCATCCTGATGTAAATCGAGTAGACAGTTATATATAATACCAATCCGTGTCGGTTTATTGAGAATTGCCAGTAGCCCATTAGGCAGGATAGGTATTAAATTTGTATGTTTAGAAATAAAGTCTCGTAGCTGTAAATACTTAAAAAAATCACTCTGTTGAATTGCATAGGTATCTTTAAGCTCTTGAAAAGATGACATTACACCGTCTTTAAACAACGAGCCAACCATTTTTAAGCCTTCTTCACCCCAAATATGCATTCTATAATCCCAAAATACAGATGGTAGCAGTTCCGGGGAGTCGCAAGGAGTGTGGTAGTTAATGCGACGCAAATACATGATTTTGCTAATCATACGCCAACCCTTAAAAGCAGTTAACACCAGCTTAAATTTGGTTCTCTTGTAGTAGCTAGGTTCGTAAAAACGAAGAAGCATCTGGCATGCTTGTGGGCCAAGTAATAAATAAAAAATATCAGGGTCCTCAAATTGAGGTGGGTCGATCCCATTTACAGCAAACTTAATATTCTGTAACAAACAAGACAAATAATATAATACAAAGTTTGGGACGCCCCAACCTCCCCTCAACATAGGAAGTGTCATAAATTTAGATGCCCGACGCAGGGATTTCCATCCGCATATGAATCTTTCAACCGTTGCTTGAAGTTTCCGCACTTCTAGGGGTGGTACCTCAAGTGGTACTGACCTAAAAAAATACAGTACTTTAGGGAGTATGGACATTTTAAGCACATTGCGTCGTCCCACCATAGATAAATGTAAGCATTCAAGTTTCTCTAGTTGTTGTTTTGTTGATTGTATAATATCGGTCCAATTGACCATAACCAGATCATGAAGAGACAATCTGATCTTAATGCCGAGGTACTTGGCTTCTGGGGTCACTCGGCTATCATTAGAGCATAATCCTATCGTGCATACAATTTGTGTTTTTGAGATATTGAGTTTATACCCTGCTACCCAACCAAACTCTTTAGTTATAGCTTCAATCTCGGGAACTGCAGCTTCTGGGTCTGATGTTACAACTGCAATGTCGTCTGCATATGCTAGCACACGCACACTGCCCCCCGGAAGCATCATAGACGGTATATGCGGTGATGTAGTTAATGCCTATAGCAGTGGGTCAATGTATATAGCGAATAAGAGTGGTGAACAGGGACAACCCTGACGTGTACCACGACTAATATTTACATATCCTGAAAGCTGCCCTGAAATAGAGATCTGCGCCCTTGGATGCCTATACATAACCTGAATGGCCTGCAAATATCGAGGTCCAAACCCCACTTTAGTCATGACAGCCCATAAATACAGCCATGAGACGCGATCAAACGCCTTTTCTGCGTCTAAAAATACTAAACCTATATTGTTATGCGTCGTCTCAGCGTAATCGAGGGCTGTAATGACTCGATTAATGTGATTAGTTGTATCCCACCCAGGTAGGAATCCGTGCTGTTCATTAGAAACCACTCCAGGAGCCACACGGATCAGCCAGTTCGCAAGAATTTTAGAATAGACTTTGACATCGACATTGATAAGCGATATGGGCCGATATGAACCAGGCAGATATGAGGGCTTATCTTTTTTCTTAAAGACCGCTATAATAGCGTCGTCCCATAATGGCGGTGGATGTCTTGACTGGGCAGCTATAAATGTCTCTAGCATGTCATTTTTAATAATTGGGAACAATTTAAGATATAACTCTAATGGCAATTTATCAGGGCCCGAAGCTTTGCCCAAAGCTAGACTTTTAATAGCTGTCTCAAGTTCTAGCATCGTGATTGGAGCTTCCAATTCATCTCTTTGAATATCCTCCACAACCTGTCCCGTATAGCAACTATTAACAAACTGCTCTATTAAATCTGGGGAGGCATTGTCTCGAGTGTACAACTCGGTATAAAATTCTTGAAAAACTCTCAAGATACCTTCAGGTGTCTCTATCTTCAAACCATGTCTATTTTCAATAGAGGATATATATTGCATAGTCTGTCGTTGTCGCATTCTTTGAGCAAGACACCTCCCCACCATCTCACCATACTCATACCTTTCGGCCCTATACAATTTATACTGAGATGCAATTTTCTGGCTCCAGACCCCCGTAATTTTCGCTTTGCATTTCGCCACATTATCTTGAGTATTACAGCAATCCTGTCCTCTCCTTATATCACCT
Source organism: Lissotriton vulgaris (assembly GCF_964263255.1). NCBI lineage: Eukaryota > Metazoa > Chordata > Amphibia > Caudata > Salamandridae > Lissotriton > Lissotriton vulgaris. Next base: position 1,579,696,902 of record NC_141689.1, on the reverse strand, counting down.
ATCAAGTCACATTCTGCGTTTGCCAGATCTTGCAGTAGCTGTTTCATTACTTCCTTTTCCTTACGTTGCAGTGCCCAACCATAGCTGCATGTCTCGCCACGCAGCCCCGCTTAAAAACAGTCCCATACCATCGCACTAGTTGAGGATCCTCTATTAATATCGAAAAACTGTTGGGCCCATTCCAACATTTGAGAAACATACACCGTATCTACCAAAAGTTTCTTATTAAATGTGAAAATTCTTTGCATGCGAGGTATGCTGGATATTAACATATCCAACACTACGGGTGCGTGGTCAGATGTGATACGTGGCATTAAGGACATCCGGGCACCTACTGTCAAGTCTCGTGTTGAAAAAATATAATCAAGCCGGACAAGTTTTTTATGTGGGAAAGAAAAAAAAGTATATCCAGGATCTAGTGGATTTGAGAGTGGCCAACAGTCTACCAAACCATGTTGCAGCAATAGTTGTTTTAACCCCCTAAATACCTTCGGTTTTCGACCCCTGTAATCTTTAAAGGTTGGTTCCCAAGTATTTATATCCCCATGAATGTTGAAATCTCCCATTACCAACACGGGGGTGCGCCAAAGTGCTAGTTCAACATTCAGAAATTCAAGTATAGCAGAGTCGTCCATATTTGAGCCTTATACAGTACATATTGTCACAGGAATATTCCCTATCACACATTCACAGATTGCCCAGCGGCCCATATTATCAGCTTTGACTCTTGTAGTTGCAATAATTGATTGGCGCCCCAAAATAGCAACACCCCGATTCATGGTAGACTGTTGTGATACAACTAGAACAGTATACCCAAATTCATTCAGCACTTTACGATTTCCCCATGATATGTGTGTCTCCTGAAGACAAATAATATCTGGTTGTATCAAACGTATTTCGTGCATCACTTTCCTACGTTTTACAACATTATTCAACCCACAAACATTAAAGGAGCATATTCGAAAGTTAGTACCAGCCATTTTTTTTACTTAAAGCAGCACATGATAGCAATCCCTTGAAACCAAACCCTTTCATCTCAATAGCTCTTACATCTTGTCGGTCTTGAACTGAGTTTTCCCCCTTTTCTACCCCCCACCACCCTACACCCTCCCCCCACCCAGCACTCTCCAAAGCACCCCCTCCCCCACCCATGTGACCCTCCCCCAGCAATGAGGCAGTAGGGCCTATTGCCCCTTGATGTGTGTGAGAGTACCTCCAGTGGCTGTGGAGATCCTTATCGAAAATGAGAACAGAAAACCTTGAGATTCCATATAGCTAAACATACAATAGTCACATAATAATCAAGTCTATGTCATCTCAGGGTAGTGAGTTCAGATATTCTTTGGCTGAGTCCTCAGTTGTAAAGAATCAATTTTGCTCTTTATATATCGTTTTCAAAGTAGCAGGTTGCAAAAGGAACACTTGCACCTCTTTCGCCTGAAATGCAGGAATTAATTAGCGAAGTCGCCACCGGTTCTCAACAGTAGCATGGCAATAATCAGGGCGGACGAAAAATTCCACCCCCAAACCTGATCTCTTCTTATCTGGTCGTGCGAGATCGTACAGTAGCTGTCTAGCCAAGAAATTATTTAAGGAAATTAAAATAGCCCGTGGATATCGAGCGCCTTGGTTCGCTCGTGCCGGTTGTGACCGAAATGGAAAACGGTGGGCCCGTTGAATTTCTTGCGCCCATTGCCACTCTTTAACTTCAGGAAATGCATCATTAAATAAATCTATAACAAATTGACGCACATCTTGGCTTTCACGGCCCTCGGCACACCCAAAATGCGTAAATTATTACGCCGTAGCCTGTTTTCTAAGTCAGTCAACTTTGAGCTAACATCGAATTTTTGAGCCTTGATTTCCTTAATATCACTTTGGTTCTGTACCATTTGATCTTCGAGTGCAGAGATGCGTCCCTCTGCTTCAATCATTCTATCCGTAAAGTCATTACAGGATTTTGCTAATCGGCGGACAGTATTCTGTAGCTTTTTGCAGGCATTATGAGTCTTTTGATGGTCCGCTTTAGCCTCTACACGTTGATCAGAAATGGCCTTCAGTACTACATCCAATGCCTCCTGCGCCGTTGCGCCCATATTATACACCGCCCCACCAGGTTGATCAGCATTGGGATTGTTCTCGATTAGTGCCCATTCGGGAATTTCCGTAGGCCCAGATTGACCACCACTGTCGTTAACCTTGTTGCCAGCGGTCAGGTCTGCCCAATTCACGTTCCCCTGTTCCACGGCAGTAAGGTCGAGAGATAGTTCCCAGTGTTTTCGCCATCGTCCTCCAAGTCTCCCTCCTCTTCCTCCTCCTCTTCCTCTTCCTCTATCTCCTCCGAGGCGTAGGAGTGTTCTGAATGTTCTGATAATGAATAATATTCACTATCCTTGCTATCCTTGCTACCAATAAGATCCCCTCTCCAGAGTCAGCCTTATTTACTGTGGTAGAAATCAGTGTAGGGGTAGATATTAGAATGGTAGTATGGGTGGTAGCAGCTTGCATGGGCCTAGGGGAGACTACCAAGTCTGATAATGCCTCAGTCAGGGTAGTATCTACCATATTTTCAATATTCTCTGTGTGTTCTACACCCTCTGTAATCTCCTTTTGAGACTTGGTCATATTTTCTGTATCAAATGTGGCCTCTTTTGTCTCTAAATTTGCAAAAACATCATTCTCAGAAGAGACTAGTGATTCAACAGCAGGAATTGCAGAGACCGATGCTACGGTCATTATTTTTGATGTTGTCGTTTTGCCCATGGGTTGAAACATTTGCGTGATCTTCGGAGTACCAGCTTGGAATCCATCAGCATCTGTAATATTATTGGGATCCTGCTTGCCTTTAGCTGCTAATGCTGCCCGTGTACCAATCTGCATCTCTCCAGTCGCTCTGGTTTTTCCGCCACGCGCAGTTTTTGGTGCCATGGTAGAGCCGTAGTTATATCTTTAGTTATATCTTTATCAAAGGGAGTCTATCTATTTCTTCTTGAAGGCAGTCTTTATATAGCTAATTTCGTTGAACAGATAAATGAAAAAATGAGAAAATGTACCTGGTAGTTGACTCTTACTCTTACGATGTATATGTGCTGCTGCACGATGCACACAAGTCCCAGGCACAGATCAGCTTAAGTCAGCAAAGCTCACTCCGACCCCCCTTTGATTAGCCACGAGTCCAGATAACGCAGGAAGAGGGCAGAAGTCGGTGTATTCCCTCGGGTATAGCCTCGGGTTTAGCCTGCAAGCTCCACCAAACGTCGCCAGGGATTTAACTCGTCAATACCCGATATTCCTTAACTCCATTATTCCATTACTCCAATGTTTCCGCTGCTCCGTAGCTCCGCCTGCAGCCTCAGCTCAGCTCAGCTCTGGGTCGGAGTGGCTCCACCTATACCTCAGCTCAAGCTCCGCCAGAGCTCCGGTGCCGCCAACACAAAGAGCCTTTCGTTGAAACGGTGAGTGTTTTGTCCGTCCGTTTTACATCGCCGCCGCCGTTTCTACAAAGTTGGTACGCGGGGATTTCACAATCCAAACGCCGTCACAGCCGCAACCAGATTTCTATATTTTCATACCAACAGTAAATAAAGAAATACATACAAGAAAATCCTTCAAAATACAGTTCTGCATTTGTGATTACTACTTTTAGTAACTGTAAGTATAAATACATCATTAATTATGTTTGCACCACAAAGTGAAATATATGTTTTTTGATTTTGTTTCTTTCTACTCTTTCCTAGAACAAGTAAAACAAAATGACAGAAGGTGCAGAATTTGTTATGTCACAGAAAAATAAATTACTGTTATGTTATATGGGTTATGTGTATAATCAGGAAAGACAAAGTGGTAGAAAAGTTTTTTGGAAGTGTACCAAATATTACTCAAATAAATGTTATGGGAGGGCTACTACTGAGGAAACTAATGTGTTATTTACAGGGGAACACAATCATCCCCCAAATGTCACAGACATTGAAATAAGAGATGCTTTAGAAAGTATAAAAAGTGCTAGCACACAAAGTGATAAACCAACAACACAAATCCCTAAAGAAGAACTGTTAAAAGTCCCAGCCCATGCTTCAGGTCAACTACCCTCTATTGACTCCCTGAAACGCACAATTGCACGCACTAAAAGACTCACTAGCACAACCCAACCCAACCCTACTACTTATGAGGAAATTATCATTTCACCAGAAATGTGCATCACACACAATAAAGACAAATTTATCCTTTTTGACAATGAAAGCAGTACAAACAGAATCATTATGTTTGCAACTGCAAGTAATTTAAGAAAAATCCAACAGTGTCCCCAATGGATGATGGATGGAACATTTAAACCATGCCCAAAACCTTTTTATCAACTATATTCCATCCACGGTTTATACCATAACTATAACATCCCTTTCATTTACTGTTTGCTACCCAACAAACAGCAAAACACTTATACAGAAATATTAAATGTTCTCAAAACTGAAATCAATAATTATTTTCCACAAAAAATAATTATTGATTTCGAATTAGCTATGATTAATAGCATTTTGAGAACATTTCCCCACACAGCAATCCAGGGTTGCTATTATCATTTCAATCAGAGCATATGGAGGCATCTCCAGAAATCAACTTTAAGTATACTATACTCAACAGATAGCACCTTTGCCTATCAAGTTAAAAAATTGATAGCACTGGCCTACGTTCCTGTTACCGATGTAGCGGAACACTACAATTTATTAATTGACAGCACATATTACAAGAGGAATGAAGATAAACTAACCCCATTACTGGACTATTTCGAAGATACTTGGGTGGGAAGGTTGCACAGATCTGGACATCGACGCCAACCCAAATTCCAAATCCCTTGGTGGAATATCTATCATAGTACTTTAAACCAAGAGGCTAAAACAAACAACAGTGTAGAAGGGTGGCATAATGCTTTCCAAGCTACCACAAGCAGAGGCAACCCCACATTCCATAACCTACTAGAAGCTTTGAAAAAAGAACAAAGCTATCAAGAACTAAGAATGGAACAATCTGTGACCCAAATTGGTCCAAAACTCACTAAACAAACTAAACAAATGTTCCGACTACTGCAAAGTCAAGTCACACTATATCCTACAACTAGAGGATTAGAATACCTGTCAATAATAGCTAAAAGCCTGCTATAAAAATGTCTACAAAATATACTAATGCCTTCTTACAATAATGGTAAATTTAAAAATCATAAACATTTGTAAACAATTATAAATAATACATATTTGTTTAACAAACTTATCAAAATTTGGGACATTATTTCTGAACAAATATACAATATTTATAATTACATCACACATACACATTACATAAATATCGACATTTCCCACCCAATAAAAAAGTACTTTAAATACTTACAATTTTTGTAGATGAAAAAGGCATAATCAAGCAAAATACAATCCATATAATCCATTCCAATATAGGACAATTCCAATATGGGAAACCCTCAAAAACCCGAAAATTAAGTAAAAAAGAAATAAACGCTCCAGGAAATCCCGAAAACAGTAGTGTGGATACTTTACTATTTAAAGTGATATACAGACAACTTTTAAAAAACGGTCACGCATATCAATGTATCAATCCAATTCGAAACCCTCCAAAAACCAGAAAAATGTTTAAAAAATGTAAAATCCGCTCCTGGCAAACACGAAAAATAGGAGATACATGTCAAAATATAACCATAAAAAGTCATACATTAGTTTCTCCGGAAAAAAACACGCTTCCTTCCATGTAGTTTTCATGCGAGGAACCGGAACCTGTAAAAAAGCAGACATAACGAAACCCACCCACAAATAGCCCATAACATTTGTAAATACACTCACAATTAACATTAACCATGTAAGAAGACATTTCCTAACACTTAAAATAACACTAGAACTAAAACATACACGACGCATCTCTAACAACGACATTTCACCTAAACGCTACTTAAACAATTCATACATACACACAAAAACACTACACAGTTCGAATATACCCTCAAACATTACCACTCAGTTATAATTTGTATGTAAAATTAATTTTACCTCTCTCCACGCGAAGCAACTCCCAACCGCGAGCTTCTCCAGTCCTGAATGAAGCGCAATAACCTTACGCAGTAAAAAAGTAGTCCCCTTAAACCATTTTTGAAAAGGTATCATAGAAAATACAATGTTATAGTTAAAAAATATAATACATACACATTGTTATTTTAACAAATTAATACACTAGACTCATTATAATTTAACGTTTAAAAAATATAAATATATTTAATATTAATTAATATATATTAATTATTATATATTAATAATATTAAAAATTATGTAAGACTTGAAATAATATATGTAAATAATTTCTTATTGTGTACATTTATAGGAATAACTTTGTGTTTGTTTTTAACTAAACATTATAATTGTTTATGTTAATAATTAATAATAATAATTAATATAACTTATTTATTTTTATTATTATCAAAATTATAACCATTTAATATATAAACAATGCCCTGAAATAATGTATTTTTTTCTCTCTGAATGTATGTTTTTCTGAAAAGAAGAAATAAATGATTATGTTTAGTAATTAATAAGATTAATAATAATTATATTTGTTATTATTTTTATTAATTTTTACAAAATGTTTTATAATAATTTCTAAGTATTATAAAAGTATATAATTGCATAAATAATCTTTTGGCAATACCAGATATTATTATTAAACATATTGTTCCCCTATACTGTTATAAAGTTTACAACATAATATATTTATATGTTTCATTTAAAAACAACATTGTCTGAAATATGTACCAAAAAATGTCTTAATTTGTATTTCCATTTCTTGATCAAATATGATAATTGTCATGTTACTTTATAAAAATGTTATTGTAAAAAATATATATTTAATATTATTAATATATAATATTAACATTATTAAATATAAATGGAAGACACTGAAAAAAAACTTATTTTTATTTAATTCAATATAAATACTTGTTACTTAAAGTTAATGATGAAAATATTTTTTATTTACAGAAAAAATGTTGTAAAATAATTTTGTGTGATAATTTACAACATGTATATAAATGATAATGTGTTATTCTGCGAATACTACATTTCAAAATAATGTTATGTTATTTTTGTTTGTGATTGTATTGTAGTACACATTAAAAAATAAAAAATGTTTAATAAAGTTTTTTGAAAACATCCATTTTGCATTATTTTGTAATATAATAACACAGTAATGTAAAAATATATGCAAATGTGCTGGACACTGACCAATTAATATTTACTATTGCTACTCCAGTCAAGCTAATATCATGGAAGGTGCTGGACACTGACCAATAATTATTTACTATTCCTACTCCAGTCAAACTAATAATGTAATTAACTAATTAAAATTAATTAATTACCAATTAATTACTAATAAAAAATATGTACAAAATTATATTAATTAATTAACTAATTAATATTAATTGAAAATACCCCTTTACCCAAAAACACAAAACTGACCCTGAACCCAAACAATACCCCTTTACCCAAGAACTGAAAACTGACCCTGAACCCTAAAAATACCCCTTTACCCAAAAACTGAAAACTGACCCTGAACCCAAAAAATACCCCTTTACCCAAGAACTGAAAACTGACCCTGAACCCTAAAAATACCCCTTTACCCAAAAACTGAAAACTGGCCCTGAACCCAAAAAAACCCTTTACCCACAACCTGAAAACTGACCCTGAACCCAAAAAATACCCCTTTACCCAAGAACTGAAAACTGACCCAGAACCCTACAAATAACCCTTTACCCAAAAACTAAAAACTGACCCTGAACCCAAAAAATACCCCTTAACCCAAGAACTGAAAACTGACCCTGAACCCTAAAAATACCCCTTTACCCAAAAACTGAAAACTGACCCTGAACCCTTAAAAAACCCCTTTACCCACAAACTGAAAACTGACCCTGAACCCAAAAAATACCCTTTTACCCAAGAACTGAAAACTGACCCTGAACCCTACAAATACCCCTTTACCCAAAAACTGAAAACTGACCCTGAACCCAAAAAATACCCCTTTACCCAAGAACTGAAAACTGACCCTGAACCCTAAAAATACCCCTTTACCCAAAAACTGAAAACTGACCCTGAACCCTTAAAAAACCCCTTTACCCACAAACTAAAAACTGACCCTGAACCCAAAAAATACCCCTTTACCCAAGAACTGAAAACTGACCCTGAACCCTACAAATACCCCTTTACCCAAAAACTGAAAACTGACCCTGAACCCAAAAAATACCCCTTTACCCAAGAACTGAAAACTGACCCTGAACCCTAAAAATACCCCTTTACCCAAAAACTGAAAACTGACCCTGAACCCTTAAAAAACCCCTTTACCCACAAACTGAAAACTGACCCTGAACCCAAAAAATACCCCTTTACCCAAGAACTGAAAACTGACCCTGAACCCTACAAATACCCCTTTACCCAAAAACTGAAAACTGACCCTGAACCCTAAAAAACACCCTTTACCCAAAAACTGAAAACTGACCCTGAATCCTAAAAAAAACCCTTTCCCCACAAACTGAAAACTGACCCTGAACCCAAAAAAATCCCACTTTACCCAAGAATTGAAAACTGACCCTGAACCCTAAAAATACTCCTTTACACAAAATTAATTATTATTATTAAATTACCAATTAATTAATAATTACCAATAACAATAAAGTAAATATATTAGCACATTAGCTGTAATTAATTGAATTTAATAATTAAAAATAATTTTTCCCAATTAATTAATTAACAATAACACAAAATTATAGATAATAATAAATTACTGTAATTAATGTAATTAACGAATTAAAATTAATTAATTACCAATTAATTACTAATAAAAATATGTACAAAATTATATTAATTAATTAACTAATTAAAATAATTAATTACCAATTATTTATTAATAAATAAAATTTACAAACATATATTAATTAATTAATTATTATTAAATTACTTCCCACCCTATTCCCCTATAAACCCACAACCCGCTCCTAAACATTAACTACAATTTATATTACTATTAATAAAAAATAAAAATTTTACCTTTTTTCTACATAATCTCGATATTTTTTACTTTGACTATTTATCGATATTTTGTCTGGTCGATATTTTTGAGTCGATATTTTTGTAATCGATATTTTTTAATCATTATTTTAGTCGATATTTTGACCAACGATATTTTTGATATCGATATTTTATTATTGTCTATATTTTTAACTCGATATTTTGTCCATTCGATATTGTGGAGTCGATATTATGTCTAGTTACCGTGAATAGACAGATAAACGAGACAAACATTAATAACACACAAATTTCATGTATTCACATTATCATGCTTTGCCAGGTCCTTATGTCATGAAATATAGTGCTGTTTGCTTTTAGTATGGTTCCATCTTAGGTACATATCTAATGTACCCGCAGGATATCGTACTATCTAGTGTACCCTCTGTTTGCCCTTACAAATTATCAGGGGGGTATTTTTAGGACCCTTATTAGTCCCGGCGTGCGCACATATCAAGACCCGTCTGGTACTCTATACGACTCTTGCCTGCGGCGCCACCTATACTAATGTGGTATGAAATTTCAGTGCAACACCCCTCGTAAAAGACCAAAGGTCCGCTCAAGGCGGATCAATAGGTTCAGACACTCAGACTCACAGAAGTTTAGGCTGTGGTGTAGTCTATCATAAAACTCCAAAACACTTACAACACACGATATTTAGGCGTGCCACATGGGCTAACAGTGGGGCACTCTCTTCACGCTGCGCTCTGTCTGTATGTTTAAAGCAAAGACACCGGAATTTGTATTATTGGCGATCGGAGCCCCGGTATACAGACAACCTTCAAATCGGAAGGAACAAAGGGGCATGAATACACTTACTTCAAGCGCAACGACTCGCCGCATTAGACCCAGTCGGTTCTTCACTGTCACCCGGATATTACCTGCCATTAGAAACCCGCGGGATTATAATGGTGAAGGGGCTTCAGGTCGCGTACCCGGTCACGTGATTAGCGTACCGCGTATGCATCATGTGACCCTAGGAACGTAAATTGCGTCCCAAAGTGTGCACAAACGCTAGAACGCTACCTCGAACCTCTACAGTAGGGCAGCTGGGAATTTTGAGAGGAAACTTTATTGTCCATTAAGAATCTCACAACTTAACACTCTATATTTTTGGATACACAGAAAATACCTGCAGGTATACCCAAACGATATGTTTATTAGGAGGGTACCCTGGGTATGGATAAAAACGTGCAAAAATCCGGGTTATACTGACTATAATCAGTTGTACCCCATTAAAAAGGGTCAACATGTTTCGGCCCATGCTCTGAGCCCACGTGGGTCTGGGGCCTTTGTCAGGGCTAGGTTTTTTATTTAATGTCCCTGCGTTGTGAAAGGTGCACGAATTGCATGCCCTATCATGAGGGTTAATGCGCTCAACTGTCTTCAATATGTCCTTCAGTAAATTTCCTAAAGCAGAGACAAGAACATATAATCAGGGTTAATTGACCTAACCAGCTCCAATCTCTAGGCTGATTACACCGTGATACCTCCCCTAACTATATACTGGACTGTGTTATCTATACTTTAACAATTATTACATAGGGTGTATTCATGTGCACACTTAACCTTCTCGGAACTACATTAGCTTCATATTGTTCATGCAATATTAAAAAATACTGTCAACAGTGATCCAAAAAACTCATGATGGACTGGGTGTTTGGTATACCACTGTTCTGTGATGTTACAGTTCAATGGTGCTACATAAGGTCCAGTAAGGAATAAGTGCAGTGGCGAATGATTTTATTAGTTCCTTAATACATTGTGTATATCTTGTTTGTTGTAGGATCAGGACTTTTGTGCTTACCTACTGGAAATTTCTTATTTTGCTCTATGCTGTCACGTAGTTGGTGCCGTATTGTAGTCACCCTCTGTTATGAAGAAAGGAGTGGGTCATGTGTTCTACACTTTCCATGGTATACCTTTCATTTATTTGTTATACACACTCTGTTGTTATTGTTGTTTGCTGCAATATTTTCAAGGTATAGGCTCTGCGCAATCTTAAATATTCATAAATACATTGTTCGGTGTGTTCCATTTTTGTATCAAGAACCAAGGTTGCTCACACCCTTCATACACACTTAATTCTCAAAATCATAAGATTTCGGTGGACTCAGGTTTCCGTAAATCCAATCCTATGCTAAAATGATGCCTCCCAGTTAGTAGAGTGGTGATCTCCCATGGTATATGTGGTGGTCGATTAAAAATGAGCCCCCGGTACAGCCCATCTATCACACACCCAATAACATTGTGAAAGCGGTAATGTGAAACATCGGCGATCCCATTGTATGCAAAGTAGGAGTGCTCCTGTTCCGGTTCATTAATGGAGAAGTTTCCCCACTGACACAATGTCACCATAGGCGAGGTTGTTACTGTGCAACGCCTGTCATGACTCTAAAACATCCAGTACTGTAGGCTGACATGACCAAAAACATGTAAAGGTTACTGACACATATGGTGGGAAGGGCTGTTATTCGGTAGTGTCTTGATCAATGGGCTGAAAATATGTGTAAAAAGGTAGCCAAATATCCTGGAAGCAAGAGGTAAGGGGTTGGAGGCTGGAATAGTCTTTGCCCACGCTCTCACATTGACTCATGCTCCCAATCCAGTCCGAGGGAGTGGGCGGTCAGGCGCTTCCACAGTTTAGTGCAATTTCCTGTTTACCCAACAATAGTGCCAAGGAGGTTAGGCGACGGGTGGATTAAGGTACATTCTGAGTGTAGCTTAGGAGTGCAACTAGTGGATCGGGTGCTAGTTCAGTGCCAATCATAATAGCGGAAATATGTTCGAACACTGCTAACCAGTATGTGGTCACCACTGGGCATCTCTAGGCTAGGTGTGCAAAGTCTGTCCCTGGGACCTGACACTTCAAGCATCTATCAGATATGATGTGGTCAAATGTGGCTATGTCCAGTGGTGAGAGGTAGAAGTGGTGTAGAAATTTAAAATACAAATGTTTATGCTGATGACTAATTGGAGACACTTTGAGTTTGTGTACACAATGCATCCTGATCTTTTCTGTGATTGTTATCCCCAGTTCTCTTTCCCAGGTCTCCTGCACCTGTGTAGTGGTGTCTGGTTTCAAGCCAATACATGCTTGGTACAGTTGGGAGGCCATGCCAGCATTAAGGGTGGAAAATCCTCAGGGGGTGTGAATAAGAGGGTATGGTATGAGCGATCGCAGCATGAGTCACCGGAAAATAAAAAAAGTCTCTGTACAAGACATCCCCAGCCCGTGTGTCCATGACCTTCCGGGAACAGATCCCCCATGGTACAGAGATTATGCCAGTGTAGCGTGTGCTGAACTAGCTTTTCCAGTGTGAGCGGGACCCATAGGTTGTCATAAAGTGGGAGGGCACTAGAATAGAGAGGACTGCCACCCAGCATTCGTTGTACAGGCACCATGCCCAGCATGTGGTGGACACAGTATGGATGTCTTTAATGTCTAGTGGCATGCCTTTAGCTAATATCTGTGAGTAGAGAAGTCCATCCAATAGAGCTTGTTCTGGACGTAGGTATGGGATGCGGGCATCTGGGTGATACCAGCGATGTGTGTAATGACACTGAGCAGCAAAATAGTAGAAGTAAAGATTGGTGACCCCAAGACCTCCATGCTCATAAGAAAGTGTAAGCGTGTCCCACCGGACGTGGGGCGTGCACCGGCCCAAACCATCTGAATGAGGACTCAGCGAAGAGTACGGAAGAAGGATTGTAGTAGGGGAAGGGGAATGTTGGAGAACAAAATATAAGAAGCAGGGTAGCACAACCATCTTAAGGATGGCTACACACCCTTCCTTTTAGAGGCGTAACTAGACCCAGCGATCTATGTGTCTGTTAAGATCTGCCATCGCTAGGCCATAGTCGGGTTGCTGGACCTGGTCTCTATCTATCTGGAGATTAATTCTTAGGTATTTTGTGCCATCCGTAGCCCATTTAAAGGGCAATTCCGCAGGTGGTGAGTGGGTTATATCTGTCAGCTGGAAAAGTTCTGCTTTGGCCCAGTTTATGCAAAGGTCTGAAAGATTCCCAAACTGTGCAATCACCTGCATACGTTGGGAGGAGATTAAGGTGGAGGTTCCTGATGAAGAGCAGAATGTCATCTGCATAAAAGGAGAGTAATAGAGGCCCATGAGTGAGCTGAAGTCTGCTGTGTAAGTTTTGGTCTAGCATTATATGGACCATTTGGTCCATTGCAAACATAAATGGGAGGGGAGCTAGCAGTCAGCCCTGCCGAGTGCCACGCATGACTGGGTAAGCATCAGTGAGGGCACCGTTCTCCTGTAGTCGTGCCATGGGATTAGTGGATAGGAACATGATCAGTGTGAGGAATGGGGGGAATACCAAGTTTACCAAGAACGGCTTTGAGAAAGGCCACTTGAGAGAATCGAAGACCTTCTCTACATCTAGCAGGGCTAGAGCTGTCGGTGTGGAAGGGCACATTTTATTAAGCACAGAAAAGGTTTAGAGGTACAGAGGTTTAATTAGTTGTATCGATGCGGAACAAAGCCAGATTGGGCCGGGGAGCAAGTACCTTGGCTAGGATTTTATTATGTAAGTTTAGTAGTGACAAAGGGCGGTATGAGGCGCAACTGCTGAGATCTTGTCACGCTTTAACAAAAGGGTAAAAACTGCTTTGTGGAACGTAGGTGTTGGCACACCGGTTGTCATTGACTCATTATACAGTGTCAAGAGGTGTGGGGCGAGCTGCTGCTTAAAGGCTTTGTAGAAAGATCTAAGCATGGGCAGAAAATCCGTTACGCTCGCAGATTTTGCAGATTTTCGGTAAATTCGCAATCCGCAAGATTCGCGAATTTCCTGCAAAATCCGCAAATTCGCATGCAGGGGATTTTTTTTCTTTGCGGTGTAAGTTCGCAATTGCGAACATGTAGGTGCGGCGGGCAGCAACAATCTCGCACTCGCGAAATTACAAAATTTGCAATTCTGCACAAGAAATCTACTAGCAAGCAGCATAGACCTTCTGAAAATTATGATTTTTATCAGAATAACTCCTCAGGTTGACATTTGCCTGCACTTTTTTGGATTTGAGGCCTTTTGATTTTCTTTGGATAACTTTTGGATTAGAAATCATATAAGCTTGGTGGGGCATTACAGTTGCTGTAATGCTGTTCTGCAGAAAAACGAGTTTTTCAAAAGTGAAAGCAGGTTCAAAAGTTCAAACTCATCATTAGTAACCGTTCCCTGTAGTGCTTCCTGACAAGGGCCCCTCCAGAGTTCAGTTGCTAGTTGCAACAATTGTATGACCCTGCTCTGACCCTCACAGCAGGCTCATAGAATAGCTACAAGTAGGCCACAAAGGTCCTGGGAAAAAAAATTGCACTGCAACAGAAAGCAAATTACAGATAAGGAAGCAGGTGCCAGACTGGAATTTTAAAACAGTGACACATTAATAAATCAACCCCAAATTAATTCATGTCAGTTGAAGCAGGCAGGTGTGCTTGCTTTTTCCCCCCATAATCTACAGTGATGATGAACCAGAGGGTGGCATAAGGCATTGATGTACCAGAGGTGGCATGGGTGAAACAGAGGGTGGCAGGGGTGAAACAGAGGGTGCTGGGAACCTGTGATGATGAACCAGACGTAGAAACAACATAATCGTGACCGTTGCGAGCCGACATGTAAGTTCGCAATTGCGAACTGTTACAAAACCCTCGCGAACTGTCAGAAATCCTTGCGAACTGGCAGAAATCCTTGCGAACACAAAAAAAAATCCGCAAATTCGCGAGAATTCGCTGATTTTGCGGATTGCGAGTTCGCAAATTCGCAAAATTCGAGAACGCCAGATTCGCAAAATTCGCCCATGCTTAGAAAGCTCTGGTTAAACCATCTTGCCTGGAGCTTTAGGTTTTCATTACCTCCTCCATTGTTAACGGTTGTCTCAGAACAGTTGCTGACCATCTGTAAGCCATACCATCGCAATGTCTTCAAGATACGAAGATATGACACATGTGACATTAGAAACATAAGAGGCATCAAGCTCCTGGTAATAGTTCAGAAATTCATCCAGGATGCTTTCCCCGCACATAACAGTCACTCCGGCATCTGTCCAGGGTTAAGCCACATAGTTGTGTGACCTATGTGGGTGCAATAAACATGCAAGGGTGCGACCCAGTCGCTCCCCCTCCCCATAGCCTTGGGCCTTAATGTGTTTACCCATATACGCAATTTCCCTTTCTGCAAGGTCCCAAAATTCAGCCAGTAGTACCAATTGCTGATGCTATCGAGCATCTCCGTTCGCCTCCACCTTGTGCTCCAAGTCCACAGTTCACCTCAACCCGCTGTAGCTGGGTGCGGATGTTGCAAAGGATGACCGCATGTTTGGAAACACACAACCCTAGATGTATGCTTTGAAGGCCTCCCACATGGTAGCCTGTGTAGAAACAGTGTTTAATGTGAAGTACTCGATAATGGAGCTCTGTAGTTCACTATGAAACACTTGTTCACGGAGCACATCGCTGTAAAATCGCCAGCTGCGTTCAAGGTCACAGCCATACAGAATCTAAAGCTTCAAGAGGACAGGACTATGGTCTGAGAAAATCCAAGGGAGGACAACAATTCCGGGTCATCTATGTTTGGGGTGTATATGTTCAATAGGAGGACATTTGTGTCTGCAAGAGTGCCGTAGAGGAGCAGATACCATCAATACGGGTCCAAGTGACATGAATGGTAGAAAAATGGAACAGCTCTATGGATCTGGATCCAGCTGCCACAAGAAAACAAACTATAGCATGAAAAATAACTGTGCGGGCCCCAGCTCTTAGCAAGGCCATGATCAGTGTGCAGGGTAACATGTGTTTCTTTGAGAAAAGCAAGCTTGATGGAATGTCTATTTAGATAGGACAGAACCTGATTCCCTTTTCGTGGATAAAAGATAATACCATAGACTAAGAGTGAGGCTGTGAGTTGCACTGTCCGGCAGGAAGGAGCTCAGCCCCGTCAGTGCAGGATCCGCCAGCACTGAAGCAGGCATTTTCAAGTGGACTTGTCGCAGGGAGCTGGGGCTACCTCCCAGGCCCCCCTGGCTCACATAATTCAAAATATCTCATGTTACATACATAACATTTATATTTGAATTTTCTTGGATTTTGGCTATTTCACATATAGGGCCGACCTTGCATATTGTTGTTATCTCCCTGCAGCCTACATTGTTCCTCAATAAGCTGCACATATCTTTTTGTCTTTATTATATATAAAAAATGTTTTTCCATATTGCTTTTGCCAAATTCTCTTTTTGTACATTATCTCTTTCCTATCCTTATTGGATAGTACTTGACTCTTAATGCTGTAAGTTAACACACTGATTAGATCTTCTAATTGCACTTATTGAGAAATAACAAAGCCGGCGTTACATACTCTCGCCCATTCTAAGATGGCGACCATGTTTCTGTGAGAAACGTAAACACTCACTTCCTCGCAATTTTTTGTATTCCGTGACCTCTGGCAGTCATATGCGGGGTTATGCCACTTCTTTACATCCGCTGGAATCCAGGATTTATAAGGCGGTTCTAATCGACATTCGTGTGATGTTCTCTTGACACAGAGCTTCCCGGAATACGTCGGCGGCCTCCCTCACACCCGAAGGCGACCTGTACCAGTTTTTCTTCATTTTAAGGTACCCGACTCTAAGAAGATACAGGGACTAATAATTTTGCAACTAGCGTACTTCTCATGTCAGCTGAGCCTTTGTAATGCATGCATATATATATTTTCCGTTTTACATGCTAATTTATTTCCCACGCTGCTGGATTGCTATCTTAGTACTTGCAGTCATGCCTCAGCTGGGTATATTAATCAAGGCCTCATTACCTTTATATTCATTGCTTCTTTATCTTTATTCACATTTTTAGGCACATATCGAAGCCCCTAGTTATCGCTCTACAAGAATAGACAGTCATTGTTCCTCTTATCTCCTTGATGTTCGGCCCCGGCCATATTTCGGGATCCAACAGCTACTAGTGGCAGTTGATTGCAGATACCATTTTAGGTAGATCTTTCAAATTAAGACTGTACTATGCGTCTAAACTCCACATATAATGGGTCTTCTAACTAAAGATCACTTGTGTATAATTTGTAAATGTATTTTCTATTTCTTCCCCCTCCCCCTCTCTTTTTTTGTCCCCATTTTCTTTACCATTCAACCATTCAGAGAGAATCACTAAGCCTTAATCCCAAACAAGCCAAGTTTCCTTGTGGTTCCGTCTGCCACCTTTGCTCTGCCGTAGCTCACAAAGTTGTGGTGATAGAGTGCAAGCTCACCTGCTCGATATACTCACCTGGGCCCATAAACTATATATACTTTGAACAGGTAAACCTACACTCAATCAATTTTAATTTAACCATTCGGGACCTATACCATTTTGACCAACCAATCCAAACACCGATACCTAAAGTTCTAGATGATCAAGAGAGTCAGCAAGAAAATAGGTAGTAGAATAACATTAGCGTTTCATAAATAACCACAAACTCGGGAAAGGTTTCAGTTCTTTTATCTAAGGTAAATTCTTACATGTTGAAAGCACAAATAAACAATAATTTCTAATTTAATGATAAAGGTTGAAACGATAATGTGAAATAATTTTGAAAGAAATATTGTTAAGCATTAAACATAGGGTGGGTAGAAAAGGGAAAACAGTAAAATGACAACCCACACTTTATAGTTACCTAGAATGGTGTGAAGACTAACCCTGGCCACGGGCTGTGATAAAGGATTGGAAATCCCAAAGTGCAGGTGCCAGCGAGAAAGAACAGGTGCAGACCAGAATCAGGACAGGTTACGGACCAAATTGGATCAGGACTAGACCACCACAGGCTGAGATCGGTACCACAGCTAAAGTTCAGAACACCAGCGTTGTAAACCCTCTCTGCAGCTAAGAGTTGAACCCTGATTGGGTTATCGAACTCCTTTCCAGAACCCCGATTGGGTTATGGAATCTTCTGACAGAGTGCTCCGCTAGCACCTCTGCTCTCGATCACCTATTGAGTGCGTTGGGACAGTGACAGGTCAGCTATTCTGACAAGTCGGACAATCTAACTAGCTAAGCCTACCCTAGTTATACTATTTTCCAGGTCAGTGTACCACCCTCCAATGTTGCAAATGTGTGAATCCCACAATGTTATTGGTCAAAAGACGAGGAGAGGTCATCACACCATATTGATATGAGGTAACTGTCATTCGGTATTTAAATTACGTTCCCTCCCATATCTTTAGCTTCCCATGTACTTTTATTCCACCTGGCAGTGAACGTATCAATAACATACAATGTTTTAACAAATTGTTCAATTCAGCTTTTTCTGGCAGGGAGAGGAGTTCATATTCTCATAGTTTCACAGTTCATATCTAATGCTGGCATCGGTTCAATGCCATGGCTTCAGTAGCTTGAGTTTCTTTGAGCAGGCGCAGTTCCTCCAAAGATGGAGTTCAGAAGTACATTTCAGACCTAAATGCGATGCATGCAAAAATAGAAGAGAATCAGTTTTAGAGAAACAGAATGAATGAATGCACTGTATACCACTTATCTCTATTCTTTTCCCATTATTTTATTTTAACTATTGCATTAAGGTTTAGGCAGAACGAACAGCTTAGCAAAAGCAGCGATGCAAGCTTCTTGCACGTTAGGACACAGAACAGCCATCTTAGTTGTACTGCGCAGAAGCAAAAGTTTCCCACCAAACGAAGTAATACGTCATGTCACGTGAGTGTGACAGACGCATGCGCAGTAGAAAATCCCGCGTAGCAGCAGCAGCCATTTTATTGCAAGTGGATTATAGTTAGTAAAAGCACATTGTGAAGCTTCCCCTAGATACTAGAAATGTTGTGTAATGCAATATTAATATGACAAAACATGTTAGTTAGTACATTAATATTATTTTCGAGAGGATTGAATACAAGCAAGTCGCTTTACATGTGCAACCTTGCTTCATCAGTGGTAAAAAAAGAAGACAGATATCCCTTTAGTGGTTGATAGTACAAAGTGAAACTAGAAAGCCTGGGATTAATCCCAGCTTGCCCACTTAACCACACTGTATTATTAGGCAAATTGTTTGTAATACCCCCTCCTTTTCTTCATTACCTCTTATTAAACCTATATTGTAACTTATCACTGTCAAAGCAGTCGCATGTCAAAGGAATGTACTTTTTTAATTTTGAAGAGAATGTATTATATTTTAAACGACTGTAACATTTACAGGGCTCGGCTCGTGCAAGGGCTCTGAGAGACCGCAATAAAAATACTTTCCGGTGCAGAAATTGAATTTAAAGAAAGTGTTTTCTGTTTTATTCAATACACGTCATCATATAAAAGGCAATTGTATCCAGATATTTTCGCTAGTTTAGGAATTTAAAATGTTAGAGAACAAGTCAAGAATCTTGATGAAGTTGTCACATTGGGGTGCAAATATACACTCGGACCAACTTAAATGCTTGTATGGGCAAAAAACCAATGTTTGACTTTCTTGAGATTTTCAACCTTCCTACCAAATCTGCGTTTGCTCATGATCCTGAGAGACCAGCGCCGGAAGTGTGTCTGAACTGTAAGTATATTGCCACATTCGATTGTTCTATTTCTGTTCCTTATAATATCTGTGACTCACAATGCAATGGCCCCTCCCAGAGTAGGGCTGCCATGAGAGCAGAGGCGCTATCTTGCGCCAATCTCTGTTACCTGCTGTGCATGGGATTACATTAACTATTAGCACCTGGCCTGTGCTCCTTAACCCGGGTGCTGCGACCTGCCCTTCTCCTAGGGGATCCAGCTCCATTAAATCTGAAAGCTGAGGTGCCACACGAGATTCACTGGCACAATGGGCGTACTGGCAAAATCCATAGCAAGGTGTTTGGCCCAATATTCAGCGAAAGCCAGGCCCCCCTCTCTTCACAGCAGTGGTTTGGTGAATCATTACTCCTCACAGAGCCAAGGTGTGGCCAGAGCCCCCTTCAGAGTTGACTTCGGGAGAGGCGCAAAAAGACAAATTCTTGGGAGGTTAACACTTTATTCTCTTCCTTTGAGTGGAAGCTTAACCAGGTGGATGCTCATTTTATTTACGCAGCCACGCACATGCTTTTATGCAATCTCAAGCTGTCCACCTCCAAAAAAGCTGCAGCAGAGCTGCCGATCAACTTCCTTTCATTGCAAGTTTTCAAGGATGTCTCTACTCTGTGCCTCTAGAGCAGCCAACAGCGGGCAGGTCAGTTGAAAGTTAACCGCTGTACTCGGTTGCTCCACACATTAGTTCTACGCGGCATGGGACGGGGATTATATTTCGTCATCTCGTTTTATTTATACTAAACCATACGGTGCTGTAAGCTAAGTGCCAGCTTGGAGACTCTTTATGTAGAATACCAAGAAAAATACACCATAACACTTTCGCATGCCCCGTCTTTCTACTTTGCTAACTTCTTTGTATGGGTAGACTTTTGTCGACCTCCATTGGACCTCTGTCCACTCCCCCGGGATTCGAGCACGAAAGAGAGTGTTTTGATAACAAATTAAAGACAGCAGGGGTCCAGACAAAAATATACAGTGTGGTTATTTTATTAATGTACGTTTTCATTTTACTTTCCTGTCCTTTGTGGAATGGTTTTGGAAATATTCTAAAATGAGTATTAACTAATTTAAACTTTATAACGGACATTTCTTTTTGTTAGCCATATTTTGTATCAAAACAATTTCTGTAAATTTAAACTGAACCTTCTCCAAATTAGTCAGCAACATGAATGTACCTCTATTAAGTTCACCCACTTTGTAAATGCTACTCATCTGATCTGAAGGTAGTGTTGTGACGTGGGGGCAGACGATGTGGTAGTGAAGGGTGCAGCTTGGGGGCAATCTCAGGACGGGATGCCTAGCACGTGGGAGCAACACAATAATGACTCGGACACTTATTTGGTCATGCTGGGTCTGCACGACGCTGCCAATTGGCGTACGTGCGTGCTGGGACCCCTTTTATTAGTCTAGGTCACGTGGGGCTACGCCACACGCCTGTTACGGCACAGGCGTAATATAGACTAGAACACAACATTCCTCTCCAACCACAAAACAAAAATGAATATGTAAAACACATCATTACAGATAGTCAATCTCAGTCCCTCAGGCCCACTTCAGGGGCCAATTGCTTGGCATTGCAAAAAGATATATATTGGAACAGTCTTACGTGAAATGATCTCGGAGGCGGCAGGACGGCTCCGGGTTTCTTCTCAGTCGATATTGAGATGTACCTCGGCGCGAAGTGACACCAGCCCCAGCCGGGGCTGGCGATTCGTAGTTGCGGGCCTCAGGATTACTTCCACTCGGTTCCATGCTGGTGCCTTCACATTCATCTGGATGTTGATCATCTCTCGGCGTCAGATCTAGAAGTCCTTGCTCATCTGAACGGTCCTTGGATGCCGGGGACTCAGCTGTCACAGGGCGCATTGGCACCAGAACCTCTGGAGATCCAGGCGTTGGGGCGGCATCTGTCCCCTGGTGGTATTGCTTGAAGTGGGACACATTGCGAGTCACGGTCTCCCGGCCCCTGGCCGCGATAACTCTGGTTCCTTTCACGTTGATCACCTTCCGGGGCCTGGTCTCATACAGTAGCCTGAACTTTCCACTGGTGACTCGATTCTTGAGTAGAACTATATCTCCTCTGGCTATCTGGGGCACTCGGGCTCTCCGGCACTGGCTGACCTGGACATAGGCTTTCTGTTGTCGGGCTTCAATCTGGCACTCATTGGAGGATTCTGGCTTTCACTGGGGATGATGGGGGATGGAGTCCGAGACCACACGCCCCATGAGAACATGTCCGGGGGCCACACCAGTGGTGGTGTGGGGTGTCTGTCGATAGCTCCTCAAAAACGTGAAGATTGCGAGTTCTAACGATTGTCCCTTATCATGAGCAATCTGGATCACTTTATTAATTGTTCGCATAAATCTTTCCACTTCACCATTGGCTTGTGGCCATCGGGGGGTTATGCGGCGATGCTGGATGCCCAATGCACTGAGGTAGTTGGCGAGTTCTTGTCCTTGAAAGGGCGGCCCGTTGTCCGTCCGCAGTTCTTTCATCAGCCCATGCGCCGCCATGATTTTCTCTAGTTTGGGAATACCTCAGTGGCACTCGTAGTGGATATTTCTCCACCTCCGGGTACTTGGAGTGGTCGTCAATGGCCACCATGGTGTGTCGTCCGTCAGGGAGGCTGCCAAAGTCAAAGCTGACACATTCCCAGAGGCATTTTGGCCGAGGTTCTACTATGACTGGTGCTTCTCGGGGCCCTTCTCCTGTGACTTAACAGGCAACACAGGATCTCACCGTGGCTTCCACTATGTTGTCCATTAAGGGGAACCACACTTTGGTCCTAAGTCTGGACTTTGTTTTGACCATCCCTTGATGGCCCATGTGGGCTAGTTGTACTACTTGAGCCATTAGGGATGACGGTATCACCAGCCGGTGACCTCGTAGCAGGCATCCCGTGTCATCTTCATTGAGTTCTTCTCTCACGTGGTGAAGACTGTCCATAATACGTTGTGCCTCGGGTGTCAGTACTTTCCATTCTTCTTTGGCCTTGTGCCAGTTTCCACTTTGTAACGCCGTTCTGGCTCTTTGTAAGCAGTCGTCCCTCAGGGTTGCTTCTGCGATGCTATTCAGAGACATGGGCATTGGACAGGATTGAGCAGTGACACATCTCACATATGCTTCGGTGTCGGCCGCGTCTTCCATTTCCTCTCGAGTGGCTGCCCGCGGGTGTCGTGACAGGTAATCAATCTTTATCTACAACCACTGATAGACTCCCTGGCAAGCATGGGCTGCAGAATTTTTATCTATGCCGAAGATACTCAGCTGCTACTGAGTATTGACAATACGGCAACTGCACAGACCCAGGCCCAGAATATACTTAGATACACGGTAAGCTGGATGATGGCAAATTTGCTGAAAATAAACCCTGAAGAAATGGAGGTTCTGGTGGTTTCAACTGCTGCCTCGCCCTGGAGTGATTTGTTTTGGCCCCAAGAGCTCGGCCCCACTCCGAAACCATGCCCCAATGTAAAAAGCTTTGGTATTAAGATCGACCATGAGCTGTCAATGGCTAGCTAGATATCCTCTGTTGTTGGGACCTGTACCAACCTAATCAGGCAGCTACGCAAGCTAGTTCCCCTACTTTCCCTAAATATGCTCCGGACCATTGTCTCGGCGACGATTGATTATGGGAACGCGCTCTACCTAGGTTTGCCAAAAATGTTGATCAACCGCCTGCAGGTTATTTTGAATGATGCAGCGCGACTACTCTTTAGATTACCTAGACAGACCCATGCTTCCCCATTACTGCGCAGGCTACATTGGCTCCCCATAAAGCAAAGGGTGGAATTTAAAAGTTTATGCATCGCCCATAAGGCAATCTATGGGCATGCGCCTGCCTATATAAAAGAACGGCTTGAGGTCTATAACCCCAAACGAGTGCTGAGGTCTTCCAACTCCCAGTTGCTGTTGTGTCCGCGTTTCAAAATGGCAACCAAGGGAGGGAGATCTTTTTCTGTCCAAGTCCCACAGATGTGGAACAAACTACCGGAGCCCCTCCGCAAATAAATAAATCTTCTCCACTTTAGAAAACACTTTTGTTTAGGGAAGCTTTCCGTTCTATTTGAGTAATGTTCCTATATCTGTACCTCTGTTCACTCACTCAGCTGTTGTTACTGCTTCTGTCATGAGCGCCTAGAGACCTGACGGTGATTTGGCGCTATAGAAACCTCAGATAACAATAGGATCACTGAAATATTATCGACGGACACATTATCGACTTACCAAAATATCGTTGACAAATTATCGACGACAAAAATATCGACTTACTATACTTATTACACAAACTACAACAATATCGAGTACAAAATATCGAGTAGTAACTATATCGAGTACATAAATATCGCTTAAAAAAATATCGACTACAATTATATCGTTGGACATGAAATTAGCCCTAACACGACAAAAATATCGACTACAAAAATATAGACTACCACAATATCGTTAAAAAAAAAATATCGAGTTCATATTTGCACACTTTTCTTTCTAAAATACCATCTTTATCATCAATAAAAGTCATTTCTCACTAAAAAAAACGTTTCACATATCATACCGGTTTCTTACATAAAATTACTATTAATCCACATTTGCTATACATTCTATTACATGCATTTTATCTTTTTCTATTAATCTTTGCATTTAACTAACATTTTCATTACTTATTTTCACATATAAATATATTTCATTTAAACACGAACCTGCTTTAATGCGGGAATAACCATATACCACCATTCTCACATCAACAAACACTCCAATTACCTTAAAAAAATTCAAACTAGCCTATACTATGCTTCCTTACATCCTACAACCAATCAAATCAAAGCACACATAACACATATACTATAAAAGGGCTACATGCATTCTACCATTTGTTGCTGCTACCTCTCTGGAAAGTAGATGCCAACACTTTGAAGATTTTGTTGCAGAATAAACATCTTTAAAGATCCAGCTTACTAGCTAATTAATCAAGTAAGTAACACAACATTTTTGTAGAAAAATAAATTACAAGTGCACTATTTTCCTTACATCTCCTAAGTCTTACACTTATTTTATTTTCATGTCTTCCTACTTTTCTGATAGAAACTACTCAAACACAAATCCTATTACATGGTCATATTTCTTCATGTGCAAATTCAGATAGTAAGTATATAATTATTTTCTGTTACACACCAACTGCTTTTTTTAAACACTAATTTACAAGAGTATTTATTTTTCATTACCATTATATTTACAGATATACTGAAATTGTGCTATTTCTACAGCAAAAACGATAAAACTACCCTAATTACACATGTAAGTATAGATGTGTTTGTTATAAAACGGCCAATTTCATTAATGCACATTTTTAAACAACATATCTTGCTTTTTACATCTTCCCTATAGATCATTTGAAAGATCCAAGATCAACTATAGCAAAACACAAGAATACCCTTCAGAAAAATGTAAGTGTAATTGTTATTAGCTACAATGTGGGCACAAAAAACGCTAACTATATTCTTAACACCATGTTATTTATTTTGAATTGCCTCTACAGATATTCAGAAAACATCATACATCTATTCTACATCTCATATGAAAACATCCTACACAAAATATACCAATATAGAAGAATAGCCTTGTATAAAATGTAAGTATATTTATCATTTCTCTAAAACTGCCGAAAATAACACAGACTATGTTCTTAACAACATCTTATCTATTTTATATTTCCTCTACAGATATTCTGAATACATCATACAGCTATTCTACCTACAACAAAGAAAACGACATATTTAGAAGTTAGTATACGTTTAAATCTGTTACATTTCCAAACAGTTCAGTATTAAAATTATAATATTTTGCTTTTATTTCTTCTATCTACTCTACAGATCATACCTGTACTAAATTGATGAACTCCAGCAATTACTACTATTCTACTATTTAAACAAGTAAGTATATGTAATGTTTACATCAAATGCACTAGTAAACAAAAATGACAACTGCTTTTGAGTAGGAAATACGTTTGTTATATAGAAACATTAATGTTGTTTTTCAATATTTTCATACCAACAGCAAATAAAAACATACATACAAGAACATCATTGAAAAGACATTTCTGCTTCTGTGACTACTACTTTGATTAACTGTAAGTATAAATGCATCACTAATGATGTTAGCACCACATAAGTAAAAAAATGTGTACTGATTTTGTTTCTTTCTACTCTTTCCTAGAACAAGTAAATCAAAATGACTGAAGGTGCAGAATTTGTCATGTCTCAGAAAAACAAATTACTATTATGCTACATGGGTTATGTGTATAATCAGGAGAGACAAAGTGGCAGAAAGGTTTTTTGGAAGTGTACAAAATATTACTCCAACAAATGTTATGGGAGGGCCACTACCGAGGAAAGTAATGTGCTATTTACTAGAGAACATAATCATCCCCCAAATGTCACCGAAATTGAAATTAGAGATGCCTTAGAGAGTATTAAAAGTGCTAGCACACAAAGTGACAAACCCACCACACAAATACTGAAAGAAGAACTGGTAAAAATCCCTGCCCATGCTTCAGGGCAACTACCCTCTATTGACTCCCTGAAGCGCACAATTGCACGCACCAAACGACTCACTAGCACAACCCAACCCAACCCAACTTGTTTTGAAGAAATTATTATTTCACCCGAAATGGCCATCACACACAATAAAGATAAATTTATTCTTTTTGATAATGAAAGCAGTACAAACCGAATAATTATGTTTGCAACTGCAAGTAATTTACGAAAAATCCAACAGTGTCCCCAATGGATGATGGATGGAACCTTTAAACCCTGCCCAAAACCTTTTTACCAACTGTATTCCATCCACGGTTTATACCATCATTCTAACATACCTTTCATTTACTGTTTGCTACCCAACAAACAGCAAACAACCTACACCGAAATTTTAAATGTTCTCAAAACGGAAATCAATAATTATTTTCCCGAAAAAATAATTATTGATTTCGAATTAGCTATGATAAATAGCATTTTGAGAACATTTCCCCACACAGCAATCCAGGGTTGCTATTATCATTTTAATCAGAGTATATGGAGGCATCTCCAAAAATCTACTTTAAGTGTACTATACTCTACAGATAGCACCTTTGCCTATCAAGTTAAAAAGTTAATAGCCCTGGCCTACGTCCCTGTTACAGATGTTGCTGAACATTACAATTTATTAATTGACAGCGCATACTATAAGAGGAATGAGGATAAGTTAACACCATTGCTAGACTATTTTGAAGACACTTGGGTGGGAAGGTTGCGCAGATCAGGACATCGACGCCAGCCCAAATTCCAAATCCCTTGGTGGAATGTCTATCTCAGTACTTTAAACCAAGAGGCTAAAACCAACAACAGTGTTGAAGGGTGGCATAATGCTTTCCAAGCAACTACAAACCGAGGCAAACCCACATTCCACAACCTTCTTGAAGCTTTGAAAAAAGAACAAAGCTATCAGGAACTAAGAATGGAACAATCAGTGTCACAAATAGGGCCCAAACTCACTAAACAAACCCAACAAATGTTCCGACTACTTCAAAGTCAAGTCACATTATACCCTACAACTAGAGGTTTAGAATACCTGGCAATAATAGCAAAAAGTCTACTTTAAAAATATCAAATAAATGTACGAATGTCTTCTTACAATACTAATAAAATTCACATGTCATAAACATATATAATAAATTATAAATAAAACATATTTGTTTGACAAACTTAGAAAATTTATGTAAATAAATTCGTAACAAATATGCAATGTTTATAATTTTTTATAACATACACATAACATTAGAAATCGACATTTCCCACCCAATCAAAATAGTAAAATAAATACTTACAATTTTTGAACTTGAGAGACGCAATGAAGGAAAAATCAATCCATACAATCCAATCCAATATCTTACTATTCCAATGTGGGAAACCCTCAAAAACCCGAAAATAAATTGTAAAACGTAAAAAAACGCTCCAGGAAATCCCGAAAACAGTAGTGTGTACACGTTAGGATTTAAAGTGATATACACACTATTTTAAAAAAACGGTTACGCATATCAATGTATCAATCCGATTCGAAACCCTCCAAAAAACCCGAAAAAGGTTTAAAAAGTGAAAAAACCGCTCCTGGCAAACACGAAAAATAGGAGATAAAAGTCAAAATGTAAGCATAATAACTTAAACATTAGTTTCTCCATTAAAAAACACGCTTCCTTCCATGTAGTTTTCCTGCGAGGAACCGAAACCTGTAAAATAACATATATAACGAAAGCCACCCACAAATACCCCCTTCACATTTGTAAATATACTAACAATTAACATTAACCATGTAAGAAGACATTTCCGAACACTTAAAATTAGACTTGAAGGAAAAAAAGCACGACACATCTATAACGGAAACTTTTCACCCAAACGCAAATTAAACTATTAATACATACACCAAAAAACACTACAGAGTTTGATTATACCCTCAAACATGACCACTTACTTATAATTTGTAGTTAAAAATAACCTTACCTCTCTCCACGCGAAGCAACTCCCAACCGCGAACTTCTCCAGTCCTGAATGGAGCGCAATAACCTTACGCGGTAAAAAAGTAGTCCCCTTAACCCATTTGTGTAAAAGGATAATAGAATAAACAATGTTAAATGTAAAATATATAATACATACACATGTATAATGTAACAAATTAATACACTATACTCATGACAATTTTCCTTTATTAAAAAAAAATATATATTTAATATAAATTAATATATAATATGTATTATATATTAATAATATTAAATAATTATATAAAACTTTGAATAAAAGATGTAAATATTTAGTTAATCAGTATATTTATATGAATAAATTTGTGTATAATTTTACTAAAACATTAAAAATGTTTATGGGAATAATTAATAATGATAAATAATATAACTTATTTATTGTTATTAATATAACAAGTAGAACCATTTAGTATATAAAGAATGGCCTTAAAAAAGTCTTTATTTTATCTGTGAATGTATATATTTTTGTTAATAATAAAATAATGTTTATGTTTATTAATTAATAATAATAATAATAATAATTAATTAAAAAATTATTATTTTTATTAATTAGTAAAAAAAGTTATATAATTATTTCTAAGTGTAACAAAATTATATAATTGCTTTAGTAATATTTTATAAATACCAGATATTATAATTAAACATATTGTTTCCCTATACAATTATAAACTTTACAACCAAATCGATTTATATGTTTTATGTAAAAACAACATTGTGTGAAATATACACCAAGAAATTTTTTTTTTGTATTTGAATTGATCCTAAAAATGTAATATTACTCATGTTACTTGTTAAAAAGAAATATGTATTATATATTTTATTATATTAATATTTAATATTAACATTATTAAATATTAATATAAGAAATATATAAAAATGCATTGTTTAATATATTTCTATATAAATAGTTTAAATTGTAAGTGACTGATGTGAATATGTAAAATTTACTGAAAAAATCTAGTAATCCAAATTATGTTTTACATTGACCACATGTATATAAATGTAAAGATGTTATTGTGTGAATAATAAAAGTTTCAAAAAATATGATGTTATATTTGTTTGTGATTTTATTGTAGTACACAATAAAAAAATGAAAAATTGTTTAATAAAGTTATTAGAAAACATCTATGTTGCATTAATTATTATTTGTAAATTACAGTAATGAACAAATGTATACAAATGTGCTGCACACTGACCAATGGTATATATATTGTTACTACTCCAGTCAATCTCAAATCATAGAAGCTGCAGGACACTAACAAAAATTATTGTACTATTCCTACTACACTCAAGGTAATAGCATAAAATGTGGTGGAGACTAACCAATGTATTTTTATTAATCCAACTCCAGTGTTGGTAATATTACTGATGGTGCTGTACACCAACCAATTAATAATTAGAATTCCAACTCCACTCTAGCTACTGTCTGAAAACATGCTAATACATAAATAGTTTTGATCTAAATAAAGGGTACTAATGTAAAGTTATAATAATAGCTATTTTTGTGTAATAAATTTAATGTATCACTGTTAACTTAAACTATCAGCACTCTAAAATACCCAAAACTGTCCCAAAACACTAAAAAGACCCCTTCACCCTAAAGGCCAAAACTGACCCAGAACCCTACAAATACCCCTTTATCAACAGACTGAAAACTGACCCTGAACCCTACAAATACCCCTACACCCACAAACTGAAAACTGACCCTGAACCCTACAAATACCCCTTTACCCACAAACTGAAAACTGACCCTGAACCCTACAAATACCCCTACACCCACAAACTGAAAACTGACCCTGAACCCTACAAATACTCCTTTCCCAACAAACTGAAAACTAACCCTGAACCCTACAAATACCCCTACACCCACAAACTGAAAACTGACCCTGAACCCTACAAATACTCCTTTCCCAACAAACAGAAAACTGA
Source organism: Lissotriton vulgaris (assembly GCF_964263255.1). Taxonomy (NCBI): domain Eukaryota; kingdom Metazoa; phylum Chordata; class Amphibia; order Caudata; family Salamandridae; genus Lissotriton; species Lissotriton vulgaris. The sequence continues at coordinate 1,579,666,743 of NC_141689.1, read as the reverse complement.
CCCTGAACCCTACAAATACCCCTTTACCCACAAACTGAAAACTGACCCTGAACCCAACAAATACCCCTTTACCCACAAACTGAAAACTGACCCTGAACCCTACAAATACTCCTTTCCCAACAAACTGAAAACTGACCCTGAACCCTACAAATACCCCTTTACCCACAAACTGAAAACTGACCCTGAACCCTACAAATACCCCTACACCCACAAACTGAAAACTGACCCTGAACGCTACAAATACTCCTTTCCCAACAAACTGAAAACTGACCCTGAACCCTACAAATACCCCTTTACCCACAAACTGAAAACTGACCCTGAACCCTACAAATACCCCTACACCCACAAACTGAAAACTGACCCTGAACCCTACAAACACTCCTTTCCCAACAAACTGAAAACTGACCCTGAACCCTACAAATACCCCTACACCCACAAACTGAAAACTGACCCTGAACCCTACAAATACTCCTTTCCCAACAAACTGAAAACTGGCCCTGAACCCTACAAATACCCCTTTACCCACAAACTGAAAACTGACCCTGAACCCAACAAATACCCCTTTACCCACAAACTGAAAACTGACCCTGAACCCTACAAATACCCCTTTACCCACAAACTGAAAACTGACCCTGAACCCTACAAATACCCCTTTACCCACAAACTAAAAACTGACCCTGAACTCTACAAATAGCCCTTTACACAAGAACTGAAAACTGACCCTCAAACTCAAAAATACACATTTACCCACAAACGTAAAAATTTCCCAAATCCCACTAAATACACTTTTACTCACGACTAGAAAAAAGACCCAAAACCCTAAAAAATTAACCTATAACAAAAACTATGAAACTAAGCCAGAACACTATAAATAATAATGAACACAACATTAAACATATATATATGAAAAATACATATTTATTGTAAAAAAATATTATAAAATATATTTTCACATTACCTATAATAATAATAATTTAGATTAATTAATATTGTTTAATTCCAATTAATTAATTAACTACAACATAAATTAACACATTACATTTAAATGTATACAATTAATGTAATTAAGTCATTATTATAAATTAATTACCAATTAATTTATTTAAATGATATGCAATATATTAATTACATCATTAACTATTTATAATTAATGTGTTAGCAATTAATAAATGTCAATAATATACTAATTCTTAATACAAAAAATCACTAATTATTATTAATTAATAACCAATATATCAATTAAAATCATATACAAAATAATTATTAAAAAAAATATTAATAATCAATTAATCAATTAATCAATTAACTTATATGCTAATTAATCAATTAAACAATTAACTAATTAATATTAATTAATTACCAGTTAAAATCTAATTAAAACAATTACCAAACATATATTAACTAATTAATTATTATTAAATTACTTCCCACCCTATTCCCCTATAAACCCACAACCCGCTCCTAAACATTAGGTACTATTTATTAATATATTATATATATAATATTTTATTAAATCAATATTTTCTAACATTTTTTCGATATTTTTTACTTTCACTATATTTCGATATTTTGTCTAGTCGATATTTTTGAGTCGATATTTTTGTATTCGATATTTTTGGGTCATTTTTGCAGTCGATATTTTGTTCAACGATATTCCTATAGTCGATATTTTGGTATTGTCGATATTTTTCCGTCGATATTTTGTCCATTCGATATTATGTAGTCGATATTATGTCCAGTTACCATAACAATAACAATAATCGGCAGGGTTTCTGGACCCGGGTTGGTACTCTACTCAGCAATTGTAGTCTTGGAGTTGAAGCATCCATTTCTCGATGCGGGGTGGCGGCACCCGCCAAGCCGAACACCAGCAGCAACCACCTCAAGTGCATCCTGCTCAACACCCGCTCCGTCCACAGGCACGCCATCGAACTCTGGAACCTCCTCGACACCACAGCTCCTGACATTGCCTTCCTCACGGAAACCTGGATGAACGACTCCTCAGCACCCGACATCGCCATCGCCATCCCAGAGGGATACAAGATCACCCGAAGAGACCGCGTCAAACAGACGGGAGGAGGCATCGCCATCATCCACAGGGACACCATCCACATCACGACCAACACCGACGACACCCTGAAAACCGCCGAACACCTACACTTCCAGATCCGCACCGACCCGAAGACCACCCTCAGAGGCACCCTGATCTACCGACCCCCGGGACCACGCACACAATTCAGCGAGGACATCGCCGACTTCGTCAGCCCGCATGCCCTCCCCTCCGCTGACTACATCCTCCTGGGGGACCTCAACTTCCACCTGGAGAACAACAACGACCGCAACACCATCACCCTGCTCGACAACCTCGCCAACCTCGGACTCAAGCAGCTGGTGTCCACCCGCACCCACCTCGCCGGACACACACTCGACGCCGTCTTCTCATCCAGCAAAGACATCGCCTTCAGCCACGCCACTGGACTCCACTGGACGGACCACAGCTGCATCCACTTCACCTTCAGAAGAACGACGATCCACCACCACCAGCAACCGGTTCCTCGAAGAAGCTGGAACAAGATCACAGCCGACCAGCTCGCCGCTTCCCTGAGCCAGCACCCCCCGCCAGCTCAGCAAACCCCAGCCAGGCCGCCGACAACCTCACAAAGTGGATCAACAACTGCGCCCCACTGAGGACCCCGCCCAGCAGACCCGGCAGCAAGAAGGCCCCATGGTTCACCGACGAACTCAAGAGCTCCAAGAAGAACTGCCGAGCCCTCGAGAAAGCCTGGAGAAGGGAGCCAACACCGGACAACATGACCGCCCTCAAGCTTGCCACCCGGAAGCACCACCGACTGATCCGCGCCACTAAGAAAACTGCATTCAAGGACCGGCTGGACAACAACGCACACAATTGCAAGGAACTCTTCAACATCGTCAAAGAGCTCTCCAACCCCAACGCCGGAAACAACAACATCACCCCATCGCAAGACCTCTGCAATTCCCTCGCCTCCTGCTTCCACAACAAGATCGCGGACATACACAACAGCTTCAGCACTCAGCCGACGCACGCCACAACCGAACCACCGCCCCCCACCACCACCCTCCGCGCCTGGACTCCGATCAGCTCCGAAGACACCATCCGCATGATGAACTCCATCCACTCCGGATCTCCGACCGACCCCTGCCCTCACCACGTCTTCAACAAGGCCGACGCGGTCATCGCACTCCACCTGCGGGACATCATCAACACCTCCTCCGACACCGCCACCTTCCCGGAGAGCTGGAAGCACGCCGAACTCCGCGCCCTACTAAAGAAACCTACAGCAGACCCCACCGAACTCAAGAATTACCGCCCCATCTCGCTCCTCCCGTTCCCAGCCAAAGTCATCGAGAAGACCGTCAACAAGCAGCTGGCCGCCTTCCTCGAGACGAATGGATCCCTCGACCCCTCACAGTCTGGCTTCCGAGCCAACCACAGCACCGAGACCGCCCTCATCGCTGCCACCGATGACATCCGAGCCCTGATGGACAACGGAGAAACAGCGGCCCTCATCCTCCTAGACCTCTCCGCGGCATTCAACACTGTCTGCCACCGCACCCTAGTGCAGCGCCTCAGCAACGTCGGAATCCAGGAGAAGGCACTGGAATGGATCATCTCCTTCCTCGACGGAAGAACACAGAGAGTCCGTCTACCACCGTACAAGTCAGAGGCCACCGAAGTCATCTGCGGCGTCCCTCAAGGATCCGCGCTGAGCCCCACCCTCTTCAACGTCTACATGAGCCCCCTCGCGGCCATCGCACGCCAACACAACCTCAACATCATCTCCTACGCTGACGACACCCAGCTGATCCTCTCCCTGACCAACGACCCGCCGCCGCCAGAGCCAACCTTCACGAAGGGATGAAAGACGTAGCCGAGTGGATGACGACCAGCCGCCTGAAACTGAACTCAGACAAGACGGAAGTCCTCATCCTGGGTTCCTCGCCCTCCGCCTGGGACGACTCCTGGTGGTCCCCCGCCCTGGGCAGCGCACCCAAACCGACAGACCACGCACGCAACCTGGGCTTCATCTTGGACTCCTCCCTCACCATGACCAGACAAGTCAACGCCGTCTCCTCTTCATGCTTCAACATCCTGCGCATGCTACGGAAGATCTTCCGGTGGATCCCCACCGAGACCAGGAAGACGGTCACCCAGGCCCTCGTCACCAGCCGACTGGACTACGGCAACGCCCTCTACGCCGGAACCACCGCCAAGCTCCAGAAGAGACTCCAGCAGATCCAGAACGCCTCAGCCAGACTCATCCTCGACATCCCACGACACAGCCACATCTCCGGACATCTGAGAGACCTGCATTGGCTCCCCGTCAACAAAAGAATCACCTTCCGCCTCCTCACCCACGCACACAAAGCCCTACACGATCAAGGCCCGAGCTACCTCAACAACCGCATCAACTTCTACGCTCCCAAACGACATCTCTGATCAGCCAGCCACGCCCTCGCCGCCGTCCCCCGCATACGAAGAACGACAACAGGAGGAAGGTCCTTCTCCTACCTGGCCGCCAAGACCTGGAACTCCCTCCCTCCCGACCTGTGCCTGACCCAAGACCACCTCTCCTTTAGGAAGAAGCTCAAGACCTGGCTATTCGAGCAGTAGCAGCACTCCCCCCCCCCTAGCGCCTTGAGACCCTCCGGGTAAGTAGTGCGCTCTATAAATATCTGTGATTGATTGATTGATTGATTGGAGGTCCCTGTGAAAAGGGCGACCAATGGCTTATGATCGGTGGCCACCACGAACAGTTTTCCGTACAGGTAGAAGTGCCGGCACCCCCAATGAATAGCTATCGCCTCTTTTTCGATTTGGGAGTATCTTTGTTCAGTTTCAGTAAGGGAAAGGCTGGCGAACGCCACTGGGGTCCAGTCCTCATCCGCTCTCTGTCTCTGCATCAGGAAGGCTCCGAGTCCTACCGGGCAGGCAGCTACAGCCACGAGTGCTAACTTCCTGGGGTCGAAGAAGGGCAAGGTCTTGGCATCCGAGAGGGCTCCTTTGATTTCTCGGAAGGCTTTGGATTTCTCGGGACCCCATCTCCAGGGCGTGGCGTCCTTGGTGAGTTCTCTCAGCTGTAGCGTGAGGTTGGCAAGATCTCGGATGAACCTCCCACAGTAGTTTACCATCCAGAGGAAACTCCGGACTTCAGTGGCGGTAGTGGGAGGTGCTGCTTCTTTGATTTCCTTTACCTTGTCCGGGTTGACACCATCGGCTGAGAATGTGTACCCAAAAAATTGTAGCTTTCGTTTCAAGAATTCGCATTTCTCCCGATCGAAGGTGAGGCCGGCCTCTCGCAGTCTCCGAAACACTTGAGCCAGTCGGTTGTTGTGCTCTGGGATAGTTTGGGCATGTATCATGATGTCATCGCTGACATTGATGACGCCTGGTATGTCAACAATCAACTCCTGTATAACATTTTGGAACACCTCTGCCACGCTGGGCACGCCAAAACTGAGCCGAGTATACCTCCGGAGTCCCACATGGGTTAGAAGGTCTTTGGTAGAATTGGGGGTCTCTAATTGGCAGAGGTAAGTACCTTTGACCAAGTAAAGACCCTTGCTTCTAGTCAGGGTGAAGGAATACACACTGTAGATAACCCCTGCTCACCCCCTAGGTAGCTTGGCACGAGCAGACAGGCTTATCCCCAAGGCAATGTGTATAATATATGCACTCAACACACAATGACCCCAAATCCACCCAAACTGAGACCACACAGGTGAGTATATATAAAAATATAACTTTATCTAGGTGCAGCAGTAAAAATAAAACAGTTACAAGATGATAGCTCTGAATCAAAAGGTTGCACTTAATCTTGATGGTTGCGCTTAACTTGTTAGGAAGTTCTTATTAAAAACAGTCTAAAGTCTCTTAAAGTTAGCACAAAAACAATGCCACTGTATTATAGGCCCAAGTCAGCCCTTCCCTAACCCTGCACAAGCCCCGCTAGGGTGCCTCACCGTATTGCTCTTTTAGGGACAATCTCAGTGGGGGAGGAGCCTTTCACAAAGCCCCAGCCGGTCCCGTCAGCTCTCCGCCCGCTCTCGGCACTCCAGCGAGCGGCAGGGAACTAGCTTGACACTTCGATCTGGGACGGCAGGCCAGGGGCAGTAAACACTCGCATTGCTCCCTCGGCGAGGACAGGCCACTCTCCTGCTTCGAGCGCGGCTCCGGCGTTCGTCGACAAGGCTTTCTGGGGACAGACCAATGAGGTCGCGGCTCCACAGACGAGCCTCTGCATACAGTCAGCCAATGACTGTGCGGCTCCTGGGACAGGCCCCTGATGATGCTGAGCTGGCAGCCAATCAGTGTGCGGCCTCTGAGATGATGCGGCGGCGCTGGGCCAATCCCAGCGCGGCGTTCACTGAGGGGGCTCATTTCCTTTAGCCAATGGGAGCGCGGCGGCTTCGATCTCCGGCTCCGGCCAGGGGCGGCAAACTTCTCAGGGTGTTTCTGGCCCTGGGCAGCGGCGATGAAAAGGCGGCAAGTGATTTTTGGGCCACAGGTCGTGCCTAGACTGCCCACAAGGCCACCAGTTCGCTGGGGATGATTCTTGACGCAGGGAGGCACCACGATCCTCCGATCACCCTCGAATATGTGCCGATGAGCACATCGATCCCACGGCCAGCAGTTAGGAAGACACGCTGAGGGCAAAACACAGCGCGATCTTCACAGCAATTTGGCAATGCTTGGGAACCTTTTAACCCTGGGTTCCAGGACAGGAGGCCAGCTCTTCTCAGGTCCTTGGAGATTCAGTTAGAAAACACAGCACACAGCAAAGTCTTTGTAGGTCAAGCAGGCAGGGTCACAGCACACAGCAAAGTCCCTCTTCTCCTCAGCTTCATTTGAACAGCAGAACAGGTCAGCCCTTAGAGCACACAGCAAGGCAATCTTCCGTCAGTTCTTCAGCGGTCCTTCTTCCAGCAGATGTTCCTCTTGATTGTAGAATCTGTTTTTCTGTTGTCAGGGGTCCTTCTCTTATACCCCTAAAAGTCTTTGAAGTCTTTGTGCAAGTGGGCCCTGAGCCCGGTCTAAACCAGTTCTGGGTGTTGCTGGAGCACTTGGGCTTCCTGGCTTCTTCCTTCTTTTCAGTGTGAGGGGCAGAGGTGACAGTCGCCCAGCAGGAGGTGGAGCCAGCATTGTGGCAGGCAGGCACAGCCTTATTCACTCCCAGGTGCTATCTCCTCCCACCACTCTAGTTGCAGATGCAGTCATTCAACCACGGGCTGACTCAGACAACCTCCTGGGGCTCCCCAGCCCCTGTCACCCTCAAACCAGACAGTCAATCCACAAGCAGGCCCAGGCACACAGAAAGGTTAGACGAGAGAACAGCCACTTTCTAAAAGTACTGTTCTCAAACACAGAATTTAAAAACAACCTTTCCTAAAAGATGTGTTATTAAATTCTGAGTTCAGGGATATTAATCACTTATGTCCCATCTTGTTCCTATGGGAAGGTAGGCTGGAATCCATTGGGACCAGCCTCCCCCATGTTAGTCGATGCTGCAAGATAACCTTGCAGCAGTGAGCACACAAAATGGCTGGTGCTCACTCCCAGAGTATGTTACCTGCACTAGTACATGCTCTACCTTTCTCATACACTGCACCCTGCCCAGGGGGGTACCTTGAGCCTTCCATAGGGGTGACCAATGTGTATATAAAGGGAAGGGTTAGGCCCAGCCAGTGGGGACACTGGCTAGGAGGACATGGCAGTTCACTGTCTGCACACAGGCACTGCGGTGGCAGGCCTGAGACACCATTTTAGGGCTACTTATGTGGGTGGCGCAATCAGCGCTGCAGACCCACTAGTAGCATCTGTCATCACCAGCCCTGGCACACAAAGTGCACTTTACTAGGGACTTCATGGTGATAAAATATGCCAATCAGGTACATCCAATCAATATGATAATTTACATAGGGAGCAATTACACTGTGCCACTGATCAGCAGTGGCAGAGTGTCCAAAGCATCTAAATCAGCAAAAACGAAATCCAGCACAGCATCAAAAATACAGAAGGTAGAGGCAAAAAGATAGGGCGAAACCATGCCAAGGGTGTCAGGTCTAACACGTGTCCCCTCCAGCTGAAAGTGGGGAGAACTACCCAACCTCTTGGGAGTCCTCTTCACTAAGGTGGAAGAATCTGGACAGACCATCAGCGTTGGCGTGTTCCGTACCAGGGCGGTGCTCCACCGTAAAGGCCATCCCCTGTAGGGAAATGGACCACCTCAACTGTTTTGGGTTCTCACCCCTCATCTGCATTAACCATCTGAGGGGCCTGTGGTCGGTCTGAACACGGAAGTGAGTCCCAAACAGGTAGGGCCTCAGCTTCTTAAGAGCCCAGACCACAGCAAAAGCTTCCCTTTCAATTGCACTCCATCTCTGTTCCCTGGGGAGTAGCCTCCTACTAATGAAAGCTACAGGTTGGTCTGCGCCCTCGTCGTTGATCTGTGAGAGTACTGCTCCCACGCCTTGCTCTGAAGCGTCTGTCTGCACAATGAACTTACTGGAAAAGTCAGGTGCCTTAAACACTGGTGCTGTGCACATGGCAGTTTTTAGGGTATCAAAAGCAGTTTGACAGGCCTCGGTCCAATTCACTTTCCTGGGCTGATTTCTTGATGTTAGTTCTGTCAGAGGGGCAACAATGGTGCTATAACCCTTGACGAACCGTCTGTAATACCCAGTGAGACCTAGAAAGGCTCTCACCTCTCTGTCTGGGTCTTGGGGGTTTCCCAAGCCAGAATGGTATCAATTTTTGCCTGTAGGGGTGCCACCTGGCCTCTCCCCACCTGGTGTCCCAAGTACACTACTGATCCCTGCCCTATCTGGGGCTTACTGGCCTTGATAGTGAGGCCTGCCTTCTGCAGGGCCTTCAAGACTTCACAGAGGTGTTGCAGGTGTTCCTCCCAAGTGGAGCTGAACACAGCAATGTCATCCAGGTATGCAGCGCTGAATTGCTCCAGCCCTGCTAATACCTGGTTGACCAGTCTCTGGAGCGTGGCAGGGGCATTTTTCAACCCAAAGGGCATGACGCGGAACTGGAAGTGCCCCTCTGGCATTGAAAATGCTGACCTCTCCTTGGCCCCCTCAGTTAAGGCAATCTGCCAGTACCCCGAAGTCAAATCAAAGGTGCTGAGGTACTGGGCAGCTCCCAACCGATCCACCAGCTCATCAGCTCTGGGGATGGGATGTGCGTCAGTCTTGGTGACCGCTATGAGCCCACGGTAGTCCACGCAGAAACAGAGTTCTGGAGGGCCACCAGACGTAGCAGCTTTCTTAGGCACTAAGACCACTGGGCTAACCCAGGGGCTGCTGGAGGGCTCAATTACCCCTAGCGCCAACATCTTGGAAACTTCTTCCTTGATGCTAGCTCTGACCTTGTCAGCCACCCTGTAAAATTTTTGTTTCACAGGCAGACTATCTCCAGGGTCCACATCGTGGATGCACCAGTTGGTGACACCTGGGGTCAGGGAGAACAGGGGGGCGAACTGACCCAAGACCTGGCGACAGTCCCTCTGCTGCTCTGGGGTCAGGGTGGGCGAGAGGACCACACCATCCACTGACCCGTCTTGCTCCTTGGTTGCCAGGAGGCCAGGGAGAGGATCACTATCCTCTTCCCCTCCTGCATCTGTAGCCATGAGCATAGTCACTTCAGACCTCTCAAAGTGGGGTTTGAGGAGGTTCACGTGCAATACTCTCAGGGGCTGCCTGGGAGTCTTCATGTTAACCAAGTAGGTAACCTCGCTCTTGTGCTCTACCAACTCATATGGCCCGGTCCACTTGTCACGGAGTGCACAAGGCTCCACCGGTGCCATTACCCACACTTTCTGACCAGGGTGGAACTCAACCAGAGAGGTGCTCTGGTCGTACCATCTTTTCATTTCCTCTTGGCTAGCCTCCAGGTTCTCTTGAGCGAGCTTCCTGAAGCGTTTGGTCTGGTTGCGGATGGCCAGCACATAGCTGAACACATCCTGGGGGGTTTTCCCACGGGATTTCTCCCACCCCTCCTTCACCAGAGTGAGAGGTCCTCTGACAGGGTGGCCATACAGCAACTCAAAGGGACTGAACCCTAAGGATTTCTGAGGCACCTCCCTGTAGGCAAACAACATGGTAACAAGACATCCCACTTCCGCCTCATGGGTTCTTCTAGGCCCATAATCATGCCTTTTAGGGTGCGGTTGAATCTTTCAACCAACCCATTTCCTCGAGGATGGTAAGGAGTGGTGAACTTGTATGTCACCCCATACTCCTCCCACAGAGACTTCATGTACCTAGAGATGAAGTTTGTACCCCGGTCCGAGACCACCTCTCTGGGGAACCCCACTCGGGAAAAGATCCCCATTAAGGCGCGGCCCACTACGGGGGCTGTGACTGTTCTGAGAGGGACTGATTCAGGGTACCGGGTGGCATGGTCCACCAAGACCAGGATAAACCTGTTGCCTAAGGTGGTCTTGGGGTCCAGGGACCCCACGATGTCGATGCCCACCCGCTCAAAAGGGGTGCTCACCACAGGAAAGGGTTGGAGGGGTGCCACACACTTCCCTCCGCTCTTGCCACTGGCCTGACAAGTTTGACAAGACTTACAAAAGGCACCGACGTGCTTCTTCATCTGGGGCCAGTAAAAGTGGGTGACAAGCCGGTGATAGGTCTTGTCTTGCCCCAGATGCCCTGCGAGAGGCACGTCATGAGCCAGACCCAGTAGGAAGTTCCTGAAGCACTCGGGTACCACCAGCATACGGGCTGCACCGGGCTCATCGAACTTAGGCTCACTATAAAGTAAATCATCCTCCCAGTAAATCAAATGTTCCTTGGACCCTAGGCCTGCTGCCTGGTCTGCAGCCTGTTGTCGCACACCAATGAGGGAAGGACACTCCTTCTGAGCCTGGCAGAATTCCTCCCTGGAGGGACCACCCTCTTGCTGCCAATGGGTCAGCTCAGGCAATTCCCCCAGTTCGACAACCTGCTCCCCTGTAGGTTCCAGGGCATAAATGTTGTAAATAGAAGCCTGGAGCCTGGTATAATTTAGGTTGTTTTATTCAAGATAGATTTCAGGTCAAGTCTTCAAGATGTAAATATAAAAGACCCACCAGGAGTGACCTGCTTGTCACTCAGCCTGCCTGGTTCCAACTGCCAGTTGTCACCAGGCTAAACCCCCAACACTCCATGATGTCACCAAACATTCTGGTGGTGACATCATGTGAGACACAGTGAAATCCCATGAGCAGAAAAGAGACAGGCTAAATACAACAATCCCCCTCAGGTTCTGCTTCCTCCTGGACCGTCGGAATGGCGAGGGCTGGTTTCCAGCGCCCTCTGCCCTTTCCTCTCCTGGCAGGTCCCTGGGCCATTGTTCCAGGCTCCAGTTCTGCTGATTCACCCCTACTGGCTGCCATAGCACGTGTGGTCACACAGATCCACGCAGGCAAGCCCAACATTTCCAAATGAGTTCTGTGCTCTACATCCTTCCATGGAGAGCTCTCCAGGTCGTTACCTAATAGACAGTCTACAGGCAAGGCATCACTGACAACAACTTCCAAAATACCAGAGACTCCTCCCCATTCAAAGGGAACACGTGCCAACTTGCAGAGGCGCACTGAACTGTCAGCTGCCACCACAGGACGGAGTACATTGGGAATTATCTGCTCTTCAGACACCCACTGACACCTTACAGATGTCACACTGGCCCCTGTGTCTCTCAGAGCCTCTATCTCTTTTCCACTGATGGTCACCTTCTGCCCGTATTTCTTAGTGTTAAGGGGCAGCAAGGTTTCCTGGGCCATCTCTTGGTCTCCTAAAGAGACAAGGGTCATCACTGCTAACCCCTCCTCCCCACTGGAAATCAAATCCCCTCCCAAAGCTACACTGGCTAACCCTGGGGTTGGAGCACCAGTGGGTGCTGGAGGTTTGTTGGGACATTTAGGGGCAATGTGCCCCACCTCCCTACATGCATAGCAAGTAGGTGGAGATCTGTTGTCCTGTTTGCCCTTATGGGGCCAGGACTTCTTAGGCTTGGGGGGTTGGGACTCTTTTTCCTGGGAACTATTTTGGGGCCCTTTAGAGGACTCCTTTTGATTACCCTTGTCCCCCCACTCTTCTGCTGGGGACCCTGTCCACCCTTAGCTGGGGTACTTACCACCCCATTGTGGACCCTGGTGCTAGTCCAGCGGTCCGCCTCCTTAGCAAGCTCACTGGGATCAGTGAACTTGCTGTCTAAAAGATGCTGGCGCAGCTCTGGAACACATAGACTACTCAAGTGCTCCCAACTAATCAAGTGACACAACCCCACATAATCAGTTACTTTGCTGCCCTTTATCCAACCTTCCAGTGCACGCATGTACATACTCACACACTCCACCCAGGTACTAGAATCAAGTTTCTTGAAGTTCCTAAACCTCTGGCGGTACTGCTCTGGAGTAAGCCTATACCTGAGGCATAAAGCCTCCTTCATAGCGGGTTGGTTAAAGTACCTGCTGCTTCTAAGGGTGCCAAGACATCCCTCCCAGAGGCCTCAAAATGCTTCCACAAACCTGCCCCCCACTCTTCTCAGGCATTTCATTCATCTTCAAGGCAAGCTCATATGATCTAAACCATGCATAGATATCCTCACCCCTCTGATAATTCTGCACCAAATCTTTGGGTATGTATACCTTACCCGCCTGCAATGGCTGCGCGCTGCCACCATTAGAACTGGACTCCATTTGTTTAGCTTTAAGGTCCAGCTCCCTCAGACTCAACTCATGAGCCAACTGGAGTTTCTTCTCCTCAAAAGCGAGAGCATTTCTTCTCTCCTCCGCCTTCTTCTCACTGTCAAGGCGTAACTTTCTCTCTTCTGCTTGAGCCTTGAGTTTAAAAAGGTCAATCTCATGGGCCCTAGCCCTCTGATTGTCCTCCAGCTCCTCTGGAGAAAGACCCCTACTGGAATGGGTGCTGCCAGCCCTAGAAGCTGGCATATTCACTGGTAAATCACTGGATCCAAAAGCATTCTCCTAACACCTCCCTCTCCAGTAACATCTTCTGAATCAACATGTTTGGCCTCCCACCAGGCCCTTAGAGCTGTCTGTAGCTCTTCCTTGTTTGCGCTGCCCTTCACTGGGCATCCAAGCTGTTTGCAGAATTGCATCAGTTGCTCCTTTTTATATGTGAGCAACTCCTGAATTTCAAATTCCAATTCTACTCCTTCGCTTTCTCCTTTCTGAGACATGATGCTTCCTAGACTTTCCAAAAATAGGTTTCACCAAAAAAATGCAAACTGTGGCTGCTAAACTAGACTAATGGTGTACACAAAATCACTGCAGGTCAAGTGAAAATATTAGTTCAAAATCCACACCGCTGTCCAACAAGGTTAGAATTGGGGGTCTCTAATTGGCAGAGGTAAGTACCTGTGACCAAGTAGGGACCCTTGCTTCTAGTCAGGGTGAAGGAATACACACTGTAGATAACCCCTGCTCACCCCCTAGGTAGCTTGGCACGAGCAGACAGGCTTATCCCCAAGGCAATGTGTATAATATATGCACTCAACACACACAATGACCCCAAATCCACCACAAACTGAGACAACACAGGTGAGTATATATAAAAATATAACTTTATCTAGTTGCAGCAGTAAAAATAAAACAGTTACAAGATGATAGCTCTTAATCAAAAGGTTGCACTTAATCTTGATGGTTGCGCTTAACTTTTTAGGAAGTTCTTATTAAAAACAGTCTCAAGTCTCTTAAAATTAGCACCAAAAACAATGCCACTATATTATAGGCCCAAGTCAGCCCTTCGCTAACCCTGCACAAGCCCCGCTAGGGCGCTTCACCGTATTGCTCTTTTAGGGACAATCTCAGTGGGGGAGGAGGAAAAAGCCCCGGCCGGTCCATTCAGCTCTCCGCCCGCTCTCGGCACTCCAGCGAGCGGCGGGGAGCTAGCTTGACACTTCGATCTGGGACGGCAGGGCGGGGCGGTAAACACTAGCGTTGCTCCCTCGGCAAGGACGGGCCACTCTCCTGCTTCGAGCGCGGCTCCGGTGTTCGTCGACAAGGCTTCCTGGGGACAGACCAATAAGGTCGCGGCTCCGCAGATAAGCCTCTGCATACACCCGGGAGTCAGCCAATGACAGTGCGGCTCCCAGGACAAGCCCCTGATGATGCTGAGCCGGTAGCCAATCAGTGAGCGGCCTCTGAGATGAAGCTGCGGCGCTGGGCCAATCCCAGCGTGGCGTTCACTGAGGGGGCTCGTTTCTTTTAGGCAATGGGAGCGCGGCGGCTTCGATCTCCATCTCCGCGGCTCCGGCCAGGGACGGCAAACTTCTCAGGGTGTTTCTGGCCCCGGGCAGCGGAGATGAAAAGGCGGCAAGTGATTTTTGGGCCACAGGTCGTGCCTAGACCGCCCACAAGGCCACCATTTCGCTGGGGATGATTCTTGACGCAGGGAGGCACCACGATCCTCCGATCACCCTCGAATATGTGCCGATGACCACATCGATCTTCTCCCACGGCCAGCAGTTAGGAACACGCGCTGAGGGCAAAACACAGCACGATCTTCACAGCAATTTGGCAATGCTTGGGAACCTTTTAACCCTGGGTTCCAGGACAGGAGGCCAGCTCTTCTCAGGTCCTTTGAGATTCAGTTAGAAGACACAGCACACAGAAAAGTCTTTGTAGGTCAAGCAGGCAGGGTCACAGCACACAGCAAAGTCCCTCTCCTCCTCAGCTTCAGTTGAACAGCAGAACAGGTCAGCCCCACAGCAAGGCAATCTTCCGTCAGTTCTTCAGCGGTCCTTCTTCCAGCAGATGTTCCTCTTGATTGTAGGATCTCCTTTTCTGTTGTCAGGGGTCCTTCTCTTATACCCCTAAAAGTCTTTAAAGTCTTTGTGAAAGTGGGCCCTGAGCCCGGTCTAAACCAGTTCTGGTTGTTGCTGGAGCACTTGGGCTTCCTGGCTTCTTCCTTCTTTTCAGTGTGAGGGGCAGAGGTGACAGTCGCCCAGAATGAGGTGGAGCCAGCATTGTGGCAGGCAGGCACAGCCTTATTCACTCCCAGGTGCTATCTCCTCCCACCACTCTAGTTACAGATGCAGTCATTCAACCAAGGGCTGACTCAGACAACCTCCTGGGGCTCCCCAGCCCCTGTCACCCTCAAACCAGGCAGTCAATCCACAAGCAGGCCCAGGCACACAGAAAGGTTAGACAAGAGAACAGCCACTTTCTAAAAGTACTGTTCTCAAACACAGAATTTAAAAACAACATTTCCTAAAAGATGTGTTATTAAACTCTAAGTTCAGGGATATCAATCACTTATGTCCCATCTTGTTCCTATGGGAAGATAGGCTGGTATCCATTGGGACCAGCCTCCCCCATGTTAGTCTATGGAGCAAGATAACCTTGCAGCAGTGAGCACACAAAATGACTGCTGCTCACCACCAGAGCATGTTACCTGCACTAGTACATGCTCTACCTTTCTTATACACTGCACCCTGCCCAGGGGGGAACCTTGAGCCTTCCATAGGGGTGACCAATGTGTATACAAAGGGAAGGGTTAGGCCCAGCCAGTGGGGACACTGGCTAGGAGGACATGGCTGTTCACTGTCTGCACACAGGCACTGCGGTGGCAGGCCTGAGACACAATTTTAGGGCTACTTATGTGGGTGGCGCAATCAGCGCTGCAGGCTCACTAGTAGCATCTGTCATCACCAGCCCTGGCACACACAGTGCACTTTACTAGGGACTTCATGGTGATACAAATATGCCAATCAGGTACATCCAATCAATATGATAATTTACATAGGGAGCACTTACACTCTGGCACTGATCAGCAGTGGCACAGTGTCCAAAGCATCTAAACCAGCAAAAACGAAATCCAGCACAGCATCAAAAATAAAGAAGGTAGAGGCAAAAAGATAGGGGGAAACCACGCCAAGGGTGTCAGGTCTAACATGCGTGATGTTGCATGACTCTTCATCAAGAACCAGCTGGTGGTAGCCGGATCGCAAGTCTAGTTTGGAAAACCAGCTGGCTCCGGCCATCTCTCCAATGAGGTCATCGATGGTGGGTGTTATATGGCGCTCCCTCTTGATGGCCACATTTGGAAGTCGCATGCCCACACAGATTCTTACGGCTCCTGGCTGCTTAGATTTTCTCGTGACCACTATGGGTGAGACCCAGGGAGTTGGGCCAGTTACCTTTTCTATTATTCCAGCGGATTCCAGTTTCTTGAGTTTTTCTTCGACAAGTGGCCTCAAGTGAAATGCAATGCAGCAATGTCTCAGGGCTACAGGCTGGATGGTCTGATCGACGTGGAGGTGTACCTCTTTCCCTGTGAATTTCCCGATGCCCTTGAACACATCTGAGAATTCAGTTATGAGTTGCTGAATGGAATCTTGGTGTACCCTTAAGACAAACGTGACGACTCCAAGGTCCTCTGCTGCTCGGCACCCAAGCAGCATGCCTTGTCCGTCCTCCGACACAAAAACGTTAGTGGTGATGGACTTGTCTCCATGCGAAATGGACGTCCTGAACTTCCCTCGAATCTTGAGAGGCGTGTCCTGCCCGTATGCAAATACGGTGATGGGTGACAGACTCAGAACCGGTGGCGGATTCAGCGTTTGATGGGGGGCAGTGGCCATGAGGTTGATGGTCGCTCGCGTGTCTACTATGGCCATGAGTTCCTGGGCGCCTACTCGGATGCCACACTGTGGTAACCGCCTGGCTTTGCGAGCAGCCGTGCCAATCATGTGCACCTTGTGCACTGTCCTTTCTTCCTCCTCGTCATCGTCCATGTCACTCTGACCTGGGTCACCCTCCGGTATGGTATTTACTACCTGTCGGGGCTTGCGAAATTTCTTAGAGCGGCAGACCTTCTCGAAATGGTTAAAGCGCCCACACCCTGAGCACTGCTTCCCTCTGTCCGGGCATTCCGCTGCGGGATGAGGGGGTCCCCCGCAGTATCCACATGTCTTCTGCGATGCCCCCGTGGCAGCCCCGGGCCTTTCTTGTTCCATTTCGTCGGGGATTTCACAGTCACCCTTTTGACTGGTTCTGCTTTCACCTGCGCTTGGAGGGCAGCTTCCATGTGGACCGCTCTGCCTTCAACAGCTCTTTGGTGCGCCCTAGGTCAGGATGTCTGCCAGGGGTTTGCCAGACTCTTTTAGAATGCGTTCCCTGAGCTTGGCCGATGCGCAGCCTTGAATGATCTGTCCCGGTATCTCTTCAGTGGTGTCTGCAAATCCACAGGTCAACGCCAGATTTTTTAGCCGGGCATGATACGTGTCTAGGGACTCTTCCGGCAGCTGTCTGGCTTGGCAAAATATGAATCTCTCATAGTCCTGGTTGGCCATGGGTTCAAAGTGCACGTTCAGGGCGTTTATGAGTGAGTGGTGATTCTTCGGTGGAACTTCCACTAAGGTCTTGGCGATATTGTGGATGTCTTTCCCCCCTAAGTGAAGGACCATGGCGCGCTTCTGATCTTTATGTACTTTGGTGGCCTCAAAGAATATTAGTAGCTGGTCTACCCAGTGCTTCCACTTCGGGGCCAGTGACGACAGTGAACCTTCCACCAGGAATAGTCAACTGGGGGTATTGTAGCCATGTTTGTTGTGTTGGTGAAATGAGGTTGCAACCGTGTGGTTGGCTCTCAATGGTGTTTCACGTTGGTCTGGGCGTGGGATGGGCCAATGCTTGTTGACCGCTGGAACCCACCAGGCATGAGTGCTTGCGACCCCCTGAGCTGTGCGCGGCTTGCTTCTACAGGTACTTGTCATGCCTTATTGTTGGCTTATCTCCCTATGTCACTGGGTGGTTACGTGTCCTTGAGTCTTCACCCACCACGTGGGACTCCTCTCTGTTATGTTGGGGGACTGGAGTTGCCTCCTAGGGGTTTCATCAACCCACAGGCTGCCTGGGCATCTTTACTCGCTCTCTTGCCCTTGTCTCCAGGGCCTGGTGTGACTGTTATGTGCTGTTCGCTCCCCCTGCAGCACGCGGGGCAAAAGGGGGCATGGCCAGGGCCTGGGAGCATCAACGGTGCTGTCACGGGGCTTCCCCCGGCAGTGCGATTCACTCACCAGCCGCCTGCTGGAAGAGAACGCTGCCCGGGAAAGGTAAAGCAAGCAACTGTTTACTTTAGCGTATATGCCTGAATTGTAGCCTTTTTACCTTTCCATGTCAAATAGGAACGACTACAATTAAAACACAAACGACTCAAAGATCAAGATTTTCCCAAAAAGGTAAATTCTCAACGCCGAAGTCACACTAGTTGTCAGCTATTGATTTCGCACTGATAACTTATGAGACATATGTCTCTGCTTATTTTTTCAGCTCCATCGGATTTTTATATATAAAAATACCACCTTGCCTCCTTGAATATAATGTTCACCATCAAGTGAGAACTATACTTGATTTGCTAGAATAAGGCCATTCTCCTTGTTGACACCATGAGCATACAGTAATGCCCATGTTTTTACCATCTCTACAGATAAAGACTTGACAAATACTTCGAAGAATGAAAGGTAAAGCATGAGTGTTTTTGTGTCTGAGTAAAAGTTGAAGGTTGCACAGTAGGTTAAGATAGTAAGAATGGTCATTCTTTTGTTTTACAATAACATCTTCACGTGGTCCTGAGGATAATCCCCACACTCTAGGGGATTAGAAACGCGTCGACCCTTTGTTGCTAGGCCAATCAAAATATATGTTGGTACTATAAAATAACAGATGTGGTTAGATAAATCAAGATGGCCTATGTTTAGTCATTCAACATTTTGCAAAAAATAGCTAAGGTAGATTCTCCCCACCTGATAAAAGAATAAAATAAGCTGTAGGTGAGGGACACTCACACATTTTCACTTTCCTTCTTCCTTTTATTCTTTGAGTGGGTGCTGTATGCTTTGAGTATGAATGCGACACAGAATGTTAGTAGTCACAATCTTTGTTTAATGAAGGTATGTGTTTTGTAACAACGTTCCTCTTTAATTCACATATTCTCTGTACATATTCACATTTAGCATTAAAAGATAGGGGCTCAATTTGTAAATAAGATGTTTATAATTGTTTGATAGCAAAAAACATTTTTCAAAAATATGATGTTTTGGTAAAATCAAAAAATAAAAAAATAAACTTTTGATGATTAATTCAGGACTAAAACAGTATTCTTTGCAGGATAATTGTTTTTTCACTATTCTGCCAAATAAGAGGAATTACTGAGCAGAATTGGCACTTCGTTTTGTTGATCACTTATGTAAGTGTAGCACCCTGCACTAATCCAGACAACCCTTATGGTGATTTTAGTGTGATGAGACAACCTTAGAAAGCTCTCTAAGTGGTAGCTATGGAGAGCTGCCTTCAGGCCTAGTCCAGAAGGAGTGTAAAGCTACTTGTTTTACCAGTACTTAATCTTATGGTATAGGTTAGGTGAAAAAGAATCACACAGTGTAATTATAAAAATAGCTTTTTATAACAAACACTCATGAACACAATGTATTATATCCTACCCGGAGATATAAACACAATACACACAATACTTAGGAAATAGAGCACGTAGGTAGCACAAATACACAGTGGTCCCCAGGGGGAGATCAAACCATATACTAAAATAGTAGAATGCGAACCATGACCTAAGCCGAGAATGGACCCAGAAGACAAGAAGAGGGGACCCAAGGAACCACCCTAAGTGAGTTTCTAGGAACCCACAAAGGTCGTTTGCGGAGTGGGAACATGACAGCGTGCTCAATGTTAGTCAATAGGTAAGACACTGTTGCAATTTTTTAAGAAGGACCCTTCCCAGTGGACCCTGAAGAAACCCTGTAGAAGATGGAAGGTTGGAGAGTCACCCCACCCATGAATACCCCAGGAAACAGGATACCCACATCAGGAAAGCTGGGTGCATAGGTGTCAAGTGACATTGGAGACCGCTGAAAACCACTACGGAGGACTTCAGGAAAGGTGCCACTGGAGAAGAAGACAAAGGAGTAAGGTGGAACCCAAAGGTGTATTCAAGATGAGGTCTTGACTGCAAGAGTTGCTTGAGGTTGGAGCTTCTTGGAGCCCTAATATCTCTGTTGGAAAGAGCCAACAAGCCTTGGCAACAGCAAGTCAATGCGGTGCACAAGGGTTCTGTTCCAGCAGTTCTGATGAGTGATACTGGCCTCAAACTTGGTATGTAGACAGTTCAGGTCTCGAGGGAGTTGCAGAACCACCACCTGTGTTGCTGAGCCTTTCAGAGTCAGTGGGAGCCCAGGATCAGCAGACTGGTCAGCTGTGTTGCGGTGCCTGCAGATGCAGGGGAGTGAATCCTTCACTCCAAGGGAGATTCCTTTGGGTGTCTTGGATTTCCACAGGCCTGGTTAAGAACCTGCATGGAGCACAGGCACATATGTTGCAAAAGACCAGCAGGACGACGAGACCAGGAGCAGCAGGAATCTCACCTGTTGCAGTCTTGGTTCCCAAAACAAAGTCCAGATTGTCCAGATTGTCCAGATTGTCCAGACGGCCAAAGTTGAAGTGATGTATGATTTGATTCTTTTCCCATGATGAATCTAGGGATCCACCCAGAGGTAAGCCCTTAAGTACCCTTAGGAAAGGGTTGGGACGACTCAGGGGTCCCCAGGGGCTGGACCTTGGGGGGATACTCCCATGTCCTTTGTCCAGTTTGCGCCAGAGCGGTGAGACAACGGCTCCCTGAACTGGTTTGAACTGGAGTTTGCAAGGAGGGCACCAAATGTGCCCTTCAAGCCATCTCAGTGGCGCTGGCCAGCGCCCCATTCTGCCCCAATATACTAAACCCTTTCTGGGAGGTGTTCACACCTCCCTGTGACAGGATAACTTTGTTATGCCTTCCCCTGCTCGAGCTTGGCTCAGCAGCATGAGGGCAGAAAGATGTCTCTGGTCAGCAGCAGCCCTAGCTTGCTGTCCGGTTCTGGCAGACTGGTATCAGGAAAACGAAGGGCCTCCCGGAGGAGCTTTACTGTGCATAGAATCATATCTCTCACACCATTTATGGTATGGTATGATCCCAACATGTTTGATATCAAACATGACAGGGTTCGCTACAGCCAGTTTAGCAATGGTCATCACGTAATGACGCATGGCCAGTCTAAATGTTATAATGGCAGATGCACTTACAACCTGGGAGAATGGACCCTGAAGGTTGTACATGTGCCCCACTCATGCGGGGCACGCTCACACTTAGGACCCAGCATCTTGCCTTCAGGATTGAAAGGCCTGCCTTAGGGGTGATTTATAGGTTTTAAGTGTAGTGACCTCAGATATAGGGAAACCTATATCTGTCTTAAGTGGTGCTAGCACCAGCTTGCACAGGCTGCAATGGCAGGCATGTAGTCACAATTTGAGTGGTCTCTCATGGGTGACATAATGCATGCTTCAGCCCATGAGGGAACATTGGTGTACCTATGTCCTGGGTACCTCAGTACCATATACTAGGGGCTTATAAGGGTACCCCAGTAGCCAATCTGGAGTGTGCCTAAGTACTCATCATGTCCAGTTTGGGGAAGACGCACAGAGACTGGTGTCCTGATTAGCAGGATCCAAGTCAGACTAATCATAAAATCATAATGACTCCAGCAAAAAAAGTGGGTGGCCATGAGAGCAGATCCTACTTTTCTACACGCGTAATCCTCAAAATAAGGTTTGAAGAAGAGATGAGAATAAGAGTAGAGCATGAACAGAAAGAGGCAAAATCAGTAAGAAAAGATTAGAGTGTTCTGGAGGATGAAAATGGAGAGAAGATGTAAATGGGGCAGATCCAGTGAAAAAAGGCAAAAAGGCTGGGGGACAGATGAGCAGTGAAGGTAGTGTATGGTTAAAATGCTTGGCTATAAGAGAGACAGAACCAGCAAGAGTACATAAGCAGAGTGGTGAGAGAGAAGTGGATGGAAGAGAGAAGACACACCAAGAGATAGTAAGAGTTGGGATGAAGAGCGAGAGTTTTGATTTACCATACCAGTGCATTCTGGGAGCTGTAGTATAGGCTAATTTTAGTTCAAACCTTTGGTCGAACACACTAGCTAATAATGTAAAAGCAAAGCCTAGGTCTGGAAAAGTCATTCTCCCCGTAACTTGCAGGCATTTTGTAGCCTTACATATGTAGCACCAACGGGCAGTGTCTCAGAAAGGAAGAACTCTTCCTTGGTGTATTTGAGAGATGCAGTTATTTTGAAGAAGTGGCTGCAAAGCGCTATGCTTCTGTTGGGATCTGTATGAGGTGTCACTATTTAGAACAACATGTATTCTGCAGCTCCATAGGGCATTGTCAGTGTTAATTTCAGCTCTTTAGGCAGGAATGGGTGTGGAGACTACGTATGTGTGTGTATGCAATGGTGTCAACATGGGGTGTGCATATTTTAAGCCACTTCTTTTGTGCTAGTACCTGGAGAAGTATCTCTTTTGGATTAAACTAATTGGCTTGTCATTGAAGGACGAAAAGGAGCAATGAAATCAGCACAGACAAACTTTAAAGTTGAATAAAGTTTGTATTATTATTGAGACAAGAAAAAACAAAAAATAATTGTTTTTAAATTAATAGAACGGTCAACGAATAACTAATACATCATACCATTACCATCTACTATGCAATAACCTAACCTGTATGTGACACTCAGCTATCTCTCTCACCACATCACTTTACTTAGTTCTTTGGGTTCTAGACCCTGACCACTTTGCATTGGCATATTGGTCTCCTCTTAGGTCTACCAGACACCTTCTTCACACTGATCTTTTAGTCCTTTCTCAAAACTTACTGGTATCAGGCCAGCACTGCCATATATCAGTGATTACAGGTATTATGTGTGACCCGGACCCTCTAGACAAATTAAGAGGTAGAATGTTCACTTGACTGGCTACCCCACCCCCTTTTTGTTAAGACTAGAAGCAACTGTATTTGTCCATCTCCACCTTTTGGTCATCCATCATCAATCCCCAGCAAGTCTTACTTGATATGATTTATTGCGTCTGATCTATCTATCTATCTATCTATCTATCTATCTATCTATCTATCTATCTATCTATCTATCTATCTATCTATCTATCTATCTATCTATCTATCTATCTATCTATCGCCCTCACTATATCTATCTATCTACCTATCTATCACCATCTATCTATCTATCTATCTATCTATCTATCTATCTATCTATCTATCTATCTATCTATCTATCTATCTATCTATCTATCTATCGCCCGCACTCTATCTATCTATCGCACCACAATGGGGGACCACAACATCACTCATGGGCACCACAACATCACTATGCGCAACTACAGCATCACTGAACGCCCCTGCATCACTCGTCGCCACCACAACATCACTCAGCGCCACCACAGCATCAATCTGTGCAACTATTCAACAACAACTAGTTCAAATATGTTCTCTCGATGTTTCAAGCTTTATTACAAATATCACAAAAAAGATGTTAATATTTCACTTCTGTTCTTGGATTTTCGCCACAATAAAATACACTGAACATAATCTTCACAAAAGTTATTTAATAAAGTTTAAGATATTGCCATTATAAATTACAATAACTTTTATTTAAGTATTAATTATTTAAAAAAATAAAAGCCATTGTTATTTGTAATATCAATACATCTAAATCACGTAAATACAAAACATGTTGCATTACAAATGCTATAGGTGTCACATTTGCAAAAGTTAAAAGAATTGGCATTGTAAATGACAAAGCTATTAATTTTGTTATTTTCAAAACCAACACATACATACAAAATTTGTCATTTACAAGACCAATAGCTCAAACTTTCCTAATGCGAGACCTATTGCATTGCAAATGCTTGTTCTCTTTTGTTTGGCAGTTGTCATATGCTTCTTTTCTGGAGTTGATGTTTTTGTTGGGCCTGCTGGCTTTGGGTTTGGTTGTATTCTAGCGCTGTACTTACTCCTTGTTGAGGTGTGACCTTAGTCTGCCCTGGGTTTGGGAACTGGGCACCTCTGTTACTATAAAGCCACTACGCAGCTTGTCATCAAACATGCGATTTTGTTAATATGTGCAAAATGTCTCTAGAAATGCTTCAATGGCAAAAATACATTAAAAAACATGCATTGACCGCAGGAAACGAAGTATTTTACTTTGTTTCCACTAGGTGGCGACCAGTGCCCTAACTTCCACAGCAGAATGAGTTCACGTCTTGAGACATCTAGCTAAAAAAAAAAAAAAAAACTGGTGAAATTTGTCCAAGAATGTTTAGCTTCATTTGAAAGCATCCAATAGCACAGATGCATAATTGTTATTTTCGTAGCGGAAACATCGCGGGGGGGAAAATATTTTACTAATTCATTTAACGTGTACGTAAATATGTATATGAGGAATGTGGCAGTATTTTCTTAATTGTAAATTCTAGCCGCCAGTAGTATATCTTTAAAATTGTATAAAATGTTAAGCATACAAATATAGTGTAAAGCAGTAGTTCTTCATGACTACAGTATGTAAACCTTGCCAAGGCACTCAAAGGGGCCCCGCCACCCACGAGTTCCAAAATGGCAGGGCTTTAAGTGGGACGAGAACACCTGATAAAGGGGCGTGGCCAACACAATTAGGGGCATGACCTAAATCATGAGACTTAGAATCGTTTGTTTAAGAAACTAATAGTCACGTTCAGCAAAGGGTACTAAACTAGCAAAAGGTATATTTATTTACTATAAGCAATAATAACAACAAAACCTATACAAATCTAGGAATCTAAATGATACAATATGATACCTTTTTTTAGATTTTTTTTTATTAACAGCGTAGCAATACAGATCAAGGCAGTCAGCATCTTGAAGCAGCACCTAAGACTCATATATAAGTTCCCCCATTACAAAACCTTCATGTTATTCACCATCAGTGCAATTCCATCATATGCATTTCGTCGGGGTGACTTGTTTTATCAGATTTATTCCCCATTAGGGAATAAGAGGAATTATCAACTTAATTTAACTTGAAGGTGATGCTAAACTCAAGGGAGATAATAGTCACACATTCTGCTATAAGGGTGAAGCAGGTCAGGAGGATGCTAGGAGATTCTGGCATGCTACTCATCAAAAAGTACCTTGATGCCTCATCAGGGGTAGCATGCGCTATATAAATGTATACCCCTCCCTCTTCCATCCCTCAGCTATCCTTTTCAACCCAAATAACTGGCTCACATGTCCACCGCTCAAATTAATTTCATATTTCCCTATACTAATTCACCACTATCCTTTCTAGGTTCTGGAGTAGCATGCTACTTGCCGAAAAGTGCTTCAACGCCTTGTCAGGGATAGTAAGTGTTGCATAAATGCAATTACAATTACAATTACAATACGAGGGAGGAGTATTCCCTTGTGCCGGGTACTGTGGAACCCATGTCCACTCCACTCAACACTCTTCGGATCCATCCTCGTCCGAAGAAATATCCTCCGCCACTGGGATCAGCCGTCCTTCTCCAACTCTATAGATTGTGCCAGTCCCTCAAAATCAGGTCCCATGCTTGGGTGTGGGTGGGGCTCTGAAGCCCTTTTCGCGCCTCTTTGTGGAGTGATGCCCCTCATGTTCAGCCCACTTAGCCACCTCCCTGCCCCATCCATGTAGTGTGGGCTTCTTGAGAAATATCCAAAACATTGTTATCTGCAGTCGTGCAAGGCTCAGGGCCAGGTCAACACATGTCAAAGAGATCATATATTTAGATCTGGGAAACATGCCCTAAAGGCAGGTCGCAGGGGCTAGATATATTACGAACCGTAGCAGTGTTAATGTAGCTCACTGCTGTGTCCCAGGCAGGGGTAAGGGCTGGGCACCCTAGACCAAATGCTGGAAGTCTGTCCCAATTTCCCCGCAGCTGGGGCATGCCGCAGCTGATCCTGGGAGAATAAGATCAATGTGCTTCTGTGTAAAGCAAGCTGAACGTAGTAGGCTTGTATTAACCTAAGCCGGACATTGAGGGAAATTTGTAGTGCTTTGCATGGTATTTTGTAGCAGTCCCCTCACATTAGTGCTTGCCCTGTGTCTTGAGGCCAGCAGTCTCTCACGTCAGTTAGCTCATTTTGAGTATAGGTCAAGGATGTAAGTCAGTACAACGCGATCATTTTGATCGCAGTACTTTACAACGTGGTTTTCACAAGGCAAGTCGTTACAACGACTTGCGTTGGAGGGCGCTGGATTGTGGATTAATTTAATTTTCTATTCCAACTCCAGCCCACGTAACAGTAGGGAAGGTGTTGGAATAGAACATCAAACTATTCCTTAAGCAAGAGCGCCATCCAGCGCAAGTCGTAGTAATGACTTGCGTTGTAATGGCTGCGTCGTAAAGGTCGCGCAATGTAAACACCGCTTTGTAAAGGATGTTTTCCATAGGTCAACAGCGCTTTATCGATTAGGGTAATTGCGTGCGATTGGCCGGTGATTGAACATATCAGCTCTAGGCCTAAATAGCCTGAGGGTTCCTGTCTGTCCTCGACCCATACCCGCTGTATGGTCACCGCAACTTCTCCATTGAATAATAAATGGTGGGGAGGTAACTCATCAGTAGTAGCTGCTACCCGGAGGGGGTGGTGGGGCGGAGGGAGGTTAGTAAACAAAAAAAAACACTTACCTTAGAATGGCCAGCCAGCCGCCGCCTCAATTGCGACCTTTTGATATTTCGTCTCCAGTCTTGCCTGGCAACAGCAGCAGGAAGCACCCAGCACACAGGCTCCTCGGGTCTAATCACAACACTGCAATGCAGGTTGTGATTGGTCTGAGCACCATGGATCGGCGCTCAGACTCGAACAGGGAGGCTGTGCATGTTCCTGACCAGGCTGTGTAATGTAGCCTGGAATGAACATTCAAAGAGCGCATGAATTGTTTGGTCGGCCCAAGAGGGAGAGCCAACCAGTTCATGCACACGTGGGGAATGCAAACCACGCCTCCCTGCTCTGGTCAGCCCCGCCCTGCCCCACACAGGCCACAGACTGCATGTGTTAGAACCAGCTGTCTCTAGTTGGCAGAGGTATACACTTCTGACAAATAGGGACACACCTTTTCTAGTCAGGGCAAGGGTATCACACCCTTTGATAATCCCTGCTCACCCCCTTGGTAGCTTGGCAGAGCAGACAGGCTTATCTCAGAGGCTGTGCGTTAAGCAGTTATGACCACATACAGTAATAAAGTGAATACACTACAAATGGACACGACACAGTAGTATTATAAAAATAAGGATTTTTATATAAGGCTTAGCACAAGACCAAATAACGACAAAAATATACACAATCTTGATAAATACTCTGGGAAGGGAAAATATAGTTCAAAGGGAGTTTCTTCTTTAGTACAAAGTCTTTTCGTATCAAAGCAACTCTTCTTCTTGGCAACACAGTTCTTAGCAACAAGGTAACCCACACGGGAGCTACACGACGTCGAGGCAAAGTTAATCCAAAGGTTCGGCGTCGACCGCGAGGAGCGCTACGTCGAGCCCGGAGTCACACGGACCCCCTACAACACAGTACCTTGGAAAATGAAGCACACGATGATCAGCGGCGTCGAGCAATCCGGCGTCGCGTCTTCGGTGTCGATCAGGCCTCAGTAGTCGTCGATGTCGATGATGATGTTGCAAAGAGTGAGCAGCGCTCACGGCGTCGAGAGGGCACGAGGGCGATGCGATCAGCAGCGGTGCAGACACGAGGTCCCTTGGAGCTGGAGCCGAACTCACTACTCACTGGCGTTGCTGCTGGCGTCGATCGGGCCCGGCGGCCGGCGGCGAGGAAGCGGGACACTGGAGCCGTTACTCACTATGTCGAGCTGGATTCGGCGACGTCCGTCGGCGTCGAGATTGCTGGTTCTTTCAGAGGTGCTGGATTCACAGGTTCCAGCAAATAGCACTTTAAGCAGATGAAGTCATTTAGCCCTGTGACTTCGGCAGGAGACTGGCACTCTTCCAGTCCTCTGAGATTTTCTTAGCAAGCGTGAGAGTACACACACAGTTCCTCTCTCCTGGTTCCTTGGCAAAAATAAAGAAGCACTGCAGGATTCCCCCCAGCAAACAGCACACTGGCAGAAGGGGTAGGCAAGTCCTTAGATCAGCAGGCCTCTTGTCCTTGGTTACAGGGTTCCTTGTCAGAAGTGATCTAAATTCTTGGTTCAGGGGTCCTTCTCTTATACCCCTTTTCGGCTTTGATCCCTTTGTCCATGCAGGGGAATTTCTCAACATCCTGGGTCTGTTGTGGGTGGAGCCAGGCAGCAGCACCTGGCTTATTCACTGAGCAGGGCTGGGTCCTCAGACGCCCAGCAGGAGGTGGAGCCAGCATTGTCACTAGCAGGAGCAGAGCTATCAGTCTCCTGGTAGGAGGTGGGGCTAGGATCGTCCATGGCAGGCACGGAGCCATCAGCCGCTTGGCAGGAGGTGGAGCCAGCATTGTATCAGGCAGGGCAGGCTATCAGCAACTACTCTCCCCCTACTCTCAACGCAAATCTCCCACTCATCCCACACTGACTCATCCAGACCTCTGGAGCCACCCAGCTCCTGTCACACACACGCAAGACCAGCAAAAACCAGAAATGGTTAGACAAGAAAATAGACACTTTCTAAAAGTGCTATTTTCAAACCCAGAGTCCAAAAACCATCCACACCAACGGATGCGTAATTAAACCCCGAGTTCAGGGATACCAAACTCGACATTGCACTATGCTCCCCGAGCCAGCTAGGATCATAGCATTGATAATCCCGGCGGCCCATTCTAACCAACGGAGAGCAGGTTACCTCGCAATAGTGAAGAACGAAGATGGCTGTTGTTCACTATTAGGACATGCCAACTTGGTCAGGCGTGTCCTACCTTATACTTACAACGCACCCTGCCCGTGGGCCTACCATAGGGGTGACTAACATGAAGTTAAGGGAAGGTTTGAGGGGCTGGCAAGTAGGTATACTTGCACAGTCCGCGTGACAGTACCAGACTGCACGTAGGTCTCGCAATGACCGACCCGTAGACATTCTTTTACGAGGCCGCTCTTGTGGGTGGCGCAACACGTGCTGCAAGCCCACGAGCGGCATTTGTATTTACAAGCCCCGGCACTCCTGGTGCACTAGACTAGGGACTGACAGTAAACCAAATAAGCCAAACATGGAATAAAATCGATACATCAATTTAACCTAGGGAGCACTTGCGCTGTGGCACTGATCAGCAGTGGCACGGCGCCCAAAGCATTATCCAGCAAAACATCGTAAAACAGTGGAGGCAAACAGAAAAAATGGAGGAGAGACTCAAGCCAATGATGTCAGGTCTAACAGCATGCAATTGGAAAAATAAAATGACAATAACGATACGTTATTGTTATTTTATCTTTCCTTTTCGCCCAGTGGGGCAACGCTCCACCACCTTAGCAGAAGAGCCGCAACTGTAGATCATACTCATCAAAGAGCTCTTCAAAGCCTTGTAGCACCCCATCTGTATACCTGTTTCCAAGCAGTGTCATACCACTCCTCTCCCAGTTTTGCAATCCTGACCAGTCACCCAAATGTGAGAGATGCAGCAATACCGTCAGTGGGAGAGCCTTCACCTAAGGCACAGGGTTGGATTGAGATCAAAAATAGGTCCTGGCTCCCTAAAAAAAAGTGGCCCATATTTGCGGATTGCGCTTTTTCGCAAAACACTGGTTCTGTGTTTTAAGTATTATCGGTGTGGGGGGGGTGGGTGAGGGAGTTCTCAATTCAATTCAATATGCTTTATCCGATTCTTTACAAAAAAATTTAAAAGCAGAGACAATAAAAACCAGTATATTTTGTCGTAGGCATTTCATATATAATAAAAATACACATATTTATAAATTGGTATATGCAGTGATCTAATCAAACTGCAAATCTTATATATCGGATCCTACAAATTTTCATTTTTAAAATGTAGGATACCATAGTTTTTCTGCATCCAATTACATTCCTAAAAAATCGTGCTATGGATCTGGTAAAATCCTCATTCTGTAAAAATTGCAAAAACAGTAGTGCAGGTTGGCATTGTCTAAAAACCAATATCTTTAAAATTGGTAAAACCCATCTCTTTCTTTGTTAAGGAAAATTTACAAAAAAGCACCACATGAATTGTAGATTGGACTGACAATCATCACATGGACACTTAGTGATTTTGCCCAATCGTTCATTGTAGGAAAAGATGTTATACGGTGGAAGATACCAAACCTAAATCGAGTTAGGACCAATCTACCCTGTATATCCTCCATGTATTTTAGGTATGGTTGCATGTCATATGTGGTGTCAGTTGATTAAACTGGACTGTTGGCCTCCCTATTTCTGCTGAGAATCTGCAGGACTCTAAACGAGTCATGCACTCTTTTAAAAAAAATCTTTTCTGGTAACCCAGAGTGTAGAACTTGGCTCCTCACAATATTCCAGGTGTCCTAAATCATGTATAAAATCTTTTTTATATTTCAAGCATGGGATGTTGGAAGCCTGGTCAAGTTTAATACAATCTCTTATAATGTACCCTGTTGAGATTGGTTTTCATGTTAGTCCGTATTCTGGGCCATAAGAGGACTGGTTGCATTTTTGGTAAATCGGTTATGTATTGTAAACCCAATTCTGCATGACATATATAAGTGAAGGAACTATCAGGGACTGCTAGGAGACATCTTAGAAAAGCGTTTTCCACAATCTGTAGCGGCTGGGCATTAGTATAACCGTATATACCTGCCCCATATATAGCGGTGGTAACGCATTTTGCCCTGTATATGTTTATCCGTTCCTGAGGGGGTCTTTTTCCCAGTTTCCATGCAAGGTTCGATAGGGCTGCTGTTTATTTCAAGAATGCGAGCTTCCTTGATTTTACTGCCTTGGACCATGTTCCCTTGTGATGAAAAAGAATTCCATGGTAGGGAAATGTCTTTTTGGAGACTATCATTGTTTTGTCTATATATTTGTCTCTGCACTTAGTGCTTCCTCTTCCACACTTCATAATAAATGTCTTTGGTTTATTTACTCCCTAGGCCCGGCTACTGCATAAAGACGGTGAAAGGGGTAACACCCGTTGTAGCCCCCATTGTGTGCGTGACATCAAAACTGCATCATCGGCGTAGAGAAGGGCCAGTATAGGGCATCTGTCAATTTGTGGCAAGTGATCCACCAAAGCTTGTCCTAATCCATTGGTGTAGAGCGTATATAAAAAAGGTGTCAGGACGCAGCCCTGTCTTACCCCTTGTCCATGCCAAATGTTTCTGTGCATTCACCTTTTACCCCATAGCTTTCCCTAGCTCTCATATTTGTGTATAGCTGTTTCAGAAGGTTCCATGTTCAAATATCGTTAACATAAATATCGTCTGATAAAAATATCGTCACTAAAACATCGTTTACATAAATATCGTCATCCTATACTTAAACTAGAATTCACACAAATATCGATATTTTTTTATCGACAACCCTAATATCGTTCACACTAATATCGACTACTTAAATATCGACTACTACATTATCGACTTTATTTTAAATAACGTTACCTTTGACATATATATCGACTACACTAACATCGACGACCTATGTGCTCTAAAAATATACAAAAAATATCGTCGTTTTGTTTATAACTCGAAATGCACTATTCTTGATTTTACTCATTTTTTATACTATATTACACTCCGATGTCCTAAATATTATAAACATTTCTTTATTTTCAACATATAAACGATTTAAATATTACACAAAAATGTAACTTATAACACATTTTAATATATTCTTTTACAAACAAACAGTGAAACAACATAGTATTACGAAAATAACGGTTTTCCCATGCCAAATAACGTTCTCAACCAATGATTTTGAATTTTCACTAATTGAACCAATCAAAAAGTACCATTAATTAACTCACTAATATAAATACAATGACACACTTAACGTAATTTACCATTTTTGGCCCAACCTTGGAGAAAAACGGTTACCTTGCTGAGAGAAGAGAATACAAACCAACGACTACAACTACAATACATCACACTACACTTCAAGTAAGTTAAATACCATTTTTTTTTCGAAATTACTATAAGTAGATAAAGTCCCTATTTTTAAAACTTTTGATCTTTATAGTGAAAACTAAACATGTTAAACTTATCAACAACGACAATACAGTTAGATGTAAAAACATTTATAAACTACCTTATCCATATCTATTTAGATAGCTGAAAAAAATTATTTAAACTTGCTAAGTAAATGTACAATGTAAATAATATGTATCCAACTATTATCATCCAAATACTACAAGTAACACAATGATAATTTTTTCCACAGACTCTACAAAATTATTTACCTATCTACAACTACACTACCAACATCCTCTACTACATCAAGTAAGTATAGTCAGTATATCTATAACAATTCAGAAAGTAAAATGATACACCTATTACACTAAAGTATTTCTTTCTATTATTCTTTAACACTACTACAGAACGTAAAAGGGAGACAATTCTGAAAAATAAATAAGAATAAAAGGTTTACCAGTGAAGCCACATAGTAAGTATATGTTTACACTTTTGCCTAGTCTTATACACACCTCTAAAATGGTGTTCAATGTTCTAAAAAAGACATATATATATTTCCACAGATCTACCTTAGACATGGCAACTGGAGCTACTTTCATTACTTCGCAAAAAGGAAAACTAATGCTGAGCTACATGGGTTACACCTACACCCAAGAAAGAGTGAAAGCTAATAAGACCCATTGGAAATGTAGTAAATATTACTCAAATGCATGCTATGGTAGAGCAACAACTGTTGATAACAATGTGGTAAATGTACGTGAGCATAACCACCCACCAAATGTAACTGAAGTGGAAGTGAGAGAAGCACTAGAAACATTGAAAGATGCTAGTACAGGATCACAAGAAACAAGCACTAGCATTTTGAAAAATGTTTTAAGCAAAGTGCCTGAACATGTGACAGGACAGCTACCTTCTATTCCCAACTTAAAGAGATTAATTGCTAAAACTAAACGTGCTTCTGATCCAACTCCACCAACACCAGAAAGTTTTCAGGATATAAAAATATATCCAGAATATACCATTACACATAATGAGGATAAATTCTTAATGTATGACAACAACAGTCATGACAAAAGAATTTTACTTTTTGCTACTAATAGTAATTTGCAAAAGCTTAAATCATGTGAAACATGGATGATGGACGGGACTTTTAAAGTTTGTCCCAAACCTTTCTATCAACTTTACACCATTCATGGGGAATACCAAGATACAAATATACCTCTAATTTATACTCTGCTGCCAAACAAAACAAATACTACCTACGTAGAAATTTTAACAACGATCAAAGAATTAACAGATAATTACTATCCTCAAAGAATTGTTATTGACTTTGAAATGGCCATGATTCAAGCTATCCTTAAAATATATCCCCATACCTCCTTACAAGGTTGTTATTATCACTACAACCAAAGCATATGGAGGCACTTACAAAAATCAACTTTAAGCATTGAATATTGTACAAACAGTAACTTTGCTTATCAAATAAAGAAGTTGATAGCATTAGCATATGTACCAACAACAGAAGTAGCTAACTACTACAATTTATTAATTGACAGCCCTTTCTACCGCACCAATGAAAAAAAGCTAACTCCCTTCTTAGACTACTTTGAAGATACATGGGTTGGAAGATTACATCGTTCAGGCCACCGTAGACAACCTAAATTTCAAATTCCATGGTGGAATGTCTATGCTAGTACAATAGCCCAGAAAGCTAAAACTAATAACGCAGTTGAAGGATGGCATAATGCCTTCCAAGCGACTTTAGGAAGAAGTCAACCAACACTTCACAAACTGATCCAAAGCATTAAAAAAGAGCAAAGCTACCAAGAACTCAGAATAGAGCAATCACTGTCAAAAATTGGCCCTAAACTAAGTAAACAAACATTAAACATGTACGAATATCTCCAGCAAAAAACTAGAATGTACCCAAGTATAGAAGGTCTAGCATATTTAGATCTAATAGCTAAATCAATCCTTTAAATATAAATTACCAAAAAGTGAGCAAAGGACAATTAAAGATAATATGTAGTTAAATATTGTAATATTATGTCATGTAAAATGATCAATAATATATTTTTACAAGACATAATAATATAACATTTAACTAAACAGTAGACTATACCACAATGCAACCCAAAAGTAAATATCACTTTTACTTACGGTTCTGCTGCTGTAGAATATGTTCCATGGTGATGATTTCCACAGGAATAATACCAAAAGCTATCCATATCCAATATCGAAAAATCCCAACAAAATGCAAAAAATACAACTGTTTGATAATACTCCCGTTGCAATCCTCTCGAATTGGAAACCATAAAAAAGTAGATAAATCTTCACGAGTAAAAAAAATAGAGACCCCGAAAATGCAGGACATTTTCAAAAATATGTACCTGCTTAAAAAAAAAAAACGTCACAGTCCATCTGCTCACCAAAACAAAGACCTGTAAATAATCGAAAAAATAACAAACCTCAAAACATTGGCAATACGCATAGCCTACACATAGCATATAACACATAAAAACAATCTGAATTCATCCATTAATACAACAGTAAATGTTACTTTTGTTCGAACTACCTCACAAAATACGCTCTCCATAACGACGCAAAATAACACGTAATTCGCACATAATATGTAAAGTACTACACATATCTACACGTACACACTACAACTATCACTAAACTTAAGTTAAATATCTTTAAAAGTAAAGTGAAACAAACTTACCTTCACCTACAAGAAACAGCTCCCAACCGCGAGCTTCCGTTTTCTAAAATGACCCAAACAACGATGTTGATAGAATAAAAAGTGAAGTTCCAAAAAGTAAAATGGCTGCATAATAAAAACTAAAATAGGACAAAATAGCCTTTAACAAAAAAATAAATTGTATTAAATAGCATAATATATGCAATATGTATTAAATATTTTTTTTTCTTGTTAAAAGAAATATGAATATTGTAAAATAGACATTAATATGTTTAAATGAGTTATGTATTAATTGTTTTTTATTAAAAAAATGTATTTCATTGTTAAATATTTTTCTCAGATATTACAAAATGTAAATTTATGTTATGTACATATCTTGATAAAAACAATGCCATAATAAATATGTAATATATTACATTTTAATAATAATTATTAAAATGTAATATAATAATTTAAGTATAATACAAACAGTATTTATGTAAAAAAATGCTATATAATTTGTGACCAAAAATTATGTAAAATGTTATTTGAAAAATTGTAATATCTTTGCAATATCAAACTAAACTCTCAATAAAAAAATTTTTATAAAAATTTGTTTCTTATTTTTGACTTGTCATATTAATGTAAAAATGTTATAAAAATGTTTTTATTGTATATTTATGAAATGAATATTACTACATAACATATATGATTCTTATTAAAAATAATAAATAGATACTGCTGAATTAAAAATAATAATAATTCTGCTGGACAGTAAACCATAATAAATTACTATTCTAACTCCAATCCAACATAAGTCAGGGAAAGTGCTGTATAATAAACCATAATAATTTACTATTCTAACTCCAATCCAACATAAGTCAAGGAAAGTGCTGGATAATAAACCATAATAATTTACTATTCTAACTCCAATCCAACATAACTCAGTGAAAGTGCTGGATAATAAACCATAATAATTTACTATTCTAACTCCAATCCAACATAAGTCAGGGAAAGTGCTGGATAATAAACCATAATAAATTACTATTCTAACTCCAATCCAACATAAGTCAGGGAAAGTGCTGGATAATAAACCATAATAATTTACTATTCTAACTCCAATCCAACATAAGTCAGGGAAAGTGCTGGATAATAAACCATAATAAATTACTATTCTAACTCCAATCCAACATAAGTCAGGGAAAGTGCTGGATAATAAACCATAATAATTTACTATTCTAACTCCAATCAAACATAATTCAGGGAAAGTGCTGGATAATAAACCATAATAATTTACTATTCTAACTCCAATCCAACATAAGTCAGGGAAAGTGCTGGATAATAAACCATAATAAATTACTATTCTAACTCCAATCCAACATAAGTCAGGGAAAGTGCTGGATAATAAACCATAATAATTTACTATTCTAACTCCAATCAAACATAATTCAGGGAAAGTGCTGGAAAATAAACCATAATAATTTACTATTCTAACTCCAATCCAACATAATTCAGGGAAAGTGCTGGATAATAAACCATAATGATTTACTATTCTAACTCCAATCCAACATAAGTCAGGGAAAGTGCTGGATAATAAACAATAATAATGTACTATTCTAACTCCAATCCTACATAAGTCAGGGAAAGTGCTGGATAATAAACCATAATAATTTACTAATCTAACTCCTATCCAACATAAGTCAGGGAAAATGCTGGATAGTAAACCATAATAAATTACTATTCTAACTCCAAACATAACTTAACTCAGGGAATGTGCTGGACAGTCAAATTTAAAAAATTACTATTCTAACTCCAATCACACTTATATCAGGGAATGTGCAGGATAGTAAACAATATACATATATCAATTAAAATTTCGTGACAATTTCAAATTTTGATTTGTAAATTTCGAATTCTGATAAAATTTCTAATTTGTTCTTATTTTTCGATTTTTTTTAAACATATGATCTAATTTACTACCCACCCTTATCCCCTATTATACCAATAACCCGCTACTAAAATATTAATATGACATTTTTCAATATCATTAAAAAAATAATTTCGTTGAAATTTCTAAATTTTATTGTAAAATTTCTATTTCTGATTTATTTTCGATTTTTTTTATAAATTTTTTTATTTTAAATTAATTTTATAATTAATACCCACCCTTAGCCCCTAAAATACCAATGACCCACTACTAAAATTAATATATTAGTTATTAATTAATGATTACAAATAAAATTTCGTGAAATATTATATTTAGAAAATGTAAATTTCGATTTCTGATAAAATTCCTAATTTGTTCATTTTTTAAATAAAATTTTAAATTACTACCCACCCTTATCCCCTATAATACCAATAACCCGCTACTAAAATTTTAACAAATCTTTTGTAAAAATTTTTTTTTTATAATTATTATTATTAAAAGTATTTTTCTAAATTTTTAACAAAAATATTAATTATTGTTTTTTTTTTAAACACATTATATTTTTTTGTCGATATTATATACAACGATTTTTTAGTCAACGATATTCTATTCATCGATATTTTTGTTTGACGATATTTATGTCATTCTAACAAAACGATATTATTTACAACGATATTTACAACGACGATATTTTTTTCTTTCGATATTCTTACCACGATATTAATGCTAGTCGATATTTTCCCGTCGATATTCTATCTTAATACCGTTTCAGAACATATAAGAGTGGGGGTTCCACACCCATATTGGCCAGTATGGTCCACAACTTATCGTGTTCCACACAGTCAAATGCTACACTCAGGTCAACGAGTCAACGAAGAAATGCCAGTGCTGCACTTGGATAAACTACTTTACAACTAATTGAGTGGTACTCCTCAATTGCGAAAGGACAGTCTTATAGTCTAATTGTTAATCAATATTTCTTTTTAATATTTAGTTGTTTTTTTCTTTTGTTTTGTTTAACCTTATTTTTCAAAACATATTCTATACAAAAGGAGACTTAGAATGATATACAAAAGAACAATCTCAATGAAATACAAATTCAGTGTATAATACTTTGCAACAAAAACAATCAGTGGACACAATATACAATCAACAGGTAACATTAAGTGCACTTAGAGACAGGACTAGACAAGACTAGACATTTAGACAACGTGTTCACAAATAAGCTTATTCAAATATCAGGATACACGCCCCGTATTGCATGAGAAATTCTATGAACAGGTGCGGGTACTCGTGATTAGGACAAAATAGCTTTCCGCCAATTTAACAAAATGAATGATAGACCATCTAGTAATTCAAACTTTCAGTTCTTGTTTTAGAAACGATTGGTCTATCGGGAAAATGGAGTTCTAGCATCTAAGGACAAGGTTCGAGGTCGACGCGTTTCGAATCCCTTGTAGGCCAGGGATTCTCATCAGGACCGTGAGGATATGATCTAGAAAAGTGGAAAATAAAATAAAACATGCTATCAGTCATCCATAGAACACTCGACTTCAGGCAGTCACACACACACTCTTATGTCATACCTGTATTGTTAATGATCGTTCGCTTGGCTTGGGTGGTTGCTC
Source organism: Lissotriton vulgaris (assembly GCF_964263255.1). NCBI lineage: Eukaryota > Metazoa > Chordata > Amphibia > Caudata > Salamandridae > Lissotriton > Lissotriton vulgaris. Next base: position 1,579,628,509 of record NC_141689.1, on the reverse strand, counting down.
ATGAAACCATTTCTATGGGGATTAAATGAGCATGATTAATGGAGTGGCCTAATGGCGCAAGGGCAAATAGAGTTAAAAATGGTTGAATGGAACTTACATGTATGGGTGATGTGATCGCGCTGACCGTCGGTCAACAATTATTTTGGGTTATTTCGAGTGCTCCTGTGGAAGAAGAACAGGAAAGTTTTAATAAAACGGTCACGGAGTGACGCGTGCCAGGTGCGTTCGTGTTTAAATACAGGTGGGCTGAGGTCGCTAAGGACGGGCGGTAGGTTTGTTCGACCTGCTGGTGGTGGGACTCGATCAAAACCTAATGTTTATTGCGGCGCTGGGTCTAAGCGCGAGGACCCTTACCGGTAGGATTCTTTCGTGTCTCCTCAATACGCGGCTCCGTGAATTGATGCGGCGCGTTTGTTTACTGCCGGTTGACCCGGTTGTATAAGTGCCTCATACTTGCCTCGAAGGATTATGGGAGGCGTAGTCCGCATGTTCTCTCTGAAGTCAAAAATTCACAGTTATTGCATGTCCGTCTCGGAGAGGCAGTGGGAGCCTTGTGGGGCATCCTATTTTGAACAAAAGCCGATGTGAATCTTTTGCAAAAGTCGGGTTTTTGATGGATTTTACGTTTGTTATTTACCCATGAATTCACTGTATTATAACTATGAATGCGCCAAGTAGCTTTATAGATTGTAGAGTTCTGACATTTCGTTCAAGCCTTGCGTGGCCGAATTGAATTTAAGGATCAGCATAGCTTCTCTTTGTTTTAGTTTGGCCTCTAGGTCTCCGCCCCTCTGGTCATGCTCAAGTTTCGAAATGACCGTCCATCTGAAGTCCAGATCCCCGTGAGACTCGTCAATCCAGTGTTGAACCAGGGGTGCTGTGGTGATCTTTTTCTTTATTCTGGATTTATGTTGGGAAATTCTCTGTCTTATTTCTTGGTTTGTTTTGCCTATGTACAGTTTGGAACAGGGGCATAGGATGGCATAGATCAAATTTTTTGACTTACAGTTTGAAAACGTATTGTGCTTCCATGAGACTCCATCATGTTGGAATACGTTCCCCTCAATCGTAGAGTTACAACACAAACATGTGCCGCACTTCTTGTGGCCTATAACCGGAGGTAAGTTAACGTATTCACGTATTGTGGTAATTTTTTTAGTCGGGACTGCAGCCCTGACAATCTGGTTCGCGATGCTCTTGTCTTTTCTAAACGCAAACAGTGGTCTTGCATTCAACTGCGCATCGACGTCCTTTATAAGGTGCCAATTTTGGTTGATGACCTTTTTTAGGAAGTTGGATGATGCCCCAAAAGTAGTGACACAAACAGTCCGTTCCAGTTTTTTCTTTTCTTTTTTACTCAGCAGCTCTTCTCGTGGTGTCCACCAAGCGCGTTTGATTGCTTGTTTAACCAATTTGGATGGATACCCCCGGTCCAAAAGTCTCTCCATGAGCACATTGGCGTGGTGCATGTACTCGTCTTTGAATGAACAATTTCGGCGTATACGGAGAAATTGACCTATTGGTAGATTCTCTTTTAGACTACGCGGGTGGTTGCTGGAGAAATGCAGGGACTTATTGCGGTCAGTCTCTTTTCTGAAAAGAGTAGTGGCCAGCTGGCCGTTTGTGCAATATATTTCGACATCTAGAAAGGAAAGTCTTGTTGGCGATGATTCGATGCTGAATTTGATATCTCTTGTGCGGTCATTGAGCCATCTATGGAAATCCATTAATTGTTCCACTGTTCCAGACCACGTGAAAAAAATGTCATCGATGAAACGGACCCATCCTCCGATCCACTGTGAGAAGGGATTATCATTGTATATGTATTTGTCCTCATATACACTCATGAAGAGTATAGCCAACTCCGGGGCGAAGGGACAGCCCATGGCTACTCCCTTTATTTGGAGAAAAAAGTCATTTTGAAATTTAAAATAGTTCTTGGATAGGGCCATCCTCGCCAGTTCCAAAATGAAGTCCGTGGGAATACGCATCGGACGATCTCTTTTTTCCAGGAAAATTTCAACCACTTCTAGAGCCTGGTCTTGGGGGATCTGAGTGTATAGAGAAACTATATCCATACTTACTAATAAGTCGTGGCCTTCAGAGAATGGTAATTGTTGTAATTTGCCCAGAAAATCTGACGTGTCTCTCAAGAAAGATTGTACTGTTAGTGTGAAAGGTTTGAGGAAAAAGTCGATGAACTTGGAGATGGGTTCAAACAATGATTCGCACCCAGAAATTATGGGGCGGCCTGGTGGTGATTTGGCATTCTTATGTACTTTGGGGAGTACATAGAATAATGGCGTTCTTGGGTGTTTGTTTACTAGATAACCAAATTCTTGTTTACCCAAGAAGCCCTGTTCAAAGCCATACTGTAAGGTTTTTTCAAGTTCCTTTTGGAAATCTATCGTCGGATCAGATCGTAATTTCCGATAGCATTCGGTGTCTAATAGCTGCCGATTAGCTTCTGCTATATATTCGTTAGTACCCCAAATGACGATCGATCCGCCTTTGTCGGCTTGTTTGACAATTATATTCTCATCATTTCTGAGAGAGTGTAGAGCTTCTTTTTCTTTCTTTGTTAGATTATGTTTGGTGAAAAACTTGTTCTTTTTCTCTTCTGAAGAAATAGCTGACAAAACAGTTTTTTCAAAATAAGTTATTTCTTTCGGTATTTTAAATGCTGGTGGGCAAAAGGTTGATTTTCTCTTTAAACCCGTAGTTTCTGTTTGCGACATTAGTTGTTTGCCTGAGAAGAAGGCAATCAGACGTATCTTTCGGCAGAATTCAATGAATTCCAGTTTAAGTCTAACGAAGTCTGGAGGTTTTGAAGGGACAAATGACAGTCCCTTTTCCAATAAACTTTTTTCAGACGAGGATAAAGCTCTGTTGGAAAGGTTTATGACTGATGAGGTATCTAGTTTTTGTAGTTTTGTCTCCTCGTGGACATCTCCCATGGCTGGTTGTATCTTGTTTTGCCACGAGTTTTCTGTTGGCCTTGATCTAAAAAAGGCTGTTGTTGTTGTTGCTGTTTGTTTTGTTGGAAATTTTGTTGTTGATATCCTCCGCGTCTGTTAAACTGTGGTCTGTAAGTGCCTGGTTCTGAGTCGCTTCCTCCTGATGATGAAGTATCCGAAAAGGTAAGATATTTGGTCCTTGATCGGCCTTGATTTTCCGGTAAGAAGCGTCTTGCTTCTGGTCGCGAATAGAATTCTTGTTGTAAGTAGGGGTAAGCCTTTTCAAGAGAAAAATTCCTTTTATCTCTGTCAAAATTATTTTCTTTTTGTTGCACCGTATAATCTTTGAATTCTAAGATTTCCTTTTCAACCTTTTCAAGAAGAATCTTCGAGTCCTGAATTAAGGGGTTGACTTTGATCTCTGATTCTAATTTCTCAATCTCTTCCAATTGTGCTATAGATAGTCTTTGTGCAGTTTCAATGGTTAAGACCATAAGGTCTCTGCTGCATTTGGTTTCAATGTAACTGAAGCCTTTTTTGTAGATGTTATCTTCCGTGAAAATTACGGGTATATTTCTAACAATCAGACCTGTAGGTATTGTGCCTGACCGGAGGTGTTGGAGAAGATAGTGGCCATGTAAATCTGTTCGGATTTGTTTTTTCTTTAGCCGGATGAGTTTATCTGATTCGTTGTGTGTTTGTGCGGTACTACTAAGAGTGGCGGAACCGAAAGAAGGAGGGTTCTTCAAGAGGTTTTTTATGTGATCTTCGCTGTATGCGAAGGTTTGGTCTTCAGACATGTTGCGTCAATGGTCCAAGAGTGGAGTCAGTCAACCGTCATTTGTTGGGGCCCCAACAACAACCATTCATACGTGCAATCCAATCACACACTCATATGACAAATACAAAAGTGAATCGAAAAAATTAAGTGAAGAAATTTTTTAGAAAAGAAGAAAAGGTTCTATCTGGTGGAAAAATCCGGCAGAGAACCTGCAAGAAACCTATCTGGTGATTTGATGCTTGAACAGAGGCTTTATGAACCTCGCGAGTCGGTACCCGCTACAAAGAGAGGTAACAATGAGGGTTCTGGCTGTGACGCAGCAAGGCTGTGCCAATATAAGAGTCAACGAAGAAATGCCAGTGCTGCACTTGGATAAACTACTTTACAACTAATTGAGTGGTACTCCTCAATTGCGAAAGGACAGTCTTATAGTCTAATTGTTAATCAATATTTCTTTTTAATATTTAGTTGTTTTTTTCTTTTGTTTTGTTTAACCTTATTTTTCAAAACATATTCTATACAAAAGGAGACTTAGAATGATATACAAAAGAACAATCTCAATGAAATACAAATTCAGTGTATAATACTTTGCAACAAAAACAATCAGTGGACACAATATACAATCAACAGGTAACATTAAGTGCACTTAGAGACAGGACTAGACAAGACTAGACATTTAGACAACGTGTTCACAAATAAGCTTATTCAAATATCAGGATACACGCCCCGTATTGCATGAGAAATTCTATGAACAGGTGCGGGTACTCGTGATTAGGACAAAATAGCTTTCCGCCAATTTAACAAAATGAATGATAGACCATCTAGTAATTCAAACTTTCAGTTCTTGTTTTAGAAACGATTGGTCTATCGGGAAAATGGAGTTCTAGCGTCTAAGGACAAGGTTCGAGGTCGACGCGTTTCGAATCCCTTGTAGGCCAGGGATTCTCATCAGGACCGTGAGGATATGATCTAGAAAAGTGGAAAATAAAATAAAACATGCTATCAGTCATCCATAGAACACTCGACTTCAGGCAGTCACACACACACTCTTATGTCATACCTGTATTGTTAATGATCGTTCGCTTGGCTTGGGTGGTTGCTCATGAAACCATTTCTATGGGGATTAAATGAGCATGATTAATGGAGTGGCCTAATGGCGCAAGGGCAAATAGAGTTAAAAATGGTTGAATGGAACTTACATGTATGGGTGATGTGATGTTACCTGTTGATTGTATATTGTGTCCACTGATTGTTTTTGTTGCAAAGTATTATACACTGAATTTGTATTTCATTGAGATTGTTCTTTTGTATATCATTCTAAGTCTCCTTTTGTATAGAATATGTTTTGAAAAATAAGGTTAAACAAAACAAAAGAAAAAAACAACTAAATATTAAAAAGAAATATTGATTAACAATTAGACTATAAGACTGTCCTTTCGCAATTGAGGAGTACCACTCAATTAGTTGTAAAGTAGTTTATCCAAGTGCAGCACTGGCATTTCTTCGTTGACTCTTATATTGGCACAGCCTTGCTGCGTCACAGCCAGAACCCTCATTGTTACCTCTCTTTGTAGCGGGTACCGACTCGCGAGGTTCATAAAGCCTCTGTTCAAGCATCAAATCACCAGATAGGTTTCTTGCAGGTTCTCTGCCGGATTTTTCCACCAGATAGAACCTTTTCTTCTTTTCTAAAAAATTTCTTCACTTAATTTTTTCGATTCACTTTTGTATTTGTCATATGAGTGTGTGATTGGATTGCACGTATGAATGGTTGTTGTTGGGGCCCCAACAAATGACGGTTGACTGACTCCACTCTTGGACCATTGACGCAACATGTCTGAAGACCAAACCTTCGCATACAGCGAAGATCACATAAAAAACCTCTTGAAGAACCCTCCTTCTTTCGGTTCCGCCACTCTTAGTAGTACCGCACAAACACACAACGAATCAGATAAACTCATCCGGCTAAAGAAAAAACAAATCCGAACAGATTTACATGGCCACTATCTTCTCCAACACCTCCGGTCAGGCACAATACCTACAGGTCTGATTGTTAGAAATATACCCGTAATTTTCACGGAAGATAACATCTACAAAAAAGGCTTCAGTTACATTGAAACCAAATGCAGCAGAGACCTTATGGTCTTAACCATTGAAACTGCACAAAGACTATCTATAGCACAATTGGAAGAGATTGAGAAATTAGAATCAGAGATCAAAGTCAACCCCTTAATTCAGGACTCGAAGATTCTTCTTGAAAAGGTTGAAAAGGAAATCTTAGAATTCAAAGATTATACGGTGCAACAAAAAGAAAATAATTTTGACAGAGATAAAAGGAATTTTTCTCTTGAAAAGGCTTACCCCTACTTACAACAAGAATTCTATTCGCGACCAGAAGCAAGACGCTTCTTACCGGAAAATCAAGGCCGATCAAGGACCAAATATCTTACCTTTTCGGATACTTCATCATCAGGAGGAAGCGACTCAGAACCAGGCACTTACAGACCACAGTTTAACAGACGCGGAGGATATCAACAACAAAATTTCCAACAAAACAAACAGCAACAACAACAACAGCCTTTTTTAGATCAAGGCCAACAGAAAACTCGTGGCAAAACAAGATACAACCAGCCATGGGAGATGTCCACGAGGAGACAAAACTACAAAAACTAGATACCTCATCAGTCATAAACCTTTCCAACAGAGCTTTATCCTCGTCTGAAAAAAGTTTATTGGAAAAGGGACTGTCATTTGTCCCTTCAAAACCTCCAGACTTCGTTAGACTTAAACTGGAATTCATTGAATTCTGCCGAAAGATACGTCTGATTGCCTTCTTCTCAGGCAAACAACTAATGTCGCAAACAGAAACTACGGGTTTAAAGAGAAAATCAACCTTTTGCCCACCAGCATTTAAAATACCGAAAGAAATAACTTATTTTGAAAAAACTGTTTTGTCAGCTATTTCTTCAGAAGAGAAAAAGAACAAGTTTTTCACCAAACATAATCTAACAAAGAAAGAAAAAGAAGCTCTACACTCTCTCAGAAATGATGAGAATATAATTGTCAAACAAGCCGACAAAGGCGGATCGATCGTCATTTGGGGTACTAACGAATATATAGCAGAAGCTAATCGGCAGCTATTAGACACCGAATGCTATCGGAAATTACGATCTGATCCGACGATAGATTTCCAAAAGGAACTTGAAAAAACCTTACAGTATGGCTTTGAACAGGGCTTCTTGGGTAAACAAGAATTTGGTTATCTAGTAAACAAACACCCAAGAACGCCATTATTCTATGTACTCCCCAAAGTACATAAGAATGCCAAATCACCACCAGGCCGCCCCATAATTTCTGGGTGCGAATCATTGTTTGAACCCATCTCCAAGTTCATCGACTTTTTCCTCAAACCTTTCACACTAACAGTACAATCTTTCTTGAGAGACACGTCAGATTTTCTGGGCAAATTACAACAATTACCATTCTCTGAAGACCACGACTTATTAGTAAGTATGGATATAGTTTCTCTATACACTCAGATCCCCCAAGACCAGGCTCTAGAAGTGGTTGAAATTTTCCTGGAAAAAAGAGATCGTCCGATGCGTATTCCCACGGACTTCATTTTGGAACTGGCGAGGATGGCCCTATCCAAGAACTATTTTAAATTTCAAAATGACTTTTTTCTCCAAATAAAGGGAGTAGCCATGGGCTGTCCCTTCGCCCCGGAGTTGGCTATACTCTTCATGAGTGTATATGAGGACAAATACATATACAATGATAATCCCTTCTCACAGTGGATCGGAGGATGGGTCCGTTTCATCGATGACATTTTTTTCACGTGGTCTGGAACAGTGGAACAATTAATGGATTTCCATAGATGGCTCAATGACCGCACAAGAGATATCAAATTCAGCATCGAATCATCGCCAACAAGACTTTCCTTTCTAGATGTCGAAATATATTGCACAAACGGCCAGCTGGCCACTACTCTTTTCAGAAAAGAGACTGACCGCAATAAGTCCCTGCATTTCTCCAGCAACCACCCGCGTAGTCTAAAAGAGAATCTACCAATAGGTCAATTTCTCCGTATACGCCGAAATTGTTCATTCAAAGACGAGTACATGCACCACGCCAATGTGCTCATGGAGAGACTTTTGGACCGGGGGTATCCATCCAAATTGGTTAAACAAGCAATCAAACGCGCTTGGTGGACACCACGAGAAGAGCTGCTGAGTAAAAAAGAAAAGAAAAAACTGGAACGGACTGTTTGTGTCACTACTTTTGGGGCATCATCCAACTTCCTAAAAAAGGTCATCAACCAAAATTGGCACCTTATAAAGGACGTCGATGCGCAGTTGAATGCAAGACCACTGTTTGCGTTTAGAAAAGACAAGAGCATCGCGAACCAGATTGTCAGGGCTGCAGTCCCGACTAAAAAAATTACCACAATACGTGAATACGTTAACTTACCTCCGGTTATAGGCCACAAGAAGTGCGGCACATGTTTGTGTTGTAACTCTACGATTGAGGGGAACGTATTCCAACATGATGGAGTCTCATGGAAGCACAATACGTTTTCAAACTGTAAGTCAAAAAATTTGATCTATGCCATCCTATGCCCCTGTTCCAAACTGTACATAGGCAAAACAAACCAAGAAATAAGACAGAGAATTTCCCAACATAAATCCAGAATAAAGAAAAAGATCACCACAGCACCCCTGGTTCAACACTGGATTGACGAGTCTCACGGGGATCTGGACTTCAGATGGACGGTCATTTCGAAACTTGAGCATGACCAGAGGGGCGGAGACCTAGAGGCCAAACTAAAACAAAGAGAAGCTATGCTGATCCTTAAATTCAATTCGGCCACGCAAGGCTTGAACGAAATGTCAGAACTCTACAATCTATAAAGCTACTTGGCGCATTCATAGTTATAATACAGTGAATTCATGGGCAAATAACAAACGTAAAATCCATCAAAAACCCGACTTTTGCAAAAGATTCACATCGGCTTTTGTTCAAAATAGGATGCCCCACAAGGCTCCCACTGCCTCTCCGAGACGGACATGCAATAACTGTGAATTTTTGACTTCAGAGAGAACATGCGGACTACGCCTCCCATAATCCTTCGAGGCAAGTATGAGGCACTTATACAACCGGGTCAACCGGCAGTAAACAAACGCGCCGCATCAATTCACGGAGCCGCGTATTGAGGAGACACGAAAGAATCCTACCGGTAAGGGTCCTCGCGCTTAGACCCAGCGCCGCAATAAACATTAGGTTTTGATCGAGTCCCACCACCAGCAGGTCGAACAAACCTACCGCCCGTCCTTAGCGACCTCAGCCCACCTGTATTTAAACACGAACGCACCTGGCACGCGTCACTCCGTGACCGTTTTATTAAAACTTTCCTGTTCTTCTTCCACAGGAGCACTCGAAATAACCCAAAATAATTGTTGACCGACGGTCAGCGCGATCACATCACCCATACATGTAAGTTCCATTCAACCATTTTTAACTCTATTTGCCCTTGCGCCATTAGGCCACTCCATTAATCATGCTCATTTAATCCCCATAGAAATGGTTTCATGAGCAACCACCCAAGCCAAGCGAACGATCATTAACAATACAGGTATGACATAAGAGTGTGTGTGTGACTGCCTGAAGTCGAGTGTTCTATGGATGACTGATAGCATGTTTTATTTTATTTTCCACTTTTCTAGATCATATCCTCACGGTCCTGATGAGAATCCCTGGCCTACAAGGGATTCGAAACGCGTCGACCTCGAACCTTGTCCTTAGACGCTAGAACTCCATTTTCCCGATAGACCAATCGTTTCTAAAACAAGAACTGAAAGTTTGAATTACTAGATGGTCTATCATTCATTTTGTTAAATTGGCGGAAAGCTATTTTGTCCTAATCACGAGTACCCGCACCTGTTCATAGAATTTCTCATGCAATACGGGGCGTGTATCCTGATATTTGAATAAGCTTATTTGTGAACACGTTGTCTAAATGTCTAGTCTTGTCTAGTCCTGTCTCTAAGTGCACTTAATGTTACCTGTTGATTGTATATTGTGTCCACTGATTGTTTTTGTTGCAAAGTATTATACACTGAATTTGTATTTCATTGAGATTGTTCTTTTGTATATCATTCTAAGTCTCCTTTTGTATAGAATATGTTTTGAAAAATAAGGTTAAACAAAACAAAAGAAAAAAACAACTAAATATTAAAAAGAAATATTGATTAACAATTAGACTATAAGACTGTCCTTTCGCAATTGAGGAGTACCACTCAATTAGTTGTAAAGTAGTTTATCCAAGTGCAGCACTGGCATTTCTTCGTTGACTCTTATATTGGCACAGCCTTGCTGCGTCACAGCCAGAACCCTCATTGTTACCTCTCTCCGCACTCAGGTCAACAGCATTAACTATTAACAGCATAGCAATAGAGATCAAGGCAGTCAGCATCTTGAGTCAGCACCTAAGACTCATATATAAGTTCCCCCATTACAAGTGGGGCGGAGCTTGCCAGCGCTGATGGCGGACGCCTAATCTCAGAGCTCCGAGCCATCGCCACTAAAATCCTGCAATAGTCCTGACCCCACAAAGCCTGATGGGGACACCAAGGTGCGATAACACCGCTGCAACCCTCCGAAACCGGCTGAAAGTAAAATTGATGGCGCAGCAACGCACAGAGCCGCTCACGGCGAGAGTGAAAGTGCTGACTCACAGGGCCGCTCCTCCCCGGCCTGGATTTTGCACGCAGTCCAGCATGCGTGCCCTGACGTGCGGCGGCCGTGCTGACCTTGGCCTATTGAGACGGAGGTGACTGGAGGAGTCGGGGAAGAGGCGGTCCAGATTAATCTGCCGGTGCGGCTCTATCTCATTGCAGAGGGGGGCCCCCTTTTTGATTGCACATGAGCTCTCACTCGGCATAGTGTTGAGTGGTCCTTAGGCCTGAGTGCCCGGAGCTCCCGCAGCCTCCCCCTGCTTAGCGGGGACATGTGGCACCCCCCTCGGCGCTGCAGGACTTGATGCACGCGCTCTGCGGTGCTTGTAATGGAACTATTGCGGCGTAGTACCCTGAAAGCTACTGCACGGGCCCCCCGAGTCACTTGTCGTGGACCGCTGCCTGGAGAGCCCGTTCTGTCAAGGTATTTTTTTTATCTGCGCAGTTGGGGATACGGCCGCATTCTCCAAACTCGGGCGGTGAGAGCTGCCCGCCATAGGGGATATTTGGTGGTGAGCCCTGGCGACGTCCTGGGGGTGCAGCTGGGGAGTGCATTAGACCTTCGCTACTGCGGTGCTGACGACCCTGGTGGTGTGGACAGGCCGTGTCCCTGGGCCTGATTGGACCTGCTAACTCGGAGACAGCGGAGAGGGTGGCATGCTCAAAAGCTGATTACTCAAAGGGAAGACGAGATATTGGCTGAACGCCTTGGCCGATCCCGACTGGAGCTGCCCAGCGAATCGGATACAGCATGGTTAAGAGGGACAAAACCCAAACCAAATTGCCTTTCGAACAACGCCGCACTAAGGCCCCAGAAGCGCCAGAAAAGGAGCCTGCTCCACAGCCTAGGGGGGCCGAAAGCACGTTTTACACTGACATTAAGGCCCTGTTGGTAATGATGGAAAAAGGCCTGCAAGACAGCATGGCCTCCCTGGGCTCTAAGATCGATGCGCTCTCCTATAGAATGGACCGCATGTCTGAAAGAGTGGATAAACGTGCGGAGCGCCTGGACATGGCGGAAAGACGCATACTGGAGGTGGAAGAAGCGCAAACGGAACAGGACAAAGTTCGTAAGCAGCATGATAGACTCCTGCTAGTAATTCAAGAGAAGTCGGAAGACTTGGAGGCCCGATCTCGAAGATCGAACATACGCATTACGGGAGTGTCGGAGACCACCCAAACGGGAAAGATGGAGCTATTCGTCGAGAAGCTGTTGACCTCGCTTCAGGGTACTGGCACATTTTCCCCTATGTTCATAGTGGAGAGGGCGCATCCCTCGCTAGGCCCGTGTCCAAAGCCGGGCGCTTTCCCAAGGCCGATCATCGCTAAGCTGCTGAATTACAGAGACAGAGACACAGCCCTCCGGATTGCACGAGAAAAGAAGACGCTGCAATATGAGAGGTCTGACATCTCCCTATATCCGGATTTTACTGCGAAGGTGCAAGAAGAACGAAGACACTTTGCTCCTTACAAGAGGCAGCTCAGAGACCTCGGACTGGACTATGCTATGCTGTATCCAGAAAAAAATTGAGAATTAATTGGCAGGGCCATTCACACATCTTTACGGACCCGAAGGACCTCCACAAAGCTTTGAAAGTATGGACAAGGGAAAGCAGAGGCAGCCCCAGGAGCCAGAACGACGAGGAGGAAACCTGTAGCCAGCTGAATAAACAGGACTAAGTACTCTACATGTACTAGGAGTTACACTCTGCATGGAGATCCGTCAGTTCGCTAGCTGCCCTGTTTTAGACCAGGAGTACGTCCCCACTGCATGGCCCATCTACGCACCTGCGTGCCTGGAGTCCGAGACACTGAAAAGGGGTCAGTGGGGGCCCGGATGATAGGACCTGCTGGTGAGAGTGTTTTGTTTTTTACTATTGCTGCCCCGGGTTGGCTATTTGCGCTTGATAAACTGCTGCTTGTAAATTGCAGCAGGCATGGATCGTTTATTGGACTTTATTTAGGACGTTTTTGGCGGTGTGAGCACCAATTTAAAGTTTAGATATAGAAATTGCCTGATCCCCTGACGACTTTCGTTGGGATGCCTACACTTGGTTTTGGCGGCGGAGGGGCTGTATGCACAGGTAACAGACGAAGGTGGGATAAATACACCTGGCAACCTCGGCCCCTGCGCTGTGAGCACCTTGGACCCCCCTTTGGGATTACTGGAGTTTTCTGGGAGAGCACGGGGAGAGAGACATTTACATGCTAGGCCAAATTGGGGTAGGTCTGCTGTGGGAGGGAGCTGGGGGGTTCTGGGGGGAGCTAGCGGCCAAGTTGGGGTTGGTCAGCGAGGGACGGGGGGAGGAGGTTAGGGGAAGGGACTTTCCTTACGTACCCAGTGATGACACACTGGATTCACAGCAACCACGGTTTGCTCTGTTTGAGTTGGGAGAAGTTTGTTGCATGCCCGTTGAGGCCCCGCCCAGCCTGATTTTGCATTTTATGTCCTTTGCTTGTGCTCCTACAAAACAGCTACACACATACACAACCACGGTGCGCAATGACTGACACCGATACTGGCGAGGGAGGTTTGCACACGCCTAGACTAACAGCCATCACTTGGAATGTTCGTGGTCTTAATGACCACCGCAAGGTCAGAAAGGTCCTCAGCTACCTGCAACGCCAACACGTAGATATAGCCCTGCTCCAGGAAACACATCTCCCTGCACACAGTCACATGCTTAGAAGCAGGGGGCTCGAGGGCAACATCTCGGTAGCGGAGTTTACCACTAGCTCCAGAGGAGTTTTGACATCGGTGAACCCTAAATCCAAGCTACAGATACAGACCCTGGAGACGGACTGTGATGGCAGATTCGTGATATCCAGGTGTCACGGCCCTGCTGTGGAAGTCACAGTGGTGAACACCTACGGTCCGAACTTTGATTCGCCGGAATTTTACAAGACCCTCACTACCAAAATCAAGCGAGTTGACCAGCTACTTTGGGGAGGCGATGTTAACCTGGATTTGGACCCGACCCTGGACCGGTCTGCCAGCTCTGCTCGTAGGCCTACGGCCGCTGCACTAGAACTCCGCAGCGCGTTAACTCGCCTGAAACTGGAGGATGTATGGCGATCACGTAATCCACATCAGGGTGGGTACACGCATTACTCTGCATATAATAACATCCACACCAGGATTGACTACTGGCTTGCTTCCTCCTCCCAAATGGGCCGGGTAAAAGACTGCAGGGTTTTGCCCAGAACATTGTCTGATCACTCACCTGTCTTGCTGGAGTTGAGTATTCCTGGTAAATCTGTACCGCCATTTACGTGGCGATTTCCGCCTAATTCTCTACTTGACCCAGTGTTTAAAGAAGAGCTTGCTGAGGCCATAGATACATTTTTTAACACAATGTGGGCTCGGTAGAGAGCTTCCAGGTGGTGTGGGAGGCCTTCAAGGTCTATATCCGAGGTGTTGCAATGTCAAAGCACTCGAGCATACTTAAATCCATTCGGAGTAGACTAGCGGACCTTGAGAGACGACTGGGTCAGTTGGAGCGCAGGCAATGTGGCTCTGCAGACAACACTGTGGGAGAAGAGATTAAGTCACTACTTGTGGAGTACCATGATGAAGCAGACAGGGAGGTCAAACACATGAGCAAGTACTCCTACTAGGGTATATGGCGAGGGGAGCGCGACGGCGCCAACACATCACGGTAGTTAACACCCCAGAGGGAGAACCGACCACTGACGAGAGGGACATAGCCGAGGTCTTTAGAAGATATTACTCCGACCTGTACTCCTCTAAAACTGGCGATATGGAGGAGGAAATCCAGGACTACCTAGGTCACATCGACCTCCCCGTCCTGTCCGACTCTGACAGGGAATTCCTCATGCAACCTATAGATAAGGATGAGATTTTGGACGCCTTGGCCGGCATGAGATCGGGCAGTGCCCCGGGTGCTGACGGTATCACTGCCGCCTTCTATAAAACATTTAAGGACCAACTGCTCTAACACCTATCAACACTATTTGATGACATCTGTGTAGAGGGCAGTATGCCGCACTCAATGAGGGAGGGACTTCTGGTTACCATCTTGAAGCCAGGGAACCCACACGATGAGTGCAGCTCATACAGACCCTTGTCGCTTTTAAATGTCGACACCAAACTCTTTGCTAAAGTGCTGGCCACCCGGTTGGCACTCCTCGCTGGCGGCCTGGTAGCCCCGGACCAGGCCGGATTTATCCCTAGCAGAAACCTGGTGTACAACATAAGAACGGTTTTGGGGGTGATCCAACATGTGAGACCGGACAGAAAAGCGCTGGCCGTCTTCCAAGATATGGAGAAGGCCTTTGACTCTGTAGAGTGGCCTTTCATGCACACAGTACTGCAGCGTATGGGCCTGGGGCAGCCGTTCCTACAAATGCTAGGGGCGTTATACCATGAGCCGAGGGCGCGGCTACGAATTGGAGATCTGGTTAAGGACTCCTTTCCTATTAGCAGAGGGACTAGGCAGGGATGCCCCCTCTCGCCTCTCCTCTATGCTCTGGTGGCAGAACCGCTGGCATGTGCCCTGCGAGAATACCATGGGAACGAGGGCATAGGATTACCTGGGTACAAGATCATAGTGTCAATGTACGCAGATGATACCCTGCTACATGTGCGTGACCCTGAGAACAATCTATTGTCAGTCCTTAGGGTTGTGGTCCGCTTTGGGGCGCTCTCTGGCCTGCGGGTCAACTGGACCAAGTCGCTGGCCTTTCCACTCACGCCGATTACGAAACCAATGACAATGGAATATCCCCTCCAATGGACCACAGACGCGGTCCGCTATTTGGGGATACAGCTGCATACCGATGCAGACGTCCTCTTTAGAGCCAACTATGGCACGGCCTTTAGAAAACTGGAGGACGACGTAATCAATTGGAGCAAGCTCCCGTTGTCCTTAATGGGGCGCATATCCATAATGAAAATGGTTGTGCTCCCCCGTTTTTTGTTCCTGTTCACGACCCTACCAATTGTTCTTCCGAGGTTGTTCTTTGCAAGGCTGCAACAACAAATGGTAAAGCTGGCCTGGGCGGGCGGACAACCCCGCGTTCGTTGGACGTCGCTTGCCATGCCTTACTCTATGGGGGGGCTTGGCGCCCCTGACTTTGAGGCATACTACAGAGTAGCCCAGGCGTCACATCTGCATACGTGGCTCCATGGCGACCGTGAAATCCCACATGTACACATGGAGACCCTCTTTGCCGACCCTGATGCACTCCACCACACGATTTTTCGTCCGCTGGATCGCAGAACAGGTGTCTTAGACTCATTGACTGCCACTAATCATGCATGGCACAGTCTATTACAGATGCAAAACGGTGCGCTGCTGTATTCACCGGTAATGCCGGTAGACTGGGAAAGATGGCTGCCCCCGCTTATGGAAAAGGGAGTAATCGCTGCCTTACATAAACTAAACATACATATGGCGGGCGATCTGTTCACTGACGGAGTGGCTAAAACCTGGGAGCAGGCACTGGGAGCGAGTGAAACGCCCCCTCTGCTAACACGATTTCAATTCCACAGAGTGCGCAGTGCCTTGGGCGACCTATTGGGTAGCGATATGGCGGAGCCGCCGGAGGTCCCTGAGCTCACACATGTAATCAAAACCACATCGTCCAAGAAGCTACTGTCCAGTTTAGACAGGCTAACGCAGACAGACACACAATATCCGTACACTAAGGCACGATTGTCATGGCAGACTGACTATATTCGACGACGAAACGTGGCGATACTGCTGCAATATCACTAAGAAAGTTTCACTTATTGGCCGACATCGGCTGATTCACTTCAAATTTTTGAACCGAGTATACTACACTCCGACTCAACTCTGCAGATATGGGTTGAGAGACTCTGCCCGTTGCGAGAGATGTAGCGCCCCAGAAGCTGACTTTTTGCATCTTGCTTGGCAGTGTCCTGGCGTTTTGGACTTTTGGGAGAAGATATTCGCAGACATAAGTAAGCTGACGGAGGTCGTCATTGCGCCCATCCCTTTAATAGCCTTGTTATGGTACACTAAACAACTGCCTAGAGCGATTAGACGCCTAGTGGATATGGGCCTGCTGATGGCCCGCCGAGTACCTGCCTGCTGCTGGATGAAGGGCCCGCTGCCTACTCTGAAACGCTGGGCGCATGACATGCTTTATTGTTGTACACAGTCAGAAAACTATAGTGAACTGCAACCCCCCACTAGTAGGTCCAAAATTTTCTGGGGTCTGTGCCACACATTCTTGTCGAGCAAGGAGAGTATTGCTGAATCCACACATGAATAGACTATGGGAGTGTTCACTTTCGGGAGCGGAGGGGACAGAACTCAGGGGGATCCCTTTGTACTGTGTAAGCTGACATGTGGAATGCCTCTCAAAGGCTAAATCTTTAATAGCTGTGATGGAACGCCGCCTGCCCGACTTTGGGATGTTGGCTGAATGGCTGTGTATACTATTTCTCTTTATTGAATATGACGCACTAATGCTGTTTATGCGATAGACAACAACGGTTCTGGGCGGGGGGGGATTGCTATCCCATCTTGCTGTTTTATCTTGTAAAATGCAATAAAGACATTTAATTAAAAAAAGTTTCCCCATTACAAAACTTTCATGTTATTCACCATCAGTGCAATTTCATCATATTCATTTCGTCCAGGTGACTTGAGGCACTGAGATGTACAGCAGAGGAGGAGTGGTGTATTTCATCAGGTTTATTCCCCATTAGGGAAAAAGAGGAATTACCAACTTAATTTAACTTGAAGGTGATGCCAAACTCAAGGGAGACAATAGTCACACATTCTGCTATAAGGGTGAAGCAGGTCAGGAGGATGCTAGGCGATTCTGCTAACGCCCGGAGTTCCGCACTAGCATGCTACTCAATAAAAAAGCACCTTGATGCCTCAGCAGGGATACCAAGCGCTATATAAATATATACCCCTCCCTCTTCCATCACTCAGCTATCCGTTTCAACCCAAATAACTGACTCACATGTCCACCGCTCAAATTAATTTCATATTTCCCTATACTTATTAACCAATATCCTTTCTGGGTTCTGGAGTAGCATGCTAGTTGCCGAAAAGCGCTTCGACGCCTTGTCAGGGATAGTAAGTGCTGCATAAATGCAATTACAATTACAATACGAGGGAGGAGTATCCCCGTGTGCCGGGTACTGTGGAACCAATGTCCATTCCACTCAACACTCTTCGGACCCATCCTCGTCCGAAGAAATATCCTCCGCCACTGGGATCAGCCGTTCTTCTCCAACTCTATAGATTGGGGCAGTCCCTCAAAATCATGCTTGGGTGTGGGCGGGGCTCCGAAGGCCTTTCCGCACGTCTTTGGGGATTGATGCCCCTCATATTCAGCCCACTTAGCCACCTCCCTACCCCATCCATGTAGTGTAGGCTTCTTGAGAAATTTCCAAATCATTGTTATCTGCAGTCGTGCAAGGCTCAGGGCCAGGTCAGCACATTTCAAAGAGATCATATATTTAGATCTGGGAAACATGCCCTAAAGGCAGGTCGCAGGGGCCCTAAAGGCAGGTCGCGGGGGCCCTAGGGCCTAGATATATTGCAAACCGTAGCAATGTTAATGTGGTTCACTGCTGTGTCCCAGGCAGGGGTAAGGGCTGGGCACCCCCAGACCAAATGCTGGAAGTCCCTCCCAATTTCCCCGCAGCCGGGGCATGCCGCAGCTGATCCTGGGAGAATAAGATCAATGTGCTTCTGTGTAAAGCAAGCTGAACGTAGTAGACTTGTATTAACCTAAGCCGGACATTGAGGGAAATTTGTGGTGCTTTGCATAGTATTTTGTACCAGTCCCTTCACATTAGTGCTCGCCCTGTGTCTTGAGGCCAGCAGTCTCTCACGTCAGTTAGCTCATTTTGAGTATAGGTCAAGGATGTAAGTCAGTACAACGCGATCATTTTGATCGCTGTACTTTGCAACGCGGTTTTCACAACGCAAGTCGTTACAACGACTTGCGTTGGAGGGCTCTGGATTGTGGATTAATTTAATTTTCAATTCCAACTCCAGCCCACGTAACAGTAGGGAAGGTGTTAGAATAGAAAATCAAACTATTCTTAAGCAAGAGCGCCATCCAGGGCAAGTCGTAGTAATGACTTGCTTTGTAATGGCTGCGTCGTAAAGGTCGCGCGGTGTAAACACTGCGTTGTAAAGGATGTTTCCCATAGGTCAACAGCGCTTTATCTATCAGGGTAGTTGCGTGCGATTGGCCGAAGATTGAACATATCAGCTCCAGGCCTAAATAGCCTGAGGGTTCCTGTCTGTCCTCGACCCATACCCGCTGTATGGTCACCGCAACTTCTCCATAGAATAATAAATGGTGAGGAGGTAACTCATCAGTAGTGGCTGCTACCCGCAGGGGGTGGTGGGGCGGAGGGAGGTTAATAAACAAAAAATTTTTTTTACCTTGGAACGGCCAGCCAGCCGCCGTCTCCCTTGCGACCTTTTCATCTTCCCTCTCCAGTCTTGGCTGGCAACAGCAGCAGGAAGCACCCAGCACACAGGCTCCTCTGGGCCAATCACAACACTGCAATGCAGCATTGTGATTGGTCTGAGCACCATGGATCGGCGCTCAGACTCGAACAGGGAGGCTGTGCATGTTCCTGACCAGGCTGTGTAATGCAGCCTGGAAGGAATATTCAAAGAGCGCATAAATTGTTTGGTCGGCCCAAGAGGGCCAGCCAACCAGTTCATGCACACATTGGGAGTGCAAACCACGCCTTCCCTGCTCTGGTCAGCCCCGCCCTGCCCCACACAGGCCATAGACTGCATGCAATTGGAAAAATAAAATCACAATAACGATACGTTATTGTCATTTTATTTTTCCTTTTTGCCCAGTGGGGTAACGCTCCTCCACCTTAGCAGAGGAGCCGCAACTGTAGATCATACTCATCAAAGACCTCTTCAAAGCCTTGTAGATCCCCATCTGTATACCTGTTTCCAAGCAGTGTCATACCACTCCTCTCCCACTTTTGCAATCCTGACCAGTCACCCAAATGTGAGAGATGCAGCAATACCGTCAGTGGGAGAGCCTTCACCTAAGGCACAGGGTTGGATTGAGATCAAAAATAGGACCTGGCTCCCTAAAAAAAAGTTGCCCATATTTGCGGATTTCGCTTTTTCGCAAAACACTGGTTCTGTGTTTTAAGTATTATCGGGGGGGTGAGGGAGTTCTCAATTCAATTCAATATGCTTTATTCGATTCTTTACAAAAAAATTACAAAAGCAGAGACAATAAAAACCAGTACATTTCGTTGTAGGCATTTCATATATAATAAAAATACACATATTTATAAATTATTACATACAGTGATCTAATCAAACTGCAAATCTTATATCGGATCCTAAAAAATTTCTTTTTTAAAATGTAGGATACCATAGTTTTTCTGCGTCCAATTACATTCCTTAAAAATCGTGCTATGGATCTGGTAAAATCCTCATTCTGTAAAAATTGCAAAAACATTAGTGCAGGTTGGCATTGTCTAAAACCCAATGGGGCTTATGCATCAAAAATCGGTATTTCATGTCGTTAATAGCGAAAAATATGGAATCGCTATTAAGGACATGCAAACCGCGATGCAATCAATGAACTCGGTATTAATTACCGATTCGGTAAAAATCGCTATTAAATAGTGAAAGCACGTCAGCGAGACTAGCAAATACCGAATTAGCAAATACCAAATCGGTATTAGTGAATCCGGTATTTGCGAAATCGGTAATAGCGAAAACAGTAAAAATACGCGACGCATCGGAAGCAGGCTGATGACATCACAACCAGGAAGTAGGACAGCCCATGCTCCATTCAGTGCCCGAGGAGCTCAGAGGAGGAGGCAGAGCACAGGAGCTGAGGAGCCAGACTGAACCAGCAGCAACCAGGACTAGGCAAGCGGGACAAGATGGAGAAGGAAGCCCCCCAGCAGGGAAAGGACACAAACAGAAAGAGAAAACGCAAGTTCTCAGATAAGGAACTCGAAATCCTGATAGAGTGTGTGACCAGCAACAATGACAGACTTTTTGGGAAGTTGTCGCTGAAGGTGCCTGAGGCCGAAAAAAGAAAGATGTGGCTGCGCATCAAGGACAAGGTCAATACCTGCGGAGTCACCCATAGCAGCATCGACGATTTAAAAAAACGCTGGTATGACCTGCGTAAAAGGGCCAAGCAGAGGACTGCGCAGAGGGTCAAGGATGCTGCAGGCACAGGTGGGGGCATATCCAATGTGACACCTAACACAGCCCTGGAGGACCTAGTGGAGTCTACCATAGAACCGGAAGCTGTTGTGGGGGTCACACGTCTGGACACCTCTGGTGCTGCGGAAGGAGGACAAGGTAAGATCCATGGCAGCGTAGCAATGCAGCGTGTAGTAAATCCCTGCCCACTCCCCCATGCCAGACCCAGTGCACATGTAGCCGTTACCAAAACACATACCCTCACCACTGTGTTGCACCATGGGAGTTGTGGTCAATACATGAATGAGTGCATGTCTGATCCCAGAGGTGAATGAAAAGAATACAGCAGCAAAGGGCCAAATGTCTGTCCAAAAAAGTGCTTTATTTTGAGACAACAATGCTATATTCACATACAACCTTAATAATAACTATGCACTGTTTCACACACAGATGCATCCCTCATCGATTCTGACGACAGTGGCTGCCTTGTCATCTCAGAGACACCAGTGTTGACCGATGCGGAGTGCTCACAGGGACCTGAAGCCATGTCCTCCCCTCCACCACCACCGCGGACAACACCTCCACCATCCATGAGGTCGAAGACACCACCACCACCACCGCCATCCACGCGGTCAAAGACACCACCACCACCACCAGTGCGGACCACTCCGCAGAGCCGCAGGGCAGATGTTCCCTCCCTGCTCGTGATGGAGTCGGAGCACAGTTCAGCACCCCAAAATGTCCCACGCCAGGCTGTCGTCACTCCAACCACCCAAACTGCAGCACGTCAGCGTGTCAGACAGAGGGCTGTGCCCCTGGGTAGGGCAGCTGCAAGACCAGTGGATCCGTCCGAAGGGTACAGAGTTGTTGAGACCCGGATGCTGCGTGTCCAGCACCTGCAGGGCAAACACATGGGTGCTATGAAACTCTCCATGACAAAACTGTGCAACAAATTAGGCAACATGACTGACGCTGTGCGTGAGCACACCACTGCCGTAGCTGTCGGCAACAATGAGATCAAGCTTTGCCTGCAGGAACTGACATGTGCCGTAGTCACAGGCCAACAAAGTGAGCGCCGGCGTCACAGGCAGATCATGCTCGCTGTGAATTCCACTAACAAGGCCATCAATAAGCTGTGCAACAGCACAGCTGTGCTGTCCCGCAGGTCCGTGTCCCTGCAAGTGGACCTAGGGCATTATTGTGGGGATGTGGCAAGGGCCCTTGAGAGGGTAACCACTGCAGTGGAGCAACTGCAGCCTGGGTCAGCCAGTGTCAGCAGTGTGGGAGTGGATGAGAGGAGTGAGGCAGCCTCCAGTGTGAGCAGCGTCTCCCTGCGGGAGACCAGCGGGAGGAGGCGCAGTGGGCGCAATGCAACAGCCACTGACACCCATCGTGGAGAAGCGGAGGAGTCACAGGACAAGAGACTGGGGGTACGCGGCAAATGCAAGTAGACATGTGGCAAAGTCACACTGTCCATGGTGACGTAACCATGGGCCAACTATAGTGCCACAAGCATCACCTGTGTTGAGAAGGGGCAATTTAAGTTTGACTTCAACTGCAGCTGCATCATGTTTGTGTTACATATTTCTGCACCAGTCAGGTGTTCATGACCATTAAACCCTTACAAATATAATCCTGTTGTCAAGGCACTCTCTTACCTGTCTCAGAAATGAGGCAGTGTGATGTATGTCCGCCTCCGTTGCCCTTCTGCTGTGTTGGGCACATGCGCCTGTTGGTGTTGGGGGGGGGTTGCTGTGCACGTAGTTCATCCTCTCCGTCCACCTCTATGGGTATCCCCCTGCGGGTGGCGATGTTGTGCAGGATGGCACAGACAGCTATGATCTGGCAGCAGGTCACTGGGTCGTACTGCAAGGCACCTCCAGTCTTGTGCAGTATTCGGAAGCGACTCTTGAGGATGCCGAATGTACGCTCAACCACATTCCTTGTGCTGATGTGTGCTCTGTTGTAGCGCTGCTCTTGCTGTGTAGCTGGGTTGAGGTAGGGAGTGAGTAGATATTCACGCAATGCATAAGCGCTGTCACCTGCAGGATGGGGAGAGAAAGGTCATCAGCATGAATGCAATTATACATGTGGGGATGGAGTGAACGATGATGCATCAATATGTACCTAGTATGTGTCCCTCTCCAAATTCACCGGTGATCAGGCGCCTGTGGAGGCCACAGTGACGGAATATGTAAGCGTTGTGTGTGCTCCCGGGGAATTGGGCTACAAGGTCCGTAATGATGTACTTAGCATTGCACACCACCTGCACATTAATAGAATGATATGACTTCCGGTTGCGGAATATGTATTCAGTGGCTGATGGAGGACAGATGGGGACATGTGTGCAGTCAACACACCCTATCACATGGGGGAATTGTGCCACCTGGTAGAATTCCCGTTTGGTGCGGGTCAGCTGCTGGGGAGTTGTGGGGAAGGTGATGTGGTGATTTATGAATGTCAGCATGGCCCCTAGGAACCGGTGGAAGAAGCGTGATAATGTGCTGTGTGACACGCCTCCAGTCTCAGCTGTTACCCCCTGGAAGCTTCCAGACGCCAGCAGGTGCAGGCAGCATAGGACCTGCACATGGGCTGGTATGGCGTTGGTCCTACGGTTCTCGTGCTGCAGTAATGGTTCCAGGTCTGCTATTAGGCGCATGATCATGGCACGGTTGAGTCTGTACTTATCGTACACCTGTTCCTCGGTCTGCCCCAGCAAAGTGATGCGCACCCTGAAGACCCTGTCCTGGATCATCCTCCTGCGCTGGGCCTGGGCGTTGATCCTCCTCCTCCTAGCAAGCACGTAGAGGGCAGCCATTTTGGATGGCATGTGGGGTTTCCCAGGGCATTTGTGAAGGGTTACTGATTGTTAGCACCTGCTGAGAAGTTGTATTTTTTTTCCTATCCTTCAAATAACTTTACCCCCTGATTGTGATTCCCCTTATTTTGCTCATGTTAAATAGCGTTTTTGCGTTTTTCGGTATTAGCGATTATTCATGCATTCCATTGCGATTCTTTAATAGCGTTTCGGTATTTCCGATGTCAGCTTTGGTGTTCGTTATTTCCGATTGTCTGATTTGCGATTCGGTAATTTACAGAGGGGATTTTTTTGCGATTCTTTATTTTTTACCGATTTTGGGTTGATGCATAGCATTTTCAGGCTTGAGGAAATAGAAATTTTACGTGGCCAGTGTGTCCCCTACATGCACCCTATGTATGTACATATACCCCATGTATGTCCATGTCACCATGCAATTCCCTTCTCATGCCTGTAATAATAATGCCCCTGCATTTCCGTCCAATGTTAGCATGTCAGTTACCAGGCCCTCCATGAAAGAAACGTTAATTCTGCACTGAGGCCTATGTTGCCAATGCATTTACATGGTGCACGCTTAAAAGTCGAGATGAACTCGTTTTTGTGCCTCAGCTGAGCCAGGACCCGAATTCAGGCTCCATGCCTCCTGGCACTCTGAAAGCTGCAGTTTAGCTATGTATCCCTGACCTCTCACATACTTCCTTTTCAGCCGAGAGGTGCCCAGCTCGGCCTGCCAAGACAGTATTTTGCCTACAGTTATCTGCTCTGCTCTGCTCTACTCCACAGAAACACATTCCTGCTTAATGAAAAGGGTAAACATATTCCGCCTGCAGAAGATAGGGCCTAGCCTTTCTGTCTCCATTCAAGTGATTTACAGAACTCGCATCCATAGAAGGCCCATGGCCCCACGCAATGCACGAAGAAATATATGCACACACTAGCATCTAGTGATGAGCAGCCTTTGCTCGAGCGACCTTTAAGTCAGATAATACATCCTCCAAACTCAAGATATTAGATAATACCAGAAGTGCAGGTCGTTCTGACATCCAAGATTTCTCTACTAGCACGAAAGTCAGCTTCCCCCAGCTTCCCCCAGTTACACGTCAATTCCACGTCATGACCAAATTACGCACACAAGTAGGGTAAAGGTTCCTGCTGACCATGCAGACCCCCTCCATGTATCCACCCACCTATGACACTCCTATGACTCATCAAGTGAACACCCACGTGTACGCCTTCTTACACGCCCTTTTTACGCCCATGTGCTCTTATCTCTCTCCTTCGCTCGCTCCGCCTGGAGCGCTCCGCCTTCTCTATGCAAGTTAATGTATGTTTTAAGTATAAATTATGAACTCTGTGAATAAAGTTCAGATGACGATCCTTCCTGGTCCCTAGTGGAGATGGAACCCGATTCTCCCTTAACTCGAGTTACTGAATTAAAGCCCTTTTGAATCGGACACCACGGACTCTGCCTCTCATTATATGCATGATCCTTGTTAATGTATAGAAATTCCGACAGGGTAATTATTTTATTTACCACATAATCTGGCGCCCGAATAGGGACCAGTCCCCTTCCCCACGCGCCGGAGATGTAGGTCCAGCCCCCTGCCCCCTTCTACAGCCGTGACGGACTTCAAGTGTACACGACAGCGGGACTTCCTGCCTACTCCCTCAGGCCCACGGAGGAGACAGAGACTGCGACCAGGCATCCACACGAGGCGGTGAGGATTGCGGACCATCCCAACCAGAGCCCAAGCCGAGAGAGCAAGGTCCGAGGTATCCCGAGGCCCACCTGTTCCGAGGCACATGCGCAGCAGCAGCAGCAGTAGCAGTCACGCAGTATCGAGTTTCCGAGGCCTTCAAGTTCTGCTTCCCGGTGAGTACCGTTATTGGGAACGCATAGAGACGGGTTCATTTATTTGAGTCCGGTAAAGACGTGTCTGGGTACACAGGCACGGTAGAGACGTGTCCATTTCGGTGGACGCGGTAAAGACGTGTCTCTTCACGAGACCGGTATGGTTGTACTGTTTTGCAGTACATAAAGTAAACAGTTTTTTCAAGTTCATGTTTTTCCCCATGTACTAGTTAGGACGTATCTGTTTTTAATGTTTTAGTGTTGTAGTGTGAATGGTTGTTTTCAGTCTGTTTTCTTGTGTATATTGTGTATTCGTTAAGTTAGTTCCAACATGCCACTGTTTTCGAAATTACGTCAGATAGGGACCAGGAAAGGGATACACGAAGAGTCAGTTCCCGTCCCGCCTAGAGACACACCTGGTCATTTTATGTATCAGAAGCATGGGCTAGATGACATACTGTTTTTAGACTTATGGGTAGATTACACGAAGGATCTAGAAGAGAAGTATAGATGGCCTGCCTCAGGAACATGGGATGCTGAATGCATTATGAAAGTAGAGGAAGCACTATGGAAAAAGAAAGTTAGACCGTCCCAGAGAGATGCCATTGAGTTATGGCGTAAAGAAGCGCATAGGAGAGCAGAGAAAGAATTCCACAAAGCAGAGAGAAGCAAAGAGGCAGCAGAAAAAGCCAGAGAAAAAGAACTGAAAGAAGAGGGGGAACGGGTCAAGGCAGAACAAGCAGATCGAGAAAGAAATGCCCTCATCGCAGGCATGTATCCCGTCCTCGCTGAAGGACTAGCTAAAGTGACCCCCTCAGAAGTACCCGGTAATTTGCCGCCACCACTGATACCGACTAAAGTACGTAGGCATAAACAGACAGAAGCTGAGGCTTTTATTTCCTCCTATTTAGAGGAGCCCGCTCCGGATTATGTAAACGCAGAATTCCCTCCTCCTGTCCCTTCTGTCAACAATCCTTTTTTTCCTCCTCCCCCACCACAGGATCTGCTTACACAACTGCGGCTTCCACCGGCCGTGAAGGACGACGTAGGACAAGGGGCAATGGGAGGGGGGCCACCAGCAACTCCACAAACACCGCCAGCATCCCGAACACTGCAAGGGTTAGGACTACAACGAACGCCACAAATGACAGCATCACCCTATAAGCATAATGTAACGATCTCACATTGTATATACGATCCAGTACCAGGTGTGGGTGCAATGCTAGTGTTCTCACTATGACTAAGACGCGCTGTAGAGTATCTGATCACATTACCAGGCATGAAGGAAAATTTAGACAAAATATACCATTTCATTAGAACGGGGGAGGGACCCGAGAGTATAGAAGAGGCCATGGAACAAAGAAAGGTGGAGGTTAAATGCACAATTTTACGTTTTTTGATTAACTGTCTGATCAGGGAACAAGACCAACCAGACAAAGGAGTAACCAGAGGTATGACTGATTGGAGTGACAACATAGCTGCCGGTAAACATGATAAAGTTGAGCAGACAAAATGTATGTACAGGAAAATACGAAAAGAGATCTTAAATATACACAGGAAAGAGTCTGACGAGAAAGAGGATTCAGCATCAGAAGATGCTGAGCACGAAACAGAAGATATAGACAAAATGAATTACGTAGGCAAAGCACGGCAGTTTGACAGGCCCAAGTGCCTCGACTACCGCAAACAGGGACCTCCTATAAAAGGAAGGTATTCCCTCGAACATCTATTCCAAGCTACTGAGAACGCACTGAAAAGACGAGTAGAGTGAGATAGACCCCACACCCTACACGAACAGGAATTAGCACGGTCAGCCGTTCAATGGGTGTCTAATTCTAACATATATAACAGTGACGTAGTGGCTCAGACCTTTTTGAGCCTTCCTCCGAACGAACAGCGTTTGGCTGGTGCTTACATGGTTCAACATTTGATAACGTTGTACGAGAGTCAATATTCTGATCCCGGTCCCTTGTATAAATTACTAGACGATATACTTCTAGAGAGATGGATAGGCCTAGGTACTGAATTAATTAATGTCATTCTGGATCAACGACATAAGTACTTGACTTCTTTGACCACATGCATAATTCCTGCCCCACACCACGACAGAAAGAGCTTACATATAGACAGACAGAACCCCCTACGAGAGGTACATCCCGTCAAAAATGCGGCGGGTAACCTTCAGCGAGTGTACGTTTACACACCCTTGACGAAACTAGAAATACTGGAAATTAAAAAGATGCTGCCCTGCCATAATAAAGACCCGGGGGGGTTCCACCGTCAATTAAAAGATATTCTCCGCATAGGGGATTACACGTACGCTGACATCATTAAATTATTGAAAGTATTGTTACCTGCTGGTATTTACGAAAAGCTTAAATAAAAAGACTGGGAGGTGGGAGAGAAAAAGTTGAGTTGGGCAGAATTGGAAGACGAGGATAAAGGCCGGCACCCTGGTGTTGGTCTTGGGGACAAAGCTAAAGATCTTCCTGAACTCTTGATACAGGTTTTGCCGAGATTATTGACTACTAAAAAGGAAGATTGGGATGCTATTTCAGCCTGTAAACAGAAACAAGACGAGGACACCAGTGATTTTTATTCTTGATTCGAGAAATGTTTTTCCAATAATAGCGGCCTTAGGCCAAGTAGCTAGTCATATCCACATCTTTTTGTGAGCAAATTAGTAGAGAATTCCTTACTACGGATCAAGAATAGAGTACTGAAGGTTGAGAGTACCTGGCAAGCAAATAGCCCTTCCCAAATGTTGCAAATGTTACAATACCACCAGAACAGAATTAGAGAGGAACAGGAACATGAAAAGAGACGCATGAAAGATACGAAAATGAAAGTGCTAGTTGCACAATCGGTACCAGCTAATGGGAATAAAAAGGGCACGACACCTGTTAAAGGGAACTGTAATTATTGCAAGCAACCAGGTCACTATGTAAATGAATGTGCCGTCCTGAAACACAATATAGCTACAGGCAAGACAAAAGAAAGACCGCATCCTCCTAGACAGAATAGTACCCCACAGAACACGCAACAGACAGTAGCGAATTTTCCACCCCCACCAGCAGCTGCCACACAACAAGTTACGCAACAAATGTACCAGTACGCACAGTCAGACTATCCAGAATTCCAACAGTTCTCATGAAACAGCCTAGAGAGGGAGGTTGGCTTGCCCCTTATTGAGGTTCCTGTAGATCAAGAGGGTCCCTATGTACATAGTTGTGTATTGGGAAAAGACAGGAAATTTCTGATTGACACAGGGGCGAGCAGAACTACCATCAGTCATGACGAGGTTCCAGGTGCACACCTCTCAGGCTCACAGAATATTTCCCTGGGATTTTCAGGAAAGCCTATTGTTAATGAAGTGTCAAAGCCATTTTCCCTAGGAGTCGGTCCATTGTCCCGTACCACAGACTTGTTACTTACTAAGTCATGTCCAGAAAATTTGCTTGGTATAAAGACATTGAAAGAACTGGGAGCAGTTATTTGTTGTTCTCCGGAAGGAGTACGATTGTTTTTACGTGATTTTAAAGGACATTATGTGTTGAAAGATTTCGATCCCAGACTCCAGAATGTACCACAGCATTTATGGGCACCAGGTCCGACTGACGTAGGTTACATGCACATTACGCCACACTGTGTCACTCTCAAACCAGGAGTAGTACTGCCACGAATCCGACAATACAAGTTACCACCTGATGCCGAAGTAGCCTTACTGAAAATTGTTGACGAACTCATTGCACAAAGAGTGGTAGTAGAAACTGACTCGAATGTATGTAATTCACCTGTCATCCCTATTCTCAAACGAACAGACCCTAATGCACCACCAGTCTACAGACTAGTGATTGACCTTCGAGAACTGAACAAATGTATAATTCCCCAATACCCAGTGGTCCCAGACATTTCTTCATTACTGACTGCAATTGATTCCGAGGCGACGTTCTTCACTGTAATTGACCTAAAGAACGCCTTCTTCAGTGTCCCAATTCATCCCGAGAGCCAATACCTCTTCGGATTCTGTTTAAATGGACGCAGCTTTAAATTTACGAGAGCTCCTCAAGGATTCATAGAAAGTCCTAGTATTTACAGCCAAGCATTAAAAAGACAACTAGACAGTATTCACATGCCTGCCAACACGGCACTGCTCCAATATGTAGATGATATCTTGATCACAGCACGAACAGAACCAGACTGCGAACATGCATCACTGACAGTCTTATACTTTCTGGCAGACAAGGGGCACAAAGTGTCCCCTTCGAAGTTGCAATTCTGTGCACAGCAAGTGGTGTACCTTGGACACTTGCTGTCCAAGAGGGGTAGACAGCTGACACAAGACCGTATTCAGTTAATTGCCAACCTTTCACAGCCCAAGACACAAAAGGAAGTACGGGCCTTCATTGGCCTCACTTCTTACTGCAGACAATGGATTCCCCAGTATGCATATCTAGCCAAACCACTCATACAGCTAACAACACAGGAGGCAGCGTCTTCGACTGTCCTCCATTGGACACAGGAACATACCCTTGCATTTGAAGAATTGAAAAAAGCCCTATGTCAAGCACCAGTTTTAGCGACTCCTTGTTACAGCAAGCCTTTTACGCTTTTTGTCACTGAACGAGATGGGACAGCATTATCTGTCCTTACACAAGATCAAGCAGGAAAACACAAGCCTTGTGCTTATATTTCTAGTACATTGGATCCAGTGGCCCAGGCTCTGCCTGCGTGCCTGAAATCAGTTGCAGCAACAGCCCTAGCTATAAGACAGAGTGATTCCATAGTGTTAGGACACCCCCTGACAGTACAAGTTCCACATTCAGTGGAAGTTCTCTTGAACAGGACACAAACACAACATCTGACTGTAGCAAGACTGACAGGATATGAACTGACATTATTTCAGCCACACATAGAGATCAGACGATGCAACATTCTGAACCCTGCTACACTCTTGCCCTCAAGCACAGTAGACACTGCACCACATGACTGTGTGGAAGTAATTAATACAGTGACGAAACCAAGACAAGACTTGACAGACATTGCACTGCCAGACCCTGACCTGACACTTTATGTAGATGGTTCATGCATGAGAACAAGCACAGGAGAGTTAGTGGCCACATATGCCGTGACCACTGATACTGAAGTCATAGAGACACAACGAATAGACACACTGTCAGCCCAAGCAGCAGAGCTCATCGCTCTGACACAAGCCTGCATACGAGCCAAGAACTTGAAAGTAAACATATATATAGATTCACAGTATGCCTTCGGAGTCGTTCATGACTTCGGAGTGTTGTGGAAAGAGAGAAGTTTCCTGACCTCTCATGGGGCCAAAATTCAGCATGGTCCCCTTATTCAGGCTCTGTTAGAAGCAATACATTTGCCTACAGCCATAGCCATCATGAAATGCAAAGCACATACGAAAGTTACAGACACCATTTCCCAGGGTAACGACCTGGCAGACCGAACAGCTAAACTTACAGCCCAGACTCCAACAGACACTCCAACAGACACGACAAAGACAGAAGTACCATCACTGACAAACTGCATGACAGCCAGGGATCCCTCACAAGATGTACTCGACATACAGACACATGCCATTCCAGACGAAATAAAGAAATGGACTGAACAAGGAGGGGTCCAGACCGACCAGGGTTGGATGACAAAAGGCAAAGCTACATGGTTTCTCCCAGACTCTATGGTACAAGTCATCATAAACACAGCACATAGTCCAGCACACTTAGGAGAAAAGGCAATGCTAGACAGTTTACAGGATATTTGGTTCAACAAGCACCTGCGTGCAGCAGCAAAACAGAAAGTACGCACCTGCATGATCTGTTGCCAGTTCAATCCAGGCAAAGGCATTCCAGTGGAACAAGGTGGATTTCATCCTCCTGACCACCCTTTTGAAGTCCTCCAGATAGATTATATCCAGATGGACAGATGTAGAGGTTACAAATATGTCCTAGTAGTTGTATGTGCACTATCTAGATGGACAGAAGCATACCCAGTCCCAGATTACACTGCTGTGACCACTGCCAGGCAACTGGTACGTGAGTTCTTCCCACGGTACGGATTGCCCCGTGTCGTGTACTCAGATAACGGTCAGCCATTCTCCTCCGAATTAATGAAACAAGTATCTCTTCTTTTAGGGTACCAGTGGAAGTTCCATTGTGCACGACACCCAGAGGCAGCCGGACTTGTAGAGCGACACAACCAAACACTTAAGACGAAATTAGCGAAAGTCTGTGCAGAAAAAGGCGTGGATTGGATGGTAGCCTTGCCGGTTGCTCTCTTTTACATGCGTATGGTAGCTCATTTAAGAACAGGACTGTCCCCTTACGAGGTGGTTTTTGGTAGACCACCGAATATGTGGGGTACGCCTATGCCAAAGAAAATTACCGATGTTGACAGTAATATGCTGACAGATTACCTGGCTTCCTTGATGTCTGCACTCCTCTCTTGTCGTTCACAGGTTGCCGCCGCCTTCCCCGACAACACCCAAGTTAAAGAACATGCCATCGTTCCGGGGGATGTAGTGTTGGTCCGGAATGTTGATCGTTCAAGCCCTCTCGAACCCAGCTGGCGAACGCCGAAGTTAGTACTGCTTACCACGAGGACTGCCGTCAAGGTCGAGGGACGTAAGGGCTCGATCCATGCCCAACACATCAAGAAATTTCATGGAAATAACGGAACTGTGATTGAAACTAAAGACTGCCCCGAAATTAATGACTCAAAGCCCCCTTTGCTAGAAAAGACTCCGCAACAGGAGTATAGGTCAAAATTACGGTCTAGTAAGTCAGACAGCGTTTAATTGTTTAAATCCACCCTGTGGTGAATCGGTTAGACAGGTTCCTGACATGTATAAGATTGTAGACCAGAATAGCAGAAAGAGAGATAAGAAAGAAAAGTACTGCAAGACCTTACGCAGCAGATGTATAGTAACTCTGATTATTATGTTTCTTCTAAGTATATCGATTATATGTATCAGCTTGACGCTACATGTTTTCTTTCCTCCTATTGCTTCACATATACATTCTTCCTTTAACAACACTGTAGAGCACACATTCAGTGATCTGCCACCACATGAACTGTCATATCGACTAGCACTGCACAACAATACTTTTATTCGAATGTTGCACCATTCTCATCAGACCAGCAATGTAACGAATTGCTGGGTATGTGGCCGACTCCCACCTTATCAGAAAACGAAGGGAGTTCTGACCCTCTTTCCTTTCCCGTTCTCGCACAATGGTTCGTGTGGAGCATGGTTTGCTTTAATGTCATCACAAGACAGAAAGTTCACAGATTCCCAGAGTGATTGGATCTGGGGAGATTTAAATAAAGTAATGAATAAGGCATGTTTTCCAGACGAAGATGGTCTTCCCCAGAGGAAAGGAACAGATCTAGAGACTGAAGTGTACAAACAAGGAAATGCTTCCCTTAACTTTATGATTCTAAATGTCCAGTCCGAGAAACATACAGGTCCACCGTTCATAACAGTCTTACCAGTAAAAGGGGAATTATGCGTTAGAAAGAAAGGATCAGTGCATTTAGGACACAGTGATTGTAATACTGTGGTCGAGTTCAATGATAAAGGAAAGTCTACTTTCAAAGCTTCCCGCCATTCCTATTTCATTTGCGGTCAGACAGCCTATGTACGTCTGCCCTTAGACTGGGGTGGGACGTGTTATATTGCGTTCCTGCTGCCACCCGTTTTTCTAGCCCCATCTCATTATCATCGAGATTACCGACTAGTGCATGTTAGAACAAAGAGGGAGACTGATTCCCCAGTGATTGATCAGACTGAGACAGCTTTGGAACAATATACAGATTCCAATAAAGGATTCTTTTTCTTCATAGGTCCCGTCCAAAACAGTAAATTAATACGCAGGTTAACAAGAACTCTTGAAGCAGTAGTAAATGAGACTGCATCTGCTCTGGCGAACTTGACGGAGGAGCAGTCTGCGATGAGACTTGTTGTTCTTCAGAACCGCCTTGTTCTTGACGTCATCCTGGCAGATAGGGGCGGGGCTTGTAGAGTGATCGGCTCCAGTTGTTGCGTGTTTATTCCTAATAACGCGCCATCCGTGTATGCAGCAATAACAAGACTCCATAAGATACCTCACGAGATACACCAAAACCCAGGCACATGGACTTGGTCCGGTTGGCTCTGGAGTGTAATATCAGCATGGGGATGGAAAGTATTGTCGTTCCTAGGAATGATACTGCTAGTTATATTCAGGTACTGTCTCTGTCTGCAATGTGGCCCAGCGATTTGCGGCTTGTGTGCCACTGCCTGTATTCCCCATCCACGTATACAAAAGAAAAAAGACGAGCAAATGATGCTGTATGATTAGATATATGGTATCATGAATATAGATG
Source organism: Lissotriton vulgaris (assembly GCF_964263255.1). Lineage (NCBI taxonomy): Eukaryota > Metazoa > Chordata > Amphibia > Caudata > Salamandridae > Lissotriton > Lissotriton vulgaris. The sequence continues at coordinate 1,579,594,813 of NC_141689.1, read as the reverse complement.
TGTCCTGAAGGGCACAGTAGGGGACAAGGAGGGAATGAGGAAATAGAAATTTTACGTGGCCAGTGTGTCCCCTACATGCACCCTATGTATGTACATATACCCCATGTATGTCCATGTCACCATGCAATTCCCTTCTCATGCCTGTAATATTAATGCCCCTGCATTTCGGTCCAATGTTAGCATGTCAGTTACCAGGCCCTCCATGAAAGAAACGTTAATTCTGCACTGAGACCTATGTTGCCAATGCATTTACATGGTGCACGTTTAAAAGTTGAGATGAACTCGTTTTTGTGGCTCAGCTGAGCCAGGACCCGAATTCAGGCTCCATGCCTCCTGACACTCTGAAAGCTGCAGTTTAGCTATTTATCCCTGACCTCTCACATACTTCCTTTTCAGCCGAGAGGTGCCCAGCTCGGCCTGCCAAGACAGTATTTTGCCTACAGTTATCTGCTCTGCTCTGCTCTACTCCACAGAAACACATTCCTGCTTAATGAAAAGGGTAAACATATTCCGCCTGCAGAAGATAGGGCCTAGCCTTTCTGTCTCCATTCAAGTGATTTACAGAACTCGCATCCATAGAAGGCCCATGGCCCCACGCAATGCACGAAGAAATATATGCACACACTAGCATCTAGTGATGAGCAGCCTTTGCTCGAGCGACCTTTAAGTCAGATAATACATCCTCCAAACTCAAGATATCAGATAATACCAGAAGTGCAGGTCGTTCTGACATCCAAGATTTCTCTACTAGCACGAAAGTCAGCTCCCCCCAGCTTCCCCCAGTTACACGTCAATTCCACGTCATGACCAAATTATGCACACAAGTAGGGTAAAGGTTCCTGCTGACCATGCAGACCCCCTCCATGTATCCACCCACCTATGACACTCCTATGACTCATCAAGTGAACACCCACGTGTACGCCTTCTTACACGCCCTTTTTACGCCCATGTGCTCTTATCTCTCTCCTTCGCTCGCTCCGCCTGGAGCGCTCCGCCTTCTCTATGCAAGTTAATGTATGTTTTAAGTATAAATAATGAACTCTGTGAATAAAGTTCAGATGACGATCCTTCCTGATCCCTAGTGGAGATGGAACCCGATTCTCCCTTAAATCGAGTTGCTGAATTAAAGCCCTTTTGAATCGGACACCACGGACTCTGCCTCTCATTATATGCATGATCCTTGTTAATGTATAGAAATTCCGACAGGGTAATTATTTTATTTACCACAGGCTTTGCGTTCGGTAACGGCCTGTTTTACGGATTCAGTATTTTAACGGGAGGTATTTTGCTTGATGCATCTGCCAGAATATCTTTAAAATTGGTAAAACCCATCTCTTTCTTTGTACTAAGGAAAATTTACAAAAAAGCACCACATGAATTGTAGATTGGACTGACAAATCATCACATGGACACTTAGCGATTTTGCCCAATCATTCATTGTAGGAAAAGATGTTATACAGTGGAAGATACCAAACCTAAATCGAGTTAGGACCAATCTACCCTGTATATCCTCCATGTATTTTAGGTATGGTTGCATGTCATATGTGTTGTCAGCTGATTAAACTGGACTGTTGGCCTCCCTATTTCTGCTGAGAATCTGCAGGACTCTAAACGAGTCATACACTCTTTTCTAAAAATCTTTTCTAGTAACCCAGAGTGTAGAACTTGGCTCCTCATAATATTCTGGGTGTCCTAAATCATGTATAAAATCTTTTTTATATTTAAAGCATGGGATGTTGGAAGCCTGGTCAAGTGTAATAAAATATCTTAAAATGTACCCTGTTGAGATTGGTTTTCATGTTAGTCCGTATTCTGGGCCATAAGAGGACTGGTTGGATTTTTGTTAAATCGGTTATGTATGGGAAACCCAATTCTGCATGACATATATAAGTGAAGGATCTATCAGGGACTGCTAGGAGACATCTTAGAAAAGCGTTTTCCACAATCTGTAGCGGCTGGGCATTAGTATAACTCATATACCTGCCCCATATATAGCGGTGGTAACGCATTTTGCCCTGTATATGTTTATCAGTTCCTGAGGGGGTCTTTTTCCCAGTTTCCGTGCAAGGTTCGATAGGGCTGCTGTTTATTTCAAGAATGCGAGCTTCCTTGATTTTACTGCCTTGGACCATGTTCCCTTGTGATAAAAAAGAATTCCATGATAGGGAAATTTCTTTTTGAAGACTATCATTGTTTTGTCTATATATTTGTCTCTGCACTTAGTGATTCCTCTTCCACACTTCATAATAAATGTCTTTGATTTATTTACTCGGAGGCCCGGCTACTGCATAAAGACGGGGAAAGGGGTTAACAGCCGTTCTAGCCCCCATTGTGTGCGTGACATCAAAACTGCATCATCGGCGTAGAGAAGGGCTAGTATAGGGCATCCGTCAATTTGTGGCAAGTCCTGGCACTGATCCACCAAAGCTTGTCCAAATCCATTGGTGTAGAGCGTAAATAAAAAAGGTGCCAGGACGCAGCCCTGTCTTACCCCTTGTCCATGCCAAATGTTTCTGTGCATTCACCTTTTACCCTATAGCTTTCCCTAGCTCTCATATTTGTGTATAGCTGTTTCAGAACATGTAAGAGTGGGGGTTCCACACCCATATTGGCCAGTATGGTCCACAACTTATTGTGTTCCACACAGTTAAATGCTGCACTCAGGTCAACAAAGGCCAAATATAATCTGCCCTGCTTTGCCACTGCAAACTTTTGGGTTAGCAAATTTAGATTTAATCCCTGCTCGGTCTTACCCAGGCCTTCCCGGAAACCAAACAGTGTTGTCCTCAGCCCAAACCTGGAGTATGTTAAGTACTTTGCGCCCTACCACCTTAACTAGGGAATCAAGAAGTGATATTGGCCGGGAACAAGCCGGGCTTTGTTGATCCCCTTTCTTAAAGATCAGAACCAGGAACTGACCATGTTGTAATAAACTCTGAGAAGCAACAAGCTTCTACCACTTAGGTCAACAATGGGGCCCATAGCAGCAAATTGGCTTTAAATAGGTCTACAGGCACACCGTCCGGTCTGGGTGCCTTACCTCCCTTACTAAATGTATGTGTCTTGTAAAGCACACTGCTGCCCTGAGGCGTCGTGGCGCTGTAGACTGCTGGGGAACCCGTCCTGGCTATCCCTGTGAGATGGTCCCTACTGGGTATCTCCAAGGTGAAACCAGGCATCCCCGGCGAATGTGGGGGGCCGTTGTAGAGATGAGGCAAGCTAATGCCCAGAGTTGCCGAGGGTGATACCTGGTTAGAGTAGGCACCAAGGCGAGAATTATCGAGTCCGCTGACCCTGGTCCACGACCCTGCCGCGTCGGGAATCGAACCTTGGTCCCGGGCCGTTCTCTGCTTCCGGGTCTGCCACCTCTAACCAGTGAGCCACACCACTCCACGACTAGACTTAATTGCAGTGATTACTTCATCTATAGTAATGTGGAGATCCATTGGGTGAGCCCTTATGTCAGTTGACACCAGCACTAAGTGGACTTGGTCAATGACTGGCTTATCTGGTGTGACTTTATACATGTCTGTAAAGTGATTTACCCATTCATCTTCGTCAATGGTGATTTCTATAGTGGGCATATCAAGAGAGGTCAGGAATGGAGCGTTGACCGCCCTCCAGAAGGCTGTATTATCTCTGGTCATTGTTGCTTCATGTAGTGCTGTCCATACTTCCCTCTTTACATCTGCCTTGCGCTCTTTCAAGGCCTTTTTATATTCCCATCTACATTCTTTTATCTCACCGCTGTCTCTTGGTGTCTAATGTAGAACGTGTTTCAGCTTAGTGTATGCTTTCGTACATCTATCGTTAAACCAACCTTGGGGTTTCTTGTGTTCCTTTTTATTTTTCATTGTTAGTCCTTCCTTAACTCCTCTAGTAATCATTGCAAAGGCTTCTAAAATTTCCGAATCATCGGACGCCTCATCTAGACAAACTGCAAAGTATGGTCGATATTTTCTTACTATTTTTCTAGTGAAATCTGATGGGTCCACCTTCGACCACCGTAGGGCATAACCATTAGTTTTATTGAGCGCTATATCTTGCACTAGGTGTGTAGTCGTACCCCTAGTACGTATTGCCTTTGTTCCATTTTGATGGCTACACTCAAGGGAAAGTGACCACTTAAAGCATTTTTACGAGTTTTAAAATCTTTAAGTCTAGTTAGATGTATATTTGAAATTATTATGTAATCAATAATTGATTTCACACCCCTCTCATTAAAGGTAAAATCAAAAGGCACTGAGGGGGTACCCAAATCATTTGCAAAACCTAAATCTAATCTAGACACAATCTCATTTCAATAATCCCCATAGTGTGAGTGTGGGATGTGGGTGTAAGGCTCTTTATCGTCAGAGGGTTCTCTAAAAGAAACATGTTTTCTTAACTTTGCTGAGATAAAAAAAAATTGAAATGTTGCCAGGGCTCTTTGTGCAGGGATTAGTTCACAGTTGTGAACCACGCTTCAATATTAGTGAGACCACTTCTGCTCAGGCCCCCTGCTCCTGCTCAATCTACATACATTAATGGACCGGCCCAGAGAGAAACTGGGAACGACACCTCCGCCCCCTTGGTAAAAGGGGGATAATAGAGACCCATCTGCCTTTGGAAAGGCCGCTCAGTCCCCCACTGGGCCTCTGGTGACATTGAACATCACAGAAACAGCCCAAATCGGCCAGCACGTGGCCAAAAAGCAGCCCACCGCTGCAACTCAGGTACAGTCCATCTTCCATTGCCCGAGTGCCCACCTTACCAACCCAAGCCTGATAAGGGGTGCTGGTCCATGGGCGCTGTAAGTTCAAGCCAGGGTTTTAAGCGGGATGAAAGAACTAGGGGGTCCATCAGAGGGTGTGACCAATGTAATAAAGGTTGTGGCGTTAAAATATAAAAAGGTGTGCCGCCCCACTGATATTTTGCTGCTTCTGTTATTGCATCCAGATATATACTACAACTAACATTACACCTACAACAAGCCAGGACTTTTGCCTTTGCCAATGGTTCTTAGTTGTGTAAGTTTAATAAGTAACAACAATAGCTTCGTTGTTTCATTGTATAGAATATTGAAAATATTTCAGTTCTGAAATTATGAGGCTGTGAAAGAATTATAAAGAGTCTATGTGAAGTTACATCAAAGGCAGTGAAGGGTGGTACTACTGCAGAGTTAAGAATTTTTCTCACCCTGAGGTTGAGGGCAAAATGGAGAGTCCGATAGAGACCCGTTTAAGCAGCTGCTTTTAACTGCCGGTGCTCAGCACTGGCAGGACCTGGCCCACTTAAAGCCCTGGTTCCAGCTCCACACAAACTGAAGTTGTATCTAGTAATAGACCAGAGTGAATATTTCACCAGTGAGACCTGGGGTTAACAGAACAGATAACAAAGTGGTGCGGTGCGAGATGAAGCGCGCCTCTGGTGGCACCTGCAGTGGCTCCAGTTTGCTCATATGAGCTTCGCCGTTAGGTAATACAGCTCCAGGTCCGGGATTGCCAGCTCCCCACTGTCAGCAGATAACTAAAGCTTGTCCAGTGACAGACTTCTGTGTTCTGATCCCCAAATGAGGTACAGTAGTAGGCTAGCCATCTCGTTGAAGATGGTTTTTGGGCTCTGGAACGCTAAAGCTGCAAAGTAATGTAAAAGGTGGGAAAGGAAAACCATCTTTGATAGGCCGACCCTGCCCGCTACCAACAAAGAAAGGGTGAGCCGGGGATCAATGGATTAATGGGGGATCAAAGGGATGACAATGCCCGTCATAGGTTACTCTCCAATACATCGGCAACTATATTGTAAATATGAACCCCCAAGTATAGCAAAGTACACGGCTCCCAGGATCCCGGTGGAGCATTGGCCATCTCCAGTATGTACAGAGGAAAAGCATTTGATTTATCCTAATTTAGAAGAAGTCCCGACCGCTGACCATACTCCTCCAGAGCACTGCAGAAACCCTCCACAAGTGAGCCGTCTCCACTGAGGTATACCAACAAGTCATCAGCATATAAGGATATAAAGAGGGGGGAGACCAACTATTGTTAATCTCTGATAATACTGACCTGTGCAAATCCTTAATTCCTGGTATGTGCCCCCCTCTATTCTCTCGGAGGCTGAAATGCAGCTCCCAGTCTTGACTCGGGCTGTAGGAACTGAGTACAAAATTTAGGTCCAAGTGAGGAAGTTGCTGCCCATTACCATGCTGATCATTGTAACATACAGAAAATCCCAGTACAGGGAGCTGTCTCCATGTCTATGGAGATGACAAGTGGGGTATGTATTATGTGCAGTAATTTGCAGATGTTAAGGATCGTGATATGTGTTGGTATAAATCCTGTCTGATCATTATGTATAAGGGTACTGAGATGCAGGAGTAGTGTGTTAACCTGGATTTTAATAAGTATTTTATAATCCACATTTAATAAGGAAAGTGGTCTATAAGATGTCACTCTTTTTTTAGCTGAGAATCCAATATGGCATCTCTCATTGTGGGCGGAAGATCCCCAATCGCCCTGGCCGCGTTATATAGTGTAGTCAGGCCATGGTAATTTACTCCCAACTCCCTGTAAAGTGATCGTAATTCTTCTTGGGTAGCTGCAGGGGATTCATCACCTTGATCATACAGGGAATGTATGGTTTTCAGAGTTGGCACATCAGAAATGAAAAAACTCTTACTGGGTTGAGAGTCAGCAATAACAGTGGTGGCAGTACTGTTAACTTTATTCAATTTATGAAATTTCATTAACTTCAATTTGCGTATGAATTTAAACACGTCGATACGAGACTGAACATATTTAAAACTGTTCTTCAGACAAAAAGATAGGCCCAAAGGTAGATGTTGTGTTTCTGCTGCATTTAAGTCCAAATCTGTAAGGTTAATAAAAGTATTGGCTGTTACAGTGGTGGTGGCAGTATTTAGTTAAATTGAGGGGTTACTCTCCCTATCTTCTTTTTCGCAAAGCCGCCTCTGTTTCGTCCTCTCTTTGCGGCATTTGTTTCGTTGATGCCGTCTTTCGCCTGGGGGGCCATCTCGGCCTCAATGTATGCCGTCTGTCCCCTATAATAAACCCCAACTCCTCAGATGGGGTGAAACCGCTTGTTGCTAATTGTTGGCCAGCCATTAGATTAATATCATCCGAGTCTGCAGTCTGCACTACTTATCGCTGAACTTAACTCCGTATCAGATGTCTCAGAATTATCTGCCTGTTGTAATTGAGCTGTAGGGGCTTTGGATGTTAACGCTTGCCGTTTCACAGATTCAAACTTTTTAGAAAAAGTAAAAATGCGTCCGTTCACATAATCGGCTTTATCACGCGCAAACTTATAGACCTTTCGCGTTGTGATTATATCCTCATGTTTATCGAGGCGTTTCTTGATTTCATCCCTTGTTCAGCTTATCACATCTTGTTGCTCCATTGCATTAAGTTCATGATTCAGTGCATCAATTTGGCTAACAATATCTAATCTGTCGATCTCCGCATATTTAATTAAAATGCAGTCCATGTTCATCGACGCCTCCAAATTATTGGCTGCCCATTCTTTAAGCACGAGGGGGTTGGAGTTCTCAAAAGATGGTGCAATAAGTACCCTCAACCCTGAGGCACTTTACCGGCTTCTTTGTATTTTTCCGTACGGAGCAGTTTCTCCAATTTTTTCATTTTTGTTTTAACATAATTTTTATCTGCCGTACTGCCAGTCCTTTTACTAGCTTCAATTGTATCCGCTAAATTTAAAAACAATAGTATAGAAGAAAAGGGTTAACCCAATAGAGTCCCTGGGACCTGGGTGTCTAGCGTTAAGAATAAAGGGGTCCCAGTGAAAAAAAGGAACGCATTATTTACAAGCAATTTGAATAAATCTAGTAAACAAAGAATCCATCTATAATGTTTAATTCACATTGTAGGAAAAAAGGCAGTGATAAGCAAATACAAAAACTGTAGTTGTATTAGTGCCCCTGGGGGTAGGAGGGACGTGAAGTTGTGAGGGTAGAGTGGGGGGGAATTCGTGACAGTAAAAACACGATATCTATCAAACAATAATATGAGTTAAATGCCAAGTATTAAGTGAAGCAAATAATGAATAAATACAAAAGTTCAAAGTACACATGCCCCAATGTCCATATTATACAAGCATTGTGGGTAGGAGGAGGCTGTGTTTGAAGACAAGGACGTGTGTCGACCCTATTGGAGCAGGAATAGTTGAACTCCTTGCGCGTGGGTCTTCATCAGGACGGGGAGGGGTAGTGGGGCAGACAACCTATTGTTTAAAAAAAAACAAAAAAAACTGAGTTCCACAGCTGGCTGAACCAACAATCACCCCATTTACAATTTACCATCAAATCCGACAACCAAAGTATAGATTTCCTGGATATCACCATTTACCACCATCAAGGTCAGCTTCTAACTACACTCTATAGAAAATCATCCGAGAGGAATTCTCTACTTCAATATAACAGTCACCACCCTCGTGCCCTAAGAGACAATCTTCCATTTGGTCAGTTCTTACGTATTCGTAGAAATTGCTCCACGAAGGAACACTACTTCCAACAGTCGGAAGACCGGTCGGACCGATTGAAAGCTCGCGGCTATCCCAAAAGACTGATCTCCAAAGCCCGCAAAAGAGCCTGGTTTTATCCCCGAGAGGAACTCCTGAAGACTAAGGAGTCCACCCGCACCGAAGTGGATCGCATTGTTTGCGTTACTACTTTCTCTACCAAGAGCAATCAAATTAAGAAGATTGTCAATCACCACTGGCAATTGATTGCAGACGATATTCAACATCCAGGCAACCCTCTACATGCCTTCAGGAAATCCAAAAGTGTTAAGGACTACGTAGTGCGCTCTCTCCTTCCAACCAAGGAGGTCCCAACCATCCGGTCACTTTGGAATCTCCAGCCGGTCACCGGCCATTTTAAGTGTGGCCAATGCAAAGCTTGTAACAGCTCTATACAGACTAAAGAATTCCAACACAACCAGAACAAAATCCAATTGAAATCTCTAACTAATTGCAACACTTTAATTGTGATATATGCCATTGTCTGCCCGTGCAACCTCATTTATATTGGCCAAACTCAACAAAAAATTAAACAACGTGTCTTACAACACATGAGCCGAATCAGGTGTGAAGTGGTTGGTGCCCCACTAGTAGACCACTTCAGATCAGCGAGACACCCACCTGATAGCCTAAAATGGGTTGTAATTGAGAAAGCTACCTTAGGCCCAAGGGAAGGTAATATCTCGAATATACTTAAATCAGGGAACTTAAATGGATGTTCTTTTTCGACTCCATTCACTCAGGTTTGAATGAACAAGACAGCTCCTTTTCACAGCTTGCCACTCTACCATAATGATGTTAACCAGCTTTCTAATGATGTTAACCGACTTTCTATTGATCGTATGATGTGTTTCTCTTTAACCTTGGTAGTTTATATATATGTTTGGTATAGACTGACACTGCCTATACCGTCATGTGACAGGTACGCAGTATATGTCCCGATCAAATACTAACTGATTGCCCTATGACAAACTGATCTGACAGCTACCTCTATACGAATGTATATTATGATTAGACAATAATTTCCTGTCTTGCAATAAGGAAATACTGCCTTTACCATCTTGTGATAGGTACGCAGTTAAATTACTTAACTTTATTTTAAATGCCTCATGCATATGACCACTGCCTTTATCATCCCCTGATAGGCATGTTTTTTATTCACACGTGTTTGGCTTTTCCAACTAAGCCTATTTTGTTACACTCATAATCCATAATTTAATATGATGTTCTGGTGCTAATGTCCACCTACGAAGTTACTTAATCTTCGGTAACCAATTCCTCCGATTTTGTGAGTCTTTCTCTCCGAACGTAACCCTATTAATTATTTTGATCTCCCTGGTTACGGACGACTCTTTGAAGTCTTTTTTCCATTACACTTACCCACGTGACCCCTTGTTGTCATGTCAACGACGGCATCAGGTAGTTCCGCATTCTCCTCGAGGTTCCCGAGAGAGACGCCGAATCGCTCTCGACCGGTAAGCCATCTCACTAACTGGCTCCCGCCACATAACACTTTGATGGCTCTTCCACCCCGCAATTTAATAACAAAGGCGCCCCTTTACTCCCTCCCCACTACAGGATACGGCTCCTGATTGAATCGGACACTATCCTCCTAATTATTGGGGTTAGCAAGAACCTCCACGCTACTCGGTAAGCCCTGCCTACCATGTATTCTCAATCCGAGTGTTTCCTCTCGAATTGGCCCAATCTGAATGCTGTTCCCCTTCTATATAGATTCGTTGAGTGGCTCTCCCCATCCAGTGCTCGGATCTTCTTCCCTTGGAAATCGGACTTTAATTAAGAAGTAAGTCTAACAACAATTTCCTACCCTTAATTAATAGGATAGAATCAGCCTGACTATATTTTTAATGGGTACATTAATGATTTTTCTCAGGATAGAATATTCGTCATCGACTTTTTCTCCTGATTACTAACCTCCAAGACTGATTTATTCAGGTATGCTTTCTTTTATACAATGTGTCTACCCACAACATACTCGAGATTTGATCAGTATTAAGTATCATTTTTTTTAACAATAGGTTGTCTGCCCCACTACCCCTCCCCATCCTGATGAAGACCCACGCGCAAGGAGTTCAACTATTCCTGCTCCAATAGGGTCGAAACGTCGACACACGTCCTTGTCTTCAAACACAGCCTCCTCCTACCCACAATGCTTGTATAATATGGACATTGGGGCATGTGTACTTTGAACTTTTGTATTTATTCATTATTTGCTTCACTTAATACTTGGCATCTAACTCATATTATTGTTTGATAGATATCGTGTTTTTACTGTCACGAATTCCCCCCCACTCTACCCTCACAACTTCACGTCCCTCCTACCCCCAGGGGCACTAATACAACTACAGTTTTTGTATTTGCTTATCACTGCCTTTTTTCCTATAATGTGAATTAAACATTATAGATGGATTCTTTGTTTACTAGATTTATTCAAATTGCTTGTAAATAATGTGTTCCTTTTTTTCACTGGGACCCCTTTATTCTTAAATTTAAAAACAAGGCATCCGCTAGGAGTTTGCGGTTTTGAGCACATCAGCTGCCGTCGCCACAACAGCAATGGTTGAGAAAAAAGGTTATGAACAGTGGCGTAACGAAACTTGAGGGGGCCCCCTGCAGAATTCGTCAAAGGGGCCCCTCCGGTTGACCTCTTCATGTAAGGCTTCCACAGGGTACATTTCTTGGGGGGTGGAGGAGGTAGGCAAAAGATCTGCCTACTCCACTGTCCACAGGTCTGCTTCCGAGGCTGTTGGTGCTTCTTCAAGGGTTGTGGTCTGTGGGTTTAGGTGACAGATTATGCCCTTCGAGTCTCTCTCCATTACTTCCTCTCTATCACTTACTCTCTTCTGTTTGTGTCTCCATCAGACAATATCCTGTCTCTCTCCATCACTCATTCTCTATCACTCACTCTCCTCCCTGTGGGTGTCCATCAGACAGTCTCCATCGCTTCCCCATCACTCACTCTCTTTTGTTTGTGTCTCCATCACACAATATCCTGTCTCTCTCCATTACTCATTCTCTATCACTCACTCTCCTCCCCGTATGTCTCCATCATACAAGATCCACATTATCTTTCCTTCCATCACTGTTGTTCTACGACTCACTCTCCTCCCTGTGTGACACCATCAGACAATCTCCTCTGTGTCTTTCTCCATCACATCCTCTCTATCACTCACTCTATTCACTCACTCTCCTCCCTGTGTGTCCATCATATAATATCCTTTTTGTCTCTCTCATCACTCATTCTCTATCCCTCACTCTACTCTCTATTAGTCTCCATTAGATGATGCCCTTCGAGTCTCTCCATCACTTCCACTCTATCACTCACTCTCCTGTGTGTCTCCATCACAAAATATCCTCGCTGTCTCTCTCCATCAATCATTATCTATCACTCACTCTCCTCTGTGCGTGTCTCCATCAGACAATGTTGTCGTTGTCTCTATCACTCTCCTTCTTGTGTCTCCATCATATATTATCCTCTTTGTCTCTCTCATCGCTCACTCTTTATCACCCACTCTCCTCCCTGTGTGTCTCCATCAGATCATCTCCTTCGAGTCTCTCCATCACTTCCTTTTTATCACGCACTCACTCTCTTCCCTGTTTCTTGCGTTGTTGTTTCCTTCCATCTTTATCTCTCGCACTCTTTTCTTTCCGTTCTTGACCACACAAAGGTGTCTTCTCCATCACTTATGTCCACTTCTGTCCCCATCATTCTCTTTCTCTGTTGCTGCCTCTCTCTGTTCATCACTCCCTCTAGTCCGTCTCTCTCCACCCACCCTGTACTCACTCGTCTTTTTCTCGATCACTTCCTCTCACACTCCCTGTTTGTCTCCATCCATCCCTCTCCGTCTCTCTTTCCGAGTCCCTCACTTCTCCTTGATCTCCCCCCTTTTAGGTCATTCCCTCTATCTGTAGTCTTATTCCCTCATCTCTTTCTTTGTCCTTTACACTCTCTCATCAGTGCCATCTCTTCTCTCTGTTTCTCCTTTATCCGCTCATGGGTGTCGACCTTTATTTCTCTCTCTGTCTTTTCTACAACACTCTCTTCACTTTCTCGGCACATCTTTCCTAAGTATCTATTTTTATTCACTCTCCCCCGATCTCCTTCTTCGGCACCTCGTCAGGAGTAGTAAGCACTATATAAATACTATTACAGTGACTTTTGTAATGGTCGGCCGCTCCCTCTCTCTCTGCGTTGCTGTCTCCTCACCATCCACCTCTCTCTCCTCGCCTCTCTTTCCCTGCTGTCTCCTCACCATCCACCTCTCTCTCCTCGCCTCTCTTTCCCTGCTGTCTCCTCACCATCCACCTCTCTCTCCTCGCTTCTCTTACCCTTCTCGTTCTATGTCAATCAACTACTTCATGCTCTTCGGGACCTCTGTGACCTGCCTTCTGTTCACTTATCACCCTTCCCAGTCTGTCTCTTTCACCATCACCTCCTCTCCCCTCTCAGACTTTCCTATCCTTTTCTCCCACTCCAAGGCTTCACCCCCGATCTGTCTCTGCCCCTCGTCCTCTCCACCTGGCTTATTTCAGGACGTGTCCACCGGCTCTACCCTCCTCGCAGCCCCCAGCTTGAGCTCTCGGACAAGACTATTGTGCTGAGGGGCCCCCTTCAGCTCGGGGCCACCCGCACTGCGGGGGCCTGTGTTACACCCTGCCTGGAACAAAACCATCAGGAGTCGGGAAAAATACAGGCCTCGTTAAGTACTCATGGTTTTTTCAACCTAATGCAGCAACCTCCTGCAAAAGAACCCGGCCGATGCCACCCCAAAATGACATACATGATTACTGAACGATTTCCTGCTTATATAGTTTTTATCTTAAGTGCTGCCCATTGCACATTATTCATACGTGCCACCCGAGCTGATTCTGACGGGAGACTTCCGATTTTTGAAGCTGTTTCCCTCCTTAAATTGCTTCTGCTTCCATACATGTCAATGGTGAAAATACTTCCCAAACATTTTTTCAAATTCTCCTTCTTTTCAGTTTTGAAATATCGTTATGAATGCATTATATGATTATAACAGATTTCAAATGTGCAAACATTTTATGAACATCGGAAGGCAAAATGCCTTGGATTCAAACCTGCAAAGTACATGCGTGCGGATGTGATACATGGGAAGGCTGGACCGTCGGACTCGGAGTCAGACTCGGACGCAGACTCACCTGACACATGACCTGAGGTCTGAGGCCTGGGCCGGACTGGCCGGCAGCTTGGAGTTCTGTTAGGCGCAAGGCCGCAAGCTGACAGGCAGAAGCTGCAACCAGAGCAAGGCTAGTCAGGTGGGGGGGGCGGGTTACAAATAATTTAACTTATGGTGGATAAAGGCCCGGCCGGTGATGCAGAGGACTCCAGGCAGTCCTGACCTGCGCAGGAGCATTGCTGCTGGGTCTTCTATTGGATGCCAAAACTTACTCCTCTCTAACGCGCGTTATTGCGTGTGGGCTGAGCACATTGAGCATGTCATGAGTCATGACAAATGTAATCAGGGGCCAGGCATTGTTCACCAGCCCTGCCCCCGCCCCCCACCCTGTACAGCTCGCATAAGCATCCCGGGGCTTGAAGGCGGAAAGTGAAACCAGTACACGCCGCGCCCGGCGCACCCACCCCGTCATTTATTTAATTTATTTAATATAAAGAGAGCCTCGCACACTATTTTTAAGAGCCTTACGGGGCCCCCGTCGGGGCCTGCATTGTAAGTAGCCTCAGGGGCCCCGGCTGGGGTCCCGCCTGTACCATTTGCAGGAGCCTCAAGGGCCCTGGCCGGGGGCCCGCACCATTTGCAAAAGTCTCAGGGGCCCCGGCCGGGGCCCACGCCACAATCATTTAAGAGCCTCAGCGGGGGCCCAGGCATGCATGCCTTGCGCACCACCACCATTTAATTTATTAAAGAAGCCACGGGCGTGCCGTGCGCAGTGCGCACCATTAAAATAGATCCATGATGTATTGTGAGGGGCCTGGGGCCCCTGGAGCGCGGTGGGCCCCCCCGCAACGCGGGGGCTGCGGGGGCCTGTGTTACGCCCCTGTTTATGAACACTGTAGCTAGAAGCTGGCGTCTAATGTGGTACCAGGTTCTAAAGTCTTCTAAACTCACAAATCTCTACACCCGCCAATAGCCCTCGAGTGGCAGCAGCACTAACGGCTCACCTCGGTCACAGCTTTGAAGATCGCCTGGGTCCTCCGACCCCACACAATCCTCCCGACTACTACTTAACAATCCGCTGAGGCACCGCTGCCAAATTCTTTCTTTCCTGGCTGCGGGGGGCTGGTAATGGAAACTCCTTCCGGGTCAAGCAAAGTATCGCAACGCGATACAAACTGAATTCCACCAGCCGCATGCTAAGAGAGGGTTCGTAGAAAGGTGGAACAGTCACACTGCCAAAATTGAATGAAAACAAAGATCCTGAAGAAATACAGGTCACGCAAATCAGGTACAGACCACTAGAGTGAGGTGAAAATAGTTGTGCTTTATTCCTTCATTGATAGCAGCATGACGCGTTTCGACTGGTTAAACATGGTCTTGATCACATGACATGGCCAAAAACCAACGAGTTTAAATGCTGTGATGCTCACATTTGCTCCTCCTATTTTCCCATAAACAGTGAAAAAAGTACTCACATAAAAAATCGCATTTGTATTAACTTCGATGTTATTAGAGTTAGTTAGTAAATTCTTGAGCCATGGCATGAGTTCTGTGCATTTAGGTATTCAAAATTAAGTTAGAATTTTATAAGACTCCTTATTTGCAAATTTAGCATTTTGAATTCTGTCTGAGTAGTACCTTTTGTATTTTGGTGCTTATGCTGCTGCAAGGTGCGCTGAAACTCTATGTGGAAATGTGTTACTATAGTAGTGTGTTGTGCAAGTGATTTTAATACTGTGAGAGAAATGTTCTAAGGTTGTTTAAAATGGGAGAATAAAATGGTGTCACATTGTCTGATGGGTTGCAAGTGCGATGCTGATTTAATGTATGAGAGACGGCTTGAGAGTATGTGTGTTGGAATGTGGGTGGGAAGAACTAATGCTTTTGTTTAGCACACATGCTTGAATTGTATAGTGGAAAAACAGGTTGCCTAAATACAGGCACAGAAACCACAAATTCAATCAATATCAAATAAAACAAATGCTCTCTTATAACCTCACAATAAGTGGCATATAAAGCTGCTTGTGACATTTAATAACACCCTCATTAATGTGTGAGCAAGCCAACATGGTTTCTGGAAGATTTGTTTGCACCATATTTGCGGGGGTTTACTGGCCAAATGTACTATTTTACAGTCTAATTTCCACATAAAATCCAAAAGCTTCACAAGGGGCACTAGTAAAATATCACAATACTTTCAAAGTGTACCACGCTAGGGGAAACATCCTTTACAACGTCACTGGTACAACGCGGTACCGTTACGAGGCAGCTTCAGCAACGAAAGTCGTTACAACGACTTTCACTGGAGGGCGCTCTAGGATAGGGGATAGTTAATTTACTATCCAACACCTTCCCTACTATCAACGGGGATTGGTGTTGGAATTGTAAATTAAACTATTCACTAACAGCGCCCCCCAACGCAAGTCGTTGTGACGACTTGTGTTGTTAAAACTGCGTCGTAAAAGGGCGCGTTGCAACGGTACGCGTTGTACCGTCATACATCCCCACGCTAGTCCTGGGTATCGCATGTTCAACCTACTGAAGATTCCTGTTTGTAGCAAAATTTGCCTGTCAGGTTATTCTTTCTCACACTGCCATACACTGGAAATCTCTGTCAGCTCACTTTTGAAAATGAAAATCCCCTCTCATTTCAGAATGTTGCTATATCATAGACGCCTCCCAACTCTTGAAACAATATTGAGTTGTTACTGGCTTGCTGCCATTTCGCCAGAAGATCACCTATGGGCAATGAATGTGAAAGTGAGAGTGCCAGTACTTGTAATGGTATGTTAATAGGTATTTCTACAGCACATGGATACCAAAGCTTCATGGGATTCAAATATTAATGTCTCTGCAGGTGTGCAGCACTTACAGTGACAAAGTACCAGCACTTCTCAGTATCAAACTGTTACTCTTGGATAAGGAGTAACTGCACTTTTATATTTCCATTTCACACTAGTAACAAGTTCACAACAACACAATTGGAGCTCATCTCTGGGGCTCAAACACAACACCCAACACTATTCCATCCATACAGCAAGGTGTAACTTGTACTCTCTATATATTTTATGCCAAGCTCAACGGACACAATTAGAGCACTTTCCTGGCCCTCACTAGTGAAAACCAACACTTCCTATAAGGGTGCACTAGGATACACTTAACACTTTGACCTTTTGTACTAATGAAAGCTATAGATTACCAAGCCATTGGACAATGTAACAGTAATACAAGACCACACAAGCTGCAACTATGCACTAAACAAACGTAAGTGTCAATGGAAGCCCGCTAATAAAGAGTTCCTGTTGGTACAAACGTCCCTCATTCTGATTATGGTCCAAAAAGGTAGGGATATGGTTCTCCTTACCAGGTTTAGGCTGGGCCAGATTAGATGCCACCTCTCCTTCCCCTTGGGCCAGTTTGACCCGAAAGAAATGTTGTCCTGCTCTTGTGACGAGCGCTCATTGCAAACCTTGGCACATTGTGTGTTTTTTTGTAGATTTTATCACAGCTTTTCTAGAAAGTTTTTTGAGGGGCACTTCACTTTCTCGACATATCCCTGCCCATTTTTTTTACATTTGCTTCCCATCCCTGAGGTTTGTTTTGGAGTGGCCACTTTTCTGAAACATGCACTACAGCACAGGCGTTCCTTATTGTTTTAATTGGCAGTATTTGATTTGCTAATCGGGACTGAATTATGCTCATCAGCCGTGAAGGGTTGTATTTGTTCACTCCTGCACTTTATATTCATTGATGTTTTTATGCTGGTTATGCTAAGTTGTTGGACAGCGCAGATTTCGAATCGGATTGTTTGATTTACGGTCCTGTCTCAATATTTTGCACTTTTTTTTGGCTAGTTTTTAAGGTTCTAGTATTGATTTAACGACTAATTTGTATGAACTTATTTGCTGTATTTTAATTATGCATTTCATAGTTCTATGTGATTTTGCTTTTATTTTTTATATGAACCGAAATAAAGCTGATGATGCCAGTGTCAATGCATTTTACAGCAGAGATGCAGGAAATTCTATGTTGGAGATCTGGTCTGGGGTATACAATATTCACCTCGCTGAATTTTTGCGGCTATAGATTACGCGTTACAACCAAATGAAAAGGAGGGAATATAAAAATTAAAAAGAAAGGAACAATAATTATTTCCTGGTGTTTCCGATGCTTTCTCGCTCTTAAACCAGCACACCACACCAGACATGCCCTGCTCCAACTGTGCGTCGCAGAAAAACTATGTGGATGGTGATGTGCTGAGAGAGGACAAGGTCTTTGAGGGGTGTGAACAACTCCATAATTTTTCCTAAAAATATTAAAGCCATAGCATCTTTATGATCAGCTACTTCCGGTCTTGTTTGTGATGAACTAATCGACACCAGTCATGAATGAGGGTGTTTACGAACCGAGAGTACCCGATTCACCAATAAATTATTTTCTCTTTTTGCTCCTGTCATCAAATTTGGGGCTCCTTTGTTGTTCCTATAGTCAGATACGGTTTAAGGCATAGGCTAAGTGGGCTCTGGCCCAGGGCCTAAGCCTTTCAGGAGGGAGGCCCTGATAGAGCCAGTTCTGCCCTGCAGAGAGTCCTGCTTTGATGACCTTGAAAAATTCTTAAACAGATTGTTGTAAATAGCGCTTTCCTTTCATTTGGTTCTAATGTGGGTGATGTGTGAGGGTCTATTACAGACATGTTGCAGACAAATGTGTTTATATTTCATGCAACATCAATAAAAAACAAACCACAACCTCAGATATTAGAAATGGGAGGATGTCAGAGATTTTTTGCAGGGAATAATAATGAGCTGCTATTGTGTTACAATATTGAGAACACAAGTCACTGTTCCTGAATATTAGATGCAAACACATTTTTTAATGTGGACCAGTGTGCCTATGCAGTCAGTGACCTGGTCAAAGAGTGCATGAAAGATCCGAAGCTGGATCATAATGGAAAGGCCCCCCCAAAATACTTTTTGGCCCCGCGCCCCAAAATCCTTAGGACGACCCTGCCTATAATTTGTTGTGCGAGCTTTTAATGGGAAATGTGCGTGTTTACAAGCATCGACGTGCAAGGACCACTACGTTTGAATCCTTTAGATCACATAAATGCAAGGCCGGCATGTTTACCTTCTCATTTTGTAAACTTTGTGCGCCAGACTGTTTGTAAAATGAACTAGCCCAGTCGCGCTTCGCTTTTAACTCTCTTTAATCAGCCCAGCGCAATTGCTTTCTGACACTGCTGCAGAGCAAGTATTATACAAATCTGCTGTACACGCAATTAAAATGATTTATCGCATGCATTATAACATATCAATTGAATTTAAATTCATTTAGTGGCACAGCACTGCTGACTCTTAGTCAAAAGGACAACACAAATTAACAATGCAAGCAATATACCAAATTGAGTCCATCATAATAAAAATGGAATACGATGATATGCAAACGTAAAATAGCTTCTCCAACCGAATTGTTTCCGACTCATTTCGGTTGGAGAAGCTATTTTACGTTTGCATATCATCGTATTCCATTTTTATTATGATGGACTCAATTTGGTATATTGCTTGCATTGTTAATTTGTGTTGTCCTTTTGACTAAGAGTCAGCAGTGCTGTGCCACTAAATGAATTTAAATTCAATTGATATGTTATAATGCATGCGATAAATCATTTTAATTGCGTGTACAGCAGATTTGTATAATACTTGCTCTGCAGCAGTGTCAGAAAGCAATTGCGCTGGGCTGATTAAAGAGAGTTAAAAGCGAAGCGCGACTGGGCTAGTTCATTTTACAAACAGTCTGGCGCACAAAGTTTACAAAATGAGAAGGTAAACATGCCGGCCTTGCATTTATGTGATCTAAAGGATTCAAACGTAGTGGTCCTTGCACGTCGATGCTTGTAAACACGCACATTTCCCATTAAAAGCTCGCACAACAAATTATAGGCAGGGTCGTCCTAAGGATTTTGGGGCGCGGGGCCAAAAAGTATTTTGGGGGGGCCTTTCCATTATGATCCAGCTTCGGATCTTTCATGCACTCTTTGACCAGGTCACTGACTGCATAGGCACACTGGTCCACATTAAAAAATGTGTTTGCATCTAATATTCAGGAACAGTGACTTGTGTTCTCAATATTGTAACACAATAGCAGCTCATTATTATTCCCTGCAAAAAATCTCTGACATCCTCCCATTTCTAATATCTGAGGTTGTGGTTTGTTTTTTATTGATGTTGCATGAAATATAAACACATTTGTCTGCAACATGTCTGTAATAGACCCTCACACATCACCCACATTAGAACCAAATGAAAGGAAAGCGCTATTTACAACAATCTGTTTAAGAATTTTTCAAGGTCATCAAAGCAGGACTCTCTGCAGGGCAGAACTGGCTCTATCAGGGCCTCCCTCCTGAAAGGCTTAGGCCCTGGGCCAGAGCCCACTTAGCCTATGCCTTAAACCGTATCTGACTATAGGAACAACAAAGGAGCCCCAAATTTGATGACAGGAGCAAAAAGAGAAAATAATTTATTGGTGAATCGGGTACTCTCGGTTCGTAAACACCCTCATTCATGACTGGTGTCGATTAGTTCATCACAAACAAGACCGGAAGTAGCTGATCATAAAGATGCTATGGCTTTAATATTTTTAGGAAAAATTATGGAGTTGTTCACACCCCTCAAAGACCTTGTCCTCTCTCAGCACATCACCATCCACATAGTTTTTCTGCGACGCACAGTTGGAGCAGGGCATGTCTGGTGTGGTGTGCTGGTTTAAGAGCGAGAAAGCATCGGAAACACCAGGAAATAATTATTGTTCCTTTCTTTTTAATTTTTATATTCCCTCCTTTTCATTTGGTTGTAACGCGTAATCTATAGCCGCAAAAATTCAGCGAGGTGAATATTGTATACCCCAGACCAGATCTCCAACATAGAATTTCCTGCATCTCTGCTGTAAAATGCATTGACACTGGCATCATCAGCTTTATTTCGGTTCATATAAAAAATAAAAGCAAAATCACATAGAACTATGAAATGCATAATTAAAATACAGCAAATAAGTTCATACAAATTAGTCGTTAAATCAATACTAGAACCTTAAAAACTAGCCAAAAAAAAGTGCAAAATATTGAGACAGGACCGTAAATCAAACAATCCGATTCGAAATCTGCGCTGTCCAACAACTTAGCATAACCAGCATAAAAACATCAATGAATATAAAGTGCAGGAGTGAACAAATACAACCCTTCACGGCTGATGAGCATAATTCAGTCCCGATTAGCAAATCAAATACTGCCAATTAAAACAATAAGGAACGCCTGTGCTGTAGTGCATGTTTCAGAAAAGTGGCCACTCCAAAACAAACCTCAGGGATGGGAAGCAAATGTAAAAAAAATGGGCAGGGATATGTCGAGAAAGTGAAGTGCCCCTCAAAAAACTTTCTAGAAAAGCTGTGATAAAATCTACAAAAAAACACACAATGTGCCAAGGTTTGCAATGAGCGCTCGTCACAAGAGCAGGACAACATTTCTTTCGGGTCAAACTGGCCCAAGGGGAAGGAGAGGTGGCATCTAATCTGGCCCAGCCTAAACCTGGTAAGGAGAACCATATCCCTACCTTTTTGGACCATAATCAGAATGAGGGACGTTTGTACCAACAGGAACTCTTTATTAGCGGGCTTCCATTGACACTTACGTTTGTTTAGTGCATAGTTGCAGCTTGTGTGGTCTTGTATTACTGTTACATTGTCCAATGGCTTGGTAATCTATAGCTTTCATTAGTACAAAAGGTCAAAGTGTTAAGTGTATCCTAGTGCACCCTTATAGGAAGTGTTGGTTTTCACTAGTGAGGGCCAGGAAAGTGCTCTAATTGTGTCCGTTGAGCTTGGCATAAAATATATAGAGAGTACAAGTTACACCTTGCTGTATGGATGGAATAGTGTTGGGTGTTGTGTTTGAGCCCCAGAGATGAGCTCCAATTGTGTTGTTGTGAACTTGTTACTAGTGTGAAATGGAAATATAAAAGTGCAGTTACTCCTTATCCAAGAGTAACAGTTTGATACTGAGAAGTGCTGGTACTTTGTCACTGTAAGTGCTGCACACCTGCAGAGACATTAATATTTGAATCCCATGAAGCTTTGGTATCCATGTGCTGTAGAAATACCTATTAACATACCATTACAAGTACTGGCACTCTCACTTTCACATTCATTGCCCATAGGTGATCTTCTGGCGAAATGGCAGCAAGCCAGTAACAACTCAATATTGTTTCAAGAGTTGGGAGGCGTCTATGATATAGCAACATTCTGAAATGAGAGGGGATTTTCATTTTCAAAAGTGAGCTGACAGAGATTTCCAGTGTATGGCAGTGTGAGAAAGAATAACCTGACAGGCAAATTTTGCTACAAACAGGAATCTTCAGTAGGTTGAACATGCGATACCCAGGACTAGCGTGGGGATGTATGACGGTACAACGCGTACCGTTGCAACGCGCCCTTTTACGACGCAGTTTTAACAACACAAGTCGTCACAACGACTTGCGTTGGGGGGCGCTGTTAGTGAATAGTTTAATTTACAATTCCAACACCAATCCCCGTTGATAGTAGGGAAGGTGTTGGATAGTAAATTAACTATCCCCTATCCTAGAGCGCCCTCCAGTGAAAGTCGTTGTAACGACTTTCGTTGCTGAAGCTGCCTCGTAACGGTACCGCGTTGTACCAGTGACGTTGTAAAGGATGTTTCCCCTAGCGTGGTACACTTTGAAAGTATTGTGATATTTTACTAGTGCCCCTTGTGAAGCTTTTGGATTTTATGTGGAAATTAGACTGTAAAATAGTACATTTGGCCAGTAAACCCCCGCAAATATGGTGCAAACAAATCTTCCAGAAACCATGTTGGCTTGCTCACACATTAATGAGGGTGTTATTAAATGTTATTAAATGTCACAAGCAGCTTTATATGCCACTTATTGTGAGGTTATAAGAGAGCATTTGTTTTATTTGATATTGATTGAATTTGTGGTTTCTGTGCCTGTATTTAGGCAACCTGTTTTTCCACTATACAATTCAAGCATGTGTGCTAAACAAAAGCATTAGTTCTTCCCCACCACATTCCAACACACATACTCTCAAGCCGTCTCTCATACATTAAATCAGCATCGCACTTGCAACCCATCAGACAATGTGACACCATTTTATTCTCCCATTTTAAACAACCTTAGAACATTTCTCTCACAGTATTAAAATCACTTGCACAACACACTACTATAGTAACACATTTCCACATAGAGTTTCAGCGCACCTTGCAGCAGCATAAGCACCAAAATACAAAAGGTACTACTCAGACAGAATTCAAAATGCTAAATTTGCAAATAAGGAGTCTTATAAAATTCTAACTTAATTTTGAATACCTAAATGCACAGAACTCATGCCATGGCTCAAGAATTTACTAACTAACTCTAATAACATCGAAGTTAATACAAATGCGATTTTTTATGTGAGTACTTTTTTCACTGTTTATGGCAAAATAGGAGGAGCAAATGTGAGCATCACAGCATTTAAACTCGTTGGTTTTTGGCCATGTCATGTGATCAAGACCATGTTTAACCAGTCGAAACGCGTCATGCTGCTATCAATGAAGGAATAAAGCACAACTATTTTCACCTCACTCTAGTGGTCTGTACCTGATTTGCGTGACCTGTATTTCTTCAGGATCTTTGTTTTCATTCAATTTTGGCAGTGTGACTGTTCCACCTTTCTACGAACCCTCTCTTAGCATGCGGCTGGTGGAATTCAGTTTGTATCGCGTTGCGATAATTTGTTTCCCCTGCCTTTCCCTCTACTTTTTGGAACCTCCCTTGTTTTTATTTCCACTTCCCTCGTTGTGACGCTCCGCTTCTTCTGCTGACCCCTGTTGTTGGTCTCAAAAATGAGGGAGGATTTTTTGGGGGTCACTATGGGCTGAATTATATCCGAGTTCTGACCGAGTGAGCTGCCCTGGCCCTAAGAGTATAGCGACTTATTTTTGGAGGAGATAGAGACCCTTTAACCTCCTCAGCCACCCTTTGCTCTTCAGGCTCCCCTCTCCTCAACTCCATAGAGTGGGAGGAAAAATTCCCAGTAAAGAAGCCACCCTCCCAGTGCCTATATATCGGGGGGTAGCTCCACCAGTGTCCCCACCTCTGAAGAAACGGGTACTCAAAATCACCACCGGTAGGCTCACCTACTCTGAATTACATACACTGACCTCTGGTGCCGCTTGCCTCAGGGGCACGTTACGCAGCCTCGACAGCCTCGGCAGACCTACAGAAACAGACCCTGCGTACCCGGCTCCATAGCTTCCTGCTCCTGCAGCAAACCGAATCTAGAAGCAGGCGGCGTCCCGGCAGTTCCGGAGCCGCGCTGGATCACTGACATAATATCGAGGGACATAATATCGATTATCAAAAATATCGTTGACAAAATATCGACATACAGAATATCGAGTTTGTATCTACAAACAGGTAAGTACAAAAATATCGAGTAAAAAATATTGTTTACTAAAATATAGTTTATAAAAATATCGACTTTATTAAAAACAATGTTAAATTCAATTAATATAAAAAATTAATTACTAAAATATACTTAAAAATACTTAAATTAACTTATAATAATTAAATAATTAATGAAAGTTATAAAAAAAAATTATATCATATTTGGTAAAACACATATATATATATATATATATATATATATATATATATATATATATATATATATATATATATATATATAGTAACATAATATAATTAAATAATATCCAATATTATAATATTATTATGGTATAATAGCAGAAGTGTAAAAATTACTATTCCCACTCCAGAGAATGCAACTGTAGGGAAAGCGTTGGATAGCGTAGGGATAAAAATTACTATTCCCACTTCAGTGAGTACAACAGTAGGGAGAGCGTTGGATAGCGTAGGGGTAAAAATTACTATTCCCACTCCAGTGAGTACAACAGTAGGGAAAGCGTTGGATAGCATAGGGGTAAAAATGACTATTCCCACTCCAGTGGGTGCAACAGGTGGGAAAGCGTTGGATAGCGTAGGGGTAAAAATTACTATTCCCACTCCAAAAAGTGCAATAGTAGGGAAAGCGTTGGACAGCGTAGGGGTCAAAATTACTATTCCCACTCCAGTGGGTGCAACAGTAGGGAAAGCATTGGATAGCGTAGGGGTAAAAATTACTATTCCCACTCCAGTGGGTGCAACAGTAGGGAAAGCGTTGGATAGCGTAGGGGTAAAAATTACTATTCCCACTCCAAAGAGTGCAAGAGTAGGGAAAGCATTGGATAGCGTAGGGGTTAAAATTACTATTCTCACTCCAGTGGGTGCAACAGTAGGGAAAACGTTGGATAGCGTAGAGGTAAAATTTACTATTCCCACTCCAGTGGGTGCAACAGTAGGGAAAGCGTTGGATAGCATAGAGGTAAAATTTACTATTCCCACTCCAGTGGGTGCAACAGTAGGGAAAGCGTTGGATAGCGTAGGGGTAAAAATTACTATTCCCACTCCAGTGAGTGCAACAGTAGGGAAAGCGTTGGATACCGTAGGGGTAAAACGTACTATTCCCACTCCAAAGAGTGCAACAGTAGGGAAAGCGTTGGATAGCGTAGGGGTAAAAATTACTATTCCCACTCCAGTGGGTGCAACAGTAGGGAAAACGTTGGATAGTGTAGGGATCAAAATTACATTTCCCACTCCAAAGAGTGCAACAGTAGGGAAAGCATTGGATAGCGTAAGGGTTACAATTACTTTTCCCACTCCAGAGAGTGCAACATTAGGGAAAGTAAATACTTCATATATTATTTAAAAATATATAAATTAATATCTATAAAAAAATATTTAAAAGTAATTACCAATTCAATATAATATAATAATCAATCTATTAAAAATACTAATTAACATTAATTATCACAATTAGTTACCTATTAATACAAATTAATTACAAAGTAACAATTAATTATTTAAGAATTACAAAATAATTAACAATTAATTCAAATTAAATACAATTAAATACATTTAATTATTTAATTAATTATAAATAAATTACTTTCCACCCTATTCCCCTATAAACCCACAACCTGCTACAGAAAATAAATTAGTGAAGTTAACATAATTAGCAATTAATCAATTAAATTAAATGAATTGGCAATTAAAAATGTATTAGTTACCCATAAAAACTTAATTAACAATTAATTCTAAATAAATACCAATAAATAATTTTACATATTTAATTAATTATAATTAAATTACTTCCCACCCAACTCTCCTATAAACCCACAACCCGCTACAGAAAATAAATTAGTGAAATTAACATAATTAGCAATTAATCAATGAATTAAAATTAATTACAAATTAAAATTTAATTAATTACCAAATATAAATTAATTCACAATTAATTAAAAATTAATACCAATAAATACATTTACATATTTAATTAATTATATTTAAATTACTTCCAACCCTATTCCCCTATAAACCCACAACCCGCTACAGAATTAAATTACGCAAAAATTAAAAAAACTAAATTCATTAATTAAAATTAATTATAAGATAAATACACACTTTTCACACATATAATACCATAAAAAACACTATAAAAAGTTCGATATTATTAAAAAATCGATAATTTTAATAACCTATATTATATACTTCGATATTTTAACTTTCTATATTTTGAACATTCGATATTACATTACTTACCTTAAAACCGATATTTTTGATGTCTGTATTCTGTCCATTCGATATTTTGTCCATTCTATATTTTAAACTCGATATTATGTCCATTCGATATTTTGGACTCAATATTTTGACTGTTCACCAGCCGCGCTGCCTCCTCCCACATCCAGTCGCTGCACTCGCCGCCCTCGCCGTGTAGGACCAGCTCCTTGCCGATATCAAAATCCTCAGGCAACCTCCCGCATACTCTTCAGGAGAGGAGACCAGGAGATGAGACCGGTCAAAAAGCATCAGGGGGTAATCAAAAATCCACCACCTCAGTCCTCGATCCTCGATCGTCATTCCATCAGCGTAGAGGTGAACAAGACCGCGGGCGTTTAGCTGTTGAGAGGAATGCAGAATGCTTGGTGATGTCATCAGAATGCATGGGTGCCTGGTGATGTGCTGAGTGTCAGTTGAAGTGTGCAGGCCCAGCAGCAGGGAGGCTGCACCTGGTGGGGCTTCAATTATCATACTTACCATCTTATTCTCCTGTAACTAATCTTAATAAACCTTTCTGTTGTAATATACAACTTGAACACATCTGGACTTCTTTTGGTTTACAACAATACCCTCTTCAAAGATTATGTATATAGCCAACCTTCACAGAGACTAATAGTGGTGTAACACTCACTGTGAAATAGGCAACAGGTTCAACCTCCTCCGTTGGCACGCCTAGATAATTACTGTATGACATGACAAACAATCGTATATTTTCATTATAGTCTGTCTTCATTGCTCCTCTCTCTCTCCTTCCCACTAATGTACTTTTTTGTTCGTCCTTTTGACTCACCCCCTTCAGATTGCTCACCATTTATCCTGCTGTCTCTCACGTTTAGCTACCAAGCTGTGTTGAAGATCAAAGTCTGGTGTATTTATCTGACAACTCTGAGCCTCCAGGAAGAATACTAGGTTGCTGGCTATTGACCCTCCGTTTGGACTGTAAGCAAACATTTCGGTTTGTCAGGGGTTATCACAACCCACTCACGTTGGTGCACACAGGTGACCTTCCTTAACAAGCAGAGAATGTATACATGGTACTGAAAAGAGCTGTGTATGCTCTCTGTTCCTGATCATCACTCTGCCATATATATGCCAGTGGTCGCAGCAGCTCTGCCAAGAGAGCAAAGGGCAAGCCAGGGATAGCAGTAGCTAACCCTGGCAAACCCAAAATAGGGTCCAGGACTGTGAACTTAACCAAAAGATGGTGCCAGTTGGTTAATCACAGTCTTTCAACACTACCCTAATCTTACAGCAAGGGGAAAAGGAAGATTTTTTCACTACGATTCTAAAGCACCGAAATACAATCTCTATCAAGATTAAGTATGAACGTTACTGCTAGTCTTGTTATAAATCCCTAAAGACCATGGGGCACATTTACAAGCTCCTAATGCCACTGAAGCGTCACTTTTTTTGACGCTCCGATAGCGTGGAGCCATTTCACATATTTACAGGGTAGCGCTAAGCCACTTAACGTGGCTTAAAGTCAGAGTGTAAATATGCCTCTTGCAGCCCGCTGTAGCAAAGGGGCGGGCAAAGGGTGTTGCTGCAGGTGTTCCACCGCAACAACCATTGCTTTTGATGCTGCCCCAGATTTACAAAGGTGGGTCAACGCTAAAAAGTAAGGCCAGGTAATACCTGGTGTTAGGATGTTGATAAGAGGAGAAATTATTAATTTTGCCTCGTATTTTCCTCTTTCTATGTGTGCTGCATTCTGCAGCACACATAGAAAGAGCAAATTGCCCTTCTTTAAAGTTTATGTGCAGTGAGTGACAACATGGCATGTGCTGGCGCTAGGCAGCTTTTTTAGCGCTAGGGTAAACGCAGGTGTGTGTCGTATTTTTGTAAATACAGCGCATCCCTGCGTTTAAAGAATCTGGGAGCGTGGCATTGCCAAATTTGGCATAACGCCACGCGTCATAATTTTTTTGTAAATATGCCCCCATGAATTTTCCAAGACCACAGATGTGTGACTCCCACTGCAGCACTTTGAGACCATATAGATATGGGAAAGGCAAGACCGCTAACAAAGATGGAAACAAGTTATAGTCAGGGCTAAATAGTGCATAAAACTCAGGTAAAGAGATGATAAACTGCTTCAGAATAAGCCCTCCTTAGTCATCACACGACGCTTCATGCACACAAAAGTTTCCACTGTGATATATGCTGGTAATGGAATGTATAAAGCTAACCGCAGAGGTCAGAAACGAGATTTGATTGCTCTGCATAATTGTTATGCATTGAATTATGATCCAAATAAAGAATAATACGTGAAATTACCAATTTTACTTTTATGATGCTATTGTATGAAATTGCAAAACGTTATCAATAAAAAGATACATCGGAAAAATAAATGAGTCGGATGTATCTTTTTATTGATAACGTTTTGCAATTTCATACAATAGCATCATAAAAGTAAAATTGGTAATTTCACGTATTATTCTTTATTTGGATCATAATTCAATGCATAACAATTATGCAGAGCAATCAAATCTCGTTTCTGACCTCTGCGGTTAGCTTTATACATTCCATTACCAGCATATATCACAGTGGAAACTTTTGTGTGCATGAAGCGTCGTGTGATGACTAAGGAGGGCTTATTCTGAAGCAGTTTATCATCTCTTTACCTGAGTTTTATGCACTATTTAGCCCTGACTATAACTTGTTTCCATCTTTGTTAGCGGTCTTGCCTTTCCCATATCTATATGGTCTCAAAGTGCTGCAGTGGGAGTCACACATCTGTGGTCTTGGAAAATTCATGGGGGCATATTTACAAAAAAATTATGACGCGTGGCGTTATGCCAAATTTGGCAATGCCACGCTCCCAGATTCTTTAAACGCAGGGATGCGCTGTATTTACAAAAATACGACACACACCTGCGTTTACCCTAGCGCTAAAAAAGCTGCCTAGCGCCAGCACATGCCATGTTGTCACTCACTGCACATAAACTTTAAAGAAGGGCAATTTGCTCTTTCTATGTGTGCTGCAGAATGCAGCACACATAGAAAGAGGAAAATACGAGGCAAAATTAATAATTTCTCCTCTTATCAACATCCTAACACCAGGTATTACCTGGCCTTACTTTTTAGCGTTGACCCACCTTTGTAAATCTGGGGCAGCATCAAAAGCAATGGTTGTTGCGGTGGAACACCTGCAGCAACACCCTTTGCCCGCCCCTTTGCTACAGCGGGCTGCAAGAGGCATATTTACACTCTGACTTTAAGCCACGTTAAGTGGCTTAGCGCTACCCTGTAAATATGTGAAATGGCTCCACGCTATCGGAGCGTCAAAAAAAGTGACGCTTCAGTGGCATTAGGAGCTTGTAAATGTGCCCCATGGTCTTTAGGGATTTATAACAAGACTAGCAGTAACGTTCATACTTAATCTTGATAGAGATTGTATTTCGGTGCTTTAGAATCGTAGTGAAAAAATCTTCCTTTTCCCCTTGCTGTAAGATTAGGGTAGTGTTGAAAGACTGTGATTAACCAACTGGCACCATCTTTTGGTTAAGTTCACAGTCCTGGACCCTATTTTGGGTTTGCCAGGGTTAGCTACTGCTATCCCTGGCTTGCCCTTTGCTCTCTTGGCAGAGCTGCTGCGACCACTGGCATATATATGGCAGAGTGATGATCAGGAACAGAGAGCATACACAGCTCTTTTCAGTACCATGTATACATTCTCTGCTTGTTAAGGAAGGTCACCTGTGTGCACCAACGTGAGTGGGTTGTGATAACCCCTGACAAACCGAAATGTTTGCTTACAGTCCAAACGGAGGGTCAATAGCCAGCAACCTAGTATTCTTCCTGGAGGCTCAGAGTTGTCAGATAAATACACCAGACTTTGATCTTCAACACAGCTTGGTAGCTAAACGTGAGAGACAGCAGGATAAATGGTGAGCAATCTGAAGGGGGTGAGTCAAAAGGACGAACAAAAAAGTACATTAGTGGGAAGGAGAGAGAGAGGAGCAATGAAGACAGACTATAATGAAAATATACGATTGTTTGTCATGTCATACAGTAATTATCTAGGCGTGCCAACGGAGGAGGTTGAACCTGTTGCCTATTTCACAGTGAGTGTTACACCACTATTAGTCTCTGTGAAGGTTGGCTATATACATAATCTTTGAAGAGGGTATTGTTGTAAACCAAAAGAAGTCCAGATGTGTTCAAGTTGTATATTACAACAGAAAGGTTTATTAAGATTAGTTACAGGAGAATAAGATGGTAAGTATGATAATTGAAGCCCCACCAGGTGCAGCCTCCCTGCTGCTGGGCCTGCACACTTCAACTGACACTCAGCACATCACCAGGCACCCATGCATTCTGATGACATCACCAAGCATTCTGCATTCCTCTCAACAGCTAAACGCCCGCGGTCTTGTTCACCTCTACGCTGATGGAATGACGATCGAGGATCGAGGACTGAGGTGGTGGATTTTTGATTACCCCCTGATGCTTTTTGACCGGTCTCATCTCCTGGTCTCCTCTCCTGAAGAGTATGCGGGAGGTTGCCTGAGGATTTTGATATCGGCAAGGAGCTGGTCCTACACGGCGAGGGCGGCGAGTGCAGCGACTGGATGTGGGAGGAGGCAGCGCGGCTGGTGAACAGTCAAAATATTGAGTCCAAAATATCGAATGGACATAATATCGAGTTTAAAATATAGAATGGACAAAATATCGAATGGACAGAATACAGACATCAAAAATATCGGTTTTAAGGTAAGTAATGTAATATCGAATGTTCAAAATATAGAAAGTTAAAATATCGAAGTATATAATATAGGTTATTAAAATTATCGATTTTTTAATAATATCGAACTTTTTATAGTGTTTTTTATGGTATTATATGTGTGAAAAGTGTGTATTTATCTTATAATTAATTTTAATTAATGAATTTAGTTTTTTTAATTTTTGCGTAATTTAATTCTGTAGCGGGTTGTGGGTTTATAGGGGAATAGGGTTGGAAGTAATTTAAATATAATTAATTAAATATGTAAATGTATTTATTGGTATTAATTTTTAATTAATTGTGAATTAATTTATATTTGGTAATTAATTAAATTTTAATTTGTAATTAATTTTAATTCATTGATTAATTGCTAATTATGTTAATTTCACTAATTTATTTTCTGTAGCGGGTTGTGGGTTTATAGGAGAGTTGGGTGGGAAGTAATTTAATTATAATTAATTAAATATGTAAAATTATTTATTGGTATTTATTTAGAATTAATTGTTAATTAAGTTTTTATGGGTAACTAATACATTTTTAATTGCCAATTCATTTAATTTAATTGATTAATTGCTAATTATGTTAACTTCACTAATTTATTTTCTGTAGCAGGTTGTGGGTTTATAGGGGAATAGGGTGGAAAGTAATTTATTTATAATTAATTAAATAATTAAATGTATTTAATTGTATTTAATTTGAATTAATTGTTAATTATTTTGTAATTCTTAAATAATTAATTGTTACTTTGTAATTAATTTGTATTAATAGGTAACTAATTGTGATAATTAATGTTAATTAGTATTTTTAATAGATTGATTATTATATTATATTGAATTGGTAATTACTTTTAAATATTTTTTTATAGATATTAATTTATATATTTTTAAATAATATATGAAGTATTTACTTTCCCTAATGTTGCACTCTCTGGAGTGGGAAAAGTAATTGTAACCCTTACGCTATCCAACGTTTTCCCTACTGTTGCACCCACTGGAGTGGGAATAGTAATTTTTACCCCTACGCTATCCAACGCTTTCCCTACTGTTGCACTCTTTGGAGTGGGAATAGTACGTTTTACCCCTACGGTATCCAACGCTTTCCCTACTGTTGCACTCACTGGAGTGGGAATAGTAATTTTTACCCCTACGCTATCCAACGCTTTCCCTACTGTTGCACCCACTGGAGTGGGAATAGTAAATTTTACCTCTATGCTATCCAACGCTTTCCCTACTGTTGCACCCACTGGAGTGGGAATAGTAAATTTTACCTCTACGCTATCCAACGTTTTCCCTACTGTTGCACCCACTGGAGTGAGAATAGTAATTTTAACCCCTACGCTATCCAATGCTTTCCCTACTCTTGCACTCTTTGGAGTGGGAATAGTAATTTTTACCCCTACGCTATCCAACGCTTTCCCTACTGTTGCACCCACTGGAGTGGGAATAGTAATTTTTACCCCTACGCTATCCAATGCTTTCCCTACTGTTGCACCCACTGGAGTGGGAATAGTAATTTTGACCCCTACGCTGTCCAACGCTTTCCCTACTATTGCACTTTTTGGAGTGGGAATAGTAATTTTTACCCCTACGCTATCCAACGCTTTCCCACCTGTTGCACCCACTGGAGTGGGAATAGTCATTTTTACCCCTATGCTATCCAACGCTTTCCCTACTGTTGTACTCACTGGAGTGGGAATAGTAATTTTTACCCCTACGCTATCCAACGCTCTCCCTACTGTTGTACTCACTGAAGTGGGAATAGTAATTTTTATCCCTACGCTATCCAACGCTTTCCCTACAGTTGCATTCTCTGGAGTGGGAATAGTAATTTTTACACTTCTGCTATTATACCATAATAATATTATAATATTGGATATTATTTAATTATATTATGTTACTATATATATATATATATATATATATATATATATATATATATATATATATATATATATATATATATATATATATGTGTTTTACCAAATATGATATAATTTTTTTTTATAACTTTCATTAATTATTTAATTATTATAAGTTAATTTAAGTATTTTTAAGTATATTTTAGTAATTAATTTTTTATATTAATTGAATTTAACATTGTTTTTAATAAAGTCGATATTTTTATAAACTATATTTTAGTAAACAATATTTTTTACTCGATATTTTTGTACTTACCTGTTTGTAGATACAAACTCGATATTCTGTATGTCGATATTTTGTCAACGATATTTTTGATAATCGATATTATGTCCCTCGATATTATGTCAGTGATCCAGCGCGGCTCCGGAACTGCCGGGACGCCGCCTGCTTCTAGATTCGGTTTGCTGCAGGAGCAGGAAGCTATGGAGCCGGGTACGCAGGGTCTGTTTCTGTAGGTCTGCCGAGGCTGTCGAGGCTGCGTAACGTGCCCCTGAGGCAAGCGGCACCAGAGGTCAGTGTATGTAATTCAGAGTAGGTGAGCCTACCGGTGGTGATTTTGAGTACCCGTTTCTTCAGAGGTGGGGACACTGGTGGAGCTACCCCCCGATATATAGGCACTGGGAGGGTGGCTTCTTTACTGGGAATTTTTCCTCCCACTCTATGGAGTTGAGGAGAGGGGAGCCTGAAGAGCAAAGGGTGGCTGAGGAGGTTAAAGGGTCTCTATCTCCTCCAAAAATAAGTCGCTATACTCTTAGGGCCAGGGCAGCTCACTCGGTCAGAACTCGGATATAATTCAGCCCATAGTGACCCCCAAAAAATCCTCCCTCATTTTTGAGACCAACAACAGGGGTCAGCAGAAGAAGCGGAGCGTCACAACGAGGGAAGTGGAAATAAAAACAAGGGAGGTTCCAAAAAGTAGAGGGAAAGGCAGGGGAAACAAAAGGATTTCTCTAAAAACTAAAATAACCCCCTCTCTAAAACCTATCAGAGAGTCATGTCCTCCACTGCAAACTTGTGTAATGCGGCTGCAATGAACACTCAAGTAGAGCAGGATGGAGGGATTTCTAATTCTAAAACTAAATCTAAATCTAAGACACCGGAGGCCGACAAAGAATCCCCTCCTCTTTTTACCCCGTTCCAGCAATGTAAGCAGAGGGGGACTAAACATCTAGTGTAAATTTATCTCTAATCTCGCCTGAATCGCAACCTCACCCAGAGGTTATGTTGTCTAACAGATTCATGGCCTTACAAGTTCAGGACCCGAATACCCATGAATGAGACAATAATTTCTGGGGGGACCTCTTCTGATGGTATAACTATGACCACCGAAACTGGGGAAGCTGAGTCAGAAAACCTCGGGACCCCCGGAAATAATAAATCTGTGGCACATTCTTTGTCTGACATCCTGATTGCAATGAAGGGGGAGATGATAACTGGTTTCAAGATCTCAGAAATGAATCCGGCTGAACTGGCGAGCAGATTTCCTGTCTCCGAAGCAAACCAGGCAGCAATTAAATCCTCTTTTGAGGTGCTGGCCCAGAAACTGGAGGAGGTGGCAGCAAGAACAGATCAAATTGAGGCAGAGATTCCAGTCATTAAGAAGGCAATAAGCTCCGTCAGAATAGGGCGTTAAGAGATGATCTAGAAAGGCTTGAGAATCACTCCCAGATAAACAATCTGAGACTTTTGAATATCCCAGAGACTCTTGAAGGGACATATCTAAAGGGATTTATTATTTTGTTGGTACAGGGGACAGTCCTCAAGAGGTTTCCGGATATAAACAGTACAGGAGATCCAAAGGGTCCATCGAGATCCGTTTAGTGAGAAGCCTGGCCAACATAAGCCCAGGAAGATCTTGGCTAACTTTCTCTTCTATGCTGTTAGAGAACAAATATTGTCTGCAGGCCTTAAGGAGGGCTCAGTCTCCTTTTCACTTACAGGGCAAGAGCCAATTACCTTTCAGATAAGATTGGATATATCCCACACAACAGCTACCAGGCAATGGGAGCTTGGGAGTAGGTTAGAAGAGCTAATAAGCTTAGGAGTTAAGGCCCAGCTGAAGTTTCCAGCTCAGCTACAAGCTATTTTTAATAATCAAATGCATCAGTTTCGTACAACCGAAGAGGTAGATGAGTTAATGGCAAAAATCAGAGGAGGGAAATCCGGGAAATAACTAAGAGAAGGTGTTACTATGGGGGTACGACAATAGAATAAATAGCTTTTCACCACGGTTCATTCATTCATCTTTTTCCATTTGTAAAATAATTTTTCTAATTTGAGGTGGGCGGGACTAAATAGGCTTCGGCTATTTGGAAGGGAGGGTTCCTCATGGGAGTGAAGGGGCACATGAGGGTGGGTGGGTGGGCAGAGGGCACAGGGTGGGGAGCAAAGGGAAAAAATGAAAAAATACTCATCTCACCTTAGGAGTTTAGCACATGGGCCTGTGGCTCTGGGTCAAGGATTTTTGATTGAATTGCAGGAGTAGTAACTCAGCGCAGTAAGAATAGCTTTATCTCCTGATGCCAAAGGAGACAGAGATAGATAATGAAGTATTTAGAGCTCTCTGAGGCACAGATATGCATCCTACAAGAAACACATTTAACTGCTGAGGAATCTAAAAATGTGTTTTCTAATATTCCTTGGGTTGAGAGTTTTTGTTCTTCTAGCCAAACAATAAATACTCGTGGAGTTGCAATTTTGATAAAGCGGGGGTTAGCGTGTTCCATAAAATCCTTTCAGACAGACCAAACTGGGAGGTGGATCATCGCGCATGGACTTAGTCTATGCTTCTTTTTACGGCCCAAATGTGGACGATTCATCATACATCTCTAAACTTTATTCAAAGCTAATTCTGGAGAATCCTATAATAATCGTGGGGGGGACTTTAATGTCCTCCTAGACCCCTTTAAGGACAGGTCAAATCAAGGCCACTGTTTAGGGGCACCTCGTATCCGGCGTGCTATGAAAAACTTGATGCACGACCTAGGTTTGGTGGATGTCTGGAGGGGCATGATGGGAGAGGTAGCTGGGTTCACGTTTTACAGTAAATGATACCATCATTTTTCTAGGATCGATGACATATTAGTGAGTAGAGAACTCCTGACTAAAACCTCCGCTGCTTCTATTCTCCCAAGCCACCTTTCCGATCATGCCCCTGTCTCGTTTTCAAGCAAAAGAGTAACAAATTCCATCCAGAAGAGATGGACACTCAATAGGGGAATTCTAACAGACCCTGATATCATCCTGGCCATCAAAGCTTCCTCTCTAGAGTTTTTTGAGATCAACATTGGCTCAACGGCTATGGAGGTTGCCTGGGACGCCTTTAAGGCTAATCTCAGGGGTCGGCTACATGACCTTATATGCTCTAAAAATCAAGCTGAAGGCCGTAAGTTAAAATGGAGAGAGGATAAAATCAAGAAGTTAGAAGCTGAACTTCTCCTGGCAATAGGAGGTCCACCTGAAAGGGTGAGTAAAGTGCAGGAGGATCTTGAGATAGCTAGGCTAGACTTTAGAGGGAAGTTAGATGAAAAATGTAAGGCTCTATGGTTAAATAAGAATATGGAAAACTATGAATATGGTGAGAAGGCCAGTGCCTTGTTAGCATGGAAAGCTAGAACTGACCGCACTAAAAACAACATTTGCGAGTTAGTTATATACAGCAGTGGGGATAAATCCACAGATATAGAGGACATAAAGAACTGCCTTCCCTCCCTCTTTACAGGTCTCTATAAGGAGGACCTGAATCCTTCAAAACATCAAATACAGACATGGTTGAGCACTAAATCTCTATCTTCCTTAACGCAGGCGTGTAAAGACCTTTTGGACTCCCCGACCCGTTCCTATGATTACACCTTAACTCCAGTGTAAGGAGTCTGTAGGAAGACCTAAGCAAGCGCAGTTGGCCAGAGGGAGCCCAGGTCCATAACAACGGCTGTAACATTCTGTAATATGCTTATAGGTGAGATGAGGACAAAAAAAAAACTGATAACCAAAATGAAGGGAACGGCAATAAAATTACATTCAGAAATGTAAATTCAGCAGACTAAAGATAAAACATAGATAGAAGGGTGCACAATCATGAAATACGTTAACATCACCAAATAGGAGATATAACATTCATAATGCCATAAACGCATTAAAACATGAAAAGATTGGACTACTCCATTAAAATCATGTAACAATAGATAGAACAATGCTAAATCATTAAATACATTAAAGTTACCAAATTGTACCATCTTATAAATAGAACATTCCTAAAGTCATAAATACATTAAATCATGAAAAGAATAGATAAAACACTACCCCCTAAAGCAACAAATACCTTGAAATCTCTCCCACCCATCACCTTTCCTTACAGAACTAAAGATACAAGCACACCACATGTACCCACACAGATAAAGCACACTATGCTGTACGCCTGACATGACCTACTATCACAGGCAACACACACATACTATACTGTAACCTGACAGGACCTATTGTCTCAGGTAAAGCACACTCTACTATACACCTGACATGACCT
Source organism: Lissotriton vulgaris (assembly GCF_964263255.1). Classification (NCBI taxonomy): domain Eukaryota; kingdom Metazoa; phylum Chordata; class Amphibia; order Caudata; family Salamandridae; genus Lissotriton; species Lissotriton vulgaris. Next base: position 1,579,557,197 of record NC_141689.1, on the reverse strand, counting down.
AATGTCTCAGGCAACCCACGCCTACTGTACGACTGACACGACCTCCTGTCTCAGGCAACGCACACACTACACTGTAGGCTCTAGGGCACCCAATCCTATAAGGCATACACTACGCTGTACACCTGACAGGACTTCACATCTCAGGCAATGCACACACTACACTGTAAACTCTAGTGCGCACAACCCAATAACACATACACTACACTGTACACCTCAAAGGACCTACCTTCTCGAAGTACACAACCCTACACGCAGCACAAGGATATGCAACCCTACAACTCAGAGCACACAACCCCACCATGCAGTAACAGGATACAAGACACTTAACACAACAAAATTCAGCACACAAACGCAGTACAATACAAGTAGGCTAGAAATCAATAATAGCCTCACTAAAATTCCCACAACATAAATACCAGCACACTCAAAAATAATAAGGAAGCAAAATGAGTAAAGCAAGAATGATTGCATGGTTAATAACATGACAATAAAACATCACTGAAGCCTGGAATGATGGCATTGCACATCAAAACAGTGAATAGAACATCTCACTGTAATACACTTTTAGAAGAAAGATAAGCAAAAACCTGTCAGTGCCAAATAAGGCAGATTGAGAACAACTGTAAAAGACATCTTACATGAAATGCACCATAGACTATGCATCTCATGGCGATCATGAATAGAAATGGTGCACGTCTTGATATATTGTCATCTATCTATATATATATATATATATAAACAAAAGTATGTCTGTTTGTCCTTTATGCATTACTACACCATTCATCCGATCGCCATAAAACTTTGGGAAGTTGTTGAGTACACTCCCGCGAAGGTTTCTGCGGAAAAAAAAATGTAAAAAAAAAAAATGGTTAAAAGTTGCTGAGTACACTTCCGCGAAGGTTTCTGGCAAAAAAAAAATGTGTTAAATATCAGCCCCCCAGCCCGCAAGGGCCCTCATAATCTTTCCAATACTGAACGTTTACAGTTTACTGTGCGACTCGCTTTTGCAATGACCATCAACAAAGCACAAGGACAATCGCTGCAAGTGTGTAGACTACATTTGGAGAATCCGTGCTTCTCACATGGACAACTGTATGAGGCCAGCTCACGCGTTGGAAAACCTTCTGATTTATTCGTGTACGCACTAAACGGAAAAACAAAAAATACAGTGTATCCACAAGCACTTGAATAAATAAACAGAATTAAAACAACACTTTAAAATGTTTTCCATATTAAAATGAATATGTTTCAATAAAAATGACACAATGTAAATTGAATGTTATCATAACAAGTTTCCTTAACTTTCCTTTCTTCTGAGATCGCAGCAACGCGCGACGGGTAAGCTAGTAGTACATAAATTGTTGTACACGCAGAGCTGGTTTGAGCTGTTCCTAAGCATTCAGCTTTCCACTCAACACCAAGCGCTCCAGTACTCATCCTGGCTGAGCAGTAGGGAAGATATAGCTAAGGAAAAGGAAAGGCAACAGTTAAGTTATAAGAGGTATCTAGTATGTATACAAAATAGTTCAGTGGGTTTACCGCCTGCTTCTGAGATCTGAGCGTAGCAGGTATTCACAGATTAAGTCCTATAATTTTCCCAGGTCCTGTATATTACCAAACTAGTAAAATGAGTAGCACTTAACTGACATCACTATAAAAATTATTATTTAGAAGGCAGCAATGGATATCTAACATGTTGTTATATATTTGTTGAGTAAGAAAGACTTAGGAGCTGATTATGAGTCTGGCGGTCCATGGACCGCAAGACTTTGAGTGGCGGTGGTCCGACAGCTGGATAATGGCCTTCTGCATCATGGCGGTGGACCAGTTGTGCAGCAGAGGGGCAATACAATATGTTGAGTGGGACTGGCGCAGTCCTGCCAAGCAGATTTTGAGTTCCTCCACCATCAGCCTTTTCATGGCAGTGAGCCCACCACGAAATGGCTGGTGGTGGGGAAACAAAGAAGGCCCTACAGGGATGCATTCTGGTGGGCACAACATGTGCAGCCCTGTCTGCTTGCACACCTAGTTCCAGCATGGCATGGACTTCACAGTCTATGCCGTACTGGAACATTTTTGCCGTTCCCTTTTGCAGTGCTGTCTTTCATGGCACCGCAGTGGGAATGGCAAAAGAACCACCTGCCTGCATGAGTTCAACTCGTAATCAGGCGGGAGATCTTTGCTCGGCTTTGGCAGTGCTGTGCCGGCGAAAAGTCAGCAAAGAACTGCCAAAGTCGTATTCAGGCCCTAAGGTGTTTGTGATTAAAGTAATGTTAACTTTGCATAATATGGTACAGCGTAACTACTACTTTGAACAGTAGAATAGCTCTAAGTCATTTTAAATATAATAACTTGTTTAAATGCAAATTAACTTGGTTTGTTTTCACAGATACCAGGAACATAAAGTACTCCAGCTTTGAGAAGGAGAGCATCAAGCACTCATATGAAGTGCTTTGATTTCGAAGAAATGTAGAATGCATTTTCCCTAAAGGAATGCTGCGTTCTGTGTAAAAAAACAAGTACACATCCAGCTTTCTTTAAGGAAGGCAACCAGCAGTAGTGCATTGAAAAGATTTAGGTGTTCTATGGATTAAACATTACTGCATGGTTCAATGACAGAATATCGACACCTAAAATAAACCCATACCAAGGTATTGCGTTATAAATATCAATGTAAAAAATATCGACATCCTATATTTATAATGATAAGTACAAAGATATCGGAAAACAAATATCGATGTCATATATATAGTTCTACAAAATATCGGTTTTATATATAGCTATATTTAAAATAAAATACTAAATATTAAATATATTAAATAATAAAATAAATTCAAAAACATTAATTAAATCTAATATACATTTTCATAAATATAGCTAATAAACTTAATTTAAAAATGTTAAACACACATATATAATAATTAATATATATATGTCATTTAAAATAATTGATTAACTATTTATTTTTATTTATTTGATATTATAATTTTTAAATTATATAAAAATGTAACAAATAAACATATATATATATATATACATATATATACATATATATATATATATACATATCCCAAAATCAGCAGGTACTCGAATTGAGGGAGACCACACGGGGAGAATATGGTTCAGCATTTATTCGACATCTGCCAGCACAGGTAAGTTCAGCAACACCTCTCACAGTCAAAGTGAAACGCCGGACGCGTTTCAGGAATTACCATTCCCTTCTTCAGCGGCGTGTGAATGAAAGTCTCTGTAAGCGCCTGCACACGCACCTGCAAATGAAGCCTGTCCCCAGGCGTGGCCAAATGCACTGCCTTCTGGTTCTCGTAGTGCGTGGAAAATGTTCCCATGTGGGTGCGCTCTCAGCAAACAATTACCAAAGTTGTTACCCAAGTTTGGTGCATGGGAGGGCCAACTGACGTCCTGTGCCCCGCTTTGTGTCTGTCGATAGCTAGCGAGCAGGCGCTGTCCTGCATCAAAGCCTACTCACTTCCACGTTCCTGTGGCTCCTAATACCTCTCGGCATCAGGACAGGACCCGCTGTTTCGCTGGGGGTCTCACCTCGCGACTGGAGCCAGCCGCTTTTATCCCAAAATCAGCAGGTACTCGAATTGAGGGAGACCACACGGGGAGAATATGGTTCAGCATTTATTCGACATCTGCCAGCACAGGTAATTTCAGCAACACCTCTCATAGTCAAAGTGAAACGCCGGACGCGTTTCAGGAATTACCATTCCCTTCTTCAGCGGCGTGTGAATGAAAGTCTCTGTAAGCGCCTGCACACGCACCTGCAAATGAAGCCTGTCCCCAAGCGTGGCCAAATGCACTGCCTTCTGGTTCTCGTAGTGCGTGGAAAATGTTCCCATGTGGGTGCGCTCTCAGCAAACAATTACCAAAGTTGTTACCCAAAGTTTGGTGCATGGGAGGGCCAACTGAGGTCCTGTGCCCCGCTTTGTGTCTGTCGATAGCTAGCGAGTAGGCACTGTCCTGCATCAAAGCCTACTCACTTCCACGTTCCTGTGGCTCCTAATACCTCTTGGCATCAGGACAGGACCCGCTGTTTCGCTGGGGGTCTCACCTCGCGACTGGAGCCAGCCGCTTTTATCCCAAAATCAGCAGGTACTCGAATTGAGGGAGACCACACGGGGAGAATATGGTTCAGCATTTATTCGACATCTGCCAGCACAGGTAAGTTCAGCAACACCTCTCACAGTCAAAGTGAAACGCCGGACGCGTTTCAGGAATTACCATTCCCTTCTTCAGCGGCGTGTGAATGAAAGTCTCTGTAAGCGCCTGCACACGCACCTGCAAATGAAGCCTGTCCCCAGGCGTGGCCAAATGCACTGCCTTCTGGTTCTCGTAGTGCGTGGAAAATGTTCCCATGTGGGTGCGCTCTCAGCAAACAATTACCAAAGTTGTTACCCAAGTTTGGTGCATGGGAGGGCCAACTGACGTCCTGTGCCCCGCTTTGTGTCTGTCGATAGCTAGCGAGTAGGCGCTGTCCTGCATCAAAGCCTACTCACTTCCACGTTCCTGTGGCTCCTAATACCTCTCGGCATCAGGACAGGACCCGCTGTTTCGCTGGGGGTCTCACCTCGCGACTGGAGCCAGCCGCTTTTATCCCAAAATCAGCAGGTACTCGAATTGAGGGAGACCACACGGGGAGAATATGGTTCAGCATTTATTCGACATCTGCCAGCACAGGTAAGTTCAGCAACACCTCTCACAGTCAAAGTGAAACGCCGGACGCGTTTCAGGAATTACCATTCCCTTCTTCAGCGGCGTGTGAATGAAAGTCTCTGTAAGCGCCTGCACACGCACCTGCAAATGAAGCCTGTCCCCAGGCGTGGCCAAATGCACTGCCTTCTGGTTCTCGTAGTGTGTGGAAAATGTTCCCATGTGGGTGCGCTCTCAGCAAACAATTACCAAAGTTGTTACCCAAGTTTGGTGCATGGGAGGGCCAACTGACGTCCTGTGCCCCGCTTTGTGTCTGTCGATAGCTAGCGAGTAGGCGCTGTCCTGCATCAAAGCCTACTCACTTCCACGTTCCTGTGGCTCCTAATACCTCTCGGCATCAGGACAGGACCCGCTGTTTCCCTGGGGGTCTCACCTCGCGACTGGAGCCAGCCGCTTTTATCCCAAAATCAGCAAGTACTCGAATTGAGGGAGACCACACGGGGAGAATATGGTTCAGCATTTATCGTAGAGAGGTGTGGCTCACTGGTTAGAGGCGGCAGACCCGGAGGCTGAGAACGGCCCGGGACCAGGGTTCGATTCCCGACGCGGCAGGGTCGAGGACCAGGGTCAGCGGACTGATAATTCTCGCCTCGGTGCCCACTTTGGGCAGTGATCACACTCGGTAACTCTGGGCATTAAGCTTGCCTCATCTCTACAACGGCCCCCCACAGACGCCGGGGATGCCTGGCTTCACCTTGGAGATACCCAGCATGGGACCATCTCACAGGGAAAGCCAGGACGGGTTCCCCAGCGGTCATTCGCGCCAGGATACTCCGGTAGTAATTGAGCGCGCTATAAAACACCTTACATTTACATTTACATTTACATTTATTCGACATCTGCCAGCACAGGTAAGTTCAGCAACACCTCTCACAGTCAAAGTGAAACGCCGGACGCGTTTCAGGAATTACCATTCCCTTCTTCAGCGGCGTGTGAATGAAAGTCTCTGTAAGCGCCTGCACACGCACCTGCAAATGAAGCCTGTCCCCAGGCGTGGCCAAATGCACTGCCTTCTGGTTCTCGTAGTGCGTGGAAAATGTTCCCATGTGGGTGCGCTCTCAGCAAACAATTACCAAAGTTGTTACCCAAGTTTAGTGCATGGGAGGGCCAACTGACGTCCCGTGCCCCGCTTTGTGTCTGTCGATAGCTAGCGAGTAGGCGCTGTCCTGCATCAAAGCCTACTCACTTCCACGTTCCTGTGGCTCCTAATACCTCTCGGCATCAGGACAGGACCCGCTGTTTCGCTGGGGGTCTCGCCTCGCGACTGGAGCCAGCCGCTTTTATCCCAAAATCAGCAGGTACTCGAATTGAGGGAGACCACACGGGGAGAATATGGTTCAGCATTTATTCGACATCTGCCAGCACAGGTAAGTTCAGCAACACCTCTCACAGTCAAAGTGAAACGCCGGACGCGTTTCAGGAATTACCATTCCCTTCTTCAGCGGCGTGTGAATGAAAGTCTCTGTAAGCGCCTGCACACGCACCTGCAAATGAAGCCTGTCCCCAGGCGTGGCCAAATGCACTGCCTTCTGGTTCTCGTAGTGCGTGGAAAATGTTCCCATGTGGGTGCGCTCTCAGCAAACAATTACCAAAGTTGTTACCCAAGTTTGGTGCATGGGAGGGCCAACTGACGTCCTGTGCCCCGCTTTGTGTCTGTCGATAGCTAGCGAGTAGGCGCTGTCCTGCATCAAAGCCTACTCACTTCCACGTTCCTGTGGCTCCTAATACCTCTCGGCATCAGGACAGGACCCGCTGTTTCCCTGGGGGTCTCACCTCGCGACTGGAGCCAGCCGCTTTTATCCCAAAATCAGCAGGTACTCGAATTGAGGGAGATCACACGGGGAGAATATGGTTCAGCATTTATTCGACATCTGCCAGCACAGGTAAGTTCAGCAACACCTCTCACAGTCAAAGTGAAACGCCGGACGCGTTTCAGGAATTACCATTCCCTTCTTCAGCGGCGTGTGAATGAAAGTCTCTGTAAGCGCCTGCACACGCACCTGCAAATGAAGCCTGTCCCCAGGCGTGGCCAAATGCACTGCCTTCTGGTTCTCGTAGTGCGTGGAAAATGTTCCCATGTGGGTGCGCTCTCAGCAAACAATTACCAAAGTTGTTACCCAAGTTTGGTGCATGGGAGGGCCAACTGACGTCCTGTGCCCCGCTTTGTGTCTGTCGATAGCTAGCGAGTAGGCGCTGTTTTGCATCAAAGCCTACTCACTTCCACGTTCCTGTGGCTCCTAATACCTCTCGGCATCAGGACAGGACCCGCTGTTTCGCTGGGGGTCTCACCTCGCGACTGGAGCCAGCCGCTTTTATCCCAAAATCAGCAGGTACTCGAATTGAGGGAGACCACACGGGGAGAATATGGTTCAGCATTTATTCGACATCTGCCAGCACAGGTAAGTTCAGCAACACCTCTCATAGTCAAAGTGAAACGCCGGACGCGTTTCAGGAATTACCATTCCCTTCTTTAGCGGCGTGTGAATGAAAGTCTCTGTAAGCGCCTGCACACGCACCTGCAAATGAAGCCTGTCCCCAGGCGTGGCCAAATGCACTGCCTTCTGGTTCTCGTAGTGCGTGGAAAATGTTCCCATGTGGGTGCGCTCTCAGCAAACAATTACCAAAGTTGTTACCCAAGTTTGGTGCATGGGAGGGCCAACTGACGTCCTGTGCCCCGCTTTGTGTCTGTCGATAGCTAGCGAGTAGGCGCTGTCCTGCATCAAAGCCTACTCACTTCCACGTTCCTGTGGCTCCTAATACCTCTCGGCATCAGGACAGGACCCGCTGTTTCGCTGGGGGTCTCACCTCGCGACTGGAGCCAGCCGCTTTTATCCCAAAATCAGCAGGTACTCGAATTGAGGGAGACCACACGGGGAGAATATGGTTCAGCATTTTTTCGACATCTGCCAGCACAGGTAAGTTCAGCAACACCTCTCACAGTCAAAGTGAAACGCCGGACGCGTTTCAGGAATTACCATTCCCTTCTTCAGCGGCGTGTGAATGAAAGTCTCTGTAAGCGCCTGCACACGCACCTGCAAATGAAGCCTGTCCCCAGGCGTGGCCAAATGCACTGCCTTCTGGTTCTCGTAGTGTGTTGAAAATGTTCCCATGTGGGTGCGCTCTCAGCAAACAATTACCAAAGTTGTTACCCAAGTTTGGTGCATGGGAGGGCCAACTGACGTCCTGTGCCCCGCTTTGTGTCTGTCGATAGCTAGCGAGTAGGCGCTGTCCTGCATCAAAGCCTACTCACTTCCACGTTCCTGTGGCTCCTAATACCTCTCGGCATCAGGACAGGACCCGCTGTTTCGCTGGGGGTCTCACCTCGCGACTGGAGCCAGCCGCTTTTATCCCAAAATCAGCAGGTACTCGAATTGAGGGAGACCATACGGGGAGAATATGGTTCAGCATTTATTCGACATCTGCCAGCACAGGTAAGTTCAGCAACACCTCTCACAGTCAAAGTGAAACGCCGGACGCGTTTCAGGAATTACCATTCCCTTCTTCAGCGGCGTGTGAATGAAAGTCTCTGTAAGCGCCTGCACACGCACCTGCAAATGAAGCCTGTCCCCAGGCGTGGCCAAATGCACTGCCTTCTGGTTCTCGTAGTGCATGGAAAATGTTCCCATGTGGGTGCGCTCTCAGCAAACAATTTCCAAAGTTGTTACCCAAGTTTGGTGCATGGGAGGGCCAACTGACGTCCTGTGCCCCGCTTTGTGTCTGTCGATGGCTAGCGAGTAGGCGCTGTCCTGCATCAAAGCCTACTCACTTCCACGTTCCTGTGGCTCCTAATACTTCTCGGCATCAGGACAGGACCCGCTGTTTCGCTGGGGGTCTCACCTCGCGACTGGAGCCAGCCGCTTTTATCCAAAAATCAGCAGGTACTCGAATTGAGGGAGACCACACGGGGAGAATATGGTTCAGCATTTATTCAACATCTGCCAGCACAGGTAAGTTCAGCAACACCTCTCATAGTCAAAGTGAAACGCCGGACGCGTTTCAGGAATTACCATTCCCTTCTTCAGCGGCGTGTGAATGAAAGTCTCTGTAAGCGCCTGCACACGCACCTGCAAATGAAGCCTGTCCCCAGGCGTGGCCAAATGCACTGCCTTCTGGTTCTCGTAGTGCGTGGAAAATGTTCCCATGTGGGTGCGCTCTCAGCAAACAATTACCAAAGTTGTTACCCAAGTTTGGTGCATGGGAGGGCCAACTGACGTCCTGTGCCCCGCTTTGTGTCTGTCGATAGCTAGCGAGTAGGCGCTGTCCTGCATCAAAGCCTACTCACTTCCACGTTCATGTGGCTCCTAATACCTCTCGGCATCAGGACAGGACCCGCTGTTTCCCTGGGGGTCTCACCTCGCGACTGGAGCCAGCCGCTTTTATCCCAAAATCAGCAGGTACTCGAATTGAGGGAGACCACACGGGGAGAATATGGTTCAGCATTTATTCGACATCTGCCAGCACAGGTAAGTTCAGCAACACCTATCACAGTCAAAGTGAAACGCCGGACGCGTTTCAGGAATTACCATTCCCTTCTTCAGCGGCGTGTGAATGAAAGTCTCTGTAAGCGCCTGCACACGCACCTGCAAATGAAGCCTGTCCCCAGGCGTGGCCAAATGCACTGCCTTCTGGTTCTCGTAGTGCGTGGAAAATGTTCCCATGTGGGTGCGCTCTCAGCAAACAATTACCAAAGTTGTTACCCAAGTTTGGTGCATGGGAGGGCCAACTGACGTCCTGTGCCCCGCTTTGTGTCTGTCGATAGCTAGCGAGTAGGCGCTGTCCTGCATCAAAGCCTACTCACTTCCACGTTCCTGTGGCTCCTAATACCTCTCGGCATCAGGACAGGACCCGCTGTTTCGCTGGGGGTCTCACCTCGCGACTGGAGCCAGCCGCTTTTATCCCAAAATCAGCAGGTACTCGAATTGAGGGAGACCACACGGGGAGAATATGGTTCAGCATTTATTCGACATCTGCCAGCACAGGTAAGTTCAGCAACACCTCTCGTAGTCAAAGTGAAACGCCGGACGCGTTTCAGGAATTACCATTCCCTTCTTCAGCGGCGTGTGAATGAAAGTCTCTGTAAGCGCCTGCACATGCACCTGCAAATGAAGCCTGTCCCCAGGCGTGGCCAAATGCACTGCCTTCTGGTTCTCGTAGTGCGTGGAAAATGTTCCCATGTGGGTGCGCTCTCAGCAAACAATTACCAAAGTTGTTACCCAAGTTTGGTGCATGGGAGGGCCAACTGACGTCCTGTGCCCCGCTTTGTGTCTGTCGATAGCTAGCGAGTAGGCGCTGTCCTGCATCAAAGCCTACTCACTTCCACGTTCCTGTGGCTCCTAATACCTCTCGGCATCAGGACAGGACCCGCTGTTTCGCTGGGGGTCTCACCTCGCGACTGGAGCCAGCCGCTTTTATCCCAAAATCAGCAGGTACTCGAATTGAGGGAGACCACACGGGGAAAATATGGTTCAGCATTTATTCGACATCTGCCAGCACAGGTAAGTTCAGCAACACCTCTCACAGTCAAAGTGAAACGCCGGACGCGTTTCAGGAATTACCATTCCCTTCTTCAGCGGCGTGTGAATGAAAGTCTCTGTAAGCGCCTGCACACGCACCTGCAAATGAAGCCTGTCCCCAGGCGTGGCCAAATGCACTGCCTTCTGGTTCTCGTAGTGCGTGGAAAATGTTCCCATGTGGGTGCGCTCTCAGCAAACAATTACCAAAGTTGTTAACCAAGTTTGGTGCATGGGAGGGCCAACTGACGTCCTGTGCCCCGCTTTGTGTCTGTCGCTAGCTAGCGAGTAGGCGCTGTCCTGCATCAAAGCCTACTCACTTCCACGTTCCTGTGGCTCCTAATACCTCTCGGCATCAGGACAGGACCCGCTGTTTCGCTGGGGGTCTCACCTCGCGACTGGAGCCAGCCGCTTTTATCCCAAAATCAGCAGGTACTCGAATTGAGGGAGACCACACGGGGAGAATATGGTTCAGCATTTATTCGACATCTGCCAGCACAGGTAAGTTCAGCAACACCTCTCACAGTCAAAGTGAAACGCCGGACGCGTTTCAGGAATTACCATTCCCTTCTTCAGCGGCGTGTGAATGAAAGTCTCTGTAAGCGCCTGCACACGCACCTGCAAATGAAGCCTGTCCCCAGGCGTGGCCAAATGCACTGCCTTCTGGTTCTCGTAGTGTGTGGAAAATGTTCCCATGTGGGTGCGCTCTCAGCAAACAATTACCAAAGTTGTTACCCAAGTTTGGTGCATGGGAGGGCCAACTGACGTCCTGTGCCCCGCTTTGTGTCTGTCGATAGCTAGCGAGTAGGCGCTGTCCTGCATCAAAGCCTACTCACTTCCACGTTCCTGTGGCTCCTAATACCTCTCGGCATCAGGACAGGACCCGCTGTTTCGCTGGGGGTCTCACCTCGCGACTGGAGCCAGCCGCTTTTATCCCAAAATCAGCAGGTACTCGAATTGAGGGAGACCACACGGGGAGAATATGGTTCAGCATTTATTCGACATCTGCCAGCACAGGTAAGTTCAGCAACACCTCTCACAGTCAAAGTGAAACGCCGGACGCGTTTCAGGAATTACCATTCCCTTCTTCAGCGGCGTGTGAATGAAAGTCTCTGTAAGCGCCTGCACACGCACCTGCAAATGAAGCCTGTCCCCAGGCGTGGCCAAATGCACTGCCTTCTGGTTCTCGTAGTGTGTGGAAAATGTTCCCATGTGGGTGCGCTCTCAGCAAACAATTACCAAAATTGTTACCCAAGTTTGGTGCATGGGAGGGCCAACTGACGTCCTGTGCCCCGCTTTGTGTCTGTCAATAGCTAGCGAGTAGGCGCTGTCCTGCATCAAAGCCTACTCACTTCCACGTTCCTGTGGCTCCTAATACCTCTCGGCATCAGGACAGGACCCGCTGTTTCCCTGGGGGTCTCACCTCGCGACTGGAGCCAGCCGCTTTTATCCCAAAATCAGCAGGTACTCGAATTGAGGGAGACCACACGGGGAGAATATGGTTCAGCATTTATTTGACATCTGCCAGCACAGGTAAGTTCAGCAACACCTCTCACAGTCAAAGTGAAACGCCGGACGCGTTTCAGGAACTACCATTCCCTTCTTCAGCGGCGTGTGAATGAAAGTCTCTGTAAGCGCCTGCACACGCACCTGCAAATGAAGCCTGTCCCCAGGCGTGGCCAAATGCACTGCCTTCTGGTTCTCGTAGTGCGTGGAAAATGTTCCCATGTGGGTGCGCTCTCAGCAAACAATTACCAAAGTTGTTACCCAAGTTTGGTGCATGGGAGGGCCAACTGACGTCCTGTGCCCCGCTTTGTGTCTGTCGATAGCTAGCGAGTAGGCGCTGTCCTGCATCAAAGCCTACTCACTTCCACGTTCCTGTGGCTCCTAATACCTCTCGGCATCAGGACAGGACCCGCTGTTTCGCTGGGGGTCTCACCTCGCGACTGGAGCCAGCCGCTTTTATCCCAAAATCAGCAGGTACTCGAATTGAGGGAGACCACACGGGGAGAATATGGTTCAGCATTTTTTCGACATCTGCCAGCACAGGTAAGTTCAGCAACACCTCTCACAGTCAAAGTGAAACGCCGGACGCGTTTCAGGAATTACCATTCCCTTCTTCAGCGGCGTGTGAATGAAAGTCTCTGTAAGCGCCTGCACACGCACCTGCAAATGAAGCCTGTCCCCAGGCGTGGCCAAATGCACTGCCTTCTGGTTCTCGTAGTGTGTTGAAAATGTTCCCATGTGGGTGCGCTCTCAGCAAACAATTACCAAAGTTGTTACCCAAGTTTGGTGCATGGGAGGGCCAACTGACGTCCTGTGCCCCGCTTTGTGTCTGTCGATAGCTAGCGAGTAGGCGCTGTCCTGCATCAAAGCCTACTCACTTCCACGTTCCTGTGGCTCCTAATACCTCTCGGCATCAGGACAGGACCCGCTGTTTCGCTGGGGGTCTCACCTCGCGACTGGAGCCAGCCGCTTTTATCCCAAAATCAGCAGGTACTCGAATTGAGGGAGACCATACGGGGAGAATATGGTTCAGCATTTATTCGACATCTGCCAGCACAGGTAAGTTCAGCAACACCTCTCACAGTCAAAGTGAAACGCCGGACGCGTTTCAGGAATTACCATTCCCTTCTTCAGCGGCGTGTGAATGAAAGTCTCTGTAAGCGCCTGCACACGCACCTGCAAATGAAGCCTGTCCCCAGGCGTGGCCAAATGCACTGCCTTCTGGTTCTCGTAGTGCATGGAAAATGTTCCCATGTGGGTGCGCTCTCAGCAAACAATTTCCAAAGTTGTTACCCAAGTTTGGTGCATGGGAGGGCCAACTGACGTCCTGTGCCCCGCTTTGTGTCTGTCGATGGCTAGCGAGTAGGCGCTGTCCTGCATCAAAGCCTACTCACTTCCACGTTCCTGTGGCTCCTAATACTTCTCGGCATCAGGACAGGACCCGCTGTTTCGCTGGGGGTCTCACCTCGCGACTGGAGCCAGCCGCTTTTATCCCAAAATCAGCAGGTACTCGAATTGAGGGAGACCACACGGGGAGAATATGGTTCAGCATTTATTCAACATCTGCCAGCACAGGTAAGTTCAGCAACACCTCTCATAGTCAAAGTGAAACGCCGGACGCGTTTCAGGAATTACCATTCCCTTCTTCAGCGGCGTGTGAATGAAAGTCTCTGTAAGCGCCTGCACACGCACCTGCAAATGAAGCCTGTCCCCAGGCGTGGCCAAATGCACTGCCTTCTGGTTCTCGTAGTGCGTGGAAAATGTTCCCATGTGGGTGCGCTCTCAGCAAACAATTACCAAAGTTGTTACCCAAGTTTGGTGCATGGGAGGGCCAACTGACGTCCTGTGCCCCGCTTTGTGTCTGTCGATAGCTAGCGAGTAGGCGCTGTCCTGCATCAAAGCCTACTCACTTCCACGTTCATGTGGCTCCTAATACCTCTCGGCATCAGGACAGGACCCGCTGTTTCCCTGGGGGTCTCACCTCGCGACTGGAGCCAGCCGCTTTTATCCCAAAATCAGCAGGTACTCGAATTGAGGGAGACCACACGGGGAGAATATGGTTCAGCATTTATTCGACATCTGCCAGCACAGGTAAGTTCAGCAACACCTATCACAGTCAAAGTGAAACGCCGGACGCGTTTCAGGAATTACCATTCCCTTCTTCAGCGGCGTGTGAATGAAAGTCTCTGTAAGCGCCTGCACACGCACCTGCAAATGAAGCCTGTCCCCAGGCGTGGCCAAATGCACTGCCTTCTGGTTCTCGTAGTGCGTGGAAAATGTTCCCATGTGGGTGCGCTCTCAGCAAACAATTACCAAAGTTGTTACCCAAGTTTGGTGCATGGGAGGGCCAACTGACGTCCTGTGCCCCGCTTTGTGTCTGTCGATAGCTAGCGAGTAGGCGCTGTCCTGCATCAAAGCCTACTCACTTCCACGTTCCTGTGGCTCCTAATACCTCTCGGCATCAGGACAGGACCCGCTGTTTCGCTGGGGGTCTCACCTCGCGACTGGAGCCAGCCGCTTTTATCCCAAAATCAGCAGGTACTCGAATTGAGGGAGACCACACGGGGAGAATATGGTTCAGCATTTATTCGACATCTGCCAGCACAGGTAAGTTCAGCAACACCTCTCGTAGTCAAAGTGAAACGCCGGACGCGTTTCAGGAATTACCATTCCCTTCTTCAGCGGCGTGTGAATGAAAGTCTCTGTAAGCGCCTGCACATGCACCTGCAAATGAAGCCTGTCCCCAGGCGTGGCCAAATGCACTGCCTTCTGGTTCTCGTAGTGCGTGGAAAATGTTCCCATGTGGGTGCGCTCTCAGCAAACAATTACCAAAGTTGTTACCCAAGTTTGGTGCATGGGAGGGCCAACTGACGTCCTGTGCCCCGCTTTGTGTCTGTCGATAGCTAGCGAGTAGGCGCTGTCCTGCATCAAAGCCTACTCACTTCCACGTTCCTGTGGCTCCTAATACCTCTCGGCATCAGGACAGGACCCGCTGTTTCGCTGGGGGTCTCACCTCGCGACTGGAGCCAGCCGCTTTTATCCCAAAATCAGCAGGTACTCGAATTGAGGGAGACCACACGGGGAAAATATGGTTCAGCATTTATTCGACATCTGCCAGCACAGGTAAGTTCAGCAACACCTCTCACAGTCAAAGTGAAACGCCGGACGCGTTTCAGGAATTACCATTCCCTTCTTCAGCGGCGTGTGAATGAAAGTCTCTGTAAGCGCCTGCACACGCACCTGCAAATGAAGCCTGTCCCCAGGCGTGGCCAAATGCACTGCCTTCTGGTTCTCGTAGTGCGTGGAAAATGTTCCCATGTGGGTGCGCTCTCAGCAAACAATTACCAAAGTTGTTAACCAAGTTTGGTGCATGGGAGGGCCAACTGACGTCCTGTGCCCCGCTTTGTGTCTGTCGCTAGCTAGCGAGTAGGCGCTGTCCTGCATCAAAGCCTACTCACTTCCACGTTCCTGTGGCTCCTAATACCTCTCGGCATCAGGACAGGACCCGCTGTTTCGCTGGGGGTCTCACCTCGCGACTGGAGCCAGCCGCTTTTATCCCAAAATCAGCAGGTACTCGAATTGAGGGAGACCACACGGGGAGAATATGGTTCAGCATTTATTCGACATCTGCCAGCACAGGTAAGTTCAGCAACACCTCTCACAGTCAAAGTGAAACGCCGGACGCGTTTCAGGAATTACCATTCCCTTCTTCAGCGGCGTGTGAATGAAAGTCTCTGTAAGCGCCTGCACACGCACCTGCAAATGAAGCCTGTCCCCAGGCGTGGCCAAATGCACTGCCTTCTGGTTCTCGTAGTGTGTGGAAAATGTTCCCATGTGGGTGCGCTCTCAGCAAACAATTACCAAAGTTGTTACCCAAGTTTGGTGCATGGGAGGGCCAACTGACGTCCTGTGCCCCGCTTTGTGTCTGTCGATAGCTAGCGAGTAGGCGCTGTCCTGCATCAAAGCCTACTCACTTCCACGTTCCTGTGGCTCCTAATACCTCTCGGCATCAGGACAGGACCCGCTGTTTCGCTGGGGGTCTCACCTCGCGACTGGAGCCAGCCGCTTTTATCCCAAAATCAGCAGGTACTCGAATTGAGGGAGACCACACGGGGAGAATATGGTTCAGCATTTATTCGACATCTGCCAGCACAGGTAAGTTCAGCAACACCTCTCACAGTCAAAGTGAAACGCCGGACGCGTTTCAGGAATTACCATTCCCTTCTTCAGCGGCGTGTGAATGAAAGTCTCTGTAAGCGCCTGCACACGCACCTGCAAATGAAGCCTGTCCCCAGGCGTGGCCAAATGCACTGCCTTCTGGTTCTCGTAGTGTGTGGAAAATGTTCCCATGTGGGTGCGCTCTCAGCAAACAATTACCAAAATTGTTACCCAAGTTTGGTGCATGGGAGGGCCAACTGACGTCCTGTGCCCCGCTTTGTGTCTGTCAATAGCTAGCGAGTAGGCGCTGTCCTGCATCAAAGCCTACTCACTTCCACGTTCCTGTGGCTCCTAATACCTCTCGGCATCAGGACAGGACCCGCTGTTTCCCTGGGGGTCTCACCTCGCGACTGGAGCCAGCCGCTTTTATCCCAAAATCAGCAGGTACTCGAATTGAGGGAGACCACACGGGGAGAATATGGTTCAGCATTTATTCGACATCTGCCAGCACAGGTAAGTTCAGCAACACCTCTCACAGTCAAAGTGAAACGCC
This sequence comes from Lissotriton vulgaris, assembly GCF_964263255.1. Lineage (NCBI taxonomy): Eukaryota > Metazoa > Chordata > Amphibia > Caudata > Salamandridae > Lissotriton > Lissotriton vulgaris. Next base: position 1,579,540,736 of record NC_141689.1, on the reverse strand, counting down.
GGACGCGTTTCAGGAACTACCATTCCCTTCTTCAGCGGCGTGTGAATGAAAGTCTCTGTAAGCGCCTGCACACGCACCTGCAAATGAAGCCTGTCCCCAGGCGTGGCCAAATGCACTGCCTTCTGGTTCTCGTAGTGCGTGGAAAATGTTCCCATGTGGGTGCGCTCTCAGCAAACAATTACCAAAGTTGTTACCCAAGTTTGGTGCATGGGAGGGCCAACTGACGTCCTGTGCCCCGCTTTGTGTCTGTCGATAGCTAGCGAGTAGGCGCTGTCCTGCATCAAAGCCTACTCACTTCCACGTTCCTGTGGCTCCTAATACCTCTCGGCATCAGGACAGGACCCGCTGTTTCGCTGGGGGTCTCACCTCGCGACTGGAGCCAGCCGCTTTTATCCCAAAATCAGCAGGTACTCGAATTGAGGGAGACCACACGGGGAGAATATGGTTCAGCATTTTTTCGACATCTGCCAGCACAGGTAAGTTCAGCAACACCTCTCACAGTCAAAGTGAAACGCCGGACGCGTTTCAGGAATTACCATTCCCTTCTTCAGCGGCGTGTGAATGAAAGTCTCTGTAAGCGCCTGCACACGCACCTGCAAATGAAGCCTGTCCCCAGGCGTGGCCAAATGCACTGCCTTCTGGTTCTCGTAGTGTGTTGAAAATGTTCCCATGTGGGTGCGCTCTCAGCAAACAATTACCAAAGTTGTTACCCAAGTTTGGTGCATGGGAGGGCCAACTGACGTCCTGTGCCCCGCTTTGTGTCTGTCGATAGCTAGCGAGTAGGCGCTGTCCTGCATCAAAGCCTACTCACTTCCACGTTCCTGTGGCTCCTAATACCTCTCGGCATCAGGACAGGACCCGCTGTTTCGCTGGGGGTCTCACCTCGCGACTGGAGCCAGCCGCTTTTATCCCAAAATCAGCAGGTACTCGAATTGAGGGAGACCATACGGGGAGAATATGGTTCAGCATTTATTCGACATCTGCCAGCACAGGTAAGTTCAGCAACACCTCTCACAGTCAAAGTGAAACGCCGGACGCGTTTCAGGAATTACCATTCCCTTCTTCAGCGGCGTGTGAATGAAAGTCTCTGTAAGCGCCTGCACACGCACCTGCAAATGAAGCCTGTCCCCAGGCGTGGCCAAATGCACTGCCTTCTGGTTCTCGTAGTGCATGGAAAATGTTCCCATGTGGGTGCGCTCTCAGCAAACAATTTCCAAAGTTGTTACCCAAGTTTGGTGCATGGGAGGGCCAACTGACGTCCTGTGCCCCGCTTTGTGTCTGTCGATGGCTAGCGAGTAGGCGCTGTCCTGCATCAAAGCCTACTCACTTCCACGTTCCTGTGGCTCCTAATACTTCTCGGCATCAGGACAGGACCCGCTGTTTCGCTGGGGGTCTCACCTCGCGACTGGAGCCAGCCGCTTTTATCCCAAAATCAGCAGGTACTCGAATTGAGGGAGACCACACGGGGAGAATATGGTTCAGCATTTATTCAACATCTGCCAGCACAGGTAAGTTCAGCAACACCTCTCATAGTCAAAGTGAAACGCCGGACGCGTTTCAGGAATTACCATTCCCTTCTTCAGCGGCGTGTGAATGAAAGTCTCTGTAAGCGCCTGCACACGCACCTGCAAATGAAGCCTGTCCCCAGGCGTGGCCAAATGCACTGCCTTCTGGTTCTCGTAGTGCGTGGAAAATGTTCCCATGTGGGTGCGCTCTCAGCAAACAATTACCAAAGTTGTTACCCAAGTTTGGTGCATGGGAGGGCCAACTGACGTCCTGTGCCCCGCTTTGTGTCTGTCGATAGCTAGCGAGTAGGCGCTGTCCTGCATCAAAGCCTACTCACTTCCACGTTCATGTGGCTCCTAATACCTCTCGGCATCAGGACAGGACCCGCTGTTTCCCTGGGGGTCTCACCTCGCGACTGGAGCCAGCCGCTTTTATCCCAAAATCAGCAGGTACTCGAATTGAGGGAGACCACACGGGGAGAATATGGTTCAGCATTTATTCGACATCTGCCAGCACAGGTAAGTTCAGCAACACCTATCACAGTCAAAGTGAAACGCCGGACGCGTTTCAGGAATTACCATTCCCTTCTTCAGCGGCGTGTGAATGAAAGTCTCTGTAAGCGCCTGCACACGCACCTGCAAATGAAGCCTGTCCCCAGGCGTGGCCAAATGCACTGCCTTCTGGTTCTCGTAGTGCGTGGAAAATGTTCCCATGTGGGTGCGCTCTCAGCAAACAATTACCAAAGTTGTTACCCAAGTTTGGTGCATGGGAGGGCCAACTGACGTCCTGTGCCCCGCTTTGTGTCTGTCGATAGCTAGCGAGTAGGCGCTGTCCTGCATCAAAGCCTACTCACTTCCACGTTCCTGTGGCTCCTAATACCTCTCGGCATCAGGACAGGACCCGCTGTTTCGCTGGGGGTCTCACCTCGCGACTGGAGCCAGCCGCTTTTATCCCAAAATCAGCAGGTACTCGAATTGAGGGAGACCACACGGGGAGAATATGGTTCAGCATTTATTCGACATCTGCCAGCACAGGTAAGTTCAGCAACACCTCTCGTAGTCAAAGTGAAACGCCGGACGCGTTTCAGGAATTACCATTCCCTTCTTCAGCGGCGTGTGAATGAAAGTCTCTGTAAGCGCCTGCACATGCACCTGCAAATGAAGCCTGTCCCCAGGCGTGGCCAAATGCACTGCCTTCTGGTTCTCGTAGTGCGTGGAAAATGTTCCCATGTGGGTGCGCTCTCAGCAAACAATTACCAAAGTTGTTACCCAAGTTTGGTGCATGGGAGGGCCAACTGACGTCCTGTGCCCCGCTTTGTGTCTGTCGATAGCTAGCGAGTAGGCGCTGTCCTGCATCAAAGCCTACTCACTTCCACGTTCCTGTGGCTCCTAATACCTCTCGGCATCAGGACAGGACCCGCTGTTTCGCTGGGGGTCTCACCTCGCGACTGGAGCCAGCCGCTTTTATCCCAAAATCAGCAGGTACTCGAATTGAGGGAGACCACACGGGGAAAATATGGTTCAGCATTTATTCGACATCTGCCAGCACAGGTAAGTTCAGCAACACCTCTCACAGTCAAAGTGAAACGCCGGACGCGTTTCAGGAATTACCATTCCCTTCTTCAGCGGCGTGTGAATGAAAGTCTCTGTAAGCGCCTGCACACGCACCTGCAAATGAAGCCTGTCCCCAGGCGTGGCCAAATGCACTGCCTTCTGGTTCTCGTAGTGCGTGGAAAATGTTCCCATGTGGGTGCGCTCTCAGCAAACAATTACCAAAGTTGTTAACCAAGTTTGGTGCATGGGAGGGCCAACTGACGTCCTGTGCCCCGCTTTGTGTCTGTCGCTAGCTAGCGAGTAGGCGCTGTCCTGCATCAAAGCCTACTCACTTCCACGTTCCTGTGGCTCCTAATACCTCTCGGCATCAGGACAGGACCCGCTGTTTCGCTGGGGGTCTCACCTCGCGACTGGAGCCAGCCGCTTTTATCCCAAAATCAGCAGGTACTCGAATTGAGGGAGACCACACGGGGAGAATATGGTTCAGCATTTATTCGACATCTGCCAGCACAGGTAAGTTCAGCAACACCTCTCACAGTCAAAGTGAAACGCCGGACGCGTTTCAGGAATTACCATTCCCTTCTTCAGCGGCGTGTGAATGAAAGTCTCTGTAAGCGCCTGCACACGCACCTGCAAATGAAGCCTGTCCCCAGGCGTGGCCAAATGCACTGCCTTCTGGTTCTCGTAGTGTGTGGAAAATGTTCCCATGTGGGTGCGCTCTCAGCAAACAATTACCAAAGTTGTTACCCAAGTTTGGTGCATGGGAGGGCCAACTGACGTCCTGTGCCCCGCTTTGTGTCTGTCGATAGCTAGCGAGTAGGCGCTGTCCTGCATCAAAGCCTACTCACTTCCACGTTCCTGTGGCTCCTAATACCTCTCGGCATCAGGACAGGACCCGCTGTTTCGCTGGGGGTCTCACCTCGCGACTGGAGCCAGCCGCTTTTATCCCAAAATCAGCAGGTACTCGAATTGAGGGAGACCACACGGGGAGAATATGGTTCAGCATTTATTCGACATCTGCCAGCACAGGTAAGTTCAGCAACACCTCTCACAGTCAAAGTGAAACGCCGGACGCGTTTCAGGAATTACCATTCCCTTCTTCAGCGGCGTGTGAATGAAAGTCTCTGTAAGCGCCTGCACACGCACCTGCAAATGAAGCCTGTCCCCAGGCGTGGCCAAATGCACTGCCTTCTGGTTCTCGTAGTGTGTGGAAAATGTTCCCATGTGGGTGCGCTCTCAGCAAACAATTACCAAAATTGTTACCCAAGTTTGGTGCATGGGAGGGCCAACTGACGTCCTGTGCCCCGCTTTGTGTCTGTCAATAGCTAGCGAGTAGGCGCTGTCCTGCATCAAAGCCTACTCACTTCCACGTTCCTGTGGCTCCTAATACCTCTCGGCATCAGGACAGGACCCGCTGTTTCCCTGGGGGTCTCACCTCGCGACTGGAGCCAGCCGCTTTTATCCCAAAATCAGCAGGTACTCGAATTGAGGGAGACCACACGGGGAGAATATGGTTCAGCATTTATTCGACATCTGCCAGCACAGGTAAGTTCAGCAACACCTCTCACAGTCAAAGTGAAACGCCGGACGCGTTTCAGGAACTACCATTCCCTTCTTCAGCGGCGTGTGAATGAAAGTCTCTGTAAGCGCCTGCACACGCACCTGCAAATGAAGCCTGTCCCCAGGCGTGGCCAAATGCACTGCCTTCTGGTTCTCGTAGTGCGTGGAAAATGTTCCCATGTGGGTGCGCTCTCAGCAAACAATTACCAAAGTTGTTACCCAAGTTTGGTGCATGGGAGGGCCAACTGACGTCCTGTACCCCGCTTTGTGTCTGTCGATAGCTAGCGAGTAGGCGCTGTCCTGCATCAAAGCCTACTCACTTCCACGTTCCTGTGGCTCCTAATACCTCTCGGCATCAGGACAGGACCCGCTGTTTCGCTGGGGGTCTCACCTCGCAACTGGAGCCAGCCGCTTTTATCCCAAAATCAGCAGGTACTCGAATTGAGGGAGACCACACGGGGAGAATATGGTTCAGCATTCATTCGACATCTGCCAGCACAGGTAAGTTCAGCAACACCTCTCACAGTCAAAGTGAAACGCCGGACGCGTTTCAGGAATTACCATTCCCTTCTTCAGCGGCGTGTGAATGAAAGTCTCTGTAAGCGCCTGCACACGCACCTGCAAATGAAGCCTGTCCCCAGGCGTGGCCAAATGCACTGCCTTCTGGTTCTCGTAGTGTGTGGAAAATGTTCCCATGTGGGTGCGCTCTCAGCAAACAATTACCAAAGTTGTTACCCAAGTTTGGTGCATGGGAGGGCCAACTGACGTCCTGTGCCCCGCTTTGTGTCTGTCGATAGCTAGCGAGTAGGCGCTGTCCTGCATCAAAGCCTACTCACTTCCACGTTCCTGTGGCTCCTAATACCTCTCGGCATCAGGACAGGACCCGCTGTTTCCCTGGGGGTCTCACCTCGCGACTGGAGCCAGCCGCTTTTATCCCAAAATCAGCAGGTACTCGAATTGAGGGAGACCACACGGGGAGAATATGGTTCAGCATTTATTCGACATCTGCCAGCACAGGTAAGTTCAGCAACACCTCTCACAGTCAAAGTGAAACGCCGGACGCGTTTCAGGAACTACCATTCCCTTCTTCAGCGGCGTGTGAATGAAAGTCTCTGTAAGCGCCTGCACACGCACCTGCAAATGAAGCCTGTCCCCAGGCGTGGCCAAATGCACTGCCTTCTGGTTCTCGTAGTGCGTGGAAAATGTTCCCATGTGGGTGCGCTCTCAGCAAACAATTACCAAAGTTGTTACCCAAGTTTGGTGCATGGGAGGGCCAACTGACGTCCTGTGCCCCGCTTTGTGTCTGTCGATAGCTAGCGAGTAGGCGCTGTCCTGCATCAAAGCCTACTCACTTCCACGTTCCTGTGGCTCCTAATACCTCTCGGCATCAGGACAGGACCCGCTGTTTCGCTGGGGGTCTCACCTCGCGACTGGAGCCAGCCACTTTTATCCCAAAATCAGCAGGTACTCGAATTGAGGGAGACCACACGGGGAGAATATGGTTCAGCATTTATTCGACATCTGCCAGCACAGGTAAGTTCAGCAACACCTCTCACAGTCAAAGTGAAACGCCGGACGCGTTTCAGGAATTACCATTCCCTTCTTCAGCGACGTGTGAATGAAAGTCTCTGTAAGCGCCTGCACACGCACGTGCAAATGAAGCCTGTCCCAAGGCGTGGCCAAATGCACTGCCTTCTGGTTCTCGTAGTGCGTGGAAAATGTTCCCATGTGGGTGCGCTCTCAGCAAACAATTACCAAAGTTGTTACCCAAGTTTGGTGCATGGGAGGGCCAACTGACGTCCTGTGCCCCGCTTTGTGTCTGTCGATAGCTAGCGAGTAGGCGCTGTCCTGCATCAAAGCCTACTCACTTCCACGTTCCTGTGGCTCCTAATACCTCTCGGCATCAGGACAGGACCCGCTGTTTCCCTGGGGGTCTCACCTCGCGACTGGAGCCAGCCGCTTTTATCCCAAAATCAGCAGGTACTCGAATTGAGGGAGACCACATGGGGAGAATATGGTTCAGAATTTATTCGACATCTGCCAGCACAGGTAAGTTCAGCAACACCTCTCACAATCAAAGTGAAACGCCGGACGCGTTTCAGGAATTACCATTCCCTTCTTCAGCGGCGTGTGAATGAAAGTCTCTGTAAGCGCCTGCACACGCACCTGCAAATGAAGCCTGTCCCCAAGCGTGGCCAAATGCACTGCCTTCTGGTTCTCGTAGTGCGTGGAAAATGTTCCCATGTGGGTGCGCTCTCAGCAAACAATTACCAAAGTTGTTACCCAAGTTTTGTGCATGGGAGGGCCAACTGACGTCCTGTGCCCCGCTTTGTGTCTGTCGATAGCTAGCGAGTAGGCGCTGTCCTGCATCAAAGCCTACTCACTTCCACGTTCCTGTGGCTCCTAATACCTCTCGGCATCAGGACAGGACCCGCTGTTTCGCTGGGGGTCTCACCTCGCGACTGGAGCCAGCCGCTTTTATCCCAAAATCAGCAGGTACTCGAATTGAGGGAGACCACACGGGGAGAATATGGTTCAGCATTTATTCGACATCTGCCAGTACAGGTAAGTTCAGCAACACCTCTCACAGTCAAAGTGAAACGCCGGACGCGTTTCAGGAATTACCATTCCCTTCTTCAGCGGCGTGTGAATGAAAGTCTCTGTAAGCGCCTGCACACGCACCTGCAAATGAAGCCTGTCCCCAGGCGTGGCCAAATGCACTGCCTTCTGGTTCTCGTAGTGCGTGGAAAATGTTCCCATGTGGGTGCGCTCACAGCAAACAATTACCAAAGTTGTTACCCAAGTTTGGTGCATGGGAGGGCCAACTGACGTCCTGTGCCCCGCTTTGTGTCTTTCAATAGCTAGCGAGTAGGCGCTGTCCTGCATCAAAGCCTACTCACTTCCACGTTCCTGTGGCTCCTAATACCTCTCGGCATCAGGACAGAACCCGCTGTTTCGCTGGGGGTCTCACCTCGCGACTGGAGCCAGCCGCTTTTATCCCAAAATCAGCATGTACTCGAATTGAGGAAGACCACACGGGGAGAATATGGTTCAGCATTTATTCGACATCTGCCAGCACAGGTAAGTTCAGCAACACCTCTCACAGTCAAAGTGAAACGCCGGACGCGTTTCAGGAATTACCATTCCCTTCTTCAGCGGCGTGTGAATGAAAGTCTCTGTAAGCGCCTGCACACGCACCTGCAAATGAAGCCTGTCCCCAGGCGTGGCCAAATGCACTGCCTTCTGGTTCTCGTAGTGTGTGGAAAATGTTCCCATGTGGGTGCGCTCTCAGCAAACAATTACCAAAGTTGTTACCCAAGTTTGGTGCATGGGAGGGCCAACTGACGTCCTGTGCCCCGCTTTGTGTCTGTCGATAGCTAGCGAGTAGGCGCTGTCCTGCATCAAAGCCTACTCACTTCCACGTTCCTGTGGCTCCTAATACCTCTCGGCATCAGGACAGGACCCGCTGTTTCGCTGGGGGTCTCACCTCGCGACTGGAGCCAGCCGCTTTTATCCCAAAATCAGCAGGTACTCGAATTGAGGGAGACCACACGGGGAGAATATGGTTCAGCATTTATTCGACATCTGCCAGTACAGGTAAGTTCAGCAACACCTCTCACAGTCAAAGTGAAACGCCGGACGCGTTTCAGGAATTACCATTCCCTTCTTCAGCGGCGTGTGAATGAAAGTCTCTGTAAGCGCCTGCACACGCACCTGCAAATGAAGCCTGTCCCCAGGCGTGGCCAAATGCACTGCCTTCTGGTTCTCGTAGTGCGTGGAAAATGTTCCCATGTGGGTGCGCTCACAGCAAACAATTACCAAAGTTGTTACCCAAGTTTGGTGCATGGGAGGGCCAACTGACGTCCTGTGCCCCGCTTTGTGTCTTTCAATAGCTAGCGAGTAGGCGCTGTCCTGCATCAAAGCCTACTCACTTCCACGTTCCTGTGGCTCCTAATACCTCTCGGCATCAGGACAGAACCCGCTGTTTCGCTGGGGGTCTCACCTCGCGACTGGAGCCAGCCGCTTTTATCCCAAAATCAGCATGTACTCGAATTGAGGAAGACCACACGGGGAGAATATGGTTCAGCATTTATTCGACATCTGCCAGCACAGGTAAGTTCAGCAACACCTCTCACAGTCAAAGTGAAACGCCGGACGCGTTTCAGGAATTACCATTCCCTTCTTCAGCGGCGTGTGAATGAAAGTCTCTGTAAGCGCCTGCACACGCACCTGCAAATGAAGCCTGTCCCCAGGCGTGGCCAAATGCACTGCCTTCTGGTTCTCGTAGTGTGTGGAAAATGTTCCCATGTGGGTGCGCTCTCAGCAAACAATTACCAAAGTTGTTACCCAAGTTTGGTGCATGGGAGGGCCAACTGACGTCCTGTGCCCCGCTTTGTGTCTGTCGATAGCTAGCGAGTAGGCGCTGTCCTGCATCAAAGCCTACTCACTTCCACGTTCCTGTGGCTCCTAATACCTCTCGGCATCAGGACAGGACCCGCTGTTTCGCTGGGGGTCTCACCTCGCGACTGGAGCCAGCCGCTTTTATCCCAAAATCAGCAGGTACTCGAATTGAGGGAGACCACACGGGGAGAATATGGTTCAGCATTTATTCGACATCTGCCAGCACAGGTAAGTTCAGCAACACCTCTCACAGTCAAAGTGAAACGCCGGACACGTTTCAGGAATTACCATTCCCTTCTTCAGCGGCGTGTGAATGAAAGTCTCTGTATGCGCCTGCACACGCACCTGCAAATGAAGCCTGTCCCCAGGCGTGGCCAAATGCACTGCCTTCTGGTTCTCGTAGTGCGTGGACAATGTTCCCATGTGGGTGCGCTCTCAGCAAACAATTACCAAAGTTGTTACCCAAGTTTGGTGCATGGGAGGGCCAACTGACGTCCTGTGCCCCGCTTTGTGTCTGTCGATAGCTAGCGAGTAGGCGCTGTCCTGCATCAAAGCCTACTCACTTCCACGTTCCTGTGGCTCCTAATACCTCTCGGCATCAGGACAGGACCCGCTGTTTCGCTGGGGGTCTCACCTCGCGACTGGAGCCAGACGCTTTTATCCCAAAATCAGCAGGTACTCGAATTGAGGGAGACCACACGGGGAGAATATGGTTCAGCATTTATTCGACATCTGCCAGCACAGGTAAGTTCAGCAACACCTCTCATAGTCAAAGTGAAACGCCGGACGCGTTTCCGGAATTACCATTCCCTTCTTCAGCGGCGTGTGAATGAAAGTCTCTGTAAGCGCCTGCACACGCACCTGCAAATGAAGCCTGTCCCCAGGCGTGGCCAAATGCACTGCCTTCTGGTTCTCGTAGTGCGTGGAAAATGTTCCCATGTGGGTGCGCTCTCAGCAAACAATTACCAAAGTTGTTACCCAAGTTTGGTGCATGGGAGGGCCAACTGACGTCCTGTGCCCCGCTTTGTGTCTGTCGATAGCTAGCGAGTAGGCGCTGTCCTGCATCAAAGCCTACTCACTTCCACGTTCCTGTGGCTCCTAATACCTCTCGGCATCAGGACAGGCCCCGCTGTTTCGCTGGGGGTCTCACCTCGCGACTGAAGCCAGCCGCTTTTATCCCAAAATCAGCAGGTACTCGAATTGAGGGAGACCACACGGGGAGAATATGGTTCAGCATTTATTCGACATCTGCCAGCACAGGTAAGTTCAGCAACACCTCTCACAGTCAAAGTGAAACGCCGGACGCGTTTCAGGAATTACCATTCCCTTCTTCAGCGGCGTGTGAATGAAAGTCTCTGTAGGCGCCTGCACACGCACCTGCAAATGAAGCCTGTCCCCAAACGTGGCCAAATGCACTGCCTTCTGGTTCTCGTAGTGTGTGGAAAATGTTCCCATGTGAGTGCGCTCTCAGCAAACAATTACCAAAGTTGTTACCCAAGTTTGGTGCATGGGAGGGCCAACTGACGTCCTGTGCCCCGCTTTGTGTCTGTCGATAGCTAGCGAGTAGGCGCTGTCCTGCATCAAAGCCTACTCACTTCCACGTTCCTGTGGCTCCTAATACCTCTCGGCATCAGGACAGGACCCGCTGTTTCGCTGGGGGTCTCACCTCGCGACTGGAGCCAGCCGCTTTTATCCCAAAATCAGCAGGTACTCGAATTGAGGGAGACCACACGGGGAGAATATGGTTCAGCATTTATTCGACATCTGCCAGCACAGGTAAGTTCAGCAACACCTCTCACAGTCAAAGTGAAACGCCGGACGCGTTTCAGGAATTACCATTCCCTTCTTCAGCGGCGTGTGAATGAAAGTCTCTGTAAGCGCCTGCACACGCACCTGCAAATGAAGCCTGTCCCCAGGCGTGGCCAAATGCACTGCCTTCTGGTTCTCGTAGTGTGTGGAAAATGTTCCCATGTGGGTGCGCTCTCAGCAAACAATTACCAAAATTGTTACCCAAGTTTGGTGCATGGGAGGGCCAACTGACGTCCTGTGCCCCGCTTTGTGTCTGTCAATAGCTAGCGAGTAGGCGCTGTCCTGCATCAAAGCCTACTCACTTCCACGTTCCTGTGGCTCCTAATACCTCTCGGCATCAGGACAGGACCCGCTGTTTCCCTGGGGGTCTCACCTCGCGACTGGAGCCAGCCGCTTTTATCCCAAAATCAGCAGGTACTCGAATTGAGGGAGACCACACGGGGAGAATATGGTTCAGCATTTATTCGACATCTGCCAGCACAGGTAAGTTCAGCAACACCTCTCACAGTCAAAGTGAAACGCCGGACGCGTTTCAGGAACTACCATTCCCTTCTTCAGCGGCGTGTGAATGAAAGTCTCTGTAAGCGCCTGCACACGCACCTGCAAATGAAGCCTGTCCCCAGGCGTGGCCAAATGCACTGCCTTCTGGTTCTCGTAGTGCGTGGAAAATGTTCCCATGTGGGTGCGCTCTCAGCAAACAATTACCAAAGTTGTTACCCAAGTTTGGTGCATGGGAGGGCCAACTGACGTCCTGTACCCCGCTTTGTGTCTGTCGATAGCTAGCGAGTAGGCGCTGTCCTGCATCAAAGCCTACTCACTTCCACGTTCCTGTGGCTCCTAATACCTCTCGGCATCAGGACAGGACCCGCTGTTTCGCTGGGGGTCTCACCTCGCAACTGGAGCCAGCCGCTTTTATCCCAAAATCAGCAGGTACTCGAATTGAGGGAGACCACACGGGGAGAATATGGTTCAGCATTCATTCGACATCTGCCAGCACAGGTAAGTTCAGCAACACCTCTCACAGTCAAAGTGAAACGCCGGACGCGTTTCAGGAATTACCATTCCCTTCTTCAGCGGCGTGTGAATGAAAGTCTCTGTAAGCGCCTGCACACGCACCTGCAAATGAAGCCTGTCCCCAGGCGTGGCCAAATGCACTGCCTTCTGGTTCTCGTAGTGTGTGGAAAATGTTCCCATGTGGGTGCGCTCTCAGCAAACAATTACCAAAGTTGTTACCCAAGTTTGGTGCATGGGAGGGCCAACTGACGTCCTGTGCCCCGCTTTGTGTCTGTCGATAGCTAGCGAGTAGGCGCTGTCCTGCATCAAAGCCTACTCACTTCCACGTTCCTGTGGCTCCTAATACCTCTCGGCATCAGGACAGGACCCGCTGTTTCCCTGGGGGTCTCACCTCGCGACTGGAGCCAGCCGCTTTTATCCCAAAATCAGCAGGTACTCGAATTGAGGGAGACCACACGGGGAGAATATGGTTCAGCATTTATTCGACATCTGCCAGCACAGGTAAGTTCAGCAACACCTCTCACAGTCAAAGTGAAACGCCGGACGCGTTTCAGGAACTACCATTCCCTTCTTCAGCGGCGTGTGAATGAAAGTCTCTGTAAGCGCCTGCACACGCACCTGCAAATGAAGCCTGTCCCCAGGCGTGGCCAAATGCACTGCCTTCTGGTTCTCGTAGTGCGTGGAAAATGTTCCCATGTGGGTGCGCTCTCAGCAAACAATTACCAAAGTTGTTACCCAAGTTTGGTGCATGGGAGGGCCAACTGACGTCCTGTGCCCCGCTTTGTGTCTGTCGATAGCTAGCGAGTAGGCGCTGTCCTGCATCAAAGCCTACTCACTTCCACGTTCCTGTGGCTCCTAATACCTCTCGGCATCAGGACAGGACCCGCTGTTTCGCTGGGGGTCTCACCTCGCGACTGGAGCCAGCCACTTTTATCCCAAAATCAGCAGGTACTCGAATTGAGGGAGACCACACGGGGAGAATATGGTTCAGCATTTATTCGACATCTGCCAGCACAGGTAAGTTCAGCAACACCTCTCACAGTCAAAGTGAAACGCCGGACGCGTTTCAGGAATTACCATTCCCTTCTTCAGCGACGTGTGAATGAAAGTCTCTGTAAGCGCCTGCACACGCACGTGCAAATGAAGCCTGTCCCAAGGCGTGGCCAAATGCACTGCCTTCTGGTTCTCGTAGTGCGTGGAAAATGTTCCCATGTGGGTGCGCTCTCAGCAAACAATTACCAAAGTTGTTACCCAAGTTTGGTGCATGGGAGGGCCAACTGACGTCCTGTGCCCCGCTTTGTGTCTGTCGATAGCTAGCGAGTAGGCGCTGTCCTGCATCAAAGCCTACTCACTTCCACGTTCCTGTGGCTCCTAATACCTCTCGGCATCAGGACAGGACCCGCTGTTTCCCTGGGGGTCTCACCTCGCGACTGGAGCCAGCCGCTTTTATCCCAAAATCAGCAGGTACTCGAATTGAGGGAGACCACATGGGGAGAATATGGTTCAGAATTTATTCGACATCTGCCAGCACAGGTAAGTTCAGCAACACCTCTCACAATCAAAGTGAAACGCCGGACGCGTTTCAGGAATTACCATTCCCTTCTTCAGCGGCGTGTGAATGAAAGTCTCTGTAAGCGCCTGCACACGCACCTGCAAATGAAGCCTGTCCCCAAGCGTGGCCAAATGCACTGCCTTCTGGTTCTCGTAGTGCGTGGAAAATGTTCCCATGTGGGTGCGCTCTCAGCAAACAATTACCAAAGTTGTTACCCAAGTTTTGTGCATGGGAGGGCCAACTGACGTCCTGTGCCCCGCTTTGTGTCTGTCGATAGCTAGCGAGTAGGCGCTGTCCTGCATCAAAGCCTACTCACTTCCACGTTCCTGTGGCTCCTAATACCTCTCGGCATCAGGACAGGACCCGCTGTTTCGCTGGGGGTCTCACCTCGCGACTGGAGCCAGCCGCTTTTATCCCAAAATCAGCAGGTACTCGAATTGAGGGAGACCACACGGGGAGAATATGGTTCAGCATTTATTCGACATCTGCCAGTACAGGTAAGTTCAGCAACACCTCTCACAGTCAAAGTGAAACGCCGGACGCGTTTCAGGAATTACCATTCCCTTCTTCAGCGGCGTGTGAATGAAAGTCTCTGTAAGCGCCTGCACACGCACCTGCAAATGAAGCCTGTCCCCAGGCGTGGCCAAATGCACTGCCTTCTGGTTCTCGTAGTGCGTGGAAAATGTTCCCATGTGGGTGCGCTCACAGCAAACAATTACCAAAGTTGTTACCCAAGTTTGGTGCATGGGAGGGCCAACTGACGTCCTGTGCCCCGCTTTGTGTCTTTCAATAGCTAGCGAGTAGGCGCTGTCCTGCATCAAAGCCTACTCACTTCCACGTTCCTGTGGCTCCTAATACCTCTCGGCATCAGGACAGAACCCGCTGTTTCGCTGGGGGTCTCACCTCGCGACTGGAGCCAGCCGCTTTTATCCCAAAATCAGCATGTACTCGAATTGAGGAAGACCACACGGGGAGAATATGGTTCAGCATTTATTCGACATCTGCCAGCACAGGTAAGTTCAGCAACACCTCTCACAGTCAAAGTGAAACGCCGGACGCGTTTCAGGAATTACCATTCCCTTCTTCAGCGGCGTGTGAATGAAAGTCTCTGTAAGCGCCTGCACACGCACCTGCAAATGAAGCCTGTCCCCAGGCGTGGCCAAATGCACTGCCTTCTGGTTCTCGTAGTGTGTGGAAAATGTTCCCATGTGGGTGCGCTCTCAGCAAACAATTACCAAAGTTGTTACCCAAGTTTGGTGCATGGGAGGGCCAACTGACGTCCTGTGCCCCGCTTTGTGTCTGTCGATAGCTAGCGAGTAGGCGCTGTCCTGCATCAAAGCCTACTCACTTCCACGTTCCTGTGGCTCCTAATACCTCTCGGCATCAGGACAGGACCCGCTGTTTCGCTGGGGGTCTCACCTCGCGACTGGAGCCAGCCGCTTTTATCCCAAAATCAGCAGGTACTCGAATTGAGGGAGACCACACGGGGAGAATATGGTTCAGCATTTATTCGACATCTGCCAGCACAGGTAAGTTCAGCAACACCTCTCACAGTCAAAGTGAAACGCCGGACACGTTTCAGGAATTACCATTCCCTTCTTCAGCGGCGTGTGAATGAAAGTCTCTGTATGCGCCTGCACACGCACCTGCAAATGAAGCCTGTCCCCAGGCGTGGCCAAATGCACTGCCTTCTGGTTCTCGTAGTGCGTGGACAATGTTCCCATGTGGGTGCGCTCTCAGCAAACAATTACCAAAGTTGTTACCCAAGTTTGGTGCATGGGAGGGCCAACTGACGTCCTGTGCCCCGCTTTGTGTCTGTCGATAGCTAGCGAGTAGGCGCTGTCCTGCATCAAAGCCTACTCACTTCCACGTTCCTGTGGCTCCTAATACCTCTCGGCATCAGGACAGGACCCGCTGTTTCGCTGGGGGTCTCACCTCGCGACTGGAGCCAGACGCTTTTATCCCAAAATCAGCAGGTACTCGAATTGAGGGAGACCACACGGGGAGAATATGGTTCAGCATTTATTCGACATCTGCCAGCACAGGTAAGTTCAGCAACACCTCTCATAGTCAAAGTGAAACGCCGGACGCGTTTCCGGAATTACCATTCCCTTCTTCAGCGGCGTGTGAATGAAAGTCTCTGTAAGCGCCTGCACACGCACCTGCAAATGAAGCCTGTCCCCAGGCGTGGCCAAATGCACTGCCTTCTGGTTCTCGTAGTGCGTGGAAAATGTTCCCATGTGGGTGCGCTCTCAGCAAACAATTACCAAAGTTGTTACCCAAGTTTGGTGCATGGGAGGGCCAACTGACGTCCTGTGCCCCGCTTTGTGTCTGTCGATAGCTAGCGAGTAGGCGCTGTCCTGCATCAAAGCCTACTCACTTCCACGTTCCTGTGGCTCCTAATACCTCTCGGCATCAGGACAGGCCCCGCTGTTTCGCTGGGGGTCTCACCTCGCGACTGAAGCCAGCCGCTTTTATCCCAAAATCAGCAGGTACTCGAATTGAGGGAGACCACACGGGGAGAATATGGTTCAGCATTTATTCGACATCTGCCAGCACAGGTAAGTTCAGCAACACCTCTCACAGTCAAAGTGAAACGCCGGACGCGTTTCAGGAATTACCATTCCCTTCTTCAGCGGCGTGTGAATGAAAGTCTCTGTAGGCGCCTGCACACGCACCTGCAAATGAAGCCTGTCCCCAAACGTGGCCAAATGCACTGCCTTCTGGTTCTCGTAGTGTGTGGAAAATGTTCCCATGTGAGTGCGCTCTCAGCAAACAATTACCAAAGTTGTTACCCAAGTTTGGTGCATGGGAGGGCCAACTGACGTCCTGTGCCCCGCTTTGTGTCTGTCGATAGCTAGCGAGTAGGCGCTGTCCTGCATCAAAGCCTACTCACTTCCACGTTCCTGTGGCTCCTAATACCTCTCGGCATCAGGACAGGACCCGCTGTTTCGCTGGGGGTCTCACCTCGCGACTGGAGCCAGCCGCTTTTATCCCAAAATCAGCAGGTACTCGAATTGAGGGAGACCACACGGGGAGAATATGGTTCAGCATTTATTCGACATCTGCCAGCACAGGTAAGTTCAGCAACACCTCTCACAGTCAAAGTGAAACGCCGGACGCGTTTCAGGAATTACCATTCCCTTCTTCAGCGGCGTGTGAATGAAAGTCTCTGTAAGCGCCTGCACACGCACCTGCAAATGAAGCCTGTCCCCAGGCGTGGCCAAATGCACTGCCTTCTGGTTCTCGTAGTGCATGGAAAATGTTACCATGTGGGTGCGCTCTCAGCAAACAATTTCCAAAGTTGTTACCCAAGTTTGGTGCATGGGAGGGCCAACTGACGTCCTGTGCCCCGCTTTGTGTCTGTCGATGGCTAGCGAGTAGGCGCTGTCCTGCATCAAAGCCTACTCACTTCCACGTTCCTGTGGCTCCTAATACCTCTCGGCATCAGGACAGGACCCGCTGTTTCGCTGGGGGTCTCACCTCGCGACTGGAGCCAGCCGCTTTTATCCCCAAATCAGCAGGTAGTCGAATTGAGGGAGACCACACGGGGAGAATATGGTTCAGCATTTATTCGACATCTGCCAGCACAGGTAAGTTCAGCAACACCTCTCACAGTCAAAGTGAAACGCCGGACGCGTTTCAGGAATTACCATTCCCTTCTTCAGCGGCGTGTGAATGAAAGTCTCTGTAAGCGCCTGCACACGCACCTGCAAATGAAGCCTGTCCCCAGGCGTGGCCAAATGCACTGCCTTCTGGTTCTCGTAGTGCGTGGAAAATGTTCCCATGTGGGTGTGCTCTCAGCAAACAATTACCAAAGTTGTTACCCAAGTTTGGTGCATGGGAGGGCCAACTGACGTCCTGTGCCCCGCTTTGTGTCTGTCGATAGCTAGCGAGTAGGCGCTGTCCTGCATCAAAGCCTACTCACTTCCACGTTCCTGTGGCTCCTAATACCTCTCGGCATCAGGACAGGACCCGCTGTTTCGCTGGGGGTCTCACCTCGCGACTGGAGCCAGCCGCTTTTATCCCAAAATCAGCAGGTACTCGAATTGAGGGAGACCACACGGGGAGAATATGGTTCAGCATTTATTCGACATCTGCCAGCACAGGTAAGTTCAGCAACACCTCTCACAGTCAAAGTGAAACGCCGGACGCGTTTCAGGAATTACCATTCCCTTCTTCAGCGGCGTGTGAATGAAAGTCTCTGTAAGCGCCTGCACACGCACCTGCAAATGAAGCCTGTCCCCAGGCGTGGCCAAATGCACTGCCTTCTGGTTCTCGTAGTGCGTGGAAAATGTTCCCATGTGGGTGCGCTCTCAGCAAACAATTACCAAAGTTGTTACCCAAGTTTG
This sequence comes from Lissotriton vulgaris, assembly GCF_964263255.1. NCBI lineage: Eukaryota > Metazoa > Chordata > Amphibia > Caudata > Salamandridae > Lissotriton > Lissotriton vulgaris. Next base: position 1,579,522,989 of record NC_141689.1, on the reverse strand, counting down.
GTGCATGGGAGGGCCAACTGACGTCCTGTGCCCCGCTTTGTGTCTGTCGCTAGCTAGCGAGTAGGCGCTGTCCTGCATCAAAGCCTACTCACTTCCACGTTCCTGTGGCTCCTAATACCTCTCGGCATCAGGACAGGACCCGCTGTTTCGCTGGGGGTCTCACCTCGCGACTGGAGCCAGCCGCTTTTATCCCAAAATCAGCAGGTACTCGAATTGAGGGAGACCACACGGGGAGAATATGGTTCAGCATTTATTCGACATCTGCCAGCACAGGTAAGTTCAGCAACACCTCTCACAGTCAAAGTGAAACGCCGGACGCGTTTCAGGAATTACCATTCCCTTCTTCAGCGGCGTGTGAATGAAAGTCTCTGTAAGCGCCTGCACACGCACCTGCAAATGAAGCCTGTCCCCAGGCGTGGCCAAATGCACTGCCTTCTGGTTCTCGTAGTGTGTGGAAAATGTTCCCATGTGGGTGCGCTCTCAGCAAACAATTACCAAAGTTGTTACCCAAGTTTGGTGCATGGGAGGGCCAACTGACGTCCTGTGCCCCGCTTTGTGTCTGTCGATAGCTAGCGAGTAGGCGCTGTCCTGCATCAAAGCCTACTCACTTCCACGTTCCTGTGGCTCCTAATACCTCTCGGCATCAGGACAGGACCCGCTGTTTCCCTGGGGGTCTCACCTCGCGACTGGAGCCAGCCGCTTTTATCCCAAAATCAGCAGGTACTCGAATTGAGGGAGACCACACGGGGAGAATATGGTTCAGCATTCATTCGACATCTGCCAGCACAGGTAAGTTCAGCAACACCTCTCACAGTCAAAGTGAAACGCCGGACGCGTTTCAGGAATTACCATTCCCTTCTTCAGCGGCGTGTGAATGAAAGTCTCTGTAAGCGCCTGCACACGCACCTGCAAATGAAGCCTGTCCCCAGGCGTGGCCAAATGCACTGCCTTCTGGTTCTCGTAGTGCGTGGAAAATGTTCCCATGTGGGTGCGCTCTCAGCAAACAATCACCAAAGTTGTTACCCAAGTTTGGTGCATGGGAGGGCCAACTGACGTCCTGTGCCCCGCTTTGTGTCTGTCGATAGCTAGCGAGTAGGCGCTGTCCTGCATCAAAGCCTACTCACTTCCACGTTCCTGTGGCTCCTAATACCTCTCGGCATCAGGACAGGACCCGCTGTTTCCCTGGGGGTCTCACCTCGCGACTGGAGCCAGCCGCTTTTATCCCAAAATCAGCAGGTACTCGAATTGAGGGAGACCACACGGGAGAATATGGTTCAGCATTCATTCGACATCTGCCAGCACAGGTAAGTTCAGCAACACCTCTCACAGTCAAAGTGAAACGCCGGACGCGTTTCAGGAATTACCATTCCCTTCTTCAGCGGCGTGTGAATGAAAGTCTCTGTAAGCGCCTGCACACGCACCTGCAAATGAAGCCTGTCCCCAGGCGTGGCCAAATGCACTGCCTTCTGGTTCTCGTAGTGCATGGAAAATGTTCCCATGTGGGTGCGCTCTCAGCAAACAATTTCCAAAGTTGTTACCCAAGTTTGGTGCATGGGAGGGCCAACTGACGTCCTGTGCCCCGCTTTGTGTCTGTCGATGGCTAGCGAGTAGGCGCTGTCCTGCATCAAAGCCTACTCACTTCCACGTTCCTGTGGCTCCTAATACCTCTCGGCATCAGGACAGGACCCGCTGTTTCGCTGGGGGTCTCACCTCGCGACTGGAGCCAGCCGCTTTTATCCCAAAATCAGCAGGTACTCGAATTGAGGGAGACCACACGGGGAGAATATGGTTCAGCATTTATTCGACATCTGCCAGCACAGGTAAGTTCAGCAACACCTCTCACAGTCAAAGTGAAACGCCGGACGCGTTTCAGGAATTACCATTCCCTTCTTCAGCGGCGTGTGAATGAAAGTCTCTGTAAGCGCCTGCACACGCACCTGCAAATGAAGCCTGTCCCCAGGCGTGGCCAAATGCACTGCCTTCTGGTTCTCGTAGTGCGTGGAAAATGTTCCCATGTGGGTGCGCTCTCAGCAAACAATTACCAAAGTTGTTACCCAAGTTTGGTGCATGGGAGGGCCAACTGACGTCCTGTGCCCCGCTTTGTGTCTGCCGATAGCTAGCGAGTAGGCGCTGTCCTGCATCAAAGCCTACTCACTTCCACGTTCATGTGGCTCCTAATACCTCTCGGCATCAGGACAGGACCCGCTGTTTCCCTGGGGGTCTCACCTCGCGACTGGAGCCAGCCGCTTTTATCCCAAAATCAGCAGGTACTCGAATTGAGGGAGACCACACGGGGAGAATATGGTTCAGCATTTATTCGACATCTGCCAGCACAGGTAAGTTCAGCAACACCTATCACAGTCAAAGTGAAACGCCGGACGCGTTTCAGGAATTACCATTCCCTTCTTCAGTGGCGTGTGAATGAAAGTCTCTGTAAGCGCCTGCACACGCACCTGCAAAATGAAGCCTGTCCCCAGGCGTGGCCAAATGCACTGCCTTCTGGTTCTCGTAGTGCGTGGAAAATGTTCCCATGTGGTTGCGCTCTCAGCAAACAATTACCAAAGTTGTTACCCAAGTTTGGTGCATGGGAGGGCCAACTGACGTCCTGTGCCCCGCATTTTGTCTGTCGATAGCTAGCGAGTAGGCGCTGTCCTGCATCAAAGCCTACTCACTTCCACGTTCCTGTGGCTCCTAATACCTCTCGGCATCAGGACAGGACCCGCTGTTTCGCTGGGGGTCTCACACCGCGACTGGAGCCAGCCGCTTTTATCCCAAAATCAGCAGGTACTCGAATTGAGGGAGACCACACGGGGAGAATATGGTTCAGCATTTATTCGACATCTGCCAGCACAGGTAAGTTCAGCAACACCTCTCATAGTCAAAGTGAAACGCCGGACGCGTTTCAGGAATTACCATTCCCTTCTTCAGCGGCGTGTGAATGAAAGTCTCTGTAAGCGCCTGCACACGCACCTGCAAATGAAGCCTGTCCCCAGGCGTGGCCAAATGCACTGCCTTCTGGTTCTCGTAGTGCGTGGAAAATGTTCCCATGTGGGTGCGCTCTCAGCAAACAATTACCAAAGTTGTTACCCAAGTTTGGTGCATGGGAGGGCCAACTGACGTCCTGTGCCCCGCTTTGTGTCTGTCGATAGCTAGCGAGTAGGCGCTGTCCTGCATCAAAGCCTACTCACTTCCACGTTCCTGTGGCTCCTAATACCTCTCGGCATCAGGACAGGACCCGCTGTTTCGCTGGGGGTCTCACCTCGCGACTGGAGCCAGCCGCTTTTATCCCAAAATCAGCAGGTACTCGAATTGAGGGAGACCACACGGGGAGAATATGGTTCAGCATTTATTCGACATCTGCCAGCACAGGTAAGTTCAGCAACACCTCTCACAGTCAAAGTGAAAAGCCGGACGCGTTTCAGGAATTACCATTCCCTTCTTCAGCGGCGTGTGAATGAAAGTCTCTGTAAGCGCCTGCACACGCACCTGCAAATGAAGCCTGTCCCCAGGGGTGGCCAAATGCACTGCCTTCTGGTTCTCGTAGTGCGTGGAAAATGTTCCCATGTGGGTGCGCTCTCAGCAAACAATTACCAAAGTTGTTACCCAAGTTTGGTGCATGGGAGGGCCAACTGACGTCCTGTGCCCCGCTTTGTGTCTATCGATAGCTAGCGAGTAGGCGCTGTCCTGCATCAAAGCCTACTCACTTCCACGTTCCTGTGGCTCCTAATACCTCTCGGCATCAGGACAGGACCCGCTGTTTCCCTGGGGGTCTCACCTCGCGACTGGAGCCAGCCGCTTTTATCCCAAAATCAGCAGGTACTCGAATTGAGGGAGACCACACGGGGAGAATATGGTTCAGCATTTATTCGACATCTGCCAGCACAGGTAAGTTCAGCAACACCTCTCACAGTCAAAGTGAAACGCCGGACGCGTTTCAAGAATTACCATTCCCTTCTTCAGCGGCGTGTGAATGAAAGTCTCTGTAAGCGCCTGCACACGCACCTGCAAATGAAGCCTGTCCCCAGGCGTGGCCAAATGCACTGCCTTCTGGTTCTCGTAGTACGTGGAAAATGTTCCCATGTGGGTGCGCTCTCAGCAAACAATTACCAAAGTTGTTACCCAAGTTTGGTGCATGGGAGGGCCAACTGACGTCCTGTGCCCCGCTTTGTGTCTGTCGATAGCTAGCGAGTAGGCGCTGTCCTGCATCAAAGCCTACTCACTTCCACGTTCCTGTGGCTCCTAATACCTCTCGGCATCAGGACAGGACCCGCTGTTTCGCTGGGGGTCTCACCTCGCGACTGGAGCCAGCCGCTTTTATCCCAAAATCAGCAGGTACTCGAATTGAGGGAGACCACACGGGGAGAATATGGTTCAGCATTTATTCGACATCTGCCAGCACAGGTAAGTTCAGCAACACCTCTCACAGTCAAAGTGAAACGCCGGACGCGTTTCAGGAATTACCATTCCCTTCTTCAGCGACGTGTGAATGAAAGTCTCTGTAAGCGCCTGCACACGCACGTGCAAATGAAGCCTGTCCCCAGGCGTGGCCAAATGCACTGCCTTCTGGTTCTCTTAGTGCGTGGAAAATGTTCCCATGTGGGTGCGCTCTCAGCAAACAATTACCAAAGTTGTTACCCAAGTTTGGTGCATGGGAGGGCCAACTGACGTCCTGTGCCCCGCTTTGTGTCTGTCGATAGCTAGCGAGTAGGCGCTGTCCTGCATCAAAGCCTACTCACTTCCACGTTCCTGTGGCTCCTAATACCTCTCGGCATCAGGACAGGTCCCGCTGTTTCCCTGGGGGTCTCACCTCGCCACTGGAGCCAGCCGCTTTTATCCCAAAATCAGCAGGTACTCGAATTGAGGGAGACCACACGGGTAGAATATGGTTCAGCATTTATTCGACATCTGCCAGCACAGGTAAGTTCAGCAACACCTCTCACAGTCAAAGTGAAACGCCGGACGCGTTTCAGGAATTACCATTCCCTTCTTCAGCGGCGTGTGAATGAAAGTCTCTGTAAGCGCCTGCACACGCACCTGCAAATGAAGCCTGTCCCCAGGCGTGGCCAAATGCACTGCCTTCTGGTTCTCGTAGTGCGTGGAAAATGTTCCCATGTGGGTGCGCTCTCAGCAAACAATTACCAAAGTTGTTACCCAAGTTTGGTGCATGGGAGGGCCAACTGACGTCCTGTGCCCCGCTTTGTGTCTGTCGATAGCTAGCGAGTAGGCGCTGTCCTGCATCAAAGCCTACTCACTTCCACGTTCCTGTGGCTCCTAATACCTCTCGGCATCAGGACAGGACCTGCTGTTTCGCTGGGGGTCTCACCTCGCGACTGGAGCCAGCCGCTTTTATCCCAAAATCAGCAGGTACTCGAATTGAGGGAGACCACACGGGGAGAATATGGTTCAGCATTTATTCGACATCTGCCAGCACAGGTAATTTCAGCAACACCTCTCATAGTCAAAGTGAAACGCCGGACGCGTTTCAGGAATTACCATTCCCTTCTTCAGCGGCGTGTGAATGAAAGTCTCTGTAAGCGCCTGCACACGCACCTGCAAATGAAGCCTGTCCCCAGGCGTGGCCAAATGCACTGCCTTCTGGTTCTCGTAGTGCGTGGAAAATGTTCCCATGTGGGTGCGCTCTCAGCAAACAATTACCAAAGTTGTTACCCAAAGTTTGGTGCATGGGAGGGCCAACTGAGGTCCTGTGCCCCGCTTTGTGTCTGTCGATAGCTAGCGAGTAGGCACTGTCCTGCATCAAAGCCTACTCACTTCCACGTTCCTGTGGCTCCTAATACCTCTTGGCATCAGGACAGGACCCGCTGTTTCGCTGGGGGTCTCACCTCGCGACTGGAGCCAGCCGCTTTTATCCCAAAATCAGCAGGTACTCGAATTGAGGGAGACCACACGGGGAGAATATGGTTCAGCATTTATTCGACATCTGCCAGCACAGGTAAGTTCAGCAACACCTCTCACAGTCAAAGTGAAACGCCGGACGCGTTTCAGGAATTACCATTCCCTTCTTCAGCGGCGTGTGAATGAAAGTCTCTGTAAGCGCCTGCACACGCACCTGCAAATGAAGCCTGTCCCCAGGCGTGGCCAAATGCACTGCCTTCTGGTTCTCGTAGTGCGTGGAAAATGTTCCCATGTGGGTGCGCTCTCAGCAAACAATTACCAAAGTTGTTACCCAAGTTTGGTGCATGGGAGGGCCAACTGACGTCCTGTGCCCCGCTTTGTGTCTGTCGATAGCTAGCGAGTAGGCGCTGTCCTGCATCAAAGCCTACTCACTTCCACGTTCCTGTGGCTCCTAATACCTCTCGGCATCAGGACAGGACCCGCTGTTTCGCTGGGGGTCTCACCTCGCGACTGGAGCCAGCCGCTTTTATCCCAAAATCAGCAGGTACTCGAATTGAGGGAGACCACATGGGGAGATTATGGTTCAGCATTTATTCGACATCTGCCAGCACAGGTAAGTTCAGCAACACCTCTCACAGTCAAAGTGAAACGCCGGACGCGTTTCAGGAATTACCATTCCCTTCTTCAGCGGCGTGTGAATGAAAGTCTCTGTAAGCGCCTGCACACGCACCTGCAAATGAAGCCTGTCCCCAGGCGTGGCCAAATGCACTGCCTTCTGGTTCTCGTAGTGCATGGAAAATGTTCCCATGTGGGTGCGCTCTCAGCAAACAATTTCCAAAGTTGTTACCCAAGTTTGGTGCATGGGAGGGCCAACTGACGTCCTGTGCCCCGCTTTGTGTCTGTCGATGGCTAGCGAGTAGGCGCTGTCCTGCATCAAAGCCTACTCACTTCCACGTTCCTGTGGCTCCTAATACTTCTCGGCATCAGGACAGGACCCGCTGTTTCGCTGGGGGTCTCACCTCGCGACTGGAGCCAGCCGCTTTTATCCCAAAATCAGCAGGTACTCGAATTGAGGGAGACCACACGGGGAGAATATGGTTCAGCATTTATTCAACATCTGCCAGCACAGGTAAGTTCAGCAACACCTCTCATAGTCAAAGTGAAACGCCGGACGCGTTTCAGGAATTACCATTCCCTTCTTCAGCGGCGTGTGAATGAAAGTCTCTGTAAGCGCCTGCACACGCACCTGCAAATGAAGCCTGTCCCCAGGCGTGGCCAAATGCACTGCCTTCTGGTTCTCGTAGTGCGTGGAAAATGTTCCCATGTGGGTGCGCTCTCAGCAAACAATTACCAAAGTTGTTACCCAAGTTTGGTGCATGGGAGGGCCAACTGACGTCCTGTGCCCCGCTTTGTGTCTGTCGATAGCTAGCGAGTAGGCGCTGTCCTGCATCAAAGCCTACTCACTTCCACGTTCATGTGGCTCCTAATACCTCTCGGCATCAGGACAGGACCCCCTGTTTCCCTGGGGGTCTCACCTCGCGACTGGAGCCAGCCGCTTTTATCCCAAAATCAGCAGGTACTCGAATTGAGGGAGACCACACGGGGAGAATATGGTTCAGCATTTATTCGACATCTGCCAGCACAGGTAAGTTCAGCAACACCTATCACAGTCAAAGTGAAACGCCGGACGCGTTTCAGGAATTACCATTCCCTTCTTCAGCGGCGTGTGAATGAAAGTCTCTGTAAGCGCCTGCACACGCACCTGCAAATGAAGCCTGTCCCCAGGCGTGGCCAAATGCACTGCCTTCTGGTTCTCGTAGTGCGTGGAAAATGTTCCCATGTGGGTGCGCTCTCAGCAAACAATTACCAAAGTTGTTACCCAAGTTTGGTGCATGGGAGGGCCAACTGACGTCCTGTGCCCCGCTTTGTGTCTGTCGATAGCTAGCGAGTAGGCGCTGTCCTGCATCAAAGCCTACTCACTTCCACGTTCCTGTGGCTCCTAATACCTCTCGGCATCAGGACAGGACCCGCTGTTTCGCTGGGGGTCTCACCTCGCGACTGGAGCCAGCCGCTTTTATCCCAAAATCAGCAGGTACTCGAATTGAGGGAGACCACACGGGGAGAATATGGTTCAGCATTTATTCGACATCTGCCAGCACAGGTAAGTTCAGCAACACCTCTCGTAGTCAAAGTGAAACGCCGGACGCGTTTCAGGAATTACCATTCCCTTCTTCAGCGGCGTGTGAATGAAAGTCTCTGTAAGCGCCTGCACATGCACCTGCAAATGAAGCCTGTCCCCAGGCGTGGCCAAATGCACTGCCTTCTGGTTCTCGTAGTGCGTGGAAAATGTTCCCATGTGGGTGCGCTCTCAGCAAACAATTACCAAAGTTGTTACCCAAGTTTGGTGCATGGGAGGGCCAACTGACGTCCTGTGCCCCGCTTTGTGTCTGTCGATAGCTAGCGAGTAGGCGCTGTCCTGCATCAAAGCCTACTCACTTCCACGTTCCTGTGGCTCCTAATACCTCTCGGCATCAGGACAGGACCCGCTGTTTCGCTGGGGGTCTCACCTCGCGACTGGAGCCAGCCGCTTTTATCCCAAAATCAGCAGGTACTCGAATTGAGGGAGACCACACGGGGAAAATATGGTTCAGCATTTATTCGACATCTGCCAGCACAGGTAAGTTCAGCAACACCTCTCACAGTCAAAGTGAAACGCCGGACGCGTTTCAGGAATTACCATTCCCTTCTTCAGCGGCGTGTGAATGAAAGTCTCTGTAAGCGCCTGCACACGCACCTGCAAATGAAGCCTGTCCCCAGGCGTGGCCAAATGCACTGCCTTCTGGTTCTCGTAGTGCGTGGAAAATGTTCCCATGTGGGTGCGCTCTCAGCAAACAATTACCAAAGTTGTTAGCCAAGTTTGGTGCATGGGAGGGCCAACTGACGTCCTGTGCCCCGCTTTGTGTCTGTCGCTAGCTAGCGAGTAGGCGCTGTCCTGCATCAAAGCCTACTCACTTCCACGTTCCTGTGGCTCCTAATACCTCTCGGCATCAGGACAGGACCCGCTGTTTCGCTGGGGGTCTCACCTCGCGAAGGGAGCCAGCCGCTTTTATCCCAAAATCAGCAGGTACTCGAATTGAGGGAGACCACACGGGGAGAATATGGTTCAGCATTTATTCGACATCTGCCAGCACAGGTAAGTTCAGCAACACCTCTCACAGTCAAAGTGAAACGCCGGACGCGTTTCAGGAATTACCATTCCCTTCTTCAGCGGCGTGTGAATGAAAGTCTCTGTAAGCGCCTGCACACGCACCTGCAAATGAAGCCTGTCCCCAGGCGTGGCCAAATGCACTGCCTTCTGGTTCTCGTAGTGCGTGGAAAATGTTCCCATGTGGGTGCGCTCTCAGCAAACAATTACCAAAGTTGTTACCCAAGTTTGGTGCATGGGAGGGCCAACTGACGTCCTGTGCCCCGCTTTGTGTCTGTCGATAGCTAGCGAGTAGGCGCTGTCCTGCATCAAAGCCTACTCACTTCCACGTTCCTGTGGCTCCTAATACCTCTCGGCATCAGGACAGGACCCGCTGTTTCGCTGGGGGTCTCACCTCGCGACTGGAGCCAGCCGCTTTTATCCCAAAATCAGCAGGTACTCGAATTGAGGGAGACCACACGGGGAGAATATGGTTCAGCATTTATTCGACATCTGCCAGCACAGGTAAGTTCAGCAACACCTCTCGTAGTCAAAGTGAAACGCCGGACGCGTTTCAGGAATTACCATTCCCTTCTTCAGCGGCGTGTGAATGAAAGTCTCTGTAAGCGCCTGCACATGCACCTGCAAATGAAGCCTGTCCCCAGGCGTGGCCAAATGCACTGCCTTCTGGTTCTCGTAGTGCGTGGAAAATGTTCCCATGTGGGTGCGCTCTCAGCAAACAATTACCAAAGTTGTTACCCAAGTTTGGTGCATGGGAGGGCCAACTGACGTCCTGTGCCCCGCTTTGTGTCTGTCGATAGCTAGCGAGTAGGCGCTGTCCTGCATCAAAGCCTACTCACTTCCATGTTCCTGTGGCTCCTAATACCTCTCGGCATCAGGACAGGACCCGCTGTTTCGCTGGGGGTCTCACCTCGCGACTGGAGCCAGCCGCTTTTATCCCAAAATCAGCAGGTACTCGAATTGAGGGAGACCACACGGGGAAAATATGGTTCAGCATTTATTCGACATCTGCCAGCACAGGTAAGTTCAGCAACACCTCTCACAGTCAAAGTGAAACGCCGGACGCGTTTCAGGAATTACCATTCCCTTCTTCAGCGGCGTGTGAATGAAAGTCTCTGTAAGCGCCTGCACACGCACCTGCAAATGAAGCCTGTCCCCAGGCGTGGCCAAATGCACTGCCTTCTGGTTCTCGTAGTGCGTGGAAAATGTTCCCATGTGGGTGCGCTCTCAGCAAACAATTACCAAAGTTGTTAGCCAAGTTTGGTGCATGGGAGGGCCAACTGACGTCCTGTGCCCCGCTTTGTGTCTGTCGCTAGCTAGCGAGTAGGCGCTGTCCTGCATCAAAGCCTACTCACTTCCACGTTCCTGTGGCTCCTAATACCTCTCGGCATCAGGACAGGACCCGCTGTTTCGCTGGGGGTCTCACCTCGCGACTGGAGCCAGCCGCTTTTATCCCAAAATCAGCAGGTACTCGAATTGAGGGAGACCACACGGGGAGAATATGGTTCAGCATTTATTCGACATCTGCCAGCACAGGTAAGTTCAGCAACACCTCTCACAGTCAAAGTGAAACGCCGGACGCGTTTCAGGAATTACCATTCCCTTCTTCAGCGGCGTGTGAATGAAAGTCTCTGTAAGCGCCTGCACACGCACCTGCAAATGAAGCCTGTCCCCAGGCGTGGCCAAATGCACTGCCTTCTGGTTCTCGTAGTGTGTGGAAAATGTTCCCATGTGGGTGCGCTCTCAGCAAACAATTACCAAAGTTGTTACCCAAGTTTGGTGCATGGGAGGGCCAACTGACGTCCTGTGCCCCGCTTTGTGTCTGTCGATAGCTAGCGAGTAGGCGCTGTCCTGCATCAAAGCCTACTCACTTCCACGTTCCTGTGGCTCCTAATACCTCTCGGCATCAGGACAGGACCCGCTGTTTCGCTGGGGGTCTCACCTCGCGACTGGAGCCAGCCGCTTTTATCCCAAAATCAGCAGGTACTCGAATTGAGGGAGACCACACGGGGAGAATATGGTTCAGCATTTATTCGACATCTGCCAGTACAGGTAAGTTCAGCAACACCTCTCACAGTCAAAGTGAAACGCCGGACGCGTTTCAGGAATTACCATTCCCTTCTTCAGCGGCGTGTGAATGAAAGTCTCTGTAAGCGCCTGCACACGCACCTGCAAATGAAGCCTGTCCCCAGGCGTGGCCAAATGCACTGCCTTCTGGTTCTCGTAGTGTGTGGAAAATGTTCCCATGTGGGTGCGCTCTCAGCAAACAATTACCAAAGTTGTTACCCAAGTTTGGTGCATGGGAGGGCCAACTGACGTCCTGTGCCCCGCTTTGTGTCTGTCGATAGCTAGCGAGTAGGCGCTGTCCTGCATCAAAGCCTACTCACTTCCACGTTCCTGTGGCTCCTAATACCTCTCGGCATCAGGACAGGACCCGCTGTTTCCCTGGGGGTCTCACCTCGCGACTGGAGCCAGCCGCTTTTATCCCAAAATCAGCAGGTACTCGAATTGAGGGAGACCACACGGGGAGAATATGGTTCAGCATTTATTCGACATCTGCCAGCACAGGTAAGTTCAGCAACACCTCTCACAGTCAAAGTGAAACGCCGGACGCGTTTCAGGAACTACCATTCCCTTCTTCAGCGGCGTGTGAATGAAAGTCTCTGTAAGCGCCTGCACACGCACCTGCAAATGAAGCCTGTCCCCAGGCGTGGCCTAATGCACTGCCTTCTGGTTCTCGTAGTGCGTGGAAAATGTTCCCATGTGGGTGCGCTCTCAGCAAACAATTACCAAAGTTGTTACCCAAGTTTGGTGCATGGGAGGGCCAACTGACGTCCTGTACCCCGCTTTGTGTCTGTCGATAGCTAGCGAGTAGGCGCTGTCCTGCATCAAAGCCTACTCACTTCCACGTTCCTGTGGCTCCTAACACCTCTCAGCATCAGGACAGGACCCGCTGTTTCGCTGGGGGTCTCACCTCGCGACTGGAGCCAGCCGCTTTTATCCCAAAATCAGCAGGTACTCGAATTGAGGGAGACCACACGGGGAGAATATGGTTCAGCATTTATTCGACATCTGCCAGCACAGGTAAGTTCAGCAACACCTCTCACAGTCAAAGTGAAACGCCGGACGCGTTTCAGGAATTACCATTCCCTTCTTCAGCGGCGTGTGAATGAAAGTCTCTGTAAGCGCCTGCACACGCACCTGCAAATGAAGCCTGTCCCCAGGCGTGGCCAAATGCACTGCCTTCTGGTTCTCGTAGTGTGTGGAAAATGTTCCCATGTGGGTGCGCTCTCAGCAAACAATTACCAAAGTTGTTACCCAAGTTTGGTGCATGGGAGGGCCAACTGACGTCCTGTGCCCCGCTTTGTGTCTGTCGATAGCTAGCGAGTAGGCGCTGTCCTGCATCAAAGCCTACTCACTTCCACGTTCCTGTGGCTCCTAATACCTCTCGGCATCAGGACAGGACCCGCTGTTTCCCTGGGGGTCTCACCTCGCGACTGGAGCCAGCCGCTTTTATCCCAAAATCAGCAGGTACTCGAATTGAGGGAGACCACACGGGGAGAATATGGTTCAGCATTTATTCGACATCTGCCAGCACAGGTAAGTTCAGCAACACCTCTCACAGTCAAAGTGAAACGCCGGACGCGTTTCAGGAACTACCATTCCCTTCTTCAGCGGCGTGTGAATGAAAGTCTCTGTAAGCGCCTGCACACGCACCTGCAAATGAAGCCTGTCCCCAGGCGTGGCCAAATGCACTGCCTTCTGGTTCTCGTAGTGCGTGGAAAATGTTCCCATGTGGGTGCGCTCTCAGCAAACAATTACCAAAGTTGTTACCCAAGTTTGGTGCATGGGAGGGCCAACTGACGTCCTGTGCCCCGCTTTGTGTCTGTCGATAGCTAGCGAGTAGGCGCTGTCCTGCATCAAAGCCTACTCACTTCCACGTTCCTGTGGCTCCTAATACCTCTCGGCATCAGGACAGGACCCGCTGTTTCGCTGGGGGTCTCACCTCGCGACTGGAGCCAGCCGCTTTTATCCCAAAATCAGCAGGTACTCGAATTGAGGGAGACCACACGGGGAGAATATGGTTCAGCATTTATTCGACATCTGCCAGCACAGGTAAGTTCAGCAACACCTCTCACAGTCAAAGTGAAACGCCGGACGCGTTTCAGGAATTACCATTCCCTTCTTCAGCGACGTGTGAATGAAAGTCTCTGTAAGCGCCTGCACACGCACGTGCAAATGAAGCCTGTCCCCAGGCGTGGCCAAATGCACTGCCTTCTGGTTCTCGTAGTGCGTGGAAAATGTTCCCATGTGGGTGCGCTCTCAGCAAACAATTACCAAAGTTGTTACCCAAGTTTGGTGCATGGGAGGGCCAACTGACGTCCTGTGCCCCGCTTTGTGTCTGTCGATAGCTAGCGAGTAGGCGCTGTCCTGCATCAAAGCCTACTCACTTCCACGTTCCTGTGGCTCCTAATACCTCTCGGCATCAGGACAGGACCCGCTGTTTCCCTGGGGGTCTCACCTCGCGACTGGAGCCAGCCGCTTTTATCCCAAAATCAGCAGGTACTCGAATTGAGGGAGACCACATGGGGAGAATATGGTTCAGAATTTATTCGACATCTGCCAGCACAGGTAAGTTCAGCAACACCTCTCACAATCAAAGTGAAACGCCGGACGCGTTTCAGGAATTACCATTCCCTTCTTCAGCGGCGTGTGAATGAAAGTCTCTGTAAGCGCCTGCACACGCACCTGCAAATGAAGCCTGTCCCCAAGCGTGGCCAAATGCACTGCCTTCTGGTTCTCGTAGTGCGTGGAAAATGTTCCCATGTGGGTGCGCTCTCAGCAAACAATTACCAAAGTTGTTACCCAAGTTTGGTGCATGGGAGGGCCAACTGACGTCCTGTGCCCCGCTTTGTGTCTGTCGATAGCTAGCGAGTAGGCGCTGTCCTGCATCAAAGCCTACTCACTTCCACGTTCCTGTGGCTCCTAATACCTCTCGGCATCAGGACAGGACCCGCTGTTTCGCTGGGGGTCTCACCTCGCGACTGGAGCCAGCCGCTTTTATCCCAAAATCAGCAGGTACTCGAATTGAGGGAGACCACACGGGGAGAATATGGTTCAGCATTTATTCGACATCTGCCAGCACAGGTAAGTTCAGCAACACCTCTCACAGTCAAAGTGAAACGCCGGACACGTTTCAGGAATTACCATTCCCTTCTTCAGCGGCGTGTGAATGAAAGTCTCTGTATGCGCCTGCACACGCACCTGCAAATGAAGCCTGTCCCCAGGCGTGGCCAAATGCACTGCCTTCTGGTTCTCGTAGTGCGTGGACAATGTTCCCATGTGGGTGCGCTCTCAGCAAACAATTACCAAAGTTGTTACCCAAGTTTGGTGCATGGGAGGGCCAACTGACGTCCTGTGCCCCGCTTTGTGTCTGTCGATAGCTAGCGAGTAGGCGCTGTCCTGCATCAAAGCCTACTCACTTCCACGTTCCTGTGGCTCCTAATACCTCTCGGCATCAGGACAGGACCCGCTGTTTCGCTGGGGGTCTCACCTCGCGACTGGAGCCAGACGCTTTTATCCCAAAATCAGCAGGTACTCGAATTGAGGGAGACCACACGGGGAGAATATGGTTCAGCATTTATTCGACATCTGCCAGCACAGGTAAGTTCAGCAACACCTCTCATAGTCAAAGTGAAACGCCGGACGCGTTTCCGGAATTACCATTCCCTTCTTCAGCGGCGTGTGAATGAAAGTCTCTGTAAGCGCCTGCACACGCACCTGCAAATGAAGCCTGTCCCCAGGCGTGGCCAAATGCACTGCCTTCTGGTTCTCGTAGTGCGTGGAAAATGTTCCCATGTGGGTGCGCTCTCAGCAAACAATTACCAAAGTTGTTACCCAAGTTTGGTGCATGGGAGGGCCAACTGACGTCCTGTGCCCCGCTTTGTGTCTGTCGATAGCTAGCGAGTAGGCGCTGTCCTGCATCAAAGCCTACTCACTTCCACGTTCCTGTGGCTCCTAATACCTCTCGGCATCAGGACAGGCCCCGCTGTTTCGCTGGGGGTCTCACCTCGCGACTGAAGCCAGCCGCTTTTATCCCAAAATCAGCAGGTACTCGAATTGAGGGAGACCACACGGGGAGAATATGGTTCAGCATTTATTCGACATCTGCCAGCACAGGTAAGTTCAGCAACACCTCTCACAGTCAAAGTGAAACGCCGGACGCGTTTCAGGAATTACCATTCCCTTCTTCAGCGGCGTGTGAATGAAAGTCTCTGTAGGCGCCTGCACACGCACCTGCAAATGAAGCCTGTCCCCAGGCGTGGCCAAATGCACTGCCTTCTGGTTCTCGTAGTGTGTGGAAAATGTTCCCATGTGAGTGCGCTCTCAGCAAACAATTACCAAAGTTGTTACCCAAGTTTGGTGCATGGGAGGGCCAACTGACGTCCTGTGCCCCGCTTTGTGTCTGTCGATAGCTAGCGAGTAGGCGCTGTCCTGCATCAAAGCCTACTCACTTCCACGTTCCTGTGGCTCCTAATACCTCTCGGCATCAGGACAGGACCCGCTGTTTCGCTGGGGGTCTCACCTCGCGACTGGAGCCAGCCGCTTTTACCCCAAAATCAGCAGGTACTCGAATTGAGGGAGACCACACGGGGAGAATATGGTTCAGCATTTATTCGACATCTGCCAGCACAGGTAAGTTCAGCAACACCTCTCACAGTCAAAGTGAAACGCCGGACGCGTTTCAGGAATTACCATTCCCTTCTTCAGCGGCGTGTGAATGAAAGTCTCTGTAAGCGCCTGCACACGCACCTGCAAATGAAGCCTGTCCCCAGGCGTGGCCAAATGCACTGCCTTCTGGTTCTCGTAGTGCATGGAAAATGTTACCATGTGGGTGCGCTCTCAGCAAACAATTTCCAAAGTTGTTACCCAAGTTTGGTGCATGGGAGGGCCAACTGACGTCCTGTGCCCCGCTTTGTGTCTGTCGATGGCTAGCGAGTAGGCGCTGTCCTGCATCAAAGCCTACTCACTTCCACGTTCCTGTGGCTCCTAATACCTCTCGGCATCAGGACAGGACCCGCTGTTTCGCTGGGGGTCTCACCTCGCGACTGGAGCCAGCCGCTTTTATCCCCATATCAGCAGGTAGTCGAATTGAGGGAGACCACACGGGGAGAATATGGTTCAGCATTTATTCGACATCTGCCAGCACAGGTAAGTTCAGCAACACCTCTCACAGTCAAAGTGAAACGCCGGACGCGTTTCAGGAATTACCATTCCCTTCTTCAGCGGCGTGTGAATGAAAGTCTCTGTAAGCGCCTGCACACGCACCTGCAAATGAAGCCTGTCCCCAGGCGTGGCCAAATGCACTGCCTTCTGGTTCTCGTAGTGCGTGGAAAATGTTCCCATGTGGGTGCGCTCTCAGCAAACAATTACCAAAGTTGTTACCCAAGTTTGGTGCATGGGAGGGCCAACTGACGTCCTGTGCCCCGCTTTGTGTCTGTCGATAGCTAGCGAGTAGGCGCTGTCCTGCATCAAAGCCTACTCACTTCCACGTTCATGTGGCTCCTAATACCTCTCGGCATCAGGACAGGACCTGCTGTTTCCCTGGGGGTCTCACCTCGCGACTGGAGCCAGCCGCTTTTATCCCAAAATCAGCAGGTACTCGAATTGAGGGAGACCACACGGGGAGAATATGGTTCAGCATTTATTCGACATCTGCCAGCACAGGTAAGTTCAGCAACACCTATCACAGTCAAAGTGAAACGCCGGACGCGTTTCAGGAATTACCATTCCCTTCTTCAGCGGCGTGTGAATGAAAGTCTCTGTAAGCGCCTGCACACGCACCTGCAAAGGAAGCCTGTTCCCAGGCGTGGCCAAATGCACTGCCTTCTGGTTCTCGTAGTGCGTGGAAAATGTTCCCATGTGGGTGCGCTCTCAGCAAACAATTACCAAAGTTGTTACCCAAGTTTGGTGCATGGGAGGGCCAACTGACGTCCTGTGCCCCGCTTTGTGTCTGTCGATAGCTAGCGAGTAGGCGCTGTCCTGCATCAAAGCCTACTCACTTCCACGTTCCTGTGGCTCCTAATACCTCTCGGCATCAGGACAGGACCCGCTGTTTCGCTGGGGGTCTCACCTCGCGACTGGAGCCAGCCGCTTTTATCCCAAAATCAGCAGGTACTCGAATTGAGGGAGACCACACGGGGAGAATATGGTTCAGCATTTATTCGACATCTGCCAGCACAGGTAAGTTCAGCAACACCTCTCATAGTCAAAGTGAAACGCCGGACGCGTTTCAGGAATTACCATTCCCTTCTTCAGCGGCGTGTGAATGAAAGTCTCTGTAAGCGCCTGCACACGCACCTGCAAATGAAGCCTGTCCCCAGGCGTGGCCAAATGCACTGCCTTCTGGTTCTCGTAGTGCGTGGAAAATGTTCCCATGTGGGTGCGCTCTCAGCAAACAATTACCAAAGTTGTTATCCAAGTTTGGTGCATGGGAGGGCCAACTGACGTCCTGTGCCCCGCTTTGTGTCTGTCGATAGCTAGCGAGTAGGCGCTGTCCTGCATCAAAGCCTACTCACTTCCACGTTCCTGTGGCTCCTAATACCTCTCGGCATCAGGACAGGACCCGCTGTTTCGCTGGGGGTCTCACCTCGCGACTGGAGCCAGCCGCTTTTATCCCAAAATCAGCAGGTACTCGAATTGAGGGAGACCACACGGGGAGAATATGGTTCAGCATTTATTCGACATCTGCCAGCACAGGTAAGTTCAGCAACACCTCTCACAGTCAAAGTGAAACGCCGGACGCGTTTCAGGAATTACCATTCCCTTCTTCAGCGGCGTGTGAATGAAAGTCTCTGTAAGCGCCTGCACACGCACCTGCAAATGAAGCCTGTCCCCAGGCGTGGCCAAATGCACTGCCTTCTGGTTCTCGTAGTGCGTGGAAAATGTTCCCATGTGGGTGCGCTCTCAGCAAACAATTACCAAAGTTGTTACCCAAGTTTGGTGCATGGGAGGGCCAACTGACGTCCTGTGCCCCGCTTTGTGTCTGTCGCTAGCTAGCGAGTAGGCGCTGTCCTGCATCAAAGCCTACTCACTTCCACGTTCCTGTGGCTCCTAATACCTCTCGGCATCAGGACAGGACCCGCTGTTTCGCTGGGGGTCTCACCTCGCGACTGGAGCCAGCCGCTTTTATCCCAAAATCAGCAGGTACTCGAATTGAGGGAGACCACACGGGGAGAATATGGTTCAGCATTTATTCGACATCTGCCAGCACAGGTAAGTTCAGCAACACCTCTCACAGTCAAAGTGAAACGCCGGACGCGTTTCAGGAATTACCATTCCCTTCTTCAGCGGCGTGTGAATGAAAGTCTCTGTAAGCGCCTGCACACGCACCTGCAAATGAAGCCTGTCCCCAGGCGTGGCCAAATGCACTGCCTTCTGGTTCTCGTAGTGTGTGGAAAATGTTCCCATGTGGGTGCGCTCTCAGCAAACAATTACCAAAGTTGTTACCCAAGTTTGGTGCATGGGAGGGCCAACTGACGTCCTGTGCCCCGCTTTGTGTCTGTCGATAGCTAGCGAGTAGGCGCTGTCCTGCATCAAAGCCTACTCACTTCCACGTTCCTGTGGCTCCTAATACCTCTCGGCATCAGGACAGGACCCGCTGTTTCCCTGGGGGTCTCACCTCGCGACTGGAGCCAGCCGCTTTTATCCCAAAATCAGCAGGTACTCGAATTGAGGGAGACCACACGGGGAGAATATGGTTCAGCATTTATTCGACATCTGCCAGCACAGGTAAGTTCAGCAACACCTCTCACAGTCAAAGTGAAACGCCGGACGCGTTTCAGGAATTACCATTCCCTTCTTCAGCGGCGTGTGAATGAAAGTCTCTGTAAGCGCCTGCACACGCACCTGCAAATGAAGCCTGTCCCCAGGCGTGGCCAAATGCACTGCCTTCTGGTTCTCGTAGTGCGTGGAAAATGTTCCCATGTGGGTGCGCTCTCAGCAAACAATTACCAAAGTTGTTACCCAAGTTTGGTGCATGGGAGGGCCAACTGACGTCCTGTGCCCCGCTTTGTGTCTGTCGATAGCTAGCGAGTAGGCGCTGTCCTGCATCAAAGCCTACTCACTTCCACGTTCATGTGGCTCCTAATACCTCTCGGCATCAGGACAGGACCTGCTGTTTCCCTGGGGGTCTCACCTCGCGACTGGAGCCAGCCGCTTTTATCCCAAAATCAGCAGGTACTCGAATTGAGGGAGACCACACGGGGAGAATATGGTTCAGCATTTATTCGACATCTGCCAGCACAGGTAAGTTCAGCAACACCTATCACAGTCAAAGTGAAACGCCGGACGCGTTTCAGGAATTACCATTCCCTTCTTCAGCGGCGTGTGAATGAAAGTCTCTGTAAGCGCCTGCACACGCACCTGCAAAGGAAGCCTGTTCCCAGGCGTGGCCAAATGCACTGCCTTCTGGTTCTCGTAGTGCGTGGAAAATGTTCCCATGTGGGTGCGCTCTCAGCAAACAATTACCAAAGTTGTTACCCAAGTTTGGTGCATGGGAGGGCCAACTGACGTCCTGTGCCCCGCTTTGTGTCTGTCGATAGCTAGCGAGTAGGCGCTGTCCTGCATCAAAGCCTACTCACTTCCACGTTCCTGTGGCTCCTAATACCTCTCGGCATCAGGACAGGACCCGCTGTTTCGCTGGGGGTCTCACCTCGCGACTGGAGCCAGCCGCTTTTATCCCAAAATCAGCAGGTACTCGAATTGAGGGAGACCACACGGGGAGAATATGGTTCAGCATTTATTCGACATCTGCCAGCACAGGTAAGTTCAGCAACACCTCTCATAGTCAAAGTGAAACGCCGGACGCGTTTCAGGAATTACCATTCCCTTCTTCAGCGGCGTGTGAATGAAAGTCTCTGTAAGCGCCTGCACACGCACCTGCAAATGAAGCCTGTCCCCAGGCGTGGCCAAATGCACTGCCTTCTGGTTCTCGTAGTGCGTGGAAAATGTTCCCATGTGGGTGCGCTCTCAGCAAACAATTACCAAAGTTGTTACCCAAGTTTGGTGCATGGGAGGGCCAACTGACGTCCTGTGCCCCGCTTTGTGTCTGTCGCTAGCTAGCGAGTAGGCGCTGTCCTGCATCAAAGCCTACTCACTTCCACGTTCCTGTGGCTCCTAATACCTCTCGGCATCAGGACAGGACCCGCTGTTTCGCTGGGGGTCTCACCTCGCGACTGGAGCCAGCCGCTTTTATCCCAAAATCAGCAGGTACTCGAATTGAGGGAGACCACACGGGGAGAATATGGTTCAGCATTTATTCGACATCTGCCAGCACAGGTAAGTTCAGCAACACCTCTCACAGTCAAAGTGAAACGCCGGACGCGTTTCAGGAATTACCATTCCCTTCTTCAGCGGCGTGTGAATGAAAGTCTCTGTAAGCGCCTGCACACGCACCTGCAAATGAAGCCTGTCCCCAGGCGTGGCCAAATGCACTGCCTTCTGGTTCTCGTAGTGTGTGGAAAATGTTCCCATGTGGGTGCGCTCTCAGCAAACAATTACCAAAGTTGTTACCCAAGTTTGGTGCATGGGAGGGCCAACTGACGTCCTGTGCCCCGCTTTGTGTCTGTCGATAGCTAGCGAGTAGGCGCTGTCCTGCATCAAAGCCTACTCACTTCCACGTTCCTGTGGCTCCTAATACCTCTCGGCATCAGGACAGGACCCGCTGTTTCCCTGGGGGTCTCACCTCGCGACTGGAGCCAGCCGCTTTTATCCCAAAATCAGCAGGTACTCGAATTGAGGGAGACCACACGGGGAGAATATGGTTCAGCATTTATTCGACATCTGCCAGCACAGGTAAGTTCAGCAACACCTCTCACAGTCAAAGTGAAACGCCGGACGCGTTTCAGGAATTACCATTCCCTTCTTCAGCGGCGTGTGAATGAAAGTCTCTGTAAGCGCCTGCACACGCACCTGCAAATGAAGCCTGTCCCCAGGCGTGGCCAAATGCACTGCCTTCTGGTTCTCGTAGTGCGTGGAAAATGTTCCCATGTGGGTGCGCTCTCAGCAAACAATCACCAAAGTTGTTACCCAAGTTTGGTGCATGGGAGGGCCAACTGACGTCCTGTGCCCCGCTTTGTGTCTGTCGATAGCTAGCGAGTAGGCGCTGTCCTGCATCAAAGCCTACTCACTTCCACGTTCCTGTGGCTCCTAATACCTCTCGGCATCAGGACAGGACCCGCTGTTTCCCTGGGGGTCTCACCTCGCGACTGGAGCCAGCCGCTTTTATCCCAAAATCAGCAGGTACTCGAATTGAGGGAGACCACACGGGGAGAATATGGTTCAGCATTCATTCGACATCTGCCAGCACAGGTAAGTTCAGCAACACCTCTCACAGTCAAAGTGAAACGCCGGACGCGTTTCAGGAATTACCATTCCCTTCTTCAGCGGCGTGTGAATGAAAGTCTCTGTAAGCGCCTGCACACGCACCTGCAAATGAAGCCTGTCCCCAGGCGTGGCCAAATGCACTGCCTTCTGGTTCTCGTAGTGCATGGAAAATGTTCCCATGTGGGTGCGCTCTCAGCAAACAATTTCCAAAGTTGTTACCCAAGTTTGGTGCATGGGAGGGCCAACTGACGTCCTGTGCCCCGCTTTGTGTCTGTCGATGGCTAGCGAGTAGGCGCTGTCCTGCATCAAAGCCTACTCACTTCCACGTTCCTGTGGCTCCTAATACCTCTCGGCATCAGGACAGGACCCGCTGTTTCGCTGGGGGTCTCACCTCGCGACTGGAGCCAGCCGCTTTTATCCCAAAATCAGCAGGTACTCGAATTGAGGGAGACCACACGGGGAGAATATGGTTCAGCATTTATTCGACATCTGCCAGCACAGGTAAGTTCAGCAACACCTCTCACAGTCAAAGTGAAACGCCGGACGCGTTTCAGGAATTACCATTCCCTTCTTCAGCGGCGTGTGAATGAAAGTCTCTGTAAGCGCCTGCACACGCACCTGCAAATGAAGCCTGTCCCCAGGCGTGGCCAAATGCACTGCCTTCTGGTTCTCGTAGTGCGTGGAAAATGTTCCCATGTGGGTGCGCTCTCAGCAAACAATTACCAAAGTTGTTACCCAAGTTTGGTGCATGGGAGGGCCAACTGACGTCCTGTGCCCCGCTTTGTGTCTGCCGATAGCTAGCGAGTAGGCGCTGTCCTGCATCAAAGCCTACTCACTTCCACGTTCATGTGGCTCCTAATACCTCTCGGCATCAGGACAGGACCCGCTGTTTCCCTGGGGGTCTCACCTCGCGACTGGAGCCAGCCGCTTTTATCCCAAAATCAGCAGGTACTCGAATTGAGGGAGACCACACGGGGAGAATATGGTTCAGCATTTATTCGACATCTGCCAGCACAGGTAAGTTCAGCAACACCTATCACAGTCAAAGTGAAACGCCGGACGCGTTTCAGGAATTACCATTCCCTTCTTCAGTGGCGTGTGAATGAAAGTCTCTGTAAGCGCCTGCACACGCACCTGCAAAATGAAGCCTGTCCCCAGGCGTGGCCAAATGCACTGCCTTCTGGTTCTCGTAGTGCGTGGAAAATGTTCCCATGTGGTTGCGCTCTCAGCAAACAATTACCAAAGTTGTTACCCAAGTTTGGTGCATGGGAGGGCCAACTGACGTCCTGTGCCCCGCTTTGTGTCTGTCGATAGCTAGCGAGTAGGCGCTGTCCTGCATCAAAGCCTACTCACTTCCACGTTCCTGTGGCTCCTAATACCTCTCGGCATCAGGACAGGACCCGCTGTTTCGCTGGGGGTCTCACCTCGCGACTGGAGCCAGCCGCTTTTATCCCAAAATCAGCAGGTACTCGAATTGAGGGAGACCACACGGGGAGAATATGGTTCAGCATTTATTCGACATCTGCCAGCACAGGTAAGTTCAGCAACACCTCTCATAGTCAAAGTGAAACGCCGGACGCGTTTCAGGAATTACCATTCCCTTCTTCAGCGGCGTGTGAATGAAAGTCTCTGTAAGCGCCTGCACACGCACCTGCAAATGAAGCCTGTCCCCAGGCGTGGCCAAATGCACTGCCTTCTGGTTCTCGTAGTGCGTGGAAAATGTTCCCATGTGGGTGCGCTCTCAGCAAACAATTACCAAAGTTGTTACCCAAGTTTGGTGCATGGGAGGGCCAACTGACGTCCTGTGCCCCGCTTTGTGTCTGTCGATAGCTAGCGAGTAGGCGCTGTCCTGCATCAAAGCCTACTCACTTCCACGTTCCTGTGGCTCCTAATACCTCTCGGCATCAGGACAGGACCCGCTGTTTCGCTGGGGGTCTCACCTCGCGACTGGAGCCAGCCGCTTTTATCCCAAAATCAGCAGGTACTCGAATTGAGGGAGACCACACGGGGAGAATATGGTTCAGCATTTATTCGACATCTGCCAGCACAGGTAAGTTCAGCAACACCTCTCACAGTCAAAGTGAAACGCCGGACGCGTTTCAGGAATTACCATTCCCTTCTTCAGCGGCGTGTGAATGAAAGTCTCTGTAAGCGCCTGCACACGCACCTGCAAATGAAGCCTGTCCCCAGGGGTGGCCAAATGCACTGCCTTCTGGTTCTCGTAGTGCGTGGAAAATGTTCCCATGTGGGTGCGCTCTCAGCAAACAATTACCAAAGTTGTTACCCAAGTTTGGTGCATGGGAGGGCCAACTGACGTCCTGTGCCCCGCTTTGTGTCTATCGATAGCTAGCGAGTAGGCGCTGTCCTGCATCAAAGCCTACTCACTTCCACGTTCCTGTGGCTCCTAATACCTCTCGGCATCAGGACAGGACCCGCTGTTTCCCTGGGGGTCTCACCTCACGACTGGAGCCAGCCGCTTTTATCCCAAAATCAGCAGGTACTCGAATTGAGGGAGACCACACGGGGAGAATATGGTTCAGCATTTATTCGACATCTGCCAGCACAGGTAAGTTCAGCAACACCTCTCACAGTCAAAGTGAAACGCCGGACGCGTTTCAGGAATTACCATTCCCTTCTTCAGCGGCGTGTGAATGAAAGTCTCTGTAAGCGCCTGCACACGCACCTGCAAATGAAGCCTGTCCCCAGGCGTGGCCAAATGCACTGCCTTCTGGTTCTCGTAGTACGTGGAAAATGTTCCCATGTGGGTGCGCTCTCAGCAAACAATTACCAAAGTTGTTACCCAAGTTTGGTGCATGGGAGGGCCAACTGACGTCCTGTGCCCCGCTTTGTGTCTGTCGATAGCTAGCGAGTAGGCGCTGTCCTGCATCAAAGCCTACTCACTTCCACGTTCCTGTGGCTCCTAATACCTCTCGGCATCAGGACAGGACCCGCTGTTTCGCTGGGGGTCTCACCTCGCGACTGGAGCCAGCCGCTTTTATCCCAAAATCAGCAGGTACTCGAATTGAGGGAGACCACACGGGGAGAATATGGTTCAGCATTTATTCGACATCTGCCAGCACAGGTAAGTTCAGCAACACCTCTCACAGTCAAAGTGAAACGCCGGACGCGTTTCAGGAATTACCATTCCCTTCTTCAGCGACGTGTGAATGAAAGTCTCTGTAAGCGCCTGCACACGCATGTGCAAATGAAGCCTGTCCCCAGGCGTGGCCAAATGCACTGCCTTCTGGTTCTCTTAGTGCGTGGAAAATGTTCCCATGTGGGTGCGCTCTCAGCAAACAATTACCAAAGTTGTTACCCAAGTTTGGTGCATGGGAGGGCCAACTGACGTCCTGTGCCCCGCTTTGTGTCTGTCGATAGCTAGCGAGTAGGCGCTGTCCTGCATCAAAGCCTACTCACTTCCACGTTCCTGTGGCTCCTAATACCTCTCGGCATCAGGACAGGTCCCGCTGTTTCCCTGGGGGTCTCACCTCGCCACTGGAGCCAGCCGCTTTTATCCCAAAATCAGCAGGTACTCGAATTGAGGGAGACCACACGGGTAGAATATGGTTCAGCATTTATTCGACATCTGCCAGCACAGGTAAGTTCAGCAACACCTCTCACAGTCAAAGTGAAACGCCGGACGCGTTTCAGGAATTACCATTCCCTTCTTCAGCGGCGTGTGAATGAAAGTCTCTGTAAGCGCCTGCACACGCACCTGCAAATGAAGCCTGTCCCCAGGCGTGGCTTGGGTAACAACTTTGGTAATTGTTTGCTGAGAGCGCACCCACATGGGAACATTTTCCACGCACTACGAGAACCAGAAGGCAGTGCATGTGGCCACGCCTGGGGACAGGCTTCATTTGCAGGTGCGTGTGCAGGCGCTTACAGAGACTTTCATTCACACGCCGCTGAAGAAGGGAATGGTAATTCCTTAAACGCGTCCGGCGTTTCACTTTGACTGTGAGAGGTGTTGCTGAACTTACCTGTGCTGGCAGATGTCGAATAAATGCTGAACCATATTCTCCCCGTGTGGTCTCCCTCAATTCGAGTACCTGCTGATTTTGGGATAAAAGTGGCTGGCTCCAGTCGCGAGGTGAGACCCCCAGCGAAACAGCGGGTCCTGTCCTGATGCCAAGAGGTATTAGGAGCCACAGGAACGTGGAAGTGAGTAGGCTTTGATGCAGGACAGCGCCTACTCGCTAGCTATCGACAGACACAAAGCGGGGCACAGGACGTCAGTTGGCCCTCCCATGCACCAAACTTGGGTAACAACTCTGGTAATTGTTTGCTGAGAGCGCACCCACATGGGAACATTTTCCACGCACTACGAGAACCAGAAGGCAGTGCATGTGGCCACGCCTGGGGACAGGCTTCATTTGCAGGTGCGTGTGCAGGCGCTTACAGAGACTTTCATTCACACGCCGCTGAAGAAGGGAATGTTAATTCCTGAAACGCGTCCGGCGTTTCACTTTGACTGTGAGAGGTGTTGCTGAACTTACCTGTGCTGGCAGATGTCGAATAAATGCTGAACCATATTCTCCCCGTGTGGTCTCCCTCAATTCGAGTACCTGCTGATTTCAGGATAAAAGCGTCTGGCTCCAGTCGCGAGGTGAGACCCCCAGCGAAACAGCGGGTCCTGTCCTGATGCCGAGAGGTATTAGGAGCCACAGGAACGTGGAAGTGAGTAGGCTTTGATGCAGGACAGCGCCTACTCGCTAGCTATCGACAGACACAAAGCGGGGCACAGGACGTCAGTTGGCCCTCCCATGCACCAAACTTGGGTAACAACTTTGGTAATTGTTTGCTGAGAGCGCACCCACATGGGAACATTTTCCACGCACTACGAGAACCAGAAGGCAGTGCATGTGGCCACGCCTGGGGACAGGCTTCATTTGCAGGTGCGTGTGCAGGCGCTTACAGAGACTTTCATTCACACGCCGCTGAAGAAGGGAATGGTAATTCCTGAAACGCGTCCGGCGTTTCACTTTGACTGTGAGAGGTGTTGCTGAACTTACCTGTGCTGGCAGATGTCGAATAAATGCTGAACAATATTCTCCCCGTGTGGTCTCCCTCAATTCGAGTACCTGCTTATTTTGGGATAAAAGCGGCTGGCTCCAGTCGCGAGGTGAGACCCCAGCGAAACAGCGGGTCCTGTCCTGATGCCGAGAGGTATTAGGAGCCACAGGAACGTGGAAGTGAGTAGGCTTTGATGCAGGACAGTGCCTACTCGCTAGCTATCGACAGACACAAAGCGGGGCACAGGACGTCAGTTGGCCCTCCCATGCACCAAACTTGGGTAACAACTTTGGTAATTGTTTGCTGAGAGCGCACCCACATAGGAACATTTTCCAAGCACTACGAGAACCAGAAGGCAGTGCATGTGGCCACGCCTGGGGACAGGCTTCATTTGCAGGTGCGTGTGCAGGCGCTTACAGAGACTTTCATTCACACGCCGCTGAAGAAGGGAATGGTAATTCCTGAAACGCGTCTGGCATTTCACTTTGACTGTGAGAGGTGTTGCTGAACTTACCTGTGCTGGCAGATGTCGAATAAATGCTGAACCATATTCTCCCCGTGTGGTCTCCCTCAATTCGAGTACCTGCTGATTTTGGGATAAAAGCGGCTGGCTCCAGTCGCGAGGTGAGACCCCCAGCGAAACAGCAGGTCCTGTCCTGATGCCGAGAGGTATTAGGAGCCACAGGAACGTGGAAGTGAGTAGGCTTTGATGCAGGACAGCGCCTACTCGCTAGCTATCGACAGACACAAAGCGGGGCACAGGACGTCAGTTGGCCCTCCCATGCACCAAACTTGGG
Organism: Lissotriton vulgaris; assembly: GCF_964263255.1. Classification (NCBI taxonomy): domain Eukaryota; kingdom Metazoa; phylum Chordata; class Amphibia; order Caudata; family Salamandridae; genus Lissotriton; species Lissotriton vulgaris. The sequence goes on along the minus strand of NC_141689.1, from coordinate 1,579,495,731 downwards.
TAACAACTTTGGTAATTGTTTGCTGAGAGCGCACCCACATGGGAACATTTTCCACGCACTACGAGAACCAGAAGGCAGTGCATGTGGCCACGCCTGGGGACAGGCTTCATTTGCAGGTGCGTGTGCAGGCGCTTACAGAGACTTTCATTCACACGCCGCTGAAGAAGGGAATGGTAATTCCTGAAACGCGTCCGGCGTTTCACTTTGACTGTGAGAGGTGTTGCTGAACTTACCTGTGCTGGCAGATGTCGAATAAATGCTGAACCATATTCTCCCCGTGTGGTCTCCCTCAATTCGAGTACCTGCTGATTTTGGGATAAAAGCGGCTGGCTCCAGTCGCGAGGTGAGACCCCCAGCGAAACAGCGGGTCCTGTCCTGATGCCGAAAGGTATTAGGAGCCACAGGAACGTGGAAGTGAGTAGGCTTTGATGCAGGACAGCGCCTACTCGCTAGCTATCGACAGACACAAAGCGGGGCACAGGACGTCAGTTGGGCCTCCCATGCACCAAACTTGGGTAACAACTTTGGTAATTGTTTGCTGAGAGCGCACCCACATGGGAACATTTTCCACGCACTACGAGAACCAGAAGGCAGTGCATGTGGCCACGCCTGGGGACAGGCTTCATTTGCAGGTGCGTGTGCAGGCGCTTACAGAGACTTTCATTCACACGCCGCTGAAGAAGGGAATGGTAATTCCTGAAACGCGTCCGGCGTTTCACTTTGACTGTGAGAGGTGTTGCTGAACTTACCTGTGCTGGCAGATGTCGAATAAATGCTGAACCATATTCTCCCCGTGTGGTCTCCCTCAATTCGAGTACCTGCTGATTTTGGGATAAAAGCGGCTGGCTCCAGTCGCGAGGTGAGACCCCCAGCGAAACAGCGGGTCCTGTCCTGATGCCGAGAGGTATTAGGAGCCACAGGAACGTGGAAGTGAGTAGGCTTTGATGCAGGACAGCGCCTACTCGCTAGCTATCGACAGACACAAAGCGGGGCACAGGACGTCAGTTGGCCCTCCCATGCACCAAACTTGGGTAACAACTTTGGTAATTGTTTGCTGAGAGCGCACCCACATGGGAACATTTTCCACGCACTACAAGAACCAGAAGGCAGTGCATGTGGCCACGCCTGGGGACAGGCTTCATTTGCAGGTGCGTGTGCAGGCGCTTACAGAGACTTTCATTCACACGCCGCTGAAGAAGGAAATGGTAATTCCTGAAACGCGCCCGGCGTTTCACTTTGACTGTGAGAGGTGTTGCTGAACTTACCTGTGCTGGCAAATGTCGAATAAATGCTGAACCATATTCTCCCCGTGTGGTCTCCCTCAATTCGAGTACCTGCTGATTTTGGGATATATATATATATATATATATATATATATATATATATATATATATATATATATATATACCAGTAACATAAAATCTATTAAAAAACGTTATATTATAAATTATAAATATAAAACGATTTAAAAATCTTTAAACCTAAATTTCCCACTCCAGTCAGTACAACAGTATGGAAAGCTTTGGATAGCGAAGGGGTAAACATTACTATTCCCACTCCAACAATTGCAACAGTATGGAAAGTGTTGTATAGAGGAGGGGTAAAAATTACTATTGCCACTCCAATGAGTGCAACAGTAAGGAAACTGTTGGATTGCGGTGGGTAAAAATTACTATTCCCACTCCAGTTAGTGCAACAGTAGGGAAAGTGTTGGATTGTGGAGGGGTTACATTTACTATTCCCACTCCAGTAAGTGCAACAGTAGGGAAAGTGTTGGATAGCGGAGGGATACAATTTACTATTCCCACTCCTGTCAGTGCAACAGTAGGGAAAGTGTTTGATTCTGGAGGGGTAAAATGTACTATTCCCACTCCAGTTGTGCAACAGTAGGGGAAGTGTTGGTTAACAGAGGGGTAAAAGTTACTATTTCCACTTCAGTCAGTTCAAAATGAAAAACAAACAAAATGTTAACAACAGCAAAAAATATTTAAATAGCAAAATAAATAAAAAAATATAAATATGCTAAAAATTAAAATGCAAATATATTTATTATTACTAAACCCAACTTATTATAATGTTAAATATATATAACAAAAACCTACAAATATTATATTAAATAAAATAAATAACATATTTTCAAACAAATAAATATTTGTATTTAGAAATTATTTATGAATAAAAACATGAATTATTACATAAATTTAGTTTATTTACTTCCTACCCTCTAACATCACACAATTCACAACCCACATCTAAATTAATAAATGTACTTCCATATTTAACATAATTAATTATAAATAAAAAAATAGTATTAATTAAAAAACAAATTAAAATACATAAAAATGATTTAACTCCCCACCCTAACCCCTATAATCCCCACAACCCACACCTAAAATTAAATTGTAAAAAGAAATTACACAATTGAAATTTATTTTCAATTAAAAACCTAATAGTATTTAGCAACTAATTAAAAATGTACCCCTAAGAAACCAAACACACACACAAGAAATTAACAATTACTCTAATTATCAATTAATTAATTAATATTAATTATCAACTAATTAAAACTAAATTACTTTCCACCTTTAACCCCTTCCATGCTGATGACGAACCCCAGCCGTCATGCACTACGGTGCTAGTGTGCTGATGACGGCTGGGGTTTGTCACGGCCCGCCCCTGTTCGTGCTGTTTACAGCACACCAGGGGAATCGCGGCCGCATGGAAAGGGTTAAACCCCACAACGCGCACCTAAAATTAATTGAACAATTTTTTTAACAATTACCCTAAACCCTATACAAACAAAGAAATAAAACAAAATTTCGCTATGCGCGCTGCATCGCATTTGGCGATGCAGCGCGCACACATTTGTTGTAATTAATTGTTTGTGTACTTACCTCTGTGCGGCCGTATGCCACCGTTTACTACCCCACACCCTGCCCCTCCCCAGCCCCACGTCAGCGCCCGGCAGCAGTCCCACCACTGGCTGCTTTTGTGTGAGAGTCCGCACTTCATTACATAGCTATTTGAATCTCTTAACTTTCTGACATTTATGAAGTTTGCATTATCTAAGTTGGTTATAGCACAATTATGTTTATGTTATGCACTATATAAATGGGCCTAATTATTATAGTGGTGCTACAGTGAGGAGCAATATGTATTTATTTTTTCGTTTCTGTGAGATTCAGAAGCACTTTAAATGTTCTTCTGCTCAGAGTATTTCACTACCCGCATCTTCGTGTAGTATCACCCATAGTTAGTGGGTGACACCACAGCAAACGAAGTGGCATGGCACTGCCTATTTCATATAGCCCAAAACACATATAAAGGCGTTTTAAAGCCTCAAATAAGAAGATTGTTATGTTGTTCTTTTCTATACTCACCTGTATCTCCTCGTGCCCTTCCCTCTTACCTTATTGTAGAATCTCCTGTGTTCTCTGATCTAGAATGTAAGGCTTACAGACTCGACCTTTGGCAGTTCCTGTCTGATCGTCAGTAAATTCTCTGCTCCTTGTCGTATCATCAAAGTAGCTAAACATTTTGTTGTGGTTGAGGGCAGCCATAAGTGGAATTTGCGTAAGGATTGGGCTGTACCAGAGAAAGGGTGATTTGTTTAGGGAGGGTCCTTGTCAAGATTCTCTTTCTGATGATGAATGTTCAGCTGCTTTCCTCATTCCTGATAAAAACAATGATGTTCTGGGGAGGGAGATGAGTGGTATTCTGGTTCTTGTTCTGCTCCACATGCTGTCTCTCCCCAAGAGGTTGCTCCTCAGGATTCTGGTTCTTGTCCTCCCTCTAGGGTTTCTCCAGAGAGTTTGGGATTTGAGGAACCTGTGGTCTCGGCTGACAAGGTCAGCAGGGTACGCAAACCACCTTCTTACTTGCAAGATTATGTCACTTCTTAGATGTATGCTCTGTTTATTATCTTCTTAGCCTTATTGTTTTTTCCTTTATATTTCTTTCACTAGGGAAAGAGGATGTGTTATGTTGTTCTTTTCTTTACTCACCTATATCTCCTCGTACCCTTCCCTCTTACCTCATTGTAGAATCTCCTGTGTTCTCTGATCTAGAATGTAAGGCTTACAAGACTCGACCTTTGGCAGTTCCTGTCTGATCGTCGAGGGTCTTGGAGGCCAGTTTCTTCTCTCTGCAATAAACGTCTTGAAATCACCTCCAGTCTTTCTACGTTTCTTCTCAACAAAGATCAAAGCTGTATATTTGGCAACATCCACCAAATGTCATTATGAGAATAATTGTGGTACATAAATTGGCATTCTGTCTTACATAGTGCTATTAAAAACCAACCCAAAATGGTGTTTGGGGTTGGGAAATCTTCCTTTCCAGTAAAAAGGCTAGGAGCTAGGATGGGAGTTTGTAGGCTGATGTAGCTGGAGACAGTCACATCGCTGTGTTATTCATTTATTGGATTTTGGTGCTCCTGTTGAACCTGTTTTTCTGTAAGCGCTCCAAATGACATTTTCAATTTAGACACATAGAACCCATTTGATCCTCCAAGAATGACAGACAGAAAAGGTTTACATCGTAAAGGTTTATTTTCAGATTATAACTAATACAGAAACTCAATAAAGTTCAGGCCTTAAGTATACAATGTGAGAATAATCCAGCATGGAATCGCCTTCTAAGGTCAGTAAGAAAGGGTTCTCTAACACCCAAAAAGGAAATACTTTTATAGGGTTAGAAACTAAGGATTTTATACATCCAAGACAAGTGTAAATGGTACCCACAGAATAAAGCAATCAAAATTAACTAAGTTGAAATGGTTGTAGGAAAATATATTTTGAAAGTTTCTCTTAATTCTACAACATGGAGCTTCACACAGACCCCACCTGGACTAGAACAAATATTGGTACAATATGGGGCCGATTCCGATGTCGGACAGGGTCAGGAGCCGTAACCGACCGACATGCTGTGGTTAGCTAGGGCCCTGCTAGTACGATGCGGCCGAACCCTGTTCGGTCACATTTGTATGGTTCACAATGCAAGCATGCTTTCCGACCGGACAGCATGCTTGCAATGTGAAATGCAGGGGTGCAGTTCATCCCTGCACCCTGTGGCCGGCACCCCAAGGTACCTGCCACCGGGTTCAGGGATCAACGGAAGGGCACCATAGGTGCCCCTAGACCACCATTCGACGGCCTCACACCCATGGGGCCCTGGCCCCCAGAGACAGTTTCTAACTGCCTTTTCGTGCCGGATACACCGGCATGAAAAGGCAGTGAAAAACTGCCATTGTATTCCCTCGGTCGTAAAGAGGATTTCCAGATGCCAGATGGTCTCTCCAAGCCCGTAGTAGGCCATCCAGAAATCTGAGTCGAAGTCCTTTCCGACCGAGCCATTCAGAATGGCTTGGTCGGAAAGGAATCTGTCTGACAGGTACCGATTCTGCCAGAAGGGCTCCGAACATCGGGGCTGATTAGGATGGCGGACGGATCGCCACCGCCATGCAGGCGGTGGCGATCCATCCACCATCTGTGCCCGTCCGCCACCTATTTCCCCCCGCCATATTACAATGGCCGGGGACCGCGGCAGAAGCGGAAGACCATTCGACGCTTTTCCGCCACGGTCGCCTTGCGACCGCTGGGGAAAAGGTCTAATATGGTGGCGGTGTCTAATAGACACCACCAGCCATATTATGATGTGCTGTGGGAAATGCCTTTCCATGGCGGCAATGACGCCACGAAAAGGCATACAGTCTTTGCTTTGGGGGCCTGTTGCGGGCCCCCAGGGTGAAGGAAGTGGTGGTGCACATTGGGGGTACCTATGGTACTCCTCTCCGTTTCAAAATACAACATGGCAGGCACCGCGCGGTGCCTGTCATGTTGTGCTTTGAAACGCACAACATGCATTTTTAGCATTGCGGCAGGTGATGCTTTCAGCGCCGCCCGCTGCAATGTTAAAAATGCTGGATGCACCCGCCACTGTGGCGGGTGCATCCTAATTCGAGGCATGGGACCTCCGCTCCTGTGGCGTATGGTCCTATCCCACCTTCAGGATGGCGGACGGACTTTGTCCGTCCGCCATCCTAATTGACCCCATGGTTTTGAGCCCTTCCGACCCGAATTGGAATCGGCCCCCTAGTGTGATTCTAATAATAAAGATAGCCTTTAATCATGTATAAGTGCAAGTCTGCTAAAATGACTATTGAGGGGCGGATTCTGATTCGAGTTGGAAGGGCTCTGAACCATGTTCAGCGCCCTTCCGACCGAATCGGTACGTCTCGGATGGATTCCGATTCCAATGGGCTCAGAGGAATCCGGCTTGGATTTCCGGATGGCCTACGACGTGCTCGGAGAGCCGTCTGCCATCCGGAAATTCCCCAGTAGTCCCTCGGTCGCCTCTTTACGACAAGAGTTTTTCACTGCCTTTTCATACGTGTGTGTCCGGCACGACAAGGCAGTCGGAAACTGTCTCTGAGGGCCCCCATGAGTGTGAGGCTGCCAAATAGCAGCCTGGGGCACTTATGGTGCCCCTCTGTTGATCCCTGCAACCGGTGGCAGGCACCTTGGGGAGGCGGCCACAGGGTGCAGGGATGAACTTCACCCCTGCATTTCACATTCAAGCAGGCTGTCCGGTCGGAATGCATTCTTGCATTGGGAACCATACGAATGCGACCGAACAGGTCACATCGTACTAGCAGGGCCATAACCGACCACAGCACGTCGGTCGATTATGGCTCCTGACCGATGTTGGACGGACCAACATCTGAATCGGCCCCTTAGTATTCCTGGGAAAGTCATTGTCTTCTCAGTGACAATACCTTCAAATGTTTTACTGAGACATGAAAATACAAGTTTACAGAACATTGGCATCAAACATCACAAACAAAATGGAGTATTAGGACTACAATTGCTATGTTAGCTAGTGTTCACATTTTCATTGGTGCAAAGTATTTATAAAAAAAAAAAAAAGTTAACAGTCATGTCCATATCTTGGTTAACACATACAGTAACTAGTAATTTTAGGGTTATAGAACGTCTTTCTCTTTTGTGAGATTTTGAAAACTTAGTAAGCACTAAATCAGTTGCTTTTCTTTAAATGATGGCTATGAAGTTTTTCAGGCAATTCATTGCTACTGTTTCTCATTCCAGCGGCTGTGAGCTGGGATTTGCGGTATGGTGTATTTTCTTCCATAGGTAGAGGCCAGGCTAGTCCTAGGGAGTCTGAATTATCACTTCCCTCTCTGTATACACTTTGCGAGTGTAAAGGGCACTTACACTACCATTGTTTTTCATTATCTATGTATCTGAGTGAAGCTTGCAATCGTAGTTGTACCTGCACATTTGAAGATATGAGTGGACATTTGAAGCTATGTATTAATATTTGAGATGGCAATAGTACATTTCATGGTTGTAGCTGGGCTATGATGACTTTATCTAGGTATGTGAAGGCTGTGCCACAGTCAGGGTCAGACTGCGGCAGAAAAAAGGCCCAGATACCAAAATAAAAGTTGCCCACATTTATGAACTAGGTAATAAAAAAAGTGGCCCACATATGTAAATCTTGTAACTATGGACTTTTTGAGACATGCTGTCTGAGTGGGAATTCACTGGTATTGGTGCTTGCAACAAGAACTTGTGAGGTAGTGGAAGCCTGAAGTAATATATATATGCAAAGCAGTAATATAAAATTATAGTTTTGTAATTCATCAGCTGTGAGGAGCTAAGTACCAAAGGGGACATGCCTCATTTACAGAAGTTAACACAGGTTTTTATAGGTTACAATACATAATGCACATATTGTACAAGTGACACTCAGTCGATGAGAGCCAATTGCTCGGCGAAGCAACGTGTGTTTTTCAATTATTTATCCGACCATCAATCAGAATAAGACCTTTAGCTATCCGCCACGGCCCATGCAGGTAAGAGAGGGGGGGGGTATTTCAACAGACGATGACATAGGAAAATTATTTATTTATTTATTTTCCCTCCTCATCGTCCATCGAAATCCCTCCCCCAACCGCCCCCACCACCCCATCGCTTTTACCTGTATGGGCCGTGGCTGTTAACTGTACATACTATTGATTTATGAAATTAGCAAATGAAGCATAGCAACAGTTTGAGATGTACACTTGTGACATTATGATTTCTCAAAATCGTATGGTTACACTAGTGTTACAGACAATTCAAGTAACTAGAAAGTAAAGAGTTTTGACAACCTTTTAGTCTTTGGCTCATTTAACAAAGATCACTCCTGTAAGATGATGGCAAACTCCAGGTCTATTCCCATGTAATTCTTCCCTACTTTGCATTAAATACTTTTCTGTGACTATACTGTAAGTTCTGCATACCGGCCCATTTCTAGTATAATCGTGCATTGGCAGCATTGCCTCTCAGTATCTTTCATGAGGACTCACAAATGTCACTTTTGGGAATGCTGATTGCACATCATACACTGCATAACAGGCATGGGCTTTCATTTTGTTAATGACTGCCCTCAATTGTGTTAAGCTAAATGAAGCAAACAATAAGCACAGCTCTCAGAACGCAGTAGTTTGTTAAAAGAAAACCAAAGACCAGAAACATGGGGCCTGATTCTAAAAGGTAAACCAACACCTTTGTGTAAGTTTATGATGGTTTGCTATTCACAAAGACTTATCAACACTAATAACATTGTGGGGAGTTCAAATTGTGGACTGCACGTACCATGATGCAGCAGATCAAACATTTCTAGGATATGATGTAGTGTCCGGCCACACTCTTTTCCCTGCCCAAACTGAGCTTCTTGACCTCCCCCACCATTTATCACATGCTCCTAATGTTCTTTTTTGTAAAAATTGTCTTCCGGACCATTGATTACAATTGGTGCCGAGAGTAGGGCTGAAGCTGAGAGTCCAGCCCAACTGCGAATGTAAAGATATGACTCATGAAGTTGTAAAGTTAGACTTTTGTCTCAGATTGCCTTTGTGTATCGGGCCCATAGTCATGTACAGCACCAATAGCAATCACTCTAAAAAATGCGAGACCCATTGCATTGCAAATGCTTGTTTTGTAAAGTGGGTGGCTTTGAATTTTGGGCCCTAGCTCAGCAGGCACCTAGGGACACTAGCAAATCTGCACATTTTTAAAACTAGATTCCTGGGAGAATCAAGGATAGGGTGGCTTGTGTGACTCTCACCAGTTTATTTTACCCAGAAGTCCCTGCAAACTGAACAAAACACATTTTCCTGACATTTCTGTGATGGGAAGATTTGGAATCTGTGGGAAGCAACACACCTGCTTCTACCCAGCATTATCCCAAGTCTCCTGATAAATATTATACCTCACTTGTGTGGATAGGCTTAATGCCGGCGACTGGAAATGGTCCAAACCACAAAATTAACTTATCATATTTTTCCACTCAAAACTGACCCTTTTTGAAAAGTGGGTAGCTATGAATTTTGCACCCTAGCGCAGCCCGCACCTAGGGAAACCTACAAAATCTGTAAGTTTTTTTAAACTAAATATCTGCTGGTGAGAGTCAGTAGGTAACATATATATATATATATATATATATAGTAGAAGTAGTGAAGTGAGCAAGGACACAGCCTCGTGTCCGAAATGCGTCTGAGGCATACACCGTTCCACAATGAAATTATAAAATAAAGAAAAATCTGATACTGGCATATTCTGAGTCTGTCTTCCTGTTCTGTGCGACGAGCACTGGGAAAGATTGGAGTCAATTGGATTGGGTGGTAAAATATTGATTCTGTAAGGCCTGTGGGACTCAGAAGAGTCCCACCTACATCTGCAAGTTACCAAATCGGTAAAAATACCGATTCGGTATTTTACCGATTCGGTAAATTTACCAAATCGGTAAAATAGGGCCCCTACATCACAAATGACCATTTACTGGTCGGTAACGGCCGAAATCGGCCGTTACCGGTCGGTAAATGGCCACCTACATCGGGCCCTTTGTTATCAACGGAAATAACTGTAGTAAATGTTCTTAATATCTTGCAGAAATAGATCTCCAATACCTCTGAAGTACTATAAGTTCACAATATTAAAATATACACAGTGACTTTATAGTATTCCACAGGAGAAGAAGAATAAGGAGACAACAAAAAAAAACATTTTTACAATCTCTATTCTGTAGAAGTCAGGAAAGTTTTGTCATAGTGCTTAGAGGTCGCTCACTGCTCTGGTGACAGATAACGTAGTCCATTAAGAATATATAGTAGTAGTATAGCTTTATTTCGATACGGTACATATCATAAAAGCAGTACAAAAAATAAAACATTACAAAGATACATAATTTAAAATACCGCAGAGAATCATGATAAACATCTATCCATAAAATACACATTTCAGCTATCCTTACTTATATTTGCACTAATGGCTAAAAACAGGTTATAAACAGGTTATGGGAGTAGGACATTATGGAATCAATAGCTTTCTTGCAGATCTTATACGCCATGCCCAGCCAAGAAATTTTGCCATGCAGCATGCGAAGAAAGGGCGGGCATCAGAGCGCAATATACGTAGGGCTTCTAGATGTGATCTTGTTCCCAGACTTCTGCACAGAGGCTTTAGCCATTTCAATCTGGGTGCTACATAAGCACTGCACTCAAACAGAAGGTGGGCGTCAGATTCAACCCTTGAGTCGCAAAATGGGCAAAATGGGACCGTTTGAAAGGGAGGGTTCCAGGAGGAAGTAAACAATCCTAAGGGGAGAACACCCACTCTGAATTTAAAGTAGAGTGATCTGTCTCCGGAGCTGTGGATTAGGTCCAAATAAAGTTCCCTAAAGGGGAGATCTTTGACTAGTAGAAATTGGGCAGCAGATTTACAAAGATTGGAATTACGCATTCTGTTATTTTTTACCCATAGCCAGTAAGCGTTCTTTAGAAGCAACTTAGGTGGCGCTGTTTTATTAGCCCAAGCATCTCCCATCCCCAGCTCATAGAGCAGTCGTTTAACCTCCCTAAACCAGGGTATCTTGTTACAACCTGGAAGAGACAACAAGTCATCCAGGGCGTCAGCATAGCTGCACAGTTCTGGGACATTCCACACCCGGGACCATAGTAGTAAGGGGCGCAGTTTTGCTTGCTCGCATATTGGGCGAGTGCCTGCGTCCAACAAGAGGGGGATTGTAGGGGTGCTGTGGGGTAGCCTCATCAGATCTTTGTGGAAGTTGTTTTCCATCTTTGCCAGTGTATCGACTCTCTGCGTACCCCACAGTTCAGCGCCATATAAGGCTGCACTTACGACCCTAGCTCTGTAGATGTCTAGCACTGCCCCAATTGGTTTCAATGAGGAGGCTCGTTGCTCCTTGAGCAAAGCGCCCGTGACCCTTTTGTGCGTTAGAAACACCTTCTGATGGTGCGCCTTCCAACTCATAGAGTCACACAGGCGAATTCCCAAGTAGTCAAATTCCTTGACTCTCTCCAAGGGGGTGGAGTCTAAAACAGGTGGGGCGACGGATTTCTTGGGGGGATTAAGGACAAGGAATTTAGTCTTGCTTATATTTATAGCTAAACCCCTGTTGTCACAGAAGGATTTGAAGCTAGAAAGCAATTTCTGAATGCCAGCTGGAGATTTCGAGATCAGGAGGGTGTCATCCGCAAACAGGAGCGTTGGGATCTTTCTGCCCGCCAGGGTAGGTGCATCCGCAGGGTGTTGCAGCAGATGCTCCACCACCCCGTTGACATATAGAGAAAACAGAGTGGGGGCAAGCACACACCCCTGGCGGACTCCCCTGTCTACTGGGATGCGAGATGTTTTTTCTCCCTGGACACCCCACCTGATCTGGGCGAAATTGCCTTCATGAAATTTTTTAAGCAAGAATAACAGGTAGCTTGGTAGTCCTAGACCATCGAGGACATTCCATAGCAGTTCCCGTGGTACTAGGTCGAAGGCCGTTCTCAAGTCAATAAAGACTAGATATAACGTACCCCCTCCCAGCACCACCACCTTCCAATATATCATCAGAAGGCGGAACGTTTGCTCGATGGTTCCTGTCCCTGTTCTAAAACCTGCCTGAAAGTCAGACAGGATCTTTTCCTCATCAGCCCATTGGAGAATCCTACCTAGAACAACTTTCCCCGCAACCTTCTGGGTTGAGTCCAGCAAACTAATGGGGCGGTAGTTTGATGGGTCGTCCCGACTGCCTTTCTTAAAGATTGGCACAACTTCTGCACCCCTCCAAGAGTCAGGAAAGGATCCCCCTTGTAGAGCCTCGTTTAAGATTAAAGCAATTAATCTGCTCCATACTACCGGGTAGGATTTAAGTAGGTCCCCTGGAATACCATCAGGGCCTGGAGCCTTGTTGGGGACAATGCCCCTAATAGCCCCTTCAACTTCCTGACTGGTAAAAAGGAAATCTATAGGAAGAGAGTTGGCTATTGTAATGACCGAAGACCCCAGGCATAAAGGGGGCAAGTCCAGTGCAACAGAATAGAGCTTGGAGAAGTGGGCAAACCAAGCATCACCCGGAATGTTACAGGTTATTTGATGGTCAATGGGCTTGTTCCTTGCTCTTAGGAGATCCCAGAACCGTTTGGAATCCTTCAAGGAACTAGCTTCAGTTAAGTCACACCAGAAATGGTAATCATGAGCCTCCTTTGCCTCAGCCACTATTTTTTTGTAGGATTTCCTCGCGGAACTAATGGCGACCTTGTCCCTACTCTTGACTGCAGCAATAAGCTCCCCCTTTGCAATACGACATTGGGGAGAGTACCAATTGTCCCTGGCATTGGAATCATTTTTAGAACCCGCCCTGGATTTAGTATATTGAACTGTAAACAATTTACTCAGTGATACTATAGTCTCTATAAAAAGTGGCAAGACATTAGTACTGGCTGGGCATATGGCGTCAAGCCGAGGTTCCACCACTGACAAGATGGACCCGGCTTGCGCCATCCTTGCCTCATCAGCTTTAGCTTTTGCCCACTTCAGACGTCTGCCACAGTTGGACGGAACAATTTCGTGGGATGACATCCAAGTGGGTGCTTGCTCATACTTCTTACTTAGGCAGTGTGGAGACAAGGTTAAGCAAAGGGGGTTGTGGTCGCTATCACAGGATGCTACAACCTCCATATCCAAATGGAATGGCCAAAGGTTATAATTCAAGATAATAAAATCGATTCTGGAGGAGTGTCCCGGTCTATTATAGGTATGGGCTCCCATAAGGTCCGATTTTGAGCGGCCATTTGCTGATCTCAAATTGTGCTCCAGACATAGTGCGTTGATCTCTATCGCATTTTGCGTCCACTTGGGAATCGGATCCAACGACAAGGTCGGGATGCCCCTTCTTGCATCCTCCTCGAAAGAATTCAAAATATCCTCCTTTGCCAGCGGCTCGAAACAACAATTAAAATCGCCCGCAAGGAGAATATAAGAGTCAATCTTGCAAGCGGCTAGGTCATTGCTAAGACCTGTCTGAGGTAGGCTTGATGTCCCACTCCTGGCGCCCCTCAGATATAAGTTGAAGACCTCTAGCATCTTGCCCCCTTCGCAGTGTATTGAGATCCTCTGCAAATCGGGAGAATCTGTGGACCTATCACTCACTTTTAAACCCAAAGCAATTCTAACCCATATTAGGAGGCCACCAGATGGACGGCCCTTTAAGCCCCTTTGTTGGAGTGCTGGGACAAAGTAGGTGGTAAATCCAACTCTATGTTTCGGGTCCAAGGTCCAAGTTTCTTGCAGAATGCAAATGTCAAATGGCTCTATGAACACCTTCCATTCAGGATTATCAATGTTCCGATTTAGCCCTGCCACATTCCAGCTTACAATCTTTAGTGGTGGTACGGTTGTACTAGGATGACTGAGGGGATGAGCAAGTGCAGTAGGAGTTAGCACAGCCGCTTGGGGTAACCTGTCTAGGGGCTCATCCTGGAAGATTTCACCGGAGGGTGTAAAAGCCATAATTCCCTCAGACTGGCTTCCTACAAGCATAGGTGTGGCCTGTACAGGGGCATTTGGTAGAATATGTGCATTCCTACCTTGTGGACTGGAGGCTCCCAATACAGTCAACTCAGCCTGATCTGCACTATTTTTAGCTATCAAACCCCCCTCAATGATAGCGCTATGTAATGTTTGTACTGGGCCAAAAGGATGTACAGTTACTAAGGGATCGATGTCTGCACAATGGGACCCGGGACGCCCGTGAGCTGGGATCGATGGTACCTTACCCGCTGTGTGGGAACCTAGGTGCCTATGGAGTCAATCTACTTCCTCCAAACCCCCAAATCTATTTGAAATTGGGAAACCATTCCAGTGGGAAAAAGGATCCACTTGATGGTTAAAATGGTTTCTTCTTGGTTGTTGGTGGACTAGTGACCAATTGTCCATCTGGTTGTGGATCGGTCGTGGGGGATAGAAGAAGGACAAGGGTTTCGGAATGACAGAAGACCCCTCGGTACAAGGCCACGAGCATATGTGCTGTGCTGTGTGTGGGTCGTCAAAAGTTACAACTATACAATCCCCCGCATTTGTTTTCCTGGTTGGGCCCACCCAAGAAGTTCTGCGCACCATCAGCACTTTACTTCTACGGCCATTTGGGATAGGTCTATTGACATTAAGCCAATGCATTATTTTATTTTTCAAGGACCAATGATCCTCATATTGGCCATTACTGATCTGTGGAACCCCCGTCAACACAACTACAAAATCATTCGCTTCCGGGGGAAGGTCGATATATCCCCCTCTAAAATTGTTCTTGACCTGGAAGTCCTGGGTTGGTGTTAAAGCTACCTTGTCAGGCTGGCGTTTTGAGGATAACCCAGCTTTAGAATTGGCAGGTAGATGGGTTGGAGTCTGCTTCGGGACCTTAGGGATTGTAACAGGAAGTTTTTGACCCACCTTCACGGTCCTAGGTTTAGGAACTGGTCGTACAATCGTGGGTATAGTGGGTATAGTGGGCTGATTCTGGTGTGTTTGCACTATGGGAGCTGGAGGAATAGCATCGACTACTGGGAGGCCCTGATTTTCAAGACTTCTCAAACCGAGAGTGGCCAGAGCAATGATGCTCTTTTCCATCTCAAGTAAATTATTTTCGATTCGTGAAAGTCTGAGATCCAGTGGAGAAAGGAGTTTTTTGAGGGATTCCCAAACCAAATCTATGAATTCCCTATCATTATTACCCAAGCCATCTATCTGTATGCCTTCGGTTACTGGGATGGAAGGAGGTAATTGCTCTGTAGTTGTCCCCACCCCAACTCCCTCCAGTGGTGGCTGCTCCCCAACCGACCAAGCAACTTTAATGGTGGGTGTTGGGCCATTCGTCGGTGCCAGCTGTTGTGGCACCGCGATTTTCGCCTTTTTCCGTGAATAGGCGGAACGAGAGCGAGTCTTCCGGTTTATTTTAGTAATAATAGGGGCACTAGGGGCATTAAAAACCACTGGGGGAGGAAGGATAGGAACAGCATTCTGGGTGCAAGAGGTGACAGGGGCACTCGCTTCCAGTGGATTAGGTTGCGGGGTAAGGTGTGGGGAAAGGATAAGTTGAGGAGGAGTCTGGTGTACCTCTGCCTGGGAAATTATGCAGTGGGGGATGGGAGGACGCTCTGGAGTGACCGCCACAGCTATAGAGCCCAAAGAGGATTTTTTGGAAGTGGCGATGACTTCAGACAGTCTTCTAGCCGCTGCCAGCTCGAGAGATACCCGAGTCTGTAGCTTAGATATTTCCCGGTCAATGGCGAAATTGGTGCGGGTAATGAAGTCATCCATTGGACCACTAATTGGGTGACCACCTTTGGAGGCCTTACTCCTAGTTATTCTTGTGCACATATCTTAAATAAGGGGGCACAGCCAACCAACAAAATATATATGATATAGGAGGGGGTGAATCGAACTTTACAGACCTCTCTGGTAGGGAGTGGCGGGCAAAAGAGACTGGGCCAGTCCAGTCCGCTCAGTCCTCGAACGGCCTCAAACGGCCCGCTCTTTGCCCGCTCTTCGCCCCGAGCTGCGTCCCGCGCTGCGGGAGTCGGTGTTGATTATGTAAGGAGGGTGATTGGGCGGGGGGCGGGCCAGCAGGGAGAGCGGACCGTCAGCTGGTTCTTGGTCACGCAGGGACTCCTGGTTGCTGGAGTCCCTGCTCGCTCGCAGCCCCGCCTAGCCTCACGTCCAGCCGCCTTCACAAGCCTCCTCAACGCCCGCTTTCCAACCTGGGCGAAGCGGCACCCGCGGAGCGGGTGCGGCGAGTTGTAGAGCCGCTAACAGGATAAGTGAAGTCCAGTTGCTGTAGCACACGGCGTCTGCTCCCAATGCTCCGTGAAGGGCAAGAATCCCGCAGAACGATGGTAGGGCGAGTCTTTATCCACCTGTAGTGGGCGGGGGGCGGGCCAGCAGGGAGAGCGGACCGTCAGCTGGTTCTTGGTCACGCAGGGACTCCTGGTTGCTGGAGTCCCTGCTCGCTCGCAGCCCCGCCTAGCCTCACGTCCAGCCGCCTTCACAAGCCTCCTCAACGCCCGCTTTCCAACCTGGGCGAAGCGGCACCCGCGGAGCGGGTGCGGCGAGTTGTAGAGCCGCTAACAGGATAAGTGAAGTCCAGTTGCTGTAGCACACGGCGTCTGCTCCCAATGCTCCGTGAAGGGCAAGAATCCCGCAGAACGATGGTAGGGCGAGTCTTTATCCACCTGTAGTGGGCGGGGGATATAGAATATATAGAAAAGTAGTATTATATACAATACTATTCCTATATACTCTAAAGGGAGAACGAGAATAGGAACCACAACAAAGAAAAAGAGAAATAAGAAAATATCAATTAAGAAATGTAGCGTTTATCAAAGGTATTGAGTAAAAAGTATTTATGTAAATAATCTTTTTTAAAACTGCAATTTCGAAAAATATTCTTACTATAAATATATCTGATCAAGTAAGTTAGAAAGGTCAGTAAGCTGTATTTGAGATGGTAAACTCCTGGCGGGGACAAATCTCCAATTACTCTTGTGTGAAAATATGACACTTTTCTACAATATAGGGAGTTTCACTGATGCCACACAAAAAATAGGAAAAGGAAAATAAAGTCATAAACTCAAAACAAGATCAATAACAAAATATTTTTTATCGGTGAATATGATCAAAGCTTTTTTTCCGGAACTTCGAAATCTTTTGTCTTCACACTGACGGCTCATAAACTCCTCTCAGATCACAATGACTGTGAATCTTATAATATACAAATTCACTGTATTTGATCAAAGGGGGGAAACAGAGTAAGAAGGAGAAGCTGTTCATGTTACATATGAATCTTTAGTCTTCGCGTCAACGGGTCACCAACACCTCTGAGATCTGCTATACTTTGATTATTACAATGTACATAGTCACATTATATCATCTCAAAGGAGCCAGAAAAGGAACAGTTTGTCTTCAATTCTGAGTGTTTCTCAATACCACCTGCTGACGTTACATATAAATGGCAAAAACAACTAATAACACTTTTTTTCTTAATACATTTCTTTAAATATTCACAAATAGCTACGTATTATAAATATCTACTATGCCATAATCAAACAATTTACAACTCCATAATTTGTTTTGTTGTTGCAAAAGAAGAATCCGAAGCTAGAAAAGGGAACCTGCATCACAGAATGGACACGCGAAAATAACTCACAAAAAAAACTAGTCAAACAACGGGTGTGGTTTATATACTTTTTGGTTATTCAGTAGTCTATAAAAGGAAGATACGGCTCCGCCCATTTAGATGTCACGTTTTCCCTGTTTCACTTGTGCACGTGTTGGGAAAAGTTACAAAATGTGAGGCGGTAAAGGTTTCACTTTCGAGGCTTAAAAGTATAAGTTCCTTAATATGTACATACGTTAGAGAGCTTAAAAACTGTTACCCGGCAAACTGTGTCCTTTCCTTTCTGGTGACTGAAAACATCTATTAATTGCTGTAATTTTAAATAGAAAATATAAAAAAATATCTTTTAGAATAGAAGACAAAAAAAGTATGTCCTAATATTTCTCCTCACTATGGTTTAAAATTCTTTTTAAAACTGCGTTTTTAAAGCGTACTAGTACCCCCAGAAAGGTGTGCCGGCACTCTGGGGCATTGGGAAGATTAAGCAAGGTGTTGCCCACAGTGATATAGTGGTGGGCTAACGTGCAGCTGGAGCCGGGAATCGAACTGTGAATGCTGTTGTTCATAGTCAGGTATTATAGCTGCTGCGTCACACTTTTTCCACACTTATATGTTAATTACTGCTAACTAAGTTTTAAACATTGTTAAATTATAACTTATAACAGCCAAATGTACAGTTAGTTTTTCACTACAAAAAGTATGCACGTCTTTTTAAAATGTACCTAAAAACAATATAGGTTTCAGGGACATTGTAGTTAGACATTAGCAGTTATGAAACCTTTGAAATTCACTGGAAAAAACATAGGTTTTACAGACGTTATAGTCAGAAATTAGCATTTAAAAAACCTTGAATATTCACTGAAAAAAAAACAGGTTTCAGGGACGTTATAGTTAGCTGGACATTTCACTCTTACAAAACCATAGACATTCCACCATTATAGTTAGTTCAGCTAACTATAACTTACTCCCCCGCAATGCACTGCTCATGACGTCACATAATACAGCATTTATGGCATGGTCAGTGACATCACTGATGACATCTCCAATGACATTACTGATGACATCATCCGAGTGAAAATCTGATGCACCTCCTCAGAGTCTAATATAACCTTTGATACGCCCATTGTAAAATACAGATTTCCATTTTCGAAACCATCAAGACACCAATACAGTTACTAAATATGCACTCACTGATTCCTAGGTGTACATACACATCCACTCATTCACCCATACAATCACTTATACA
This sequence comes from Lissotriton vulgaris, assembly GCF_964263255.1. Taxonomy (NCBI): domain Eukaryota; kingdom Metazoa; phylum Chordata; class Amphibia; order Caudata; family Salamandridae; genus Lissotriton; species Lissotriton vulgaris. The sequence continues at coordinate 1,579,476,962 of NC_141689.1, read as the reverse complement.
TGCAGTCATTAATCAATACAACACTATCATATGCACTCATACACCTATTCAGACACTCACACATCACCACTCATCCATGGAGTTATTCACACACCTAGTCAGCTATGTAAAGAATTATTCACACTCCCATTTACTCAGCTATACAGTTATACACACACCACCTCACTAATTCATACAGCTAGTAAAGCATACTTACTCTCTAATATAATCACTGAGACAAGTACACACTCATCCATACAGCCACTCTCACAATCACTCACTCCCACATATAGTTATTTATATACACAATCATCACTCACATATACTGCCTTTTAAATATGTAGTTACTTGCACATGTACCACTGAGACATCCATTCACTTACCAACACACTCATACACACACTCACCCACTCATAGAGCTGTTTCCACATGCACTTTTGAACCCATACACCCAGTGAATCAACTACTCATGCATCTATGCACAGAGTCACACACCTCCAACCCACCCAAAAACACACTCAGGCACCCATACAAACACTCAGGCAAACATAAAATAACCCATATAGACATTCATGTAGCTACTGACCAACCCATGTACCAGCTTACACAACAACAGACAGACTGATACAGACATTCACACAGTTTAGTCACTAACCCATATATTCAGTAAGTCATGTATAATCAGTCACTTATACAATCAGTCAAACGACTCCTAAATCCTACATCCAGACATCTACTCATTCTCCAAAAACATCTCGGCATATACAAAACATATTTAAATTTTACAGAAACAAACAGTCACTGGATGATGTCATCAGTGATGTTATCAGTGATGTAATTTGAGATGTCATCAGTGTTGCCCCAATGAATACTGAGGGTCCTTGGGGGCCAACTAGCCCACCAGGTACCTCCAGTATGGGCCATAGAGCTGTGTTACGGAGAGGTGGCCCGAGGCCACGTCCCTTTTTTCACCTCTCTGCAACACAGCTCTGTGGCACTTACTGGAGGTACCTGGTGGGCTACTTGCCCCACAGGGACCCTCTGGATCGAAGGGGGCTTAATTCCCCCAATTTACAATGCACCAGAGGGCGCATTTGCAAGCTTGTTATATCAGACCCGCCCCCTCCCTTCACCACTGTGCAAACCCGCCCCCTGGCTCGTTGTAATTTGGGGGATTAAGTTCCCTTGAATCCTAAGGACTCCTGGGGGCCAATTAGCCCCTCAGGTATCTCCAGTAAGCGCCACAGAGCTGCATTGTAGAGAGGTTGTCTGAGGCCATGCCCTTTTTTACACCACTCTGCAAAAGCAGCTTCTGGTGCACTGCTGGTGGGGCGATAAGGTCCTCTTGTGTCCTGAGGACCTCAGGCCACAAGTGGACTTCATCCTCAGAGTAGTAGTGCGCCAGAAGCTGCGTTTGCAGAATGGTGTATAAAGGACCGTGGCCTCGAACCACCTCTCTGCAATCCAGCTGTGTGGGGCTTACTGGAGGTAAGAGGTAGGCTAGTTGGCCCCTAAAGGTCCCCCAGTAGCGAAGGGGACTTCAATCCCCATCCAAGAGCGCGCCAGGGAGCGTGTTTGTAGTGTGGTGGGAAAATGGGCCTGCTCATCGAACTTAGCAATGCTGCAGTGTGGGACTTACTGGAGGTAATAGGAGGGGTAGTTGGCCCCCAAGGATGTCCTTGGGGGCCAACTACCACTCTAGTTACCTCCAGTAAGTCCCGAACAGTGGGATTGCTAAGACGTCTTTGGAGGCCATGCCCCCTTTCTCCACCATTCTGCAAACGCGCCTCCTGGCAAACTACGGGATAGGGGATGAAGTCCAATTTACTCCTGAGGGACTTTGGGTGCGAAGAAGCCCTACTGGTACCTCCTGTAAGCCCTACGCACTGGAATTCCTGAGCACTGGTCGCAAGCCCAGCACCCTTTCTCCACCACTCTGCAAACGCGACTACCAGTTAAAGAAGTGTTTGTAATGTAATTGGTTTCACATTTACGAGAATTAGAGCTATTGGCGTTGTAAATGCAAACGTCTTTACTAATGTTTTTTGGAGTGGAGTGGATGTACGTTGTGTGTAGTGGAATTATGTTATATGTTGTGCAGTGAAATTATGTGGATAGAAAGTATGTGGTATTTAGTGTATAGGAAAAATGTAGAGTGGGATTATGTGTTATGGAGAGTACGTATGTGGTATGGTAGTCTGTGTTGTGGAGTGGTAACCTCCGATTTAGTCTTCTTCGTTTCCATAGAAGCTCAACTGTGAACTCAGTGAGACAAAAAAAGATGCAATCACTGAGGAGCACTTGTGGACCTAGTCAGAGGTATGAGCAGGGCCACTGGAATTATTTGAATTTGAATTTGAATTTTTAAGAATTTGTAGAGCGCACGTACACTATGCAGTTTCTTGGCGCTGGGGTTTTTTTTGGGCAGAGAGGACACAACGGGCTAGGGGCTAAAAGGCTTGCTGATTATTATGAATTTTGTGACTGTTTGGCTGTACCGACTTTCGCACAATTATACATTTTCTGCATTAGCCAGATCATTCATCATCTGCACCCTAACCTGCAGATTTGAACAAAAAAAGCCTTGTTTCTAGCTGAAATGGGTCAAACATTATCACACAGTGCCACTCATCCATGGAGTTACTCACACACCTAGTCAGTCATGTAAAGAATCAATCACACTCCCATTTACTCACCTATACAGTTATACACACACCACCTCACTCATTAAAACATATACTAACACATACTTACACTCGTACACAACAACTAATACAAGCACACACTCATCCATACAGCCACTCTCACAATCACTCACTCTCACATATATTCATTTATATACTCCAACAATCACATATACTGCATCTGACGTATGCAGTTAATCACACATGTCCCACTGAGACATCCATTCACTCACCAACACACCAATACACCAACTCACCCTCCAATACAGCCTTCACAGATGAACTCTTGAACCCATACACCTAGTGAATCACCCATTCACACATCTATGCACAGAGTCAGACCCCCCACCCACCCATACAGATACTCAGGCACCCATACAGATGCCCAGACACCAATCAATAACCCATATAGACCCTCATTTAGGTACTCACCAACCCATGTAACTGCTTAGACACCAACTGACAAACTAAACTGTGTGAATGTCTGTATCAGTCACTACCCCATGCATTCAGTAAGACACATTTAATCATTCATTTATACAATCAGTCATACACCTACTAAATCATCCATTCAGACACTTATACACCCACTCATTCTTCAATACATCTTGGCCTGAATATATATAAAACATATTTAAACTTTGCAGAAACACACAGTCACTGGATGATGTCATCAGTGATGTCACTGACCATGTTATGAATGTTGTAATATGCGACGTCATCAGCAGTGCATTGCAGGGGCGTGAGTTATAGTTAGGTGAACTAACTATGACAGCCAAATTTCTCTGATTTTGTATGAGTGAAAGGTCCAACTAACTATAACGTCCCTGAAACCTGTGTTTTTTTCTGTGAATTTCTAAGGTTTTTCAAATGCTAATTTCTAACTATAACGTCCCTGATACCTATGGTTTTTTTTTCAGTAGTGAATTTGACTGACCTCCACTTGACGATGGCAGTAAAACGAATACTCAGCTTGAGGCTTTCTTATAGTCTGGTATGCAGTTGTTATTACGCGGGCACCCGTATGGACACGTTCAGTATTGTGAGGAAACTAAAACTAAGCAAATTTCACTTACTGCAATTAAAGAAGAAAAAAGTATCTGTCACTAAAAACCAAACATTAGCCCTTCACTCCTAACAGCAGAAGATTTTAGTCTTTTTCAGGACGTTTGGTCATTGCAAAATGAGCATTTGATGGAAACTTCAGCTGTTGACTTGTAGCTTTCTGATTTCAGTGATACAATCAAAACCCCACTCAAGCCAAAATCTGTTTTCCAGCCCATCATGCTTCATTCTAATTTGGATGTGTATCATGAACTAGTAACAACGGATGTGAAGCAGCCTTACACTGAACTAATAAAGCTCGCCATGGAATGAATAAGCAAAATCTCTGTTATATGCAATTAATGAAGAGATTACAAAATGACAACAACATAATTGCGAGACAGGCGGATAAAAGCGGTAATGCTGTCCTATGGCCACGCCAACTCTACATGGAGGAAGCTGGACAACAATTAGCTGATTTAGATTGTTACAGGAAAAGCAATATACATATTGTCAAGGAAGCATGGAATGAACATACCGGCAATTATTGACCTGGAAGAGTCGGGGTTGATTACTGATGACTAAGCATGGGTGAATTTTGCGAATTGGCAATTCGCGGATTTGCGAATTGGCAATCCGCAAAATTCGTGAATTCGCGCGATTTTGCGGATTTTTTTATTTTTGCGTGTTCGCGGGTGTTCGCGAGGCTCTTTGCAATTTCGCTGTTTTTTTTTTTGCCTGCTTAATCACTGCCACCCTCTTGTTTTTTATGCCCATCTGCCCTCTGTACCACTTGTTTCTGTGCCCTTCTGCCCTCTGCCCCACTCATTTTTTGTCCCCTTCTGCCCTCTGTCCCACTTTTGTGCCCTTCTGCCCTCAGCCCCACTTAGAATGACGCCGGCAAGCTGCCAGCGCCATTCTAACATAGCTAGAAATAGCTTCAACAGGAAGCACTAATAGATAAAGTAAAGCAGGTGCTCCAGTTGAAGGTCAAATTAAGTTACACAATCATTAATCACCCCAAGTTTGGGGGTGATTAATGATTGTGTAACTGAATTTGAGCAGCACCTGCTTTACTTTATCTATTAGAGCTTTCTGTTGAAGCTGACTTTTGTAATTATTTTAGAATGGCTCTGGCAGCTTGCTGGCGCCATTCTAAAAGAGTTACAAAAGTCAGCTTGAACTTTTGACCCAATCCCCGTTCGCGGATTTTCATTTGTGGATTTTGCGGGAAATTCGCGAATCTCGCGGATTGCGAATTTACCGAAAATCCGCGAAATCCGCGAGCGGAACGGATTTTCCGCCCATGCTTACTGATGACGAGTATCGATTTTTGAAAAAGGAGCATCCAGTCATCCCCTCTTTGTATCTCATTCCCAAAATCCACAAATGTGCTAGCAAACCCTCTGGGAGACCAATAATCTCCGCGATCAACAGCATAATGGAAAACCCGTCCAAGAGTGTGGTTTATTTCTTGCAGGATTGGGTTAAAGGGTTGGCATCCTATATACAGGACACATTGAACTTCTTGAGAAAAATTGATTATATTGTATGGAGCTCAGACATGCTTTTAATTACCTTAGATGTAACATTGCTCTATATTTCTATTAGGCACTGTGATGTGATGTGATGTGAGTTTTATTTGAATCTAAAACCAATGTACCTCTCTATGCATAACAAAATGTTGATCTCTATGATATCGGCATTATTGGAGCTAAAAAAATTCCTATTTGACAATCCGATCTATCAGCAGATCAGGGGTGTTGCAATGGGGGCCTGCGTCTCCCCAGCTATGTATGTTTGCATATGGGGCTGTGGGAGGAGCAGGTTCTCATGGGGCAGCACAAAGAGATAATGGATCAGCATGCGGTAATTTGGTTACTATATATAGATGATCTGTTTTTAATTTGGAGAGGATCAGAAATCAGTGCAATGGAATTTGTGAGTCTAATCAATCACAACTGCCTTAACCTCCACTTTACATCAACCATCAATAAAACCTTGGTCTACTTTTTAGATGTGGAGGTATATGTGGATCCGGGTTCCCTTGCTACTAAACCATTCAAAAAGCCTACCGCAGGCAACACAGTTCTGCAAGCGAGCAGTCACCATCTGCATCACCTGATATGCAGCATCCTCTACAGGGAGAAGCTGCGCATCAGACGTATATGTAGTACAGATAGGGAGTGCAAGGCTGCGTAGCAAATGAGTAGGCTCAGGTTTTTAGCAAGAGAGTATGCCCCAGCACCATAGACAGCGTGATTAAAAAGACTAGAAATCTGACTAGAAGGGAGGCACTCGTACCCACACCCAAGCAAATTATAAACAGCACAGCCATCACAGAACTTCAGCCAAGAATAGTCAATACCAGGCACTTAGAAAGATCTTCTACCGCAATTGGAACCTGGTACAAGGGGACCCTGTACTTGGTAGATTTTTACCATCTAAGCCGGCTTTAACTTTTAGGAAATCAAGGTCAATGAGTAACAGCTTAGTAAGGAACAGTCAGGAAGTGCTATCACCTACAAACTGGATGGCATTTTGTAAGGGGTTCAGGAAGTGTCCTAGCTGTAAAGCTTGCAATTTTGGTTGCAATAAGACTCACTACAGCAGCCCCTTCAAGTCTGACCCCATACCACTTAACAAAAAACTGACCGGCAGAACTGAATTTGGGGTTTAGGTGCTGGAGTGTCCCTGTGGGCTGAGGTACATCGGTAGTACCAAGCTACTGGCCCACAAGCGGATACTCCAGGACATCCGGGCAATCAGCACCAAAGATCAAGCCTATCCTGTAGCTAGGCATTTTGAGGAAAGGCATAAGAGTAACCCTGTGTATCTCCAGTACTTTGTGATAGACACAATCCTACCACTCAAAAGAGGCGAAACTGCGCCTCCTGGAAACACAATATATATTAGAACTAGACACCAAGACTCCATCAGGATTGAACGACAGTGAAGATTTCTATACTTGTCTTTGATTTAACTTTTGAAATATTTGTTAAGATGTGTGCTAGGTAGGGAAATCAGTTGCTATGTATATAAAACTTGGAATATCTTTTCGTTTTTAATGTATGGTGCATCTCCTTGTCTGAAATTGAAAATTAGGAAATAATGTTTCTTTATACAATTTTATCCATTACTTTATCACAATTTTTTTGCACTGATTATATGGTCGACAGAATGGTTGTTTGCAGGATATGTATTGTACTTCATTAATGCATATATCAGGTGAAGGAAGCTTCACCACTGCCCACTTGGGCTCAATTGTGACTTAATTTTGAGGCAGGGAGTGTAACAGCATGACATTCTGTGTAAAACATGAATCGGTAAATACAATGGAATATACATCAGGTTTCCAGACCAATGAGGCATTTTTAGCTTTGTACAATTCCAGTTGTTGGTATGTCATAATAGATTTTAAATGTCACTGACAACCTGATTTTTATTAACACTGTTTTTATTAATTGGGACTCCCATTGCTTTTACGCATTATATATATCACTATGTCTGTTTTATATATACATTTATGTATTTAGTATAATATTTATGACTATATTTATATATTTATCATCATATGTATTTTGAATGCGTAATTTTGTACATGTAATGAACCTGTTGCTGCTTAGAGTTTAGTAACTCTACAGTTGCCATGCACTGTGCACTTTGACCTCATTAAGTCACTTCCTGCATTTGTCACTTTAAATGTCGACCACACCTAAAGAAACACGACATGTGATCAAGACCCGAGTTGGGTTCAAAACGTGTAATGGCCGACTCTCTGGGCACTTAAATAAAACCACTTGGTATTGCACAAAGAACCGCTGTTCGTCTTTTCCTGCATGGAGCAGTTGCTTGTGGCGAATCCTGTTCATATATATATATATATATATATATATATATATATATATATATATATATATATATATATATATATATATATATATATATATATATATGCCAAAACTTGCAGGAAACCCCATTTGAGGATGGCCACAGGAAGAAAAATCGTCCTTTAAGTTCATGGGCAGCATGCCAGTGGTCAAGGCTTCAGGTGCTGATCATCAATGGATAAGCCGCCAAACGCGTTTCGAGAGACTCCAGCTCTCTTCGTCAGTGGCGTGTTCTCGTAGACAACTGAAAGCGCTGATTGACTTGCGCATTTACGGTGTAAAGCCTGCTGTGAAAGGCGTGGCTCACCGCACGGCATCCTGGTCGTGGTAGTGCGCTGTCTGATTTCCAAGTAGGCGCGCCACTTCAGTGTCCAAATAAAACCAATGAATCCCAAGTGGGTGTGATGGGGGCATGCTGGAGTCGGCCACGCTGCTTTTTTGCTGTCCATGAGGCAAAGCAAAAGCAACCCTGCAGTGGCACTTGCACCCTTCCTCCTCGTGCTCCAAACCCGGACTGGTGTTTGGCGGAGACCCGCCCGGAGCGGCGGTGGACCTTCCTCACGACCGGGACCGGCCGTTACTAATGCCAAAACTTGCAGGAAACCCCATTTGAGGATGGCCACAGGAAGAAAAATCGTCCTTTAAGTTCATGGGCAGCATGCCAGTGGTCAAGGCTTCAGGTGCTGATCATCAATGGATAAGCCGCCAAACGCGTTTCGAGAGACTCCAGCTCTCTTCGTCAGTGGCGTGTTCTCGTAGACAACTGAAAGCGCTGATTGACTTGCGCATTTACGGTGTAAAGCCTGCTGTGAAAGGCGTGGCTCACCGCACGGCATCCTGGTCGTGGTAGTGCGCTGTCTGATTTCCAAGTAGGCGCGCCACTTCAGTGCCCAAATAAAACCAATGAATCCCAAGTGGGTGTGATGAGGGCATGCTAGAGTCAGCCACCCTGCTTTTTTGCTGTCCATGAGGAAGAGCAAAAGCCACCCTGCAGTGGCACTTGCACCCTTCCTCCTCGTGCTCCAAACCCGGACTGGTGTTTGGCGGAGACCCGCCCGGAGCGGCGGTGGACCTTCCTCACGACCGGGACCGGCCGTTACTAATGCCAAAACTTGCAGGAAACCCCATTTGAGGATGGCCACAGGAAGAAAAATCGTCCTTTAAGTTCATGGGCAGCATGCCAGTGGTCAAGGCTTCAGGTGCTGATCATCAATGGATAAGCCGCCAAACGCGTTTCGAGAGACTCCAGCTCTCTTCGTCAGTGGCGTGTTCTCGTAGACAACTGAAAGCACCTGAAGCCTTGACCACTGGCATGCTGCCCATGAACTTAAAGGACGATTTTTCTTCCTGTGGCCATCCTCAAATGGGGTTTCCTGCAAGTTTTGGCATTAGTAACGGCCGGTCCCGGTCGTGAGGAAGGTCCACCGCCGCTCCCGGCAGGTCCCCGCCAAACACCAGTCCGGGTTTGGAGCACGAGGAGGAAGGGTGCAAGTGCCACTGCAGGGTGGCTTTTGCTCTGCCTCATGGACAGCACAAAAGCAGGGTGGCCGACTCCAGCATGCCCTCATCACACCCACTTGGGATTCATTGGTTTTATTTGGACACTGAAGTGGCGCGCCTACTTGGAAATCAGACAGCGCACTACCACGACCAGGATGCCGTGCGGTGAGCCACGCCTTTCACAGCAGGCTTTACACCGTAAATGCGCAAGTCAATCAGCGCTTTCAGTTGTCTACGAGAACACGCCACTGACGAAGAGAGCTGGAGTCTCTCGAAACGCGTTTGGCGGCTTATCCATTGATGATCAGCACCTGAAGCCTTGACCACTGGCATGCTGCCCATGAACTTAAAGGACGATTTTTCTTCCTGTGGCCATCCTCAAATGGGGTTTCCTGCAAGTTTTGGTATTAGTAACGGCCGATCCCGGTCGTGAGGAAGGTCCACCGCCGCTCCCGGCGGGTCCCCGCCAAACACCAGTCCGGGTTTGGAGCACGAGGAGGAAGGGTGCAAGTGCCACTGCAGGGTGGCTTTTGCTCTGCCTCATGGACAGCAAAAAAGCAGGGTGGCCGACTCCAGCATGCCCTCATCACACCCACTTGGGATTCATTGGTTTTATTTGGACACTGAAGTGGCGCGCCTACTTGGAAATCAGACAGCGCACTACCACGACCAGGATGCCGTGCGGTGAGCCACGCCTTTCACAGCAGGCTTTACACCGTAAATGCGCAAGTCAATCAGCGCTTTCAGTTGTCTACGAGAACACGCCACTGACAAAGAGAGCTGGAGTCTCTCGAAACGCGTTTGGCGGCTTATCCATTGATGATCAGCACCTGAAGCCTTGACCACTGGCATGCTGCCCATGAACTTAAAGGACGATTTTTCTTCCTGTGGCCATCCTCAAATGGGGTTTCCTGCAAGTTTTGGTATATATATATATATATATATATATATATATATATATATATATATATATATATATATATATATATATATATATATATATATATATATATATATATATATATATATATATATATATATATATATATATATATATATATATATATCCACACAGTTCAGGTTTGCCCAAAGCGGAGAGACTACAGGAGGTTTTCAGTAACGCTTTTATTCTTAAATTGCAGGTTGCAAGCAGACACGGCAACAGTGAAATCACTCCAGAGTTTAAAAAGGCCAGACGCGTTTCAGGACAGTAGCAGTCCTTTCTTCAGTGGCAAGTGATTGATGGGAGGCTGGGAGCACATTTTTCGTCACGCACTAGTCAAATATAAACACCTGCCTGTGAGGGCGTGGCTGTAAGCACAGCCTTCTGGTTGTTGAAGTGCGCGATGATTATTTCCAAGTGGGCGTGCTGCAAAAGTCATCCGTGATACACAGAAATGTTTCCCCAGTGGGTAGGTGTGAGCACTGTGCATTATCTGCCCCGCTTTGTTGCTGCAATCTACAAGCAATCTGGCCCCCTCCTGAAAGGCGCCAGATCTCCTCCTTCCTGGTTGTAGGCGCAAATAGAACCATCAGGACCCGCACTTCAGCGAGGGGCCATCTCCCCGACCGGGACCGGCCGGAAAACATCCACACAGTTCAGGTTTGCCCAAAGCGGAGAGACCACAGGACGTTTTCAGTAACGCTTTTATTCTTAAATTGCAGGTTGCAAGCAGACAAGGCAACAGTGAAATCACTCCAGAGTTTAAAAAGGCCAGACGCGTTTCAGGACAGTAGCAGTCCTTTCTTCAGTGGCAAGTGATTGATGGGAGGCTGGGAGCACATTTTTCGTCACGCACTAGTCAAATATAAACACCTGCCTGTGAGGGCGTGGCTGTAAGCACAGCCTTCTGGTTGTTGAAGTGCGCGATGATTATTTCCAAGTGGGCGTGCTGCAAAAGTCATCCGTGATACACAGAAATGTTTCCCCAGTGGGTAGGTGTGAGCACTGTGCATTATCTGCCCCGCTTTGTTGCTGCAACCTACAAGCAATCTGGCCACCTCCTGAAAGGCGCCAGATCTCCTCCTTCCTGGTTGTAGGCGCAAATAGAACCATCAGGACCCGCACTTCAGCGAGGGGCCATCTCCCCGACCGGGACCGGCCGGAAAACATCCACACAGTTCAGGTTTGCCCAAAGCGGAGAGACCACAGGAGGTTTTCAGTAACGCTTTTATTCTTAAATTGCAGGTTGCAAGCAGACACGGCAACAGTGAAATCACTCCAGAGTTTAAAAAGGCCAGACGCGTTTCAGGACAGTAGCAGTCCTTTCTTCAGTGGCAAGTGATTGATGGGAGGCTGGGAGCACATTTTTCGTCACGGACTAGTCAAATATAAACACCTGCCTGTGAGGGCGTGGCTGTAAGCACAGCCTTCTGGTTGTTGAAGTGCGCGATGATTATTTCCAAGTGGGCATGCTGCAAAAGTCATCCGTGATACACAGAAATGTTTCCCCAGTGGGTAGGTGTGAGCACTGTGCATTATCTGCCCCGCTTTGTTGCTGCAATTTACAAGCAATCTGGCCCCCTCCTGAAAGGCGCCAGATCTCCTCCTTCCTGGTTGTAGGCGCAAATAGAACCATCAGGACCCGCACTTCAGCGAGGGGCCATCTCCCTGACCGGGACCGGCCGGAAAACATCCACACAGTTCAGGTTTGCCCAAAGCGGAGAGACCACAGGAGGTTTTCAGTAACGCTTTTATTCTTAAATTGCAGGTTGCAAGCAGACACGGCAACAGTGAAATCACTCCAGAGTTTAAAAAGGCCAGACGCGTTTCAGGACAGTAGCAGTCCTTTCTTCAGTGGCAAGTGATTGATGGGAGGCTGGGAGCACATTTTTCGTCACGCACTAGTCAAATATAAACACCTGCCTGTGAGGGCGTGGCTGTAAGCACAGCCTTCTGGTTGTTGAAGTGCGCGATGATTATTTCCAAGTGGGCGTGCTGCAAAAGTCATCCGTGATACACAGAAATGTTTCCCCAGTGGGTAGGTGTGAGCACTGTGCATTATCTGCCCCGCTTTGTTGCTGCAATTTACAAGCAATCTGGCCCCCTCCTGAAAGGCGCCAGATCTCCTCCTTCCTGGTTGTAGGCGCAAATAGAACCATCAGGACCCGCACTTCAGCGAGGGGCCATCTCCCCGACCGGGACCGGCCGGAAAACATCCACACAGTTCAGGTTTGCCCAAAGCGGAGAGACCACAGGAGGTTTTCAGTAACGCTTTTATTCTTAAATTGCAGTTTGCAAGCAGACACGGCAACAGTGAAATCACTCCAGAGTTTAAAAAGGCCAGACGCGTTTCAGGACAGTAGCAGTCCTTTCTTCAGTGGCAAGTGATTGATGGGAGGCTGGGAGCACATTTTTCGTCATGCACTAGTCAAATATAAACACCTGCCTGTGAGGGCGTGGCTGTAAGCACAGCCTTCTGGTTGTTGAAGTGCGCGATGATTATTTCCAAGTGGGCATGCTGCAAAAGTCATCCGTGATACACAGAAATGTTTCCCCAGTGGGTAGGTGTGAGCACTGTGCATTATCTGCCCCGCTTTGTTGCTGCAATTTACAAGCAATCTGGCCCCCTCCTGAAAGGCGCCAGATCTCCTCCTTCCTGGTTGTAGGCGCAAATAGAACCATCAGGACCCGCACTTCAGCGAGGGGCCATCTCCCCGACCGGGACCGGCCGGAAAACATCCACACAGTTCAGGTTTGCCCAAAGCGGAGAGACCACAGGAGGTTTTCAGTAACGCTTTTATTCTTAAATTGCAGGTTGCAAGCAGACACGGCAACAGTGAAATCACTCCAGAGTTTAAAAAGGCCAGACGCGTTTCAGGACAGTAGCAGTCCTTTCTTCAGTGGCAAGTGATTGATGGGAGGCTGGGAGCACATTTTTCGTCACGGACTAGTCAAATATAAACACCTGCCTGTGAGGGCGTGGCTGTAAGCACAGCCTTCTGGTTGTTGAAGTGCGCGATGATTATTTCCAAGTGGGCATGCTGCAAAAGTCATCCGTGATACACAGAAATGTTTCCCCAGTGGGTAGGTGTGAGCACTGTGCATTATCTGCCCCGCTTTGTTGCTGCAATTTACAAGCAATCTGGCCCCCTCCTGAAAGGCGCCAGATCTCCTCCTTCCTGGTTGTAGGCGCAAATAGAACCATCAGGACCCGCACTTCAGCGAGGGGCCATCTCCCCGACCGGGACCGGCCGGAAAACATCCACACAGTTCAGGTTTGCCCAAAGCGGAGAGACCACAGGAGGTTTTCAGTAACGCTTTTATTCTTAAATTGCAGGTTGCAAGCAGACACGGCAACAGTGAAATCACTCCAGAGTTTAAAAAGGCCAGACGCGTTTCAGGACAGTAGCAGTCCTTTCTTCAGTGGCAAGTGATTGATGGGAGGCTGGGAGCACATTTTTCGTCACGCACTAGTCAAATATAAACACCTGCCTGTGAGGGCGTGGCTGTAAGCACAGCCTTCTGGTTGTTGAAGTGCGCGATGATTATTTCCAAGTGGGCGTGCTGCAAAAGTCATCCGTGATACACAGAAATGTTTCCCCAGTGGGTAGGTGTGAGCACTGTGCATTATCTGCCCCGCTTTGTTGCTGCAATTTACAAGCAATCTGGCCCCCTCCTGAAAGGCGCCAGATCTCCTCCTTCCTGGTTGTAGGCGCAAATAGAACCATCAGGACCCGCACTTCAGCGAGGGGCCATCTCCCCGACCGGGACCGGCCGGAAAACATCCACACAGTTCAGGTTTGCCCAAAGCGGAGAGACCACAGGAGGTTTTCAGTAAGGCTTTTATTCTTAAATTGCAGTTTGCAAGCAGACACGGCAACAGTGAAATCACTCCAGAGTTTAAAAAGGCCAGACGCGTTTCAGGACAGTAGCAGTCCTTTCTTCAGTGGCAAGTGATTGATGGGAGGCTGGGAGCACATTTTTCGTCATGCACTAGTCAAATATAAACACCTGCCTGTGAGGGCGTGGCTGTAAGCACAGCCTTCTGGTTGTTGAAGTGCGCGATGATTATTTCCAAGTGGGCGTGCTGCAAAAGTCATCCGTGATACACAGGAATGTTTCCCCAGTGGGTACGTGTGAGCACTGTGCATTATCTGCCCCGCTTTGTTGCTGCAATTTACAAGCAATCTGGCCCCCTCCTGAAAGGCGCCAGATCTCCTCCTTCCTGGTTGTAGGCGCAAATAGAACCATCAGGACCCGCTCTTCAGCGAGGGGCCATCTCCCCGACCGGGACCGGCCGGAAAACATCCACACAGTTCAGGTTTGCCCAAAGCGGAGAGACCACAGGAGGTTTTCAGTAACGCTTTTATTCTTAAATTGCAGGTTGCAAGCAGACACGGCAACAGTGAAATCACTCCAGAGTTTAAAAAGGCCAGACGCGTTTCAGGACAGTAGCAGTCCTTTCTTCAGTGGCAAGTGATTGATGGGAGGCTGGGAGCACATTTTTCGTCACGGACTAGTCAAATATAAACACCTGCCTGTGAGGGCGTGGCTGTAAGCACAGCCTTCTGGTTGTTGAAGTGCGCGATGATTATTTCCAAGTGGGCATGCTGCAAAAGTCATCCGTGATACACAGAAATGTTTCCCCAGTGGGTAGGTGTGAGCACTGTGCATTATCTGCCCCGCTTTGTTGCTGCAATTTACAAGCAATCTGGCCCCCTCCTGAAAGGCGCCAGATCTCCTCCTTCCTGGTTGTAGGCGCAAATAGAACCATCAGGACCCGCACTTCAGCGAGGGGCCATCTCCCCGACCGGGACCGGCCGGAAAACATCCACACAGTTCAGGTTTGCCCAAAGCGGAGAGACCACAGGAGGTTTTCAGTAACGCTTTTATTCTTAAATTGCAGGTTGCAAGCAGACACGGCAACAGTGAAATCACTCCAGAGTTTAAAAAGGCCAGACGCGTTTCAGGACAGTAGCAGTCCTTTCTTCAGTGGCAAGTGATTGATGGGAGGCTGGGAGCACATTTTTCGTCACGCACTAGTCAAATATAAACACCTGCCTGTGAGGGCGTGGCTGTAAGCACAGCCTTCTGGTTGTTGAAGTGCGCGATGATTATTTCCAAGTGGGCGTGCTGCAAAAGTCATCCGTGATACACAGAAATGTTTCCCCAGTGGGTAGGTGTGAGCACTGTGCATTATCTGCCCCGCTTTGTTGCTGCAATTTACAAGCAATCTGGCCCCCTCCTGAAAGGCGCCAGATCTCCTCCTTCCTGGTTGTAGGCGCAAATAGAACCATCAGGACCCGCACTTCAGCGAGGGGCCATCTCCCCGACCGGGACCGGCCGGAAAACATCCACACAGTTCAGGTTTGCCCAAAGCGGAGAGACCACAGGAGGTTTTCAGTAAGGCTTTTATTCTTAAATTGCAGTTTGCAAGCAGACACGGCAACAGTGAAATCACTCCAGAGTTTAAAAAGGCCAGACGCGTTTCAGGACAGTAGCAGTCCTTTCTTCAGTGGCAAGTGATTGATGGGAGGCTGGGAGCACATTTTTCGTCATGCACTAGTCAAATATAAACACCTGCCTGTGAGGGCGTGGCTGTAAGCACAGCCTTCTGGTTGTTGAAGTGCGCGATGATTATTTCCAAGTGGGCGTGCTGCAAAAGTCATCCGTGATACACAGGAATGTTTCCCCAGTGGGTACGTGTGAGCACTGTGCATTATCTGCCCCGCTTTGTTGCTGCAATTTACAAGCAATCTGGCCCCCTCCTGAAAGGCGCCAGATCTCCTCCTTCCTGGTTGTAGGCGCAAATAGAACCATCAGGACCCGCTCTTCAGCGAGGGGCCATCTCCCCGACCGGGACCGGCCGGAAAACATCCACACAGTTCAGGTTTGCCCAAAGCGGAGAGACCACAGGAGGTTTTCAGTAACGCTTTTATTCTTAAATTGCAGGTTGCAAGCAGACACGGCAACAGTGAAATCACTCCAGAGTTTAAAAAGGCCAGACGCGTTTCAGGACAGTAGCAGTCCTTTCTTCAGTGGCAAGTGATTGATGGGAGGCTGGGAGCACATTTTTTGTCACGCACTAGTCAAATATAAACACCTGCCTGTGAGGGCGTGGCTGTAAGCACAGCCTTCTGGTTGTTGAAGTGCGCGATGATTATTTCCAAGTGGGCGTGCTGCAAAAGTCATCCGTGATACACAGAAATGTTTCCCCAGTGGGTAGGTGTGAGCACTGTGCATTATCTGCCCCGCTTTGTTGCTGCAATTTACAAGCAATCTGGCCCCCTCCTGAAAGGCGCCAGATCTCCTCCTTCCTGGTTGTAGGCGCAAATAGAACCATCAGGACCCGCTCTTCAGCGAGGGGCCATCTCCCCGACCGGGACCGGCCGGAAAACATCCACACAGTTCAGGTTTGCCCAAAGCGGAGAGACCACAGGAGGTTTTCAGTAACGCTTTTATTCTTAAATTGCAGGTTGCAAGCAGACACGGCAACAGTGAAATCACTCCAGAGTTTAAAAAGGCCAGACGCGTTTCAGGACAGTAGCAGTCCTTTCTTCAGTGGCAAGTGATTGATGGGAGGCTGGGAGCACATTTTTCGTCACGCACTAGTCAAATATAAACACCTGCCTGTGAGGGCGTGGCTGTAAGCACAGCCTTCTGGTTGTTGAAGTGCGCGATGATTATTTCCAAGTGGGCGTGCTGCAAAAGTCATCCGTGATACACAGAAATGTTTCCCCAGTGGGTAGGTGTGAGCACTGTGCATTATCTGCCCCGCTTTGTTGCTGCAATTTACAAGCAATCTGGCCCTCTCCTGAAAGGCGCCAGATCTCCTCCTTCCTGGTTGTAGGCGCAAATAGAACCATCAGGACCCGCACTTCAGCGAGGGGCCATCTCCCCGACCGGGACCGGCCGGAAAACATCCACACAGTTCAGGTTTGCCCAAAGCGGAGAGACCACAGGAGGTTTTCAGTAACGCTTATATTCTTAAATTGCAGGTTGCAAGCAGACACGGCAACAGTGAAATCACTCCAGAGTTTAAAAAGGCCAGACGCGTTTCAGGACAGTAGCAGTCCTTTCTTCAGTGGCAAGTGATTGATGGGAGGCTGGGAGCACATTTTTTGTCACGCACTAGTCAAATATAAACACCTGCCTGTGAGGGCGTGGCTGTAAGCACAGCCTTCTGGTTGTTGAAGTGCGCGATGATTATTTCCAAGTGGGCGTGCTGCAAAAGTCATCCGTGATACACAGAAATGTTTCCCCAGTGGGTAGGTGTGAGCACTGTGCATTATCTGCCCCGCTTTGTTGCTGCAATTTACAAGCAATCTGGCCCCCTCCTGAAAGGCGCCAGATCTCCTCCTTCCTGGTTGTAGGCGCAAATAGAACCATCAGGACCCGCTCTTCAGCGAGGGGCCATCTCCCCGACCGGGACCGGCCGGAAAACATCCACACAGTTCAGGTTTGCCCAAAGCGGAGAGACCACAGGAGGTTTTCAGTAACGCTTTTATTCTTAAATTGCAGGTTGCAAGCAGACACGGCAACAGTGAAATCACTCCAGAGTTTAAAAAGGCCAGACGCGTTTCAGGACAGTAGCAGTCCTTTCTTCAGTGGCAAATGATTGATGGGAGGCTGGGAGCACATTTTTCGTCACGCACTAGTCAAATATAAACACCTGCCTGTGAGGGCGTGGCTGTAAGCACAGCCTTCTGGTTGTTGAAGTGCGCGATGATTATTTCCAAGTGGGCGTGCTGCAAAAGTCATCCGTGATACACAGAAATGTTTCCCCAGTGGGTAGGTGTGAGCACTGTGCATTATCTGCCCCGCTTTGTTGCTGCAATTTACAAGCAATCTGGCCCTCTCCTGAAAGGCGCCAGATCTCCTCCTTCCTGGTTGTAGGCGCAAATAGAACCATCAGGACCCGCACTTCAGCGAGGGGCCATCTCCCCGACCGGGACCGGCCGGAAAACATCCACACAGTTCAGGTTTGCCCAAAGCGGAGAGACCACAGGAGGTTTTCAGTAACGCTTATATTCTTAAATTGCAGGTTGCAAGCAGACACGGCAACAGTGAAATCACTCCAGAGTTTAAAAAGGCCAGACGCGTTTCAGGACAGTAGCAGTCCTTTCTTCAGTGGCAAGTGATTGATGGGAGGCTGGGAGCACATTTTTTGTCACGCACTAGTCAAATATAAACACCTGCCTGTGAGGGCGTGGCTGTAAGCACAGCCTTCTGGTTGTTGAAGTGCGCGATGATTATTTCCAAGTGGGCGTGCTGCAAAAGTAATCCGTGATACACAGAAATGTTTCCCCAGTGGGTAGGTGTGAGCACTGTGCATTATCTGCCCCGCTTTGTTGCTGCAATTTACAAGCAATCTGGCCCCCTCCTGAAAGGCGCCAGATCTCCTCCTTCCTGGTTGTAGGCGCAAATAGAACCATCAGGACCCGCTCTTCAGCGAGGGGCCATCTCCCCGACCGGGACCGGCCGGAAAACATCCACACAGTTCAGGTTTGCCCAAAGCGGAGAGACCACAGGAGGTTTTCAGTAACGCTTTTATTCTTAAATTGCAGGTTGCAAGCAGACACGGCAACAGTGAAATCACTCCAGAGTTTAAAAAGGCCAGACGCGTTTCAGGACAGTAGCAGTCCTTTCTTCAGTGGCAAGTGATTGATGGGAGGCTGGGAGCACATTTTTTGTCACGCACTAGTCAAATATAAACACCTGCCTGTGAGGGCGTGGCTGTAAGCACAGCCTTCTGGTTGTTGAAGTGCGCGATGATTATTTCCAAGTGGGCGTGCTGCAAAAGTCATCCGTGATACACAGAAATGTTTCCCCAGTGGGTAGGTGTGAGCACTGTGCATTATCTGCCCCGCTTTGTTGCTGCAATTTACAAGCAATCTGGCCCCCTCCTGAAAGGCGCCAGATCTCCTCCTTCCTGGTTGTAGGCGCAAATAGAACCATCAGGACCCGCTCTTCAGCGAGGGGCCATCTCCCCGACCGGGACCGGCCGGAAAACATCCACACAGTTCAGGTTTGCCCAAAGCGGAGAGACCACAGGAGGTTTTCAGTAACGCTTTTATTCTTAAATTGCAGGTTGCAAGCAGACACGGCAACAGTGAAATCACTCCAGAGTTTAAAAAGGCCAGACGCGTTTCAGGACAGTAGCAGTCCTTTCTTCAGTGGCAAGTGATTGATGGGAGGCTGGGAGCACATTTTTCGTCACGCACTAGTCAAATATAAACACCTGCCTGTGAGGGCATGGCTGTAAGCACAGCCTTCTGGTTGTTGAAGTGCGCGATGATTATTTCCAAGTGGGCGTGCTGCAAAAGTCATCCGTGATACACAGAAATGTTTCCCCAGTGGGTAGGTGTGAGCACTGTGCATTATCTGCCCCGCTTTGTTGCTGCAATTTACAAGCAATCTGGCCCTCTCCTGAAAGGCGCCAGATCTCCTCCTTCCTGGTTGTAGGCGCAAATAGAACCATCAGGACCCGCACTTCAGCGAGGGGCCATCTCCCCGACCGGGACCGGCCGGAAAACATCCACACAGTTCAGGTTTGCCCAAAGCGGAGAGACCACAGGAGGTTTTCAGTAACGCTTATATTCTTAAATTGCAGGTTGCAAGCAGACACGGCAACAGTGAAATCACTCCAGAGTTTAAAAAGGCCAGACGCGTTTCAGGACAGTAGCAGTCCTTTCTTCAGTGGCAAGTGATTGATGGGAGGCTGGGAGCACATTTTTTGTCACGCACTAGTCAAATATAAACACCTGCCTGTGAGGGCGTGGCTGTAAGCACAGCCTTCTGGTTGTTGAAGTGCGCGATGATTATTTCCAAGTGGGCGTGCTGCAAAAGTCATCCGTGATACACAGAAATGTTTCCCCAGTGGGTAGGTGTGAGCACTGTGCATTATCTGCCCCGCTTTGTTGCTGCAATTTACAAGCAATCTGGCCCCCTCCTGAAAGGCGCCAGATCTCCTCCTTCCTGGTTGTAGGCGCAAATAGAACCATCAGGACCCGCTCTTCAGCGAGGGGCCATCTCCCCGACCGGGACCGGCCGGAAAACATCCACACAGTTCAGGTTTGCCCAAAGCGGAGAGACCACAGGAGGTTTTCAGTAACGCTTTTATTCTTAAATTGCAGGTTGCAAGCAGACACGGCAACAGTGAAATCACTCCAGAGTTTAAAAAGGCCAGACGCGTTTCAGGACAGTAGCAGTCCTTTCTTCAGTGGCAAGTGATTGATGGGAGGCTGGTCAAATATAAACACCTGCCTGTGAGGGCGTGGCTGTAAGCACAGCCTTCTGGTTGTTGAAGTGCGCGATGATTATTTCCAAGTGGGCGTGCTGCAAAAGTCATCCGTGATACACAGAAATGTTTCCCCAGTGGGTAGGTGTGAGCACTGTGCATTATCTGCCCCGCTTTGTTGCTGCAATTTACAAGCAATCTGGCCCCCTCCTGAAAGGCGCCAGATCTCCTCCTTCCTGGTTGTAGGCGCAAATAGAACCATCAGGACCCGCTCTTCAGCGAGGGGCCATCTCCCCGACCGGGACCGGCCGGAAAACATCCACACAGTTCAGGTTTGCCCAAAGCGGAGAGACCACAGGAGGTTTTCAGTAACGCTTTTATTCTTAAATTGCAGGTTGCAAGCAGACACGGCAACAGTGAAATCACTCCAGAGTTTAAAAAGGCCAGACGCGTTTCAGGACAGTAGCAGTCCTTTCTTCAGTGGCAAGTGATTGATGGGAGGCTGGGAGCACATTTTTCGTCACGCACTAGTCAAATATAAACACCTGCCTGTGAGGGCGTGGCTGTAAGCACAGCCTTCTGGTTGTTGAAGTGCGCGATGATTATTTCCAAGTGGGCGTGCTGCAAAAGTCATCCGTGATACACAGAAATGTTTCCCCAGTGGGTAGGTGTGAGCACTGTGCATTATCTGCCCCGCTTTGTTGCTGCAATTTACAAGCAATCTGGCCCCCTCCTGAAAGGCGCCAGATCTCCTCCTTCCTGGTTGTAGGCGGAAATAGAACCATCAGGACCCGCACTTCAGCGAGGGGCCATCTCCCCGACCGGGACCGGCCGGAAAACATCCACACAGTTCAGGTTTGCCCAAAGCGGAGAGACCACAGGAGGTTTTCAGTAACGCTTATATTCTTAAATTGCAGGTTACAAGCAGACACGGCAACAGTGAAATCACTCCAGAGTTTAAAAAGGCCAGACGCGTTTCAGGACAGTAGCAGTCCTTTCTTCAGTGGCAAGTGATTGATGGGAGGCTGGGAGCACATTTTTCGTCACGCACTAGTCAAATATAAACACCTGCCTGTGAGGACGTGGCTGTAAGCACAGCCTTCTGGTTGTTGAAGTGCGCGATGATTATTTCCAAGTGGGCGTGCTGCAAAAGTCATCCGTGATACACAGAAATGTTTCCCCAGTGGGTAGGTGTGAGCACTGTGCATTATCTGCCCCGCTTTGTTGCTGCAATCTACAAGCAATCTGGCCCCCTCCTGAAAGGCGCCAGATCTCCTCCTTCCTGGTTGTAGGCGCAAATAGAACCATCAGGACCCGCACTTCAGCGAGGGGCCATCTCCCCAACCGGGACCGGCCGGAAAACATCCACACAGTTCAGGTTTGCCCAAAGCGGAGAGACCACAGGAGGTTTTCAGTAACGCTTTTATTCTTAAATTGCAGGTTGCAAGCAGACACGGCAACAGTGAAATCACTCCAGAGTTTAAAAAGGCCAGACGCGTTTCAGGACAGTAGCAGTCCTTTCTTCAGTGGCAAGTGATTGATGGGAGGCTGGGAGCACATTTTTCGTCACGCACTAATCAAATATAAACACCTGCCTGTGAGGGCGTGGCTGTAAGCACAGCCTTCTGGTTGTTGAAGTGCGCGATGATTATTTCCAAGTGGGCGTGCTGCAAAAGTCATCCGTGATACACAGAAATGTTTCCCCAGTGGGTAGGTGTGAGCACTGTGCATTATCTGCCCCGCTTTGTTGCTGCAATTTACAAGCAATCTGGCCCTCTCCTGAAAGGCGCCAGATCTCCTCCTTCCTGGTTGTAGGCGCAAATAGAACCATCAGGACCCGCACTTCAGCGAGGGGCCATCTCCCCGACCGGGACCGGCCGGAAAACATCCACACAGTTCAGGTTTGCCCAAAGCGGAGAGACCACAGGAGGTTTTCAGTAACGCTTATATTCTTAAATTGCAGGTTGCAAGCAGACACGGCAACAGTGAAATCACTCCAGAGTTTAAAAAGGCCAGACGCGTTTCAGGACAGTAGCAGTCCTTTCTTCAGTGGCAAGTGATTGATGGGAGGCTGGGAGCACATTTTTTGTCACGCACTAGTCAAATATAAACACCTGCCTGTGAGGGCGTGGCTGTAAGCACAGCCTTCTGGTTGTTGAAGTGCGCGATGATTATTTCCAAGTGGGCGTGCTGCAAAAGTCATCCGTGATACACAGAAATGTTTCCCCAGTGGGTAGGTGTGAGCACTGTGCATTATCTGCCCCGCTTTGTTGCTGCAATTTACAAGCAATCTGGCCCCCTCCTGAAAGGCGCCAGATCTCCTCCTTCCTGGTTGTAGGCGCAAATAGAACCATCAGGACCCGCTCTTCAGCGAGGGGCCATCTCCCCGACCGGGACCGGCCGGAAAACATCCACACAGTTCAGGTTTGCCCAAAGCGGAGAGACCACAGGAGGTTTTCAGTAACGCTTATATTCTTAAATTGCAGGTTGCAAGCAGACACGGCAACAGTGAAATCACTCCAGAGTTTAAAAAGGCCAGACGCGTTTCAGGACAGTAGCAGTCCTTTCTTCAGTGGCAAGTGATTGATGGGAGGCTGGGAGCACATTTTTTGTCACGCACTAGTCAAATATAAACACCTGCCTGTGAGGGCGTGGCTGTAAGCACAGCCTTCTGGTTGTTGAAGTGCGCGATGATTATTTCCAAGTGGGCGTGCTGCAAAAGTCATCCGTGATACACAGAAATGTTTCCCCAGTGGGTAGGTGTGAGCACTGTGCATTATCTGCCCCGCTTTGTTGCTGCAATTTACAAGCAATCTGGCCCCCTCCTGAAAGGCGCCAGATCTCCTCCTTCCTGGTTGTAGGCGCAAATAGAACCATCAGGACCCGCTCTTCAGCGAGGGGCCATCTCCCCGACCGGGACCGGCCGGAAAACATCCACACAGTTCAGGTTTGCCCAAAGCGGAGAGACCACAGGAGGTTTTCAGTAACGCTTTTATTCTTAAATTGCAGGTTGCAAGCAGACACGGCAACAGTGAAATCACTCCAGAGTTTAAAAAGGCCAGACGCGTTTCAGGACAGTAGCAGTCCTTTCTTCAGTGGCAAATGATTGATGGGAGGCTGGGAGCACATTTTTCGTCACGCACTAGTCAAATATAAACACCTGCCTGTGAGGGCGTGGCTGTAAGCACAGCCTTCTGGTTGTTGAAGTGCGCGATGATTATTTCCAAGTGGGCGTGCTGCAAAAGTCATCCGTGATACACAGAAATGTTTCCCCAGTGGGTAGGTGTGAGCACTGTGCATTATCTGCCCCGCTTTGTTGCTGCAATTTACAAGCAATCTGGCCCTCTCCTGAAAGGCGCCAGATCTCCTCCTTCCTGGTTGTAGGCGCAAATAGAACCATCAGGACCCGCACTTCAGCGAGGGGCCATCTCCCCGACCGGGACCGGCCGGAAAACATCCACACAGTTCAGGTTTGCCCAAAGCGGAGAGACCACAGGAGGTTTTCAGTAACGCTTATATTCTTAAATTGCAGGTTGCAAGCAGACACGGCAACAGTGAAATCACTCCAGAGTTTAAAAAGGCCAGACGCGTTTCAGGACAGTAGCAGTCCTTTCTTCAGTGGCAAGTGATTGATGGGAGGCTGGGAGCACATTTTTTGTCACGCACTAGTCAAATATAAACACCTGCCTGTGAGGGCGTGGCTGTAAGCACAGCCTTCTGGTTGTTGAAGTGCGCGATGATTATTTCCAAGTGGGCGTGCTGCAAAAGTAATCCGTGATACACAGAAATGTTTCCCCAGTGGGTAGGTGTGAGCACTGTGCATTATCTGCCCCGCTTTGTTGCTGCAATTTACAAGCAATCTGGCCCCCTCCTGAAAGGCGCCAGATCTCCTCCTTCCTGGTTGTAGGCGCAAATAGAACCATCAGGACCCGCTCTTCAGCGAGGGGCCATCTCCCCGACCGGGACCGGCCGGAAAACATCCACACAGTTCAGGTTTGCCCAAAGCGGAGAGACCACAGGAGGTTTTCAGTAACGCTTTTATTCTTAAATTGCAGGTTGCAAGCAGACACGGCAACAGTGAAATCACTCCAGAGTTTAAAAAGGCCAGACGCGTTTCAGGACAGTAGCAGTCCTTTCTTCAGTGGCAAGTGATTGATGGGAGGCTGGGAGCACATTTTTTGTCACGCACTAGTCAAATATAAACACCTGCCTGTGAGGGCGTGGCTGTAAGCACAGCCTTCTGGTTGTTGAAGTGCGCGATGATTATTTCCAAGTGGGCGTGCTGCAAAAGTCATCCGTGATACACAGAAATGTTTCCCCAGTGGGTAGGTGTGAGCACTGTGCATTATCTGCCCCGCTTTGTTGCTGCAATTTACAAGCAATCTGGCCCCCTCCTGAAAGGCGCCAGATCTCCTCCTTCCTGGTTGTAGGCGCAAATAGAACCATCAGGACCCGCTCTTCAGCGAGGGGCCATCTCCCCGACCGGGACCGGCCGGAAAACATCCACACAGTTCAGGTTTGCCCAAAGCGGAGAGACCACAGGAGGTTTTCAGTAACGCTTTTATTCTTAAATTGCAGGTTGCAAGCAGACACGGCAACAGTGAAATCACTCCAGAGTTTAAAAAGGCCAGACGCGTTTCAGGACAGTAGCAGTCCTTTCTTCAGTGGCAAGTGATTGATGGGAGGCTGGGAGCACATTTTTCGTCACGCACTAGTCAAATATAAACACCTGCCTGTGAGGGCATGGCTGTAAGCACAGCCTTCTGGTTGTTGAAGTGCGCGATGATTATTTCCAAGTGGGCGTGCTGCAAAAGTCATCCGTGATACACAGAAATGTTTCCCCAGTGGGTAGGTGTGAGCACTGTGCATTATCTGCCCCGCTTTGTTGCTGCAATTTACAAGCAATCTGGCCCTCTCCTGAAAGGCGCCAGATCTCCTCCTTCCTGGTTGTAGGCGCAAATAGAACCATCAGGACCCGCACTTCAGCGAGGGGCCATCTCCCCGACCGGGACCGGCCGGAAAACATCCACACAGTTCAGGTTTGCCCAAAGCGGAGAGACCACAGGAGGTTTTCAGTAACGCTTATATTCTTAAATTGCAGGTTGCAAGCAGACACGGCAACAGTGAAATCACTCCAGAGTTTAAAAAGGCCAGACGCGTTTCAGGACAGTAGCAGTCCTTTCTTCAGTGGCAAGTGATTGATGGGAGGCTGGGAGCACATTTTTTGTCACGCACTAGTCAAATATAAACACCTGCCTGTGAGGGCGTGGCTGTAAGCACAGCCTTCTGGTTGTTGAAGTGCGCGATGATTATTTCCAAGTGGGCGTGCTGCAAAAGTCATCCGTGATACACAGAAATGTTTCCCCAGTGGGTAGGTGTGAGCACTGTGCATTATCTGCCCCGCTTTGTTGCTGCAATTTACAAGCAATCTGGCCCCCTCCTGAAAGGCGCCAGATCTCCTCCTTCCTGGTTGTAGGCGCAAATAGAACCATCAGGACCCGCTCTTCAGCGAGGGGCCATCTCCCCGACCGGGACCGGCCGGAAAACATCCACACAGTTCAGGTTTGCCCAAAGCGGAGAGACCACAGGAGGTTTTCAGTAACGCTTTTATTCTTAAATTGCAGGTTGCAAGCAGACACGGCAACAGTGAAATCACTCCAGAGTTTAAAAAGGCCAGACGCGTTTCAGGACAGTAGCAGTCCTTTCTTCAGTGGCAAGTGATTGATGGGAGGCTGGGAGCACATTTTTTGTCACGAACTAGTCAAATATAAACACCTGCCTGTGAGGGCGTGGCTGTAAGCACAGCCTTCTGGTTGTTGAAGTGCGCGATGATTATTTCCAAGTGGGCGTGCTGCAAAAGTCATCCGTGATACACAGAAATGTTTCCCCAGTGGGTAGGTGTGAGCACTGTGCATTATCTGCCCCGCTTTGTTGCTGCAATTTACAAGCAATCTGGCCCCCTCCTGAAAGGCGCCAGATCTCCTCCTTCCTGGTTGTAGGCGCAAATAGAACCATCAGGACCCGCTCTTCAGCGAGGGGCCATCTCCCCGACCGGGACCGGCCGGAAAACATCCACACAGTTCAGGTTTGCCCAAAGCGGAGAGACCACAGGAGGTTTTCAGTAACGCTTTTATTCTTAAATTGCAGGTTGCAAGCAGACACGGCAACAGTGAAATCACTCCAGAGTTTAAAAAGGCCAGACGCGTTTCAGGACAGTAGCAGTCCTTTCTTCAGTGGCAAGTGATTGATGGGAGGCTGGGAGCACATTTTTCGTCACGCACTAGTCAAATATAAACACCTGCCTGTGAGGGCGTGGCTGTAAGCACAGCCTTCTGGTTGTTGAAGTGCGCGATGATTATTTCCAAGTGGGCGTGCTGCAAAAGTCATCCGTGATACACAGAAATGTTTCCCCAGTGGGTAGGTGTGAGCACTGTGCATTATCTGCCCCGCTTTGTTGCTGCAATTTACAAGCAATCTGGCCCCCTCCTGAAAGGCGCCAGATCTCCTCCTTCCTGGTTGTAGGCGGAAATAGAACCATCAGGACCCGCACTTCAGCGAGGGGCCATCTCCCCGACCGGGACCGGCCGGAAAACATCCACACAGTTCAGGTTTGCCCAAAGCGGAGAGACCACAGGAGGTTTTCAGTAACGCTTATATTCTTAAATTGCAGGTTACAAGCAGACACGGCAACAGTGAAATCACTCCAGAGTTTAAAAAGGCCAGACGCGTTTCAGGACAGTAGCAGTCCTTTCTTCAGTGGCAAGTGATTGATGGGAGGCTGGGAGCACATTTTTCGTCACGCACTAGTCAAATATAAACACCTGCCTGTGAGGACGTGGCTGTAAGCACAGCCTTCTGGTTGTTGAAGTGCGCGATGATTATTTCCAAGTGGGCGTGCTGCAAAAGTCATCCGTGATACACAGAAATGTTTCCCCAGTGGGTAGGTGTGAGCACTGTGCATTATCTGCCCCGCTTTGTTGCTGCAATCTACAAGCAATCTGGCCCCCTCCTGAAAGGCGCCAGATCTCCTCCTTCCTGGTTGTAGGCGCAAATAGAACCATCAGGACCCGCACTTCAGCGAGGGGCCATCTCCCCAACCGGGACCGGCCGGAAAACATCCACACAGTTCAGGTTTGCCCAAAGCGGAGAGACCACAGGAGGTTTTCAGTAACGCTTTTATTCTTAAATTGCAGGTTGCAAGCAGACACGGCAACAGTGAAATCACTCCAGAGTTTAAAAAGGCCAGACGCGTTTCAGGACAGTAGCAGTCCTTTCTTCAGTGGCAAGTGATTGATGGGAGGCTGGGAGCACATTTTTCGTCACGCACTAATCAAATATAAACACCTGCCTGTGAGGGCGTGGCTGTAAGCACAGCCTTCTGGTTGTTGAAGTGCGCGATGATTATTTCCAAGTGGGCGTGCTGCAAAAGTCATCCGTGATACACAGAAATGTTTCCCCAGTGGGTAGGTGTGAGCACTGTGCATTATCTGCCCCGCTTTGTTGCTGCAATTTACAAGCAATCTGGCCCTCTCCTGAAAGGCGCCAGATCTCCTCCTTCCTGGTTGTAGGCGCAAATAGAACCATCAGGACCCGCACTTCAGCGAGGGGCCATCTCCCCGACCGGGACCGGCCGGAAAACATCCACACAGTTCAGGTTTGCCCAAAGCGGAGAGACCACAGGAGGTTTTCAGTAACGCTTATATTCTTAAATTGCAGGTTGCAAGCAGACACGGCAACAGTGAAATCACTCCAGAGTTTAAAAAGGCCAGACGCGTTTCAGGACAGTAGCAGTCCTTTCTTCAGTGGCAAGTGATTGATGGGAGGCTGGGAGCACATTTTTTGTCACGCACTAGTCAAATATAAACACCTGCCTGTGAGGGCGTGGCTGTAAGCACAGCCTTCTGGTTGTTGAAGTGCGCGATGATTATTTCCAAGTGGGCGTGCTGCAAAAGTCATCCGTGATACACAGAAATGTTTCCCCAGTGGGTAGGTGTGAGCACTGTGCATTATCTGCCCCGCTTTGTTGCTGCAATTTACAAGCAATCTGGCCCCCTCCTGAAAGGCGCCAGATCTCCTCCTTCCTGGTTGTAGGCGCAAATAGAACCATCAGGACCCGCTCTTCAGCGAGGGGCCATCTCCCCGACCGGGACCGGCCGGAAAACATCCACACAGTTCAGGTTTGCCCAAAGCGGAGAGACCACAGGAGGTTTTCAGTAACGCTTTTATTCTTAAATTGCAGGTTGCAAGCAGACACGGCAACAGTGAAATCACTCCAGAGTTTAAAAAGGCCAGACGCGTTTCAGGACAGTAGCAGTCCTTTCTTCAGTGGCAAGTGATTGATGGGAGGCTGGGAGCACATTTTTCGTCACGCACTAGTCAAATATAAACACCTGCCTGTGAGGGCGTGGCTGTAAGCACAGCCTTCTGGTTGTTGAAGTGCGCGATGATTATTTCCAAGTGGGCGTGCTGCAAAAGTCATCCGTGATACACAGAAATGTTTCCCCAGTGGGTAGGTGTGAGCACTGTGCATTATCTGCCCCGCTTTGTTGCTGCAATTTACAAGCAATCTGGCCCTCTCCTGAAAGGCGCCAGATCTCCTCCTTCCTGGTTGTAGGCGCAAATAGAACCATCAGGACCCGCACTTCAGCGAGGGGCCATCTCCCCGACCGGGACCGGCCGGAAAACATCCACACAGTTCAGGTTTGCCCAAAGCGGAGAGACCACAGGAGGTTTTCAGTAACGCTTATATTCTTAAATTGCAGGTTGCAAGCAGACACGGCAACAGTGAAATCACTCCAGAGTTTAAAAAGGCCAGACGCGTTTCAGGACAGTAGCAGTCCTTTCTTCAGTGGCAAGTGATTGATGGGAGGCTGGGAGCACATTTTTTGTCACGCACTAGTCAAATATAAACACCTGCCTGTGAGGGCATGGCTGTAAGCACAGCCTTCTGGTTGTTGAAGTGCGCGATGATTATTTCCAAGTGGGCGTGCTGCAAAAGTCATCCGTGATACACAGAAATGTTTCCCCAGTGGGTAGGTGTGAGCACTGTGCATTATCTGCCCCGCTTTGTTGCTGCAATTTACAAGCAATCTGGCCCCCTCCTGAAAGGCGCCAGATCTCCTCCTTCCTGGTTGTAGGCGCAAATAGAACCATCAGGACCCGCTCTTCAGCGAGGGGCCATCTCCCCGACCGGGACCGGCCGGAAAACATCCACACAGTTCAGGTTTGCCCAAAGCGGAGAGACCACAGGAGGTTTTCAGTAACGCTTTTATTCTTAAATTGCAGGTTGCAAGCAGACACGGCAACAGTGAAATCACTCCAGAGTTTAAAAAGGCCAGACGCGTTTCAGGACAGTAGCAGTCCTTTCTTCAGTGGCAAGTGATTGATGGGAGGCTGGGAGCACATTTTTCGTCACACACTAGTCAAATATAAACACCTGCCTGTGAGGGCGTGGCTGTAAGCACAGCCTTCTGGTTGTTGAAGTGCGCGATGATTATTTCCAAGTGGGCGTGCTGCAAAAGTCATCCGTGATACACAGAAATGTTTCCCCAGTGGGTAGGTGTGAGCACTGTGCATTATCTGCCCCGCTTTGTTGCTGCAATTTACAAGCAATCTGGCCCTCTCCTGAAAGGCGCCAGATCTCCTCCTTCCTGGTTGTAGGCGCAAATAGAACCATCAGGACCCGCACTTCAGCGAGGGGCCATCTCCCCGACCGGGACCGGCCGGAAAACATCCACACAGTTCAGGTTTGCCCAAAGCGGAGAGACCACAGGAGGTTTTCAGTAACGCTTATATTCTTAAATTGCAGGTTGCAAGCAGACACGGCAACAGTGAAATCACTCCAGAGTTTAAAAAGGCCAGACGCGTTTCAGGACAGTAGCAGTCCTTTCTTCAGTGGCAAGTGATTGATGGGAGGCTGGGAGCACATTTTTTGTCACGAACTAGTCAAATATAAACACCTGCCTGTGAGGGCGTGGCTGTAAGCACAGCCTTCTGGTTGTTGAAGTGCGCGATGATTATTTCCAAGTGGGCGTGCTGCAAAAGTCATCCGTGATACACAGAAATGTTTCCCCAGTGGGTAGGTGTGAGCACTGTGCATTATCTGCCCCGCTTTGTTGCTGCAATTTACAAGCAATCTGGCCCCCTCCTGAAAGGCGCCAGATCTCCTCCTTCCTGGTTGTAGGCGCAAATAGAACCATCAGGACCCGCTCTTCAGCGAGGGGCCATCTCCCCGACCGGGACCGGCCGGAAAACATCCACACAGTTCAGGTTTGCCCAAAGCGGAGAGACCACAGGAGGTTTTCAGTAACGCTTTTATTCTTAAATTGCAGGTTGCAAGCAGACACGGCAACAGTGAAATCACTCCAGAGTTTAAAAAGGCCAGACGCGTTTCAGGACAGTAGCAGTCCTTTCTTCAGTGGCAAGTGATTGATGGGAGGCTGGGAGCACATTTTTCGTCACGCACTAGTCAAATATAAACACCTGCCTGTGAGGGCGTGGCTGTAAGCACAGCCTTCTGGTTGTTGAAGTGCGCGATGATTATTTCCAAGTGGGCGTGCTGCAAAAGTCATCCGTGATACACAGAAATGTTTCCCCAGTGGGTAGGTGTGAGCACTGTGCATTATCTGCCCCGCTTTGTTGCTGCAATTTACAAGCAATCTGGCCCCCTCCTGAAAGGCGCCAGATCTCCTCCTTCCTGGTTGTAGGCGGAAATAGAACCATCAGGACCCGCACTTCAGCGAGGGGCCATCTCCCCGACCGGGACCGGCCGGAAAACATCCACACAGTTCAGGTTTGCCCAAAGCGGAGAGACCACAGGAGGTTTTCAGTAACGCTTATATTCTTAAATTGCAGGTTACAAGCAGACACGGCAACAGTGAAATCACTCCAGAGTTTAAAAAGGCCAGACGCGTTTCAGGACAGTAGCAGTCCTTTCTTCAGTGGCAAGTGATTGATGGGAGGCTGGGAGCACATTTTTCGTCACGCACTAGTCAAATATAAACACCTGCCTGTGAGGACGTGGCTGTAAGCACAGCCTTCTGGTTGTTGAAGTGCGCGATGATTATTTCCAAGTGGGCGTGCTGCAAAAGTCATCCGTGATACACAGAAATGTTTCCCCAGTGGGTAGGTGTGAGCACTGTGCATTATCTGCCACGCTTTGTTGCTGCAATCTACAAGCAATCTGGCCCCCTCCTGAAAGGCGCCAGATCTCCTCCTTCCTGGTTGTAGGCGCAAATAGAACCATCAGGACCCGCACTTCAGCGAGGGGCCATCTCCCCAACCGGGACCGGCCGGAAAACATCCACACAGTTCAGGTTTGCCCAAAGCGGAGAGACCACAGGAGGTTTTCAGTAACGCTTTTATTCTTAAATTGCAGGTTGCAAGCAGACACGGCAACAGTGAAATCACTCCAGAGTTTAAAAAGGCCAGACGCGTTTCAGGACAGTAGCAGTCCTTTCTTCAGTGGCAAGTGATTGATGGGAGGCTGGGAGCACATTTTTCGTCACGCACTAATCAAATATAAACACCTGCCTGTGAGGGCGTGGCTGTAAGCACAGCCTTCGGGTTGTTGAAGTGCGCGATGATTATTTCCAAGTGGGCGTGCTGCAAAAGTCATCCGTGATACACAGAAATGTTTCCCCAGTGGGTAGGTGTGAGCACTGTGCATTATCTGCCCCGCTTTGTTGCTGCAATTTACAAGCAATCTGGCCCTCTCCTGAAAGGCGCCAGATCTCCTCCTTCCTGGTTGTAGGCGCAAATAGAACCATCAGGACCCGCACTTCAGCGAGGGGCCATCTCCCCGACCGGGACCGGCCGGAAAACATCCACACAGTTCAGGTTTGCCCAAAGCGGAGAGACCACAGGAGGTTTTCAGTAACGCTTATATTCTTAAATTGCAGGTTGCAAGCAGACACGGCAACAGTGAAATCACTCCAGAGTTTAAAAAGGCCAGACGCGTTTCAGGACAGTAGCAGTCCTTTCTTCAGTGGCAAGTGATTGATGGGAGGCTGGGAGCACATTTTTTGTCACGCACTAGTCAAATATAAACACCTGCCTGTGAGGGCGTGGCTGTAAGCACAGCCTTCTGGTTGTTGAAGTGCGCGATGATTATTTCCAAGTGGGCGTGCTGCAAAAGTCATCCGTGATACACAGAAATGTTTCCCCAGTGGGTAGGTGTGAGCACTGTGCATTATCTGCCCCGCTTTGTTGCTGCAATTTACAAGCAATCTGGCCCCCTCCTGAAAGGCGCCAGATCTCCTCCTTCCTGGTTGTAGGCGCAAATAGAACCATCAGGACCCGCTCTTCAGCGAGGGGCCATCTCCCCGACCGGGACCGGCCGGAAAACATCCACACAGTTCAGGTTTGCCCAAAGCGGAGAGACCACAGGAGGTTTTCAGTAACGCTTTTATTCTTAAATTGCAGGTTGCAAGCAGACACGGCAACAGTGAAATCACTCCAGAGTTTAAAAAGGCCAGACGCGTTTCAGGACAGTAGCAGTCCTTTCTTCAGTGGCAAGTGATTGATGGGAGGCTGGGAGCACATTTTTCGTCACGCACTAGTCAAATATAAACACCTGCCTGTGAGGGCGTGGCTGTAAGCACAGCCTTCTGGTTGTTGAAGTGCGCGATGATTATTTCCAAGTGGGCGTGCTGCAAAAGTCATCCGTGATACACAGAAATGTTTCCCCAGTGGGTAGGTGTGAGCACTGTGCATTATCTGCCCCGCTTTGTTGCTGCAATTTACAAGCAATCTGGCCCCCTCCTGAAAGGCGCCAGATCTCCTCCTTCCTGGTTGTAGGCGGAAATAGAACCATCAGGACCCGCACTTCAGCGAGGGGCCATCTCCCCGACCGGGACCGGCTGGAAAACATCCACACAGTTCAGGTTTGCCCAAAGCGGAGAGACCACAGGAGGTTTTCAGTAACGCTTATATTCTTAAATTGCAGGTTACAAGCAGACACAGCAACAGTGAAATCACTCCAGAGTTTAAAAAGGCCAGACGCGTTTCAGGACAGTAGCAGTCCTTTCTTCAGTGGCAAGTGATTGATGGGAGGCTGGGAGCACATTTTTCGTCACGCACTAGTCAAATATAAACACCTGCCTGTGAGGGCGTGGCTGTAAGCACAGCCTTCTGGTTGTTGAAGTGCGCGATGATTATTTCCAAGTGGGCGTGCTGCAAAAGTCATCCGTGATACACAGAAATGTTTCCCCAGTGGGTAGGTGTGAGCACTGTGCATTATCTGCCCCGCTTTGTTGCTGCAATCTACAAGCAATCTGGCCCCCTCCTGAAAGGCGCCAGATCTCCTCCTTCCTGGTTGTAGGCGCAAATAGAACCATCAGGACCCGCACTTCAGTGAGGGGCCATCTCCCCGACCGGGACCGGCCGGAAAACATCCACACAGTTCAGGTTTGCCCAAAGCGGAGAGACCACAGGACGTTTTCAGTAACGCTTTTATTCTTAAATTGCAGGTTGCAAGCAGACACGGCAACAGTGAAATCACTCCAGAGTTTAAAAAGGCCAGACGCGTTTCAGGACAGTAGCAGTCCTTTCTTCAGTGGCAAGTGATTGATGGGAGGCTGGGAGCACATTTTTCGTCACGCACTAGTCAAATATAAACACCTGCCTGTGAGGGCGTGGCTGTAAGCACAGCCTTCTGGTTGTTGAAGTGCGCGATGATTATTTCCAAGTGGGCGTGCTGCAAAAGTCATCCGTGATACACAGAAATGTTTCCCCAGTGGGTAGGTGTGAGCACTGTGCATTATCTGCCCCGCTTTGTTGCTGCAATTTACAAGCAATCTGGCCCCCTCCTGAAAGGCGCCAGATCTCCTCCTTCCTGGAATAAAATAGAAAGCATCTCATGGGAAGAAGGGCTCACACTCATCACCATGGATGTGAGCTCGCTCTACACCATTATTGACCATAATCTTGGAATAGACGCATGCTTCCACTTTATGAAAGCAAGAGACATAGCGTACCTAGGGCACATACATGCTTGTGGAGATGATGAAGATATGCCTTAACAACAATATCTTCATGTTCAATGGTGATCTCTACAAGCAGATGCGTGGAACCGCGATGGGTTCTAGCTTTGCGCCGAGCCTGGCAAATCTCTTTCTCGGGAAGTGGGAGGAAGAGATACGCGTAGACAGCAGTCTCAGAGCAGATTTCAGTTTGGTTAAGGTCTGGATCCGTTACATCGACAATCTCTTTGTGGTATGGAGTGGGTCAGAACAAGAAGCCAGAAACTTCGTTACCAAACTTAACATGAATCCCTATGATGAAAAACGTACTTCAAGCATGATCTCCAGCAGTATAGAGTTTCTAGACACCCAGGTCAGGGTACATGAAGTGAAATTGACCACTAAACTACACAGAAAGGAAACCGCCGGCAACAGTCTCCTTCATGCCCTCAGTGCTCATCCGGAGACCCTTAAGTGGAGTATACCGTACGGTGAGCTACTGAGGGCAAGAAGGAACTGTAGTACTGACACTCTCTTCGAGGCAGAACAGACTGACATGCTCATGAGATTCACGGAACGTGGGTACCTTGATTGGGTCCTGAACAAAGCTGTGAACAAAGTAAAGGAAACACCAAGGGAAAGCACCCTCGAGAACAAACCCAAAACATCCGAAATAGAACCAGTCACCAGAGTTATCACCACATTCAACCAGGACTCCAATAGAGTACGGAAAGTGTTGGCAGATAATTGGAAAATACTGAAAGCTGACACTATTATAGGCCCCAGCATTGGAGAAAGACCTTTAGTTACATACTGTAGGGGCAGAAGCCTGAGGGATATTCTGGTGAAGGGGGATATCTCAACTACAGGTAGTCAGAGTGTACACAATCTCAAAGGGTTATACCCATGAGGCCACTGCAGGGTATGTAAATCAAGCCATATAGTAAAAGAGGTGGAAATACCAGGCTTAGGCAAGAACTTCGGCATAGGACAATTCCTGATGTGCAGTACCAACTACGCAATTTACGTCTTGGAATGCCCTTGCCGATTACGATATGTGGGTAGCACTGTGTGTATAGTTAAGAAACCGGTACAAGAACACTTCCGTGCGATTACCAACATAGACTTAAACTATCTCATTGCACGCCATTTCCAAACTGAACACCAGTCTAACAATGCACTCTTGAAATATTATGTCATTGAACAGGTGAATATAGGCAAGAGAGGAGGCATTAGGGAACTGGCTTTAAGAAAAAAAGAATCCAAGTGGATTATGGAGCTCGAGACCAGATTCCCGGGGGGGCACAATTTAGACGAAGAATTAGCCACCCACCTCCATGAAAACTAAGCAGCTTTATACTACTAGGATGTGTGTTTTTTATGTTCTAAATACTGTAAGATATTGCATATGGTTTTAGCACATTTATTTTAAATAATCTGTTTCTCTCTTTGTTTATTTGTTGCCGGAGGAAAGGAAGGGACCTTTCACCCTCACTTTTGAATATGCACGGGTTCCCTACCCTTTTCTTCATTGGATTGAAACCTCACACTTAGAAGATAAGAGACTTTCCACTTAGGGATGGGCACTTTTATATTTTGTTATTTAATTTTTGAACTGTGTTGTACTTCGGATCTTGAAGTTTCTTTTGGGGGCTCCGCTGTATATGGCCATGTGGCGATGATATACTGCCTGCTTCTTTTTGTGGTCAAGAAGAGAGAAATAGGGCACTAGTCCTCTGATTCGAAAATGGGCGATATATGGGGTAACTGCACTAGACCGCGGGTATAGACTTTACACATTATTTACCTGGAACACCATGACGTTTTTGTACATTAGTAACTTTCCTGCAATTCGATTCCCAGACGTAGTGTATTTAGTTTTACCCACGTAGGAGTAACAGTTAATGTATTTTAGAGTAGAGGCTAATTCTTCACTCGATTCGCATATAAACATTATTTGTGATAGGATACATCAGGAAGTAGTAATTTACTGTACCCATATGTTTTGTGATTTTTAAACATTTATAAACATTACATGTACAACATATTTAGTGTTTAAAATTGTAATGTACCTCTTCTAAGATGGCGACCAGTTATCAAGACATAGCAGGCAGCAATGTAGTGCCTCCTTTATGTTGATTGTTTACTTAAGCACGTCCGTGAATACGTAATATATCGTGTGACCAAGACACCGCTGGGTGTCGAACGTGTAGCAGTATCATGGATTAAACCTGGTGATTATCACTTTCCCTCGGAGTGTGCATTTTTCATTTTCTGAACTTGGAACATTTTATACCGGCTTGGGTTTCTGCCGGAATTGCGCCAACTGACGATGGGATTGATCCCAGAAGGACCCACATCTTGCAAAATATATATATATATAGATATAGATATAGATATAGATATATGTATGTAATACCTACAGGCGGTCGCCACTAGGTAGTTATAGTAAGGACACATTTTGAAAACTCTCTTCTCTCTCAGCCCCCGCTTGACAGTTCACCCAAAAATGTCATTACAGCAGCTGAACCAAAAAGGGGAAAAGTTTAGAAAATGTTGTGAAGATTCGTTAAGCAGCACCAACGTTATTGGCAAATCAAAAAGCGATTTTCCTATAGAAACATAGTCATAACCATAACTACTTAGTGGCAACTGCCAGTAAGCAATAAGTTACCTACTGGCGATCACCACTTAGGGGCCGATTCTGATCTCGGTTGGAAGGGCACCGAATCGGGTTCGGCATTAGCGGACCCGATTCGGAGGCTGGATTTCTGTCCGGTTCGTACATGGGTCCAGACATCAAAGTACGATGCAAACAAGCTTGAAATCTCTGTCCGAATTGTTTCCGGGTCCGAACCGCTCCGTACGACTCGGCCGTAAGCTAACCGTGGCGCCCAATGGAAATGTTTCACAACCGAGCTAGTACGATGCTCGATTCGGACAGCCTGATCGAGTCGGAGCTTCTGGATCGCAATAGCTCCAGGAGATGGACTTTGGGGGTCCGCATCGGACCCCCTGTTACCCGCAGCCTTACGACTCAGACACAGGGGGACCCATGGGTTTCCCCAACACAGGCATGTACGGTAAAGATAGCACCGGTGCGTACCCACTGTAGGGAGGCGCACTTGTCCGCAACAAACCCATTCAGTCAATGGGAGCCCATGTACGTGTCGTACGACCAGCTCCCATTGACTTCTATGGGAGTCCGACCGAACCGAGTCCGACAGCATACGGCCGCATCGTACTCGCTCGGTTGGACTGCAGGAGTCCGGATCGGTCGGAAAACACCCCGGATCTGGCTAGGTTGGAGTGATTTCCGACTCAGATCGGAATCGGCCCCTAAATAGTTATAGTTTCATACTGGCGGTCACCACTAAGGGGCCGATTCCCATTTGGGTCGGAAGGGTTCCGAACCATGGTTGGAGCCCTTCCGACCGAATCGGTCATTGCCAGGCGGATTCCATTCCGACCCAACCATTCAAATTGGCTCGCTAGAAATGGAATCTGACTCGGATTTCCAGATGGCATACGACGGGGTCAGAGAGCCCGTCTGCCATCCGGAAATCCTCCAGTACTCCCCCTGTTGCCTCTTTACGACCAAGGGAGTACGATGACAGCTTTTCACTGCCTTTTCGTGCCAGTCTGTCTGGCACGACAAGGCAGTTGGAAGCTGTCTCTGGGGGCCCCCAGCAGGGCCCCCAAGGGTGTGAGGCCACCGGATGGCAGCCTGGGGGCACCTATGGTGCCCCTCCGTTGATACCCGCACCGGCCGCAGGGTGCAGGGATGAACTGCACCCCTACCTCTAGCAATGCAGGCATGCTTTCTGACCGGAAAGCATGCTTGCATTGACAGGTATGCGAATGCGACCGAACCCTCTTCGGTCGCATCGTACTTGCAGGGCTATGACCGACGACAGCAGGTCAGTTGGTCACAGCTCCTGCCCGATGTCGGACAGACTCAGGTCTGTCCGACATCGGAATAGGCCCCTAAGTAGTTACAGAATATATGCTTCCTCTGACATGTAACACTCAGGATGCCCAGCCTGTTGCGGCTTGGCAGCAAGCATCAATCCCTTTAATATTCCAAAAAGAAAACAGGCAGTCCATCTCCCATAGCTTGAAAATAAGTCCACCAGCCGATTATAAGTGACAGTCTTTTAATCACAGCAGTAGGTCCAGCATAATGGGTTTTGATTCCTCATGAGTCTTAATGATATGCCATTATGGAGTGGTCAATTACTTGTTTTTTTAAAAGCAAATACACAGAAAGTGAAGAAGGGCCCAATATAGAAATGGAGTACATCCACAGTAAAAAAGGTAAATAATCCAATTAAACTAAATAATGGGTGTCAGCAAACAATGTAAAATCAAATGCACTGATTAATTGGTTCAAGTTTCTAATGTTTGCATCCACAAGTTATTTTCACTGAACGCAGGTCCCACATCATTGATATTTCAGGGACCATAATGTCCATTATGCGTTGCAACTGAATGATCAACTGAATGTCTTTCAATATCTCCTCTTTTAATATTATGTTTCCTTCGAAATGTCACATATAAAACATACCCTCGTTTTGCCTCAACAGGTCCAAATGACATGAAGGGCAGAACGGTATGGTATCACATGTCCTGTCACAGAACTGTGTTGATTTACAGTTCCTCACTCTCCAGCCATTTATAAATGTCCATCATCACAGTGTGCAAGGGAAATAAAAAATATATACTTGCCCTGGTGTCTAGTGGACTTTCTGCCCCCCTCCCCAGGGGGGAAATGGAAATATCCTCCTCATCTGCCCTCCAGGGGAGGGCAGAAAGACTGATGCCACCTTCAGTTGTAGTGGGGGCATGCCCATGGTGGGCAGTTACCACCCCTATATTTTTGTGCTAAAAAAAGCTTTACCTGGCATATAGTGGGCCCCGAGGGCATATCGGGCGTAATTATCTCCATTAACCACAGCCCCCACCCCTATATATTTGGTTTTTTTAAAATAGATTTCCCTGACTGCTAGCAGGCTTTCTTACCCACAGGGGGCAGATTATGGGTAATTACTCCATTTACCCTCGAGGGTGGCAGAAAAACTGAAATATACAAAGTGCTCAGGCGCACAAGTCATTGCGTAAGGAGCCCCTCACCTGTCCCTGTTGCTTAGTGGGTGAATCCCTGCTTGGTGATAACTCTCCTGTGGCAATCCCCAAGCAGGGATCCACTGGGCAGAGGTAGCATTGGAAAAGGGAGATTCTTCTCTTTCCAACGATACCTCTCCCAAAGCAACCAGTGCTCGGGAGCTGAGCTAACCCCCTTGAGTACTTGTGCACTGAGAGTAAAACAAGCCCAACAGATCGTTTTACTTTCACTTTACTGTAATGACGTTTGTGCTGATCGTCACTACAGTAAACAAATACAAAAACAATAAGGCTGCTTGTGAAGCTCTTCCCTAGAAACCTGATATAAAAACAAAATAAGTGACTCCTTCTGGTGCAGAGGCCATTGGCCGACACTCTACTTAAAAGGTTAAAATGGCATTGCCACATTGTTTTCTCTTGCTGCACCATTCGTTCTGATTGGTGGAGGGGGGTGCCTCATCCTGAGAATGCTCTTGTTCATTTACCACTTTTAAGCCAGCTCAATATATTTTAAATACAGGTAGGGACGATTTTATAATAAGATATATTAATTATGTGATGAGTAATAAAAATAAACCACCACATGGAATATCCCTCGATATATAACAAAGTAAAATGTTATTATTTCACACAAAAATTACAAAGCCCATGCTCCCAGTCTCCTGTAAATTCTCCCAAACAAACAAGATTTTAATAGTAATAAAATAAAAAAGGTAAGTGTTAAAACCTAAAGGTTATTTATATTTTCTTAAGCATTTTGTTTTCTGACTTTTCAAATACATGTATTTCATCAGTAGTGTAACCTTCATAATGCAGTCAGGACTTTGTAACTTGTTTTTTACATTTCAAAATATCTACAACCAAAATATACACTTCAAATATTGTAAAGTACAAAAATATCGACGCTGCCCAAAATATTGACTGTCAATTGGTAAGTATATGTATGTAAATGTGACTAATATAATGGTAATTTTTTTTAAAAATAATATTAAATCGCATTTTTAAAACATGTAATACATTTTACAATTTTAATAAAGTACATTACATAAAATATTACATAAAAATATAAAAACATAAAAATCTATAGTTGAGTAACTATCACAACGGAATTCTTAGAAATAGATGTAACTTTGAAATAATTGTAACAATCAGTATACAAAGTCTAATACAAAACTCTAAATTAAAATGTGTATTGTGGAAATAAATATAATTCATGCATAAAATTACACTATTATAAATGTATGTTAAATAAGAAAAAAATATTATAAATATGTGCAATTTTTTTACTTTGTTGAAATGTGTTTTATAGTTATTAAACATATTAAACTGCATAACAAAAATAATTTAAAAACAGAACACAATAAAAATAATATATATATAAAGTATATTATACAGTAACATATATAATATAAAAACTTTATGCAATATAATTAACAGCATGATAAAAATGGCATTAAAATAAACAGCATTTTAAACTTCAATACTATAATAAAATGTACAAAAATGATCAACTTACCTTTGATATTTTGGGTCACGATATGTTCCAGTCATCGTATTATGACCATACAAGTATGGTCAGATTATATTATTGAGTCATTATTTAGTTGGAAAATCCTTTAAAGGTTACTGGGTAACACTGCAACAATACCTCATAAAAGAGCCCCCATAGTTTTGTAGACTGTAAGTTTAGTGAAACTGAAAATCAGGAATACAAGAGAGTGTCAGTCAGGCCCAGAGCAGAGCAAATTAAATGACTGTGGAAGAATGAGCGCCAAAGAGATTGTTGCTGAACCAACTTGAACACTACCTTATTCAATAAGGGAGTGAGATATCTATGAATGTCACAGTGGATTTTCCCGGCAGGTAAGCATTAATTAGTGCAAGAAGTATAGGATGGATGCAAG
Organism: Lissotriton vulgaris; assembly: GCF_964263255.1. NCBI lineage: Eukaryota > Metazoa > Chordata > Amphibia > Caudata > Salamandridae > Lissotriton > Lissotriton vulgaris. The sequence goes on along the minus strand of NC_141689.1, from coordinate 1,579,435,693 downwards.
AATTATGTGAGACACATTTAAACTTAGTGATTATATGGTATGCGAATGTTCCCTTAACACAATCATGTTTAGTGATGCAAATGTGCACTGTTAATCTGTCCAGCCATTCTTTAATGTTATTGAACAAAAGCTGAAACATCCAAGGATGTATGAGAATCTGAGTTTTTTAAAATGTTTTTTCTAATAACAAGTTGGTGGCAGAATCACATAATTGCAATACTCCCAGATGAACACCGACTGAAAAGGAATGAGAGGTCGTGTCACAGGAGGAAGAGAAGTATTAGGAAAATGAGCTCTGGTAATGCCAATCAATTTCACTTTTGAATATAGAAAATATGTTTGCAAGCTTTAATAATAGACAGAAGAATTAGCAGATGAATAGCTGTAGCAGAAGCTTGTTGTCTACATACAGGTAAAGCATTGCTGTGCAAATGTTGTAGCCTGCTCCTCTCTTTATGGTGTAATAAATGTTTACTCATTTAACTCTGGTGGGAAGCAAACTCCTTTGAATTTAAGCAGGTTGGTGCCCAACTGCAACCCATCTCACTTAATAAAATTAATATAGATCCACCTGGATTGAGGCAGGTATCTATTAATGGTATTTTTCAAAGGGCTGATGTGTTGCCACACACCAGTTTTGCAGCTATGAGGTCAACAGTGATGAACCCTGACAGGAAGACATATAAAGCAGTATAGAATTATGTGAATTTTCCAGCCAGTATGCATCCATGTGTAGCCCCCTCTCATCCATGGTAATAGATATATAGCTATTGTTGACTCTTGCTTGTTGGTTGTAGTTCAGCTTTCCTATTATAAATGCTAGATTACACATTCCTGAATGTAAAAAACCATAGGACTGGATGAGGTACCTGTGATCTGGCAACATAATATTTCCACATTGCTGTCAGTAAGTGCAGTACAAGGTTCTGCTTGCCGTTCCATGTAATCCATGCTTGTGGAGGTGGTACTCCAGATCCGCTCAGGCTGGGTGCCTTTCAGAAAAGGAAAGGCTGATGGGTATCAGCAAGTGTTGGGGCTGCTTGGACTAAAGTAACTTGCGTAGGACACACTGCATGGCCACATGCTGGCAGAAAACTACAATTCCCAGCAGGCCACAAATCTTTGAGTGTTTTCAGATAGATGGTAGTCATCTTTGATAATTTATGTCATCCTTTGCTACGCCATTATTTTACAGGGCCACGCTTCATGGATTCCAGATTTACCTTGAGGAGACCTATTGCTACTAAAGTATTACCAAGTGTTCTATTCTACTATGGTATGCTGCATATAGCCATTGTCTGACCTAGGGTGGCGTGGAGTGCAAAACAACGATGGATTTAGGCCCAGATCTTTGTACTGGGGTGAATGTAAGACATTGTTCTGCATTCTGTCCATCAACTGTGTTTATTGCAATTTTCACCCCGAGTGGGATGGGTATGCTCAGACGTGAGTCCCAGGCTCTCCACATCACTGGAGTCAAGCTATCCAGGCTGAAGAAGGCTGATAGCCAGAAACCGGTCCTTGGATCCTTGATTCCAGTCTAGGAAAGACATGGCTTGGTAGTTTGGGCTGGACTGTTCCCGTGAGGCACAGGGTCAAGGCTGATTTGCATATAGCCATTGTCTGACCTAGGGTGGTGTGGAGTGCAAAAAAACGATGGATTTAGGCCCAGATCTTTGTACTGGGGTGAATGTAAGACATCAACTGTGTTTTTTGTGAATAAACATGGAGGCCTCTGAAAGTGGATCGTTGTGTATGTGCGTGCGATTGTCATGTTAAAGTATTATAGTTTTAGTGAGCATGAGCTATTCCTAAAAACAGAGATCAACTGATTATTAACAATATTGATTATCTTTCCAGTTTTACAGAATCCATGTAGAAACTATAACTCTTCTTCTACATGAAAGTGTGTAGTAATGACACATGAGGTGGTTATCAAAAATATATAGAACAATATTATTGTATATGTATACTTTAAATACCTATTCTTGTATGTCTTTTTTCAGGAATTACCCGCTCCCTATCAAACTACAGCGAGTTGGTTACTTAGAAAGAGTTCAAGTATATCAATTCAAAATTGCAGTTACGCTTATGTTTCTGAACCATCAGACTCTGAAGCAATCTTTTTTGCCTTTAAGAGATACAATACATTTTCCATACCTCTTTAATGAGCCTGGCGATTAAGCAGAATTGGTGGAGTTATTTGTTTTTGCTTTGTATTGTATCCTGTTCCCCTTTCCTATACCACAAGCTGTCACATTTCTGTACGCGTGGTGACTGTTGAGGGTGGCGAGAGACAGAAGAGAATATTGCTTCTGCAACCTGACAATTACAGAGACAATATGCATTCTCATATGGAGGTGGCTATCTGCAGGCCAGGCCGCTCTGGTGTAAAAATGCTCAGACACTTATTAATTCACACAACTAGGTACCCATGTGCACACACTTTCCTGCAGGGACAACACTGTTATCTGTCTGCAGGTCACTGAACTTGATTCAGAAGGGCACTGCTGCATGGCGAGAGTGGTAAGAGGTCACCTATGCCAACTGGAGCATCTTGATGGAGCAGACAGTGGTGACATAGTTAACTATGGGGGGACTCTGGCATCATTCCACAAAGATAGATATCATGAAGGAGAGGGAGGAACTGAGGTAGCTAGTTCCTCTCCCCGTAGGATATAGGTTATAATCAAAAGGAGCTAGCTATACTTGTGATGCTCATGTAGTGTTGTCAGAAAAACATATTTGTTTTTATGACGGCCCTCACCCACCAACCTAGTTGGTGGCATGCTTCATCATCGGGCCCCACCTGAGGCACCGAATGTGCCTCAGGTGTGCTGCGACAACTGTTTACAGCAGAGCGGATGGTGTTAGGTGAGTGTGCAGTGATGGTGTTAAGAGTGAGGTTTAAAAACTGTCCTAAGGGTCCCCGCGTCCCGAGGGTAATTTATTTGTGGGCCCTTGGCAGTATTAAAAACAAGGCTAGTGGATGTGGTTGGAGAGACTTATGGTCTCCCAGATCCGGTGTGGTCAACTAGTTTCACCCATGGATTAAATGACAATATACCCTGGAACACTCTTAGCCTTTGAAATCTTAACACACGCTGGTGCTGCACACGTTAACTAAGTGTATATCACACTGGAGCTGTGGCATCACCACTGGGGCCGACACATATATGATGTAATGACCCCGCTGGAGACCAGGTACTGGCACTGGAACCACCACCTAGGTCAGACATCAGATAGAGACCAGGTGCCCTCTGGTGCTGCACACGTTAACTAAGTGTACATCACACTGGAGCCATGGCATCACCTCTGGGGCCGACACATATATGATGTAATGACCATGCTGGAGACCAGGTACTGGCCCTGGAACCACCACCTAGGTCAGAGATGAGATAGAGAACAGGTGCCCTCCACACTACCATGTTGGCACGGCCACACACAGTCCTGCAACACCACAGACTGGCCCCTACTGTCATTTAACACAGAGATCGACCAAGGTCACAACCCACGCGCATACACAGTGCCCCCTAAATCAAGAGTATTGCAGGCAAAGCTTGGGGCATATAGACTAGGACCCCTAATATGTACCATGGACCAGACAATTGTGCTAGCGCATGGTCCATCATTCATTTTCACCCATGCCACAGAGAAGCACTCACATATCCCGTCCAGCTCAATTAAAGAGCATCTCTGTCTTAACTTTGATTTTAATTTTACCAGAGTGCTTAACATTGCCTTTCTTTTTCGAAAATAAGCATCAACCCACATTGCTTCACATAGTGGTAGTCAGTCTTCTGTGTTGTTTTCACCTGTTCCCCTGCAGATGCTACTCACTCCACAGAGGCCCCCCCCTGCAGGAAATAAGCTACAGCTGCAGCACGGGAAGACTATTTAAATCACAACCGGAACTCCGCATATCTATGAACGGAGTCCCTGTCTGGCCGCAACAGGTGGAGAAGTGGGTCCTGAAAAAGCACCAATTAAGGGTTTTGCCTTTAGCAGCCACCCTGAACGAGCCAGAGGGGGCATTTACCTTGAAGTGAGAATCCACAGTGGTTCTCGTGTTTTGCTTTAATCTTCTTGCACCAAACCATCAGAGTGCAACCCTTACTCAGACCCCCTCCAGGAACTCATGGAGTTTGCTTTCCAGAACCAGAAGGTAAGCAAATACCATACAGTTGTTGTAGTCACTACCTTGGTCACAAACTTATTTTATTCCGCCCTAAGACATAGCACAAATACAGAATAAAGAAACAAACCAGCAATCTAATTCACATGCCGACACGGACTGCCTAAACACTGCCTTTTTCCGCTCACTGCAGAGGCACCACATAACGAATTCACTGGATATGTGCCTCAGTTACATGTTTGTGTTTACCTGTTTGTCTTGTCAAACTTCCTCTACAGGTACAAACTTAGATAAAATCTACTCTTTCAGCTAAAGCACCTTCTCGAGTGCTTCACATAGGAACGTATATACACCCTATACAGCTCCTTTTAATTCACCCCTCACACATAGGTCCTGAAGAAAGCCAGATTTAATACGAGGCATGGCTGAAACTAGTTGACCACACCAGATGTGGGAGACCATAATTCTCTCCAACCACATCCACTAGCCAAACTTTTAATACTGCCAAAGGCCCACAAATAAATTACCCTCGGGACGCGGGGACCATTAGGACAGTTTTTATACCTCACTCTTAACACCATCACTGCACATTCACCTAACTCCACCCACTCCACTCGGTGCCTCGGGTGGGGCCCGATGATGAAGCATGCCACCAACTAGGTTGGTAGGTGAGGACTTTCATAAAAACAAAAGATATTTTTCCGAGAACATCTCCCTGCTTCCCTTCCTAGCCAAGGTCATCCTGGCTGATGAGGAGTGAAACCCCGAAACCGATCCTAGGCCATAAATGAGAAATGGGCCCCCTCTTCATGGATTTAATGATGTCTCCACAGAAATTACTCTCAGCCACAGTCTGAGAAAAATGCCACCTTGCCAAAGTACACCATACTTATTTCATGTATTTGAAATGTTATTTTAAGTGAACAAGACCCTAATGTTTCACAGAGCGATTTACATAAGAGCAGTTTCAAAACATGTGCACCTAATTATTTATTGCATTTTAAAGTATTGAGGGCAAGTTAAATAATGATAGTTAGTATCCGCAGAAAAGGCAGTTTGTGTAGAAATTCCAAGGTCAGTAAGCAGACCAAAAACAGTAAGCATGTTGGCTTCTAGACATATGGTATGCCCCTTCAATACCGAGTATCTTGACATCATTATGGAGCTGCACCTAGTCCTAGCTAAGCTCATCACATGCCCATTATGCCCAAAGGAAATCCCAGCAGAAGTCCATCGGAGTTGCTTTTCATGTTGACCTGAGAAGGTTTTATGGTAGTGGATGGGTGGGGGGAAATTTTATTTCCAAAATGGCTGCCTCCACTGATATCTGGAAGGTGGGTAGTTGTCTAGACAATCAGAAAATCAAACAAAAGGATATGGCAGCCTCCAAGTAAAGCCACAAGGGCAATCCTCCATACTCATAGTAGTTTATTTTTGTTAAAATAATTCAACCATAAAAACCTCCAGCACACAGACTTGCAATAAAAATAGTTGTTGAAAATAATATTCTACAGCCTTTATTCCAAGGGGCCTGTATAAGAGACCTTAACACTACCCAGCGTCTACAAAACTGTTCAACCTATGTCTGACCCTGCATGAGAAGCATGTGGGAACTGATCTAAGGTAGCACATCCTCATCCTTGACCTCGCCTCTTATTCAGGGTATGTGCCAAGAAAAAAACACTTACTGAAGCATTGCAGTGGCATCTCACTGGTGCTTCAGGGTCAGTGTGTATGTCGGTGTTGCCAGTCCTCAGGAGCGCTGTGATCTAAAGATACTCTCCAATGCACAATAAAAGGACTATGCAATAAGCAGGCCAGAGAGAGAAGAGAAGACTCAGGTTTATTCCATACACCTCAGCCACAGCATGCCATTTGTAGGTTCAGGATCACAACTGCTACTCATTATTTATTTTAGAACTTTGTGACTGCAAACTTCCACTGTTCTAGTCTCCTCTACAGTGTTCCGGTATCTTCTACAGTGCAAGTGGCATAGGTGACGGACAGATACCACACATCTCCCTTTTTTCACAAAAGATATTTTTCCGAGAACATCTCCCTGCTCCCCTTCCTAGCCAAGGTTATCCTGGCTGATTAGGAGTGAAACACCGAAGCCGATCCTAGGCCTTGTAGAAGATAAGGATGATTGTTTAAGGTCCAGGGAGGACATGGCTTGGCAGTTCGGGCTGGACTGTTCCCATGAGGCACAGGGTCAAGACTGATTTGCACATGGCCAGGTCTAAACTGGGGTGGCATGGTGAGAAAAAGATTGATGGATTGAACCAAGATCTCTTGATTGGGGGTGAATGTTTGATTTGTTCTGCATTCCGTCCATCAATTGTGTGTCTTTCACTGTTACCCAGTCACCCATGTTAAACTTGATATATTTGGTCCTATGTAATTGCCAAGCCTCTCTTTGCAGGCTGCTTGCAACTCCAACTCCTTTTTCCAGCACTCTTGGTCTACATCAACCCTCACCCAACCTTTGTGCCACTTCATCCACCCAGGTACCAGCCTAGAATTGGGCATCCTACTCTTGAACAACTCAAAGGGAGTTATACCTGTTGACTGATAAGGAGCAAGGCGATACGCCACTCTTGGCCTCCAAATCTCATCTTTCCAGCTCAATCCATTTGATTTTGCCAGCTAAATGCCCTCTTTGAGTGTTTTGTTAAAACTTACTACTGCCCCATTGGTTTCTGGGTGATACAGGGCACTATGTTTGCCTGTTATTTCATTACATTGCATAGATTCCTTCTTTTCCCGGGAGCAAAAATGAACACCATTTTCAGTTAAAAGGGTGTTTGGTGATCCCCAGATGTCCTTTGTGTGCTATGTCAATCAGTATTTTGTGGCTCTGAAAATTCATCCACCTACTTCTGCAAGTTCTTCTCTGACCATCCAATATGGCCGCGGCCACTCTTCATTCTTTTCTACGCTATCCCACCTATGGATTAACAAATCTTGTAGTTTTCTTCAAATGGGATCTCTTTCTAACTCTTTTCCAATATTCCTTCTCAACCACCCGTTTAGTGATCATACATACATTTTGTTGTTGTAATTCTATATCCTCACTGATGTTATCACAGACTTTCTCTTCCTTTTCTGTGTCATCAACCAATCGGGACAAGCAATCAATCAATCAGAATTTGTATAGTGCGGCTGCTTCACCTGTGAAGGTCTTGCAGCACTGTGGGATACTGCTGCAGGATTCTGCTGCCTGTTCCTATCGGTTGAACATCCAGGCCTTAAGGTCCTTCCTGAACTGTTGGAGCGACATAGCTGCCCTGAGGTGTAGGGGAGGGTGTTCCAGGTCTTAGTCGCCAGGTGGGAAAAGGAGTGACCTGCTGGGTAGCTGCTAGGGAGAAGGATCTGGAATAGAGTTCCCTGGTAGGTTGGTGGAAATGCACTTGTTTGTTGAGGTACTCCGGTCCTTCGTTGTATAGTGCCTTGTTAGCATGGGTGAGCAGCTTCAACGGCCATCTCTTTGCGAATTAGGTTTCCTAAATTGAGAGGTGATGTGTGTCTGTCTGGAGGAGGTCAAGGATGAGTCTGGCTGCTGTGTTCTGGATGGTCTGGAGTTTCCTCAAGAGTTGGGTGCTGATTCCTACTTAAAGGGAGTTGCCATAGTCGAGTCTTCTAGTGACAAGAGCTTGTGTGACAGTTCACCTTGTGTTGGGCAGGAGTCATCTGAAGACCTTCCTTAGCATTTGTAGGGTGAGGAAGCATGCAGATGAGATGTCACTGACCTGTTTCTTCATGAATAGCTGGCTGTGGAAGATCATGCAGAGTTTACAGGCTTGCTCAGTGGGTTTGAGGGTAGGGAACTGCACAGGTGGCACCATTTGTTGTTCGATAGGGTGTCATTGCCTTATCCGAAGATGAGAACTTCTGTCTTGTCTGTATTGAAATTGAGACCGTTGTTGCTCTTCGAGATTGCCACATCCTTCATGTATATTTGGAACCTGTCTGTAATGATCGGTGGGACATTTGTTAGGGATAGAATGAGTTGGGTGTCGTCGGCATAGGAGATGTTATTGAGTGCGTTGCTCTTGATGATGTTGGCCAGGGGTGTCATGTATACTTTTAAGAGGGTTGAGCTGATGGATGAGCCTTGAGGTACATTGCGGGTGATGTTCTTAGGGAGCAAGGAGTAGGGAGGGATGATGATCTTGTACGTCCTTCCTGTGAGGTAGGAAGCAATCCACTCGGGAGTTGCTCCTTGGAATCCGATCTGGTGGAGTCTGTTGATCAGTGTGTGGTGGGATACGGTAGTGAAAGCTGCTAAGAGGTCACGAAGGATGAGGGTTGCAGTTTCTCCATGGTCTAGCAACATTCTCATATCATCTTTGGCTGCGATTAGAGCTGTCTCGGTGCTGGGCCTTACTCTGAATTCGACTTGGGAGGGGTCCAGTAGGTTGTTGTTCTCCAGATGTCTGGTTAGCTGAATGTTGATGACAAGGTCGATGACCTTGTCTAGGAAAGGGAGCAGGTAGATGGGTCGGTAGTTTGCAGTGGCTTCACGTCAGCATTTTTTCATTTCTGGGGGAAGTGGGCCATGGCGATCGAGGAGTTGAGGACCTTTTTGAGTTATTTGATAATGGTTGATTGCCAAGGTTGAAGGTGTGTGGGGGCAGGGGTCTGATGGAGCTCTGGAGTGAATGGTCTCATGATGGACACTGTTTCCTTCTTGTTCAGGGTTTTTTGTGAGGTGAGGTGGTGTAGTTGGCTGTCGGCCAGCTTAAGGAGGTTGATGTTCTCCTCAGTGGGTGGTAGAGGGGCTAAGCTTGATAGATGGTGTTGATTTTGTTATGGAGAAAGTCCTCGAGGGTGTCACAGAGGGCTTGCATGGGTGTGATGGTGTTTTTTCAGTTGCCGGTGGGTTGGTGAACTCCTTGACTATGTTGAACAATTCTATATTGGTGTTAGAGCTGTAATTGATGCGGGTGACTCGGGCAGCCTTCTTGGTGTTTTTGAGGAGGTGGTGGTTACATTTGAAAGCATCTCTGAATTGTTTTCGGTCCTCAAGGGTCGTACTGTCATGCCATCTTCTTTCCTTCTGTCTGCAGTCGGGTTTCTGGATATCCGTTCTGCCGTGAACCAGTTGGGGTGTCGTGTTAATTTCTTGGGTTGGTGGAATTCCTAGGTGCGACTACGTCTGTGCTTGCCATGATCCAGTTTAGGACGTTTTTGCCCCTTTTTCTGGGTCTTTGGTGGTGGTGAGTCTGCTGCAAAGTTACGTGTACCAAGGATTTATTCTACGTCAAATGCTTACTCTTGTAGATTAGTGACCCATCTTCTAATTCTCCTGTAAAATGCAGTGTTTGAAAATGGCTGTCTCTGAAGGGTCACCCAAACCTCTTGCCTTCCTCCTCCTCTTTTTCTGACCTTTATGTGGGCTTGAGGACTCTGAGCCCTTTATCATGGCTGACCAGTGCTAAATACATGTGTTTCTCCCCTATACATAGTAACATTGGTGTATACTCAATTGACATATTTAGTTCACTTGTAAGACCCCTGTAAAGTGGAATACCATATACCCAGTGTCTGTAACCTAAATACTATTAATGGGTCTGCCACATTGATTGTGCCACACACACAAGTAGTCTTGCAGCCCAATTTCAGTAGTTCCACTGCAGGGCCTATGTGTGTAGTTTGCATCCACATTGATCTGGCATTTAATGCTATTTGCCAAGCCTTAAGCTCCCCTTTTTTTACACATAAGTCACAGCTAAGGCAGGTTCTAGGTGGCCCGTAGGGCAGGGTGGTATGTAAGTAAAAGATAGAACATTTACTGTTAATTTTTGCATGTCCTGGTAGTGGCAAACAGCTAAATTAATTTTTCACTTCTATGAGGCCTACTCCTCTCAAAGGCTAGCATTGGGAATTTCTTAACACACTTTTAAGCTGTAATTTCTGAACAGAAAGGAGTAACTGCATCATGTTTTATATCCTTGGAATTTCACTGCTCTTGCTGCTTGTCTCCAATACATGTCTGGGGTGGGTGACAGCTACACTTTGTTCATTCCCTCTAGACAGCCACAAACACAGGAAAGGTAGGTGTGGAAGAGAACTCATCTGCATTCATCCACATTCTGATAGCTCTTCCTGGGCAGGAGGAGTGGGGAAGCTGACATTGTCTCATATCTGAATAGTCAGTGACATGTTTCCCACGCAAAGGGCTTATTACCCCCTACTGATAGTCTGGAGCCAGGGCTGCGAAAAAAGGGCTTGTGTGCACTTCAAAGACCCTTCTTTGAAGTTACCCCTACTTCAAAGACGCAACTGGGTATAAGTACCTACCGTGCTCTAACGCTAACAAGACAGTACACTACTGGACCTGTGAAGTACTCTGCCAGGAGTGAAGACTGATGTGCTACAAGGATTGCCACTCTGCTTGACTGCTGGTCTGAAAGAACTGCTGTTCTGCTTTGCTGTGCTGTGCTGTGCTGCCCTGCTGCCTGCTGATCTCTTCCCTGCTGATGGCAAAGATGTACCCATCTCACTTGAACCCAGAGTGACCCAGGGGCATGCTGGCTTTCCTCCTGTTTTGAAGACCTCCTTTAATCCTGCAACCACACCTGGACCCTGCAATCTGTGAGTCCTGACCTGCCAAGTGGTACCAATCACGTTCTTGCCCCTTGAAAGTGAGTTATTGCTGTGCAAAGTGATCAAAATCGACTCAGTGATGACTTTGCGCCAATCGGAACCGACGCATTGCCCTTCAACGCCTACACAGGAGCCGATCGACGACTTTGCTTTGATGGACTACGTGGTTCGATGATGACATACAGTGTAGCATGATGACAACGCAGTGCCTGCATCGTAAAGGGATCTGTCAACGACGCCTACATTGCCAGTGTCGATCGGAATTAACGCATCGAGCCTTCGACGTTGATGCTCTCTCAATCCATGGTACTTTTTCAGCAGGACCTGCGTGAGTCCTGTAGCTGACCTCCCCTCTATTGCTCTCGGCCTGAACTTTTGATTTTAACCCTGTCCAGCGCAACCTCAAGTAACCCCTAATCGCTATTTATTTCTAAGGACTACTTTTTGAATTAAGCTTAAAAAATTCATAACTCCGATTATACTTAATTGATTTTTTGTCGTTTTGGTCCTGTTTTACTTATAGAAATATATTCAATTTTTCTAAACCTTTATGGAGTCTTTTTGTGGTGTTTTCATTGTGTTACTGTGTGTATGTTTTGCACAAATACTAAACACATTTCCTCTTTAAATAAGCCTAACTGCTCTGTGCCAAGCTACCAGAGGGTGAGCATAGGTTATCTTTTAGTGTGTATCTAGCTATCCCTGACTAGAGTGGTGGTTCTTGCTTGGAGAGGGTGCATACCTCTGCCAACCAGGAGGAGTGGGGAAGCCGACATTGTCTCATATCTGAATAGTCAGTGACATGTTTCCCACGCAAAGGGCTTATTACCCCCTACTGATAGTCTGGAGCCAGGGCTGCGAAAAAAGGGCTTGTGTGCACTTCAAAGACCCTTCTTTGAAGTTACCCCTACTTCAAAGACGCAACTGGGTATAAGTACCTACCGTGCTCTAACGCTAACAAGACAGTACACTACTGGACCTGTGAAGTACTCTGCCAGGAGTGAAGACTGATGTGCTACAAGGATTGCCACTCTGCTTGACTGCTGGTCTGAAAGAACTGCTGTTCTGCTTTGCTGTGCTGTGCTGTGCTGCCCTGCTGCCTGCTGATCTCTTCCCTGCTGATGGCAAAGATGTACCCATCTCACTTGAACCCAGAGTGACCCAGGGGCATGCTGGCTTTCCTCCTGTTTTGAAGACCTCCTTTAATCCTGCAACCACACCTGGACCCTGCAATCTGTGAGTCCTGACCTGCCAAGTGGTACCAATCACGTTCTTGCCCCTTGAAAGTGAGTTATTGCTGTGCAAAGTGATCAAAATCGACTCAGTGATGACTTTGCGCCAATCGGAACCGACGCATTGCCCTTCAACGCCTACACAGGAGCCGATCGACGACTTTGCTTTGATGGACTACGTGGTTCGATGATGACATACAGTGTAGCATGATGACAACGCAGTGCCTGCATCGTAAAGGGATCTGTCAACGACGCCTACATTGCCAGTGTCGATCGGAATTAACGCATCGAGCCTTCGACGTTGATGCTCTCTCAATCCATGGTACTTTTTCAGCAGGACCTGCGTGAGTCCTGTAGCTGACCTCCCCTCTATTGCTCTCGGCCTGAACTTTTGATTTTAACCCTGTCCAGCGCAACCTCAAGTAACCCCTAATCGCTATTTATTTCTAAGGACTACTTTTTGAATTAAGCTTAAAAAATTCATAACTCCGATTATACTTAATTGATTTTTTGTCGTTTTGGTCCTGTTTTACTTATAGAAATATATTCAATTTTTCTAAACCTTTATGGAGACTTTTTGTGGTGTTTTCATTGTGTTACTGTGTGTATGTTTTGCACAAATACTAAACACATTTCCTCTTTAAATAAGCCTAACTGCTCTGTGCCAAGCTACCAGAGGGTGAGCATAGGTTATCTTTTAGTGTGTATCTAGCTATCCCTGACTAGAGTGGTGGTTCTTGCTTGGAGAGGGTGCATACCTCTGCCAACCAGGAGGAGTGGGGAAGCTGACATTGTCTCATATCTGAATAGTCAGTGACATGTTTCCCACGCAAAGGGCTTATTACCCCCTACTGATAGTCTGGAGCCAGGGCTGCGAAAAAAGGGCTTGTGTGCACTTCAAAGACCCTTCTTTGAAGTTACCCCTACTTCAAAGACGCAACTGGGTATAAGTACCTACCGTGCTCTAACGCTAACAAGACAGTACACTACTGGACCTGTGAAGTACTCTGCCAGGAGTGAAGACTGATGTGCTACAAGGATTGCCACTCTGCTTGACTGCTGGTCTGAAAGAACTGCTGTTCTGCTTTGCTGTGCTGTGCTGTGCTGCCCTGCTGCCTGCTGATCTCTTCCCTGCTGATGGCAAAGATGTACCCATCTCACTTGAACCCAGAGTGACCCAGGGGCATGCTGGCTTTCCTCCTGTTTTGAAGACCTCCTTTAATCCTGCAACCACACCTGGACCCTGCAATCTGTGAGTCCTGACCTGCCAAGTGGTACCAATCACGTTCTTGCCCCTTGAAAGTGAGTTATTGCTGTGCAAAGTGATCAAAATCGACTCAGTGATGACTTTGCGCCAATCGGAACCGACGCATTGCCCTTCAACGCCTACACAGGAGCCGATCGACGACTTTGCTTTGATGGACTACGTGGTTCGATGATGACATACAGTGTAGCATGATGACAACGCAGTGCCTGCATCGTAAAGGGATCTGTCAACGACGCCTACATTGCCAGTGTCGATCGGAATTAACGCATCGAGCCTTCGACGTTGATGCTCTCTCAATCCATGGTACTTTTTCAGCAGGACCTGCGTGAGTCCTGTAGCTGACCTCCCCTCTATTGCTCTCGGCCTGAACTTTTGATTTTAACCCTGTCCAGCGCAACCTCAAGTAACCCCTAATCGCTATTTATTTCTAAGGACTACTTTTTGAATTAAGCTTAAAAAATTCATAACTCCGATTATACTTAATTGATTTTTTGTCGTTTTGGTCCTGTTTTACTTATAGAAATATATTCAATTTTTCTAAACCTTTATGGAGTCTTTTTGTGGTGTTTTCATTGTGTTACTGTGTGTATGTTTTGCACAAATACTAAACACATTTCCTCTTTAAATAAGCCTAACTGCTCTGTGCCAAGCTACCAGAGGGTGAGCATAGGTTATCTTTTAGTGTGTATCTAGCTATCCCTGACTAGAGTGGTGGTTCTTGCTTGGAGAGGGTGCATACCTCTGCCAACCAGGAGGAGTGGGGAAGCTGACATTGTCTCATATCTGAATAGTCAGTGACATGTTTCCCACGCAAAGGGCTTATTACCCCCTACTGATAGTCTGGAGCCAGGGCTGCGAAAAAAGGGCTTGTGTGCACTTCAAAGACCCTTCTTTGAAGTTACCCCTACTTCAAAGACGCAACTGGGTATAAGTACCTACCGTGCTCTAACGCTAACAAGACAGTACACTACTGGACCTGTGAAGTACTCTGCCAGGAGTGAAGACTGATGTGCTACAAGGATTGCCACTCTGCTTGACTGCTGGTCTGAAAGAACTGCTGTTCTGCTTTGCTGTGCTGTGCTGTGCTGCCCTGCTGCCTGCTGATCTCTTCCCTGCTGATGGCAAAGATGTACCCATCTCACTTGAACCCAGAGTGACCCAGGGGCATGCTGGCTTTCCTCCTGTTTTGAAGACCTCCTTTAATCCTGCAACCACACCTGGACCCTGCAATCTGTGAGTCCTGACCTGCCAAGTGGTACCAATCACGTTCTTGCCCCTTGAAAGTGAGTTATTGCTGTGCAAAGTGATCAAAATCGACTCAGTGATGACTTTGCGCCAATCGGAACCGACGCATTGCCCTTCAACGCCTACACAGGAGCCGATCGACGACTTTGCTTTGATGGACTACGTGGTTCGATGATGACATACAGTGTAGCATGATGACAACGCAGTGCCTGCATCGTAAAGGGATCTGTCAACGACGCCTACATTGCCAGTGTCGATCGGAATTAACGCATCGAGCCTTCGACGTTGATGCTCTCTCAATCCATGGTACTTTTTCAGCAGGACCTGCGTGAGTCCTGTAGCTGACCTCCCCTCTATTGCTCTCGGCCTGAACTTTTGATTTTAACCCTGTCCAGCGCAACCTCAAGTAACCCCTAATCGCTATTTATTTCTAAGGACTACTTTTTGAATTAAGCTTAAAAAATTCATAACTCCGATTATACTTAATTGATTTTTTGTCGTTTTGGTCCTGTTTTACTTATAGAAATATATTCAATTTTTCTAAACCTTTATGGAGTCTTTTTGTGGTGTTTTCATTGTGTTACTGTGTGTATGTTTTGCACAAATACTAAACACATTTCCTCTTTAAATAAGCCTAACTGCTCTGTGCCAAGCTACCAGAGGGTGAGCATAGGTTATCTTTTAGTGTGTATCTAGCTATCCCTGACTAGAGTGGTGGTTCTTGCTTGGAGAGGGTGCATACCTCTGCCAACCATAAACCCCAGTTCTAGCATGTCTCCAGCCCTTTTTTAAAATACCCCCTTAAATAGTTTGTGGTCTGTTCTTAACTTGAACACAGTCCCCCAAATAAAGTTCTTACATTTGGTACACTGCCAATGCTTCTTTTTTTGATTTCAGCATATTGTGTACTTCAGATAGCCTAAGTGCTCTTGAGGCAAATGCAATGGTTTCCTCATCCTTTACACTTTCTTGTAGAAGTACAGCCCCTAGCCCTTTAGCAGTGACATCTGTTGTAATGATATTTGTTTTTCCTGGAACAAACTCTTTCAAGGCTGGTGCATTGGTCAGAGCATTCTTAACATCTTTAAATTCTTTTTCTCACAATGCCTATCCCACTTAAAGACTAACCTATTTTTCAATAATTTGCGCATATGGCATGTTCGACTGGCAAAGTTGCTGATGAATTTACTATAAAATTCTATCATTCCCAAAATGGATCTCAGCTCTTCTTTGGTTTTGGGTGCTACTAATTTCATTATGGTGTTAACCAGATCTGCTTTGCGTTGTACCCCTTCAGAAGTGAATGTATTCCCAAGATAGTATATTTTCGTGCATTGATGTTTACATTTGTCTTTCCTTACTGTAAGGCCATACTCTTTGAATCTGTCTAAAACTTGGCCAAGTCTTTCAGCATGTTGTGCCTGTTGAGTTCTCAAATATCATCACATTGTCCTGATAACAGGACACCCCAGGGATTCCAGACAGTATATTAGAAATGGCTCTCAGAAAGACTGCTGCCACTGTTACCAGGTCAAATGGCATTCATTTAAATGTGTACACCCCCCATGGGCGTGATTAAAGCAGCGAGCTCTTCAGAGTCGGATTGTACATGGAGCTGGTAATAGGCAGATGTTTGATCTAATGCTGAGAAGAGTTTTTGCTTAAGCTAAGGTTGTGATAATCTGTTAAATTTGCCAAAGGGAACTTATCTTACAGTCTGCTTTTATTGCCGCTACAATGGGTAATAACCATTCATTTGCTTTCCTAGGATCTATTACAACCCCAAATATATCCACAATGTTCCGGAAGAAGTTGAAATTCTTCTCTTTATTGTTACATCGTCAACCTCATTGCAGTCTGTTGCCATTTTGGAAGCTACTAGGAGTGCTATGTTTAAGAGGGGTCCACACCAATTGCAGCGTTGGATGAGGGGTGGATCCTTTCCCCTCTTGCAATGATCGACAAGGAATACGAATAAACAAGTTGCTTAATGATACATAGTGTTTACAAGATGAATTTTAACAAACAGTGGACTCCAGAACTTTCACGATTGTCTCCTCAAGCTTTGGGCCTATTGCAGGGACCTTTTTAAGGGTTTATATTATATTCTCCATGACTATATATGAGCAGACCTACAAAATATTCTTTCCCAAATAAGGATGGATATTTCTTATTTTCCTTGTGCCCTGAAGAAGTCCACATGTATGTGGACGAAACGCATTGGCTGACTTTTTTGATACATATCGACGAAGCGACAATAAGGGGAAGAATTTCAACTACTTCTGGAACATTTAGAATTAGAAATAGGATTGTAGAAGTGGTGCACATCTGTATACTTTGTACACCTCAGACACAATGTTTCTCAGGTTTCTTGCTACCAGAGCTACTTCTACATCACGCCATAAAATATATTTTCCTCTCACACTTAATGCATACAGCTTTCATTGATGGGCATTCCTTACTGATCACCATGTGGCCAACCGTTCCTCATCTGTAGCATTGCCCCTTGAAGACACTGACTCTCCTGCTGTCCCTTGTCATAGGAGTATCCTTAACTATTTGTACCCCATTTTTCTAATCCCCAACTATTTGTACATGTTCCTTACTATTGATGTCTTACTTAATTTCCTTCACACACACATTTCATCATGTACTTTACTTGTTTTGCCACAATCACAACATCTCTCAAGGTAAGATTATCTTTTAGCCAAAGATCCTCCTGCTTCCTTTCCATTTTGAAATTCAACACAATTGGTCCCTGATGTATTTACCATTTGTGGCTTCAAACTTATTTGAGGCTGATAATTTACGCAACAAAAAATTCTTGTACTATTTCTCCTTCCTTTTTTGAGAGCTTCCCAAAATTATAACGCTCCTTAATTGTACTGATCCTAAGAAGGAAATGATTATCTAATTTCTTTATCCTTATTTTGTATTCATGTCAAGTCAAGTCAAGAAAAGCTTTATTCGATTGTTGAAGCAATCTCAAAAGCACACAAGTAATTCATACAAAAACAGTTTCATATAAAAGCCATAATAATAACATTATAAATAATAAGGTTAAAAAATTACAATGTGACAATCCTAAAATTTTAACCACCGTTACTGTGCAAAATGAGAATTCACATGACCATAGATTTCCTTTGGTAAAGCACTTTATTCAAAAAGGATAAAATTCTTAAAACACAGTTTTCATTGGCTAGTAACTGTAAAAGTAACAATGCCGGAAGACATTGTCGTAATCCAGATCTCTTTAAAATAGGAACTAGAAACATCTGCCTTTCACTAGAATAAAATTTACAGAATAAAATGATGTGGAACGTGGACTGGGGGGAAATGGAATCGCAGGGGCAGGGCCGACGATCATGTGACCAATTGTTCATGACAGGGAATGTAACTAGACTTTGGAAAGTCCCCAGCCTAAAACCGGTTAATAAAAATCTATCGTAGGCTCCTGGGACGAAAGACAAGTAGGGTTGAATATTAAAAGTTGTTTAAATTAGTTGATGATGGAGGACAGAGGGCTTCAAAATCTCTAACGTCATTCTTTGGGTATCAAGCAGCATTAAACACTCTCTTCTCAAATCCTTTCTGGATACTGCTTAAATAGAAGAGGGATTCGAGTAATAATGTAACTGGCCCATATCTTTAAAAAAGTTATGGACATATCTCAGCCAGGGAATCTTCATTGCTCCTTCCAATGTCAGTATATCTGAAAGGATATCTCTATTTAGTTTAGTTTCAACTTTCGTTCACAGCCTGTGCCATAATAGCACAGGCTCTATCCTAATTAAATCAGAGATGAACTGTATACCCAGTTCAGCATGGCAGACACATCCTTAGGGACTTTTCGGTACGGATAAAATGTATTTCAAAAAGGAGTTTTCAACTATCTGTAAAGGGGAAAGATAAACAAACCCCCATATTCCACTCCCATGAAGTGCAGCAGAAACACATTTAGCCTTATATACTTTAATTAATTCCTCTGTTGGTCGCATGCCATGTTTCTTGGCAAAGATAATAAGTGCAGATGTGGAGCGTAAAAGGGCGAATTTTTTTGCAGCTACTGCTTGTACCTAGGAATCGTTTTGGGAAAAGAGAATACCCAGATAAGAGAATTTTTTAGTGGCCTCAATCCTTTTTCCTTCAATAAAAATATCTTTATCAATCCTAAAGCCATTGCCACAGCGCATAATAAAAGTTTTGGTGGAATTAACTAATCAGGAATGCGGCTGTACACTCTCCCTTCAGACCGTAGCGTACGCGTGCCTTGGCGTCAGAATAAAAACATTTAAGAAAATAAATAATATTTACATCAACCCCCAGATCTCCCAATAATTTCCATAATTTCGAGTGGACCACACAGTCAAAAGCGGCTGAAAGGTCCACAAAAGCTAAAAACAAATTCCCTTTCTTGGCCCTCGTATATTTGCTCACCAGTAAGGAGAGATTCAGACCCTGTTCTACTGCCCCTAGTCCAGCTCTGAACCCATATTGCAAATCAGATAGGATCGAGTTATCGTCAGCCCAATCAAGTAAACGCTCTAGTATAACCCGACCCACACCTTCGTAATGGAATCCAGTAGGGAAATCGGTCTGTAACAGCCCGGGTCGTTCCTGTCTCCTTTTTTGAAGATAGGAACGATTACAAACTCAACCCAGCTAAATAGGAATCCGGCGTTACAACTCGCATTAAGGAGCTGCACAAGAAGAGGCCCCCACAAAGGTATAATTGATTTAAACAAATCAATGGGGACCCCGTCGGGTACAGCAGCCTTTCCGCCCTGACTGGCATGTGAGGCCCTCTTGACTTCCTCCAGAGTAAAAACTAAGTCCATAGAGTGGGGAGAATCATTTATAATTTGAGTCCCTACTGATGTTTCTACTCCTCTGTACGCCTGGGTGAAGTGCTTTATCCACTGGTTCTCCGGGATAGCTAACTCTATAGTAGGGCCAGTATCGTTAGATAAAAAGGGTGTTCTGATTGCCTTTCAGAAACCTGCACTGTTGTTGGTTACTGAGGCTAAATGAAGAGCCTCCCAAGCCTCGTCCCTTAATATGTTCTTCCTATCTTTGAGCACTTGTTTATTGGCCTGTCTAGCTCTCTTAACTTCTGTAACGTTCCTTGGTTTCCTTTGCAGTTCTTTTTTTAACAACGAGTGTAATTTAGTACACTTCAAATTGAACCACCCCCTCTGTGCCCTCTTGCTCTTATATTCATCATCAATTTAACTTTATTTCGGTTTGTTTATGAACCATAAAAGTACATCAAAAATAGAGAAATACATTTACAGCAATAGACTAATACACAGTTACATCTCATTTTAAATATTTGCAGTAAAATCAGTTAGCATGTGGTTTATAGAGTGACGATAAAAACCCTAAGACAATAAAATACATGGATTAAAGTTTAAAACACGGTGGAGGCCTAGTTTTTACTGAGACAAACTGTCTACCTACATTGAAGTAGCTTGCTACTACCGAATCAGTCTCCGTCTAATTAACCACATTGAAAACAAAAATTTAGCAATAGCAGTAACTATTAGTGCATTAGTATCAGTTTTTAAAAGTCTAAAAAACTCTATATGGTTCCTGACTCCTAGGTTCACACATAACTGTTTGATCCATTTTTTCCTGCTAACAGAATAAGCAGGACAAAACAAGATCACATGAATTAGAGATTCGTTTGGATCATTACAACCTGGACAAGGACGAGCTAAACCCATTATCCATTTATCAGTGTGAGAGTGAAGGGGTAGTGTACCATATCTGAACTGTAAATACAGTTTTTTTGCTAGGACAGGTTCTATAGTGTCTAATTCCTTCTCAAAGCTGTAGACATTCTTGAAATCCAGAAAGCTGTCAGTGAGACTAGAAGACCTGGCTGACCGAAGGACCTCTTCTAGGTTGTAATGTTTTATAGACTCAGCCAGGGTTCTCTTTGAGATGGATTTGCATGGGTCCTCCGGATTAGACCAGAGATTCTCCATGCCGATCCTAGACGCCTGCCCCCTTATAAAGGATAGCCACTTTATCTTCCCTACACCCGGGCGTGCCATCACAATCTTCAGTTCTTCTCTATAGCACTCAAGCTCCGGGACGCTCCACAATCTGCGCCAGTAAAGGAGCGGGCGTGAGGCTATTGCTTCTGCAATGGGCCTCAGATTTAGATCCAACCTTAAAGGAACTAAAGGAGTGTTTTTTGGTAAGGAGAGCAGCTGTCTAATAAAGTTATTTTCTGTTATGCCAATCTCACTCGCTGGACGATGGCCCCAGAGTTCCGCCCCGTAAAGGGTGGAGGATCTGGTTTGAACCTTATATATTTCCAGTGGTACACTGACAACTTTATGGACACAGGACTTCTGCACTTTAAGAATCCCCCCCGTAGACTGAGAAAGGGTTAAATTAGCCTTAGTCATTTGAGTTTCCCAACTCATTTTATCATTTAAAGTTAGACCTAAATAAGTGAAATTATTAACCCTTTCCAGGGCTCGTCCATCCATTGACGGGCGTGGACAATTAGTTGCACTGGCATTGAACACCATATACTTTGTTTTATCTATATTAATCACCAAATTCCTGTTCCTACAGAATTTGGTGAATTGGTCTAACCCCCGCTGCATCCCCATAGATGTTTTTGAGAGCAGCAGGGTGTCATCCGCAAACATAAGTGCAGGAAATTTACCGCCAGCTAAATTAGGGGCGTCAATGTTATGTACACTAATTAGGTCATCGACAAGACCATTTAAAAAAAGGGAAAATAAGGTAGGGGCAAGTATGCATCCCTGCCTAACTCCCTTCTCAATAGGAAAAGCACTTGTCAGCTGGCCGTATTTGCCATAACGTACCTTTGCATAGGTTCCTTCGTGGAGTCTTTTAAGTTGGTGACATAAATAGGGTGGAATCAGGGCTTTAAATTATCAAGTCCTTCTCTGGACCGCGAAAGCGATGGTTTTGTACGAGGGAGCATAGGAGATATGAGCAGGTACATGTACACGTGTATCCTGTACTTCGGACCAAATACCACAGAACGACATTTATTTACGTAGGATACGAAGACTGCACAGATTTGGGAGTAAAGAGGCATGCCCAACTTGCCTCATTCTTTGATTATAAGGAATAGTAGTCCAGGGAAGGACTTGATAATTTAAAGCCCTGATGATGTCATTAGATGTGATTATATAGCATCTGACAAAACACGTGTTGGCTGTATAAAGATTGATTTGAAGAAGCCTGTAATAGGCTGTTACAGGATTGATTTGAAGAAGCTTGTTTCAGGATTTGTTTGAAGAAACGAACATTAAAACGTATTGAAAAATCACAACATTGGATTTGTGTACTTCAACGGATACATTAACAACAACGAGAGACATTACTACTGCACTAGAGTGGAACTGTTTCTTTTTGCAGAGCTTGCATTGGTGTTTATTTGTGTAGAGCTCAGGGAGTTACGTCTGTAATATTGTGACGAACTCTGGATTGCTATCCAGGGTTTTCTGGGGATTGTATGGTTACCGGTCCCCATTTCTCTCTTGGAGTTCACTTAAACCACATTTCATTTTGTTATATTTTACCCCATGCTGTGCGCCTGACTTGTGACCTGGTCACCAATTTTCCAAATTATGTATGTGCTTATGTTTAGATTTCGCCTTTTGGCCTCTAGTTGTATCAGTAGGTCTAATTGGGCTATGCTCGGGAGATATTAGAGAGACGGTGTTCTCAGATGCATCTATTAAGGTTTGTATGGGGGTATGAGTAGTAGATGGGGAAGGTAGGGGAGTCGCGGTATTGGAGGCTAAATGTAAATGTAAATGTATTGCGATTTATATAGCGCACGTATCACCCGAAGGCATCAAGGCGCTTGCCTTGGGAACCCGTCCTGGTATTCCCCTGTGAGATAACCCCAGCAGGGTATCCACAAGGTGAAAGCCAGGCATCCTGCCGCGAGGGGCCGTAGTGGAGATTAAGCAAGCTATTGCCCAGAGTTGCAGAGTGTGAACCCGTGAGTCGAATAGGCACCGGAACGAGAATTATCGAGTCCTTGGAAAAAAATATTTTTTGAGCCCAAGACCCGCCGAGGCGGGGAATTGAACCCTGGTCCAGGACCGATCTCAGCTTCCGGGTCAGCCACCTCTAACCCCTGAGCCACACTTCTCCTATACTGGCTATACTCGGTGCCATAAGTTTAGGAGTCAGGGAAAGTCTACTCTAAGGACAATCTACGTTCCGTGAGTTGAATTTCTCAAACAAGGACAGACTCAGCCCTCACCAGGAAAGCATTGAGTGTCCCCACCACAGTCCTACCTTTATCTTTACTCATACTGGAAATGCTTGTAGCTGACACCCCCACCCTGTGATAACAATCTCCTAATGATTACTCTCACTTGTAAACCAAGTGAAAATACTAAAAGTATAATCTCTTAGTGTTCCCACTAATGACTGCAGAATAACAGCGTCTAGATACCACAGTCCACACTATACTGATTACTATGGAGAACTAAATGACAATCCACAAATAAAATAGAACGTTCAAAGAATAACCGCTAAATAAATAAATATGACTACACTAGCCAAGTCCTTGGGAACAGTGCTCGGTATAAATTAACAAATTCACAAGAATATCCCACTAGCTAGTGGAACTTGGTCTTTCTCATTATAGCACAATACAGTGCAAACAATTCCCCCTTATTTCCAATGTCAAGATTAGTCAATCAGCTTACTTCAAATCCTAATCCAGGATGCGAATATTAGGGGGGTGGCCCAGCTCAGCCTCTGCCTGCCGCTGATGGGCACGGACCGGCCCGCCCTTGGCCTGGGCTTCGCCTGGGCAGCGCCTGTGCGTGTCTCGCACTGCGGGAAGTGCTTGCTGCTCTTAAGCACCTCCTGGCGCTTCCTGTAACGATGGTGCTTGGTGCCGGTTGGGGCCGCTTGGATCTGTAATCCCCCTCCTGCACCACCCGTGATCCGACCCGCGAAGCGGGTGCAGTGATGGCCGGTGCGTCGTCGTAGGCCCCTCAGGAGCAGTGGCAGGAGCAGTGACAAAGGAGTCAACAACAGGGAGCAAATGTCGGTAAGAAACCCGCGCTGCGGGAAGTGCTCACTGCTCTTAAGTGCCTCCTGGTGCTTCCTGTAACGATGGTGCTGGGCGCCGGTAGAGGCTGCTGGGAACTGTAGTCCCCCTCCTACACCGCCCGTGGTCCGTCCCGCGAAGTGGGCGCTGTGATGGCAGGTGCGTCGTCGTAGGCCCCTCATGAGCAGTGGCAGGAGCAGTGAAAAAGGAGTCATCAACAGGGAGCAAATGTCGGTAAGAAACCCGCGCTGTGGGAAGTGCTCGCTGCTCTTAAGCGCCTCCTGGCGCTTCCTGTAACGATGGTGCTGGGTGCAGGTAGGGGCCGCTGGGAACTGTAGCCCCCCTCCTGCGTCGCCCGTGGTCCGACCCAGGAAGCGGGCGCTATGTTGGCCGGTGCGTCGTCGTAGGCCCCTCAGGAGCAGTGGCAGGGACAGTGACAAAGGAGTCAACAACAGGGAGCAAATGTTGGTAAGAAACCATGTATTCATGTAACCCCCTGGATTCATCTGCACTCAGATCAGGTAGACACTCTAGGATTTCTTATCCCTCTGTTCCGAAACAATGTTGTAGCAGTACTATCGCCCTCGCTAGACTCAAATGTGGCCCACGCACTATGGAATAATTATGAAATACTTTTTTCCAATTGTTCCACTTCAATGGTGGATCCCAAGGGGAGGTAAAAAGAATGGGTGAAGAGTAACATTGTGCATACTCTTTTCTTCTTTCTGATGTCACATAAAATATCCGCCAACCCACTTTCTCCAACACCTCTACCCTAACAACCAAATTGTCGCTTAGGACTTGCAGTATATGGCAAAGCAAAATGTAATCACATGCTGAGTTTCTGTCCTCTTTCATCACTGCCAGAATCTATGTGGTTTTACTCAACTGCCTCCAGTTGGTGCTAGCTCTGTTTAGACGGGAAAAGACTCTGAAGCCCAGAATCAATGAGGAGGGGAAAACCTTGCAGGCGTGGCACAAAATGTGACAAATGCCGGGCAGTACTTGGCGTACCACAGAAAGTCTTCACAGAATTCCTTTCAGATTTTCCTCCCACCGAACCCCATGGAACCAAGGATGCCCCTTGCATTTGGGAGGGCAGACTTAAGGAAGGTCAGCAGTCCTACTGGAGTGAGAACCTAATTCAGGTTCTTGAGAGCTCAATTCTCCTGATTGTGCTGAGAGCGAGGTGAGTTAACGGTGGTGAATTGTCATGTTGATCGAGCACCCCTCACAACAGTTAATTGCTGCTTGTGCACAGCATCACTCTCGCTCTCATCAGTTTGTAGTCGCTTATATGATCAATTCTCATGCTCAGCACATACCCCCGGTGAGCGAGGGATGACACAGGTGGAGAATTATCATGCTCTGCATGCACCACTCATGCTCACAAAAGTTTGTTGCTGCATGTATGCGGCATCACACACTCCCATCAGTTCATATCCGCTTAAGTTCGGCAGTACAAAAGAAGGGGATTCCTCAGGTACAGTGTCCCTCGTCAGGAATCTGCACACTTTCATACTGATGTTGGAAGTGGAGAGCGGCATCAGATAGTCATTTTTCTTTCTAATTGTTTACATGCTACATGCTCGACAGAGGTTGAAAGCACTGCATCCTCTGGCAGACAGTTTGTTTCCCAATCCAATAATTCAAGGGGAGAAAAGGGCTCACGTTGGGATGACTGTTAAGTCACCATGGTGACTACCGCCAGTAGGCCATTACTCGCTGCTCAGGATTACAGCCAGCGACCATCTGCAAAAGTACTCACTTTGTATCACAGTCAGTTGGATGCAACGATCCTGGACTCGGTTGTGTAACCAGGGTCACTCCCTGAAAACCCATCAGTTACTGAGAGCGGCCACACTCCATCTTCCTTCTGCATAGAGTACGCGTTGAGGTGTACCTCTACATATCATGTCCTTGTTGAAAGTGTTTAATGCACGTTAAAAGGATTACACAATAAGCAGAGCTGAGAGTGAAGAAAAGCATCAAGTTTTTTCTAGCCACAGCATGCCAACTGCCACTTCAGCAGCACACAGGCTCCTCATGCTAGATTCTAGAACTTCATGAATGCAAGGTTCCACTGTTCTAGTCTCATCTACAATTTTCTGGTGTCTTCTACAATGCAAGTGACTTAGGTGATGGACAGATAACACAGATACACCAATCCACCATCTGTCAGTGAGATTAAATGACTGCTGTAGAGAGACATGCTGTGTATACAGCCCACATCCTCCAACATACATTGAGTGCCACAGAGACATCACTAGGCATCATACAGGAGCCTCTGTCATCATTAACAGTAACCAAGTGGTGAGTTGCAGGGCTCCTGACCTGCAGTCTACCTCACCTACACCTTATGGTGCACTTCATCGGTGACCATCAGTTTCATAAGGTTACCAAACCTTCCTGGGTACAAGTACTATCCACACAATAGTGTTACGTTGTGGACTGGGTCACAGCCCGTGCCACCTCCCCCCACACCCCAACGGGCCATAACAAGGTCCGCTGCACCTATTTCTGGACACCGGGCATGCTGCATTTCAGTGTGACGGCCCGTCGTTTCTTTTCTTGGCGGAAAGATGCACCCAGCAATGCTTCTCTTTTCTCTTGGGGCACAGCATCAGTGTAGGCGGCGGCCTGCCTGCAGCCATACCTCCCTGAAAGCCCCTGATCTCATCTGATCTCAGAAGTTAAGCAGGGTCGGGCCTGGTTAGTACCTGGATGGGAGACCACCTGGGAATACAAGGTGCTGCAGACTTACCTGAATTTTGCCTAATAATGCGTTCCCTGCTGTGCTGGTTTAGGGGCTATTTTTTCATGTTTCTGTTTTTTCTTCACCATTCCAAGATGGAGATTGGCTACCCTTTTTACCTTTTTTCCCAAACAAAGACAGAGGTTCTTCTTTTCCTCTTGAGTCACTTCCTGGCCTTGGGAATATAAGGGCTGGAATTCTCATTTTTCTTGAATTCCAACACTCTTCACTCCTGTTGGTGTCTTTTTACTCCTGTTGGTGTTTCTTTGCTCCTGTTGGTGTCTCTTCGCTCCTGTTGATAGCCATTTGCTTCTGTTGGTGATTCTTTGCTCCAGTTTGGTATTTCGCTCCTGTGGGTTCCTTCTTCTGCAATTCTCTTCTTCTTTCCAGGTCTGTCATCACCTTGCTCACTATCCTCCTTGACGTGTCTTGTTGCCTGGACTCTAGCGTCACTGCTTCCAACAGAGGTTTTCCCTTCAGGGTTTTTTCTTCTCAGGGAGTCCTTTGGGAAGGAACTGTCTGCCCTGACGTTGAATTGTCTTCAGCACCGTGGCTACAGAAAGGGTCTCCCCTACCTCGGAGAGACCAGAAACCTTAAGACCCAGAACTGGGAAACATCTCACACCTAAAGGTTAGAAGAAAGAGTTCCGAACCTGACAAATAGTTGTGCCTCCCTACAGTCTATTTGTCTCTGGTAATTCCATTTTCATGTATTTCATTAAAGTTACGTTCTTAAGGTGAGCCAAGACATATTCTCCCAAATGGACCAAAAGCAGATAAGGTTAACTTCTCCCACACAATTTCTTAGATAGGTAGGTAGCAGATGTACCCATTAATTCTCATCAGATACCCACCATTCCATATTTATTAAACCTGCATCCTACCCCAGTTACTTTCCAAATGCCCCCTCAAGAGCTGTTTACTATCTACATTACAAATGAATCAAATTCCTAATCATGCTCATGGATGAACCCAGAATACAACCTAAATGACAAGTTAACAGAATGAATAATTTCTAGCCTCAATAAACCCTAACAACCTTAGCGTCAATTCTCACCCTATACATCTCTTGAAATATCCTGACATAAACCTACCAAACACTATTTTTTTGATTTCAGTACATTTTTATTGAAAATTATATTTACATGGTGTGTGACATATACATGGTGAGTAATATGAGTAACAGACAGATGGAAAAAGAAAACGCCCGGGGGGAAGGTCCTTTACAGTAAAGACAAAACTTTTTGTCACTGTCATGAAGAGAAACAAACGATTACCCAAAATGTTTCTCACATTACCTGTAAATGCCGCAATGCTCCGAGTAACACGATAAAAACTTGAAACAAAATTAAATAATCCATCCTCAAGCCAGAGAGTCACCTAAACCTCTCCTACTCTCACCCTGAGAATTCCACATAAGCTGATAAGAACAATGTCTTAACTCTTTCAAACTTTACGTCTTGCTCTTAATGCTGCTGCTTCACCTTTACCACACCCACAAACTCTAGCATTTTATTATACCTAAATTTCATCATAGATCGAGTTAATGCACCAACAACAACCGCACAATACACAGCCAAAATAAAGCACCTTATAACCAGAAAAACGAATTGCAGCAACAAATTCACCACTTGCATTTCCGTAATAGTATTTAATGTTTTTCATTAGTACTTTCAGTTGAGCCAAGCTACTCATCTTCAAGCCCGGTCCATCATAGTCAGAGAGACAACTGGAGTCTGGATTACTGCTCATTTTTCAATAGATAAAACATTGATGGAGCAACAGTTTGCTCAAAAGAGTATTCCACTTTTCTTGTTTGTGAATTATTGTTCAGTTTAAGAGCCAGCAGTTTTCAAATGTAAGGACAAACTGTGATTCTTACAGTTCTTCAAATGTGACTCCATATACCATTAAATGCTGAATCGCCACCACAACTAAACAAAGGGTCTGGGAAAACTAAAGGGAAAATATTAAAACAAAATACAAACCCGTATAAAAGGAGAGTACAATAGAGAGGAGGAAAAAAAACTCACCTCATCAACTAAGAGTAATACTGAAAGAAAAATAATCCCAACCCGAAGGTTTTTAAAATATATTAAATGTAATAAAAACAATATCGAAATAATGGTGCAAATACTTATTTTGCCGAGAGGAGTGGTGCAGTGGTCACACTTCCCATTCCATGGCTCTGTATTCAGAGAGCAACTCCACGTCCCATTTTGTTAAGCATCGCTAATCTCTTTAAGTTTGAATGCAAGTCAAAAACCACTTTATGCGATTAGTTTCGCACTATGCCAGGGTCTCGCTGGCTTTGTATGAAACAGAGAAGCATGTGATTTCTTTATGCAGCTTCAGCTGTGTTTGGGTTGGGTCAAAAAATATCTGTATTGGTCACATGTGAAATGGAATGATGTGTAAATATCAGTCCTCCAGAAACAAACCTATGAAATAGATTGAAATGCTCACCCTACCCATGTATTTGCAAAATAACACAGTTTTGCCAGTCCTAGATAACTAACTACTCCCAAATTAGTCTGTGGGGCATTTATGGGTACATTCGCTGTTGTTGGTGATGGAACCCGGTGACCTAAGTTCTAGTGCAAGATTCCGTCCACCCTATGTCCCATAAGGGCAGCGAACATTGTCTGTTGTCTATGAGTAATTTGGCAACGAGCCCTATGGTATCTCCAACTCTGATAATTCTGGTTGTCTTAGTTCAAGAGAATTAGAATCCACTATTAAATAAAAATATCAAACAATTCTCCATAGATCCTTCTTGGAAACACAGTGGTACAAAGATAATTGAACGGTTGTCCTGGTCGTGTTTTTGATGTCCTCTGCAAATTAACTGGAATGCATCATTGCAACTGTTCCTAGTGAAATCACAACAACGTGGAAAATTATCTCAACCAATGGTAATGACGAATAGAGAAGCTTCTGGGTACTCCCATGTGCTACAGAGGGCAGCTTATACATTTAACTATAACCTTCTGGGATTGATGTCATCGAAGCTCTGCTAGTAAATTTCCGGCCTGATTCATTAACTTCATTTCAAAGTGATGTTGCACGTTTAATGCAGTCGAGTCAAGCAAGGTTCCGGAAAGAATCCCCTACAATCCCTGCATACTACAAAACAAAGGGTGTAGGGATGTTTCCTCCCCCTGATAGGCTGTGTTAAAAAATTATGTTAGTTCAACAAAGTTTGCTCTATAATGGTTGCTCTATCACAGGGACTGGATGGGAAATGTCAGCCACCTATGTCCCACTCATTCCCACTTCTTTCATCTTTCTATGTTTTGGATCTCATGCTGGGCTTGACACAAAGGATACATATACACTGCCTTCATTATTGAATTCCGATGCTTTTAATTAAATTGGCTGTTTGCATATTTTAAATATGCTTCTGCCTAACAGAAGTAGTTCTGTCGTATTCATGCTGAGACCCTCTCTATCAAATGTCTTACCCCTCTTCTTCCACACATATGGAGACATCAAACTAAACAAGCACTAAAACCGGTGAGGTGCCTGTCACTTTGTGGTCTGTACAGTGAAAGACAAGCTACTTAATATACAGGTCAAAGGCTAATTGACCTGTAAATTAGGATAATCTTCTTCTTCATCCCTCCCAATCGGGTTTTAGGGCGAAGCACTCCATGGAGACCGCCCTCCTTTTTTCCACTGAATTGCTTCGTAGCAAAGTAGATGAGGGACACACAGCAGCTCTGATACTTTTAGACTTGAGTGCGGCATTTGATACCGTATCGCACTCAGGGCTCCTTGCTCGCTTATGTGAGTTGGGGATAGTCGACTTAGCCTACGAATGGATGGGCTCTTTCTTAGCTGATAGGAAATTTCAAGTGCATTGCCCCCCATTTAATTCCAAACCCCGGTCTCTTAGACAAGGGGTTCCGCAGGGATCTATATTGAGCCCCACATTGTTTAATCTTTACATGGAGCCCCTGGCAAGGCTGGTAGAATCGTATGGGGTGGATATTGTGTCATATGCGGATGACACTCAGCTGGTGATCATTCTATCTCATAACCCAGTTGAGGCAGCTGAGAACCTCTACGCCTGTCTTGTGGCACTTGCTGGCTGGATGAAGAATAACTGTTTGTGCCTTAATGGGAACAAGACGGAACTTTTAATAATCGATTCGTCTCCCTCGATCTGGACATCAGCCGGGTGGCCTGCGGATTTGGGTACTATGCCCTCTCCCTCTGATACGGTGAAAAATCTGGGTGTTCTCCTGGACTCCAATCTTTCATACTCCCAACATGTGGGGATTGTAGCCGGGAAATGCTATGGCATACTAAAGGTCCTCCGCAAAATTTTAGATCTTCTCCTCATTAAAGCGAGGAAAACCTTAGTGCATGCCTTAGTCACTTCTCATCTTGATTATGAAAACTCACTGCTCTGTGGACTTAGTAAAAAGGGTCTGACCCAACTCCAATGTGTCCAGAATGCGGCGGCCAGATTGGTCTTGAACCGACCCAGGAAGTCATCTGGGAAGCTTGCTCTACATATCTTGCACTGGCTTCCCATGCAGGAACGTGTTCGGTTTAAAACAATGTGCATCACTCACCGCATAGCACATGGCCGCTGCCCTGTCTATCTCCAAAACATGTTGACCGTATACCGTCCCAAACGGTTGCTAATATCCATGGGCAGTATGCAGCTGGTGGTTCCTCGTATCCGCAGAGCGCGGATGGGAGGGCGGTCTTTTAGGTTCCTAGCCAGTAAACACTGGAATGAGCTTCCTATTGAACTCCGGATGGAACCATCTGAATCACGATTCAGGCTGAAATTGAAGACCCACCTGTTTCTCAAAATCTAGTGATTGTAGGATCCTTCTGTCTTTTTCCCTCTCTGCTGGGCCTGTTTTGGGAGTTCTGATGGATTGCATTCATAGCGCGGAGACGTACTGTATCTTCTGTGTAACCAGGCGCTTAATAAATGTTTTTATTATTTTATTTTATTATTAAGAGACTCTTCATTACTTGGTCTCAATGAATATCTTTCAACTGTCCACCAACAGGCTTTTTGACAAGCAAATCCTTTTTACATGCATTCATATTTTTTATCGACACATAACACAAGTTTGAAGCCTTATATAGTCAGAGATTCAACTTTATTGTAAAAGAGAAGCACCAATTTCAATTTCAAAGCTTTATTCGATTATTAAAAACAATCATAAAAGCATACAGTGTTAAAATAGAAAATAAGATACAAGACATGCGACAGATATTACAGTAGGTGAAACAGCTCAATTGGTAACAAGGTTAAAACACCAGGCTTTTCCTATGTGAGACAGCTTTTAGTAAAAAGGTAGCGGTAAAAAAACAGATGTCCAACGTATCAAGTGCAAATAACAGTTTCAGCGCTTGTGCAGTAGTAAACACTGAATATTTCTTAAAAACAGGTTTGAGGTAGTAAAGACGAAGGTGCAAGTAAAAAGGGCAGATAAGCATAAAGTGCAATGTGCTTTGCTTAGTTAGGCCATCACAGGGGCAGGGGGTTTGGCTATAAATTTTCATCTGTGGAAAAGCCACCAGGTTATGGACAATGCCTAATCTCAACCTAGTGAGAACAAACTGGTGAGATTGCTTAGTAATAGCTTTTAAGTGCATAGGCATGCCCCTGTCTTCCAACATGTTAGAATGATAAAATACATGAGTTGACATGAGGCTACATTGGACCCTACGCAAGTTAGATTTGGTCCCTAAAAACACATTTTTAAGTTCCTTTTTTGGTACAGTAGCAGCACT
This sequence comes from Lissotriton vulgaris, assembly GCF_964263255.1. Taxonomy (NCBI): domain Eukaryota; kingdom Metazoa; phylum Chordata; class Amphibia; order Caudata; family Salamandridae; genus Lissotriton; species Lissotriton vulgaris. The sequence continues at coordinate 1,579,403,614 of NC_141689.1, read as the reverse complement.
ATAGAGGTCATCAAAAATATCAAGATTAAAAATTTCACTGTAAGAAGATGAAACATAATTTAGCCAGGGGATCTTACGGACATTGTCCAACCGAAGACAATCTTAGATTATCTGCCTGGTAAAATCAGTCTCATCCTTAACCCAGATTGAACTCCACACCATGAGAGGTCTCATTCCTGTTAGGTCTGTAAGATGATCCAGGCCCACCTCTCTATGGCTCAGTTCAGTGGATGCCGAGGAGGGATGGCAAAGAAGTTGTTTAAGGAACTGGTTCTCTGTAGCTTGCAAATCCCTGTGATTACAGTAGCCCCATATACCTGATCCATATAAAGCAATGGATACACATCTATGCCTATAGATATTTAACATGTCAGGAATGCGGCGACTACCTAATTTGGATGCAAACCGGAATACTCCAGAGGAGCTTTTGCCCATCTTAGCATTTACGTTTAAAATCTCGGGTGCCCAAGTCCCTCTATTATTAAAAGTTACACCGAGATAACAGAATTTGTCCACTACCTCTATTCTGTGATTGTTAAAATGAAATGATTTATAAAGTTTCATCCGTTTCCCACAGGCCATAATGAAGGTCTTAGAATTGTTAATTTTCAGTTTTCTCCCCTTAATAAAATCGTAAAAATAATTCATAAGGTTTTGGAGTCCGTTCGGGGTGCGCGAGAGTAGAACCGTATCATCAGCATATAGCAGGACCGGCACAGGATGACCACCAACCTGCGGGGAATCTGCCTGTACCCTCTTCAGTTCGGACTCCATAGAGTTTATAAAAAGGGAGAAAAGCAACGGGGCCAACACACAGCCTTGCCTTATGCCTGACTTGCGGATCTGGGCTGATAATTTATTATAGAGTCTGGCCAGGAAGTATATAATTGCTGGGGGGGTTCCCATTTCCAATAAAGTGGACCATAACAAAGTATGATCCACTAGATCAAAGGCACTCGAGAGATCAGCGAAACAGAGAAATAAAGAACCCTGTTTCGCTTGGGTGTATTTCCCGATGATAAGGTCGAGATTAATACACTGCCCTGTTGTCCCAAGGCCCTTACGGAAGCCATATTGGGATTCTGCTAGAATTTTGTTGTCCTCCGCCCATTCCTCTAGTCGCATCAGTAGGACCCTGCTCATAATCTTAAGTGAGGAATCCAGAAGGGAGATAGGGCGGTAGTTCTTTGCCTCTCCTCTAACTCCCTTCTTATAAATCAGTATGATTATGGATTCACTCCAGGTAGATGGTGTACTATCCCTAACTGAGGCAAAAAACACCTGTGTCAGGAGCGGGCTCCAAAGTGCCACGTTGGATTTATACAGGTCAACCGGGACCCCATCCGGTCCCGGTGCCTTCCCCCCTTTACTCTGTCTAATGGCAGTTTCCACTTCATGAAGAGTAATACCCAAGGATAGCTTTGGTTCATACAGGGGGGAGGAGGAGCTAGCACAAACCTCCCTGGCCGGGTCAAACATTTCTGTAAAATGTACAACCCAGTTCTCTTCGCTAACCTGAGCTGATAATATAGGGAAGTCTTCCTTTACAAGAAAAGGGCTGTTGACCGTATTCCAGAAGAGCTTGCTGTCATGCAGTACTGCTGCTTTAGTCAAATCATCCCAGGCTTGCTCCCTTAGCTCATGTTTTCTGCGTATTAAGTGCTTTTTGTATGTCAGTCTGAGGGATGTAATGGCCTCCCTATCTCTGGGTTGTTTAGAAAGTGCCGGCTTAAGTTCTTGGAGGGATTTGGTGCACGCACTATCAAACCAACCAACAGTTTCCTTTTTTGTTAGGCCTTTGATGATGGTAAGAGATCTTTTTATGATAGTACCTAATTCCTCAAAATCAGCTATAATGCACTCAGAGGATGCCTCTGGATCCAAACATTTAAGTATTGCTACAGACCCCGCTCCTACAATTTTATGCTGCAGCTTCTCGGAGTTATCCACACACCATTTGATACGGATGCCAATCTGCCTACAGGGGGTTACATCTTCTACTATTGTGCGCTGGATATTAACCTGGAGCCCCCAGACGCTAATCAACATGGTGATGGCATTATGATCACTACTTCCAAGATCTGCAACAATGGGAACCGAACAAAATGGAACCATATGTCCAGAAACTAATAAATGGTCAATAACAGAGGCCATATTCAATCCTACAAAAGTCGGTACTGGATTACCCTCATCGTCTGCTGCCGGGGAGTGTATCAAAAGATCCAGGTTTAACATAAGAGAATTGAGGGAGTCACCATATGGTGAGTGTATAAAATGTGCCCGATTTTCCCCATTATCCCCGTCATACCCGCAGATTTTGGTGAATGAGTGGGGACAGGGACGAATATTAAAATACCCTCCCCAGATGATATCAAAGGGTTTATGAATGCCTTTACAAATATTACTCACAGCTAAACCCAACTCATCCACCACAGAGGTATTTGAAGCATCAAACAAGTTGTTGTAATGGTTAATCAACATGGTTACATGACCCCGTTTGTGTTCCAGGCTTAAAATCTGCGAATGAAAACCCACAGTCTGGTGCAATTTTACGCGAACAGGGAGATTCACAGACAGTAAAATTACTAACCCCCTTTGGCCCTACCCATATTTGACCTTTGTGCCAGGTTGTTATATGACACGAATCCATCGAGGATGATATCAGTTGTTACCCATGTCTCTTGTAGACATAAGACATCAAACTCGGAGAGGATTTTGCTCCAGCCCAAGGACGACATTTGCCGGCTCCAGCCAGCAATATTCCAGCTGGCAAATTTGAAGCCCGGGGTACAGGGGGCTGGTTCAGAGGCCTTGGGTACACTGGAGAGTGGCATAGTGACAACAGATGAAACCGTAGAAACGGGAAAATGGGAAGGGACAAGGGGGTTAGCTCCCTGGGGGAGTGAATGCACCGGTGTAGAGATGGAGGATGTTACGGGTGCTATGATGTTCGATAAACTTTTACCCACAACTGCTACTAAACTATTATCCACGATGTCAACTCCCTGGGGTAGTGAATGTACCGGGGTAACGGTGTTACAGGTGCTAGAGTGGAAGATAGACTTTTACCCAAAGTTACAACTAAACTATTACCAGTAGCAGGGAGGGTAGGGACTGAGACATAGGTTGGAGGCAGTCAATCGACTCCGTCCAACCCGTTAAGACAATTAAAGCGATTAAAATCACAGAAAGGGGTCTCCGGTGGCAAAAAAAACGGTCTTGCTTCATACCCACGAAATCTACCCCTCCGCTCAACCCTCGTCCAATTACCTCGGCCTTGGTCATGATGCATATGGATAGGGGAAAAAAGAAGGACACTGGCAGCGTCTGAATGGTGGAATCGAGAGATCTATTAAACCCGGCACATATATGCAAAACTGTCCTAGGGTCTCGAAATCTCACCGTGATACAGTCCCCTGTTATAGATTTTCTGGTTTTGCCCAACCATGATAATTTCATTATTTCATTATTAAAGTGGGCTGGGAGGGGTCTATTCCAATTCAGCCATTTAATGACTTTACTTTTGAGTGATTGAAAATTCTCGGCTTCTCCAGCCTCTAGGGGAGGGGCACCTGCCAAAACTACCATGAAGCGATTTGCTTTAGGAGGCAGGTCGGGCCTACGTGGTCTAGGGGCAATCTTTTCAGGGAATGGGGGGGTATATGGCCATTAGATGTGGCCCCATTAGTTATGGTCGTTGAATGAACTGGACCAACAGGTAGCAAAGGTGGAATATTAGAATTGCTACTTTGTGTCGGGCTGGATTGCCCATAGAGGGTTGCAAAGGGGGAACAGCAGTAATCACTAAAGGGGGGCCTAAAGTAATGGGGGGGATTTGAGGGTTAGAGGGAGTATTAGACTTGGGGAATCCAGCTAAAATAGCTGCAGAGGTTTTCTCAATATTAGTCAGACGAAGTTCAATGCGTTCCAGCTTAGACTCTAGGGGGAATAAAAAAGATTTAAAAAGTGCTCCCAGGGTTTCTAAAGAAAAATCCAAACTAGGTAAAGGTTGAGATGAACCTAGTGTGGGGTTAGGGGTATCATGCCGATGTTTGGCAGATTTTGATTTGCCGCCCGTTTTTGAATTATGTGGCCTTTTACGTTTAGTTGCAACCCCTTCATTAACCCCATTTGATATAGTATCACAAATAACAGCGGAATCTGTGGGAATGGGCACATTAATATCAAGAACCATATCAATTTTTGGGAAAATTTTGTTAACCAATATGTCCAGATCAGGTGACGCCGAGTTGGTCTTCATAGATGTTAAAGATGAGGCCGTCGTGGCATTCTTACTAGTCTCTTTATGCCGGTCATGAGTTTTTGCATTAGCCAAAGTACCAAGGGAAGATCTTTTGTTGGCAGTTAGTTCCTTTGATAAACGCTTCTCAAGAGCGTTTATTTCAGTATCAATGAGGGTATTAGCTCTTACCAAATATTTCTCCATACCTCCAGTAATAACTGCTCCAACTAGAGATGACTTGCTCCTTGTTTCTCGACGGGACATTTCCCCACTCTAAGGATGTGCAGCAAAAGCAAGGGGAGGTCCGGCCTGGTCACGATCGGTCACGAACGGGCACAAACAGGCCTGGTCTTCGCCCGGCGACGTTCCCGCGCAGCGGGCCACAACAACCAATAAGTAGGGGTGGTTACAGGCTGTGGGCGGAGCAACAGGGAGAGCGGACCAGATGATGGCTGTAGGCCAGGCAGGGACTCCTGGGAGATGGAGTCCCTGCAACGCTCGCAGCCCTGTTGCGTGCCTCCAGCAAGAGCCCACAGTCCACAGCTCCTTCAAAGCGTCCGGTTGACTCTGACCCGGGACGCGAAGCGGCACCCGCTGAGCGGGTGCGGCGAGGTCAGGAAATGCAGGAAATGCAGCAGTCGTCCCAGCAGCGATGACTCCCCACAAGACAGAGTCTTCAACAATACACCCACGATGTGAGGGCAGGCAGGCAGTTAAATTTCCCTCAGGTGGGCTGTGGGCGGAGCAACATTGAGAGCAGACCAGATGATGGCTGTAGGTCAGGCAGGGACTCCTGGGAGATGGAGTCCCTGCAACGCTCGCAGCCCTGTTGCGTGCCTCCAGCAAGAGCCCACAGTCCACAGCTCCTTCAAAGCGTCCGGTTGACTCTGACCCGGGACGCGAAGCGGCACCCGCGGAGTGGGTGCGGCGAGGTCAGGGAATGCAGGAAATGCAGCAGTCGTCCCAGCAGCGATGACTCCCCACAAAACAGAGTCTTCAACAATACACAAGCACCAGTCCAAGGGCATACAGAAAATGTACAACACACAGAACTTTATACACAAATCTTTAAAACATCAGTGCCATCTCATACACAAACATGAACAAGCCATGAGAATACACTAAAGTACTGTGCAATCTCTTCTCTAAGGTCCTTCAGATATTCTATTGGAATGCCTAGGTTGGTATGTTTGAATACAAATCTCCTTGACTATTCAGCCAACGTGTTCATTTTGCATGATGGCTTCCATGGGACCAGATCCATTTGAGTTATACATAAAGAATTCAAATTTAGGTGATGTGTGCTATTTTCATACTCAAGAACGTAATTGTATCCCCATCAGTCTTGTTTTTGGCTAGAATATTACAAAAGGCTATGTGCAAAGTGTATCCTATTTCAACCATGAACAGATGGATGGAAAAGCAAGAAAACCTTTCCCCTAAACATCTTGCTAGTCTTTTTGGAAATCTTCTTCCTCTATCCATTTCTTAGGCAGGCATTGCATATATCTTATATATATTTATTATATAGATGTAAATAGTAATGTATTTTATAAATATTTATTTATCGTGTATGTATTTATTATGTTCTGTAAGATTCTATCCGTGCCCCTTTAATTGTTCTTCAGAAAGCCTCATTGTGTTCTTAAAGGGTAGGATGCCTTGTGTCAGCTCTACAAAATGCATTCTGCAATGGTTGCAGTTTCTTTAGGACTCATCTGCGTATGGCTTGCTGTGTCAGCCCTATCCCCATCCATCCTCTTCTTTCTTCATCCTTCTTTTGAGTCTCATGTATTAAACTCCTAGCTTGAAGCAAAGGAAGTATGTTTTATGTTTGCTACCGTGTTTACTGATGCCTATCACACTGTATCAGATTGAGAAAGGCGGGCCGGCATCGGCCACGCCACAAGTATGGTATGGCGGGCGCACCACTCTCCCCCCCCCTCTCTTTGGTGGAGGCAAGCCTGTCGTGCTACAATGACGCGACAGGCGCGCCTTGAAGCCGATTGAACCCCGGGCCTCCCAGTGACCCGGAAGTGATAGAATCACTTCCGGGTCACCAGGGAGCAAAGGCCAGGCCGGTTAGAACCTGCCTGGCAGTTAAGGGGTTAAAAGGCCGGGGAGCACGAAAGTCTGCCTTTTTTGACTCCGTGCTCCACGGCCTGCCACTCCAGTCCCTAGAAAGACTGTAACTGTTTTTCTTTTTTTTTTTCCTTGCAGTAATTGGATACTTGTGGTGCTGGCGTCAGGAGCATCTCTGAAGACGTCGGGCAGGCTCGCCGGGAGAAATCGGTCTACGTCTCCGGTGGCTTTTACTTTTTGTTTCCCCTGCAGGGAGCAGTAGCAGCATTCGGGAAGACTGGTCCCCCGATAGCGCGACGGCACCAGCGAAGCAGGTGGTGTGTGAAGACGAAGGCAGCTCGGCAGTGAATTAGGACGCCCGGACCCGCCCCTCCCTCCCGCTTCACGGAAGGTTCAGGTTTACGGGGAGCGCATGCAGCGCTTCGCCAAGGTATCGGGGAGGCTTCTGTGGCCGCTGCCCAGCGCATTGTGACTGCTGTCTTGCGCACAGATGCATGGCCAGTGGTTCGGTCCTGCAGCTCGCTAGGCTCGCTGGTGCATTAGGGGGCTCCCGGGAGCAATTTAAGCGCGAGAGCGCGATCCCTATTGGGCATAAAAGTGAAATGGTGAAATCCTTTCTTTAAATGCTTTGTAGCAGGAGGAGTACAGTATTGACAGTTTTTTTTAGATCTGGCATGACCGTTTTTTAACATGTGCATTTCTTATTGCATGGTGTTTGGCAATATAATAGGTCGTTTTTTACACAGACCATTTTGGGGGGCATAATTAATAACTGCAAGACTGTTAAAAAAAACACAGTGGCATCAGGATTATAACAAACTACAGACTGTTTTGGTAGGTAGATTTTTCAAACAGTGAACTTATAGTGTTTATTGTTTTAGGGGGTAGCCCAAAAGGGAGTCTGCTTACTGTTTTGGGGGCACAATCAGTTAAGGCTTGGTGCAAAAAGTCACAATACACACAGACTGTTTATTTCTGGGGTGTATTTATAATGATGTGTTCAGTTAGATAACCATTGTATTAGGAGAATATTTTAAAGCTGCAGATTGAGCTGATATCAGTGATATAACGTTGTCCTTGTCATAATTACACAATCCAAGCTCAAAAGACTCTCCACAGTGGTGCATCGGTGGGGGCACAAGGACATCACTCACTGAGGGCACAGACAGGCCGGCATTTCACTGGTTCTGTGGGCCGCACAGGCTTGAGATTACTCACCCGACACCCAGGTTAGCTGGTGTGGCGCGGCTCCAGTTACGTGGTGCTTACGGCCGGTCTGGGTACCTCCAACAGTGTGCAGGTAAGGACCTGGACAGGTTTTCCAGGCCAGGCAAAATGTTGTGGGAGGCTCTCAGTGAGAGAAAACATTGCGGTATAGATAACATTGTGTTCGCTGTGTTATTGTTGCAAGTTATAAGTGATCCTCCACTTGGGGCTCAGGTGCTATGGCCAGTAAGCGTGGTGCGAAGCGTTCCCGCATGGAACACATAATGGAGTTCATGATGCGCAGGATGGGGACTATGGATAGGAGATGGGGAAAGGTTGAAAAACTAGGGCAGAGCCTGGCGGAACTCGGAGAAAGAGTGGAAGGGCAGAGTGAGGAAGTTGGGAGGCCTAAGCGAACCATCGTGCCACTTAAACCCAGGGGTGAATTGGATCCACTCCCCAGGCGGGCTAGGCCCAAGAAGGGGAAGACCCAAGTAAGAGCCCCCGTGCCAGTCACTCATCTGTGGGTGGGCGGGGATAGACCCGGTCCATCGGGTGAGGTTCCTCCGGGCGGGGTTCCACTGGGGTCCCTTTCACACCAGTCCGGATAGTCCCAACAGATATCCCAGTGGTCCCCACAAATATCCAACTTGTCCAGCACCTATCCCAGTGGCCCCAACACCTATTCCAGTGGTCCCCTCGCATATTCCAGTGGTCCCTATACTTGCCCCAGTAGTCCCTACACCTTATTCAGTGGCCCCTACACCTATCCCAATGGTCCATGGGGGGGTGGCCCCGCAGGGTGGTACCCCATCAGGTACCCCAACAGACATCAATCAGGTCCCTCAGGAATTAGTGGCACAGATAGCGGCAGTTCTCCCTTGGTTAGGGAGGGGAGGGATGTTGCTAACTTCAGTGGGGCAAAGGAGGTAGGGGAGGACCCTTTGGCTGAGGCAAAAAAGATGGTGGCAAAGAATATTGCAACACCAGGCGGGACGCCAAGCGAGGGGCCAGGTACTCCATCTCTTCCGCAACCAACAGGGGGCGTTCCTTTAGCAGGAAACAACAAAGATGTGCCAGTGAGCAGCCATGGAGAGAACAAGCTGACGGAGCCAGCTGGAGTTGCTTCAATAGTGTAATGGCTGGATTTTCTGTTTAGATGGGATCAGCCCCCAGGGGCCCCTATGACCCAGCCAAAACGTACTCACCTTCCGTCCTCAGGACCACCTATCCAGGCACCTGGTACCTACCTGAGGATAGGGAACTCGCAATATACAAGCTCATATTATCAAAAACACCACTAAATCTATAGGGATACTAAGAATACTCACTGATTACTAGGGATATCCATACCCTACACTACACTTATTTACATCAGTTGGTCTCGCGGCCACCCTGACCCAGACCGTTCTACCCTAGGGCAGATCTGACACACAATCTGGTGCGTCTACACACGTGGGTCTGCAGCCCCCGTGCTCTCCTTTTCCAAGCGTTCGCGATCCTGCGAAACATCCACGGCAGTGTCCCTCCTGCCGCTCTCACTTAGTCTTTTACCACAATCCGGTGGCTTTACACACTGGTTTGACACTCCAGTGCTCTCATTAACGCCGCATGTCAAACGACGACCACATTCCTATGAACACCTATACATATATATATATATTGGGATATTATCTCCGCTGTCTACTCGGGATGAAACTACAATAATAACTTTAGATGTGGGTCCAGATTATTGTGTATTACCGGCTCTTGGCATCAAAGGTCCACTCACTCCCTATTTATGTGATCACCACTCACCTGATTGGGATTACTCATCCATTCATGCAGCAATTACCTAGGAGCTATGTTTACCCTTAGTGAACAAGAATAGGGATTACACACCAGTTAGTTATAAACTGGGGACATTTATTACAGTAATATAAACATTTATGCAAATCTAACAAAGGCTATAGGTAGAACACACCGCTTGAAAGAGAAGGATTACACATAACAGGAACACTCCGCTGAAAGGGAAAAGATTAAGTGTAGCTAATGTGATGAAAACAATATCACCTGATTAGTGTGAAGTCTTGTTCTAGCTGTCATCTGGGTTCCTCTCTCGTCTGTGCCTTGGCTCATCTCATGCTCTCTCTCCTCTCCTGCACTCTTGGGTACACGTCTGCGCTGATCGCTCTGTCTCTGGACTCCTCTCCCCCGCTCTGACTGTCTCTCCACTTTGCGTCTTCACTCTTTAATGGTTCCTGCCGCTCTGATCACCGTTCATTCTACTATCTTAGTCGCTCTTTCTCTGCGCCAATGTCCAATTCCATCTGCTCCCATAGGTTAATCCACGAGCTCTCCTCTATCTCTTCTAAAAGGCATTACTTCAGACTCCAGCTATTCACACTTCCTCCTGATAAACAACTGCTTCTGACTGCTTCCTTCAGTTCCAGCTCACTATTCAACTCAGCTCTTCTCCAGATTGAACCCTCTCTCTCTCTCTGCCAACTCCACTCCACTGCTCTCCTCTCTCTCTGCTGGACTCTCTTCTGCACGACTCACTCTCTCCTCGACTCCTCTCTGACTGACTGACTCCGCCTCTGCACTTCACAAATATAGAATGCTGTTTCCTCATGGAAAGTTCCAGCCAGCAGCTTCTTCTCACCAATCCCATGCACCAGGCTCCTTGCGCCAGACGCTCCCACAGTGGCACAGTCTGCTTGTTTCGTCTAGAGCCTGAGCCCGGGAACAATTCCTGATTAGATTCAGCTCTGGCCGGTTCTCTCCGGTCCGCTTAGGGCGAACAACAGTTATAACTATAAACATTGCTTTTGCCCTAAAAAGCCTCTCTGCTTCCATCAAGATGGAGTCTCTCTAGCTTTAGGCCTGAAAGGGGTGAAATGCTCCTTAGCTCTGTCAGAATACCTACATAAACCATACCAATATGTCTAATATGTCAAAGCCAATAGGCAATAGACAGGTTAAAGTCAAGAATAAAGGCATATTAAGCAGCTATCCTCTTCTAGGTCTGGAAAAAGGGCTTAAAAGGGCCAACACAGGCTAAGAATACCTATACTAGATGCGAGCAAGAATAATGATCTATTATCACTGCTAAATAAAGCCACAAACACTGCCATTACACTCCACCCTTAGATCCTTATCTTGCGAGCATCTTATAAACAACAACAACCATCTAAACAAACATCAACATAATCTATCCAACATAGGCTAAAAATACCTATCCTAGATGTGAGCAAGATTAAGATCTATATCACTGCTAAATAAAGCCCAAGGGGCCTACCACCCTTAGATCCTTATCTTGCGAACATCTGACAAACAATAACATCTAAATAAACAAACATCAACACAATCTATCAACAAATCAAAACCTAAAAAACTCCCTAAAAACAATGACAACTCAAGAAAATTCCACCTAAAACTCAATTGTAGGGAATAGAAACCTAAAAACAAATCAAAGCACCCTTGACTTGAATGCTGAAACATATCTGAGATTGGATCTGATAACAACAGAAACTAACCAAAGCATCCTCAAACTAAATGTTCCTCAACTTCTAATGATAACTGGTGAAATCTAGTGATGTAGGGACTTATGTGTTGAATGAAAACAGCAAGGGGCCTAAATGGGCCTACTTCGGACAACTTAAGGCTAAATAAGGCCTACCTACAGTTGTGAACTTAAAACCTAAATGTGTTTCAACTTCCAATGAGAAAACAAGAAAGGGCCTAAATGAGCCTTACGTACTATAGGCAACTTAAACTAATGATGACACATGAAACTATTGGTGTAGGTGCTAATATGTGAGATGAAAATAACAATAGGCCTAAATGAGGCCTATTTACACAAGTTGACCTCGCACACCAAAATGCTGTATAGCAAACACAATGTTAGTATTCAGTAAACATTCATGTTATGACTAAAGTAAAGTCAAACTGTTCTCCCAAGGAATTGGTACAAGTCAATTTTTCTTCGTTATGTTCTCTTTATTGATTGAAACACTCGCAGATAAAAAATAGCCAACGCGTTTCGTCCGAAACCGGACTTCTTCAGGGCTATATTTAAAAGATACAAAAATATATATTACAATGTGTCAATACATACAATGATTCATAAAAAAGTTTTATCAAAACATACTACTGTAAAATTCACAGGATCATTTACGGCACACCAGACTGATTCAATATATACAATTAGTGAAAAAAGGACTTGAACTGGTTATCCACATTCCGGGGAGAACTAATGCTGTAACAGAGCACTTGGTAGGCCAAACAGACACTAATGTATAAACAGAGTTTAGAGGAAGCAGTGTCTACTGGGTTTGAAAACACAATACACAACATAATGTTTTTATGAGAGCTCAATAGTCTCCAGTTTCCGTTCTCTCTCAACAGTATAGAACCAACAATGCCTACTGTCTCTTCATTATAGGCTACATGCTGACAGTCAATTGTAATTCTATGTATCCAATGCACAATATCCGCAAATCATAACGTTCATGTTTCAAGTTCCTGTATAAATGCCGATGACGTGGCATTATGCATAGGTTATAGCTGGTCTTATTAACAAGCAAGTAATACAGTCTCAATTCTCAGTACAAAAAGCTGCCCATCAGTGTGAGCCAAACACAGCGAACATATATCAAAATATGTGCAGATAGAATTTAGCATGTATCCACAAGCAAAAGTGCACACAATTCACAATTTTGAGAACATGAGTGAAGAATCAAATAGGAGCTCCAAAAAGTTTTTTGGCAAGTATCCAATACCTTTGCGCAGTGTGTTCCTATATTAATGGTCTTCTCCGTCCTGGCCAGTATACAGATAGTCAAATTCTACAAGTAAATATATCAGTATTTTAGTAATGAAAGTTTCTAAACAAAGTTTGCACATAACGAGAGAAATCCATTACTCTATGACGTGTTTATTTAATTATTCTAAAGTATATATTTCTGCACGCTGAAATTGTGCAACAAGCTTATTACTTTATGGGCTCACCTAATCAGGGAATTGTGAGCCACTTTAGAAAAAGGATCAAAGTATGCACTTACTATGATTAAAAAGTTCGCGGATTCAATTATACATCCTTTCATATATGGATCCAGTAAGAGGTAGCAAGAGATCAAAAGGTAATGCCTGGAATTTAAAAAGAAAAGGAAAAGGCACATGTTACGTTACAAAATTTATTTTGGACCCAAGAATTATGTTGAGGTATTAAGGCGTCTAGAGACATTGATCTCTGTATTTCACACCGTCTGGCATTATAATTAAAAGGATAGCAGATGGAATGCATCCTTTCATATATGTATTTAGTGAGAGTAGACAAGAGATAAAAGGTAAAAGAAGTGAACGCCTGGGATTTAAAAGTATTGCTAAGGTATTGATGCGTCTTGAGACATTAGTCTCTGTATTTTCCACCATCTGGCATTTATAGGTAAAAAGTTGGCAGATAGAATTATGTCTTCTTTCGTATACGTATTCAGTAAGAATTAACAGGAGATCCAAAAGGTAAACGTCTGGTAAAAAAAGGAGAAGATGGGCTCATGTTATGTGACAAGGTTTACCTCTGCCCCACGAAATTATACTAAGGTTTTAAACCGTCTAATGACATTAATTCCTGCATAACCCACTGTCTGGCATTGTTATTTTAAATAATCCCAGTGATTCAAGTTATTATTTTTCAGTCTTATGAGGTTGGTGCACGAGGGCAAAGTCGGCCCGAGGCAGCAGCCTGTGATAATATATCCCCCATGTTAATAAGCAAGACGATATGTTCGTGTGTCCGCCATCTTGAAATGGTTAAGTTAAACAATTACATTGGGAAATTAGTCACAGAAATGGATTGTATCAAGGTCTTGGGCCCAAATAGAGTCCAGGCGATCAAAGCCTAGTGAAGAAAATATCCAAAACGGTATTTTGAAGCCTTGGCAAGTTAACTACCCCAGGCTTACCTTAAATTCGGCGAGTCCGTCGTGTATGCGTGTGGTCGTCTGGTATCCGGATTCCATAATGCAGGCACCGCTGCGGGGGTATATATAGTCCTCAGGAGTGGACAATTAGTTAATTAAGTCTAATAATTGGTAAGTGCCGGGGTGAGCGGAACCGGGCAATCACAGAAAACAATAGTCGCCATTTTAACCTAGTCACGCAAAAGCGATAAAGTATCAGGAAGAAGAGAGTTAAGGGTCCATTTGTGCCCATATATAAGTCCATTATCATAAAAGAGGCTCCATTTGGCAAGATTAAGTGATGAATACACTTTAATGCTTTTTGGCGAAAGTTTTACCTCACGCTCTGCCCGATCCTGTTTATATCGACCAAGCAAGTCAAGAAACAAAAGCCGCCATCTTAGGCTAGTAAAAACGGAACGACAAGCCAAACCAAACCAGAGCTAGTGTCTCTAATTTAGTCCAAATAATGTCACCATAGCAAGCATAATTAACGAAAACGCCTATTTTATACGAGTGTACGTTTATTCAAACATTACTCGATCTTGTTTGTTGCATATAATGCATACCATCAAAATAATGGCCGCCATCTTAAGCTAGTCAAAACGGAACTAGCAAATAAAGCTGAATGAGGCCTACCTGCTGACATTAGTCAATTTAAGGTGAAATCTGAGAAATGAACATGACAAACTGTTGCAAGGTCTGGATAAACATTAACACATAATCATACTAAAAGACACACCACCCAGAACCATCTAAATTGTAAGGTAACCACCCTTTGATCAATTAAGGTGAAAATGTAAGAACAGTAAAAAACTACAACCCCAGTCTGCAAGATTACTAGTGTAACATCAAGCTTAAATCACACAGTGGAGCACATGTGTGCGCCATCATTGAAAAAAGTCCTTCATTTGGAAAAACTATAATAGGTGACATATTTTTTTTTAAAGTGGGGCCTGCTTGTACAAGGGATTATGGATCAAGTCCTTTTATAATCCTGTAACAAATAAAACATGTTTGGGTTTCATTTCTTTTCAAAAGTGGGGCCTGCTTGTCCAAGGGATTATTTAATGTCCAAATTCTTCAGTGTAGGCCACCACCCTGCATCATGGACACTTCCTCCAATGTGGCCATCCATCACCCGGTCTGGTCTGGTCTGGTCTGGTCTGGTTCCATCATCCAAAACAATAAACTAAAATAATAACATGAAAATAAAAAGCTAAAACAAATAAAGGGAGTGGGCAGATGCACGCACGCACCCCAACTGCAGCCATCCTAGAAACCAGAGAAGAAGTATCATTATTCTTGTAAAATAAAATTTTCCATTTAAAAAGCACCCCGGGTGCCTTTCATTATTGAAAAGAAAATATCCTAATTAATTAAAAACATTCAAAATTTAACTTTTAGTAACATTGAGTGGGGCCTAACATACCCTAATCCTAACTAAGCCAGTCCCACCCTTCTGGGCAAGAGTCATGCTACAGTGTGAAAAAAAAAATTGAAATACTGCCAAATGATGACAGCATCAGCAGGGCACTGCAAGCTTCCCAATTTCCATGGTCAGAGAAGCCCAGGCCACCCCGCCCTTAAATAAACAAGCCGTGCGCGGAAGAAAATTGGATTGTAGCCCATCATAACACACTGGGACGTGATCGAAACTTGCAGAATGAAAAAAAAGTTCGTCTGCGCAGACCAGCTGGGCTGCCAAGGTCAAAAAACAAATTCCTTATGCCTGTTCTCATGGCCTGATTCTCAAACTAACGGAGGCTAATATTAATAAAAAAAAAAAACAATTCTGTTACAGTGTATTGCCAATTAAAAAAGATCCAATTTTTTTTTAAAAAGACGTTTGTCCACAAAACATTTAAAAATATGAGCACTTATTTAAAAGGGGCAACTATCTTTTGCACACCAAATTATATACATTCTGCATTTGAGAAACGAATTAACATGGCCCATTTGTCAAAAAGAAATAATTTGTAAAACAGCATAAAATGCATATTCATTTCAACATTATATTTAAGTTCACATTTTTTGATGACACATTTATAAAAGCATACATTTTAATTCACATTTGGGAAAATAATAATGTCACATTTTAACTCTTTTCATTCAAAAGCACATGGTTGCCTCACACTAATTAAAAGCACATGTTACCACGCACTGTCGGGCAAGATTTATTATTCTAAACCTATTATTATTGCAACCATCACATTCCTGTCTAGATGGAAACCCCTCACAGAAATTATTAATGAAAACAGCTCGTAGCGTGCACTGTAACGGGCTATCTTGTTTAACATTTCACTCATTTTAAAAAAAAAAAAAAAAAAAAACATAGCTTTCTCCATAACGTTGATTTATAACCACATCAATTCCAAGGTGAACCCACACAAATACGTAGACGCATTTCAAAAGGAATGTGAAATGAACAGAACTCTTCTCAAAACACAAGATGTTACCTTTCCGTCAAGAAACTGACAAAGCACGTAGGCTGACCAAGGAACCAAAAAAAAAAGTCAAAATCAAACCATCAAAAATCCTTAAAATAAATCACTGACTTTCATAGTCAGGTCAAATAACCATGCATGTTGACAGCATGTAAAAAATAAAGGCTGCCACCTCAACTCAAGATATTAACCCTTTGGCAGCTCAAATGGAAACATTTCCCAACGTCCATTTATACATGGGAAAATCATTAGCACATTTCTTCACGTTCACAGCTAACACGTACACATTTTCAAAAACGTTATCCCCAAGCACCCGAGAAAGATCCAGCTCTCTCCTGCCAAACGTAATGAGAACATGCCCTGTCCAAGCCATGACCACATGGCGCTATTCACAAGCCAAATTTACAAGACAAGCCTTTCACAAACAACATTTCCAAGGCGCAATGCACAAGGAACACAACAAAATAACATAAGAACATGCACCTCACAAACCACAGTAAAATGGCGCTATTCTAAAGCCATATTTACAAGACAATAAACAAACTCAAAAAACGACACGCTTTTCACAAAGAATATATCCAAAGCACCATTCACAAGCAACACAGCAGATCAACATGAGAACATGCACCTCACAAGGCACATTAAAATGGCGCTATTCTAAAGCCATATTTACAAGACAATAAACAAACTCAAAAAAAAATGACACGCTTGTCACAAGGAATATATTCAAAGCACCATTCACAAGCAACACAGCAGATCAACATGAGAACATGCACCTCACAAGGCACATTAAAATGGCGCTATTTATAAGTCATATTTACAAGGAGCTATATTCTAAAAACTCCACAGAGCATATTAAAATGAACACATTTCATATTGCACAGCATAAGCAGATGCAGCAAGCAATTTAATGGGCAATTTAAAAGCACTTTTTACACACATTTATACAATTGGACCATCACAAAGATGTAACTGACTTCCTCATGTAATGTCATCCTTCAACTCTGACAGTTTAAACACCAAGATGAAAACCATTCCTTCCACCCTGAATAAACCAAATGCCATGATGTAATACAATCTCCTCACGCTGCAACTGTTCAAGCCAATAGGTCTAACAGGCTACATAAACTGCAACATTACGCCAGATGGAACTAGCGTTCAGGGCATTCCCTCAGAACACATGGGCAACTCTCTAAGCACATGGCCAGGCACACAGGCTTCGTAAGATGACGACTACGCCAAAATGTAATGTTTGGCGCTCACTCACAACACATGGGGTCACACAGAGTTCGTAAGATGCCGACTACGCCAAAATGTAATGGCTGGATTTTCTGTTTAGATGGGATCAGCCCCCAGGGGCCCCTATGACCCAGCCAAAACGTACTCACCTTCCGTCCTCAGGACCACCTATCCAGGCACCTGGTACCTACCTGAGGATAGGGAACTCGCAATATACAAGCTCATATTATCAAAAACACCACTAAATCTATAGGGATACTAAGAATACTCACTGATTACTAGGGATATCCATACCCTACACTACACTTATTTACATCAGTTGGTCTCGCGGCCACCCTGACCCAGACCGTTCTACCCTAGGGCAGATCTGACACACAATCTGGTGCGTCTACACACGTGGGTCTGCAGCCCCCGTGCTCTCCTTTTCCAAGCGTTCGCGATCCTGCGAAACATCCACGGCAGTGTCCCTCCTGCCGCTCTCACTTAGTCTTTTACCACAATCCGGTGGCTTTACACACTGGTTTGACACTCCAGTGCTCTCATTAACGCCGCATGTCAAACGACGACCACATTCCTATGAACACCTATACATATATATATATATTGGGATATTATCTCCGCTGTCTACTCGGGATGAAACTACAATAATAACTTTAGATGTGGGTCCAGATTATTGTGTATTACCGGCTCTTGGCATCAAAGGTCCACTCACTCCCTATTTATGTGATCACCACTCACCTGATTGGGATTACTCATCCATTCATGCAGCAATTACCTAGGAGCTATGTTTACCCTTAGTGAACAAGAATAGGGATTACACACCAGTTAGTTATAAACTGGGGACATTTATTACAGTAATATAAACATTTATGCAAATCTAACAAAGGCTATAGGTAGAACACACCGCTTGAAAGAGAAGGATTACACATAACAGGAACACTCCGCTGAAAGGGAAAAGATTAAGTGTAGCTAATGTGATGAAAACAATATCACCTGATTAGTGTGAAGTCTTGTTCTAGCTGTCATCTGGGTTCCTCTCTCGTCTGTGCCTTGGCTCATCTCATGCTCTCTCTCCTCTCCTGCACTCTTGGGTACACGTCTGCGCTGATCGCTCTGTCTCTGGACTCCTCTCCCCCGCTCTGACTGTCTCTCCACTTTGCGTCTTCACTCTTTAATGGTTCCTGCCGCTCTGATCACCGTTCATTCTACTATCTTAGTCGCTCTTTCTCTGCGCCAATGTCCAATTCCATCTGCTCCCATAGGTTAATCCACGAGCTCTCCTCTATCTCTTCTAAAAGGCATTACTTCAGACTCCAGCTATTCACACTTCCTCCTGATAAACAACTGCTTCTGACTGCTTCCTTCAGTTCCAGCTCACTATTCAACTCAGCTCTTCTCCAGATTGAACCCTCTCTCTCTCTCTGCCAACTCCACTCCACTGCTCTCCTCTCTCTCTGCTGGACTCTCTTCTGCACGACTCACTCTCTCCTCGACTCCTCTCTGACTGACTGACTCCGCCTCTGCACTTCACAAATATAGAATGCTGTTTCCTCATGGAAAGTTCCAGCCAGCAGCTTCTTCTCACCAATCCCATGCACCAGGCTCCTTGCGCCAGACGCTCCCACAGTGGCACAGTCTGCTTGTTTCGTCTAGAGCCTGAGCCCGGGAACAATTCCTGATTAGATTCAGCTCTGGCCGGTTCTCTCCGGTCCGCTTAGGGCGAACAACAGTTATAACTATAAACATTGCTTTTGCCCTAAAAAGCCTCTCTGCTTCCATCAAGATGGAGTCTCTCTAGCTTTAGGCCTGAAAGGGGTGAAATGCTCCTTAGCTCTGTCAGAATACCTACATAAACCATACCAATATGTCTAATATGTCAAAGCCAATAGGCAATAGACAGGTTAAAGTCAAGAATAAAGGCATATTAAGCAGCTATCCTCTTCTAGGTCTGGAAAAAGGGCTTAAAAGGGCCAACACAGGCTAAGAATACCTATACTAGATGCGAGCAAGAATAATGATCTATTATCACTGCTAAATAAAGCCACAAACACTGCCATTACAAATAGGTAAGGAAGTGACATTGCCATTACTGGGCGTGGGTGAGTCACGCACAGGAAGGGAACATTTGGCCAGGCATGTAACACAGGAAGTGAAAGAATTGGTATGGTCTGGTGCTTACATTAATATGTTCTCTCTGCTCTTGGATGAAAGGGAAATGGAGTATTCAAGGAAACAGAAAGATTGGATGCTTCCTGGTGAATGGCGCAGTGAACTGTTGAAATTCAGGATAGAGGAGAATTTGAGCAACTGGATTAGGGCCTTTTCAGTATTTATGGCAATAACAGCTGAGCGTTCTCCTAATATACACGCAGAAATGGCTTGTTACCAGAGCAGGATTACTATGTCTCATGACAAATATCGGGGCATAGGGTGGAAGGAATATGACAGGAATTTCAGGAAGGCTAGTGCAGCTGACCCATCACTTTCCTGTGACCGAGTCGACACGATCGCATGGTTGGATCAGTTTGGCCTAGGGCAGCCTGGTAACACAGTGCAAAACTTCAACAGGGGTCACACATTCCAAGCTTCTCAGCCCTTTCAGCCATCCCAAACCACGGACACGGCCCCTAGTCCAGGGAGCGGGGGCGGAAAGGGACATGTTTGGATTTTAATAGGCAGACATGCACCAGGGCCCAAGGCACTAGTAAGTTCAGGCACGCATGGTCTATCTGCGCTAACCCATGCCACCCTGAATCAAAATGCCTCAAAAAATCAGGATATAGGGGAAAGAAGAAACAGGAGTGAGGAGAGGACACAACTTGTAACACACTCACCCATTGACATTATGGCTATGACTCCTTGGTAAAAGAAATACCCAGATCATGCCACGGCTAGGACCTTACACGAAGGTTTTCTGTATGGCTTTAGGATTCCTGCATTTGAGAACATAGGGACGCCAGATTGCAAAAATCATCTTTCTGTTAGGACCAATCCTGGGGTGGCAGCAACAAAAATTGCAAAATAATTATGCTTGGGCAGAATAGCTGGTCCTTTTGATCACATCCCTGTACACACTTTTGTTTGCTCAGCCCTTGGGGTGGTCCCCAAGAAAGAGGAGGGTGAGTTCAGGTTGATTAATAATCTGTCAGCCTCTAGAGGCAATTCATTGAATGACTCCATTAATGAGGAAATCTGTAGTGTTAAATATGCTTTCTTTGACCAGCCAGTGGATATGCTAAGGGGTCTGGGCCCCGGGCCTTGCTAGCCAAATCAGATATTGAGCCTGATTTGATTTGATTTTTGATTGATTTGAATAAAATTTATATCGCGCAGACAATAACCCGAAAGCATCAAGGCGCCTAACAAAGCATATCATAAACTTAAGCATGACACCATTACAGATAGGCCTGCACAAAGAGATGCATCTTCAGAGCACTTCTGAATGCCTGAAGAGTGGGTAGGGATCTTAGTTCCAGTGGGAGGGCATTCCACCACTTGGGCGCCAAGGTGGAAACAGCCCTGCCACCCTATTTAGCTCTTCTGAATCGGAGGGCTGACAAGAGAAGTCTACTAGAGGAACGCAAATCCCTAGAGGGAATATAGCGGGACAAGATAGATCCTACACCATTAGAACTATTTTTAGCAAGGGCCCTATAGGCCATACATAGGGTCTTGAAGTGGATACGGTCCTCAACAGGGAGCCAGTGTAACAGCTTTCTGGCCGCTGTAGCTGAGGCACGTTTGGGGAGATCCAGCACAAATCTGGCAGCAGCGTTCTGGACTACCTGCAAGCGCTGCAGTAGACTTTTATTCAGTCCAGTATACAGCGCATTGCAGTAGTCCAGCCGAGAGCCAATGAGGGCAACTGCAAGCTGTTTCCTTGCCTGCAGTGATAGATAGTGCCTGATCCTCCTCAGGATGTGGATGATGCCCCAACAGGTAGAGATGGTTCTGCTAACCTGTTTACCCAAGTTGAGGGCAGGATCAATCATAACCCCAAGATTTTTTGCAGAGCAGGTAGGGGTGGGGCAAACTCCTAATGAGTCTGGCCTCCAGCAGGATGACCATACGTCATCTTTCCCTCCAAACAGCATCACCTCCGTCTTCTCTCCATTCAGTTTCAATGAGTTATGGATCATCCATTGTCCGACTGCCTCCATACAAGATCTAAAATTGGAGGCAGTCGGTGCAACTGACTGGGAGAGAGAGACAAGGATCTGGGTGTCATCCGCATAGGATACTATCTCCATCCCATATGATCTGATGAGCCTGGAAAGTGGGGTCACATAGATGTTGAATTGGGTCGGACTAAGAGCCGACCCCTGGGGGACCCCACATTGCACAGGCAGGGATGGAGATAGATACTCCCCCAACTTCACTCTTTGCACTCGATGATTGAGGAAATAAGTGAGTAGATCTAGAGCTGAACCCTGAACCCCAACCTCCCTCAGCCGAGCTGTTAACACTGAGGGAGAGAGGGTATCGAAGGCCGCCGTCAGATCCAGAAGGATCAGAAGGGTGGTCTGGCCCCCATCGACACACGTGCAGATATTATTCAACACTATGGTGAGGGCCGACTCGGTGCTGTGTTCCCTCCTGAAACCATGTTGGGAAGAGTCAAGACAGCCCGAGTTCTCTACAAATGCGGCAAGATGTTTGTTAAGATGTGCTTCCAGCATCTTTGCTGGAGCTGGAAGCAGTGATATGGGCCGGAAATTTTTTAGGACCGCAGGATCCAAGGGGGCCTTTTTAAGTAAAGGTTTTACCACCGCGTTTTTCCATTGGGTGGGGAAAAGGCCATCCCTCATGGCTCTATTCATTATATCAACCAGAGGGGGGCAGGAAAGTATCCCTACACTGTTTGAGAATCCTGAGAGGGCATACATCCAGGGGTGAGCCAGATTTACTTTTATTGAGGAGGCTATCCAAATCCTCCAGAGAAAGAGGGGGAAAAGAGTCTGGAGTTCCCAGAGGAAGTATTTCTGCAGGGGCATGGTCCATAGTCCCCAGAGCAGGAGGCCCACTGATGAGAGATCTTTGCAGATGCAATGCAGAGTAAATGTCTAATATTTTCGACTGGAAAAAAGAGACAATATTATTGCGCAGCTCTTGGGATGCTACTATGGGATCTGGGGTTTGGAGGGTTATAAGGGAGTCCACTACCCTAAAGAGCTCTTTAGGAGAAGTCAGTGAGGTTGTCAGGGCCGTGAAATGCTCTTGTTTGGCCTTTATGATTTCAGCCTTGTATTTCCTCAGCAGAGTCTTATGAGCTTCCTTATCCTTTATGTCCCAACCAGAATGCCATAGTCGCTCCCGCCTCCTCACTTCTTGTCTGAGGAGTCTAAGGTGTTCCGAGAACCAGGGGGCTGAGGGCCTTTTTCTGGCTCTGTGGCATAGTTGGATCGGGGCTAATTCATCCAGTGCCTCAGTCACTGTCTTTTCAAACTGTAGGACTGCTGTAGAGACACTTTCCCCTTGAAGTGAGGACAAATTGTGTACCCACGGGGTGAAGGAGCTATTTGAAATGTTCTTGAAATTCCTGCGGCGTTCCTTTTTGCTTGGAATATTTTCGGACGTTTGGATGAGCGGGCAAGCTAGCTCAAATGGAACGGCCAGGTGATCGGACCATGACAGAGAGATAGGGTCCTTGATCGTCAGCCTCTCGTCATTGGAAAAGATTCCGTCGAGCGTGTGGCCTGCTCGATGTGTAGCCCTTTAACCAATTGGGCAAATCCCAGGCTGACATGGCGTCAAGCAAGTCTGCCTTCCGTTTGCTGCCCGTCCATCCTCTTGATTACTACCTTCTGGGTTTTAAATTTCAGGACAAATTCTACATGGATAGTGCATGCCCATGGGATGCTCCATTTCCTGCACTTACTTTGAAAAATTCAGTTCATTTTTGGAATATGTTTTTAGACAGGCGACAGGGCACCAATATGTCATGCATTATCTGGATGATTTTCTTTTTCTGGGGTCGGCAGGCTCCCGGGAGTGTGCTTGGGCATTGCAGGAATTGTGCGTGCTCATGCGGGCCTTCGGGGTTTCCCTGGTGCCTGGGAAGACAGTGGGTCCAGCGACCACAATAGAATTCTTGGGCATTGAGTTAGACTCAGTGTAGGGGTGTTTCTGGTTACCTATGGAAAAAAATTGAGAAATTTAAGACAGCACTACAACAATGCCTGGCAAAAGATAAGGTAACCTTACATCAGCTACAACAGACAGTGGGTCAGTTGAATTTTGCACTGAGAGTCATACCTATGGCACAACCATTCTCCCGCTCTATCTTACAGGCCATGACAGGTCTCCAAGAAGAACACCATCACACAAGACTGTCGTCGGAGGTTCGCCAGGACATGCGTATTTGTATGGCATTTCTGGAGGGTTTCAATGGCAGGGTGGTGTGGCCAGGTCCTCCCACTACTTCTGCGGAGTTAGGTTTATGGACTGACGCTGTGGGCAGTGTGGGATTTGGTGCCATACTTGGGAATGAATGGGTGGCACAACATTGGCTGGCATGGTGGGTGGAGAATGGTGTGACAGCCAACATTGGTTTCCTGGAACTCTTTCCCATCTGGGTGGCACTCACTGTTTGGCCTCATCATCTGCGTAATCAATCTGTGATTTTCAGGTCAGACAACATGACGGTGGTATAATGCATCAACCAGCAGGCTGCACAGTGTAAAATGATCCTCCGCCTGTTAAAGGAGATAGTGTTGTTATGTATGAAATTGAACATACAGTTTAAGGCTAAACACGTCCCGGGGGTCTTGAATAATGCTGCTGACGCACTCTCTTGCTTCAAGATGCAGGTTTTCAGGGTAGATCTATCCTCTGCGGAGGCAACCCCGACATTCTACCCGGAAGTACTTTGGCAGATTGGTGCCCCCAACTACAGAACCTTGTGGCAGCTAGCCTAGCTTCCAAGATCAGGAAAGCTTATGAAGGGGCGTTTTGGGCTTACTGCGCTTTTTTGGGGAAGGATTGGGTTGAAAGCTGGCATGACACAGGGGCACTCCTGCGGTATTAAGATACTTTGAATAAAGAAGGGCGCTCAGCAGCGGCAGCCAGGCGGCAGGTGGCGGCTATCTCCTTCTTCGCACAATTTATGGGCAGGGGGGCCCCTACCAATAGTTTCATTGTTAAGAAGACCTTAAAAGGGTGGAGACGCCTCCATGGAGCAGCACCAGTCACACAACGACCAATTGGGATCGAATTACTAACATCCCTACTGGCAGCTCTGGATGGCATCTGCAGCTCAACATGGGAGGCTTTGCTGTTCAGAGCCACCTTTTCACAGGCCTTTTATGGAGCCTTTAGGATAGCAGAGCTGGTGGAGAAAAATAAACAGGATGTGCAAGGAGGGCTGGAGTTTGAGCATGCAAAAGTGCCGGGAGACACTTTACTAATATCTGTAAAGAAGTCCAAAACAGATCAGGAAGCACGTGGCGAGGGGATAGTACTCCACCGCGCACATGATAATCCTTGCTGCCCTGTGACTCCGTTAGAAACATTCCTGCGACAGAGGAAAAGTGCAGTGGGGGAGCATTGCTAATACATACAGATGGGACCCTGCTCACCAGGTTCCAGTTTAAAAGGGTCATGGAGATGGCAATAAACAGGGCAGGTTTGGATCCTGGGTCTTTTGGAACGCACTCGTTCAGAGTAGGGGCTGCCACTGAAGTGACAGCTAGAGGTCTGCACAGCAGCAGTGTACAAAGGATTGGGAGATGGTCCTCCAATTGTTATAAGCGCTATGTGCGGCTTCACATGCTGTGAGTGGGGCACTTCACACTTGGACTGATGCATGTTCCATCTCTGCTTGCATTTACAGTTTCTCAAAACTGTCACACAGGGGGGAAACTGGCGGCGGCGCACCAGCAGGAAGATCCAATACAAGGACGGGCACATCCACAGGAAGCAGGACCACATGTTGTTTGGGTCATTGGCCACTCATATGTAAGACGTTTAAATGCATTTTTTCTTTCAGGAAATTACGAACACAGAGTTGAACAGGCCGGTTTTAGGGTGTCTTTTCATGGAAAAGGGGGGCTCTGCCCCAGTCATTTCAGGAGTTTTGTCACGGAGATTTGGGGAAAGCATAGGGCACCACCCATCATAGTTATCCTTAACTTGGGAGGGAACAATCTGGTAAACTTGGGTAGAAGGGGGTTAATGGAAGCCATAATCTCAGAAGTAGGTTGGTTAGCTAAGACCTGCCAGGGGTGCACCATAGTATGGTCTCAGATGGTACCCAGATTTAAATGGAGGGGGGAGATTCTGTAAAGGTATTTAATCACTCGGTAAGGAGGATCAACAATAAAATAGACAAATTGTTCAGGTCTCCCCAGCTACAAACAATTGCACATGTGTGTATCAGGGGGGAGCCGTGCTTCTTAAAAGACGGGGTCCACCTGACTAGGATAGGGAATGAAATCCTGTTAGAGAATATAGTTGCTTGGTTGGGAAATGTTAAAGACAGGGCATGACCTTTCAGTGAGGAAGTTTGGGGAGGGCAGATAGTTGGTGAACTACGCTGGCCTGTGGCAGTAAGGTCATGATTGGTGAGCAGTAAATGTAGGTTTCTTAGAGGGCGCCCAAGGGGAGGGCAAGTGGTCTCTCCTAGAACTCCAGGGGCAGTTACAATTGGAAGGGTGTGGGGGAGGGGGGAGTCACGCTTTCTCTAGACTGGTTGGCCACCCCGCACGTGCACAATGATGCCAGTTAATGGCGCAGAGATGCAAGGGCCCTCTTTAATGGAGTTAATAGAGTGTATGGGGGTAACCGGGGGGGAGAAGTACCCTCACAGTAAACGGGCCCTCTGCGCATGCGCACTCCGACTGGAGGGCATGGTTAATTGATAAGGATCCAACATGTTTCATAAAAGAGGAGGGGGAGGTTTAGGTAGTCACAAGTAAGGCGGGCGCACCACCCCCCCCTCTCTCTTTGGTGGAGGCAAGCCTGTCGCGCTACAATGACTCAACAGGCGCGCCTTGAAGCCGATTGGTCCCCGGGCCTCCCAGTGACCCGAAAGTGATAGAACCACTTACGGGTCACCAGGGAGGTCATGGTTAGTTGATAAGGATATAGCACCAGTTAGTGACCTTACCGTAGGCCCAAATAGGATACGCAGAAAAGTAATTACTGTATGATTGTGGTTAATATGTTAGATTCGGATAGTAAATACCTGGTACTAGAATTATGTTAAGGTTAGCCATCTGATATCTGTATTTATCAATTGTAATCAATGTCATGGAAAATTTTCCGCGTAATCATGTAAATATTGTTTATTTCAATTTTGTTTTATTTTCTGTTTAATAAATAAATACGGCCTGGGGTTGTACGACCCCCGCTTCCAAAGAAATCCCTCTCATGTCATTTTAATAATGTTTGATAAAAGAGGAGGGGGAGTTTAGTTAGTCTCTGGCCATAGACTATTTCTCTATTTTTGGCAGCCCCTGTGAA
Organism: Lissotriton vulgaris; assembly: GCF_964263255.1. Classification (NCBI taxonomy): domain Eukaryota; kingdom Metazoa; phylum Chordata; class Amphibia; order Caudata; family Salamandridae; genus Lissotriton; species Lissotriton vulgaris. Next base: position 1,579,376,993 of record NC_141689.1, on the reverse strand, counting down.
AGAGGTCTGTGCTAACTACAGTGTTGTGGATTAACTTGTGATACTTTTGAAGCTGTTGGCCATCAGGGTGTGGCCTCCCAATTTTGCCCACTTGGAAAATATATTCACTCTTATTTAGTTACATTTTGAGCCCTGTCTTCCTGTGACACCTAAAAAAAACAAAAGGCTATTATGGGTGCTTAACAACATTTTATTGGTGGGTGCTGAAAAGAGCTTGATGGCTTCAGCTAATGTCTCCATGGGAGGGGAAAGTGGTATGTTCCACTCGCTTCTGTTTGCCAGTGTCCCAGTACAATGATCTCTTCCCCAACCTGAACACTCCAGGGACACGAGTCAAAGTCATGAAGCACTGTAGCTTCGGCCTCCCCCCAGCCAGCCTGACAACCAATCCAGGCCGAGCAGTATGTAGTCTGTGTGTTGTTTCTTTTATATTCCTGCTTTAAACTCGTCCAAGGACAACCAAGCAAACATTGCAGGCCGCATATCTGCAAAGCACGCGTTTAAGACAACACGTTTAGCCCATTCAGGCAGCCTGGATTATGCTCACTGTCATTTTATAGAACTGAGATGAGTGAATGAATATAAATACAAACATGGGCTGATTATCATGGTGCTTGGTTTTTATTCATATTATTTCTCGGTGTGAACGGCTGCTCCCCTGGGATTTCAAGAAATACAGAATTGCCCTAATGTGCTGTTATACTGCATTTTTATATAAATGTAATGTGAAGCCATATTATTGAAGAAAGATGAGAAGCACCTCGAGGAACTAATTCCCAAGCGTCTAAGTCTAATACATAAACATCAATAATAATTTTGTGCGAATAGCCTGCTATTTGTAAGTGCTAAAAACAGCAGGTGTCGCCATTAGCCAACACACGCGTTTCAGTTCAAAATTAGCACTACTCGAACCCTTCACTGTGTCACGTATACGCGGCACAGCTCGGTAAACGTACTCGATAAAAAAACGAAACATATTTTCAGAAATGCTAAATTTTATGCATCCGGTGTACTTGTTACCGTAAGTGCCTCGTAGAACTTCGTTCAAAGTATACTTTATTAAAACACTTATAAAAACATTTTTTTTGTTAAATAATTGTATTGATACAAAATAAAGTACCACAAATTACAAAGAAGCATAAGATGAAACAATAAAGTAATAAAAGGTATATCATCAAAAAATTAGAATACCAAACAATCGTTCTTTTTCTCTTTATCTATTTCTTATAAAAACTATTTATACAAAACATCTCCGTCTGCTTGCTTCCAATTTCATTGTCGTATTTGACTAAAGTGGGGTGCTGAGATAGAGTCTGAACTCAGTTATTAAGCCATGTTCAAACATCTGCATACTGCACCGGAAGCTAGGGACGTGGCCATAATCCACTGTCCCGTTATTCTTCCCTTTGACCTATTACATCTAAGACTTCCCTCACCTCACGCACCCCAGCGCGCCCTCTGCCACTCCAGCCCCTCCCCCTTCTTTCTGTCAATCACCTCTTTCTCCTCAGCCTATAACTGCATACTTTCGCTCTCTTCGGTGGCCTGATAATCCCCTCTTTCCTCCCCCGCCGCCCCTCAGTCGTGAAATGTGTTCCAGTTAGATAAAAAATAATCATTATGCTTATTTCCGGGCCCTGGTGCAGGAGACATCTCACTGGACAGCGTGATGGATGGGGTCTTAGACTGGTGTCAGCTCACTGACATCAAGTCCATGACCTCGGGGAATTGTTTATGTGTTGTTTCATTTTTATTCTGCGTCATAAATAATGTGCTGCGGGTACTGCAGGCCGCACATCTGCAAAAAACATACCCTTATAAATATGACACGTAATGGGTCAGTTTTAACGCAGTACATTTTAGTGCATTAGATCAGCCTATACAAAAGGCTCTGTTAAGTTTTCGAACATGGGATGAGTGAATTAATTTCAAGACAAACAAGGGGTAATTATCAAGGATTATGTGGGTATTAAATACGTGCTGCTCTGTTTTGTATAAATATTTATATGCGTAAATGTTGCACCTCTGGGATTTCAATAAAAAATGGCGCTGATGTGCTGCTACAGTGCATTTTGTAAATAATTTCTTGCTGTTTATTTTTTTAACGAAATGTAAAAAGAAATGAGCGGCCCTCATTTTAACAAACGAGCAAGAATTACCAAAAACAACGTATTGCGAGTCCTAACAATGTTAAGAGGCAGTGGGTGGTAAATTGAACTTCCATATTTGAAAATTCCCTCAAAATATTCTGAATAATCAAGTTTGTTGTGCGAAAAGAGACAGAGACCGAGAAGGAGAAAGAGAAGCATCCTGGAGATGGGAATCATTGCTGAACTCCAGGCGTTGCTCACAATTAGAATTACAGAGCCAAGGCAGTCCTTGCTTTATTCCATATAGAAACCGGAGTATACACAACAAACAACAATATTCCAGATAGAGGCATTTTACTTAATTAAAAAATACGTTACTGTGTGCCCCCATTAGTCGTTGTACTTTGAATTTCCAAATACATTGCACAGTTGATGTTTTCTTAAAGGCTATTGGATAAAGTACTATATTCTGAATTGAAAATTACAACCAATATAGCAGGCTCCTTTGCGACTGAGGGCTGCTGCTGGCAAGAAACACGAACAGACAATTGTGGTTGGAAATAATGGAATAATATGTGCACACAATGGAATAACAGCACAAACCTTATAATGTTTTGGATAAGGTATTTGGATTTTAATTTGAAATCAAATTACATTTTACTTCAAGAGTTGATTTGATTTACTTTATATATTAATTTCTTTTTTGTATATGTCTATCAGTAGATGAATCGAATAATTTATGTAATGGAAGAATTACTGTACTGTCTTTCCTTTTGTTTTTCTTCAATAAAAACGACTTGAATTAAAAAAAAAAATCACATTTTACTTGACAACAATTAGAAGTTTTTCGAGCTTTAGCATACATTTTTGTAAGAATCGGGTATTGGTTGAAGGGGTGGAAGCACCACTCAAGCACCACAAAAGTCACTAAATTAACCTGTGCTTAACCCTCTGGTAGCTTGGAAGAAAAGCTGCCAGGCTTAACTTAGAGGCAAAGTGTAAAGTATTTATGCATCACTCAAGCAGTATTAAAGTCAAAACACATCATAAAAAAAAATCCCAGGCCAATTTAGAAAAATAGAGCACATTTTACTAAATAAGTGATATCAGAATGACAAAAATCCAATCAGTGGAACTGGCGATATAATATATTTAAAAGTTTTAAGTAAGCAAAGCGCCTAAAAGCACAGAGCATCACTTGCGTCATTCGGTCGTGCTAGACTGGGGGAAAGTTACACGTTCAGGCGGACTGCGATGGCGCGTGGGCTGGATACAAGATCCAGGTTAGTCCTGCTGAAAAAGAAAATTTCTTAAATCCGACATGAAGAGTACTTATGTGGTGTAGGAGTCCTCAAGAAACAGGGTGAACGTTGTGGTTGGTCATCACTGTAGCTTGAAGAGGAGGCCAGGAGGCACAGAAGGTCATCGCTGTAGTGAAAAGATCTGGTTGGGCATCTCAGACGGTTATTGCTGGAACTTCGCATTGTAGTCACCACAAGCTATTGGTGCTGCAGATCTCGTGTTGCCAGTCATCACTGGTGGTCCTTTTAGCTCAAAAAGTTGGGATCACCAGACTTTGCGTCAGAGTCTTGGTTAGAAAATACATGTTTGTGGTCAAGAAAAGCCGAAAACTTCTGAATTTCTCCTTCTTTCACACGAGGAGCTTAACTGCTGTCAGCCAGGGCCCAGGACTTGGGGAGACACCTCTTGGAGATCAGGAACTCACTCCAGCAGAGGACCGCAGGGCTCCGGCGGGCTTTGTTGCAGGCCCAGGCAGGCCCAGTGCAGCATGTCAGAAGGGCAGTTGCAGGGAGGTCTCTGGAGCTTGTTGTGTCCCTGCAGCTCAGACAAGAGGTCAGCCAACAAATCCTTAATGTCACCCAGGCGCCGTCCCCCGCATCCGAAGAGCGACTACAGGAGGAAGGTCCTTCTCCTACCTGGCCGCCAAGACCTGGAACTCCCTCCCTCCCGACCTGCGCCTGACCCAAGACCACCTCTCCTTCAGGAAGAAGCTGAAGACCTGGCTGTTCGAGCAGTAGCGCCCCCCCCCCCCCCCCCAGCGCCTTGAGACCCTACGGGTATGTAGCGCGCTTTATAAGTGTCATTGATTGATTGATTGATTGAAGCATTTGCAATGCAATAGGTCTCGCCTTTCTAGAATTTGAGCTATTGCCATTGTAAATGACAATGTCTTTTATTTATGTGTTTTGAAAACCTGCATGCAGTGCCTAAACAAGAACTTTATGCTTATAGTCCTTTCTTATAAACAGCCAGGCTGGCAGTAAAAGAGGCGCAGTTACTGCCAGCCTTGCTTCTCATAAGCAACGACTAGAAGTACAAAGTACAAATACAATTAGTAGCTTTGAAATGTGCCAAAATAATTATTATATTAATTCCAGATTTAGGTTGTACTCTATGTGGAGCTGATGAAGGGACATTTATAGGCGGTCTAATATAAATTATATGTGGCAGGTGCAGTACAGAAAGCTGTGCCTAGAGGTCCCTAGTGAGAATGAAAAATGGCAATGACAGAGCTGATTGATTGACTGTTTTCTCAAAATGTTTTTTATGAAATAGGAAGAAGGCTTGTCATTCCTAAATCATGTGTAGGCTTGAATGATGTTGTGCATTAAATACAAATGAGTGTGGAACTGATTTAATATAATTCACAGAACTGGGATTGCACCGCAGTAAGACCGTGCCCACAATGTCATACTGTGGAACAAAAGCAGCATTAAATTGTCAATGGCAGGATGCAGTATGAAATGCAATCATATTACTTCTTAAATGACAGCATGAATATGTGAGAAAATGTGGTAGAACTACCACACATAACTACAGATAGTCCCCGCATTACCCCTCTTATATGGATTGTGTTTCTGCCCATGATGGAGGTCAGATGCACGACTTAGTAGTGGCATCTTCAAGTAACTCCGTTACAACTATATTGTGACACAGCTTGTAAGCTTTACTACATGCTATCGGACAATGTTTTTGAAGGTTTTTTTTACAGTGGAAATGGCGATGTCGTTTTTTTTTAATGGCACCACCAATAGGGAAAAATAATTAGTGGTATATTATACCAAATAAGAAGGAAGACAGGAAGTAGGTGAATTTATCACATATTCTTACTTTGTCAAAGAGTGCTTTGAAACATCTCTCAAATTACCCAATGCGTTGAAATGATAATTCTGAGCGGGTCCTATCACCACAACCGTAACACATAATACTATATAGCAGCCAACGAAATTAAAACAAATGTTTTTTTTAAAATGGGAAGACATAGTTAAAATCATCTGTCCACTACTTACATAAACCAAATGCGTGATCTCAGCCTGATGCCCTTTACTGATATTTTACTTTTTACCTAGATGACATAAAATTCAGAAGAGCTCGTTGGCTGTCGAGTTGGAACATGCCTCTGCAGTATGTAAATATGTTCAGAGCTGTTTTTCAAGGTGCATTCTTGCTCTTGGCAACTTGGGTGCCCTGGCGAGCCAGTTACAGTGTACGAATGGGGCAGTAAAAGGGAGCGGACGATGACAATGGGGAGAGGCAGCTTAGCTGCATGTGCCAGTTTGGAGCAGGGCTGAGCCTTGGTGTTGAAAATGACTCAAAGGATCCATGGGGTGGCTTTTGGGATAGCAGACTAATCCATTATAAAGTGATAGCAAACCCTGCCGGTTGTCCGGTTGTTGCTTGTACTGCTGAATATGTTTCTGGAGTTCTGGCCCGGTCGGTAACTAACATACGTCACTGGCATTGCAACACGCATGCTTTGCAGTGCGCATCACGTCACAGGAACAAAGATGGTGTTGGCCTGTTGAAATGGGTCATCCTAAAATAGGACAAGGGGGCAACCAAAAAGCTCAATTGTCAATCACGCGCCAGCGTTCAACATAAACGCTGATGCAAACCAATTAAAAAGAAGGGCATGGCTTAAAGCACCCTTCTCAAACCGTACCGATTCCAAAAGCCCTCGCAGAGCGAGCAGTGCACATGCGCTGCAACGCCAGGCGAGACCTAGGAAGGAGCAGGTACAGTCTTCCTTCTAAGCGAGCAGTCCTCAAGCAGAAGGGCAGTCCCCTGATACAACCAGGACAGTCTTCGGGTAATATTATAGCAGTCCTCGGGGAAACAAAGCAGTCCTTAAGCAGCAGGACAGTCCGCTGGGGAACAAGGCAGTCCTTCTGTAATGTCCATAGGTTATAGGAGTGTACTGAAGAGTGGCTCTGGAGGTTCAACATTTATACTTGATGCCAGCTTTTGAAGAGGGGGATTCCCTGTACTACCCCCACATCTGGTTCTGCAAAGTTCTTCCCTTCCTCTGGCAAGGCTCCAAGAAGTGTGGGGTGAAAAAAAGCTAGTGTCAGGTTCTTTTGTGCGTGCTGTAGGGAAGCCTTTTAAAGTGTATGTGGGGCAGGGAACTGCTCTGCCCCTAACCATCCTGGCATGATTGCCCCTCCTGTCCACACCTTGTCACATTTATGTCACTGTCTGGGAGGAATACACAAATCTTGACAGCATAGTCATTCAGAGCATGTGAGCCAGGACACAGGCAAAAGGCACAAGTGGTTAGGACAAGAATATGACACCTTTCTAAATGTGACATTTTCAGAAATGTGACTTAAAGTCCGGCTTTACCATTAAAGAGGATTTTAAATTACAATTAAATTGAGTGTAAAAACCATATCTCTATCTGCTCCCACTCAAAAGTTTTCACTTCTTAAATATAATAAGGTAACCCCGTTTTAGTGAGTGAGAGATAGGCCTTACAACAGTAAAACATGACTTTAGGAGTTTTTTACTGATAAGACATATAAAACTTAAGTACAAATGTCCTACTTTTCAAAAACAGTGCACCTTGCCCTATGAGCCTCTTAGGCCCACTTTAGGAGTGACTTGTATGTATTAAAAATGAAGGTTTATGCCTAACAAAAGCTTTGTTTTGCCAGGTCAAAAGGTAGTTTCCAACTGCACACAGGCTGCATGGCTGGACTGAGACATTGTTTAAAAGACTACTTCAGTGGATGGCACAGTGAGTGCTGCAGACCCACCCTAGCATTTAATATACAGGCCCTGGGTACATGTAGTACCCTTTACTAGGCATTTAAAAGTAATTTGAATGTGCAAATTAGATATAAGACAATTGCCTTATGTTTTAGCGAGAGAGCGCAAGCACATTACTACTCCTTAGCAGTGATAAAGTATGCAGAGCCCCAAAGCCTAAATAAATGAATTCAGCAAACAGGAGGAGTGAAGCCAAAGAGTTTGAGGGTGACCCTGCAGAGAGGGCCTGGCCCAACAATTATGAGCTCCACAAAATTGAAGCCAGGTTTATTTAGAATTATGCTTCTTTTTCTGCTGTTTTATGTAGTCTGAACTCGGCCCAGGGCCATTGGAGAGCTTTACATGAGCATTAGTTACATTGCATATGGTCAGATCCCCATTTTTTAGGCACAGGGAGATGAAGTGAGCCGACGTCCAGACTAGAACCTGGCAGACAGTCTTAACTTAGGAAAATGTGTAAAGCACTTAGAAATACAAGTAACAAGTCAAAAACACAACACAATGAAAATCCCACTTCAGTTTATAAAAATAGAGAATCATTTAATGAACAAAATAAGACCAAAATGACAAAAATTCAATAAGGGGAACTGGATAGATGAAAAAGTTTGAATTACATTTTAGTGGCAAGATGCATACAGCACCAGCTGTGGGCTACTGGTTGTGCTAGACTGCGGCAAAGTGAATATTTAGGCCAATCTCGGTCAATCATTAGCCAATTACAAAGATTGGGTTTGTCCAGGTCAAAGAGTTACCTTCCTTCTTAGAAACAGTTCTTGACATTGACGGGTTGGCAATAGGTTCGTCAGCAGAAAGAAGAAGCTGGCTTGACGGCAACGGGTTCCAGTAGAATGAGGTCCCAATGCTGTCATCAATGGAGGTGGGAGAAGTTCGAGCTTTCGTGCCTTGACGGTCTTCAACATCAATCGAGTCCTTGTAAACTGCAGCATCTTGAACCCTGCAGAATAGATTTGAAGCAGCCTTATTGTTTATTGTCGTTCTGTGACATGCGGAGAACGTAGAAGGAGCTGCAGCGAAGTCGGGCCCACCTGTGATGCACCTTCAGTGGATTGGCTGCCAGGTTGGTCCTGGCCCCACAATGGACCTCTAGGAAACTTTTTAGCAAATAGTTTCTAAGTCCCATGTTTTAGGGTTAGGCAGGAAAGTACACTCTGAAATCAACCTCAACCTCAAGAAAAGTCCTTGAGGATCAGGACTCTCTCCAACAGAAGCCATCAGCAGGATCCATGGCTGGTCCAGTTGTAAAGGTTACTGGGCTCTTCTAGGAAAGTAGGCTTCTTGCAGCTTTTGTGTGCCTGTAGCTTAACATGAGGTCAGTCAACTGAAACTTGGAGTCCATATCTGTGTTCTGGGTACTAGTGGGGTATAGGTGTTACATGTAGATGACTCGAGCGCAACTCCGCAATCAATGAGGGCCGAGGACCCACTAAACGGCTCCATCTTTGGTAAAAAAACTACGAATCCCATGAGGCCTTGCGCCTCACTGTGACGTGGCAGATCAGCCCATATAACACGTGGGCAAACTCGGAAGGATGTGGGAAAGTCTTCCACCTGGACCCGTGTATGCTGCTGGTTCTGTACGGATTCTTGTCCTGTGGGTTCTACGGAATTGAGCCCTACCCTTTGTTACAGGGTCCTCCCTACCTTCGTGGTGAGCAGCTGCTCTAGAAGAGGAGAGACCCATGTGCGCGGCTACGCTCTGTCGGCATTTTCGGCCACGGTGTAACAAGTCCTCCTTTGGTTGAGCTTCCTGCTAGGAGCTCGTGCAGAGGACGGTATTTGATTCGAAAGGCATTGTCGGCCAATACTTAGCACAGTGTCCTCTGTTGGTGAGCTCTAGAACGGGAGCTCGTGCAGAGGACAGTACCGACGCTTTCCCAATAATGAAGGAGGCTTGTTTGTTGTTCACTGGCGCAGAGTCCTCTGTTGGTGAGCATCCAGACCGGAGCTCGTGCGGAGGATTGTAATCAGACACTGACTCGATCAGCTTGTCGACTGAAGGAAGTCTTGACTGTCTACACAGTCGGGACCAGAATTCTGCACGATGCTGCATTGAAGGTACCAGTTAGTCCTGTAGGGTGCAATTAACCCGATCAGGAAAATAACTATCTTTGTTCATTATTGATACACTTTCATTTCTTTTGCTGTACTGTTAGGAACCATTTGGAGCCCGGAGATGCCACACATTTGGTTCTTGTGGTTCCAACAGTCCTTTGGGTGTATTGGTGCTTTGTTTCTTTTGACATTTATATCCAAGGAGGATAGGTATGTGTTAACACTATTAGTTCTTAGAACTCTGTCTATTGAATGTTCGCTTCATTGAATTAACAGTGTATCAAGTTATGTCTTGTATTCACTCTGCAGTTATATCCTCCATTAACCGCCAGCACCCAGAAGGCTCAACAAACCTGACTGCTTGTCTTACACAAAGTATATTTTCCTTATTTACAGGTATAGAGAAAGTGTATAACATAGATGGCTTGATATTGCAGTGTTCGGACAGGTTATGTGATTACTATTCTTTGTTGTTTCAGATCTCCCTCCACGCAGTTCCCTTCCCTTCCTTCCCTCACTTGATCCTTCCACTGACCTGTGCCATTACGGCTGTCAGGCTTGGTTAGATCAAGAGGTGGACCCTTTTTGGCATCAAACCGATCCTGAGGACTTACAACGTAACAGTAGGCCCAGTTGTAAGGGCTCTACCCACTTGTCACAACAGCAGGGGCAGTCCTTCTTCTGTCTTCCACAGGCCCAACAGTGTTCTGAAAAGGCTACTAGGGTGTCAGATTTAAGCCCAGTGTCAGCCAGTGGGTGGGAAAAACCCATGGCCATGCTCTAACCAATGGGGTAGACATTCTCAGGGGTGAGTCTACCCTGTTTTGCACAACAGTAGGTGCAGTCCTTCTTTTGTCTTCCACAGGTCCATCAGTGTTCTGAAAAGGGTGCCTATGCCCAGTGCCTGCCAGTGGGTGGGGAAACACATGGCCATACTCTAACCAATGGTGTAGACATTCCCAGGGATGAGCTTTCCCCATTTTGCAACACTTCCTGTGTGTGTTTACTGTAAACTATCCCACAGTGCTTCTCTCTCTACCGACAACCAACACGTCAGAAATTTTCTTCCCCTGTGCAGAGCTCCCAGTGCCCACCCAGCAGTGTGGCTATGAAAATGGGAAAACCCTCCCCTGTGGTCACTCCAAACCAGTTCTGGTTGAAGCTCCTCTCAAACTGGGATCGGTGTCTGGATGGCTAGCTGTACACAAGTTTGTGGGCAGACCCAAGTGGGAGCTACATCTGCTTGTGACAGGATAGGCATCCTTTGAAGTTAGTTTAATTTCTGGGCATAGCTCCGATGGCCATCCTGTCAGGGAAACGTAAGCCCCTCTCCCTCAGCTCTGGAAGCCACTTCACTCCTAAGCAAGGAGCCATTCAGAACCTGGGCGACAGCGAACACTAGGAGAAGGGTACATTTGACTCAGGCAGGAAAATGACAACTTTATAAAAGTGCAATTATTAAAACAGTGATATAAAATCTGACTTGACTGTTAAGCTCGATTTAGTATTAGAATGATTCCTTGAATAATGTTTCAAGCTATTCCCAAACTGAAGTTAAGCACTATAAGGAGTTACAAGTGTAACATTATAGTACTGACCTGCTCAATATTTTTCTTTATCAAGGCAGTGCTAATCCTGTAGGAGTGAGATATGGTTCCAGAAGCTAGATTCCTATGACACTCAACCACCATCGCCGTCCAAATCTGACTCAGGACTCGAACATGCCCAGTGCTCAGGGGGAAGGGGAAGAAGACGAAAAGAAAAAGAAACAACGTTCCTCGGTGTGCAATCACTTGTCTCTGTTCCTTTTCTAGTTGCTCTGGTTTGAGTATGTGTTTAGCTAAACTAAAGAGAGAGGATAAGTAGTGGTAAGCTGAGACAAAATTTAAGTATAACCCAGTAGCCACCACCTAGACTTAGCTTACCAAAAGATTCACTCTTTCTCACTTTAGACTTGTACCTGTTGAGTGAAGGCTATATGTATAGAAGAATCCTATAAAACTGAAATGAGAACATTACTCAATAATTTTGATTAGATTTGGTAATATCTATCTATCTATCTATCTATCTATCTATCTATCTATCTATCTATCTATCTATCTATCTATCTATCTATCTATTTATCTATCTATCTATCTATCTATCTATCTATCTATCTATCTATCTATCTATCTATCTATCTATCTATCTATCTATCTATCTATCTATCTATCTATCTATCTATCTATCTATCTATCTATCTATCTATCTATCTATCCATCCATCCATCCATCCATCCATCCATCTATCCATCTATCCATCTATCCATCTATCTATCTATCTATCTATCTATCTATCTATCCATCTATTTTGCTCCAAGTCCAAAAATAATTCTGAAATCACAAAGAGTGCCTCTCGTCATGTGGGGCTGTACCGTAGTAAAACACAAGAGTTCCCAAAGGGTAAGAGACGGGGCACTCAAGGAACCTTTTAAATCCTTTTAATTATTACAAGTCTCAACACTTGTACACATAATGAAATGACATGTTATGGAGGAATACATACTGATGGTGCATTCCCATTGGAGGAATAGCAATCAATAGTGAAAAAGTACTGCTGCCATCCTAATACAAATACCATGTCTCCTGCACCCATGCCTGAATGGTTAAGTGATGTTTATACATAATAGTAGCCCCCTGTTCTGCTTAATTCCTCCATCTGTCCTTAAATGCCAAAATACATGCTCTAACCTTGTATAAATGCAGAAACTTTAGGGTGCTTTAAATCCATTTATCACTCGCATGGCAAAGATTCCTACTGCTCTTTCTCATCAGAATATTTATCTCGATAGGAGACGCCACTTACACAGTTGTGTCATTTGCAATAGAGTCACAAAAAAGTTCCTCGTCTGCAAAAATGACACAATCCACAAGTCATTCTCATAGGAATCGGTCAAATGGCAGCAAATCCTGCAATTTGCATACTTGCCAATAAATGTTGACGAGATACTTCCCACAACTCCAGCACAGCGGTTAAGGAAATACTACATTAAATATTTTGCTCTAAACCACCAAGATTTCCGAACTCACGACGGGTGCCTCTCGTCACATGGGATGGACAATGGTAAAACACAAGAGTTCTTTTTCATCAGAGAATTTATCGTAATATGGGACGCCACAGACACAGTTGTGTAATTTCCAATAAAGTCAATAAAAAGTAAAGTTCCTCATCTGCCAAAATGCCACAGAAAGAGCTTTTTTTCATTTGCCAATAACTTTGGCGTCATTTGACAGATCCTCATGAAATTTTGAAAACGAATGTGTCACTCACTTCAGCTGCTGTTTGGAAAATTATTTTGGGGTGATCCGTCAAGCAGGGGTCGAGAAAAAGCGGGGGTCCCAAAACGAGTTTACCTATGTTAATTTCCATAGGAAATTGTAGACACAGCTATAGCCCAAACTGCTGAACTGAATTAAACCACATTTGGCAGATAGGTAGCTGTTGGTCAAAAAAGAGTCCTTTATGTTGAATGTTGTAAATCCGTTTAGTAGTTTCAGAGTTATTTAAAGAAATTCCCAGTTGTAAATATAGGGACATGGTGGATCCGCGACCCTCACAATCTCTTGCTGAGATCTGATTGGCTGTCATCACTTCAAACCAGGAAGTGTTGGCAACCATCTTGTGACTCAGCTTGAAGCCAAGTCATGGAAAAAACATTTTAAAAAAAGAAAAGGGGGCAGGGTAGAAACACCCTGATCCCCTAGGTCTCTTGAGTGGCCCCACAGGGAGGCCAAGGGCCAAAAAGGTAAAAAAAAAAATGTGAATCATGCTGGATCTGCGACTCACACAGAAATGTTTTAAAAAAATTAATCGTGGGCTCCTGCGCTTTTTCATTAATGGGCCCCTGGGTGGGCCAGGTCGCGGGGGCATTGTGGAAACATAAGAGGGGGCGCATGGGTCCCCTCTTCTCAGGCTATTGAAAGCCCCGGGGACCACCACCTCCCGAGGCAGCAACCTGATTATATGGGGTGAGCGTCCCGTCTCCCCCACTGCCCAGGAACCGCCACCTCCCCAGGACAGAGATTTAAATACAAATATCATGGGGAAATTCTATGGCCTCCCCCATAGCCCAGAGGACCGCTACCTCCCCGGGACACAGATTTGCATAATAAATAATGTGGGGGAGCCTTACAGCCTCCCCCGCAGCCCTGGGGACTGCCACCCTGGGGCAATATATTAACAATGAAGGGGGTCTGTTGCGGCCCCCCGGCCCCAGAGTCCATGGCCCTGGGGCTAAAATCAATGGTAGAGAGGGGCCATGTGACCCCCTTCCAAGAGCCATTAATGGCCCTGGGGACCTGCTATGTCCCAGGATGCAGAACCCGGGGTCCAAGCATGTTTGCTGTGGCTTGGCGGGAGCTTTACAGCTCTGACCAAGTAAGAGCGAACACCGCTCTGCTTTCAATAAGCGAGAACATTAAAAATGGTCTTGCTTGTTGAAAGCGGAGCAGAATTGGTTTCACAGACAGGAAACTCCCTTTTCAGCAGCTCCCTGTCTGTGAAATCAATATTGGCTCCTGAAGGATGCTGAAAGCCAGCAGGGACTGCTGAGGCCTTGAGGCTCCCTTTGCGGTCCCTAACAAACGTCAATGGGTGCCTTGGGTGGGGCCAGGGCACCCAGAATGGAGGGCAGGACCTGGAGGATGAGGTCCACAGAGCCAAAAACAGCCCAGGGAAGAGGGCCCTGCACCCCTCTTCCTCCTGGCACACTGCCGGTTGGGGGATGATGTCTCCATGCCTCCTGAGGGCCTCTTGACTAAAGTGGACTTCTTTCCCCAATCATGAGTGTGCCAGGAGGCACCTTTGCGGAGTGGTGGCGAAAAAGGGGCATGCCCTCTCATGACCTCTAAGCAATCCAGCTGTGTGGGACTTGCTGGAGGTAACAGAAGGGGTAGTTGGCCCCCAAGGACCATCATTAGCCATGGGGACTTCATCCCCCTACTAATAGTGTGCCAGGAGGCGTGTTTGCAGAGTGGTAGAAAAAAGGGGTGTGGCTTCCTGCCAGGTCTCGGTAATCCTGCTTTGTGGGACTTACTGGAGGTAACAGGAGAGGTAGTTGGCCCACACGGATGTCCTTGTGAACCAACTACCCCTACTGTTACCTCCAGTAGGTCCTATATAGCGGGGTTGTTTAGAGGTCTTCAAAGGCCAATCCCTCTTTCTCCACCACTCTGCAAACATGGCTCATGGCGCACTACTAGTTGGGGCATGAAGTCGACTTTATTCCAGAGAGACCTTGGGGCCAAGAAGCTCTCCTGGTACCTCCTCTAAGTCCTACACAGCGGGATACCTGACAGCTGTTCAGAGGCCCAGTCCCCTTTCTCTACCACTCTGCAAATGTGACTACTAGTTATAAAACCATATAAATTCACTAAAAAAACAAAGGTTACAGGAGTGTTATAGTTAGACAACAGAATTACAAAAAAACCTTAGAAATTCACTGAAAAAAACAAAGGTTATAGAGACGTTATGGTTAGGGCCAGATTTCACTCTTACAAAACTAGAGAAATTCAGCAGTTATACTTACCTGAACTAACTATAACTTATGCTCCTGCAATGCACTGTTTATAACCCATATATTACATAACTCATGACATTGTCAGTGACATCACTGATGACATCTCAAATGACATCACTCACGATAAAATCCACAGAACCACTCATACACCTACTCACACCCCATACAACCTCTCAGATACCCACTCACACAGCTGTACAAACACTGACATACCCATTCACAAACCTATACCAGTCCTCACTCACCCACTCACTCATTCAAAGTGTCACTCACACACCCACTCACTCACTCTTACAGCCACTCACACAACCATTCACTCAACCATACAGCCACTATTACAACCATTTACTCAACTATACAGCCAGTCACATAACTACACACTCACCCATGCAGTTACTCACACACCCTCGTATTTACTTACAAAGTCACACAACCACTCACTCACCCAATCAGCCTCTCAACACAGCCACTCCCTCACCCATATATGTCCTCATACACTCACTCACATAAACACTTACATGCCTATTCACACATCCATACAAGCACTCACACAACCCTGTGCTCACCCATACAACCTTTTACACAGGCACTCACTGTCCAATACAGTCACTCACATATGAAGTCACTTAACAAAACACATACTCAAACAGCCGCTCACTCACCCATACAGCCACCTACACACACAGTCACTCACCCATACATTCACTACACACCCACTGATAGAGCCACTTATACCATCACTTACTCTCACTTAGAGCCACTGACACACCCAATTACTCACCAATACAGCCACTCATTCACCCACACAGCTATTCACACAAACACGTATCCACCCATACAGCCACTCACACACCCATATGCAAAAGGATACATACAGTCACACAGCCACTCACGTGATATATATTACTAGTAGTATCATCACTCATTAGTAGTACACCTAGTATACTACTTTAACTAATGTAATACCTTTGTATATATGTTTAACAATCATAAGCTCTTATAAAATACTTACACTCACTGGATGATGTCATCAGTGATGTCATTTGAGATGTCATCTGTGATGTCATCAGTGATACCACTGACCATGTCATTAGTGATGTAATATGTGAGGTCGATGGATTTAGGCCCAGATCTCTGTACTGGGGTGAATGTATGACATTGTTCTGCATTCTATCCATCAATTGTTGTTTTTGCATTTGTCACCCCAAGTGGGATGGGTATGCTCAGACATGAGTTCAAATGCTCTCCACACCACTGGAGTCAAGCTATCCTGGCTGAAGACGGCTGATAGCCAGAAACCGGTCCTAGGATGCTGGATTCCGGCCCAGGAAAGACATGGCTTGGCAGTTCGGGCAGGACTGTTCCCATAAGGCACAGGGTCAAGGCTGATTTGCATATGGCCATGTCTGAACTGGGGTGGTGTGGAGTGGAAAAAACAATGTATTTAGGCCCAGATCTCTGTACTGGGGTGAACGTATGACATTGTTCTGCATTCTGTCCATCAATTGTTGTTTTTGCATATGTGAGGTCATAAGCAGTGCATTGCGGGGGCGTAAGTTATAGTTAGCTCAGGTAACTATAACTGCCAAATTTCTTTGGTATTGTATGAGTTAAATCTGACCCTAACCATAACGTCCCTGTAACCTTTGGTTTGTTCAGTAAATATATAAATATATAAATATATACCATGGTCTGATACCATGCTAGTAGCATTTAGGAAATTTAAATGTATTCCCTCAAAGATTCGTGTTAACTATCAACACTGGAAATTGAATTCGAATTAAATAGTTTGGCCGACACTATATTTTCAGGACCGTAGCCTTGGTACAAGAAAACAAAAAATTAGTACTTTTCTCTAGTGCACATAGAACCTTTTTCCTAGTAGCTTCAGGAACTTCGGAGGAAATGAGTGTCACGCATATATTTCCATTATGATAAGTTCTCCTTCATTTCAATTTTTGTGTATGTACCATACCAATTTTGTAGCAACAGTCCACTGTTGTTAAAGTGTTATTGACTTTTCTCTTACATTCCCCAGGTTCCTTTTATAAAGAAGGGAAGCAGTACCAAGGTCAAGCACAACTACAGGTCTTCTGAGAGGTAGGAACCAATTTGATTATAAAGGCTTTAAGCAAGTATCATAAATCCTCTAGGACAGGCTGTCAGCAAAATAAAGGGCCCAGAAAATGAGAATAACGCATGGTAAGTATTTGAGGTAAATAAATCAGTATTGCAGGTGATGCATCAACCTCCTGGTTTACCTTTTATTCATGCAGAACGGCAAGACCGCAAGATCCGTGGTCTTCTGGAAAGGGCATGGCCACCCAATGCACAAGAAGCATCTACAAAAAAGACTAGACAGTGTTCTATGCAAGGACCCTTTCCTCTGTTGATGGCTGCAGAGGTGTGCTCAGGAAAATGAAGCTGCAACCATGACAAGCAGGGGGGCTGCCCAACCTCAAAACCCAAGCCACCAGTGTAAATTGATGGTGATTCAAACCATGCACATTAAAATGCAGACTTTCCCAGACAGGGGAAGTGTATTGCCTTTATTCCTGTGCCTTGATGGTGTGGACTACTCACCAAAGTGAGAAAGAGTAGAGGCTGGCCCCCCTTGAAAAGTGAATAAGGACATTGTTGGGAAGGGGTTGCTGATTGATTTCCTGAAAGGGGTAGGTTTGATGGGTGTGTGGGGTGGGACTGGAGTTCTATTGTCCAGGTGGAGAAGTCTCTGGAAAGGCTCTTCCCTTTTGTGTGCAGCATTTCGCACTTAATTTAATTTACACAAATTCACTAAAACAGACTCTGTTCTCCTCATCCATCCCTGAGCATTGGACAGAAGGGGGAGGAGCATTTCTAGGATAAACATTTAAAACACAACATTTCTGTTTCACCCCCTTCCATGGGATTTTAAGACATATTTTATTTTAATTGTATTTATGCATGGTTGATGGTGGTGCATGGGGATTTGGGAGTCTCGTTAGCTGCAATGTAAGTGAAAAACATGTAAGTAATGTTTTCTTTCTACATTTTTGCATAAAATCTCAGAAAACCTCCACTATAACCTCGACTCTAACCTTTAACATCCTGCATGAAGACTGACCTCAACTTTAAAATCTGCTTATTAGCTCAGCTTTTTTTGATGACTCTCTCCTTCCTTTCCATCCTTCTATCTCTGCATGCCTTCTCTAAGTCACATGTATGTTTGCCTTAACCCCTATTAGTGTATCTGTGCAAATTACACACACATCTCTTTTCAAAGATCACAACCGCTTCTTTAAAAGTCATACCACTGTATTCTAACAATACCTAATCTCCTGTAGCTCATTTATTAATACCTCCAACTAATGCATTAATCCAGATATCCCACCCCAACTAAAGATCACAGCTAACTCCTATTAGTTTAATGTACCACATAGAAGCTGGAGTAAATAACGAAATGCATGGAATGGTTTTCCTTAAGAACGCAAGGCTAATTCCTATAACCAACAATAAACAAAACAAAAATACAGACTAACCCTGCATTCCTGAGCAGCTTGATGATTGGTGTAAAGTTTTACAATACCTCATATGGGATTGTATATGCTATATAAATGAAATTACAATGTCGCATGCCACTGATCAACAGAGGATTTTAATTTAGTCCACCACTGTAGGTCCCAACTAGCTACATACTATTACCATTTATTGACATCTCACAATCACAATCAGATATTGGATAATATAAACCAAGTCCTTCCTGCAGATTTCTCCACCATTTCCGTCTTTAACCCATGCCTGATCAAGACTTAACTTTAAAAAAATCCCAGGATGGACAACCCAGTGCAGTAAACAGCTAAGTGGACTATTGCTAGAAATTTGGTTAATGGTTGACTGGGGTGTGAGCCCTGGTCAAGCAGCAACCACTTTCCCAGTCATGGTAAGACACAAGCAAACCCCAAATTAGTATTCGCTCAACCTGCCAAGTGGCTTGGCACAGAGCAGTTTAATTTAGAGGCAATGTGTAAAGTATCTGTGCTACACTTCAAACAATAAAACATTGACAACACCTCACAAAAAGGATCCCACATCAAGTTTTAAAAATATAGCAGAAGGTTATAAATAAAGCAAAACAAAAATGCCAAAAGTCCAACCAGTAGAACTGGAGATATTCAAATATAAAGATTTAAGTAAAAATAGTGCCAAAAAGCACAAAGCGTTAATTGGCGACATCTGGTCGCCCTGTACCGGGACAAAGGCACAAGTTCAGGCCGTGTGCGCAGGAGTGCGAACCAGCTACTGGGACCCATTTAGGCCTACTGAACAAAGTACCTTAAATCTTGGTTTGTGGAGCATTGTGTAGATCCGTGTCGAAGATGCTTGTAGCAGCTGGATGATGTAACAGTTCTGAGATGCAAGGTTGTAATCCCAGGGCCTGTCTCAGCATCGAGAATCCTGTTGACAAGGCTTGAGAGGCAAAGTCCTGTGTCAAAGATGCAGCGTACAGTTGGGCGATGCGTCGGTTCCGAAGAAATCTGAGTCTGCGATGTAAAGTCTGGCTTCGACATAGAGGTTGACATCGCTGAAGGATGCATTGCTCTATGCCAAGGATGCATCATGCAGTGGCTGTTCCAGAGACATTGCATACTGAGGAGGAAGAGCCGGTGTTTGCAACGGGTCCAATCCACACTGTAGTGGAGATACATTGTTTCTGCTCATGTTTGTGCTGCGTAGCAGAGGAGATGTGTTGGTTTCGCTGACAGCAATGAGACTGTAAAAGCACCTTAAACCCACTTCCAAAGGTCTAGGACTCAGCTGGCACCACTGGGCAGGGTGGACTCACAGATAGCAGAGTCCAGGTGCAGATGCAAGGTTGTTGGAAGCCTGTTATGTCCCTGAGGTTTCAGATCAGGAGGCCAGCCAACTAGATCTTGATGTCACTCTGGTCCTAGGTTTAAAGATGCAGGTCCAGCCCTTCTCACCCAGGCAAGAGGGCAGCAGGGCAGCACAGCAGTGCAGCAGTTCCTTCCGAGCTGCAGTCCAGCAGAGTGGCAGTCCTTTCAGCAGCTCTTCTACCTGGCAGAGTAGCCACAGACCCGGAAGTGTGCTGAAGTGGTCGTGTCTGGGGTTCAGTAGTTATGCAAAGTTATGCCTTTGAAGTGGGTAGAAGTTTCCAGAGGCATGTCTTTGAATTGCACACATGACCTGCCTTCCTGGGCCTGGTTCCATACTCACTAAGGCGGGGTGGGGTGGGGGGTATGTAGCCCTTTGTGTGGAAATAGGACACAGCCTATTCAGGTATAAGGGAGGCTGGGCCTAGCTCCTTCCTCTCATCCAACCCCTGATGGTCCATCCAGTCACACCTAAGCTCCCATTATATGTGGCTGCCTGTGAGGTATACACAAAGCTCAACTGCCAACTACACCCATCCACTTGACGAGACAGGCTGCAGGCACCAAATGCCTACAGCCAGAAAATGCCAACTTTCTAAAAGTGGCACTTACGGAATTGCTAGTTAAATCTGCCTTCAGCATAAGTTGAGATTTTAATTTGTGATTCCGGAGACACCAAACATGAACTGGTAATCTCTTACCATTTGGAAATGACATTTATAAAGTCAAATAGGGTAACTCCAATGTTATACTATGTGAGAGATAGGCCTTGCAGTAGTGAAAAAAGAATGTAAGAGTTTCTCACTACCAGGACATTTAAAACTTAAAAGTACATGGTCAACTTTTTAAATACACTGAACTGTGCCATTGGGGCTGCCTAGGAACTTATATGTATTAAAAAGGAAGGTGTGTGAGCCGGAAAATGAGTTTATTTTGCTATATCTAAATGGCAGCTTTAAGCTGGACACACAAGCTCTACAATAACAAGCCTGAGACATGTTTAAAGTGCTACTTAAGTGGGTGGCACAAGCAATGCTACAGGCCCATTAATAGCGTTCAGTTTCCAGGCGACCTTAATAAGGACTTATAAGTAAATTAAATATGGCAATTGATTATAAGCCAATGTTATTACATTTTAGGGAAAGAATACCAACAATCTAACACTGGCTAGCAGTGGTAAAGTGCTCAAAGTCCTAAGGCCAGCAAAAATAAAGTCAGCAATAACAGTAGGTTCTGAAGGTAAAAAAAGTCAGGGGTAACCATGCCATTGCGTGGTTACCCCTGACTTTTTGCACCAAAATACCTCTCACAGAAATTCACAATCTGGTGGTATAAGATCCACAAGAAGTACTAGAAATCTACTCCTGAAGCCACAAAGATTCAACAAGAAAAAAACATATACACGTTCCTTCTCAGGGATGGCACCCAGGATTTGGAATGCTCTACCTCTGGAAACCAGACGCAATCCCTCCACTGTTTCTTTCAGAAAGGAAGTAAAATCAATCCTCATGCCTAAATTCACATGAAGATAGACTAAAGAAACTCTGATGATCTTTCGTGCCTTCATCAGTATTCCTCCTATGACAAGGTTCCCCTCGACTACCTAGTCATTATAGTTGCCTTGGCCTTGACTCAACAGCACCATACTCGCTAGCATCTACTGTGCTCTCGTTGCACAAGCTGTTATGTACACCGGATTGTTTTGTCTTATGTATTGTATAACTATCTATTTTTTTTATAAGTAACCTCACTGTGTAGTAAAGTGCTCTGATATCCGCAAGGGTCTTGTTCGCGCTCTATAAAACTCTCTAAATAAATAAATAAATCAAAATAAATGAACATAAGACATACCACAAACGAAAATGGAGAGCTGCTCAAAGCTGCCAGCTTACTGTAAACCATAAGATGTGCACCTTTTTCTCACATTTGTTTATCCTTTACACTGCTAAGCTTGTGTTCCATAACACGATAACTTCACTTCCGCGGTCCTCCTGCACAACTCAAAATACTTCTCACACAATATCAAAACAAAGACAATCCACTTTAAACCACAAACCCTACTTGATGTAGTGTACTACCCATGTAGGCAAGCACTCAGAGCCCCTCATAATGGTAGTAAGCACTATATAAACATTATATTACAATACAATGGTGTAACCCAGTGGTTTTTTCTATGGGAGAACCAACTTTGCCATAGTGAAAAAAATGGTGAGGTTTTCACTCCAAGGACATGTAAAACATAAGTACACATGTTCTACTTTTTAAATGCCATGCACCCTACCCTCTGGGTACTTAGGGCCTACCTTAGGGGCGCAAAAAGAACTTTTGAAGGACAGAATGCAGAACAATGTCATACAATCACCCCAGTACAGAGATCTGGGCCTAAATCCATAGTTTTTATTCTCACCATGACATTCCAAATTGGACCCAGCCATATGCAAATCAGTCTTGACCCTGCGCCCATTGGGTACAGTCCAGCCCGAACTGCCAGGCCAGGTCCTCCCTGGACTGGAAACAAGCATCCTAGGACTGGTTTCGGAGGTTTCACCCCACTTCAGCCAGGATAGCTTGAATCCAGTGGCATGGACATCACAGGACTTACTTCTGAGCATACCCGTCCCATTTGGGGTGACAAATGCAAAAAGAAATTTTGATGGACAGAATGCAGAACAATGTCATACAATCACCCCAGTGCAGAGATCTGGGCCTAAATCCATTTTGTAAGGAAAGTGACAATGGCTAGTGAGCGTCCCGTGTTGTTGCAGAAGGTGGTGGTCCCTAGAGGATGAGGTTCTCGTGGATGGGGTTGTGGAGCTGGTGGGGCAGACAGGGCTCAACAGGGTCATTCTGATAATAATTACTTTGATGACCCTCTGAGCGGGCAGTATTATCATGATGATTATGACATAGATGAGGTGACAGGAATGTCTTGTAGCTAGGACAGCCAGGGACAGAGTGAGGGACCAGTTCCGATAACTGTAGATGAGTGCGGTCCTTAAGTTACTGCGGATTTGCATGGTTCGGGTTCAGGAATTTTTTGTGGATACTGGTGCAACAAACAGTTCTATTGCTCGATCTATGGTCCCTGGGCTGGCTCTGTCTGGCCATTATAATGTTCCGGTAGGTTTCTCTGGTGTCCCCGTTGTAAGCCCCATGTCAAGACCTCTTGCATTGACCATTACTCCTTTCACTGTGAATTCGCCATTCATATTGACTTCTAATTATGGAGAAAATTTGATGGAGTTGGATTCTTTGAAGAAATTGCATGCTACAATTTATTGCTCCCTAGAAGGTGTTTACATGACAATAGATCCAGATGTGGTACATGCTAAACAGTGTCTGTCTAAAGATGCACCCCTTCCTGTTGAATTTAAAGATGTGCCACCCACTTTGTGGGCAAAATGCGACACAGATATGGGACTGTTGCCGATACAGCTGGTTTCAATCCAAGTTAAAGACAATGCTATTTTGCCTTGTATCCTTCAGTATAAAATACCGCAGGCACGAGAGCTAGACTTATTGCAAATTGTACATGATTTGATTGAGAGAGGTGTGGTTGAGGAGACACTGCTAATATTTGCAATAGCCCTATTCTTCCCATTCTTAAAAGGATGCCTTTGGGTTCCTCTGATGATCATGAAGATGTTTATCGTTTTGTGATTGATTTGCGCGAATATAATAAAATATTAGTTCTCCAGTTTCCTGTGGTCCCTGCCTGTACTACTCTTTTTCTGATGATTCCTGCCACTGCCACATTCTTTTCTGTCATTGACTTGAAAAATGCATTCTTTAGTGTTTCTATCCATCCAGATAGCCGGTATTTGTTCGGTTTTATACTAGCTGGCAGAAGTTTTATATTCTGTTGAGCTCCTCAGGGCTATACTGAGAGCCCTAGTATCTATACTCAAACTTTAAAGGCCCAGTTGGATTCCCTTCTGCTTCCTACAGGTAATGTATTGCTCCAGCATGTTGATGATCTCCTTATCACTTCTGACACAGACCAAAGTTGTAGGGATAGTGCAATCAAATTGTTGTTGTATTTGGTGCAGCACGGAAATAAAGTGTCCCTTTCCAAATGTCAGTATTGTTGACAGGAGGTCACCTATTTAGGCCACCTACTGTCGAAGGAGGGTAGGAGATTGACTCCTGAGCACATCAGTACCATTGTTAAAATGCCCATCCAACAGACTCAGAAAGATGTGCGTACTTTTATAGGTATCACTTCCTTCTGTCAGCAGCGGATACCTAACTACTCCATACTAACCAAACCCTTGTTGGCAGTAACCACTAAAGAGGTGCGTGAGACCTTGCTTTGGACCCTGAATGTCAGCAGTCTTTTGAGCAATTGAAAGCTGTGCTTTGTTTGGCTCCTGTGCTTGGTACACCAAACTATGGCAAGCGGTTTGTATTGTACCTCAACGAGACAGCTGGTAGTCGTTTTCTGTTTTAACACAAAAATTTGGAGATAAGCAACAACTGTGTGCTCATTTCTCTGCTGTTTTTGACCTTGTCCCAAGAGCCCTCCCAAGATGTCTAAGAGCAGTCGCGGCTGTGGCTGCCTTGATACGACAATCGTCTGGACTTGTGCTTGATACTTATCTCACAGTCATGGTACCTTATACTGTGGATACACTTTTGAATAAGACTAAGACACAGCACCTCACCAGTGCACATCTGAACTAACATTGTTCGCCAAACACATCACGATCAAAAGATGTGCCACTCTGAATCCAGCCACGTTACTGCCTTTCCCTTCTGAGAGTGATGAGATTGAGAAACATGATTGTATCTTCCAGATGGAAGAAGAGACAAAGGGACGGATAGACTTGACTGTTGTCCCCTTATTTGGCCCACAATAAGAACTATATGTAGATGGCTCTTGTTTCACCAGATGGCACTACAACTGCTGCCTATGCTATCACCATGTTGCGTACAGTCGACATCACAAGTCCCTTATCAGTCAGCCCATGCAGCTGAGTTAGCCGCCCTTATTCGAGCTTGTGAATTGAGCAATGGACTGGTTGTCAATGTTAATACTTACAGCCAGTATGCCTTCGGGGTCACGCCCAAGTTTGGGCGACTCTGGGCTGAGAGAGGATTCCTTACTTCCTATGATCCAAAGATCTAAAATGGTCACCTTATATTGAGGCTTTTGTCAGCTTTGACACTCCCTAAGAAGTTGCCAATAGTAAAGTGTAGCGCCCATGGGAAAATTACTGATGATGTAGGTAGGGGAAATGCTTTTGCTTACCAGACAGCTAAGGAAATGGCACGGACTAAAATGATAAGAATGTTTGTAGCAGGTCCCGCTCGGTGGGTGCCTGAAGCTATTATGTTTGAGGATACACTTGAGAATGTGAAAGAGATACAAAGTGAGGGTACAAATGAAGAATTAGCAGTATGGCAAGAAAGTACAGCACAATTAAATGATGAGAGATATTGGATTGATAAGTCAGGAAAGCAGAGATGGATGTTACCAGGCGCATATGTTCTTCCTGTAGTCGCAATGGCCCAGCTCATATCAGTGCTAAGGGTATTTGTAAATTGTTAGACCCTGTGTGGCAGAATTACAACATTTCAAAAACAACTGCGCATTTAGTAAAATATATTGCATGGTATGCATGATGCACAAGATTGGAAAAGGTACCCCTACACCACCCGGTAATTTTGCACCACCCACTTTTCCTTTTGAAGTCCTTCAGATGGACTACATAGAACTTGACAGATGCAATAATTTGAATTATGTTTTAGTGGTTGTTTGTGCGTTTAGTACATAGGTTGAGGCTTACCTCACTAAAGACAATACAGCCGTTACGACTGCAAAGGTACTTCTGAAGAAATTCTTTGCTCATTTCTGTTTGCCCCGTTTGATCTGGAGTGATAACGGAAGTCATTTTAATGTTAAGGTTGTAGTGTAGTTCCTATATTCCCAATAGGCTCTGCGCATTGGAATAACATAAACGACAGTGTAGATGTAGGACTGAGGTCGACTAGGTCTCTAATGAATATGTTAGACTTAATTATGAAATGTCAGCTAGCTCAGAGGTCACTAGAAACTTTCTTGAGTAAACAAGAAGGTGCTAACTTTCCTGAATAGACAAAAAGGGATTAGTTTCTGACAACCGCATAAACATGACAACTTTGCTCCCCCAGAATAAGGAGTATATTTTCAGAGTCGCGGAAACAATAGATATCTATTTCACTCAGTTAATCGTGCATGCTTAGTTTCACCAGGAGTGCAGAGAAATATAGAGACGGGCGTTTTCTATAAAAAGGTTATTTATTGAGCAGTCTTCTTTCTCATGCAAGAGAAGTGAATTGCCACAATTGCAATTCTTGTCATAAAGTAAAGTGTGTACAGTGAATTGAGTATTATGAAATAATACTGGAAAAGCATTTATATGGTTTCTAAGCCATAAGATACTTAAAATGGATAAAATACATACAATGATAAAATAATGACTAAACGTACTCAACGGGTGTTTCTAAGATACGCCTACCCCAGTGTACCTAACAAGCCTAGTACAGAGAAAGAGTAGATGAGTTATCTGTTTTGCCAAGAATCTGAATCAAGAATTCTTTAAGGGTCTAATCAGCTCCGTACCTTGGTTATAGAATGAAGGAGGTCTTGTATCTCTTTCTCAGGACTCGATCTCCCAGCAACCTGCAAGGGTGACAGGGAAACACTGGAGCTGGGTTTCTCTGCAGGAGAAAAGACAGCGTCTCTCTCAGTGCGTCAGTGGCAGGGTCGGCTTCCTTCGGCACTCGCATCAGCAGGGCGTCGGGCAAGTAGATATGCCGATCTGCTCCAAACCACAGTGTGTTGCTTAAGGCAGATGCTGGTATATTTATACCTGGAAGGTGCCGAGCTTGACGTAAGGTGGGACATAAGACGTCACTAAGAACTCGCAGTTCTTTCAGGACTGCAGGAGTTCTAGGACAAATCAATACAGAAGCAGGGGGAATTCCCGGGCTGCTGGAGGCTTGGTTTGTTTAAGAATGCGTTGTGCTTTCTAGGAGTCTATGGGAGTAGCCTTGCTGTATTTGGACTCCATTGGCTATGTCTTAATATGGGTATGATTCTTATGCCTATATAAGGATATGATTTGATATAAGTACATAGGGGCATGAAATCGGGAACATTTACTAGAGTCCTAGAATTATCTACAACAAGATAATCCAGCTAATTTGTGATGGCTTGAATACAAACGAAAATGTCATCCTACCAATCATCCACAGCAGGTTTGGTACTCTCAAAGTTAAACTGGCGAAAAATTCAGGAGACAACAGTATTACAGTGGCCAGATGCTTTACCATTAGCACTTTTGTCAATAAGAACAACAACACATTCTAGAACAGGTTTGCATCATACGAGGTCATATTTGGATGCCCCGCAAATGTCTGCGGCATCCCGCACCCTCGTAGGTTTTCTGATATTGAGTACCGGCTGTTAATAGTTTACCTTTGCCAGTTAACTGAAAGTTTGCATTCTATTCACCAACAGGTCCGAGAGGCCTTATCCGCTACACCATAGGGGCCAGGACATGATATCCAGCCTGGCGACGAAGTGCTCATTACAAATTATCAGCAGAAGAAAACTTTGGAGCCGCGCTTGAAGGGACCAAAACAAGTCCTCCTATCTACGTGCACCGCTGTGAAGGTCGCCGGCCGGAAGAACTGGGTGCATGCCAGTCATTGCCGTAAGGTCCCTCTACCTCTGCCCTATGACGGATGGGTGAAGGAAGGAGTCGGGGACTCCAAATGCAAGCTGGTACTCCAGTTCATTCCTTTTAGTGATGCGAGGCTGACATGGACCAAAACATATGAGGAACATGATGAAGTATTGAATGCAGGTCCCTCCAGAGATACGAGCCATTAAGGAGCCTCTATTTGTTAATCCAACTGTGCCTGGGGCTGCCAGGTACAATTTGCCTCTTTGGTTAAGGAACGGTGTACAAAAGGAGAAGTCAGATTAGATAGGGATGGAATGCGTAAGTCAGGTGTACTTTGATATAGTATCAACAGAATTAGTTTAGGGTGATGTGAGACTTGTGCACTGTTCCGAACATTAGACAGGATAGCTCAAAAGGTATCCCTGTGGGGTACTTTATCCTGATCGATATGGGATACATCAAGAGTTTAGGACAGAGCAAGCTTCACCGCCGGTGCTCAAGAGCTCCAATGTATTGATGAACAATAGGAGCCTGTACCAGTGAGGCTCTGACAGACACTGGGAACACTTACCTTTACGATCATTTTTGTGACATTTCTCTCCTTGGTTAATCATGCATCCCTTTGGTCGGCCTATTGCTGAGGAGGAACAGCCATTTGCACCACTGCGTTCAATGAGGGATTGGTCAACATAGAGTAAAATAGTTTGCATACTAATTTTTTTGACTGCACTAGTAACAATATTTGTAATACCTTGGTTTCTAAAGGGGACATTTCCTGTACATTCCTTGGTAGGAACTAATACCACTCCCCCTGAGCACATTTTAGTTACTCTAGCCCCCCACAAAGAAGCGCATAGACTGTCTTACACCGACAATCTATTTATGCAAATGTTGGATCATGCTCATAATGTGTCCAATACAACTAATTGTTGGGTTTGTGGGTTGCTCCCTTCAGTCACTCATAAGAGCAACAATTTGATGTCTGTGCCACTGTCGTATATTGGTAGCTGCTAGGATTGGTACGAATTGTTTTGACTGGTGTACTTCCAATTTCACATTTCTACTTTGGGTATGACATCTACTGATTCTCATACTGCGCGTAAATATTTACACTTCTATCAGGGGTTTACCCCCATAAGACTGACAGGATAAGCGACTCTAAGGACTCTGTCCTCGAAGTAATGTGTGAACACATACCGTAAAGGGATGAAAAACGCCTGGTTTCGAATAGAAATGGCTGATTTCCAATGTTTTAACACATCTGAGTACTTTCAATCCTTTCGAGCTCGAAATATTACCGAAGATAAACCGATACCTGTGTCAGTGGTCAATACGACAGCTATTTTTTGTGTCCAGGGGACTGGGGAGATAAAGGTGGGGGAGAGTAAATGTAACTTCACCAACAAGCTTAACACGACTAATAGTCCACCCGTTGATCCTGCCCCGAAATTTCTCTTTTGTGTGTGGGTCACAAGCTCACATCTGGCTCCAAAGGGGATGGTCAGGTACATGTTATCTCTCTTTTCTTCTTCCCCATGTATACGTTGCCACGTCTAATTATCATAAAACTCATCCGCTGAATGGAAGAAGTACCTTCCAGACTCGAGTCAAAAGGGTTGTTGAGACAAAAGATATAGATCAAACAGACACCACTGCACAGCAATTTGGAGATGCTACAAAGGGCCTACTACCTTTTTGGGGCCCCATGGCTAATAGCCTTCATTTTCGTCAGTTAACAAGAGTTGTTGAGGGGGTTATCAATACAACTGCTGGGATAATGACAAATATCATTGCTGAGCTCCAGGCTACGAGATTAGTCACTTTGCAGAACAAGAGGGTGCTGGACGTCATACTTGCAGATAGGGGAGGGGCCTGTCGCATCATTGGCAGCAGTTGTTATTTATATACCTGATAACGCTCCCGTGTATGCAACTATACAAAAATGACATAGACTCTCGTCTGACATACACCAGGAAAAGGAGACTTGGACACTGTTGGGTGGTTTTGGAACACACTCACTTCTTGGGGTAAGAAGATTCTCATGTTCTTGGCTGTGGTTGCTGGTATCTTGTCACATGTTGCCTCTGCATTCAATGTCCCCCAGCTTGTTGTTCCTATTGTGTCAGTATCCTCACTCCCAAACAGAGAATGTCAATTCAGAATACTAATGCCGCAATTATGATACAAAAGGA
The DNA here is from genome assembly GCF_964263255.1 of Lissotriton vulgaris. NCBI lineage: Eukaryota > Metazoa > Chordata > Amphibia > Caudata > Salamandridae > Lissotriton > Lissotriton vulgaris. The sequence goes on along the minus strand of NC_141689.1, from coordinate 1,579,347,467 downwards.
TATTGATGATTTGATGTAGATTGATGATGGTATTTTTGAGACTACATCTTTCTTTGGAGCCTCCATTCCTGACACTGAATATGTGGATTGTTCCAAATACTGATGTGTCTTTGCCATGAACATGTTATATTTTCTCAGATTTTCTAGCGAGATCATGCTAAAATGAGGGTCTGTTGTAATGAAAATGTTTTCGATATCTTAGCTTGTGCATTATTCTATGTAAGTTAGCATTCACATTACCAGTTTATGTTTGGCCGCCATTTTGAATCATGATCAAAACTAATATCTGTGTCTCTCAAAAACTGTTTCTGGTGGGTTTCATTTCTCCAAGGCCTTGCTTTGCTAATAAATGCACTGTTCTTATTAGAGCATACCTTTCCCCCTAGATAGAGGCCTTCTCCCACCAGTCTAGTGGCGGGCACGGACAGAGTGACCTTGGGTAGGAGATAGTGTGTGCCTGGCCTCAGAGTCGAAACCTATCCAACCGTACTTCTTTATTTAGCTGCATCTGCCTGGAAAATTCCATCATGGGCGTACTTTCATTGGTTCTGAATTGTACATAATGTATCTCCATGAGTGCTGATGTCAGTCCCTCTGCAGCACTCCTAAGAGATAGGGCAGACCGGGCTCCGCTTGAGTGTATATGAATACACATATATTGGTTTGTGCTTCCAGAAAGTGGAGCGGTGCACTGCCAGGTGTGTGTTGTTCAGTAATGTAAACTGGTCAATTCTTTGGTGAAGAAGTATCTCTTTATTTTAAAATCCATAAATTATGCATAAAACCGTAGCCAACGTGCTTCGTTCAAGAGATTGAACTTCATCAGGGCAGATCATATGAAACGAGAGTCAAAGTGCCCTACTGCTCCAAAATCGTAAGGACGGCTTGGTCGCCGAAGAAACATGGGCGATGAGCAGTGATGCAGTCACATTGGGTTGAGCGACCGTGAAATAAAGCATGGGCCTCCTTGGTAAGGGCCAGGTAAGTAAACCTAGAGCAAGAGTAATGCAGTGTTCCTTCCTCATGTCCGTTCACGGCAGTGAGATGATATCTTGGTTTGTATTCTCTACTGTCTGACCGACTTTGGAACGGAAGGCTGAGAGGTGGTCGCGAGTGACCCGGGTGACCCTAAACGGGCCACTTCCTTCAGTAGTTAGACTTTGTATAGGTATGAATGAGGTGTTATGTTGCTCAGTGAGCAAACAATAGGTTAACCTGAATAGGCAGAGATGATAATCTGAACTTGAGAGAATATGCAGGGTAGGGCTGGGAGAAACCTTTTTTACAGTAAAGTGTCCAGTTCTGATTGAATGCCCATCCTGCTTGACAGGTCTGCTGGACCTTTCATCTGGGGCATTTCAAAGAGACCTCCCCTTTCACAGGCAAATATTAGGTGACATTTTGGGAGGGCCCTTCTTTTGCCCCCAAGCCAGACAGGCCCCATTTATAGTGAGTCTCTTTTTAACATTACAGTATCGTAGCCTGTTTGTCAGGTCTGCTGTGTTTACATATAACATTTGGGATGTGCTTCAAATAGTGGAGGCAGGATGCAAAAAAATGTCTGGTAGCTGAAGGCTCAGCTTTGTTCTACCCAGGCCTCTGTCTCTGGAATTGTTCTGGGCACAGGGACTGTCTCAAAACTGGATTTTGGTGTTAGATGGGGGAGGACACTAGGAGTACCACAATACACACCCTCCACAGACACACACACCCAGCGCTCAGAGACCATGTTTAGTGTGGCCAAAGATTTTGGCCATCCTGAAAACAGCCAAAGCAGATGGGGTTAGTCCTGGGCACCTTTACCTCATTGGTAGGACTTCTTCAGGGGTCATTCACGAAAAGAGTGACCCCGGCTCCCTGGTACACTCCGGCGCTCAAATTTCTGTGACAGGAATGCAAGAAAACAGAACGCTCCTGGAGGAAGAATAAATCTAACGAAAAGAAGGAAGCCTATCATACCGCATTACAAAATTATAAAACCGCCCTCCGCAATACCAAAAGTCTATTCTTCCAAGAAAGAATAGAACACTCCATTAGTTCCAGTAAGGAATCTTTCACTATTTTAAAAGAACTCCTTAAAATCCCTGACCCAGGACCGAGAGACCCTCCAGACCCCAAAGCTGATGAGGAAAAGTGCTACAAGTTAGCTAATTTCTTCAAGGAGAAAATCCAAAAAATCCTCGACTCCATTCCATCCACAAGCCCGAGTGAGGAAAAAGAAGCCAACAATTCTCCCACCCCCCCCCATGTCGCACTTCCTGGGGTCAAGTGACGGCAGAAGAGGTCGAAAACACGCTGCATGCCATTAAAAGCGGATCTCCCAGGGATCCTGCCCCTTTTCGTATCCTCAAAAGGGTAGCATCCACGATCGCTCCCCCCCTCACCCACCTTAACAACGCCTTCCTTCAACAAGGAGTCGCCCCCCCCAGTTGGAAGGCGGCAGTCGTCAAGGCACTACTAAAAAAACCTGCCCTTGACCCTGCCGACCTGGCAAACTATAGACCAATCTCCCTCCTCCCGGGAACTAGCAAGATCGCGGAAAAACTTGTGAACAGGAAACTTTCACAATTTCTGGAGAACAACAACCGTCTAAAAAGCTCGCAGAAGGGTTTCCGCCCCGGGCAGGGCACAGACATCGCCCTCCTCATGGCGGTGGAGGAGGCCAGAGCACTCTTAGACGAAGGAGGATCAGTGGCAGTGATCCTCCTCGACCTCAGTGCGGCCTTCGACACCGTCAACCGCCAGCTCCTTATCCAACGACTCAGGAGTGTCGGTGTTGAAGGAACTGCTCTGTCCTGGCTATCGTCCTTTCTGAGCCAAAGCTCCTTTCAAATCTGGGAGAATAATACCCGCTCCTCCGACACTCCCCTCCAATGTGGCGTGCCTCAGGGCTCCTCCCTGAGCCCCACATTATTTAACATCTACATGTCCCCATTGGAGGAGGTTGTTATTCCGTTCGGAGTGAGCATCGTCAGCTATGCTGACGATACACAATTAGTGGTGTCCCTTTCTCATCCTAAACAACAACCTGCGGACCTTTACAACTGTCTGATACAGATACAAGGATGGATGAACAGATCGTCTCTGAAACTTAATGGGTCAAAGACTGACATTCTCCTCCTTGGTCAGAAGGGGCCTTCTCCACTACAAAAATCTGGCCACCTTGTCTAGGCACGCTCCCAGATCCAAAACCAGAGGTAAAAAGCCTGGGTGTTTGGCTCGACAAGGATCTATCATTCGCAACCCAAGGGAAAAAGGTAGACGGGACGTGCTTTGGGCTGCTCAGGTCAATTCGTAAGATCCTGCCCCTACTCCCCCACAACTCTCAAAAACTGCTGATTCAAGGCTTGATACTCTCTAGGCTCGACTTTAGTAATTCCATCTACTTAGGGGCCCCAGAGGCAACCATGAACAAACTACAAAGGGTCCAAAATGCAGCTGCCCGGATCCTCACCAACACCCCTGCCAGAGCCTTGGCCAAACCAGCTCTGAAGCTTCTCCATTGGCTTCCGGTGAGAGAACGTGTGATGTTCAAGGCCCTCTGCCTAGCACACAGACTGCTTCAAAACAATGGCCCCCCCAAGCCTAAAAAAATGTATTAAACCATACAAAGCCCCTAGATCCCTCCGCTCCGACCAGGAACATCTCATCATCACTCCCAGAGTCAAGAAGGCCCGAACAGGAGGTAGGCGCTTCTCGGTCCACACCGCACGCCTCTGGAACGCCCTACCCCACCATTTGAGAACTGAACCCAACTACCTACGGTTCAGGAAGCAACTGAAAACCCACCTCTTTCCTTAATCTTCCCCCTCCCTGCCCCCGCTGACCCCCAGTTGTACTGATCCTAGCGCTGGGATACTTACGGGTGACTACGCGCTCTATAAAATTAAATAATAATAATAATAATTCCCACCCACTAGCTCATGTCAGGCATTAATGTGGCACCTCCAGACCCACACTTCAGAACACTCCTGGATCTGTGGAAGATCAGAACAGTGCTAATCCTGCCTTCTAAGACCAGTAAAGAGCCTAAAACACAGGACCTGCTTTCCCTCTTATAGCCAGGACACAGAAGCGGACTGCAAGGATCTTAAGGATGTCATCCTGTTGAAGCTACATGGACACATCAGCTACAAGAGACCTTTTCCTTCACCTGCCCAGCTGACGAGTAGCAACTGGAACCTGGACTGGATTCACCTGTTGCCTCTGTCTGCCACCCTGTGAGCCTCTAAGTGCCTTCCGGGAGGTCCTGGGGAGCTTCAGAAGTGTATACTTTTGTTGTGCACTGGGACTTAAAAGACGGTAAAATCGTTGACCAGGACAAACCTAGTTAGTGTATATGACCCAAGCTCTATTACAGTCCAAATCAATTTTAGCCTAGGTCCTGTTGTACCGTGACCATTGACTATCATTGGCACTTTGTACTTCTTAGCTCAATCTTTACCTAAAACTTTAAAAATTCATGTCGCCGGTTCCCCTTATTGTAATTTTGTTATTTATTTTATTATATTTTACTCTGTTTCTCCAATTTGGTTTGAGATTTGCATTGCTTTGCATTTGGACTTTATTATTGTTGTAGTATAGCATTCTTTATTAATTGCCTCTAAGTTAAGCCTGTCTTCTCTGTGTGATAGCTACAAGGCGGCAGAGCTCAGGTTTATTTAGTGACTTTAGTAGTTCACCCTGATAAGGACGGATTGTGATTATTACTTGAGGTGGGTACTTACCTCCTTGACTAATAAACCAATTTGAGGCACCTCTAAGTAATAACCTAATTTCTTAGAGGTGCCTCAAGTCTTCATAAGCACTAGAGGGCCATTCAGCAGTGCTGACTTTGAATGCTTCATGCCATTATGACCTCCTATCATCAGTCAACTCAGTGTTGCTTCTTGAAAGGTTCCAAATCATACCACACCATGCCATAACACTAAGTCATATCATTGTAATAGGATATAAAATACCAGATCTCAATCTAACACTGCACTCCACAGTTTCTGCCTTTATATTACCCTTTAAACACTAAAGACATTACATCAGACTTCACAGCTTCACACTATCCAAAACCAAATACATCATTGCACACTATGCTACAAACAGCAACAGCACATCCAAACTCACTATCCACTACATTACACTCCCCTACATCATACACTCTCATGCACATCCACCACTCCTCAACATATGACACTGTTCCATGTAATGGTCCTCACCACAACAGAAGGAACAGAACACATATAAAGGACATCTTAGATCGTAGCCAGCAGACACCAGAATCCCACAATGAGTAAATACATAAGAGCCATTTCATTAACTGGAAATAAGAGCTCTAACGCTACCATCAGAGGGGTCAGGTTCTCGGCTGCTTATGTCTTTGTGAAATATCAAGCCAGTAATCCTCTACTTCCAGAACAAAATTCTCCAAAGGAAAGCTTGATTAAACATGTATGCCATGAGTTCATCTTTGTCAAAGGTGAATAATTTGCTTGACATGCCACATTTACTGGATTTACTGAAGAATACAGCAGAGCAATTAGGGGCAGGCAGGCAGTGAGGGAAGTTGGTGGCGACAGCTAACTTCCTTAACAAGCTAGCAGCAGTTAGATAAGCAAAGTAAAGACCATGGCCAATTGGGGGTGAGCTCTGAGGGCACTAGAGGCGAGGGCAGGACTTGTTGCAGGGCTGCGAGCAGTGCCGCAGGGACTCCATCTCCCAGGAGTCCCTGCACGATCTAATCTACTGCACCTGCTCTCCCTGCTTGCCCCACCCCTCCGTCCACCACTGAGTGAAAAGCCCGGTCCCTGCTACCTTCGTGGGACACTGTTGTGAACTGACCTTTACCAGGAGGAGCCGTTGTCTTTCTTTCTCCGGGACCTGTCTGCTGCTCGCTCGACCCGCTGCGCGGGTCCCGCTTCGCGGATTGAAGGAGTCTGCACTTCAATTGAGGGTGAGCTCTGAGGGCACTAGAGGCGAGGGCAGGACTTGTTGCAGGGCTGCGAGCAGTGCCGCAGGGACTCCATCTCCCAGGAGTCCCTGCACGATCTAATCTACTGCACCTGCTCTCCCTGCTTGCCCCTCCCCCCGTCCACCACGGAGTGAAAAGCCCAGTCCCTGCTACCTTCGTGGGACACTGTTGTGAACTGACCTTTACCAGGAGGAGCCGTTGTCTTTCTTTCTCCAGGACCTGTCTGCTGCTCCGCTTCGCCGATCGAAGGAGTCTGCACTTAAATTGGGGTTGAGCTCTTAGGGCACTAGAGGCGAGGGCAGGACTTGTTGCAGGGCTGCGAGCAGTGCCGCAGGGACTCCATCTCCCAGGAGTCCCTGCACGATCTAATCTACTGCACCTGCTCTCCCTGCTTGCCCCACCCCCCCGTCCACCACGGAGTGAAAAGCCCGGTCCCTGCTACCTTCGTGGGACACTGTTGTGAACTGACCTTTACCAGGAGGAGCCGTTGTCTTTCTTTCTCCGGGACCTGTCTGCTGCTCGCCCGACCCGCTGCGCGGGTCCCGCTTCGCGGATTGAAGGAGTCTGCACTTCAATTGGGGGTGAGCTCTGAGGGCACTAGAGGCGAGGCAGGACTTGTTGCAGGGCTGCGAGCAGTGCCGCAGGGACTCCATCTCCCAGGAGTCCCTGCACGATCTAATCTACTGCACCTGTTCTCCCTGCTTGCCCCACCCCCCGTCCACCACGGAGTGAAAAGCCCAGTCCCTGCTACCTTCGTGGGACACTGTTGTGAACTGACCTTTACCAGGAGGAGCCGTTGTCTTTCTTTCTCCGGGACCTGTCTGCTGCTCGCCGGACCCGCTGCGCGGGTCCCGCTTCGCCGATCGAAGGAGTCTGCACTTAAATTGGGGGTGAGCTCTGAGGGCACTAGAGGCGAGGGCAGGACTTGTTGCAGGGCTGCGAGCAGTGCCGCAGGGACTCCATCTCCCAGGAGTCCCTGCACGATCTAATCTACTGCACCTGCTCTCCCTGCTTGCCCCACCCCCCATCCACCACGGAGTGAAATGCCCAGTCCCTGCTACCTTCGTGGGACACTGTTGTGAACTGACCTTTACCAGGAGGAGCCGTTGTCTTTCTTTCTCCGGGACCTGTCTACTGCTCGCCGGACCCGCTGCGCGGGTCCCGCTTCGCCGATCGAAGGAGTCTGCACTTAAATTGGGGGTGAGCTCTGAGGGCACTAGAGGCGAGGGCAGGACTTGTTGCAGGGCTGCGAGCAGTGCCGCAGGGACTCCATCTCCCAGGAGTCCCTGCACGATCTAATCTACTGCACCTGCTCTCCCTGCCTGCCCCGCCCTCCCGCCCATTTCCCCACCATTATAGTAGCCATAACCTTCCGCTGCGCGGTAGTGCGCGGGAGCATCCCGGGAGAAGCCCGGGACAAGGGCGGACCGTCTGTGGCCGTCAGGGGCTGCAGGAGGCTGGGCTGGGCCCCCTCTCTAACATCTGGCTCTGGACCTTTTCCGACTCAGTGACTGCGACACAGTGAGTCGTTTACCGGCTCATTAACTATTGGTGCTAAAGGTCTATTATACTTTTTGGTTTTCTTCACTTAGCGGTCTACATTGTTTAGTCTTGTTAGGATTGATTGTTGCCCATAGCATGACTCCGTGCTCTCCTAACCCCTTACCACCGTCTGTAGGGGTCTCTATATTAGGTCCTCTAGATAAATATTTCACCAGGGCTACTCGGGAGATTGACAGAGAAATTGCCCTGGCTGAGAGACGTGCCGAACGTCGCTTATCCATCGAACTTCTTAAAAATCTCCCTGAGAAGCTTCTGTCATTGGGCTCTTCGGCGCAAACCCTCTCTCCAGCAGGTGTAACTGACCCTGCGGAGATTGCTTCGCCTTCCCTAGACCATACAAGGGTTGTAGATCCAAGGGCCAGTTCTGCCAGGCAGGAGAGTATGGTAGTCTCAGCCCCACTTATTGAGGTTGATGCATTGGACTTACCACCTGGCAATGCCCCTGTTCCTGTGCCCCCATCCAACACTACTCCTAGCCATGGGGATACATCACATTTACCAGTATTGGCTCCGTTATCAGCAAAACGATCAACGCATAGTAAAAGGAAGAGAACCACTAGCCCTCGTAGAGGTTGTCACCCCAAAGTCTGTAAGAAAATCAGAAGACTTGGTACCAGAGTGGGCGTGCCCCAAAAGGGAGTAGGGGTGGGTGCAAGCTGTCCTCAAGAGGTTATGGAGTGTGAATCACCAGACAATATAGCCGTAGAGCCACCTGTCGACCAGATTGTAGTACCTGTTGAGCCCCCTCCCAATGAGATCCCTTCAATCGTTATAATAGAAAAAATGCTGAAATCCTTGTTGCTCCCGGTCTTAGAGTGAGTTAAAGGGTTGGCTGAGCGGATGGACAGGTTTGAACAGGCAACCCTGGATAATTTTTACTCCATAAAATCCCTTATCAAGCTTCATTCTAGAATTTGAGAGGATGAACCAGGGGGGGATGCAACCGGTCGGGCGACCTCCATTTCCCTACAGGATTTATCTATTGTATCTGGACCAGCTAAAGGGGTGTCAACCATAAAAGACCACGCAGCACTTGATGTAACCACTAATGAGGGTGTACGGTTCCCTGGGCCACCTACAATGAAGGCTACAAAACATCCAAATAAGATAAAGTCCAGTAGTGCCCCTGCTATGAAGCACATGCGATCTGAGGCTCCTAGCAACTACGGCCCTGTCAACCCCAGAATCCCTGACACTAGTAAAGGACTTGAGCAAGTAAACCCTAGAAGAACTAGCTCTATTCCTTTATCTAGTACCCAGCCTAATGTGCCCCCATCCAAAGAGGTTCGTAGAAGACCTCCTATGGATCTACCACCAGACTGTCAGCCCTATGTTGCCATTCTGACGAATTGTACCACCCCTGAAGGCTGACCAATTAGAATCCTACCAAATGCTAAAAAACAAAACCATGCATTGGCTAAGGATAAATAGACCACTGCCAAGGGAACTGGATGGTTTGATCCTAGGTGCTAGAAGGGTAGGATGGGTAGGCTATGGGCACAAGCAGTTTGAGGGTGACTGTGTGGTGGTTAATTTTAAGGATGTCAGGGTTGCCCAAACAATCTGCAATCAAAATTCGGGGACCGGTGGTGCTGGTATCAGGGTAGTTGATTTGACCTACTTCTACCCGAGATCTGTAGGCAACCCATGTGGCATGCAAACAGGAGGAAGTCGGATGCACAACTTTATCTTCCCCGAGAATTACATTATCCCCTTACCCCCTCAGCAAGTAGCATGGTCAGGGCCATTTGGGAGGATGCCAGGATACTGAAATGATACTTTCCCTGGGGTGGTTCCATCTCGTTTGAGTCCGGGTTTTGTGCCAGAGCCACATGCTCTTGGCTTTGCCGATGAAAACCCTCCACTTACACCTGCTCTATGTAGCCCTCCAACCAACGATTTTACCCCGGTTGTAGGGAGCCGACATGGAGGAAGAGCACCCTGGGCACTTGATGAGAGGGAGTAGTTATCTAGCCTTGAATCCCGCGGCGAGTCAGCTGTGGCGGATCCAAATTTAACGATTCTCAGCTGGAATGTTGCGGGCATTCTGAGGAAGCTGGCTCTTCCTGACTGGAACACCCTTGTTGAGGGCTACTCTATTTGTATTTTCCAAGAAACTTGGAGCAGGGAGCCTTGCCACAAGGTGGGAAATTCATCGTTTTTTGTACCCGCAGAGCCCCGCTCCTCTGGGAGGGGCCGCCCTTCAGGAGGCCTCCTTATATGGGTAGCTATCTCCCTTGGGTGCCAAGTTACTCAGCATGTGTCTAATTCCCTTGATCTATTGGGCATATCAATCCAAGGACCATGGGGGTTGATCTTGGACATTTACAATATTTATGCTAGGGGCACGAAGGGAGGCTCACACTCACCTATAGTATTAGGGCTGGAGTCCCTGCTTAGGCAGCGCCCCGCTTGTTCTCATGTCTTGGTCGCAGGAGAGCTAAACTGTACATTTGAGCCCCTTGGCCTGGAGGACACCCTGGGAATTACTGAGGATGACACACGGAGAGGGCTACCCCCTTTGACTATACCCCCCATTAGGAGGTGGTCAAAGGTGGTGATCCAAATTAACTCTTTAAATATGGAATTCGGGCTGACGGCTGTTAACGGAAGGACAATGTGAGACCCTTCTGGAGCCCATACCTACAATAGGGCGAACCATACGTCCAGGATAGATTATATCCTCCTTGACATAAAACTTTGGCCATTCCTGGAGGATATGGAGGTTCTCCCTTCAGTTGAGAGTGATCACAATCTCCTCTTTCTTATTCTCTGTCCGCTGTGGATTGGGAATCAGGGGGCGCTCATGTCTCTCTCAGTGCCTACCCCACAGGAAGTACATCCTTCTAACTGTGGCAGACGCTTGAAATGGAGCAAGCTTATTATGGACAAAGAGAAAGTGAAAGCAATTGGGGCTCTTTTAGACACAGCTCAGTCCAAAATGGATTTGTTGACTCCTCTGTCAGGGGAAGCCACAGTGATATTTTGTGACACGACCTTAGCCTTGAGCAACCTTTTCACTCGCCAATACAAGGCCTCACAAACTGGCAATAGCAAAAAGATGCCGAACCCGCCTGGTTAGTATACTCAAAAATGTAGGGAGAAGAAAAATGCCCTGATTACTGCTGTTAAAAGCAAATGCCAGGCTGCAATTAGACTGGCTAGGAAAGAGTATTCCCGGACTATCGCGGCAGCCAAGAGCGAATGGGAGGATAGGTTTTGGGCTGATCTTATGGATGCAAGCAAGGGCAAGGATGCTAGAAGCTTCTGGAACCTTATAAGATCTAGGGATAGGTCAGATAGCACGCTGTTGACGTCCAACATCCCTGCCCAGAACTGGTTAGACCATTTCTCAACTCTCTATACCCCTACTGGGGTGGCTCCTAATACCATTTTCTCTATAGCCAACTGTGCAGGTGGTAGTCAGGATGTTTCTTTTACCGCCAGAGAGGTGGAAGATGTAATTAAATCATTGGTTCCTCTTAAAGCAGCAGGGTCGGATGGCATACCGGGTGATTTGTTACGGGCTAGCCCTAAGGAGTGGGGGAAGTTGGTTTCTTCTTTACTCAATGCAATTAACAGAGGTGCGCCTGTACCAGATTCCTGGAAGGGGGCAGAGGTTGTCCCGATATTCAAAAAGGGGAGTCGGGACAACCCTGCTAATTATAGGCCAATAAGTCTCATTGATTCCTCCCAAAAAGTGGCAGGGAAGGTGATTTTGAGAAGGGTGCTCCAGTGGGTGGACGACAACAATATTCTGTCGGACCTCCAAGCCGGTTTTCGTTCTGGAACCGAGACTATTGAACAGGCCTTTAGACTGGCTCTCTTGTATTGGAAGGTGGTGGTGCTGGGCAAAGGCAGTCTATATTTGGCCTTTATAGACCTTAAGACTGCCTTTGACCTGGTACCTAGAGAGGAGTTGTGGAAGGTCTTATCAGAACTGGGGCTCCCTTCGTATATTCTATCCCTCCTTGTGAGATTACACAAAGGTAATTTTGCACAGGTGCGATGGGGCAAGAACGATGAAAAAACCAACAGGATTCCTGTAGGAAGGGTTGTCCGTCAGGGATGTGTGCTAGCTCCCACTCTGTTCTCTCTCTATATGAACGGAGAGGTTGAGCATTTGTTAAGACATCCCTCCGATGCTCCTTCCCTGGCGAGTAAAAGGATTCCTACACTGCTTTTTGCAGATGACACTCTTCTTATTTCAAAGTCCCCAATGGGTCTTCAGAGCCTTCTGAATAACTTCCAGGAGTTTTGTTCACTGAGGGGGTTGGTAATCAACACTGACAAAACCAAGTATCTGATTATGAATCCCCCCAAAAACCCGGGGCGCCCGCCAACTTTAAATTCTGCTCCATTGGAGAGGGTAGCCAAGTTTGATTACCTGGGTATCCGCCTTAATGATTCCCTAAGTTGGATTCCACATATTAACAAAATGCTCCTTGGTAACAAAAGAGTGGGTGGAACATTACTCAAGGAACAACGCTCCTCCACAAGTAAACCTATAGCCCCAGTGATGGAGATTTACAAAGCTAGAGGGGTTAGCGCTGCCCTTTATGGGGAAGAGTTGTGGGGTACTTGTAATTAGGATGTACTAGTAAAATCGGAGAGCAAATTTTTGAAAGATCTAATGGCTCTCCAGTCGAGTACTCCAACCGTCACAGTGTCCCTTGTCTTAGGCTGTAAATCGATCAAAGATCATGCGCAACTTCGGCCCTTGCTTCTCTGGGCTCGGTTGTGGCGGGTGCCGGAATTAGCCTCCTATGCAGAAGCGCTATCAGAGATAATGGCAATGGTAGGCTGGTCTAGGATAAAATGGTTGAGGGACGTAAAATGGCTGCTAGTGGAGATAGGGCTAGGCGAGGGATGGGCAGCGAAATCCGCCCCTCCTAAAGCTGTGATCAAGAAATTATATTTGGATTGGGTCTCTTCTAAACTACTCTCAGATCGAAGTCATTGCAATTCCACTGTAGCCTTTTTGGGGATCAAAGACGTGGTGGCCTATGAACCCTACCTAGACATGATTTCCATCCCTTTTGATCGTACCCTGTACTTTAAGTTCTGAGTGGGAACTTTACCAGTAGGTGAATTAGTTGCCCGTTGGAAATCCCCTAACCAGATATCTCCCTTTTGTGCGCGCTGTCCCACTTGTGTGGAGTCAGTAGCCCACATTCTTTTCGAATGTCCGGATTATTGTGTACCTAGGAGGCGATGGCTCAAACCCTTATGCAGACTTTTAGGCACCCGGCAACATAAAGTGTCGCTACGTATTTTAATGTCTGACACATCAACCCTGATTGTCTGTACTGTGTCAAAATTTTTAAAGCGGTGTTGGTTGATTCGTGCAAGAAGGCTTTCATTATCAATTTAATCTTGTTTTAACTGTTTTTAACACTTTTTCCTACTGTTTTTTCCCTTTGTATATCTGGAAATTGACTGTTTCAAATACTGTGTCTTATATTTATTGTACATGCTTTTATGATATTTTTATATCGAAATAAAGCCTATCAATCAACCCCCCTTTCAATACACAGAAGTTTGAGAGAGTTCGCCAGATCAATTGTGAGCAAAACATTGAGGGAAAGCCATCCACGTTGATCTATTTCTTTAGGCAAACCATGTCTACTTTTGGTCTGTCATGCCCGATGCTGTCGAAAGATCACTTAACGACACCATAGTTAGTGCTTATTAGCGCCCTTATTGTAAACTTATATGGTGACTCAATCACATTTTTTTATCCGAATTACTATCATTTTCACCATTTATCTTTTTGTAGTTGTAACACATTTTTACTAATTGTTTAGCTATCTTGTCTAGACATAAAGTATGTTGTATTGTGCCGATTGATTCCTGTATCCCAAGGCAGCTTTTGCATGTCTAATCAATGGAGCTTGGCTAAGCTACCAATGGGAGAACTAACCAGCTCTTTTGAGAACTTGATGGCAACTATATCACCTGTATAGCATATGAGATGCTAGCAGAATATCTATGTTAATGCCACACATGAAGTTACATTGGATGTCATTGTGTTGTGACCTTTTAGGACATAGGACAAAGTTGTAAACATTAATCACAGGTGTGCAAAATTATAATTTAGCTGTTAATGCTTTGCAAACATCACACACTTGATGATGTTGCAAAATTTGGTAACTTTTCATAGCTTCGCCTGTGGGTGAAAAATCCAGGAAAAAAATGATTTTGTCAAAGACGTTTTGTGAAAAAAAATGTTGTCCTAACAGTCGAGTACAGCAAGGTTGTGCCGCACCTCTCCCAACATAGTTTCTTTCAAAACATTATAACCTTTTTTGAAGTACAAGAAGTTTGGAAAGTTTTGAAAAAGCATCCAAAGGCTTGTGGTGGAAAACAGTCTCAGTTTTGTACGCCATCCTAAACGTCATAATTTCCTTAAATATACGTTTTTATAACAAAAAATTAACATTGTTTGAAATCTTTTGCTGCCTGAATATCTAAATGGTTCACAAAGACCATATTGCTTTTTTAAAGTTGTGGTTCCTCAATTGTTCACCTTGATTTATGGGCGATGAGTAGATTTTCTTCTCCAGAGAAACAGCCATTTTTTTTGAGGTGGTGGTTGGGGGGGGGGGGGGGGCAGGGGTACATGTCCCTTATAAATCAGCCAAACTGTGAAAACTATATTTGTAAAAAAAAAAGCAACAACAAAACCCGGAAATTCCTGTTATCACTGCAGCACATTATTTATTTGCAATCTTTACAAATTATGATGCTCGATGCATCAGTCAAGGGAGTTTGTATATCTGCACAGGCATAATCTATGCACAGCTTTGCTTTACCAATGTTTTCCTGCAGGCGACACCCATTAGGCAACTGCCAAATGTATGATAGCACATTTCCCTTGACCTTCCGCGCGCCAGGAAAAAATTCCGAACCAATCACAAGAAAACTCAATGGATTTTGTCTCTATAAAAAATGGCGTCTTATCAGTCTGCTGCAGAGCCTCCAGCCCTCTTATCTCAATAGACCAGATTACGGCCTGATCTCCTCTCCATGCTGAGTAGGAATCAAAAGATGTTTTTACGCTGTCAGCAAACTGCTCATTCTCTGTCCAGATAAATCAATTAATGTGATGCAGAGCTGTGAGGATTTGCTCTCTTTTCTCTTTTTTATCCAGCCCATCCCCCGCTCGCGGATCCTTTCGATATTTTAATACGATCTACAAGTCTAAGAGCTCTGAGAAGAGGTCTTTCCAGAATGCAGGTGCAGCCTTTCAGGGCAGGGGCCCTGACTGCAGGCCACCGCGTCCCTCTCAGCCTCACTCCTCTTTTGTCAGGCCCTTTCTTTGGGGGGATTCCCCCTCTGTTCTGAAAGTACAACAGCGCTGCAGATAATCCTCTTATGTTAATTTGTACTTCATGAACCTAAACACCGTAACAGGATCTGCAAGCAAGGGCTATGGGGTGGGGGGAGGCGGCGGGTGGGTTTTTGGGGGCTGTAGGTCTAGGCTTGGCAATGAACGTGGTCTTGGTTGCAGAGACAAACGGGTTCAAGTTAGTTAACAAAACACAAGCCTTCTGTTTCGCCAGACAAAGAGCACTCTGGGAAGTCCGCGCAGCTCTTGACAATTTAGAGTGTTCGGAAGAACTGGCCGGTGTGTGTGTGGCTCAGCGTTCCCAGAAGTCACCACGGTGATGGCGCACAGAAGAGAAAACGAGCTGGTGGCCCGTGTGCCCGTCTTGCATTTTATTTATTTTGAGCACTAAACTTAAATACAATAATTCACAACAGCATTGAAGGTCAGGAAATAAAGAAATGTTGGCATTTGTGAAATCGCCACTAGCCAGTCAAACACAATATTTTTTTTCTTCAAAAATGTGGTGTCAGGCAAAATAGATACAGTTCTTATAAAAATCATCAGTAGATATACTCTACATATTTCTCTTAAAAGGCATTCATAGCTCATTACTTATTCCCATTTCTGCAGGAAAAATGTTGGCTAAAAATCCCAATTACAACTGGGCCAGTTATTGCAATTTGGTTATCACTCTAAAAAAAATGACTAAAAATCAGCTATATATTGCCCCCGAAGTGGGAATTTCCCTTCCCAGTTGACAAGTAAAACTTCTGGAAAATTGGCTGAGCATATAATGCAAAATACTGTTCTACACTCTTGGAATGAGGAAAAATTTACCCAATTTAAAGTTATCATTCATTTATAGGTCTGCAACTGAGAATCATTTACAAATTGCGCACCCGCTAATTTTACACCCCTTCTACAGGATTTTGTGATTTCGTGTTACACAAAGACATGATTGATGGTCACGGAACCCTAATTAAATCTGCTATATTATACTTTATATCTTTACGGTGAGACAGAAATACATAAACCCATTGACTCCTGTGAAGCTTTTCTTGCATACATTAAGGACATACATTGCTGCCATTTTACTTTTCTAACTGATTAAAAGGATTGGAGGGGGCGACTGTTTTGTTCATAAAGTAACAGAAGGTCAACATGTTTCTCACCTCAATAAGTCAGGGAAGTGATCGAGTGGCGATTCCTCAGGACCGTGTGTATATTAAAACTATCTACAGTGAAAGGTAAGGGAGCCTTTTAATCAGGGTGGGTTCCCAACAGAATAAAGTCATCACTAAGGGTTCCCTGACCTGTCTTACCTTCACTTCCTACATCTACACAATACTAGGCCCCTCACACCACGACACTAATACAGCGAGGAACCAAAGATCTCCAATGAAAAGTCCCTTTATGGGTGCCTGTCGAGCATTGCAGAGCCGGCTCGACGAGGAGCAGACCCTTAGGATGAAGCATGACACCTAGCTTGTTGGGTGTGTGAGGGTCCTAGTTCCGAAAGGAGGCATTCCCCTCCTCTCCTCCACCTAGATTACACAATTAGTGCCCTAATATACCACTAACAAGGAACTCCGTACCTTTCTGTCTTCTGGCAGATTTTGGGCATGTACGTTGGACCTATATCAAGCCCTCTCTGTCCCTTCTTTTGTTGAGATAACTGTGTTGGGGAAACCTTGCACTACATGAACTGTAGGTGCCATGAGGTTTGCAGCTGGTGGTTTCATTCCAGCAATTCTATGCTCCGTTGACACACACCTTACAAGATGAGTGAGCAAACAGTTTACACCCCTCTTGCATGCTCTAGCAGCAGAGAGCTGTAGTGATAACATAAAGAATTTTTCTCAATATATTTGCAGTAGTAAGAGAGGGTTGGTACCAAGAAACCAATATCAGATCAGCAATAAGCCTCCCAGACTCAGCAAAATGTAGTACTTAAATATCATTTTTAAATTTCAGACAATGAACAATTCCACCTTAAGTATCAGCCTTCCTTTAATGAAAATAACACACGTTGCTCTCAAATGTAGGCTTTTCATTTCTCATAACTAAGTGCAGGCCCCTCAAACCACAGTGCGCAATTTCCATGAACAAAACAATATATTAGCTGCTAAAAGTCACGAAATGCACATTTTTAATTTTTAATAAATAAAAGTCTAGATACAAGCTTGTCATTTTCAGGAAGTCTCTCAGAGACTACTATACACGTGGAAAGATTCATGTTTTTATGCGTTCTCATCATTCTCAAATACTATGGATCTCAAGAATATTACATGGATTACCACCACCATTATTGGTCACAAGAAAGGTTTATGGCTCCAGATCCCTGGGCAGAATGAAATCTTTTGAGTCGCTCACTCTCAAAATGTCTTAGTGAGTCTTATGGAATGCTCCCAATATTTCAAGGAGATCTCACTATTATACCAGGGATAGCAACATTTTGTCAATAATGCCCTCAATAAATCAAATCTGAAACACTATTATGCAGGAATAACCAAAATGTAGTAAAAAATGACTCCTAGATTTTGGGGACAGAATTTCCCCAACATGTTGAAATTAGGCCAATACTATGCCTTGAATTAAAATGACAACGTGCCCCCACTGTCTAGATAGTCCTCTATTTTGCCAGAGACCATTAGAATATTGTCGAGAATGTCCTAAATAATATTTATTAGGGAGTTTTGTAAAGGGCTGTATATCACCTAGGTGCTGCATCATTCTTAAACAACATAGAAACATTCATAGTATATCAAGAAGGATTTGTATGGAGAACCCAGGTTTGTAATTCTTCGATTGCTCCCAAGCTGTACTATATTTCAACAGTCAATAAATAGGCCTTTGCTATGTGAGTGTGTTAGACGGACCGGGAGGGTCGGCCGAGATTACGGGGAGAGGTCTCCAGGGAGAGCCGTCTCCAACGACTGTACAGATAAGTAACTTCCCCCCCACAGACGGACACCACACAAGATTGAAGGTTAACGAGACTTTATATGCACTTCTTAGGTTACGTTGATATAATACAAGGAGGTCTGGACTCAGGGGTCCCCTCGGTTCTGATCTCTGGTTGAGGAAAAGGGTAGCGGGACAGTCTTAGTTACCAATGAGTTCAATAGCTCTCAATCCTCGAGCTCGGCGTGGTTGCTGATCGGGCCGTGGAGGAGCCAAGCAGGTCCCGAGATGGATGAAGGTTGGTCGGCGGGCCGTGGAGAAGCCAAGCAGGTCCCGATATGGATGAAGGATGGTCGACGGGCCGTGGAGAAGCCAAGCAGGTCCCGATGCAGATGACAGTTACAACGGTCCGCGGCCTCGCCAGCAGATCCGGACGACGGTGAAGGATGAAGGTTACGACGGCTGTGGCAGCGCCAACAGGCAGGATGATGGTGCACAGGACAGAGCTACGGCAGCGCCAGTAGTCCGTCCAGGATGAGTTCTTCTTTCGTCTCTCGACTCCAAGATACAACTGCCTTCCTGTTCTGGAGCTGCCCCAGTTATAGGGCTGGCGTGCTTTGATGTCCGGACCCTCGCACTTGGAGGTCGGGAGGTCCGGGATGAGGGAGTCCAGACACCCAGCAGGGGGGTGGAGCCAGCGCCCGGGGAGGCGATGGGCGAGCGGCACTGGCCGGGGGAGAACCATCGACACCTCTTTCTCCCATTGACTGGCCAAGTAGCTCGCTCGCCTCCTGGGTGGAGGGTGGTGCCGGAATGTCTGAGGCCGGGCTAGGCCCAGGGTTGAGGTCGATCGGGGGCCAGGCGGCCTCGTGGCGAAGTGTCCAAGATGGCGGCCCGGGCTGGGCGCGTGGGTCGGCCGTGGATCGGACCCACGTGGTTATCATGCTCGAGGGCAGGTGTCCCTGAGGGGACGTAGGACGTGCAATGGTGGTGTGTGGTGCTTGTATGACTGGCTCGGGCTTGGTCGAGCCGGGGGAGAGCGGCCCGTCATGTGGCCTGTCCAACATGCGTCCCCCCCAGCTGAAGGCGGGGAGAGTTACCCATCCTCTTGGGGACTCTCTTCGTCGAGGCGGAAAAACCGGGACAGGCCATCCGCGTTGGCGTGGTCAGACCCAGGCCGGTGTTCAACGGTAAAGTCCATGCCTTGCAAGGAGATGGACCAGCGTAGCAGTTTTGGGTTTTCCCCCCGCATATGCATCAACCACTGCAGGGGTCGGTGGTCAGTCTGCACCCGGAAGTGGGTGCCAAAAAGGTAGGGTCGGAGCTTCTTGAGGGCCCATACCACAGCGAAGGCTTCCCTCTCTATGGTGCTCCAGCGTTGCTCCCGTGGTAGGAGTCTCCGGCTGATGAAGGCCACCGGTTGATCAAGGCCTTCGGTGTTCACCTGGGACAGGACCGCCCCAATGCCCTGGTCGGAGGCATCCGTCTGGACGACGAACTCCCGGCTGTAGTCTGGGGCCTGGAGTACAGGAGCGGAACACATGGCGGCCTTTAGCTGTTCGAAGGCCGCTTGACACTCTGGGGTCCAGTTCACCTTCTTGGGCTGATTTTTCGACGTGAGTTCGGTGAGAGGCCCCACGATGGTACCATAGTCTTTCACGAACCTTCGGTAGTAGCCCGTGAGGCCCAGGAAGGCTCGCACCTCAGTTTGAGTGTTAGGGGGTTGCCAGTTCTGGATGGCGGCAATTTTCAGTTGAAGAGGGGCCACTAGACCGCTTCCCACTTGGTGTCCGAGGTAGGTCACTGACCCTTGTCCAATTTGACATTTGCTGGCCTTGATCGTGAGGCCAGCTCGCTGAAGGGCTTGCAACACTGCTTGGAGGTGGTGGAGGTGCTCGGTCCAGTGGTGGCTGTACACAGCGATGTCGTCCAGGTAGGCGGCGCTGAACTCTTCGAGCCCCGCCAGGACCTGATTGACGAGCCGTTGGAACGTCGCTGGGGCATTTTTCATGCCGAAGGGCATGACCGTGAAGTGATAGTGGCCATCGGGGGTGGAGAAGGCAGAACGTTCTTGTGCTCGGGGTGTGAGGCCGATCTGCCAATATCCTGCCGTTAGATCGAAGATGCTGAGGTAGCGGGCAGCGCCCATTCGGTCGACCAGTTCATCTGCCCGGGGGATGGGGTGTGCGTCCGTTCTGGTGACTTCATTCAGGCCCCGGTAGTCGACACAGAACCGGAGTTCGGGTGTGGTTCCGGGGGCGGCTGCTTTGGGGACCAGTACGACCGGGCTGGCCCATGGACTGTCGGAGGGCTCGATGACCCCGAGCGTGAGCATCTTAGTTACTTCCGCCTGGATGCAGGCCCGTACCCGATCAGGTACGCGGTAGGCCCGGTGGCGGATAGGAGGGCTGTCTCCGGTGTCCACATCGTGCACACACCAGGAAGTGACACCTGGGGTGAGGGAGAACAGGCTGGCAAACCGTGATAGGAGGGCTTGGCACTCTTGGCGTTGTTCCTGGGAGAGGGTCTCCGAGAGTCGGACCCCATCCACGGAGCCGTCTTGCTCCTGGGTCCGCAAGAGGTCAGGGAGAGGCTCGGAGTCGTCCTCAACCCCGTTGTCTGTGGCCATCAAGAGGCTGAGTTCTGTTCGTGCAAAGTGGGGTTTCAGTCTGTTGGTGTGGAGGACTCGGAGCGGATTCCGGGCGGACTCCATATCGATCAGATAGGTGGCGGGTCCCTTGCGCTCGATTACTTTGAAGGGTCCCGTCCATTTGTCTTGGAGAGCGCACGGTTCTGTGGGGGACATTACCCAGACCTGTTGCCCCGGCTCGAATTCAATAGATGAGGCGTTCTGGTCATACCATCTCTTCATGTCCTCTTGACTGGCCTCTAGGTTGGCTTTCGCTAGGTCTCTGAACCGCTGGGACTGGTTGCGGAGGGTGAGGAGGTACCGGAAGACATCTGGAGGACTCTTGGCCGGAGGCAACTCCCAGCCTTCTTTGATCAGGCTGAGTGGCCCCCGTACTGGGTGCCCATAGAGCAGCTCGAATGGGCTGAAGCCTAGGGACTTCTGTGGGACCTCCCGGTAGGCGAAGAGGAGGCACGGCAGCAGCACGTCCCACTGGCGACGGAGGGGTTCTTCCAATCCCCCGATCATCCCTTTTAGAGTGCGATTGAACCGCTCAACAAGTCCGTTTCCTTGGGGGTGATAGGGGGTCGTGAAGCGGTAGGTGACCCCACACTGTTGCCAGAGGGACTTCATGTATTTGGAAATAAAGTTCGTGCCTCTGTCACTGACGACTTCTCGGGGGAACCCCACACGGGAGAAGATCCCCATCAGGGCCCTGCCGACCACTGGGGCTGTGACGGTCCGGAGAGGAATAGCCTCAGGGTAGCGGGTGGCGTGGTCCACTAGTACTAGGATGAAGCGATGGCCTTGTCTTGTACGTGGGTCTAGGGGTCCCACAATGTCTATTCCGACCCTCTCAAATGGGGTCGTGACTACGGGAAAGGGTTGCAGGGGGGCCTTTAATTTGCGGCCGCTCTTCCCACTGGCTTGGCACGTGGGGCAAGATCGGCAATGCTGGTGCACATCGTTTCTCATTTTTGGCCAGAAGAAGTGGGTCACTAGGCGGCTGTAGGTTTTATCTTGTCCCAGGTGCCCTGCCAGGGGGACATCGTGGGCCAGATTTAGCAGGAAGTCTCTAAAGCGGAGTGGCACCACTAGTACTCGGTTGGCCCCCAGCTCGGCGATTCGTTGCTCGCTGTACAGTAGGTCATTGTCCCAGTAGACCCAATGAGTTCCGGAGGTATCCCCTGCGCTTTGGGCGAGCGCTTGTTGTCGGAGTCCCTCAAGGGAGGGACAGGTCTTCTGCTCCTGACGAAATTGTTCTTGTGTGGGCCCCCCTTCTTGAGCCCACTGGTCGAGATTAGCAAGGTCGGAAGGTTGAGCAGGTTCGAGGGGGATGCCCTGGTCGGGGGTCTCGGCGGGGGCGACCGGAGGCGGAGGCGCCGGCCATTCTGGTTCTTCCGGGTGATGGTTGGCACGGGCGGCCATAGACCGGGTGGTGACGCACGCCCAGTCTGGGACGCCCAACATCCCCAAGTGTTCTTTTCGCTCCACGGCTGCCCACGGGGAGCTTTCCAGGTCATTTCCGAGGAGGCAGTCCACGGGGGCGTCGTCTCGGACCGTTACTTTCAACATGCCGGAGACCCCTCCCCACTCAAAGGGGACGCAGGCCATCCGACACAGACTCTCCGAGTTGTCGGCTGATCGTACAGGGCAGAGAATGTTCGGTAGATATTGTTCTGGGGTCACCAGATGACAGCGGACGGCTGTCACACTGGCCCCGGTGTCTCGAAGGGCTTCGGCCCGTTGTCCATTGATGCTCACCCATTGGCTGTACTTCTGGGTGTTAGCGGGTAGGGGGACCCGCGGGACCATGTCTCTTCCCCCTAAGCACGCGAGAGTCATGGCGGCTGGCTCCCACCCTTGATACTCTTGCTCGTCTGTTTCTGGTTCCTCGGAGATCTGTTCTTCCCCTAGTGCCGCGGCGGCCACCTGGCGGGGTCTTGGGCTCGGATACTGCGGGCAGCTTGGGTCATTTGCATAGTGGCCTACTCGTTGGCATCGGTGACATGTAACATTGGCTCTGTATCCCGGTCGCGCCGGGGTGCTGCCCCGGTTGGCCGGGGGGGTGGTGCTGGTAGTGGGGGCGGCCGGAGTGTTGTCTCTTCCTCGTCCTTGGCCCCCTCCTCCTCCTCTGGATCGGTGGTGACCATTGTTGTTCCTGTTCTGCTCGTAGGACCCATTCCGGCCCACTCGGGTGATCTCCCACCGGTCAGCTTCGGCTGCGAGCTGCCGGGGATCGGTTAACTTGCTGTCGAGGAGGTGTTGGCGTAGTTCAATGAAGCAGTTGTTGGACAGATGCTCCCATACCATCAGATTGAACAACTGCTCGTAGGTCGTGACGTTGTTCCCTCTGATCCAGCCTTCGAAGGCTCGGCTGAAGTACGTTACATAGTCCACCCAAGTTGTACCTGGAATGCGTGTGCAGTCTCGGAACCTCTGACGGTACATCTCGGGCGTGAGGCCATAGCGAGTGAGGAGGGCCGCTTTCATATGGTCGTAGGAGGTCATCTGGTGGTCTGGGAGCTGTAACAGAGTATCGCGGCCCTCATTGAGGAATTTGCCCCATAGGCCGGCTCCCCAGTCGGCTCTATCGATCCGGTGCGCAGTCATCGCGATTTCATATGCCTTAAACCATTGCTGGATGTCGTCTTCTCGAAAATATTCTCGGACCACATCCTTGGGGATGTGCACTTTTTTGTCCGTGGTCCCGGGGGTGGACGGTCTGTCGGGCACCCCTAATTCTTTATTCTGTTTGCGCAGGTTGATCTCGGCTAGGTTCCGCTCGTGCTCGTACGTTAGTCTTTTTTCCTCGAGCTCCCTTTGCCTCTGTTTCTCCTCTCTTTCTTCTCGGAGGCGAAGGTGCTCTAAGTTTATTTTTTGCTCGGCCAATTTGAGTTCTATGTCCATCTTGAGTCGGGCCATTTCAAGTTCGTGTAGTCGGGCTTTTTCTCTTTCTTGGATCTCGTCTTGCGAGAGACCCGTTCTTTGCTCTTCAGGGGCCGTGTTGGTTTTTTTCGCGGTGCTTTGCTCCGGGGCTTCGACATCCCCGGTCTCTGCCCAAGATTCTAGGGCATGCTTAAAATCGTCCTTGGTACTTAGTCCGGTGGTAGCGATACCTAGTTCGATGCAGAACTGCTTTAGTTCACGATGGCTGTATTCCTCTAGCTTTTCCATTTGGAACTTCTCAGTTGATCCGCTCTCTTTAGTCGACATTGTTGTTCGTTGTGGGGTGAGCTACTCTCTGTACGTTATGCGGTGATTCGGATCGCGCCGCTGGCCACCAATGTTAGACGGACCGGGAGGGTCGGCCGAGATTACGGGGAGAGGTCTCCAGGGAGAGCCGTCTCCAACGACTGTACAGATAAGTAACTTCCCCCCCACAGACGGACACCACACAAGATTGAAGGTTAACGAGACTTTATATGCACTTCTTAGGTTACGTTGATATAATACAAGGAGGTCTGGACTCAGGGGTCCCCTCGGTTCTGATCTCTGGTTGAGGAAAAGGGTAGCGGGACAGTCTTAGTTACCAATGAGTTCAATAGCTCTCAATCCTCGAGCTCGGCGTGGTTGCTGATCGGGCCGTGGAGGAGCCAAGCAGGTCCCGAGATGGATGAAGGTTGGTCGGCGGGCCGTGGAGAAGCCAAGCAGGTCCCGATATGGATGAAGGATGGTCGACGGGCCGTGGAGAAGCCAAGCAGGTCCCGATGCAGATGACAGTTACAACGGTCCGCGGCCTCGCCAGCAGATCCGGACGACGGTGAAGGATGAAGGTTACGACGGCTGTGGCAGCGCCAACAGGCAGGATGATGGTGCACAGGACAGAGCTACGGCAGCGCCAGTAGTCCGTCCAGGATGAGTTCTTCTTTCGTCTCTCGACTCCAAGATACAACTGCCTTCCTGTTCTGGAGCTGCCCCAGTTATAGGGCTGGCGTGCTTTGATGTCCGGACCCTCGCACTTGGAGGTCGGGAGGTCCGGGATGAGGGAGTCCAGACACCCAGCAGGGGGGTGGAGCCAGCGCCCGGGGAGGCGATGGGCGAGCGGCACTGGCCGGGGGAGAACCATCGACACCTCTTTCTCCCATTGACTGGCCAAGTAGCTCGCTCGCCTCCTGGGTGGAGGGTGGTGCCGGAATGTCTGAGGCCGGGCTAGGCCCAGGGTTGAGGTCGATCGGGGGCCAGGCGGCCTCGTGGCGAAGTGTCCAAGATGGCGGCCCGGGCTGGGCGCGTGGGTCGGCCGTGGATCGGACCCACGAGGTTATCATGCTCGAGGGCAGGTGTCCCTGAGGGGACGTAGGACGTGCAATGGTGGTGTGTGGTGCTTGTATGACTGGCTCGGGCTTGGTCGAGCCGGGGGAGAGCGGCCCGTCATGTGGCCTGTCCAACAGAGTGACATAGCAAAATGGTTTTCAGAATGTCCGCAAATTGTTGAGGGTCACTCACTCACCTTGCACAGGTTCGCTCACAAAGTTGAAACACAAGCCCCCTTATCACCTACTGTGGTGATACCAGATAGTGGCTGTCACCTCAGCAATTCGTCTCTCCCAACTCACATTGTCCTTGTGCACATAGGGGTGAAGTGTATGGAGGGAACAATCACTCACTGAGAGTCAGAGTGAATGTCTAAGCTATCTGTTTATGACACATTAAAGTCCTCTTTCTTCCCTCTCATGATGGGGTATGTCCTTGTGGGGCTGTCCCCAGCCAACACTGTTTGACCAACCATTCTAGAATGCCACTAATGTGTATGGGCTTTTTGATTCGAGATCTCTAGATTGACTCCCTGATTGGTACATTATCGGTTGTGTGGGTATCTTCGTTCTACCAATGGATATTGAAGGTGTGCTGTGCCCACAGGCTCTTTTGACGATGGGACAGCTATCTGTCTGGTGGAACCTGTCAAGAATTATGCGACCAAACTGTGAAGGGTTGTGAACTGTGCTCTAACTTTCCTGATATAATTCTACCATGTGAGCTATGGACACTCATCACGAGCTGGAGAGATTTTTGAAAAATGGCATCCTTCAATTTTTTTAGAGTTTTAGGCTAATTTTGTGTTATTTCCATCATGTATTATGCCTAGTCAGGTTTATTTATTAAGCATGTTATATCTTTCTCTTCTTTGTTGTCAACAAGGAATGCTACCCTTATCTCATATCTTTGTTGCACTTCTACGTCTGTACTTTTCAGTCAATCTATGCTTTAATTGTTGTACCACTTAATTCATGTATGTACACATTTAGGTTTAAGCATTTTTTAAACTTTATAAAATAAAATAAGAAAAGGCTGATTTCAACCTTGACCAGAGATCAACTTAAGGAAGAGATACCACCTATGGGACAAACCAGGAAGAACCTCTCCTAAATAGCATGCTAGTCCATCACTGCTCCACAGCTAATCCTACAGTCCTGATGAAGCCTCCGATAGCCAAGGAAAAGGAAGAAAAAGCAGCAGTGTCACAGGCTACCAGCTCTAACGAGAAGGAGTCCGTCACCATGCCCTCAAGAGGGGCAAAGCCTCGAGTGGGTCATGAAGCCCCTCCTCTCCCTTCACAACGGTAATTCATAGCATATTACTCTCTGTGGAGCTGCATGTATGATTTGTGCCATGCTGTGTTTCAGGTGTAGTAGTTATAACCAAAGGTATTTAACCAGAACCAGGATAGAGGTGGAAAGGTCTGACTGAACTAAGAGTAGACCCTAAATTGGTAGTATACAGCAGATTACTCTTTGTGGATAGCACATATGGTTTAAGCCATGATGTTTTTGGTTTGAAGCATATACAAACATAGGACCTGATTTAAAGTTTGGAAGACGGGTTAATCTGTCACAAACGTGAAGGATATCCTGTCCAGTGTATTACAAGTGCATTATACCCAATGGCTCTTGTAAATCGGTGGACACGGAGTAACTTGTCTTCCAAACTCTAAATAAGGCCCTTAGGGCCAAATGTACCAACCAATTTTGCATTTGTACATGTGCCAATTCTCAGAATCGGCCTGTTTGCAAACAAAAAAAGGCTTTTTACCTGTATCCGCAAAAACAACAGTTGATGGACAAAATGCAGAACAATGTCATACATTCACCCGAGTACAGAGATCTGGGCCTATATCCATCATTTTTGTGCTCACCTTGCCATTCCAGTTTGAACCCAGCCATATGCAAATCAGTCTTGACCCTGTGCCTCATGGGAACAGTCCAGCCCGAACTGCCAAGCCAGGTCCTCACTGGACCGGAATCAAGCATCCTAGGACCGGTTTCAGGGTTTCACCCCTCTTCAGCCAGGATAGCTTGATTCCAGTGGCATGGAGAGCACGGGACCCACGTCTGGGGATACCTGTCCCACTCGGGGTGACAAATGCAAAAACAACAGTTGATGGACAGAATGCAGAACAATGTCATACATTCACCCGGGTACAGAGATCTAGGCCTATATCCATCGGTTTTTTGCTCACCATGCCATACCAGTTTGAACCCAGCCATAAGCAAATCAGTCTTAACCCTGTGCCTCATGGGAAGAGTCCAGCCCGAACTGCAAAACCAGGTCCTCCCTGGACTGGAATCAAGCATTCTAGGACCGGTTTTGGGGTATCACCCTTCTTCAACCAGGATAGCTTGATTCCAGTGGCATGGAGAGCACGGGACCCACGTCTGGGCATACCTGTCCCACTCGGGGTGACAAATGCAACAACAACAGTTGATGGACAGAAGGCAGAACAATGTCATACATTCACAACAGTACAGAGATCTGGGCCTATATCCATCATTTTTGTGCTCACCTTGCCATTCCAGTTTGAACCCAGCCATATGCAAAACAGTCTTGACCCTGTGCCTCATGGGAACAGTCCAGCCCGAACTGCCAAGCCAGGTCCTCACTGGACCGGAATCAAGCATCCTAGGACCGGTTTCAGGGTTTCTCCCCTCTTCAGCCAGGATAGCTTGATTCCAGTGGCATGGAGAGCACGGGACCCACGTCTGGGGATACCTGTCCCACTCGGGGTGACAAATGCAAAAACAACAGTTGATGGACAGAATGCAGAACAATGTCATACATTCACCCGGGTACAGAGATCTAGGCCTATATCCATCGGTTTTTTGCTCACCATGCCATACCAGTTTGAACCCAGCCATAAGCAAATCAGTCTTAACCCTGTGCCTCATGGGAACAGTCCAGCCCGAACTGCCAAACCAGGTCCTCCCTAGACTGGAATTAAGCATTCTAGGACCGGTTTTGGGGTTTCACCCCTCTTCAACCAGGATAGCTTGATTCCAGTGGCATGGAGTGCACGGGATCCACGTCTGGGCATACCCGTCCCACTCGGGGTGACAAATGCAAAAACAACAGTTGATGGACAGAATGCAGAACAATGTCATACATTCACAACAGTACAGAGATCTGGGCCTATATCCATCGTTTTTTTGCTCACCATGCAACCCGTTTTCTTTTAAAGAAAACAAGCTGCATTAAAAAAAAGATTGCTTTATTTAAAAGCATTTACGGACATGGTGGTCTGCTGATCCAAGCAGGCCACCATCCCCATGATTTTAGAGATTCTTAGGGGGTTGCAAATCGCGATCTACCTCATCAATATTGATGAGGTAAGTAGATTTGTGACTCCCTAAGAATCGCTAAATGAAACATTATAAAGGTAAATGCATCAATGTAGGCTTTTGCGATTCCTTAATTCCTTAATTGCGATTATTAAGGAATCACAATTAAGGAATTGCAAAAGCCTATGCATGTAGGAATTACTATAAGATTAGCGATTCCCAGACATTCCTTAATTGCGACTCGCAAATTGCGAGTCGCAATTAAGGGAAGCCTTCCCATTCATTCCTATGGGCCTACAGGCCTACAGCCCATAGGAATGAAGGGGAGATTGCATGCGCAATTTCAAGGGTGTCAAGAGGACACCCAGTTGCACCCCTGAAATTGCTCTGTGCACACATGTTGCGCACACACACGACCCAAGGGCATGTGAGGGTGTAACCTACAACTATAAAAAATACACTTTAGTTTTTGTTTTTTTAAAAGTTTTTGCAAATTACCATCAAGTTCAACTTCATGGTAATGTGCGCCATGTATTACGTTACGTTACGTTACGTTAAAAGCATTTATACCGCGCACGTTCACCAAACGGTTTCATGGCGCTCCTGAAAAAACGGTAACTTGGGCGGAAGATTTACTCAAATGCTGAATGAAACAGAAGGGTTTTTTAACAGTCTACGAAAACAATCGTAGCTGGGGCGGAGACGAAGTGCTGTTGGGACGGCGTTCCAAGTGGAGGGGGCCATGACAGAGAAACTCAGACCTCCATGCTTTTTCCGTCTGGTTTTGGGAACAACAAGAAAATTAAGAGATGCTGAGCGGAGATCTCTGTGGGGGACATAACGTGTCAGGCAAGAGGAGATAAAGGCAGGGGCTAGGTCTGATAAGGCTTTGAAGATGGTACATCAGAGCTTGAAAGTGCAGCGTTTGGTGATAGGGAGCCAATGGAGGCTACGCAGAAGGGGGGTGACGTGCTGATGTTTCGGCTGGTGGAAGATCAGGCGGGCTGCCTGGTTCTGCACCAGTTGTAGCCTGGGGAGATGGAATGCTGGAATCCCGACGTACAGAGTGTTAGCATAGTCGAGTCTGGAGGTAATAAGAGCTAGGATGACTAGAATCAGGGCATCTCTGGTGAGGAACCTGCTGATTTTACGGATCCGCCTTAGATGGAAAAAACAGGATGAGGTGACTGCGTTGATTTGCGGCCTCATGGAAAGATCATCAGAGATGACCACCCCCAGACTCTTCACAGTGCTAACAGGACTAGGTGGCGCCCCCAAGGATGAAGGCCAGAAAGTGGAATTCCACGGATTAGTGGGACCCCCTACCAGTACAAGCTCTGTTTTTGTGGGGTTCAGTTTCAATTGGCTGTGAAACATCCACTCTGCAATGTCAAGCATGGTAGACTGAAAGTTAGAGCGGGAGGAGGGAAGAGAATCAATGGGAAAGATTAACTGAAGATCGTCCGCATAGTTGAAAATAGTGACCGGGGTATTGCGGAGGGAAGCTAAAAGGGGCTGTAAATACAAATTAAACAGTAAGGGTGATAGCGCAAAGCCCTGAGGGACCCCGCAGGTAAGAGACGAGTAGAGTGCAGAGAAGGTAGACAGGTGAACTGCCTTAGTCCGGTGGTCCAAGAAGGATCTGAGCCAATCGAGGGCCACCCCCTGGATGCCGGCATTGTTGACACGGTCGATCAAAATAGTATGATCGACCGTGTCAAAAGCTGCCGACAGGTCCAGAAGGAAAAGGGCCTGAGAGATGTTTTTATCGGCACCTTTCCTAAGGGCATCCATGACGGCCACTATGACTGCCTCGGTGGAGTGGAGGGGTCTAAAGCCCGCTTGTTGGGCATCCAGGAAGGAGGAGTTCTCGATAAAGGTGCTCAGACAGCGGGTAACATATGTCTCCAAAATTTTTCCCAAATAGGGAAGAAGGGAGATGGGTCGGTAATTGCTTAAGGTAGTGGGATCAGCATTAGTTTTTTTAAGGATAGGTATGACAGCTGCCTGTTTGAAGGAGCAAGGGACCTCCCCAGTGGCTAGAGAGTTGTTTAGCAGGGCTAATGGGGGGCCAGGGCATGCCAGAAAGGCCTCCCTCAGAATCTGAGGGGGGCAGCAATCGTTAGGGGAATCGCTATTCTAAAGTCGTTCTTGCATTGCATTTAAGGAATCGCAAATTGGGATTCCATAAATGCAAATGCAATTTGAGAAATCACAATTAATTGCGAATTCTCAAAGTGCGAGTGCCTTGAACCTTGATGCATCGCAAATGCCCTTTTTGCAGGTGTGAACGGACAATTTTTGCGAATTGCACCATTCGCGCTCGTAAAAATGGTTGATGCATGTGCATGTATGAGTTTCTTACATTTGTAATTGCAAAAATCTAATAACGATTCGCAGAAAATTGCAATTAGATAATCGCTATTATAATTGTTCATACATGTGGCCCTTAGTTATTAAACAAAACACAGGACACAAATTATTCATGTGCAGTGAGATATGTAAATTTCCTTTGAAATGGCCTAAACGGAGTATTAACAGAGCACTGTTATGTGCAACCTGCGAGTCACTGAAGATCAATTACTCAAGTTATTTGGAGTGCACTATGTCTTTTTTGGCACATAAATAAATAAATAACCACCCACCTACCTACCACCTCATTACATTCAGCAGAATAAGTCTGCCGCTCAGATATATGTTGTGCAATAATCCTGATAGACACCATAACCAGATTTCTCATAAAAACGGGTCTGTGAAGCTTCTGAATAGTGAAGCCTGGACACAGTATTCACATTAGCCATGACATATCTAGGAACCAATGCTGTAAAGAGAAAAAGCAGTACTGGGGAGGTAGTAAGCAATGACAAGTCACTTGCTCTATTCTAAAGATACCAGCCTGAGAGGAGTTAACAAAACAAACATACTGAAGATTGAACATATGTGGTGGTTATCACCCTTTTGAACTGGGAGAGATATTCATCTCCATTATCACTGCAAAGAAAAATTTCCAGGTAACTTCCACCAGGGCGGCAGCATGTCAATATTTTTCAGACATTTAATAAGAAGACCCTTAACTTTTGAATTTTCGGGATCTTGTACAAAATGTTGCAAACGTTCATCATATGCCACTGTCTGTGTGCTGCCCTGTGTGCTTTCACCACAATTAGCCATCGTGTAATGTTAGATTGTAATCCAACTGAACATTAGCTTCGTGGAATAGAGTAGAGTGGAGTGGCATAGTATGTTAACAAATAAAGTCTTGTAGAGTGGTGTGGTGTGTGGTACAGTGGACTGGACTGCTGTGTTATATCATTTCAGAAAGTGTTGTAGAGTGTTATGTCATAGAGTGGATTAAAGTGTTGTACAGTGTAGTGGCGGGTAGTAGAGTAGAGTGCAGTACAGTATGGTAAAGTGGAGGGAGTGAGAGTGTTGTATAATTGAGTGGCATACAGTAGCATACAGTGAAGTGCCGTGAAGTGCAGTAGTGGAGCACAGCAGAGTACAGTGGAGTAGTGTCTGATAGAATAGACTATATTTACTGGAGGGAAGCACTGTAGATAGGATGTTGCATAGAGTGTCCTAGAGTGGAGTAGAGAGGCGTAAGGTGCTATAGAATAAAGTATAGTGCTGTACAGTGGCATTGAGAGGAGTACATAGTACAGTGTAGTGCTCTATGGCTATTGTGTGGTACAGTGGAAGGGTGTAGAGTATTGATGAGTGGAGTATAGTGTTGTTGAGTTGAGCATAGTGGAGTGGTGTGAAGTGGAGTAGCATAGAGTGGAGTGGCATAGAGTGGAGTAGCAAACAGTGCAATAGCAGAGAGTGAAGTGACATAGCGTGGAATAGAATACAGTGGAGTGGAGTAGAGTGGAGTTACATAAAGTGGAACAGCATAGACTACAGTGCCTTAGAGTGGAGTTTTATTCAGTGTAGTGTTGTTGACTGCAGTTGTCTAGACTGTAGTGGTTTACAGTGGAATTATGTACGGTTCAGTACTGAAGAGTGGAGTGGGGTAGACTGGTGTGGCTTGCACTGGAATAGCATTACCTGGAGTGGCATTAAGAGCAATAGCATAACTATAGCATGCACTAAAATAGCGTAAAGTGGATTAGCGTACAGTTAAGTAGCGTACTGTGAAGTTGCATCACTAAGGTGCCATAGAGTTGTTTGGTGTAGATTGGAATAGCAAACAGTAAAGTAGAGTTGAGTGGTGTGGTGTAGAGTAGAGTGGCATAGACTGGAATAGCATACATTAGAGGGGCACAGGGTGGAGTAGTATAGAGTGGATTGGCATAGAGTGCAGTGAGATATAGTGGAATAGAGTACAGTGGAATAGCGTAAAGGGTAGTTGTGTACAGTGGAATAGTGTATAGTGGAGTGGCATAGAATGGAGTGGGGTACAGTGCAGTGCCATAGAATGGAGTGGTGTATAGTGGAGTGGCATAGAGTGTAATGGCATACAGTGGAATGGTGAAGAGTGTAGGGTAGTAGAGTGTAGTGTGCCACAGTGTATTAGCATACAGTGGAGTAGCGTAGAGTGCAGTGGTGTAGAGTGGCATACAGTGGCGTGAGGTACAGTGTATTGGCATCCAGTACAATAGCTTTGGGCCCGATTCACAGAATGAACTTAAGACTCAATGCTAAACGTACTACTATTTTGGTATTCACAGAATGCACTTACTAATTTTGGCATTCCCAGAAGGAACTTACTCATTTCGGTATTCACAGAAGTTAGTAGTCCTAACTTTAGGACTCCTAAATGCCTTCTGTGAATACCGAAAGTCTTAAAATTAGGATTTTTCTCAGTTTAGTAGTAGTAAAGTTAGGACTCCTAACTTTAGGACTCCTAAATGCCTTCTGTGAATAACGAAAGTCTTAAAATTAGGATTTTTCTCAATATCAGTAGTAGTAAAGTTAAAACTCCTAACTTTAGGACTCCTATATGCCTTCCGTGAATACCAAAAGTCTTAAAATTAGGATTTTTCTCAATTTAGTAGTAGTAAAGTTAAGACTCCTAACTTTAGGACTCCTAAATGCCTTCTGTGAATACCGAAGTCTTAAAATTTGGAAGGGGCGTGTTTAGGGCGTCCCTTCCAAATACTAAATCATAACGGTACATATGAATGTTTTGTGACCGTGAATAAGGTCACTAAGCATTTTAACACCAATTTCAAGCTGTTGGGAAACTATTTGCAAACAAAGAGGGTTCCGCAAAGGACCCCTTCCCCTTTGTGACTGAAAGCGCAAACGTTTTTAAAGAGCAGGCAGTGGTCTCATAGACCAACGCCTTCTCTTAAAAAATGAAATGTGAACTATTCATTTTGGGGCAGAGGTATCAGCCTTTTTGCGTTCACAAATGGGCAGATTCTTGCGAATGCAAAACTTGCTTTTCCGATGTAGCAAACCTAATTTTGCGATTCAGTAACCTGTTACTGAATCGCAAAATGGTTTTGCGATGTTAATATTGTCCCTTCCTAATATCGAAACGGTATGTATGAATGTTTTGTGACCGTAATTGGGTTCGCAAAACATTCGCATTTTACCACTTACTTCAAGTAGGTGGCAACCCATTTGCAAATGGGAAGCGGTCCCTTTTCCCCTTTGTGAATGTTTGTAAAACTGTTTTTAAGAGCAAACTTTTCATTTTTTGTTTTGTAAAGCATCTAATTTTCCTTTAAGGAAAACGGGCTGCTTTAAAAAAAAAAGATTTCTTGATTGAAAAGCAATCAGGGACATGGTGGTCTGATGATCTCAGCAGGCCACCATTCCCGTGATTTGCGATTCCTAGGGGGTTGCAAATTGCAACCTACCTCATTAATATTCATGAGGTAGGTTATTTGTGACCCCCTAGGAATCACAAAAGGTGTACTATACACATTCATACATTGCATTTTGCGATTCCCTAATGGGGAATCCTTGTGATTCGCAATTAGGGAATCGCAAAATGCTATCTTGATACCTCTTGCCTTTTTTCTAAAGGCAACACGTTTTCTTTAAGGAAAATGGGCTGAATTAAGAAAAATAAGATTGCTTTATTTAGAAGCAATCACAGACATGGTAGTTTGCTGAACCCCAGCAGGCCACCATCCCCAGGATTTTAGTGTTTCCTGGAGGGTTGCAAATTGCGACCTACCTCATTAATATTAATGAGGTATGTCTATTTGCGATCCCCTACGAATAGCTATATGAAACTCATGGAGTTTCATACATTTGTAATAGTGATTACCTAATTGAGACTCATTGAAAATCGCAATTACATAATCGCTATTACAAATGTTGATACATGTGGCCCATAGAGTGTAGTGGCATACACTGGAGTGTGGTAATTGGAACTGATATATTGTGAAAGTGTGTTAATGGATGTAGATTTAATGTGGCAGTAAAATAGATTATTTGTTGTAAATATTTATTTTTGGAAGTATATGTGAATAGTGTAAGTATTGTTAATGTTATAACTTTTTAAATGTTATATATTGTGCAGTGGTATACTGTGGTAAGTTTGCAGTATACCTCGGTAAAAGCACATATTATACAGCAGTATGTGATTGGCTTATGGCTATGTCTACCAAGCATAAAAGGCAGCCATGTAGTTTTCAGCACATTTTGGCTGAATTCTACATTTTGCGTTTCACTGCGTTTTTGGATAGGGCCTTAGATCTAGGCAAGAAGTAGGATTTATTGTTGTTACCTACCTATTACCACTTTATTAAAGTGTTAAACGGGTAGAAAAATATACATATATTTTTACAGCAGTTTAGGGAGAACTGTGCATCTTAAAAAAATATATATATTAAGTAGGGCGGTAATTTTAAGGCATTACTGTGGTACTCCATAGACTATTTTGTGAAAATTTAAATAGGTTAAAAAAAAATACACTGTAATGTACTATATTTGTATATATATATATATAGTTACAGGGATGTGATAGTTAGGAATTTGTTTATTTTTTTAAACGTAGAAATTCACTGAAAAAAAACAAAGTTACAGGGATGTTATAGGTAGGCTCAGATTTCACTCTAACAAAACCAGTGACATATAGCAGTTATAGTTACATGAGCTAACTATAACTTACGCCCCTGCAATGCACTGCTTATGACCTCACATATTACATCACTCATTACATGGTCAGTGACATCCACAGATGGTATCTCAAATGACATTACTGATGACATCATCCAGTGAGTGAAAGTGTTTTATGAATGTTTCTGAGACTTAAAAATATATAATAAGCTACTGCAAAAGTTTAATTATTATTCTTTCTGAACTAGTAATGAGTGAAACTGTTTCTAACATAAGTCATCTGAGTGGGTGTGTGACTGTCTGAATCAGTGTGTGAGTGGGTGTCTGAGTGATGTATGTGTGTTAGTGGATATATAGGTAAATAAGGGTGTGTTTGTGAGTGACTGTTTGAGTGGCTGTATTGGTGATTGAGTGTGATTGGCTATATGGATGAGTGAGTGGCTGTCTTAGTGGCTAAATCAGTGAGGGAGTGTATGAGTAGCCATTTTGGTGACTGAGTGGCTGTGTGAGTGGCTCTATGGATGGGCAAGTGGGTGTATTAGTGGCTGTATATGTAAGTTAGTGGTTGTTTAAAGTGATATATGGGTAAGTGAGTGTGTGTGAGTGGCTGATTTGCATAGTAAGTGTCTGTGTGACTGGCTGTTTAAGTGAATGAGTGGATTTGTGACTGCTTGCTGGATGTGTGAATGGTTATGTATGTGGTTAACCGTATTAATGAATGCATGTGTGAGTAGCTGTATGGGTAAGTGAGTGGATGTGTGAGTAGCTGTATGGGTGAGTAAGTGCTAGTGTAAGTGGCTGTGTGGGTGAGTGAGTCAATGTGTGAGTGACTGTATGAGTAAGTGAGTGGCTCTACAGGTAAGTGAATGGTAGCATGAGTAGCTCTATGGCTGAGTGAGTGGTTGGGTGAGTGCTATATGGATGAGTGAGTAGGTATGTAAGTGGCTTGTCTGTGATAATGGCTGTATACGTGAGTTGGTGGGTGGGTGTGAGTCATTGAATAGGTTTATGAATGAGTATGTGAGTAGTTCTTTAGATGATGTCATCAGTGATGTCACTGACCATGTCATGAGTTATATAATAGGTGAATTCAAGGGCACCATTCCTTGTTTGAATTGCAGTAGTTGTAACAACATCAAAAGGCAACTATTTAAATCATCCACTGAAAAGGCACCAAAATTAAGATAAATACCACCGCCAGTTGTGTCACCAAAAACGTGGTCTACTTTTTGAAATGTCAATGTGGCTCAGTCTATGTGGTCAAGGTGGAAGGCAAAAGGAAAATCAGACTCAATGAACACAAGAGCAACATCCGTACCCTAAATGTCAAATCTGTTATTGCCACACACTTTTGGGCACTGAAGCACATCTGCCAACTGTGCTACATGATACTAGAAACCATTGATCTTGTTGAAGGCATTGACAAGCATCTGCTACAGCGTGAAACGCATTGGATAAAATGACTTGACTACTTGATGCCTCATGGACCTACTGACTGCATGGAATATAGTTGCTTCCTATAAGGAGTGAACATTGAACCTCCATAACAGTGTCCTCATTTTCAATAGCACGTGATTTATTGTTTTAACTCGTCCTCCATATTTTTTACTTTATCTCTCATCCACCATCCTTCATTCCCCAGTTTTTGTGTTTTCCATCTCTCTTCAACCTACTAGTGAATGTTTTTTCAATTCTTTATAATGTTATTCCTCAGCTGATTTGTCATATTGATTGCAAACATCGTTTAATTACACACGTTATTTCCAGCTTTTTAATGGCCTGTCACACCTCTTATACTTAGTATACAGTATTTTTCTTCTTTTTTTCTCATTGGACCCTTCTTTTCCTTAATCCTCCTTGATTGTATATATTGCCTCTCCTTCCACTTGTTAATCTGTTCTTACCACTCTAGCCTCTATCGGCCACATGCATCAAGGTATTTAGGAATCGCAAACGGTGCGATTCGGTAAAATCGGCCGTTTGCGATTCCTAAATACCTTTTTAGTATGCATCAATCATTTTTGGAAAAATCGCTATTTTTAGCGATTTCCAAAAATGCGATTGCTTCTAAGGAATCGCAAATTTGCGATTCCTTAAAAGCAATTCATGATTGTTTTTAAAATTGCGAATTCGCAATTAGGGGGGGAAAATTACCACGAGGGTGAACCTCGTGGTAATTTGCGAAAAAGGTTTAAAATGCTCGAATTTGCATTTTAAACACTGTCATGTTACAGACACACATGTCCTTAGGACATGTGTGTGTGAAACATCCATTTTAAAAAACATTCCAGGGGTGCAGGGGGGTGTCCTTTGGCCCCCCCCCTGCACCCATGGAATGCATCAACATTTTGCGAATTCTAATTTGCGAATTCGCTATTCCCATTGATTCCTATGGGCCTTTTGGCCCATAGGAATCAATGGGAATTGCGAAATCGCAAATTGGAATTCGCATAATATTTGCGATTCGGTAAAAATTGCGATTTTTACCGAATTGCACATATTATGCACTTTCAATCATGCATCCCGTTTTGCGATTCCTTATTTGCGATTCCCTAAAAATCGCAAATTAGGAATCGCAAAACCGGACTTTGATGCATGTGGCCGCATGTTTTTTCCATGACCTAAACTTGAATACCCTCTTATCTTTTTCATGAGTAATTTCTCTCAGTCCTTCTTGTTTTCACTTTTTTATACTGTGCATGTTCTTACATGTTTTTCTTTAATTGTCTCTTTTTACAATAGCCTTTATCCTCTGTATACTTGGATTTCAACTCCCTTCTAATATGAACGCCGTACATCAATATCATTCGCTTGCATTGTGTGCGCCTGTTGTTTATTTTCACTCTCTATAACCTGCGGCCAATCACGTTCACCACAATGGCTGCTGATCTAGACAGAGATAGAACTCGGACGTCTTTCCTTAAGTGTATTCCGATCAGTTTCACCTCACTAATCTCACCAGCGGTGATCAACTTGGTTTCACCTCTTATTTATTTTTCATTCGGCGATTCTATCATACACAGTTTTAATGTTTGATAGTCATGTTTCTTGCCACGCATTATTGGCATGTGTTTGAATATTTAATTATCCTGCTTTTCACAGATTTCACAGGTTTCACTGAGGACACTTTTTGATGTTTAAGACTTGTTAACTGCTTGGCACTATCGTGTTGCATGTTTGTTAGAGGGTTTACTTTGATGGCAACTGCATGCCAGCTGGTTAATGTTTGTATCTAGTTTTTGCCATGTTGGTTTATGTGTTTATCATGTCTGGTGATGGTCATTTCATTACCAGCAAGGCCATTTCTTACTTCATCTTATTATTGTTTCCTTTCAGGATCTTTTCCCCTGATGAAGGGCTATCGTAGCCAGAAATACATTGGGATAATGAATACATGATATATTTGTTCTCTGACGAATGAACATGTGGCTGAATTGAATATTGCTTACTTTGAGCACTTTCATCATTTTGAAACAATTAAGTGTTGATGAATCAAATCAAGTAAAAGCTACAAAAATCACACCAGAACTGTTGTTTAATGTTTGTGAATATTAATTACTTTACTCCATTGGGAATCCAAGCAGTGCATTGAAGGGATGTTTGCCACAACTGGAAGCAATACCTTTACATTTATTTTTTATATAACATGTGAGATCATAAGCAGTGAATTGCGGGTGCGTATGATATAATTAGCTCAGGTAACTATAACTGCTTAATTTCACTGGTTGTGTGCAAGTGAACTCTGAGCCTAACTATAAGGTCCCTGTAACATTTGTTTTTTCAGTGAATTTCTACATTTGTGTAATTCTATTTCCTAACTATGATGTTCTATGTTTAAAAAAACCTGTCACCTTTGAGAGTGGATATATGGCTGGCTGTGTGGGTCTGTGAGTGGGTCTGTGAGTGCCTGTTTGTTAGTGGGTGTGTGAGTGTCTGTGTGGGTATATGAGTGGGTGTCTGAGTGTCTTAGTGGGTGCATGAGTGCCTGTGTTTGTCTTTGAATCGGTCTCTGAGTGCCTCTGTGGGTCTGTGAGAGGGTCTTTGAGTGCCTGTGTGAGTGTCTGACTGGGTATGTGAGTGCCTGTGTGTCTCTGTGAGTGAGTCTATAAGTACCTGTGTGTGTCTGTGAGTGGGCGAATGAGTGCCTGTGTATGTTTGTGTGTGGGTGTGTGAGTGGTGCTATGCATTTGGAGCTTAGGCAAACTTAGGGTATTTAAAGGGGAGAGCCATGGGCTCTGCTCTCACCAGGAGATGACAAGAAAGAAACCACTCATCATAGTCACTACACATCAGATTGTGCTCCAATAGATCAACAATCAATTCTCTTCCACCAGGTCCAGAATCAAACCTAATTTTTTCCAAGAAGAGTCCCCAGTTTTGCAGAAAATGTCTACCCAACTAGAATATGTTCATTTGGTTAATTAGTAAGTGCTGCCTCGCGGGGTAAATGTCTTGTACATATTCTTCACTACAGCTGCGTTAAGGGCCATGAGGTGTGCATGTAATTTCGGAAATGCGATTCTTCCTCGAGCGTCTTCATCCACAAATCTGTGATAATGTGAATCCTCGTCAAGAGAAGCCGACAAGACTACAACAATGTGAATTTCCACCAAACAGGGGTACTTGCCCATAACTAAATCATGTAAGTGCTTCTTTGTTTGGTATCATTGTCTTCGTATTCCTCTGCATCAATAAGCCTTCACCAAAATCGTTCGAAACGTCCTCCAGGGCTTTTTGTTAAGCTGCCCATCAATGTGGGAAAAGGCGGGAAGATCTTTGCATACAAGGAAAATGATGCAAGGCAAAGCATGCTTGCAGATGATTTAGGGCATTTGCGTACTCAGGGTAACTAAAAGGGAGAATCATGGACTCTGGTCTCCCCAGAAGATGACGAGTGGAAATTGGATTTCAGATTGTTTTTCAACATGAAATATGAGAGGAAAAACATTTGCTTTACCTTCCCCAAGCCCAAGAAGTTAGTATTCTTTTTTTTTTATTAAACAAGAGAAGGGGTGCCCGCAGATCCCCTCCCCAGGCCAATTTCGGCCCTGGGGACCCCATGCCCCAGGACCCGGTCAACATTTTATGGGGGAGGGCCAATTTCAGCCCTGGTGACCCCATTCTCCCAGGACCTGGCCACAATTTAATGCGGGAAGGGGATCATTTGGCCCCTCTTACTGGGCCAATTTCGGCCCCGGGTACCCAATCCCCCATGGTTGGCCATGACTCCCTAGGTGCCTTGGAGCCCACCCAGTGTGCTATGAAGCGGGCCGCGGGGAAGCTTTAAGGCCTCAGCGGTTCCAGCTGGTTCCCCACCTTCTGTGTGAGCCAGCATTGCTCCTGCACACAGAAAGCTGCTAGAAATAAAGCTCCCTGTGCGCGGGAGCAATCGTTTAATCTGTTTCCCATCCAGATGAAAACTCTGCTTCAAGCAAGCGGGAGCAGTTCGACAGCTCCTGCTCGCTGGGAGCAGAGTTAGTGTTTGATTTCGCTTGATGGTAGCTGTCAGCTCCCGACAAGCAAAAGCAAACAGCTATCTCCCGAGATGGGCATTTCGGGAGATAGCAGGAGCGCTGAGGGGTGGCTGTCCTCAGGGCTATTAATGGCTCCAGGAAGGTGGATTCCTTTACTTTTCACAGGCCGGCCTCAGGTAGGTGGTGGTCCTTGTGATCGTATATGGCCCAGGAAGGGGGGGCGCATGGCCCCCCTTCCATTTTTTAAAATTATTTGCCCAATGGGTAGGTGGTGGTCCCTGGGGCCTGTGCGGTCCATGCCCCCCATTACTTTTTATTTAACCGTGGGGGGCGGTGGTCCCCAGTGCTTCAAACAGCTCCAAGGGGGGTTTCTTTTAATATAACAGAAACTACATATTTACACCAATTCACAACCTACCTACAGCTTCATTCATGCATTGCATACAACTTCACATGTCACATCACTTATGTCATGGTCTATGACATCATGTATGACATCATTGATGACGTTCATTGATGAATTTCAAGTATTTTTTAAGGTAAAGGAATATTTTATTGCCATACGTAAAGCCAACCCCCTTCACGAATGGCCTTTGGCCATACACTGCAGGGGGCTCTCCACAGGCAGTCAACCCCATGCAGCACTCAGCCTTTGGCCATCCTCTGCAGGGGGTTGGCAAAAGGGCTTGGCCTGTGGTCAGCCTGTGGTCAACCCGCCCAATGCCAGCACTATTGCATACTACTAACATGGAAGGGGCAGGATTAAACGTGTGGAGCTTATAAGTAATTTGGTGCTTTAGCATATTCAACAGCAATTAAAGGGGAGAACAGTGGACTCTGTTGTCAAACGAGGAGATGACATGAAAGAACTCACTCATCTTGGACAGTCACTATCACTACAGAAGAGATTGTGGTACAATAAATCAACGATGCATATGGCTGAGATACCCGCCACCCCCTCTCAACACGATCCCCAAAAGAAGGGAAACCGGAAACAGTTCTTCAAAGTTTTTGGATGTGGGAGGGAGTGACCCTCCCGCGGCCGTATTTATTAAAACAAAAAATTAAACATTAAACGTTTCATATTATGTACAGTTTCATTATCACATTTGCGATGTTTGGCTAATCTTAACATATTCTCTAATACAGAGGTTCTCCTAGCCGAACTAGCATCCTACAGAAACATTCTCTATAAACACTGAAATTGTACATCCTAACGTTTAAGGGCCAACGGCAAGGTCATAACCGGTGTCAAGATCCCTAACCAGACTTACCCCTCCCACTTGGGAAGGGCGACAGCACAGAGGCTTACCTCAAGTGCAACTACTAACAATTTCCCTTGACTTGTCGGGGGCACTTAAGACTCGACGCCATTTAAAGGTCGTTCGAATACTTGTGTGTGGTATCTAGAAGGTATCGTGGACCTCCCCCCACCCCACACAACTTACCGCATCTGCCGTCGCAGATGACCCTGGCCCCGGGAAATTCCTCAGGAGGGGGCTGTAACCCCTCCTACACAGGAAGGGGCCTTGACCGCCTTTCCTTAACTTCCGGCGACCCGCCCTTAGACGGGACCGCCTCCCCATTGAGGGGCCAATGGCCACCTCCCCCGAGCGCTCCCATCCGTGTTGGGTGACGCCCACTCATAGGGATCTACCAATTAGTGCTCACCGATCATGACCTTACCGCCTACCAAAAATAAATACGACAATTCGAACTTATGAAAACATTGGTCGCTACGACCGAAAGAGCATGCTCAAAAAGCAACACTACATCAAGTCCTTTTAATCGTAACAACCTAAATGATATTCACCATACTTTATTATGAAAAACAACAAAACTGATACTTTCACAACCTGTAAACGAAAAAGGAAGAACATACTTAGAAAATCCACTTTATTGCACAACAACTTGCTGTCCTCAGGGGCTGGTGGGTGGGTCAAAATTGGCTCTTTGTTCTGTCCCGAGCTCACGTGTAGCGAGGAGGTGCAGCTTCGGAGCACAAGAACAAGAGGACGTCTTCTGGCCTTGCGTCTCCTTTTATCCGTCTTCAGGGCGGGCGTAAACCCGCCCCTGCCCGTCCCGAGGGCGTGGCTGGCTGCGTCAGTGTCTAGGCCAGCCCACTCTAGGGCGGGAACAGGCGCGCCCCGGCTACGCCGCTTCGGGCATACCAGCCGAGACGCGCCTCCCGCCCAAAAATGGCTTCCCGGGGGGATCGAGGCACTCCGCCATACGTTCGGGGGGACCGAGTGGTCGCCCCTTTCCATATGGCTGAGATACCCGCCACCCCCTCTCAACACGATCCCCAAAAGAAGGGAAACCGGAAACAGTTCTTCAAAGTTTTTG
Organism: Lissotriton vulgaris; assembly: GCF_964263255.1. Lineage (NCBI taxonomy): Eukaryota > Metazoa > Chordata > Amphibia > Caudata > Salamandridae > Lissotriton > Lissotriton vulgaris. Next base: position 1,579,304,683 of record NC_141689.1, on the reverse strand, counting down.
GATGTGGGAGGGAGTGACCCTCCCGCGGCCGTATTTATTAAAACAAAAAATTAAACATTAAACGTTTCATATTATGTACAGTTTCATTATCACATTTGCGATGTTTGGCTAATCTTAACATATTCTCTAATACAGAGGTTCTCCTAGCCGAACTAGCATCCTACAGAAACATTCTCTATAAACACTGAAATTGTACATCCTAACGTTTAAGGGCCAACGGCAAGGTCATAACCGGTGTCAAGATCCCTAACCAGACTTACCCCTCCCACTTGGGAAGGGCGACAGCACAGAGGCTTACCTCAAGTGCAACTACTAACAATTTCCCTTGACTTGTCGGGGGCACTTAAGACTCGACGCCATTTAAAGGTCGTTCGAATACTTGTGTGTGGTATCTAGAAGGTATCGTGGACCTCCCCCCACCCCACACAACTTACCGCATCTGCCGTCGCAGATGACCCTGGCCCCGGGAAATTCCTCAGGAGGGGGCTGTAACCCCTCCTACACAGGAAGGGGCCTTGACCGCCTTTCCTTAACTTCCGGCGACCCGCCCTTAGACGGGACCGCCTCCCCATTGAGGGGCCAATGGCCACCTCCCCCGAGCGCTCCCATCCGTGTTGGGTGACGCCCACTCATAGGGATCTACCAATTAGTGCTCACCGATCATGACCTTACCGCCACAGGTCCGGATAGTTGACCGGCTATCCGGACCCCCCACCAAACTCCTACCTAAAGGTCATGTTTTAACGATTTTAACCAAGCTAGGAAGTCACCTATGAGTAACTCATTGCCCACCCTCGACAAATGCACACCATCCCCCAAATACATACTGTCATCATTAATACAACTATGCGAGATCGAATGCAATGTCTTGGAACGGAACAACCGACTCACTTTGTTATTCAATTTTTTAACGGAATGATTCAAAGCAGGGATCGAGATAGCCCCCCGCCACACTTTTCGTGGGATCATATGAGACCACGCAATTGTACACCCCGGAACTCTCCTTGCTAACCAACTTACCGTGGAAAGCATAGCCTCCAGGAGAAGTCGTCTACCGGTGGTGACTAGATCATTGCCCCCCAAATGTACTATGACTATGGACGGCGGTGACCTCATCCGCTCTAACAAACCCTCAAAAAATGCCTGAAACTGGTCAATACAGAGACCGCCCCTTCCGTAGAAGGACACTCTGTACCCGTATTCCCCAGGTACGTGAATCATATCACCTGCTTTGAATACGTCTGCGGCCCGTCTCACGTATGAGTGGCCTACAACCCACACCTCCTTTCTCTCAGCCGGTGATGTGTGACCGCTGGCCTGGTGTTGGGTCAACTGCACAGTCCGCCCTGCCGCGTAGGCTTGCGCAACTGAAAACAAACAAAAGACAAGAAGCGTGAGTACATGATTACAGCTTCACAACATGTGCAATCGCACATACCTCTTATAACAATTGGAGGACCAACGCCCCACCCGTTTCACTTGTTCTACATTAAGACCCCTGGCTGTAGCTTCTGTGGCAGCCCCTATACGAAAGGAATGGGTCCCAAATTCACCCGGGTCCAAGCCCGCTGCGGCAATGGCCATTGCAAGCACCCGCTGAAACTGAAACCTCGTCAGCGGGGTGGCGTCTACATGCCTCAACAATGTCCCCCCCCATGATGCCACCCTTCGTGCTAGGTAATCTTCTAAGCACTGAACCGGACACATGGATGACTCGGGGATCCTGCGAATGATCGTGCAGTCCCCCCTCCCATCTTGGTCAGTCTTGGACCTGAGAAAGGAGACAATCATCGCATCACCCCTGATCTGAACCTGCTCCCTGCACAAGCCCCCCGTCACATCCCGTTTGTTCCTTGCAACTAGCTCACTAACTCTCATAGCCCCGTGAAATGCCAGCATAAATGCAGTCCGGAACAAACAGGTCTCGAACGGGGACGAGCATGTGTTAGGGAGTGTGGTCAGCAACTGGGACAACCTGTCTAGACCTATCGGTCGTCTTACGTCTACTCTGCGACCCTCCAGACGTTGCCACCCACGCAGCGCTTTCTGTACCGTAAAAGACGCTGTCGGGTCCAGGATGCCATGGGCCCTGGCAACAAAGGAAATGGCGGCACGATGCCTTTGGGCCGTGGCCACCGATTTCCCAGCCCTACGTAAGGACATCAGGAAAAGTACTACCAACTCCTCCTGCCCCCAAAGTCCCCCTCTCTCTGCCCCCAAAAAGGCTAAATAGGCCTGGAACGCCCCTTCATATGCCTTCCTTGTCCTGGGTGCTAGACTCTCTCCCACGAGGTGACGAAGTTCGGGGCACCGAGAGACCAGAGAGCTTCGGGGAAGGGTGCCGGCTCCGGGTCCGCTGAAGGAAGGAAACCCGAGAAAGCCTGCATGTGAAAACGAGACAGTGCATCAGCGGCCTGATTCATCACCCCAGGGACATGTTTTGCTCTGAATACCACGTTCAGTTGCATACACAGTAAGACAATTTCTTTGAGCAGCCTCAAAATCAATTTACAACGGGCTGCCTGACTATTGATGCATTCTACCACGGTCATATTGTCGGACCAGAACACAACAGAATGATCTCTGAACCCTTCTGGCCAGGTTCTCAGGGCCACCAGAATGGGAAATAATTCGAGGAAAGCGATGTTACTTGTCAGCCCCTTCTCGTGCCACCATAGGGGCCACTTCTGTGCCGACCATTTTGTGCCGAAGATGGCGCCAAAACCTACGCTTCCTGCTGAATCTGTCCATAGCCCAAGCTCATCGGAGGACATGACTGGCTTGTTCCAGACAACTCGGCCATTGAAGTCCGCCAAGAATGCTAACCAAATCCGCATGTCCTGGCGGACCTCAGTCGATAACCTTGTGCGATGATGACCCTCCTTCAGGCCAACCATCGCTTGGGCAATTGAGCGGGAAAAGGGGCGAGCCATTGGTATCACTCTCAAGGCAAAGTTCAACTTTCCCACTAACTGTTGCAACTGATGCAGTGTAACCTTGGATGCAGTTAAACATACTTGGAGGGCTGCCCTGAATTTCGACACCTTGCTAGCTGGTAAACGGAAGCACCCCTCCCTTGAGTCCAACTCGATCCCCAGAAACTCGAGGCAAGTCGTGGGACCCATAGTTTTACCCGGTGCCAACGGCACGCCGAGATGACCCATTAACACACAGAATTCGTCTAAAGCCTGGGCACATTCGGGACTACCGGCGGGGCCAAGGAACAGAAAGTCGTCAAGGTAATGCATTACATTTCGGAAACCCGCTGTCTCAGTGAACACCCACTGCAGGAAAGTACTGAATTGCTCAAAGTAAGCACATGAAATAGAGCAACCCATTGGCATACACCTATCCATGTAAAATGACCCCTGGAACCCGAATCCCAAAAGACGCTGATCGTCTGGGTGTACCGGGAGCAACCGGAACGCTGACTCGATATCAGATTTCGCCATCAACGTCCCGTGCCCCAGGCGATTCAAGATGGCTACTGCCTCATCAAAAGATGCGTATCGCACCGAACAAACTTCTGGATCAATTGCGTCGTTCACCGAAAGACCTCGTGGAGCAGACAGATTATGGATCAAACGGAACTCACCCGGGTCCTTCTTGGGGACCACCCCTAACGGAGAACAAACGAAACCTGGTACCGGGGGTTCACTAAACGGGCCGGCGACCCGTCCCCGGCTAACCTCTTTCTGAATTTTCTCTTGCACTACCGATGTATGTTGTAAAACGGAAAGTTGATTTTTGCACGTCCCTACACCCTGAAAGTCCCCTACCGGGATGCGGAAACCATGTGTAAAACCGTTCCGTAGCACCCCGGCAGAAGTACGATCCGGGTATTCGCTGAGCCAGGGAATCATTGCCAAGGTATCAATCGGGGTTGGTAAAGGCGCCCCTCGGCCTAGCTTAGACCTGTTTGGCGCCCCCCTTACCCCCATTCTCACCCGTTCTGGCTCTGCACGATGACTCAGGATGGGACGACCCACACGTACTACACTCATGTTTGAACTTACACGATCCCGGAGGCCTGGTACATTTCCCCTTGTTGAAATTAAAACAGAAACCCTTTTTCCCTGTATTGCCTGCGAGCCTTGACTGGTCGTCGGTGCTCGTACTTGGTCGAAAGGGCGTCCCCACATTTTGGCGGGAGTAATCAACCACATTGCTCCCGACCAATGGCATTCTTAACATTCCTGATTCTTTCATTTTGTCCCAAGTTAACGAATCGTAACAATCCCAAGTCAAACTCTTGTTATGTTCCTTTTCCTTTCTGAACAGATTGTCATAACAAAACCAATGGTTACCTTGATACGTTGTCGAGTAACCCATAATTCGTGATTGGTAAACGGGAAACTCAGGGAGCAACTCGGGCCTACGTTCCCCCAAAATCGATGTGAAAATACCCCATGCATTGCCCCAGTTGCCAATGTTCTCATTAACCTTAAAGGCGGCCATTTTTGCGCGCCAAACACTCGGATGCATCAAGTCCTTCTGACTTTTCACATGCTCCACATCATAATGATCAACAAGCAGGGAAAAAATATTCACGTACTCTCCCGCCCAGATCTTTTCTTTTATAGCTAACGGCACATGTTGTCCCAATCTCTCTCTACGAGAGGGTGCTGACTCGTCCCTTGCAATCGGCAATGGCCGCTTACCTGCACCGGACGCAGCTTCTGCCGCTTGCGGCTTGTCTATCCCCGCCACTCTAGCTGCCTCTTTCTTCTCACGAAGCCCTTTTATCAGCGCCTGTGCCTCGGCAGCCGTGGCGCCATCACCACTATCCCCCAACCACGCTGCTAGCTGTGCTGCCAGCTCGGGGGGCATGTCTTCCTTGGATGTCGGGGAGACGACCCCCGGGATTGGATTCCCCTCTATCGGTACTGGGGTCGGCGCCTCGAGAGGGGCAGAGGGAACCGGGACGTCCCCACCGGCTGGAACCTTTCTCGGCCTCTTAGGTCTCCCTCCAGCCGGCGAAGGGCCCGAACCCTCCTCCCCATCTCGCTCCGCCAACCGTTTCTTTATGTCGGACATATCTTTAAAGAGTGCCCGAACCATCTGGTCAGTCGTCATTCTCTTTTCGCCTTTCCTGGGCATCTTCTTCGACGAAGTATCTGGAAGACAAAGAAAAAGATCAAAAACGCTCAAAATTGGCTCTTTGTTCTGTCCCGAGCTCACGTGTAGCGAGGAGGTGCAGCTTCGGAGCACAAGAACAAGAGGACGTCTTCTGGCCTTGCGTCTCCTTTTATCCGTCTTCAGGGCGGGCGTAAACCCGCCCCTGCCCGTCCCGAGGGCGTGGCTGGCTGCGTCAGTGTCTAGGCCAGCCCACTCTAGGGCGGGAACAGGCGCGCCCCGGCTACGCCGCTTCGGGCATACCAGCCGAGACGCGCCTCCCGCCCAAAAATGGCTTCCCGGGGGGATCGAGGCACTCCGCCATACGTTCGGGGGGACCGAGTGGTCGCCCCTTTCCATTCACCTCCATCAAGGATTTCAGATTGTTGTTCAACTTGCAATTGTAGAGAATACACACTGTCCATCAGCCTGGAAAATGGCGGGACTGCCATTGCGAACTACCAACTTGGAAGGGGCAGGGCCATTAAGGCGGAGGTTGTTGGTGAGTTTGGTCTTTTTTTTAAAGGGGAAGGGACTGCATGGACTTTCTCCCCGAGTCTTTAAAAGGTCTTTAGGACCACATTACCAGGCCCACTACTTAATTTGAAGTGGAAGGGACCACGTGGCCCCCTTCCCTGAGCTATTTTGGCCTGAGGACCCTACCCTTGGGGCCCTTATTTATCAAAGGTGGGTGCCCTGGTGGGGGTTTTCATATTCCCATTTACGTTGCTGGCATTTTACAAAATCCGACCCAGCAGGCACGAACGGAGTCTCTGGTCAGTGAATTGGAAAACGCGAGAGAGGAGTGAGGCGAAGACGTATCTGGCGGCAGCGGCAGCGGCAGTGGTGTGTTCATCGGTTCTGCTAGTTCCGAGCCTGTGCCTGTGCCTGTGTGACACCTGTAGACCTGTGGCTGAAAATCGAACCTGAGCCTGGGCTCGGGTGCAAGCCGCACGAGGAGCTGAGAGCCGTGGAGAGAGCCGCAAGCCGCGAGTGGCTGGTTGAGGGATGCGGTGAGGGACACGGTGAGAGACACTGCAGGGGGTGACTCTGTGAGGCCGTAGTGAAGGAGCGAGTGTGAAAGCCTGCAAGGAGACGCGAAGTGAACGATGTGGTGGGGACAAGCTGCTCCTTGAGCCTTGAGCCTGAGCCTGTGTGAAGAGTCGCGATACGAGTCGTGATAAGAGCGGAAGTGCGGAGCAGAGGTGCAGAGGAGCGGAGCAACGGCAATGGTAATGGTAACGGCCGAGGGTGGTGTGTGAGAAGAACCCCCCGCGGAGAAAACCCTTATCACACCCCCAGCCTGAAAACTAGCTTGAGCCCCAGCCTGTATCCCCAGATATATCCTAAGACCAAGTCAGTCCCAAGACCAAAGGGGAACGATGTTTCGACTGTATTACTGAAGGAGGTCGAGGTGGTCAAGGTGGGTCAGGTCAAGACGGGGGCGACTATCAGGTTTAGGCCGAGGCAGTTGGACTGGCCTTAGGCGAGAGTTGGAGCCTGGGCCTGTGCCTGTGCCTGAGCCTGTGCAGCCTGTGCAGCCCTCCGTGCTGGGGAAAAGTGAAGTCACCGAACCTGCGCAGCCCTCCGTGCTGAGGAAAGTGAAGTCATCAGGAGGTGGTGAGGCTGTGAGCCTGCCTCTGAGCAGGTGCAGGTTGGAGCAGGAGGCTGACAAAAGTTGAAGGAGCCTGACTGAAAGTTTTGCACTCACGAAGAGAAGGTGCAGGGGATCCTGGAGGCTCAGAGAGTCTACTACAGTTACTACGGTTACCACGTCACCATATCCCCAGTGCCAGACGGGGGTCGGAGTGTGGGTCCGATTGGATTCTGATTGGGCCACTGCTGAATCGCCCAGGCCTTGGGCAAAGTGGTACGTGAATAGTAGTGAATAGTAGTGGGGCATATGTGAGTCAAATGAGGAAACTCTGAGGCAGTGTCATTTACGTTATCTCACTCAGGGTTGTGTTTCTCTTTTATCCAAACCTAAACGTATGGTTATCTGCATTCAACTTCTCTTATTAACAGCTGGGGGAGTAACAAGCAACAAGTCTAAGTGGTGTTAAATCTTCGGGGCTATGGTAATGTCTGTTAGGCGATTGCGCTCACAGTCAAAAGCAAAATCAGCAGCAGAAATTATAGTAACCACCAATCAGAGTGCAAAGAGCCTACTGAGTCCTCTAAAACCTCAGAAAACTATTCGTCGACGCAGAAGTGGTGCGCATCTAACATTACTGAAATCTTATCCATCAGTAAAGTCAATGTTCAGCAAAAAGGGAAGAATTTCCATGTATGGAACTGGACTAAAAAATGGAGATGATGGGAAGGAGGGGTATACATCAGAGGTTTCAATGGACTTTGAAATAACAGCCAAGAATGGAGTGGAGGGTCATTCAATAGGCCCAGAGGTGCTTTTTCCCATTGTAACAATAGTAAAGATGAATGGAGACGAATGCAACGCAGTATCCCCTTCATCAGTAAGAAGAGTAGATCTGCAGCAATTAGATGAGGAGGATAATAATTTGGATATGGAGTTGGAGATGGCCCTTCCCAGGCTTGAGCCAGTGGGTTCTCTTCAAGACAAGGGCAGTGAACGAAAGGAAGTCACTCCAAACTCTCCAATAGCAGATCTGATATCCCTTTTTGAAAAGGTAAAAGACAATGTTAACGTGTCTCAGAGGCTCACGTCGGATGCCCCATTAGTAAAAGTAAGTGAGCTCACTCCAAAAATGGAACGGCAGAAAGATTGCAGCTTACTTATTGGGCAGGCGAAAACAGAGGACTTAACTCTTCCGGACATTGCCAACCCATTAGAAAAGAATGCCGATCGAGTGAAGCAGCTAGAAAAACAGGAGGCACAAGGTTTGAGTCTCATTCTAATAAAGAAGGATTGACATCTCGAGACTGAGTTCATACACACATGCCTATTATGTATAGTAGTACTCCTACTAAATTATCCTTGGTTTCGGACTTACATGATTTCTCTAGCGAAGAACTTTCAATGTTAAGTAAAACACGGTTTTCCTTTTGGGAGGTAAAAATATTTACCAAATCAAACACTCACTACATTCAGTCACTGACTCTCGCTTAATTATGTATTGTCAACTAGTTTGGGAAAAGCTCCACAATGAAAACAAAAACAATTATACAAAATATATAAATTTATTTATCTAAAAAACATATAAATCGATCTACAATTAAATTAAAACTTTACACCATACACGTTTAAAACCACCTAGTGTGGATTGGGAGAAATATAAACCCAAACAATAAACTTTGTTTTGGTATTTGTTAATTCGGACACTTTGTTGGCAACATTGGGAAGTTATACATTTCTTATACCCAACTATTAGTTGCAAATTCCAAATTTAAGCGTATTTTATTGCGTTGACGTGTTTCGAAGACCCTTGATGATTGTGGCCTCCTTCTTCAGGACAGTGTTTTTTGATTTCTCCAATTTGCAAGGTTTCACCTATGCAAAAGCATCTGGGTGAACGAATAAACTTTTTTTATTCAAGTTGTATCCAATATGGGGTCTAGTTTTTCTTCAGTTTTAGACTCCCCAACTAAAGAGCGATTTTTATGGGCTCAGAACGCGCTATTTCATAACGATATGTTGTTCTCTTTGTTAAGGTGCCCTTGTTCTGCTCCTTATTACTCTCTTCTTTCCGTTATCTTTTCAAAGTCCCTTCTATTTTTAAGCATTCCGATTTCACCAAGTTTTTCTACGAAGGCGGACTTTGGTTCGTTTACAGTTCTTTAGCATCCGGGTATTAAGCGCTCACGGCTCATATAGTAAATTAGCAGGTTTCCCCGGGAAGTTTCTTGCGTCAAGACGATCGCTGTTATAAATTTGAAGAACTTTCAATGTCATATGATAAAAGGATAAAGAATCCCCTGTATTCACTGGCCGCGAATGCGAATTCAGGAGCAGATGGGCTAATGAACATGTTTTTTAAATTGGGAACCATCCTATCCGCAATTTTGTCTTTGCTGGAGAAAAGTACTTCTAACGCCGATCATATACTTAGAGTCCTCACGCCCATTTTAGGAGGAGTTTTAGATCTTAAACACCATAGACAATCTTGCATGAAATGTGCTTCTGCTCCAGTTAGTAAATCATGTCAAACGCATAATATAATAAATAATGCTGATAGCGCGTATGAGATGGAGCCAAAAGATTTGCTGGTAGAAATTGTTAGCTTGACACCTGTAAGAAATTCAAACTCAAGCCTGTCCCAAGTTAACCATAAAAATTCTGTAAAGGTCCCCATATCGGGGGAAAGGTTAAATGCAAGAGTTTCCCCTGGAACAGACAAAGTGCGTGTTTTTCCAATTTTTAATATGTGTAAGTTGAAAAAACCTGAACCTTAACAACCAGATGAAATAATTACAATCTTAGAGAGGTCTGTGGTGGGGGAAGTTTCTATAGTAAGAAAGAGATCAATTAAAAACGGTCATAGTAGAAAAAAGAAGTTGAAAAATCGCCGGTTCCTAAAATGTAAACAGAGAAAGCTGCGGTTCCAACCAGCAAATGAAAAGGAACACTCTTACATAGCCCTTGTGGATGAAAAGAATGCTATGTCCTCTGTGGGTCAACTGAAAACGAGTATGAGTCCGAATCATGAGCAGGTTTTTGCCTGTCAGCATAATAGTTCGATTGGTAGGTTGAACACTAATCAGACTAATGACGGGGAGGGTGATGGCAGGTTAAGAAGGGGCTCTAACCTGGACAGTAGCTCAGGTATTAAAGAGGCTAATTTAAAAAGCTTCGTATCACTCCCGAGAGTAGAACTAATTGGAGCCGCACAGGAGTTAACTGGTCATGTAGTGTCATCAACGATTCCAGAATTAAGTAGCATCGGGGTAGTTAGCCGGAGAATTATTATAGCGGACAACAATAATAAAGGGGCGAATTTAAATTATGTTCTCCCCAGACGTCAGCAAGATTTTAAATTAATTAGGCTTCCCGAAACTGGAGCTCTGCAAGCGAATAAGACTTTAATTTTTATCCCACTCTTTGACGCAGAGTTAATAACATTGAATAGAAGTGCCCTTCTTAGAATTTTATCTGAAATAGATGATTTAAAGCTAATCACCAGTAATGATATAGAACTGGTCCAACTAGACTGGAGGTACAAACCATATGTAACTAAAGCCATCTTTACATCTGCGGTAGTGTATTCACTCATTTTAGCAAATGTGGACGGATTCTGGAAAAGAGGAATAGATGTTCTAAATACTATGGTCCCTCGTGGTGTCCCACCTAAAAGCCTCGAAATATCTAATTATCGGCAGGGGAAAGGATTTATCGAACATGAGGGAGAAAATATGCCCACAAAATTTTAGGTTTTGGAAATAACAGTAGGAAGGGTATCGGGTGCAAGAGAAATTAAGCTTACAGCTCCCGAGGTCCAAGAGGTCCTTAGTATAGATAAGGGAGATGAGGTGTCTAAATTGAGCTGGATTGCAAGCACTTTGAATGGGGCAAAAACAACTAACATCAAACCCATAGAGCGGGGGTAGCCTACTAGGGACAATTGTCTTGTGGAACATGGCGGGGCTAGGAAAAGAAAAACATAAGCTTAAATCTTTAGAATATTTAGCACCCAAGATAGTTTTCCTTCAGGAGACGTGGGCAAGGGAAAAGTTCCAGTTAGAGAACTATTATGTGTTCTGCAGTGAAGCAAAAAAATCTATAAAGGGGCATGCTAGTGGGGGTTTAGCCATTTTGCTAAGTTGTGAGTTAGCAAGGGACCCTGTGATTTATATTTATCCATCAAACTGCTGTATCTGCGCTAAGTTAAAAATGGGAAAAGATATCTTGGGATATGTAACTTTTCTGCTTCTGGAAAACGTGTACATTCCACCTGGGAAAGCATTTACTCCATTGGTTGACTCCATTTGCTCTTTTGTGCATTACTTATGTAGTAATGGAGAAAGAATATGTATATTGATGGTAGGGGACTTCAATGCTAAAATAAGTAATAGCTCCATCTCGTCCTTTTCCAATGTGGACTTGGAGGAGGTTTGGTTTATACCAGAGTCAATATTCCCGGCCAATTTAAAATCGGACAAACGTGGCCTTTCACTGTTGCAGAATCTTCGGAATCTTGACCTAGTATTATTAAATGGTAGGTTCCCAGAGGATTGTCCCACAGCACTCACCTTTCACTGGACATTTGGCCATTCCTTACGTGATTATATGGCAGTGTCTTATCAATTATTCGGGGCATGTTCACAGTTTAAAGTGCTTCCCACTAAATTGAGCGACCACAATATCTTGGCTATAAATTTAGCATTACATTTCGAGAAACCGGAACTCTGGAATCATGGGAATGACAACGTAACTTATTCTCGAAATAATGGTCGCACCTGCTGGTCACACAAGTACCTTCCCGATTTCCAGTGGGTATTTAAAAATACGGTGCCTAGTTCAATCAGGGAGAGCCCGATCGTGAATTATGAAAGAGTAATGGCTGCCATAAGAAATCTGGGTAGAAAGAAGAATGTTGAATGGACCGCCCCTAAAGTAACATTCCCCATCAAAATTAAAAAGCCTAATAATAAGATAAATGGGTTGATTAGATCCCACTTTAGAGATCCTAGCCCACTAAGACAAAAAGAGATACATAGATTAAAAAAGGTCCGGAAAAGAAAATTAACAGCTGTTCGTAGGGCCACTGAAGATGAAAAATGGGTCAACCTTAGGGAGGTGGCACTTTCTGGGAATACTAGAAAGTACTGGGCCTTAATAGCTAAATTTTGCGACAGTAAAGAAAAATCTCAACCTATGTTAATCTCAGAAACAGAGTGGTCTATTTAAATCTCCTTACAGTATGCCCCTAACCCATTAGATGAGGAGATTGAGGGGTCTGTTAATACCAAAGCATCCGCGGGTGTTGTAGAAGCGCCATCAGTGAGGGAAATTGAAGGATATATTAAGGAGTCGAGATATTCAGGTGCAATGGGGCCGGATGACGTCCCTGTTGCCATAATAAAAAAGGACTGTGGCGATTGGGCAAATGTATTACATCCCTTATTTGTCCATTGCTACAATTTCAGGGACATCCCTTATCCTGGAAGGGAAGCATAATAGTCCTGCTATATAAGAAGGGCCCAAAAAACTCCCCGGCAAGTTTCAGGCAAATTTCCCTGTTAGATGCGACGGGAAAACTGTTTGCGAAAAGTATCCTGGTTCATCAACAAGAGTGGGTATTTGGAAATAACTTGATTCCCCTTGAACAATCAGGGTTCAGGAAAAATAGTGGCACTTTAGATAACATTTCTGTTCTGCAAACCCTAATTGATAAATATCCCGTTGGTCGGAAGACACCATTGTATGCAACATTTATCGATTTCTCCAGAGCGTTCGACAGGGTAGATCGGGGGACGCTGTGGAGGAAATTGATCACTATGGGGATTCCAGCGAACCTGTTAAGAGTAATAATTGCTCTCCATTCTTCAACATGGACCCAAGTTCTGCTAGTGGGGACTCAAGGTCTCTCAAAGAAAATCTCCAATGACAATGGTTTGAAGCAGGGGTGCTCATTGGCTCCTTTACTTTTTTCAATCTATATACATGACTTACCGAGTCGGATTGGGGAAAGTAAAGGGGATCCTCCTCAATTGGGTGATCTAAAAATAAGTTGTTTGCTGTATGCAGATGACGCTATAATAATGGATTTAACCTCGATTGGGCTGCAGAGACGACTGACTGAATTGGTTAGGTACACTAAGGAATACTTTTTAAAAATAAAAGTTCCAAAGAGTAAAGTGATGATTTTTAGTTATAATAGGTGTAAGGTTAGAGCAAAACTAAAATGGTTTTTAGGAGATGAAATAATGGAAATAGTAAAAATTTTACCCTTATCTAGGAAAATTTGTCACTAATAGGTGTTCTGCTAACAGACATATGGACCACTGCAAAAGTAAAGCCATCTCACAAGCCTCTGCAATTAATCGCTTGTACTTGTAGTTTAAGGTGGGGAAATGCATTGATAAATTGTGAGGAGAATCTATTAAGGTTGGCTTTGTATAAGGAAATTTTTATCAATATGTTATCAAAAAGTGTAATTTTTAGGAATTATTCAAAGTCTTTAAGCAGTTTTGGTATATTGAAGGGGCAGCAGGTTTGGATAAAATCGCATTAAAACATATAATTAAAATAAGTATATATACGATTTTCCGGGAAAGAGACTTGAAAATATGCTGTGTGAACGGAAAGTTGGACTGTATTGTGGAGAGTTCTATAGTTAAAAATCCTCAGCCGTATGTTCTATGAAACTTGAATCATGGAGTTCGCAGAGTGATTTTATTATTAAGAATGAACCAGTTGCCTTTAAGGATTGTAACAGGCGCCTGGAAGGGTATCCCCCCCCAAAAAAAGATACTGTGATTTATGCAATGGTGGCATACAAGATTTTAATCATGTTCTGATTGTGTGCCCAGCGCTTCTTTCAATATGCCGCAAATACTTAAGGCATGGTTTTTTACAGTATAACATTTCCACAGCAGAACAGGCCCGTAACTTTCTCTTGTTCCCTCCATCTGAATTGATTTGTTTTAAAATGTTTTGTTTTTTTAAAGAATTTTTGAACATCTATGAAAAAATTAGTGGGCTAGGGTGATCCTTAGGTTTTTATAGTATTCAGTATTGTGATTTTATGCACCAGCTGTTTTTAGGCAATTAAAGCACCTTAATTAGTTACTAAACATGATACTTAATATTTGATTTTTAATTGTGGATTAGTATTTCTATAAGAAAGTTAATTTCTTATATGCATTTCCTTAGAAACATAGCTCCTAGTCAATCATTCGTGTCCTAGAATAGGGCATTCAATGCACTTGCACTTTATGTAATGCATTAGCACCTTATCTAGCACTTTACAAAATATTTGCTGCTACCTCTATTCCATGTTCATTCTCCTAAAAAAGCTGTTTTATTGATATTTTATGTGGAATTCCTTGGAATTCCAAATCATAATAAATAATTGAATTGGTGCGTACCCATGCACCACTCTGGAGACCACAAGGATAGCCTCAGGGCATCCGCGGCCCCAGCCATCTCCCGCATGCTTTCTCTGCCTGCATCAGTGTGAGCAGGGGAACAGATCAAAAGTCTACTTCCAGCTGGCAGGAACATTTTTAAAGTTCACGCTTGCTGTAGCAGAATTTTTATTTGCTCCCATTTGGCAGGAGTTTTGAAACTTCTCCCGCCAGATAAGAGCAAACACAAGTTTCCCTGCTCACACGTGCACCAGCAGAGAAACTGCTGGGCCCAGGGGCTGGGCTCTCTGGGACACAGCATATGAGCCGGCCCTGGGGGATGCGGTTCTAGAGCCATATAAAGGCTTGGGGAGGGTTCCCTCTCCCCTTTTGGTAGTTTTGGCCTCAGAGTGGGCTTCCTTGTGCCTATAATTGTTTGGGGAGGTGGGTCACGCATCCTCATCATCCTCCTATAAAATGCGACCCTGTGGGTAGGCCGACCATGTGGATGGGACCCCATATTGGCTCGGGATGGGTCAGTATGAAATGCAGCCCCGTTAGTGAGCTTCTCATGACTTGTAATTAGGCCTGGGTGGAGCAAAGTTTCACTCCGCGGAATTCCATGGAGTTACTGAAAAATTCTGCCAAATTCCGCAGAGTTCCATGAGCGTACTGTCTGATTAGTTCCCACTGGTTATCATCAGTAGCTAGCCACCCACCTTTTCATGCCAGATGGAACTACAAAATAATACGTTTTAATCCAAACTATAGGCCCAATCAAAGACTGTTTTCTGCATTGCCAGACACAGCCAGGTGCAAAATCCAACATCACAAAACTTAGCATTGATTTGTTTGTTTCCATATTATAAGTATGGGCTGTATCAACACCACTTACCTGCGAGTCCAGGTAGAACTTAAGATACTCCTTGCACATTGCCTTCTTGCAGCAGGATAGGGTCTTCAGCACTCAGCAGCCGGTCTTCCAGTCAGACCCAGCAGCAATTGAGAACCAGCCAGCCCCTGTCTGGGTATACGGGAATTCTCGACTCCAGAAGACCAGGGAAGATGGGGTCGGTGGAGGGCAGCAGCCAGCCACCATGGTTCCTAGACAGTCTCCGGCGATGTGGGAGTAAGGTCAGGTGGGCCCGGTTGCAGTGCCCTTTCAGACTCCCCCTGTTCTCCTCTGCCATCTTTCTCCAGTGCTTACTATCCCAAATCCATAAACTGCAACAGTAGGGAAAGTGTTGGATAGCGTACAAGTTAAAAATAACATACTTATAAATATAATAATTTTTGAAAATAATTAATTAATTAATTATTAAATAACTCTAAACTATTTACAAATACCAATATAAGACCAATACATGATTATTAAAAACATAATTACCAATGTATAAATAATTAACAATACATTAATAATAAATACCAATAAATAATAATTCATAAATACTAATCACCAAATAATAAATATTGAACAATAATATATTTTAATAACAAACACATTAATTATTACAATGTAATTACCAAATAACAACTATTGAACAATTAAATGATTTTTATACCAAAAATAATAATTATGAAAACATGAATTACCAATTAATAATTACTTATTAATATATTGGTTACACATCTCAATAAATAATATTTATTAATATTTAATTACCAATTAATGATAACACAACAATACGTTCATTCTCATAACCAAAAAATAATAATTTAAAATAAGTACCAATTAATAATTAATGTCCAATAAATTAATTATCAGTACCCAACAATACATTTATTAATTACTTAATTAGATTAAAATTACTTCCAACACTATTCCCCTATAAACGCACAACACACTCCAATAATAAAAGAATACACTTAACATAATTATCAATTAATCAATTAATAAAAAATAATTACCAATTAATAAACATTTATTACCAAATAATACAAAATAATTACCAATTAATAAAAATTAATTACCAATTAATAATTAATTACCAATAATATAATTATCAATACCAATTAATGAAAATAAATTATTACTTAATTACAATTAAATTACTTCCCACCCTATTCCCCTACAAACCCACAACTCTCTACAGGTCTTAAATGCAAAAATAATCAAAATTAATTTATAATTCCTAAAAATTAAAATTTAATTTAGTATTATTAAATTACTTCCCACCCTTCTCCCCTATAAACCCACAACTCGCTATGGTACTAAAACATAAAAATAACTTAAAACACATTATTAACATATAAAAATTGAACACATATTTTTTAAAACCAGTAGAACACTTAACAAAACACATATAACACATACATATGAAATACATAATAAAATACATAACAATAATATAAACATTGATATTAGTAACCTCGATAAATTTGCTATCGATATTACTAACTTCGATATTACTTACATCAAAATAAAAAAATTGATATTACTTACCTTAGCGTCGATATTCTGTCCATCGATAGTCTTAAACATAGATATTCTGTCCCTTCGATATTATCACCTCGATATTAGTGTAGGTCAATATTTAATTTTTGACATTTTGACTGCTCACCGGTGTAAACCTCCGCCAGTCAGTAAAATTAGAGTTTTTGCTGAACTCCACATTCCAAGCGGAGCGGCAACACTCAGTGAAGTTCGCCCACTGTAGGAAAGGGCCCCTATTTGCATGGTTACCCACTTTTTGCCTGACATCTGATGCAACTTGACTTGATGGGCCCTGTGTCCTGGCCAATCAGGTTACCAGGGCCCAGACTGTTCTTTCCCAAAACTGTATCTTTGTACCCACATTTGGCACATCTCTTGCCACAGGTAAGCCCCTTGTAAAAGGTACCAGGGTTACACAGGGCACTGAGTCCCGGGAAAGCTGTAGCCATTTACCCAGGAGAGCCCTATTTCAAAGACTCTTTCATAAGACTCTCCAATTTGGTAATCATATCTTTTCTATTATTTAGACATGTAGCTGGAAGTGAGTATCTGCACTTCTATGTGGTAGTACTAGAATGTATAAGCATTTCTCCTTTACTATAAGCGAGGCCTTGAATGGCATATAGTTATACTTCAAGTAAGAAACAAAGCATTTAAATCCTGTGTCAACTAGAAATAGGATCTTGCTGCTGATGAAGTGATAGCTCTGAGAGGGAAGGGGTCCCAGTGTGAAATGACTAATTACCACAAATTAAATAATAATAGTAATACACCTAATGGATCTACAATGTTTTATTCACAATGTAGACATAACCAGGATATAGTATCCAACAATGCTCATTTCGAAAAGGTTGAATAGTGCCCCTGGGAGTAAGGGAGAAGTGATAAAGTGAGGATGGTGTAGGTAGGGGAGTAGTGACAATAAAATCAGACAATAATCTGACACATTTATAAGTCAATTGAAATGTACAGACGATCATGAATCCAAATGTATCACTTAAAAAACACATGCCCCACGTAATACATTAAATGTAACAATTTCAAATGCGGGGCTGGAAAGTAGAGGACAGTTGTCGACGTTTCGACCCACAGATGGTGCAGGAATTAGTGGAACCCGTGCGGCAGGGTCTTCATCAGGACAGGATGGGGACTAGCAACCTATTAATATCAATAATTGGGTATAGGTTACTAAACCCATTCAGATCATACCATAGTTAAATTATTTAGATTAGCACACAATTGGGGGGAGCATACCTATTTATTCGGTGCTCACCGTCATTTATCATTGTGGAGAACCTCAGTGTGAAGAACATGAATTCCTGAGGGTTGAACAAACAATTTGAAGTATATTAAAATTAATGTGCTGAAAATGGAAAGTAAATCACATTGACAGCATGAACTTTTGATGGACATGTAGAAAATTAAATGACTTACATCTTTAATATTACCACTAGCGTTATGGCTGGATATCATTCCCTATTATGTCTGGACCGCGCCGAGTCTTTTTACAATTTCTACTCGGGATTCAACGGTCATGTGACTCCGTTCCCTTGGTTACCAACTAAACAGGAAGCTAGCTCGCCATTACTGAACCTGCCGTGAAGACGCCGGTTTGATTTACACCCCGGTAAGCGCACTCGACGCTCCGGTGTTCCTACTTTCCAATCATTCTTTGACAATCCAAATACGAGCATGACAATAATTATCTCATTGCTCCATTCCTCCCCAGCGGGTGACTCCTGATTTACTTCCAGCGCCTGCTTACTACGAGGGAACGACCGTAACAAATACTTAACTCTCTGGTAAGCTTCTGCGGGCGCATCTCAATATAGATACCTGTCTGGGTCTCTTGTGTGATACTAAATAAAGTTCCCTTATGCCTTCAGATAAATCTTCGGATTTCCAGTGCCCAGCGTCTGTTTTCGAATCCAGCCATAACGCTAGTGGTAATATTCAAGATGTAAGTCCTTTAATTTTCTACATGTCCATCAAAAGTTCATGCTGTCAATGTGATTTACTTTCCATTTTCAGCACATTAATTTTAATATACTTCAAATTGTTTGTTCAACCCCCTCAGGAATTCATGTTCTTCACACTGAGGTTCTCCACAATGATAAATGACGGTGAGCACCGAATAAATAGATATGCTCCCCCCAATTGTGTGCTAATCTAAATAATTTAACTATGGTATGATCTGAATGGGTTTAGTAACCTGTACCCAATTATTGATATTAATAGGTTGCTAGTCCCCATCCTGTCCTGATGAAGACCCCGCCGCAAGGGTTCCACTATTTCCGGCACCATCTGTGGGTCGAAACGTCGACAACTGTCCTCTACTTTCCAGCCCCGCATTTGAAATTGTTACATTTAATGTATTACGTGGGGCATGTGTTTTTTAAGTGATACATTTGGATTCATGATCGTCTGTACATTTCAATTGACTTATAAATGTGTCAGATTATTGTCTGATTTTATTGTCACTACTCCCTACCTACACCATCCTCACTTTATCACTTCTCCCTTACTCCCAGGGGCACTATTCAACCTTTTCGAAATGAGCATTGTTGGATACTATATCCTGGTTATGTCAACATTGTGAATAAAACATTGTAGATCCATTAAGTGTATTACTATTATTATTTAATTTGTGGTAATTAGTCATTTCTCACTGGGACCCCTTCCCTCTCAGTACTAATATGACCCAGGTCCCAGTGACTTTTCTTGGGTAAACCCCCTCTTGTTACCCAAAGTGATAGCTCAGCAAGACGTGGGGCCATATTTTATAATATTCCGATTGGGGTTTGATTAGTGTGCTGTACAACAAAGAGATACACAGCGAGAAATATATATGAACATAACTAGATACATGGCTGTAATTGTGGAGGAGACAGAGCTAATATAGGTATTTCCCCTTTTTTCTTTCTCCTATTTCTCTTGAAAGGTGTATATATCTTTGTTCAAATTAAATACTTAAAGGAGAAGGTCATCAGAAAATCTATATGCAATTAGAGCACACTTCAATACTTGAGGTTAGTATGTCTCCTTAGATGTGAGTTACACACTTAATTGCAGTAGTAAAATTTGGAGACAGTCAGTTTAAAGCTAATGTATACTAATGTATTGTTACAGTGATACCATATATTTATCAAGTCTCCGATTTTAACCGTTTGATCCAGCCATTGAATTAACGTGCATAAGGAATCTATCACAATAGATCAGGTAAGTAGGTATTGTGCGTAGATAGGATTAGTTACATATGCAGAGGCCACTAATGGAGACTATTAATTCATGTCACTACATTATGCATTATACTAAGCTTTCAGGTATCCCAGGCTCTCAGATTTATTCGTCAAGGTTTTAGACGATGATCAGATGAGGAACTACCACTCTTGAAGATAGAGGAATATACACAATTCTGCTCTCTGATGTTGAAAAGGGTCCATATATATGACCCTAAGAATAGAGGTATACCTTAATGAAGTAAAAGAATAGAGGCATTTATACCCACCTATTTATATTTTTTAATTTCCACAGGACGGGTATGCGGTTCATCACAGGTCCTACCATCATACAATTAGGACAGATTGTTTAGTAAAGAACATGCAACAAATAAACTGAATTGAGGTAACAATTCTATGCGTAAACCATTTCCTATGGATAGTGTAGTAGATGCAGTGTAATAATCTGGTATACCTTGAACTGTATTTGTGGCAGTAATCTAATATGGAGTGTAAGACAAGACCCCTAGACCATATGTCCATTGTGAATAAGACAGGGCCATACAGGTGTGTTTTGGCACTTAATCATGTTAGAACCCTGATAGTACGATGAGGAGAATAAAACAGTCTGACGTTTTTTTGTATAGATAATATCACTTGGTGGCTGAAATTAGAGAATGTTTGATGTGTGTTCACATGTATTTAACATTTATTGTTGTGAGTCAGAGCAGGGGTCAGATTTTTGAGTTTCTAGACCAGGCTCAGATGGGAAGGTTTTAGGCTGTACTTGTGTACACTGTTGTTATTTGTTGTAATCTGCACCTGGGCTTTGGACCACATACGTATTTTAAATAAAATTTTAACTTTTTTTCATTTTAGTAACCACTGGTATGAAAAAACCCTGAAGAAAGCTTTGCAGAAACACGTTGGTAGTTAACAACTGTAACCAGTGTTTTGAGAAAACGACATACATGTTGTGTCTTGTTTGACAGAAATCAGATGGATATTTGTAGATTGGATTTGATTTTTGGTTTGTACCATCTGAAGATACATATGCTGTTCAGGTTACATCATACTATGTAATAATTTATGGTTTGGATAGTTATAAGAGCATTTAGAGTGTATGTTTTATGAAACAAATAATTTATCATGCAATAGATGTATTTATAAATGTGTTCTAAATTCAAAATACCTTGAATGAAAAAAGAAAAAAAGAAAGTAAAATAAAAAGATAATATATTTTTTTAATATATTAGTCACATTGATTGCATATTTTGGTGTGTGAGTCTAAAGTTTAAATGCTTTACTTAGTATTATCTAACACTGTGCCCGGTGCAAAATATTTTCCCAAAAAGTTGTTTTCCCTGTTAGGGTAGTATCTTTTCTTTCAGGGGCCCGTGTGTTTTCCAAAGTAAAAAAAAAACAGGGGTGCAACTAGACCTGAACTTTGGGGTGAGGCTAGTACTACACAGTGTTGGTGGGGCTACCATTTCGCACACTGGGATCCGATACAGCATTGAATGCATGTTTGGAAGGCAAACAGGTACAGGTCTAATGCGCTAAATCATAGAAAAGGCATATGTCGATGTCTGTTCTTTCCTGCAGTAGCACATTAAATCCAGATATTTTATCTTCACCAATGCATCCCTGAGACATTGAGCACTGCTGGAGTTCAGAAAGTGTTCATCAGACCTGTGAGCACCAATGTCTGCAAGATGGTTAGTACCAAGCGATTCCTGTGCATGTCATAAATGAAAGCACTAAAGACTCACTGGAAAAGTGTATTTTCTTTTTTTTAATCGGATTTTTCATACAACAAAAAACATATAACATATATTCAATCAGCGCTTTTTCGGTACAGGGTAGCAGCCCAGCCTGGTTATGTTACTGGTATTGGTGGTTAACAAAATCTCTGCATGGTTGCCCCCTATCTACTGTCCCAGAGAGACGAGAAGGAGGGAGTGAAAAGGGGAAGACGTAGGAAATTAAAATGGAGAGGAAAGAGGGTAGCATAGCTGAAGAATGGTAGTCTCTCGGTGGAGTTTTGAACCAGTGGGGGGTGTGGCTGTGAGCCCTTGTCAACCTTTTGCTATAACTACTCATGACGGTTTTTATAGGTCCACGATCTTGTCCAAGGACATCCACATGCCCCTGTGTAGTTGTCTCCATGGTGTGTTACGTAGAGCCGTGTTGTCTGCTCCTCTGAGGAACGTCACCCAGTTGAGCCAGCACTTGAAGTTTGCTTTGGAAGTGATTAAAAGTAGCATGAACTGCATGGTGATAATATGCTTCCAGGGAACAAAAAGATGTGTGTGGGGAAGTCTCCCAATGTGCCCAATAAAGTGCTCCCACAGACATTAAGTATACTTGAGGTGTGAAGAATAAACCAAAATTAAGAAAATTGTGGGCGATTCTATCTAGCTGTCACAAAATGAGGTGGGCTCACCAACAGCTCAAAAAGAAGGGGTGTCCACAGACAATACCAAGCTGTAAAAGCATGCACATGTTAATATTTCTATAGCAGGGACCTAACCCGAGAGCAATAGAGCATTGTCCATTATGGGAGGTGATGGAAAATGATGCAAGATTGTGTTCATCAAGTGGCGGCTTATATCTTTTTGTTACACACACACTTACACTAGTATCTCATACATTTAAATTGTAGGCACATTGTGATTGGGTGACTTACCAGAATTGCCTAATTTTCAGTCAATGCCAAGATGAATTCAAATCAAGGTCCTTGGATCATCAGCTTAGCCACTAGACAAGATCTCCTTCCTTAGCTGATGACTAGAACTTTAAAAAAAGATTCAAACATTGAATTTCCCCACACCATGTCAACACTCATGTTCCGACATAGTCATTAGGCTGCATTCCTCATGCTGTCTAGTGAGTGGACTGAATGCAAATACTTTTGATATTTATGTTTTATGCATGAGTAGCACCTAAAGGAGTTGCCTCTTAAGTAAGGTTTAAGCTTATCTATTTGCAAATACACAATGGTTTAAAATTAAGTACATACAGACCTTTCAAAATGGCTAACTGTGTAATGTGGTCCAATATTACCATTGAGGGGTTCTGGTGATATCTTTGGCATTGTAGCTTGCAAATGTCACCAGAAGTCTGAGATGCCAATGACAAGGTACTCAATATGTATTTTGTTATATTATAAGCTGTTTTATTCAAAGTGCAGCTAACAATTGCCATTGACTGGAATTAAAATGTTGAGTTTTTTTTACGTGTCAGAAATACATTCTTGATAAAATAATAGGCAATGGTGAGATCAGTAGATTTATGTGACTCTGTGGCTGCAAACTATACAGAATACCGAATTTTCTGAATTTGCCACATAATTATCAGGATATGCACATTTCACCAAAATTGTTGTTTCCAGCTTAAACAGATGACAATAATACCACCAGACAAAGTGTCACATAGTTTGCATTTTTTGTAACATATTTTCGATAACCTTGGTCCTCCAAACTGCAAAATCATAGTAGCCTTTGTACAGCGGCGACAAAATCTGTATTTCACATGTAACCGTGAAATATTTTCTATGTTTCACAGTTGCTTTAAAATATGTGCGATTAACACCACTGCATTTTGTGCTATAAAAGCACCAAAATAGTAACACATGCATTTGTATTCCAAGATGTAATAACTTCTCAGTAAACTCCACTGTACCCATCGGTATGGAGCAGAGCTCATGGTGGGGATGGGTATCTTTGTAATGTGGCATTTTCCCTCATCCTAGGTAGCGTTCAAACAGTTGAAGAATCTTTTTTTAATTTTTGGCCCTGCAGTACTTCTTTAAAATGGCTAAACACTTCAGGAAGAGAAATGAGGCTATATTGAAAATTACAACTATAAAGCCAATTCCCAATTTGTTAGCTCTAAATTAATTTATTAAAATACACACTTACACCTAAACAAAACTTGCAATCAGTCACTGTTTCTTTCGCTCTAAATGAAAGAAGGTTAAACAAAGATGCACAGATTTAAATGTGTGCATGCTTCAATAGAAAATCATCATGGGAAGTAGTCTTTGAAGCCATATTAGTGGAGGAGCTAAATCCATGTAAAAATTATATTTATTCTTGTTATGGTGAGCATCAGCAGCATAAGACACTTCTGCAGGATTTGATTGATATAGCCAGAAGGAGACCTGTAAGTAGACCTGTGCGTGTGGGAAAGTTTGTGCCTGCCCATAACCCTGCTGCACCACTCTCAAAGGGTTCCTGTAGCTCCAGCCAGTGCACAATGCATGCACTGAAAATGGAAGGTACAGCTAGCAGTATAGGAGAGTATGCAGAGTTTGTGCCCACTGAGGGGACCATGATTTGAGAGCACCATGTTTGTGGTGCCACCAAGCCATACATTAACGATTAGCTCACATGCACTAACAGAGGCTCCTGCAAGAAATCTCTCCTATTGCACCCTTGAAGTTGACCTGCCCTCACAAGCTTTATGCTTTACTCCTCCATTCACTCACTTTGGTGTTTGCCTGCTTTAACCATGTCAGGGAAGTGAATATATAAAACGTTAAATGGCTTCAGTATGTGAAGGGTTTATGTTTGATGTTCCATGTGATAGACAGTTTAAAAACTGACTACACCACCTTTTCGAACTCTAAAACATAGCTGCAAAGTGAATCTGTCACATGCGGAACACCTTCACTCCAACAAAGTGCTTACTTGGCTGACACAAAATTTGTGCTGGTGACCAAAATGCTTCTTTGGAGATTGGTATCGGCACCATACACAAACAGCATTGCCCATTGACACTGTGAAAGGCATACTTCTTATGAAGGGAGAAAATGGAATGGATGAAATATGCTGTAAAGTTTACTTTAGTTAACAAAAACACTCCCTCCTGCTTCTACACCCTAAAAAACTCAATGTAATCTTCAAATGGCTCCCAGTCAGCACATGCAGAATCATCTCCAAGGTCTTCATCACCAGCATGCTGGACTACGGCACTGCACTCTGTCGGAATCAATGTCTAATTGCTAGAAGATTTCAGACCATATAAAACCCAGGACCAGACTCATACAAAGACTTTCCTCTGTGTTCACATCACTCCACCCAACTAAGACCTCCACTGTCTCCCCATTTATTAACATGCCCCAACTCACACACCAGCCATGTCTGATCAGCCAGATTCTTGCTCACACACATCCCACACATACAAGGAACCAGTCCATTTACGTGCTTTCCCCTCCCTCGTGCCCAAATCCTGGAATCACCTACCTTTGCACATTTCAGCCATCTCCTCAGTACTTGAGCTTCGTAAGAAACAGAACACATGGCTCTTCACCTGGACAAGCCCGAATCACAGCCAACATAACCCCTGCTTTCCCAGTACCAGGATACTCTCTAGGGTGAGCTGTGCACTTCACAAATATTCTTAACATAATATAACAGAAAGTTTGCCTTAGTATTACTGCTGTAGTGATGTTCATACATCTCTTACTATGGTGTCTTCTTTTTTACACTCAGGGGTCGATTCCGATTCAGAAAAAAATGCTCCGAATAGCAGTTCATAGCGTTTTTCCCGTGCAACGTCCACCGTACGTACGACGAAGTACAATTCGTGCCAGGAGCTGGACTCCGTACGAATCGTACAGAGACCGTACGAATCAAATCCTCGTACCAATCTCCCTCGGAACCCGCTGTACGCATCATCTGTACGGTTTGCGACTGCTTTTTCAGACCCAGCAAGTACAATTCGTGTCGGGTACGCACCGTACAACCCTTTTCTACAGGAGCTAAAAACAGCCGTAAGAGCAGAGTTTGCCCCAAAACAGGAACGAACGGCCCCACCGGGTATGGTGCGTACACCCCATGATCGCAGGGGTATGGTGCATACCCCTGCGATCACGGGGTGTATGCACCGTACCCCCATGATCTTGGGGTGTACGCACCGTACCCCTTGTTCGCTGGGTGTATGGTGCGTACACCCTGCGATCGCGGGGTAGGGTGCGTACACAGGCGTATGCACCGTACCCCTGCTATCATGGGGTGTACGCACCGTACGGTGTGTAAGTGATTATGTGCTTTTCTGTACAAATCGCCCTTACCTGACGTGGACCGTACGAATCGCGTCCTCATACCCCGGTCCGGATCGTACTCGTCGGGTCGTACGGCATGTGTATGAGTCGTACGGTTCACTGTTTCAGTCTTGCAATACGTACGGATCGCGACGATTCGGACGGATTGAAGGAATACGGATCGTACTACGCGACTCGGACGGACGGGTACGAATCGTACGCCGATGGCTCCGGATGAAAATCGTACAGACGTTTTTTTTCCAGGATCAGAATCGGCCCCTCAGTCTCTGTTCTTTACCCTCCTCAGTCACACTCTCTTAATTTCTTTCGCACCTTACTGACCATATTTATACACATTCCTAATTCTCTTTCATTACTATCTACTTTGTCTCTCTCTCTCTCTCTCTCTCTCGCTCTCTCTCTCTCTTCACTTGGCTCTCTCAATCTCTACTCTCTCACTGTCATCCTCCTTCCCATCTTCTCTTCACTACCTATCAGGAAGATTAACCTGGGTGAGAGATCTGTGATGCTCCCACAGAATATCAGCTGCTCTTGGTTTCTTTGTTCCCACAGAACCTCAGGTTTTACTTTACAGGAATGAATTCCGAAAGAGCTCAACTCTGGCTGTAATCTGGCCCACCTTAATCTATGTCTGTGATGTCTGTGATGGAGCAAGGTGGAGAAACAACATTTTGTGTACCCCTTGCAAAATCACACTTCCATAACCATAACTTGAACTAATTAAGTGATGTGTGAAATTAACCAACGTAGAATAAAAAGTTGCACTTGCACAGACATACGTGGGAACTAATTTTGCTTATGTTGCAATCATAATTAACTAATTATGTGATTCTGTCTTGTCCTGAACTAATAAGCAACTTTGAGATAATGAAATGCGGCATAAATGTGCTTTTTATTTTCGTATTTTGTGGCAAAACATGAAGGCAGGTGAGCATATTATGCCTAAATGTTGCTTATTTCGCTAGGTAACTACTAATAGGGAAAATCTTAGTAAGGGGGAGGTAAACAGAAGAGTTAGATTTCCAAAATTAACATTCATTTGTGTTTGTTTCTATGATAGTTCCCATTCTGGCCTGTGAGGCCTAGTGAAAACATGGCTGTTTTGTTAAACTACGATTAGAAGACAAACTGAGCATGCGCAGCCCGTCCAAGTTCGAATGCGAGCTGTTTGTGCCTGAAGTGAAGGCAGTTCAAGGGCAGTGTGGCCTGGAAGTCTAGATGGCTGCCAAAAAGGATGAGCACAAAGGTTCTGAACGTGAGAAGATTCCATGAAGTTGCTAATTGAGAACGTGACTAGGCCGGACATTGCTTATACAAAGAACCTTTTACATTTTAGCTGACGGAAGAAAAATGAATATTGTAATGATGAGGTGATGCTCATCTACCCCAAATTGTCAAATCAGAACCTGAATTTAGGCTGGAAGTTACTCTTTTAGATAGATAGAACTAGTGAAAAAGGTATCAAAAGTGCTGGTTTTACTGAGGAAAAAACTTCTTTTCGATTTCCTTCCGAGATGCTGTTGGTATGCTGATTTTCCTGAGATGTAAGACTCTGAATAATTTTCTATTTCCTTTGAATGAGAAATACACTCTAGCTGAGGGTTTTAGTTAGAAAAGCTAGGAGAAAGGAAGAAGATCTGTCTTTTGCTAAAATACTTGCATTTCTGAAAACTAAATAAAATGTCTATTTTTGAATTTTCGAAAAAAAATAAATGAAATTAACTGTTTGAAATAAAAACTCTTATTCTTTTAAATGTCGTTTTGAATAAAGAAATAAATAAAGTGAATACATACATTTTTGACATGTCAAAATGTTGCACTAATATAAATTAGATAAATGGAGAATTAAGGTGGTCTTGTATTTTCCTACGCCTAATATTTTACTAGCAGATTCGTCAACCATTATGGCGTATCTAAATAAATGTTTTGTTAATGAAAACCATGGTAAACTCATTTAAACTGCAGGTGTAAATATGTATAAATATCCAGTTTCGTTTTAGACACCCTACTATGATACAGCAACTCTCCTTTGAATCTCAGTGATCCATGAAGTAGGGTAAAAGTATTTTGTGAGTGACTCGCTGTGTTATGGGCCCCACGGACGAGTAGATGTATGATTTTGTACTTCAGGGAAAGGTGACATGGTTTTAGAAATAATTTCCGGAGAAGCGCTGCATCATCTGCACAGGGCTCACCGCTGTCTGCAATGGAGCTCACATGCATACTTGGAAGAGATCAGCTCTGTCTGCCCAGGTTCGCAGTACTATGTATGCAGGAACTCAGCTACAGCTAAATAAAAGAAACTACCTTTGGGCATTCGGTCTCTACTCAATCTATGCATGGGTTCAGCACTATGTATGCAGGAACTTGGATGCATCTGTGCTGGAGCTCAGCTCTATCTGCATAAGAGTGAATTCAGCTTTACAAGATGATAAGGTATGTTCGTGGCAGAGCTCCGCTGTCTCTGTATGCACAAGAACCTACTTTTCTCTGTGGAATTCATGTCTTCTAAGTGTTCAGACTATCCCCGGAAAAACAACCAACTTCCCCACCTTAATAAAAGAGGCACGAAATGAGCTTCTTTGTACTGTGATTTTCTAATTGACTATGTGCTGCAAGAGTTTGGGCACATGGTGCTGTTCTCTATTTACCCGGTCTTCTTATCCCCTCTCAATGTCACACCCTCTTCCTTCCCAGACTGCAATTTGTTGAGAGCGTCTTCTTGATGTTCATTGCTTTTATTTCATTAAGGTATGTCTTTTGGTCTTCATTTGTAGTGTGGAGATTTAGAAAGAGCAGGAAAGATCAGGATGAGACAAGGAGACAATGTTAACCATGAAATGAGACAAAGGTGAAATGTCTGTGGTGGAAAGGGGAAGGTTCCAAAGATGAAAGGACTGTGGATGCCATACAATGGGGGATTGGTATAGTAATTGCAGATTTCTGACTCAGGAGGAGGCTATGACTACTTTTGAACTGAGAGTGGGACAATTCCTGCAGTATGGAAAAATGTCGGCTGTGGCCCTGGCGGTATGGACCTCCTTCCTTGAGGAGTCCCATAGGACAGCAGTGCTCATGACCCTATTGGCTATGGCTGCAGGGCGCCGCTTAGTCTCCCATATCTATGGCACCCTTTGAGATGATATGCCAGTCACAACCCTTCCGATACAGGCAAAGTGGGAGGGGGACTCGGAGGAGCCCATCTCAGAATGGGACTGGGTAAGAGTACATGAGGGAGTACGAGAAGTGAGTTTCAATGCACGTTTAAAATTAATTCGATATAACAACGTACATATGTATTCAGAACGATCGAAGGCTTGCCCTAGATGTGGTGAATTGATGGCTCGCTTTGTCCATATGGTGTGGGTGTGCCGTGGCTTGGGTCACTTCTTGGAGGGAGTACTAGAGAAAATACATTAGGCTACCGGATCCTCCATTCCTAGGAGAATACGTTCAGTCCTGCTGGATCTAATTCCCAGTCCTAAACAAAAAAAGCTCAGCAGAAAATATGTACTCCTGGGGCTGGTACTAGCAAAAAGAAGAGTGGCAATCTCATGGCTAAGCCTGCCTCCCCCACTCATAAGTAATTGACTAAGAGATCTGAATGAAAGGGTGACAGCTGAATTAATTCGGATGAAAAAAATCAGGAATGATGAAAACCTCGAAGATGATGTACAGGCATGGTCCGCGATGATTGCAGACCTGAGAGACCCTCCAAGTGAATAGATAGAGGAGGGGGATGATACACAGCAAAACCCGGGTAATGTAGGGGTGGAGGTGGAAAATTCTGAAGTTGAATAAAATGTACTGCATGCATGTTGATGGTTAGTTAGCTTAAGAACAGAGTGCAAATAAAGGACTCAGGAAATGAAGGGGGTGGTTGGATGAGGGGGGAGTTGCTTTTTGATATGACTGGCACAGACGTTGTTATAATTGTGTTACAGTGAGAATGTAAACCCTGTTAAAAAAGATTGTACTGCCATCATTGTATATTATATGTGAAACATAGTATTGGATTAATCAGTGAAATGCCAATAAAGATGGTTTAATAAAAAGGGGGCAGGTTGAGAAACACGAAAAGGGAGGATGACAGGAAACAGGAAAGAAGGCAGTGACATGTGATAGAGGGACAAGAGAGACCTTGGGCAGGATGAACAGTGCTGAGGTGCAGGTGACTACCTATGGACAATGCAATAGAAGTTAAACTTCACTGTATAGCATCGAAAGGAAAGAGTGGTCCTGAGCAGAAAAGCAAAGTTAAAGAAAAAAAATGTACTTTTGTCTCTGCGCACCAAGTTTGAGCTTTAAAACAGGTGGACTCTGAAAAGAGGGGAGTCAGGTGGACGATGTCTCTGAAGTAGTTATGTAAACCCACAGGACTGCACTTACTGGTTTGGCTCTTTGAAATGTGAATGTGTCTTGGATTAGGAGCAGGCACTGTTCTCTCTTTGGCGTAAGGTTTTCCAACCACCGACTGCCTCTTGAAGAGACAGTAAGGCTGATCAAGAGGTAGAACACACGAGGGCGAGAACACTGTTGGGAACACCATGCTGCTGTGGCAGAAAGCTTTGGCGGTAGATGTGCCAGGTGTTGTCTATCCACAATATCATTATGATCCACTTATTCAGTCTATTGAATGTCTGTCCACAAACAAAAAAGGGCAGGAGTCACACAAGGACCGTCTTGGAGGTGGACTGTGAGATATCTGATAGGCGTAGTTCAGCTATTATCCCTTAATACAAGCACATTCCATTTTATTCAGCAGGCATGCTGCACATGCCCCAGGCGGCACAGTATATCTGCTAAAATGGGTTGTCAGGGTGCACATCAGTGGATCCCTTAATCTGATGAACAGCACAAAGTGCAGCAGGGGCAGTGGCCCAAGTTCTATCCCAGCTTCTTAAAGGCCTGTGCTTCCAGTCCTATCAACAGGGCCACTGGACATATGCAATTGAATGGCTTTGCAATTTTTCACATAATTATGGATTTGCCTCATTTGCCACATAATCCATCATCTGCTTCATAATTTCCAGATTTTAGCAAAAACAATTTGGTTCTAGCTCAAACAGTTCACAAGTTACTAAAAACCCAGTGACACATGTTGCTGCATAGCAGAAGTCCCTTTGCAAAGGTTGACTGGTTAAAGCCATTGTTCTTTTGCCCACTACGCCAGTTTGGTCTGGACTGTTCCCATGAGACACAGGGTCAAGACTGATTTGCATATGGCTGGGTCCAAACTGGGATGGCGTAGTGGGCAAAAAAACGGTGCATTTAACTCAGATCTTTTGACTGGGGGAGAATGTTTGAATTGTCAGCATTCTGTCCATCATTTGTTTGCTGTAACACTTTTTGCCCTAAGTGGGACGGGTATGCCCAGACATTGGCTCCTTGCTCCATGTGCCACTGGATTCAAGCTAGCCTGGCTGAAGAAGGGTGACATATAATGAAACCAGTCCCAGGATGCTTGTTTCCGGTCCAAGGAAAACCTGGCCTGTCAGTTCGGTCTGGACTGTTCCCATGGGGCACAGGGTCAAGACTGATTTGCATATGGCTGGGTCTAATCTGGGGTGGCATAGCGGGCAAAAGAAAGATGGATTTAACCCAGATCTTTTGACTGGGGGAGAATGTTTGAATTGTCAGCATTCCGTCCATAATCTGTTTGCTGTAACACTTTTCGCCACAAGTGGGATGGGTATGCCCAGACGTGGGTCCCTTGCTCACTGTGCCACTGGATTCAAGCAAGCCTGACTGAAGAAGAGTGACATACCCTGAAACCGGTCCCAGGATGCTTGTTTCCGGTCCAGGGAGGACCTGGCCTGGCAGTTCGGCCTGGACTGTTCCAATAGGGCTCAGGGTCAAGAATGATTTGAATATGACTGAGTCCAAACTGGGGTGGCGTATTAGGCAAAAGAACAATAGATTTAACCCAGATCTTTTGAATGGGGGAGAATGTTTGACTTGTCAGCATTCCGTCCATCATTTGTTTGCTGTAACACTTTTCACCCTAAGTGGATGGGTATGCCCAGACGTGGGTCCCTTGCTCACTGTGACACTGGATTTAAGCTAGCCTGGCTGAAGAAGGGTGACATAGCCTGAAACCAGACCCAGGATGCTTGTTTCCGGTCCAGGGAGGACCCAGACGTGGGTTCCTTGCTCTCTGTGCCACTGGATTCAAGCTAGCCTACCTGAAGAAGGGTGACATACTCTAAAAATGGTCCCAAGATGCTGGTTTCTGGTCCTGGGAGGACCTGGCCTGGCAGTTCGGTCTGGACTGTTCCCATGGGGCACAGGGTCAAGACTGATTTGCATATGGCTGGGCCCAAACTAGGGTGGCGTAGTGGGCAAAAGAACAATGGATTTAACCCAGATCCTTTGACTGGGGGAGAATGCTTGAATTGTCAGCATTCCGTCCATCATTTGTTTGCTGTTACTCTCTTCCTAGTGCTGACACACAATTAGGCTGCCAAATGCCATATCTCCATAGTGCAAAGGTGTCTGCATGAGTCTAGCATAGGTTTTGTTCTGGAATGGTGCCCTGCCAGTACAAAATACTATTCTTTGACTAACTTTAAAACTTATCTACTTTGAATTTGTGTTGTACAGTCCAGGACACATTCAAAGTAGAAAAAGTTAGGAGAAATAAAAGCATTTCTTCTTTATAATGTCTGTGTTCAAGTGGTGTTTATTTTTTGATGCAAACCACTGTCTACTATTGTTAGTAGAAAAGGTTTTAAATAAAAAACCATGGGTTGTTGCATGGGAACGCCAGTGTATGACCCATAGACTGCCCCTTTGATGCGGAGTAACACAAAGCAATGATCTGGCACTGGTTTGCTTTACTTTCAGGCAACTTTCCAGTGTATAACAGGTTTTGCACTGGAAAGTAAATTAAGAAAAACATTTTGCTCAGGTTTGTGTCACTTGTTTGATGCAAATTCAGTGCAAAATTGTTGTTAGTCTGGGTCTAAATGTGAGCAGGAATGACTATGAGTGAGGCAAATCTAGGGAAAAAAATGGGCTAAACTCCTGGGCAGTATTATGCCCCATCACTTTCAAAGATCATCAGTGGCCACTGATGCCAATTCTAACGGACAAGATGTGGCCTAGAGACCTGACCTGACAACTTTGGAACTGGGGAACAAGGTTTGAATCCCAACGTCAGCTTAACATCTTGTGATCATTGACAAATCACTTAGGGCCTAATTATGCCTTTGGTGGTCTCACAGCGGGCCACCACACCAGTGCACCGCTGGAAGATTGCCAAAGCTGCCCAAACACCACCCGCCAGATTAGGAGTCTAATCCTGGTCTAGTGGGCGGTGCTTTTGGCGGTCCTATAGTGGTGCCTTTCTAACGCTCATATCTGAGCATTAGAAAGGCACTGCATGAGGAGCGCCAAAGCACGTTTGTGCATGCCGTAGACTGTGCAGTCTATGCCGTGCAGGAACAGGGGGGGCATACAGATAGTGATGGGCATAATTTTGCATGCTCATATGTTTTATTCAGCACTTGGCACTTTTAGAACCAAAACAACAAATTCCCCGCATCCCCCTTACTAATAACAAAAAAGTCTGGACTGCTGGATGGTCAATGCATTTAAAAAATAAAAAACACTTTCTTCACTTTTTAGCATTAATTTAGCACATATTACCCCTCCCAGGTGTAGTATGCACTATATAACTGCAATTACAAATCAATACAATTTTGGAGAATTTCTGCCTTGTTTGCTTGGCAGTACAGTGAAGATGGCGGAGATTGCCTTTAAAGTGCAGATGCAATCTGACATACCAGAATTGGGCAACCATTGTGTCTCTTTAAAACAAAGGGTGATCAGTAAAGCACTCTGTCTTGCACAATTAGAACCCCCACTGTGGGTTTTTGTCCTGGATGTTGTGAATCACCTGTGATCCCCCCATCACCTCCTTTGAGGACACTGCAAGCAGCAAGATAAGCAGTCTTTCGCATAAAGCTTGGGTCTGAATAGAATGGCAAAAGGGCCCTGTCTGTCTCCTCTCCTTTCTCTAGCTCTGTCTTCTCCATTCTCTGCTCTCTGCGCCCCTGCTCTGCTAAAAGGTCTCTCCTGTACTAGCAACACACATTTTAAAAAGACAGCATAATAATGTTGCAAGACATGTTGCCTTGTTCTCTCGTCATCAGCAAATAAGAATTCAGCATTCTCCTAAGGGCACTTTTCTCTTCCGTTCTCACATGTCTTCATCTGCGCAGGCTGTAGCAGCCTATCTTGTACGTTGCAACATTAAACCTATCTCCACATAGAACATTTCTTAGCTCGAGTCTTTGTTTGTTTCCCATGACTTTACAAAATGTCATGTCCTGTTAATAAAATAAAATGTATTTTAACTAATACAATAATCTGGGTAAAACATTAGATTAGCTGAAAGAAAAGATTTTATTAAGCAGGAAATCTATTGAAACTGTCAAAAGAGAAAGTCCTACTATGAGCAATGCATTTTTTTTAATTTTTATGATAGATGCACGAATTGCTAAACCACACATGCCTCTACCAAGCAGCCTAAATCACAAATGCACCTTAACCACTCATTCCTTTACCACGCATGCCTTTACCACGTAATTTCGTGGCAAAGGCATGAATGGTGAAGGGGTATGCATGGCTAAGTCACGACCCCCTTACCACCGCCCCAACCTTAAAACTGTAATATTGGCGTCTGGTCCTCATTTCCCATGGTTGATTCCCGGGTTGTGATCGTCCTCTTCCCCGTTGTTGACCTCTGCCTAAAAAAGGTTGGGGATTTTGTTGTTGATTTTGTTGGTTGCTCCTAGTGGCTGAATTACTTCTTGAGTCGCTATTATCCGTCTCTCCTCCCGATGAAGAGGAGATGTCCGATAAAGTTAGGAACTTATTCCTTGAGCATCCCTGGTTTTCCTGAAAGAACCTTCTCTGTGTAGGTCGAGTGTAAAAATCTTGCTGTAAATATGGATAAACTGCCTCTAATGTGAAATTCTTTTTGTCCAGTTCAAATTTATTTCCTTTCTGGTTTACAGTGTAATCTTTAAACTCTTGGATTTCCTTTTCAATTTTTTCAAGGAGGCTTTTTGAATCCGTAATTAGTTGGTTGTTTTGTATTTCAATTTCTAGATCTGCAATTTCCTGGAGTTGTTTAATTGAGATCCTATGTGCCGTCTCAACCGTTAGGACCATCAGATCCCTACTGCACTTTGTCTCTATCCTACTAAATCCCTTCTTGTATTCTGGATCATCAATGAACACCATAGGGGCATTCCGAATTTGTAGGCCCGATGGAATTGTGCCTGCCTGTAGATGTAAAACTAGTAAATGACCTTGTAGATCAGTTCTAATCTGTTTCTTACGTAGTCTGATTAATTTATCAGACTCATTTTGAGTTTTGGCTGTAGAACTTAAGGTTGCAGTGTCTCTGTCTTTAATGTTTAGACTAATTCAACTAACCCACACCAGTCCCCTAAAAGATCCAACACAGGATATATAAGGTAGGCGGAGTTAAGCCGGCTGGTGGCTGTGTTCATGTAACAAATACGTTTTCAGATAGACTAGTAAGTCTAATTAGGTTAATCTTTTTTGTCTTGTAGAAATTTTGTTGGTCCGGAGGAGAACACCGCAGTAGGGGTTCGAAATGCGTAGACCTTTTTGGGTCTATTGTCAACAGTATTGGAAAAACGTGACTAGGACGTAATAAGATCTATTCCAACAGAAACTGGTTGAAATGTTTTCAACTTTATAAATCAGAATGAAAAAATCAGGGTATATTAAATGACTCAGTTGAATGAATTACTTTTGTTGACATAGGTCTATACCTCAGAGGTATATGTTGTTTGTTTTATTTTTTTGAATGCAAGTTGAATATATGTGGTGAGAAAGTCTTTGGGTGGATGTGTTGTACAGTTATATTAAAATTGTCTGTCATTTCAATGTTGTATTCATTTTGTACATATTCTGTAAATTTTGTATATGCACAAGTAATGTTTTCCATAAATGAAAACATTTTTTGACTAAAGGAAAAATTATGAAAATAAAGTAGTAATGTAATTCATAATAGACTGATATGTTTTGTTCATAACAGTTCTTCCGTTAATACTAAGTAAATTAGCCCAGTATTGGCAATTGTGTTGTTGGTTTAGTTGGGTCAGGATCATGGCCCATAGGCTCAGTGACGTGAGACCTCAAAAAACTGCAATGCCTCTCAAAAAGCCTTAGACTATCTGCTTCAATAAAGTGGCAGATTTACCATTCTTTCATGCCGCGCGAAGCAGCAAGCAACCTTGCTGCACTGCGTGAAAGGGTAGGAATGCACCATACTTACTTTTATACAGCACATTTCTGTCCTTTTCTAGCGCTGGTGCACTTTTGGCTGCCTAGAGCAAAAGCAGGAACCCTTGTGTCATGTTACAAGGGTGCCTCAGTTGTAGGCAGAATTATTGTTGTGCTCTGCAGCACACATAGAAATATATATTTCTCCACGTTACGCTTCACCTGAGGAAGCATAGCATTTTAATGCTTTTCCAGGTCTACCACTAATGATAAATCCAGGAATGTGCCAAAATCCATCGGTGGATGGGTAGGAACACCCACGCTCCACCAATAGAACGCCTTTCTGTGGCAGACTAATGCAAGGCAGCGATTTCCGCTGCCTTGCTCTTGTTCCAGATTTATCAAGCCATACACAGCCATGCAAATCTTACTTAGGTTTTGCATCACCCTTGCACCGCCCCTCCATGTAGGAAGGGCGATGCAAAACCTTGATAAATCTGGCCCGAAGTCTCTTAATGCTTCAGCTACTAGGGTCTAGAGACCCAACATTAGCTGGAGCTGAATCAATAATCAATAATCAAAGGGAGGAAGTACGTCACCAACCAAGATGGCTGCATAGTCTCCCGGCTCCGCCGACCTCCGTCTTTTGGTTTGTTAACCTGTTGACTATCCTGAGTTCCTGCACCGGATCCGTGTGTGTGATCTGACCTGCTTTCCGGTGGTGCAGTCCCGGAGTTTCTCTGCAGCCGTGGAGCGGAGATACGTCGATGGTTGTGTGAGGCCTAACCCAGCGGGGACGCTGGGTTCTCGAGTGCAAGCTCGGCCGGGTCCGAGTTGAACAACAACGGACTGCCGACTGTGGTAGGGTCCGCTCTCCGGCACATTCGGACTTTTGATTGGTATGCTACTGCCAACTGCCTGGTGTTTCAATAGTAGGTGAGGAGACGAGTGACGCACGGTGATGTGTCGCGGGGGTCCATGACCGGGGGTACGGCAATCACTCGTCGATCCCCCCGGGTCGGTGCCTCGCTGCGTATGATTGATTGCTAAACTTCAGTCCCTCATGGCTTACTCCTGCTCCGTCTAATTTTGCCCCGGAGAAGGCGCCACTCCATGGGGACTACCATGCTGGAGGAAGAAATGCAGCTAGCGGAGCAGGCTAGACCTGGCCCGTCATTGCGAATGGTGCTGGAGGCACTCATGGCACTCAGGGGAACCATTGCAGTCCGGACTTGCAGTTTGTTGTCTGCGACTGATGGCCTCACAGTTCTGAGAACGGACCCTGACCTGATACCCACTCCCGGCAATCAGCCTGCACTTTAATATCTTTCTCGGAGACTTGTCTTGACCCGGCGCTGGAAGCGGTGTTTGCTCCTACTATACCAGATCTACCTGACTGTACTGTGCCCGATCACCCTGTGGAGCCGTTGAAACCCCGATTGTGTATCCCCTGGAACACTTGCAAGATAGCCCCATTCTGGAATTGTCTACTTTTTATCCTTTGCTGTTTTGGACCTTGTTGACTCCCCTCCCCTGGCGGTCTCTCAAGATGGCGGATAGCCTACAACTTGGCTTCGGAGACGGGGAGAGGCGCCATTGTTACCAATCATCCATATTGAGAATTGCCGCACTTTTTTCAGCTTTGTGGACATGGCTTTCTTTAACCAATGACTTTAGTGCATTTGATAGACGGGGCCAGGGTTGAGATTGTTATTGGATCTTTCACTGTCGCATAGGTTTAATGGGACTGTGTCCTTTTTTGATCTAACAGAGTCCGGGGCGGGGTTAGTCATGACGGGGGAAGGAGACCGGGAGCCCGTAGTAACATGCCCTCCTCCGATTACCCTCACAAGTAGGGTCTTTCGCCTTTTCTTTCTCTCTCTCTTCTATATTTCGGGTTCTATTATTGGGCGACAGGCACGCTGCGAGGGGGGTGGCCGTAGTCATCAGCAGGGGTGCAGGGTGGGGGGGTGTGGGGATAGGTGTTTGTTTTTGTTTTTGTTCTATGGCCTCATCTCTTCTTTCTCTCTTCTTGTCCTTTTTTCCTTTCTTTTTCGGGTTAGTGTAGTGGGTTCGGCTTTCTTGCATCCTGGTCTCTATACCTGCACCTTGATTATTCGGGGTTTTGGTGCTCTGGGGCGGTCAGTACTGATGGAGTCGGCGAACAAAATGTGCTATTTTATCCTGATGACTCATGTCCCAACTTCGTTGACTCAGTGGATAGCGAGTTTCTTTAGAACACGTTGTTTCTCTGCTCGCCCTCCTCTGTGATCCGAGACACTGTGCGCTACCCGACTCTTCTACTTATTATTTAAAAATGAAAACCTCCTATCCTGTGTTTAAATCGATTTATCTTTGCAACCGATACGCTTTTGACTTGAGATCCTATGATTAGCGGCCAGCCCTGGGGGTTGTAGGCCCTTGTCTGTATTTGATTGCAAATGTTCAATAAAGGTTTTCAAAAAAAAATTAATAAATAATCAAAAACACACACGTTCACTACTCTATTTCACTGTACTGCTGTGGAAAATGACCTGATGCAGCACTCCCTTATGTATTTTCCAGATGGGCCTGGGTAGGTTTGTGGGTAGAGGCAGACACGTCACCATCGCTACAAAACTCAGCAGCACAGTGTGCAAACAACAGCATGCCTTGCACATTTTCCTCACTGCTCACCTGGTCCCAGGTATTTGAGGTGGCTTGTAATGGTCGTCAAACACACAAACTCCCAGCTTTTCACCTTTCAAACTTATATGTACTCCATCATACATAATGCGATTTAGAAATTGAAGGAGTTAGATCAACAACCCCTATAACATTGCCCTACCGATCAGTTCAGCCAAACACAATAGAAATGCAAACCATGCATTGGCAATAAACCCCTTTCTCATAACACATCGATGTTAACTCTGGGCATTGAAGCAGCGCATACAGATAGGCTGCCACTGTCAGCACCAGCTGCTGATGCTTTCAAGTGCAGGCCCTATAGAGAAACCCATACCTTTCATTGCGGAGCAGATCTAAGGGCATCAGACACAGAAGGAGCAGTATCTCTTAACACAATGTGCATTTTTGCCAAAAGTGCTTGTAGTGTGTTGCAATAAAACCCATGCCTTGCATCGGGGTAACTATCAAGAAAAAATGCAGTAAGTGCAGAGGCACTAGGCCCCAGGACTGGTAGGGGCCCACTGTGACCCAATTTACAGGGCGCCGTGGCTCCTCCTCTGGTGCCTAGGAGAGAGCTGACCCCGAGCCTTGATGAAACCAGATCTGCAAGCAGCTCCAAGGACCAGGAAAAAATGGTTCTGTGGACCATAATGCTACCAATAATCAAGACATACCATGGTAATCATTCGAAATTTCGAGGATTGCTGATGCGCATACATTATTCCATGGAGCTGCTATCAAGGCAGTGTCGTGCGTGGCAACTCATATGGTGCTACCGTGTGTCACATGTTTCTGGCTCCCTTCACACGGTCACCAGGTGAAGAGCAGAAATCACACAGTGGCTGGGAAGACTGTAAAGGTGTGGGTGTGCCCAATGACCACTCCAGACAGAAGCACGATGGTTTCAGGGGATTATTAATACAATACACCTCAGGAAAGTGCCGGGCGTTGCAGCCGCACCGATCGCCAAACGCGCGCTCCTCGCGCATGCGCAGTTGCCTCCAAAATGGCGGCTGTCGCGCGCTACATCGTGACGTAGCGTGCGTAAGCTAGAACGCTACACTACATACCTCC
Source organism: Lissotriton vulgaris (assembly GCF_964263255.1). Classification (NCBI taxonomy): domain Eukaryota; kingdom Metazoa; phylum Chordata; class Amphibia; order Caudata; family Salamandridae; genus Lissotriton; species Lissotriton vulgaris. The sequence goes on along the minus strand of NC_141689.1, from coordinate 1,579,264,854 downwards.
CCTTTTATAACAAAGAAAACTTACAGTCTGGATCTTTACAGGATACCTCATGTACCCCCTAGTTCATAGTCTCGGAACCGGGTGGGCCTCACCACCACGGATGTATGACGTTACAACGCATACTTTTACTCCGCATACCATTACAACGCGGTATTCACAACGCATACCACTACAACGCATAGCGCTTTGGGGTGCTGGATAGTGGTAAGTATAATTTACTATTCTAACTCCAGTCCCCGTGGACCCTAGGGAAGGTGTTGGATAGTAAATTAAACTTACCTCTTATCCTAGAGCGCCCCCCAGCGCTATGCGTTGTAATGGTATGCGTTGTAATGCCTGCGTTGTAGTGGTAGTGCGTTGTAAAAAATGCGTTGTAACAGGTGAATACCCACCACCACTCTGCCTGCCCTGGTGCGCCTCACCGGGGTGGATGGTTCTCCCCGCCAGCTGTTCTCAGCAGGGCTCACCGCTCGATCCTCTGGGGTGCCTGTTCTTTCTCTTCCCCGGTTCACACTCTCTTCTCCCTGCTGTTCCACTGCTACCGGACCATCCTTGTCTATACTTTCATCATAGTTCTCACTGGATCCTGGGATCTCTAAGTCTCTAGGCGGTGTTTCTTCAGCTTCCCTTGCTTCACACTCTTGTTGTGTCTTCTCATTTTCCTCGTTGGACCATTGCAGGATTTTATCACACTTTGACATACGGTCTTGGGAACATACATTTCCATCGCTGAGCAATGCAGCTCTGTCATATACCTCTTTTACTTGCAGGGGTGGGGTGTATTTGCTGTCTCCTTTTCTTTTTAGTATTGCAAGTTTGACTCTCACCCACTCCCCTCTTTCCAAGGCGGTCTCCTTTACATTTCTCCTGCAATTGTAATGTTCTGTATAAATTCTCTGGGCAGTCTCAAGATTGTGCTGAACCACTGCCGGAGACAACTTACTGGTTACTGTCTTTTCCTTCCACGCTACGTTGTCTTTAGTGAAGGGTTTTCGTCCTCTTAGAATCTGAAAAGGGCTGTACCCCGTGCTCGTGGGGGTGATTCGATAAGACCACAACATGCTTTGCACTTCCTTTTCCCAATCTTTGCCCATCGTGATGGCCGCTTGTATGGAGCCCATTATAACTCTATTAAATCTCTCTTCTTGGCCGTTACTGACAGGGTGATAGATAGAGGTATGCTTGATCTTGATGCCATTACTCTCAGCAAACCTGACCCATTTGTCCGAGGTGAACTGTGGCCCATTGTCACTGAGAATAGATCTGGGAATATCGTCTCTTAGGAAGACCGACGTGAGAAATCGGAGTACTGTGTCAGTGTCCATTTCTTCCTGGATGTGTACTTCAGGCCACTCAGAGTACCTATCCACTAGGACGCACAAGCATTTGGGTGTGCCATGGTGGTCCAATACTGGGCCCAGGATGTCTACTGATACTTTCTCCCATGGGTTGCTCTGGTTGGCAAACTTCCCCTGTGCTGGTCTCAGTGGTTTCAGAGTTTTGTCTGCTCGTTGGCACTGGTCGCAATCTCTCACAAGTCTTTCCACCTGAAGGTCCACTCCCGGCCACCAATACATCTGCTTCATCCTCATTTTAGTCTTCATGATTCCCAGGTGGCCTTCATGCAGTAATGCCAGCAGACGGGGTACCAGCCCGATCAGTGGAACTACTCGGTCACCTCTGTACATCAACATGCCGTCATCCCCTACCGACAATTCTTCTCGGACTTCATAAAACTTCCTGAGTTCTATCCGCAGCTGTCTCTTTTCGGGCCATCCGTGGACTATACACTCCTTGACTCCTTCCATGTCTTGATCTGCCTCATACGCTTCTGTCCACTCCTGTCTGCTTATCACTCGTTCCGGGTCTTCCATCAAGGCTACCATCTCCTCACTCTCTCCTGCTTCCCCAGGAGCTCCTTCCATAGCCGACGCTCTACTGAGATAATCGGCCATCTTGTTCCTATTTCCCGGTATATGTTCCACATCATATCGGTAGTCTAGAAGTTTCAAGGTCCTCTTGGCGATGCGCGGTGTCGCACTTGCATGTCCACTTGAGGTTAATACCTTGACCAAGGGTTTATGGTCTGTTTTGAGTTGGAACCTCGTGCCCCACAGGAATTGACGGAACTTCCCCATGGCCCATACTACTGCCAGCAATTCTTTCTTGATTACGCTGAACTTTTGTTCTGTGGCCGATAGGGACTGGGATGCGAAGCAGAGAGTCTCCATTGTCCGTCTTTCTTTTCCTGCATGAGGACTGCCCCTGGTCCTTTTTCACTGGCATCTGTCGTGAATACCGATCGCCCTTGGGGGTCCTACCCTTGTAGTGGAACTGCTTGGCTGATGTCGTTTTTCAAGATATCGAATTCTTTCTGTGCCTCCTCCGCCCATGCGAATATCGTTTTGTCTCTTATGAGCTGCCTCAGGTGGTACGTCTTGGTGGTGAAGTGTTGCACAAACTTACTGTAATACTCCGCCATTCCCAAGAAGGATCTTACTTCTTCTTTGCTGGAGGGAGCAGGGGCATCACAGATGGCCTTCACATTTGCGCGTTTGGAAGTGATGCCCTGTTCTCCAAGCTCGTGCCCCAAGTAGGTGACAGGCGTCATCCCAAACCGGCACTTCTCCCATTCTGCTGTTAGCCCGTTGTTCTCTAGGACTCGAAGAACCATGTCCAGCTTCTTGCCAATATCTTTCAGCTCCTTCCCCATCACCAGAATGTCATCTTGGAAGTATTGTACACCCTCTATGTCTTGGAACAGGCGGTGCATCAGTTTCTGGAAGACCACCGCTGCAGAAGCGAGGCCAAAGGGCATGCGACAGAACTGGTAACATCCAAAGGATGTTATGAATGACATCAGTTTCCGGCTCGCTGGATGCAGGGCTACCTGATGATAGGCAGAAGTGAGATCAATGGTGGAAAACCATTTCACTCCTTTCGTCTTCGCCAGCATTTCCTCTATGCGGGGCAGTGGGAATTTCTCCAAGACGATGCATTTGTTTAGTTCTCGAAGGTCCACACATAGGATAACTTTGCCATTCGGCTTCATTGCCACCACCAGTGGCGCCAGCAATTCCGAGCTGTCAATTGGCTTGATGATTTTGTTCTCCTCGAGTCTGCGTAACTCCTGCTGTACCGCCTCTCTCACCTCGAGTGGTATGTTCCTCACCTTATGCGATACTGGTACAGCGTTCTCTTTAACGTCTATTCTATGAGTGAATTTCTCCAACCTTCCCTCCAAAAACCTTCGGGTATTCTCTCTTCATTTTCTCAAAATTCGGCCAGGGCTCTGGGGTAGTCATCAGTACCTGTGTGTCTCCTCCCGGATCCAACTCTATCCCTAGGTCCCTTGGTCCATCCATCCTAGGACCGACGGTCCTTTCTCCGCCACGTACAGTTTGCACTGAGCACTGCGCCCCTTAAATTCAAAAGTCAGTACTCGAAACCCCACCATCGGGATAGGTTCTCCAGTGTACGTGACCGGTCTTATGTCGGATGGTTCCAGCCGCGGGCTCAGGCTGGGGCTGAATTTCTCATTCCACACTGACCTTTGGACAATGGTGTACGGGGATCCTGAGTCCACCACTATTGTGATCTTCATTCTTCCAATCACCATGTCGCACTGGGGCTTGCTGGAACGCTTGCAGTGGATGCCTAGCACTTGGCCTTCTACACACAACACATTATCCTCTTCGTCCTGTTCTTCTCCTTCCTCCGGCTGGTCCTGCGCCACATACTTCACCGTGGGTCTTTTCATCTTGCGGCGGCACACCTTCTCGTCGTGGCCCACTATGCCACAGAACATGCATTTCGCCTTGAACGCAGGGCATCGTTTGTCATAGGCCACATGGGACTGGCTTCCACATCTATAGCACGTGGACGTGCTTTCTCTGTTAGACTTCTTCGTCTGTCCCGGCTTCCCCGTCCACTTGTTTGGATGTCTGTTTTCCCACTGGACAGCTTTGCCTCTTCCTGAAGCTTCTGCGTCGTCTACCTTATTTACCATGGGCCTCTGAACCTCGCGCATGCGCAGTTGCCTCCAAAATGGCGGCCATCGCGCGCTACGTCGTGACGTAGCGCGCGTAAGCTAGAACGCTACACTACAAAAACGAGCTGAAACCGCTGTAAACAGTGGGTTTCCAGCTCGTGTTTGGAGTCTGTAAGCAGGTGTGAAAACACCAAAGGACATCTGGGACAGCCTCAATGGCCTTTGTTTTTTTGGAAGGGGGTGTGGGAGCTTGGTGAGGAACAGAGTGTCTCTTGATAGCTCTTGGCACCATGCTCTGCCCCTCCCAAGGCCCCGCCCCCTCCTCACGCAGTGAAGTTATTTTGTAAATTGGCAGGTATGAGGTGTGACTTTCTTTTCCGTATGCACACACACGCAAACATATGCACAGCACAATCTCCACTTGTATGCACCTTATAAATTACGCAGAGACAGCGGCATAACCGAGGCCCCTGTAGCAACCCTCCCAGCCCCTCAGGATCCTCCTACTCTTCAGGGATATTATCTGGGAGATAGGTGAGGATCAAGGACTCCTCTACTTATTCTGCATGGGGCCCCATCATTTTGTGTTACCACTAACTAAAGTCATGCAAGTCACTAGACTTCAGTATCATTTATAACGTGTAAAGGACTTGTGCAAAATAACCTGTGACTATGCGTTCCAGGTTGTGTAAACAAACGCGTCTGTGCAATTACAATGCCTCGCTTCCAGATAGAAATGTTTGATGCAGGCAGAGGGGATTGTCTCTGGCCAGCTTGTGGAAGTTTCCACTGGCTTACCTCTCACTGCGGCCTGCTGGAAGATTTTTTTCAAGCGTCTCTAAAGCAGGCTGTGCTCCACTGCTTCTCTGCACTCCGATTAACCCCTTGGCCGCAGCGGTAATTCCGCCGCGGCACTGGGGGAGAGGGGGGTCGCGCGGCGCCGCCATGCTTGTGACGGAACCACTCCGTCACAAGCCACGGGCGATCTGTGCTAAAGACGGACTGGTTCCGTCATGGCCCCGCCCGCTCATCAATTCAGCGGAGCAGGCGCGGAATAAATGCAGCATGGGCGGGGCGGCCGCGGCGTGATGGAACCACTCTGTCACTAGCACAGCACGCTCGTGACGGAGTGGTTCCGCCACTAGCACGGAACGGATTAATGTGTGTTAGGTGGTTATCTTGTCATAGACAAGTCTGATACACAATAACATCTCAGGGCACTTTCGTATTAAGAAAGAACCACAGTCATTTGTGTGGCTCCTACTGTAATATTGGTAGCTCTGTTACACATGTAGCGCCAGCGCTATCGGAAAAGGGTTTTCATTCATTTTCATAGGAGTGTGGCCCCCTGCAAATCACTTTTGCGCTATGTCGGCACGGTATTACAGAATCGGACGCAGAGCCAACATGCCCTTAGGAGGTGCACTGAAAGGCAGCCATCTTGAGTTACCAAAGTGGGTCACATGGACTCCCCCAGACAGCAGGTGGGTGCAGTCACTCACAGAACTCACATGCAATGGGATCTCGAATCCTTCTTCCAAGTGCAGATGTATTGCCACCTACACTGTGAAACACTGAGCGGCTTTAAAGCAGACGCTCCATATTTCACTTGAATGCACTGCTGAGTTTGCAGGCTGTCCTGAGGGCCGCACATTCACTGTAATAGAGCGCGGTTTCCCTGTTCGCATCCTGCACACCTGTTTAAAGGTGTGCCATGGCTCAACAAGGGAAAGTGCGCCCTATTTGTATTATGGGCCCTGGCGTTCTTCCAGCACCCACTGGCTGACCACGCCCCACCAATAGATAACAAAAGTCCCACAAACTGGCGAAAATAACGTTTTTTTTCTTTGGTGTCATAGTAGCTTACTGCTGTTAGCAAAATCCAGTCTGTTATAAGCACGTGACTGTGTCAACAATATGTTTTTTTAATAATAGTAGGCAGAAGCGATGGGGCTGAAGAGTTAATCTGCAGTACTAAGAAATATCACAGCCATTGTGCTTCTGCTTTAGTTTTCCACATACCTCCAAAACTCCGCGCATCGGCCTGAGTGCTGTGGTGTAGGTACAAATACTGCAGCATGTGCAGGGACACCAGGCCACACAGGCATGTGAAGGGCCCACTTTTCCTAAATTAGTGTATGTTTTTTAGGATCAAAAAAGAAGAATGGTGGGCCCAATTTTCTTGTTTGCCCTAGGGCAATAGGGCCCATGGCACCCTTGTTACACGGTATACACCTGTTACAACGCATTTTTTACAACGCACTACCACTACAACGCAGGCATTACAACGCATACCATTACAACGCATTGCGCTGGGGGGCGCTCTAGGATAGGGAATAAGTATAATTTACTATCCAACACCTTCCCTAGGGTCAGAATAGTAAATTATAGAATAGTAAAGTTAGAATAGTAAATTATACTTACCACTATCCAGCACCTCAAAGCGCTATGCGTTGTAACGGTATGCGTTGTAAATACCGCGTTGTAATGGTATGCGGAGTAAAAGTATGCGTTGTAACGTCATACATCCTTATTACACTGCTGCCTGGCTTGTAGCATCTCAGGGAAGGCTATCCTTGGAGTAACAGAGATGTGGGTTCTGCCAAAACTGACCCAGACCCAGAATGCTAGATGCTTGGCTGGTGCTGCTGAGTGGCTCAGTGGAAGCAAAGAGCTCTGGCATGGGCGAGAGGGATATGAATATTGGTCCTCTCTCCCCATCCCTCCTCAGTCACTTACTAGAGAATGATTCATGTGTGTTGTAGGGAAGATATACTGTCCATATACATAGGGCCTGATTACGAGATGTTATAGTGGATTCAGTGGATTCCAACCCATGTGTAAACCTGTGAGGTGCTTAACATATCCGATAATTATAGAATACCTTAAATACCTCAAACTTTGTTAACTTTCGCAGTTCAAACCTGCTGAAATTTAACAGGGTAAATGTGTTTGGTATTTATCTTACCATGCAGGTTTTGGTGTTAAACAACACAATCTGCATGTTATTCCCCCCAAAACTCATAGTTTGCTGTAAATAGCACCTTTACTCGTAATCACGCCCATAGTGCTCAGCTAATCAAAAGCTCTTGGGTCCTGCCTGTGTCATTTCTCGAGACATGAATAGGCATGCTGTTTTTTGTCTACAATCAGGCTCCCACATCCAAGAGTAGCTCAGTGTCTGCCCCTCGGCCGACCTATCCACTAGGTCTACCAATTGGAAGCAATGTTTTATCTGAGGGCAAGCTCAGAATTTCATCAGCTTACATTCATAAGTGCACGCTCTTTTGGCCAATTACAAATACTAACACATTTCCCACATTGAAGGGTCTTGTTTCTGCCATCCTGATTGGCTGTGAGCATGAATGTCAGAGGTAAATACCTGCTTAGAGTGATTTCACTATCTAGTCGTCCATCAGATAAAATACATATGAAAACTTCTTGGTTGAAGTACCACTGGCCAAGATGGAGTTAATGGAGAGTTGTTACCTCGCTATGGTGTGCAAGCTACTGCATCTACCAGAGTGAGGAACATAAGAGGTGTATACATCATAATACTTATGATCACCACTGTTTGGGCTCAAAGGAATGAGAGGCAAACCTGGGCTGGCCTTGTATGCGTCCTCCCTTAACATAGTCTGTACTACTAAAAAAACCAGACAGGGCTTATTTGTCAAGACAATCAAAAGTTCTTACCCTTGGACTTTATATCTTACTCTTTTGGGGAACCTACGAGTCCTCTATGCTTACCTACAGTTAATGGCCAGGGATTCATACAAAAATGTATTGCAAAGCCTCAAACACCACCCTGGATGTCATTTTTAAATATCAGCCTGCTAAACTCGCCAGAGAACGCACCTCCCTGAAGTACTCAGGAGTACTTATTGGGGTAGTAGAGTGTGGAATCCAAAGTATAGGTATAACAATCTCTTTCAGCTTTCCAGTTACTTTCCTTTATTGTTGGGAGGGCTTAAGGGATGTTTTACATATCTTATGTGATGCTTGGGGTGCTAATTAACCCTGCATCCTCTTGATCAATATGTTTCAACCCTTTTTTCGGAGCTCCTGTCTGGGGTCCCTGGCTTTCTTCAGGACTTAATTGCTAAACATATGTATACAGCACTCATAGTCATATGACCCACTTATGAAATTCAGCTGGAAAATGTTCTCTTTGTTGGTAGTCCCTAAACTAATTAGAAGAGGGCCTCATGGATGAGCTCACAGGAGGAAGTCTTGTTTCCAAAATTTAATCAAAGGTTCTCCCTCATAGTAACACCTACATGCATATGCGGGCTCTACGGGTATCCGGATTGCCCATATATGGATGTAGCTGTTACAAATAGGGACATGTTCTAAATAGTTTGCAGCTTTTTAAGAGTGAGGGGCATATCTTCACTAAGGCTTTATTTGATTAGTATCTCCTAAATGTATTTTTGGTTTGACAAAAGGTTGGGCATTAAAATGCTCCATTTTTTATGACTGCTGTTCTTGGAATGAGAACGTAAAGTTCCCCTAAACAATTGTATCTCTGAAATCTCTGTTAAGTGCCAGCATTGAGATCAACCAAGATATCTCTTGTCTTTTATGACTCACCTTGCCATTGCCCAGCACAGAGGCACACGTTTAGGAAATCATGATCTTTTACTGTCTTGGACAATCCTCTGATCACCTACTTACCTGGTGAAAACTGCTGTTCCTGGGTTATCTGGTCAGTGGCGGCTCGCAGTAGGAATGCTGTGGGTCAGTGAGGCGGGGTGGGGGAGGGGCAGCGTGGGGGGTAGTGGAGTCGTACATATGACGCCCACAAGTAAAGTAAGTAAATAAATAAATAAAACTATTTACCTTGCGCTCACTGCATCGCCGAATTGGCGATGCAGCGAGCGCAAGGTAAATTGTTTATTTATTTATTTACTTACTTTTTTCGTGGCCGTCGTATGTCCGACTCCACTACCCCCCTACCCTCCCTCTCCCCTGCCCCACCGCCCCGCAGCACTCACACTGCGAGCCGCCACTGGATCTGGTGGATGTTCCAACTGACCACTTGCAAAAGCTTCTTAGAGCATTCTCCTGCTACATGACAATTTTTGAATATTTGACAGTTTGTGCCAGATGCACGATTGTCTAGGCCACATTGCGGCATTGTGATTTCTAGAACAGCACAAAGAGGCCATTCTCACAGATTTCCTGAATTCCCACCTCAGTAATATTCATGGGAAAGGATTTCCTCTGGCATTTCTTGTTTTGTGCCAGTGTGAATGTAGAAATTACTCCAAATGCAGACATGTAGGCCTGCCCAGAAATGCTGACCTCTATCTCTAAGGTAGCTTCTTCAAAGTGGTTATTATGTAATTTTCAACACTCCATCCATCATTTTATTCTGTGATGTTGCTATGTGCGCCCTAAGTGGCTAAGGTTATGCCCAGACGTGGGTCCCGTGCTCACTGCGCCACTGGATTCAAGCTAGCCTGGGCTAATCAGGGGTGATACCCCCAAACCGGTCCCCGGATGCTTGTTTCCAGTCCAGCGAGGACCTGGCTTGGCTTGGTAGTTTGATATGGATTGTTCCCACGGGGAGCAGGGTGAAGACTGATTTGCATATGGCTGGGTCCAAACAGGGGTGACTTGGCGAGCACAATAGCAATGGATGAAACCCAGATCTGTGACTGGGGGTGAATGTTTGATAGTTTCAATACTCCGTCCATCATTCTATTTTGTGATGTTGATCCTGTAGCCCCTGCATCCTAAAGAAACTTGGCACAATAAGAAAGTGATACTGGGGAGAGGAGCACGCAGGTCTCCATGGTGCTGTTGTCTGCTCCCTCTGATACTTAAAGGCACAGCTCACATTGTAAGCTGAGCTCATGGATAGGCAGCAGTGTGAGAAACGGTTTTCAACTGCGCTCAGGAATCATTAACGTTTTAATGGTTCACGGCTGCAAGAGTAGTTGCAATCCCTAGAGACTTATCCTGCTGCAAGTGGCAAACAAGAGATGATAACCAGTTTCAAATTGCAAATGGAACAATGTGGACTTTTATCCATATCTGATCTCCCACAAAAAGCAACTGGATGCCACAAAAGTCCTTTTCATTTGGTCAACTGGAATTTACACAAGGGCGTATTTTGCTGGTTGATAATTGAATCTGCCACCAATGGTATACATTTTGATAATTTATCTCTATGAAATAAAACAATACATAGCATTCTAACAAACTGTTTTTAAAATGTAAATACAGTTTTTAATGCAAGGAGGTGCCAGGTTTTGTTCCCTGGCACCTGCTTAGGCTAGTCGTTTGTGAATGGCAGGGTTTAGCTTCCTTTTATCTCCCATTTTTGTTTGGCTTCGGACTTTGGATTTAAGGGTTTGACTCCTGTCTGACCTCTTGACCTCAAGGTCAGCAGTTAAGCTGTCCTTTCTCTACCGCCATGCTTCCACTCCCATCCGTCAAAGAACAAAAGTCAATTTCTATTGCGTGTGGCGAACAGCGATGCTTGGGCAGCTAAAACACTGCCTAATTCACTAAACATGTCCAGACGAACATGCGCTGCCCAGGAAATTCGAAATATTGCAGAAGGTCATGGGCATTTTTACAAAAAATACGACAGCAAAGCCATTCGCATTTACTGCATGAACTTTCAGAACAATCTTTTCTCTATTTATTTTCTGGGTGCCCTATCACAGTCCGAATCTAGGAAAGATTTACTTAATGCACTGGAGTTTCGATGGAAGGGGCGTAGCTACCAGGAGTGTAGCTGGTGAATGGCACCAGGGCCCTTAGTCGGGAGCACCTGCTGCAGATGCTTACATGCTTCCTGGTCAGATATGTTTAAACACAGAGCGGGCCTGAGATCTGGCTCTCTGTTATGTTTGGGGGAAAGAGGGAGGGAGTGGGTATTGATGGAGAAATGGAGAAGAGGGCGAAAAGGAATACACTTTTGGGAGGGGTTGAGATGAGGAATAGGAAAGAAAAAGTGACAAGCGGGAGAAGAAGATAAGAACTGAAGAGATATGAGATAATGACAAAACGGAGCAGGGGAAGAAGAGAAAGAGGTTAGAAATAAGGATGTCAGAAGAGAAAGGAGGAAGACAATAAGGACGAGTGTGAGCCAGAAGAGGGAAAGTGCAAGACAGAGGAAGAGGAGAGGAAGCTGAGCGTGATATGGAGGAAGATGATAAGAGGAGAGTGGGATGGAGAAAAGGGGGAGAGAACGAAAGATAGGTAGTATGAGGAGAGGACCCGAGAAAACCATAAGGAGGGGATACAGCTATCATTAGTGCAGCAGATGCAGTGACACCGGGATCCAGAGGTGTGTTTGGCCAGCAAATACCTCATTTAGATGTATATCTATAATTTAATAACAACCATGGGGGACATTTTCCTTGTTTGTGATAGAGCCCATGACACCAGGCCATGCCACTGCTGAGTGCACCGTGTCAAGAGAGTTAGGCTGAAAGTTTTTGCCACATAAATGACCAGCAAATATGTACAAAAACTCAAGTGCAATTGTTTATATATACCCCTTCCATATACTATTAATTATGTGTTGCCTGTAACTCTGACTGAATTTCACAATTTATTAACCTGTGGAGTCCTGGACATAAAATGTGCAAAGTAATCAGCAAGGCAAGAAAATTGCCATTTCAGCGGTCACCAACTTGAGTTGTATTTTGGGGTTGACATTTTGGTGGCGTCGCGAAAGTGGGAGGGCCGATGGGGCCTATGCCCCGGTTGCATCTATGCTACCCCCATGTGCCCTGCTATGGTGTTTGGACTAAATATCAATTTAAACATTATCAGAGACAAAAATATTGGAAATTAAATATTGTGACACATAAATATCATGATACACAAATTATGCTCACAAGAAAATAGTTTTTTGAGGTAAGTAATATAGTTGCAAATACCATTGATGTTTATAATATCGTTCCCACTAATATAATGACTAAAAATGTAGGGCCTGATTACGAGTTAGGCAGCACAACAGCGGCGGCGGTCCTTCACCGTCTATTATAGGACCCCCAAACCGGTTGTGCCACCACCCACCAGATCAGGAGTTAAATTCGGGTCTGGCAGGTGGTGTTGCGGCGGTCTGACCTCGGTCGTCTGCAAGGCTCATAGAAGAGCCCATAATGCAGACCACTGCAGTCAGACCACCGACTGCACCTTACTGTACGGTGTGGCATATGTGTCACACCATGCAGGAAGTGGGGTGCAAATACAGGGGGCACTACATGTGCCCTCCTACAATCATCCCTGGCTCAAATCCAGCAGGGGGCCCTGTTAGGTCCCCCGTAATGCCTTTCCACCACCCTTTTCATGGCAGGATCACTGCCACGAAAAGGGCTAAGAAAATGCAACTTGTAATATTCTTGGCGATGCTGGCAGCGGCACCAGCAGTATAATACAGCTGGTGAGACCACCGACCCAGTGGGATCCTTGATCGCGGCGGTGCTGGTGGGCTCGTCAGAGTCCGACCGCAGCAACCGCAATACTGCGGGCGGTCCCCCAGTGTGGCGGCGGGCGGACCGCCACCACGTTCGGCTATCCTATGGAGAACCAAACTAGCAATCAAGCCCATAGTTGTTACATTATTTAAATGTGTTTCAGTTAATATATTAATTTCATGTGTTATTATTGTCTATAGAAATGTTATTTATTGTTTTTAAAATATAGCTTGCAATTTTAAGTGATTTAGAAGGTGTGTATCACTTACAACGCAACTTTTACGTCGCATTCCGTTACAACGCAGATTTTACAACGCTGGATCCATTACATCGGATGCGATTACAACGCATGGCATTACATAGCAGATGCTATTACAACGCATACCATTACATCGTAAGTATTGGTAAGTATATAATTTTTTTTTATTTTATTTAATATTATATAATTGATTTAATTATTATTAATTATAAAAAAATATTTATTTATGTTTTTAAATATTATAAATTAAATATATTAATTTAAGTAATTTTTTAAATAAGTATGAGAATAGGAGTATATGTTTTGGGGTACTGAGGTATATGTTTTGGGGTGTTTGGTTATTTTTAGGTTTTAGGGCAGAGTTTGGGTTTTGGGGTACAGGGGTGTTTTTAGGTTTTAGGGCAGGGTTTGGGTTTTGGGGTACAGGGGTATTTTTAGGCTTTAGGGCAGGGTTTGGGTTTTGGGGTACAGGGGTGTTTTTAGGTTTTAGGGCAGGGTTTGGGTTTTGGGGTACAGGGGTGTTTTTAGGTTTTAGGGCAGGGTTTGGGTTTTGGGGTGTTTTTAGGTTTTAGGGCAGGGTTTGGGTTTTGGGGTACAGGGGTGTTTTTAGGTTTTAGGGCAGGGTTTGGGTTTTTGGGGTACAGGGGTGTTTTTAGGTTTTAGGGCAGGGTTTGGGTTTTGGGGTACAGGGGTGTTTTTAGGTTTTAGGGCAGGGTTTGGGTTTTGGGGTACAGGGGTGTTTTTCGGTTTTAGGGCAGGGTTTGGGTTTTGGGGTACAGGGGTGTTTTAGGTTTTAGGGCAGGGTTTGGGTTTTGGGGTACAGGGGTGTTTTTAGGTTTTAGGGCAGGGTTTGGGTTTTTGGGGTACAGGGGTGTTTTTAGGTTTTAGGGCAGGGTTTGGGTTTTGGGGTACAGGGGTGTTTTTAGGTTTTAGGGCAGGGTTTGGGTTTTGGGGTACAGGGGTGTTTTTAGGTTTTAGGGCAGGGTTTGGGTTTTTGGGGTACAGGGGTGTTTTTAGGTTTTAGGGCAGGGTTTGGGTTTTGGGGTACAGGGGTGTTTTTGGGTTTTAGGGCAGGGTTTGGGTTTTGGGGTACAGGGGTGTTTTTAGGTTTTAGGGCAGGGTTTGGGTTTTGGGGTACAGGGGTGTTTTAGGGTTCAGGGGTAGGTTTGTGTTTAGGGATAATTAAATTATATTGACCATTTTTAAATTAATTAAAATATATTTAATAAATTAAATTAATTAAAATATATTTAATAAATTAAATTAATTATTTTACATTAATTACATTTTTAAATTAAATTAATTAAATTAAATAAATTATTAATATTAATTTAATTTAATTTCGATTTTAAAAATATGTACATTAAACTAATTTCATTATTTTAATTTATTTAAATTAATTACAATTTTTATTAAAATTACATTTATTAAATATATATTATTTTATTAAATTAAATTAATGACTATTTTAAAATGTATTTTAATTAAATTGTTTAAATAAAATTAATTAAATTAACTTAATAACATTTTTTAAAAAAGGTATACTTACCTATACTTACGATGTAATGCCATGCGTTGTAATACCATCTGCTATGTAATGCCATGCGTTGTAATGGCATCCGATGTAATGGATCCTGCGTTGTAAAATCTGCGTTGTAACGGAATGCGACGTAAAATAACGCGTTGTACTGACACCAATCCGATTTAGAATTATGATATAATTTTTATTAGTAATTTATAGTGTCATGGGGTTGTTGGTTTTGTAGGGGGTTAGGGTGAGAAGTAAATTAGGTAATATTTAACTAAGTATTATTTAAAACATTTAATTACATTATATGATTGATATGTATTATGTAATTTCTGCAATACTGATTTATTTTTGGTATATATTTTTTGCGGGCTGTTAGGTTTGTAGGGGTATAGGGTGGGCAGTTAATTAGGTATTAATTAATTAAGAATGAATTATTTAATGTTATGTGATTAATGGAATACTTATATATTTTACTTATATTTTAGTTTTGAGCTGCTAGATTCATAGGGGTGTAGGGTGGAAGGTTAATTAAATAAAATGTTTAATTATTTCAAATATGGAATACTGATTTATTTTAACTATATTTTAGTTGTAGGATGCTGTGTTTGTAGGGGTAAAGCATGGGAAGGTAATTAAGTGATAATTTATTAACTATTAAGTATTATGTGTAACTGATAATTTAATAGAATTTTTAAGGTGTAAATTGTGGAATACTTAATTGATTTTATTTTATTTTAGTTGCAGGATGCTAGGTTTGTAGTGGTCTAGATGGGAAGTTAATTGTGTAATAATTAATTAAAAATTACTTACTAATTGATAAAATGGTTTTTCATTTATTTTAAAAATGGAAGTTATGGAATAGTTATTTTTTTCAGTTATATTTTAGGCACGGCCTGCTAGAATTGTAGGGGTACAGGGTGGGACGTTAATGAATGATTATTTGAATAACAATTATTTATTCATTGACAGTTCATTTTTTATTGTATAGTAATGATACAAATTGATTAATTGTTTTTAGTTTTTTAATACTTGAATATATTTCATGTTAATTAATATGTTTTATTAAGAGTATAGCATTTTTCTACATTCATAGGGTTACTCATATATGTAATGTGTTTGAAGTATTTTCCCTACTCTTGTTTAGACTGCAGTAGGAATAATACAATTTACTTCTTCGCAGTTAACACTTTTCCTACTGTTGCACTGTTTGGAGTGGGAATAATAAATTACACCCCTCCGAAATCCAAGACTTTCCATAGTGTTGCATGGTACATTTAGAATATTTTAGCCTTCCAAAGTCCTACATTCTCCCTACTGTTGCCCTGTTTTTAGTGAGAATAGTAAATTGCATCCCTCCAAAAGCCAACGCTTTCCCTACTGTTGTAGAGGCTGCAGTGGGAATAGTAAATTTTACACCTCCTAAATCCAATTCTTTCTCTACTGTTGCCCTCTTAGGAGTGACAATAGTAAATTTGACACAACACATTCCCTACTGTTGTGTTGTTTAGAGTGGGAATAATACATTTCACTCCACAAAGTGTAACACTTTCCCTACTGTTGCACAGATTGGAGTGGGAATAGTTAATTTTACCTCTCCGAAGTCCAACACTTTCCCTCCTGTTGCACTGTTTGGAGTAGGAATAGTACATTTTACCCCTCCAAAATCCATCGCTTTCTCTTCTATTGTGTTGTTTGAAGTGTGACTAGTAAATTTCACCCCTCCCAATTCTAATGGTTGTCCTACTGTTGATTAGACTGGCGTGGGAATAGTGTATTCCACCCTTCTGAAGTCCAATTTTTTCCCTATTATTGCGGTGACTTGAGTGGCAATAGAAAATCTAACCCCTCTAAACTGTTTAATTGTTACTCTCTCTCTCTCTTTCTCTCTACATATATATATATATATATATATATATATGTATATATATATATATATATATATATATATATATATGTATATATATATATATATATATATATATATATATATATATATATATATATAAAACAATCCTAACTATAACTACCTACTGGCGACCGCCAGTAGGTAATATATATATATATATATATATATTACCTACTGGCGGTCGCCAGTAGGTAGTTATAGTTAGGATTGTTTTCTATAGGAAATCCGCAACATTCTATTGGGAATAACTTTGGTGCCGGTTGAGGAATCTGCCTGTAATTTTCCTTAAATTTGCCTCACTGCGCTCCGCTCCTTCCCTAAAAGTTTGGGGGGGATTCGTCAAGCGTGTTTTCCCCATGTTAATTTCCATAGGGCGGTTGGACTCACTTTTAGCCCGAACGGCTGAATGGATTTCCACAAAACTTGGCAAAATTGTAGGGACTGGTAGCCCGATGTGCCTTTGCTATGTCTCAAGATATGTGCTCCAGTGGATTTTGAGTAATTTAGGTTAAAAAATATATATATATCTATAAGCGTGCCCGGTACATGCACCGGGGCGCGCTCCAGGGCGCTACGCGAGTTCGCGAGAAGAAAGCAGATTGGCTCTCGGGTGTCTGTCAACATTCCAAACAGTCCGGAGCAGCCGCCATCTTGTGTCTCGGTAGGATCGAGACACAAGAGGTGGCAAAAACAAAGGGGGAAATGTCCAAAAGGGGGCAGGGTAGACCCCCCTGACCCCCTAGGTTTGATGTGGGGGCCAAAAAAAGGCCCCGCGGGGCAAAAAAAATAATATTTTTTTTTTCGATTTGAATGCCCAGGATGCGCACCGCGGAGCGTACCGGGGAGCGTACCATGGGGAAAAAAGAATGACAGAGTTTTTAAAAAATGTAACATTTTTTTTATAAATTGGAGGTAGTTCTAAAAAGAACAGTTTTTTTATTCTTTTTGTTGTTTTATATTTTTTTATTGTTTTTTGGAACATTTTTTACTTCTTTTGGCTTTTATGAACAATTTTTTATATTTTTTTTAATTTTTATGGGGACAAACAAAAAACAGGGTATTGTAAACGGCTCAACTGGAGCAAAAAAACCAAGAAAAAATTAAGGTTTGTTTTTGCACTTGTGGTTGTCTCCAGCACGGTTAATCAGTTTAAACTATTTTAAAATCTCCAAACTGGGTTTGGATATTTGGGACCATCTCCCTCGTTTCTGGACCCGATGGAGTGGGTTGTTTACTTTGAGAGGTGCTGGGAGAAGATTGAGGAGGGTTTCTGGTCAGTTCTCTGACCTCTGCCGCAGCATAGTTGTTTGGGTGCCGGCGTTGCATGTGGCAAATCATAGTGTTGTTGCCAAAAGAATACTTTTTGGCAGGGTTCCCCCTGGAAAGTACAGTGCCACAGATCAGACAAGTAACTTTGGGAGCATTAACTTTCTTTAGGCCCCTTGGGATTTTAAAAAACTCCCAGACAATGTGCTCCTTTGGCTTATAGGGGGTATTGTCTTCAGACAGGAACCTCCTCTCCTCCTCCTCCTCCTCCTCCTCCTCCTCCTCTTCTTCTTCTCCACCACTGTGGTGTTGTGGTGGTCCTTGTGGTGGTGGTGGTGGTTGAGATGCTCCTGCTGCTGCTGCTACTGTAGCCATTTCTCAGTACAAATAGGTCTGCAAACAGGTCTTCCTCAGTCAAAGTACAAAGTGAGAATGAGGAAAAAAGGTGGGGGCTTTCATCATTTGGAAAAAAAAACTGTTCTGAACCAATGAAAAGTGTTATTTTCAGGTCACATGACCCGACACGCTTACATAGGTCTGTCACTCTGTCACAAGGATGGTGTCATCAGTGATGTCATGAGTGATGTCACTGACCATGTCATGAGTGCTGTAATATGTGACGTCATCAGCAGTACATTGCAGGCGCGCAAGTTATAGTGAGTCCAACTAACTATAACGTGGGAATTTCAATGGTTTTATGTCAGTAAAATTTCCAGCTAACTATAACTGGTGTGAAACCTATGTTTTTTTCAGTAAATTTAATAGGTTTTTTAAATGCTAATTCCTAACTATAACTGGTGTGAAACCTATGGTTTTTTCAGTGAACATATATATATATATATATATATATATATATATATATATATATATATATATACATATTACCTACTGGCGGTCCCTATAGTTAGGATTTTTTTCAATGTTAAATCTCAAAATTCTATTTGGAATAACTTTGGCGCCGGTTGACGAATCTGCCTGAAAATTTCCTGAAAATGGCCTCGCGGCGCCCTGGTCCTTCCATGAAAGTTTGGGGGGGATTCGTCAAGTGGGGGCCGAGATAAAAGGGGGGTCCCAAAACGCATTTTCCCCATGTTAATTTCCATAGGGCGGTCGATTTCACTTTTAGCCCGAACGGCTGAATGGATTTCCACCAAACTTGGCAAAATTGTAGGGACTGGTAGCCCGATGTACCTTTGCTATGTCTCAAGATATGTGCTCCAGTGGAATTTGAGTAATTTAGGTTAAAAAATATATATATATCTATAGCCGCGCCCCGGTACGCGAACCAGGGAGCGCCCCGGGCGCGCCACATGAGGTGCGCACGGAAAGCTGATTGGCTCTCGGGTGTCTGTAAACATTCGAAACAGTCCGGAGCGGCCGCCATCTTGTGTCTCGGTCAAATCGAGACACAAGAGGTGGCTAAAACAAAGGGGGAAATGACCATAAGGCGTCAGGGATAGACCCCGTTTGACCCCTTAGGTTTGATGTGGGGGCTCAAAAAGGGCCCCGCGGGGCATTTAAAATATATATATTTTTTTCGTTTTGCGCTCGGTGCGCTCCCCGGTGCGCGTACCGGGGAGCGTACTATGAGGAAAAAAGAATGACAGAGTTTTTTAAAAAGGAAGCCTTTTTTTAGAAATTGAAGGTAGTTCTAGAAAGAACTTTTTTTTTTCTTCTTTTTGTTGTTTTATATTTTTTTGTGTTTTTTGAACATTTTGTACTTTTTTTGGCTTTTCAAAACAGTTTTATATTTTTTTTGTATTTTTTTAGGGGGAGAAACAAAAAAAAGGGAATTGAAACTGGCTCAACTGGAGCAAAAAAACAAAAAAAAACAAAAAATGACTTCTTTTTGGGGCACTTGTGATTGTCACCTGCAAGGACGATGAGCTTTACGCTCTGTTCACCATAGGCGATAAGCTTGCCACATGCAGTACAAGTGATTTTAAAATCAGCAAATCTTGGCTGAATACAGGGCATCACCTCTGATGTTTCTGGTCCCGATGAAGTGGGTTCGTTTCTTTGGGAGGTGGTCCTTGAAGAATGGGGGAGGTTACTGGCCAGTTCCCTGAGCTCTGCACGAGAATAGTTGTTAGGGTGCTTTCTGGTCATATGACGAATCATGGTATAGTTACCAAATGAATATGTTTTGTTTGGGTTGCCCGTTGAGAGTTCTTCATTGCAGATTAGGCAAGTTACATTGGCCGCATTCACTTTTTTCTTGCCCTCTGGGAGTGAAAAAAACTCCTATACAATGTGTGGCTTGGGCTTGTATGGGGTATTTTGTTCAGGCAGCCATCTTCCCCCATCCTCCTCTTCCTCTTCCTCCTCCTCCTCTTGTTGACCACCAATGTAAACTGGAGCTGGTCCTGTTGGTGGTGGTGGTGGTGGTGGTGGGGCAGATGCACCAGCTGCTGCTGCTACTGAAGCCATTATTAAGATGAAAAAGGTACAGAGATGTACAAACAGGTCTTCCTCAGTCAAAGGACAAAGTCAGAATAAGGAAAAAAGGTGGGGTCTTTCATCATTTGGAAAAAAAAACTGTCCTGAACCAATGAGAAGTGTTATTTTCAGGTCACAAGACCAGGGGCTTCATCATTATGAAACCAAAACTAATATGAACCAATGAAAAAAGTGTTATCACATGACCTGACGCGCTTACGCTACGCGCCCCGGGTCGCGCCCGGGGGCGCGCTCCGGGTCGTGTAGCGTAAGCGCGTCGGATGTTTACGTTGCGCGATCGTATTCGCTCGAGTGCTTCCGGGTGCGCTTACGCCGTGCGTATCACGCGGACGCGTTTACGCGATACGTAACGATCATGTTTTCGTTCGCGACATTGGCGCTAACGGGACGCTTCCCGGTTCGCGCACCGGGGCGCTTCATATAATTACGCTTTCCGGGGCGCTCCCCGGGGCGCGGACCAGGAGCGCTCCAAAAAAAAATTTTAAGAAAAAAAAGGGAAAATTGTAGGGACAAGTAGCCCTATTCTGAAGTGGTTTTTAAAAAAAATAACTTTTGAAAAATATGTATTGTGCTACATTGGGCTTAATATATGTTAGAGCAAAAATGTAGCCCAAATGTAGCCCAAAGTAGCCCAATGTAGCCCAAAGATGTCCACCAGAGTCAAAAAAAAATATAGCCCAAATATAAGCCAGATGTAGCCAAACTGTAGCCCAATGAGAGAATGATCCAGAGTGTTCTAAACAACTAGAGCGCTAACAGTCTTACTTATAAAGTGAGACTTATAGTTAGGAATTAGCATTAAAAAAACCTATGAAATTCACTGAAAAAAACATAGGTTTCACACCAGTTATAGTTAGGAATTAGCATTTAAAAAACCTATTAAATTCACTGAAAAAAACCATAGGTTTCACACCAGTTATAGTTAGCAGGAAGTTTTACTGACATAAAACCTATGAAATTCCACGTTATAGTTAGTTGGACTCACTATAACTTGCGCGTGTAATGCACTGCTGATGACGTCACATATTACATCACTCATGACATGGTCAGTGACATCACTCACAGGTAAGTACTTTGGCACCATGTACCCATTACCTGGACTGTCCACAAATGTTTTGGATTCCAGCAATAGGTGGTTGGTATATTTCCACATATGCCATGCATATGTGGGCATTCTACACATGTGCAGTGATAAATTGCACACAGGTATCAATATATATGGAAATACATTGCCCACCACTGCAAGACTGCAGCAGCCTCACGGCTGGCCCCTCGGGAAACTCGTAATACGGTGGTTGGGAGGCCACAGGCACAGCCATTTCTTAGCAGTCACGGACGCTGTTTTTCAGCAGTCGGACCCTAAGACTAATTGTATATGAAGCTGAATGTATATTTGCTTACAGGATGTCTCCCACAAACCTATCCAAAATTCATTAAAACATTTGGAGCTCATTCTACGTCTTGTGCAATCCCGGATCATAATTATGCATCTGGTAATTGCTGATATTGCATGATGCAGTATTTACTAGGTGTGCAACTTCTGTACCATTAGAATTTAATTTCTCAGAAGGTGAGATGAAAGGGGTATAGCACATATCATTTTTCCATGTTCCAAGGTGCACCAACTCAGAATGTGCACACTTTGCCCACACCAGAACAAATTGTGTGGGCAAACATTTAAAGGATGTACAGTTAGCCTTTGAGGTCAGTGTCATTATGCTTATGCATTAAGCAGCCATATTGCATCTTGCACTTTCACATTTACACCCACATCAGCATATATATATATACATCTATTTATCACTATCTATCTATCTATCTATCTATCTATCTATCTATCTATCTATCTATCTATCTATCTATCTATCTATCTATCTATCTATCTATCTATCTATCTATCTATCTATCTATCTATCTATTTATCTATCTATCTATCTATCTATCTATCTATCTATCTATCTATCTATCTATCTATCTATCTATCTATCTATCTGTCTGTCTGTCTGTCTGTCTGTCTGTCTGTCTGTCTGTCTGTCTGTATATGTATAGGTTTAGGAAATGCTCCAATTGCAGAGCTTGTCAATTTGGAGTGAATAAAACTCATTATAGTACCCCATTTAAGTCTGCTGAAATTCCCATCGTAGGCAACCATACCTGCAAAACGGAATATGCAGTTTATGTCCTGACGTGCACCTGTGGCCTTAATTATATAAGCAGTACAAAACAACAGGGGCACGTCAGGATCCTGCAGCATATCAGGGCCATTCTACACTCCGATCCAGCTTATCCATTGGCTCGCCATTTTCAAAGGACACACAATAAAGATATAAATTGCCTAACCTACTATGTAGTAGCATCAGTCCCTAAACTCAGGCGAGGAGGCAATAGAGAGCTGAAACTCAGACAGTTGGAATCTAATATGATCCTCGAGTATGATAGAAAATGGCCCAATGGGCTTAACAATACGGAGGATTTATGCAACTTTCTGTAAAATATATCTATGCAATGACAGCCCCGACACACAGTAGCATAACATCCACCTTATACCACCCCTAGGTAGTCAGGTTCCCTGTTACCTAGGGAGGCACTCTGTTGCTAGAATTTCTGACCTAGATCTCTTGTTTCAATGATATGAATTTCTGTGGCTAGTCAAGTTTCTTGTTAGCCACAAATATACAATCCACAGTTCCCCCCCCTTTTTTTCGTATGTGTATATAGACTAAATATTTTATTAAAACATTTTTAGATCTCGTATTTTAGCACTTTTTTACACAGGGTGTTTATCACTTTTTTACATGATAATTTATTATACCAGTATGAAATGTTGTTATAGTGCTTCTTTTATATTGACAAAATAGAGATGTTCATCCAAATTGTCAGATAAAGCATTTATGCATTCTATACACAGGTTGTTTCATCATGCACTTTATCGCACCTTAATTTTTCCCTCATGCACGTGTTGTCGCGCCATACGTATTTTAGACACTGATCTGGTGAAATTAATATTTGCACTTCATGTTTTGCCTGCCTTCCTATGCCCAAAGGATTTTTAAATCAACATATTGATGTATGAGCACCAAATACAATAGAAATTATATTGGATTTATCCAAGAATTCAAGAACTATGTCGCAATCAAAGTGGTTTGAATTTAAAATGTTAAATTATTTACACTCCGCTAAGTTATTAATTTTATGTAACTTATTTGCGTATTTGCACTCGATATACTCTAGAACCATAGTATGTTGTCCATGTCTATGGACATGTGATCTAACTGGAGGCGAGGGGGAGGCGGGTCTCACTGCATTATAAAAATGAAAAAGATACACTGGATCATTGCATGTGAACAAGGGCTTGCGAAGCCCGAAACGCGTATTGCCCTCTTTTACCAGCTGGCTATGCAATAAAAGAAACCTGTGAATTGATTTGGTGGCCCGTCTCCTGCCTTGCTTCGCCGGTCCGATTGGGGATTGGAGGTGGCGTTGTGGAGTTTCACGAATATATATATATATATATATATACATATATATATTCACTGAAAAAACCATAGGTTCCAGGGACGTTATAGTTAGTTAGAAATTTCACTCATACAAACCAGAGAAATTCAGTCATTATAGTTAAGTCAGCTAACTATAACTCACGCCCTGGCAATGCACTGCTGATGACAACACAAATTACATCATTCATGACATGGTTAGTGACATCACTGATGACATCACTGATGATAACTCAAATGACTCCTCTGTAAGGCCCTAGTACAAAATAGGGAAGGGAGATTAAAACCAACTCTAAGTCAGAAGTGCAGAAAGATACTTCTTTAAGTAGTAGTCACATTTGTGGAGTGGTGGAGAAAGGGTGCTGGGCCTCCGACCAGTGCTCAGGAATTCCACTGCATAGGACTTAGAAGAGGTACCAAGAGGGCTTCTTGGCCCCCAAAGTCCCTAAGAAGTAAATTGGACTTCATCCCCCATCCCGTAGTCTACCAGGAGGCATGTTTGCAGAGTGCAGGAGAAAGGGGGGGCATGTCCTCCGTAGACGTCTTAGCAATCCCACTGTGTGGGACTTACTGCAGGTAACAAGAGGGGTAGTTGGCCCCCAACGACAACCTTGGGGGCCAACTACCCATCCTATTACCTCCAGTAAGACCCACAAAGCAGGATTGCTAAGTTCTCATAGCAGGCAATGCCCCCTTTGCCCACCACTCTGCAAAAGCGCTCCCTGGCGCGCTCTTGGATGGGTATTGAAGTCCCCTTCGCTGCTGGGGATCCTTTAGGGGCCAACTAGTTTATGTCTTACCTCCAGTAAGCCCCACACAGTGGGATTGCTGAGAGGTGGACAAAGGCCACGCCCGCTTTCCCCACCAGTCTGCAAACACGCCTCCTGGCACGTTCTAAGTTGGTATTAAGTCCCCTTCATTCCGAAGGGTCCCTGGGGGCCAACTAGCCCACCAGTACGGCCAGTAAGTGCCACACACCTAGATTGTTGAGAGTGGTCTGAGGCTACGCCACCTTTTTACACCACTCTGCAAATGTGGCTCCTGGCGCACTGTTGCTTGGGGGATAAAGTCCACTTGTGTCCTGAGGTCCTCAGGACACAAGAGGACATCATCACCAAACCAGCAGTGCGTTTGCAGAGTGGTGCGAAAATGGGTGTGGCCCGGACCACCTCTCTAAAAACCAGATATGTGGCACTTACTTGAGGTACCCGGTGGGCTAGTTGGCCCCCAGGGACCCTTAGTATTCATGGGGACTTAATTTCCCATCATACAACACTCCAGGGGGCGCGTTTGCAGAGTGGTGCAGGGAGGTGGTGGGGCCTCTGGCGGGATGCCGACTTTATAAAAAGAAACATTTTAACAAGCGGGGCTGTGTGGTCCCCCTTCTTTTATTATTTTTGGGGCCCTGGGACCCCATCCCCCAGGGCGTGACCCGTTTAAAAAACAAAAGACAGGAAGGTTTGGCATTATTTATTTTATTTTTGAGGAGGGGGGCCCTCCCCAGGCTGATTTTGGCCCCAGGGACCCCATTCCCCAGGACCAAGCCATTCTTTTTTTTTTTTTAAGAAAAGGGAGGGGGCCGCAAGGCCCCCCTCCCGGGCCACTCGTGGCCCCGGGTACCCCATCCCCTGGGGCTGGCACTTTGCATTGGGGAACGTGGGGGGAGCCCCAATGCCCACACTGTCCCGTGGGCTCCCCGCTTCCTCCGGGAGCCGGCATTGCTTTTGAGCAAGGGGAGCTGCTGACATGCAGCTCACCCTGCTCAAAAGCAATCCTGCTTTGCTTCGTTGAAGCAGGAGCAGGTTTTCTTGCTCTTGCTTTAACAAAGCAAAGCAGTGTTTGCTATGACAGGGCGGGAGCCATTCTCTTTGTGGGTTTAATTGGAGCCACTTCCGATTGCATCGCAATCGGCTGTTCGGATTCCTTTCTGATGGGCCCATTTTGATGGGGTCGGTCGTAAAGGAATCTGAACCGGATTTCTAAATGGCTTGCGATGGGCTCAGAAAGCCCGGCTACCATTCGGAAATCCTCCATCAATCCCTCGGGCGGCTCTTTCCGGCCGAGGGATTCTGATGGAAGTTTCCCAGAGCCTTTCTGTGGCAGCCTTCCCAACACAAAAAGGATGTTGGAATCCTACTTTGGGTGCACCCAGCAGGTCCCCCATCAGTGCAAGGCCTCCGAATGGCAGCCTAGGGGGCACGTTGATCCGTGCACCCGGTGGCAGGCACCTTGAGGTGCTTGCCGCAGGGTGCAGAGATGAACTGCAGCTCTACTCTTTGCAATGAGAGCAGCATGCTCCCATTGTAAAGAATAGGATTGCACATCCTACTTGCAGGGCTGGAACTGACATCAGGAGGTTGTTCGGTACCAGTTCCAAACTGATGTGGGACAGACTCCGGTCCGTCCAACATCGGAATCAGCCCCTAAGTTAGGACTATATAGCCAATCAGGACACAGCACACACAGTACACACACCGATTACACTCTCCCCATGCCGGACATCCGGTCACATTACCCACTGGCGGCATTGTGTCCTTGAAAGGTCGTGACCCACCTGCATGTCCCAACAGAAATATTATTTTTTGACATCCATTATTTTTTGACATCCACAGAAAGGTTCATATTCCTTACCAAAAAAGGATTGATGGAACTGTTTATGACATTTAATGAATAGTGTAAAAACCCATTTCAGACCGATTGTAAGTTGAGACAGTCCTCGGACCCTATGTACGTGATTGTTCTACTGACCTCACGGTGTACCTAATAACTGTTCCTGTTTTGCCAAATACCTCTTGTCTGTTCTGTTTCAAGGTATTTTATGTACAAGCAACAAGACTATACCCAATTCCATGCACTGACAAGAATGACAGCCCCCTATACAACATTCAAGTCATGCACACTATGCAGGTGCCCACAACACCAACATGTTATGGGAGTGTATCACTACAGTTACACTAGACCAAATCTTGTGTCAGATTACCCACCAAAGCAGATGGGATAGCTTGGTCATCTGCACTTTATGAGAAGATGCAACAGAAGTAGGGAGGGATTCAAGGTAGGAAAACACATGCCTACCTAGGACCCTGTAGGTTCCTTTCCCTTCCTGACCAGAAGCCCCCATTATTTGTGCTTCCCATCAATCAATCAATCAGGATTTATAAAGCATGACTAAATGTTAAATAAATGTAAATAAATGTTAAATGTCGTAAACTTGTAAAGCGCACAGCTGCCCCAGCAAAGGGGCGTCCCGGCGCTGTATACCGCTGGGGAACCCATCCTGGCTTTCCCTGTGAGATGGTCCCTCCTGGGCATCTCCAAGGTGAAGACAAGCATCCCCGGCGCTGATGGGGCCGTTAGTAGAGATTAAGCAAGCTATTGCCCAGAGTTGCTGAGTGGGACCCATGGTTGGAGTAGGCACCGAGGCGAGAATTATCGAGTCTGCTGACCGTCGCTCAAGACCCTGCCGCATAAGGAATCGAACCCT
This sequence comes from Lissotriton vulgaris, assembly GCF_964263255.1. NCBI lineage: Eukaryota > Metazoa > Chordata > Amphibia > Caudata > Salamandridae > Lissotriton > Lissotriton vulgaris. The sequence goes on along the minus strand of NC_141689.1, from coordinate 1,579,238,019 downwards.
GGTCCCGGGCCGACCTCTTCTTCCGGGTCTGCCGCCTCTAACCAGTGAGCTACACCACTCCACTAATCACCCAATAGGGTATCCAGGCGCTTGCAGGCCCCAGAGGCTTATTCGAACAGCAAGATCTTGAGGGCTATTTGGAATTCCAGATGTGAGTGATGGTCTGGAGGTGTGTGGAAAGACTGTTCCAGGTCGTTGCTGCAATGTGGGCTTGATCAAGGCTGGATCAGGTTGTTGCTCATTCACTGCTCACCTTGCTCTCACCTCCACTAAGAGATAAGGAACCAATTATTTCAGTGGGTACAGTAGGGAAGTTCCTCAGCTCACCCAGCCACTTCAAGACCAGAAAACCACTCCTTGGCCCAACTATTGACCATGATGTTTGTTCTTCTCAGTTTTCTTAGCCTCTAACATTTCTCTAAAGAGACACAATGCTTCTGACTGCATCATCATCATCCGACACGTTCCAGCACCATAAACTTGCAGTTTTCTCTGTTTGCTGGTTCCGTCATATGCTGCAGATTTCAATGGCATAAAATAAACATCCTATATTGTCACTTATAGTGGTTCACAACATAGTCATCCTATTATGTGCCAACCTGGCTTTATTCCAGGTATTTACACAGAATATCAAATTAAAAATACCTCCTTACCAAAATATTGAGTTCTAAGTATTGTGATATGGAAATATCGTCAGCAAGAATATTGATGTCAAGAATATTGGATTTAAGGTAGTAATATTGAATCTTAAAATATCGAAGTCATAAATATTGTTTGCAAAAATTTAGGGGCTGATTACAATGGCGGTCGGAAAGCCTCCGACTGCCAGTCTGAAGCTTTCTGACCGTTGTCAGAAGCCTTTCAACCGACTTAGTCGGTTGTGGTCCGACCACCCGATAATGATGTTTGCGGTCGGAACGTAAACTGGCTAATCATTCTGACTCAGTTCTGACCAGTTCTCTGAGTATTCTTTTTTTAAAATTATTTTTATTAATCAAAAACCAAAGAAACATTAGCATCAGGTGTACAATAATTGACATCATCGTGAGGCTCAGTTTGTCTTACGTACAGAATCATAACGAACAATATATATAAAATTGGGGATCACGGGGACGCCTGTGCCTCTGCTTCCCTGTTGCGCATCAGGGTTGTACATAGGTCACCGCAGTGACTATTCCAGGCCCCCCAAATCTTCTCCCATTTTTCCGGATAACCCCTGGCCACATATACAGCTTTCTCCCTAAATATGCACCAATCTAGGTCCTCGGTCCATTTAAGAATCTAGGTTGGCGGACTAGCTCCCCACAACTGAGCGATATTTCGTTTCGCCACCATATTCGCCAAAGACACCCACTGTTTCTGATACGCATTCAAATCCGTGGGCTCCCAGACATTAAGTATACATCTCCGGGCCTCTGGTCTCACCTCCTCTCCCATTACTTCTGTAATCTCATCATGTATCCTTGCCCAGTAGGTATGTATCTCTCCACAGTGCCACAGGATATGCATGAAAGTGCCAAGTTCTCCACAGCCTCTCCTACAGTCTCCGCTTACCGCCCGTCCCATATGTACTAATCTAGGCATCATGATGTAAGTTCTATGTAAGATCTTAAGCTGTACTAAGCGGAGTCTCATCTGAATCGCTACTACTTTAGGGGAAGAGACTGCCTCTACCCAGTCCTCGTCAACTAGCTCCAATCCATCCGCCTCCCACGCTGTTCTCATACTCCCCAACGGGTCCTCCATATTGTTTATCAGCTTTCTATATATTAAGGAGATAGTTTTTTCAGGGATGTGACCATCCAAAACCCGGTCTTCAAGAGGAGAAGTCTCCGGGAGTTCCGCACCTCTGGGTATGTGAGCCAGAAGAGCATGCCTAACCTGTCGGTATTGGAAATGTTCGTTGTCATTTAAGTTGTACTGTTGCTATAAGGTTTCAAATGTGTGCAGGCCATCCCTCCCCCACACATCCTTTATCTGACTGATTCCAATAAGGTCCCGTTTCTTGAACCCTTTAGACCTCCACAGGCTCCCAAGTTTCTCCGAACTAAACAGGAGGGTGACCAGTGCCAATCTGCCCTCCCATCCCACACTTCTGGTAGCTAAATGCCAAACCTGCACAGCGTGCGCTGTCGGGCCCATCAGTGGGAACCTCCCGGGTCTGGCATACAGGGCTTTGATGATATCTCCCCCCGGCGCCTGTACACGATCCATAGCATACCCTGGGTCCCCAGGGGATCCATAAACCATGTGATTTACTGCCGCTAGGTGGGAGGCCGAATAATACTTCCTCAAATCTGGGAGACCTATATCTCCATCGTACCACGGGAGGATTAATTTGACACATGCTATGCAGGGTCTACCATCCCAGACGAACTGCCTTTGAAGTACTTCAATTTCCTTAAAATAGGATAGGGGCACCGGGTCTAGTGTGTTTTGGAGTATGTATAAGAACCGAGGCAATGCCATCATCTTAAACAACACCGCCCTCCCAAGAAAAGATAGGGGAGAGCTTTCCAACGCTCCACATCTTTCCTAAACCGCTGCAGGGGGGGTTCCAGATTATTGGCATATTTCACTTTCTGGTCCAGGGTTATATATATGCCTAAATATTTAATCCCCACCGTCTCAATCTTTATTGGGCACGACTGTGGGATTACAGGCGGCTCTCCCGACAAAACAAACAACACCGACTTTGACCAATTGATAGCAAGCCCGGAGTATCTGCCAAATATGGCCAAGACATCCAGAAAGTTGCTCAGGGACGCCGTGGGGTTGGTGAGGTAGAGCAAGATATCATCCACGTAGAGCGAAATTTTGTCCTCCCATTCTGATGTCCACCGCAAGCCACATATAGACAGGTCCCATCGGACCCATGCCGCCAGAGGCTCCAACGCAGTGCAAAGAGAAGTGGGGTCAACTGGCATCCCTGTCTAGTGCCCCTCCCGAGGGAGAAATCTCCTGACTTACAATTATTTACGATCACTCTAGCTAGAGGAGCGGCATACAGCAGTCAAACCCACCCGATAAACTCCGGGCCAAAGCCCAGCTTGACCAATACCGCAAATAAATAGGGCCATTCGACCCTATCAAATGCCATAGTGGCATCCAAGGAAACCAAAACCGCCGGTTCTAATATCTTTTGGGAGCCACCGAGGATCCCATGCAGCCTCCGCAGATTCAGGGCCGTGTTACGATGCGGCATGAAGCCGGACTGGTCGGGATGTACCAGGGTTGTGATGACCTTGACCAACCTGGTAGCAAGCAACTTCGCCAAAATCTTAGGCTCTGCATTGAGCAGCAAGATAGGCCTATACGAGGAAGGGGATGTCTTAGGCTTGCCTGTCTTATATATGAACACAATGTTTGCAACTCAGTGGTCATATGGAATTGACCCAGTTCCCTACTCTCCAGAAACATGGCTCGAACATGCGGAGCAACTTTATGAGCATTCAATTTATATAGTTCTATTGGTATCCCATTAGGGCCCGTTGCTTTCCCCGATTTAATACCTCGAATCGCCTGCGCTACTTCATCATCTGTGAAAGAGGAATCTAGGTATTTCCTATCATCCTCCGATAGACTCGGCATGCCAATATCTTTAATCATCTCGCCATTTTCGGCCTCTGTAAAACCGCCCGCTGAGGCATACACGTCCTGAAATATGCAGAAAATTCATCCGCTACTGACTGCGGGTCTGTGATTCTGTCAGATCCCGAACCCTCTAGCTCGGGCACCAACCTAGAGGCCCACTCCCCTTGTTCCAACCAAGCGATCAGTTTACCTGCCTTGTCCTCATGCTCATATATACGACTTTGCACAGCCTGATTATTAGTAATCACTCGTTCCCTAGAGAGGCTGTTATATTCCTCTTGTTTTAACTTCAGCTGGTGGAGGTCCTCCTGAGCAGCAGACTCGGCAACTCGCTTTTTCTAAACTAATAACTTCCGCCTCCACCCTGTTCTCCTCCGGCTGGCATTTCTTCTTTTTGCCTGCTATCAAGAAGAGTACCTCACCCCGTAGCACCACTTTATACGCCTCCCACAGTGACTGCGATGAGTCAACTGTGCCCACATTCTCATGGAAATAGCTGTCCGAGACTCGGAGTATCTCCTTTTTGATGTCTGGGCCTTTCAGATGCCATGCATTAATCAGAGCCACCCTGCCGACCGTTGGTTGCCTGAACTCGACCTGCAGCCACATCAGAGAATGATCCGACATGCCTCTACCTAGGTACCTCGCCTCCCTGACTGAGCCCGCCTCAGCAGCTGGTACCAAGATGTAGTCTAACCTGGACATGCTGTTGTGTGCGGTGGAAACATGGGTAAAATATTTCTGGGTCGGGTTACGTACCCTTCAGCTATCGACCAATCCAAGAGTCTCAAGGAAACTAGGGAGCCACCTCTGTGATGACGTATGAACATGTGCCGGGTGTCTATCTACTTCCCCATCGAGCACTGCATTGAAATCTCCCCCCAGCACCAAAAGACGCAGGGGCAGGGTCAGAAAAATGGTACTCAAATCCCTGAAAGTATCGGATTGAAGGCCTGGTGTTACATATATTGAAAAGAAGGTCACTGTCTTACCTCCTAGCTGCCCCGAGATACCCACATACCTGCCTCTTTGGTCAACCCAAGAAACCCGAACCTCCAACGGAAAGGAATTGTTTGTAAGGATACCCACACCCCTAGATCCTGATGTAAATCCAGCGTGTGCCACAAGTTTGTAGCCCCCTTTATGGAAAGCCATGCACCGATTCTCAACAAGATGCATCTCCTGCAGCAATACAACTTCTGGAGAATGCCATCTAATTAGTTGATTCACCATACCCCTCTTTATCTTATCTCCCAAACCATTGATATTCCAGCTTAACACCCTTATCCCTGATCCCTGACTAGTACGCAACATTCACCCCTCACCTCTAGCTTCTGACTTCAAAATCGACACCTTATGCAAAGAATGAAAAGGAAAACACAACAAGCCCCCAAACTGGACTTTCTGTAAGAAAATTGGCCAACCCTGGATCCCCCCCTCCCTCCCTGCACCCCTGCTTATGGCTTACGCCATCCCCAACTGGCAGTGAGCCTGTCGCCCCACTCCCAGATTCAACACTCTAAATAAATATAGCAACGGGGAGGAGAATCGATGTGGTACGCCCCCCCCCCTCCCAGCTCAGCTTCAAACAACAATCGTTCAACATGTGAATAGCCATAGTTACGTCAATTAACAGGACCTCCAGAGTAAATCTTTAAAAGCAAATCCAAACAGACAAAAAGAAAAGAAAGGGGTCATCAAAGGTTTTAATCACTGAATTATTTTTCATTGATGATTTCATTTTTCATATGAAGACCCTGTAAAAATGCATAGAAAATGACTCAATCATTAAGTGATACTTTGTGAAACAGCGGCGCATCAATTGTAGTGCCACACATATGAGGGGTGGGTGCAGAGGACTCCCAGCAGAGGCCACACATATGAGGGGTGGGTGCAGATGACTCCCAGCAGTGTCCAGACATATGAGGGGTGGGTGCAGAGGACTCCCAGCAGAGGCCAACAGTATGGGGGTGGGTGGATATGACTCCCAGCAGTGTTCAGACGTATGAGGGGTGGGTGCAGAGGACTCCCAGCAGAGGCCACACATATGAGGGGTGGGTGCAAAGGACTTCCAGCAGTGTCCAGACATATGAGGGGTGGGTGCAGAGGACTTCCAGCAGAGGCCAAAAGTATGGGGGTGAGTGGATATGACTCCCAGCTGGGTCCAGACATATGAGGGATGAGTGCAGAGGACTCCCAGCAGAGGCCAACAGTATGGGAGTGGGTGTATATGACTCCCAGCAGAGGCCAACAGTATGGGGGTGTGTGCAGAGGGCTCCCAGCAGAGGCCACACATATGAGGGGTGGGGGCAGAGGAATCCCAGCAGTGTCCAGACATATGAGGGGTGGGTGCAGAGGACTCCGAGCAGACGCCACACATATGAGGGGTGGGTGCAGAGGACTCCGAGCAGAGGCCAAACATATGAGGTGTGGGTGCAGAGGACTCCCAGCAGTGTCCAGACATATGAGGGGTGGGTGCAGAGGACTCCCAGCAGAGGCCACACATATGAGGGGTGGATGCAGAGGACTCCCAGCAGAGGCCAACAGTATGGGGGTGGGTGGATATGACTACCAGCAGTGTCCAGACATATGAGAGGTGGGTGCAGAGGACTCCCAGCAGAGGCCACACATATGATGGGTGGGTGCAGAGGACTCCCAGCAGAGGCCAACAGTATGGGGGTGGGTGGATATGACTCCCAGCAGTGTCCAGACATATGAGGGGTGGGTGCAGAGGACTCCCAGCAGAAGCCACACATATGAGGGGCGGGGGCAGAGGAGTCCCAGCAGAGTCCAGACATATGAGGGGTGGGTGCAGAGGACTCCCAGCAGAGGCCACACATATGAGGGGTGGGTGCAGAGGACTCCTAGCAAAGGCCACACATATGAGGGGGGGTGCAGAGGACTCCTAGCAGTGTCCAGACATATGAGGGGTGGGTTCAGAGGACTCCCACCAGTGTCCACTCATATGAGGGGTGGGTGCAGAGGACTCCCAGCAGAGGCCAACAATATGGGGGTGGGTGGATATGGCTCCCAGCAGTGTCCAGAGATATGAGGGGTGGGTGCAGAGGACTCCCAGCAATGTTCAGATATAAGGGGGTACATCATCATCAGCATACCACAACTACATGGGGGTATGTGCACATCCCTAACTTGTGACTTTCATGATAGTGCCATAGCAACACATCACTTACAGCAGTGTCCCACTCCATGGAGGATAGATTTCTGTCACACACTGCGTGACACACCACATGTGGGTGTGATGTAAAATTCCACATGCATACCCTCCCATAGAGGTTGCTGGCAAAATACACACCCTACCATCATGACACAATAGTGTATAGTGATGTAACAGTCCACCAAACAAAGAGAGCGAAAGGGAACACACACTGTCACGTACATCCCAGGGCTGATATGAATGTCCAGGTGGTGGTCAGACCACCAAGTTGTAGTCTCTCACGGAAGGAATAGGGTTGAAAACCCTTAGATACAATGCTCAAAATGGTGAGTCATGTGCCCAAATACCCTGCAGAACAATTTCCAACATAGGGGTAGGGGCTGTGATAACACACATGCATAGTGGTAAAAAGGGTGAATGTGTCCATGAAGGCATTTGTACATACTCAAAACACAAGTACAGTTAGTAGCATGGATGCACAGACTAATGAACAGTAGACATCTGTGAGCAGGCATGGCCATTGCTGAAGGGAACTGTCACCAAAAAATAAAATGCGCACACATGTCAGCACAACAATTGTGCAACTGTCTGCAGTGAAGATCTCGGGTGTTACAGAGGAAGTAACACTCCTTGGGACAATGTCTGTAGCCAAACTGAATCCACACAACCAATGATTAATAGCAGAGACATTGTGATGGCACACAGATACCATGGTCCACCTCATGACCATCATCAAAAAACATCTTTCAGAACCCCAAAACATTACCATGACACCAACTCCAGGCCCCTCATCATCTAACAGCAAGTACCTGAAATGCAATAGTGTAGAATGCAAAATAAAAGGCTTTATTCAGCGTTAAATGAAAAGAAGTGCAAAAATGAGTCCCAGCTCAAATAAGGCCAATGGTCAGTCCACAACAATGTTTTGTAGGGGGACGTTGGGGAGGTTGTCTACCCCAAACTTGCCTGCACAGGAATATGCTAATGGGCTGTTGACCCTTGGGGGGCATCATCCGGGTCAGGACTAGGCACCGCAGGGACAGTAGTGGGATGGGTAGGTGTAGTGGGTGCAGGCGGGGACATATCCTCCTCAGTGGCTTGTGCAGCGCCAAAGGTGGAAAGATACTCAGCGCTACACACTGCTGTCAGTTCCTCCAGACCAACCCCTGCACCCGAGGACACTATGGACTATGGGAGTAGAGGTAGAGGGCTGTGAGGGTTGCGGACTGTGACTTTGGCTGCGTGTCTGCGGTCTGACCCCAATCCCTGTGGGTGTGCCTGCAGCCCTCTGAGTTTGCGTGCCAGGAGGTGTGCGCTTAGATTTTTGTGGTGGTGTACTGCTTGTGTCCGCTGGTGTGCGTGATTGTGCCTTCCTGCGTGTGCTTTGGACAGATATGGGAGATGGGAGTGTGGATGGGTCCGAAGGAGGGGGGACGGAACGCTGCAGGAGGAAAACTGCTGCCGTCAGTGAGGAGTCCATGGACGTGAGAATCCGCTGTTGGTCAGACATTGTAGCTGACATGCCCTCCATGAACAACAACAACTGGGTCAGTATTTGAGTCTGGCCATGGAGGATATTCAGCATTGCTATCTGACCAACCTGAATCTGGCAGAGTAGGTTCACAGACTCTGCACTGAGGGCAGCAGGGGAGACAGGGGCAGGGGCTGCAGTGCCAGGGCCAAAGGAGAAATGGGGACTGCTCAGACAGAAGGGACCGGAGCAACTGGGAGGGTGGAGATGCTTCTGAAGGAGACGGGAACAGACACAGTGATGCTGACAGGTGTTGAGGTGTATTCCCCCTCCTCCTGGGAGTCAGAGGCGGATCCATCTGCATGGTATGATGTTTCGCCTTCCAAGAGGTCCGCAGGCTGACTCCCCTCACCCTCCATGCCACTGGCTCCCTCCGAATCCTCAGCGATGGTGGCACTGTGGCTGGATCCCTCCTCTTGGTCCATGCAGCTGTCTCCTCCTGTCTCTGTTGATGATGCTGTGGGCAAGGAGAAGAAACAGAAATGCATCAGTCTCCTGTACACATCTGACACATGAGCACAAAACCAGTAGGTCACACTGCAAATAATGGCATGCATCATGAGTAACAGTCAGATAGCTCTGCGCATATTTGAGACTTGTACTGCCCAGTTGGTCTAGACACAATGCTACTTGGACACAAGGATCCAAAGGACACACCAGGCCACAACCTGAATGAGAATTACACTGAGAAGCTACTGTTTGTTTACAGGAGAGCAAATCAATCCAATGAAGTGATGCCACATCAAGTTCACAAAGAAATAAACAGTAGTGGTGCCCCTCAGGGCAAACTAACCCACCTCACTCCCCAAGGTGACACCACACTCAGAGCCCTGTAAGTACATTGGGCAAAAAATAAATGTAAATAAATGTTGCCATCTTGGGATTCACCATACTGTACACAATCGACATGTATTGAATGTGCTAACTCGCCACCTTGTGAAGACAACACGTATGTGCCTGCATGACAGATGTCTCACAATGAAATGCACACAAAAAAGATTTACACATTCTTTGAAACAGCTGGCACCCTTTAAGATAAAACACTGTTAGAAACAAATGGCGTTGCAGATTTGCCATATACATGGTCCAACAGAGGTCTTGATGGCTTGACACTCATTAGTTTGTACAATTAACAACAAAGGAGTTTCAAGACCTCAAGACCACTGTGGGGACATGTATATGGAGATCAAGGCACACCATTAATCACTAACACTGACCTCTTTGAAAAGCGGCCTGCTTCTTTCAAAAAATTGGAAATGTTGTTTTATGTGCACTACCTTGTGAGACAACTATCATGCAGGCACATAAGTGTCCTTTACCCAATTCGTCATATTAACACATTCAAAACATGAACAACTTTTAACAAGTGTTGTGAGTGCCAAGGTACAATCATTAATGTGAGACTGTCATATGGTTACTACGTTTCTATATATTGTGTTAAGTTAGCATGTGCTTATTAAATGTTTAAACGCCATATTTTCTTTCTGCTTCGGTTTGCACACGACACCTAATTGTTATTGCAGCTTTTAACCTAGACGAAAGATGTGATTTATTTGAGAATAATATGTTATTGCACTGGTATCAGTCTTGCTTGGTAAAACTGTCTGCACACTGAGAACAGCACACTCTCATAATACAGAATAACCTAACACAAGGTTGCTGCAGGCCTGATCCTCGCACCACGTTAGTCATAACACAAATAATGTTTGTGCCAACAGTTGGCTCTACGTGGGTTTAAGATACAGTTACAGGGAATGAGAAAACACACTTGATGCTGAGCATGCTGAGAGCTGGTAGCTGTTGATGTGATCTCCTCCTACTGAGAATTAGAGGTATGGGTCCGCCCTGCTAAGAACCCAGATGAGACCTTCTTAGATATAATATAATATGCTAATTAGGGTGCGCGAAATATAGGTGATACAGAATTCTATAGATTTTTGCATCATAACATGTTATCACCTTTTGCTTACTATGGATTAGTGACTATGCTGCTGACTCTGATTTTTATAATATGTATGTTGATATTATACAAGATACTGTGTTTGAGAATGCTGCATTGAAAAATAAACATTTCAAACTTGCACGTGTTTTCTTTGCCTCCCAGTTTCGGTTTGGAATGATAATATAACGAAAGAGTGTTCATGTGTTCCACGATACCTGAGGTACTCTAAGTTCATGTTCTGGATTGTCTAAGTCATTGGGAAGTATTTACTACCGATGCGACACTGTAGCTAGCTTGGTAAGGGGATTTCTGAAACAAAGGTGAGTTGTGGGTCACCCTAACTCACCCAGGTTCTAGATCTCTGTGCACAGTTCTGTGAGAGAACGGAAACCCTGCGACATGGCGCCCATACGTTGATTGGCCTTATATCATGACACTCGAGTAGTATATCATTCAAACCTTAACGCCTACATTCCCGTTTCCGGAAAACGGCAGTGTCGGAAAAACCTACCTATTTTTGAAATAGGTCCTTTTCAAGCTTGAATCTATCTAAAACGGTTTCTTTGAATTACTACCCAGTTGTGCTACAAAGTATTATTTGTTTTTTCTCGTTCCTGTGCTGACATGGCTCAAGCCGTGGACATCCCGCAGCATAGTCGTATTGTGGTGCGTGACCATTTGCGGATGTATGATGTTCCTCTAGAGGGCTTGGCTGTGGTTCTGGTGGTGAGTGCGCAACATGCTTACCCGTACGAACTGTTTTATTCGTGGGTGACATTTCCGCCGGTGGACGCTAATTCTTTTGTGTTCCACTCATACACTGCTTCAGATGTACCGGCTGCGTACGCTTCGTACAGAGCACTGGATGTTCCTATTGACGCTTGGCAGCATGGAGTTTGGTTTGGTGGCGCCCTACCGCACGCTTTAACCGCTCCGAGGTTAGGTCCATTGTCCATTCCGGGCACTCCTTGGCCCGCTTTGGCTGGATTTACTCCTCACCCCCGACGTGCCACTTGTAACGTGGGAGATCTGCGGCGGCTTCATGAAGTCGCGGTGGAAGTGATTAGAGCGCTTGTTCATTACACTAGCCGTAATGTTCAGGACGCGGCCCCTAGAGGCACGCAGCTTCGAGCAGAACATGCTGGTCTGAAAATCAATCCGGTCATGGTTAATTCCGTGATGGGTAAAAAGCCCCAGGAAAAGGACGATTTTCCGTTCTGGCTTGCTGAGAAGTTCGGCCAGCTGGAAGCTGTGTTTCCCAATACGAGTCCGGGTGATAAACACCGGATTCTTACACTAAGTTTGCCGAAAGATCTGGCTCCTGACCTTGCTGACTGTGAGACCTGGGGAAAAACTTTTGCAGCGGTCTATTCGAGGTGCTATGGTTCCCGTCTGTGACCAATCTAGGTGGGGTCCTTAAACGTGTTCAAGACGAACACGGACCAGAGGCGGCTGTTGAATTGGGCATGCGCCTGTGTGGCTCATTTGAAGTGGTTTGCGATCTGATCCTTGCGAATGTCAAGGGGGATGCAGTGAACTATCAGGTGGCAAACGCATTGGCGTTGGTTCAAGAGGCCGACCGACCCCGACAGTTGGCAAAGATTATTGTGACTGCTTACAGAATGGTTGGCCGCAATGCGAAGGGGGTTAAATCTTTTCCTGATAAGGAGAAGAAACAGCCCCAGGGTCAGACATCGGAAACTAGTGGTCAACAAAAGTCCAAAAAGCAAAATTGGCCTAAAAAGCAGAATCAGGGTAAGCAACAACAACAACAAACACAGGCTTCTGCTCCTGCGTCTCCGTTGCCTGCGCAGTCGGATCGTGTTTATGATTTGCGCGACCGCGCGATGATTAAATCGCCTGAGAGGTTTCAGGTTTCTGACCAACGCTCTCCTCGTTCCTTTCAGGACTCATCGGCTCCGTCAACCGGTGGTGGAGGGGGCGGCAGGGGCCGGGGTGGCCAGCAAGGACGTGGTCAGCCCCGCCCGCGTGCCAGTGGAGATCAGCAGGAAGGCTCTACGCCCAAGAGACCACAGTTTGCCACGAAGAAAGTCGCTGCCCTGACCGCGCATCGTTATGCCCCTGATAGTGAGAACGCGGCTTCGGATTCTGACGTGGGCTCTGACCTTGCTGGACAGCGCAGCAGAGATTACCATAGTGAGAGAGGCCCTCCGTCCACTGTTGAAGGTGACAGCGACTGATTCTTATGTTGTGATTGAAACTGCTGATACGCATGTTGCTCCCCCTGAACGTCTTTTTGAAATTGTCCTGTTAATTGAAGGTGACATGCAGCGAACTGTAAAAGGGGTATTTTGGGAAAATCTCTCGTCTACGTATGACATTTTGCTTTCGGAGGCTGACTGGCCCCCACCTTTTGCTCTCGCAGCTCCGCGAGGGGAGGAGGTAATCCTACCCAGCTTCGCGCACACTGTGCCGAGGGTGGAGGCGCTGCATTTTGCAGAAGAGTGGGCTCTGGCGCTTGCGCCGGCTGTGTACCGCAATCAGTGTGGCTGGGATAAATTGTCACCGAGCCACGAGATTCCTTTACGATCGCAGCCACAGCCTCAACCTCAATATCCCATACGGCGTGAAGCAAAAGCTTCAGTCGCAGCTATCCTTGAACAATTGGAATATCAAGGTGTAATTGAAACATGTGTGTCACCGATGAATAACCCCCTTTTTACTGTGAACAAGCCGGACGGCTCATATCGTTTGGTTTTGGATTATAGGCATTTGAACTCGCATTGCCGTAACTGTGCAGTACAGAATACGCATGGCTCTGCGTTAGTGAATAGTCTTGAGCGTAAACGGTTCAAAACCACGCTTGACATTTCCAATGGTTTTTATGCCCATAGATTAGACGGTCTAAGTTCCCAATGGACCAGTTTTACATGCGCCGGTGTGCAAAAAATGTTTAAACGACTCCCAATGGGCTACAAGAACAGTCCTGGAGTTTTTTCTGCACGCATTGTCTCTCTTTTGGAGAGCTTCGACCCAGTTGCTTGTTCGTATGTGGATGACATTTATCTCACAGACGACGATCTTTGGGAGCATCTGTGTCGAGTAAATAGCATAATTTGTAACTTTGCTGACATGGGTTACAAGTTTAACTTTGCAAAGTCGCACATTGCAGAGTACACAGTGTTGTTTCTAGGTTACGAGCTTAACAATGAAGGGAAGGGTTTAGCACCCCATTTCCTGGAGAAATGCGCACAATTGTGCTCTCCGACAACACTGAAAAAATTACAATCTCTTCTGGGCTTTCTGAATTTCGGGAGGACATACATTCCGGAATATGCCCAGCGTATCAAGCCTTTGTATGCTTTGATACAACCATCTTTTTCCAAATCATGCTGGCTGCCTGAGCATTCGGCCATTCTGCAGTCTTTGCAGGCTGATTTGCTCGCTTCTGAATACTTACAGACTTGTGATAACCAGACCAACCTGGTGATAAGAATTATCCCTGGGGCGGTGGGTTTCACGTACCTGACTTTTAATGAAGGGGATACAGTACCTATTGCTTACAAGTCACACTTGTACACTTCGGCTGAACTGCGTTTTTCCACTGTGGAGAAAGTTTTGACGGCTGTGCAGATGGCGATTCTTAAGGAACGTGCCCTGTCACAAGGAAAGCGCATGTTGGTTGTTACCCCGTGTCCTGCCTTAGAGGCGGTTACGAAAGCCAGTGTACCTAATTCCAAAGCTTTGCACCCTCGGTGGATTCAATGGGCTGCATCCTTGACGTCCCAGGATGTCACGTTTATTTTTGACGTCACTTTACGGTCGCAGGAATATTTACAGTATGAATTTGTTCATCCTGCTCCTCTAGCAATGCGGCCGTTGGAGGATTTCCATTGCATCATTTACACTGATGGTTCGGCGCCTATTGCGCATGGCTCTAAACATGCCTACGTTTCCGCTTGCGCCATTGTGGTCGGTGCCATGGTGAACGATGAGTTCGAGTCCAGTGTCGTGCACACACAGACGCTTGGGGACTGCACCGCACAATTAGCAGAGCTCCGTGCTTTGATGCTTGCATTAGAGTACGCAGATCCTAGTGTGACGACTTTAATCGTAAGTGACTCTTACTACTGTGTACAGTCTTACAATGAAAACTTGTTCTTTTGGATTCTGAATGAATTTCATTACTCCAAAGGTAGCACAATAAAACACAAGACGATCTGGGTACGAGTGGCAGAACTTAAAGAGCAGCTGCCACTTGTCTTTGTGATTCATACTCTCGGTCATCAGCGCGTGGGGGTCCACGCTGTTGGCAACTCGCTTGCTGATGAAGCAGCGAAGTCAGCGGTATCCAAATACTTAGTTGCAGCAGTCACGAGGTCCAAAAGCAAAATAGATGATGACATCTTGGCAGCTATTGCTGCAACGGAGAAGGGAAGTAAATATCCTGCGGGGTTCCCTTCTAAATACACATACCACTTAAGTCCCGATAAGGTTCCTTATGTGAAAATCCCTGAAGTTGGCGAACGTCTAGTTCCCAACTCGGATCGCAGGGCTGCTTTGATTACAGCGGCTCATGAAGGTGTGGCGTCTGCGCATGCGGGCGTCTCGGCCACGGTAACTCAGCTACAACAGAGGTTCTGGTGGCGGGGACTGTACAAACAGACGCGTGAATATGTTCTTCAATGTGACATTTGCCAGCAGATTAAGCCTTCAACTGCTGCGCGTCCGCCTCAGACACAGTTGTACATCTCGAATAAACCGCTTGGATGTGTTTATTTGGATCACTGAGGTCCATTTTCTTCTGATACTGCGTATAAGTACATCTTAGTAGCAGTTGATTCATGCACACGCTTTGTGTGGGTATGGCCGCATCGGAGCGCTGATTCACGTACTGTCATTAAGGATTTGCGAGTCTTTGTGGGAATTTTTGCCTGTGGTACCTTCCATTCGGATCAGGGTCCGGCATTTGCCTCTAAGGCGTATAAGGATGCTATGGTTTCGATGGGGGTCCAAGTCAAATTTTCGAGTCCCTACAGACCCGAGGGTAATAGTGTAGTTGAACGAATGAACCGCGACTTAAAGCAATCTTTGACAGCTCGAGTTATAGGCACTGGCAGAAACTGGTTAGCCCACCTCATAGGCGTGCAGCGTGCGCTTAATAATCTCCCTAGAAGGTCTCTGGGTGGGCGGACCCCATACGAAATGCTCTTTGGTATCAAGATGTATGTACCTGACCTCGATGGGCTAGACAGCAAGGCCCAGGCCACGTCCTTTGACGTAGATAAACATTGCAATGTTTTACAGAATCTACAAAAGACCAGAGACAGTCTTGCAAAGGAACATTTGCCCTCCACGTCGGATGATGCGCTGCAGATCCCGGTAGTTGGCTGGCTACCCCAAGTTGGAGAACTGGTTCGAGAGAAGATCGATAACAAGAAAGAGTTTGGTCCCTCATATTGAGCACCAGTTCGAGTTCTTGGAGTGAAGGGCACAAGAACAGTCATTTTACCACCACTTCCAGGTCGTAAGGAAAACAGATTTATTTCTATTGACAATGTCAAGACACACAGGGTGGCCGATTCTTCATAGCATGACACCGGCTGTATCCTGTCCTTCCATGGTGAGGCACTCTGTGCTGGCTATTACATCTGGTGCAGAACAGGAGGTGTCCCTCGAGATGCCTGCCATATCCAGTCCTTTATTAAATACTATTCCTGATACTAACATTGATGAGCTAAACTACACTTATCCTGCTGATTTATCGATGCCCGATTTACAGACCCGTTTGGCAGGCCAGTCCAGATTCTCTTTTGACTCTGTTTCGGAAACTTCAAAGAAACCCACAAACATTGCAAGATATGCCACGTTGTTTAAAAAACATTTTTGAATTCCGCCTTGGACATACATTTGGTTGATCCTATTTTCATTCTATCTTTTTATGTCAATTGGTTTTGTGTTTTATTTTTTCCGCCTGATTGATGGTCACTACGTTAAAGAAAGAACAGGAATTCGGTACCTTAATGGAACATTGGCCCCTCTTTCCTCTTCACATTCTGCGCACAGACTGAAACGAAACTTAAATACAGTTAACATTACTGCCTGGCCTGTCCTTGATGGGATTGTGTGGGATGCGGTTAGGTTTCAGATACATGGGCCTACTGAAGTTATTAATGTTCCAAATGTGCTTAGAGTAAACATGGGAGATGTAATTAAACAAAATATACGTTCTGATGATTGGGATATTCAGGCCGTAGAAGCATTGTTCTCTGATTTAAAGTATTATGCTGCCTTCGATGCTGAGGATCTGTACACAGATTCTATTAATTACGGTGATTTGTTTTGTTTTCAACACTATGGTAATCATTTTTTACATAAGACAAATTCCAGGAGGGTTGCTGTAAATTATACACAATGGGAACATTGCCCTACTCCCTTTGGGGGCAGTTCCAATACGTTTCTGAAAAAATACACCTATTTCACAGACTTTAATCAATCTAATCCCGAGTCATTTTATTTTAAAATGACACAAAAGTCCATGTCCAAAGTTAGACTTACCGATACAAAATTACTGTATTCGAAGTCCTTTCTAGATAGGTTGCTGTAGATGGCTACGAGTTTTGGAAAGGAACAATTGACCTTAAATCGGTTTGGGGTACCAAAGATTGGCAGGTACAAGGCACTGAGGCTTTGCACCGTGCATGTCTCATCCCGAATCACATGTTGTTTTTAAATTCATCCATTTTCCAAACAACATGCTTTGGATTGGCTACTTCTAAAAAATTGAATACACCGACCATCCCAGATTTAGAGGAATATACAGGTTGGGGTAATTTTACTGATTTGTCCATTCATGAGTTGCAAACTCTTATACTCAATTCATCCTTTAACATATCCAGTTTGGATTCGAAGGGTTGGCTAATGTGGCATAGGAGTGCTGATTCTTGCCAACGCCGTTTTCTGGGTTTGGCTAAGGGGTTCACAAAAGTCAGACTCGATCCCCGTTTTGAAGAAGACTATACTGTCACGACTTATTCTGTGGGGAAGCTGTGTCAGAATTGGTTACAACATTCCACTTTGGCTGCAGTTAAACTACATCTGTCTCTATTAAATGATAATGTGGATTTGAACGATTTTATAAAAGGCCCAGCTAAAGGTAGATCTAAACGATGGCTGTATGCGATTTACAATGAAATTTGGAAAGTTACCCAGGTTGAGGCTGCTAAACGCCTGAGAGCTATTGATCAAGCTAATTTAGAGAAAGTGCTTGCAGTTGTTGATAACAGCATTAACACGCTTTCTTCCCGAATTTACACGTTAAATAATATTGTGTCTTCTGTTGTTGACATTGTACATGATGAAGTGTCCGTGTTATATCATGGTCAAAATCAATTGCGTTCTGTGATGCAATTCGCGTGGACACTACAGACTCTTAAGTCTGGTCGAGTGCCATGGACTTTTATGAACGTCTCATCATTATTTGCCCCATTTAATCTGACTGAAAAACAGCGAATGCTATCAATGAGAGATGCAACATTTTCTATGTTACATATTGAAAAATTTGAATCCCTACCATTTTCTGTGGCTGAGGTAACTGCTGCGACATGGCTTATTCATGGTGTTATAACATTACCTTTTGCTTTGTATAAATTTACAAATTGTATGAAATATATAGCCATTGGGCGATATGAACCATTAGGCAGCGCTTTCCTCCATGAGACATGGTCTTTACCATACACTTACAGATGCCTTAAGGAGGGAAATGAAGTGAATCTGAATGGTGAAGAATGTACACAGTCGCCTGACCGCTCACTAATATGCAGACACATCCAGTTGCATGGTTCTTGTAATCAGGACAAACCTAATTTGGCCTGTGTTTTGAAAGGGACACCAGTTCCTGCAATAGTTCCCACGTTCACGTTGTTGTCCAACGGTAGTTATTTACTTTTGAATAACGAGTTTTGTTGTGGGTTAGAGGCTGGTATCGCTTATGTGGTTACCGTGTCAGAAAGGGTGGTTTGCTGCAAGAATGTGTTGTATCCACCCACGCATGGGAATTCAGAAGTTTTAATTTGGCAGAGAATACCAACCTTGAGAGCTGAGTTCAATGGTTTCGGCCGTATAAGAGCCCTTTGTCTCAAAAACAGGTGGCCCTGAGCTCTGCCCGCGAAACTTATGTCCTTCACATAGCAAACACACGCACAGAAGTACAAGCACTTTTAAGTACTGATTTGCCGTTTCATTTTTGCGAGCTGGTTCATCAAATCTTCAATGCCTCCTCCACAACGAGCCTGGCTCATTTTTTTAAAATTGTTAGCAGTGGTCTCGTGACTACATTTGAAAAAGTATTTGGTATTATCCCTGCGTTCTTTCATTCTATATTTGCAAGCCTGTTTGGCGGATTTCCTGTTTTGCTGGCTTTAGCTGCAGGCGTTCTGGTGATATTTTATTTTATAAAACATGGATGCCCATCCTGCGCAAGGAAACGCACAGCCCCTACTGATGCAGTTTCGCAACCGGATGCTTGATTACTATGGATCCTTGCCGCTTGCGACATTAAGCACAGCTTTTGGATTGTCCTTCAGATTTTCCTATTTCACTTGTGTCCAGCCTGTGTTTCATTGCCTGAGCTGTGATTTCGACTGGGCCATTGATTTGTGTCCCTGTTTACCGACTTCTCCTGACGTCAACTTTGATCAGCTGATGTACCCCGTAGTGGCTCACGAGTTGGTCTGTTCTGGCGAAAGGGTTATGGCTGTGGCAGCGATGCATGGACTAATGGGTCAGTGGGACATATTCGCAGCGGTGCATGACTTTCTGGCACAGAGCGTTCTCGAGAACCCACTGAGTTGTCCTCTGATGTTGCTAGAGGAATCAGTGTTGGAGGAGCACGTATGTTCTTTCCCATTGCTTAATTGGATGGCTGAACTGTTTTCGGATGATGGCAGTGATTTCATGTTGGAAGCTGTAGCTACCTATTTTGCTTATTCATTCAACGAGGAATGACTCTGAATACTTCCATCATTATGGCACGTGACTTTTTAGTAATTCTGAATGGTGCCTTTTTCAATACGAACATTCGATTTTTCATATGTTCTAGGCCTATTAATTGAGATTGGGCCTCAAGTTCGACTTTTTAAATATTGTGTGGCCACTTTAGGCATTCATACATATATTTTTGTGTTTTTAAATTTTACATACATTTACATACATTTAGCTTGGCTCAATATCATTGAACTCTGCTTTCATGTCTTGCCTCTCATAGAGTATTGGCTTATATTTTTCTCTTTTAACCGTCCTCGGATCATTGGGGGGGTGTCATATGGTTACTACGTTTCTATATATTGTGTTAAGTTAGCATGTGCTTATTAAATGTTTAAACGCCATATTTTCTTTCTGCTTCGGTTTGCACACGACACCTAATTGTTATTGCAGCTTTTAACCTAGACGAAAGATGTGATTTATTTGAGAATAATATGTTACTGCACTGGTATCAGTCGTGCTTGGTACAACTGTCTGCACACTGAGAACAGCACACTCTCATAATACAGAATAACCTAACACAAGGTTGCTGCAGGCCTGATCCTCGCACCACGTTAGTCATAACACAAATAATGTTTGTGCCAACAGTTGGCTCTACGTGGGTTTAAGATACAGTTACAGGGAATGAGAATACACACTTGATGCTGAGCATGCTGAGAGCTGGTAGCTGTTGATGTGATCTCCTCCTACTGAGAATTAGAGGTATGGGTCCGCCCTGCTAAGAACCCAGATGAGACCTTCTTAGATATAATATAATATGCTAATTAGGGTGCGCGAAATATAGGTGATACAGAATTCTATAGATTTTTGCATCATAACATGTTATCACCTTTTGCTTAAAATGGATTAGTGACTATGCTGCTGACTCTGATTTTTATAATATGTATGTTGATATTATACAAGATACCGCGTTTGAGAATGCTGCATTGAAAAATAAACATTTCAAACTTGCACGTGTTTTCTTTGCCTCCCAGTTTCGGTTTGGAATGATAATATAACGAAAGAGTGTTCATGTGTTCCACGATACCTGAGGTACTCTAAGTTCATGTTCTGGATTGTCTAAGTCATTGGGAAGTATTTACTACCGATGCGACACTGTAGCTAGCTTGGTAAGGGGATTTCTGAAACAAAGGTGAGTTGTGGGTCACCCTAACTCACCCAGGTTCTAGATCTCTGTGCACAGTTCTGTGAGAGAACGGAAACCCTGCGACAAGACAGCTTGAAATATGTCAGTCCTCACAGGGGCATCCATTCCCTGATGACACAGTTGCTTGCACATAAGACCTACTGGCTGTCATGTGAAGTGGCCCACATGTCCCTAATCAGGACAATGCTTAAGCTAATGGGCCTGCAATTGTGATTAACAAAATCATTGCTGCATTGTGGACACACAGTTATCCCCAGGCACAATGTCAACACAGAAGTGTGCACACTAAGAAAACATGTCTGGACCAAATGACATAGGCTGTCAAGCCCCGACTGAAAGCACTGGCCACCATCACAGGGGCAGTGCATGGTGAAACATTGATCAGCCAATTCTCACCCACAGGTCAGACCTGGCAAGGCTAAATCAGGCAGGCCCATGTAGACCTCTCCTGCACAACACCCCATCCCTGAGTCAATGTGATCGATACAGCTCAAGAAGTGAGAACTCAGAATCTGGGTAGCAAAAACTGTGCAGCAACAATTCCAAAAGTAACCCAAGCTCACCTCGTGGGGCTGGCAATACATATTAGTCACAAACAACCAACAACAGATTGTTGTGAATAGGCACACAGGCACTGCCCAGTGTGAGTATGCACAAGCCAAATCTTGTATCCATGTCCAGTGGACACATGTAGCAGACACAGGAAAAATACGAACTATGCCAGGGACCAATGCCACAGAGGCAGACCCATGCTAAACCCACATAGAATGGGCACAGTGTTGGATGACACACATGATTAGGAGGCCAGGGTGTCTCAGGGGTCTGTGGTGGGCACACTGATCCGTGGGTCTGGAATGAGCTGACTGTACCATGAGTAACCGTCATGGCACTATGCATATCTCCCAACTGATATACATCATGTCTGAGAACACAACATGGGTCAAGCATGCTGCAAGGGTGTGCAGTTGAAACCTCACACTCCTATGTTGAGACTCATCATCAGTGCAAACAAATATGAAGCCCAAACACAGTGCACAGGTCATGGCACAGGCAAGGTCCCAACACATGTCACAGACCACCCTCCCACATGATGCGCAAATCAATGTGCAGTCTAATTATCTTGCACCTTAGATGAACATGTGCAAATGTGATTACACACAGACCAGGGGACACGTGTGAAGGAGGGGAAGGGATGAAAATGAGCACCAGGTGACTATGGGGAATCGAAAAGACACTGCACATATAACCTGTCTGACCAGACACCCCAACTGTGGGAGTGTAGCAGGCTTCAGAGCACCTCAAGAAGCAGGTGACACACAACACAACAAACAGCCATGTACCTACCCCCTCCTTGCTGCTGTCTCTCCTGCAACTGCCTATTGAGGTCTGGAAACACCATTGCCAGGACCCGGAGCATGTGGGGGGTGAGGTGACGGCTTCCGCCATGCCGGCGTGGAGGCTCCATCTTCAGCTGGACCCGGGCGATACGCGGGTCCAGCACCGGATGTCCTGCCACCTCTTCTGGACGTTGCGCAGCCGCCGGCGATGGCCCCCCGCAGACCTGGCGGCCCTGACAATGTCCATCCAGAATTCCCCCTTCTCGTAGGCAGTTACCTGTCAGGAAGAGAAAGTGAAACAACATCACTACACCTGTTCCATGTCCCAAAGACACACACTTGCACACCATTGATAATGTGAACAGGGCATAGGATGCTGACAGGACTTGCATCATTGTCCATGTGAACTAGGCCTGTGGGCAAACCCGAATGCACTACATGGCATTGAAAGGCAACAGATGGTGTAACAGGTGCAACACGCTCACTGATCATGGCACACACTGGCCAACACATGTAACTGCAAGGTTTGGGACAGCACGTGCCAAACAGTCACATATCCTACTCCACTTAAGAACCCTCAGCAGACCAGACAGACACCCTGGTACAGATCACTTGCTTGTCACTGACAACAGTGGATACAACCCTCACTTTGCACATGTGCCACTTGACAATGGGGTGTCACAGGTGTTGTGCTAGCTTAGCAAGTCAGGCACACAGCACTGCTCACTTGTCACATCAGATGGGGAGAGCTGCTGCATTCGCCATGCAGCAGTGGTGCAACACATCACATACACACTCACCCACATGACAAGGAACATTCACACACTTCAATGTCCATGAGGTTAAACACATCATTTGGACAATCTCACCACAGGTCCTCTCAAGTCATAAACATCTGTGAGTACGATCAGCTGTCACTTCGGGGGAAACACTGTTCCACCTCAGGACATTTGGGAATAAAGCCACCAAGGTCTGGTATGGCTGAATGTGTCATTCACTATGCAGTGAATGTCACAATAAGCACAATGCAAGTGAGGAGTGAACACACATGAACTACATCATGCTCTGCATGGGAGACACCACCATGTACACCCCGGGACTCACTCACAACCACATTGCATGTCTGTCCCACCAATACACAATGCCTGTTGTGACACTCACACAACAGGTGCACAGTCAAAGGTAGTGCAGTCAGTACTCACCTGCTCCTCTGGTCTCCCATGCAGCTTGCTGTACTGTGGTAGGAGGGCATCCAGCAGGGCCTGGTTTTCTTCATCAGTGAAGGCTGGGCCTTCTCCATAGTACGAGCCATAATATACCAGAGGATGCAGAGACAGCAGCAGTGTGGTCCACTCCAATGTTGTGCAGGCAAGTGTCCTCTCAGGGGTTCTAGCTGCATTAAATCAGTGCTGATGAGGGGCTTTCGGTTCGAGGAGTACAGAGTGATAGGTCAGATTAGTTCGCATCGTACGTTTCCTCCAATCCCTTTCAACATACAGCTCTGACACGCATTTGCATCGTTCAAAATTTTAGCTTCAGCTCCACAATCATTTTGCAACATTGTATATTTTTGACCTACTGACTTGTGCAGGGCACCTGTAGCACACACTCAAATCTCAGTATCCATGACAACCAGGATGCATTCAGTCCCCTAGGTGTCCCCTAAGTTTTTTTGAGATCCACACACGTGTACGGTGCATTCCACGCGGTCGCGTATGGCACTATTACAATAGTAAGACGATGCGCACACACGCACGGAATGTAGGGGTACGGTTTACTTGCGTATGGCATGATTACAATAGTGAGACGATGTGCACACACGCACGGAATGTAGGGGTAAGTTACGCTCGCGTATGGCACGATTACAATAGTGAGACGATGCGCACACACGCACGGAATATAGGGGTAAGGTGTGCTCGAGTATAGCACGATTACAATAGTGAGACGATGCGCACACACGCACGGAATGTAGGGGTACGGTGCTCTAGCGTATGGCACAATTACAATAGTGAGACGATGCACACACATGGCAGGGATGTAGGGATACGGTTCAAGCAAGGATGTCTACCAAGTTCTTGTCATTGCATACTTACATGTGCAGGCCCTAGGTGTGGCAGGCAGTGATATAGCACAGGGCATCTGATCTTGTTGCACAATTGATGTGTGATGACCTGTTGACACATATCATGTGTGATGGGGCACTATGTGTAACACATCACCTTTACACTTGTCCCATATGTATCATTATGCAAATGTTGTCATGCACATCAACACTGGGATGGCACAGTCATCACTACAGGCACCTGTCTCATGATGCCAGGGACCGGGGCACTTTGTCACTTGACATTTCACTCTCAGCATGACCCTATGTGACTATGTCCGGTGTGTGTCATGTTAAACATTGAGCTTGCTGTTTGTGTTCCGTAAACTGCATCTGCTGTTGGTGCATCTAACATGGGTCTGTGTTGAGATGGGAATGGTTTCAAATGTACGCACACCAGGCCACATGTGCATTCCCACTGCTTTTGGGTCTGATGGCATCAGACATCATTTTTCCCCAGGCATACATGTCTGCATCGTGACTATGTTGTTTTGTTGTCATATGCACACCTTAATCACAATGTGTTTGATATGCAAGCAAGCAGGCGTCAGGATAGGGCAGGTTTCTTGAGCCGGCACCCGAGCACTTATCCCTACTAAGGTGTGGGCCCCCTACTCCTAAACCTTATGGAGCACCACTTGGGCTCCTTTAGGTCATGACCATCTGGGTAATGTCAGAAGCCACTACTTGACTCATTGCATAGAGTGCCCCCCCCCCCAGATCATTCAGAGGGCCAATGTCACCCCTCTTTTAACATTAATCACTATCGTGCACCACACCATCACCACTTGACTTTTGGTCCTGAAGAAACACCAGGAACCCTTTGGGCCATTCAAGGCGTGAAGCATGTCAACCTAATTTAGTTACCTGGGAACATTACGCTTGCATTGGTAACCCGAAACCTATGGGTTCTTTTACTCTACCAAAGGTGCCTTTTCATTAAAACGTTTTTTAGGTACACCCTTAGGTAGTTTTAACACTCACCACACGCACAACAGCACTCCTTTTCTGAGGACTCTACCCACACACCCGCATGCACCTGACGGCAGTTGTTTCAAAAGATCTCCGTTAAAGTGACCCTTCGGGGTACCCGTAGGGCATTGCACCGCCGGCCCGACGAGGAGCAACCACCCGATGATGAAGCATGACATCCTTCGGGGTGTGTGAGGGCAATATGAGACAAGATTTGTCTTTCCCAGCACTTCCCTCACTCTAAACACAGAGTCCGTGATCTAGCACTTCCTTCTCTCCTCTATCCCTTCACACATCACCTTGTTTGGAACAGTGCCCCTTTGTTGTTATTGACTACGTGATGTGCACATTTGCCATTCCATGTGACCTGTGCGTGTGCCTTGCAGTCAGCTGTCTGGATGGGATGACAACCTTCCACTGCAGGTTTGGTGACGTGTGTCACTCCAGTGATACCTCGGGCTGTTCACTCAGACCAAACCAGCAGCTCATTTGAGGGCATGTCATGTTAATTAGTCAATGAACAGGTGTATCTGGATTTTCGTAGGAGTACCAGCAAGCTGGCATATGTGTCCTGGATGTATTGCACACGCCAGACTCCATAGTGACCAGATGTGTAGTAGCAGTTTTGCATGTGCTATGTACATTGATAACGATGTTGGCTGACAGTTATTCTCCATTCTTCCAAAATATGTCCTGCAGGGCACCGCCTCTACCAAGGCCATTTCCAGACTTGGCTACCATAAGGGAATGTGCCTGCATCCGACGTTACAGATTCACTCAACAGTTGATTCAGGACTTGACGAACAGGCTGGAACCACATCTCCAACCACAACACAGGTATCCTACTGCGATAACCCCCAAGCTAAAGGTGATGGCAGCCCTCTATTTTTTTGCTACAGGAACGTTTCAATTAACCATAGCTGATGTCGGTGGAAAGTCACAAAAAATGTTCAGCCGTGTCCTGCGTGATGTTGTAGCAGCCATGTTGGGGCACATTGATGAATTCATCAAATTTCCAACTCCTGATGAGTTGAGAGATGTCAAGGGTGAATTCTATGCCCTGGGAGGGATGCCACATGTCATTGGGTCCATTGATGGGACACATGTGGCTTTGGTGCCACCACAGGCTCAGGAGCAGGCTTACCGCAACAGGAAACATTATCATTCAATAAATGCCCTGGTGGTGTGTCTTGCTAACATGCTGATTTCCCATGTTTGTGCACGTTTTCCAGGATCGGCACACAATGCATTCATCATGAGGCGTAGCAGGGTGCCACAAATGATGCTGCAGCTGCACAACGATTGGGCATGTGTTGTTGGTGGGTAAACTCTATTTGTCCTGTGTGTTTCGGTATCGTTTGCTCTGACGGCATTTCCTGACCCACTTATTTACATGATGTATATTTGTAGGTGCCTCTGGATATCCCAACATGCCATGGGTAATGACACCTCTCCGCATCCCAAGAACAGCTGCAGATTAGTGGTACAATAATGCACACAGGCAGACTAGGCGAGTGATTGAGCGGACGTTTGGCCTCCTGAAGAGCCGATTCCAGTGTCTCGATAAGACCGACGGATCCCTCCCATATGCCCCGGCCAAGGTCTGTAATATCTTCATCATTCATCATGTGCTACATGCTGCACAACATGACAGTTGAGAAGGCAGTGCCACTCATCCTGGATCCTGAGGAGCAGGAACATCCACCCGTTGAGGAGGAAGGGCTTGGTCACGATGCAAGTGATGAGGAGGAGGAGGATGATATCCGGAGTCAGCTCATACGCAACTTCATTTCGTAATTGTGAGTCACTGGGAATGAGTGTGCAAGCTTGTAGCATTGAGGGCCATGTGTTGCAATGTGTGTGTCCAGCTGACTGTATGCAAAGTAGCTTTGATATGTGTTCTGATGTGTCGCGCAAGTGCTGATGTCATGCCAAACAGAAATGCGCAATGACTAAGCTTGAAATTTACATGTGTACTACATCGTTCATGTTTTGGACATGCCCATGTCTTTACCAAAGATTTTTAATGGTGAGCCCTTGTGTGTCTGTCATTCCCAGGTTGCTGTGCCTGTTGTCTGTTTGTGTCATCTTAGTCCTCCTGCTATTCCTCATGATGATTGCAACGTGGGCCGAATCAGCGTTCCATGCACGGACATGTGTAAATGTCAGTTTGCGTAAGAGATACAAACAGGCTGTTTGGGGTTGGTATGGTTTGGGAATGTGTGGGAACTGTTTCTGTGCATGTTGTAGAACCATCCATACATGTCTCATCACCATGTATCAAATTACATGTTGCACCACTCCCATTGCAGGACAGTCACCCTTCTTGACAGTCATCTGTTGTGGAGTTTTGACTCTGGTGAAGGCATCAATGTGTGTAAACCTTGACCCTGACACATTGCGGATACCACGGGTTGACATTGTGTGGGACATCACAACCACAGGCTCCATGGGGATTTGCAGCCTCACTGTGCTGTAGCAAATGTAAACGATTCCGTGGCACCAGTCGGGTGACGTTAATCCCAAGATTCTCTTGTGGCGTGCTGTATATCCTGGTCACGGTAGGGGTGGTTTTGTGGCATTGCTCCTCAATACTCTCTGTTGAGTTCCGGCCCAGCAGCTTGTTATGTCAGGCATTTCAAAGCCCAGTTGGACGAGCCAATGACCGTCTCATTTGGGGCTTCCTTGTGTTTACATAATTCCCTCCCTCGTTGGATGAGCTTCTTAAGGCTCTTGCGGGTGATGTGTAATTTCCCTTCTTGACCCTCACTGATTCCCAGGGGTAACTACGGATTGTTGCCTTTGTGTGAGTAGCACTGCAGCGCATTAGAATTTCTGTTTATTGGAGCCTTATTCATACACTGTGATTTCCTTGATTAGTGCATGGCTCTAATTGTATTGAAGCAGACTGCATACCCCCTTCATTTAGCTGCAAAACTCTGCTTCCTTTTATGTGTCTGTGTTCTATCCTCAGATCTAGTTTCATTTTCATTACTGTGATCACAACTAGGATACAGTGGCTGTTGTTTTCCTTTACAGGTGTAACTGTTACAGTATAGGTCCTGAGGTATTCTGTAATTCAGTGACAAGAAGTGTTGAATCGTTATGCTTGTTTACCTTTGTTTCAGATCTCCCTCCCTGCTGTTCCCTTCCTTTCCTTCCCTCGCCTGATCACCCTTTTGAGTCAGTCATTTCTACTCAGACCAAGGGGCTATCAGGAGATGGACTACTTTTAGCATCGCACGTTTCTTAGGATTCAAGGAACCGACAGTCCCAGGCAGTCGTGTGCACATTATTTCACCAGCATTGCAGGTAAACTCATTGCATGATTGTTATTTTCTTCAGAGCAATGGCACTGGCCATGGAAATTGGCTACAGCAGCATGGCCTCAACACAAACTTGATCCATTTGTGTGGAAAATGTGTTCCCCACAGTACAATGTGCCTCATTACTGTCACCGCAGATCTCTTGCCAGTTTGCATGCGTCATCTATGGCATAATTGACAAAGATTGTGCATATGGGAGTATGTGTACTGTGGCAACATGCATGCAGTTTATCATGGATAATGATCCATATTGTGCATGAAGTACATGGTTATGTATGTATTGTTGCAGCTTGCTACCCACAACGGGCAGGCAACACCTGCTGACGCTGTGTGTCCTGTGCGCAGCTTGGCCTTTTGGTGCCTGATCCTGTGCCCGTCATTTTTGGTGATTGTTCATCCATTTTCTTTCAGTGACCCATGAGTAATGAGACACTCCTTCCTTTCCATACACCTGTTACATTGTGCCTTTCAAACCTCCTTGTCTTTGTGTGCTAGTTTTTGCATGGTGTCTCACCCCTTCCGCCGTCATGTGTTCACTCATTCCTGCTGCTGCCTCCCCTGCGGCACCGCACCACGAGTGCCCTGATTCTGCAACACACACGCCTCCCAGATACTCCTCCCTCCCTCCACCCATTCCTAATGCAGGCAGCAGCTTGTCAGTGCCACTGTTGCTCCACCTATGTGCCAAAGGCAGGACCGTCAGTGCCTGCAATGTGCACAGTGCAAGACCCACTGGTCCTTACATGATGCAGGTAACACAACAGACTCATGCTCCAGCCACCCTCCAAACAGTGAACACCAGACAATCATCCACCTGCTATCAGGCAACCTCTAAGCGCACCCATTATAGCTTTGCAGTCTGTGTGTGCAACTCCTACTGTCAATGCCGCACTGCCCCGCATAACAGACCATGTCCGTACTACCAGGTCATGTGCCTCCTACTACACACCCGCTACATCCATCAGCAAGCCATTGGACTCTGTTACCTCATCAACACAACAGCCTCACATATCGCTTTCATTACAGTAACCTGGTTGAATGCATCCTCAGCACACCACATCAACATTGCCATCACAGGCAGATACGAGATCACCCGCAGGGACCACACCAACAATCCAGGACGATGAATTGAAATTCTTTCTGAAGTACCCCCTCAGAGTCACATACAACACCAAGGGCACACTCAGCATTGTCAAACATCTGCACTTCAGGTTTCACACCAACCCCCTGACCACCCTCAGTCTAACTATCATCTACAGATCTCCATGCCTACACCCACAATTCTGCTAATCCATCTTCAATTATAATAATAATCATGTATTGAGCGCACATCTAACCCAACGGGGTGTCCCAGCGCTGTAGTGTGCCGAAAATTAGGCAGCATACGGAGGAGCAACTAATCAAGCAGGCTAAATAGCCAGGTCTTAAGGGCTTTACGTGACTCACATTCAGACAGAATCAGACGCAGCGGAAGAGGTAGCTTAGTCCAACATTGGGTGATTCCTACCTGAAAGGTTTCACATCCTGATCTAGGTTTTGCAAACCAAGGACTAATGAGCAAGTGCTTGTAATTGGAACGTAGAGTTTGTGATTGAAAATAGGGACGGAGTCTCCTCCTAAGGTAGACCGGACCACAGCCTTATCCTGCCCTGAAGGCGAGTGTAAAATTCGTGTAGCCATGGGCAGCCAATGAAGTAGTCTAAGATATGGGGAGATATGTTGTCAAAGTGAGACTCCACATACGAGGTGGGCAGCAGCGTTTTGGACCGTCTGCAGTATACGGAGGAAGCCTAATGTGAGACCCACGTATGAACCTTTCACATAGTCTAAATGGGAGGTAATCAGTGTGTGAACCACCGTTTTCCGGGTTACATTGTGCAGATAGTTAATGATCTCTTGATGATTTTAATCTTGCCAAAACAAGCGGCACCCGCCTCTTGTACCTGTGTGGCAAGGAATAGCTGATTGTCCCAACTAACTACCAGATTCCTGACCCAGTCCTTGTGTGCCGGAGCAATGGCCAGTTCCTCTGGCCACCACAGATTGGAAGAGAGGGGAGAAGGTTGGTTAAAAAAATTGGATCTCGGTGTTATCTGGATAAAGTTTCAAGTAATTGTGGTCCATCCAGGCCGCAATATTATTGAGACAATTTTTGAGTGGGTCAAAATTTGCGGCACACACAGCATTTAAGGTGAATAGAAGCTGAAGATCATCAGCATATGATATGATTTTGACTGCAGACGTGGCAATCGATTCAGCCAGCGGGGTTAAGTAAATATTAAAAATCAGAGGGCTCAGAGCAGAGCCCTGCGGCACGCCCCACTTCAGTGGTTTGACTGGGGAGATGAATGGATAGGTCCGGACTTGCTGTGTGTAGTCAGATAGTAAGAACGATATCCAGTTCTGCACTGAGCCCCCCGCGCCTATGGTCTTAAGGCGTTTCAGAAGAATGGGATGGGCGACGGTGTCAAAGGCTGTAGACAAGTCTAACAGTACCAACACCGCCTTGGAACCTCCGTCGACCGCCCAGCTTATAGAGTCTGCCATTTAAATGAGGGCCGACGCCGTACTATATGGAAGCTGGATTGAGAGTGGTGAAGGAGGCTATTATCTTCAACCAAGGCCATCATTTGCTGCCAGAAAATTTTCACTTAAATCTTGTCCGGAGCTGGTAAAAGAGAGTTAGGTCTATGATTGCAAGGAGATTCAGGATCTGCGCTGGCTTTCCTTAAGATGGGCAGGAGGTACGTGTGTTTCCACGCATCCGGATTAGAGCCCAATCTGAGGGAAAGGTTCCATATGGCGTTAAAATGGTGATTGTGAATCTTAGCAAGGATGTTGTATTGCTTGGCGGGCAAGGGGTCAGTAGGGGAACTGGATTTACACATCTGCAATTCGAGCAGAGAGGCTTCCTATGAAATTGTGGCAAAATCTGAGACCACAGAGCTGGGAAACAGCTTTATTGATTGGTCCTCAGACATTAGACGACTACATAAGCACGCAGGCCCTCACCTACACAGACCACATGGGTCAGGGGGACAGCAACTCCTGGCTGGAGGACAACCACAGCTCCATCCTGCATTGGCACATCAACATTTGCATCCGGTTGCCCAAAAAGCAACACACTGCACCACACTCCGCTACAGATCCACCAAAAAAGCTTGACCTAAGTCAACACAAACGAGCTGTGTGGCACCCTCACACAGGACACTCCAACCAACGATACTGCCACACCCTGCAACCGCACACACTGGATCAGCGACTGATCCAACGCTCTTGCCACATTGGCGGACTTTCCTGTGAAGCAGAACAACAGTTAAGCCACCAGGGACAAGGCAGACCTACTGGACTCATACAGGTGTAGACGGACTCATGTGCAAACCTTGTAAAACAAACAACCATCAGTTACCTTTCAGCCCTGAAATCCACAACACACAGACATCACCATATCATCAGCACGGTCAAGAGGACAACCTTCAGGTATGGCCTAGGCACCAAGACACACAACATGAATGACCTCATCGGCATTGTGAGTGAACTATCTAACCCCAGCTCTCCATCCAAAAGACATCCCACCCTTGCAAGGCCAAGGGGATCCCTTGCAACTCACTACCACTCCAAGCTCGTGTATGTACATGACATCCTCGCCACACAGAGGCAGACAGCGCTATTTTCAACAGGACATACCCCCCCTCAGGTCCTGGACTCCCGTCAGCAGCAAAGATACCACCCGGCTCATGTGCACCATCCACTCCGGCTCTCCATCAGGACCCTTCCCACACAACATCTCAATCACAGCATACACCATCCTTGAAGCCCACCTCCGGCACGTCATGAATGCCTCCTGTGAGTATGCCACTTTCCATGGGAGCTGGAGGCATGCAGAAACCCAGGCCCTTCTTTGACAATGTACGGCAGTACCGCAGGATCTCCTGGAACATCACCCTGCTTCCCTACACGGCAAATGTCATCAAGAAGACAGACAACGAGCAACTGACCATCTCCCTCCAAGCAAACATCTCCAGGCAACCCGCCCCAGACCATTTTCCACAGTAATCACCCCACTGCAACAGCATTCATTGCCACCACCAACGACATCTTGGACCCTGCTCAACAATGGTGAGACCACCACCCTCACCCTATCGACCTCTCAACGGTATTCTACACCATGTGCTACCACACTGTCAGATCACACATCTCCAATACTGGGATCCAGAGGAAGTCCCAGGATGAAATTGCCAAGTATCTCACCAGCAAGGCCCAGGGAGTTCGCCTCCCCCCTTCGGCACACAGTACACTGGGGTCAAAGGGGCCAAGCCCCAGGCCTCATCTGTCAGTGTGACAATCTACAATGTCTCCATGACCCCCCTCTCCAACATCACATACGCACACAACCTCCTATCTTGTCCTCTGCCATTGACACCCAGCTCCTCCTCACCCTCACCAAAGACCCAGCCACTCACAGATCCAACCTTCAAGAAGGCATGAGGTGCGTTGATAAATTGGATGAACATCACCCACATGAGGCTGGACTTGGACAAGACTGAGCTCATCATATGAGGAATGTCCCCTTATGGCTGGGACAACTCCTTGTGTCACAGCGGCCTGGGCAGCGCACAAGCACACATTGGCCACACACGCAAGCAGATGCTCATCGTACACTCCTCGCTCACAATAACCATGCAACTCAACACCATCTCTACCTCATGCTGCAAGTCCCTCCTCATGCTGTAAATGATCTTCAGATAGATCCACTCCTAGTCAAGACAGACAGTCACCCAGGTCCACGACAGAAGCCGGCTGAACTACAGCAATGCCCTCTAGGCAGGAACAACAGCCAGACTCCAGGAGGACTTGTGCACATCCAGGGTGCATCCACACACCTCATCCTCAACATCCCCTGCCACAGCCACATGACAGTCCACCTGAGATACCTACAATAGTCTCACTGTCAACTGCATTATCACCTTCATGCTACTCAGCCAAACTCAGGAGGCACTCCACAACCCCAGCCCCAAAGTCGAACATGGACATCTCCCATCCAACACCCCATTGCCCCAACTCCGTCCAGCCAACCTTGCCCTGGGCACCATTCATCACATCCACAGTACAACTGCATGCGGCAGATGGTTCTCCCACATCACCAAACAGACCTGGTACTCCCTCCCTGGGCACCTCCACATGACTCATGACCTCTTCACCTTCATAAAACTTCTCCAAAACCGTCTGTCCAAGCAGTATGGCAAGCCCCCCCCCCCCCCTCAGCAGATTGAAACCATCACAGGTGAGTATTGTGCTCCATGTATGTATTTGATGATACATTGTGACCTATGTGTGTCCTCGACCGGACTCAGATCCCAGTGTATGGATGGCTTGAGTTTTTTCAACACTTTGGCATACTTTGACATATCCCCACACGTATGTTGTTGACTCAGGGAAAAAGACTGCAACATCAATTTCACTTGTCTTTGTTTTGTTTATTTATCTATCTTGTGCGAGTAACATGAGTAAGTGCTAGGTGCTGTACAAAAATGCTTGGAATCCAAAGTTCACAGAGGGAGATGTGATGCCTTGCAGTTTGAGTCAACAGAGTCCAGAAGTCCAGACCACAGTGCTTGGCATCATTGCAGACTGCAACCAGCAAGTCCATTTGGGAGAGTAGGTCAGTCAATGAGGTGATACCAATGCACAAATAGGCAAGATGCCAGACCAGGTGACCTGGGAGATGCGCATGGCCCACTGCCTCTCACTGCCTTTTCCGTGGACGACCCACCTTCCTTGGGGGACCCTCATATGCAGGCCTTGACGATTCATGGGACACTCCGTCAGACGATTCCACCTCCTCCTCCCTCCCTGTGCCTGTTGGCGGTCTTCGCCTAGATGTTTCTTGCCTGGTGACACAGGGAGGGTGCTCCATGTTGTCAGCAATCCGACGGAGTGAATGGCTTATGTCCTTTTGCACCGCCAGAGGCTCAGCCAGTCTTGCCTCCATCCGTCTTTGGTGTTCTTTTTGACTGGCGTGTTGCTCGGCCTGCTGGTTTTTGATTTCTGTGAGGGCCCCCACTACCTGGCTGAACTCCCTTGTGTCCCGCCAGTATGCCTCAATGATGTTGCACAGTTCAGACATACCGGGCCCTGCAGCTGGTTGGTCAGGTTCTCGCCTCTGCCTTGTGCCACTCCCACCACCCCTGCCCACACGAGCCTGGCCTGCCGTTGTGGGCACATCGGGTCGACGGGACCCCTGAGGGATGGCAGTGGTGGTGTTGTCTGCCACCTCCTGGGTTCCCGGCGAACCTTGTCCCTCATTGTCAAACTGGCTCAATTGTTGAGTGTGGGCAGGGCTCCGAGCTGTCTGCTGGGATGTGGCAGGAATTAGTGTGGTGGTTGGCACAGATGTTCCTGATCCAGCAGCTGCACGGGTTTGGGCACCAGAAGTGCCAGGTTGGTAGGGGTCATCCGCGGAGTGGTGAGAGGCGTCTCTGTCGGTAGGATCAGGGCCCTGCATAGCCTGGGACTGTGATTCATCACCCCCATCGTTGGGGGTAGATTCCGCACGTTGCCCTGTGGGTGTGAGAGACAGACAATGTTAACGCCATTTAATGGAACATCCATTTTTCATATACATTGTCGTTGGCACTGTTCCACCTGGTAGTTGTCTATGCTTTGAATTGTTCTCAATGTTCACTTGTGGATGGGTATGTTGTGGGGTCAGATTGATCTGTGCTCAGGAGTCATTGACATGTGTGGGACTATTTACAATGACTTGCACATCAGCAGGGATTTGCCAGTCATTGTGCACCACAGCTATGCCCGAATGGATGCAACACATTTACAATGCAGATCACAATGGTTGATAAACGACACAGCTGTGTCACGCATCGGTGCCGTGGGAGTGGCACATTGCTGGAGTTGAGACGCCGGCACGACGCAGCACCACGAATGCTCTGTGGGGCCCCATCTGCACAATGCTACTTTAATCCTTACCCCTGCTTCAAGCATGCATAGGGTTTTGAAGCAGCATGTGCATAAAAGTGACTGAGTGAAATCTTTAAGATTTCACTCAGCCACTTTTGGGAGGTGTTGCAGCTCCATAACGAAGACCCACTGACCCCCCCCCGAACCAGAACACCTACTTCTGGCGCAGGGCTTTAGAACGTGGCACATCTCCCAGATATATCACCTTGTAAATACCCAGTACCATGGTGCAACTTTTGTGCGTCCACTGCGTCACAAAGGTGAAGCAATGGCGTCATGAAAGAAGCGCAAGGGACTTGTGAATCTGCACCGTGCATTTTTTGCTTGGATGCTTCATCGGATCTGTATTCGTTTTGCTGTGTTACATGAGGATTGTGACAGTGGGACACTCCATTGCCTGTCCCACGAGGCTATGTTTATGTAAGGGGTGTGTGTGACAGGCCGTGCTGGTAGTTGGAGTCTGATTTGGAACCGGGCCTCCCTCGTGGTGTGCCTGTTCCCCCATGGTTCAGAAAAGGGGGTGGTGATGAACAGAGTGTCTGAATTAAGCAGACCACTCTTACACAGTCCAAAGATCAGGGCTTGATCCATCACCGTTTTTTAGCTCACTGCACCATCCCAGCTCAGAACTTGGCTATATGCAAATTAGTCTGACCCTGGCCCAGTGCATCATGGGAACAGGGCAGACCAAACTACCAAGCCAATTCTTATACTGGGAAGGAAACAAGCTTCCGGGGACCGGTTTCTGGCATTTCAGCCGTCTTCGGCCCGGCTTGCTTGAATCCTGATGGTGCAATGAGTAAGGGACTCACATCTGAGTATACCCTTCCACGCTTATGGTGGACAAAAATGATTCAGAAAAGGGTGTGGTGATGAACAGAGTGTCTGAATTAGGCAGACCACACTTACCCAGTCCAAAGATCAGGGCTTGATCCATCACAGTTTTTTAGCTCACTGCACCATCCCAGCTCAGAACTTGGCTATATGCAAATTAGTCTGACCCTGGCCCAGTGCATCATGGGAACAGGGCAGACTAAACTACGAAGCCAATTCTTATACTGGGAAGGAAACAAGCTTCCGGGGACCGGTTTCTGGCATTTCAGCCGTCTTTGGCCCGGCTTGCTTGAATCCTGATGGTGCAATGAGCAAGGGACTCACATCTGAGTATACCCTTCCACGCTTATGGTGGACAAAAATGATTCAGAAAAGGGGGTGGTGATGAACAGAGTGTCTGAATTAAGCAGACCACTCTTACCCAGTCCAAAGATCAGGGCTTGATCCATCACCGTTTTTTAGCTCACTGCACCATCCCAGCTCAGAACTTGGCTATATGCAAATTAGTCTGACCCTGGCCCAGTGCATCATGGGAACAGGGCAGACCAAACTACAAAGCCAATTCTTATACTGGGAAGGAAACAAGCTTCCGGGGACCAGTTTCTGGCATTTCAGCCGTCTTCGGCCCGGCTTGCTTGAATCCTGATGGGGCAATGAGCAAGGGACTCACATCTGAGTATACCCTTCCACGCTTATGGTGGACAAAAATGATTCAGAAAAGGGGGTGGTGATGAACAGAGTGTCTGAATTAAGCAGACCACTCTTACCCAGTCCAAAGATCAGGGCTTGATCCATCACCGTTTTTTAGCTCACTGCACCATCCCAGCTCAGAACTTGGCTATATGCAAATTAGTCTGACCCTGGTCCAGTGCATCATGGGAACAGGGCAGACCAAACTACCAAGCCAATTCTTATACTGGGAAGGAAACAAGCTTCCGGGGACCGGTTTCTGGCATTTCAGCCGTCTTCGGCCCGGCTTGCTTGAATCGTTTTTGGCCACTATAGGTGTGGCAGGGTATACTCAGACATGAGTCCCTTGCTCACTGCACCATCAGGGTTCAAGCAAGCCGGGCAGACGACGGCTGAAATGCCAGAAACCGGTCCCCGGAAGCTTGTTTCCTTTCTGGTGAAGAATTGGCTTGGTAGTTTAGTCTGCCCTGTTCCCATGATGCACTGGGCCAGGGACAGACTGATTTGCATATAGCCAGGTTCTGAGCTGGCATGGTGCAGTGAGCTAAATAACGGTGATGGATCAAGCCCTGATCTTTGGACTGGGTAAGAGTGGTCTGCTTAATTCAGACACTCTGTTCATCACCACCCCCTTTTCTGAATCGGTTTTGGCCACTATAGGTGTGGCAGGGTATACTCAGACATGAGTCCCTTGCTCACTGCACCATCAGGATTCAAGCAAGCCGGGCCGACGACGGCTGAAATGCCAGAAACCGGTCCCCGGAAGCTTGTCTCCTTTCTGGTGAAGAATTGGCTTGGTAGTTTAGTCTGCCCTGTTCCCATGATGCACTGGGCCAGGGACAGACTGATTTGCATATAGCCAGGTTCTGAGCTGGGATGGTGCAGTGAGCTAAATAACGGTGATGGATCAAGCCCTGATCTTTGGACTGGGTAAGAGTGGTCTGCTTAATTCAGACACTCTGTTCATCACCACCCCCTTTTCTGAATTGTTCCCCCATGGAGCATGCTGCCATGACAGTGGTTGTGAGTTCCTCTCCAGGTGAGAGGTGACCAGAGCCTGGACTACAGTGCGCCTGGTCGAGTCAGGGAGCATCCAGAGGATTTTCCGAAGCCACCCTAAGATGGTAAAACAGGTGGCTGCCACTCTGACCACTTGATGCCGCATGGAGAGCAAATCATCCAGGACAAAGCCAAGGTTTCGTACCTGCGCAACAGGAAGAGGTAGAGGGCCCATTTACGGGGGCCAATGTTGGGGGCCCCAAAGATGTTTATGCTTGCCCAAAATAACCACCTCTGTCTTGTCTCCATTCAATTTTAGAAGGTTTGTCTGCATCCACTCCGCCACTCGGCTGAGTCCCTGTTTAAGAGCAGACGGGGCACACAGCTTGGCCGAAGATAGAGAAAAGATGATTTGAGTGTACATGGTTGTGTACCTAGGCCATATGGGATGAGTGCCATTGGGCATGTGCGTCCACAGAAATGTTTATAGGGGTGGCCAAATTTTTAGCTTCATCACTATCCCCCTTGCACCCTCCTCCCTTCTGCCTTGCACACTTCTCACCCTCTGCCTTGCACCCGTCTCACCCTCCCCCTTGCACCCTCCTCCCCTCTGCCTTGCAAACTTCTGGCCCTCTGCCTTGCACCCTTCTCCCCACTGTCTTGCACCCTCCTCCCTACTACCTTACACCCTTATCCCCTCTGGCTTGCACCCTTCTGGCCCTCTGCCTTGCACCCTTCTGGCCCTCTACCTTGATCCCTCCTCCCCTCTGCCTTGCACCCTTCTCGCCCTCCCCCTTGCACCCTCCTCCCCTCTGCCTTGCAAAATTCTCTGCAACCCCCTTGCACCCTTCCCACCCAATGGAGGGTGCGGCCACCTGGGACAATGGCACCATTTCAAAAGCATGTTCAAAAGTAGGGCTGGCTCTGATTCGGAATTTCCTAACCTGTGTTGGAACCATTGTTTCTGACCGATTCGGAAACATTTCTGACAGACCGATTATGATGGATGGTAACTGTTCGGTCTTCCCGACTCAGTTCTGGTCAGCATTTGGGGTCTCCGAGTCAGATGGAGCCGAATCGTAGTGGTCTATGGACCGCTTTTCCAACCGACGTATTACAATGTCATACTCTGACAACCTTTCCGAAAAGGACTGCCCATAGCAGGCCTCCCCTTCACCCGGAGGCCTCCGGTTGGGGCCTGTGGGAGTACCCATGGGGCCCCTCTTTCCAACCTGCAGTGAGGCAGGCAACATGGAGTGCCCGCCACAGCGTGCAAGGTTTTCCGGAACCACCCCTTTTTTCAATGGGAACCTGTGTTGTCAGTCGGAACACAGGCTCCCATTGAAGTCAATGGGAGTCCAAACGAACAGTGTTCAGAAACATTGTAATCGGTCGTTCGGACTCCCTGAACCTGAGTTGGTCGGAAACATTTCCGACAAGGAGTCGGTTGGAATGCTTACTGACCGAATCCTAATGAGGCCCTTAGTGTTCTGCATACAGTGTCAGCGTTGCCCCTATCACAATGGAGGTGCTTTTGTTGATAGCAAGGCTGCTGCTGCTAGCGCCTGCTCACATGGGAAATAACCCTGCATGGCTGAGTCTAAGAGCCCGCTGTAGTATGCAAGAGGTTTGTGCCCCAGTAGATACTTCTGTATCAGAACTGCTGACATGCCTCGCCCTTCGCTGTGGATGACTAAGAAGAATTTCTTCCTACAGTCGGGCGTTCCTAGCACAGGGGAGTGCGTTATCTCTGTTTTGAGTTTGCTGAAGGCATTGTGCATCTCAGGCGTCCATTCTAGCTCCTTGTGGACAGCTTTCACCACTTTCATGGCCTCGAGTAAGGGGAGACGAGTGTGTTGTAGTCAAAGGCCCACTGTCAGACATAGTTGCATAGTCATACCTGTCACCCCTACTAAATCTGTATCTCCCTTATAGATGCTTGAGATCATGATTCTTCACATCTGTACCTCAAGATATGTGGGCAGATCTTT
Organism: Lissotriton vulgaris; assembly: GCF_964263255.1. Lineage (NCBI taxonomy): Eukaryota > Metazoa > Chordata > Amphibia > Caudata > Salamandridae > Lissotriton > Lissotriton vulgaris. Next base: position 1,579,198,402 of record NC_141689.1, on the reverse strand, counting down.
CTCTTACCCTGCTCCTTATCATTGGAACAAACTTCCTTTTGGCCTTCACTCCTGCCCTGAGTTTCCTTCTTTCAAGAAGGGGTTTAAGACCTGGCTATTTTAGATTGTCCTCTTTTCTCTTGTGCTGCGCAGCTCTGAGATGCTCCTTCAGGATAACAAGTGTCCAAATATAATTATAAAAAATATTCCTAAAAAATTCTGCAAACTGTTTTCCATTTTCGGTGGTGGCATAGCTCTGATAGAGCCTTCGTGTTCTGATGTAATCCGGCGATCAGCCATTCAGCACAGTTGGCCAAGATAGTTAACCTCTTGTTGTATGTACTGCATCTTTCCTTTTTTTTACTTTATACCCCCTCTCTGCAAGTGCAGTTAGGAGGGCTATTGTGTGTTGACGACATTGGTCCTCAGAGGGACTGCATATCAGAATGTTGTCAGTGTACTATATCAGGGTGCTGCTTGATTGGAAGTTAGCAAGATCCTTTCTCAGTATTCTGTTGAACATACTGCGTGACTTACAGTACCCTTGTTGCAGTCTCTGGTATAGCTCCTGAAACCTCCTGAAGGTGAATGCAGTCAGGTACTGACTGTTGGGGTGCAGCCCTAAGAACACATTTTTTATGTCTATCACGGAAAAATAACTGGTGTCTGCTCGTATATTAGTTAATATGATAGAGCAGTCTGGTATTACAGGGAATTCCGGGACCACAATATCATTGAGGGGAAACAAGTCATGTAAGAGATCAGTGTTTTGCGGGGGGAGGTCTCCAAATGGAGGACCCCTAGATCTATCAGTGCTTGGATTGTGGTTGCTACAGCCTCAGCAGCATCCTTAGTGAGTGGGTACTGGGGTACTCAGGGGAGGAGAACCTCTTGCTGCAATGTTATCCTTCCTGGCTCGGCGGTATTGATGAGACTCATGTCAAAAGGTCCCCTTGCCCATAACTGCGGTGGCACTGCTGACAAGTCTTGCTCCCACCGGGTTGTTAGTCCTGCCATGGGCAGTGAAGCCCCACTTCACAGTTCCACACTAACCTTAATTGATTCTGCGAAGATTATTTCCGAGGCTCCTGGACAGTCGCTGAATAGCTGGTCATCTCGTACCTCCTATATGCTGAGGCCAGGTGTAATTAAGATGATGCATGCCCACATCATGCTTGCTTGATCGATGGCCAACAGAACCCCGTATTCGGGCCGTATTTCAATGGCCTCCAAGCACAACGGTGCGTCCTCTTGGGGTTCTAAATCATGGGAAGCTGTAGTTTCCATCTCTATAGTTTCTGATGATTAGCAATAATTATGAGGACCGCATTAGTGAAGGCTGTCCGGTCTGTGGGCACTGCTCTTATTAAAGAAGGTGTAGCCTGCATTGGGCTAGACACCAAAACACTCATTGGTGCTGAATAACCTTGTGTGTCTGGATCTAGACGCTATCTTCAAACAAGAAAATACACCTTTATATGTATCTCGATCTGCTGTATAGGAACCTGCGTTGTTCTATAATTTCATGAATTTGATTGTTGGTAGAATGTTTTTGATTGGTAGTTATGTCTAAGTGTGTATGTATTTCTGAAATTTTGAATGAGTGCTGGTTATGAATGTGTATGTGTAGGACCTGATTTATATTTATATGTCTGATGTGTATTATATATACGTCTTTGTCTCTGTATTTTTCAATTTTGATAAATCAAATGAATATTAATAATGAAAATAAATATATAGAAACGTTTGTAAAAAGTGTTTTGTTTATTGATATTGTGACCAATGTTTATATGTTAGCCCAGTATTGCTAATTATTCAGTGATCCTTTATGGGCACAGTATATCCTATATAGGCAGGTAGATCTCTTCAGTATTAATCTCACTGCTCTTATTGGCGCACATGTGCATTGTGGGCGGTTTAAAGACATGAGTCTTGTTGGGGAGACTCCAGGGGTCAAGCAGGTCATTGTCCCATCTTTTGAGAAACGAATGGTCTTGTTTAGTTTGACCAATAAGGCTCCTCCTAAAGATTAGTCAAGGATAAGTGATGATATAGCAGTTGTCCCTTTACGCGGCTGTCTCCCACGTCTATCTCCAGTGGTTTTGTGGAGGGGACTCTCATGACCATGCCCAAGAACCTTTGCATGTCTTTAGACAGTGGAACGATCCCTTCCTTTAGACATCACTTTGTTGCCCCTGTGTCAATTTGGAAGCTGAAGGGTGTGTTATCTACCAACACTGTTACGGTGGGCATTTTGTTGGACCGTCCGGTCACTGACAGCATGGGGCACATAAGAGTGGAGGCATGTGTGTTAACCATTGGACACAGGATTGACTTGTGTTGACCCCATTGTTTGTCTAGTTCTGGGAGTGGAGGGGGTATTGTGAGCAGGTCCCATCTTGGGAAGTCCTCAATACTACTTCCTGGAATCCTGCTACTACGTGATTTAGCCTTTCTGAACCTCTGTGGCAGTATCTTCATTGATGCCGTGTCCTTCTGCGCCGGTGCAGCAACAGCTGTTCTGCCCAGAACCACCTTCTCCCAGCTCATGGATTACGCCGTGCCATGCTGGTTCCATCTCAATCTCTTACTACTATCTCTTTCTTTCCTTAACTTGCCTTTTTTACCACCTTGTGAGGCATTGCTGCTTGTAGGGGAAGTTCCAGTTAAGATTTCCACTCCAGTATCTAATGCAATCTTCTGCCATAACCATGTTCTCTGGCTCTCAGTGACCCTCCCCTAGACAAGGACCAGTCAAATTGGTTTCCCTGCGCAGTCCAGTCTGTTAGTCAGTCGCAGAACGGGTGTGCAAAGATCTCCCCTTCCTTTCCTGTTACTATCTCCCTTGGGGTCAGCCTGCAACTGTTACGTGCTTGTGTCTGGTGATGCCCACCCTTGCCGTTGGGTCCCAGAGGAGTCGGACACCCTCTTTTACCCCTGTTAGTTGTATCACTGTCATGAACTGCTATGAATCTCCAAGGTCACTCGAGTGTGTTTGCCTGAACTGGTGGGAATGTTTATTCTTCATGCCACTGGGGTTCGATGGGCTGAATTTGATGGATGGGGGTCAAACTTTGGGGAGCCCATGGAATGGACTGGGGTGGTTCTAGGATTGCCTGGGCCTGTGGCCTGTTAGGCTCTCATGTCTGGTCTGAACAGTTCATTGATGGAAAGGGGACCCTTTGGTTCCCTCAACTGGCTGGTTGGTGTATCTTAATGAGGGGTGAACAGGCATATGGATGAGCACCTCCAGACTTGCATATGGTGGGAGGGGTTTGGAAGCCTTGCATGTTGTCTTTGAGATAGAATTATCGGTCTGGGCCTCCTCAAAGATGGCCCACACCTCTAGTAATGCCTCTCTCCTGTCCTTCTTCTGTCCTGCATATTTGGTCTGTGTGTGTGCTCTTATATGTTTGATTGCGTTAGTGTCTAACATTCCCTCCTTTGGCCAGGGAAACATGTATTCCTTAGTGTGTGGTGCCATTCGTGGAAAAACTTGTTACAGTTTTTAGCCTGCGCGGGGAACTCAGCTTGCATGTGTTTTAGTGCCGATTCCATGGCAAGGTGGGTGCCATTTTTGGGGACAAATGCATCCTAGTTTTTCTTATTTTGGGAGTCTTTTTTCCTGTGCTCTAATCGTGGGGAAAATATATGTATATATTCACTGAAAAAACAAAGGTTACAGGGACATTATAGTTAGGCTGACATTTCACTTGTACAAAACCAGAGAAATTCAGCAGTTATAATTAGCTGAGCTAACTATTACTCACGCCCTCGCAATGTACTGCTTATGACCTCACATATTACATCACTAATGACATGGTCAGTGACATCACTGATGGCATTTGAAATGACATCATCCAATGACTGTGAGAGTTTTTAAAAGGTTATAAATGTTAAATATATGTACCAAGGTGTATTAATGAATCAGTGAGTGTATAAGTGCCTGCATGGATGATTCAGTGGGTACATAACTGGCTGTATAACTCAGTGAGTAGGTGCCTCAGTGAATGTATGGGTTATTGACTAGGTTGTATGAATGTCTGTATCAGTCTCAGTGGCGGCTCCTCGAGGGAGTGTTCCGGGGCGGGGCGGGGGCAGGTTGGGGGGTAGCCAACTCTGGGCATATGGCCGATCGGAGGTAAGTAAATAAATAAAACAAATTACATTGCTGCGCGCGCTGCAACACCAAATGGTGATGCAGCTTGAACAATTTAATTAGTCTCATTTATTTATTTATTTACTTAACTCCGTCGCCGTCTCAGACCCCTGCACTTCACTTCTCGCACTTTGCACGGTCCTGAAGAAACACCACAGGATCCACTAGGGACCACAAGAGGTGTGAAGCATGTCGACCTGATACAATTACCACCACTAGAACTAAGATACGCAGAAGAAAAATACTTCCAATTCTGACTTCCTTGTCAAGAGTATTCATCTTGGCTCTTGTTTTTATTCATATGAAAAGGACCCCAGAATAACGTTTTTTCAGGGTATCAGAGTGATATTTTTTTACACACTTGCACAACTCCCTCCACACTTGCACTCACCACTGCGGTGTTCCTCGAAAAGATCTCCAACAAAGTTCCCTCTCGTGGGGACCGTGAAGGACACCAGTGCCATCACCACAAGGAGCACCGTCCGATGATGAAGCATGACAGCCGCTTGGGTGTGTGAGTGCACTTCTTCAACAAGGAGGAATACCCCCGTCTAGGATAGCCAACCTACACTCCTTGATAGAGTTCCCTTCATTTGTCCTTCTAGTGACGTGACTGGTCAGCTTTTCCTTGGAACAGCTGCCTTCTAGTGATTGAAATGTCACTGACTATGTCATGAGTAATGTAATATGTGAGGTCATAAGCAGTGCATTGCAGGGGCACAAGTTATAGTTAGCTCAACTAATTATAACTGCTGAATTTCTCTGATTTTGTATGAGTGAAATGCCAACCTTACTATAATGTCCCTGTAACATTTGTTTTTTTCAGTGAATTTCTAAGGTTTTTTAAATTCTATTTCCTAACTATAATGTCCCTGTAACCTTTGTTGTTTTCAGTAAATTTCTAAGGTTTTTTAAATGCTAATTCCTAACTATAACGTCCCTGTAACCTTTGTTTATGAGTAAGTATGGGCGAATTTTGCGAATCTCACGTTCGCGAATTTTGCGGATTTGCGAACTCGCAATCCGCAAAATCCGCGAATTCTTGCGAATTTGCGGATTTTTTTTTGTGTGTTCGCAAGGATTTCTGCCAGTTCGCGAGGGTTTCGTACCAGTTCGCAATTGCGAACTTACATTTCGGCTCGCAACGGTCGCGATTATGTTGTTTCTACGTCTGGTTCATCATCACGGGTTCCCAGCACCCTCTGTTTCACCACTGCCACCCTCTGTTACATCAATGCCACCCTCTGGTTCATCATCACTGTAGATTATGGGGGGAAAAGCAAGCACACCAGCCCTGCTTCAACTGACATGAATTAATTTGGGGTTAGTTTATTAATGTGTCACTGTTTTAAAATTCCAGTCTGGCACCTGCTTCCTTATCTGTAATTTGCTTTCTGTTGCAGTGCATTTTTTTTCCAGGACCTTTGTGGCCTACTTGTAGCTATTCTATGAGCCTGCTGTGAGGGTCAGAGCAGGGTCATACAATTGTTGCAACTAGCAACTGAATTCTGGAGGGGCCCCAGTCAGGAAGCACTACAGGGAATTGTTACTAATGATGAGTTTGAACTCTTGCACCTGCCGAGTGCTTTCAGTTTTGCAAAACTCGTTTTACTGCAATTTCGCGGGATTTGCGGGGCGCAAACACTCGCGAGATCGGATTCGGAAGCCGCGAATTTGTGCGAATGTGCAATTTGTTTTTTTGCGGCGTGTTAGTTCGCAAGGTTTTGTGCGTTTTTGAGAGCCGCTCGTAGCACAAGGCGCGAAGTTACCCTCGCGGTCGTTCAAGGGCGCGGCCATCTTGTTTGCCTGACGTATTTCCGTTTCCGGGCGCGAAGTGTAATCTCGCAAAGTGTGCGGCTCGCCAGTACAGTTTCGCGAGTGTTCGCAAGGAAAATCTCGCGCGAACTTACCCGCACAGTCGTGAACGGGCGCGGCCATCTTGTTTCTCATTCATTGCTATGGTTCTGGGCATGGTCTTTGTATCCTCTCTAAATCTCTGCCATCCTTTGCTTGTTTGAAGTTTTTTTTAATCTATTTTACTTATTATCTATCCCTCTATTTTTCTAGCCCTATATTTTTGTGTTTACTGCTACTTTTGGTTAATTTTAAACTACTTTTATAAACTCTTTTCTTTTCTTCTCTTCCCTATTCTATTTTCTTTATTCCTTTCCGCCCAGACCATGGTGAAGGGAGCCGGGAAGCATCCCGAGAAGGGGAAGGGTCCCGCACCCCGTGTCCGGCTCCCGTGCGGGCGTTTGAGGGGGGAGGAGGTCGTACCCAGGGAGATCTTTACCCCGGAGGAGGTGGGACAACTCATTTTTTATGTTCAGCGCCGCCTCCCCAGGACCATCATGGGAGGCGGCAAGATCAGTGCCGGGTACGGGGTCCGGGAGCGCCGGAAGCGGTGGGAGAAGGTGTGCCAGGCCATTTGCCACCACTCTCGGGTCTGGCGCACCTACAACCAGGCCACCCACCGCTGGACGGATGTCCTGACCCGTGAGCGAGATCTGCTCGACCTCCTTGGCCTTGAGATCCCCGGGCTTGGTGAGTAGTAGTAGCTATTTCTTTACTACTATGTTTTCTCCTGTTGTGTTATTATATTGCAAATTTTTGTTTTTTACCAAGAGCAATAATGCTGCTCATTACATTGTAGGTAAATTATATTTCAAAATCTTCTGTGCATTTCAGGTACACTGCTCTCCTTCTTCTCAGTAGTGTTGCTACTATGCTTATTTGTTTTAGATTTTGTGTTCATTTCATTGGCCTGTGAAATTATGTATGAGTGTAGTTTAAAGAACTGCGTAATGCTACACACTAAGGTTCAGATTTTTAATTACCGGCGCATCCCTGCAAAGTAGCAGGGATGCGCCAGTAATTGTGCGTCACGCCACCATCACCCATGGTGCGCCGTATTTACAATGCGGCGCACCATGGGCCCAAAACGTCACCAAAGCGTTACGCATCTGTGCCGTAAAGGCGGCGCATTGCTGGAGTTGCGTCGCAACGATGGTGCAGCTCCATCAATGCTCTGGGGTGCCCTATCTCCCCAATGCTGCGCCAAGCCGTACGTCTGCTTCAAGCAGGCGCAGGGTTTGAGTCACGCATCATTGTCCTCAAAGTGACTGATTGAAATCTTGCAGATTTCCCTCAGCCACTTTTAGGATGCGTTCCTGCGCAGGAACGCCCTCCCTTGCGCCGGAACGCCCCCTATTGGCGCAGGGCTTTACAACGTGATGCATCTCCCATATGCGTCACTTTGTTAATATACGCCGCACCATTGCGCCTCTTTTGTGCTGCCGCTGCGTCACAAAAGTCACGCAACAATGGAGCAAAAGAGCCGCAAGGGGCTTCTAAATCAGCCCCTACAGACTCAAGTCCAGTCCTTCCTTTGTACACATGGCGATAAGAAGAAATAGTGGTGGTGGATTGATAGTTTGAGTATTTTAATGACTGTTTAATGTAGTAGGAAACTTTAGTGTTGTCGCTGATCTTCAATCACGATGGACTTTGGCTGTCACTTCGCGTGCTGCGGACTGCTGCCTGCCAATCCTAGGCAAACCTTTTTAGTACTTTGTTTAGTGAGTTACATAAGGTAATTTCCAATTCGACCGTCCGCAAATCAAGCAATACTAAAGTAATAACGTAGTCGACCACATGAGATTAGTCAATAATATATCCCGTGGAGTAGTTGTCTATTTGCTATTTCGCAAAAATATTTTGTTAGTTGTTTTGAAATGTTTGATTTGGTTGACAAATATCATCCATGTTTTCTGTTTTTCTTTCTTTCATGTTGTACATCAGCTTCCCCCAGGGGCAAGAGGAGGACACAGGAGGAGGAGGAGGGTGCTGTTGACGATGCAGGCCAGGACCGGGCAGGCGAGGGCTCCTTTGCTGGCCCCAGTAAGTTTTAATTTTAATATAGAGTACTTATTTTTTCCTAGTGTTCCTCATTCGATTTTTTCTAAATCGTCTTTGATCTTCTTGTAGACAGGATCTAAATTCTTATCCTGCCTCGACTATGACTCCGTGTGGTATTACTAGATTATTCTTATTAGTCTGTCTGTGTAGCTAACTAAGATTGCACATTTGGCATTTCCATTGGACTCCCATTCTAGTCAGCAATAGCTCTATGCACTGAGTGCAGTCCTCTGGGATTCTCCATAATGTCTTTTCAAGTATTCTAAATGTTTATGCTTTGACAATTGCCAACAAAAAAAAGGTGAATGACCACCAAGAAAGAATAAGATACTACTTTACTTTTGGTTTGGATAGGAGGACAATCCATTCTACTACTGTTGCAGGGACAAATCTGCACAAACAGAACTATGCACACTAAATAATGCATTGCTTAGCTTATCAATTATAATAGGTGCTGTTAGACTTTCCACATACCTCAGTGATAACAGACTTTGTAGTTGAACCCCCAATCTCCTTACTGACTAGATAGTGTGTCAGAGTCATTTAGCTCCCAAAGTCACCGATGGCAGAGGCACGGACTTATGCTTGCAAAAATTCCAAAACCTTTAGCTCATCCACTCTAGTCTGGAGGACCAAAAACCACAGAGTCTATTTAAGTTTAAAAGCTTTATTAAAAGTAAACACATTTATTGAAATCAAGTTTGTCATAAAAGGAAACGTTTAACTGGAAATGGAAAAGTGCTTAGTGCTGACGATGAATTGGACACATTTCTTGTGGTCGAGCCGAGCTCTCACCTGGTTTGAACTTGATCCTGCTTGTGTTCTTAGAAGTCAAGCTTCTGTCTGTTAGGAGAAAAAGTGGTGCATGTTAAAAATAAAAAGCAAGCATTCATCAGTTGTGCCAAAAAGTGGAGCAAGACAACAGCCTTCCCTGGAAAAAGGGACATTTTTACTTTACAGTAGACAGTCACAAATTATTAAATTGTATACTGGTTTTTTTCACATTTCTTTCTTCTTCCTAGACCAAATATTATATAGTAGTGAGTGGTGTATTCTAACATTATTAAATGTACTTTGTAGGTGGAACATCTGGAGGCGGGGCCAGCGTTGAGGTGGTGGTGGCATTGGACGAGGACAACTCTGGGGAGGAGGCGGTGGAAGTGCCGGACAAATCTGTGGGGGATGACACGGTGGTGGCGGGCAGAGGTAAGCTATACATTCCTTACTCATTTGAGATTGAAGACTGCAGAGTGTGCTCTCTGCACGGGTGTATTATAAATAAACCAGGTAGTAGCCTCCTCTAAATGTACTTCGACTTAGCTGTGAAGTTTTTGGCGAGAAGAATCCCAATCAGATCTGAGGTGAACTTGATGGAAGGGATGAACGAAAAGCGAAAGAAGGGTGTAAGTAAGTGTGGAAGGACCAGAAATGTAATGATGACTGGCAAAGAAGAATGATATGTGTTTGCTTGGTCCCCGAGGTGGCTGGGAAGGAAAGAATATGGTATGGTGCATGGCTGGGTGAATGATGAAGCAAGGATGGGTGTAAGGAGAACAGCCTGGGTGGGTGAAACAGAAACTGTATGTGTGCATATACTTTGAATGGATGGATGCCTGGATCATTCATGGTACTATCTGACTCTTAGATAGCATATGTGTATCTAGAGAGAGTAGACGGTCACTGGATGAACTAAGTGTTACTTTGAAGAGCATGTAACACCGCACCTGCACGTCCGTTCCAGTGTAGGAAAGGCAAGGAAAAGAAGTTGTAATTTTGTCCAAATACTACCATGAATAGTAGCAGTAGTTTGTATTGCAACTGCAAGCACAGCATATATCCGGTTATTACGGTGGACACTCCCTACCTCTCTTAATAACTTTAGTTTAGTAGTAGTACGTCATTCATGTGTGGGGGTATCACTGTTCACTCAATAATAAGCAAAGCACCTAAAGTCATCCCATATGTCATCAAATACATCCCATGTGAAGTGATAGATAATCAGATTATTTAGCTTCTTTATTTTCCTTTTCTAATACTCATTTGCACTGTAGGGTGAAAGCTAAATTAATTAAGCAGTAGCCCTTTTAACAGAGTATTCTCAGTGCCACCCGTAATAGAAAAGTAAGAGCTTCACCACCTGCATGTACTGGACCGGTTCAGTAACGCAAGTCTGTCTCACTCATCATGGTGTGCGTCTGTTTTTCTCGGGTGAAAGTTCACTGCGCTGGCATTATGCCGGCTTGCATAAGATAACGTACCAATTTTCCTAAACAAGAGAGAAGAAGAAGAATAAGACTGGTGTACTGTCATAGTCGACTGTAATGGAAGTCCATAGTGCTTGTAGAATTTGTTCCTTAAACTCCCACTAATGTTAGAGCAAGAATGAAGAAGTCGGAGGTTACATAGACAATGTCCTCAATAGTTATGTACTGTGCTTTCAATTTGCTACTTGTACTGTGACAACTTTGTGCTCAATCATTTTGTGTTAATCTTAAGGAGCATTGGTTACAGACTATGTCTTTCTTTCTTCATGTAGTTGCTCCTTCCAAATCCAAGACACCATCAAGGAGGAAGGAGCTGGCTCGAATGGCCCGGCAATGGAGGCTGGATGCCACTGTCGCTGAATATCGGTGGCTGGTGTCCCTGGAGGAGGAGGAGACGCAGTCTGGTACAACAACAACGTCCACGGGGACAGCTGCATCCTCCTCCGTGCGGGCTGCCAGCCAGCGCAGTGCTCCAGCGGTACGGAGCCGGGCTACCAAAGCCAAACGCCAACGCCGAGCAGCAAAGACAGCAGCTGCCCCCCACAGGATTTGCAAGGCACACCGGCGCCGCTTATCCCTCAGACTGTCCTACCTGGAGCAGGAGGTCCTGAACTATAAGAACTTGGTGGAGGGCCTCCGCTTCGAACTTGCCACCCTTCGCATGGAGCATGATGCCCTGGCTGCTAAAGCCAACAGGACCCTGCCATAGTGTCCCTTGCCCCTTTTTTAGAGACTTTTGGGGGTTGGGAATTGGGAGTTGGGTTTTTTGGGGACTTTTGAAGGACAATCGTTGGGGTTAGGGAGGGTCTTGCGGGAGATTATTTTGTTAGGGCTATAAAAATATACTTTTTGAAACTTTATCTGCCCATACCTGTTTTTTACTGCCTTTGAGTCTGGTGGGTGGGGGTTTATTAGTAAGTTTGTTTTCCTGAATAGTCCTAGGACTTTAGTAGTACTACCGTCAATCTCTCGTCTCTCATAATACTCCATTATACTACCTCCAACCAAACGCCTATCTGACCTGTAATTTCTGTTTGCAAGTAGGGCTAGGCCCAGGGCTGGCTCCACAGGAAACAGCGAATAAGGTTGGCAATCCTGGGCGGATAAAATTTCCTCATAGCGGTGGTACTAGTGGTGTGACACAGTGGCAGTTGCATGCCTATGAAAAAAAAGAAAATGAAATCTGGTTTGTCCACCTGAGCAATACAACGGTACAATAGAGAATATAGCAGGTGACAGTACACTAGAACAGTGCCACATTGTAGCCTAACAAATGGTAAAGTATAACTACTAATTTGGTTGAAGTTCTTTGACATTAGCCATGGGTCTTTGTCAAGCAGAGTAAGAATATATCCTCGGATTTCTTCACCAGACTGTTGGCATCACCTTATCCTCCCCAGCAAGTGTGTGGATTTATTGCTGTAATTTAGTCACACATCAATCAAAACCACACAGCCCGGGGGAAGAGGGTTAGGGTTTGAAAAATGGATGGGTACGGGGGTTTTTGGGAAAGGTTTTGTGAGACAATAAAAAATAGCACAGCATGGACAAACAATTGTGAACATAAACAAATCTTTGGGTACAAACCTATCCATCAATCTTTGAAAGTGCATGCACTACTGCATGCATGTCAGTGAAAAGTACGTAGGAGCACTTACAAATGACTATGTGTGGTGCAGATGTGATAGTGGAGTGGACTAAGTGATGTGTTAAAGGATCAATTTAGAAGCAGAGAGAGATCCAAGAAATGCAGTCACAGTCATTGAAAAACACAATGGATACTGTATCTGTATGTTGTTGTAGTTGTCCTGTTGAATTTGGTAAATAAGTTGCATGCAGAAAAAAATTCCTCTTATTAGCGGCACTCCTCCATTGCAGCTGACGCTTCGTCCATCGATGTTGGTCACCACCAGAAGACACCCTGTAAAAAAAGCACAGCATGGACAAACAATTGAACATAAACACATCTTTGGGTACAAACCTATCCATCAATCTTTGAAAGTGCATGCACTACTGCATGCATGTCAGTGAAAAGTAAGTAGTACTTTCGACAACTGTGGAAGAAAGAATGCGACAGTACAGGGCGTGTGTGGAATTATTGATAACTATATTCAACATAAGGTCTCTGTTGCCAGATACCTGAGAGCCTTGCTGGTCACTATAAATACATTCACAACACTCAATGGGGTTGGTCTGGAAGGTGTAGTAGATAGAAAAGGATAAATTGCTCTTTTTCTAGGTGTCCCCTCACTCACCAGGGTTGCCCCTTGGTGACATGCTTCATCATTGGGGCCATCCCAGTCCTCTACGGGCTGGGGCGTGCTGCGACTTGCAAATTACGTAGGAGCACTTACAAATGACTATGTGTGGTGCAGATGTGATAGTGGAGTGGACTAAGTGATGTGTTAAAGGATCAATTTAGAAGCAGAGAGAGATCCAAGAAATGCAGTCACAGTCATAGAAAAACACAATGGATACTGTATCTGTATGTTGTTGTAGTTGTCCTGTTGAATTTGGTAAGTAAGTTGCATGTAGAAAAAAATTCCTCTTATTAGCGGCACTCCTCCATTCCATCTGACGCTTCGTCCATCAATGTTGGTGACCAGAAGACACCCTGTCCACTGCCTGCCTGGCGGATGCTGAATTGCGGCTCGCTAATGTGAAGCCTGACTCCATCTTTTTTTCCCCATTGCACAGACTGAAACCCGGCCTGTAATTATTCAACGAAAAACAGGAAGTGATATAATATTACAACACCACTGATAAATAAATATAAGGTATGTAGGCTGTGGAGTGCAAAAAGTCACACTTTGATTTTCCTAGTAGACAGTACAATATTTTTGACAGTGCGTACTCTGTCTGAGTCACCTTTTAAAGGATAAATAAGTATTGGCAAATTAATGTAGCGGATCTTTCCCCTCAAGCTAGGTGTACTGTAAACTGTGTTTTAGAACAAAATTAGATCTTCCCAGCAGTGCTCCCACCCAGACCCTTACTAAAGCGAGTCGCAAAAATGTAGAAGACCCCCAATCAAATCGCAAAAAACGAGGCCTAGCAGAAAACTGGTGACAAAACGTACTTTGAAAGTAAAAGTAGGCCCAAATACCCCCTTACCCACCGTGGATTGCATTCAAACCACTTGCAAGCAACCAAGCAAAAGTATCCATAGCCAGCATCGCTCCAAGACTCGAAAACCCCCCCACCCAAACACATGCAATAGAAATACTGATAACCCTAACGAACCCTAAGTTAAGAATAGTGGCAAAGGCTTTCTTTAACTATGCCAAATCCCCCCTTTCCCACCATGGATTTTTTTCAAATGACTTGCAACCAAAATTACACATTCTCACGAGTGCTCTAAGACCCCAGAACTCAGTTGCAAAAATCTAGAACACCCCGAAAGACATGCAATCCTGCTGCTAGGGCTAACCCTAACGAACCCTAAGTTACAAAAAGTGCCAAAAGGCTTTTCGGCGTGGATTTTATCCCAACCACTTCTACCCGGTATTAGACCTTCCCAGGAATGTCCCATGACCCGCCAACCCACCCGCCAAAAAGCATAACACCCCCAAACAGGCGAAAAGCAACATCTCCTACTTACAATATTTCTCGGCCTTCGGTCCAAACGCGCTGTGTAGCTAGGCCATAAGTCCGGTTTGCCACCACGGATTTCCTGAAAAGCAAATGCAATCAAGATTAGAGTGTCCCAGCAGTGCTCACAGACCCCGAAACTCACCCACAAACAGACGGAACCCCCCCTAAGAGCACCTCAAAGGCAAGCAAGTCAGCAAAAACACAAAAAAATTCCGCCTTGGATTTGATCCAAACCAATTTTATCCGTTATTAGAGCTTCCCAGCAATGGCCCCAGAGCCGTCAACCCAGGAGAAAACGAGTAGAAGACCCCCAAACAGCCAAAGAGCAAAAGTACAAAAATGGGGACTTAGTCATTTTTTTCCAAATTTCCCAAATCACTCCGCGCGCGCTCTGCAGCTAGGCCCTAACTCCCCTCTGCCACCATGGATTTGCTTCAAACCTCTTGCAAAGTAAAGTATCCATAGCCAGCAGTGCTCCCAGACCCCGAAACCCACCCACAAACACCAGGAAGCCCCCCAAACAGGCCCCCGAAAACGCTACATTGAGCAAAATTTCAGAAATGGCAACAAAAAAAAACGGCGTGGATTTTGTCCCAACCACTTCTACCCGGTATTAGACCTTCCCAGGAATGCCCCAAGACCCGCCAACCCACCCGCCAAATAGCATAACACCCCCAAACAGGCCAAAAGCAACATCTCCTACTTACACTATTTCTCGGCCTTCGGTCCAAACGCGCTGCGTAGCTAGGCCATAAGTCCAGTTTGCCACCACGGATTTCCTGAAAAGCAAATGCAATCAAGATTAGAGTGTCCCAGCAGTGCTCACAGACCCTGAAACTCACCCACAAACAGACGGAACACCCCCTAATCGCACCACAAAGGCAAGCAAGTCAGCAAAAACACAAAAAAATTTCCGCCTCGGATTTGGTCCAAACCACTTTTATCCGGTATTAGAGCTTCCCAGCAATGGCCCCAGAGCCGTCAACTCACCTGCAAAGAGGTAGAACAACACCCCCACAAGTGCTGAGTCTTTCTTCATTGGGCGTAAACCAGCCCTCTGCTTTGATGGAAATAGGAGTCTGGAGGAGGAGGATAGAGGAGCATGTTCTTCTGAACTTGTGAACCTGAGGAATGCAGACTGCGGCACCTTCAAATCAATTAGCAAACAAGTGAAGACAGTTCTGCTGATGGGCTTGTTTTTGTGATTATCTGATTAAAGTTTGAATTATATTAACTGTGCACAACAAAGAAAGACAGACACACAGGAATAAAAGTGAATAAGGACGAAAAAGAAAGTTATTGATTCGTTGTCTCATTTTCAGGGCTCGGTATCACGGTCCGTGAATAAGAATAAGGCTTCGTCATCATACTCTGCGAATTCAGGCAGGGTGAGGTCAGTGTCACCTGACAGAGAAGAAATTCCCTCATCTATGTTGCTGTTCACCTCGTCTTCATCCGGCGCGCTTTCTCGTACTCTGAAATCTGGTGGTATGAGGTGCTGATTCATCTTGATCATAGTTAACCTCTCAACATTTTTGGGCGAGAGGCGGCTCCGTTTGGAAGTTACAATGCCACCAGCAGCACTGAAAACACGTTCAGAAGACACGCTTGCGAGTGGGCAAGACAAGTAGTTTAAAGCCAGGTTGGTGAGCTGTGGCCACAATTCTTTTTTCCCATGCCAATACGCCAATGGGTCAGCATTAACATAGACCTCTGTTGAGTCATTCAGATAGTCCTTGACCATCGAATCAAGGTTCTCCTCCAAGGTTCCTCCACTTTGCTTAGCTGTTGCTGTGACCTTTTGAGAACCAAACCCAAGCCGAGCTAGCCAATCCTCTTCAGCCTCCAATGTTACTGTTGTTTCTGGTGGTGCAGATGATCCGGTTGCCGGTCTCTTTAATGGCTGAGAGGTCACTTGTGCCGCAGCCACAGGTGCAGAAGTGGATTGTTGTGACTGGGGATGGCCTGCTGATGCTGATGTACTGCCTTTTCCTTCAATTTGCTGCCGTTCTCTTTCAAACCTCTTGGCTGAGGAGGCTATCCACTGTTTGTACTTTGTAACATCTTCATCAGCAAAAGGAAAGAATGCTTGGCCTGCCAGCGCCTTTTTGTAGTGTGGATCCAGAATAGTAGCACAAATGTAATGCTGGTTTGAGTGGATCATTTTAAGACGTTCATCACCTTGTAGGTGCTCTAATAATTTCTCAGCCAGAACAAAAGGGTCTTGGTTTTTTTCATCTTTTTCAAACACAGAACACACCTCCTTCAGTTGGCGCTCCAGCATGTACAACAATGGGATAGCTTTTCCCAAATTACAGTCCTCCTTGCTGACTGCACGTGTAAAGAACTCAAAAGGACGAAGCATGCGTGTCAGGCTTTTATCTATGTTCCATTGCGCCGCACCCTTCCTCAGGTCCTCCTTCTGAGCTGTACCCTGTGTTAAGAAATAGTGATCGAGTACAGTATACTGCTCATACAGACGCTCAAGCATGTAGAAGGTTGAGTTCCAACGTGTTACCACCTCCTGGATGAGTGCTTTCACTGGCATTTAACGTTCATATAGCAGGCTCCTCAGATGCTTCCGGGCCTTAAAAGAATGGCTGAAATGGTTGCACATTTTTCGGCAGGTCTCCACTACTCTGTATGCTGCACTGTCTTTATCACCCAAGAATTTTTTGACGACCAGGTTTATACAGTGCGCCAAACACGGCACTCTGAAATAGTCACCCAGCTGCATGGCCTTAACTATATTGGAGCCATTGTCTGTGGAAACATAACCAACCTGGCGTTTTTTTGGGGACAGCCAGTCAAGGACCTTTGTGTTGAAGACATCCTAAATGTTTTGTGCTGTGTGACGTTTCTCCAAACCAAACATGGCTAGTGTTGCGTGTTTCCGAGCAGCTTTAAAAACAATGTCCGGGTCAACACCTGCGTTTAGCTTTGCTTTAGCCCCTGAAAAAGAGACCCAGTGTGCAGTGATGCACATGTAATCAGCGCCTGCGCCACATGTCTGTTGTCAGATGTATAGTGTGAACAGCACTCTTCTGCAAAGCTGCCCCAATCACCTCCAGAACATCTTCATGTAGTGCTGGAACCGCAACTCGGGCAAAATAGAACCGGCTAGGAACCTTCCATTTAGGGCAGAGCGCTGCCACTAATTCTAGAAAACCAACCCCTTCTACAAAAGAAAAAGGGAGAAGGTCCAGAGCTAGCATTTTAGCCAGCTTAGTGTTATACAGACGCGTCAGTGGGTGGTTGCGTTCATATTGCGCTTCTGTAAACAACATCTTTTTAATGTTGCCCTGGACCAAGGATTTACTGGATGATGATGATATCTTCGACCCAGTTACGCTCGCTGATGAACTTTTTCGCATTGATGTCTCACTCTCTCCCACACTCTTAGTGTGCCTCACATGGGGTGTGCTGCTGACAGGGGTACTGGGTGTAAGTGAAGTGTTTGAATCGTCTTCTTCCTCCTCGTCATCATCAGATGAAAAATCAACGTTTTCATTACGTGCAATTCGGGCTTCCTTGATCCCCTCTAGGTGCGCAAACCATTGAACAGTGTGCGTTCTCCTAAGATGACCTCTCTGGCCTCCGGTACCATAGTTGGTACCAAACTTACCACGACTAACTTGAAGCTTACAAATGCTACAAATGGCTACATTTTCCTTTTTTGGGCAAACACTAAAGAAGTCCCAAACTGGAGACTTGAAATGTCTTTGGGGGCCGGAGGAGGCGGCGATACTGGTGGTGGTGGTCCTGCTGCTAATGCCAGATGAAGTGGAGGATGTGGATTGCCGAAGTTCAGTACGTTTTGCACTTTCACCACCACTAATTGAGGTCGAGGTGGATGGAGGTCCCTTCTTGCGAGAAAGAAATATGGAAGCGGTAGGTGTTGGTGTACTAGTTAACTCCAAATCTAATGATTGTTGTGTTTCCATTTCCATTGCCTCCTCGTCGACATCATCATCACGCTCAGCAGCTTCTCGGGATAGGGTCAAAATGTCTCTTTGCTGCATGCCCGCTGGGGCTGCAGTGACCTTTATGATGACTGGCTCGTCGTCATCGTGAGAGGCTTCATCAGCAGCAGTATCCGTCACTTCTTGTTGAGCCTCATCACACTCCATAGCTATGAGTTTTTCGACGACCTTCCGTTTACGCTTAGGTACCTTTGATCTTTTCCTTGCTAGGGATGTGGAAGACAATGAATGATCATCAGGAGGAGTGGCTTCCAATGATACCTCGGCTTGATTGTGGATTTCCTGATGTGCCCCTACTTCGGGAGGAACAACTATTGTGGGCACTTGTGACCCTCCATGCACCTCTGCTTGCGCATCTCCTTGCGCTGCCTCTCCTTCCACATGTACTTGGGCTTGTACTTGCACATGGTGTTGTTGTTGCGGCTGTGGTTGTTCAACACTTGTCAGATGAGTTACAACAACCTGTGTTGATTCAGGGACATTGCTGCTACTTTCTTGCGATGAGCCAACATCACTGGTCGATGGTGATTGGGGAAGTACACTGACTGCCTCTGAAGCCCTCAAGGGCTTTGACTTAAGTTGGCGTGGTGGTGGAGGCACTGAACCCAATGGAGCGGGGGTGCTGCT
Source organism: Lissotriton vulgaris (assembly GCF_964263255.1). Classification (NCBI taxonomy): domain Eukaryota; kingdom Metazoa; phylum Chordata; class Amphibia; order Caudata; family Salamandridae; genus Lissotriton; species Lissotriton vulgaris. The sequence goes on along the minus strand of NC_141689.1, from coordinate 1,579,179,878 downwards.
CCCAGCTTGGTCCCCAGCAGATCCTGCTGCTGCTGCAGGCGTACTTTTTTTTTTGCTCCCAAAAAACGCGGCGGCCGGCACACCAGCCTCCTTGGTAACTTGTTTCTTCTGCTCCTTACTAGCATCTTTCTTGCTAGAGGAGCTACGGAGACCTTTTTTTGGGGCCATCTTCTTCAGAGCAGGTCAGACAGCAGGCCGCAGTTGCAAGAATTGTAGAGTTGTCTGAGGCCAGACGTGACGTCGCGTGACGTTATGCTGCACACACACACCGCTGCAGGACTTCTTCCTGGCACTGGTGGTTCTCTTGAGTCTTGTGCACCTAAAAGCAATGGAAGACAGAGGAACATCAGTTCAGTTATACACCCCAAAAAAATAAAAAATAAAAACAGAAAAATCAGCACAATCCCATGCCCTCCATGATGCTTAAATTCAAGACACCCCACAGAAAGACTAGGCACATGCAACACTCACTAGTCACTACCCCTGGTGAAAACTGAAAAGGCCACAACAACAGGCCCAAAAAACGAAAATCACAGAAAAATCAGCACAATCCCATGCCATGATCCAGCCCCTCCATGATGTTTAAATTCAAGACAACCCACAGAAAGACTAGGCACATGCACCACTCACTACCCCTGGGCCCTGGGCATAATGGATGAAAGCTAGGCAAAATGGGTGCAGGCCTGAGAACACTGCCTGCATTCAAAATGGCCCCCTCCATCACAGCACATGGCCAGGGCCTGTAGCAGCACTCAAAATGGCCCCCAACCACATGGCCTGTCCATCCACAACAGGCCCAAAAAACGAAAATCACAGAAAAATCAGCACAATCCCATGCCATGATCCAGCCCCTCCATGATGTTTAAATTCAAGACAACCCACAGAAAGACTAGGCACATGCAACACTCACTAGTCACTACCCCTGATGAAAAGGCCACAACAACAGGCCCAAAAAACGAAAATCACAGAAAAATCAGCACAATCCCATGCCATGATCCAGCCCCTCCATGATGTTTAAATTCAAGACAACCCACAGAAAGACTAGGCACATGCACCACTCACTACCCCTGGGCCCTGGGCATAATGGATGAAAGCTAGGCAAAATGAGTGCAGGCCTGAGAACACGGCCTGCATTCAAAATGGCTCCCTCCATCACAGCACATGGCCAGGGCCTGTAGCAGCACTCAAAATGGCCCCCAACCACATGGCCTGTCCATCCACAACAGGCCCAAAAAACGTAAATCACAGAAAAATCAGCACAATCCCATGCCATGATCCAGCCCCTCCATGATGTTTAAATTCAAGACAACCCACAGAAAGACTAGGCACATGCACCACCCACTACCCCTGGGCCCTGGGCATAATGGATGAAAGCTAGGCAAAATGGGTGCAGGCCTGAGAACACTGCCTGCATTCAAAATGGCCCCCTCCATCACAGCACATGGCCAGGGCCTGTAGCAGCACTCAAAATGCCCCCCAACCACATGGCCTGTCCATCCACAACAGGCCCAAAAAACGAAAATCACAGAAAGATCAGCACAATCCCATGCCATGATCCAGCCCCTCCATGATGTTAAAATTCAAGACAACCCACAGAAAGACTAGGCACATGCACCACTCACTACCCCTGGGCCCTGGGCATAATGGATGAAAGCTAGGCAAAATGGGTGCAGGCCTGAGAACACTGCCTGCATTCAAAATGGCCCCCTCCATCACAGCACATGGCCAGGGCCTTTAGCAGCACTCAAAATGGCCCCCAACCACATGGCCTGTCCATCCACAACAGGCCCAAAAAACGTAAATCACAGAAAAATCAGCACAATCCCATGCCATGATCCAGCCCCTCCATGATGTTTAAATTCAAGACAACCCACAGAAAGACTAGGCACATGCACCGCTCACTACCCCAGGGCCCTGGGCATAATGGATGAAAGCTAGGCAAAATGGGTGCAGGCCTGAGAACACTGCCTGCATTCAAAATGGCCCCCTCCATCACAGCACATGGCCAGGGCCTGTAGCAGCACTCAAAATGGCCCCCAACCACATGGCCTGTCCATCCACAACAGGCCCAAAAAACGAAAATCACAGAAAAATCAGCACAATCCCATGCCATGATCCAGCCCCTCCATGATGTTTAAATTCAAGACAACCCACAGAAAGACTAGGCACATGCACCACTCACTACCCCTGGGCCCTGGGCATAATGGATGAAAGCTAGGTAAAATGGGTGCAGGCCTGAGAACACTGCCTGCATTCAAAATGGCCCCCTCCATCACAGCACATGGCCAGGGCCTGTAACAGCACTCAAAATGGCCCCCAACCACATGGCCTGTCCATCCACAACAGGCCCAAAAAAAGAAAATCACAGAAAAATCAGCACAATCCCATGCCATGATCCAGCCCCTCCATGATGTTTAAATTCAAGACAACCCACAAAAAGACTAGGCACATGCACCACTCACTACCCCTGGGCCCTGGGCATAATGGAGGAAAGCTAGGCAAAATGGGTGCAGGCCTGAGAACACTGCCTGCATTCAAAATGGCCCCCTCCATCACAGCACATGGCCAGGGCCTGTAGCAGCACTCAAAATGGCCCCCAACCACATGGCCTATCCATCCACAACAGGCCCAAAAAACGAAAATCACAGAAAAATCAGCACAATCCCATGCCATGATCCAGCCCCTCCATGATGTTTAAATTCAAGACAACCCACAGAAAGACTAGGCACATGCACCACTCACTACCCCTGGGCCCTGGGCATAATGGATGAAAGCTAGGCAAAATGGGTGCAGGCCTGAGAACACTGCCTGCATTCAAAATGGCCCCCTCCATCACAGCACATGGCCAGGGCCTGTAGCAGCACTCAAAATGGCCCCCAACCACATGGCCTGTCCATCCACAACAGGCCCAAAAAACGAAAATCACAGAAAAATCAGCACAATCCCATGCCATGATCCAGCCCCTCCATGATGTTTAAATTCAAGACAACCCACAGAAAGACTAGGCACATGCAACACTCACTAGTCACTACCCCTGATGAAAAGGCCACAACAACAGGCCCAAAAAACGAAAATCACAGAAAAATCAGCACAATCCCATGCCATGATCCAGCCCCTCCATGATGTTTAAATTCAAGACAACCCACAGAAAGACTAGGCACATGCACCACTCACTACCCCTGGGCCCTGGGCATAATGGATGAAAGCTAGGCAAAATGGGTGCAGGCCTGAGAACACGGCCTGCATTCAAAATGGCTCCCTCCATCACAGCACATGGCCAGGGCCTGTAGCAGCACTCAAAATGGCCCCCAACCACATGGCCTGTCCATCCACAACAGGCCCAAAAAACGTAAATCACAGAAAAATCAGCACAATCCCATGCCATGATCCAGCCCCTCCATGATGTTTAAATTCAAGACAACCCACAGAAAGACTAGGCACATGCACCACCCACTACCCCTGGGCCCTGGGCATAATGGATGAAAGCTAGGCAAAATGGGTGCAGGCCTGAGAACACTGCCTGCATTCAAAATGGCCCCCTCCATCACAGCACATGGCCAGGGCCTGTAGCAGCACTCAAAATGCCCCCCAACCACATGGCCTGTCCATCCACAACAGGCCCAAAAAACGAAAATCACAGAAAGATCAGCACAATCCCATGCCATGATCCAGCCCCTCCATGATGTTAAAATTCAAGACAACCCACAGAAAGACTAGGCACATGCACCACTCACTACCCCTGGGCCCTGGGCATAATGGATGAAAGCTAGGCAAAATGGGTGCAGGCCTGAGAACACTGCCTGCATTCAAAATGGCCCCCTCCATCACAGCACATGGCCAGGGCCTTTAGCAGCACTCAAAATGGCCCCCAACCACATGGCCTGTCCATCCACAACAGGCCCAAAAAACGTAAATCACAGAAAAATCAGCACAATCCCATGCCATGATCCAGCCCCTCCATGATGTTTAAATTCAAGACAACCCACAGAAAGACTAGGCACATGCACCGCTCACTACCCCAGGGCCCTGGGCATAATGGATGAAAGCTAGGCAAAATGGGTGCAGGCCTGAGAACACTGCCTGCATTCAAAATGGCCCCCTCCATCACAGCACATGGCCAGGGCCTGTAGCAGCACTCAAAATGGCCCCCAACCACATGGCCTGTCCATCCACAACAGGCCCAAAAAACGAAAATCACAGAAAAATCAGCACAATCCCATGCCATGATCCAGCCCCTCCATGATGTTTAAATTCAAGACAACCCACAGAAAGACTAGGCACATGCACCACTCACTACCCCTGGGCCCTGGGCATAATGGATGAAAGCTAGGTAAAATGGGTGCAGGCCTGAGAACACTGCCTGCATTCAAAATGGCCCCCTCCATCACAGCACATGGCCAGGGCCTGTAGCAGCACTCAAAATGGCCCCCAACCACATGGCCTGTCCATCCACAACAGGCCCAAAAAAAGAAAATCACAGAAAAATCAGCACAATCCCATGCCATGATCCAGCCCCTCCATGATGTTTAAATTCAAGACAACCCACAAAAAGACTAGGCACATGCACCACTCACTACCCCTGGGCCCTGGGCATAATGGAGGAAAGCTAGGCAAAATGGGTGCAGGCCTGAGAACACTGCCTGCATTCAAAATGGCCCCCTCCATCACAGCACATGGCCAGGGCCTGTAGCAGCACTCAAAATGGCCCCCAACCACATGGCCTATCCATCCACAACAGGCCCAAAAAACGAAAATCACAGAAAAATCAGCACAATCCCATGCCATGATCCAGCCCCTCCATGATGTTTAAATTCAAGACAACCCACAGAAAGACTAGGCACATGCACCACTCACTACCCCTGGGCCCTGGGCATAATGGATGAAAGCTAGGCAAAATGGGTGCAGGCCTGAGAACACTGCCTGCATTCAAAATGGCCCCCTCCATCACAGCACATGGCCAGGGCCTGTAGCAGCACTCAAAATGGCCCCCAACCACATGGCCTGTCCATCCATAACAGGCCCAAAAAACGAAAATCACAGAAAAATCAGCACAATCCCATGCCAAGATCCAGCACCTCCATGATGTTTAAATTCAAGACAGCCCACAGAAAGTCTAGGCACATGCAACACTCACTACCCCTGGGCCCTGGGCATAATGGATGAAAGCTAGGCAAAATGGGTGCAGGCCTGAGAACACTGCCTGCATTCAAAATGGCCCCCTCCATCACAGCACATGGCCAGGGCCTGTAGCAGCACTCAAAATGGCCCCCAACCACATGGCCTGTCCATCCACAACAGGCCCAAAAACGAAAATCACAGAAAAATCAGCACAATCCCATGCCATGATCCAGCCCCTCCATGATGTTTAAATTCAAGACAACCCACAGAAAGACTAGGCACATGCACCACTCACTACCCCTGGGCCCTGGGCATAATGGATGAAAGCTAGGCAAAATGGGTGCAGGCCTGAAAACACTGATTGCATTCAAAATGGCCCCCTCCATCACAGCACATGGCCAGGGCCTGTAGCAGCACTCAAAATGGTCCCCAACCACATGGCCTGTCCATCCACAAAAGGCCCAAAAAACGAAAATCACAGAACAATCAGCACAATCCCATGCCAAGATCCAGCCCCTCCATGATGTTTAAATTCAAGACAACCCACAGAAAGACTAGGCACATGCAACACTCACTACCCCTGGGCCCTGGGCATAATGGATGAAAGCTAGGCAAAATGGGTGCAGGCCTGAGAACACTGCCTGCATTCAGAATGGCCCCCTTGTGGTAAATATAATTTACCGTATACTTATTTTCCGCATAATTTCAAGTACAAGAATAACTCAATAAAAATGAGAGGCAGAGTCCGGGGTGTCTGAGTCTTTAAGGGCTTTAATTCAGAATGACTCGAGCCATGGAAATCAATTCCATCAATACAAGGATTCAGGGGTATATGCAATGATGGCAAAATGATGTCAACGATTTATTAACAGTACATGACATATATAGTATAACGAGGCAATAGCAATGCATACAGTAGGCGTGTCAAGTGAATGTGCGTAGCAAAAAGGCGTGTACAGAGGCGTGCACGAAGGTGTGTGCTGGAAACGTCACAGAAAAGTGTCATAAGTGGGTGTATACATAGTGAATTCTGCAGAGTCAGCTGAAAACTATAACTTGGGTGCGCTCGCAGCTGGTATGACGTGTGATTGACGTGTATCTAGAGAAAGCTAAGGGTCTGACTTTTAGCACTAGTAGAAGAGACAGACGTCTGGCATGTCAGATTGACCTGTTCCTATAACATGTCTGATATCTTGTATTTGGGGTAGGTGTAATCTGAAGTAAAAGGTCTCTCGGGCAGAGGCTATTCTATACAGAAAGCATATGTGTCTAAGTGCAAGGCGCGGGGCCATGGGCCTACCATGGTAACGAGAACTATGGATTTCATGAAGGAGACAGGGAGGCTTGGCCCTTTGCTCTGCAGCCGGGGAGCTGTTTACCTATATTACTAGACAGGAATGTGTTTTCGAGGAGGCTGAGCTGGCTACACTGATAACTTGAAGGCAAAATACTGTTTGGCAGGCAGGCCAGGCCGAGCCAGGCACTGCTTCGCTTGGCAGGAAGTAAGGCAGAGGTCAGGGATGCACCTCATCTCCACGTTGCAGCTTTCGGAGACAGAGACAGAAAATGGTTCAATAGCAGGAATCAGGGCCTAACTCGGAAGGGCCAGGAAAACGTGAAAGTGCACCATGTAAAGACGGTGGCACGGCATACTTAGGAACTGAATTATCGATCCATTCATGGTGGATCTGATAGAGGACATGTTAACGTTGGACGCAAATGTATTTGCGTCTTCAGATTCGGTTGCGGAGGGAAGTTACATGCACTTTTAACTCGTACATGGAGACGATGGGGTACTCGTTAGGGGACATACCTGACCATAAAAATTTCAATTACCTCATTCCCTCCTTGTCCCCTACGGACCCATTAGGATATATCTATTTTCATGAGACCATCTATCTGTTCATATAACATCATCTGTTCTTCTTTCTTTAATCGGGAATGGGAACGTGAACTAGAGCTGGGAATACAAGCTGTGGCGCACAAGCCGCAAATCGCTGGCCCACATTGAAGACATAAACAACAACTGAATACTATGGCCAATATAATCCCTAGGAATGACAATAGCTTCCATCCCCAGGCTGTTATTACACTCCAGAGCCAACCGGACCAATTCCAGGAGCCTGGATTCTGATGTATCTGATGGGCAATTTCGTGAAGTCTGGTGATGGCCTTATAGACTGATGGCGCGTTATTAGGAATAAACACGCAACAACTGGATCCGATGACTCTACAAGCTCCGCCCCTATCGGCCAGGATGACGTCAAGGACAAGGCGGTTCAGAAGAACAACAAGTCTCATAGCAGACTGCTCTTCTGTTAAGTTGCCCAAAGCTGAAGTAGTCTCATTCACTACTGCTTCGAGAATTCTGGTTAATTTGCGTATCAGTTTACTATTGGAGACAGTACCTAAATAAGGAAAGAATCCTTTATTGAAATCTGTATATTGTTCCCATGCGGTTTCAGTTTGATCAACTAATGGGAGATCTCTCTTGTGCCTGACAAGATTGAGGCGGGAATTCCTGTGATAATCAGATGGGGCTAGGAAAACTGGTGGCAATAGGAATGCAATGAAACAGGTACCATCCCAGTCTAGAGGTAAACGTACATAAGCTGTATGACCACAAATGAAATAGGAGTGTCGGGAAGCTTTGAATGTAGACTTGCCTTCATCACTAAATTCGACCACAGTAGTACAGTCACTATGGCCTAGATGTACTGAACCATTCTTTCTGACGCATAATACACCTTTAGCTGGTAAAACTGATATAGATGGCAAGTCTGGACTCGTTTCTGACTGAACATTTAGAATCATGAGGTTGAGTGTAAAATTACCTAATCCATACACTTCATTTTCTAGGTCGGTCCCTGTCATTTGTGGAAGACCGTCTTCATCTGGGAAACATGCTTTGTTCATGACTGTGTTCAGGTTCCCCCATATCCATTTGCCTTGGGAAACCCTTGATTCAGTATCTAAAGAAGATATTAAACTAAACCATGCACCACAGGAACTATTATGTGAAAATGGGTAAGGAAAGAGGGGCAGAGCTCCCTTGTAGTTCTGATAGGGAGGGAGTCGGCCACATATCCAACAGTTAGTAGCATTGTTGATCTGGTGTGAATGGTGTAACATACGAATGAATGTATTGTTGCACAGCGCAAGTCGATAAGATAATTCGTGTGGGGGTAGTTCACTAAACGTGTGCTCTGCAGTATCATTAGAAAAAGAATGTGCAATCGGAAAATACGTATACAACATCAAACTGATGCAAATTAATGTAAGACTCAGAAGAAACATAATAATCAGGGTGCAGATGCACCTACTACGGAGATTTTTACAATAATGATTTCTTTTCAGGATCTCCTGTCTATCTCTCTCTCTATTTGGGTCTAACTTGTACATTGTCAGAAACTGCCTAACCGCTTCACCCAGGAGGGGACTTAAACAATTAAACTGTCTGACTTACTAGACCTCAACTTCATTCGGAACTCCTGCGAGGGGTGTTCTCTACCAGGGGGAGTTTAGTATCAGTCTTTGGAATGTGGCAGGGCTGGGAATCAGTCTTTGGCGGAAGTCCATAGAAGCGTTTCACGTGACTCGAGTGGAGCCAGTTTTTCCTCCCCTCCAACTTAATGGCAGTCCTGGTTGTTAACAAAACGATCTTCGGCTCCTTCCAGCGGGGCTCCAGAGGACTTGACCTGTCGAAATTCCGGACTAGAACCACATCACCGGGGACCAGCTCGTGCGGTTTCACCTCGGTGTTGTCTGGAAAGGCTGCTGCGACCTGTGAACGACATGATTGTAGTGCAGACATCAAGGAAGCAAGGTAATCTGTCAGCATAGTACTTTCAACATCAGTAATTTTTCTCTGCAGAGGCGTCCCCCACATATTAGGAGGTCTACCGAAGACCACCTCATATGGGGATAGCCCTGTCCTAGAATGGGCTACCATTCGCCTATAAAAAAGAGCAACGGGTAAAGCTACTCTCCAATCTACACCCTTCTCTTTACACACTTTAGCAAGACGTGTTTTCAGAGTCTGGTTATGACGCTCCACGAGACCTGCTGCCTCGGGATGTCGGACACAGTGGAATTTCCACTGATATCCCAAAAGAAGGGAGACCTGCTTCATGAGTTCGGACGAGAATGGCTGACCATTGTCCGAGTACACGACACGGGGCAAACCGTACCGCGGGAAGAATTCACGAACCAACTGCTTGGCAGTGGTTGGAGCAGTGTAATCTGGGACGGGATATGCTTCTGTCCATCGAGATAGGGCACATACAACTACGAGGACATATTTAAAACCTCTGCATCTGTCTATCTGGATATAATCCATCTGGAGGACTTCAAAAGGATGGTCGGGAGGATGAAATCCACCTTGTCCTACGGGAACACCTTTTCCTGGATTGAACTGACAACAGATCATGCAGGTACGCACTTTCTGTTTTGCTGCTGCTCGTAAATGTTTGTTAAACCAGAGGTTCTGTAAACTGTCTAACATGGCCTTTTCACCTAAATGTGCTGGACTGTGTGCAGTGTTGATAATAACTTGAACCATAGAGTCGGGGAGAAACCATGTGGTCTTTCCCTTCGTCATCCATCCCTGTTCAGTCTGGACCCCTCCTTGTTCAGCCCATTTCTTGAGTTCGTCTGGAGTAGCATGTGTCTGTATGTCAATGACATCTAGTGCGGGGTCCCTGACTGTCATGCTATGTGTCAGTGATGATACGTCAGTCTTTGTCATATCAGTCGTATGAGTATGAGTCTGTGCTGTATGTTTCGCTGTCCGATCTGCAAAGTCGTTACCCTGGGAAATTTTGTCTGTGACCTTTGTATGTGCTTTACACTTCATGATGGCTATAGCTGTAGGCAAATGTATTGCTTCCAACAGTGCTTGAATGAGGGGACCATGTTGGATTTTGGCTCCGTGAGAGGTCAGAAAACCTCTTTCTTGCCAGAGAACACCGAAGTCATGTACGACTCCAAATGCATAACGTGAATCTGTGTATATGTTTACTTTAAGGTTCTTGGCTCGTATGCAGGCTTGGGTCAGAGCAATGAGCTCTGCTGCTTGGGCTGACAGGGTGTCAATGCGATGTGTTTCTAAGACTTCAGTTTCAGTGGTCACTGCATATGCGGCCACTAGCTCTCCTGTATTTGTTCTCATACATGAACCATCCACATAAAGTGTCAAGTCTGGATTGGGTAAGGCCACATCTGTCAAGTCTTGTCTGGGTTTCGTGATTGTATCAATAACCTCCACGCAGTCATGTGGAGTAGGATCTGTACTGCTCGATGGTAAAAGTGTAGCAGGATTCAGTGTATTGCAACGTCTGATTTCTATGTGTGGTTGGAATAATGTCAGTTCATAACCTGTCAGTCGCGCTATAGTCAAGTGTTGAGTCTGTGTTCTGTTTAGGAGAACTTCCACAGAGTGTGGAACCTGTACTGTCAATTGATGTCCTAATACAATGGAATCGCTTTGTCTGATTGCTAGAGCTGTTGCTGCAACTGATTTTAAGCACGCAGGCAAGGCCTGGGCTACTGGATCTAATGTGCTCGAAAAATAAGCACACGGTCTGTGTTTGTCTGCTTGAAGCTGAGTGAGAACCGACAACGCTGTGCCATCGCGTTCTGTGACAAAAAGTGTAAAAGGTTTACTGTGACATGGTGTCGCTAAAACAGGTGCTTGACATAAGGCTTTCTTTAATTCGTCAAAAGCTTGTGTATGTTCCTGAGTCCATGGGAGGACAGCCGAAGACGCTGCCTCTTGTGTTGTCAACTGTACAAGTGGTTTAGCTAGAAATGCGTATTGGGGAATCCATTGTCTGCAATAAGAAGTGAGTCCAATAAAGGCTCGTCCTTCTTTCTGTGTCTTGGGTTGTGGAAGATGTGCAATTAACTGTATACGATCTGGTGTCAACTGTCTCCCCTCTTTGGACAGCACGTGCCCAAGGTACACCACTTGCTGGGCACAGAATTGCAGCTTCGAAGGAGACACCTTGTGTCCCTTGTCCGCCAGAAAAAACAAAACTGTCAGAGATGCTTGTTCACATTCAGGTTCACTTCGGGCGGTGATCAATAGATCATCGACGTACTGGAGCAGGGCAGTATTAGGAGGCATGTGAATATTGTCAAGTTGTCGTTTCAATGCTTGGCTGTAGATGCTGGGGCTTTCTGTGAATCCTTGAGGGGCGCGTGCAAATTTGAAGCTTCGGCCATTTAAACAGAATCCGAAAAGATACTGGCTTTCCGGATCAATGGGGACACTAAAGAAGGCGTTCTTAAGATCGATTACAGTAAAGAACGTCGCCTCTGAATCAATAGCTGTCAATAATGAAGAGATGTCCGGGACCACAGGATACTGTGGTACAATGCATTTATTCAATTCACGTAAATCAATCACCAGTCGATAAACTGGAGGTGCATTTGGATCAGTGCGTTTAAGAATCGGAATGATAGGGGAATTACAAACATTGGAGTCGGTTTCTACAACCACTCCTTGTGCAATGAGCTCGTCAATGATTTTCAGTAAAACCACTACAGCATCAGGTGGTAACTTGTATTGTCGGATTCGGGGCAGTACAACTCCTGGCTTGAGTGTGACACGGTATGGTGTGATGTGCATACAACCTACATCAGTGGGGCCTTTAGCCCATAAGTGTGCAGGAACATTCTGTAACCTGGGATCAAAATCTCTCAACACATAATGGCCCTTGAAATCACGAAGAAACAACCTTACTCCTTCCGGAGAACAACAAATTACAGCTCCTAGAGCTTTCAGAGTTTTTATACCAAGCAGGTTTTCTGGACATGATTTCGTAAGTAACAAATCAGTAGTACGAGATAACGGACCAACTGCAAGGGGAACAGGTTTCGATACTTCGTTAACAATAGGCTTTCCTGAAAATCCAAGGGAGACATTCTGTGAGCCTGAGAGGGGTGCCCCTGGGACCTCGTCGTGACTGATGGTAGTTCTGCTTGCCCCTGTGTCAATCAAAAACTTTCTATCCTTCCCTAATACCTGACTATGTACATAAGGACCCTCTTGATCTACAGGAACTTCAATAAGAGGCAAGTCAACCTCCCTCTCTAGGCTGTTTCATGTGTACTGCTGATAATCGGGGTAATCAGATTGGGCATACTGGTACATCTGTTGTGTGACATGCTGAGTCGCGGCAATGGGTTGGGGCTGTGGTACCGCTACGGTCTGTTGTGGTACATGCATAGGTTGCACGTTCTGTGGAGCATGCTGTTGGACCTGGTGTTGGACCTGGTCCTGTCTGGGCGGACGTGGTCTCTCTTTAGTTTTACCTGTGGCGATATTGTGTTTCAGAACTGTACATTCGTTTACATAGTGACCTGGCTGTTTACAATAGTTGCATGTCCCTTTAACAGGAGCCGCCGAAATATTTGACTGTGTCGCGCCCTTTTTCTGACCATCAGCTGGAACTGACTGAGCAACTAACATTTTCATTTTTGTGTCGTTCATACGTCTCTGTTCGTGATCATGTTCCTCTCTAATTCTGTTCTGGTGGTACTGCAACATTTGTAACATTTGGGATGGCGTGTTTGCTTGCCATGTACTCTCGACTTTCAATACACGGTTCTTAACCTGGGGCAATGAATTCTCAACTAATTTGGTTACGAATAGATGTGGATATGACTCGCTACTTGTTTTCAGGCCACTATTAATGATAAAACATTTCTCGAATCTGGAATAAAAATCACTAGTGTCTTCGTCAGGTTTCTGTTTACAGGCTGAGATTGCATCCCAATCCTCCTTTTTAGTTGTCAACAATCTTGGTAAGACCTGTACTAATAATCCTGGTAACGCTTTAGTCTTTGCTCCAAGCCCTAAACCTGGGATTCGACCAGTTTCTTCGTCTTCTAATTCAGTCCAATTGATCTTTGTACCTCCCACCTCCCATTCTTTTTCTTTGAGTTTTTCGTAAGTACCAGCAGGCAATAACACTTTCAGGATTTTCATAATATCGGGATATGTGTAATCTCCCATGAGTAACATGTCTTTTATTTCACGGTGGAACCCAGCTGGATCTTTATCATGACTAGGCACTATTTTCTTCATTTCCAATAATTCCATTTTAGTTATGGGCGTATATACATACACGCGTTCGAATGTATTGTCTTGTTTCCGGATGGGGTGTACTTCTCGTAAAGGGTTCTGTCGGTCTAGGTGGAAAGGATTGTTTACTGGGGGTGGAACAGGCACAAAACGTGGGGTCAAGAATGTTCTGTATTTATGGCGTTGTTCGAGAATTACATTAATCAAATCAGTACCTAGGCCTCTCCATCTATGCAGGAGTAAGTCTTGTAATAGATTATACAACGGACCTGGATCAGATTGTTGATTCTCGTACTGTACAATAAGATGTTGGGCCATGTAAATACCTGCTAGTCGCTGTTCTTCTGGACTAAGACTTAAAAACATGTGCACCACTAAATCATCTTTATACATACTGTCATCCCCAGCCCATTGGACTGCGGACCGGGCTAGTTCTTGATCACGCAAGGTAGTGAGTTCATGATAACCAACTCTTTCTTTCAGGCTTCTATCAGTAACTTGGAAAACATGTTCAAGGGAACATTGCTCTGGAATTGGGGAAAGGTGACGAATGGGTCTGTCAAAGGGCCTATCAAGAGAATACTGTTTAGGGGGTTTTGCCCTACCTACGTAAGCTATCGTGCCTGGGGGCACTTGGGTCGTTGCTGAATCTTCTGGTTCTTCCTCCTCTGAGGTGGCTTTGTCGTCTGACTCGAGAGGCTGGTCAGTCTCTCGTCTGGCATGTATTGCTATAATCTCCTTACGGATCTTTCTAGTCATGGCCACTATACATTTCTCTTTGTCATGTTTACCTTCGGCAATATTCTGACTCCATCTCGACAAACCTTCCATCTCTTCCTGCGAGAAGTCTGGCTGGTCCAGGACCCTTATCAAACTATTAATCAGAAATCGCATTATCGAACCCTTTGTCTCAACTTTCTCGTGTGCCATAGCTTCGCGAACACATTTCTGCCCTTCACCTGTTCTAACAAAATGATATATGTTGTCTAGATGTTCTGGCATGTCTGGTAATAACATCAGGTAATCTGTAACACGACGTAGTCGTAGTGAGGCTAACGCCATGGGTCTTGTCCTGCCAGGTACTGGGTCGTATCTGCAATCTGTCAGGGGCTCTTTTAGATAATCGGTTAGGCTTACTTTGGGTGTACGTGACATGGCTATTTCTCTCATTGTCACTCGGCGTAAGGGTGGTGGAGTATGATAGGGACCTCCTGAAGCGCCTCCTGAGGCACCCCCTAAGGCGGAACCATGAGCATGACTTGATGTCAATGGGTGCGGGTATGGAATATTTATCGGGGACGACTGACTCCGAGTCGCATCTGTACCAAAAGGGTTATTAGGACCAAGAGTAATGGGACCAGCAGGGGAAGTGACACTAGGTGCGGGAAGTGGATGACGTGGAGGGGTCGTGGACTGATCAGCAGGGACCAGCAGTGGCAGTTGTCGGGGCATAGTAGCGTATGCGGGAGCTTCACCGTCTAGATAGGAAGAAAGGAAACTATCTGCTGCGGTCTGTTTATGATGTACTTTGGTCGGAACCAATGGAGGGGGCAGATCATTCGGTATTTCCGAAGTTGCTTTGGGCCCTCGGCCCTCGGCCAGAACTGGATACAGTCCTGTAATAAGAGCATTACTCTGTCTTTCTTGTTGTTCGGTTTTGACTCGCTGTCCCTCTTCTAGTAGATCTTTTTCTTTAGCTTTTTCGGAATCTTCTCTACTCTTTTCTGCTTTCCTAAGTGCTTTCTCTGTCCGTCTATGTGATTCTTTGCGCCACAATTCGATGGCATCTTTCTGTGATTGTCTGGCTTTCTTTTTCCATAACGCTTCCTCTACTCTCATGATGCACTCGGCACCCCATGTCCCTGTAACGGGCCATCTCTGATTCTCTGCCAAGTCTTTGGTGTAATCCACCCATAAGTCTAAGTACAGTATGGCATCTAAGCCATGCTTATGGTACATAAAATGTCCAGGAGTATCCCTAGATGGGATGGGAACTGCTTCTTCAAGTATCCCTTTCCTAGTTCCTATCTGTCGTAACTTCGAGAACAAAGGCATTGCTACCTCTAAAGTGGACGTAAAACACAATGAACACAGTAAAAGATGCAAACAATCATCCATACCACGACATTAAACACATTGAAACATTTCGAACAGATATTGACTACCCACAAATTCTACAACGAAAACAAAACTGAATCGTTGAATACTAGAATTACTCGATGTACTGCTAAACAGCACAGATACACTGCTAAAACAGTGCAGACCGGATCTGTGTACCCAAACCCGTCTTGACCGGATACAAATTAATGCACCCGTCTTGATGCGTCCCCAGCAACGGTACTCACCGGGAAGCACGGAACGGAAGGCCTCGGAAACTCGACTGGACTGGACCGCTACAACGTCACTACTGCTGCGCACTACGCATGCGCCTCGACGCTTCGGACAGGTGGGCCTCTGGACACCTCGGACACTGTACTCTCGGCTGGGCTCTAGTCGGGATCCTCCGCACTCCTCACCGCCTCGTCTGGATGTCGATCGCAGTCTCCGTCACCTCCGTAGGCCTGAGGGAGATACAGGAAATCCTGCAGATGCGCATAGATGTCCGTCACGGCTGTGGCAGGGGGCAAAGCCTTCAACGCATCTCCGGCGCGTGGGGTGGGGGAGGGGTCCCTGTTCGGGCGCCAAATTGTGTGGTAAATATAATTTACCGTATACTTATTTTCCGCATAATTTCAAGTACAAGAATAGCTCAATAAAAATGAGAGGCAGAGTCCGGGATGTCTGAGTCTTTAAGGGCTTTAATTCAGAATGACTCGAGCCATGGGAATCAATTCCATCAATACAAGGATTCGGGGGTATATGCAATGATGGCAAAATGATGTCAACGATTTATTAACAGTACATGACATATATAGTATAACGAGGCAATAGCAATGCATACAGTAGGCGTGTCAAGTGAATGTGCGTAGCAAAAAGGCGTGTACAGAGGCGTGCATGAAGGTGTGTGCTGGAAACGTCACAGAAAAGTGTCATAAGTGGGTGTATACATAGTGAATTCTGCAGAGTCAGCTGAAAACTATAACTTGGGTGCGCGCGCAGCTGGTATGACGTGTGATTGACGTGTATCTAGAGAAAGCTAAGGGTCTGACTTTTAGCACTAGTAGAAGAGACAGACGTCTGGCATGTCAGATCGACCTGTTCCTATAACATGTCTGATATCTTGTATTTGGGGTAGGTGTAATCTGAAGTAAAAGGTCTCTCGGGCAGAGGCTATTCTATACAGAAAGCATATGTGTCTAAGTGCAAGGCGCGGGGCCATGGGCCTACAATGGTAACGAGGACTATGTATTTCATGAAGGAGACAGGGAGGCTTGGCCCTTTGCTCTGCAGCCGGGGAGCTGTTTACCTATATCACTAGACAGGAATGTGTTTTCGAGGAGGCTGAGCTGGCTACACTGATAACTTGAAGGCAAAATACTGTTTGGCAGGCAGGCCAGGCCGAGCCAGGCACCGCTTCGCTTGGCAGGAAGTAAGGCAGAGGTCAGGGATGCACCTCATCTCCACGTTGCAGCTTTCGGAGACAGAGACAGAAAATGGTTCAATAGCAGGAATCAGGGCCTAACTCGGAAGGGCCAGGAAAACGTGAAAGTGCACCATGTAAAGACGGTGGCACGGCATACTTAGGAACTGAATTATCGATCCATTCATGGTGGATCTGATAGAGGACATGTTAACGTTGGACGCAAATGTATTTGTGTCTTCAGATTCGGTTGCGGAGGGAAGTTACATGCACTTTTAACTCGTACATGGAGACGATGGGGTACTCGTTAGGGGACATACCTGACCATAAAAATTTCAATTACCTCACCCTCCATCACAGCACATGGTCAGGGCCTGTATCAGCACTCAAAATGGCCCCCAACCACATGGCCTGTCCATCCACAACAGGCCCAAAAAACGAAAATCACAGAAAAATCAGCACAATCCCATGCCATGATCCAGCCCCTCCATGATGTTTAAATTCAAGACAACCCACAGAAAGACTAGGCACATGCACCACTCACTACCCCTGGGCCCTGGGCATAATGGATGAAAGCTAGGCAAAATGGGTGCAGGCCTGAGAACACTGCCTGCACTCAAAATGGCCACCTCCATCACAGCACATGGCCAGGGCCTGTAGCAGCACTCAAAATGGCCCCCAACCACATGGCCTGTCCATCCACAACAGGCCCAAAAAACGAAAATCACAGAAAAATCAGCACAATCCCATGCCATGATCCAGCCCCTCCATGATGTTTAGATTCAAGACAACCCACAGAAAGACTAGGCACATGCACCACTCACTACCCCGGGTGAAAAGGCCACAACAGGCCAAAAAAACGAAAATCACAGAAAAATCAGCACAATCCCAAGCCATCCAGCCCCTCCATGATGTTTAAATTCAAAACACCCCACAGAAAGACTCAGTGCACCCACCACTGAGTACCCCTGGGCAAAAGGCCCCAAAACAGCCCAAAAATCGAAAATTCCAAAATTGTAGTTGCAGCAACTGTAATGCCCCAAACAAACTTACTTGTGAAATTTCTAATCCAAAAGTGATCCAAAGAAAGTCAAAAAGGCCTCAAATCCAAATATCCAGCAGCATCCACAAAAAGTAATCCTTCCAGCTCCAGATCCAAATGAAAAGTGACCAGGAGATGGACAAAGCACTGGGAGGAGCCTGCTGGACAGGAACAGGAAGTTGAAGACTGTGGGGCACTTCCTTCCTCCCACCCCCTCCCCTCCCCAAAATGGACTCCTCGCAAAAAAAGTGCAGGCAAATGTCAACCTGAGGAGTTATTCAGATTAAAATCATCATTTCCAGAAGGTTTATGCTGCTTGCTGGTGGATTTCTTGTGCAGAATTGCAAATTTTATATTTTCGCGCGTGCGAGATTGTTGCTGCTCGCCGCATCTCCAAGCTCGCAATTGCGAAGTACCGCGATACGTGATCACGGCGTACTCGCGTTGACAAACTCTCGCTGTGCAAGTTGGCAAGCCGCGTTTACGTAATCGCGCTCGCCAAATTCCCGCGGGATCCCGCAGCAAGATCCAAAATGGCGCAGCACTCGCAAAATATCAAGAAAAATAACTGGGCAAACGCTGAATGACGGAAAGTAAACGCCGCGCGCCGCAAAATTGTATCACCAAGAAAAAAAAAATCCGCTGCGTGCGAATTTGCGGATTTTGCGGGAAATCCGCAAATCTCGCGGATTGCGAATTTACCGAAAATCCGCAAAATCCGCGAGCGTAACGGATTTTCCGCCCATACTTATTTATGAGTGAATTTCTAAGGTTTTTTTTCCCTAATTGCAACGTCCATTTTTTTTAAGTAAACCTCTAAAATGTTCATATTTTCTTTCCATAATTGGATATTTTGTATATTATATGTATATAATATACCACTCATTTTTTATTTGATATGTGTTTATCAGAAAGTACATTAATAATTGGTTTTATTTGTAATAATTTTTTGAGTTGGCACAACATTCTCGCATTTACTGTGGAGAATCTGTAATCAGTAAATGTATTTCCCATACTGAAAAATACACTGAAAGACTTTAAAAAAAATAAAGTTTAGGTCTAAATATTTTGTAAGGTATTGTTTTAACTTTTCTTTCTGTGATCAATTTTAGGAGAAAACCACCTTTACAAAAAAAGATTCATATTTGAGACTACCGACGTCATGGTGGTGCCGTCGGTAGCCGCAAAGAGCGCGTGGTTAGTACAAAGTGTAAAACATATATATAGACACAATAAACAGCATACGTAACAGTAGAGCATTATTAGTATACTTTTCAAACTCATATTTTTGTCTTGAGTGTCCAGATAATTTGTCTTCAAGGACTAATTTCTGTTTTCGCAGTGACACCGGGCGTCACGATAAAATCGGTAACGACGGTCACTGCGAATATGTTGCGAAATGACAAAACAAATGCAGGCATTCAAAAGCCACCAGCACATTCAAAACTTATAACTGCAAAATGGATTATCACCAACACACTAAACACATTACTATCTAAATGACTGTATAATAGCATGTAAAACTCCCTTAATATCTCTCTAACACAGGGCATATCTTTTTCAGTGTAATCTATGCCTGCATGCATCACTGTATCACTAAGTCTCTCATTTACTGAAAACGTATTTGAGAGGATCAGTAAGACGGTGCATCAGTCTATCAATTTTCTGTAACAAAATGGGTGACTGTCTCAGCACATCTATGAGTGGGTGCATCAGTATCACAATTGGTCTGTGATTGGTTGCGTAAGTCTCTCACTCAATCTGTGAGTAGCTGCATGAGTGCTTTTGGGCATTATTAGTAAGTATATGTCTGTCTGGTTATATCTGTGAGGATACACGAGTGTCTAAGTAGGTGTCTGAGTGGGCGAGGGAGTGGGTGCATTTGTATATGATTGGATCTGTGAGTGAGTGCATGAGTCTCTTAGTGGGTCTGAGACTGGCAGTGTGAGTGTCTCAGTGGTTCTGTCAGTGCGTGTATAGGTCTCTGAGTGAGACTGTGAGTGGGTAAATTAGTCTCTCAGTGGTTCTATGAGTGGCTGCGTGAGTAATTGTATGGTTGTGTGGGTATCTGAGTGGGTCCATGAGTGGATGTATCAGTGTCTGAGTGAATCTGTAAGTGGGTGTGTGAATGTTCCAATGGGTCTATGAGCAATAGTATAAGTCTCCGGGTGGGTGAGATGGGTGCATGCATGATTGCCAGAGTGGGTCTGTAACTGGGAAGGTGAATGTCTGGGTGGGTCTGTGAGTGGATGTATGAGCCTTGGCTGGGTGAGTGAGTGAGTTTCTGAGTATATGAGTGAATGATTGAGTCTATAAGTCTATGAGAGGGTATGTGACTGAATGTGGGAGTGACTGTATGGGTATGTGAGTGGGTGTATGAGCATCTCAGTGGATCCGTGAGTGGGTGTTTGAGTATCTCAGTGAGTACATATGTGAGTGGGTCTGTAAGTGTACATGGGTGCTTGACTCTCCGAGTGAGTATGTAAGTGGGTGCATGAGTATCTAAGTGGGTCTGTGAGTGGGTGCATGAGTGCCCATGTGGGTCTGTGAATGGGTGTAAGAGTTTTTAAGTGTGTTTGAGACTGTACACATGAGCCCTTGACTCAGTCTCTAAGTAGGTGCATGTGTTGCACCACCGACTGTGATTTGGCCCATGGTGCTACATGCTTCTTCCTCACGGGCCGCCATACAGCCCGTGGCACCTCCCTCTTTACTTCAGGTACATCGTGGTGCTGCGTGGTTGCCCAATGTTGCCGTTTTGGCATTGCGGTGCGTCCCATGGCGCCTGCTCTCTTTCTGTGTCGGGCACACCGCATACCTATGCAGCTCCCCGCTATCTGACAATTTGCATGACAGGAATGCCTCAGCTCCAGTATTTTCTTACCTTCCTTTCACTGGTGATATATTTCTTTCTTCATTTTTTCTTGGGACACTCTTTTTTTCTGCCCATGATTCCATAGTCTTCTTCCCAGAAGTCCTTAGGAAGTATCTGTTCTACCAATTCAAGATGGTGACCTTCCTATTCCTTCCACTACCCTTTTCCTCAACCAAGATAGTGGTTGCTTATTTCCTGTTTGGTCATTTCCTGTTCCTGTTTGGTCACTTCCTGTTCATGGGTATTTAAAGGGCTGAATTCTTCATTTCCTTGCATTGCAACACTCTTCGCTCCTGTTGGTGTGTCCTCACTCCTGTTGGTATCCTGTCCTCCTGCCTGGTGTATCGGTGATTCAAGCTGGTGTAACTTGTTTCTGATCATAGCCTTTACTCTGGTTTGGATTCCTTCCCTTTCTTTTCTTCCTTACTGGTGGCTTCTTTCCTTCCTTCTCTTTCCTGGAGTACTCACTTTCAGCAGAGGTTTTTTTCCCTACAGGACTTTTCCTCTTGGGGCTCCTCTTTGGGGGCATGGTCTGCTTAGGCTTTTTCATTGTCAGCAGCACCATGGGCACCACAAGGGGTCACCCTTACCTCGGACAGACCAGAACCCTCAAGAACTGAAGTCAGGAATCTCTCCAACACACCAGAACTAGTAAGAACATTACAAGTTGTGACAGATTGCAACGCCCAAAATCCCGTTTTGATCCTGATGGCATGGATCTTCCTCAAACATCACCTCCGGAAGGATCAGTAGAAGCGACACAGGCATCTCTTTTTCTTCTACTAATGTTCCTGTGTTTGTCTGATGGCGCTAAAGAAGGCGTATTGGCATTGTTAGATTGTGGAGCCAGCAGTATCTATTTGGAAGAAAGATGGGCTACAGAGAGACAAATATGCTGTATTCCGAAGGAGACTCCTGAACAAGCACATACAGTAGATACACTCCTCTTGTCTCCGCACCGGTCAAAGAAATGACACTGTCACTACAATTAACTTTTGGAAGAGTATTTATCCTGTGACCTGATGGCCTTACCCAATCATATTATGATTTTAGGAATACCCTGGCTGATCAGACATAATCCTTACATCAACTGGGAAACTAGGACCATTTCTTTATTTTTGCATTTTTGCTAAAAATTCGTTATCCTACTGAGGAATACTGGTCTCCAAAAGAGATGCCTATAGTAAAACAGGAAGCATGTACCTCTGTAGTCACTACCAAGGGTATGCAGATGTGTTTCTGAAACCGAAGAACTTGTCATTCCCTCCTCCTCCATGGGAGTTTGATTGTGCTATCCCTCTAGAACCCGGAGCAACAGTAGATTTTGGAAGAGAGTACTCTCTCACTGAGCCCGAGAAGGAAACCCTTAGGCAATATCTCGAAGAAAACCTTCAAAGTGGTTGGATTACTCAATCATGAGAAAAGAGAGAAACCTGTGGTTTGCATACAACTAAATAGAGTCATGAATACTCAAATGAACTAGGCTATGCCAAGTAAAAACTAATCCAGATATATTGGTCACTGTAATTCATTGTGGAAATGGTTTGAATTTCAAGCAATGTCCAAATCTATCTTTCCCAAACTGATTCAATTCAATATACACAATCTAACAGGTAAACACACAACAACAATGGAATTTAAAAGGTATGAACACAATTTATTTAAAATACCTCCCTATTAGGGTTACAATCTAATTAAAAGACAATAAAATAATCCCATAAGTGAAATTAATCTAAAAAGAAAGGGGTCAAAGTACAGAGGTCGACGCTGCATTTCGGTGTTCGTAGTGATTGGTTACACCTTCTTCAGGACACTTTGACGATTCACAAATCAATCTAGAGATTTTAGAAAACAAATTTAAAAATATATTCCTTCATCACATTACTATACAGTTTTTACCATACTAGTTAGGTTAAAAAATCAAAGTTATAGTTATACCTGTTTAGCAAAAAGAGGGGGGACGTGCTATTGTGGGAACACATTGTTAATCTTAAATTGGCCTTCTATTACCACACTAGAATTTTATAAGTTTATTTGGACAACTCGTCATCTCAATTGAACTATCCACTGGGTTTGTTATTTTAATTAAACCAAAGTATCCAAATTAATTTATTTTTTATTTTTTATTTATTACCTGATAATGTATCAAGACTCTCTTTTTAAACATTAAGAGGGCTTCTTGTTCAACCAGTGTTTTATCAATCATCTGTTGGTTTTGCGTCATCAATTGGTACGGATTTTTTGTCACCTTAATGGGCGAAAAATGAAGAGAATCCTGAATAGAGTATGGGATTCAAGTTAGATTGTTAACCTGTTTACAATCGCTTAAAAGGTACCTGTTTTTAAAATCAAGGTGCAGATCAGATAAACCACGGAGGAGCCACCGGACTTCTCTCTTCACTTTGAAGTCTATATTGACTGGTATCGGGTCCTTTTTTCAATTTTTAGGGATCCCTACAGAAAAGGGCGTATATTTGCATGTATATTTTACCCCAGTTTCTTATCAATTTCAAAAGAAACTTATTTACTATGGTTAGGGCATTAAATGATAATACACTTACCACATTTGTATAACCTTCTTGCAAACGTAGTGTTTATTTGAATAATCACAATTCACCACCTGTTTGGAGAAAGGCGCGTTTGTTTTAATGGTCTTCATAAGAAATAATGGATTTCTTTACACTTTTATCTTTATTTTACATCTGCTACCGGTGTGCCGTTGCAGAGTATAGTATAGGTTGGTGAATGAACCATAAAAAGATTTTTTTTACACAATTGTTTCAACAGGTATATCCATAGTCAGTAGATATATCCATAGATATAATACTGGGACTGCATTTTAGTTAATCTAAATGCTAATACCTGTGGACATTTTAGGCTAATATACTTTTTTTTAAAAGGAACTTTCAAACTAGTGATGTTCTTAACATTTCTATGTTCACCCGCTTTTTTATTTTACAAATGATAGACACAGAAACTAATTTGTTCTATCTGTCAAGGTTAGGATTGCATTGGTATTATTTATGCTAACTAAACCCTAATCCTTTACATACCTTAGGCTTGAGGGTCGGCCTCCCTGCTCCTCCGTGCTCCGCGTCATTCGAGTGAATGATTGCTGAGAGCGCGGAGGTTGTTTAAATCCTGCCGCTGCCGTCTATAACCCGGAAATGCATTGTTTGGAAATAGGATTTTTATTTCTCAAAATATACTTTGTTTGGAAATAGGATTTTTATATTTATTGGGCATTATTTACGTTTAATCGGTGTTTTTGGCAGGACCCACGGGTATTTATTCATGGGTTTTTATACAAGGATGCACCGGAAGTGTTTCGATCTTTTTTTTTGTTCGTGACTCACTCAAACAAGGCTAATAGTACATTATTGGTTACAAACACCTCTAACCTTGTTCTTCTATTAGATATTTGCGGACTTCCAGGTATATATACATATACCGCTTCGGGAAGTTTATGTGTTATTACGATCGGCTGGGCCATTTTGGATTGGGAAAGGATTTATTCAAATTACTGGGTTCGTGTTGTTCATTGTCGACTCCCTACGTGTCTATAAACACCACTATTCAAACGGATAGCACCTAAATCGAAAAGCCCAAAAACATTTATAGAAATGGACACTAAAATGTTTATGAATGGATAGTGTGGTAGATATTGCTAGATTAGAAAGGATTTCATGGTCCAATAATCAGATACACAATGAGATGCACCCTGTAAGTCTACAATATGTAGCAATTATTAATATACTTCATCTCAATCCATTATGTAGACTAAATCTACTACATTTAGTAGGAAGGATACCTAGTCTAATAGTCCGTTACGTAAGGATAAACACTGTAAGTATACAAAATGTTACAGATAATAGCACACTTTATCACAGTCCATTATTGATACTAGATCTGCTTCATTAGATAGTTCAGACTAGGTGTACTATTTACATCGATTATGCTTCCAATATTTATTAAGCTGGCATTAAATCTAAAACATTCCTACTATAATTTCTTAGTATCTTGCTCCGAGGCACAGCAATGGATAATTCAGCACAAAAAAACATTTTTTTAAAAAATAATGATACATACACCCAAGTCAGGTCTGTTGTTCTAATGTTACAATAGGTCCATACCCACTAATTTCACTCGGTTTTAAATGGGGGATAAACATATTAAAGGTCTAGATTCTGTGTAGGGGCTGTTAAAGTTGGGATATCTATATCACCAACCTCTCCCACTCTTCTCTGTTGTTCAAACCTGTTCTGAAGGTGTTGAAAAGGGACATAAAGAATTGTTCCCTTGTTTTTCTTTTTGCCTGTATATCACACCCTCTGACGGTTTGTTTCATAACTTCAATCCCACACCATTTGAGATCTTCAATTTGGTGGTTATGGGACAACCAGTGTTCCACCAGAGGTGCTGTTCTTTTTTTGGTTCTAATAGCTGATTTGTGCTCTGTGATTCTGGTTTTAATTTCTCTTGATGTTTCTCCTACATATGCCTTTTTACATGGGCACAGTATCATATAGACCAAATTCTTGGTTTTGCAGTTTATGAAGCTTTTTATTTTGTGTCTGACACCATTATGTTCAATCTTATCTGTTTTGATCAGTGTTGCACAATTTGTACACATGTTACAACAGAAATTACCTACAGGTAATGGTCTTTTATCTATACCTTGCTGGTTTTCCTTACTCTCTCCTTCTCTAAAGGTATGAACTAGACAGTTTCTTACTGTTCTATTCCTGCGGAAACTGAACATTGGTTTGGGGAGTTTCTCGCCGTTTTTATTTCTTAAAAGGGACCAATTTCTGGTAATAATGTTTTTTATTTTATTACTCACAGTACTGAAGTTGGTGACAAATATCAATCTGTTGTCTGTGGTATCTCTCTGTTTGGGTTCATTAGAAAATAGAGACTCTCTATCGTAATATTTGGCACGTGTGTACGCTTTTCTGATTAAATGTTTAGGGTATCCCCTTTCCTTCAGTTTATTTGATAGGATATCTGCGTGTCTGTTAAAATCCCTAATGTCAGTGCAGTTGCATCTTATCCTTAAGTATTGGCCAAAAGGAATATTGTCCTTTTGGCACTTAGGATGGTTGCTGTTGTAATGCAATAGGGTGTTTCGATCAGACGGTTTGGTGTACAATTCCACTGCTAAGGCACCATTATTTGCCTTGATCCTGATATCAAGAAATTCAACATTCAATCTATCATATTTACTGGTAAAATGTAAGTTCACATCTCCGAGATTTAGCCAGCTAATGAAGTCAGTTAGATCTTCAGTGGTTCCGCTCCAGATGAAAAAAATGTCATCGATGAACCTCGACCAACATGTGATATTCTCGTAATAAGGTGCCGCAGAGTTGAAGATGTGCTTGTTTTCAAAGGCTGCCACATACAAGCAGGCTAGGCTGGGAGCACAGGTGGCTCCCATGCTGGTGCCTTTGACCTGCTTGTAGAAATCATTTTTAAATAAAAAGATATTATTTTTAAGAATTATTGTCACGCATTCAATAATGAATGTTGCGTGGCTGCTAAGATGACCACTGTCCTGACTAAAGAGGCCCTCTAACATCTTGATGGTATCATCCTGTGGGATGTTAGTGTAGAGGGCCTCTATATCTAATGTTACAAGCCATTGATTTAGGGGGTCATATCCAAGGCCTTCTATTTT
This sequence comes from Lissotriton vulgaris, assembly GCF_964263255.1. Lineage (NCBI taxonomy): Eukaryota > Metazoa > Chordata > Amphibia > Caudata > Salamandridae > Lissotriton > Lissotriton vulgaris. Next base: position 1,579,153,554 of record NC_141689.1, on the reverse strand, counting down.
GTCAATCATCCTAGTGGTGTCCTTAATGTAGGCTTGTTGGGTCACCACCAGTGGCTGTAGAAATTTGTCCACATACTTGCTAAGTGGCTCTGTAATCGAGTTGATACTCGACACAATAGGCCGCATAGGTGGGTCTGAAAGATTTTTGTGGACTTTGGGGAGCCCATAGAGTGCTGGAATGATAGGGGATTTGTTTTTTAGAAATCTAAACTTGTCCTCGCATATAATTTCATCCTCTTTAGCAAAGTCTAATAGAGAGTTTACTTTTAGAATCAATGCATTCCACTCTGTTTTGTTGGATTTACAATAGTGTTCAGTGTTTTGAAGTAGGAGCATCATTCTCCTGTTATAATCTTCGGTATTCATCAGGACGATGCTACCCCCTTTGTCTCCTGGTTTTACCGTAAGGTTTTTGTTGTTTTCGAGGTTTCTAAGAGCCAGATTTTCTGCTTTACTGAGGTTATACTTGTTCACTATCGGTTGTTCTAGTAGATCACAAATATTACTTTCTACTGCTTGTTCAAAAAGTTCTACCTGTTTGTTAACCATTCCAATTGTAGGGGTCCAACTTGACTTAGGTTTTAGACCTGACTTATTTACTGCCCTTTCGTTCTGTTCTTTATTATCAAAGAAGTCTTGCAGTCTTATTTTTCTGAAAAAGCCTTGGAGATCTTTTTCAAGATTAAAGTTATTTAATCTAGTGTTAATAGCGTATCCTAATCCCTTTTCTAAGACTATTTTTTCATCTTCAGTCAAGATGATGTTAGACAAATTAATGATAGCAGCTTTTTTCTTTTTCAATCCCATTTGGATTGGCTCCTCGTTTTCATGTAGGGCCTCTTCTGTTGTGGAGGTTGAGGGTAAAAGTTCCCCCTCCCCCTGCCTCTCCCTCTGTTCTGATTGTCTCTCTGGGGTCGGTGGTCTAAAAAAGGTAAGGAGCTTTGTTTAGAAGATGTCTCACCACTGTTCGTGTTTTCAGGGTGTGTTTCATTATCAGACTCCGCACTGGTGTAAGAGGAGTCTGAGAACGTCACTCTCTTTTTTGGGTAAGTTCTTCTCGGTTGTTGCCATTGATTTCGATTGGGATAGTCTTCCCTAGGTCTGTCAAAAAAATCTTTTTGTGTATAGGGATAGACTGCCTCAAGGTTATAGTTGGCCACATCTTTCTTAAATTTATTTAACTTTTTGTTAAGGAGATAATCTTTATAACTTGAGACATCTTTTTGGCGTATAAAGATACCATGCTAAATTTATTGAGAACTGGACCCTCATAGCCAATCGATGTAGCAGAGATTGGATGTTACTTATCATCGAAACAGCCGCTGCTATATTGATAATTGACAAAAAAGAGATTGAGGAATTAGAAATCAAACTCCAGGGGAATTCCGTATTAGAAGACGCTAAGAAAAAACTTGATGACATACAAAAAGATGTCTCAAGTTATAAAGATTATCTCCTTAACAAAAAGTTAATTTGTCTAACATCATCTTGACTGAAGATGAAAAAATAGTCTTAGAAAAGGGATTAGGATACGCTATTAACACTAGATTAAATAAATTTAATCTTGAAAAAGATCTCCAAGGCTTTTTCAGAAAAATAAGACTGCGAGACTTCTTTGATAATAAAGAACAGAACGAAAGGGCAGTAAATAAGTCAGGTCTAAAACCTAAGTCAAGTTGGACCCCTACAATTGGAATGGTTAACAAACAGGTAGAACTTTTTGAACAAGCAGTAGAAAGTAATATTTGTGATCTACTAGAACAACCGATAGTGAACAAGTATAACCTCAGTAAAGCAGAAAATCTGGCTCTTAGAAACCTCGAAAACAACAAAAACCTTACGGTAAAACCAGGAGATAAAGGGGGTAGCATCGTCCTGATGAATACCGAAGATTATAACAGGAGAATGATGCTCCTACTTCAAAACACTGAACACTATTGTAAATCCAACAAAACAGAGTGGAATGCATTGATTCTAAAAGTAAATTCTCTATTAGACTTTGCTAAAGAGGATGAAATTATATGCGAGGACGAGTTTAGATTTCTAAAAAACAAATCCCCTATCATTCCAGCACTCTATGGGCTCCCCAAAGTCCATAAAAATCTTTCAGACCCACCTATGCGGCCTATTGTGTCGAGTATCAACTCGATTACAGAGCCACTTAGCAAGTATGTGGACAAATTTCTACAGCCACTGGTGGTGACCCAACAAGCCTACATTAAGGACACCACTAGGATGATTGACAAAATAGAAGGCCTTGGATATGACCCCCTAAATCAATGGCTTGTAACATTAGATATAGAGGCCCTCTACACTAACATCCCACAGGATGATACCATCAAGATGTTAGAGGGCCTCTTTAGTCAGGACAGTGGTCATCTTAGCAGCCACGCAACATTCATTATTGAATGCGTGACAATAATTCTTAAAAATAATATCTTTTTATTTAAAAATGATTTCTACAAGCAGGTCAAAGGCACCAGCATGGGAGCCACCTGTGCTCCCAGCCTAGCCTGCTTGTATGTGGCAGCCTTTGAAAACAAGCACATCTTCAACTCTGCGGCACCTTATTACGAGAATATCACATGTTGGTCGAGGTTCATCGATGACATTTTTTTCATCTGGAGCGGAACCACTGAAGATCTAACTGACTTCATTAGCTGGCTAAATCTCGGAGATGTGAACTTACATTTTACCAGTAAATATGATAGATTGAATGTTGAATTTCTTGATATCAGGATCAAGGCAAATAATGGTGCCTTAGCAGTGGAATTGTACACCAAACCGTCTGATCGAAACACCCTATTGCATTACAACAGCAACCATCCTAAGTGCCAAAAGGACAATATTCCCTTTGGCCAATACTTAAGGATAAGACGCAACTGCACTGACATTAGGAATTTTAACAGACACGCAGATATCCTATCAAATAAACTGAAGGAAAGGGGATACCCTAAACATTTAATCAGAAAAGCGTACAAACGTGCCAAATATTACGATAGAGAGTCTCTATTTTCTAATGAACCCAAACAGAGAGATACCACAGACAACAGATTGATATTTGTCACCAACTTCAGTACTGTGAGTAATAAAATAAAAAACATTATTAACAGAAATTGGTCCCTTTTAAGAAATAAAAACGGCGAGAAACTCCCCAAACCAATGTTCAGTTTCCGCAGGAATAGAACAGTAAGAAACTGTCTAGTTCATACCTTTAGAGAAGGAGAGAGTAAGGAAAACCAGCAATGTATAGATAAAAGACCATTACCTGTAGGTAATTGCTGTTGTAACATGTGTACAAATTGTGCAACACTGATCAAAACAGATAAGATTGAACATAATGGTGTCAGACACAAAATAAAAAGCTTCATAAACTGCAAAACCAAGAATTTGGTCTATATGATACTGTGCCCATGTAAAAAGGCATATGTAGGAGAAACATCAAGAGAAATTAAAACCAGAATCACAGAGCACAAATCAGCTATTAGAACCAAAAAAAGAACAGCACCTCTGGTGGAACACTGGTTGTCCCATAACCACCAAATTGAAGATCTCAAATGGTGTGGGATTGAAGTTATGAAACAAACCGTCAGAGGGTGTGATATACAGGCAAAAAGAAAAACAAGGGAACAATTCTTTATGTCCCTTTTCAACACCTTCAGAACAGGTTTGAACAACAGAGAAGAGTGGGAGAGGTTGGTGATATAGATATCCCAACTTTAACAGCCCCTACACAGAATCTAGACCTTTAATATGTTTATCCCCCATTTAAAACCGAGTGAAATTAGTGGGTATGGACCTATTGTAACATTAGAACAACAGACCTGACTTGGGTGTATGTATCATTATTTTAAAAAAAAATGTTTTTTTGTGCTGAATTATCCATTGCTGTGCCTCGGAGCAAGATACTAAGAAATTATAGTAGGAATGTTTTAGATTTAATGCCAGCTTAATAAATATTGTAAGCATAATCGATGTAAATAGTACACCTAGTCTGAACAATATGTTAAATGCCATGCCTAGTTTTTAGCAATCTGTACAATATCATCATGCTATCTAATGAAGCAGATCTAGTATCAATAATGGACTGTGATAAAGTGTGCTATTATCCGTAACATTTTGTATACTTACAGTGTTTATCCTTACGTAACGGACTATTAGACTAGGTATCCTTCCTACTAAATGTAGTAGATTTAGTCTACATAATGGATTGAGATGAAGTATATTAATAATTGCTACATATTGTAGACTTACAGGGTGCATCTCATTGTGTATCTGATTAGTGGACCATGAAATCCTTTCTAATCTAGCAATATCTACCACACTATCCATTCATAAACATTTTAGTGTCCATTTATATAAATGTTTTTGGGCTTTTCGATTTAGGTGCTATCCGTTTGAATAGTGGTGTTTATAGACACGTAGGGAGTCGACAGTGAACAACACGAACCCAGTAATTTGAATAAATCTTTTCCTAATCCAAAATGGCCGCGCCAATCGAAATAACACATAAACTTCCCGAAGCGGTATATGTATATATACCTGGAAGTCCGCAAATATCTAATAGAAGAACAAGGTTAGAGGTGTTTGTAACCAATAATGTACTATTAGCCTTGTTTGAGTGAGTCACGAACAAAAAAAACGATTGAAACACTTCCGGTGCATCCTTGTATAAAAACCCATGAATAAATACCCGTGGGTCCTGCCAAAAACACTGATTAAACGTAAATAATGCCCAATAAATATAAAAATCCTATTTCCAAACAAAGTATATTTTGAGAAATAAAAATCCTATTTCCAAACAATGCATTTCCGGGTTATAGACGGCAGCGGCAGGATTTAAACAACCTCCGCGCTCTCAGCAATCATTCACTCGAATGACGCGGAGCACGGAGGAGCAGGGAGGCCGACCCTCAAGCCTAAGGTATGTAAACGATTAGGGTTTAGTTAGCATAAATAATACCAATGCAATCCTAACCTTGACAGATAGAACAAATTAGTTTCTGTGTCTATCATTTGTAAAATAAAAAAGCGGGTGAACATAGAAATGTTAAGAACATCACTAGTTTGAAAGTTCCTTTTAAAGAAAAGTATATTAGCCTAAAATGTACACAGGTATTAGCATTTAGATTAACTAAAATGCAGTCCCAGTATTATATCTATGGATATATCTACTGACTATGGATATACCTGTTGAAACAATTGTGTAAAAAAAATTTTTTTATGGTTCATTCACCAACCTATACTATACTCTGCAACGGCACACCGGTAGCAGATGTAAAATAAAGATAAAAGTGTAAAGAAATCCATTTCTTCTTATGAAGACCATTAAAACAAACGCGCCTTTCTCCAAACAGGTGGTGAATTGCGATTATTCAAATAAACACTACGTTTGCAAGAAGGTTATACAAATGTGGTAAGTGTATTATCATTTAATGCCCTAACCATAGTAAATAAGTTTCTTTTGAAATTGATAAGAAACTGTGGTAAAATATACATGCAAATATACGCCCTTTTCTGTAGGGATCCCTAAAAATTGAAAAAAGGACCCGATACCAGTCAATATAGACTTCAAAGTGAAGAGAGAAGTCCGGTGGCTCCTCCGTGGTTTATCTGATCTGCACCTTGATTTTAAAAACAGGTACCTTTTAAGCGATTGTAAACAGGTTAACAATCTAACTTGAATCCCATACTCTATTCAGGATTCTCTTCATTTTTCGCCCATTAAGGTGACAAAAAATCCGTACCAATTGATGACGCACACCAACAGATGATTGATAAAACACTGGTTGAACAAGAAGCCCTCTTAATGTTTAAAAAGAGAGTCTTGATACATTATCAGGTAATAAATAAAAAATAAAAAAAAATTAATTTGGATACTTTGGTTTAATTAAAATAACAAACCCAGTGGATAGTTCAATTGAGATGACGAGTTGTCCAAATAAACTTATAAAATTCTAGTGTGGTAATAGAAGGCCAACTTAAGATTAACAATGTGTTCCCACAATAGCACGTCCCCCCTCTTTTTGCTAAACAGGTATAACTATAACTTTGATTTTTTAACCTAACTAGTATGGTAAAAACTGTATAGTAATGTGATGAAGGAATATATTTTTAAATTTGTTTTCTAAAATCTCTAGATTGATTTGTGAATCGTCAAAGTGTCCTGAAGAAGGTGTAACCAATCACTACGAACACCGAAACGCAGCGTCGACCTCTGTACTTTGACCCCTTTCTTTTTAGATTAATTTCACTTATGGGATTATTTTATTGTCTTTTAATTAGATTGTATCCCTAATAGGGAGGTATTTTAAATAAATTGTGTTCATACCTTTTAAATTCCATTGTTGTTGTGTGTTTACCTGTTAGATTGTGTATATTGAATTGAATCAGTTTGGGAAAGATAGATTTGGACAGTGCTTGAAATTCAAACCATTTCCACAATGAATTACAGTGACCAATATATCTGGATTAGTTTTTACTTGGCATAGCCTAGTTCATTTGAGTATTCATGACTCTATTTAGTTGTATGCAAACCACAGGTTTCTCTCTTTTCTCATAGTACTCTACCCCTACCTGTGTACATTTGACAGGGGAACCTTCCATATATCTTGAAGTGGATTACTCAATCCTCATCACCTGCAGGGGGCACCTCTCTTCTCGTACCAAAAAAAGACAAAGGATCTTCGGCCTTGCATAGACTTCAAAGGTTTTAATGAGATCACTATCAAAGATCGTTATCCTTTACCCTTGATTAAAGATATCTTGGAGTCTGTTAAAGGAGCACAAGTCTTTACCAAGCTAGATCTTAAAGATGCCTACCATCTCCTCCGAGTCAAAGAAGGAGATGAGTGGAAAACCCCTTTCAGAACACCCTTGGGCCATTTTGAATATCAAGTTATGCCATTTGGATTAACCAATGCTCTATCTATCTTTTAACGATTCATGGATAACGTGTTCTCCGACCTCCTAAATCAAATCGTTGTAATATATCTAGATGATATTTTGGTTTATTCAGCTGCTCCTGAGTTACTTTATGCACATGTTGCCCAAGTCCTGAAAAGACTACGTCAAAACAGCCTTTACTGTAAGTCTGAAAAGTGTGGCTTCGGCAAAACTGAAGTGGAGTATTTAGGTTATCGGATTAACAAGACAGGTATTGCCATGTATTTACAAAAGGTAAAAGCTATTCTAGATTGGACTTTGCAATCAAAGACACCCAATGTTTCTTAGGCTTGACAAACGTTTATCGATAATTATGCCCACTGTACAAGTTACATCTCTCAAACCTCAAAGAAAGAAAATCTCCGGCAAAGATTCAAATGGACAAAGCAGCTGAAATGGCAGTTCAGTCACTGAAACAGGTATTTACACAGGCTCCTGTTTTACGTCATCCAGAGGTTTGTTGTAAAAACAGATGCTTCGGACAGAGTAATAGGTGCTGTGCTTCTACAACAGCAAGATGACGACGGGCTAGAATAAATTAAATAAATTAACTGAGGACCTCAAGAACTGAAATCGGCCCAATAATCAACATATCTATGGCAAACCGGAAGGTTCCGAAGGTCCCGACATGATCAACTTCTTGAAGATTCACATACCAAAAATAGTTGGTATACTGACTCCTGTTGACCTTAACATCCAAAGGGCTCACAGGATTGGTCCAATAGGTGCTTCAACCTCACAAAGACCACAAGGGATCATTGCCTATTTTCTTCAATATACAGATTTGATGTAAATTCTCTCCACACCTAAACAATCCAAACAATGCTGTGGTCCGGCCCAAACATTTTCTTCAGTCTGGATGTTTCTAGAGCAACGGCACAACATTGAAAGGAGTTCTTAGATCTCAGACACATGTTGTGATCCATGAATGTGCGCTACACTCTTATTCATCCTTGTTTCTTCAGGGTCACCTACAAGGACAGGACCATCATTTTCACGCATCCCGCAGAACTCCAAAAATTCATACATATGCACAATTGAGAAGTCATGGAATTTAGTAATCCCTGAAATGTTGTCACTATAACCCTTTTCTCTTTCGCAGGTCTCTGGATCACACTTGTTTGATGTCGGTGTCCATGTTAAATATTGATATTTAGTCTGCTGTCTGCATCCTAATTAGTTATGCTGTTTCCCCTACTGTTCGGTAAGTCATAATGGCACTGTGATTGTCTTGTCTGGTGTTTTGATCTCTTTTGAGCGGTTTCTCTCTTCTCTTAGTTCCCCCCTCAGCATTAATGTCCCTTTTGTTCCTCATTCTTATAATTAAAGTCTCTTGGCTTTTTGTCATCTCTTCTTTCAATTTACATTGGGATAGACCTTGTTCTTCCCTAAATCTCCCTGTCTATTTTCCCTTTCTCTTCTTTCCTTTCTTCTCTTTCTTCTTTCCCTTTTCTCTGTCATGTAACAAACTCTCCTCATTTAATTTTCTCTTTGTTTTCCTTCATTATTTTTCATTGGATTCCTTACGGATGGTTGCACTTAATTTCTAATGTCCTATATTCATTCTCCTCCTCTTCTTTGTATAATATAACAGCTTTGTTTTACTCAATTTTGTTTCAATGGTTCTCTATTATTTTTTATATGACATATTTTGTTTTGGAAAACGTATTGATTGGATGGTTTGTTTTTCTCTCTATTTTTTATCGTCTTTTCTCTCAATTCTTCTACCTTAATATCACGTCCTTATTTATTAATATTTATATATATAAATGTATATGTGTGTATATATATATATATATATATATATATATATATATATATATATATATATATATATATATATATATATATATATATATATATATATATATATATATATATATATATATATATATATCATTTTCTTTTATTGGTGTCTTGGTGTCTCAGTTGATTATATCCTTTACTTATTTTAAGTCTAATTTAGGCTTGTTTTCTGATTTATATACTTTTAATGCTTCCACCCATGCTCAACTTATGTATTGTGACATGGAATGTTAAAGGTCTTCGTAATCCATCTAAAAATCAAAGGGTTTTGTCTCATTTATAAAAATTGAAATGTCAAATAGCTCTATTACAAGATGCCCATCATAAAGAGCAAGAATTAAATTCTGTTATAAAACAATAGGGGGGAAATGTTTTTAGTTCCCCTGCGGTAAAAAAACAAAAATTGTGTGCTTATATTGTTTCATAAGTCTTTAACCGTTCAATTGTTAAAGGAATTTAAGGATGATGCCAGAAGATGGCTTTTAATAGATGTTAAAATTAATAATACACACAATTTTCAATTTGTAATGTATATGCTCCAAATGGGGTGGATTTTTTATTCTGTAATGATTTGTAGACTATGTTATCCTCACATTCCTTTGAAAACCTGATAGTTGGCGGGGATTGTAACCAATTTATGGATCCCTTTTTCGACCGCAGATCCAAAACTAGGTTTGTTCCCACCAAAATTCATAGAACCTTTCAGAAAGCCATATCAGCTAGAGGATTGGCTGATGTTTGGAGAGTATCACACCTTTATGTTTTGGAATTCACCTTTTTCTCTCCTGTTCATAGTTTCCACTCTATATTAGGAAGGTATTTTTTATTCAACATACACTTCAATTTTTAACACACACGGAAATAGGTTCAATTCTTATTTCGGATCACACTCCCATTATTGTAGACCTCGATTATCCCAGCTCCATTTCTCCCACTCGTAGATGGATATTTAATAATTTTCTTCTATCGAATCAACAATTCACAGAACAATTTTTAGTTTTCCTACAAGAGTTTTTCACAATTAATCTTCCCTCAGATTTACAGATGAATATTGTTTGAGATGCTTTTAAAGCAACCGCAAGAGGATATATAATAGACTTTTTTGCTAAAACAATAAAAGGGCTCTTAAAAATTTCTCACAGCTCTTAGATCAGATTACGACTTTGGAACAAGAAAACTTCTCTTCTAAAGATAACTATACGGTAACAAAACTTATTAAAGCCAAGTTGCAATACAACAACCAATCCTGGGACAATGCTTGTGATACCTTACATCATTGTAATGCAAAAATGGTAAATCTTTGGCAAATTACCTCAACATCAAAAAACAAAGATCCAAGATTGTTGCCAAAACAGTTTCAACTGGGGTGCACAATGTTAGCGACTCAAAAATCTTAGAATGCTTCTCGGAATATTGGACCAATCTATATACTCCTGAAACATCTCCCTCTATAGATCAATAGATAATTGTTTTCAATCAATCCCAAAAAAACCCCGACAATATTGTTGACTTTCTTCCCTAGATACTCCTATATCCGAACAAGGATTGTTAACTGCTATTAAACAACTCCACAAAGATAAAACTCCTGAGCCTGATGGCTTTACTGTACGCTTTTATTTACATTTTAGACAGTTTTTTATTCCCAAGTTACTGCTTCTTGTCAGCCATTTTCTGAAATCAGGACAGCCTCAAGGCTCTTTCTCTCGGGCCATGCTTTGTTTACTCCCTAAGAAAGATAAGGACCTCTCTCAATGTAGCAACTATAGGCCTATTTCTTTGATACATTCTGATTGCAAGATCTTTGCTAAATTACTGGCTCTTCATATTAATTTGGTTATTCTCCCCTAGCCGCTATACGCTCGATGCAGAGAAGGCTTTTGATCGAGTGAATTGGGAATTTATGTTCGGTGCACTGAAGTGGAACGGTTTTAATCCCTATTTTATTCAATATATTAAGCTATTATACTTTGCGCTCTCTACCTCTACTTGGGTTAAGGGCAAACAATCCCATTACTTCCCCCTACATAGAGGTACTAGGCAGGGTTGCCCTTTATCCCCCCTTCTATTCATTTTAGCATTAGAACCCTTCCTGGAAACAATTCGCCAATCCCCTATATTTTCTGGTTTTCAATGAAAAAATCAGAATATTAAATATACAGCATATTTTATTATATATCTCTAATCCCTCCACATCTTTACCAAAGTTTTTCTCACTATTAGACACATATTCGTCTCTTCAGGCTATGATCCTAATATAGATAAATCAGAAGTTTTTACTATTGAATAAATATTGTTTTCCTGATATGCTCAAAGATTCTGGTTTCAAATGGAACTCAAAGGGTACTACATTTCTAGGCGTCATCTATTCCAACAACATTAAAGAAAATATTAAGATTAACCTCAAAGAGACTATGACTAAAGTTAATGAACTTATAGAAGGTTGGTCTCCTTTATTTTTGTCCTGGTGGGGCAGACTGGCTACAATTAAAATGATGTTATTACCTAACATAAATTGTTATTGTCAATGCTTCCAATATCTCTTCCTCACACTTTCTTTAACACCATTAATCATGCTTTGATTCAATTGTCATGGAACAAACGTAAACCCAGAATTGTTTTGACACGCCTTCAAAAACCCAAAGATTCAGGTGGGGTGAATATCCCTAACCTCAGAGCATACCATTCAGCCTTCACATTAAAAGATACTTGGGTCTCCCTTTCTGATACACACACAGACTCATCAACAGTTTGGGGGCAACTTGAACATGCTCAATTTTTACCCTTTGCCTTCAAGGATGCGATCAGTATCACCCAACCTCCAAAAGGTTGTATTTCTCCTATACTCACCCATTCTATAGCTATCTTCAAACCTTTGATTTTTTTCCCCCAACTCCCCTTCTGAAATTTTTTACAAACCTCAATTTGGTATAACTCACGCTTTAAATTAAATAATAGAATTCTTTTGTGGAAAGAATGGATTAATAAAGATATTATAGACGTCGGACAGTTATTCTCTGAAGGCTCTCTGTTAGATTTCATTGAGATACAAGGAAAATATAATATATTTATTAATTATGCCTCTCATTTTCAGCATCTCAAACCTCTTTGTCTCTCCTACATATCTCAAGAATCTGATATAGCTCCAAATGCGCAACCTCTTTTCTCGATAGATTTTTCTTCACAAATAAGAGCTTCTTGCATATAGAGATTATTGCTTACTGCATCTAAATTAACTACCAAATCTAAAATAGAGCTCTTGTGGGAATCTGATTTACATCAGAAAACACAAACACTCTATTATTTTTACAACAGATTATATATCATTTCAATGAACTTATATATGTTTAAATTTTCTTCTAATACTAAGTGTTGGTTGATAACAGTGATCTTTTACATATGTTTTTCGAATGTCCTCTTATCCAAAGGTTCTGGACACATGTATGGGATACACTGAACAAAATCTTGTGGGTGTTTCCTCCCTCTGGATTTCTCAGCGTATGATTGGGGAATTTGTTGATTTGATGTTTGCTTTAACATTTCAAATAATCACATCTAATTGGAAGGATACAACCGAATCTCAAATTTGGCATGGTCAAATTTGTTATGTCATCATCACCGTCTGGATCGAGCTTGTGCTATTTCTCTTCCTTCAGAGATTAAAAAAGATTTTTTGGTCACCTCTTACAACAATTTTATCTAGAGACATGGCTCGACCCGTATCTATGGTCCGTAACTATGAACCCCCTTAAAGACTAGAGTTGTTCATTCAATATTTATTTATGAACCACATTGTTGTTATTCAATTGCTTATTTAATTCTAAGTATTACATTATTTATTTCCCCTTCTTTCCTCCTTCTCCTTCTCCTTTGTCTTTATCTTTGCTTTTTCTCCTTCCTTTCCTACTTTCCTTTACCGTTTCTTCTCTCTCATTATCATAAAATACTTAAAATGCACTCGTTTTTCTGCATTACCTTTATGTATTTGAGTTCAAGCTTATTTGGTTTATAATCTATCACTATTGCCTTCTTGTTCTTCTTTTTGTTTTTTAAATGATTTATTAACACATATTGTATTTTTCTTTATTGCTTGGACTGACCTTCCGATGTTTATCTTTATCCATTATAATTGCCGTTTGTTTTCTAATTTCCATAATAAATCATTTTGAAACTTTAAAAAAAGTAATATAGCAAATATATGAATTATTGCAACATACTCTCTCTTGAGAACAAAGAGAGTGATACCTCCTATTAACTTATAATTTGCTTTTGGTGATGTCTATTAATGAAGTAGCCCACGGATATATCAGGTCGTACTCACTTCAGCCAAAGTGAGTGCCATTTATTTTTTGAAAAATTATTCACATAACACAACATGTATGGTAATACTAACATATTTAAAGAGAAAGTGACTTATGTGACTTACGTGACCTCAGTGAAATTACCATAACCAACACTTAATAAAACATAAGTGACTGTATTAAAGGACAGGGTATTGGAATGGACAGAATGTCTTTTGATTTAGATTCAATGTAAGGACCAGAGAGTTGTTTCTAGTATTTTCAAGACCATCCTTCTTAGTTGTTGACAGTGTTTCAACTCTACTATGAGTGTGGGGGTTCTCTTGAGGATGGAGAATTCCGGGGACTAATGGTGCTTCGGCCACTGTCCAAAGTGCCAAGGCGTGTATGGCAATTTCTTAAATTGATCCGTACCGTCGAATAGTGGAATCTTTGGAAAAATACTGGGTAGGAGTAATACCATGTAATGGACCAGAGGCCCTTCCACTTCAGCCTTTACGGTAAACCTTTATGGTAAAAAGGCATCTGTGATAATCAGATTGGGAAACCCTGGGTAATTCTATTCGGGAGCAACTCCTTGGGGAACCCTGGAGGTCCTAGGACCTTGCCGATTGTTATCGCAAGACGGCAACTTTATCTTAAATTGGTCCTGGACCTTAGGAAACAGTAATTAATGCTATGACAGGACCTCCAGGGTTCCCCAATCACTACACTACACTACAACCCTTACAACACAGTTGTATTAATTACCAGCACCACAACACTAAGTATACCTTGCATCAATTTCAATACTCATAATATAGACTGACTGAGAAAAAATGATGACTTTGTCAAACATGCCATAACCTGCCCCTAGCGCATGCTATCCTGTGACCAGGGGAAGCCCTGTGCAGTACACGGGACTAAGTGAGCCAGATAGTCTGTCCATATATGCTCTGGGACAAAGAAAATGACAATTTTTTCACTGACAAATGGAATAACAGGGAGTAGCTCCTCTACTCCAAGGGAGAGTTTCAGTGTTGGTTGAAGTTATGGCAGGCAAACCCAAGGTTTTGGTAGGTCTCCACCATGCAAGACGAGTCACTCTGTTGCAATTGTCGAGAGAGTGCTGAGGACGGCAGGGTTTTCACCAAAGTCCAAAGTTCTGCGGCGGTTCTCGCCAGACAGTGACTCTTCTTCATCCTTCTTCTGTTGATCTGTCAAATCTGAAGTTCTGAGTCGAGGGGTGCCACCTACATACTCAATTTAGGGGCATTAAGGGGAGTACCAGGTAGTAGCCAAAGGGTTGCCAACCTGTAGGGTGACTATATCCTCTATATAACAACTTCCTGTGGGAAGTGGCCATAACCCTGACCCAAATAGGCTAATGATCTCCAACACACGATGGAGAATTCTGAAAAGTGGAGTCCACATCTGTCCACATCAGCTGGCCCGCCCTAGGAGCGGTGCTGGCTGAATGTAGGCCTCCCTCCTAACCTAACAAATTATCTGGAGAGGCCCGGGGTTGCACATCAAAGGTGACAGGACTTTGAAGCTTCCCACCTTGGAATGCTCATCCTGCTTGGAAAAGGTATGAACACTTCCACCCAGAGAAGGCTTTATTCCTGCACTCCAAGAGCAAAGGCTCTCACCTCAAGAGATCAGAAACTTGTCTAGGATGGCTGGCTGTTTGAAACTGGTCAGTCTACACACTAGTAGTCTGTACATTTTCAAGGGGCACCTCTAAGGTGCTCTCTGGTGCATCTATTAATAAATCCACCACTGGCATCAGTGTGGGTTTATTAAGACAATGGGTGTGGTACCAAAAACCTTAGGGTAGAGTTAAGGCATCATGTAGCTGGGGAATCCGTAGTAACGGATGTCCCCCCCCATGTCCTCGTTATGGCTTCTCTGCACACTTGTAATATCAAAGGGTGAACTTAGGTATCACTGAGACACATCCGCTCAGGTGGATCTGCCCACACATGGGTATAGTGCACCCTGCCTTCACTCTGTAAGGCCAGCCATAGGGGGTGATCTACCTATACCACATGCAGTGTTTTGCTGGCCTGGAGCATAGAGGTGTGTGCCATGTTAACTCTTTTATTTTCTCTGCACCAAGACCCTCAAGCGGCAATGGCAGTTTGTATGATCTTGGTGAGGGGTCCCTTAGGGTTGCACAATTCGTGCTGCAGCCCTTAGGGACCCTCTTTAATTTCAAGGCCCTAGGTATCAGGGGCGCCACTTACTAGGGACTTACAAGGATCCTAAAGGGGTGCCAATTGTGTACAATTGTACAGTTAAAGGAAAGAACACTGGTGCTTGGGGCCTGGTTAGCAGGAATCCAACACACTCTTGGTCAAGTTGCATAAGATACCAGGCAAAAAGTGTGGGGTAACCATGTCAAAAGGAGCACTTTCCCACAGGTTCAGGTCATGTATCACACTCAGGACTCAAGCCTGCCATCTGTGTCACGCCCAACGGTCCAAGCGACAACCAATATTCACCTTTCCTAGCTTGGTGACTATTGAAAAAAGGTATTGAAAACAACAAGGGGCCCCAATTCAGTCAGCAGGGGACCTCGGGAACGTATTCATTCAAACAACCGTGGTCCTGTGCATATTCGATTTTTAGAACCAATAAATATAGACGGAATCAAATCTATATTTAGAATGACATGTCCAGCTGGACAGAGGTCATTCAAGTTTTACTTAATAAACAGTGTTTCTGAATAACATAAAGATACCTTCCACAAGAGCCCTGTGTGGTACACAAGCCTGTGCCCAACACTAGCGGGGTGTTTACAGTTGGTGGAAAGTTAGACGGGTTTTTAAGACAAACAAGCGTTGTTCTGTTCAAATGTTAGTTACACAGAAAATGTCAAACAGCACCATTACATCAATTTAGCAATCAAAAGTGTGTATAAGGTGCTTAAGCAAGTCGACGGCGTTTCGGTCCCCCTTAAACAATTATGGGGACCATCATCAGGACAAAACATGAATTGCCTTTTATCGCTAAACCTCAAAAATGCCTGAAAGGAAAAGAAAGGAGAATACATACTTTAAGAACAGAGCACTAATTATTTTTAAACAAGTGACTCTTTGTGCAATGTGCATTCAACCGTTACCGTGGTGAAGGTGTTGCAGGGTTTCCACGAGAGGCCAGTGAAGAAGTGGTAACGCAGTGGAGTAAGGAATCAAGGGTTCGAAGTCGAGGTGAGACAGGCTAGTGGGCGTTCTGTGTAAAGGCTAATTGTGCTTATAGCGTATGTGCATTCTGACAATGGGCGTAGTTGGTTTCAAGTCCGCAAGCTGGGTATTGTGGTTACTAGTGCCTAATGCGATAGTGCACACTCGAAGGCGGCGGTAGGACGTGAATTAGGTTGGAATACGTGCCTATATCGCGACTGGTTGTAGAGTTAAGGAACTCAGTTAGCTTACCGAGGTGACATAAGAATAGTATCTAGTCGTCTGGAAGAACGATTTTGCCCCGACCAGCAAACCTATATGGGGAAATAATCTATAAATTACAAGGGGATTAACCAGTGAATGCTACCTGAGTTGCGTGACTCGAGGCATGCACTAATTCTTACCCAATTGGGATGTGGGTTGCCTCGTTACTCAATCGTAACCGGGCAACGCCAGGGTAAGCCTGTGAAAACAAAGGGGGATTTAGGAACCTTAGTTGCAGCGTTCCGAGCAAGGAGTAGTACCTTAGACTGCTTGCTTACTCACCGATATGGACGGTCTTGGAATTCTTCACTGGCGTGCTTGTGCAATCGAACCAGGAAGTAAAGAAGGGGGGCGGGTGGGCGGTGATTGGTCAATACAAATGAGGCTTGAGACATAAACATAAACGAGGGGTGCAAGTTGTGGTGACCATCTTGAGTGAGTCGTATTTACAGTGATGTTGCATGCAAGGTGACAATTTACTACAGCATTCAACAATGCATTTCAAGGAGTGTATTTTTAAAAACAGTACATTTCAAAGAGTATACTTTTTAAAGAAAGGGGATGCTTGGTGCTTTCCCCAGAGTCTCTGAAGCTTCACTGTGGTGGATTCAGGTTAAAGCAGTCCATTCATCCTGCAAGTTCAAACCAGAGTTCAGACTGTCTGTCTTCAGAATCCATTTCAATTCTTCTCTGTTAAGCATACGGGTTAGGTCGCCTCCTCTGGGTGGTATAATAATTTGTGTAATCACAGTCCAACGGATCTCGTTCTCAGTATGCCCTTTGTCCAAAAAATGTTCAACCAAGGGAGAGTTCAATGTTTTGCACCTAATGCGGCTGCGATGTTGGGATATTCGCAGCTTGATTTTCTGTTTTGTCTGGCCAACATATATAAGATTGCATGGACAAAAGATTGCATAGATGAGGTTACAACTGTTGCAATTGGTAAAGGTGCGCAGTTCGTTTTTTACATTTTTAAATACAAATTCTTTACCGTCAATTGAAAAGTCACACACCACACATGAGCCACACTTGGAATGACCACGTAGAGGGGGTAACAACCAATGATCATGGAGTGTGGGATTTTTGCCAATTGTGGGTGGCAAAGCAGCCCTTACCAGTTGATCCTTAAGATGTTTGCTTTTCTTGAAAGCAAGGAGGGGGATTTCCCAATTGAGGGGACCTGAGTTCAGAATGTGCCAGTTCTTTTTAATACATTGTTTCACGCGATTGGATATGGTGGAGAAGGTGGTTACACATACTGTTTTTTCAGTGGTTTCCTTCGGTTTAGGCTCCAAGAGAGTGTCTCGAGGGCAATACCAGGCTCTTTTCATGGAGTTTTTTATCAGACGTCTAGGGTAGCCTCTAGTCCTCAGTTTCTCAGAGAGGGTGCTGGCCTCAGTGAAGTAATCCTCTTTCTTAAAACAGTTTCTTCTTAGTCTAAGGAATTGTGAATAAGGTAAATTATCCCTTAGTGCCCTAGGATGACAGCTATTGTAGCTAAGAAGGGTATTTCTTTCCGTTGGTTTACGAAACAGGGATGTATATAGAATCCCATCATGGTGTTGGTTAAGTCTAAGAAGGGAATGCTTTCTTTGTTGTGGGACAAGGTAAACGTGAGGCCATTGCAATTGTTATTCAACCAGTGCAGTAGCCCTGGGAAGTCCCTTCTTAGACTTAACCATCCAACACCATGATGGGATTCTATATACACTCAGGTCCCCTCAATTGGGAAATCCCCCTCTTTGCTTTCGAGAAAAGCAAAAATCTTAAGGATCAACTGGTAAGGGCTGCTTTGCCACCCGCAATTGGCAAAAATACCACACTCCATGATCATTGGTTGTTACCCCCTCTACGTGGTCATTCCAAGTGATGCTCATGTGTGGTGTGTGACTTTTCAATTGACGGTAAAGAATTTGTATTTAAAAATGTAAAAAACGAACTGCGCACCTTTACCAATTGCAACAGTTGTAACCTCATCTATGCAATCTTTTGTCCGTGCAATCTTATATATGTTGGTCAGACAAAAAGAAAATCAAGCTGCGAATATCCCAACATCGCAGCCGCATTAGGTGCAAAACATTGAACTCTCCCTTGGTTGAACATTTTTTGGACAAAGGGCATACTGAGAACGAGATCCGTTGGACTGTGATTACACCAATTATTATACCACCCAGAGGAGGCGACCTAACCCGTATGCTTAACAGAGAAGAATTGAAATGGATTCTGAAGACAGACAGTCTGAACTCTGGTCTGAACTTGCAGGATGAATGGACTGCTTTAACCTGAATCCACCACAGTGAAGCTTCAGAGACTCTGGGGAAAGCGCCAAGCATCCCCTTTCTTTAAAAAGTATACTCTTTGAAATGTACTGTTTTTAAAAATACACTCCTTGAAATGCATTGTTGAATGCTGTAGTAAATTGTCACCTTGCATGCAACATCACTGTAAATACGACTCACTCAAGATGGCCACCACAACTTGCACCCCTCGTTTATGTTTATGTCTCAAGCCTCATTTGTATTGACCAATCACCGCCCACCCGCCCCCTTCTTTACTTCCTGGTTCGATCGCACAAGCACGCCAGTGAAGAATTCCAAGACCGTCCATATCGGTGAGTAAGCAAGCAGTCTAAGGTACTACTCCTTGCTCGGAACGCTGCAACTAAGGTTCCTAAATCCCCCTTTGTTTTCACAGGCTTACCCTGGCGTCGCCCGGTTACGATTGAGTAACGCGGCAACCCACATCCCAATTGGGTAAGAATTAGTGCATGCCTCGAGTCACGCAACTCAGGTAGCATTCACTGGTTAATCCCCTTGTAATTTATAGATTATTTCCCCATGTAGGTTTGCTGGTCCGGGCAAAATCGCTCTTCCAGACGACTAGATACTTTTCTTATGTCACCTCGGTAAGCTAACTGAGTTCCTTAACTCTACAACCAGTCGCGATATAGGCACGTATTCCAACATAATTCACGTCCTATCGCCGCCTTCGAGTGTGCACTATCGCATTAGGCACTAGTAACCACAATACCCAGCTTGCGGACTTGAAACCAACTACGCCCATTGTCAGAATGCACATACGCTATAAGCACAATTAGCCTTTACACAGAACGCCCACTAGCCTGTCTCACCTCGACTTCGAACCCTTGATTCCTTACTCCACTGCGTTACCACTTCTTCACTGGCCTCTCGTGGAAACCCTGCAACACCTTCACCACGGTAACGGTTGAATGCACATTGCACAAAGAGTCACTTGTTTAAAAATAATTAGTGCTCTGTTCTTAAAGTATGTATTCTCCTTTCTTTTCCTTTCAGGCATTTTTGAGGTTTAGCGATAAAAGGCAATTCATGTTTTGTCCTGATGATGGTCCCCATAATTGTTTAAGGGGGACCGAAACGCCGTCGACTTGCTTAAGCACCTTATACACACTTTTGATTGCTAAATTGATGTAATGGTGCTGTTTGACATTTTCTGTGTAACTAACATTTGAACAGAACAACGCTTGTTTGTCTTAAAAACCCGTCTAACTTTCCACCAACTGTAAACACCCCGCTAGTGTTGGGCACAGGCTTGTGTACCACACAGGGCTCTTGTGGAAGGTATCTTTATGTTATTCAGAAACACTGTTTATTAAGTAAAACTTGAATGACCTCTGTCCTGCTGGACATGTCATTCTAAATATAGATTTGATTCCGTCTATATTTATTGGTTCTAAAATTCGAATATGCACGGGACCACTGTTGTTTGAATGAATATGTTCCCCGAGGTCCCCTGCTGACTGAATTGGGCCCCCTTGTTGTTTTCAATATATTGTGCGCAATCGGCTGATTGCAAGGGCTTTGTCCTCCCTTCCACTTCTCCTAAGTGGTCACCGGCCTCCCTACCTGTGCACGAGCGGTCTCCCCCTGCTCTTCACTCTTTTCTTATCTCTCACACTGTAATGTCTGACACAGCTCCCCTATATTCACTTGAATATATTAACAAAATCTGTGCAGGTCCATCCCTGTTCACTGACCAAGAGGAAACCAATGCCGCAAGTAGTACCAGCCTTTATGAGGAACTTGAAAAACAGAAAAAGAAGCATGCTAGACTAGAACTAATGACTCTGATGCTTACCCAATATCTTAAATCCAACAATATTCCACTTGGCCTACAAGTTAGGAACATCCCTGGTGTCGTTACTGACAATCCTAAGTACATAACAGGCTTTAGTAGTATCGGTACAACCTGCTCTAGGCACTGGCTAGTCCTAGGCATAGAAACTGCAGGCGAGGAACTTAAAAAACTTGAAAACATCATAAAAGACTTAGAGAAACAAATAACTGATGACAAAACCATTACTGATACAAAAGCCCTACTTGAGAAAATTGAGAAAACAGTCTCTGAATTTCACCGTATCGAACAAAACAAAAAATCAAATAAGGTTAAGAAGAACATTAAAATCTTTACTGTTGAACGAACTTACCCTTATTTACAAAAAGATTTCTATACAAATCAAATTTTTACCAACATCAACAAACCCCAAGACCCTGGGGACGTTTCAATAAAAGAAACACTGTGGTAGGGTTTACTGACTCCTCAGCAGACTCATCTGACAGCTCAGATCCTGGTGAGGGTGGCAGTGGACCTACACGCAATCAGACTCATTTTTTATCCAGAGGCAATCCAGAACCCCAAAAGAAAGGGAGGGTCAAACAGCAGCAGAGATGGCACAACCCCCCAGGAGAACGCGCCAGACCAGACAGAAATTTTACCAGTGGTAACAGATAATGTTAATACTATTCCCATTTTCAACATTTCTAACCATAGACTTTCTACCCAGGAGTTATCCATCCTCAGCAAAGGTTTATCCTTTGTCCCAACCACCTACCCGAATTTTCTGAACCTCCAATCTGAATTGCTAGGCTTCTTCCGAAAACTCAGACTGCGTTCATACTTTGAACTCAATCCTTCGGAACCAAGAACTGTCACGACTCCATTTCGACCAGCATCAACCTTCTCACCTACATCTAATATGATTCCAAAAGAAATCATTACTTTTGAAAAGGTTATTCTTAAGGAAATCTCTAGCATGGAGAAATCCCATCTCTTCATACCGTACAACATCTCGCTAGAAGAAAAATTAGCAATCAGCTCCCTCAAAAATAACACCAAGTTGATCATTAAATCAGCAGATAAAGGTGGTGGGATAGTTCTGCAAGATATTGAGAACTATAAAAACGAGCTCCAACGTCAGGTATCCAACACTGACCATTACTGCAGATTGCCTTATAATCCCACTAAGGATATTCAAAAGCCTATTAAAGACATCACAATGGAGGCCCTGGATAATGGCATTTTAAGCAAACATGAGTACAATTTCTTAAACATTACCAACCCAAGAACTCCTGTTTTATACACACTTCCTAAAATCCATAAAAGGGTGGATAACCCCCCGGGTAGACCAATACTGTCTGGATGTGGTTCAGTGCTTGAACCACTAGGCCATTATGTTAACTTCTTCCTGAAGGACTTTGTGCCTATAACTGAATGCTACATCAGAGATAGCATGCACATGATTAACTTTATTAAAAATTACTCTTTTGATCCTGAGCATGAGACTGTATGCACATTAGACGTAAAGTCTCTATACACAAACATTCCCCAGAAAGACTCCCTACTTGTAATGGAAAGCATTCTAAACACCAGGGCAAGTCCCCATAGGGTGCCTACCCTATTCATAATACAACTCCTGGAGATTTGCCTCACCCAAAACTTTTTTCTCTATGACTCACAGTATTACCAACAGGTGCGTGGCACTTCCTTGGGGGCTATTTTTGCCCCCACCCTGGCGATACTGTATATGGACTGGCTAGAAACCAATACCATTCTGTCCAGCAGTAACCCATTCCATCAGGGCATACATACTTGGAAGCGCTACATAGACGACATCTTTCTAATCTGGGGTGGCTCTACTGAGGACTTCCCAGGGCTACTGCACTGGTTGAATAACAATTGCAATGGCCTCACGTTTACCTTGTCCCACAACAAAGAAAGCATTCCCTTCTTAGACTTAACCATCCAACACCATGATGGGATTCTATATACATCCCTGTTTCGTAAACCAACAGAAAGAAATACCCTTCTTAGCTACAATAGCTGTCATCCTAGGGCACTAAGGGATAGTTTACCTTATTCACAATTCCTTAGACTAAGAAGAAACTGTTTTAAGAAAGAGGATTACTTCACTGAGGCCAGCACCCTCTCTGAGAAACTGAGGACTAGAGGCTACCCTAGACGTCTGATAAAAAACTCCATGAAAAGAGCCTGGTATTGCCCTCGAGACACTCTCTTGGAGCCTAAACCGAAGGAAACCATTGAAAAAACAGTATGTGTAACCACCTTCTCCACCATATCCAATCGCGTGAAACAATGTATTAAAAAGAACTGGCACATTCTGAACTCAGATCCCCTCAATTAGGAAATCCCCCTCTTTGCTTTCAAGAAAAGCAAAAATCTTAAGGATCAACTAGTAAGGGCTGCTTTGCCACCCACAATTGGCAAAAATACCACACTCCATGATCATTGGTTGTTACCCCCTCTACGTGGTCATTCCAAGTGTGGCTCATGTGTGGTGTGTGACTTTTCAATTGACGGTAAAGAATTTGTATTTAAAAATGTAAAAAACGAACTGCGCACCTTTACCAATTGCAACAGTTGTAACCTCATCTCTGCAATCTTTTGTCTGTGCAATCTTATATATGTTGGCCAGACAAAACAGAAAATCAAGCTGCGAATATCCCAACATCGCAGCCGCATTAGGTGCAAAACATTGAACTCTCCCTTGGTTGAACATGTTTTGGACAAAGGGCATACTGAGAACGAGATCCGTTGGACTGTGATTACACAAATTATTATACCACCCAGAGGAGGCGACCTAACCCGTATGCTTAACAGAGAAGAAATGAAATGGATTCTGAAGACAGACAGTCTGAACTCTGGTCTGAACTTGCAGGATGAATGGACTGCTTTAACCTGAATCCACCACAGTGAAGCTTCAGAGACTCTGGGGAAAGCGCCAAGCATCCCCTTTCTTTAAAAAGTATACTCTTTGAAATGTACTGTTTTTAAAAATACACTCCTTGAAATGCATTGTTGAATGCTGTAGTAAATTGTCACCTTGCATGCAACATCACTGTAAATACGACTCACTCAAGATGGCCACCACAACTTGCACTCCTCGTTTATGTTTATGTCTCAAGCCTCACTTGTATTGACCAATCACCGCCCACCCTCCCCCTTCTTTACTTCCTGGTTCGATCGCACAAGCACGCCAGTGAAGAATTCCAAGACCGTCCATATCGGTGAGTAAGCAAGCAGTCTAAGGTACTATTCCTTGCTCGGAACGCTGCAACTAAGGTTCCTAAATCCCCCTTTGTTTTCACAGGCTTACCCTGGCGTCGCCCGGTTACGATTGAGTAACGCGGCAACCCACATCCCAATTGGGTAAGAATTAGTGCATGCCTCGAGTCACGCAACTCAGGTAGCATTCACTGGTTAATCCCCTTGTAATTTATAGAGGATTTCCCCATATAGGTTTGCTGGTCCGGGCAAAATCGCTCTTCCAGACGACTAGATACTATTCTTATGTCACCTCGGTAAGCTAACTGAGTTCCTTAACTCTACAACCAGTCGCGATATAGGCACGTTTTCCAACCTAATTCACGTCCTACCGCCGCCTTCGAGTGTGCACTATCGCATTAGGCACTAGTAACCACAATACCCAGCTCGCGGACTTGAAACCAACTACGCCCATTGTCAGAATGCACATACGCTATATGCACAATTAGCCTTGACACAGAACGCCCACTAGCCTGTCTCACCTCGACTTCAAACCCTTGATTCCTTACTCCACTGCGTTACCACTTCTTCACTGGCCTCTCGTGGAAACCCTGCAACACCTTCTCCACGGTAACGGTTGAATGCACATTGCACAAAGAGTCACTTGTTTAAAAATAATTAATGTTCTGTTCTTAAAGTATGTATTCTCCTTTCTTTTCCTTTCAGGCATTTTTGAGGTTTAGCGATAAAAGGCAATTTATGTTTTGTCCTGATGATGGTCCCCATAATTGTTTAAGGGGGACCGAAACGCCGTCGACTTGCTTAAGCACCTTATACACACTTTTGATTGCTAAATTGATGTAATGGTGCTGTTTGACATTTTCTGTGTAACTAACATTTGAACAGAACAACGCTTGTTTGCCTTAAAAACCTGTCTAACTTTCCACCAACTGTAAACACCCCGCCAGTGTTGGGCACAGGCTTGTGTACCACACAGGGCTCTTGTGGAAGGTATCTTTATGTTATTCAGAAACACTGTTTATTAAGTAAAACTTGAATGACCTCTGTCCGGCTGGACATGTCCTTCTAAATATAGATTTGATTCCGTCTATATTTATTGGTTCTAAAAATCGAATATGCACGGGACGACTGTTGTTTGAATGAATATTGAAAAAAGGTGACCTCTGCCAGAATGTCTCCCAGGCCGTCTTGTGACTACTCAGTTCGGACACAATAGATAAAATGTTTCTTGAATATGAATTTACCATAAAAAAACAAAAGACAAGAGGCATTTGGCAAAACAGGAACAGTTGGTTTAAATAAATACTTCGGCCAGGAGCAAAGTTACAGAAGTTGGTCTGAGGACTGTCTCAAAGTACAATCAATCTGAACAAGGTTTTAAACATTTCTTTGGGTATCGTAAAGTGTTTCCGTCAATCAATATTTAGTACAAAAATGCGGGCCTTGTAATTGGAGTCATAAAAAAGACCCCTGTTAACAAATGCAGGTAGGACTCAACCTTGCGTGGACACAATGGGGACCAGTGGGTAACGTGCCCAGCTGTCCTGCATGAGTAGCGTATGATCACTGCATGTACTGTGAGTGCTGTGCCCCGATTGCCTGTGTGTTTCCAACTTCATGTGGCATCTGACTTTATGGTGTTTTTTTAGCAATGCACGCACCCTTCCGGCCATATGTGCTTTATTGGGGCCAATCTCCCTGGATCATTGTGTTGTACCTGCGCTTATCTTAGGGATTGCCCTGAGTTTCTTTTTCTGGCGTTTGTCTATCGGCTACATGCCACCCCACCTGCGACCCGTCAATCAGTAACCTAAGGCTTTGGCCTCAGCACATGCCTGACCACGTATTTCTAAGCCGGGTTGATAGAAAATTCATGATGGGTGAATCCAATAATAGAGATGCAGTTTCGTTCTTACATATGAATGTACCATTATAAAAATTGGCATTGATTTTATCAATATCAATATTTGTCTTCTAATGGTGGGCGGTTAAACCCGCTCCGCGGTTGGAGTTTGTGGATTTTTTGCACCTCTGCACTCCGCTGAGAGTGCTCAGTACAGCAAAAAACTCTGATTACACGAATAGCGGAATTTGCATCCAGGCCACCGTTAGGGTTAGTACAGGCCCCACAGACTGCACTGCTCGAAAACGGTGAGCAGGGGTGGCCTCTCATTTCCGAGTTAAATGCATGTGCAGAAAACAGTGCGCATGCATTAATAAAGGCATTCTGCTCTGTCCTGAAGCAACGCACCTTCTCATGTTAGGGCCCTCCGTGGCCCTGGCCTGTATATGTGGCAGGCTCTAAAGCACTGCCTGGCTTGTCTGAAGGTCACCAGACGCTCTTCTTCTGTGGAGGAGAAACCTACAATTATAGATCCCTACCCTGACATTGGGGTTGTGTCTTATACCAGTCCAGCCCCACTTCCTGGCATGGGCCCAAAGACCAAAACCGCTAACCCCCTCCACCCCCCCCTCCCCACTAGCCAAGGGCAGGCACAAACAAGGCACAACTCCACAGCCTGGCAGAGGAGCCCAAACACATCTTGGCCCAGGGCAAGCAACGCAGACCCACAAAGACCTCCAGCCTGGTCCAGAATAGGACAACCACACCATATGACCCTGATCCCACACCTGACAGGTTGTAGGGTCTAGGCATGAGAGAGCTGTTACGTACTGGGCCTAGGCATGCCTGTTACTTATGATGGTGTCTGTGTGTGGCTAGAAAAACTCTCCCTGGGATTACGCATTGCTAACAATCAAAGTTCTCAGGTTCAGACAGAAGAACTATACGCGGGTTACCCAGGTCTAATAGGCAATTACTGTTGTGGGTGCCAAACCATCGGGGCATGAAGCAGCCAGTCCCGAGTCCCGACGAGGTCCTACAGGAGTCCAGACTGCTCCCCGGTCACCCGCCCGCCGTACAGTCCGAAGGGCCCGGCAGGTTCCGTGTCCAGATTGACGGCTGTCACAGAACCAGTCGTGCGGCTGCGCAGCCCCATGGTGACCCCCGCCGGCTGGTACTGGTGGCTTCTCCTCAGGAGGACCCGCTGGCCAGCTTCCTTTACTATATATACACACATCTTAGCTGGAACGCATTGTGTGGTTCAAGCCTTGTTTTCTGTCCAGGAGCAAGAGGCTGATCTGCAATTTACCAATTTCTCTTGCAGACTGAAAAGGAGGCTTGAACAGTACAAAGCGTTCCAGTTAAGAAGCTGCTTGGCGACTTGTGACTCGCTGAAGGCTCCCGCAGAATGCAGAGTTGATTTTCTCGTGACACATCAACTCACCGACAACAGGAAGTAAAAACCACGTTTAACCAGACAGAAAATTATCTCCTAGGGTGGGCAAATGGAGCAACTCCGCCCAAACGAGAACTATGTGGAATTCCACTAAGTTTTCCTGCAACTTATTTATTTATTTATTTATTTCGCATACTTATAGAGCGCATACCTGTCACCCAGAGGGCATCCTGGCGCTTTGATCAGAAAACCCCACACTAAACAGCGCAGACATACAACCAATTACTTGGGAAATAGATAGGTCTTTAAAGCCTTCCGGAATGGAAGATAGTCCTGGTGGCTCCTCAGAG
This sequence comes from Lissotriton vulgaris, assembly GCF_964263255.1. Taxonomy (NCBI): domain Eukaryota; kingdom Metazoa; phylum Chordata; class Amphibia; order Caudata; family Salamandridae; genus Lissotriton; species Lissotriton vulgaris. The sequence goes on along the minus strand of NC_141689.1, from coordinate 1,579,126,144 downwards.
TGAGTGGGAGAGAATTCCACAATTTGGCTGCCGCCACTCTGAATGAGCGGCCACCCATCCTCACTCTTTGAAACCTAGGCACCACCAAAAGGTGAGCCGATGACGACCGCAAAAGACGTGGGGCAGAATACCATGCAAACATGTTTTGTAATGGGATAGGGCCTAGGAGGTGTACCGCTCTAAACACCAGACAGGCCGCTTTAAATTGGACCCGTAGATCTACTGGAAGCCAGTGTAGATCGCGGAGCGCAAGAGTAGAAGAGCTGGATCTGGGTCGTGAGAGGGCCAGTTTAGCAGCCATGTTCTGCACCCTCTGCAGCTTCCCTATCAAGTTTTTTGGGGCCCCCAGGAGAAGACCATTACAGTAATCCAGCCGGCTTAAAATAGTCCCGCGGACTATTTCCGGCCTGGCCTGGGCGGGGAGCAAAGGCAGGACTCTGCGTAGCATACGGAGCAGCATCATACATGTTCCCGTGGTTTTATTGACATGTAGGTCTAATTGTAAGTTAGGGCCAAACATGACCCCTAAATTACGAGCTGACTCCGATGCTAACACTGGTTCAGAAAAGGTGCTAGGCCAGAAATCAGTGGGTAGAGGCCGCGGGATCCGATCAGTGGAACAGTGGAGCACCTCTGTCTTCGCGCTATTAAATTGCAGAGAGTTTGCTCGAAGCCAGTCCGCCGTAGCTGCCATACAGCGATGGAAGGTGCTCAACGAGATTGCGTTGTTCCCTTCTAAGGAAAACACCAGCTGAGTGTCATCGGCATAATTAAATGCCGAGACCCCAAAAGATTTTATTAGCTGGATAAGTGGACGAAGGTACAGGTTGAACAATATCGGGCTGATGGCCGAGCCCTGTGGCACCCCCTGTCCAATTTTCCTTGGCTCCGAGCTGAAAGGTGGAAGTGACACCAGCTGTTGCCTGCCCTCAAGATATGAAATCAGCCAGTCTCTGGCTCCCTCGCCAATCCCGCACTCTTCCAGCCTCCGAACCAGGGTCCGATGGCAGACCGTGTCGAACGCGGCCGACATGTCGAGCAGCACCAGAAAGGCTGCCCGACCACTGTCGACACGCGAACGCAGGTTGTCCAGCACGGTCACAAGTGCGGTCTCCGTCCCATGACCAGGTCGGAAGCCAAACTGGTCCTCATCGAACCACCCAATTTGTTCCAGGTGGCCGGAAAGAGAGCGAGTTACCCACTTCTCTAAGATCTTTATGGGAAAGGGAAGTAAGGAGATCGGCCTATAGTTAGAGAGGACGGCTGGATCCAAGGTTGGCTTTTTTAGCAGAGGCGACACCACTGCCAGCTTCCAGCAATCTGGGACAGATGCCGATTTCAAAGATTGCAGACAGATTGAAAACAAAGGAGGGAACAATTCTTCATGAAAAGTTTTCCAAAATTTGGGGGGCAGTGGGTCAAGCGGGGAACCAGATGACACCGTGAAGGCCGCTTTACAAAATTCATCGAAGGACGGAAGGGGGAAAGAGTTCAACCGTGGTGGACTGGGTGAGGTACCTAAGTCCTCCGACCCAGATGCCAAAACGGCCATCTGGGGTCGACTGGGTGAGCAGCCCGGAGCTTCCAGATCAGAGACTTCCATGTGCGTCTGGGGTCGACTGGACTGCTCCCCCGGAGCTCCCACACCAACTGGCTGGGGTCGACTGGGTGAGCTGCCCGGAGCTCCCAGAACGGAAGCACCAGTGACCATCTGGGGTCGACTGGGCTGCTCCCCCGGAGCTCCCATACCAACCGGCTGGGGTCGACTGGGTGAGCTGCCCGGAGCTCCCAGAACGGAAGCACCAGTAACCGGTTGGGGTCGACTGGACTGCTCCTCCGGAGCTCTCATACCAACCGGCTGGGGTCGACTGGGTGAGCTGCCTTGGATTCCACACCCCCTGTCCGCAGGGCTAGCAGGGCAAACCTCCTCAGTTGCAGGAAGTGTTAGGCCAGCCAAGATCTTGGCGGTCTTCTCCTCAAAAGCCAACGCCAGCGAGTCGCATAGAGCCTGAGAGGCCCGCACTGAGTTAGCTGCACAGACCGGATGGGACAAGTCCTTAACAATCTTAAATAGGGCTTGGGATTTGTTAGGCGCCTGTAATAAGGATGTTTGTATAAAGGTCGCCTTGGCCTGCTTGATCTGCTCCTTATAACCTCTCAGTGCAAGTCTAAACAAGGCTTTAGCCGAGGGCGAATACTCCCTTCTCCATGCTCTCTCTGCCCGTTTGCAGCTCAACTTCAGGTGTTGTAGCTCCACCGTATACCAGGGAAAGGCCCGATTCACCCTCGCTCTTGCTTTCCGAAGTGGCACGATGTTATCGAGGGATTCGGTAATAGACCGGCAGAAGGAAGAGTAGCTGTCGTCCACTGAATTCCTCAGGTCAAAGCTGGCAGATAGCAAAGGGGGCGGGGGGGCGAGACTGAGCAGTTTGGACCACGATCGACCCACTTGCGAGACTCCTACCCCTGCGACCTCCGGGGGGCTGTTCCCAAGGCATAGGGAGAAGACCACCAGCGCGTGATCCGTCCAACATTGGACAAGAATGTCAATGATCGCCGCTAAGTGGGCGCCTGCAAAGATAAGGTCGAGCATATGGCCGCCCTTATGAGTCGAGGAGCCAACCAGTTGTTGTAGATGGATGTCGGCCAAAGCTTGATTGAGTGAAGTAAACGCTCCATCTAAAGGACCCCCCTGCCAGAGATTAAAATCTCCCAGGACGAGCAGGTTAGAGTGAGTATTAGAAAGATCATACACTAAGTCCAGGAACTCCGGCAGCGAGGAAGCCGAGCCCGGCGGTCTGTAGCATAACACGCCAGATAACAGCGTTCTCTCTGGGTTGCTGAGCGAGAAGCCCATGAGCTCAAAACCCAAGACTTCGCTGATTTTGAGCTGGGAAACATCCAACTGTTCGCGGAAGATGATACCAATTCCGCCGCCACGATTTAGTGGACGCGGAGTGTGAATAATTTTAAAACCCGGGGGACAAGCCAGGCCTAGTTCGACTAGACAGTCATCCCGAGTCCAGGTCTCCGTCATGAACAACACATCCAACCCGGAAGATTCAACCAAATAGGCGATCTCCGTGTGGTGCTTGCAGAGTGAACGCACATTCAACAGACCGCAAGTGAGTGGCTGGGGCGACGGGCGAGAAGTGGATCCAAGTGTCGAGGGGTCACCCGGTGGTTTCAGAGCGCACAGGTCTGAATAAGAGTAGACCAGAGGGGATGAGTGCAGGTGGCCAGAGGCAGCGGCCCCTTGCGCGTCCGTTGCGCGAACGGGCGCAAACGGGCTTACCTCTGGCGCACCTCCGGCGCGTCTACGGCGCGTCCGCTGCGCGCCGTCGCTGCGCGCCTGTCCAGCCGCCATGTTAAAAGCCTGACCAAAGATCACGTGGGTCCTGGCAGGGCGAGTGGCTCTCCCTCAGCAAAGATGGCGCTCCCACAAGAGAGAGCTTCCCCCAATCCAAAATGGCGCTCTCCGATCGGCGCGAGGAGTAAACAGTGCCCCCGAGTCCCTTCTACCCCACAAGTGTGGGTGTGCAGTTAATTAAATGCGGGTAAGTAGCTCCCTCAATTCCCACTAAGCGGAAGAACAGGAGGAGAAGAGGACAATTACAGGCTAGCGCACAGCGCAAAAAACACAATCAAATTAAAAGGTTAAAAGCAGGCTAGCAGTTCTGATATGCAGCGCAAGTGCAGCGCGAGTGCAGGGTTTAAAATCTAACGAGGCAAAGAAGGAGGTGCTACTTATAGTACCTCCGCCTTCTATGCGTGGGTCCTGGCAGGGCGAGTGGCTCTCCCTCAGCAAAGATGGCGCTCCCACAAGAGAGAGCTTCCCCCAATCCAAAATGGCGCTCTCCGATCGGCGCGAGGAGTAAACAGTGCCCCCGAGTCCCTTCTACCCCACAAGTGTGGGTGTGCAGTTAATTAAATGCGGGTAAGTAGCTCCCTCAATTCCCACTAAGCGGAAGAACAGGAGGAGAAGAGGACAATTACAGGCTAGCGCACAGCGCAAAAAACACAATCAAATTAAAAGGTTAAAAGCAGCTCCGTGGAATTCTACGTTGTCCAACTCCGCGACCTCCGCCCACTATTATTGTCTTTATGGCTCTTCTTAAATTCATTGTGGATCAGGTATCACCTGAGCACATTAAGGAATATGACTTTTTTTGTCTTAAGACCTGTGCCATGAAGAAAGCTTTTATTGTAGTTGCGATGCCCCTTAATATGTATCTTGCAATTTATCTTTCAACAATAATGTGTTAGACCACCTTCATTCATTGATGGAATATTTTACCTCTTCCAAATTCTCAATGAGCCATTTGTTTACTTACCTGTGAGGAGCAAGCTTGTACAGTAAGATAATTATGATCGAATATTTCTAGTATGGCTTCTGGATCTGGGGAGACGTTATTTCCAACCATTTTATAGATTGCATTAAAATTGTTCACATTTATGTTTTTGAAATTTTAAATCTGAGTGGGATTCGTGTCGACTTGTTTCAGGGGTATGGTCAAGAAACCATGTGCACGAGCTGCAATGATATTAAGGAGTGGCCCGTCAACCCTGGGGTCGTACCTTTTGGTAGATGGTTTCAATTCTGTGACAGAACACCACATCTAGTGTGTGTGTGGCCAGCTGTGGAAGTAGGGCAACTGACAAAGTGACTGAATCTCAAAGCTATCACATTTTTCCCATTCATGATGTCCGAAGCAAATCCTATATTGGGTACGTGGATCTACAGATTGTGCTTGCCTTAATGAGATATTTCTTTGCTGAGGTTTGTTGATATTGCTTTTACCAATAACTCCTCCGCCGGACGGTATATAATTGTAAGTACTAGAGACATGTTTGTATTATTGTTACTTAGTGCCACTACAGATTCAAAGAAATAGTAAAGTGAATGGGGTGTCTCCATGCAGGTGAGAGAGCGCAAACTGAACAAAATGCATGAGTGCACCATAAACATAAGTTAGTCGCACAATTATAATAGAAGTGCTTGTAAGTGTTGAAGATATATTCACCTATACTTAGACGTGTGTAGTTAACATAGAGAATTCATATAGAAGTGGGACTGACGCAGAAATGTGTGGAGAAATGTATTCTTATTAGACGTGACTAATCATGATCCATGTTATGTAGCTGCTAATGGAGGAATGTCATGCTGCAAAGCATAGAAGGGAGCAGGCCTCATGGCCAGGGCAGAAGGGTTTGGAAATGTACACATATACATAGACATGGATTGCACTAATGTTATAGTAACTCTGTTTATTCGTTAGATTTATATTCCATAGAAGTGTTTCGCATAACCAAAGAATAAAGTGTTAACATGTTATTTTAATTCACGAAAGGATTTGAAGAGAATAAAACCTCTGCGAGAAGGGTTGTAGGCCTGAAGTGATAAAAAGGGTTTTTCTGATTTGCACGTGTTGGTACAGGCCGAGCTGTGTCGAGAAATAAGTTGCAAACTTCTGTTAGAAGTTTATGAGAATTGGGATCCAAGCTGCGGATGTCTGTCTGCAGGTGCAAGGGGGTTTCGATTAAAAGTTTGATGAATAGAGCTCTGTTCAGAGAGACTGGTACAGACATGGAGGAGGATTCAGGAATGTTTAGGGGGTATCAGCGGGCCGGAGAAGAGCCTGAGAAGCAAGGTCAACGCTAAACACGAGGCCCAGAGGAAGATCATCATGGAAAAAGCCAGAATCGACACCACGTGAGGGGCGTCTCGTGAGGGGCGTTTCGACAGTAATTGTGTTTTTGTATTAGGGACAGCACCCCTGGGTGGAGTTAGAGCAGATGCCTGAGGACCCTTCAGAGAGCGGATGGGTAGGCAGAGAGGGGTCATGACTGAAGATCATAGGTTTTCACCTAGAGACAAAGAGTGGGTGATCTTCTTAGGAAGACATTCACAGCTGACACCTTTGATAGGTTGGGATCTTGTTAAGTAGGGATACCATCTAGTACAGGGTAGGGGCAGCCTAACCTGATTCCTTCCTTCCTTTGTAAATGACGGATAGATCACAATTCGTGTCTATGCTTGCAGCCCTGCTGATTTTGGAACTAGTTCTAGTAGTGTTCTTTGCTCGCCTAAGAGCTTTTAGAGAACATATGTTTGTATTAGTGCCTCTATATCTTTTGAATCTCATTTTGAGATGTCTGTACTTGCAGTTATCAATGACTCTGTAATAAACCTTTAAAACTTAGAAGAAGTCTGTGGTTTTTCAGAGTCGAGCCCATTATTGATCAAACTAACCTGGTATTGGATGCACTTTCTTTCCTCAATGACAGGCAATAAAGATTCAATCGACCAGAACGGGGTTTAGATCTAGAGTGATAAGATAGAGATCAAAAATCCCGCACTCCCAGTTGGTAGCTATAGAGGATGGTTGCCTTCTTGAGGAAGGTGATCTAGGCCAGGTTAGATGACCCCAAGGCCCCTAGAGATCGATGATCGGAAGAACCGCCCGCCGAAGAGGGTGCTGACGGCGCGAGAAAGAAAAGCAGCAGTAACGGTCGAGAGTGAGTATAAAGGGTCATGCGTGCTAGATTGCGGTGTTTTTGTGTTGTATCTATGTTGTAATGTCTTGCGGAGTTGAATGCCTGTAGAGTGACTGTGGAACAGGTTGTGAGCGCGCGCAACCGGTGCAAATCTTAAGTTCAGAAGAGAGCTTAAGTGGTTCGGGTGTATCGGACATCCAGAGTAATTGTCAACCAAGTGTGAAGGGGGTCATGAGGTACCATTGATCGCCCGCAGGACCGAGATAGGGGGAACGTAAGAGTGAGTGTGTGAGTAACGGACGCTGGTCGGAAGTTACGGTGTGTGTAAGTAACCTATCAGAGAGACGATTGCCGGGAAGGCATTTCGTCAGTTGTGGTGACAATTACAGATAGACTGTGGACGTACAGTCAAGAAAAGTGATCGCTTGGTCGGAAGTAGTCATTTTTCGGTGTATGAATGGGACGCATGCGTGACCGGGAGACGAGCTGAGAAAGGAGGGGAACTGCTGCGAGAGGGGAGACGAGTGACGTCAGAAAGTGCCGCGCTGGGATTGGCCGGTACGGGTGAGACCGCGCGGTGATAGGAGTGATGTCAGAAAAGTGCTGCGCTGGGATTGGCCGGTCGGAGTGGGACCGCGCTGTGATAGGCCAGCTAGCAAAGCCACGCTAGGATTGGCGGATTGTCACCAGGAAGTAAACAGAATAGCAAAGCAGGAAATTGTACGTTTAATCATGAAATGTTTTAAATGGTTAAGAGCGGCGTTTAACCCTTTCCATGCTGATGACGAGCTCAGCTCGTCATGATGCACGGTTGAGCTGTGCTGATGACGAGCTGAGCTCGTCATGAAACAATGGACATGGGCATAGTCCAGCACCGGAGGGGAAAACACCTAGCAGCGAAGGTGTTAAGAGAGAGAGGCGGAGATCTTATGATGGGGAAGAAGCCCCGCCGGAGGGTACGCCGGCTAATTATATGGCGACGAATGTTGGGTTGCATACTATATTGTGGATTTCAAATTGGAGTAAGATTACGGAAGGAAATGAGGAACTGACGTTTCCAAAGTATGGGACGTTCAGATTAGAGGTATTACATTGATTAAAAGCAGTTATGACCTCAATGAGACCTCTGCCTAGACCGACCCAGTTTGAAGCCCTCAATGCATGGATTAGGGCGGCGCACGAGAAAAACCAGAACAGGCGTCAAGAAAGGGTGAAACGATCGGTAAGAGCAGTGCAGGATGCCAAATGGGATGCGGATGCTAAGAGATGGAGAGTGCATAACCTAGAAGTAAACAAACTGTACCCAGTGATAGAGGTGGCGGAAAACAGAAGCCCATTAGAGGAGGATGATGAGAGCGAGACAGTGGACAGCCTGATAAATAGGTTGCTAACAGATAGGCCACCCCCGTACCACAAAGAGACAGAAAATGCCGAGCCCAGCAGAGAAGGGGGGGCTGGCATAGGGGAGTATAGACCGCTTCCTAGCACAGATTGGGATCCCACTGCAAATAAAGAATTGCCTCAACCTAGTCCGGTGCAGAAGGTAGTCGGAAGGTTTGTGGTGCAAAAGGTGCCAGAAGCGGAGCGTGCCACATCCTATGCGCTACCAGACGCCCTGCAAGTACCTGTTACTATAGGTCCTATAGTATCGATTTATGACCCAGAGAGAGCCAGAGGGGAGGAACAGGTACGATTGGACAGGGAGAGAGCAGAAATGGCGAGGAGGAACGATACAATAAATTCCCCAAGACAGCTGCCAGGACCCAGAGACTGGAGTACCCCAGTACATACAGCAGTAGATCCCACAGGAGATCCGGGGGGCCGAGATGGCCGATGGATCTGAGGGGACCAGAACCGAAATCCTTCCAGGAGTTAAGAGAGTACATGAAGGAATGGGATGCGGCAGTAGAGGCTCACAAGAGCCTGATAGCAGCAGGATCCGGACTCACTGTGGGGCTGAAGAGAGCAGTCCGGAGTGGGTCGAGAAGAGTCAGGACAGTAGCGGAGACACTCGTCATTCCAGGAGTGGATGTAGACCAGTACTGGAAAACAGGAGCCCTGAGTGTGGGGGGGTGTCCCGCCCAGTTCACAGCGAAGGGGATAGGAGAACGCAAGAGTACAGGAACAGCTTTAAGTGCACCCATTATGCGTCTGGCAATAGTGGACAAAACGAGAGTTGCGAGAGGTCTCGCCATGACCCCTGTGATCACGGGCATGAACGGAATCCTGGGGACATGGGGAGCCGAGAAGGAACTTACCAGATACTGAGTGACACTAGGCAAAGAGAGAATAGCGACAGGGTGGAGAACAGCAGAGAGTCCTATCATGGGGCCAAGGAGAACAGGCAGAATGGACAAAATGAAATAGGGGGAAACAGGGCAGTGTTTCACCACCCTCCAAGGGAAGATGGCCGAGCATGGGACTTAGAAAGGTGGGAACAAGGGAGGACTCTCCTTAACACCCCTGAGCCTAGGCGTAGGACTCAGAGCTGGGATGGGAGAGAGATCAATGAACACCCTAAGAAAGACATACTGCGAGCCGAGATAAAAGCAAAGAGACTTGATGTCGCCAGCTTAAAATCAGATCTGGATGACATGGTAGATGGTACCTTGCCTTTGGAGAGAATGGACATGTACGAGCAGGATGAAGTACTGTTCATGGCAAAGGACATCACTAGGAAAGCGAGAGCAGCACATGAGAAATTAGTCGAATTGGCAGGAAAATATATGGTAGACTTGTCGAGGACCAAAGCATTACAGGGTAACCACAGGCTACATTATTCAGATCAGGACCTAGATGAGAGAAGAACAATAGGATTAAAAACACACATAAGGGAACTGATCACTGGAATAAGGACATGGAGGGCGCTGGATAAATGGGAAGAAAGATGGTCCAAGAAAGGGACCGTCAGAAGAAGCATACTTGGGATGTCCCCAGAGGGAGGACTGCAGAAGGTAGAGGCATACCCTTTGCGTGAGGTAGCAAACGGGAGTTATGTGCAAGTGCCCTGGAGTAGGGGGGACTTAGCTGCCTTTACCAATTCCTTTCCTAAGCTGAGGGAGAACCCAGTGGAGTGGTACAAGCAGGTGGAGAGGTTCGTAAAAATCTCCAAAGTACTATGGATTGACCTGAACACCCTGTTTGACATAGTGGTACCAGGAGACTTGTGGTCAGCATGTAAGGTCAGTGCTGAATGGCCCACATCAGAACCAGAGAGAGATGCACGGACTAATGGGCCGTCCGAGACAGTAATGGCAAAATATGAGAGAGTAATGACTTGGCTGAAGGATAAGGTGCCAATGCAGGATATAGATTGGGTCAAAATAGATCGAACTAGGCAGGAACCCAAGGAGACAGTTCATGAATATTATGAGAGGTTGCTGAAGGCGTTTAAACAATATAGCGGGTTGGACGTAATGGATCCTAAAGACATAGGGCAGTTTGTGTCTAAGTTTGTTTTGGGTTTAAGACCGGATATTTGTTTAATGATTCAGCAACACTTGATTTGTTGGCAAAATAAACCTTTAGACGAAATTCTGAGATATGCTAGGTACTGCAGTGATGAGATAGATTCGAAAGCCAAAAAGCTAAAGGAAAAACTGATGGTGGTCCAGATGCAGTCAGCTGGCAAGGGTGGACAACAGCAACAGGGAACAGGGACCGGGGGCAGGAGACAGAATAACCAGAACAAAGGTAATGAGGAGAACTCCAACACAAGACCTAGAGTAGACATTGCGACATTGAAAAAGACGACCCGGTGCCATCAATGTAACGAGGTGGGACATTGGAAACGCGAGTGTCCCTACAACGTTGAGATTGGAGAACTAGAAAGAGAGGAGGAAGAGGTTCAACACACTCCGGGAAAAGGGGCAACAGCATACCAAGGAAGGGTGGACAAAGGGGGGACCCCAGCTCCACGAGCCCAGTTCCCTCAACCACCCCGAATAGCGACAGGGGGAAAGACCTATAGACAGATGCCTCTTTTCGTAGGAGGAGAGGAGTGTTACTACGTTGATCCCCTAACAGGACAGAGAGTGGAGAGAGAAGACTGTACCCTCGGGGCAGTCTTAGAGGTGGACCAGAGGGGACCGTACGTTGAGGCCGAAGTGGCAGGGTGTCCCACGACTTTCTTAGTAGACACAGGGGCCACTCGATCCACGATAAGATCAGCCGTAGTTCCAGGTCTGCCCATGTCCGGAGAAACGATTCAAGTGGTGGGGGTCGCAAACAGGAGAATGACAAGCCCATTGACAGAACCAGTGCTAGTGAAAATAGGGAAATACAGCGATGAGCATCAGTTTGTGGTTTGTGATTCTAGTCCTGTATGTCTACTGGGAAGGGATTTGTTGTGCAAGTTAAATTGTACAATATACTGAACACCGCAGGGAGTGGAAATACTGACTAATGATGATGACGCTGACTTTAAGGTCGCAAACTCAAGAACGTGTGTGGAGCTGTATCCAACCTTGACAGTGGATGAGCTCCCATGGGACCTAAGGGAGACCGTGGCACCAGAAGTGTGGGATTTCACTGGGGAAGAGATTGGACTAGTCAAGGGAGTGGACCCAGTGAAAATCATAGTAAAGCCGCATGCTGAGTTCCAGAGAACACCCCAATATAAATTGACTCCAGAAACGATTGCAGGTATAAAACCCGTGATCGAGTCCATGATTAAGCAGGGAATACTGAAGGAAATCGTGGGTAGTCCATGTAACTCCCCGATTATGGGTTTGCAGAAACCAAGTGGGAAATTCAGAATAGTGCAGGACCTTCGAAAAATCAATAACATAGTTGTCTCATGTTGTCCAGTGGTACCGAATTCATCAGTGATATTGTTTCAGATACCGTTCCAAGCTGAATGGTTCACAGTGATAGATCTTTGCCAGGCTTTCTTTTCGATCCCTTTGGACGAAGATAGCCACTTTCTTTTCGCTTTTAAGCTGGAAGGTCGCGTATTAACATGGTGTCGTATCCCACAGGGGTATACAGAGAGCCCATCGATCTTTAACCAGCTTTTGAAGAAAAATCTTGAAAGTCTAGTGCTGCCCCAGAATTCGGTTCTGGTCCAGTACATAGACGACCTCCTTGTCGCGTCAGAAACTGAAGAAGCTTGTAGGGAGGACTCCATTGCTTTGCTAAATCACCTAGCTGCAAATGGGCACAAGGTGTCTCCGAGCAAATTGCAGTACTGCCTGACAGAAGTGCAGTACTTGGGGCACAGAATTGAAAAAGGAAAACGGAAAGTGTCACCAGACAGAATAGAGGCGATCATGAAAATGAACGTGCCTAAAACACAGAGAGAAGTCAGGATGTTCCTAGGGATGGTGGGTTATTGCCCACAGTGGATAGCGAACTTTTCACTGAAAGCAAAACCCTTGCAAAAACTGACACACAAGGAGGTGAGTGATCCGGTACCATGGGACAAAGACTGTTTTATGGCGTTCCTGCAGCTAAGAGAGGACCTGTGTCGTGCTCCGGCTCTGGGAATGCCAGATTACACCAAAACATTCTTGCTTTACTGTTGTGAAAAAGAGGGTTGTGCTCTGTCAGTCCTGGTCCAAATCCATGGGAATGCCCGTAGACCAGTTGCCTATTTTTCGGCTACCTTAGACCCAGTAGCCGCAGCGTTGCCCGGATGTCTCAAATACGTTGCTGCAACGGGTGTCAGCATTGAAAGGTGTGAGAACATAGTCATGGGACACCAGTTAGAGGTGTATGTGCCACATTCTGTTGAACTGTTGATGACCAGGACCAAAACACAGCATCTGACCAATAGCAGGCTCACGCGCTATGAGCAAGTCATTCTTGCTGCAGAGAACGTGACCCTCAAGAGATGCTCTGTTTTGAACCCTGCTACGTTCATGCCACTCCCAAGTGACATTGATGATGATGTATGTACAGATCATGATTGCCTTGATGTGACTGAACTATGCACCACACCGAGACCCGACATCGTGGATGAGCCACTGACTGACCCCGATGAAGTTTTCTTTGTTGATGGCTCATGTGTAAGAGACGATATTGGGCAGTTGAGAGCAGCTTATGCTGTTTGTACAATTACTGGAGTTGTGGAAGCCGCATGCCTGGAAGGAGTACACTCCGCGCAGGTAGCTGAAATTATTGCATTGACGCGTGCCTGCCTGGCAAGCAACCAAATTCGAGTCACCATATACACCGATAGCCAATACGGTTTCGGGGTAGTTCACGATTACGGGCAGTTATGGTCTGAAAGGGGTTACATGACCTCTTCAGGTTCCCCCATTCGAAATGGAGAGTTTGTACGCTTATTGTTGGAAGCCTTGCAATGTCCGGCAGCTATTGCCGTTGTGAAATGTACCGCACACACAAGAAACCAAGACTTTGTGTCACAGGGCAATAGATACGCGGACGAAGTGGCACGATACTGTGCCGAGCAGGGATACTCTTTCACGGAGGTGGAAGTGGGTGGAATAAATGCAAGGACTGAATTGGCTATGATATTGGAAACCGTAGATACCTGGGATGAGTTAAAATGTATACAAGAAAATGCACCAGATTTTGAAAAAAGAACATGGGAAACTGCAGGATGTGTGATAGGCGAGACAAACTTTTGGGTTTTAGCAGATGGAAGGGCAGTGTTGCCAAATGAGTTGGTGAGCCCAATGGCAAGACAAATACATGGTCCAGTACACCTAGGGAGAGACGCTATGCTGAGAGTATTCAGACAAACCTGGTACAACCCCAAGTTCAGAGTAGCAGCAGAAGCAGTGTGCCAGCGTTGTGTGACCTGTCAGCAGCTGAACATAGGGAAAAGAACACCAGTTGCATTGAGTCACATAGGGAGGTCTGGAGGTCCATTCAATCGAATGCAACTGGATTTCATTGAAATGCCAAGGTGCAACCGCCTTCGATACGTGCTGGTGGTTGTTTGCATATTTTCCAGATGGGTCGAGGCATACCCTACACGCAGGTGTGACACCCTCACAGTAGCCAAGATATTGCTTAGGGAGCTCATTTCACGCTTCGGGGTACCGGCCTCTTTGGAATCAGATAGGGGAACGCATTTCAACAGCGAGCTTGTGAAGATGATTTGTGCAGCCCTGAACATAGACCAGAAATTGCATTGTAGCTATCGACCAGAAGCTTCGGGAATTGTGGAGCAGATAAACGGCACCATAAAGTCCCGAATTGCCAAAATGTGTTCATCAACGTCTCTGAGTTGGCCTGATGCCTTACCACTAGTTCTTATGAGCATCCGTAGTACCCCAGACAGAAGAACGGGACTGTCGCCACACGAGGTGTTAATGGGGAGGGCAATGAGATTGCCATCAGTACCGACTGCAGCCTTGTTGAATATCACAGATGATATGATCCTGGACTATTGTAAGGGTCTGTCTGACGCCATTCATTCTGTGTCCCTTCAGGTGCAGGCTGCCGAGGTCCCGTCGTGCCAGGACTTGTGTCATGACCTGTGCACTGGAGATTGGGTACTGGTCAAAAAGCACGTCAGAAGAAGCTGCCTAGATGTTCGTTGGCGTGGGCCCTACCAGATCATCCTAATATCGAACACTGCTGTGAAAGTGGGAGGTCTGCCCAACTGGATCCACGCGTCTCACACGCGGAGAGTTCCAGCACCTCTGGAAGAAACAGCTCCTCTCTCGGATGTAAGTCCAGCTGCGGACAGAGAAGCCACAGAGGGGGCCAGCCAAGCTGTAGAGGTGCAAGAAGAAGCTGGGAACGTGTCTGACCAAGCTGAGGACGGTCAGTACAATAGCGAAACCGACGACGCCACAGAAGGAGGAAGTAGCTGGGAGTACGAATCAGACGCTGGCCAAGCTGAAAGTGAGCCCGAGCAAAGCAGAAGGACAAGGAGCGGAGGGGCAAGGCGTAGAGAGGCTAGCTGGCCGCAGAGGAGGAGGTCAAGTCTGAGATCAACTCCAGAGAGGACCCTTGCTCCAATATCCGAAGACTCAGATCCGGACGAAGGTGCTCTGGGCGTTGAAGCAGCAGGTCCAAGAAGGTCAAGGAGAGTACGTGTGCCTAGCAGAAGATACGCCACTCCTGAGTGGACATATCTGGCGACAGATGTCTTGGGAACGAGCTACAGGGAGAATAAGGGCAGTGATAGTGACCAGCTCTGAACCCATCATCACAGTAGAAGTACAGCTGTTGGTGCCTGGGGTCGAAACAGAAGGGACACTAACGTTCAAAATCCCCAACCCTCCCTACCTAAGCAAGTTAAAGCACATGTTCTTCACCGAATTGAAATTCCCAGACTTTGGAACAACGAAAACAAGTCATGAAGAGCACATCCTTCGTTTGGAAATATTGAACTACGCTATCCAAGCCGCTGGTTCCAGCCTCATTGTAGATGCTTAAAGACTTTGTAAATAAACAAGAGTAAGAAGATAACCTAGCGCCTAGGAATGCAGAGAAAACTTAGGGGTTTCCTTTAAGTTGACGGAGAAGGGCTAGGGTTGTCTGAGATAAAGTTCGAAAAGACTTTTGCAAAAAGAGATTGCCAGCTTCCGATTGTGTGGTTCTAAAGACTGAAGTCGAGATAAGAGAGACTGTAAAGGAACTCAAGAGAAAGAACTGTGTGTTGAAAGGGAGAAAGGAACCGTACTGTCTGAAGAACATGGAGGCCGGTAATCCAAACTGCAGAGCCAAATGTATAATAGGCACACTTGTAGTGGGAGTGATACTTCTTATAGCTTTAGTAGTTACTGTATCATATGTGATGGGACACGAGAGTGAGGCAGGGGTACCAGACACAAAATCTGTAGTGACACCAAACCCCACTGCTGCTGGTAAGAAAGGTGAAACCGAACAGGAGAAAGCGTTACTAGCAGCAGAAGCCCGTAGGTTACATATGGATGAGTCCCAGGGTGACTATAGGTCAAATGCTTATGCCAAACTGTTATACGAATACGTGGATGCCATGGAGGTCAAAGACTGTTATGTGTGTATGCAACTGCCTGCGTCTGTAGATGAAGGCATTAGATATCATCACCTACCACTGACTTATGGCATTACATGTAGCTTATTGCTTAGCATATTTTATGGTAGAGATAGTTTTGAGTATTATTTTTCTAATTACGATGCAGTGTTACCAGAAGTCCCAAATTACAAGCAAATGAATAAGTGGGACTATTATAAGAGTGAAGACAGATTGGCAAAGTTCTTCTTTCCCTGGGATACCTTAGATACTTCACATGCCCGCAGAAACAATCTGACTTGCAAAGTGTCAGAAGTTGAGAAGAAGTTTATAGGGCAAGTGGATGATCGTTATAGAAGGCAAAAGATTCTGAAAAAATCAGGACAGTGGAAGACGGATTGGACGGAGGAGGAGAAGGACCACAAAAGGAAGGGTAGTAGTGGTCCAATAGCTTTGGATAGAACGCAGAGAGGAAAGTTATGCCTTCACAGAAGTAAAACGTACTACGAAAATGTATTCGTAGGGGAGGTCAGTTGTGAACATGCTTTTAGATTAGAATATTACACAAAGGACTTCTTGAAAGGAATGCAAGTGATTCCAAATGTATATTTTGTATGTGGAAGAAATGCCTATGTGAGACTACCTGATAACTGGTATGGATCATGCTATTTGGCCATTGTCTTCCCCAAAATATACCACGCTCAAGACTTAGAGATCATAGAGGGCAAGGTCTCAACAAGAGGGAGAAGAGACCTAGGGGATGCAGAAATAGTTGGAGACGTATTTGGAGCTGCATTTCCTCTTTTAGGACTGATCCTTGTCTGCCAGTACTGCTAGATCCTTAATGCTGGTGGAAGGAGAGATGCAATCGATAAGGGCCATGGTGCTTCAGAACCGTCTTGCGTTAGACGTTCTGCTAGCAAAAGAGGGCGGAGTCTGTAAGGCTTTGAAGGTCCAGGAATGCTGCACTTACATTCCAGACAATTCAAAACCTCTGGAGAAAGTTATTATGAACATAACTAACATTCACAAAGAGATCGAAGACCTGACTAAAGTAAATGTTTGGGAAAAAGTGGGTCATGGAATGGGTGAAGTTGGAGGTTGGTTCGCCAACATAGGGAAGAGCTTTGTATGGTACATACTGAAGCCTATCATCATAATAGTGATCTGTGTGATCATGTTGTGGGGATTGGTGAGGTCGTACCAATGGTACAGATCAAATAGGTTGGAGAGATCCAGGAGAGAACAGGAACGGAGATTAGCTGCCATACAGGACAATCAGTACAAGAGTCTGAGGGCTCTCGAAATGCTGAAACGAGGGGGGATGGCAACTAGTTCAGTTTGAATTTTGGTGATGACCACGAGAGGTCATCAAAGGGGGGAACTGAGAGAGCGCAAACTGAACAAAATGCATGAGTGCACCATACACATAAGTTAGTCGCACAATTATAATAGAAGTGCTTGTAAGTGTTGAAGATATATTCACCTATACTTAGACGTGTGTAGTTAACATAGAGAATTCATATAGAAGTGGGACTGACGCAGAAATGTGTGGAGAAATGTATTCTTATTAGACGTGACTAATCATGATCCATGTTATGTAGCTGCTAATGGAGGAATGTCATGCTGCAAAGCATAGAAGGGAGCAGGCCTCATGGCCAGGGCAGAAGGGTTTGGAAATGTACACATATACATAGACATGGATTGCACTAATGTTATAGTAATTCTGTTTATTCGTTAGATTTATATTCCATAGAAGTGTTTCGCATAACCAAAGAATAAAGTGTTAAAATGTTATTTTAATTCACGAAAGGATTTGAAGAGAATAAAACCTCTGCGAGAAGGGTTGTAGGCCTGAAGTGATAAAAAGGGTTTTTCTGATTTGCACGTGTTGGTACAGGCCGAGCTGTGTCGAGAAATAAGTTGCAAACTTCTGTTAGAAGTTTATGAGAATTGGGATCCAAGCTGCGGATGTCTGTCTGCAGGTGCAAGGGGGTTTCGATTAAAAGTTTGATGAATAGAGCTCTGTTCAGAGAGACTGGTACAGACATGGAGGAGGATTCAGGAATGTTTAGGGGGTATCAGCGGGCCGGAGAAGAGCCTGAGAAGCAAGGTCAACGCTAAACACGAGGCCCAGAGGAAGATTATCATGGAAAAAGCCAGAATCGACACCACGTGAGGGGCGTCTCGTGAGGGGCGTTTCGACAGTAATTGTGTTTTTGTATTAGGGACAGCACCCCTGGGTGGAGTTAGAGCAGATGCCTGAGGACCCTTCAGAGAGCGGATGGGTAGGCAGAGAGGGGTCATGACTGAAGATCACAGGTTTTCACCTAGAGACTAAGAGTGGGTTATCTTCTTAGGAAGACATTCACAGCTGACACCTTTGATAGGTTGGGATCTTGTTAAGTAGGGATACCATCTAGTACAGGGTAGCGGCAGCCTAACCTGATTCCTTCCTTCCTTTGTAAATGACGGATAGATCACAATTCGTGTCTATGCTTGCAGCTCTGCTGATTTTGGAACTAGTTCTAGTAGTGTTCTTTGCTCGCCTAAGAGCTTTTAGAGAACATATGTTTGTATTAGTGCCTCTATATCTTTTGAATCTCATTTTGAGATGTCTGTACTTGCAGTTATCAATGACTCTGTAATAAACCTTTAAAACTTAGAAGTAGTCTGTGGTTTTTCAGAGTCGAGCCCATTATTGATCAAACTAACCTGGTATTGGATGCACTTTCTTTCCTCAATGACAGGCAATAAAGATTCAATCGACCAGAACGGGGTTTAGATCTAGAGTGATAAGATAGAGATCAAAAATCCCGCACTCCCACAGGTTTGCACTGAATAACGAAGCATTGATGAGGGCACCTCATCTAACCTTTTATTTTTATTTTCCCTATTAGCACCTCCAGAATGAATTTGCGCCTAGAGGGACAGCATAATTGAATGAGAGCCAAACTGGATGGTCGGCCGAGTGGTGAGAGTGTAATGACAAAACTTACAGAGGGGTCAGTGCCCCTTGCCAGGTGCAGCGTTCAAGAATGGTAAAGATACATAGATTAGCGTCCCTTTGCTCCAGGTAACGAGAGAATTGAAGCCTAGAGGGCTACACAGCTATTAGCTCCAGTCAAGCAATTAAAGTAGTACGTAGCCAAAGCTGTGTTGGAGGCGCTCACATGTTAACCCACGGTGGGGGAATAGTTCAACGTCGCTGGGCTGTGCCTTCTCTTGTCAACATGCGGAAGTGCTGTGTTGGTGACTCGGAGCGTGATATACAATGGCTGACGGCCATAAGTGATGCACACACGTTTGAAATATAACGTGACCAGAAAACCCAAAGAAGTGTGGGTGCCATATTGAACAGTGCAAAGAGGGAATAGAGTTGAAGTAGTATGAAAAAAGAATTAGGATTAAGGACAGTAGAAGCCTTGCAATTATCATCATTTTGTGATCATGGTGAATATTAACACAATTAGAAATCTTCAAGAATAATGATAGTAAATTAATCATCCCATTAAACATCAACCATATAATCGTAAAAAATAAACATGAAGTGGGCAATTTTCATGGGAGTTGGTTCCCCAAGGAGTATACAACAATAGTTGTTTGCGGCCCTCAGATTATACACATATAAAGATCCATAAGTAGAGAGACACTAAAGTGGGTCCCATAATGGAAGAATGAGTGATAGAGATACGGATAAGCATTCAGGATAATGCTAGTAAAGGGAGAGGAAAATCATTGAAGAATAATTTCCTAAGCATTCCAATAAGTATACAGTGTGCCAAAGGTTACACTACATTTTTTATGTAAATGCTATTTATGGACATGAAGAGACAGTGTTAAATAGGAGGACTTAGCATCATAAGGGCAAAAGGAGAATGGGCATAGAACGGATGAGGATAGGGAGAGAAAAAGTAAGAGAAGAACATTATACCAATGAAGTTCAAACAAGAAAATAAATGTCAGTTGGCTAATTATCCAAGTTCATATAGTGAGTGAACCAGACAGACAGAAGAAGGCCAAAATACAGCCGCAGTGTGGTCTAGTCCTCAATTCGGTTAAGACCAGTGTGCAAGCTGTTTGTTTGTAAGATCCACTGCAACTCCTCTTTGTTTAGGATTGCAGTGATACCTATGCTTCGAGGTGGCTGGTAGATCAAGTTGATAACTTGCCATTTTAAATTGTCTTCCATGTACCCCAAGTTTGTGAAATATTAAACTAATGGTGCATTTGGTGTTTTACAACGCAGGCCACTACGGTGCTAACAAATACGTATTCTTATCTTTTGAGTCACTGGCCTATATAAAGATTAGGCTGCATGGGCACAAAATAGCATATACAACATTGTTCGTATTGTAGTTTGAGAAATGGTTCAATGTTACATCAATGCTTTCAAAATGTAATTTCTTGCTCTCAATAGTCAAGTGACAAACACTGCAGCTACCACATTTAAAATGGCCAAGAGTCGGTGGTTGACCCCATAGTTCCGTTAGTGTCTGAGTCGTTTTTTTAGGGAGGAGAGCTGCCCTGACCAAATGGACTTTGATGTTTTTGTTTTTCCGGATTGCAAACAGTGGGCGATTTAGTGTCATGCTTCCTGCATTCAGTACTGACCAGTGCTTAAGAATAAATGTTTTCACTTGATTAAAAATGGGAGAGAAGATGGTTATGCATATCAAGGGGTTAGTCTCTGTTTTGGACTTAGGTGTAAGGAGTACCTCGCAGGGACATTACCAAGCTCGTTTTAAAGACTGTTTGATGAGTTTATGGGGATAGCACCTATTGATGAGTTAAGTAGATAAGCTGCCCTCTTCCTGAAAATAATCTTATTTAAATAAGCAGTTACTTCTTATCCAAAGGAATTGGGAAAAGGGTAGAAAGTCTCTTAATGCACGAGCTTGGTGGCTATTGTAGGCCAGTAAGGTGTTTCTTTCAGTTGTTTTACTGAAGAATGTAGTGTATAGTTTGTATTCATAGAAAAAAATTAGTAAATCCAGAAAGGCAATCTGGGAATGGCTGTGTGTGAGTGTGAATTTCAGGCCATTACAATGGCCATTTAACCACTCATAGAACAAGATCAAGTCAGTCGCTGGGCCTTTTCAAAGCAGGAAAATATCATTGATGTATCGCTTCCATTCTAGAATTTTAGGCAAAAAAAGGGTTGGCATCAGACAAAATCCTATTGTTTTCAACCCAATCTATATACAAAATTGCAAAATTGGGAGCAAAACGGCTTGCATGGCAGTCCCCATGATTTGTTGGAAAAAGTTGCCATCAAATAAGAAAAAATTGTGAGTCAGGCAAATCTTAAGAAGATGGAGAATGAATGATGTGGGGACCGAGTGTGGACCAGTCCTTGAGTCCAGAATATTCTGGATGATATTAATCCATTCCTCCTGCGGAATGTTAGTATACAGGGATTCGACGTCCAGAGTACCAAGTATACTATTAGAAGGATCAAACTGGTGCCCTTTATGTAACATTTTGTGGAGGGAACAAAGTATTTAATAAAGTTGTCCACATAGCGTCCAAGTGGCTCTAAAATAGAGCCACACCAGGGGGCATCTGGGTGGAGCATCAACATTTTAATGTATTTTTGGGAGTGTATATATTACTGGTGTCCTTGGAGTTTTTTTGTTGAGGTAAAGAAATTAATTTTGAGTAAGAAATCCTTCTGCTTTGCCTGCCTCTGTGGCGTTAAGAATAAGTGCCTGAATCTCCTTTGTGGGGTCTGATTCTAGTTTCATGTAATGGTCCTTATTAGACAGTTGTCCATCGATTTCCAATGTATATGTTTCAATGTCCTGAAGGACAATCCCACCGCCTTTATCTGCAGGTTTGACAACCACAATGTCACTTAATTTCAATCTAGTTATGGCATTTTTTCTCGTAGTGGGAGGTTTTACGGAATGAATTCGTTTTTGTTCAAGTCCCAGGACTTCCTTTAAGACAAGTTTCTCAAAAGTCTGGATCTCAATTGGTATACTACTTGGAGGTGCTGAGAATGTAGATGGAGGGCAGAAGGAGGTACAAGCTGTAGTGATAGTATTGAGTTTGTCCATAAAAAATTCCGGTAAGCGGATCTTCCAGAAAATCCTTAATAGTTCAGTTTGGAGTTCCAGAAAATTGGGTTTGACAGTGGGAACAAATGAAAGGCCCCTACTTAAAAGTAGAATTTCCTCTGCAGGGAGTTGATGATGCGAGAGGTGAAAAATAGGTATAGTCTGATGGTCTGACATGTTCCGAGTCTAGGCAGCCAATGTGCTGTTTTTGTTTACCATTGGAAATATTTCTGCCTCGTCTGTCGGCCTCCTGGTGCACTGTACCAATTATGGGGCATCCTCTTCCGCGATTGGAAGGACGTCCCTGATCTTTGTCTAAAAAATCCCTATTGGTAGTGGTATTGTTCCTAGAGGAACTAGGACCGTCACCGGAGTCAGAATTAACTGATGACTCAACTAATGTGTCTGAAAATTCCCCAATGGTATTTTGTCTATTAAATCTACCCCACAGGCATGATGGTCTGGGATTTGTGTATCCTCTATAGGTGTAAAAATCCTCAGTTAGGTATGGGTAGGTTCTTTCAACCTTATCATTATTTTTATATCTCTCTTAACTTTGATTGTTTTTTTATTTTGTTCTATCCTGTGAAATTCCGAAATTGTCTTCTCTACCTTCTCAATGAGACTTTTCGCGTTTCAATAGTGCTATTTTTATTTATCTGTTTCCCTTTGTTTTCTATTTCAGCTAGGAGTTTGGTAATCTCTTCTGTAGCTATGTCAATGCCTAGTACCATCCAGTGCCTAGAGCAAGTTGTCCCAATATAGCTAAATCTGTGAAGATATTTTTTGCTTACAGTAAAAACACCAGGGATATTGCGAACTTGGAGGCCAATTGGTATAGTATGTGCCTTCAAATATTCAGTGAGCATGCAGACCATTAGTTGGAGCCTGATTAGTTTTTTCTTAGCTTTTTCTAGTTGATCAAATATTGAACTGTCTGTTGAATTAGAAGCTTCTGTAGTTTCTGAGAAAAGGGACAGGCCCTCAAGAATCTTTTTTATGTATTCATCCGAGTACAAAGGGGCATGGTGTGCTATACTGTGATTGGTGTCAGCTGAGCCATGGGGAAAAGTGGGGGCGCAGCGGACAGGGGGTTGGTTTTAAAAAGGAGGGGGAAGGGAAAGGAGACCCTCTAGTTATATAGATGGGTAGGATATGTTAATTCCTGTGCAATCATTGATTATGCTAGAAGCAGTTCAAAAGGAAACAAGGGAACCCTGTAAGTCGAGAGGGACAGAGGGCTTACAAACTGTTTTTAGAGACACTGGTCCCTTCCACAATTAAATATAAATGGTAATATAACACAGGACTACACTGTGAACTGTGTAAGTTTTCTCCAAATGGACAATTATATTTATTAAGCAAGTAATCCGAAAGAGAAACACTGTATAAATAAAGTGCAGTGGGTAAAAACGGGGTTGGAAATCACCAGATTTCCAGACCTCAAGCATGCACTTTCATAGTGACTTCACATATATATTTCCAACAGTCACAATTGTGAAAAACATTTTATGCTCCGCAAGAATCATAATACATTGTCCCCTCATTTCTTTCCCAACCCCTTCCCCACTCGCTGTTGGGTTTCTATCATATTTACAACAAGGGGTGGTGAGGGACAGAGTCTCTGAATTAAGCAGAAAGCTCTCACCCAGTCAAGAGATCAGGGCTAGATCCAACACCGTTTTTTAGCTCACTGCACCATCCCAGTTTCAGAACCTGGCTGTATGCAAATTAGTCTGTTCCTGTCCCAGTGCATGATGGGAACAGGGCAAACCAAACTACAAAAGCCAATTCTTACACTGGGAAGGAAACAAGCTCCCGGGGACCGGTTTCTGGCATTACAGCCGTCTTCGGCCCGGTTTGCTTGAATCCTGATGGTGCAATGAGCAAGGGTCTCACACCTGAGAATACCCTTCCACGCTTAGGGTGGACAAAAATATTTACAACAAGGGGTGGTGAGGGACAGAGTCTCTGAATTAAGCAGAAAGCTCTCACCCAGTCAAGAGATCAGGGCTAGATCCAACACCGTTTTTTAGCTCACTGCACCATCCCAGTTTCAGAACCTGGCTGTATGCAAATTAGTCTGTTCCTGTCCCAGTGCATGATGGGAACAGGGCAAACCAAACTACAAAAGCCAATTCTTACACTGGGAAGGAAACAAGCTCCCGGGGACCGGTTTCTGGCATTACAGCCGTCTTCGGCCCGGTTTGCTTGAATCCTGATGGTGCAATGAGCAAGGGTCTCACACCTGAGAATACCCTTCCACGCTTAGGGTGGACAAAAATATTTACAACAAGGGGTGGTGAGGGACAGAGTCTCTGAATTAAGCAGAAAGCTCTCACCCAGTCAAGAGATCAGGGCTAGATCCAACACCGTTTTTTAGCTCACTGCACCATCCCAGTTTCAGAACCTGGCTGTATGCAAATTAGTCTGTTCCTGTCCCAGTGCATGATGGGAACAGGGCAAACCAAACTACAAAAGCCAATTCTTACACTGGGAAGGAAACAAGCTCCCGGGGACCGGTTTCTGGCATAACAGCCGTCTTCGGCCCGGTTTGCTTGAATCCTGATGGTGCAATGAGCAAGGGTCTCACACCTGAGAATACCCTTCCACGCTTAGGGTGGACAAAAATATTTACAACAAGGGGTGGTGAGGGACAGAGTCTCTGAATTAAGCAGAAAGCTCTCACCCAGTCAAGAGATCAGGGCTAGATCCAACACCGTTTTTTAGCTCACTGCACCATCCCAGTTTCAGAACCTGGCTGTATGCAAATTAGTCTGTTCCTGTCCCAGTGCATGATGGGAACAGGGCAAACCAAACTACAAAAGCCAATTCTTACACTGGGAAGGAAACAAGCTCCCGGGGACCGGTTTCTGGCATTACAGCCGTCTTCGGCCCGGTTTGCTTGAATCCTGATGGTGCAATGAGCAAGGGTCTCACACCTGAGAATACCCTTCCACGCTTAGGGTGGACAAAAATATTTACAACAAGGGGTGGTGAGGGACAGAGTCTCTGAATTAAGCAGAAAGCTCTCACCCAGTCAAGAGATCAGGGCTAGATCCAACACCGTTTTTTAGCTCACTGCACCATCCCAGTTTCAGAACCTGGCTGTATGCAAATTAGTCTGTTCCTGTCCCAGTGCATGATGGGAACAGGGCAAACCAAACTACAAAAGCCAATTCTTACACTGGGAAGGAAACAAGCTCCCGGGGACCGGTTTCTGGCATTACAGCCGTCTTCGGCCCGGTTTGCTTGAATCCTGATGGTGCAATGAGCAAGGGTCTCACACCTGAGAATACCCTTCCACGCTTAGGGTGGACAAAAATATTTACAACAAGGGGTGGTGAGGGACAGAGTCTCTGAATTAAGCAGAAAGCTCTCACCCAGTCAAGAGATCAGGGCTAGATCCAACACCGTTTTTTAGCTCACTGCACCATCCCAGTTTCAGAACCTGGCTGTATGCAAATTAGTCTGTTCCTGTCCCAGTGCATGATGGGAACAGGGCAAACCAAACTACAAAAGCCAATTCTTACACTGGGAAGGAAACAAGCTCCCGGGGACCGGTTTCTGGCATTACAGCCGTCTTCGGCCCGGTTTGCTTGAATCCTGATGGTGCAATGAGCAAGGGTCTCACACCTGAGAATACCCTTCCACGCTTAGGGTGGACAAAAATATTTACAACAAGGGGTGGTGAGGGACAGAGTCTCTGAATTAAGCAGAAAGCTCTCACCCAGTCAAGAGACCAGGGCTAGATCCAACACCGTTTTTTAGCTCACTGCACCATCCCAGTTTCAAAACCTGGCTGTATGCAAATTAGTCTGTTCCTGTCCCAGTGCATGATGGGAACAGGGCAAACCAAACTACAAAAGCCAATTCTTACACTGGGAAGGAAACAAGCTCCCGGGGACCGGTTTCTGGCATTACAGCCGTCTTCGGCCCGGTTTGCTTGAATCCTGATGGTGCAATGAGCAAGGGTCTCACACCTGAGAATACCCTTCCACGCTTAGGGTGGACAAAAATATTTACAACAAGGGGTGGTGAGGGACAGAGTCTCTGAATTAAGCAGAAAGCTCCCACCCAGTCAAGAGATCAGGGCTAGATCCAACACCGTTTTTTAGCTCACTGCACCATCCCAGTTTCAGAACCTGGCTGTATGCAAATTAGTCTGTTCCTGTCCCAGTGCATGATGGGAACAGGGCAAACCAAACTACAAAAGCCAATTCTTACACTGGGAAGGAAACAAGCTCCCGGGGACCGGTTTCTGGCATTACAGCCGTCTTCGGCCCGGTTTGCTTGAATCCTGATGGTGCAATGAGCAAGGGTCTCACACCTGAGAATACCCTTCCACGCTTAGGGTGGACAAAAATATTTACAACAAGGGGTGGTGAGGGACAGAGTCTCTGAATTAAGCAGAAAGCTCTCACCCAGTCAAGAGATCAGGGCTAGATCCAACACCGTTTTTTAGCTCACTGCACCATCCCAGTTTCAGAACCTGGCTGTATGCAAATTAGTCTGTTCCTGTCCCAGTGCATGATGGGAACAGGGCAAACCAAACTACAAAAGCCAATTCTTACACTGGGAAGGAAACAAGCTCCCGGGGACCGGTTTCTGGCATTACAGCCGTCTTCGGCCCGGTTTGCTTGAATCCTGATGGTGCAATGAGCAAGGGTCTCACACCTGAGAATACCCTTCCACGCTTAGGGTGGACAAAAATATTTACAACAAGGGGTGGTGAGGGACAGAGTCTCTGAATTAAGCAGAAAGCTCTCACCCAGTCAAGAGATCAGGGCTAGATCCAACACCGTTTTTTAGCTCACTGCACCATCCCAGTTTCAGAACCTGGCTGTATGCAAATTAGTCTGTTCCTGTCCCAGTGCATGATGGGAACAGGGCAAACCAAACTACAAAAGCCAATTCTTACACTGGGAAGGAAACAAGCTCCCGGGGACCGGTTTCTGGCATTACAGCCGTCTTCGGCCCGGTTTGCTTGAATCCTGATGGTGCAATGAGCAAGGGTCTCACACCTGAGAATACCCTTCCACGCTTAGGGTGGACAAAAATATTTACAACAAGGGGTGGTGAGGGACAGAGTCTCTGAATTAAGCAGAAAGCTCTCACCCAGTCAAGAGACCAGGGCTAGATCCAACACCGTTTTTTAGCTCACTGCACCATCCCAGTTTCAAAACCTGGCTGTATGCAAATTAGTCTGTTCCTGTCCCAGTGCATGATGGGAACAGGGCAAACCAAACTACAAAAGCCAATTCTTACACTGGGAAGGAAACAAGCTCCCGGGGACCGGTTTCTGGCATTACAGCCGTCTTCGGCCCGGTTTGCTTGAATCCTGATGGTGCAATGAGCAAGGGTCTCACACCTGAGAATACCCTTCCACGCTTAGGGTGGACAAAAATATTTACAACAAGGGGTGGTGAGGGACAGAGTCTCTGAATTAAGCAGAAAGCTCCCACCCAGTCAAGAGATCAGGGCTAGATCCAACACCGTTTTTTAGCTCACTGCACCATCCCAGTTTCAGAACCTGGCTGTATGCAAATTAGTCTGTTCCTGTCCCAGTGCATGATGGGAACAGGGCAAACCAAACTACAAAAGCCAATTCTTACACTGGGAAGGAAACAAGCTCCCGGGGACCGGTTTCTGGCATTACAGCCGTCTTCGGCCCGGTTTGCTTGAATCCTGATGGTGCAATGAGCAAGGGTCTCACACCTGAGAATACCCTTCCACGCTTAGGGTGGACAAAAATATTTACAACAAGGGGTGGTGAGGGACAGAGTCTCTGAATTAAGCAGAAAGCTCTCACCCAGTCAAGAGATCAGGGCTAGATCCAACACCGTTTTTTAGCTCACTGCACCATCCCAGTTTCAGAACCTGGCTGTATGCAAATTAGTCTGTTCCTGTCCCAGTGCATGATGGGAACAGGGCAAACCAAACTACAAAAGCCAATTCTTACACTGGGAAGGAAGCAAGCTCCCGGGGACCGGTTTCTGGCATTACAGCCGTCTTCGGCCCGGTTTGCTTGAATCCTGATGGTGCAATGAGCAAGGGTCTCAGCCCTGATCTTTGGACTGGGTAAGAGTGGTCTGTTCAATTCAGACACTCTGTTCATCACCACCCCCCTTTTCTGAATCGATTTTGGCCACTATAGGTGTGGCAGGGTATACTCAGACATGAGTCCCTTTCTCACTGCTCCATCAGGATTCAAGCAAGCCGGGCCGAAGACGGCTGAAATGCCAGAAACCGGTCCCCGGTAGCTTGTTTCCTTTCTGGTGAAGAATTGGCTTGGTAGTTTAGTCTGCCCTGTTCCCATGATGCACTGGGCCAGGGACAGACTGATTTGCATATAGCCAGGTTCTGAGCTGGGATGGGGCAGTGAGATAAATAACGGTGATGGATCAAGCCCTGATCTTTGGACTGGGTAAGAGTGGTCTGTTCAATTCAGACACTCTGTTCATCACCACCCCCCTTTTCTGAATGGGTTTCTATCATGACACCACGGAGTTCAGTTACCACCTTGCGCAATCGCCATATTGGAATTAGGTTCTGCAGCATTAGCATATGCGTAACACACATCGCCGAACCCTTCTAACCTCTTCTTTTCTTTTTGTCCCCTCGTTTCTTTCCCAACCCCCTTTTTTGCCCTTTTCCGTCCTTCTTTATCACTGTCTGGCCTTATACAGGCTAATTCTCATGCATATATTTTGCTGTCGTGATGATGATGATCCTCCTATCCTAGCCGGAATCGAAATGTCGTCCACAACCACATCTTGACTCAGAATTGTGTATTATGATTTTTGCGGAGCATAAGATGTTTTTCACAATTGTGACTGTTGCAAATATGTATGTGAAGTATAAATGTGCATGCCTGAGGTCTGGAAATCTAACGATTTCCAACCCTGTGTTTACCCACTGCACTTTATTTATACCGTTTTTCTCTTTCGGATTACTTGTTTAATAAATATAATTGTCCATTTGGGGAAAACTTACACAGTTCCCAGTGTAAGCCCGGAACTGCTCAAACAATAAAAAACTACAGAAATTAAAAATGAATGAATCAAATATTATGGCTTTTAACTTTAATGAGGAGTTAGAGTGGGGATGAGCTCTTAAGGAGGTAATATTTCCGTGACAAATCTTGACTAACCATGAAGTCATCAGCAGGTGACCTCGCGCGTCCGTATTATCCATCGAAATGAAGGAGGGAGACCGAACTCATGGTAAACGTGACCACTTAGAGACCGGGTTAACAATCACCTTTAGATGGATGCAAATTCCCCAGGGATAATAAAACATGCAAATACACTGTCCAGAAAGTTATGTAGGTGTGAAGAGGGAGGGTCTACTTTGTTATTATTTGTGGCTGCGCTTCTTTAAGGGAATGCCTATTTTAATGGTCAAATACTTTTATAGAACAACAGACTTCAGGAGGAAGGCGCTTGAAAGGTAAACGAGGCTGCTTCTTCTATTTTCATTGAGATATTAAGAATTATTTTTTCTTATTTTACTACTCCCGTATACCACGTCGCTTTCGATGAGTAATTATACCAATTGCTAAGCCCCGTCTATTGTGCCACATGAAGAAAGTAAAAAAAAAGTCATGTTTTGCTAACACTCAATATCTGTTTTCAAGCTGAATTATATTTCGTCCTAATTTTAAGTATTGGTGTATTCTAGCCCTTTTATTAACAGTCCAATTTCAGAGGCATGATAGGAATTAAAACGGTAGTCAGAATGAAATATGCAACATATTGTATTGTGGCAGTGTCCACACAGCATACAGTAAACAGTGATGCCCTTATTTAAATAGTTTATTGATAAAAACATTGTTTGCAGTATGATGCGAAAAGTGATTGGTTAGATAATGTTTACATTATTACATCTGCACAATGCAACGAGCATCCTGGAGACAAACTCTTTGGTTAGTACAACAGCACAGGCTAACAAACAGCGAAAGAAAGAAAGAGAGAGAGAAAAGGGACAAGACTAAACCCACAGTCACAATACTCAAACACATGAAAACAGATTCGTGCTGTGGTGTTGTACGTTTACTAAAATGCCTCCATTGCATGAACCGTGCATATTTAAGTGCCTGAAATGCATCTAGTAGACAAGATGCTGATAGCTTAGGTAGGCTTATGTCACCGTTTTGTGCGGGTTCATGTTTCAACCTCCCTTGTCATCACACCAGGGAAGCAACTCAACGTATTTAAAGAGTTGTCTGCTGTGCTTCCTCATCTGATTAAAGTAGCACAGCAGGATTTAATAAGGGCGAATCAGGTCTGCTTACCCATAAACCAGGGCCGGGCTCACCCCCACCAGCCTGCCCCTTTGGCTCATCAAAGCATGGGGAAGGGAATTATTTGATCCAACAGAGCGAGAAAGAGAGGTATATGTATGTCTGTGTGTCTTTCTGTCTGTCTGTGTGTGTGCATCACTGAATGTTTTCACTGCAGTCCTTCAGTGTGCATTGGTGACCATGGTCAGTGTCAACATTTAGTTCTATTTCTATGTCTGTCCCTATCTCAGTTTGTGGTTCTGAATATCTGGACACACTATTGGAGGAGGACAATTGCATGTTGCATTGTTATTTTTGAATTTTTCTTTCGTTTCCTAGATATAAACTGTTTTGAACGACTAATGTTTTACCCACATATTGCTGTACTAAAAAAAAACAAAGGCCCTTTATTTATTTTTTAAATGTTCCTATGCATTACAAAGTAGTTGTGGCTTACGCAGCTCTTGATCTCTGCTATTCGAGAATGATAGAAATAAAGAGAACTGGCATTTTTTCCTAAATTATGACATTTATATATTTGAGTAAACTTTCTAATCTTTTACCCGCATAGGCCACTTAGCTTCTTCTACCAGAGTACAATTTATAACCTCTGAGACCAGTGAATACTTTCAAACATTTTATTCTCGTGCATCCTTTTACCCCGTTTTGGTAACTATTTCACCTTCCAGATTGCCACAGATCGATTTGATGACCTTCCTTTTAAAGACAAAACAACTTGATGTACAAAGTTAAGACAGAAATCTTCATTTTTTGGATTTTTGGAATTCATAAAAGTTTCAAAGGCTACACCTGTAAAGCTGAGACAATCACAGATTTCTAGACATTCTTCTGGAAATCTTTTGTGAATTCTAACTTTCAACTAGTTTCCGCAAGAACAGCTATACCTAGATTAAAAGGGATCTTCACCTGCGCTTGATATTTGACTATTTTATGTGTGTGAATGGGTCAGATAAACGTTTTTGAATACCCACAATTCACAAACTTTCCACAGCATCCTCAACCTTGAGCCCCGTTAATGGGATTCACACATGCACAAAAATTCACCACTGTGTGGCAACCCTGTGCATCGGTAAATAAATGAACCACTTCAGTACCACCAATTTTGAAAACCTTGAAAACCTTGCAATACTGAATTAGGCCATTTGTACAGTGTACATCGGTCCTGCAAATGGACTAGAGAATTGAACACAAAATGTATTAAGCTGCTTGATTTTTTCTTTCTATCATTTCTTTAAAGAATTTTTTATCATTTCTACTGCCCTGTTTGTAATGTATTAAAGTTATCAACTCCTTATTATGCTTTAATACTTATATTATCCTACCATATATTTAGGGTGACTATTTTATTTTATTTAGTATTACAAGCAAGTGTAATATTTTTCATGCAGTCATGTGTTGGCTGTTGCGATCTCCCCGGTTGTGCACTATTAATCCCAGATCATTATTAGGTATGGCTATTGATATGTAGAAAGCTACTATTTACTGCTGATGTTCCAGTAAATATGCACACTATTTGCATAAGCCCACCCTTCTAGTTTCCCTGGAGCTTTATACAGTCCTCTATCATGTGTGATGGATCGTGCCTTCTCTGGTGTTTTTCTGTGGAAACAATTATAAAATATGTTCCTACAGTGGATATCAATCAGAGAACATCTTGCCTAATATCCTTGCAGTTTTCCGGAAGACGGAGATATTATTTATTCAACACCATGTATTGTTTATTGGCTTATGTGTGCAATGTTGCATTTTTCCAGTGTCCCATATATTTAATTTTATTTGCTTCAATATTGTCCCATTGGATATAGGATTCTATGAGGATTGTTGATCTTGCACTGAAGATGATCTTGAACAAAATGTTGTTAAGACACTTGCTTAGTGAAATCCACTCTGATGGAATGGGGAAAATGTGCCAGTGTGGAATGGAAGCTGTTGGGCTGTTTTACTTCTAAGGAGGATGAAAGCATCAGTTTACACATATTCACACTTGGTCTTCAATAAAAGAACATTGTAATTGTATGTTTTTATATTGCAAATAGAATCTCCACTGGGAGGGGGTATCAAAATACTTTGTGGTAGTAAAATGAATATAGTCATATTTATGATACAGACTGATAGACTTTAACAAAAATACATCAAAGTAAATATGTCACAAAGGTAAAGTCGTGTGTAGCTTCCGAAACCAAGAAATACCTTAAACAAATTCAACATCAGCTGCAGTGAATTCTAAACTGTAAGCATTGAGGCAGGTCCAACCACCATCAGTAAGCCCCCCCTGTCCAAGACAAGTAGATATTAACCTGACAAGATGATGGTTGCCAGTTCTTTTCGAATGACAAGTCATCCATGTCAGCAAATGTTAGGGTAAAACTGACTGTAGAGCTTTAGAAGCCATGGCCACCAATCTGAATGAAACATGGAATTACAGGATACAGAGGGTAACAGTGATGTGTGAACAGACAGACACGTTTTTGCATAAGAGTGGCCTTCTTCTGCACAAACAGAAGCTCTGCATTTGTCCAACTAGGAGATTCACTGATGTAATCCATAGTTCAAATTCAGAGAGGCAAAGAGCAGTCCAATATTAATATGATTTTCGGGCAAAAGGTTATTTTTTAAAATGTTTTAAAGGGCATCTTAAATCATTATACCACCTGCACAGAAGCTCTTCTATCCCTACCATCTACTTTCCCAAACCGTTATTTAAACTGGAAAGAGGAAAGTTGATGAAAACAGAGAAAGAAAAACAAACTGATAAGAACAGAGAGGGCAAAAGAGAGTGAAATGATTTGCTTCCTATCAATATTTGTGCCCTGGATTCTATGAAGAAGTACTTCGTTCTGGAGCAATGTCCTTCCAGTAAAAACAGAAGATATCAAACACTGCATCACATCAACTTATCAAGAGATTAAAAAGTGTGGTCACGTCATAAGACGATAGCCACAGCAGCCATGTAAAGTAATGTGAACAGGTACCATTTCGTAAAATATTTTTATATTCAACAAGGACAAACCGTTTCAATTCAGCTATGGGCGATATATATCCCAGAGACCTCTCAAAAAGTCTTGTGGAATTTATTAGATGAGCGATAAAACACCAAAATTCGCAAGTGCAAAGTGATCTTATTAATTTTATTTTGTTTCTGGTTGGTTTGTTTGACTTGCCTCTTAGCAGGATTCTCCATCCATTTCAAGTGAGATTTATTGTCAGGTGATCTGCAGCATGACAAGCGATGCCATAATGTCATAAGAGAAGTGACAAATGATAATCATTGCAGCAGGGAAGTGTCAATAGTCAAGAAGAAAATGTTAATCCTGCAAAGGGATCTACAGTGTAAAGTACTGATAAGCAATGTCATCAACCAATGCATGTTGTATTGCTCGTAATGGTATGTACCACACATGGATAGCATGTTCCACAGTAATCATTTGGCTAGAAGTGAAACCAACGTACAGGAAATCCCTTTTGAAACTTTTAATTTTTCTGCATGAAGTCCTCCTGCTGAAAATCCAGGCAATTATCTCCAGAGTCAGAAATGTAGGTACCTCCTTCTCACTCTTCCATTATGATTAGTGGTGGATGCAGGTAAAAATTGCATCACTGTAATCACCATCCGTCAAAATTACACATTGGTAGTAGTTGAGTTTTCAATGTCTGAGTGCATTGTTCATGGTACGTCCTGCATCAAAGGTTCCTTTCAGGATTAGCACATTGAGTTACCAGGTCAAAAACTGAAGGCTTGACAATTCGCAGCAGTCTTTATTACACGCTTTTCCCTCTAGCTTTCACTCTCAGTTCCTTAGTGGAACTCACATCCAATTGGATGGCTGCATATGAACACTGAAAGACAGACCAAGGTCAAGTATGTACATTTCTGATTAGCTGGCGTAGCTCATGGGATCTTACCCAGGACACCATTACTCTTTTTACAAAACTCCACTCAAAACACAATTGAATTTCTGATGTTTGCAGTGTAAGAGATGAGTCAAGATTATTACTTCAAATTAACAAAATGTGATTGAATGCTGCTGGAAAACGCTTTCATGGGCCTTTGACATTAGTTATTTTTGTTGGAATGCTTCATCCTCCTTTTTTATTCTGTTCAGGTGTCATACCTGGTTCCTGGACTTTTGTTGCTCTATACATCTATTATCACTCCACCTCTGAACACTTTCGTTCAAACAAGAACACATTACCAAAGACTCCATTTGTGGGCACAATCACTTTAAATAGATAAATAAATAAATAATTACACCAGCAGCATAAGATCCAGAGGTTATTTTTAGACTGGCATTACTCTGAAGCCAGTAGGGAGTTCTCCAAATCAGCTTTCTCATGGGGATGGTGACTCGGACCAGCAGTCTGGGATGCTGCCGCTGCTACTCGGGCCTGGAGACGAGGCATCACTCCCTTCCAGTAGGGTCCATTCTTTCATGCTCTGCAAGTCTGGACTGTGCTGGAGCAGAGACAAAACAGTTCCGCGGGTGGCCACCCCTGTCTGCTCCAGGGCATCTTCCCCTAACACTTTGATCAAAAAGTTGATGTATCTCATGGCCAGCCGCAAGGTTTCATTCTTGCTCAGTTTTTTGTCTGGTGGGTGAGTTGGTATGAGCTTCCGCAACTCTGCAAAGGCACTGTTGACATTTTGCTGCCTCCATCTTTCACGAGTGTTTGTGAAGACCTTACGCGTCATTGTCCAGCTTCTGTAAAAACACAAAACAGCAACATGGGTCACATTGAGTGACATGTTTTTGACTGTCTAGAAGTGAGAGTAAAAGCTTTCATGTGTAATCAGGTACAGTTGAAAAGATAACAGACTAGGGTGAAAGGTTTGTTGATGACATATGTGTCATTGCAAAAGACTTCAGACAATGTGACAGCTGACATCACACAATACATCAAAATTGTATAACTCATAGCATGACTTATGTGATCTCCAATGGCATCATTATTGTGATGAGATCAGTACACAGCACTTCCGGGGCAAGCCCAATGAAGAATAATGGCCATGCCCATTCTGGACCCAAAGTTCAAGGAAAGTATATCTCACACATGGAACCCATAAGGCGAGGCCTCTCCACCTCTAGGGAAGAGGGAGCTGTAGGATGAGTGAAATGATCACATACTGCACCAGTGGAACTCAGGGAGAGGGTTTCTTCAGGAGTGCTGAAATAAACTAGAACACCTAATTTATGGCACAATCCACAGAACATACATTTAATAGATAGTAAATATCGGATACACGCAAAATACAGTATTAACTAAGTGAAATTTGGCAGTGAAGTTGTGTAACATTATGAAATATTTGTTTTTCAGGGTGAATCAGCACATGTAAAACGTAGAGGTGTTGTGCTGTAATAAATGTACTTACTGTACACATCATGAGGTGTCATTGAATTTATAGTTTGGCACTTATCTGAATTGCATTAAACATAAGTATAAGTATACTACAGCAGAAGTATAATCAAGGACAAACACTATGTAAACTCAAAGGCCCTGATTCCGATGTCGGACGGATGGTCCATCTGACATCAGTTTGGAACTGGAACTGGACGACCTCCTGTCGTCGGTTCCAGCCCAGGAATTAGGATGCGACTGAACAGGGTTCGGTCACAATCCTATTTTTTACAATGGGAGCATGCATTCAGGAAGGAATGCATGTTTTCATTGTAAAGTGCAGAGGTGCAGTTCATCCCTGCACCCTGTGGCAGGCACGTCAAGGTGCCTGCCCAAGGTCCAGGGATCAACAGGGGGCACCATAGGTGCCAACTGGCCGCAATTCGGCAGCCTTGCATACATGGGGACCCTGCTGAGGGCCCCCAAAGACAGATTCCCAATGCCTTTCTGTGTCTGAAAGGCCGGCACAGAAAGGCAGTGGGGAAGTTGCCGGCTGAGGGAATACAGCTGGTTTTCTGAATGCCGGACAGGATCTCCGAGCCACGTCGGAAGCCATTCGGAAAACCTATGCGGATTCCATTCTGACTGAGCCCATTGAACTGACTCAGTCGGAAAGGAATCCAACCAACCCATTACTATGTGGGCTGGAGGACTCCGACCAACGGTCGGAGCCGTTCCAGCCTGCATCTTAATCGGGCCCAAAGTGTTCAAATCTACGGAGGAAACTTACAAAGAGGGCACTCAAAATATCATAGATGAGCATGAGCAATGGGACGAGGGAACACTTAAGTTCACAAACAAATATGGACATGCTGCAGAAAACACCTAGGGCTAGATGTAGGTAATTCTATTTTACCACTTCTAAAATACCGAATTTTACCGATTCGGTATTTAAGAAGTGGTAAAATAGAAGGGGGCACATGTAGGTATTTCAGAATCGGTAAATATCGAATCTGTAAGATTCGGTATTTACTGATTCGGTAAATACAGAATCGGTATCCCCCATTGATTCCTATGGGCCTTGAAGCCCATAGGAATCAATGCTGAATACCGAATCGGTATTTACCGTTTCGGTAAAATCCGATTTTTGCAAGGGTGCAGGGGGTGTCACTTTGACAACCTCTGGCACCCCAATTCCGGACTTGTGTGTCATGTGGCACACAGACATGCCCTAAGGGCATGTCTGTGTGTCACATTGCACAGGTGTGCATGCACAGATGTGCATGCACACCTGGATTCGGTATTTTACCACCCAATTGGATTGGGTGGTAAAATACCGAATCTGAAAGGCCTGCGGCACTCAAAGATGTGCTACCTACATGTGCTTTTACAGAATCTGTATTTTTACCGAGTCTGTATTTACCGATTCGGTAATTTTACCGAATCTGTAAATACAGATTCGGTAAAATACCGATTCTGTAAAGCAAGCTCCTACATTAGAAAACCCTAATACCGGTCGGAAACGGCCGAAATCGGCCGTTTCCGACCGGTATTAGGGCTCCTACATCGGGCCCCTAATGCTTACTTTGAAAATAAAATATATATTTTGTACTAAAGGAAATAGCATTAGCGCGTAACCATGTTTTTTAGAAACGCACAAGAGAAGATAGTAAAATCTTATGACTAGAAGTTGGAGGCGTGGCATAAAATGGGCGAGAGTGAAGTTCAGCAGTGGCCTGTTGAGAAAACCTTTTGTGCACAAAGGTTTTCAAGAGGAAGAGTCAAGGGGCACAACATAAACAAATATTGGAGTCTAAATGTGCATCTCCTACAGAATAAAATCTAGATCATACTTACTAGTCATGACCAATGTAATAAATAATGTGTTTGATGATTAAATCTGTAATGTGGTCTGCCATTGGTGGTTTGATAAGTAATATAATTAATTATACATTTTAAAATCCAATTGGTGATGCTGCCATTATAAACAGCTCCCCAGTTAAATTTTAAGCGAACTAAAATAAAGCACACAATTATTTCCCCTATTCACTGCATTGAGTGTACACCTGAAAACTCCATTAAACCAATTTACCTAATTATCAAATGATTATTTTAATGTAAGTCTTCAGATCGTAGTAACTATTCTTAAGTGACGCAAAGCACTGAATTTAAACCCTTAAGCAAGAGGGGAAGTGTGCATGAAAGCTCCACACTCTCCATGTGCAAATCTGCAACTAACAGCCCACGAGTTTTCATAATTCATGGCTACGGAGCTTGATTTGTGTTGGCAGACTGGCATCTGTGGTCCTGGTGAATTCCTAAACACATACTTTTAGTGTATGAGATAGGCAGAACCATGTCAACTTTCTTCCAACATTGGGGTGAATTATTGCACTTAGTTGTAACCTCTATCCCTCGGGGACAGGCCTCACAAGGCTTTAAGAAAGCCCTATATAAATAAGCATGCAATACAATACAATCCTGGTAACGTGCAAGTTTAGGATTAATTAACTTACATTTGTTCATTTTTTCATTTTTACAATTACTTTAAACGTATAGCTACACATACTGTTCAGGTCTAAAGCTGGGACAAACTTCAACAAATAGCTAAACCTGATATAAAACTAGGGAAATAGTTGAAGCAGAATAATTGACTGGTTTGTTAACTATTACTATCGTAATTTGGTTATTTCCTTTCTGATGATGTTATTTATAAGAAAATGTATCCAAAACATAGCAACTGGCATATAGCAAGACCATTCCCAAAATTAGTATTGCCAGTAAGAGCAGCAAGTTAAAAAAGTAAATATTTAAAATTGCAAATACTTTAATTCAGTTATTCCCATGAATAATATGAATGATAAAATATGAATGTTCTTAACAGTTTTGCATAAGATTTACGCCTTGCACTCACATGCATTGTTTCTCATGAAATGCCTAAGAAAGAGCTGAGCCCAATACAACGTGGATGCTGTTGATGCATCAGCCCACAAAGAAATAAAATGAACTCTGGTTTAAGGGAGCAGAAAACGAATTTCTCCGTCTGTTGGTCATACTTAGAGAAGACGTTCTGCAAAGAGCTGATTCCTCACAAATTAGCATCCTAGGCTTCCACCTAACGTCTGACATTCCGGTCTCTTTGTAAACAAGCACACGTTAACAGCAGCCGCAGCATCCTTCCTTAACCACATGGCTGCTGGGCGTTTCCCCCCCCCCCCTGTGCTGGAAAATGCCATTTTAGTGGCACCATGACGAGCTCAGCTCGTCATCAGCACACGACACCCGTGGGTGATGACGAGCTGAGCTCGTCATCAGCATGGAAAGGGTTAAAGGAAGCTCCCACAGGCCATTGCACCATCAGCCTGCCTCGTTATAGACATTTATTTCATGGACATTGGTAATGCAGCAGCCCGCTTTATTGAAAGGTTTATTGTTTCTTGCAGCCGCTGCCGGCAGTGGGAGTTCCTGCAGGGAGGTGACGTGGGGAGGGGCAGAATGGGGGTAGTAATGTATGGATTACGGAGCTTCCCAGGTAAGTAAACATTTAAATAAATAAACCGAATTTCGTTGAGTGCACTGCATCTCCAAATGAGATGCAGTGCGAGCAACAAAATTCGTTTTATTTATTTAAATGTTTACTTACCTGGGAAGCTCCGTAATCCATACATTACTACCCCCCACCCTGCCCCTCCCCACGTCACCGCCCTGCAGGTACTCCCACTGCCGGCCGTGGCTGGTTTCTTGTCCAACGAAGAGGGAGCAGTCTCCTTATGAATGAAACTAGTGGGCGTCACTGAGGGCGGCACAGACTGCAGCCAATCTTTTTAAAATGGGGATTGTAAGAAATAAGGTTATTAGTCAAGGGGGTGAGAGCCACACTCAAATAATAAAGACAACATTTGTCAGGGTGAGACATTAAAGTCATTAAATAAACCTGTGCCTAACCGTCTGGTACCTTGGTACAAAGCAGTCAGGCTTAACTTAGAGGCAATGTGTAAAGTACTTATGCAGCACTCAAACATCAATAAAGTGGAAGTACAACACAAGACAAATACCAAACTAATTTATAAAAATAAAGTGAAATTTAAATAAGAAAATGACACCAAAAACAACAAAAATCCAATCAGTAGTGCAAGAGTTAAAACGTGTTTAACTTTTTACATGACAACAGCACCAAAAAGCACAAAGTGCCACTTGCAGGTATATTTGATCATGTTGGATTGGGTCAAAGTCAAAAGTTCAGTCTGACCGGGATGGAGCATTAGTCAAGCAAAGAGACCTGGGTCGTCCTGGTGAAGAGTTTAGCTTCCCAGCGTCCAAATTCATGTGTTGATCCTCCACTGGAGGTTGGCGTTGGCAGGTGAGGCAAGGGGGTCGTTGTCAGTGCAGGAGCGGAAGTTGCTCGAGCTTTATGTTGATGGAAGACGCTGGTGGTGCGAAGATCAGGTTGCCGTCAGAATTTCATGTTGGCGGGGGCTCGGTGATCACTGCTGGTGCAAGAAACCCACTCTGGGTTGCCAGGGGCCCCAAAATTCTGGATTTTTACCTGGAGTTCAGTTTTGAGGCAGGAGGAGTACACTCTGATCCCAGCCAAAGATCCAGGACCTGGGGGTACCATTTGGTAATCAGGACTCACTACAGTAGCGGCCAGCTGGAGCACTCAGGGTGGTCCAGGTGGGGAAGGTCAGCTAGACAGTTGAAGGGAGGTCCCTCAAAGCTTGTTGTGTCCTTGTAGCTCAAACAGGAGGTCAGCCAATTGACCCTTGGTTTTACTTCTGTGGATGCTGGGTTCAATTCAAGCAGTTGCAGTCTTACTTCTTCAGACAGCAGGACAGGCCTTTTATGAATCTTCCACATGTCCAAGAGTGTTCTGGTGAGAGGCTCTGAGAGTGCCATTCTTATACCCAGTGCCAGCCTGTGGGTGGGAGATGCCTCATTTCCTGGGTCTGGCTCCAAACTGTCTAGAGTAACAAAGAGCAGTCAGGTGCAAGGGTGAGCTGCATTTGTCAGTGGCAGGGCAGGCAGCCTTAGAAGTTGGGAAGGTAGTGGGCATAGCCCTCAGCTACTCCATTTGGATCTCTGGATGGGCTTCTCATTTTCTCGTCACACCAGCAACAAGCATCCCAAAACAATGACAGGACGAACCAACAATTACAAGAGCAGCAACACTGGAAGACAATGGAATAATCTTTCTAAACTGGTTTTAAAATATTGCAAAAAAAATGTATTTAAAAAATCCAGTCACCGAAACCATTAACAACAACGTTCCCTTACCAAAGTCCTCCTGTTCCTACTTTCACAATAAAAACACATTCACTACGAAATGACCAAAACGAAACACTACTGCTCTACATTAGTAAACAGAAGGCTTATAAAAACTCAAAACTACCTGACAATCAGCTAGACCTTCTAGAGCGTCTAAATATCACAAGAAAAACATATCAACACAACTCGTGAAAATGTGAGCAATTTAACGATCCCTAACTACAGCTTTTAATCTTTGTTCAGAAAACCTCAACAAGCATTCTTGTCTGTCAAAACAAACGCATCTGCACACATATCAAAACGAAATAATGCTGTTATCTGTCCAGACAACAATGCAGCATAACATTTAACCATGAAAATACTACTGCTATTATTCCACAAGTTTTCTATTCAATAGGCATTCCTTCATTTCTGTACATTGCACACTGTGATATATGTATTTCAAACACACACTGGCTATACCAATAAGCCTGACTTTAATTTGCTAGCACATACATATATAGGCATGCACAAATGTTGTTTGCAATTTTGCATATGCCAGTGTTTTCAAAGTCAGATCTAATGACTTTATTATTGCTTTTTGTATTAAGCTATATGCATAATGCATAATTGAAATGGAGGAGTGAATTTGCAGAACAGCATGATGATTAAGTAAAAAAGAAAATAAGGAATTAATATCCTGAGCAAAGAAAGTCCATAGTAATCAGAAAAGTCCACACAAATTACTTCACTGAATTATTTTTCTGTTCTTTATTTATTCCAAGCTTTGTTTTCAAGGAGTCACTTCTGGCCACCAGCATAGCAGTAAATACCTGTGGCTCCAACCAACAGCAAAAGGACTCCTAACCAAAACGTGTTTCGTCTACATGGAAATATCCACTGACTTCATCCACTGACTTCTTCAGGGCAAGCTTATGTATATCAAGCAAATATTGCAGAAATTATTATAAATGTGAGCTCATATACTCCTATTCAATCCTAATGTCTTTAAAACAAAATCCAGGTATATTTGATATCCATAAGCTTGCCCTGAAGAAGTCAGTGGATATTTCCATTTAGACAAAACATGTGTTAGCTAGGAGTCATTTTGGGGGTTGGTTGGAGCCACAGGTTATGTACTGCTATGCTGGTGGCCAGAAGGAACTACTTGAAAACAAGGCTTGGAATAAATAAAGAACAGAAGAGGAATTCTGAGAAGTAATTAGTGTGGACTTTTCTGATTACTATGGACTTTCTTTGCTCAGGTTATTAATTCCTTGTTTCATTTTATGTGTGGACGGTTGTCTAAATAGCTGGTAATGGTGACTGGTTGTTACTCCATATCCTTGAGCATTCCTACTTGACTTTATGTACCTTACATGACTTAGCACATCCTATACCCTTCCACCTTTCATTTTATATTCTAAAATAGTTAATATATTAAAGTAGTCCTTTGTGTACTTCAGTGGAAGAACATTCTGAAAGGTGGAATGATACACCAAACATCATAAATGTAAATGTCAAGATATTTCCTGGCGCTATTACTCATACTGCTGTGGGACTCTTCCTGGCTTTCCCTGCGAAGTGTCCACTCCTGGGCGCCCCCATGCATCCTAGCGCTGTTGGGGCCGGAGTGGAGGTTAAGCAAGCTATTGCCCAGAGTTGCAGCATGGGGCCCATGATTAGAATAGGCACTGAGGCGAGAATTGTCAGGTCCGAGGAAATTGAGCCCAAGAGCCACCGAGGCTGGAATTGAACCCTGGTCCCAGGCCAGAGCTCTGTGTCAGGGTCTGCCGCTCTAACCATTGAGCCACACTCCTCCTCGTAGTATGAGGTGAGTCAGTGGAGCTAAATCCCACTCCAAGTAAAGTTTAAGGAATTGGTAACAATGGGTAATACACAGTGTACTGTCAAGCCACACCTAAAAGTTGGCCCATACTCAACAGAATCGTTAATGGGTGGCAAGATGTGTTTAACCTTGGTGTTCCCAGCGTGTCATAGACAAACCGAGCATTGCTCTCTTTGAGTAAGATGTCAGTCGAAGGTGCTCGGTGGAGAAACACTGTTGCTGAAACCTACC
The DNA here is from genome assembly GCF_964263255.1 of Lissotriton vulgaris. Lineage (NCBI taxonomy): Eukaryota > Metazoa > Chordata > Amphibia > Caudata > Salamandridae > Lissotriton > Lissotriton vulgaris. Next base: position 1,579,083,704 of record NC_141689.1, on the reverse strand, counting down.
CCTTCACAACTATTTGTCTTGTTAAACAAATGTGTGAACGCAGTCCTAATAATGGCCAGTTCATGATCCCTTTCACAACGCGAAAAAACAAGCATTGTATCTTAAAAATAAACAATGGAATTACCTTGGTTTGTCCTGTCTGCTTCTGATCCCAGCAGACAGAGATTGACTCCTATATGAATTAGCACCTTTTTGGTTGTAACAATGTTTTTTCACATATTCAATTTTTTTAATAATGTGTTGCTGGTTCAAACAAATGTAGGGGCATATTATCAAGAATGGCGTTAAAATTATCGCCCGTTTAGCGGCAGAAAACTGCTGCTAAAACGGCAATAATGGGCCACCATTACATTACACACCATTACATTACACACCAGACCATGGACTTCTATTGGAATTCTCAAGAGCATAGTATCAAGCCCATTATCGCCGGTTTAACAGCAGTTTTCTGCTGCCTAACCGGCGATGATTTTTAACGCCGTTCTTGATAATAAGCCCCGTAGTTTTTCACCCTAGTCTATGGAAATATATAATGTCCCTTCACTGTGGCAGGCAGTAATAAGAGTTAAGTGTTTTCCTGTTGTCACTGATGAAGATGTTGGAGGGGGCTTTTCTGCCTGTATTATGTCAGCCTAAGAGATGGAGGCTGTGCCGAGGGTTGCAACTTTGTCAAGGAAGATTAAGGAGGAACGTGGATTGTAAATACTGCAAGGATGAATCAGAAAGACCCCGACTCATTGTTTTTTTCTTTGTCATTCTTTGTCTCACCTCTTTGTATCTCACACTATCTTTCTGTTTCTCCTTACTCTTTCTGTCTCACCCGGTCTGTCACTCATTCATTCCCTGTCTCCATCTTCGTCCCCCTACTGCTTTTTTGATTGAGTCTGTTTGATTCTTTTTCTCTGACATTCCCTTTCCTATACTCTACCATGTCCTTCTCATTCATCCTTTCCCTTATTTAAACCACATCACGTATGTCCACTCCGACTTTGAGGGTGGGGGTGGAATTCTGTGGTGATTAGTTATGGAAACCAGTGAAACCCAATTTCATTAACTTCACTATCTTAGCCAATCCTCGGTGGACCACATTTCCTAATAATTGCTTGAAAACTGTTGAGCCAGAATTTGCCACAATTCTATAGTAGAGTAGATTCTGTAATAGTTCCTTTTTTTTAAATGGTAAAAATAATTCAGGGTGAGCTATTTTCTAATAAAAATAAAATCAATTATGCACATTATAGACATATCTAGGCAATTGGGTCCACATTCATATATATAAAAACAAATTATTGTCGTACTATCAAAATTATTTTTCATATGAAACAACCTTTATATAAATGATGAACGTGCTGACTTTGAGCTGATTCCTTCTAAACGCAGAAGATTTACAAAATGGGACCAGAATGCTGCAGCAGTCTCAAGAAAACATTTTCTTATTTCCCATGACCACATTGACAGGGGGAGGCTACCATTTCTAAATAATCAAACGTTTGTGCTCAGTAACTTGGTCTGCTTTGCCATGCTTAAGACTTCTGAACCCAGGCCTTCATGGATTGTATTTTTTTTGTTTACATAGCCGGCATGCTACTGCTATCATAGAAAATTCTATCTATAAAACCAGTAATCCACGCAAATTACAACATGTTCTTTAATTACAGGAAACAACCTATTATGTTGCTACATGTCCATCATGGGTTTTGGTGGCATTTTCGAATCACTCAGCCCTTCGGTTGATCTTTCGTGTGCTGACTCCATAGACTATCGCACCCGCTGCAGAGGCCAGCTGACTACCTGTATGGTCAACCTTTCACCTTTCCAAGTTCATTCAGTAAAGTGAGCATCCCGGAGAACATGGATCCCCCTGAACTTCGGACTATTATGCTATTGTCGAAATCTGTGGGTGTCAGGTTTGATGGCAGAATTGAAGTTAGTTGACCGTGTGATCGCTTATCTATTTTTAATTTTTTTTATATGCAATAGAGAAACCTCACCTACATAACTTCTAAGTATATTTGCCACATATGTATGGCTATAGCTTCTTAATTTGCTCATGAAATCCTATATGATATGTGATTAAACTAATAAAAGGAGGTTTAAAAAAAATCAGTGCGAAGAAATTGCTTTGGTGGTGATTGCACGCTATGACATATATGATATGTTGTAGTTTAGTACTTTACCACCAGAACCCACTGATGGCCCCCTGATGTGTCCTCCGTGTATAGCACTTGGTGACAGCCATGTCTGTGAATTACAAACAACAAGTACTATTATCCAGCTCAGTTGTTCTCTTTTGAAGATCCTCAGAAAAATGAAAACCTGGGAATAATGTATCTGGATACCAACTAGTAACGTACAGCTAGCACACAGATCTCTGCAGGTGATTTGTGAACCAACCGAGTTATACCTGGCCAACGTCTTCAAGTGGGGCATGAAGGAGCTGATCTATTAACTCAAAGAAACAGTCAATCAGTTAAGGGATATCCGGAGAGGATGTGTCGGTGCCAGCATGAGTCTTAATTAAAGGTTGCTGTGTTTGATTTCTGTGTGTGGTGACTCTGCAACTTAACATTGAGGAACAATATCGAAAGCTGGTGAGATAGCTCACTGAGCTATGTATTTGTTGGACAAGGCTGTGAAATGCAAATTCAAATCCTGGAAAGGTGAAGTTAACCGTTTCATCCTTCCTGGGTCAGTAAAATGACTAGGAACTTTAAATGGCTAACGTTAAATTCCGCTTCAAACCGTAACACACTTTGGATTCAGCGTCTTAAAAAGGCAGTTTTTTATTCACGCCTTATAAACAAAATATTCTTGCAGCCACGTATTTTCTTCTAATTTCAGAATGCATCGAGTAACGTATTGCTTTCTGCAGCATAATTGGCCAGTTTCCTCTCAGTTTGCTTGTCCGACTTCCTCCTCCTTGAGCGCCTTTTGGTAATATCTCAAGACGCTCACACCATCGAAGCACGCCAAACGCCGGGCGAATCATGCATGGATGCGTGGTTAGACTGCCAGGGTCTACTCCTCCGCGGGCGGGGCAGCATCATTACCTCAGATCGCCAAGTTTCAGTAACAGAAACAACGCGGGTGCCAAGTCTCTTGAAAGATCTGCAGAAACACATTTATATCGCCCTTCATTTTATCTACAGTGTTTACACAACGTCTTCGGCGACGCGATCAGAAACAGGTCTCCAACAATCAGATGGAACAGACACAAAATAACTAAAATCATGCACCATATTCACCAAAGTATAAGGCACTCTGGATTCTATTATATTGTATTGTAGAGGCAATTATATACCGCTTTCCATACCCCTCGGAGAACCTAAAAACGTTTAAAAATCGTATGTCCTACTTATCATACCAAAGACAGCTTTGAATATTTTGGCACAGGTATTCAAAAGCAAGAGTTTATCTAAATGTCATTGGCTCTTGTCTCTGTAATATATTTCTGTAATCAAGCGGTGTCTCTGAAAGTCACAATTTAGAAACCAATGCCGCCTGGTTGAATAGAGTTCTAAAAACGCATGCCACAATGCAAGAAACAAAACAGTCGATGACAGAGCGGATACCAGTCGCTGACCCTATCATAGTTGATAGCTCTGTGGGTTAATGCGTCTGCTGCAGAAATTGATGTTTAACATCCACTTTACAGGTTTTAAAAATAGCAGGGCTAATTTTAGCTTTTCTCATTCAAAGGTTGCTGAAACGTAGCTGTGATTTTGGTAAAGTAAAGCACCTTATATTTACAGTATTCTGATGCCCAACGAAAATATAGCAAGCGAGGTGTACATGTTTATTATACGTATATGTATCAGTAAGTCCTGACGTCTTTTGTTAATCAGTTCAGAATCCACACACAGCGAGTTCCAAAGGACCAGCCACACTATTGTGCCTTGCTAGTAAAACGGCAGCACGCATCTGCCTATGCTGACGGAGAGCTCATAGGAACAAGGGCGCTTATACATATTCCCCCCCCCCCACTCCCCACGTACATTATTTTCCATATGTAGCGCGTAATACTGATGTGAAGCCTTTTCTACGCGCTCTCAATGTAGACAGGGAGGGATTTCAGAAACTGGAAGGAAAATGATTTCTCCCGGACCACACAAGTGAAATGGAGAAGCTGGGATTAGAAAGTGTATTTCTATGTCTCACACAGTTTGAGTCAGTTAGAAAATCTATCGCCCATAACACTTTTATTCATCCCGTTAAAAGTTGTCATTGTTTTATCTCAAGCAGACAGAGTGGATTTTCAAATATGAATTCCACATAAATAAGGGTGTCTCAGTATTACTTGGGTAGACTGTACACTCTGCGATAATGTAAAACGTAGTAGCCCACCTCGTATTTTATACTACTAACCATCGATGTAATTTTTCCCGAAGTGCAATGTTGAGCCTGCATATTGTAAGCGTTGTCAGTCCCGCCACATGAAATCTGAGGTCTGCAAGTATGCTCTCAACATGCTAGAAGGGTTTCTCTCCCAGAAGGCATGCTCTACACCAGAGGCGCAACTAGAGCCAAATTTCGGGGGAGGCTAAGAAAAAATTTCGGGTGGGACTGAACCTTTAGTCAATATGCAGAGTGGAGCTGCAGGGGCTCTTAGAATGGGTGAAGCAACTGCAAGGCCTAATTAACATTCAAATGATCTTTTAAAGACCTGTAAAACGTCCGGGTGCGGCTCTGTATGTGCCCGGGATCTGTCTCATCCCGGGCTGCCACACACGACGGAGGGTAGGGGGGGGGGGGGGGGGAGGCTGAAGACCGGTGAGTCTAATGGGTGTTGCACCCTGCAAACAAACGTGAAGTACTGCCTTAAGTGGGTCATGTTTGTCGCAATTATTTGTTCAATTTTGTAACGTCTCATTCACCATTCTCCTAGCAAATAGTGTTTCCCCCACACCGCCCATAAAATTAATCTTATTTCCTTATAACCATAAAATATTTCTGTTAAAAAAGCAGCAAATAAAGACACATTTTGCCAACTGCATTGCCCCTGTGTCCATCCCAGCAATGCGCTCACTTCGGGAAAGACTACGAAAAGTCCATATTTACCTGTGAGGCCAGGTGCTGCCGAGATAGGGAAGTCTCTTCCAGGGCAACTTCTACTGGTCACCTCCTGCGTCCTGACGCACAGCACGTACGCACGCACAGCAGCGGACAAGTGCGGCCCGCGCGGACAGCTCCCTCTGCTGCAGTCAGCGCGCCCGCTCCTCCACGCCTCAGTTATATAGAAAGCCTGCCCCTTTGTCTGGCGCGTGTCACCGCAGACACCGGCGAGCCCGAGGATTTACTTTGCATCTCCCAGGAGACCATTGCTGTCTTCTTTTATTGTACCCTCCCTTGTGCTCCCCGCAGCTTCTGAACCCCTTTCTTTTTCAGAAGGTGGTAAAAGATTGTAAATACCAGAGGTAGTTAAAAAATATCTGGTACAGATTTATCGAACCCATTATTTAAATATGAGGAAATCGTTATAAAATAGGCACACTTAAAAACACATACCATTGGTAGTCTTGTTAGCCGAGCATTAAGCTGACCAGGAAAAATGCGTTTTAGTTTGTGGTCATTGTGTTGGTTGTGGAAAATGGACGTTCTGGAAAGACGAGCCATATGTAAGGAACGTCCGTGGAATCTTCGGTAATTGATAAGTGGAACGGCTGGATGTTGTTGAAGGTACGCTTTAGGCCTCTCGACCGTTCGTAGGGTCAGAATGTTTTGAAGGGCTTGTTTGCTGAGGTGCAGAGCTTTATGAACAACACAGGTGTTTTTAAATTGCATGGTTTCACTCACCGACAAAAATATTTTGTAGTGGGGTGATGTGGTGTGGTGACTTAAGACGGGCATGCACGAAGGGTGACTTTGAGCCTTTTGATATTTCCACACTGACGTCGATTTTAGACTATTGTTGTGCCTGTGTGTGGTGATCTTATTTGGCCACCTTGGTTGTTATTGGCCTAGGTGCGCAGGGGCTGGCGCGCGCACGATCAGCGGACAGACTGCAGGCACACACGCTGTCTCAGTCGGAAGTGACGTCCCCGAGCGGACGTCCTCCTTTTATTCAACCCCGCAGGCCACGCCTGGCCTGCGGATGTGTGGATGCGTGTGTGCGTGAAACCACTAGACCGCTCGGGATATTACATCCCTATCCAACTATATATATTTATTTTCTCTTTTACCAAACAAGTCAGACAGTCCCAGATTACAAACTTAGAACAGAAGAGCCTGGGTACTTGCGTGTCCCTTGGTGATGGCTTCAGGGTCTCAGCAAACAGGCGTAGTCTCTCAGTCTCTGGCTTGGTAGCGGGTTGGGCCGCAAGTTGTACCGCTGCGAGCTGGCCCTACCGCTCTCAGCGTCTCGGCAAGGACTGCTGGTCGCGCCGGATGGCGTCGGAGAAACTGACGTGTTTTCTGGTTCCTCTGATTGTCTTTCCATCAGCGCGTCGTTATCGTGGGTAGTCGTCAAACTCGAGTCTTGGCTTCCCCTTTCTGGCTCTGTGCATTGGCTGTCTCCCGACGATGTGGCCTTGAACCAGGAGGCATTTCTTGACACTTCTTCCTCTCCCTTCTGTGCCGTGATCATGGTGCCTCTTGTGGACTTAACCGTCCAGGTGCCAGGTTCATAACGAGTTAGAAACATCCCCCAGGGCATCGGTTCCGTATGATCACCCGGGTCCCCGGGCTCATTCTTCTAGGTGTGGCTTTTCTGCGGCGGCTAGCCCGCGGATTTCCTTGGCACCTCCGTTCCTGGGCCTCATCCGTGTTGGCTGGGGGCGGTGTCCACCCCGGAGCATTAGGGAGAAGGTCAGTTCGGGGCCCCTGAAACATGAGGGTCCACAGACTTCTCTGAGTTGTGCAATGAGAGGTGCCCCAATACTCACGCAGGAACTCATGTAGTCTCTGCTCCGGATCAGCCTGTTCCACTAAGGCTATACGGAATACTTTGTTTAGGGTCCGCATAAATCTTTCAACGTCTCCATTGGCCTGGGGCCATTGGGGTGTTATGCGGCGATGTTGAATTCCCCTTTGTCGGAGAAAAGTGGCAAATTCAGCCCGCTGGAACGGGGGTCCATTATCCCTTCGTACTTCCAGCGGATATCCAAACATAGAGAACATCTTCTCCAGTGCCGGCCCCACGTGTGTGAATGTCGTGGAAGCTACTTTGTCCACTAGTGGGTACTTCGAGTAAGAGTCAATAACTACCAGCGTGTGTACCTCTCCAGGGAAACTTCCGAAGTCTACGCTCACCTTGGCCCATGGAGATGTGCAGGCTTCTTCAGTGATCACAGGCAGGGGTCTTTCAAGGTCGCTCGTCACCCGGCAGGCCATTCATCTCTGAACATGCTCTTCCACCATGCTCTCCAGGTTCGGGAACCTTACTTTTTCCCTCATGCGCGCCTTCATCTTTGTGGTGCCTTGGTGTCCACCATGGGCGAGTTGCACAGCTCCTATTCTCAGGCTCTGGGGAATGACCAAACGAGCAACACTTCCTCTTTGTAGGAGAGTAGGGTCTGCAATCCTATGATCACCCAGATTTTTTGCTTTTGTTTCACTGGTCTACGACTTTCTCTGGCTGTGGGCCTGCCAATCAGACCCACAGCCTGGCTGTTCTCTCTCTAAATTACGACATGTACCCTAGGTGCATTTACCAATTGGTACTGGGCCACCTTATCAGACCCTGTAACTCAGGGCATAGGTGTACCCAGGGCCTACCAGGGGCTGAAGCATGTATTATGCCACCCCTGGCTGGCCTCCTAAATCTGACACAACTGGCTGCATGACAGCTGGGGCAAAGTCGTGTAATCACCCTTTGCTGTAGATATAGTATACCTATATCTAACCCTAAAAATGGACACACAGATTCCTATCAGTCACTCTATGGCAGGCCTTAACAATCCTGAAGGCAGAGTGCATGGAATCGTGTGAAATGGTGCTCTGGCATGAGCTGAGCCCGTTTGCAGCTTGCAGAACCAAGTCCTAATAGCTGTTCCATGATAACGCATACCATATACTCTTAAGTGCATTATAATCCTCGCGGTTATATGCTATCTCTGGTATTGCTTTATCAAAACATGTCGAGTAAGGTGTCATACGAATTGTAATACTAACCCCTCGCCAATTCTGGTGACGGGGTTAGCATTCCACCCTTCTAGAGGGACACGACATGTATGTAACTGTGAACCCCGGTTAAAGTTAAACGAAGCCTCAGCTCCACAAAATGGATGCTGCCACCACAGAAACGAGTCTGACCTCCTGCTGCTGGGAGTCCTTCCAGCGAGGAGAACTTGGACAAAGGGTTTCCTGTCCGGGGCGGTGCTAGCACCATCCCAGACAGGGTTTTGTGTATCCTGGGTAGGCAGGGCTTTACAGGAAGGTGACTGCTGAGTGGCACCCCGGTGCTCACTACGCATAGGCTGGCCAGAACCAGTTCCAGGGGCACACCAGCCCCTGGCCTGGGGAAAGTCCGGCATGGGAGAGGGGTGTAACCACCCCCCTCCTAGTCCCACCCATAGGCAGGACCTAGTCACCGGGTCAGCCCCTTTTCCTAGTATAAAGTTAGGAGCGGGCCCCCTTCCAAATTAGATCATCTTTGGAATCAAGACACGACTTTCTTCGAAAGGACTTCAAGATTTCTTCTTCAAGATTCTCCCTTGTGACTAAGGAGTAGTCACCCTGCATCCGCAGGCACCATCTTAAGAACACTGCGGTCTGCTGCAAGTCCTTCCTCTGGAATCCGACAGCCCAGCTCGACGAGAACCAGCTTCCCTGGCACCTCTGACCTCTACTCACCTCTACAGCAAAGCTGAGACCCGTGAGTGCGACGAGACCTCGAGGGACCGGCCATCTTCAAGACTGCACGACTTCTTTCCAGCACGACCGCCGAGGGATCCTCTGGTGAGTGCTTTGGGGTCCGAGAAGCCCCGACCCTGAGCAGCTCCAGCACCGAAGTACAGCCTCCCAGCATCTCCACGATCTGCGTGGGGCCCTTCTGCTTTTTGCTGCTCACCGCGTTGTTTGGCTACTAGCCCGCTGGCTTGTGGCCTTCTTAACGACGCCCGACGACATCACTGCTGCTGGTCTGGTTGCTCCAGACTGGCCCTTGCTCCCTTCCGAAAGAGGAGCACCCCGGACCCTCCTGGTCCACTCAAGACGCCATTTTAGGTCCACCGCGTGGGCTTGAATTAGCCAAGGCTCTGTTGCCCAATCCTGGGTCCAGCGACGCCGACAGCTTCATCCATCGTGGGACAGCTCGCTCCTCCATCCTGGTCGCCGATAACGCCTCCTGGTCCGTGAGATCTGCAGAGCCCAGCGTCGCCCACTCACCTAGTCGAGGTGACTACCATCCGGTGCCCTCCTGGTGCCACCTGACTACTGGCTAGTAGTCACGAACTTGGTCCCCTCTGCTTTCAGGTATCGTCCATCTTCAAGATCCAGGCTTGGATCACTTCGAACTCTCTTCACTGGTCGCCTGCCAGCATCTTTCTTCCAGGCTCCTGGTCCGTCTACGAGGATTCCCGACGTCTTTTGAGACCTATGCAGCTGCAGCCCCTGGGCTAGGTAACTTCGGCATTTCGGTGCCCCAGCATAGCCTCACTATCCAAGGGTCAGAATCCACTTTCGTTTTCCTCCTACCAGGTCGGGTTCGCCCGAGAACACTAACTCTGCTTTTACTAGCTACCATAGACTTTGTCCCGCATCACGCGTGAGAGTGCACACTCTGCACCCGAGTCCCCTGGGCCTCCTAGAAGTAATCTAAAGATTCTATAGTCAAGTCCTAGCGATTCCAAAGCCTATTAGTACTGTACTTACCTGCTAGTAATTTCGCATTCCACTTTCAGAGTATATGGTTTTCCGTGCCCCTCGGGCATTTGTATATACTGTGCTAACTTAAGTATTTTCGTAAGAGTTTTGTTTTGTGCTTAGTACCCTGTCCTCATAAAGAGTACAGGGCTGTTGTGATTCTAATAAATACACTGTTTATTTTCATAACACTTGTGTGGTGTCCTTTCATTTGGTGTTCAAGGGGTATATGTGATGGTATAACAGCTGGCTTAACACGCCCTCTCGAGTCTTTAGCCTTAGACTGCTCGTATCCACGCTACTAGGATAGCTGGTCTATAAGGTTGACTTACAACCAATCATCAATAAGGGTTGTCTGGACTGATACATAGTGTTCACTAGAATAGTGAGCACTGCATATCAGGCCAACTTCTCACACTCTTCAGTAGCGCTTAGGTCATGTCTGACTCTCCACATCTTTGTGAGGGACTCTCTGTCTTCTGCTAACCAGGAGTTGGAAGGGCGAAGGTATTCAGCCCAGAAACCTTCTTGAACCGCCTTCAAAGACCTGCAGTAGATGTTGTCGGTGATGGCCGTTTCTTTAACCTCCTCTAGTGTTATGCTTCGGGGGCATGATGTGAGCGCCACCCACTGTGCATACTCCTCACACTCGCCGTCCACCGCTTCTGGCTCGGGTAGCGATGGATGGCGGGACAGAAAATCCATGGGGTTTTTGGCTCCCGGTCGGTATATGACTTCCATCTCATACGGTTGGAGTTGGATCACCCATCGTTCTATCCGGGGTGACGGATGTGAAGCAGTTCCCTTGAAGAGAGAGACCGGGGTTTGGTGGTCAGTGACCATGACAAACGGGTGTCCTCGCAGGTATAGGTGGAAATGGCCACAGGCCCACTTGATGGCTAGGACCTCTCTTTCAATTTGGGCATACCTGCTCTCGGTCGGGGTGAGGGCATTGCTAGCGAATGCTAGCGCTGTATATTGGCCGTGTTCGTCAGCACCGCGCCGAGGCCTACCGGGCTGGCGTCAACTAGCACCTCCATACGTTTCGTAGGGTCGAAATAGGATAGGGTGGCCTTTTCCAGGAGAGCATCCTTGATCCCCCGGAATGCTTCGTCTTCTTTTGAACCCCACTGCCAGACAGCATCCGTCTTGGTCAGCGCCCGTAGTGGTTCACTCCAGGTGGCTAGGCCCGGTATGAATCGGCCACAGTAAGTGGCCATTCCAAGGAAGCTTCTTACTTCTGTTGGGGATTTTGGTGCCAGGGCATCCTTGATTGCCTTGGACTTCCTCGGGTCAACCTGGATGCCTTCCTGATTAAAGACATACCCGAAGAATTCTATGGAGGGCTGAAAAAACCGACACTTTTCCTTGTGAAGTGTTGCTCCATGGGCGCTCAGTCTCCTCAGGACGTCCCGGAGGTGTTTGTGATGTTACGAGGCGGTGGCGGAGTGGATCAGAATGTCATCGCTGACATTAATTACCCCAGGCAGCCTGGACAGAAGTTCACTAATGGTGTTTTGGAACACCTCTGCTGCCGAGGAAATACCAAAGTTCAACCTCTTATATCATCATAATCCAAGGTGGGTGCTAAATGTGGTGATAAAGCGACTCTCCTCCGCCAATGGTAGCTGATAGTATCCAGCGTTCAGATCAATCTTCGAAAACCACTTTGACCCATTTACGTCCGCAATGATATCGTCCATGGTAGGGGTCAGGTGTCTCTCCCTCCGGATTGCAGCGTTTGGCAGTCGCATGTCAATGCACACTCGGATTTCCCCCGGTTGTTTTGGTTTTTCCACAATAACCATTGGGGAGACCCACGGAGTGGGTCCAGTGACCTTTTCAATAACGCCTAAGCTTTCCAGCTTCTCAAGTTCTTTCTCCACCAGTGGGCGTAAGTGGAACGGACTCCAGCGGTGGCGTAGGGCGATGGGAGTGACGGATTTATCGATGTGCAGTTTGATTGGCTCACACTTTATGCAACCCAGTCCCGTGAAAAGTTCGGGGAAGCGTCCCAGTAGCTCATCCACCTGGTGTGCTCTGATGCGGTTGGCGAACGCTATTAATTTTAGGTCTTCGGCCATGTGGCTGCTTAGCAGAGTGTCGGCCTCTCTGTTAATTATGTGGATCGTCGCCATCACTTACAGTTCATCAGCTTTGATGGGTACTGTGATTTTGCCTTTAAGGGGTAGTGGAGTATCAGCTCCATATGCAAATATTCTCGTTTTGGACGGTAGCACCTGGTGGCGTGGGCGTAGTTTCTTGAATTGCTGCAAGCCCATGACATTCACAGTGGCCCCTGTGTCGATTACCGCCTTGACTTCATTCCCGGCCATCTGCACAATGCACGTCGGCTGCGGCCGTCGGTGCTGTTTGAGTTCCCGCGTAAAAGAGATGATGTATGCCTCTTCATCCTCGGACTCCGAGTCTTCATCCATTGTGGGTAGGTATTTCTCTGTTTTCGGTGATGGTGACTCAACTACCGACAACTGCCGAATTGCTTTGGTGGGCATGCGTGACTTTCTGAAGGTCCTCGACGTGTTCCGTCTTCGGCACACAGACGCAAAATGGTTTGGAATCCCACAATTTGCACAGGTTTTGCCCTGGGCTGGGCAATCTTTGGCTGCGTGGGGCTCGTGCCCGCAATATCCACACCGTGCTCGTGACTGATCTTTCCGGTGTTCCTTTTGGGGTGAGCCACGTGGTTGGGTCCTCACCGCGTCTGCACGCTCACTCTTGATAGACTCTGTTTTACCTTGGGGTTTGTGGAGTGCTTGTTCCATTGCGGTGGACCTGACGCTTGAGAGATCATATGACCTGGCCAAGATTAGAATATCCTCGAGTGAGATCCCTGGCTTGCGGAATATTGATCCTCTCAGTGTCTTGTCCCGACATCCTTGGATGATCTGTCTCCGTATGGCCTTCGGTTGATCCTCATCGGTGCAGGAGCTAGCCAGCTCCCTTACACGAGCATAGAAACGGTCCATAGTTTCGCCTTCCCTCTGACATGCCTGTCCCAGTTTGAAAACTTCAAAGTCTAGGTTCAGCGGTGGGTCAAAATGACTGTTGAGGGCTGTTACAGCAGAGTCATAATCATCCGCCGCCCCAGTGTTGGGCAGATGTTTGAACAGTCTGAAGATCTCATCCCCTGCATCGTGCAGTAGTAGGGACCTTTTCACTGCCTTGTCCGTTTCTCTTGTGACCACAAAATAGTTTTCCAGTCTCTCGAGCCATACCTTCCAACGTGGGGATAATGTTGATGGATCCTCCATTTTGCTGAACGGTGGTAAGACCCCGGATGCAGCATGTTGGAACGGAATGTTGATGGTGGTTGCTGGCGCATCTTCATCCGCCATGGTGTTGTTTTGTTGGGGCGATCACCCCTTCTTCCCCCTGTTCTGGAAGCTTGCTGGGATAGTGTGGGCCTTTGTCAAGTTTTCCCTCCTTCTTATCGACCACGTGGCAGCGGGGGCGGCCTACCTCAGTTCCGCCGAGTTTTCCACGGGCTTCTGGGTGTGTCGAGTAATTGGAACCCCTGCGCGAGGCAGGACGACGCTCACACTCCCTGTAGGGTATAGTTGGACCCACCAGAAGTTGTTTGCAGCGTCTCACGCGAGATGCGTGGGTTTTGGCAGTGTTCGCCGCGTACCCGCGACTCACGTGAGATGCGTGGGGTACGGCAACAGGTCGCGCCGCTGGTCCGGTTCCAGCCGTCAACACGCCGACACGTGGGGGCAGCCACTGGGGCCTTCAGCGTCACTAACTTGCAGCGGCAGGGGCGGCCAGGTGAGGGATCAGGCCGGTAATGGGCCGCAGGCAGGCATGCGGTAGGGCCGCGTGGAGGAGCAGGGTGTTACGCTCCAGTCTCCGGTGCATGGGCGAGGGTCGGGCCCTCTCCGCTCGTCGCCAATGTGTGCCTGTGTGTGGTGATCTTATTTGGCCACCTTGGTTGTTATTGGCCTAGGTGCGCAGGGGCTGGCGCGCGCACGATCAGCGGATAGACTGCAGGCACACACGCTGTCTCAGTTGGAAGTGACGTCCCCGAGCGGACGTCCTCCTTTTATTCAACCCCGCAGGCCACGCCTGGCCTGCGGATGTGTGGATGCGTGTGTGCGTGAAACCACTAGACCGCTGGGGATATTACAACTATCATGCCAGAAATTTAATTTTAATTACCCAGGCACAACATTGCTATTTCCTGGACCAAAACGATCCTTTGATGATCCATTAAGAGGCGCAGCAACCCCTGAGGAATGAGGATTTTTCAGGTGGTGCAATATGTGACTGGATTGTCTCGGTTGAGAAAGACATTTCAAGATCGAAAAGAATTCCAATCTTGCGCTCATTTTTTGTTGGGGGCTGGATGATTAGGAGTTCTTCGAAAAAATCCAATTAAACAATACAGGGCTACCTGACACAGTATTTAGGGTAACTGTTTCAGATGTGATGCTGCAGAATATGCTCTGATGCATCCAGTGATGTGGTCCACGTAGTGTGTACGTTTATGCTTTGGCTCATACCCCTTCCGTTTGTTTAGATGGTTTGTGATGTAGTGCTGCATATGTTCAAGTTAATGTCAGTGATCGTGCTAAGGGAAGATGCAAGATTTGCTAATCTGTGTATAACATTCTTGAAATGGTGTATTTGTACCTGTTCCATGTAAAAGGGAAACTTGCATAGCTACTAGTTCCTTCCATGAGCGAGGAAGCTTGCTTTGCTGCTTCAAGTGATGTACTTAACATGCTGAGGAGTTACCACTTCCAGCGTTGGCCCTTTTTTTGATGTTTATGGCCCTTTGCCCCTAGGCCTTCATAACTTCATTCCCGCAATAATTATCCCAGCCAAATGTGCATCCTTTTATCCCACTTGTTGGGGATTATAAAGGTACCCAAGGTTTCTGGGTTCCCCTATAGGCAATCTATCAAATATCCAAAGTATAGCAAACTTTTGTTTGTTTTAAAAAAAATGGATGCTGTGCATGAAAGTGTAAGCTCTTTTCACTAAAAATGGCACCCAACAAAATGTTTGCTGTGCTAACATTACCATGTGCCCAGCATCCAAGAATAAGCAGAATATTAAAAACTATCTTTTTTAGCCACAGCCTTTGCATTTTTCTTAGTTGTAGTCCTTTTTTTAGGTCTTGTGCCTAGCGATGCACTGCGCAGCAGTGCTCGCGCAGCAAGAGTCCTTTTGTCCGGGGTTCTGAAATGGATTCTGGAATTGTACATGCTCGTGCTTGTGTTTTTTGTTTGGTCTTCTGCTATTGGGCTTTCAGTGCATGTATTTTTTAAACAGACCACGCAATAGGCCAAAGGGGGAGCGCATTGCTCTGCCCACGGCCTATTGGTGTATGTAACGCACACCAAAGCCCATATGTTTTCAATTATCGTGCCCAGACACGAGCGCGATAATTGAAAACATATGCCTCGCAGTGGCGCACGCCCGCGCACCACTCGCGGGCCTGTTTTAAAAAAAAAACTTTTGGTATAATTGCAGCACCCACGCTTTACTTATAACATTAAAAGTAAAGCACGGGTGCTGCGATTATACCGACGGTAAAGAAATATATATTTTTTCTATTTCTTTACTTTTGGTATAAATGCGGCACCCAAGCTTTACTTTTAAAGTTATAAGTAAAGCGTGGGTGCAACGATTATACCAAAGGTAAAGAAATAGAAAAAAACATCTATTTCTTACTTTTGGTATAATCGCGGCACCCGCGCTTTACTTATAACATTAAAAGTAAAGCATGGGTGCCGCGATTATACCAAAGGTAAAGAAATATATTTTTTTCTATTTCTTTTCTTTTGGTATAATCGCACTCTAGCAGAGTCCAAGGTGTTTTCCCGATGCTGCACTCACCTTCAGCCCAGTCTCTCCTGTGCTCCCAGTAGGTCCCAGATGAGAACGACACACCAGTCCCTGAGAAAGTCGTCAAACAGGAACCCACCAGCCAAATCACTCATTGAGGATGCAAACCTGGAGAGTCCACCTCCGAAACCACTCAGTGCAGTGGCAGCGCAAGTTGACCCCGCAGAGACCATCCAGATTGGGGAAGAGTGTCCATTCCGAGCCCCTCTGCCAGCAAAGTCCTGGCGCCAGATCCGGAGCCTCTCTCCTCCCTGCATGCATGGCTCCTCGGTCCATTTCCCATGTCGCTGTACGCTCTACTCCAGCAGCCCCTCCGCCGGTCCAGTGCCCCTGTAGGCTCTGATGCTCCTGGGCTCACAGCTTGTTCCCTACCGGTATCTCTGGTCCCTTTGTAGCTCTACCAAGCTCTGACTCAGTTCATTTCCCATGCTCCCACCTCTTACTTCCAGGCCCACACTCTCTCCTACCTGCAGGTCTCTGCTCCCTTTGCGCCCGCCCCCTCCAGCCGGCCACCCCTCCCCAAAAGGCGCCGGCATACTTGGGGTTGCAGCCCCCACGTCGCTGCAGGTGCAAAACCCTCCTTTCTGACTAGTAGCTGATAAGGTACCCTAAATCTGACTGGTTCTCAAGGATAATATAGAACGGTCTAACACCACGCAGAATGTCAGACATGTGAAACTTACTTCAATATTATAAACCTATGTGCCTACAATTTACGGGGGAAAAAAACTGGCTGAAAAACTAGGAATTTATGTTTTCGAAAGAGCACCATCGGTATTGAAAGCTACGAAAGTGAGCTATTGATAAACTATGTTTTTATGCGTTGTCAGATTCATTTTATTTTCTTTTGCATGAAATGCAAAGATGCCTCAGTGGGTTCCGCGTCTGCTGCTTAATTTTTGTGTACCAGTGGCAGGATATAGGGAGTGACATTTTCAATCTTGGCTGCGCCAGCGAAATCTTTTCTTCTTCAAAGATCCGTAACCATAGAACCATTGGCTAGTTTTTTGAGTGGGGATGCTGGCCTTCAGTAACTCCACGCAAACACCTCAGGAGTTAGCAAAACTGGAATCAATGATCATAGTAAGGAAGCAACCTTTTCCAGAGCAGACTAAAGGGGTTGTCCGGCTCTGAAATGTGTCACTGAGCTGAATGTTATAAAGCATGTATGTGTCCCATAGATGTATTGGCCATGATTCAGAGTTTGTCGAAAAGAATCCAGGAGATATTTATCACACCAAACAAGTAACTATACCATGGCGTACGCAATATGACAGCTTCAACAAAAAGCAACTATTGCGAGTGTTGGTGGAATAACATGGATTCTGGTGCTTAATGTACCAAAATCTGCATGGAACAGTAAATACCATATACTTTTCCCCTGTTAAATTCCGACAGATTTGACCAGCTGAAATTTAATGATGGGGGAAATGTATATAATGCACCTGATAATTACCAGATGTTGTCAATACCACCCAACTTATAAATCCGGGCTCTGCAGAAACAGCAGTTTACACAGGGGTCAGAAAACACCCATCCACATGTAATCCAGGCCAGTGTGTGCCCTGTGTATTTTGCACCCAGTCTCATCCCTGCACAAGAATGAAGGTAGGAGCAGCGAGTCACTGGAAGGGTGAGCAAGAGAGGGTGAGGCTGGACAAGCTTGTCCACTTAGGCCAGAGCAGCTATCACAGGCTACTGTACCACTTGGCTGGTATTTTAGCTCAATGTCCTGCATTTCTAAATTAAAGGCGGTTACAGAAAAATGAGAAAAATGGGGAAATCAGCAAAAGGCAGTAAAAATATACAGTATTGATAAAATAACCTCAATAATATTTTAGAGATGTTTACAATAGGGCTGAATGATTATTTATGAACCAGGAGACCTAAGCTGAGAATGAGTGTACAGGGTTTATATAAAATGATATCATAAAAGTGCCGGAACTGGATTCAATTTAATATGACCAACAGCAATAAGGAGAAAGGGGCATTCGATTTTATGAACAGTGTATGTAATCAAAAGAAAAAGAAATGTGTTAACAAAGAATTTTGTATGTTTACACCTTCCATGACCCTGTTTTATTTGATTATACAGTTGCTTTCCAAAAGAACAGTGATGTCACAGACCCTCCCCACCCACCACCAATTGCAGCGATCCAATGAAAGGCTCCAGGGGAGAACAATATGACAGAAGCGCTTAGTGGTGTCACAGAAAACTGAGTGACTCGATGCACAGGAAGGTTCCACCCTTCTACAGAGGGGAATAACAGTAAGACGCAGGTCCGTAGTGATGTCACAGAACCCCCAGTGCCTTGTTCCAAAGGAAGTTTCCACACTTCTATAGAGGAAATGACAACAGAGCGCATGCCCATAGTGATGTCACAGAACCTCCAGTGCCTCGTCTCACCCTTCTATATATGGATCAAAAGGATGCAGGCACTTAGTGATGTCACAGAACCCCCAGTGCCTCGTCTCATCCTTCAATATATATAGATCAATAAGACACAGGCCCTCGGTGATGTCACAGAACCCCCAGTGCCTTGTTCCAAAGGAAGTTTCCACACTTCTATAGAGGAAATGACAACAGAGGGCATTCCCGTAGTGATGTCACAGAACCTCCAGTGCCTCGTCTCACCCTTCTATATATGGATCAAAAGGATGCAGGCACTTAGTGATGTCACAGAACCCCCAGTGCCTCGTCTCATCCTTCAATATATATAGATCAATAAGACACAGGCCCTGGGTGATGTCACAGAACCCCCAGTGCCTTGTTCCAAAGGAAGTTTCCACACTTCTATAGAGGAAATGATAACAGAACGCATGCCCATAGTGATGTCACAGAACCCCCAGTGCCTCGTCTCACCCTTCTATATACGGATCAAAAGCACGCAGGCACTTAGTGATGTCACAGAACCCCCAGTGCCTCGTCTCACCCTTCTATATATATAGATACATAGGACACAGGCCCTCGGTGATGTCACAGAACCCCCAGTGCCTTGTTCCAAAGGAAGTTTCCACACTTCTATAGAGGAAATGACAACAGAACGCATGCCCATAGTGATGTCACAGAACCCCCAGTGCCTCGTCTCACCCTTCTATATATAGATCAATAGGACGCAGGCACTTAGTGATGTCACAGAACCCCCAGTGCCTTGTCTTACCCTTCTATTTATTTATTATTTATTTATTTATTGTAGAGTTTTATATAGCGCGAACAAGACCCATGGGTATCAGAGCGCTTAACATCGGAATAGGTTAACTAACATAAGTGTTGACATTACAAGAAACAAACAGATATGAGGTAGATAATAGAGTGAATATGATTGTGTGAAACAATATATATGCAAACAAAAACACAAGTGCAATTCCCATTAAGAGGTGGGGTAAGGCTAAGCTTATATCATATGCCATATGCACCGCCAAAGTGAGGTAGGCGATGGTAAGGTTTTGGCTTAGCAAAATGTTAACCTTTCTAAGAACAAAACCGTTATGAGGTAGATAATAGTGTGGCTATGAATTGTGTGAGACAATATATATGAGAAACACAGACACCATGCAATTCGCATTAAGAGGTGGGGTAAGGCTAAGCTTATATCATATGCCATATACCCCGACAAGAGTGAGGTAGGCGGGGGTAAGGCTTAGGCTGTGAGATACAGATATATATAGATCAATAGGACTCAGGCTGTTGGTGGTGTCACAGATGCCGCAGTGTCTCGACTCACCCTTCTATATATGGATCAATTGGACGCAGGCACTTAGTGATTTCACAGAAGCCTCAGAGCCGCTGCACACTTAACAATAAAATGAATGTACTAAAACCCATGAAATGAGAAGAGAACCTTACCTTCTAAGTGATTGGACACGTAGAATTCCAAGGAATTGTTTGTATATTTCTTCCAGACACCATATTTGTGCTTTGAAATTTTGTATTGTTATTGCTCACATGCAAACATTTTTGAAGCGAAAAGCGGGAGAATAGAATTTTTTTTATTGTGAGTATGTATTCCCTCCTTTGACTTCCATTGTAGTAAAGGCAACGTAAGGAAAGACAGCCAAAACAAAGCCACTTTTGTTTTTTTTTAAATCTTTAGTCTCCCGCCTGCATCGGGTCTATTGGCATGTTTGTTATTGTTCGATAACATCTGTGTCACACACAGTCTGCCATAAGTAGGGTCTCTCAGCCCCTCTCTGTCCAGATGATTCTGTTCGGCATTTGGTGTCCAAAGAAGGCAGGACCACGGCCTCCTGTGGGCTTTGGACCGTAGTGTAGAGGTCTGTCAAGGAAGACATCAACAAAGCCCACGTGCTTCTGCAGATGTCAGCACTATTTATGCGCATGCGCTTTTCACAGCCATTAGCACATAGACAACAATCATTTGCAATGCAATAGGTCTCGCATTATTAAAGTTTGAGCTATTGGCATTGCTAAATAATGCAACACCTATATTGGTCACCCAACGGAGTTCAGGGTGTTGTGACTTGTGTGAGTCTCCATGCGTTTTCTGACCCGGAATACCCTGCAAATATCAAAACTTTGCTAAAACCATACATTTTCCTCACATTTATGTGAGAGAAAGTTCTGGAATCAGTGGGGACCCACACATTTCCTACCACTTAATATTGACACGTCTCCTGATAAAAATGGTACCCGTTTGACTTTGCCTATCACCGGCAACACAATAGGCCCTAAAATGCAAAGTGAAGACATTACATTTTCGTCATGACAATTAGCTCATTCTGGCGATAGTAGCTGTGGTATTTCGGCCTGGGCTAGGCCACTACCCAAACATATCTACCAAACCAAGACATTTTTTAAACAGGACAGTTTGGGGTTGTCTGATCTGCACGGATACGAGTAAATATTCTTACCCAGAATCCCATGCAAACCGTAAACTTTGGCTAAAAAACACACATTTTCCTCATATTGTCTGTGAGGAAAATTTTCAGAATCTGCAGGGATCCATAAAATTTCTTCCACCTTGCATTACCACACTGCTTCCAATAAAAAAGTACTCTACTTATGTGGGTGGACCTTTTGACCATGACAAAAAATAATGACAATTTTAGCCATATGAAGTTAATGCAGTTTTTCCGTGGTCCCAGGTTTAGTCTGTACTGGTCTCAGGTAGTCGGTACAGCCACAAAACGGGTGCACCATTTTTTACTGGGAGATCGATTGGAATGCAATGTGGTAGAGATTTTGTGGATCCCCACTGATTCTGATACTTTCTCTTTCAGAAATATTAGAGCATGCATGATTTTAGCCAAAGTATGAGGCTAGCAGAACATTCTGAGTATGAAGCTGTAGCGGGCTACACTACCGTAGGTTTTGGCCCAAACCATGGCTAGTGAAAGGAATTTCAGGTACACCCTCTTTCTGCCCGCCCGTATGTCAAAACGATGGGAAAGAGAATATTAATTTAAAGATGGAAATCCAGGCACCAGTGGGGCAGAAAGACTGTTGGGGCTTTAGGAGTGGGGTGCGGTCTGAAGTCAGTATAGCTGGACACACTCCATTTATTTTGAAAATCCCACGGCACCCAGCAGGCTTTATGTCCACCCTGGAGGAATATTGGGTGAGCCGCCCTCATCTGCCCTTTGGGAGGAAGAAAAACTGTTATGCTAATTTAATGGAGAGGGCGCGGCTCACTGAGGACATCAAGACTGGGGAGTCATTATCGGTTGAGGGTAAAGCCTCATGCCTAGGCCGGCCTCCCAACTCCTTCTTTTATTAATTTTATGCACTGGTGTCAAATTGCCCTTTTGTCCAGGAGGAGCAGATTGTGGATAATTCATCTAATCAGCCCCGCAAGGGGGCAGAAATCCGACTGGGACCATTTTGTGGTAGGTTGCAGCCAGTGCTTCAATTGTAAAAGAATGAATGCTGGTGCTCAAAGACCTGCTCAAAACCTTGCTCAGAAACTCTTGAATTGCCTTCATGGCTCTTCCAGCCACTGTCAAATACTCCCTACCTCTTTTTCTCACTCATGCAGGTCCTAGGCCTGGTCATGAAATTCCACTCAGCTCCCCGAGTTTGCAGAGTTTTTCCCACTCCGTATAGCGCACTGAGTTCTGAAAAACTCCACAACGTTAAGTTGGTGAGCACGTGCAAGGAAGTTCTTACACAGACCACCTCCCGGCGAGATTTCTCAACGTGGGCGGGCACAGATGGTCGCTACCGCTCGCATTGAGAAACCTTCCATTCGCATTGAGGAAGCTGTCGCTTGAGTAGAACGACTGCTTGAGTGGCAGAAAGAAGCAGCACACTCTTGCACTGTGCGTGGTTCTGCTTGCACTAATTTTACAGCGTGGAACAAAACCAGGTGCTAAAAATCAGCGCAAATGGCGCAACATAACACACTCTGCTGCTAGCAGAACAACACATAGGGTGGTGGAGCTTTTTGTCACTCTGCCCAGGCCTAGCAGGTCACTCAGCCCAGGCCTTTGTGATGTGTTTTGTTGTCTTTCTACTTCTTTCCCCAATGAATCCATATGCACATGCATTCTTCAAATTCAGACTCCAGGTTTTATTACATTTCCCATGTAGTGTTACATATCTCAATGCATTACGGGAAGACCCTTCGTCTGGGGAACACTATCTAGGAGTGAGACAATCATATGTTAAACTAACTCAAACAATTATGTGTACCAGTTTCAATGGAGCTTCATTATCAACGCCGGTCATACAGAGGAGGCGAGAGGCGATTTAAAGGTGCCAGTGTTAATGCCGCATAGGGAGTCGATAATGTAGCTCCGTTAAGACTGGCACACAAATCCTGAAATATATTGGGATATGTAACACTACATGGGAAATGTAATACTACATGGAGTCTGAATTTGAAGATTGCATGTGCATATAGATTCATTGACCAATAAAAGAAGAAGTTTATGGATCTTTAATTTTGCGAAATTTTGTGGAATGGATTGTTCGTGGGAGTCCACTTGAGATACACTTTTGAAAGTTCATGGATGAGATTTCATTTGTAAAACTTGTGTACCCTTCAAATAATTTTGGGGAAAATTGCAGAACGTTTAATGCCACTACTTTTCTTTGGACTGATTTAATATAAAATGACTTATATGATATTTCCTTTATGGGTCCTGATTCCAAAATAATTCTCTTTTGAATTTTGGGCGTTTGCTCAATAGGGAGTAAATAGGGTTGTACTCCCTAGTTTTTTAAGCACCATCACAAGACTAGTTAGCCACTTATACTAACAGGTGCAGTTCCTTTTGTGTTACTTACCCTACTCCATTCCACCAGGTATTCCTGTCGTGCCTTCAGTATGTAGGATCTGCTAGACATTCTCTTCTCAGGGCATGAATGGTATTGTGGGCCTGGGAGAACCACCACCAGTCCTGTTGGTCTTCATGTGATGTTTTGAGACCAGGGAACGCACCCTCTCGTGCGGGTCATTCCACCTCTTCCTAATGTCCTACTTTGTGTGTAGGCTGTTTGCTACAGCATTAACACTGTCAACTATTCTGGCCCAATTTGCCTTTTCTGGGATAAGGGTGTATCTTGGATATGGACATCAAACAATTCTGGCTCTACTCTTAGGACCACATCCACCCTGACTCACAATTCTCCCTCAGTAATACGTGGAGTTTTGGGGCCTGGCATTGTGCATAAAATAAGATTAAATTAAATATTTGACCACAAGTTACTAAATGAAAGAGGATAAACGGACAGGATATAGGGAGAATGAACAAAAACACTCACTTCACTGGCAAAGCAACTGCTAGCAAATGTGGTGTATTGGAATGGCAAAAGATCATGATCTGAAATGGGGTGTGTTTTATAGTGTGGTATGCAGGTGTTTTAATTTGCCCAATGGACAGCAGGTGTATTCTAGTAGAATCCATCCAATGGTCACAGTGATGGTACATTTTTGAGCGCATACCACAATGGATTTATTCCGCCTGAGAACAGCCACTAGAAGACCGCCAACACAACTGTGAAATTTTGCTCGTCCGGAACCAGCCTCCCTGATGGCGACAGAGTAGTATTCGCCAGCATTGGAGTCCACCGCGCCGACAGCTGTGTTAAACGACCATGGCAGCAAACACTTTGTCGACGTGGATGGTGAGGAAGCCTGCATGTATCTAAATATGACGGGAGAAAGACTGCCGATTCAGAGCAGTACTAGGGACCGCTGCCACTGGACGGCAATAAGACTGCAAAGTTCTTAATGCGGCCTATGTCTGAAAATAGTGTAATTATATAAAGAATTACAAATTTAAAATGTTTCTTCGTTTGTTATTTACATATAAAATTATGCAACTACTTTTCTTATTTATACTTGCATGTATGTTCTTTTTGGATGTTTGTCCTTTGATATCTGCACACTATCCAATACGTTTGTAATATCTTGATTCACTACCTGTATGATTATGCTTTAGGGCTGTCACCTTTTGATCTTAGGTGCAAAGTTAGATTCTCCATAGGAAATTGGTCCCACTCTGGGCTTGTGTTCCCCTATAGCACTATTCCGATGGTCCCCTAATGGGTTTCTCAACATCTTGAATTTCATCAAATTCCGTTCAATATTTCCACATCCATGAAATTGATTCATCTATTTACTTCAGATTTATTTCTTCAATTATTTCTTTATTTAATATATTTAAGTACATCTAGCCATCAATTAGTGGTGTGATCAGTGCCCTCTTCTTCCCATTGCATTTTGAGGTTTCCGTTAGGTGTGTTGTAATGTGGAGCAGGTGCTTTCTTTTCTGTTGGTAGAAAAAAAAATATCAGTTTATTTTTAAATATTTATTTGTTGGTAGTTTGTAGAGGTGAGGTCATTAGATTTTATTTATTTCTGTTTTGGGGTGTGTTTCTGTTTTATAGTCATTTTCATGTACTTACTTTTATAATGTATTTTTTCTGGTTTGTGATTGGTGTTGTTTTTCAGTAGCTTAACACTTTCTTGATGTTGTAATATTTTCTTTGAATGGAGGACTATCGGGAAGATGGCGGCCGGCTAGGACGCCAGGTCGGGAGCTCCGCAGTGACTGCCCCAAGGGAATGCGTTATGTGCTGTCCCCGCTAATCTATTCTCTCTTCCCTGCATCATGATACCACCGTAAAGACTTAAGTTGCTAACCTCTAAAAACCCTCTGAGACCGGCAGAAGCACTAACCTCGAACTCTGTTTCGCCTCTGCCGACGGCTGACGGCTGGTGGAGTAAGGCGGCGCTCGCATGCTGTCACCCGTTCAAGTGGGTTTGTTGGCGGAGCCCTGCTTGGTGCTTCCCGCTTCGTGTCCGACTCGGCAGGGGAGGTGGGGGCTAGTGGCCTCACCATATGCTGGTCTGTGGAACGCTGCGCAGGAGGCTCACAGGGCTTGCAGGAGAGCTGCAAGCAGAGTCCCCTTCCTGTTCCGGGGCATTTAGGTCAGAGAGGGAAGCGTCAAGACTCTACCTGCAAGCTGTGGCGCTGTTCGCATGGGTCAGGTGAAAACGCTGCCTGATGAGAAATCCAGAGTAAGGGTGAGTGAAGCCTCGCAGAGTGTGGGAGTGGAGGGAGTTATATGCCTTGTGGAAAATGCCGGTTTAGGAAATTCCTTATCTAACGTTGCGATTAAGGAGACTAAGGGAATTAAAATATTAAACTTTGTGCTTGGAGGGAAAGGAGGAAAAGGAGGAAAAGGAGGAAGAGGCTTAATAGTTCAGGGTCCAAGGCTGTCCGTGGAGCACCCCAGTGTGCAGCAACAGCAGCGGATTGAAAAAAATGATAACACTCGGGGTGCAAGAAGCAAGGATGGTGATAAAGCCCTAAAAGGGGGGGGTTGGAGGTACAGAACTAGTTCAAGTGCAAGGATTGTGTGCAGAAGCTGAGGTAAACTGTACTGAGTCAGAAGGTGCTATAATAAGTGAGTGCCGAGGGGCAGATCACCCGTGTTTGCGGAGGACGCACGCACTGAAGAAGCAAGAATAAGCGCGGTTCAGGAAAAGGGCAGATCAAACTACTGCCTGAGAAACAGGCAATTCCTCAAGTATACCACTCCAGTGGTATCTAAGCAAACTATTGCCCCTCGTAGCACTAAACGGAAGTCCAAGAAACAACCAAAGCTAGACCCTAACAACTATTATACAAAGAGGAAAAATCCAAAGGAAACAGGGAAGATCGGAAGTACATTAGAACTTCCTCTCTGAGTAACTCCATCTCTAATATCTCTAAGATCCTTCTTTAAGGTCCAGGAGCAAAGCCAAGTGCAATTCTCTAAGGGCGATCAGGCATTAAAAGCATCAAAAACTAACACCTCCTCCTCAACACCTAAATTACCATCTGTTACAATAGGGTCTCCTATAAGGAACCCTATACCTAGTCTCTCAGTCCCATACAATCCCCTATCCTCTACTATAAGAGAAGGAAACAACATGGATCCTAGACAAAGTAACCTGACGTCATTACTCCGCAAGTGCAAGTGCAACCAGATTTGACAACTGATGGGCCGACGGTCCCACAATCTCCTCTGCCAGTAAATCATATTATTATTATTATTATTATTTAATTTTATAGAGCGCGTAGTCACCCGTAAGTATCCCAGCGCTAAAATCAGTACAACTAGGAGTCAGCAAGGGAAGGGGAGAGACAGTTTAAGGGAAGCCCACATCATAATTGCAACAAATCCGGGGGAGATCAAGCTCAAAAATTGGTCCTGGTTCAAATTCTACAGACTTGTTCCTCGAGAAAATGCTGGAGGAAATGAGGACAAAGTTTGCCGTATCAGAAATAAATCAGAGCAAAATTTGGAAAGTATGTGAAGCCCTGGATACTAAGATGATTGCTTTGAATGATCGGGTCACCGAAGTGGAATCAGTAGTTGAGGGTCTCTCCAAAAGAGTGCAAAGAAATGAAAAGGACATAAGATTTCTAAAAGAAAATGGGAGAAGTGCTAATGAGAAATTTGAATCTTTAGAGACCCAGGCTCGAAAAAACAACCTGAGAATACTGAATGTTCCAGAAGGGAAAGAAGGGACAGATGTCAAGAAATTCATAGTACAGTTACTTGAGGAACACGTTACGTGGACAAAAGAGATAGGACTTGATGAAGACATCCAAAGAGCACACCGAGATCCCTTTGGTAGGAATAAAGAAAGAAAGAACCCAAGGAAAATCTTGATAACTTTTAAAACGTACACTATTAAAGAAAGAATCTTGAGTGAGGCGCTAAAAAATGGCCCACATAGCAAAGAGGATTGGGCATTTAGGATCAGGTCAGACATCTCCAAAGCCACCCAGGATAGACAATGGGAATTAGGCCAATACATGCAAGAATTGAAAAGTCTAGGGGCCACGGTACAAATGAAGTTCCCTGCTGCACTCAGAATTATGTGGCGAAATAAAATGTATAAAATAAGGGAGCCAGCCGAAGTTGCCCACTTCCTAGAACAGATGAAGGACCAAGTGAGAATGCAGTCTGGATCAGGTATCTGATCTTTAATTCTGGAAGGAGAGAAGTGAGCCAAAACTATTTAAGGAAAGTAAAGAATTTGAGAGTTTAACGATTAGCTCAAAGGAGGGAAAGGGAAAAAAACAACAACAAAAAAGAAATGTAATTTTAAGGGAGGACTCCCTCTGACCTTTCTGAGTAGATCAAATTTAATTAAAATGTCTATCCTCCTGAAATTTACATTTTTATTTAGTGCAATCCCATTAGAATTCAAGATGGATACACTAAAAAAAATACAAGGAGAACTAGCAAGCTTTATTTGGGCGTCCAAAAGTACACGTATAGCTTGGGGAAAACTGCGAAGAAGAAAGGCAGAAGGAAGAATTGCTAGTCCTGATTTGGTGGAATACTATAGAGCTTTTCAGTTTAAGCATATGAGGGTTCTATTGAGTAATCATGATCTGTACCCAGAACAAGTAATGACTGAAAATACTGGACACTTTTTGTACAAATTTGGTCATCGAAAGTATTTCAAAAAAGTAAAATTGAAGACTTTAAGATCAGCAGCTAAGCTTTGGTACCAGATAAGGAGTACCCTGAATATTCCATATTATAGCGAGTTCGCACCTATATGGGACTCTCCAGGAACCCCAGAGTGTCTTAAAGACAAATTGGCAAATCCATTAAAAAGGTCAGGTTTCCAAGTATGGGGACAGTTAATGGTTGATAACACCATAACAGATTGGGAGACTGTTTGCGACTACAAATGCATCCCTTTCAAAGTTTAAATTGTATCAGCTCACTAGTGGGCAAAAACATTGAAGGAGAAAAGCAGCGAAAATAAAGCCTTAGAAACATCCATGATAAAAAATTCCCCTAAGAAAAAAGAAATCGCATTATGGTACTGGGCACTTATTGAAGCCGGGGAGGAGGATTTCCTGATTCCAGAAAAGACCTGGGGGAAAGACCTGCTGTCGCTGGACCTCCAAAACCTGTGGCAAGTATTTATGAACAAAAGCTGGTCCATTGTGAAATCTGCTACCCTAAGGAGAAATCACCTTTTTACCTCTCACAGAGCTTACTGGACGCCGAAGCGACTATCTAAATTCGGCGGACCTAACATGAAAACCTGTCCCAAATGTGGCTTACCAAGTGCAGATGACGTGCACATGTTTTGGCAGTGACCCCAGCTCGATGGCTTCTGGCAGGAAGTGAGTAAAATCTTAGAATCGATACTGAGAAGACCAATTATAGTAAGTACGAATCTTGTTATTTTTGGGGTCAGTAGACAAGAGGTGGCAATAGCCTTAACAAAAAAGGAAGAGAATCTCTTGTTCATGTTGATTTTGCATGCACGAAGGGAAGTTTGCATTAAGTGGATAAGACCAGCCCCCCCCACACTTAGAATGGGTGGCCTCTATAAATAGAATAAACAAGTGGGACAGGAAAGGGAAATCCAGCAGGAAGTACAACTATTGGGAGATTTGGGAAGACTCCCAGTTTGTAAATTAAAATTGGGATACTAAGAACACAAACACGTTATGGCCTATTTACTTCCAATGATTATGCAATGGCAATAAACGTACAGGCAAAATGCCTGTGTGAGCGGCCAGGGTGGCCAGCTCCCTCACTTCGATTGAAAATTATTGAAAGTGTTACGGATGCAAGGGGACCCTACTCTGAAAAAACGTATGGTGAAGCCCCCCAAATCCAAGGGTTGTGATAGTTCAGAAAGCAGAGAAGCGGGTCCCTGATAACTCCAAACACACTCTATTGCAGAATGAGAAAAAAATATATATATGTATATTTTCTTTGAATACGTACATGTAAAGAGATAGTAGTACAGAGTTTTGTTAGTTGTTTGTTTTACTATTTTAATTTTAATTAAAAGTAAGCTTTCGTTTATGTATACGTTTTACTTGCTTTGCAAGGTAGTTGTCGATACATATATACATCTGTTTTCAGGTTCTGGTCAGAGATTCCAGCAGAGTTTCCACTTCTTGCAGCTTTTGTCATTTTCGGAGTATTAAGTTGATAACATTTGTGTGCCTTTTATATAGCTGATTTAATTGCGTGTGTGATTGTATTTGTTAGGTTTGTTTAAAGTTATATTTTATTGGTTAGTTCCTTCTATGTTAAATGCTAATTTACGTTTTATTAATAGTGTTTAATATATATATTTTGATACGTTCGAATTTATGTATAGCTGGAACTGCTTTACCTACCTGCATGCTTTACTCGCCTGTACCGAAGATTAAAGGTTAAGAGGTGAACTTTCCTGTTGTTTGTGTGCTTTCCTGCTTGTGAGGTAACCTCAGGAGCGTTGATGTATTTATATATATAGAACTGATTAATATTTAGATTGTAGTATACATATTTGTAGTTTATGTAAATTTTTTTATCTAATGTTATATATTTTGGGGGGTGATCTATGATTATTTTTGTGATGTAATTTTGATTTTATTGTTAAAACATTAGTATATGTTATTTTATGTATGTAAAGTAAAGTAAATGAAATGAAAGAGACATTTGTAAAGCGCATGGCTACCCGGGAGCATCCCAGCGCTAGGCCTGACACAAGAGAGCAGAAAGAACTAGGGGAACAGGAATGTCTTCAGTTGTTTTCAAAAGACAAGATGATCGGGTACCCTGCGAAGACACAGTGGCAGGGAGTTCCAGAATTTGACAGCGTAATTATTTTGGCGATTTTATAGTAGTTGATATTGTATGAGGTAATATTTCATTCAATTCAATGAGAAACCTGCAGAATCATCTCTACACCCAACTGTAAATGAGAAAATAAGTGTTCTCTGGAACTCCAAAGACCCTCACACTATTCCATTTAGATACCATTCTTGTTCCTCAGCCTTGTTCATTCTGGTTTTCAGACGTGAAAAGAGACTTATTTCCATGTATTGTGTCCTCAATTGAGCTAATACAAGTTTCAGCCCTCGATTCTCAGTCCATCATAGCCTCAGTAATGTTCTGCGTAAAGTATAATTTAATACTGAAAGCCTTCAGCTGCAGTTTTCACTTTTCTGATTATTTTTAAGCATCACTGCCAGCTCAGGGCTGAGGACTAAAGCCTCCATGTTGCTTTTGTGCTGCAACGTCGCCTGCAGAATCTTAGCAGTAGGAAGAGTGGCCGCTCTAACAACAGCTGTGAAATTATATTTTTCTTTATTCAGGTTCAGGACTACTTATTCTTTTTTTCTGGATTATGCACACAAAACAATGTGTTTCTGCAACAAAAATGCTCCAAAATGAATGGTATATGATTAAGGAGCTGGTGCATGGGGATGTTTGTACCATACAGACTAAAGCACGTTTAAATCTCAAATAAAGAAATCATGGCTAAAAAATAGCAAAACCCATCAGGATGTCTATTTAACTGTGACGCATAAATTGTCATCCTGACTTACATAGGTCCATTACTGACCAATGTAATGTGGCGTTTGGGGACCTTAAATCTTCTGCTCCAGGCAGAAGAGGAGGAGATGTGGAGAGGATGAAGTGTTGGCACCAGAGCTGGCAATGTTGAAACTGAGGAACCAGGTTCTAGTCTCATCGTTGGCTCACCATCCTGTAACTCTGAGCAAATCACTTAGGGGCAGATTACGAGTTTGACGGTCCTGGAGCAGGCCACCATGCCAGCGTCCCATTCTAGGACTCCCAAACTCGATCGCCGGGGGCCCGCCAGATTATGAGTAATATCATGGCCTGGCAGGCAGTCTTTTGACGTTCCCACAGCGGTGCCTATATTAAAGGCACCGCAATGGGAACACCAAAGCCCATTCTGGCATGTCGTGCAGGAAAGGGGGTGAATGCACACAAAGGGGCATAACATGTGCCCCCCTGCAAGCACACCGTGGCCGTGTGGTAACAAGGGGCCCTGTAGCGCCCCATTTATTGCCTCACTGCCACAGTTTTCATGGTGGTCTCACCACCATGAAAACTGTGGTGGTAAGGAAACTCTTAATATGCTCAGCAGTACCTTAGCAGCACCGTCAGCATATTAGGGCCTCAGTGGTTGCGGAGGGCCTGTGGCGGTCCCATCACCGTATTCATGATACGGCAGGTGGACTGTTAGGCTGGCAGTCCGGGGACCGCCACCATGTGTTCGTAATCAGACCCTTAATCGTCCCTCTTTAAACAAGCATTGGAAATGCAATAGGTCTCGCATTAGAAAAGTTGGATCTATTGCTTTTGTAAATGACAATTTTTTTTATGTGTTGGTCTTGAAAAAAGCAAAATTAATAGCTTTGTCATTTACAATGCCAATAGTTTTAACTTTTTGCAAAGGTGACACCTATAGCATTCGTAATATGTGTTGTATTTACATGACTATAAAAAGAAACAGGCTTGTAAATACAAACGTTTAGTTTTGTGAAAATGCACTGCCATGCGACATGATAACACATTTCATGCTGGCTAATTATTCTAATTTGTTTAAATATTTACAACACTTAATTCACCCTAGTAGCCTAACGAAGTCAGTACAGTACCTCAGCTGTTGGGGAAAGCATCCCCTTCCTCTCCTATTTACACTGAAATAAACATGGCTGTAAATGTGTCAGGTTGTCTCGGGCCACAAGCACAATAAGGGAAACAAGAAAAACAAGCAAAAAATAAATAAAACGAGACACGGCCTGCCGACCGTGAAAGTGAAAGTACGGCCGGCCGGCCGTGAATAATTAGGGGAGGAGCAGCCAGGAGAGAGCAGGAGTGGAGGCGCCAAGCTGGGGACCCATCAAAGGCATATCCTTGAGGGCCTGCACATTTCTGGAGAATCCTGTGGAATGCCTCCACGGATGCCGACAAACAACACTGCTCTGAATGTTTGCAGTGTTTAATGTGGAGTCTCCACTGTGATTATGATTAGTTACAGACCTTAAAAAATATATAATATTTAACAGGGATAATACTTTGTAGGCGAACTCGATAATTCATTCTGTGCCACTAGGTCGACTTGTAGTCCTACTTCTATGTTAGTGAAGCGTCACTATTTGTAGTGTATTTAATCTCGTCATCCTACAATGTTGACATTTTAGTCTAAGCAGTCTACAAGCTTCCTTTTTTTTGCCCTACAAAAGAGTCAATGAACAGATATAACATAAATATTGAGAACGGTCTTGCCACTCACTCTGTCACGGGGACCTGATCGAGATCTGTACATATACTTTGTAGGCCCTTTACAAGAAGTGTTACCTAAGTATCTCAGAATAAATGTGGGTGTAAAATGTGCTGCTTTCCTAACCAGCGCTGTTGCTGAAGGGTGCTTCCGACTCTAGCTGTTTTTCTCGGCTCCGCCCTTTTGCTGACAAGCCGTTTCCTGCGAGAGTTAAAGGGCTGCCAAAAAAACCCGGTGGGCGGTGAGTTTCAAGAAAGCTATGCCTGGCCGTGTATGAAGCGAAAACATTTAATACCAGAGACGGGGGGGGCTGGGTAAACTGCGGAGAATATAATCAAATCAGACCTTAAACACTGAGAAATAAGTCGCCCGCACATGTCACAAGTACACTGGGCCTTATTTGAATATATATCAAAATGCCAGTTTTTGCTTTTTAATGCAACAGCAATATGCATACAGGAGCTATTGAAAGTCCCAGAAATAAATGTTGATAAAAAAAAAATGGACTCTAAAGCTACCACAACATGTCACGCGATTGACATTTATACACCATTAAACACGTCTTTGTTATGGTTAGGAAATGTTAGTCATTGTATTTAATTCGAGGGTAAAGATGTTTACTAGCGTTATCTGCATACACAGATTTCTCACTAACTGTATAATAGATTTAAAAGGCATCTTGTCGAATGATACAGCAGCCACGTGGCCAGTTTTCTAATAGGAAACCTGCCAGCATATGTTTTACACCAAGACGTTGCCACTTTGCGACTAAAGATTAAAAGTATTGCGACAAACTACATGTCCCAAAATGCAGTGAAGTGGCTTAAGTGGGGTCTCGTAGGGGGTTTCACGTGGCACAACAAATTACATTAATATATAGAAAATAATATTTTATTAGGGAGACTTAATTAGGAGAACATTTTGCAACTAAAAATAAAGAAAAATTACATTTGTATTTGAGGTGTAAAGAGGGGGAAAGCAAAAATAGAAACTTTAGCGTTTGATAGTGTGCGTGTCACAAAGCACGGTGTCAAGTAGGTAAAAGTTAAAATGTGGCAAGTAGTTGAATTACTCTAATGTCACGAGTTCTAAAACGCTCTTCCACCTGTAAAGAAAGGCAACAAGCGATACAAAACGAGACACGGCCTGCCGGCTGTGAAAGTGAAAGTACGGCCAGCATGCCGTGAATAATTAGGGGAGGAGCAGCCAGGAGAAAGCAGGAGCGGAGGCGGCAAGCTGGGGAACAGATGGCTGGCGATTTGATGCTGTGCACGCGCATTTTAGCTCAATGCGCTTGCGCATTGAGCTAAAAGCGCACGGGCACAGCATCAAATCGCCAGTCTAGTTAAAGTCTGTTTAAGCCCCTATAGTCTCGCTCCGCTCAATGCGCATGCGCATTGACAGGCGAGACCTAAAAATGAATGTGACCTTCTGTATTGTAACTGGTGCTCATTTGCAGTGCTCCAATACCTTCAGCTTGAGTTTGAGTTACATAAAACTGCAAAATAAGTAGGCCTTAAGTCACAAATGGGGTTTGTAGGCAGTGCTGATTTGTAATGTAGTAGGAGACAGCCATGTCCTTATCTAAGTTAAAGGACAAGAATACAGCAACTGGAATCTTTTGAGCATAAGTTAATCTATCTCTTCCAAACATTATAACTGCAAAATTAGTTAGCCTTCTTCAGATGATTTGCTATGAAGATTTTGAGGCAAATGACCACTTATGTTTCTCATACGAGATGCCATGAGCTATAATTTGCAATAAGGAGTATTTTTTTTCCATTTAAAAAAGTTCACTAAAAATTAATTTAAAAAATTACGTAAATATTTATTAATTACATTTTTTTAAAAATAATATACTTACCTATACTTATGTTGTAATGGCATGCGTTGTAATAGCATCTGCTATGTAATGTCATGCGTTGTAAAGGCATGCGTTGTAATGGATCCTGCGTTGTAAAAGTTGCGTTGTAATGGTAGTGCGTTGTAAAAGTTGCGTTGTAATGGCTGTTTCCCCCATCAAAAGGGTGGTGGAGAGGAAACTTGTAATATGCTTAGCAAGGCTGCAGCTGCCCACCAAGCATATTGCGGCCTCAATACAGCTGCGCCACGGCAAGGTGGCTGCAGTGGACCCAGGGAGGCCCGAAGACCCTGGTCATAATTCCGACTGCCAGTACTGCGACCCGCGAGCCTGGTGGTCCGTGTACCACCAGACTCATAATAAAGTCCTAAGTCTAGGTCTGCAAATGCTGCTCGCCATTTATACCATGACTATACCCATGGCACATCGTTATAGGAGCCTCTTATTATTTGAATGGTAACTAAAATAGGCTAATATCTATTTAAGACACTTTTTTTTTACTAACCTTGCATTATTATGTAATCTTACTTTATTGTTTCATTATACACTTTTTTGAACTTCAATTATGTCATCGGGATAAAAGATCTTGTGACGTCGCTTCCTGTAAAGTTAAGAGAAGCATGTTTATGTGATGTCACGTTCTGTGATATTATCACACAATAAATAGTTCTGTCGGAATGACTTACATAAACATAAATAGGACAGTTCATATACAAAACCACAGGAGAAGTGAAAAGAAGAGTTAGCCATTTTATGACAATAATCAAACTCATACAATAATGCTTGGTTTTTGGTACTTGTTTTAACTGTATGCATGAAGAAATAAAAAATGCAGCCAGCCGTTTACATTGCAGTTTAAAAAAATAAAATGCAGGTTTAACCTATTGCCACATTATTCAAAAATTTACATTTTTAGCCACTGAAAAACCTGCCCACTGATTATGTGTAAGGCTTCCAGCTTTTCGATTTTGCTGATTTTTACAGATAAATACAGACAGAAAATAGTCTATTTCCTGTCTGTATTTATTTTTAAAGGAAGAAACATACAGAAAGTTGTACTTCTTGTAAGTGACTCTCATGTCTTTCATGGATTCCAGACTGCTAAGCAGATAGACACTATGGGGATTTAAAAACTGGGTCAGATTTCCTTAAATACAGGTATAAGTAAACATATTTTTGTATATTATGTTAATATTTACTTGGTGTGGTGTGTTATATTTGGCTGCTTCATTTGCTAAAACACGACAGGCATCAAAGTATAAGTACATCTTTATCAGTTAAATAAATGTGGAAATATACCATTTTACAACTCCATTTAATCTCAAAACATAAAATAAATATGGATAAAAAATAACTATGGATAAATGCAGACGGAAATGTTAAAAAATGAAAACCATAAAACTGGGAGTCCTAATTATGAGCCTGGCACCACGATATCTATAGATAATGCTGCACACCTGCCCAGAGGAACATTGGACATGATACACCAGTGGTCAAGTAGGAGAGAAGTGCCATGTCTCCCACACTGTTGCTCTACCACCCCCTGCTAGGCCACCAAATAGCACACAGGTCTGTAGCATATAAAATATTGGAATTCCCTCATGCAGTCAACAGCTTCATACTGCTCATCCATTCAAAATGTCAAGGATAAAACTGGTGTATCTCTTACTTTGACAGTCCCCAACCTGATGCCACGGATGTATGACGTTACCACGCATACCTTTACAACGCTGTATTTACAACGAATACCGTTACAACGCATAGCGCTTAGAGGTGCTGGATAGTGGTAAGTATAATTTTCTATTCCAACTCCAGTCCCCGTGGACACTAGGGAAGGTGTTGGATAGAAAATTAAACTTATTCCCTATCCTAGAGCGCCCCCCAGCGCAATGCGTTGTAATGGTATGCGTGGTAATGCCTGCGTTGTAATGGTAGTGCGTTGTAAAAAATGCGTGCTAAAGGTTGTATACCTGATGCCAGTGGCCACAAAAATATTCCAAAAAGCAAGAGTAAATCTGGTCCACTATGACTCTTTTATGCTGCGTATACATCTATCATAGACCCCAAAAAATGCCCAACGAAACAAGCCTACTTCTGAGAACAACCTCACTCAAACTCATGCTACCCACAGCAAAAATCCCAACAAGGATACATCTATGGTCCTCCTCACACATCCATAGCACCCCCATGAAACAGTTCATGAAGACCTCTGAAAAAATGTAGAATCAATGTCTGACTCAAGAATACACTCAATAACATAATGTACAAAAAAAATACCTGAGAGGCCCAACTACACCCAAAGAACAGCAAGGTAGTCGAAATAGTTGCTAGCCCTATTATACAAGTTCAAGGAATATAAGTGTAGGCAATCCTGCTGCCAAAACGAGCAATGCAGACATAATTGCATGGCAGACAAATTGGTGTTGAGGTCTGGCATGCAGATATAGAATGTCATGATACACAGAACAACCAATCACGTTCACCCAAATGATGCCAGGCTCAACAACGTGGCTGCCAGGCACCAGAACAGGAGCTGTCATGTGTTTGCATGCAGGTAAGAGGAGTGTTTCCCATTGGGTCCCATTACACATCATAAAAGAAGAAATTTGAGGAAGAACCAGCATACTTCCCAAACTTTCAACTCACACCACCAGCATTCATAAATGCACAAAATATATGGGTTGGGTGGAGAAGAATCACGTCTTTTCCACAGCTTCCTTAACAGACACAAATGGCATGTAACATCAGCATAATTTAGGAATGTATCTGGATATTCCCAAACTTCCGAGTCTCCACACTATAACACTAATATCAATATTCACCTTATGCACAGATACAACTGGGCCATCCCCTCTGGCACATCTCCCTATAGACACAGACCAATAGAATCATATAAATATATACATATTTGCAGCTCCCCTTCCACAGTCCACACTCCAATACCACTGGCACCAATAAGTGGTCATTAAAAGGGAGGAAAATTACAGTGCCACCATTTCACAACCCCCCCCCCCCTCCCTGCATTCCTGTTCAACTAACATCAGATAATTACCCAAATCTGGGCATACACCTAAGGAAATTCACCACTCTTCGTTAGTCCTACACCCTCATACTGCTAATGGAACAAATCACCACAAATGTTTAGTAACCTAATTTGAGGACCCTGTTGCCATGTATCTCCCACATAAAACAATATTAAAGCATAGAATCGTCAGACACAAATATAGTACTTCAGATTGTGCATTCTTTTTTAGCACATCTTGGCCTGGGGATGGATCTACCATCCATCAGCAAAAAAAAAAAAAAAAAAAAATGCCACCTGCCAAAGCCCCTCCACTATGTTTTCCCATCAGCCCATCCACATAAACAGGCATTAGCTGTATTTGAAGAAATAATTTGTATGCTTTTTATTCGGAAAAAAACAGTTATTTATTGATTGTTGATTCATCTAGAAAATTGAGACATGCTGTAAACAGAGAATGCTATGACTCAGCGATGTTTTGATTTCAGTTTAGAGGATGCCCAAATCAACCCATGACCAGAAGTGAGGCATGAATGGGCAAGCAAGTTGGACCTGTCTTGCAATAAAATACATTGCCTGCTCCTATCTGTCATCCTATTGGAAGCTTGGTACATGTTTTTATTAACGTCACTGTGTGATTTGTGACAATGTTGGCAAACAGTGTGGGAATTACTCTTTGATTAGTTATTGGAAAATGTCAGTGTAGAGTTTATAAAAAAGCAAAGTGATGCAGAAAATGATCCCCCAAATCCATGTATTTTCAGTAAAGTTGGTATAAAACGCTGAAGCACACACCTGGATTGACAGGAAAACGTTCTACCATTTCACATTAATGAGAAAACCTTGATGTACATGTGATTTTAGCAGATAAAATGTTTTTGCAAGTAATGTAAAAGAATACATTTGCATATCCATTCTGCGTTAAACAATTTATGCGAGTATTGTCGCGAGACAGCCGTACGCAGAGTCAGCTGAAAACTACTCCAAGGATGGTCAAATATTTGAAATTTGTGTACGATCAATCGATTCAGTGGAACACTTTTTGCCTGTTAGGGCAACTGTTGGTGGAACTTTAACCCAAAACAATATTATGGGAAAAACGAGGGGCAGTGCTGGGAAAAAAATCAAAATTGCAAACTTAGCGAACAGCTGTGATCATGACCTTTGCAAAATTTTACAGCGGAAAAACACACAGACACAACTATAGTTGTTATACTTTTGCAGTCCATTTTGGCTAACCTAGGTTTTTGGGAAGGGCTTAGAAAGGAGCCAGATCGTAGAAGCCCGCAGTATTCATGACCTCTTCCCTGGTGGCATCCGTTGTCCCCTTCTTCATGTGTCTCCTGACTTTTGGGGATTTGTGACACATGTCGACCAGTAGATGCTGCATGCCCGTTATAAGGGTGTATGTGCCACAAAGTCTTATAGGCAACTTTTGGGACAAAAGTTATTAGTTTAAGGTAAAGCCTAGCTTTGTGTTAACTTGCTCTATCTTTGTCTTCTGTCACTACATTTCTGACCTCATAAAAACGACTTCTGGTTGCTCTTCTGTTGTGAAGAAAAGCTTGTAAACTGGACTTTTATGAAGAGCAGATACAGGAAAGCGAAGCTATTCGGCGGCTGTTGTCAGTCTGGCCCAGGAAAAGTCACCCAGATGTTAGTGTGTAGAATGTATATCGTTATCAATGATCTCGGTGTGTAATCTCTCCAACCATATTGCCAGAATGGAAACCAGCAAGAATCAATGTGACTTGTCCCTTTTCAAAGGGCGATGAACCATTCCAAAAAAGCCTAACCGCCCCAGCTTTTATTTCCCAGTTTCCTCAAGGCTAATCCAGACAGATCAATTAAAGGCTGTGTCCACACGAAGCCGCGCGCCTCGAACGATTTTCACCCATAACTCCCTGCCTGGCCCCGCCCTCGCTCTGAAGATGCGATCTGAGTACCAGCCAGTCCTGCAGGTGCACCCTCTCCGCGGCGCAGTGAGGGCCATGAATAGTAACGGTTTTAGCACAAGCACGCTAAGGCTGTTTAGCGGGCGCCGGCTAATCCCTCTGTTTAATCGGATTATGTAAATTCCTACTTCAATGCCCTCGCCCGGCAACCCCTCATTCCCCTTGCTTTCTCGCACCTCACACTCCAGACAAAATACAAGGAATACTGTTTAAAAAGTAGAAGCTAAAATGGCACTTCAGAAGTAATCAAAATGGCCGCTGGTTGCGTTGACTGTACATACTGCTGACAGTATGAGACATCTTCAACTATTGAGATGGTACACTTTCTAAGGGCACTGATTTGTACCAAAGAGTGAGACTTTAGTGCAGTGGGGCTGCAGCTGTACTGAAATCATTATTCATGTTTATAACCCTATTCCTCACTTTTCACAAGGACTTATTAAAGTACCTATTCGTTTTGCATTGCTTTACTGCTTATTAGATAAGGAATGTAGTAAACTGGCCTGGGTCAGATTCTATTTTTCAGGAAAATGCTCCAAAATTCCACCTTGCGCAAAGCAGCAAGCACTAGGAAATGTAGTTTAAACTATTACTATTAAGAGGTAAACGTTCTCAAAAGGCACTCTATATTGTATCTATTTGAGTGGATAAAGTGGATGTAAAAGAAGGTACGTATATTTTCATATTAAAAAACAGATATTAAAACATTGAATTTGAATCTGACCATCTGCCTACCCATCGTTCTTTTTGGACCTACAGCTCTCCCATGTCTGTCCGAATGCATTTAATTTCTCTGCGAAAGAAAAAGTGTGTTTAGAATGCTTTGCGAATAATTGTTCTATTTGACGGCTTTGACAGCCTTACTAGAGTGCCCAATTTTGATTTTTTTTTTTTCGGTAAGTGATTAGATTACCTTAGTATCATCTATCAATCATATAATAATTTACATGTGTATATCTGAATATAGCTAGCACAACAAGATGAAGGACGGAGTGCTGAAACTTTTCAACCACTCATCCCCAGTCAAGACATCTGGGTTCAATCCAACGTTATTTTGCTCACTATGCCACTCTAGTTTGGACCCAGCCATAAGCAAATAAGTCTTGACCCTGCTCCTCATGGGAACAGTCCAGCCCGAAATGCCAGGCCAGGCCTGGCCCTCCCAGGACAGGAAAGACGCATCTTGGGTCCGGTTTCGGGGTATCATCTGATTTGCTTATGGCAGGTTTTGAACTGGGGTGGCCTAGTGAGCAAAGGAACGATGGATTCAACGCTGATCTCTTGTACAGGGGTGAGTGGTTAAAATGTTCAGCCCATCATCTTCTTGCTTTTGCTATATCTGAATATATATAGAAAGACATATATTTTGTTTTTGCACAGGACAGCGCACAATCTTTCACATGGCGAAAGAGCCCAAATCTGCCCTAAAGTCAGACCTACCCCTACAATTGGCCAAAGCCACTTGAAAAGTTGTTTGCCATACCCGAGAACAGGTCAGGCTTCAGGTTTGGGCATTTGCAGTAAGAGGATCCTCAGTCCGAAGCCCTGGGTTATTAGAAGGTGTACCTCATTACACTTGGATTACTTCCATTTAAAACATGGCTGCTCATGACCATTCTGGGATTTGGACCAAGAGTGATCCAACAGACATCCATGCTAGAGCATCACATCTCAGTGAATACCCCTTGAAGCATGACATTCCCTCTTCTTACTGTGACTAGATACTTTGTTTCGGCTTTGCCTTTGGTTTAAAGTGTGATAGAGTACTCTGAAGCAATCACAAGGTTATAATTGTTTCTAAAGTAGGACGTAAAGATGCATCTACTTTAATTAAACACCAAAGGATAGAAAAAAACAAAACTAAACACAAGGCTTCATTGGGCTAATCTTTTGATAAGTAAATTCACCACATTAGAAAACAGCATACATTTTGATAATTACTCTTTCTGTTCACACCTTCCAGCAATTGAACAAAACGGAAAATGTGACAGAGGCCTCCTTTAGCTACCCTTGGCCAGTAGGTAGTTATAGTTAGGACCAGGATTCCATAGAACAAGCATTTGATTGACTTGCCTATATCTTTGGCGCCATTTGACAAATCTTCACAACATTTTCCCCAAAAAGTGTCATAGTGAGTCTTGGTGTGCAGAAGCGAGCTGAAAGAGGCAAAATAGAGATCAGAAACGAGCACCAAGAGGTGGAATACAGATGAGAAACAAGCAGAAAAAGGCAGAATGAAGGTCAGACATGAGCAGATAGAGGCAAAATAAAGGTGATAAATGAGCAAAAAGAGGCAAACTGAAGCTCAGTAATGAACAGAGAGAGACAAACGCAGGTGAGAAACAAGCAGAAAGAGACTGAATTAAGGTAAAAAGTAAGCAGAAAGAGGCAAATAGAGGTGAGAAGCAACCAGCAAGAGGCATAATTAAGGTCAGAAACAAGCATAAAGAGGCAGAATAAAAGTCAAAGATGAGCAGAAAGAGGCAAAATAAATGTGGGAAATGAGCAGGCAGAGTCAAAATAAAGGTAAAGAATTAGAAGAAAGATGCAGAATAGAGATGAGAAACAAACAGAAAGAGGTAAAAGACACTTCAGAAATGAGCAGCAAGAGGCAAACTAAAGGTCAGAAGCAAGCAGAAAGAGGCAGAATAAATGTCAGAAACGAGCAGACAGAGGCAGAATAAAGGTGAGATACACACAGAAAGAGGCAAAATAGAGGTCTGCAACGAGCACCACAAGGCAGAATAAAGGTCAGGCATGAGCAGAAAGAGGCAAAATAAAAGTTAGAAACAAGCAGAAAGGCACAATGAAGGTCAGAAGGGAGCAGTAAGAGGCAGAATAAAGGTCAGTAGTGGGCACAGAGAGGCAAAATAATGGCAGAAGGCGTAAAAAGAGGGAAAATAGAGGTGAGAAACGAGCAGCAAGAGGCAAAATAGAGGTCAGAAATGAGCAGTAAGAGGCAGAATAAAGGTCAGGAGCAAAGCAGAGAAGAGGCAGAAAAATCAGCAGAAAACCAAAGGCAGAACATGGTAGCAGACTGTAGGCAGATGGACAAGAGAACCATCACAGGCGGAACTGGCACGAGGACCTGCTCCCATGTGCCCCCTATATGTTTTTTATCACACACCCACTGACAGACCCACTCATAAACTCATGCACACACTCACAGTACCACTCAAACATCCACTCACATATCCATTCAAGCACTCATTCACCCTTTCAGACCAACTGAGAGACTAACACACACACTCGCAGACTCACTCAGAGACTCATACACACACTTATGCATCCACTCACAGACACACTCAGAGACTCAAACACATACTTACAGACCCACTAATACACTTACACACCCACTCACAGATCTACTCAGACACTTATACACCCACTCACAGACCCACTTAGAGACTCTTGCACACTCTCATAGACCCACTCTGACACTCATCCACCCACACTCAGACCTACTCAGATGCTCATGTTCTAATTCACATGCCCATTCAGATACTCATGCACCCACTCACAGATCCCCTCAGAGATTCATGCACCCACTCCCAAACCCACTCAGAGACTCATACACTGATGCAAACACTCAAGACTCACTTAGAGACATATGCACCTAGTCACCG
Source organism: Lissotriton vulgaris (assembly GCF_964263255.1). Lineage (NCBI taxonomy): Eukaryota > Metazoa > Chordata > Amphibia > Caudata > Salamandridae > Lissotriton > Lissotriton vulgaris. The sequence continues at coordinate 1,579,041,036 of NC_141689.1, read as the reverse complement.
ATCCACTTAGGGACTCATTCACCTACCAAAAACCCACCTAGACACTCATTTATCCACTCATAGACTTATGCAACCACTCACAGACCCACTCAGAGACTCATGTACCCACTCATAGACCAAAAACACAAAGTGAAGCGAGGGTCAAAGAGGCCTATATTTACTGACCCCGATATTCCAAAGGCCTGATATTTGGAACTATGTACTACAGAAGGGAATATCTGGGTCATGAAACAGATGGGTGTGCCCTGAAACAGAGTTGTAGGCAAACTACGAGACTAAGAGCTAACCAAAGAGAATAATCAGAGGCTGAGTAATTCTCATCAGACCACCCATATGGTGGAGTGTCTTCATATGAGGTTAGTTTGTGGATCCAAACAACGCCAGACCATCATATGATGGTATAGTTCTGGATACCAATTGTTGTCTCCATCCAGAGGTTATTCTCAATTGGTTGCTGATGAGGTGCAGTGCGTGAAAGTGAGTGAAATTTAAAATTGATTACCAGAACAAAAATTATGTTTAATGGGTATTGCTCTGGCATCAAACGTAAAAACTACGCCCGGTAGTCTGACAATATGACTACCCAGTGGAGCTGTGCAAGACGGTCATGTAACTAATCACAGACCATACTCATACACTCATACACACAGTCACAGTCCCACTTAGAGAATCATACATCCACTCACAGTTCTACTCAGAGTCTAACTCACCCACTTACAGATCCACTTAAAGACTCATGCACCCACTTACACACCCACACAGACACTCACTCATTCACTCACAGACTGACTCCGAAATAAATGCATGCAGTCCTAGACCCATTCATAGACTCATGCACCCACTCACAGATTTACTCAGAGACTCACACACTCACTGACTGACCCACTTAGACACTCACTCTCCCTCTCAGACCCACTTAGACACTCATACAACCACTCACAGACCCACTGACATACTCACTCACTCATCCACTCAGAGGCTCATCGATCAACTCACAGACTTCCAAAGACACTCATGCACCCACTCACAGACCTAGTCAGAGACTCATGTACTGACTGAGAGACACACTCATACACTCATGCATCCACTCAAAGACCCACTCAGACACTCAAACATCCAGTCACATCCCCACTCAGACACTCATGCGCCCACTCACAGACCTGCTCTGACACTCACGCACTCATTCACAGACCTGTTCAGACATTCACACACCCATTCACAGATCCACACAGGCACTCATGCACCCAAATACACAGCTATGTACACACTCACACAGTCACTCACACACCCACTTACAGACCCATACAGCCATTCCCACACCCACTAACCCACTCACACACTCACTCAGAGACCCATACAGCCACTTACACACACTTACCTACCAATACAGCCACTCACACACCCATTTTCAAATGTTACAGGTTAAGGTTAGGAAATACAATATAAAAACTGTTGTAATTCACTGAAAAAAACGATGGTTACAGGGACAATGTAGTTAGGAAACAGAATTTTTTTAAAAACTTAAAAATTCATTGAAAAAACAAAGTTTACAGGGATGTTATGGTTAGGAAATAGAATGAAAAAAACCTTAGAAATTCACTGAAAAAAACAATGGTTACAGGGATGTCATAGTTAGGCTCAGATTTCACTCGTACAAAACCAGTGGAATTCAGCACTTTTATTTATGTGAGCTAACTATAACTTATGCTGCTATGCACTGCTTATGACCTCACATATTACATCACTCATGACATGGTCAGTAACATCACTGGTGACATCATTGATGACATCTTAGATGACAACACTGATGACATCATCCATATAACCACTCATATATCCACTCACACCTCAATATAACCTCTCATACATCCACTCACACACCCACAACCACTCACATGCCCATTCACAGACACATACAACTACTGGCACACAAACACATACTCAGTCATACAACCACTCACACAACCACTCATTCACCCATACAGCTACTCAAACAGCCACTCACAGACCCATAGAGTGACTCACACACCCACAAAACCACTCACACACCTACTCACAGACCCATAAAGCCACTCACACACTCACTCACATATCCATACAACCACTCATATACCAATTCACACACCCATAAAGCCACAGACACAACCACTCATTCACCCATGCATCCTTTCTCACAGCCACTCACTCACTCATACAGCTGCTAACAGAGCTACTAACTCACACATCCATTCACTAATTCACAAAACTACTTACATACCCGTCCACACATCAGTACAATCACTCACGCACCCACTCATTCATCTATATAGTGCAAAACAGCCACTCACAGACCTACTCACTTGCCCATAAACCCAGTCAAACAGTAACTCCCTTACCCATACATCATCTTACACACCCAGTCACTCATTCATAGAGTAATTCACACACTCATCACCCATACAGTAACTCACACATGCACTCATCCACCCACAGAGCCACTCACACAGCTGCCACAGTCACTGATACAGTCATTCACACCCACATACTTCCCACCTTTACAGCCCCTCACACAGTCACTCACTCACCCATACAGCTACTCACATACCTATTTATTCACCCATACAGCCACTCACATACCCATTCACACACCCATACAGCCACTCAGACACCCACTCCCAAACTAATACAGACAGCCACAGTGCCACTCAAATGACAGATATTAGAATCAGTATCACTCATCAGTAGTACAAAACGAATAGTAATTTAACTTATGCAGTAGCTTAGTATGTATCTTTAACTCTCAGAAACTTTTACAAAATACACTCACTGGATGATGTCATTTGAGATGTCATCAATGATGTCATCAGGGATGTCACTGACCATGTCTTGAGTGATGTAATATGTAAGGTCATAAACAGTGCATTACGTGGGCGTAAGTTATAGTTAGCTCAGTTAACTATACCGGCTGAATTTCACTGGTTTTGTACAAGTGAAATCTCAGCCTAACACTAACATCCCTGTTACATATATATGACTTCTGTTGACCTCGCAACATACATTTATTAAAATGTTGCTTTAAAAGATAAGTAGGAACATAAGACATATAGAGAAATCCAGTGCTTGGGAGAAAAGAGAGTGGGTAATCCTGCATGAAGAAACCCTACACCAACTCAAATCATTTTAAATTCGGCAGATTCAAAGTTTGTTGCATTTACAAGATGTGTCTGTCAACTTAATTCAGCAGAAGCCTTATTGCACAGGTTGTTAATGATGATATACTGAGTAGATATTTTATGTGGTTTTAAGAAGACTGTGGAGTATTAAAATGTGGAGGTAGTTGGGACATGCAGTAGTTAGTGGATGCCTTATTAAGTTATGGCATGGAAAGATGAGAGGCAAAAAAGTCTGGGTTAGAACCAGAGTACAGAGGATGGAAGAATAAGTCAGATAGGTGGGAGAGAGTTAATGAGGGAAGAGTATTAGTGATCTGAAGTGAAAGAAATTGAAAGTGCAGAAGAGGTTTAGGGCAATAGAAAAATGGAGACGCAGAGCTGGTTTGAAGATTGAGGATTGGGTTGCCAAGATCATGCATGTCCTCATTTTTTTATTTTTTTCAAATGTCTTTATTGATATTAAAATCAAAGGTAACATTGGCTTGAGCCCCCCCCCCCTCCCCCCCCCACACACACTTCATTTCGTCCATGGCAGGCTTCTGGTCTGGCACACGTTCTCTGTATATTGTCACAAACAGCAATATGTCATATCAATAAAATTCAGAATCCCAAACTATCTCTCATGCAATGTACTCAACATCATGTTGCATGGCGTTACCCCTGGATGTTTCCTCTATTGCTTGTTGCAGAATAATTTCCACCATGTTCCATTCCATAAGTCCCCCCGGTCGACCAACCATATGTAAACTGTGTTGCACTCCACATTTGTCTCGTACCCAGCAGGTGCATTCCCTAGTACATCGCCCTTTGGTTGGCAGTCTACTTATTATCCACTTCAATACAATATGTTAGCCATCACCAGTCCTAATTCCACCACCTTACTCATAGTTTTACTGTGTTTAGAGTGGGGTACAAGGCCCAGTAAACATAATTGCACCACATGTCCTCATTTATAGTGTAAAGGGAATCCAGTAGTGGTTGATGAGAACATTGCACTGGGTGGTGAAAAATGGAATACGATGCTAATTTGAGATGTGAGTGCAGTCAAGAATAATAGGCGGTTTGGTGGAAATGTATATGTGGAGATTGAGCCAAATCCTTCCTTTTTTGAGTGGCACATAGTGAAAGAAGGCGATAGAGTCTGAATAGAAGAAACCAGCCTAGCACTGCATACAGTCTACTAAGAAGTGCCTGTCGCAACAAGGACCAGTAATTGCACTGTACAAATGCATGCAACATTAAAATAAATAACATGAGGGAACTTTTAGCTTACGTAAAAGCCTTCGATATCTGCCCTCTACATCTTAGGGAGAATGCAAGACAAACATAAACATGGTTTAATCAAAGCAAAATCACAGTAGGTTAGGCTAGATGGAAGATGGACTTTGGTGGGAGGGGTGTAATTATGAAACCTACTGCAATATATATAAATAGGGTTATTTTTCAAAGTGCACACCACTAGTGCTGTAGGAGTTTGTAGAAAGACAGGAGAGGTATCATTGGAAAGGGGAGCTGGTGGTGTACGTGGACTCATGCTTGGCTGGCTGTGTTCATGGATGGTGCATGGCTGCAGGGCTTGACTGGCTGTAGCAGGCACTGGAAGATTCCCCGGGGAGCCGGGGGGTTGTAGTGTAGTTCCTATATTCCCAATAAGCTCTGCGCATTGGAATAACATAAACAGCAGGGTAGACATAGGACTGAGGTCATCTAGGTCTCTACTGACTATGTTAGACTTAATTCGTTTTTGCCAGCTAGCTCAGAGGTCACTAGAAACTTTCTCGAATGAATAGGGAGGGGTTAACTTCCCTGATTTAGACAAGAAGGGATTAGCTTCTGACAACCATATAACATGACAACTTTGCTCCATCAAAATAAGGAGTGTATCTCCAAAGTTGTGTGAAAACAATAGACAGCTATTTCACTCACTCAATCGTGCATGCTTAGTTCCACCAGAGTGCAGAGAAATAGAAAGACAGGCGTTTTAAATAAGAGGTGTTATTTTATTGAGCAGTCTTCTTTCTCATGCAAGAGAAATGAATTGCCACTATTGCAATACTTATCATGAAGTAAAGTGTGTACAGTAAAAGGAGTATTATAAAATAATACTGTAAAAGCATTGATATGGTTTCTTAGCCATATGATACTTTAAAACGGATAAAATATTTACATACATAAAAACATTAACTAACGAACTCAACTGGTGCTTCTAAGATATGCCAAACCCGGTGTACCTGACCTAAGCCTAATACGTGGGAAGGAGTAAGTAAGTTGCAGTTTTAAGGTAAGTTGGTTTTTTTGCCAAGAATCTGAATCAAGAATTCTCTCCAAGGTTTGAGTCAGCTCCGTACCTTGGTTATAGAATGAAGGAGGTCTTGTATCTCGTTTCTCAGGACTCGATATTCCAGCAACCCGCGAGGGTGACTGGAAACACCGGAGTTGGATTTCTCGGAGTGAGAAAAGGCAGCTTCTCCAGTGTGTCAAAGGGGAGGGGCGGCTTCCTTCGGCTCTCGCATCAGCTGGGCTTCGAATAAGTAGATAGCCGCTCTGCTCCACACCACCGTGTGCTTGCTTAAGGCAAGTGTTGGTATATTTATACCTGGAAGGTGCTGTGTTTGACGTAAGGTTGGACATAAGATGTCAATAAAAGATGTCACTAAGAACTGACTGTTCCTTTAGTGCTCGCAGGAGTTCAATGACAAATCAAAACAAAGACATGGGGAATTCCGAGGTTACTGAAGGTTTGGTGTGCCGAAAGAACTCGTTGTGCTCTCTAGGAATCTAAGGAAGTAGCCTTGCCGTATTTGGGCTGTGTGGGCTATGGCTGAATATGGGTAAGATTTGTATGCCTTCATTAGGACATGATTTATCATAACCGCATAAGGGCATGAATCAGGAATATTTAATTAGGGTCCTAGATACATTCACAACACCCACTCCACGTATAATGTCCATCATTACTAAATACTAAGCAATATATAAACATAGATATGCATGTGTTTTCCAACCCACCTCAAAATACAATGAAATGCATTTGAAATGGTATAGATACACGAAATGAGTATTATACTGTACGCTTTCAAGCAGAGTTATCATTCAGGAAATGTAAATATGAATATTGGCTGAATGAATTGTGAAAATTACATTTATGAAATGGCTCTGAATACAGAAAAAAAAGTTGAGACCATTTCAACACGAAGTTATACAAGATTGTACATATGCTAGAGGCTGATTCAAAATATTGTCTCTACAGTCTCTAAAAATAGAACTTCTGTTCTCTAAGAATAGTTCTACTTGAAGCAGAGTACCATGTGCCAAAAAACGGCAAATATTTTGGAAATTTAGGGGAAAATAATTTCGTTCTCGGGAAGGGAGAAAAAAATAGTGTCACTGTCTTTTTGGAGTTCTGTTTATCAAAACTGAAGGCCGAATTCAGAGTTCAGGGAACGCTGTGAGCTCATTTTTCTTCAAATATTATTCTCGTTGTTAGGGGAGAACATGACTTCTGATAGGCCGGTAAAAAATATGTCTACAACAGTAGGTGAAAGTTGGGCCAACTCCGAAAAGGTGGAAATAGTGCAAATGTGCGATGCATTGCCATCATCGATGTCAGGATCAGCAATGTTCACTGAAGGTTGTACCTTTGTGGTGCCGCTTTCATCTCGTACCTCACCGCCACTTAATTGTAATGGTGAAGTCTCAACGAATGCCGTCATCAAAATAGGTAGCCGCTGGGGAGAACACGTTGTATGAGTCGTTACAGGACAAAGCAAAGCGTCGATATCCATTGGTACTGCTGATGGTAGTGTAAGACAAACGTCCAACACGCATTCTTCTCCGCATAGCAGACATCGAAGCACAGGTAAGATGCAATTCCAAATTGGTCTGAATGAAAGAAACCAGGTAGTATTCAGATCTCTTATCCGGGCCAATCAGAGGACCTTAGTGATAGGGTCTCAATATCGTATTGCTAGGATCGTTTCTTCCATCGTTGCCAGAGGTTTGTCTGTGACTTGGCTTGCCATATCGGAGCAGGAGGAACAAAAATAAAATTCCTGCTACAAGACCCAAATTAAGAGGCAGATGATACAATGCTGTCAAGTGAATAGATTCTTGAGGACAAAGTCGTTAACCCATTGTCCACTACAGAAAATGATTTCTCCAAATTGATACGGTCAATTTCCTGTATTTTTTCTGCAGTTTCAATTTGTTTCAATTTCCAAGCTTCGTTGTAAGCTGCGTGTATACCGGCGTATATGAAATGTTTTTGACGCTGTTTGCGAGGTCACATTATGAAATCTCGCAAGTCAGCACCTTCTTTAAGTAAAGTTAGGTGTTGCTTTATTTCGGGAAGTGTGGATTTCTGTAGCCAGTCAAGGCATAGTTTTCCTACACTATATGTTGTTTCTATCCCTGGATGTTGTCTATGGGAGTATCTAGGGTCTGGCCTGTTCTGTTTGAACCCCTGTATTTTTTTCAGGAATCTATTCTGACAGTTATTTGTGTCTATGGACCAGATAAACCGTTTTTCCAATCAGGATTTGTTCTGTTTTGTTTTAAAATATAGGACACGTCTAACCCCTCATCTGTAGTGGTGTTTCTATCAGGCATAGGTTTTGGTATAGACGGGTTATTTAAATCTTTTATCTTAGCTAAGCCAAGACAGGTTGTTTGCTGAATTGTGTCATTCAGGAAGATAATTTAGTCTGGGATCATGCAGGCTCTTAATAATGCTTCTTGGCCTTGTACCTGCCATTCTTTTGTTCCCCAGATTGTTTTTGTTTCAATGTTGTTTTTCCAAAACTCAAAACCAAATGTTGACATTTTGTCATAACATTTTTCAGAATAAATCAATTTAGTGTTTGTCAGCATGTTTTTCATTCCTTTCTTATTTAACATCTTGAAATAAAACATTTCTGGATCAGTATGATTAAACCCTGAAAAGTATGGGAATTTTTCATAAAACGTTTTCGAACTGCCTATTGGTGGTGTTGGACAATGTTCCCACTGATTATAAGTAAAAACATTTCTAGCATTCGCAGATGTATGCAGATAATGATGACCATAGTGGTTATAACAGTACATCTCTTCATAATTTGATGAGCCCTGTAAATGTTCTGTAAATTTTGCTGACATTTCTAAATCTGACATCATATTATTAATGTTTTCAAAATCCCAATCATCAGAGTATGAACTTGGTGTCACAAAGTCACTTAATGAAATCTTGAATTGGTGTGGATACTTCAAGAGCTCTACCGGGCCATAGATGTCATAGTCAGTTCTGTCCCATGCTATACCACCAGGTATAGGGTTTGCTGTGATGTTCACTGATGATAGTTCTCTTTTCTCTATGTGAGAGGATCTGTGTGGTTTCAGGACCAAGTTGATGTTCTGACTTGCTGTGTCCATTGTACTGTATTTTCCATCAATACATTTACCCAAAATTAAAACTAGGATTAGCCAAAGTAGTAGGATAAGTACACCTAACATAATCCATAGTTCAATCCAAGGGGAAATCAGATATGTTTCTTTGAGTTGATGAAAAAGTTCTTTAATTTTCATTTTGAAAGTTTTTGTTGCTGGCTTGTCTCCATGTTCACTCGGATCATCGGAAAAGTCATCAAAGTTGATAAAGTAACCAGATGCAGTTCTTTCAATTGGTGGGATTGTTTCCAGATTTCCATTGATCTTTGCATTCTCTGTTGTTACATTTGTATAGTCCGAGGCTACATCGTTGCAGACGGGTGTTTCTTGAACTGTTGCAATTTGGGTTTCAAGAGGCACAGGTTCCATGGCTTTGTTGCATAGATCTATTTTATTCACTGATGGTTTATCAAAGGTGATTAGTCTTTCAGTCTGAACCTCTTGTATCGTAGCAAGATTTGGTCTTCTGCTATTTCTTGGGAGCCCACTGGGCCTACTACTTATTATCGGCCACATGATTGTGGTTTCACCAGGTCGATGGAAACAACTCTGTTTTTCTTTTTACCAGCAAGTGGCGGTAGTACTACTGATCTTGTTCGGCTGACAGCTAAGACAGGTACTGCTTTTCTGTAAGAAGGCCCAAATTCCTTCTTCACCGCGATCTTCTCTCTGACCAGATACCCAATCTTTGGAATCCAGACAGGTCTTGCTGGGACAGGTGGGTCTTCAGTGGTTGTTGGCTTAGACTTTATGGGCCCGATGTAGGTAAGTTCATTTTACCACTTCTTAAATACTGAATCACACCGATTCGGTATTTAAGAAGTGGTAAAATGGAGGGGGGGATGTAGGTATTTCAGATTCGGTAAATACCGAATCGTTAAGATTCGGTATTTACCGATTCTGTAAATACCGAATCGGTAAAGCCCATTTATTCCTTTGGGCATTGAAGCCCATAGGAATCAATGGTCATTACCGAATCGGTATTTACCGATTCGGTAATTACCGATTTTTGCAAGGGTGCAGGGGGTGTCACTTTGACACCCTCTAGCACCCCAATTCCGGACTTGTGTGCCATGTGGCACACAGACATGCCCTAAGTGCATGTCTGTGTATCACATTGCACAGGTGTGCATGCACAGATGTGCATGCACACCTGTATTCGGTATTTTACCGAGTCTGTATTTACCGATACAGTAATTTTACCGAATCGGTAAATACAGAATCGGTAAAATACCGATTCTGTAAATGCATGCCCTACATCTAAAAACCCTAATACCGGTCGGAAACGGCCAAATTCGGCCGTTTCCGACCGGTATTAGGGCACCTACATCGAGCCCTTGGTTACTTAGACTTTTTCTTGTTTCATTCAAGTTCTGTAAAACAGCCAAACGATCTTTGATATCAAAGGTTTTTTCTTCTACCACTGAAGTATGACTATCTAAGTCCTGGATTCTCATTCTAGTACCGAACAATAGTTCATATGGAGTAAAACCCTATGGAGTATTTCTTGGCAGATTGTTAAGACTACGTTGGACACTTGTTAGATGTTTGACCCACCCATCACCCGAACCTAATACCCTTGCCGTTATAGATTACTTTATGTCACAGTTTTTTCTTTCCACAACCGCATTTTCCTCAGGATGGAAGGGAGAAGAGTACCGCAATGCAATGCCCATGCTGCTCATGGCCTCTTTGTAAGCTCGAGAGCTAAACGCAGGACCCTGATCAGAATGTAGCATGCCAATTGCGTATGTGCCGATAAAGACTCGCAAATCGTTTATAACAGTTCTGGCGTCAGCCGAGCGCTGGGGCCACATCTTTAGTGAATCAAGTCTTAATAATTATGGGACACCGTTTGTCCGGTCGGACGTCTGCGCATAGATGGCCTGATGCTGTCTAATAGTGGTGTCTGGGCTGGTGCCTGGTCTGATTCATAACTGCAATCTCTGTTGCAGTCCTCACAATTCATTGCAAAATTGTAAATTTCTATGCTCATCCCCGGCCACCAGTATTGTGATTGTAATTCTATCAGAGATTTCAAGACCTCTTGGTGCCTAAGACCCAATCCCATGTGTGCTTCTTGTACCAAGAAGATTCTCCGGTTCGTGTTTGGAATTACTTTATCCCCCACTCCAGGGATTCTAGCAAACGGAACGGAGTTCGCAGCAATTATGTATGTATTATTGAGTGGATAGTTGAGAGGTAATGCCGCATAATCGCCTTTTAATGAGGCTTTTACTGCCAGCATGTTTTCTCCATCTATTTTGTTTTTCTGAACGCTTATTTGTGGCTACGGAAGCCGGTTGACCAGCCACCCCTGTGGCTCTATCAGCCAATGAATTCCCTGCAACGTGAACACCATCAAGTCGATGACTCAGTGTATGTGTCACATGAGTCTTTTGTAGTTCTTTCTGTAAAAGAACTACTTGTTCCCAAAGCTTTTTATGCTTTATTGTGGCACCTGTGTCACCTTTGTAACCGTTTTGTATCCAAGTCTGCAGGTTCTTATTGTAAGATTGGACGCAGTAATGAGAATCGCACACTATTAGTGTGGGGAATTCGCAATCGGCATTTTCAAGCGCCATCTTTAGGGTTCTTATTTCAGCTCGCTGAGCTTTACAGTTTCTGAATTATTCTGTTTTAGTGACCAGTGGTCTGAATTTACCTAGGCGCCAACGACCATTTAACAATCACGAACGCGTTGTTGTAAATTTGTTTTTCCACAACAAAATGTTGTACGATTCTGTCTGTGTAGATTACACAGGTGTATTGTTCTAGAGGCAGGATTTAGGTCGGCAGAGGACATTCATATTCGTATTCCATATTTGTGAATTTTTTCATTTTCGGATCAAAATAGTGTTTCACGTCTTCTGCAGCAAGAGAATTCTCCTATTGTATCCATTTCGGATCTAATGCCACAGTTTTTAGATTGCGTGGACTTCTCAATGCCTCAATGGCTGATTCTGCTGTAAAAACAGTTATTCTCTTGCCTTGGGCTAGGGCTCTTTCTTTTGCTACAGCAGTTTGAACCGCTGTCAGAATTTTTTCTGTAGAACTGAATTTCATTTCAGCTTGTGTGTTCAAATGTGATTTCTAAGCTATTGGTACCGTTTCTCCCTCATTAGAGGTCAGGTATGTGAATCTGCATCTTCCTGGGATGACTCGGATTACCAGATTGCGTTCGTTTGCGCATGTTTGCAGTTTTGTTTTAGTTAACATGTCTGTCTGTAATGATCTCAAAATTTCTGTGTGTTCTTGAGTCCAATTATTTGGTTGAAATCAGGTTTTATTAATTCGTAGAGAGGTTTAACCGTCTCTGCATAATTTAGAATGTATGTTCTTCCGAAATTCAGGAAACCTAGTATTGATTGTAAATTCTTCAGCGTTTTAGGTGCTTGGAGTACTGCACATTTCTCTAAGAAATTGTCTGCTAGGCTTTTGCCTTCACTTGATAATTCATATCCTAAAAATAGGACAGTTAGATGGGCTACTCTTGACTTTTTAAATTTAAATTTGTAACTCTCGGATGCGAACCCTAAGTATTATAGTGAGTCTCTAGGTCATCGTCTGTAAGATAGATGTCATCGACTTAGGATAATGCCTCATCATCATACATTTGTAGTAATTCTGTTACCCTTGCTGAGAATAATCCTGGGCTATTCTTGAATCCCTGTCGGAGTCGGCAAAATTGTTTTTGCGACCCCATTATTGAGAAAGCGGTCAAATACCTGCTTTCAGGTGCAATGTTTTGACAGAAGAATCCATTAGAGATATCTAATGTCGTTTTATATTTTTTGTGCACAATGTTATTCATTAGTGCTGCAATGTGTGAGTTTTGGACTGCAAAAGTTTTACAGCACGAGTTTAGATGTCCGTAGTCCAAAACTAGACGATATGAATCGTCTGGCTTGGAGACAGGAAACAAAGGATTGTTCAATTGTGAGGTGCATGTTTCAATTACTCCTTGATATTCAAGTTTATCTAAGATCTCCTTGACTTGCTTTTTAGCTTCTTGTTTAACTGGGTACTGCCTTTGTGCAGTAGGTTGATTTTTTTATTGGATTTTGTGGTGAGGAGAATCCTCATCCCATCTTCATGATTTTTATATAAGGCAGGGGCTTGGGCCACCACCCATTTTCTTGCAAATGTGTATTTTTTATGAATTGGGATATGATTTGAGAAGGCAGGCATAATCATTTCTTCGCCACGAGGGCACTCCCTGACAAACTCTGGTGGCCAGTCTTTTTCAGCTAACAGGATATCTTAGCCTTTAGAAAGATTCTCCCAAAAGAGACCTTTTATTTTCCTAGTTTTATCTCCCTCTATACGTAATGTTATTTCATATAGTTTATGGGGCACGCTAACTCGCGTGTCTGCAGTTTCCACCTGAATGTATTAATTCGTGTCCACTGTCTCCAGAAGATTCATCAGGATCTTGCGAGCTATGCTCACTTCTGCTGCGCTTTCTAGCATTGTCTGTGCCCACTCTCCGTTTTTCAGCTGCATCCTCAGAATTCTCAGCATGTTTAATTTTAATACTTGCTACCTTCTTTCTGGGAAAATGTGATTTTTTACTTTGATGAGCAGGTTCTTTGTCTTTGGACTTCACATGCTCTTCCTTGTGTTCTGACCGTCCTCTTCTTTCCGATTTCTGTGAGGAAGTCTGAAAAGATCGAGAGGGACGTGTATCAATATCTTGATATCTGTCAGGTTTTCTTAATTTATCCCTATCTCTAAGATTATATCTTTTTTCAGAGGGCTCCTTTTGGGGAGACTTGTCCCCTCCGCCTGGAGACTTATTTCTCCCTTGGGGAGACCTTCCTCTGGACTGAAATTGTTTTTCTCTGGGAGTAGTTTATTTATTACCCTCCCATTTCTTCTTTTGAGTATTGAGATTGTTTTTTATAAAGGTTTTTTCAGGATTTTCAATTAGTTGTTCTAATCGGTAGTTTGTACTGCCAAGTGTGATTTGCACTAAATCTCTATATGCTTTTGTTAATTCTTTTATTTTAACTAAGAGTTCTTCGGTTGACATTGTTTCAATGTCTGGGTGTAGCTGGCTAGAACCGGCCACGTGGCTCCTGGTCTACCTAGTGGACCGAGCCTGGTAATGTGATTTTGATGTTTTAGGGCGCCATTAAATAAGAGCAGGTGCTCTTGGTATGTTAGTGGAATTTCAATTTCCTCGAAAGGAGAATATTAATCTGGAGATTCTGCTACTTTATAGTAGTGGAACTCACGTGTCACAGTATGTGCTGCTGGAAAAGTTATCCAGGAATAGAATACCTCTGTCTGCCGATACTCATGTGCCCCTACCACAAATACCACTATACCACCTCTTGGTGATACTCCATTTTCTATAAGTTTTATAGTTATGTTTTTTCTTATATTGACCGGGATGAGTACTGCATCCGGTTCTGTATTTTAGATGACTGTGTCTTCCGCTAGAAGTTGAGCTGCTGGTCTAACTCTATCCCTCTCATCCTCACTGTCTGACATTTTGACATTTTTACTGACAAAAAGGTTTTTGTTGCAGAGTAAGTTTTTTAGGAAACAAAGATTAGGTGCACAATATTTTGGAACACTGTATCCTTCAACGTTGACTAAACCGTAAACTAATACATAGGATTCTCATCCTACTAAGTTTCGGCGGATATTAACCTTTCACCCACTCCAGACGTCTATTGGAGTTTTTACGAGAGAAAGGGGTCTGTGTGAAAAGCACGACTGAGTTACTTTAGTATCTTGCGTTAGATTATCGCCTTACCAAACGTTGGGCACCATGTAGTGTAGTTCCTATATTCCCAATAGGCTCTGCGCATTGGAATAACATAAACAGCAGTGTAGACGTAGGACTGAGGTCATCTAGGTCTCTACTGACTATGTTAGACTTAATTAGTTTTTGCCAGCTAGCTCAGAGGTCACTAGAAACGTTCTCGAATGAATAGGGAGGGGTTAACTTTCCTGATTTAGTCTAGAAGGGATTAGCTTCTGACAACCATATAACATGACAACTTTGCTCCATCAGAATAAGGAGTGTATCTCCAGAGTCGTGTGAAAACAATAGACAGCTATTTCACTCAGTCAATCGTGCATGCTTAGTTCCACCAGAGTGCAGAGAAATAGAAAGACGGGCGTTTTCAATAAAGGTGTTATTTTATTGAGCAGTCTTCTTTGTCATGCAAGAGAATTGAATTGCCACAATTGCAATACTTATCATGAAGTAAAGTGTGTACAGTAAAAGGAGTATTATAAAATAATACTGTAAAACCATTGATATGGTTCCTTAGCCATATGATACTTTAAAACGGATAAAATATTTACATACATAAAAACATTGACTAACAAACTCAACTGGTGCTTCTAAGATACGCCTACCCCGGTGTACCTGACCTAAGCCTAATATGTGGGAAGGAGTAAGTAAGTTGCAGTTTTAAGTTAAGTTGGATTTTTTGCCAAGAATCTGAATCAAGAATTCTCTCTAAGGTTTGAGTTAGCTCCGTACCTTGGTTAAAGAATGAAGGAGGTCTTGTATCTTGTTTCTCAGGACTCGATCTTCCAGCAACCCGCGAGGGTGACTGGAAACACCAGAGCTGGATTTCTCGGCATGAGAAAAGGCAGCTTCTCCAGTGTGTCAAAGGGGAGAGGCGGCTTCCTTCGGCTCTCGCATCAGCTGGGCTTCGGATAAGTAGATAGCCGCTCTGCTCCACACCACCGTGTGCTTGCTTAAGGCAAGTGTTGGTATATTTATACCTGGAAGGTGCCGTGTTTGACGTAAGGTTGGATATAAGAGGTCAATAAAAGATGTCACTAAGAACTCACTGTTCCTTTAGTGCTCGCAGGAGATCAATGACAAATCAAAACAAAGACATGGGGAATTCCCAGGTTGCTGAAGGTTTGGTGTGTCGAAAGAACTCGTTGTGCTCTCTAGGATTCTAAGGAATCAGCCTTACCGTATTTGGGCTGCCTCGGCTATGGCTGAATATGGGTAAGATTCGTATGCCTTCATTAGGACATGATTTATCATAACCGCATAAGGGCATGAATCAGGAATATTTAATTAGGGTCCTAGATACATTCACAACAGGGTGAGTGGGGGGCATTTTTCGGGCTATGGGGGCGGTTTTGTCGCTGGGGACCGGTTTTGCAGCAGTGCTGCAATATCGGGCCCAATAACAAAAGCGGGAACAGTGCTTTTTACTAACACTCCCCCCCTCCCAGAGTCGGTCAAGCAGCAATCTGCCAGGGCTGGTTGCTGTTCCCAGTCCGCCCCTGCTTGGCTGGCTGTGTGAGGGGATGGCGAAAGGCTGGCGGAGTGCGTGGGTGGCACCTGCCTGGTTGTGTGCGTGTATATTGCTTGGCTGACTATGTGCATGGATAGCATTTGGCTGGCGGTGTAAGTGGATGATGCTTGGCTGGAGGTGTGCATGGAAGGTGCTTGGCTGGCGCTGTGTGTGGATGGCACTTGGTTGGTGGTGTGCGTCGATTACCCAGAATCCCCCACAAACCTCTAATGTACATACAAAGTCACATTTTCCTAACATTTCTGTGTGGGTAAGTTGTAGGATCACCGTGTAGGCACATGTTTCCTACTTCCAAGCATTCCCCTTGGTCTCCTGAGAAAAATGATACCTCACTTGAGTGTGTGCCCAAAGTAGCGTCAGCCTAAAAACATATAAATAAACTGCCCTTTTGGACCCGCTTTGGGCCCCCCTCAATCTCTACAAGTTTTTGGCCCTTCCGTGTCATAGGCACTTGGCCCATCCACACAAGTAAGGTATCATTTTTATCAGGAGACTGAGGGAAACGCTGAGTGGTAGGAAATTTGTGCCGTGCGGTGATCCCACAACTTTACCGACACAGATATTAGAGGAAAATTTAACTTTTTAGCTAAATTTGAGGTTTGCAGTGGATTATTGGAAGGAAAATGAAGGGGGATCAACACAAGGCACACATCCCAGGACTCCCATGGGTGTGTAGTTTTCAGAAATGCCTGAGTTTTTTAGGTCCACAGAGGTGTTAATTGGGTAGATCTCCCAACATTTTTCTACACAAAATCCCCTGCAAACCTCAAATTCAGATAAAAAAGCACATTTTACTCGCTTTTTTGTGTGAGAAAGTTGTGGGATCACTGGGCTGCCACAAATGTCCTACTACCCAATGTTCCCCTAGGACTCCCGATAAAAATGGCACCTCACTTGTGTGGGTGGGCAAGAACCTGCGACAGGCAAGGGCCCAAAACCTATTGGGGAGACATCAAAATTACCATATACAAATAACCTGGTTTTGCAAGGGGACCGCTTTGTTATTAGCCCTGGGCTCAGCAGCCATCTAGGAAAACCTACCAAATCCACACATTTCTGAAAATTAGAAATCCGGGGAGGCCAGGCAGGTATGGCTTGCCTGGATCCCTTAATGTTGTCCTACCCAGAATCCCCTGCTAAACTCAAATGTAGCTGAAAAAAAAATGTTCCTTAAATTTCAGTGTTGGATTACTGTGGGAGCACAAATGTCCTACGACCTAGCATTCTCCTTGCTCGCCCGAGTAAAATGCTACTTTACTTGTGTGGGTGTCCAATGCAGAATCTGCTAAAAACGTATTTATAAAAAAAGTTGCGCTTAGAATTCGCTGTGCTATACCCTTAATCCGTAAGTTTTTGGCCCTTCCTAATCACAGGCCCTTGCCCCACCTACACGAGTGAGGTATCATCTTACTTGAGAGACTAAGGGGAATGTTGTGTGGTAGGACATTTGTGCCGGCATGGGGGTCCCACACAGAAATATGAGGAAAATGTGATGTTGTTTCAGCTAAATTGGAGGTTTGCAGGGGATTCTGAGTAGGAAAATGTTGGGGGTCCACGCAAGCCATACCTCCCTGGATTCCCCAGGTGTATAATTTTCAGAAACGTGAGGGTTTGGTAGGTTTCCGTTGATGGCAGCAGGGCCTGGGGCCAAAATTCCAGGTGCCCCTTGCAAAACCAGGTCGTTTTGTCATAGATAATTTTGATGTCTCCACAATACATTTTGGGCCCTTGTCTGTTGCGGGTACTTGGCCCACCCGCACAATAGAGGTACCATTTTTATTGGGAGACATGGGGGACTGCTCGGTGGTAAGAAAGCTTTGTCAGCCCACTGATCCCACAAGCTTTCCACACAGATATGCGAGAAAAATTAGATTGTATCAGCTACATTTGAGGTTTGCAGTGAATTATGGGTAGGAAAATGTTGAGGGTACTATGCAAGCAATACCTCCCTGGTCTCCACAAGGTGTCTAGTTTTCAGAAATGTGGGGTATGCCACGCCCAGGGCCCAAAACCCAGGTGCCCCCCTTGCAAAACCTGGTCGGTTTGTGATAGGTAATTTGATGTCAATAAGTTTTGGGCCTTTGCCTGCTGGGGGCACTAGGCCCACCCACACAAGTGAGGTACCATTTTTATTGAGAGACTTTGGAGAATGCGGGGTGGGTGGAAGTGTGTGCATCCACTCAGATTCCAGAACTTCCCATCACAGAAATGTGAGGAAAATGTGTTTTTAAAAAACAAGTTTGAGGTTTGCAAGTGATTCTGGGTTACAGAACCTGGTGAGAGCTACACAAGTCACCCCATCCCGTAGTCCTCTGGGTGTCTAGTTTTCAAATATATAGAGGTTTGCTAGGTTTCCTATGTGCCGCCAGTGGTAGGGTTCAAAATACACAGCTAGGCACTTTTAGGAAAAGGATCAGTTTTCACTGTAAAAATGTGGTGTGTCCATGTTGTGTTTTGGCCCATTGCCTGTTGCAGGCACTAGGCCTACCCTCACAAGTGAGGTACAATTTTTATTGGGAGAATTTGGGAAATGCATAATGGGTGGAATTTTGTGGATCGACGCAAAATTCAGAACTTTCCATCACAGAAATGTGAGGAAAATGTGTTTTGTTTACAAAGTTTGAGGTTTGAAAGGGATTCTGGGTAACAGAACCTGGAGGGAGCTACAAATGTCACCCCACCCTGGATTCCCCTGGATGTCAAGATTTTAAAAATGTAAAGGTTTGCTAGGTTTCCTTAGGTGCAGGCTGAGCTATAGTTCAAAATACATGTGAGAAGTTGGCCTGGTATATGATGTCCACTATTCTAGTGGGCACCTTTCACCAGTCCAATCGACCCTTATTGATGGTCGGTTATAAAGTCAACCTTATTGAAAGCTATCCTAGTGGTAGCTGTGGAGAGCAGCCTTCAGGCTAAGACTTGAAGATGAGTTAAGCAAGTTGTTTTACCAATTATAATCTCTTGAATGATCAAATGGAAGCACACCACACAAGGTATATATCAAATATATATGTATGTATTCTAAACACAACCCCTCTGCACTCTTTATGAGGTCAGAGGTAAAATTACAATACAAGGAACTTAATTAGCATACGATAAGTTGCACAGTATACGTTATGCCCTAGGGGCCTCACAAACCATATACTAAAATAATGGTATAAGAACCACGTGAGAGTTAGAAAGCAGGCCTAAGGCCTGTGGAATCGCTGGGGCTGCCTAGAACCACCAAAGGTTAGGACGTAGGAGGCTCACGGGAGACACGCGCAGTGTCTAAACACAGCCGCGGGTTACCATTGACTTTCTATGGAGAACAAACAAGTTACAAAGTTACAGTTTAAGGGTACTTCTAGGTGAACTATGATGGAACCCTTTTAGACTAGGACACTTTGAGAGTCAAGACCCACGGGAGCACTGAAGTACTCATGTTACCTCACCCAGGGAAGCCAGGTGCATAGGTGCCTTTTGGTGTCAGGTTTCGTCGTCGATTCCAATGGAGAGCTGCAAAGAAGTGCTGTAGGCGACCAGAGAAAAAGTGTCTGGGTGGATCCAAGGGTGGATCGGAGATGTGAAGAACCTGAAAGCAGAGGAGACAGAGTCTGGGTCACTAGCCAGTGACCAGGAAGGCAATAGGAAGATGCCAGCCTATGTCGGGTGATTTCAGGTAAAAAGGTGAAGCTTGTCTCTTCAGCCACAAGGACCAGGAGGCATCAATGATGACCAGGAGCTGGATTCGAGCTGTCCCACAAAGGATCTAGTTGACTGCGGTGTCGGTATCCAGATTGGACCCAACAAGCCTTGGCAAAGGCAATCCATGCAGGATGTCAAGATGGGCTTCGGTGCAAACCAGCAAGATCTGAGGAGCTTCCCCTTTAGAGAGGAGTTGGAGCAAGCCTTGAGAAACCAGAAAAATAAAGTAAATCAAGAATTGGTCTTCTTGGGGGCTCACTAGCCAACGGACTAGGAACCGCAAAGGCACATCAACCTGAAATGCACAAAGCGGGGCCACGGGACACTCGTGGAGTGTGGCCCCTGACCTTCGGTGCAAACGGTGCTTAGGGCTGAGGCTTCAAGCACCCAAATGCACAACTTCGGAATACCTCGGGAAGTAGGTGCAGGTTGCAAAATGCAGGATGTCCAGGAGTTCCGGTCCCACGTCTCTTTTGTCCGCCACAGGTCTCAGCTTTGCTGTGAGCACAGGTCAGCATCAGAAATATCTGGAAGTCCATGTCTTGTGTTGCAGATTCTTTGGGATTAGGTGGGAGCCTAAAAAATGCAGGCAGGCAAAGATGAAGTTGGTGCCTGTTTGAACAGGGTGGTCACTCCTTGACCACAAGGGAGATTTCTTCCATCTTCCAGTCGATACAGAATGTCGAAGGTCCACAATATATGTTGCAGAGTTTCATCCAGGGTAATCTAAAGTCCTAGGGACTGGGGTTCTATACTTATAGTAAGTTTAGGGGTTGGACTAACTCTAAGGTCCCTCCTATGGGCAGACCTGGGGAGGGGGTGGTTACACCCCTTCCCCATGTCCAGTTTCGCACCAGAGCTGGGGCTGAGTGCCCCAGCAACCGGTTTGAACTGGGAAATGCATGGAGCACCTTGTGTGCCCCAGGCAGTGTCTGAAAAGCATTCACTGAATGCAACCCTCCCTGCCCCAATACACTAAAGCCTGTCTGGAGAGGTGCCAGCACCTCCCTGGACAGGAAACCTATTGCCCAGGCCTTCCCAGCCGGAGTTTTGTCCAGCAGCAGGAGTGCAGACTCGTGTCTCTGGCAACAGCATCCATTTTGTGATGCTGGGGCTCTGTTTAACTTTAACCGGGTTTAACAGAAAGTACATGTCTTCTCCCTCTAGAAGGGTGGAATGCTAAACCCGCCACCAGAATTGGCTGGTGGGTAGTATTCCAAAGTGTTTGACACCTTACACAACATGTTTTGATAAAGACAATCCAAAGTTAGCATTAACCGCAAGGATTATAATGCACTTAAGAGTATATGGTATGGCTATATCATAGAACAACTATAAGGAGATGGTTCTGAAAGCTGCAGAGGGGCTCAGCTCATGCTAGGGCACCCTCTCAGATAAAGCCAAGCACTCTGTCTCCAGGATTGTTAAGGCCTGCCATAGGAGTGACTTATAGGTTGCTATGTGTCTATATATATTAGGTAGATATAGATATACTATATCTAAGTAAGGGGTGATTATACCACCTTACCCAGGCTGTAAGTACAGACCTGTGGTGTCAGTTTGGAATGCTAAACAGAGGTGGCACAATACATGCTGCAGCCTCTGGTAGGCCTAGGGTGCCCCTATGCCCTGGGTACCTAGAGCACCATATACAGAGCTCACAAGGGTGACCAAGTAACTAATCTGGTATGTACCTAAAGTACATGGAGTCCATTTTTATAGAGAAAGCCGATAGACTGGGGCCCTGAGTAGCAGGGTCCCAGTCCAACTAAGTGGAAAACCAGCAAAATACCAGGCAAAAAGTGGGGGTAACCATATTCTTTGGGATCAGGTGGGAGCCTAAAAAATGCAGACAGGCAAAGATGAAGTTGGTGCCTGTTTCAACAGGGTGGTCACTCCTTGACCACAAGGGAAATTTCTTCCGTCTTCCAGTCGATATAGAATGTTGAAGGTCCACGATATATGGTATAGAGTTTTGTCCAGGGTAATCTACAGTCCTAGGGACTGGGGTTCTATACTTATAGTAAGTTTAGGGGTTGGACTAACTCTAAGGTCCCTTCTATGGAGAGGTGCCAGCACCTCCCTGGACAGATAACCTTTTGTCCAGGCCTCCCCTGCCAGAGTTTCGTCCAGCAGCAGGAGGGCAGACTCATGTCTCTGGCTGCAGCATCCATTTTGTGATGCTGGGGCTCTGTTTGACTTTAACCAGGTTTAACAGTAACTACATGTCTTCTCCCTCTAGAAGGGTGGAATGCTACCCCCACCGCCAGAATTGGCGGGGGTAGAATTCCAAAGTGTTTGACACCTTACACAACATGTTTTGATAAAGCCAAACCGCAAGGATTATAATGCACTTAAGAGTATATGGTATGGCTATGTCATACAACGGCTAGAAGGAGATGGTTCCGAAAGCTGCAGAGGGGCTCAGCTCATGCTAGGGTACCCTCTCACATAAAACCAAGCACTCTGCTTCCAGGGTGATTAAGGCCTGCCATAGGAGTGATTTATAGATTACTATGTGTCTATAAATATTAGGTAGATATAGATATACTATATCTATAGATATATATATTATATCTAAGTAAGGGATGATTACACCACCTTACCCAGGCTGTAAGTACCGACCTGTGGTATCAGTTTGGAAGGCTAACTAGAGGTGGCACAATACATGCTGCAGCCTCTGGTAGGCCTAGGGTGCACCTATGCCCTGGGTACCTAGAGTACCATATACAGGGGCTCACAAAGGTGACCGAGTAACTAATCTGGTATGTACCTAAAGTACCTGGAGTTTTTTTTATAGAGAAAGCAGATAGACTGGGGCCCTGAGTAGCAGTGTCCCAGTCCAACTACGCCGAAAACCAGCAAAACACCAGTTAAAAAGTGGGGGTAACCACATAGTTAGGTATCCACCTTCCTACAATACACAGCTAGGCACTTTACAAGGTCATTTTTCTTTGTAAAAATGTGGGTTGTCCACATTTTGGGATCTTTTCTGTCATGGGCACTAAGCCTACCCACACAAGTGAGGGATAACTTTTATTGGGAGACTTTGGGGAATGTGGAGTGGGTAGAAATTTGTGTATCCACGCAGATTCCAGAACTTTCCATCACAGAAATGTGAGGAAAATGTATTTGTTTTACAAAGTTTGAGATTTG
Organism: Lissotriton vulgaris; assembly: GCF_964263255.1. Classification (NCBI taxonomy): domain Eukaryota; kingdom Metazoa; phylum Chordata; class Amphibia; order Caudata; family Salamandridae; genus Lissotriton; species Lissotriton vulgaris. The sequence goes on along the minus strand of NC_141689.1, from coordinate 1,579,018,316 downwards.
CAAGGGATTCTGGGTAACAGAACCTGGTGAGAGCTACACAAGTCACCCCATCCTGGATTCCCTGGATGTGAAGTTTTAAAAAATGTATAGGTTTGCTAGGTTTCCCTAGTTGCCGCCAGAGATAGGGTTCAAAATCCACAGGTAGGCACTTTGCAAAAAAATGGTCACTTTTCACTGTAAAAAATGTGGTGTGTCCACATTGTGTTTTGGCCCATTGCCTGTCGCAAGCACTAGGCCTATCCTCGCAAGTGAGGTACCATTTTTATCAGGAGACTTTGGGGAATGCAAGGTGGGTGGAAGTTTGTGTACCCACGCATATTCCAGAACTTTCCATCACAGAAATATGAGGAAAATTAGGGGTCCATTAGGATGGCGGACAGATCGCCACCGCCATGCAGGCGGTCGCCATCCGTCTGCCATCCTTGCCCGTCCGCCACCTTTCTTCTCCCGCCATATTACAATGGCGGGGGGACCGTGGCGGAGAAGACCGTCCGCCGCTTTTCCGCCGCGGTCGTCTTGCGATCGCGGCGAAAAAGGCCTGATATGGTGGCGGTGTCTATCAGACATCGCTAGCCATATTAGGATGGCCTTGGGAGAAATGTCTTTCCGTGGCGTACGGTTCCTGCTTTGGGGGCCCGTTGCGGGCCCCCAGGGTGAAGGGGGTGGGGGGTGCACAGGGGCGTTTCACAGCACAACATGGCAGGCACCGCGCGGTGCCTGTCATGTTGTGCTTTGAAACGCACAACAAGCATTTTTCACATTGCGGCGGACGGGGCTTTAAGCACCGTCCGCCTCAATGTTAAAAATGTGGCATGCATCCGCCACTGTGGTGGGTGCATCCTAATTGGGGGCACAGTTCCTCCGCCCTTGTGGCGGACGGTACCGGCCCGACAGGATGGCGGACGGACTTTTTCCATCTGACATCCTAATGGACCCCTTAGTTTTTTTTTACAAAGTTTGAGGTTTGCAAGGGATTATGGGTATCATAACCAAGTGAAAGCCACTTTCTGGATTCCCCTGGGTGTCTAGTTTTAAAGAATGTATAGGTTTCCCTGCTTTGCCTATGTGCAGACGGAGCTAGGGTTCAAAATCCATAGCTAGGCACTTTGCAAAAAAAGGGTCTGTTTTCACTGTAAAAATGTGGTATGCCAAGGTGGCGTTTTGGGCCGTTTTCTGTCATGGGGACTAGGCTTACCCAAACAACTGAGGTACTATTTGATTGGGAGACTTTGAGAAATGCAGGGTGGGTGGAATTTTGTGGATCCACCAGATTCCAGAACTTTCAATCACAGAAATTTGAGGACAATGTGTTTTGTTTTACAAAGTTTGAGGTTTTCAAGGGATTCTGGATAACAGAACCTGGTGAGAGCCACAGACGTCACCCCATCCTGGATTTCCCTGGGTGTCAAGTTCAAAAAATGTATAGGTTTGCTAGGTTTCCCTAGGTGCCGGCTGAGCTAGGGTTCGAAATCCACAGCTAGGCACATTGCAAAAAAAGGAGTTATTTTTACAAGAAGAATTTGATGTGTCCGCATTGCGTTTTGGGCCGTTTCATGTCACGAACACTAGGCCTACCGACAAAATTGAGGTTGATTCTTTTCTAGGGAGACTTAGGTTAACACAGAATAGTACAACAAGTGTTATTACCAATTGACTTTCTTTGCATTTCTGTCTTCCAAATGTAAGACAATTTGTAAACAAAAATAAGTCATTTTGAAAAATGACCTCTAATTCACATGCTTGCATGCTTTTGGAGAAGTGCAAAAAACGACTGCTTATAAACTTTTGTTCCCATTTCAGAAATATATTGTTTGCCTCAGTACCTATTTTTCACTCTTTATATTTTACCGAATGAATTGCGATATACCAGGTACACAATGAAAAACCATTGCATGGTGCAGCTCAGTTGTTGGCTCTGGGTTCCTCGGTTTCTTGGTGAACCTACAATTCCTATATATCCCCACAACCTGAAGGGTCCAGAGGATGTAACGGTATATTGCTTTTAAAAATCTGTCATACTTAGAAGTTACAGGTGAAAACGTTGGCACAAATGGCTGTTCTTTTCAACACAATTTCAATGTTTTCTAATTTCAACTGTCAGTTTCTATAAAAAAAAACATAAAAGATCTACACAAATGACCCCATGCTGAATTCAGAATTTTTTCTAGCTTTCAGAATTGTATAACCTTCTGGGATCCATTATTGGTTTCACACCCTTTTCAACAATAGGAAAAATAGGTTGTCCCAGTAAAATGCCAAAACTGTATAGAAAAGTTTGTGTTTCTGGAAAATGTCTGTCTGTCCCTGAAAGCTGAGAAGATGGTGACTTCAGCACCACAAACTCTTTGTTGATGCCATTTGCATTGAGAAAAACAGGTGCTTTCTTCTGCAGAAATTTGTTTCCATTTTTAAAAAAACCAAAACATTTTGCTGTATTTTGGCTATTTTTCCAGGGGAATCCACAAACCCTGGGTACTTTTAGGATTCTCAGGATGTTGGAATAAAAGGGCACAAATTTGATGTTGATTCCTTATGTGGACAAAAAGTGAAAGGGGCCTAAGCGCAAATTACCCAAATAGCAAAAAAAAGACTAAGGGCCTCGTTATGATTGCGGTGAATCCGCATACTCCGGGCCGGCGGAAGCCACCGCCGGCCCGGAGTATGCGGATTCACCGCGGCGGACACACAAATGACCCCCAGCCATATTAGGATGGCTGGGGGGTCATTTTTATGTCCACCGCTTTTCCGCCGCGGTCGTCTTCCGACTGCGGCAGAAAAGCTCTGACATGGCTGGCGGTGTCTATCAGACACCGCCAGCCCTATTAGGATTTGAATTTTGTAATGCCTTTCCGTGGCGGCAATGCCGCCATGAAAAGGCATACAGACTTTTCTTTGAGGGCCCGTTGTGGGCCCCCGGGTGAAGGAGGGGGGTGCCTGCTGCTTTGTGCATGCAAATGCACTGATTGCATTTTTTACATTGCGGCGGTTGCTGCTTCAAGCAGCACCCGCCGCAATGTTAAACATACAGGATGTGACCGCCAGGGTTGCGGTCACATCCTAATTTGTACGGAGGGACCACCGCTGCCCCTGCAGACGCTCCTCCTCCTCTGGGGTGGCGGACGGACGCAGGTCCGTCCGCCATCCTAATAGGGCCCTAAGCATGGGAGAGGCCTAGCAGCGAAAGGGTTAAAGAAATTAGCAGTATTGTCCATTATGATTATATTTTGTTATACTAGTTGATCAGTTCTTGTTCCTACGCTATGCAAGTTAAGTTAATATTGCAAAATGTCCTAGCTCAAAACCAAAGCATCTTTACACAGAACGGTCCCTTCTACTTATTCAGCCAAGAATATTTCAATGCAGACAGATATTCTTCCCAAGAAGAAGGAAAATTATTTGTGTGATTTACACTCAATTAGGCGATTTCATTTACTGGTTATTCTACATAGAGTGCAGTAAAACAGAATAATTGAACATGTTTCCTCGGCTCCTCATTAATAGTGCTAACATTGAACAGGCATTATATAATAGAAAAATGTAAGCCTTTACTTAAGCTGAATATGGTAATATGTTTTATTATTGTTTTATCATAATTCTATTATTGTTCATTTCATTTTTTTTATTTTCTTATTAGATCCTAAATGATTGCTCCTTCTAATTTATTGAGATTGTAACAATGTAACAAATACTATTCATAAGTGTCTTATTCATGCTGCAAGCAAAAGAAATCTGATAACCAGTTCGTACTGCACTTTATATGAACACATATTCGAATAAGTGCCTCAGATTTAAGTGAGTTTATTAAGTTACCACTGCTCTATCTAATCAAATCATGTTTTACCAAGCTTAAACACATTGCTGATGCCTCACATCATAAAAATAGAAGCTTTTTAAAAAATTTTGAAACATTTTTATTTCTGAGTCTTTGTTTAAGCCCATCTCTAAAAATGTTAATTTGTTAATCCCGAAAGTTCCTAATGAAAAAACACAAAAAGCAGTGCAGCATAAAAGTTAAAGAATTTAGTGATCACATACTGTGATCTATAGGAAAATCCTTGTTGACTTGCCTATAACTTTGGCGTTGTTTGACCAATCTTCTCGAATTTTTTTAAAATTGTCGAAGTAGGTTCTGTATGTCATGGAACATTTCGTAGTGATCCGTACAGTTGGCGCCCGAGAAATAGGGTGCTAGAAAAGGGTGCATTTGTAACGTTAATTCCCATAAGAATGCGCAATCAAACCTACAGCCCGAACCACTGGACAGAATTTCACCAAAATTGTATGTAACAGTAGATGTTGTTACGCAGTTTGTTCTTTTTGTTATTTGGTGCAAATCTGTCCAGTAGTTTTTGCGAAATATAGGCTGAAAATTATAGATATATCCCTGGCCGTGGATATTTCATGGTGGTTTTACGATTAATCGTGAATGCACGCTCCAACGGGAATGCTCTGATTGGCTGGACGCAACCTGAACAGAAAGTTGTAGCTGCCAGGAATGGTTCCCTGGGCTGAAAATTTGTATGAAAAATTACATAAGGGGTCAGGGTGGAGATAACCTTATCCCATGTTTGAGAAATGGGTGTGTTAGTGACACAAGTTATGTGTCCAAAATAGATTTTTTTCATTGCGTGCTATATTTGCGACATCGCCAGTGTGGGCCCTTATGTACTGTCGTAGGGACATTTTGAATCTTACAAGGTAATTGCGAACATTAGTGAAAACATAAAATATATATATATATATATATCCGGTGGCTCGTCATTTTCAAAGCATACATAATAAAGATGTTAACAATCTATCTTATTATGTAGTAGCCTCAGTTCCCCCTCTCAGACGCAGGGGTAATCGAGAACTCAAACTGAGGCAACTAGAATCTCGATTCATTCTTGAATATGACAGCAAATGGCCCAACGGTCTCAACAATACTGAAGACTTGAGAAACTTCCTCTAAAATCTCTTCCCTTGCTCATATACACCTTAGTTTTTTCCTCAGGTAGTCAGGTTCCCTGTTACCTAGAGTTGAATGTTCCATGAGTCTTGAGTTTTTGCTAACTGTTCCTGATTTTGTGCAGACTATTCCTATGTTCTAAATTTCCTGTATTCCGTGGCTAGTCAAGTTCCTTGTTAGCCTCGGACACATTAGTTAACTACTCTTCACCTCCACATTTTAATCCACTTTTATCACTATTTAGATTGTTAGCACTTTTTATGGGTGTTGTTTATCTCTTTTTAACATGATAAATTATTTTATACCTGCATAAAATGTTTTAAGTTATGCTTTTTTAAAAAGACAAAATTGTGATTTTTCCTAATTGTCAAATCAAGCATTAATGCATTTTTTACACAGGTTTTTTTATCATGTTTTTACAATATTTTATATTGTGGTTATTCCTTGTAGCACGCGTGTTGGCACTTTATGTACAGTTAGACACTGATCTAGCTCAGCACTGTTATTTGAACTTTATCTTCAGCCTATTCCAATAACATTTAAATATTTTTACTATAGACTCAGAAATTTTGCATTACATGGATTTATCCGGTTATATTTTTTCACATAACTGCTTTCAGTGACATTTTTATAAAAACATTGTCAATGATGAAATGTCAATTTGCTATGGTTAAGTATTTAACTGGCATGTGTAAAATTTATGTTTAACTTATTTTGCGTATTTGCACGAAAAATGGGCATTTATAAACACAAGATTTTGTCTATGTCTATAGTCATATGACTGTTGGAAGGGCGGAGCTTATGTCACTCACCTAAAAACATTTAAAAACAAAAAAGCTGCGCTAGTTATTTGCATGTGAACAAGGGCTCTTGAAGCCTGAAACGCGTATTGCCCTCCTGTTGTACCAACTGCAATAAAGCCAAGAACCTGTGAATGTCGTGGTCCGTCTCCTTCTCTGCCTGCCTGCCTCGCCGTTCTTGTGCAGTTCTGGAAGTGGCGTTTGTGGAGTTTCTACATATATATATATATATATATATATATATATATATATATATATATATATATATATATATATATATATATATATATATATATATATATATATATATATATATATATATATTTTGTATCTCTCATGTTTGGAAGCAACTGTTGCATTTTTGGTCATGAGAGGTAACTCTCTTGGGTTTTATTGCCAGGGCCTTGCGGATCCACGGCTGTATGTTTTGATTCCCTGGCAATTGTATTCAGTCATTAATATGTATATAATTATTGCTTTCATTAACGAAATGAAAGGTTTGGGTATTGTAAATAAGAGTATTTCCATATGTATATACTTTGTTTTTCACATATACCCCTTGCCGTTTGACACATATTACAATATGGCTGCCACACTTAACCCATTTTTTGATCTTTGTATCACTCGCTCTAACTCTATGGTTCATGTGTACATAGTCTGTTTTTAGTTTCCGTGATTTGCTTCAAATATGCATCACGGAGGTTATGCCAGCGACACTGAGGAAGGACTATTGTCCGAAACGCGTTTGTCGTTGTTGCCTTGTGAATAAATAATATCGTGGCGAAACCTGGAGTGCTTTTATCTTCTTTCCAGCCGGGAGGGAGATTGAGGAGCTTTCATATTCTACGCGCGCAACCGGCGCGAAGACAGCACCCGCCTCACGAGTGCCCCGAGATTTCCGGTTGGATTGAGCTACAAGTTGTTTATCGGGAGCACCGCTGCAAAGATCATCAGACCGGAAGTAACTGAAGTCAGCGGACGGGCGCACGGCCAAGACTATAAAATACCGGTAAGTCGCCAAACCCGCGAAAACATTGACTTCTGTTTTAAATCTGCAATTGGCAAGGGTCCATTTAACTTTTGCAGCCAGGCGAGTAGGTTTCTGACACAGCAACCCAGGGAGGCTTCCCTGTGGTTAGCTCTCACTAAGGCATGTGCGACGAGGAAGAACGCCGCCAAGCGGCATTGGATGTATTCAAGAAGCGTGCTCCAAGTGCAACTGCAGCTTCGAACATTGGAGAGAATAGGGCAGCACCACAATGCCCCCTGAAAGGCATTTTTCTCAAACTTGAGTGGATGAGTGAAAGAGAAATTCGAAAATGGTGGAAGGCCACCTCTTTACAAAATTACATGGATGTCAATCGCGTACCTAGAGGTCTCCGTATTTACACAGTCCCCGCCTATGAAAGTCCCGATCCCATGCTTCTGGAACAGTGGGCGGAGTTGACAGCGACATTCTGTAAGGCCATGCTAGAGCTTCTTGTAAAGTTCGCATGGAGTGACAGAAACAAAGCGATTGAGGAGATAGCCTCTCTGGAAGTGGAAATTGCAAAAGAATCGGATGAAGCCACCGTAAAACAACTACGTGAAGAAATGAAAAAACGACTGGTCAAATACGAATTGAAGATTCATCAACGCAAACAAGAAAAGTTTGAGAGGGACAAGCGTGATTACACGCAAGGAAGAATTTTAACGTTCTCTAAAAAGTTTGATGGCCCAAGAAAAGCCCTCAAGAAGAACAAAACGATTGGACCGGTCGAAGAACCCCCAACCTCAGAGTCTTCTGCCACAGATGAAGAACGCTCAGAAGATGAAAGACCAACAACCAGCGGAACAGGAAAGAAAACTCCTTTTCATTTGGAATTCGACCTCATCCGCAGCACATGGTTGAGAGGAGGGAAGCTGAAACCACCCGAAAAAGCAAGAGACGAAGAACCAGAAGAGGTGGATGGCAGAGGAAGAGGAAGGGGCAGAGGAGCGGCACAACAAACCCGCAAGAAAAGAGGCAAGAAGTGGTAGATGAGGGCCTTACCATTATCAATCTCACAGAAAATCCCCTAACACCAGTAGAGGAAGAGACCCTCAAGTTGGGGTTGAGCTTCTGTCCCACTAAAAGATTGGAATACACCCAGACACGCATTGACCTTTTCAATTTGACCAGGAAAATAAAACTACACAAATTTCACAAATTGAAGCCACAAAATGAGGGTACCAAGAAAACACGCAAGAAAACCACTGCGTGTTTAACTGATGTACTATCTGTGAAAGATCTTACTACAGTGCAGGTGCTTGAAGATCTTCGAGCTGAACAGTTCGAAGAGACCATCAACATCGATGTAAACACATCGGAAACGGATAACATTGAACAGCAATCCCCCATCACGAATTTTAAAGCACCATCACAATTCAACCCGCAGATGCCGTATGATGCAATTGACACCTTTGCGGATGCTGTAACACAAGAACTGATACATCATAGACAGTCCAGTGTAAAAAGACCTCATGAAAATAACAACTTTACACTGGCTCAATCAGACACTTTAACTAACCTTCATAACAACAAAGGAATAGTTATAAAACCCTCAGACAAGGGTGGAAACGTGGTTCTACTAACCTACAACCAATATTGTAAGGAATCTTTGAAACAACTGGATGATCCTAATTACTATCAAAGAACAACTATGGATCAATACAAAGAAAGTATTCGAATGTACCATCTTCTATTAACAAAATGGCGGAACAAATCCATGTTGGACACAGATGAGTACTTGTTTTTGCGCAATCCAGAACCGGTATTGCCGACCTTCTACCAGCTACCGAAGGTCCATAAAGACTCCAAAAATCCTCCTGGACGACCTATTATCTCCTCCAAAGGGAGCTTAACTGAAAACTTATCTATTTACATTGATTCCTTTTTGTCCACCTTTGTCAATGTTTTACCTTCTTTTGTGAAAGATACCAAAGACTTCATCCAACAAATTGATCAGATCATTTGGGACCCAGCGTATTTGTTGATCACCTTAGATATAACAAGCCTTTACACCTGCATTCAACATGAACAAGGTGTTAATGCTGCCAGACATTTTTTGGACAAAAGACCGGCCAAATTTGCCTCACATGGACAATTTCTGATTGAATGTCTGCAATTTTGCTTGACTAACAACTTCTTTTTATTTCAGAATACCATTTTCAAACAAATGAATGGGACCGCGATGGGAACCTGCTTCGCCCCCAGCTACGCGAATCTTTTCGTTGGCTGGTGGGAGGAGCAGGTTGCCCTGAGGGGTGAAAACCTCAAATGGGCTGAGCATATCATTGTCTGGCGTCGTTATATCGACGACCTCTTCCTGGTGTGGAGGGGCTCCTCCACACAGGCTGAGGAATTTGTCTCAGATCTGAACACTAACAACCTGAATCTTAGATTCACAGCTGATATCAGTGAATGTGAAGTATACTACCTTGACTTAAGAGTTTACATCCATGAAGGCAAATTAGAGACAAGTCTTTACCGCAAGCCGACAGCTGGCAACAGTACTTTACACTATGATAGCAGTCATCCTTCTAGTTTGATTCGGAGTATCCCGTACGGGGAGCTCCTTAGACTCCGACAGAATTGTTCTTTGGAATCTGAATTCATTAAAGCGGCACAAGGAAGCATGACTAGATTCCTAGCAAGAGGATATGAACAAACTCTACTTGATAACACCTACAAGAGAGTACTGAGAATTCCCAGACACCAACTCCTCACTCAAATGCCACGTCCCACTGATGATACAGATTCCAAAACTAAATTCCGCCTTATAACTACCTACTCTAATGAGGTCCCACAGTTGCGCCATATTCTTACCAAGAATTGGCACATTCTGAAAACAGACCCCATCATAGGTAAAGATGTCCCAGAGAAACCCCTTATAACTTTTAGGAAGTCCAAATCCATCAAGGACACTCTGGTACAAAGCCATCTTATGCCATTGCCACCTAAATCCACTGGCACACTGAAGGAAATGAAAGGTTTCTTTCCGTGTGGAAAGTGCAAAGCTTGCGAGAACAGTAGAAGGACGTTGTCCTACAACATACCAGGAATAAATAAATCGAGAACGATAAATAAGTTTATCACATGCACAACACCCTTTGTGGTGTATTGTTTGGTTTGCCCTTGTGGACTTCAGTATATTGGAAGCACTGTGAATAGCGTGAAGCTACGTATACTTGAACACCAAAGGGCAATTATGAACAAGGATCCAGCCTACCCCGTGGCTCGCCACTTTGCGGAGAAACATGGAAGTAATAGGGAGCTATTACGTTATTTTGGCATCGACCATGTACCTCTTAACCCTAGAGGGGGAGATAGATTGCTCCGTCTCCGCAGACTTGAATCCAGATTCATTATCGATCTACAAACTAAGAACCCAATGGGATTAAATATAGGTGAGGAATTGACAGTACATCTTGGTAGATAATAAGATCTATCTATACTTGTAACCTTCCACACCCATTGCATATATTAATATCCTGTTATTTATCCTGGAATTTCTTTCTTCCTTGGTAAACTCCTAATTTCACATGTCTCTAGGATCATGGCTTATGCAATCCCTCCATATTCTCCCATTTTCATTTTTCACCAACCGACTCATGTTATGAATTATTGTCTATAAGTTCAATATGACAATGGATGTATTTGAACTCTTGATGACCGGGACAGTAATTGTGAATTGTAAATAGTGAATCAATTTGTATACAAACTGGCATATGGTAAAGAACACTGAGAGATGTATATAGATGTTCCGTAATACATACAGTTTGACTTTCTTATAACGAGTTAGATTTTGCTGGACCATTTTTATGATCCTTCTTAAAAAGTATTTGATTTGCTATTTTTCTCTTTACTTTATCACTGTTCATTTGTTTTTCTCCGGATAACATTTACATGTTACCGGAGCTATGCCGATCCACGGCCTGATTTTTTGTATCTCTCATGTTTGGAAGCAACTGTTGCATTTTTGGTCATGAGAGGTAACTCTCTTGGGTTTTATTGCCAGGGCCTTGCCGATCCACGGCTATATGTTTTGATTCCCTGGCAATTGTATTCAGTCATTAATATGTATATAATTATTGCTTTCATTAACGAAATGAAAGGTTTGGGTATTGTAAATAAGAGTATTTCCATATGTATATACTTTGTTTTTCACATATACCCCTTGCCGTTTGACACATATTACAATATGGCTGCCACACTTAACCCATTTTTTGATCTTTGTATCACTCGCTCTAACTCTATGGTTCATGTGTACATAGTCTGTTTTTAGTTTCCGTGATTTGCTTCAAATATGCATCACGGAGGTTATGCCAGCGACACTGAGGAAGGACTATTGTCCGAAACGCGTTTGTCGTTGTTGCCTTGTGAATAAATAATATCTTGGCGAAACCTGGAGTGCTTTTATCTTCTTTCCAGCCGGGAGGGAGATTGAGGAGCTTTCATATATATATATATATATATATATATATATGTTCTTAAAACTTTTTATGATCTTGTTGCTAAAAATCCCATCTGAGATACAAACTGTTTATGGACTATGTGTTTTTTTTTAAATCTTTTTAACCCCAAAGTAAAAATGTATTAAATATGTTTTTGTAAAGATACTTTTTAAATAACAAAATGTATTTAAATTTTTTTTTTTTAAACTTGGATGGACTAACATAATTGCCATATCCCCTGATACTTTCATGTGTAATATTATTGGACTAAAGAAATGTTATGCTTTTGATTTCCATTTTTTATTATATATAATGTTTGTCTTTTATGATATTGATATCGAAATAAAGACTTTATGAATAAATGAATGAATATGTATGTATTTGTACACATTCACCAGTCACTGTCACACACTCATATATGCACTCATAAACTCACTCAGACACATATACACCCGTTCATATATCCCCTCACATACTGTTACATCCAGTCACATACCCAGTCAGATGCTCATGCACTCACTTACATTCCCATTCAGGTACTTATGCACCCACTTACAGACTCACTCAGAGAGGAATATATGTTCCCATTCCGCAATCAAAAATCCCGCATACCATCACTCCGCATTTTTTAGTCCGCAAATACCATTACTCCGCAAGCCATAATTCCTCAAATTTTTACAACGCATATGACTTTACTACGCATGCAATTACAACGCAAATGCATGTGTGGTGAAGTCATATACTTTGTAAAAGTACTTTATTTTGAAAAATATATATATAAAAATTGTTTAATATATATATATATATATATATATATATATATATATATATATACACTTATAAATATTTTTAATTAAAATGAAACATTATTTCTTTAAAATTACCCCAAAACCCAAACCTACCCCTGAACCCTAAAAATACCCATGTACCCCAATACCCAAACCTACCCCTGAACCCTAAAAATACCCCTGTACCCCAAAACCCAAAACAACCCCTGAACCCTAAAAATACCCCTGTACCCCAAAACCCAAAACAACCCCTGAACCCTAAAAATACCCCTGTACCCCAAAACCCAAAACAACCCCTAAACCCTAAAAATACCCCTGTGCCCCAAAACCCAAAACAACCCCTGTACCCTAAAAATACCCCTGTACCCCAAAACCCAAAACAACCCCTGAACCCTAAAAATACCCCTGTACCCCAAAACCAAAACAACCCCTGAACCCTAAAAATACCCCTGTACCCCAAAACCCAAAACAACCCCTGAACCCTAAAAATACCCCTGTACCCCAAAACCCAAAACAACCCCTGAACCCTAAAAATACCCCTGTACCCCAAAACCAAAACAACCCCTGAACCCTAAAAAATACCCATGTACCCCAAAACCCAAAACAACCCCTGAACCCTAAAAATACCCCTGTACCCCAAAACCCAAAACAACCCCTGAACCCTAAAAATACCCCTGTACCCCAAAACCCAAACCTACCCCTGAACCCTAAAAATACCCCTGTACCCCTTAACCCGTAAATACCCCTGCACCCCATAACCCAAACCCACCCTTAAAATACCCCTGAACCCCAAAAACATATACTCCAAAACCCCAAACTAAAACCATATACTTACCTTACAACTTACCTTAAAACATATACTTTTACCAATCATGCTTTTACAACGATTTTCGTTGTAAAAGCATGCGTGATAAAAGCATATAATATATAAAGGCATGCGTTGTAAAATAATGCGGAGTAACGGTACCTGCGTTATCATGGTATGAGGAGTAAAGCTATGCGGAGTAAAAAATGTGGAGTGATGGTATTTTACCCTCAGAGAGTGCCACACCCATGTACAGACCCACTCAGAGACTCACACACCCACTTACAGACCCACTCACATACTCATGTATGTTCTCACAGACCCACTGAGACAAGCATACACTCACTCACAGACCCACTGAGATATTCATACATCCATACGGTCACTGCCATACTCATACACTCAGAACCTCACACACCCACTCAGGAAATACACTCAGATATACACACACCCACTCATTTACCCAGTCCAGGCTCATGTATCCTCTCACAGACCCACCCAGACACTATCCCTCCCATCCACTGACCCACTCAGACACTCATGCATGCATCCATTCACTCACTCACTCAGAGACTTATGCTCTCACTCACAGACTCATTGAGACACGCATAAACCCACTTTCAGATCTGCTCAGACACTCATACATCCACTCACTGACCCACTCAGCCACTCACACACCCATACAGTCACTCACACAGATACTCATAGACCCACTCAGAGACGTATGCACTTATTTTGTTATGCACCCAGAGACTCATGTACCCAAGCACAGTTGCACTCACAATCCACGCACCCACTGACAGAACCACTCAGAAACTCACTTTGCCAGTCATAGACCCACTGAGAGATGCATGCCCTCACTCACAGATCCACTCAGCCACTCATGCACCCACTCACTCACCCATTCAGACACCCACTTAGACACTGATGTATCCACTCACAGATCCAATCAGACAGTCATATACTTACTTACAAATGCACAAAGGTACTCTTGCACCTACTCACATATTGAATGAGAGACTTACGCAACCAATCACAGACCCTTTGTGACACTGATGCACTCACTCATAGATCTGCTTAGACAGTCACACATTATGTTACAGAATGATTGATAGACTGATGCATGGTCCATAGATCCCCTCAAATACCTATACAGTGAATGAGAGACTTAGTGATACAATGATGCATGCAGTCATAGATTACACTGAAAATGTTATGCACTGTGTTATAGAGATATTAAGGGAGTTGTATATGCTATTATACAGTTGTTTAGATAATAATGTGTTTAGTGTGCTAGTTATAATTAATTTTGCAGTTATAAGTTTTGAATGTGGTGGTGGCTATTGAATGTCTGCATTTGTTTTGTCATTCCTCAACGTATTTGTAATGATCGCGGCTAGTGATTTCATTGCGACACTCGGCATCACTGTGAAAACTAAAAATTGGTTTAAATGGTTGTTTTTATTCAAACTCCCTACAAAAAAATGACTTTAAACAGTGCAGTAATAAATCTCTAGTGTTTAAAATACTGTAAAATGTGTGCATATATGTGTTTTGCACCCCCTACAAAAGGCGCAATCATCGCGGTTACCGGAGTAATCGCGACTCTCGGTGCAATCGCAAAAACAGGAAGTAGGGTTTAAAGACAGTTTTTTTTAATTACTACAAACATATGGATGTATGACGTTACAACGCATACTTTTACTCCGCATACCATTACAACGCGGTATTTACAACGCATACCGTTACAACGCATAGCGCTTTGGGGTGCTGGATAGTGGTAAGTATAATTTACTATTCTAACTCCAGTCCCCATGGACCCTAGGGAAGGTGTTGGATAGTAAATTAAACTTACCTCTTATCCTAGAGCGCCCCCCAGCGCAATGCATTGTAATGGTATGCGTTGTAATGCCTGCGTTGTAGTGGTAGTGCGTTGTAAAAATAGCGTTGTAACAGGTGCATACCCAAACATATGTGTACAAATATGTTTGTTTTAAAGCGGTGATGTGGTTAGTAATGTGTGTATTGTAATAGTTTTTTAAAAGTGGTGGTGGTTGTTGAATGTCTGCTTTTGTTTTGCTATTTTGCAACATGAATGCGGTCATCGCAACATTGCCGATTTCAAAATGTTTGGCCTTTTGGGTGGCTCTGACAAGAGCCTTTGTGTTGAGAGTGTGTATATGACTGTATGCTGAGTTTCAGGTCGCTTAGAAACACCCAGTTCCCTTTGTCTGTAAAGTGAACTCCATCACTTTCATATATTTCATTCATGTCAAAACACAGATTGTTGTTATAGATAGAGCCAATATAATGGTTACAAATTTATTACAGTCAAGCCACTTTAAGCAGGAGATCAGTAAACAACTAGTGTCAAATATCAATTAACATATCTGTACATATGTGTTTTAGAGGTTCTGAAAAATACTCGATGTCAGCAACTTCCGATGTCGCCATGATGCCCTCCATCATCGCAAAAATGGAAAAAAGTCTGCAAAGACGAGTTTTCTGGAAAAATTAGTTTGAAAAGTACTCTAATAAAGCTCTGTTAGTAAATATACTGCAGCATTTGTCAAAATCTATGTTTTACACTTTGTACAATCCACACGTTCTTCATGACTGCCAACGTCACTGCGACGATGCTGGTCGTCGCAAATTTGTGTTTTTTTGTAAATGTGCTAGTCTCTACAATTGATCACAGAAAGAACAGTTAAAACTAAATATTTCAACTTAAACGTTATATAAAAAAAAATCTTTAGGTCTATTTTTCAGTATGTGAAATTCATTTGCTGTCACAAATTCTTTACAGTAAATGCAACAATGTTGTGCTGACTCAAATTTAAAAAAAAATAATACCAGTTATTAATGTACTTTTTGATAAACACATACCAAATCAACAAATGAGTGGTATATAATATAAATATAATATACAATATTCAATTATAGAAAGAAAATATGAAAATCTTAGAGGCTCACTTTAAAAAAGTGAATGTTACAATTAAGAAATAGAATTTTAAAAATTCACTGAAAAAAACAAAGGTTAAAGGGACATTATAGTCAGGAATTTGCATTAAACCAACTCAGAACTTCACTGAAAAAAACAAAGATTACAGGGACGTTATAGTTAGGAAATAGAATTTTTTTAAAACTCAGAAATTCACTGAAAAAACAAAGGTTACAGGAACATTATAGTTAGGCTGACATTTCACTCGTAAAAAACAGAGAAATTCAGCAGTTATATTTAGTTGAGCTAACTATAACTCGTGCCCCCGCAATGTACTGCTTATGACCTCACATATTCCATCACTCATGACATGGTCAGTGACATCACTGATGATATCTTAAATGACATCACTGTTGACATCATCCACAGAATCTCTGATGTACCCACTCACACCCCTATATAACCTTTTATACACCAACTCCAACTTCCACACTATCATTCTCAAAACCATTGACACACCCTTACCAGTACTTACACACCCACTCACTGATTCATAGGTCTTTACACATCCACTCAGTCACCCATATATCCACTCATATTCCCATATAGCCACTCACCCATAGAGCTACTCACACACCTTCTCACTCCACTCATCCATAGAGTCAATCACGCACCCACTTATTCACCTGTGCAGTTATATACACATCCACTCAGTTATTCATACAGATACTAACACATACCCACTCACCTATATTGTCAGTGACATAAGCACACACTCACCTATACAGCCCTTTCACAATCACTCGCTCACACATACAGTCACTCATATACTCCAACACTAAGCCATATTGCCTTCCTCATATGCAGGTACTCACCGACATATCACTGACATATCCATCCACTCACAGACACAGCCATAAACACACTCAGTCACCCATACATCCCTTCACAGATAAACTCATAAACCCAAACAGCCACTGACTCACCCACTCGCTCATCCATGCAGGTAGTCATACCACCCTCACCCACCCACACAGACATCCATACATCCATACAGGCACTCAGACAACCAATCAATCATCCATACAGCCACTCACGTAACCACTCATCAACCCACGCAGCCACTTGGACACCAACTGACAGACTGATACAGACATTCAAACAACCTAGTCACTCACCCATACATTCACTGAAACACCTAATCAATGAGTTTTACAATCAGTCATGCACCCACTGAATCATCCATACAGGCACTCATACACCCACTAATTCTTCAATACATGCATAAACGTTTTAGAAACACTCACAGTCAATGGCTGATGTCATCAGTGATGCCATTCGGGATGTCATCAGTGATGTCACTGACCATGTCATGATTGATGTAATTTGTGAGGTCAGAAGCAGCGCAATGCGGGGGCGCGCGTTATAGTTAGCTGCTGAATTTCTCTGGTTTTGTACAAGTGAAATGTCAGCCTAACTATAATGTCCCTGTAGCCTTTGCTTATTTTCAGTGAATTTCTACATTACAAAAAAAATCTATTTCCTAACTATAACGTCCCAGTAACCTTTGGTTTTTCGGCTAAAAAACCATAGGTTTCAGGCCTTAAATAGTTAGGAATTAGCATTTTAAAAACCTTGCAAATTCACTTAAAAAAACCATAGGTTTCAGGCCTTATGTAGTTAGGAATTAGCATTTAAAAAAACATTGAAATTGCTCCTATATAGTTAGTTGTACTAACTATATTTCGCGCTCCCGCAATCCACTGCTGATGATGTCACATATTACATCATTCATGACATGGTCAGTGACATCACTGATGACATAAAGGTCCCTATGGAAATTAACATGGGGAAAACACATTTTGGGAGCCCCCTTCTTTCTCGACCCCGCTTGACGAATCCCCCCGAAACTTTCAGGGAAGGAAATTACATGCAAATTCCTCAATCGGCTCCAAAGTTATTCCCAATAGAATGTTGGGGATTTCCTATGGTAACTTAGGTCCTAACTATATATACCTACTGGCGACCGCCAGAAGGTTATATATATATATATATATATATATATATATATATATATATATATATATATATATATTACCTACTGGCGGTCGCCAGTAGGTATATATAGTTAGGATTTTTTTCCTATGGGATTTCTGAAAATTCTATGTCGAATAACTTTGGCGTTAGTGGACGGAATTGGCACATTTTGTTTCTGAGCAGCCCCTGAAAATTTGGGGGGGGTTTCGTCAAGGGGGGGCCGAGAAAAAGGGGGGTCCCAAAACGCGTTTTTCCCATTCATTTTTCCATAGGGCGGTTGGAATCACTTTTAGCTCGAACGGCTGAATGGATTTACACGAAATGGATTTACACGAAATTTGGCTAAATTGTAGATATGGTTTGCCCGACGTGCCTTTGCTATGTCTCAATATATGTGCTCCAGTGGATTTTGAGAAATTAACGTTTTAAAAAACAGATATATCTGTGACAGCGCTCCGGTTAGCGCCCCGGTTCGCGTACCTGACGCGTAACGGAACTTCGTGAAGTGAAGCTGATTGGCTCTCCGGTGTCTGTCAACATTCTAAACAGTCCGGAACGGCCGCCATCTTGTCTCTCGGTAGGATCGAGTGACAAGATGTGGTGAAAAACGAAGGGGGAAATGAAGGAAAGGGGGCAAGGTAGACCCCTCCTGACCCCCTAGGATTGATGAGGGGGATATTAAAGTGCCCCGCGGGGCAAAAAATAAAAAATAACTTTTTTTTGCGATTTTTCGCCCTAGAGGCGCGTCTTGGTACGCGAACCGGGCAGCTCACCGGGCAGCTAACCGGGCAGCTAACCGGCAGCGTAACGGGAGTCCGAGGAGAAGCTGATTGGCTGTCAACATTGTAAACAGTCCGGAGCGGCCGCCATGTCATTTGAGATGTCATCAGTGATGTCATCAGTGATGTCATTTGAGATGTCATCAGTGATGTCATCAGTGATGTCACTGACCATGTCATGAATGATGTAATATGTGACATCATCAGCAGTGGATTGCGGGTGCGCGATATATAGTTAGTGCAACTAACTTTATATGGAATTTCATTGGTTTTATGTCAATAAAATGTCCAGCTAACTATATATAGTCTCTAATCTATGGTTTTTTCAGTGAATTTTCAAGGTTTTGTAAATGCAAATTCCTAACTATATATGGTCTATAACCTATGGTTTTTTCAGTGAATATATATATATATATATATATATATATATATATATATATATATATATATATATATATATATATATATATATATATATAGATATAGATATATATATATATATATATATATATATATATATATATATATATATATATATATATATATATATATATATATATATATATATATATATATATATATATATATATATATATATATATATATATAACCTACTGGCGGTTGCCAGTAGGTAGTTATAGTTAGGACATCATTTCCGTAGGAAAAGCCTTTATTCTTTTGGCACTGGTTGACGATGTTTCGCAAATTTTTCCAAACTAGTGACCTGCTCCGGTCAGCTCCTGTCTTGGAAGTTTTGGGGTGGTTCGTCAAGCGGGGTCCGAGAAAAAAGGGGATCCCAAAACGCATTTTTCCCATGCTATTTTCCAAAGGAAACTTTAGAGAAAGCTACAGGCCGAACTGCTGAATGGAATTACACCAAATTTGGCAAAAAGGTAGGACTTGGTTCAAAGAGATGCCTTTTTGTTAAATGGTGTAGATCCATTAAGTAGTTCCTGAGAAATTAGAAAAAGAAAAAGTTTTGATATCTGAGGCAGCGGTGGGTTCGCGAACCCTCCCTGCCCCAGGCTGCCAACACTCCAAACCAGGAAGTGTTGGCAGCCATCTAGTGTCTCAGTAGAAACGAATCACAAGAAAGCAGTTAAAAAATCATAGAAAAAAAGAAAAGGGGGCAAGGTAGAAACACCCTGACCTCCTAGGCCTGCTCAGGGAGTCCCACAATGACAGCCAGGGCCCAAAAATCTTTTAATGATTGCAGTGGAAAGCTCAATGGGGTCACAAATCCCTCCGAAAATATTTTTAAAAAACAAAGCGAAGGCTCTGCGCTTTGTTTTAAAAAAAGACCCTGGGTGGGCCAGGTCCCAGGGGCACTGCCAATTTATTAGCAGGGCCCACGGGGGCCCCTGCAGTCCCAGAGACCACCAACTTTCTGGAGCTTTATTGATTATCTGTGGGGGACACAGCCCCCCACAACCCCGGGGACTACCACCACCCCGGGGTTTGAAAAACTAAATGCGTGGGGGATCCCAATCCCCCCACCGGGCCTCGGGGACCACCACCTCCCCGGTGCTCTGTAAAACTTTTAAAAAGATTTGTGTCGGGGGCACTAAATATTTAAATTGGGGTCCGATACAGACCACAAACCCCAGAGAAATCTACATCCCGGGGTATAGAAAATGAAGGGAGAGGGGGCAGCGAGGCCCCCCTCCTGGAGCCCTTATTGGCCCTGGGGACCGCCACCCCCCAGGGCCGGGTCAGCAGTATCCTGGGGTGCCCACCCCGGGACTCTGCTGTTTGCTATGGAAGGACGGGAGCTGGGCAGCTCCCGCCCTGTCATAGCAAACACTGGTTTGGATTTTGGAAGTGAGAGGAGATTTCCTGCTCTTGCTTCCAAAATCCAAAGCTGGATTGCTTTTGAGCAAGGGAAGCTGCATGTTAGCAGCTCCCCGTGTGGAAAAGCAATGCCGGCTCCCACAGGATGCGGGAAGCTGGCAGGACTGTGGGGGCATTGTGGCTCCCCCATGGTCCCAACCGAATGAATCCCCTAACTTACAACATGCCAGGGGGTGCGTTTGCACAGTGGTGCAGCGAGGGGGCGGGGCCAGAAACAACAAGTATTCAAACACGTCCCCTGGAGCGTTGTAAATTGAGGGATTTAGCCCCCTTCAATCCTGAGGGTCCCTGGGGGCCAACTAACCCAACAAGTACCTCCAGTAAGCACCACAGAGCTGCATTAAAAACTGGTGGTCTGAGACAACACCTCTTTTCACACCTCTCTGCAACGCAGCTCTGTGGCATTGACTGGAGGTACCTGGTGAGCTAGTTGGTCCCCACGGACCCTCAGGATTCAAGGGGATTTAATAGGGACGTTGTGGTTAGCAATTAGCATTTAAAAAACCTTAGAAATTCACTGAAAAAAACACAGGTTTCAAGCACATTATAGTTAGAAATTAGCATTGAAAAAACCTTTGAAATTCAAAGAAAAAAACACAGGTTTCAGGGACATCATAGTTAGAAATTAGCATTCAAAAACCTTTGAAATTCACTGAAAAAACCATATGTTTCAGGTACGTTGTAGTTAGCAATTAGCATTTAAAAACCCTAGAAATTCCCTGAAAAAACCATAGATTACAGGGGCGTTATAGTTAGTTGGACATTTCACTCCTACAAACCCAGAGAAACTCCTCTGTTATAGTTAGTTCAGCTACCTATAACTTACTCCTCCGCAATGCATTGCTGATGACATCACATATTACATCATTCATGACATGGTCAGTGACATCACCGATGACATCTCAAATAACATCACTGATGACATCACTGATGACATGATCCACGTGAAAATCTGATGCACATCCTCACACCCAAATATAACCTTTGATACACCCACTGTAAAATACAGACTACCATTTTCGAAACCATCGACTCAACAATACCATTTACTACATATGCACTCACTGATTCCTAGGTCTATACACATATCCACTCTTTCACCCATGCAATCACTCATATGTCATTCATCAATACAACACTATCATAGGCACTCATACACCTATACAGACACTCATACACCACCACACATCCAGAGTTACTCACACACCTAGTCAGTCATGCAAAGAATTAATCACACTTCCATTTACTCACGTATACAGTTATACACACATCAGCTCAAATACTCATACAAATACTAGCACATTCTTACGCTCTTATACAATCAATGACACAAGTACACACTCATCCATACAGCCACTCTCACAATCACTGTCTCTTACGTATATTCATTTATATGCTCCAACTCTCACATACACTGCCTTTTACATATGTAGTTACTTGGACATGTACACTGAGACATCCATTCACTCATCAACACACCGATACACACACCCACCCACCCATACAGCTGTTCGCACATGAACTCTTGAACGCATACAGCCAGAGATTCAACCACTCAAACATCTATGCACAGAGTCACACACCTCCTGCCCACCCCCACACACACTCAGGCACCCATACAAATACTCAGGCAACCAATCAATAACCTATATAGACACTCATGTAGCTACTGACCAACCTATGCAGCAGCTTATACAACAGACAGACTGATACAGACATTCACACAGTTTAGTCACTAACCCATGCATTCAGTAAGACACATTTAATCACTCATTTAAACAGTCAGTCACGCACCTACCAAATCCTCCATCCAGACACTTATGCACACACTCATTCTTCAATACACCTTGGCATATATATATAAAACATATTTAAACTTCAAACAAACACACACTCACTGGATGATGTAATCAGTGATGTCCCTGACCATGTCATGAATGATGTAATATGTGACATCGGCAGCAGTGCATTGCGGGGGTGCAAGTTATAGTTAGCTGAACTAACTATGACAGCAGAATTTCTCTGGGTTTGTACGAGTGAAATGTCAAACTAACTATCACCTCCCTGAAACCTATGGTTTTTCCAGTGAAAAAAATAATATCTATATATATAAGTTACCTACTGGCAGTTGCCAGTAGGTAGTTATATTTAGGAACCTTCTGGTTGTCCCCTTGCCTCCTGAAGGCCTCCGGGCTAAAGTGGACTTCTTTCCCCAAGCAGTTGTGTGCCAGGAGGTGCGTTTGCAGAGTGGTGGAGAAAGGGAGCATGGCCTCCAACAACCTCTTAGAAATCCAGCTGTGAGGGACTTATTGGAGATAACAGTAAGGAGAGTTGGCCCCCAAGACTCTCAGGAGCAAAGTGGACTTCATCCCCCAACCAGTAGTACACCAGGAGGCGTATTTGCAGAATGGTGGAAAAAAGAAACATGGCCTCCAAAGACCTCTCAGTAATCCCCCTGTGTGGGACTTACTGTAGGGGTAGTTGGCCCCATATATATAACTCTGTAATCATAGTTAAAGTATAGGAGTTCCTCTGAAATTTGGTCGCTAATAACTTTGCCTCTTTTGATGAATCTCCACTTAATTTTACAGTCAAAACATTTTCTACAGTGGCTGAGGATGGAAAGTTTCACAGTGATTGGTCAGGAGGGTGCAAAGATAAACCGGGGGGTGTCCCAAAATTTGTTTTTCCACCAATAAGTGTTACATTGACTGGCTGAACAGATTTACATGAAATTTGTCAGGATTAGACATTATGGTGCGCAGATGATCCTTTTGGGTACTACAGGTAAGTAGGGTAAGTATTTTGTAAGTTATTTCTCAGTGTTTCGTGGTATTACGTGGAAGTATCAAAGTCCATAGTTTTGAAAAGGCATTATGTGATTGGGTAATGACTGCCTTCACAAAAGCTACCTCCGGCGATGTTGTTTTTAGATACACTTTTGTTATGTTCTGCGTTATGCCATTAGATATAGGTAAGTATTGGGTTTAATATTTTTTCCTACCTATTACCACTTTGATAAAGTGGTAATAAGTAGGGAAAATTATTTCTTAGTCTGAAACAGAAATGTACAGAGTACTGCTCTAATTCCTTGAAAGTACAACAGCACTTAAAATATATTTTTTAAAATGTATAGGTTCAAATATTTTAAATACACTGTGCCACACAATATTTTACAAATATTGTGTGCTGCAGTGGATTTTCTATTTTTAACATATTTAAATCTTCAGAAAAAAGTCTACTAAATATCGAGGAAATACCTAGAAATTACTGCGCTACTTACATTTATTTTGCAGCTTCAGCGGATGTGGGGTTTTTCATGGGGCCTCTTCACCTGCAACTTGGCAGATAAAAGCTGATAATTACTGCTTTAAAGGAATGTACTTCGATACAGGAGGAGGCAGAAGCAAGGAAGAACGAGAGATGGCTAAATAGAAGCGCAAAAAATGGAAGGAATATTGAGTGGAAGGAAGCGTGAAAGGATGTATGGATGAGTGGGTGAATGAGTCGGTGGATGAATAAGTGGGTAGATGGATGAGTAGTGAAAGGATGAGTGAATGGATAGGTGAATAGACAGGTAGAAGAATGGCAGAGTGAAGGGAAGGATGGATGGATGAGTGAGTGAATGGCTAAGTGAATGGACAGGTGAAAGGATGGCAGGGTAAAGTGATGGATGACTAGATGAATGGACAATGAAAGGATGGCAGAGGAAAGGGATGGATGGATGAATGAGTAGATAAAAAGAGAAATGAATGGATGGTAGAGTGGATGGACAAATGTGTGGATGGGTGGATGACAGAGTGGATAAATAAATGATGCGTGGATTGCAAAATGGGTGAGTGGACAGCAAAGTGGATAAATGGTAGAGTGGAAGGGTTAATGGATGGATGAGTGGATTGGTGGATGGATGGCAGGTAGACTTGATGGATTGATGGATGGATGCTTGCATGTGTGGGTGGATGGATGCACGTATGGGTGGATGGATAGAATGATGAATGGCATAGTAGATGATGGATAGCAAAGTGGATTGATGGATGGATAGCAGAAAGGATGGATGGATGGATGGATTTATGGGTGGATGAATTGATTTTTGGGTAGATGGATGAGTGGATGGATGGATGCATGAATGGATGGATGAATGGTGGGGTGGATAAATGGAAGGATGGATGGCAGAGTGAGTGGATAGATGACAGGTGATAAATGAGTAGATGGCAGAGTGGATGGATTGATGGCAGTTGATAGATGGGTAGATGACAGAGTGGATGGATGGATGGACAAACAAATGGATGCCAGAGAGGAGGATGAATGGATGGCGGAGCGGATGAATGAATTTAATATGGAAAGGTTGAATGATAGTTGAAATGATAAATGGCTGTCTGAATGTAAAGGTGAAATAGTGGATTTCAGCAGGTGGATGGAAGGGTGAAAGGATGAATGAATATATGCCTGGAGGAATAGACAGACAAATGGATGCCAGAGAGGATGATGAATGGATGACAGAGTGGATGGATGGATTGAATACGGAATGATTGAATGATAGTTGAAAGGATAAATGGATGTCTGAATGTAAAGGTGAAATAGTGGATATCAGCAGATGGATGGAAGGATGAATGAATAGATGCCTGGATGGAAGAGACAAGGGAGCTCTTCTAGGGAGGGTTAGGCTCACTTTCTTTCTCTTACTTGGTGCAATTATAGTTTTAGTTCAAATGGGGGGTATTTTGGCTACTCCCTTGTCTTAGACCCTAACCCATAACACAGCGAAACCCAGAATTCAGCCAAACAGACATTAGACAATCACGTACTGCCTTCTTATTCGCATGTACTGTGGTATATCGCTGCACAAGATATAACTATTTTAAAAGATATAACTTTAACACTACTTGCACTATTTACACATATTACCAAAAATACCATTCACACCTCATGATGTGTCTTCCTGCCACATTTCATCTACATCTGTTCACCTACTTTCAACACTATGTATGTTTCATTACCACACTCCTCTCTACGCCATGCCGCTCTGTAGCACTTCACTCTTCACCATTCCACTCTACCTTATTACACTCTAGGCCCCTCCACTCTATGCCACTCCATATATGAACCTCCACTTTATGCTAATCCACTGTACACTGCTCCACTCCACCCCAAAACACACCACTACACTCTATACCACTCCACTGTACCCTATTACACTCTGCACCACTATATTCTATTACACTCTAGTCTAAGCTATTTCACTGTACAGCATTCCACTCTACGCTACTAACCTGTATGCTATTCCACTGTTTGCAATTTCAATCTACAACACTACCCACCACACTGTTCCACTCGAAGCCACTCCACTATATGCCACTTCAGTCTACACCACTGCACTGCAGCTATTCCACTGTTTGCCACTCCACTGGGTGCCACTTTCCTATAGACTACTCCACTCTATGACAATCCACTGTACTTTGCAACACTGTACACCACTCCACTCTATGCTGTTTCACTGTATACCACTCAAATCTACAACACTCCACTAAGAACCACTCCAAAGTTCACTATTACACTGTACACCACCACACTGTACCTTACTCCACTCTATGCCACTCAACTTTATGCTATTCACCTCTACACCATTTCACTCTATGCCACTCAACTCTATCCCACACCAGTGTGTGCTATTCCACTGGATGCCACTCCACTCTACGCCATTCCACTTTACGCTATTCCACTTTACTCCACTACAATGAACCTCACTCAACACACCACTCGATGCCACTCTACTCCACTCTACGCTATTCCACTATGTGCCAAGCTACTCTATCTGACTCCACTCAATGCCACTGCTTTGTACACAGATCCACTTTATACTATCCCGCTATTTTCCTCTCCACTATACACCAGTCCAGTCTACGCCCCTCAACTGTACGCCGATGCACTGTACGCCAATCCACTCTACACTATTCCTGTTTGTGTAACTCCACTGTATGCCACTACTATCTATGCTACGCCACACTATGCCTCTGCACTCTACGCCTCTCAACTCTAAGCTGTCTAATATGTGCTATTCCTTTGTATTCCACTTCACTGTACACCATTCCACTGTACACTACTTTACTTTACCCCACTACACTCTAAGCCTCTCTGCGTTCTGCCATTCCACTCTATGAAAATTCAGTTTATGTCACTCCACTGCTACTCCACTGCAGGCTACTCCACTATATGGTATTTCACTATATGTAGCGTCACTCTTGCGACTCCACTCTGTGCTATCCCACTCTGTGCTATTCCACACCACTGTCAGCTATTCCACTCTATGCCACTCAAGTGTATGCCACTCCAGTATACGCTATTCCTACTGGTAACAAAACAGAAGCTATGGTGATGGTAATAACTTCAATTGATGGTCATTGATGTGGTGGCCAGATTCTTCAGGCAGCCTTCCAATTTCCAAAAATGCAGTCAAAAACATGGCCATTTGACTGGACAACAAACTCACCTTGGAAACACAAGTATGGACCTTGGCAGCTAGTTGTTTTAGAATCTTGAAAATGCTTAAGAAAACTTTAACATTTTGATCTTTTTCATCGTGGGGACTTATGGTGCAGGCACTACTTCTCTTACGCCCAGATGAACAAGTTACTTACCTTAACTTTTTCATAGCTCTCCGACATCGACTTCACAATAGCACGGCTCCGCTCGTGACTCCGTATGATGTCACCAGATTCATAAAAAGGCCTCGTTGATATGCTGACGTCAGTTCTACCCATTTTTTTGTGCCTTTGAGGCGAACAGATGGATCGACAAACATATTGCAAGTATACACAGTGTACAATATATACACAAATATACACAGTACATAAATGAAATAAGAAGGAAAATACTGTAAAAGCTCAAACCAATACATTTACTCAAAACAAACATCTCAGCAAGGCAAATGACATAGAAATAGAAAAATGGCAAGCACAAAGACCTTTTTGGTATGCGCAGGTAGACAACAGGGAGAGTGGTGGGTCAGTGAGGAGTCCACAGGCAGATATTGTATCCACCAAAAAAAGCGTTACCAAAGGTAAGAAACTTGTTCTGATTGGTACATCTGCCTATGGATTCCGCACCTTTTGAATTGCATCCCCAAGCAGTCCATCTCCCAGTAGAGGCTGTCCACCTACTCATACCAAAAAATCCTACAGCACAGAACTTGCAAAATGGCCATCCCACCTCACCTCTGAATCCAAGCAATAATGCTTTGCAAAAGTGTGGAGAGAAGCCCATGTTACAGCCTTACATATGTCTGCCACAGGGACACCTCTAGCCAAAGCTGAAGGAGAAGACCTTGTTCTTGTTGAATGAGCTCTAATACCTTCAGGCGGCTCTTTCTTGGCTAAGGCGTAGCACATCTTGCTGCACAAGATGATCCACCTGGAAAGCATTCTCTTATGGACAGCTTTGCCCTTCATTCATCCCACGTAACCAACAAAAAGCTGCTCGTCCAACCTCAAGTCCTTGATTATGTCTAATTAGAATCTGACCGCCCTTCGAGGATCAAGATGGGGAACCCATAAGGAAAGTCAGAACCAAATTCAAGTCCCACTGAGGCATAATGAAGGGAGTGGGAGTCAATGTATTAACAAGGTCCTTAATGAACCTCATAACTATTGGAGACTTGAACAACAAAGGTTGGTCTGGCAAACAAAGGAAGGCTGACAAAGCCGACAAGTAACCCTTAACAGTAACCGCAGCACAACCTTTCTGGGCCAAGGAAAGTGAAAAGCTAAGTACATCATATAAATGGGCCTTCAAAGGATCAATTGACCTCTCTCCACACCACTTCACAAATCTGGCCCATCTACAGAAATAAATAAATAAATGGTGGAGTGTCTTCTGGTCGATAAAATAACATCCACCACATCCAATGGGAGAGAGAAAGAACTCAGGTTGTTCCGTTCAATCTCCAGGCATGAAGCTGCAGGGTCTGGAGGTGAGGGTGTAGAAACTGCCCCTGCAAATGCAAGAGGCGGTCTGCCCTGAGAGGGAGACAGAGTGGAGGGTGCGATCAGAGATGAAGGTCTGTGTACCACACCCTTCTTGGCCAATGCGGGGTGATCATAATGACTTGGGCCCTGTCTTGGTGAATCTTCCTCAGAACTCGAGGAATCAAGGGTATGGGAGGAAATCCATAGAGGAGTTGTGAGCCTCAATCTAACTGAAACGCATCCCCCAAAGCTCCCCGCATCGGATACTGGAGACTGCAGAACAACGGGCAGTGCACGCTCTTGTGAGTGACAAATAGGTCCAACTGAGGAAACCCCCACATCCTGAACACATGATGGACCACCTCTGGATGAAAACGGCACTCGTGATCGGCAGAGAATTTCCGACTGAGACTGTCTGAATGGACATTCAGTACTCCGGCCAGATGATTTGCGATCACACAAATCTGATGGTCTAGAGCCCAGGACCAGAGTCACAGAGCCTCTCTGCAGAGACAATGCAACCCTATTCCTCCCTGTTTGTTGATGTACCACATCGCGGTATTGTTGTCCGTGATGACCAGAACCGACTGACCACAAAGTGAGGGAATAAAGGCAGTGAGTGCCAAACATATCGCACTGGAGACAAAAGACCCTTGATCTCCAGATTCCCCAGATGAGCACCCCACCCTAGAGGAGTAGAGGCATCCGTTATCACTGTGGCCACCGGAGAAGGAGGTTGAAATGGCTTCCTTTGAGACAGGCTGCCTGAAACACTTCACCATACCAGATCTGCTGCAGTGTCTCTGGAGATTCTGACCACCTCCCTGAGATCTCTGTTGTGTTGAAACCACTGCCTGCGAAAGCACCACCAGAGGCCCCTCATATGCCAGCATGCATGGTTGACCAACAGTATGCAGGAAGCAAACAGACAGAGCAGGCAATCCTGCAAATCGAGCTACACCATCCAGTCAGCCTACGGCAGCGCCAGAAGAACCTGAGCTAGGGTCAACATCTTGAACTTTTCCTGCTTGAGGTAAAAATTCAAGATCCTGAGGTCCAGGATCGGCCCCAATCGACCATCCTTTTTGGGGATCGGGAAATACAGAAAGTAGCATCCTTGAATCCTTTCCTGCTCCGGAACCACCTCTATTTTACCTTTCTGAATCAAGGCTAAGACCTCCTGCTGAAGAAGCAGCAGATGGTCCTCCGAACACCAGCCCTGGCAAGGAGGGTAAGGAGGTGGAAACTCTGGGAAAGGAATGGCGTACCCATTTTTTACAAGATTCGAAATCCAAAGATATGATGTAACAGATTTCCAATTTTGTAGAAAATGGGACATCCAGCCTCCTACGGGACCAACATGCTCCAAGATGGGGATCTAGAGCTGCTTCCCTGTGGAACCAGTGGGGGAACAGGAGAGGAGGAGGAGGACTGTTGCTAGGAGGCCCCCTTCCCTCTGTATGACTTGTACAGGGCGTTCTACTGCTGCTGTTGGTACTGACAGCCTCAAAAGGAAGCCGCTTTTCCAAATCCACAAAACCTCCTGTATCCGTAGCCCCTAGGTTCGGACTGCAGGCCTAAGGATCTCGCAGTGGCCCTGCTTTCCTTGAAGCGTTGTAGAGCAGCATCTGCCTTTGTGCCAAAGACGCCTGGACCCATCAAAAGGCAGATCAAGAAGAGTAGCCTGCACATCCAGAAGAAATCCAGAAGATCTTAACCTAGCATGCCTACTGGTAGCCACCTAGGAGCCCATCACCCTGGCGGATGAGTCCGCCGTATCTAGGCCCAATTGAATCACCTGACAGGCCACAGCTTGAGTACCAGCCAACACCTCCAAAAAATGACCTCTCACATCATCAGGCAATTTAGGAGCCACCTCTTTGGCTGAATCCATCAAAGCATGGATACACATCCCCAACAAGCAAGTGGTGTTAGTTGATTTCAAGGTCATACTTGCAGAGGAGAAAACCTTTTTGGCTGATTGTTCAAGCCTTTTATAGTCCCTATCCCCCGGTGTGGTGGGAAAGGATCCCGCCGACTATTTGGAGGAACATGAAGCTTGAACCACCAAGCTGTCTGGTAAAGGGTGGGAGGATAGAAAAGCTGGGTCTTTCGGATCATGCTTAAAGCCCCTTGCCACTGCTTTTGAAACTGCTGGTGCAGACATAGGCTTCTGCCACACTTCCAGTATTGGTTCGATTAAAGCCTCATTGAATGGTAGTAGAGGCTCAACCACTGAAGAAGGAGAGTTCCAGACTTCAGTCGAGATATTAGATCTGATTTCAGCTGTAGGCAATTGCAGATACAACAGGTCAGCTGCCTCTCTAATGACAATATAGTATGGAAACACATCTTGAGAAGGCATTGACTTTGGAAAAGAAAGCTCCCACTCAGGGAAGTTGTCAAAGCCACTGGCCTCCTGAAGGCCTTCAGTCATCAACAGAGTCAAGAATGTCCCCTTCCTCTGCTTGATCCTGCTGTCCCTGGTACTCCTCTTCATGTAGCAGCCTCTGGGCCTCCCATCTGGGTTGCATCTTTGGGATCTGTGTCGGCGGCACCAGGCACTGTGCTGGTGACAACAGCGCCCAATTGAAGCAGGTCCCTCAATGACTGTCAGCGGAGCCGCTCAAAGCCGGAAAAGTGTTGGCCCAAAACCAGATGGCGCCAGAGACTATGGAACTGGTGTCAAAAATCTCGGTGCCGGGAGATGCCATGAAGGAGCCATGGGCATGAAGGGCATGAAAGGTGCCTGAACATACTGCTGCGGAACACCCAAATTGTATGCAAGGAGATCCATGGGCCAGCCGGCGCACCAGATGGGTTAACCACTTTGGCAAACATGCCAAACATCGCATTTAGAAAATGCGTCGATCCACACCTGGACCTGGAAAGGATAAATAAGGATCCAGAATTGCCTGGTCTGTATCCAACCAGGCTGTGGCTGCTGTGCCGGCGGGGCAGGCGAAGCCAGAGGAGCAGAAGATAACTCCCTGGGTGCCGGCGAATGCCTTGACATCAGAGAATGAACCGGAGTCACCTGCGGAGAAGGAGAAGGCAAGGGAGAGATGTTGTCTTTACCATGGCACCGCTGAACTGGAGAAGCCGACCTCGAAGACTTGCCCTTCGAAGTCCAACAGCGGTATCCATGACAACGCTTCTTTTTATGCTTCTTTGATGACCTCAAGGTGTGCGGGTTCGTCAACTTTGATCTTTTACGGCCTCTCTTCTCCTTTCTCGCCAGGACCATGAATAACTTCACCTCTCGCTCTTTTAGTGCCTTCGGATTCATCCTACAACAAGATGAACAATCCTCGATGTTGAGATCCGAAGACAGACACCAAAGGCAATCTACGTTGGGGTCCGTGATGGACCTTTGATCCCAACACTCACTACAGGGCTTGAACCCTGACTTATTTTGAGCAGCCATAGCACTGCTACAGAGAAACAGGTAACTGTAACAAAGTAATATCTAAAGGAAATAGAGAGTCCCTGAAAAACCGTTACGCGTCGACGGCATGGAAAAAAGGGAACTGACGTCAGCACGCCCACCGAGGTCTTCTTATGGCTCCAGTAATTTCATACAGAGCCGCAAGTGGAGCCGTGCTATTGTGACATCCTCATTGACGTGGGAGAGCTATGAAAAAGTTTTCATGGAATGCTGGTGCAGAGGGCAATTCAAAAGGTGAGGAATATGGGCATTTTCTTTACCTTGGAAATCCACAATATGTCATAAAAAGCCTGCAGGTGGTGCAAAATGCAGCTGCACTGCACGTCTCCTGCTAAAGATCCCAAAACACCTGCAAATTAACCAACTCATTCGCCTCTCTACACTGGCTACCTGTTACACAGAGGATTACGTTCAAGATACTCTGCATGGCCCACCAACCCTTTTATAGCAAAGGTTCTCAACTACTTAGACATTTGCTACAACCTTATATTGCTAACAGATCTCAGTGATCAACTGACTCATACAACTGACGATCCCCAAGATCCCGAAGGCTAGAAGTGGGGGCCAGTCTTTTGCATATCTCGCCTACAGACTTTTGAAAGCTTTACCTGTGAAGATACACAAAACTATGGAGGAATTGAGTTTCAAAAAGCATTGTTTAAGACAGTTAAATACAATTTGGATAATAGCTATATAGTGCTGGGTGGCTCTTATGGGCAGTCATGTGCTTTACAAATGCCTAGATTAGACTAGACTAGACTACCCCAAGCCACTCCATTGTATAACACTTTAATCCACTCTTTGTCTTGGTACTCCACTGTATTGCACTCTATGACACTTTTATACACTCTACAAGACACCAGTCCACACCACAGTACCACACACCACTCCACTCTACAACACTTTACTGTACTGTATACTTCGTCACTCCAGTCTACTTAACTACATGCCACTGTACTCTAGAACACACTATTCCACTCTGTGCTACAACACTCCAGTGGACTCCAATCCACTTTACTCCACTTAGTGACACTTTACCCTACTTTTTGGCACTTTACAACACTCTACTCTACACCGGCCTATTCTACTACACTCAATTTCACTCGGTGCAACTCCACTCTACAAGACTGTACTACACTCTGTACCACTATACAATGCTGTACTCCACTCTTTGCCCCTAGTACTGTATGACACTTTCCAATACTCTATGACACACCACTGCACAGTACTGTAAAAGACACAACTCCTATTCATAATACTTGATTCTACGCCACGCCTGTCCACTCTAATACACTCCCAACAACTGCACTATACAACACACCCATGCACTATATAGCAATGCACTACACTATATGCTACACCGCTCCACTCAACTCCACCCCACTCCACTGTACACCACTCTACCCTACAACATTCCACTCTACACCAATCCACTATACACCAATCCACTCTACAATATTCCAAAGTACGCTACTCCACTTTACAACGCTCCACTCTACTCCATTCCATTCTACTCTATGACACCACACATTATGACAGTACACTGTACAACACTTACCTCCTCTCTACTGTACCACACTCCACTTAACAACACTCCAAACGGTGACTGTAAACTCTATGATTTGAAAATCATTTTATAAAAGATAAAAAATAGACATTTGTAAGTTTGTTTTTATGTTAATGAATAAGTAAAGTTATATTAATTTAAAAGTGTTGCGTAAATTATAAATTGTAATGTATACATATAACTTTAGTATTTGTAATGTATGATTATTTTAAGTTTGCTTTGCAAAGTTTTCCTAACTATAACAAAGGTTTAACCGTTGTTTTTTTCATTACAGATATACATATGTTTTTCAGTGAATTTATATATATATATATATATATATTTTCACTGAAATAACCATACGTTTTACAGACGTTATAGTTAGAAATTATCATTTAAAAAACCTTTGAAATTCACCAAAAAAAATATGTTTCAGGGATGTTATAGTAAGTTGGACATTTGGCTCATAAAAAAACTGAGAAATTCACCTGTTATAGTTAGTTGAGCTAACTATAACTAGCGCGCCCGCAATACACTGCTGATGATGTCACATATTACATCACTCATGACATGGTCAGTGACATCACTCATGACATCACTGATGACATCATCCAATGAATGTGTGTTTCTGTAAAGTTTAAATATTTTTCATATATATCTATGTCAAGATGTATTGAAGAATGAATGCATTTACAAGTGCCTGAAGGGATTATTTAGTAGGTGCGTGACTGACTGTATAAGTGAGTGATTGAACGTGTCTTACTGAATGCATGGGTTAGTGACTAAACTGTGTGAAAGTCTGTATTGGTCTCTCAGTTGGTGTGTAAGCAACTGCATGGTTTGCTGAATAGCTA
This sequence comes from Lissotriton vulgaris, assembly GCF_964263255.1. Classification (NCBI taxonomy): domain Eukaryota; kingdom Metazoa; phylum Chordata; class Amphibia; order Caudata; family Salamandridae; genus Lissotriton; species Lissotriton vulgaris. The sequence goes on along the minus strand of NC_141689.1, from coordinate 1,578,984,083 downwards.
CATGAGTGTCTATATGGGTTATTGATTTGTTGTCTGAGTATCTGTATGGGTCCCTGAGTGCCTGTGTGGTAGGGGTGGGCGGAATTTGCGAAATGTCAAAAATCTCCGCGATCACGCGGAAATATCGCGAAGATGCAGATGTTTTTTTCCCGCCCCTTCGCAATATTTTCTGCGTGACCGCGGCTCGCCAACTTACCCATGCGGTTGCTCACGGGCGCAGCCATCTTGTTTTTACTTGTCCCGCCCGCGATGCTTACTTCCTGTTCCGGGTTGCGCAATGCATGCTCGTGCCAGTTCGCGGTACGTATTTCCTGTCCGGGAAAGTTTTTACTTGTTCGCGCCGCTTTTTGTGTGCTCAGGGAGAAAATATTGTGCGAACCTGCGCACGTGGTCGCAATGGGTGCGGCCATCTTGTTTTTCACTCTATTGCATGGTTCTGGGGCCTGATTTTGAATCCTCCCTGTATCTTTGCAATCCTTTGTTTCCAGACACGTTTTTAAAAATCTTTTTTATTTATTATCTCTCTAACTATTTTCCTGCTTCTATATTTTTGGTTTTTGTCTACTTCTTTTTTAGTTTTTTAGCTACTTTTTCACTCTTTTTCTATTCCCTGCTTTTTCCTTTACTTACTTTTAAAATGTTATTACCTTTTCTTTCCCGCCCGTCTCTCTCTCCCCAGAACCATGTCAAAGGGTAGGGCTCGCCGCAGCTAGAGCCGCGACCGCCTTCCTTGCGGAAGGCGGAGCCCACAAGGGGTGCAGGCATGGGCCTTATTTGGGGAGGTGGAGTTGGCTTCACTTATCTTCCTTGTGCAGCGCCACCTCCCCTCTACCCTTGCAGCAGGTGGCTGGACTTGGTCTGGGTATGGGCTCCGAGAGCGTCGACAGCGCTGGGGGAAGGTGCACCGGGCAGTGTTCCGCTGCTCTGGGGTCCGGCGCACCCAGGCGCAGTTGACGCACTGTTGGTCCGACATCCTGGACTATGAGCAGGACCTGCTGGACCTGCTAGGAGTGGAGATCCCGGGTCTTGGTGAGTAACTATTTAATTATTACTACTTTGTGTCTGTTCTTCTGCTCTGTGTTATATATTGCGAATATCTTTTTTCTTCCAATCAGCTAGAATGTTGCTGCTTACATTCCAGGTTAATTAGGTTACAAGTCTTCTGTGATTGTTATGACACTGGTGCTCCTCTGCGCTACTACTAATCTTACTTGTTTGCAACTTTGCGTTTGCACTCGCTTAGCGTGAATATGTAAGTTTATTTTAGTGAAATTAAGTTACGTAATGCTATAGTGACTCTAGTCCTTACTTTGTCCTGTCACTAAGAGATAGGGGAGGATTGATACTTAGGTTTAGTTACTTTTTATGAGTTTATCATTTTTCTAGTGGTATGCGTGATGCCCCCTCACTTACGTCACGTGCTGCTGGTACCCCAGTCTTTATTAGAACCTTTTCTAGTTTGTTTAATGAGTGGTGGTAATAGGCTTAGCACTAGCAGAACATCAGCATCAATCAATCAACCCAAAATTTGGTGTATGCAAAAAATGTAGTCATGTGTCCTCCATTTGACCATATGAATTGATGAGGACTAAAAGAAGTAGAAATGCATACTTAATGATCAATTGGCATGCCTGTAATAAGTGGGCTAGGTCGGGTGGTATGTCGTACTTATGCTTAGTTAGTATTCTGGAATCAGAATGGAAGACTGGATTAGTGTTGATAAATAGGAAGTAGTCGACCCGCGAATCCCCCGATACTATTTGTTGAACAGATGAGATCGGTCAATTTAGTTATTGCAATTGTTGTTTGCATAAGTTTTTTTTGACCGTTCTTTAAAAATATTTTATTTGTTTGACACCATCCATCAATGTTTGTCACTTTCTTATATCTTTTCTGTTCAGCACCCAGGGGCAGGCAGACACAGATAGGGAGTGGGACTCAGTCGGCGGGAGAACCACAAAACCAGGACAACACCAACGAGGGCTCCTCTGCTGGCCCTAGTAAGTCTTCTTGTTTTTAATAATAATTCTTCTTACATAACGTTTACCGCACCATATTTTTCCCGAACTATTGTTTCAGTTTCCTAATGCTATTTTTCACCAACAATTATCCTTCGATCTGTACTGTTTCGGAAATCTTGTTATCCCTGCCTCTGCTATGATGACTCTCTGTACTACTACTACTATTAATCTGTCTGTACTGTAGTAGCTAAGCTTGCCCAGTTGGCCACTCTTTATTTGAAAGGTTGTAAATAAAACTCCAGTAGCTCTTGCCATTGAGTCCAGTCCTTTGAGTCGTCCTCTTGTACTACTTCTAGTCTTATTGATCTTGAGGCCTTGACAATTCACACCAACAAATGCCCAAGCATATTTATTACTATTTTGATATGATAGGACATACTACTACTGTTGTAGGGATTTTGCACATACAGCCCTTTGCACAAGAAAATAGGTTGTTGATGATGGTAGGTTGGACCTTCCTCACACACCTCAATCAGAAGTTCAGTACTCACCACAATCCCCTGCCCGACTAGTTATAGTAGTGTCTTGTCATAACAATTAGCTCTCTGAACCCTCTCCCCAAGACACCCAACAAGTAGACAACGTAGAACATAACACACCCAACCTCTCAGTCATGGAAGCAATGCAAATGCTTCCTTTAATTTGCTCACTCTTGTAAGTCCACAACAAATAGCACCAAGTCTATGTAAGTTCAAAATGTTTATTGACAAGCTCTGTACATTAACATAAACATTGTTACACTTACTTACAGTTGTTAATTAAATCATGATAACTGAACTGTGGTGGAAGTACCACCATCCCCTAGGTAGGAATTTAGTTTATATAAATTTATAACTGAAGATGTCTGAGTGAAGGGACCCCTCTCCTTAGAAGAACCTAGTACTGGTAGTTGTTGCATCATAAGCTCTGCAAAGCTCTGATTCGTAGAAGGGAATCTTCCATCTGTAATGCGAAAAATGAAATGGTGCGCGTTAGTATATTGCAAGCATTTCTCAGCCGTGCCAAAAAGTGTAGCATTTATGGATAACCAATATGGACTAACAGTACACCAGAACTTCATAAAAAAAAGTGGATTGTTAATGTTTTGGTTGACCGCTTGTATGCAGCGCTTAGACTGTATCAGTGTGAGGTCATGTGGGCTGGTGGTGGTAAGTTAGATTCATAAGCCTTAACTATTGTTGGCATTACACTCACTGCAAGGGTTGTCCCCGCCGGGCCGGCAGTAGTCACCGCTGACCCCGCAGGGGCAAACCTTCCGCCATCCCTATAGAAAATACCCCCACCATATTACAATGGCTGGGGGGTCTGTGGCAGATAGAAACCGTCCGCTGATTTTCCGCAGTTGACATGTCGTGTCGACCGGGCGAAAAAGGTTTCAATATGGTGGCGGTGTCTGAACACACCGCCAGCGATATAATCTGCATTTTGGAATACCTTTCTGTGGCGGCATTGCTGCCATGGAAAGGCATGTGGAGTATGCTTGGGGTGCCCGTTGCGGGCCCCCATTGAGGGTACCTATCTATGCTATGGTACCCCTGCCTTTCAAAGCACAACGTGGCAGGCTCCGTGCGGGGCCTGTCACGTTGTGCTTGGAAAAGCACAACATGTATTTTTAGCATTGCGGCGGGCGGTGCTTTCGGCACCGCCCACCACAATGCTAAAAATACGGGATGCGCCCGCCACTGTGGCGGCCGCATCCTAATTGTCCCCACGGGACTCCCACCCTTATGGCAGGTGGTCCCTTTTTAGCGTAAGGATGGCGGGCGGACTTTGTCCCCCCGCCATCCGATGTCCCAAGTAAGTAAGAGTTTGAAGAGTGAAGAAGACACCCTTTAATTGGCATAGGGGCGGGAGTATTGAGTAACCAATGGCCTCATCTATCTGTGATTTCAACTCCGCTTTGAAAATTTTATGGGGAAGACTAAAAGTCATATCAGATCACCTGGTCTTTAACTAAAAAGTGAAAGACGGGTGGAAGGAAGAACAGGCGAGATTTAATAAATGTTTTGTACTGTGCTTTATAGTGCTACCATGCCACTACGGTATAATTATAACTTATCTTACTGTTTTTCTAAGAGTATATTTTACAATTGTCTTGTTTCTTTTTGATATACAGATACTCCTTCCAAGGTTGATAGGAAGGAGTTGGCCGCCAAGGCACGGTGCCGGAAACTGGAGGCAATACAGCGAGAATACCGGCGGCTGGTGGTCTTGGCAGAGGAGGAGGAGGAGACTGCTGCAACACTTGAAGCCTCCTTCACTGCCCCGGGCCCCAGCCACCACCCTCCAGCGGTACGGCGCCATCGGCTGGCAGCCGCCCGCGGCCCTAGCCGCAACACCATCTCTGGTAGGTGGGGTTACTGTTTTACATCACACTGTTTCCTTGCTGGTGCAGGTCCACCCATAGCCAGTGTTTGATTTAAATAATTGGCTGACTGTGTAAGACACAAACAGATAGATGCGACACCCCCCACTGATTGAGTTGTCCTACCAGTACTTTGTCTCTCTCTTCTAGTCTATGCATTCTTTATCTGGACTCAAAGGGCTGTGTGAATTCATTGCAAACTTGTCCATTATTAATTATGCTTCCCCCAAACTTCTCTTACCTTTGCTTGATGTTTAACTTAGGCACAGCGATGGATGCATGGTGAAGATGGTTTCCTTTTTCTTTTCTAACATGCCATGATTGGGGTGGTGGTGGTAGTAGTAGTAGTAGACACTGGCAGGGCAGTAGCATTTGCAAAAAAAGAAAATGAGGCAGTCAGTCGCCTTTGAGAGACTGTTGCTAAATATTTTACAACAAAACCTAATGGTGGTGGGGATAGCCTATTAGACAGAGTTATACAAACTATAGTTGGGTCAAGTCACTTGACTAGGCCTACAGCGTAACAGTTAGTGCTGTGTATGAGGAATGCCAACAAATCCAACCAATGCTGAGGTATATGTTCCTTTGTTAAATAAAATAACCTCTAAAATATACTGCTCATGGGTGGGCAAGCAGAAGAAGATCATCCCTCTGCCTTGAAATTGAAGTACTGTTGCTTTCGTCACATCCACCCCAGGAAGCGTGTGAATAATTATTGGTGTACATTTAATTTAGTCACACCTCAATAAGTCACACAGCCCGGGGGAAGAGGGTTGGGGTTTGTTGAATGGATGGGAAGGGGGTTTGGGGGAAGGTTTGACAGAGAAAAACAGTATGCATGGACAAACAAACAACAATCTTTGAAGATTACCATATCCATATCAATATGTTAAGGGAGAAAAAGGAAATGCATGCATGATGATGATTAATAAGGAGACCCGGATTAAATACTCTTCTTGTTCTGTTGTTCTGGGCTTAATACTTTTACAGATCGCAAATAGAAGTTTTAAATATTGGTAGGGATGAATCTTAAACAGAGAGCAAACCTAATGATAATAACAACAAGAAGAAGAACACACTGTTGTAAAGATTGTAGACAAAAAATGAAACAAATTACTTAAAAGAAGGTGAAAGTTGACACTGTTACTGTGTTATCCTGGTCAAAAATGTGGACTGGATTTGCATCTCGGCATTCCTCTTGGTCCTCTCGTCCATCAATCTTGGGTGTCGCCACTTGCCAGTCGCCACTGCCCGCCTGGAAAACAATGTAGATTTATTGGTAAGGTAAGTGTGCATTGTAATGTTTTCCCAAGTATAGGGCAAGGCCCGGCCTGTAATTGTAGATGGAAACACAAAGGGGATATTGAGAAACAAAGTTGAAACAAGTGCACAAGTTATGATGTAGTAATAGTGCAACACAAGAACACTTTCCGAGGCGGCATGTATGCATCATTTCTACTCTAGTATGTTTCCAGCATTGACCTTCCACAACAACAAGACAGAGTAGGCCTACAGTGACAGGCCTGACGGCACTTTGCTTAGCACATCCTCCGTTTAGAGTATTTTTTTTAAAGAGTTGGACAATGGCAAAGCACATATCCATTCCAAACATAGCATTTTACAATTTAAGTTAGTTAATTAAAAGCACCGCAGTCATCCCACCACTACACTCGACTCCACTTCTACACAGACATTTGAGTCTGCTGTGGTTGTTGTTGATGTGTTTACCTTTAGGCTTTTATGCCACGCATGAAACGTCCTCCTGGCTTGTTATTATTCCATCAATCATCTCAGATGCTTGTACTGACTGACTGTGAAGGTTAGTCTGCAGTAGAAGTAAGATTTTGTTATTTTGTTATTACACAACAAGAGTAGAACTATTATTGACTTGAGTCACTCTTTAGTGTGTACAGTAAGACTACTAGTACACTTTGACTTCACTTTGTGCACAACAAACAAACAACAAAAACACAAACACCAATGGCTCAGAGTCGGGTGTCCAATGCATGCCATTCATTTTTATTACCTGTTCCTTCTCATCTTAAGTTAACGGGCCGTCTTTTTCGCCATCATCATCATGGACGCTTCTGTTGTCTTACTCAGTTAAACAAGACAGGAGTATAACCCATAGACCAAGTCAGGACTGGGTAGATAAGGTGCAATTAGAAAACAAAGTCCTGAAAGGTAAAAGTCAATAGACAGTTAATCATAGCATGCACATAGCATTACTTGGGTGGACAAGAAGGAGATAACTCATAGTTTTTGTCAAAAGGAACTTGTTCAATTTTATGTGGAGATATTCATTTCATGGTCGGATACAGTTAGAAAAACAGCACTGCATAGAATGTAATGACAACCACATTGGACTTGGTGCAACAAATGTGAATAAATAGTGCAGGTGGCGACGCAAGTGAAAGAAAACAGCGTAGTCGTCGCACTGTGCAAGTGGTGCAAGCTATTTACAGTGGGTGGCTAGAACGGCGCATGTGACATTGTGATATCACAGTGGGCACAGTAAATTTTGGTTCAGGTCTAGAGCCACTAAGGAAAAGTGCACCTATTGGTCAGGCTGTTGGGTCATACTCAGTGCGCAGATTGAGTCCCCTTCCTGTATTCAATCAAAAGCAATGTATCAAGCTGCAGAAGAAGTACACATTTCTTATTTGCAAGAAGGGGAAAATTCACCTTGAGTTACGTTTAGTGTGTACTGTAGAAAGATGATTAGGGCACAATGACATAACTTCATGCACAACAAACAACAACAAAATCACTCAGTCTGCGACTCTGCGTCCAATGCATGGCATCAATCATCATTACCTGTTCCATCTCATTTTCATGGGCAGTCTCTCTTGGCTCTGAAAGGAGGATAGCTATAGAAGTCATCATGTTCCACTTCTTTTGGCAGGACTAGGAAAGTTTTTATTTTTTCTTCTATTTTCCATCATCCAGTCATCATGAGGGCAATGGATTTAGGCGGGAGATTCAGTATGATGGAGCGGAGGAGCTGGATTCGGAGGACTGTACTGTCAAATGCAGACACCTAAAAGTTGTATACTGAAATAAGAAGGGTAGAAGACGGGGGTAATGGAATGTGTTTGTTGTGATTCACAAGTTTGTAACCGGAACGACAGACACACAAAACAAAGGAAAAAAGGGGGGAAGACAGTAAGTGCAAGCCTAATTGTCAGGGAAGTATAGCTCTTCCTCAAAATCTGGGGGTTCAGCCAGTAGTAGGTAATCATCATGTGACACACTACTTCCGCTGTCCTCCTCATATTCCTCCCTTGCTTCTTGTATTGTGTAATTCAGTGGTATTAAGTGCTGATTCATTTTGATCATTGTCAACCTCTCCACGTTTTTTGGCGAGAGACTGGTCCTTCTCACTGTTACAATGGAACCAGCAGCACTGAAAACCCGTTCGGAAGAGACACTTGCGACTGGGCAAGCCAGATAGCTTACCGCCAGCCTGCTGAGCGGTGGCCATTCAGACCTTTTGCTATACCAATACTGAATTTGAATTTGAATTTAAAAACACTTATAAAGCGCGCTTTTACTTAGAGGTTTCTTGGCGCTGAGGACTTTTAGAACCCGAATGGCAGCTATGGGAGGGCTAGGCTTGGAATGCTTGCAGGAAGAGATAGGTTTTTAAGGCCTTACGGAAATCAGGGTAAAGTGGGATGGATCGAACGTTGGAGGGGAGGGAGTTCTAAAAAGTGGGGCCAAGGACCGCAAACTTCACCCCCCCCATCCTCGTCTTCCTGAAGCGAGGGACCGAAAGAAGGGACTGAGAAGAGGAGCAGAGCTCTCTAACTGGTGTGTAGCTGGAGATTGCCAAATTTATGAAGGCTGGGGCAGTTCCAGCTCGGGCCTGGAACTCAGTGCAGCCCAGTTTGAAAAGGGCCCTCTCCCTAATGGGCAACCAATGCAAGTTCTTCAGTACAGAGGTGGCATGATGGAATTTTGGGAGACCATAAATGAGACGTGCCGCTTGGTTCTGTACCAGCTGTAGGCGTCGGAGAGCGTAAGCCGGGACGCCGTTGTACAGCATGTTAACGTAGTCCAGCCGTGATAAGACCATTGCCATCATGATGAGTTTGAGAGCGGGAAGAGAGAAAAATCTAGAGATTTTCCTGATAGTACGAAGAGTGAAAAAGGAGGAAGACACCACCATACTGATCTGAGAGTGCAAAGTAAGATTTTGATTTAACGTGATCCCAAGTGTTTTGACAGAATGAGAAGGTGAAGGGGGGAACCGAGTGAAGGGGGCCAAAACATAGAAGTCCAGGGACTGGATGCACCACCGGTCAAAACCAGCTCAGTTTTGTCTGGGTTGAGTTTGAGGTGGTTGAAGTTCATCCAGTCCCTGATGAAAATCATGATTGATTGCAAATTAGAGATAGATTCAGGAGAGTGTGGAGGTTAAAGATCAACTGGAGGTCGTCCGCATAATTGAAGACAGTGACCTCCAGTTGTTGTAGAGCAGAAATAAGGGGCAAAATATAAAGATTGAATAGAAGAGGAGAGAGGGAAGAACCTTGGGGGACACCGCACTGTACCTTACGTGGGGGAGAGAAAACCCTTCTAGATGGACGGCCTGGGTACGGTCCCTCAGGAAGGAGGTGAGCCAAGCCAGGGGAGGCCCCCTGATGCCCGCTGCCCTGACACGGGTGAGAAGGATGGAATGGTCAACCGTGTCAAAGGCAGCAGACAAATCAGGGAGGACCAAAGCCTGAGGACGGCCCCCATCCATTCCCTCCCTGAGGCTGTCCAGGAACGAGACCACAACCTTCTCGGTAGAGTGACGGGGGCGAAATCCAGCCTGATAGCTATCCAAGTTTTGTAGCGGACAACATCCATCTCTTAAAAAGGAATGAATGCCTTCAGTCCCAATTTTGCCCGTGGATCCAGAATTGTGGCAGAAATGTAATGTTCTTGTGACAAAATCTTATTTTGCATCCTTGTATTTTCAGCTAAGCGACGGGCTAAGTTCTCTACCAAGTCATAGGCTTCCTTTTTGTCCTCTACAGCTTTGTATGATTCAGACACCTTCTTCAGCTGATGCTCTAGCATTAGCAATAATGGGATAGCTTGGCCCATTGTACAGTCGTCCTTGCTGACTTCACATGTAAAGACCTCAAAAGGACGAAGCATCTCAGTCAGGCATTTAACTAGGCCCCATTGCTCCATCTGAAGGGTCATGCCTTTCACAGTAGCATCCCCTCTTTGCATGACATATTCATTGAGTGGCCTGTACTGCTCAAACAGATGATCAAGCATCTAATAAGTTGAGTTCCAACGTGTTGCCACCTCCTGGATGAGTGCTTTGACTGGCATCCTATATTCATGCTGAATGATCCTCAGCTGCTTCCGAGCTTTAAAAGAATGGCTGGAATGAGTGCATATTCTTCGGCAGATGCTCAGTAAGTTGCTGACTATGGGTTCTTTTTTCAGAAAGTCTTGAGCTATAATGTTTATGCAGTGCCCCAAACACGGAACCCTGAAATAGGAACCAAGATCCATAGCTTTAAGTACATTACTGCCATTATCTATGGCAACAAATCCAATAGTAAGCCCTTTTGGGCGCAGCCATTCGGAAACCTTGCTGCAAAACTCTTGCAAAATGTTTACAGCAGTATGAGATTTCTCCATGGTGAACATGCCTACAGTTGCATGTTTCCGAGTAGCTTTAAAAATCTCAGCTGTGTCAACAGCACCTCGTTCAGATAGCTTATCTCTAACCCCCACAAAAGCGACCCAGTGTGCAGTGATGCACATGTAATCTGTGGCTTGGCAACTGGTCCACATATCTGTAGTCAGGTGGATATTGTGAACAGCACTCTGCTGCAAAGCTTGTCCAACCAATTCTAGTACATCATGAAGTAGTGCCGGAACAGCAATTCTTGCGAAATAGGAACGGCTGGGAACCTTCCATTTAGGGGAGATGGCTGACCAAAACACAAGGAAACCCACCTCTTCCACAAATGAAAAAGGGAGAAGGTCCAGTGCTAACAATTTACTGAGCTGTGCATTGTACAACATTGCCGTTGGGTGGTTGCATTGGAACTGCCCCTCCAACCTAAGCATGCTCTCAATGGTAGGCTGGATTACTTTCCTTTGTGGTGCTGTTGTTTTCATTAACCCACTTAGGCTCAACGACGCAGTTTGTCTCGTTGCGGTACTCAGACGCCTTGGTGTCTCAGCCTGACTCTGAGTATGGCTCTTACTGCGGTGCCATTCAGATGTTACTGAGGAGGATGTGGGCAGTACCACTACACTACTGGGGACAGGGTTAGAAATGCCCCCCGCTCCACCTTCCACCGCAATAATATCGTCCCCTGATTCTTCCTGCCCAACTTGAATGGGATGAGTTTTTCTACTTTCTTTTAACGTAAGTAGGTGATTCTCCCACACAATAGTGAGGTGTATTCTGAGATGACTTGCTTGGCCTCCGGTACCATAGTTTGTACCAAGCTTACCGCGCCGAACACCTGAGCGACAAATTGAGCATATTGCAATGTTCTCCTCCTTGGTGCTAACAGAAAAGAAGTCCCAAACTGGGGAGAGAACTTTCTGGCACTGCTGGATGTGCCTCTTTCAATACCAGATAACCTGGAGGGTGTGCTTGGAATGTGACTCTGTGCAGCTACACTGTAACTTTTACTACTACTACCTTCTGAGATGGTTGACCTGGATGTAGGTCCCTGCCGGGCCTTGGAAAATATGGCAACTCGGAAACATGCAACTGTAGGCATTCAATCTGTTACTGTGCCTGTGTTCCAGCGCCAGCTCGCACTTCCCGGTCCTGTTGTTTATCTCCCCTTCCATTTTGTTGTGCCTGCAGCCCGTCCCTCCCCCTTCGCTCCCGCCTCCCACCTCCCCCTCCCACCCACGAGATACCAGGGACGTCTCAGCTGTTGAACCTTTGTGATTTGCCTGACTCCGTGTGAGGCGGCCGCTCCACCCTCCCTCCTGGATTCATAGCGCTGCTTGTGGTATCGTAGCGCTGCTCCCAAACCTCTGGCATCATTGTTATTTAACTAATTGGATCTGCACTAGCTCTATCTGCGTAGCGCTCAGCATTACTCTGCTTGTAGTGTGTTGTACATGTGAACTGTGATCTTACGCATAGTTTAGCCAGATTTGCTTATAGCATTTAAGAAAGGTGTGCATTGCTCTCACTTAATTCAATCTGTTACTGTGCCCGTGTTCCAGCGCCAGCTCGCACTTCCCGGTCCTGTTGTTTATCTCCCCTTCCATTTTGTTGTGCCTGCAGCCCGTCCCTCCCCCTTCGCTCCCGCCTCCCACCTCCCCCTCCCACGCTCCGCCTCCTCCACCATCCATATATGACTAATGCATCAGCGCGCAGCGTTCACGTGCAGTGTTTCGCGCCCCAGTTGCGCCGAAGGTGCGCCAAAGGTAAGCCCGTCTACGCCCGTCCGCGCCTGGTCCGCGCCCAGTGCCAGAGCCCCTGGTCCTCGTACTGCCCACCCCTCCCGCATTACTTACGACGCCTCCACCCTCCTAGCCCTTAACCCTGGCCGTTCCCCAAACTGCGTCCAAGCCGCTCCTGGACTCACCCATGGACCCTTCTCTTGCAACTCCTGCAAGTTCGACGGCACCAAACCCAGCTCCTCATCCACCAACACCACTCAGAGACCTGACACCAACCACCTAAAATGCATCCTGCTAAACACCCGCTCGGTCCACAGACACGCCATCGACCTCTGGAATCTACTCGACACCACCTCACCGGACGTCGCCTTCCTAACAGAAACATGGATGAACGCCTCATCAGCCCCAGACATAACCATTGCCATCCCGGAAGGATACAAGATCATCCGTAAGGACCGCACCGACCAAACTGGAGGAGGAATCGCTATCGTCCATAAGAACTCCATCCGCATCTCAACCAGCTCTGACGCCTACCTCGCCAACGCCGAACACCTCCACTTCCAGATCCACATCGACCCCAAAACCACACTCAGAGGCACCCTCCTCTACCGGCGCCCAGGACCCCGTGCACAATTCAGTGACGACATCACTGACTTTATCACCCCACACGCCCTCCCCTCCAAGGATTACATTCTATTGGGAGACCTCAATTTTCACCTGGAAAAGAGCAACGACGGCAGCACCACCACCCTTCTGGACAATCTTGCCAACCTCGGACTCAAACAACTGGTCACTACCCCCACCCACATTGCTGGCCACACACTAGACCCTATCTTCACTTCCAGCAAACATGTCTCCTTCAGTCACACCACAGCTCTTCACTGGACGGACCACAGCTGCGTTCACTTCACATACAACAGGTCCACAATCTACAACCATCCTCAACCCACCATGCGAAGAAACTGGAACAAAATCACCATCGACCAGATCTCCTCATCGCTTCTTCAAAACCCTGCTGTCCACTCCTCAAACCCCGACCAAGCAGCCACTAACCTCACCCAATGGATATCCAACAGCGCCGACATCCTAGCCCCGCTGAAAAAACGTCAAAGCAAACCAGGCAGCAAAAACGCCTCCTGGTTCAACAATGATCTTAAGAAATCGAAGAAACTCTGTCGCTCCCTCGAGAAGGCCTGGAAAAAAGACCCAAACACCAGCACCAAGGACGCCTTCAAAAACGCCACCCGCATACACCACCAACTAATCCGGTCCGCTAAGAAAGCCGCATTCAAAGACCGACTAGACAACAACGCCCACAACAGCAAGGAACTATTCAACATCGTCAAAGAATTCACCAACCCATCAGCCAACTCCAACGACATCACCCCTTCCCAAGCCCTTTGCGACTCCCTAGCTTCCTTCTTCCACAACAAAATCGCAGACATCCACCACAGCTTCGACAACCGACCCGGAGACCAACCCACACAACCTTCTGCAGGACCTTCACCCCCCCTGAACAACCTCTACGACTGGAACCCAATCTCCACTGAAGACACCATCCGCCTGATGAACTCCATCCACTCAGGATCCCCAACTGACCCATGCCCTCATCACATCTTCAACAAAGCAGACTCCATCATAGCACCACACCTCCGAGATGTCATCAACTGCTCCCTCAACTCCGCCACCTTCCCGGAAAGCTGGAAACACGCAGAACTCAGCGCCCTTCTGAAAAAACCCACAGCTGACCCCACCGAACTCAAAAACTACCGCCCCATCTCGCTTCTTCCATTCCCGGCCAAAGTCATCGAGAAAGCTGTCAACAACCAACTCACAGCCTTCCTCGAAACCAACAAATCCCTTGACTCCTCACAGTCCGGCTTCCGAGCCAAACACAGCACTGAGACCGCACTCATCGCTGCAACTGACGACATTCGAACTCTACTGGACAACGGAGACACAGTCGCCCTCATCCTCCTCGACCTCTCCGCTGCCTTCGACACAGTCTGTCATAGCACCCTCCTACAGCGCCTCAGAAACGTCGGAATCCAAGGAAAAGCACTGGAATGGATCACTTCATTCCTCACCGGAAGAACCCAGAGAGTCCGCCTCCCACCATTCAAGTCAGAGGCCACTGAAGTCATTTGTGGCGTACCACAAGGATCTTCTCTCAGCCCTACCCTCTTCAACGTATACATGAGCCCCCTTGCAACCATCGCTCGCCAACACAACCTCAACATCATCTCCTACACTGACGACACTCAACTGATCCTCTCACTCACCAAAGACCCTAACACCGCCAAAACCAACTTACACGAAGGAATGAAAGAAGTGGCCGAGTGGATGAAGCACAGCCGTCTGAAACTGAACTCCGACAAAACAGAAGTCCTCATCTTAGGCACCTCCCCCTCCGCCTGGGACGACTCTTGGTGGCCAGAAGCCCTTGGAAAGGCACCTATCCCGACAGACCACGCACGGAACCTGGGCGTCATCCTGGACTCCTCACTCTCGATGACCAGACAAGTCAACGCCGTTTCATCATCTTGTTTCAACATTCTCCGCATGCTCAAAGAAACATTTCGCTGGATCCCCACCGAAACTCGTAAAACGGTCACCCACGCACTGGTCACTAGCCGCCTGGACTACGGAAACACCCTCTACGCCGGTACCACCGCAAAACTCCAGAAAAAACTCCAACGCATCCAGAACGCTTCTGCCAGGCTCATACTAGACATCCCGCGTAAAGAACACATCTCTGGTCACCTGAAAAACCTCCACTGGCTCCCCGTAAATAAGAGAATTACTTTCCGCCTACTAACCCACGCACACAAAGCACTTTACGAACTTGGACCTGAATGCCTCAACACACGACTGTCCTTCTACACCCCCTCCCGTCAACTACGATCCTCCAACCAAGCTCTTGCCACTGTACCTCGCATCAACAAAACCACCATGGGAGGCAGATCCTTCTCCTACCTGGCAGCTAAAACTTGGAACTCTCTTCCTACTCACCTTCGCCTTACTCAGAACCACCTACCATTCAGAAAGCAACTTAAAACTTGGATATTCGACAAGTAATTCCCCACCCCTCCTCAAGCGCCTTGAGACCCTATGGGTATGTAGCGCGCTATATAAATCTTTTGACTTGACTTGACTCTAACCTGCCTTGGTGGTATCCGTGCTACATCCTGCTCAGCAGCAGCCATTCTGGATAGGGTGAGAATGTTGTCCTGCATCCCCTTTGGAGCGGGAGTGATGTGCGTGATGACTGGCTCGTCCTCTTCATTAACAACATCACCCCCCTCTTCTACATCTACCTCCATAACTGTAAGTTTTTTGGGAACCTTCCTTTTCAGAAGCATTGTCTTGTGGAGTGCATCACTCTCAGATTGAGCTGGTGGCTGCCAAGTGGCATCACGGTCATCAAAAGCGGGGCATGAAGAAGAAGATGATATACTAAGCCTCCTTTTCCTTGCTGATGGTCTGGAAGACAATAGATCTTCCGAAACAATGGTTTGCTCCACTTTGTCTGCAGGAAGCTTGATTTCCTGAAATGCCCCTACGTCAGGAGCAACAACTACTATTGTGGGCTGTTCTTGCGGCTGCTGCTGTTGTTGTGCTTGTGGCTGCTGCTGTTGTTGTTCTTGCGGCTGCTGCTGCTGTTGTTCTTGCGGCTGCTGCTGCTGTTGTTCTTGCGGCTGCTGCTGTTGTTGCGGCTGCTGCTGCGGCTGCTGCTGTTGCAGTTGTTGCTGCTGCACACTTATCTGCTGAGTTGCCTGCGTTGATTGTGTACTACTTTGCGATGATGACATTTCAACATCGCTGCTTGTTAGTAGACTGGCTACCTCTGTAACACTGAAGGGCTTGGGCTTAGGTTGGTGGGGTTAGACCGCTGGTTCGGAGGTGCTGCTCCCATCTTGATTCCTGGACAACGCTGCTGCAGGCATAACTTTTTTGCTCCCAAAAAAAACATTGGCTGGCACACCAGTTGTGGTTAATGGCACTTCCTTTGTCTGTTCCTTCTTCTCACCAGTAACTTTCTTGGTACTGGACCTGGTAACTTTCTTTGGGGCCATCTTCTTCAGATGTCAGGCAGACCGCAGATGCACAACAAGTTGTGTTCACACGTGGACATAATGCGCAGCAGGACTTCTGTCTGGCTGGCAGTACAACGGGTGATGATGATGACACCTCCTCCTCTGGCTTTTTGTGCACCTAAAAGCAAATAAGCCAGGAGAAGAACATCAGTGAAATGTTGCATTTGTTGTTGTGTGGGTAAGTTATTTACTACTGTACAAAAGATATAGTCTAGCAATTTCTGAGACTTTGTCAACAAGGGCTATGTTATACTACTGTGTATACACACACACACACTACACTCTCAGGAAGGATAGGAAAGAGAATAAGAACCACCAAATGAAAAATTTAATGGAAGTGGGGTGGACCTTATTTGCCATTAAATTATAAGAGCATCACATCATTCATGGAGCTGCTGCTGGAAAATGGGGTGGATGGATGGAAGCAGTAAGCCAATAGGAAAACCATGCGGGCTATATGCCAAAAGCAGGACACTACTAACTCCCAACACAAAGAAAGGCCACCAGCCACTTGGCCAGGCCCAACAACATCAGAAAGCCCACCCCAAAAAAAAACACTTCCCACCTTAATCCAGTGCCATTCATGCCCTAAATGATGTCTAAATTCAACAGCCCACACACAGAAACACTTGATTAATAAAGCTGTGGCTACCTGCTCTGAGCCTACTGTATGAAAGCAGGCCTGTTGGCAGACAAGGCCAGACATGCTTGCAGGCCTAGGCCTCTAAATGGCCACCAGTCACTAGGCCAGGCCCAACAACAGAAAGTCCACCCCAAAAACATTCCCCAACTCAATCCAATGCCATCCAGGCCCTAAATGAAATACATTAAAAAAACACCAAAGGAACAGTTGCTTCATCATGCACACACCCATGAGACCATGACTAGCTCTGGCCTACTACTGACTACTACTACCCACAACATTTTAAAAAGAAGGAATGATAGTTACCAAAATTAAATTGTAGTTGCCACAACTGCAATGCCCCAATCAAACAGACACAACAACCACTTACTTGTAAATATCCAATTCAAAAATCCTCAAATCCAATTGCAATGATGCAGCAGACAAAAAGAGTGATCTTTCCAGCTGAAAATCCAAAGGCAGAATGACCAGGAGATGGACAAAGCACTAGGAGGAGCCTGCTGGACAGGAACAGGAAGATGGAGATTCTGTGGCACTTCCTCCCTCTCCCCACCTTTTAAAAAAAGGACTCCTTGCACAAAAAAGAACAGCCAAATGTCAATCTGAGGAGTTTTTTCATCCAAATCAACATTTCCAGAAGGTTTCATGCTGCTAGAGCTGATATTCTCCTCCGAATTGAAAATTTCACATTACTTCCACCGGCACGTCCAAATGACTTGATCGCGTTCTCTCGCTCCCTGTCGCATTGGATATGACGTGTTCGGGTTCTCTCGCTCCTTGTCGTGTTCGATATGATGTGTCCGCATCCTCACACTCTCGCTTGTGGTTGAGAATGACGTGTTCGATAACTCAATCATCTCATACTCTCACGGTGCATGATCGCGAGAAGAAAGACGTGATCGCGCGACAAATCACGTGATCGCGCGACGAATGACGGTAATGCGGGCGCAAACTCTCGAGAGATAGCGCAAAATGGCGACCAAAATCCAACATCTTGTGGAGAACACGACCGGATCGGGAAAACTTGTCAGCGAACGCGGGGATTCAGGTAAGGCGATAGGCGCGCGCGAGAATGTATTTTTTTACAGCGCGAGCAAGACAAAAATTTCCGATAAGATGCGCATTGCAGAAATGTTGACATTTTAGCAGATTCAGCAGAACGCGAAAATTTCAAATTATCGCAATTTCCGCGAGCGGAATGGAATTGACGCCCAGGCCTACTGTGTGGGTGGGTGGGGGGGTGTATGACTCTGTGCATAGATGTCTGAGTGGGTGATTCACTGGTTGTATGGATTCAAAAGTGCACCTGGGAAGGGCTGTATGGGTGACTTAGTGTGTGTGTGGGTGTGTTGGTGAGTGAATGAATGTCTCAGTGGTATATGGCTGAGATACCCGCCACCCCCTCTCAACACAATCCCCAAGAATTGGGAAACCGGAAACAGTTCTTGAACTTTTGGAAGGCGGGAAGGGAGTACGTGAGAGTAAGGTATTTGAAGAGTGCACATATAAATGAGTGTCTGCTTGTATCAGTAATTGTATCAGACAGTAAATATGTGTTAGTATCTATATAAATAAGTGATGTGGTTTGTCTATAAATGACGGAGTTGGTGTGTATAACTGTATACATGAGTAAATGGGTATGTGATCTATTCTTTGCATTACTGACTAGGTGTGTGAGTAACTCTATGGATGAGTGGCAGAGTGTGACTGCATGTATAGATGTATGAGTGCATATTATAGTACTGTATTGATGAGTAACTACATGTATAAGTGACTGGATGTGTGTGTAGACCTACGAAATAGTGAGTGGTATGTAGTATATGGCATTGTTGTGTGTATGGTTTCAAAAATAGTAGTCTGCATTTTAGAATAGGCGTATCAAAGTTCTATTAGGGCATCAGTATGTGCATCAGATTATCACGTGGATGATGTCATTTGAGATGCCATCAGTGATATCATCAGTGATGTCACTGACAATGTCATGAGTGATGTAATATGTGACATCATTAGTAGTGCATTGCGGGCGCACAAGTTATAGTTAGCTCAACTATAACAGGCGAATTTCTCAGGTTTTATATGAGTAAAATGTCCAACTAACTATACCATCCCTGAAACTTATGTTTTTTTTGGGTGAATTACAAAGGTTTTTCAAATGCTAATTCCTAACTATAACGTCTGTAAAACCTATGGTTTTTTCAGTGAATTTCTAAGGTTTTTTAAATGTTAATTTCATATTTTAATATTTATAAAACCTGTATTTTTTCTATTTTTATTTGTAATATTTTGGAACTCTACTATCCTTGTTTTTTTAAACTTAAAAAATATGTAATGTTTTAAAAAAAAACATTATTTTCCCTTTTCACATAGAAGTACAATAACAAAATGTGTGTTACATAGCATAATCTATAGATGAAGGCAGTAAGGGGAGCATGCATACAAAATATGGTACATTCTGCGGAGAAACTTGAAATTAAGGAGTTTTTGTCTATTGTTTAGGGAAACTTCTTTGGTAGCTCTACAACATTGCTCCCATTGGTCGTCTGTGATAGGTTTAGTCAGAAACGGGAATTGAGTCACTGCACAGTTTGTATAGTTTAGAGACAATGTGTGCCCCAGAACGATGTTGGATAAGGAGCGTAAGTGGGGGCGCTGGGTCCGGAGCCAGTGGGAATGCGGCAAAAGAGGCGCGAAGCATGGATCGTAAACGGGTCAAAACCAAGGAGTCCATGAAGGAGCGTTGGGAAAATTGGGAGTCTTCTGAAATGGAAAAAGTGTGGCCCTCCGGAAGGAGGCCACCGATGATAAGAATGCGAAATTTCTCCAGTTTTTTTTGACCACTAATTCTCCCGTAATCGTGATTGGGCAGTGGTAGGGCCGGCGAATACAACTGGGTGAGATCCAATAGTTTGCGCAGTCTGTCCCAGGCCCAGCAGGTGGTCAAGACAGTCTGTATGTCGCGAGGGTCGTGTGGGAATCCCGTAGGGAGGATAGCAGAAAGGAGTCTAGGAGATACCAGATCAGCTTCAGGTTTCAAATATAAAATGCGAGCGTCTGGGTGGAACCAGGGGTATGCATAGGAGCATTGTGCTATTAGGAAATAAAGGTAAAAATCAGGGACCTCAAATCCCCCTCGGAGATTTACCTCCCCATACCATGCGCAATAACAAAGAGCGCAACTGAGGGAAAAAGATTTTTGTGAGCGGGATCGGAATATTGTTAAAAAGGTATAGAAACCGTGAAGGACAATAATTTTAACTATAGCAATACGCCCTGCCATGGATAATGGAAGACGTATCTATCTCTCTATCTGGGTCTCCAATGTACTGATTGCACCACCATAGTTCAATATAATCATGGTGGCGGTATCGAGATGAATATGCACACCCAAATATTTAACCAATTCATGACACCACTCAAGGGGGAAGGAGCAATCCCAAGCAGTCGTGCTAGAGGTAAGTGGAAAGATAACTGACTTATGCCAGTTGATGTTTAGGCGAGAAAATTTACCAAAACGAATTATTTCCGAAATAAGAGGTTCAAGATTGATCTGGGGCATCCTGACATATAGAATCATGTCATCTGCATACAGTGAAATCAGGAGAGGACCAGTGCGAAATTGTAACCCACGGTGTAGATGTCTATCTTGGAAATGACGGACCAGAGGATCCATTGCCAGAATAAAAAGCAATGAGGACAGAGGGCAGCCCTGGCGTGTGCCGCGAGATAAGGAGAAAGGCTTGGTGATGGTGCCATTAAGACGCAACCTGGCAGTAGGAGCAGTGTATAATAGAGTCACTCTAGAGACAAAACATTCCGGCATGCCCATGCGTCTCATGATAGACAAGAAGAAGGGCCACTCAAGATAGTCAAATGCCTTCTCTGCATCGAGAAGGACAGCGGCGGCCGGAGTGGAAGGGTCAATTCTATGTATTTATTTATTTATTTATTTCGTGTTTTCTATAGCGCGAACATGACCCAGTGTAGGGTATCAGAGCACTTTACAGTAGCGTTTCATCAGTTGTTAATGTTTCATACTTCAGTTTAGCATATAGACATACATACATTCAATAATAAAGTTGTCATGGCCCAGTTAAAATCCATGATCACCTATGATCATGACCCAGTGTGGTGTAACATAGCTTTTTTTAAAATAGTGTTTCATCCGTCATAATGTTTTACACTTCGGTATAGCATATAGACATATATACATTCAGTAATAAATTTGGGCAGTTTATGGATAGCAGGCCTCCCCTATGGTCATTATGGAAGAAATTTGCTCATATAGTACAATTTTGCTTCCTTTTTGAAGGTTGCAATGGATGTAATTCTTCTGATGTTTGGTGGGAGTGCATTCCAAATTCTCGGTGCTGCTCCTGAGAATGCTTGGTCATACGTCTTTTTCTTGCAGAAGCGAGCTGGTTTCAAAAGGAAGTCTGAGTTGCTCCTGGAAGGTCGGTTACCTCCTGATGGCATACGTTTCTGGGCCAGGTAACCTGGAGTTTTGTGGTGAATTGCATTATGAGTGATACATGTCAATTTGAATTGAATTCTTGCTTCTAACGGCAGCCAGTTTAGCATTTTCATGCGAGGTGAGATGTGGTCGAATTTTTTTGATCCCGCTATCAGTCTTGTGGCTGCATTAAGACAAGCTTTCAAAGGGGCAGTTGAGATCTTAGGGAGACCAGCCAGGGTAGTGCACCCATATTCGATCCTTGATATGACCAGCGCTTGTACTGCGGTTTTAAGATGTGTTTTGCTTAGGAAAGGTTTAAGTTTTCGCAAATAGCTCAAGTGGAACCTGGTGTTTTTTGCCATGGTATTAACATGTGCTAACATATTCAGGTTTTTATCTAGGGTAATTCACAGTGACTTGGTGGAATCTACAATCTTTGGAGTACAGTTTAGAGCAGTGATAAGTTTGGTCCATTCTGTTACGTTTAGATTGCTTTTATGTGGTGTAATCAGTAGGAATTCGGTTTTCTGTGGGTTTAGTTTCAGGTGATTCTTGGTTAGCCATTGCAGGGTTCTTGATAGTGCATGGTTCATGGTCTTAATTTCTTTTGTTGATGCCACCTTGATGTACAACTGGGTGTCATCTGCAAACATGTGGAAGGCTATGTTTGCTTTTTGTAGTATTTCTGTTAGTGGTTCCACGTAAAGGTTGAATAGCGCCAGTGAGAGCGTTGATCCCTGTGGAACTCCTATTGTATTATTTGTTGGGCCAGAAAGGGGTTGGTTGACCATTAATTTTTGTGATCTGTTCTTAAGAAAGGAGCTGAACCAGTTAAGGACTGTACCTTCTAGGCCCATTCTGTTCTTCATCAGGTCTATAATTTTTTTGTGGTTCACCGTGTCGAACGCGGATGACAGGTCCAGCAAGATTAGTAGACAGGTTTCATTGTGGTCAAGAACCAGCAGTGCGTCATCTACGATTGCAGTTTCTGTGCTGTGGTTTGGACGGAAACCCGATTAGCAAACATTTAGTTGGTTGAACTCAAAAATGTGTCGACTCAATTATTGTTGGACACATTTTTCCAGGACTTTGGCTAACATGGGGATGTTAGTTACAGGTCTGAAATTGTTTGGCACAGAGGGGTTCTCTGTGGGTTTTTTTAGTAAAGGGATGACTTGTCCTGTTTTAAGGCATGCTGGGATTAGACCTTGCGATAGTGTGGCATTTATGATCTTTGTCCACAAAGGGATTAGCAAATGGTTTAAGGGGGCCAGCATTTTGCTGGCAAGTTCATTGACCACTTTAAAATCTGACCATCTGGCATTGTTTTTAGGTTTCTTAACTTCTTGTTGAGTCAGTTCTTCATCCTTCGAATCCATCGTACTTTCAATGTCTTCGGCTGCTTTTTTTAACACCCTTTCCAACGAGTCAGCTTTATCTGTAAAGAAGGTCGAGAAATCCTCACTCTTTAGGCTATTAATGTTGATGGCTGGTGCTACTTTAGCAGATTTATTGGATTGTTATTTAAGGAGATCAAAGAGTTTCTTAGTTCTATTTACTGCATTGTCCAGTTCTTTCGTGAAAAAGTCTTTTTTAGATTTAATAATGCTTTTATTGTGAGCCTTCCTCGATTGTCTTAGTAGGAGTAAGTGGGGTGAGGAAGGATGTTGTCGCCATTTGCGTTCTTTTAGTCTCATTGATCTTCTTTCTTCATTAAGGGCATCGTTGGACCATGGGTTTTTGATTTTGTCAGTGACCATTTTCAGTTTTAGAGGGGCTTTGTCCTCGAGAATACTTGACATAGTCTTGTTATAGTGCAAAGTGAGGTCATTGACTTCAACCATGTTTTTGAGTACTTGTAAATCTAATGAACAGCGTGCGGCTATCATTTCCATATTGGTTTCTCGAGTGTCCCTCATCCATTTTTTTGTTTTAGTAGCTTGCGAGGACGATTTGGTTTTCTTGAGTGGAATTTCAAATGTGATTATATGGTGATCGGACAAGTCGCATGGTGTGATTACAATGTTCTCTATCGCTTTCTCTCTAGCTAGAATCCAATCTAAGGTGGATCCTTTAGAGTGGGTGGGGAGATTACATACTTGGACTAGTGATTGTTCTACCAAGAATGTTTTAAGGATTTTAGTTTGAGTATCTGCCTCATCTTCCCAATGGATATTGAAGTCTCCTAAGAAGATATTGTTCGATTGTAGGTTGGAGTTGGTGGTAAAGATATCAATTAGCTCTTCTATGAATTTGGTCTTTATACCTGGGGGGTGGTAAAGAGCTGGAAATTTATAATTTTGGTTGTCATTTGATCTAAGTGACATGCCCATATATTCACAAGATTCTAATGGTTCAGCATGAATTTTTGTGATGGAAATGTTTGATCTGTGAATGCAGGCAATACCTCCACCCCTTCCTCCATTTCTGTCCATAATCTGGTAGTTCGGTGGGACTAACAGGTCTAGACTTGGCGAGGACGAGTCCGATAGCCATGTTTCAGTTAAGATGATAACATCTGTTTCCTGGTTCAGTATGATGTCTGCTATGTCAGCCGCGTGTTTATTTGCTGAACGACAGTTGAGTAGTATACACCCTATGTGTTCATGCTCCTTCATCCTAGCCAATACTGCTTGTTCAGGCATTAATGTCACATTCTTAAGGTTGTTGGTGTTAGGCCCTCTATCTTTGGATTGGGAAGTTCGGTCTCCATTCATTATGATTGTTTCGGTTGTTTGGATGTTATTTTCTCCGGTCTTATTGAGGGCCGCGGGAGTAGGTTCATATGACGCGAGATGGTATAATAGTTCATTATTTGTCAGGCAATTGAGTTGAGAGCGAGTACGGTAAGTTCTGTTAGATGTCACTATGGGGGTGGACCTGTGCTTAGCTAGTGTTTCCCTCCAGGTAGCCTGTAGGATCTCCATTTTAGCAAGCCATTTTTCTGATAGGCACAGCAGGTTTTTCATATCTTTAATCTCGGATAGCATAGCTTTGTAAGTTTTACTCGTTTGCGAACGGAGGATTGTAGAGTCCCCATTTATGTGTCCGGGTCTAGTTTTTCCCTCTTCCGATCTGTGATGCGTGCAAGTGGGTTGTTGTGTGGGTGTTCCTGTCAGATGGCCAGCTTTGGCTATCTCTGCAGTTTCTGTGGTTGTATTTGCAAGCTTAGAACCGGGTCCGCATCTCCCTATGGTGTGTCCCTGTGTGTCCCTTTCGCTATCAGGATCAGCTGACGATCTTCCCTTCCAATTGAATACTCTGCTTTTATGTAAAACCGTGAACAGAGTCCTCAAATTCAGAGAAGTTGAATGATGCGGCACAAAGCCTGACTGTGCTGGGGAGATGATAGCCTCCATCAATAGTGAGAGGCGGATAGCGACGACCTTAGCCAGAATCTTATAATCGACATTTAACAAAGAGAGAGGCCTGTTAGAGCTGCATAATTTGGAGTCTCTACCCGGTTTAGGAAGTAGGATAATGACCGCTTCTCTGAATGTAGGAGGTAAGCGGCCCGCCTCCAGCGCCTCAGCATAAACCTCTTCTAGTTGAGGGACCAAGATCTCCTTGTAGGTTTTATAAAACCCGGTGGAAAAACCGTCCAGCCCGGGCGCCGACGAACCCCTCAGTGCATCAATAGCCTCAACTATGCTATCCTGCGTAATGGGGAAGCTAGAAAATCCTGCATGTGTTTTTCCAGAAAAACCAAGGCAATCTCGGCAAGGTAATCACCCTGATCTTGCAAATCACCTGACAGTTTGGGCGTGTATAAAGTTTTGTAGTAAGAAAGGAAGCTCTCTGTCCACCTCGTCTCTAAAGTCCAGCATTAGTGACAATCGTCTGGCTTCATTCACATCGGAGGGAGACAGAAATAGTTCTCTATCTAAATAGGCAATGTCTTTTTTGACTAGGGCTAATGTGGATCGTATAGTCTTCAACACCCCTGCGTGTTTGGCAATGCAGACTCCGCGAATATACGCCTTGAACCCTTCCCACAGAACCGCCCAGGTATCTACCGACCCAGTGCTGAGTTCGAAATAGCTCTCAATCTCCTGTCTAACTTCCTCTGTAAAAACAGGGTCAAGTAATGCCTTCCCGGGGAACCGCCACTGCCTCTCATAGCCACCCAGTTTGGGGATATTTAATTTAAGAACAATGGGAGAGTGGTCCAAAAGTGTACGTGGGAGTGTATGGAGCTCGTCTACCCAGCCGACGACCCCAGGAGAAAGTAGCCAATAATCTATTCTGGTCCAAGTGTTGTGAAACCCTGAATGATGGGTAAAGTCAGGGAGGTGTGGGTGTAATCTTTCCTCAATGTCAACTAATGAAAAGTGAGAACATTGGTCAAGAAGAACCAAGCGTGATCGGGGTTTGACATCAGGGGAGGAGGATGTACTGTCCCTAGCGGATTTCAATAGCAAATTAAAGTCGACCTGACTATAAACAGCCCAGGGTTCAGTGTAAGAAGCCGCACTTGCAAATCATGGAAAAAAGCTGGGGAGTCCACATTGGGGCCGTAGACCCTGACAAGAGTGATCTTATGTCCCATAAGGGTCCCTGTGACAATCAAAGTATGACCTTCCACGTCAGTCATGGTCTTGGACAGTGCAAACAGGACTCGTTTATGTATGAATATGGCCACCCCTCTCGAATACATGCTGTAATTAGAAAAAGAACGGTGAGAGCCCCAACTTCTGGCAATGTAAGGAGTCAGGAGAGGACAAGCGAGTCTCTTGTAGAAAGACTATGTCAATGTTGTGTCTAACGATATAGTTTAGTACTTGTTTGCATTTTTTGGTGTTATTCAGTTCTCGAACGTTCCAAGACATAATTGAAAGCCCGGAAGGCCCGGGCTGTAAGCCTAGCTTAGCCATCCGAGAATCAAGATCAAAATCAGTCTGAAATGCACGCTCCACCAATGCACCCAAAGAGCAAAATAAACAGTGTATGAATCACAAGTATTAGAAATGAACCAAAACCCCGCCCCCACCCACCACCCAGCCTCTTGCAGATCCCCAAGAAGCAAACCCACATAATCAAGTTAAGGCACAAGTACGGTATATATGGTACTAACACAGTGGGAGAAAAATAAACAGTTCCACAATAAACCATAGCGATCAAGAAGTCAAAAGCATTCGCCATGGGGCGCAGCAACGCCATGACGGTCAGGCATATCCATAAAACATATTGTAAGTGAATGTTAGAAATGTATGACAATTTGCAACACAGCAGATTTAAGAGGACATGAAGGAAGGAACAATCAACCAGTCACTGGATCCGAAAAGAGGTCAACACTATTCTGTGAGTCACCCTGGGATGGAGAGATCGAACTAGGATCGGCAGCAGCGTTCGAACCATTCTTTCTATAACCTTGGCAGAATACCTGTGCCTCCGTGGGTGAGTCAAAAATGCGAAACCGACCAGCAACTTCCACTTTCAACCTTGCAGGATAAAGAATTCCATATTTGAGTCCAAGATTTCTCAAGGTTGCCTTAACACCATTATACTTACGCCGTGCCTCCTAGATCATGAAGGTGAAATCAGGAAAAAAAGACAATTTGCTACCTTGCCACAGGATCAACCCAGCTCAAGAGCTGTGCAAAGAGTAGCGTCCCGATCTCGAAAAATTCATGAGTCTTGCAATGATGGGACATGGAGGCAGGCCAGGATGGGGACGAAGACCCAGGGATCTATGGGCCCACTCTACAACAAACCCCTGAGTAAACACATCCTTGCCAAACAACTCAATGAGCAATTTTTCCACAAAAATGTCCATTCGTCTAGTGGAAGTTGACTGCCACGCCGAGGATGCGAATATTGTTACTTCGGTTGCGGGCCTCGTTCTTGATGGCCATGTCCTTGAGAATTTTCTCCACGCACTCCAGTCGTTTCAGCGAAGTCGAAGCGCCCTCTTCTATATCCGAGACTCTAGACTCCACCACATCCAACCGCTGGTCCTAGACCTGCACCTTAGACCCCATCTCCGCCAGTTTTTAGTCGAGGCTGTTGAAGCGGCTGTCCAGCGACTTAAAGCCGGCCCTCATCTCACCCATCATAGCCATGACTAAAGAAGTCGAGCCATTCTGGTCGTTGGAATACACTGCAACAGAGGACGGTCCAGGGGGAGCCTCCGAGGTGGGGTAAGAAGTTTTGTCGAAGCTCAGCTTTCGTTGATTAGGGTCTCTTTTCTCCATAGTGCAATACAGGAGGAGGGAAGTGGTGGCAGAGAAGTAAAATGGCGGCCAAAAAACACTCACGCGAGTCGGGGGACCAGGCAAAACAGAGGATCCCCCAAGGACTCAAACGGAGGGCAGGCAGAGTGATTACGGCAAACACAAGCACCAGGGTAGGCGCAACGACAGCGCTAGTATTGGAGCAGGTAGGCACCCAAAAAATAAATAAAATAAAGTTCGTGGAGATGGAGCAGTACAGCTAAACAACGGGGATGACACCGAGCTGTGTTGCCAAGAGCAGAGGAGTGGAGGAATATTGAGAATGTTTGTTGGCAAGGGAAATGGTGTGGATCTCTTGTTGGCGGCTCAGAAGATGGCTCCAGGCCCGCCCCAGCTCAAATCAGACAGTTGCTGGTGTCCACCCGCGTGCGTAGTGGTCGCCTGACCCTTGTGCTGAATGGGAGAACTCAGGCAGCATAGGGGGCAGGACAGGGCGGCATCAACAATCACGGGAGCAGGGTGGAGACCGCCGGATCTTTCCCTCCCGGCACGTAGCACACAGTTGTAGTGCTGACAGAGGAGTGGGCAGCGAATGTCTGGCGGGACCGCCGATCGGCAGGGGCGAGCGCGCGTCCAGCAGGGCCCGCCGTCACCAATACGCCCAACCGTGAATCACAGGGTCCCCGCCCCAGCACCACCCGCCGGACGCCGCAACACAGAAACCTAGGCCCCGGCGCGGGGGCGCGCAGAAGGCCGGGAGGCCAAGAGCACGTCCTGGCAATCGGGACCCAGACCGGAGCTGCCAAGGAAGGGGCAAGGGAGGTGGGAGAAGCCCCGAGTCCCACGAGACAGCGCACCGGGTAGCGCGGACCCCACTAGCACAGCACTCACCACAGAGCCGGGCGCAGCTTGATTCTTCCGAGGAGAGGGCAGGCAGGCCCTTAATCCCCTCCGCCGCACTTGTACCCCCGTCACCGCAAATGTCTAGCAGGGCTCCAGACAGCTGCTTCGGACGTTCATGTAGGATGGAGGAAGTCTGCTGAGCGCAGGATAGCTTAATTCCATGGCAAATGTATATTTAGGAAGCCCCACCAGCGGAGCTTCAATCGGAGGCAGCCATCTAGGTCACCTCCGTGGCCACGCCCGCCAAAATTATGTAATGTTTTATATCTTCCCCCAAAAATATGTATGTATATATTTGTTTAGAAAACTGCAGTCCCATACCGGTAGTGCACAAAGCTCCATCACCATGCGAATCCTATCCGCCATATTGCTATACTCACAAATGATGCGCATTTCGTATCCGACGGGATCGTGGCACTGCGTCCTGCGTAACATCATATACGTGTAAGGTCTCGGCAGCTGCTACTTTGGTATCCACATCTGCGCAGTACCACGCTACGCGTTACGTCATGTTCGTATGGGGCTGCGCCCGCTGCGCATCGCGTATGCGACTAGTGCATGCTGCCAGGCCCTGTGTTACGTCATAGACGTATGTTGTCACGCCAGGTACGCCATTCCCTCATTTTTTTTATGTCTCAAAACTATATCTAAATAACTTTAAAGTGTATATGAGAGCAAGCGATAATCTAAAATATTTTAAACATTTATATATTTCTAACTGTAATAAACTTATATTATGATAAATGTATTTTCTCAAAATCGTGTCGGGTGTGGACTCCTTGCGCGCTTGATGCGTGATTGCCATGTGACCTTAAAAAAAAGCATTTGATTAGTTCATAACATTTCCCATTGTAACAGTTGGAGGACCCCACCCATTTCAGTCATTCTCTCTACAGCGTTTGATGAGACACACCCCTTCTGCTTAGAGAGCTTTTATGAAGTTTTTTTGCTGTGTACACATATCTTATACTACACACAACATGCAACGATCTTCTTGATCAATATTCATGGTCTGTACATTAGCCTTCCACGTGTGATGCCAATGCATCTGAAACGTTACATCAAAAAACAAATGTGTGTTACACAATGCCCCTGGTGTGTTTGTGTGCACCTTATTGTGCTGCCTTTTAGCCTGGGTATTGGTGGCTCGAAGGGGTATCATCAGCCATGGGCTGTAGTAATGTGTAGATTTGTGTTGCAGTATGCTCTGTTGTCAGGCTTTACCAGTATAGGAGTGTCATATGTGAGACTTTCAAATTCATGTTTGACATGCATTGCTTGACTGCAATGAGCGTTATCACTATGTATGACGTAGCCTCACTACTGATGCTCCCTCCATCTGAGCACATTCACATGTGTGCACCTTGTGATAGCAACACTTTCAATAATACTGCATACCATTGACATGCGGCTCTGCACAATCCAGAAGCTTGACAACGACATGTGATGTTGTCCATTCCATGATTTCTAACAGCATATCATTGGAGATAGTAGCCACCCTCCTGGTACATGTTACATTAATGTAAATTGCGCATTCTGCGATGTCAAAACTGCAACAGAAACACACATAAGTACACTTCCTGGCCAGGCAGGAACTGAAGAACGCCCAGGTACCCAGAATAAATATTCACAACCCTACGCTGGCCTAGCGTATGCAAGCAGAGCCAACTTTGCGTACGTATAAATAGGATAACCACGATGTCACATGTCCCAGTTCTTCCACACTGCCTCAGGTGATATGGCCGCATCAACCTCACATATCACAATGCGCAATTAAAAAAAGGGATCCATGAGATGTACACCATCCTGCAATCCACACTACATATGAATTGTGAACACTGCTGCCCGTCATGTTTGGGCACACAACAATGACATCAGGTGAGCAGTGGGACCTGGGTGCACAGGGGCTGCAATTGAGCGCGGTGCTGCGGGAGGGGTCGGGTGCATCAGCTTGGGTGCGCAGGTGCAAACAAGCGATGTTGCCGTGCGTAATGATGTGATCTCTGACCTCATTCAGTCACATCTCTGTCTAATTTTAAGGACCTGCTGGACCGTACTGTAGGCCTGAGCCAGCGGGCACTGTTGCCCTACAGACACGTGGCGCTGGCTTCTGGAAAACTGTAGTGAGCTAATTAGTAAGTGTACATGCACACAGGTTTGCGCCACTGCATTACACACGCACATTATGCTTTTAGTATGTGCTCTGTTCCATTGTATGTAAACTTTGGCATAACATTTTTTACTTAAACTTGTCTATTCCTGTGCACTCTAACTCCTCTTTGAACCACAAATAGATCGTACTTCAGGAATGAAGGATGCATTCAACTGGTGTTCTCTATTAAGCTTGAAATAAACCTTCATTTACCTGAAAGACGTTTCCAGCATTATATTATGTCTCCCTTTTCAGACAATGAGTTGCTAGCGCCAAAATGGATGGAGCGGTGCCCTGGGAATTCTGATGCCTTCCATCGTAGTATCAAGACCCCGTCCCATACCAGAGACCTGCTGTGCCACCCTGACAGAGGCACCCCGGAGTCGGAGCTTGCACTGGCAGCTTGTTGGACACACCGGTGGTGGCAGGTGAGCAGTGAAGCCTCGGTGCGCAGGAGCTGCAATTGAGCACAGTGCGAGGGAAGGGGCTGGGGTGCAGCAGCCTGGGTGCACAGGTGCAGGCAAGCGATGTTGCCGTAGATAATAATGTAATCTCTGGCCTCATTCCTATCTGTTTCATTTTAAGGACTTGCTGGACCGCACTCTTTCTCACGGACCCCAGCGTCCTAGTCACATGGGTGATGGGAGGTAAACAGTGAGGGCTGGGTGCAGTAGGCCGACGCTCTGTCTCCTCCTCCCTCTGTTCTTTTGATTCTCCCTCCCCTTCTCCCTTCCACCCATTCCCTCTCTGTCCCATTTTCATATCTTCCTTTCATTCTGACTATCTTTCTTTTTCTCTTGGACAAGGCACACATACTTATGTTCTTCTTTGTCTTGCAGATTTTGTACACTGCTTCCGGAGGAGTCCCACCCACCTATTTCATGTTATACTGTTGTTTGTTCAAATAAAGTTGTGTTTCCATTTATTTCTGTTGTTTTGATAAAGATTTTTTTTTACCAATAAATAGGTGAGTGTATGGGTCTTCTTTTTCTGAGAACACTTGTCTGTAGTTTATTGTGAAAATCGGCTGTTTATAGGAGGTTATGAGGGAAAACATTTGTAATTTTGCGGTGCACCTACCAAATATAAACAAACAGACTATTACACAAATGAAGCCTGCATACTTCTACAACTGCAAGGGTTCTATGAGTGTATCACTTTATAACACCATGAGACTTGCCCGTGTGATTACAAAACCAATAAGGCAGTGCCTAGAGCCACCAAGGTTTCAGGGATTGGCGAGGCCCACCCTGCATATTTAAGCAAAGCCTCGGAGGGTGGTGATCCAAGTACTTGAGTTGGCCTCAAAGCCACCCGAACAATTAGTAAACTATACCCGGGGACGTGGCAATCCCTTAAGCTGCGAAACGTCTCTGTGCCCTCCCGCGCCTAATTTACATGTGAAATTAAGGTCCCCCGTGCTGCAGAGACCCCGCAATATAATATTAGGATTGGCCCCAGAACATTACCCACCAGGGGGCTCATTTAAATGAACGGTTGAAACCTGCTTCATTTTTTTCTCTCCATTTTTACCATCTGGATCTGCTCTACTAAAGCGATACGAGGTTTTCCTCCTCTCGCTTCAACGAAGCAAACAAGGACTTGCTATCACAGGGTGGAAGTCATGTACCCGCCCTCTATTAGCAAACGTAAATGTCCCGCAGATGCACACCCCAGGACATTGTATGAGCTATCTGTGGGAGGTGGCGCTCCCTAGGACCATGATGCATTGGTTACTGCATATCTACAGAATTAGTATAAACGCATACTAACACTACTTGCACAAGTGTAGTCCAGCGACCAGAGTGTAATGAAGAGGCAGAGGAAGCCCAAAATCTAAAAATATAAATCCTACCAGAGGTCGGATGACATAGTTCAATGAGCCGACGACCCTGGGATGAGTAAAAACAGCTCCACGAAGAAAACGGGTCTTCAGCACAACACAAGCAAGCTCGAAATATTAGTGAGTGCTGCCTTCTTTTTACTTTCTCCGGCTCGTCGCCAAATTTATGTAGTGAAGAGGCAGACAGCAGTGGATCTGATAAATAGATTTATTGCAGGAAAACAACAGCTTAAACAGCCACAAACAGGAGCAGACAGCAAGGCAACCGTCTTCTCCAGCACTGTGTATAAACTCCGCAAGGTTCCCCTCATGACATCCCTACATTCTAACATTACATACTTACATTCTACTAGCATTAGATACTAAGGGGCAGATTTACAATTACTGGCGCATCCCTGCATATCAGCAGGGATGCTCCAGTAATTGTGCGCCGCAGCTCCACCACCCTGGATGCGCGGCATTTAAAATGCGGCTCACCATGGGGCAAAAACGGCACAGATGTGTCACGCATCTGTGCCGTAAAAGCAGCGCATTGCTGGAGTTGGGTCGCAAGTGCGACGCAGCTCCAGCAAGGCCTGGAGGGATCTATCTCCACAATGTTGCATCAATCCTTACGCCTGCTTCAAGCAGGCGCAGAGTTTTGACGCAGCATGGGCCCAAAAGTGACTGAGTGAAATCTTGTAGATTTCACTCAATCACTTTTGGGAGGCGTTCCTGCGCTGGAACGCCCCCCCCCTGCGATGAAACGCCTCCTTCTGGCGCAGGGCTTTACAACGTGACGCATCTGGGAGATGCGTCACGTTGTAAATATCCCGCACCATGGCGCATCTTTTGCGCCACCGCTGCTTCACAAAAGTGACTCAACGGCGGCGTAAAAGAGGCGCAAGCGGCTTGTAAATCAGCCCCTAACATATTACTATGACTTGCATTACAATACTACACAGAGCTTATGACTTTACAGCAATGAGCTCATGGTTTCATCCATGAGTCTTGAGACCGGTAGGGGTGAGTAGTTCGCTTCCCACTCCCTGTATTGTATGAACGCAAACTAACACTACTTCCACAGGTATGCTACACCGCCCTGAGAACATCACTTTACAGCAATGGGCTCACGATTTAGGCTCACGGTTTAATCCCCGAGTCTTCAGACCAGTAGGGGTGAGTAGTTTGCTTCCCACTCCCTGTATAATATAAACACATACTAACACTACTTACACAGTATGCTACAGCGCCCAGAGCCCATCACTTTACAGCAATCAGCTCGGTTTGATCCCCAAGTCTTCACACCGGTAGGCGTGAGTACTTCACTTCTGGTATAGTATAAATGCATGGTAGCGGTCAGTAGCTCGCTTCCCACTCCCTGTATGGTATAAACGCCTACTAACACTACTTGCACAAATATGCAACAAAGATCAGAGCACATCACTTTACAGCAATGAACTCACGGTTTAGGCTCTCGGTTTCATACCCGAGTGTACAGCATCTCATCTCAGCACCATGTCACTTTGAGCAATACAGCACTTTCAGAGTGATGTCATTTGAGATGTCATCAGTGATGTCACTGACCATGTCATGAATGATGTAATATGTGACACCATCAGCAGTGGATTGCGGGCGGCGAGTTATAGTTAGTAAAACTAACTATATCGGAGGAATTTCAATGGTTTAGTACGAGTGAAAAGTCCAGCTAACTATAACACCCCTAAAACCTATGGTTTTTTCAGTGAATTTCAAAGGTTTTTTAAATGCTAATTCCAAACTATAACAGGCCTCAAACCTGTTTTTTCCAGTGAGTTTCAAAGGTTTTTTACATGCTAATTCCTAACTATAACATGTTTGAAACTTATGGTTTTTTCAGTGAATTTGAAAGGTTTTGTAAATGACAATTTGTAAATGTATTAATTGTTATATTTATTTTTTTGATACTGATTTACTACATTTTTTTAAACTATTTATTGTTAGATATTTAATTTTTTTAATTACATTATAATTACATTATACATTACATTACAACTTATACCTTCTCAGAATGAATGACTTTAGTTTAAGTACTTTGTAAACAGGCAATAGACTTTTAAGTACAGTAGTTACAGTTGTAGCAATGGGCAACACAATTTCAAACACAATGCAACATTGAGCTCAATGTGAATTTCTATTTAAATGCAATTAGTTACTTTATGGATTACTTTTCTAACCTAGGACTGGATCCTAGATTCAGTCCTTGGACATCTCCTGTAATCAGTTGAGTAAATGCATTTTGGTTACTGTAGTGATTCTTAAGGAATATTATTGTATTTTAAAAGTTGACACTTAGAAACTTTTTCACATAGAATTACCAATGTTATCCTATGGGAGGAAATTCACTAAGCAGGTAAGTATTGTTATCGTTACTTTTTCTTACTCAGTGGTGGATCCTGGATCCAGCACTGATGCATCTCCTGTAAACAGATGAAGGAATGCGTCTAAGCCATACAGGCGATTTTTACGGAATATTTGTAGTTTGTGAAAATCAACACTTCGAAACTTTTCTGGTGAAAACCAGACAACGGATTTCTAAGGAAGTAAATACAAGTTACTGGTAAGTATGTTTAGAATTACTTTTCAGGGTCAGTGCTGGGCTGAAAGATGCAGCACTGGGCTCTCTTCTGATAACAGGTGAGTAAATTGGAATTCGTTGTTCGGATGATTTTAGGTGAATATTTTAAAGTTCCAAAACTCCACACTTAAAAGAATTTCCAAGTGAAACCAGTCAATGTTAGCCTATGGAAGGAAATTCAAGTTACTGGTAAGTATGGTTAGAATTACTTTTCAGGATTAGTACTGGGCTCAAAGATGCAGCACTGAGGTCTCTCTTGATAACAGGTGAGTAAATCGGAATTCGTAGTTCTGCTGATTTAATAGGAATATTTTAAAGTTCCAAAACTCCACACTTGAAAGAATTTCCACGTGAAAGCAGTCAATGTTACCCTATGGCAGGTAATTAGTGTTATCGTTACTTTTTCTTACTTGGTGGTGGATCCTGGATCCAGCACTGGTGCATCTCCTGTAAACAGTTGAAAGAATATGTTAAAGTCATACAGGCAATTTTTTAGGAATATTTGTTGTTTGTGAAAATAGAAACTTTTCTGGTGAAAACCAGACAATGGATTCCTATGAAAGGAAATACAAGTTATTGGTAAGTACGGTTAGAAGTACTTTTCAGGGTCAGTGCTGAGCTAAAAGATGCAGCACTGGGTTCTCTCCTGATACCAGGTGAGTAAATCGGAATTCGTTGTTCGGATGATTTTAGGTGAATATTTAAAAGTTCCAAAACTCCACACTTAGAAGAATTTCCAAGTGAAACCAGTCAATGTTAGCCTATGGAAGGAAATGCAAGTTACTGGTAAGTATGGTTAGAATTACTTTTCAGGATAAGTACTGGGCTCAAAGATGCAGCACTGAGGTCTCTTCTGATAACAGGTGAGTAAATTGGAATTCGTAGTACATCCAGTAAGCACCACAGAGCTGCGTAGCAGAGAGATGTAAAAAAGGGAACGGCCTGCACCACCTCTCTGCAATGCAGCGCAGTGGCGCTTCCTAGAAGCACCTGGTGGGCTACTTGGCCCCCACGGTCACTCAGGTTTGAAGTGGAATTTTTTCCCCAACTTAAAACGCGCCACAGGGCGTGTTTGCACACATCACGTCAGGCACCGTCCCCTCCCTTCACACTGTGTAAACGCACCCTGTCACCGTTCTAAGTTGAGAGATTAAGTCCCCTTCAATCCTAAGGGTCCCTAGGGTCAAACTAACCCACTAGGTACCTCCAGTAAGCGCCACAGAGCTGCATTGCAAAGAGGTGTAAAAAGGGGCGTGGCCTCTGAACACCTTCCTGCAACGCAGCTCCCTGGCGTATATTGGAGATAACTGTTGGGCTATTTGGCCCTCAGGGACCCTCAGTATTGAAAGAGAATTAATTCCCCAAATTAAAACACGCCACAGGGCGTGATTGCACAGTGGTGAAGGAAGGGGACGTGGCCTGAGGTGACATGTCTTCAAACACACCCTGTGGCTCGTTTTAAGTTAGAGAATTAATTCCTCCTCAATCCTGTGGGTCTCTGGGGGCCAACTAGCCCACCAGGTACCTCCAGTATGCGCCAGGAGGCTGCATGGAGAGAGGTGTTCAGAGGCCACGCCCATTTTTACAACACTCTGCAACGCAGCTCTGTGGCACTTACTGGAGGTACCTGGTGGGCTAGTTGGACCCCAGAGACCCTCAGAATTGACAAGGAATTAATTCCCCAACTTAAACCGCGCCACAGGGTGTGTTTGCACATATGTGAACTCAGGCCCCGCCCCCTCCCTTCGCGAGTGTGCAAACGTGCCCCGTGGCGCGTTTTAAGTTGGGGGTTTAACTCCGCTTGAATACGGAGGGTACCTGGGGGGCAAAAAGCCCACCAGCTACCTCCAGTAAGCGCCACAGAGCTGCTTTGCAGAGAGGTGTAAAAAGGGGCATGGCCTCAGAACACCTGTCTGCAATGCAGCTCCCTGGCGCCTACTGGAAGGTCCTGGTGGGCTAGTTGGCCACCAGGGACCACCAGTATTCAAGGGGAATATGTTCCCCCTCTGCAAACATGCCAGGGGGCGCGTTTGCAGAGTGGGCAATGAGGGGGCGTTAATAATTAAGAAGGGGGGCTGTGTAGCCCCCCTTCTTTTTCTAATTTTTGGGCCCTGGGGACCCCATCCCTTAGGGCTGCCCCCAATTTTTTTTTAAATGAAAAAATTGGGAAGGGGGCCATGGGGCCCCCCTCCCAAAGCCATAATCTGCCCCGGGGACCCCATCTCTGGGGCATGGGACTTTTAAAAAAAAAAATTGGGGGGAGGGGGGCTTCCTTGCCCCCGTCCTGTGGCCACTTATGGCCCGGGGACCCCATCCCCCTGGGCCGGCCCTTTTTTATTATTTATTTTATTTACATTTTGGGAAGGTGGGCCGCGTGGGCCCCCTCCCGGGACACTAATAGCCCCGGGGACCCCATCCTGGCCCTCTTCGTTGGGGCTATGGGGGGTCCTCAATCCCTCCATGGTCCCAGCCGACTCCCCGCGTCCTGCAGGAGCCGGCATTGCTTTTCCAAATGAAGAGCAGCTAACATGCTGCTCCCCCTGTGGAAAAGCAATCTGCTTTGCTATTTGGAAGAGAGAGCAGGTTTGCCTGCTCTCTCTTCCAAATAGCAAAGCAGTTTGCTATGACAGGGTGGGAGCCCCGAGGCTGCCACCCTGCCATAGCAAACCACAGTGTCCCGGGGGTGGGCACCCCGGAACACTGCAGGAGCTGGCCCTGGAGGGTGGTGGTCCCTAGGGCCATCACAAGGCTCCAGGAGGGGGCTTAACAGAGGGCGGATTTCTTACCTGGCATCTTGCACGAACCTACTCAAGGTCGAATACAACTCAGAAGCAGGATGGGAGGTACTCACTATGGGTGTTTGAATCGGGACTCAATATACCACAATGCCTGAGAGCCACGCCCACTACGGCAGACTGTTAAATCACACTGCGAGTGCAGCGTCACTATTTGCCTCCCCAGCTTTGAAGTGCCCAGCCAGTGAACAAAGGATTTTGTATCTAGAAACGCATATGGCAGATGAGGCACACCACGTGTGAACGGCTTTGTTGGAAATCTGCAGACTGCCAATAAATTATGCTACAACACGCACCGTGAAGGTTTTCCAATTTTTGGGTGTCTGCATTTGGAATATTAAGTGGCCGGCCTGGTCACGGAAAGCCCCATCGCAGAAGTAGCGAGTCCTTGGTACCTGAAAAACCAAGAGTGTCAGTGGAGCAGCATGTGAACGTTGGTGGCCTTAACAGAGGGCGGACTTCTTACCTGGAAACTCACACGAACCTACTCAAGGTCGAATACAACTCAGAAGCAGGATGGGAGGTACTCACTATGGGTGTTTGAATCGGGAATATACCACAATGCCTAAAAAAAAAAAAGAATCAGCACACCAATAATGTTAATCACACTGTCAGCTCCAGGTAGTCCTAGATCTCCATTGGAGAACAATCGAATCCCACCCCATGTGACATGGGTTTCGAAATCAAGTTAGAACAATGTCCTTTTATTGTAAGTTTCAACGGATTCAGAGATCCAAGCCAAGGCATGTTCTTCAAATTCTTTATTAAAAGTTCATAAATAAATACGACTTCTCAGCTCACACCGCCGACACGTGTTTCGTCTCTTTCTGAGACTTTTTCAAGGCTGGAAGTATCAAACAGATTTACAATAAATATTCAATCAATATTAAAAAAGACAAACCACTATCACAATCACACACAAACAGTACAATACAATACAATGTTCCTACATATGTTAAAATATCCCATATTTGCGAACAGTAATCTAGTACATATCATAACCTATCAGTATTGTAGGCTAGAATCATGATATGCTCCAGTAAATCACAAGCAGAACACAAAACAGAATATTCATTGAAAGCATGTTTAGTACAACATTTTTTATGAAATAAAGCATTTATGGTAAACAATGAGAGCAACTATGTCCAATGGTGGGAGACACAACGGACAAAGCATGGTAGAAGCACAACCTGTAGCATGTCAAAAAAACACACCACTAGCTGCAATCTTAAGAATATGATCTTAGTCAAATACCTTCTTACCAAATCCAACATATTGATTTGGGTTGATACCATCTAGGTGACTGCCCAATATAAACACCATAAGATGCATTCTAAATAATGTTATTGATCTATATAAACCATTTTACAAAGTACCCGTGGTAATATAGCACTAAAAAGATCCCAAATAAATCAACAAGGACCTACCAGAAAATGAATGGTAATCTTGCACTAGTGTCTAGCTGGTCAAACCATCTGTTCAATATCCAATCGACAAGTCCAACAAGGTTTGATGGCGATGACGTAGTAACCACATAGTGTCCCTAGAGGGAGAA
The DNA here is from genome assembly GCF_964263255.1 of Lissotriton vulgaris. Lineage (NCBI taxonomy): Eukaryota > Metazoa > Chordata > Amphibia > Caudata > Salamandridae > Lissotriton > Lissotriton vulgaris. Next base: position 1,578,945,095 of record NC_141689.1, on the reverse strand, counting down.
CAACAGTAGTAACAATCAGAACTACTGTTGAGCTGGTAATGTGTGATACACCAGACGGTTCTAGTCTCAAACTGAGGACAGTCCAAGATACCTTTCTCACCTCTAATCAGTAGTCCCGTGCCAGGCAGTATCCAGAAACGCGTATGGCAGATGAGGCACACAGTGTGTGAATGGCTTTGTTGGAAATCTGCAGGCTAACAATAAATTATGCTACAACACGCTCCGTGAGGCTTTCCAATTTTTGGGTAACTGTATTTGGTTTATTAAGTGGCCGGCCTGGTCACGGAAAGCCCCATCGCAGAAGTAGCGAGTCCTTGGCACCCGAAAAACCAAGGGTGGCAGTGGAGCAGCGTGTGAACGTTGGTGGCCTTACAAGAGGGCAGATTTCTTACCTGGCATGTCGCACGAACCTACTCAAGGTCGAGTACAACTCAGAAGCAGGATGGGAGGTACTCACTATGAGTGTTTGAATCGCGACTCAATATACCACAATGCCTGAGAGCCACGCCCACTACGGCAGACTGTTAAATCACGCTGCGAGTGCAGCGTCACTATTTGCCTCCCCAGCTTTTAATTGCCCAGCCAGTGAACAAGAGATTTTGTATCCAGAAACTCGTATGGCAGATGAGGCACACCGCGTGTGAACGGCTTTGTTGGAAATCTGCAGGCTGCCAATAAATTATGCTACAACACGCTCCGTGAGGCTTTCCAATTTTTGGGTGTCTGCATTTGGAATATTAAGTGGCCGGCCTGGTCACGGAAAGCCCCATCGCAGAAGTAGCGAGTCCTTGGCACCCGAAAAACCAAGGGTGTCAGTGGAGCAGCGTGTGAACATTGGTGGCCTTAACACAGGGCGGATTTCTTACCTGGCATCTCGCACAAACCTACTCAAGGTCGAATACAACTCAGAAGCAGGATGGGAGGTACTCACTATGGGTGAGCTAAAAAATCAGCCCACTGCACAAAGGCAGTACCCAGTTAAACAAGAAGCTAAAAAGCAAGTCAGGGAAATCTTAGATCAACTTGAATATCAAGGGGTGATTGAAACATGCACCTCACAAATGAACAATCCTTTGTTTCCTGTCTCCAAGCCAGACGATTCATATCGTCTAGTTTTGGACTACAGACACCTTAACTCCTGTTGTAAAACATTTTCAGTACAAAACTCACATAGTGCAGCACTAATGAATAACATTGTGCGCAAAAAATATAAAACAACATTAGATATCTCTAATGGATTCTTCTGTCAAAACATTGCACCTGAAAGCAGGTATTTGACCGCTTTCTCAATAATGGGTTCGCAAAAACAATTTTGCCGACTCCCACAGGGATTCAAGAATAGCCCAGGATTATTCTCAGCAAGGGTAACAGAGTTACTACAAATATATGATGATGAGGCATTATCATATGTCGATGACATCTATCTCGCAGATGATGACCTGGAGACTCACTTAAAAAGAGTGAACACCATAATACTTGGGTTCGCATCAGAGGGTTACAAATTCAACTTTAAAAAGTCACGAATTGCCCATCTAACTATCCTGTTTTTAGGATATGAATTATCAAGTGAAGGCAAGAGCCTAGCTTACAATTTCTTAGAGAAATGTGCTGTACTCCAAGCACCAAAAACGCTGAAGAATTTAAATCAATACTAGGTTTCCTGAATTTCGGAAGACCATACATTCTAAATTATGCAGAGAGGGTTAAACCTCTCTATGAATTGATAAAACCAGATTTCAAACCAATCAATTGGACTCAGAAACACACAGAGATTTTGAGATCATTGCAAACAGACATGTTAACTAAAACAAAATTACAAACTCGCGAAAACATACGCAATCTTGTAATCTGAGTCATCCCAGGAAGATGCGGATTCACATACCTGACCTCTAATGAGGGAGAAACGGTACCTATAGCTTACAAATCACATTTGTACACTCAAGCTGAAATGAAATTCAGCTCTACAGAAAAAATTCTGACAGCGGTTCAAACTGCTGTAGCAAAAGAAAGATCCCTAGCCCAAGGCAAGAGAATATCTGTTTATACAGCGGAATCAGCCCTTGAGGCATTAACAAGTCCATGCAATCTGAATACAGTGGCATTAGATCCAAAATGGATACAATGGGAAAAATCTTTTGGTACAGAAGACGTGAAATACTATTTTGACCCGAAACTGAAAAAACTAGATGATCTAGAATATGAACAAGAATATCCTCTGCCAATCGAAATTCTGCCTCTGGAACAATATACCTGCGTAATCTATATGGACAGATTCGCACAACACTACGATGTAGATAAAAAATCCTACAATGCAGCGTGCGCGATTGTTAAAGGTCGCTGGCGCTCTGGTAAATTCAAACCGATGATCACCAGAACTGAATCACTCAGAAACTGTTCAGCTCAGCGAGCTGAAATAAGATCTGTAAAGATGGCGCTTGAAAATGCTGATCGCGAATTCCCCACACTAATAGTGTGTGATTCGTATTTCTGCTTCAAGTCATACAACAGTGACATGCAGACATGGAGTAAAAACGGTTACATAGATGACACAGGTGCCACAATAAAGCATAAAACGCTCTGGGAACAAGTAGTTCTTTTAAAGAAAGAACTACAAAAGACTCACGTGATACACGCACTGAGTCATCAACGTGATGGCGTTCACGTTGCAGGGAATTAATTGGCTAACACAGCCACAGCGGAAGCGGTTCAACCGGCTTCCGTAGCCACTAAAAAGCGTTCAGAAAAACACATAGATGAGGAAATCATGCTGGCGGTAAAAGCCTCATTAAAAGGCGATTATGCAGCATTACCTCTCAACTATCCACTCATTAATACATACATAATTGATGAAAACTCCGTTCCTTTTGCTCAAATCCCTGGAGTGGGGGATAGAGTAATTCCAAACACGAACCGGAGAGTTTTCTTGATTGAAGACTCACACAGGGGATTGGGTCTGAGGCACCAAGAGATGCTAAAATCTCTGGTAGAATTACAATCAAAGTACTGGTGGCCAGGAATGAGCGTAGATATCTACAATTTTGCAAGAAATTGTGAGGACTGCAACAGAGATCGCAGTTGTGAACCGGACCAGACAACAGCCCAGTTACCACTATTAGAGAGCATCAGGTGATCTATAGCGCAGAAATCCAGCCGGAGAAATGCGTCCCCATAATTATTAAGATTGAATTCACTTAAAATGTAGACCCCAGCGCTCGGCTGACGCCAGAACTGTTATAAAAGATTTGCAAGTCTTTATCGGCACATACGCAATTGGCATGCTACATTCTGATCAGGGTCCTGCGTATAGCTGTCGAGCTTACAAAGATGCCATGAACAGCATGGGCATTGCATTGTGGTACTCTTCTCCCTTCCAACCTGAGGGAAATGCGGTAGTGGAAAGAAAAAAACGGGACATAAAGCAATCTATAACGGCGAGGGTATTAGGTTCGGGTAATGGGTGGGTCAAACATTTAACAAGTGTCCAACGTAGTCTTAATAATCTGCCAAGAAATTCTCTAAAAGGTCTCACTCCATACGAACTATTGTTCGGTACTAGAATGCACATTCAGGATCTTGATTGTCACACTTCAGTGTTAGAAGAAAAATCCTTTGATATCAAAGACCATTTGGCTGTTTTACAGGATTTAAATGAAACAAGAAAAAACCTGAGTAACAGAAAGTTGAAACAACAGCCGCCAGCCACTGAAGAAAAACCACCTGTCCCAGCAAGACCTGTCTTGATTCCAAAGATTGGGGATCTGGTCAGAGAGAAGATCGCGGTGAAGAAGGAATTTGGGCCTTCTTACAGAAAAGCAGTACCTGTCTTAGCTGTCAGCGGAACAAGATCAGTTGTACTACCGCCCCTTGCTGGTAAAAAGGAGAACAGAGTTGTAACCATCGACCTGGTAAAAACACAACCATGTGGCCAATAATAAGTAGTGGGCCCAGTGGACTCCCAAGAAATAGCAGAATACCAAAATTTGCTACAATCCAAGAGGCTCAAACTGAGAGACTAATCACATTTGATAAACCTGCAGTGAATAACAAAGGACTATGCAATAATGCCATGGAACTTGTGCCTCTTGAAACCCAAATTGCAACAGTTCGTCAAGAAACACCAGTCTACAATGATGTAGCCTCTGACTATGCTAATGAAACAAATAAAAATGCAAAAACAAATGAAAATCCGGAAATAATTCCAACAATTGACAGAACTGCATCTGGCTACTTCATCAACTTCGACGACTTTTCTGAAGATCCAAGTGAGCATGAAGAAACGCTTGCAACAAAAACTTTCAAAGACAAAGTAATTGAACTTTTTCACCAACTAAAAGAAACATATCTAATTTCACCATGGATTGAATTTTGGATTGTGTTAGGTGTACTTACTATCCTGCTTTGGCTCATCATGGTTCTATGTTTGGGAAAATTCATAATGGAAAATATAGTACAATGGACACAGCAAGTCAGAAAATCAACTTGGTCCTAAAGTCTCACACATCCTCCCACATCGAGAAAAGAGAACTCTCATCAGTAAACATCTCAGCCAATCCAGTACCCGGTGGGGTAGCATGGGACAGAACTGATTATGACATTTTTGGCCCGGTTGAGCTCTTGAAATGTCTACATCAGTTCAAGGTTTCATTAAGTGACTTTGTGACACCAAGTACCTTCTCTGATCATTGGGACTTTGAAAACATTAATAATATGATGTCAGATTTAGTAAGGTCAGCCAAATTTACAGAACATGATTACTTACAGGGTTCATCGAATTATGAAGAGATATACTGTTATAATCATTTTGATGATCACTATTTGCATAAAACTGCTCAGCCTAGAAATGTTTTATCTTATAACCAATGGGAACACTGTCCAACTCCGCCAAAAGGCAGCTCGAAAACATTTTATGAAAAATTCCAATACTTCTCAGGGTTTGACAACAGTGATCCAGAAACGTTTTATTTTAAAATGTTAATTAGGACAGGAATAAAAACAATGTTGACAAATACTAAATTGATTTATTCAGAAAAATGTTATGACAAAATGTCTACATTTGGTTTCGAATTTTGGAAAAACACCATTGAAACAAAAACGATCTGGGGTACCAAACATTGGCAAGTACAAGGCTAGAAGCATTATTTAGGGCCTGCATGATCCCAGAACAAATGATATACTTGAATGACACAATTCAACAAACTACTTGTCTTGGCCTAGCTAATATAAAAGACTTAAATACACCGTCTTTTCCGAAACCCAAAACTGATAGTGATAGCACTACAGATTTGGAGATAGACGTATCCCATATTTTACAACAAAACAGAACACATCCTGATTGGAAAAAGTGGTTGATCTGGCCAACAGACACAAATAACTGTCAAGATAGATTCCTGAACAAAACACAGGGGTTCAAAATGACCAGGCCAGACCCAATCTATCTGGACATTACATCTCCGCTGGGCCTTGTACCGTTTGTGTCAGGTCCTACGCATGAGAGAGGGCATACCCTCGATCAAGTGTTTTCATCAGCTCCGATTGCCGATGTAGAGACTGCCTGTGTTCTGGACGGATCATAGACTGATCAGGTTCTCTGTGCTTGAGAATGGGCGGCCGGATAACATTGCCCCCATGCTACCTAGACCGGCCTCGAGAGCGTTCCATAGAGTGACATCTGATATGCTAGAGCAGGCGCTCGGGGAACATCCCTGCCATCTCTCGGGTGATCTGGAAAGAGACACGGAGGTTCTGCAGTCGTGGCTGACTGAAAGGCTGGACGATCTTGCCCCACTGGCAGCCCCTCGGTCCACGGCATTACGGCAATCTGCGCCATGGTTCACTGAGGCGCTGCGGGTGGCTCGCAGCCAATGCAAGGTTGCTGAGAGGGCCTGGCGCCTTCAGTACAACGAGGAGGCCAAACTCGCCTACAGGGTGGCTATAAAGGCCTATCACCGGGACATCTTAGGTGCCAAAAAAGAATACCTTGCTAAGAGGATTGAGGTGGCGGCGAACTCCTGCAAGGAGATCTTCACGGTGGTGAAGGAGTTCACGACCCCCAGTTCCCACTCACCCCCACCAGTGCCATCGGAGGCTTGGGCGTGTGATCTCGCCAGCTTTTTCACTAATAAGATCAAGGCGATTCAGGCCTCCTTCTCGGAGAGCGTTGAGGAAGGTGGCTTGGGCCCCGGAGCGGAACTTGAGCTATCACCCACGCCTGCCGCAGTGTTGGCAGACTTTCCTGCTGTCACTAGCGAGGCGTCGCGGGTGCTGCTTGCCAGCCTCAAATCAGGCTCGCCACTTGACCCATGCCCTGCCAAATTCTTGGCTGGGATGGCGGCGGTGGTGAATCCCCTGGTTAATCATATCCTTAATGCCTCCTTGAGGGAGGGGAGGGTGCCTAGCACCTGGAAGAGGGCGATGGTGATCCCCCTCTTGAAAAAGCCGGGTCTTGATGCCGAGGTCTTGGCCAATTATAGGCCAATTTCACTTCTCCCGGCTCTGGCCAAGATCACCGAGAAACATGTCCATGGCGTCTTGTCGAGCTTTCTTGAAACCAACCATCTGCTCCATCCTTCCCAATCCGGTTTCCGCCCCAACTTCAGTACGGAAACGGCGTTGTTGGAGGTCTCTGAGATCATCAGGGAGACCTTGGATGTTGGTGGCAAGGCCATGTTAGTCATGTTGGACCTGTCGACGGCCTTTGATACCGTCCCCCACGCGGCGCTCCTCGCCAGGCTCCATGACAACGGCATTAGGGGGACGGTGTTCAAATGGTTCACATCCTTTCTTGAAGGCCGCCGCCAGACGATCTGGGTCTCCCAGAGCTCCACCGAGGTGACGCCTTTGGGGGTTGGGGTCCCACAGGGCTCTGTGCTGAGCCCATCGTTGTTTAACATCTTTATGTCCCCCCTGGCGGCGCGGTGGAGGCTTACGGGGCCCAGATCGTGTCCTACGCCGACGACAAGCAACTCCTCTTCACTTGCGGTAAAGATCAACCATTTGACGGAGAGAGTATTCGGGGTTGTTTGGGCATGGTATTCGACTGGTTCCAGCACAACAACCTGAAGGCCAACTCCAGTAAGTCGGAGGTCCTATTCTTTGGCTGTGTCACCGACCCTGAGTGGCGGCAATGGTGGCCATCTGAAATGAGCCCTCCCGTACAGTCATCTGCAGTTGCCAAAAATCTCGGCGTCAAACTTGATAATAAGCTGTCACTGAGAGCGCATGTCCTTGGTCTGGCCGGATCCTGCTTCGGCATTCTGAAGATGCTCCGCAACTTTCTTCCACTGCTTTCTGCGGAGCACAGGCGGATTACCGTGCAGGCGCTTATTGGGTCCAGGCTCGATTATGCCAATGCCCTCTTTCTTGGCCTCCCGGATTACCTGGTCCAACGCCTACAGGTGGCACAAAACTCTGCTGCCCGCGCCATCTTTGGCTTGCACAGGCGTTCACGAGCTTCTGGGTTGTTGCAGAAGCTCCATTGGCTGCCTATCCGTAAGCGGATCATGTTTAAATCCCTTACGTTGATGCACAAAGCCCTGTTTGGCTCAGGGGCCGGGTATCTTCGGCGTAGATTGGCCTTCTATCGCCCAGCCCGCTCACTGCGGTCCGAATCTCTTTTTACGGCCGTGGTTCCACGTGTGCGGAAGGTCCGCACTGGGGGCCGTTCCTTCAGCTTTAAGGCGCCCCAGCTGTGGAATTCTCTGCCACTGGCGTTACGCAGTACCCCTAATCTGCCTCAATTCAGGAAGAGCCTGAAGACTTTTTAATGTTTAATCGTTTTCTTTGGTGGGCTTTTTCTTTCTTTCCTGTATTAGTTTTTTCTTGTTATGTTGAGCCGCCTGTGGAAAGCGCCGGGACACTCTTTTAGAGTAGCCGTGCGCTATATAAGCTTATTTTTAACATAACATAACATAACATAACAATATACTCCCAGAGACAACATCCAGGGATAGTTACAACATACAGTGTAGGGAAACTATGCCTTGAGTGGCTAGAGAAATCCACACTGGCTGAAATTAAGCAACACTTGACTTTACTTAAAGACGGTGCTGACTTGCGTGATTTCATATTGGGACCACGCAAACAGCGTCAAAAACGTTTCATAGCAGTCGGTATATACGCTGCACACAACGAAGCTTGGAAAGTAATGCAAATTGAAACAACAGAAAAAATACGAGAAATTGATCGTATAAATTTGGAAAAATCACTTTCTGTAGTGGACAATGGGTTAACGACTCTGTCCTCCAGAATATATTCACTGGACAGCATTGTATCATCTGCTTTTGATATAATAGAGCAGGACTTACTAATGTTACAACATGGTCAGTCTCAATTACGTTCTATTGTACAGCTTGGTTGGACGTTGCAAAATCTGCGTTCAGGCTATGTACCATGGCGTTTAATCAACACAACGTCATTATTCGGTATCTTTAACCTTACTGATAAACAAATCAGTTTGGCACAAAAAGGAGCAGACTATACGATTCTGAGCATTGGAGAGACCTGTCATTGAATGGATAATACACAGAACAATTACAATTCCGATAACAACTTTCCAGTTTAAATACTGCCAAGAGTATATACCTGCGGGCCCACATTCTATTACCAAGGTACGGAGCTGACTAAACCCTTAAGAGAATTCTTGATGCAGATTCTTGGCAAAACAATCTTAACCAACTTAACTTAAACTGCTACTTACTTACTCCTTCCCAAGTATTAGGCTTAGGTCAGGTACACCGGGGAAGGCGTAGTTAGAAGCACCAGTTGAGTACGTTAGTCAATGTTTTTATGTATGTATATATTTTATCCATTTTAAAGTACCATATGGCTAAGAAACCATATCAATGCTTTTACAGTATTATTTCATAATACTACTTTTACTGTACGCACTTTACTTTATGATAAGTATTGCAATTGTGGCAATTCATTTCTCTTGCATGAGAAAGAAGACTGCTCAATAAATAACACCTTTTATTGAAAACGCCCGTCTCTCTATTTCTCTATTTCTCTGCACTCTGGTGAAACTAAGTATGCACGGTTGACTAAGTGAAATAGCTGCCTATTGTTTTCACACAACTCTAGAGATACACTCTTTTCTGAGGGAGCAAAGTTGTCATGTTTGTATGGTTGTCAGAAGCTAATCCCTTCTTGTCTAAATCCGGAGAGTTAACTCTTTCCTGAACATTCGAGAAAGTTTCTAGTGACCTCTGAGCTAGCTGGCAAAACTAATTAAGTCGTATATAGTCAGTAGAGACCTAGTCGACCTCAGTCCTACGTCTACACTGCTGTTTATATTATTCCAATGCGCAGACCTTATGGGAATATAGGAACTACACTACAGCACCTTAAAGGTAAGAGTGTTTGGTGTCCTGACAGTTGCATGGGTGTGTGACAGGGTGTGTGTGAGTAGTTGTATGATTCTGTGAGTGGGTGTGTGAATGGTTGTGTGGTTCTATGAGTGGGTATCTGCGTCATTTTAATGTTGTGTGAGTGGGTGTACAAGTGGATTGTGTGGGTGTGTGAGTGATTCTGTGGATGATGTCATAAGTGATGTAATTTGAGATATCATCAATGATGTCTTCAGTGATGTCACTGACCATGTCATAAGTGAAGTTGTATGTGAGGTTATTAGCAGTGCATTATGGGGACATACGTTATAGTTAGCTTATGTAACTATAACTGCTGAAGTTAAATAGATTTTTAAGAGTGAAATCTGAGCTTAACAATAACCTCCCTGTAACCTTTGTTTTTTTAGTGAATCTCAAAGGTTTTTTACCCTTTATTTCCTAACTGTAAACTGTAACCTTTCATAGTGGGTATGTGAGTGTTTGTAAAGGTCGATGAGTGGGTGTTTGAGTGGCTGTATGTGTCTGTGACTAGGTGTGTGAGTGGTTACTTTGATGTGTGAGTGGGTGTGTTAGTAGCTGTGTGGGTGTGTTAGTGGCTGTATGGGTTTGTGAGTGGGTGTGTGAGTAGCTGTATGGGTCTGTGCATGGGTGTCTGAGTAGCTGTGTGGATGTGCAAGTGGGTTTGTGAGTGTATAGATGGGTCTGTGAGTGTCTACATTGGTCTGTACCTTTGGTGGAGAAAGGAGTCGTGCCCTCCAATGAGCTCTCAGCAAGCCCACAGTGTGAGACATACTGGTGGTAACAGGAAAGGTTCTTGGCCTCCATTGACCCTTAGCAGCCAAGAGGACGTCATCCCCCAATCAGTAGTGCACCAGGAGGCATATTTGCAGAGGGTGGAGAAAGGGGTTAGGGCTTCCGACAAGCACACAGCAACTCTGTTGTGTGGGACTTACTGGTGGTAACATGGGAAGTTCTTGGCCCCCAACGACCATCAGCAGCCAAAGGGACTTCAAACGCCCAACAGTAGTCTTCCAGAACGTGCATTTGCAGATTGGTGGAGTAAGGGGAAAGGGGGCGGGGCCTCCTATGAGCTCTCAGAAATCTCGCTATGTGGAACATACTGATGTTAACAGGAGGGGTTATTGGTCCCCAACGACCCTCTGCAGCCATGTGGACTTCATTCTCCAACCTGTAGTGCACCAGGACCTGCTTGCAGAGTGATGGAGAAAGGGGGCGGGTAGGGGGACTTCATCCCCCAATGAGTAGTGCACCAGGAGGCATGTTTGCAGAGTGGTTGAAAAGGGGGGTGGGCCTCTGATGATCTGCAGCAGGATTCGCAGTTCCACAGGGGACTCACAGAGGGTTGCACTGAGCACCGCAGGGGATCTATGGATTCCGGCAATTTATTGGCCTTTATGGGCCCCTCTGGAACACCTCTAACATATCCATGGAGTTAGGTTACCTCTATCCTGACCCCTTTATTCACTACACACAGACATTTTCAGCCCCAGGGACTGTTTCACAATACATAAAATGGCAGCCACAACATCCCAGTCAGGTTGCAACCATCCAATCATGCTATTGCATTTGGCGCTTGGATCTGCGAATCCACCTCACGGATCCATGAAGGATCCGCTCAGGATCCGTGTCCCCAGACATTCAAATTTGGTTTCAGTTAATATATTTAAAACTACTGAATAGAGTTACACCAAACAACAAAAAGAACTCTTTCTGGACCAAGAGCTACCTTTCTGCTAAATTTTGTGTAATTCCGTCAAGTGGTTTGGGCTGTAGCCATGTCTGAAATCACTATGGGAAATCACATAGGAAACACACTTTTTTGCCCCATTTGAGGAATCACCCTGAAACTTGTTATACACAACTAGAATCAGCTGCACACTTTTTTGGGAAAATTTCATGAAGATTCTTCAACCAGCGCCAAAGATATAGGCAAGTCAATAAACTATTCTTCTATGGAAACTAGGTCCTAACTATAACGACTTTCTGGCGACCGCCAATATACACTTTCCTACATAATATTTTTGGTGTCGACATTTATATACAATATAATGGTAGCATGAAATTCAAGGCAGAGTATTCTGGTAGTGTTGGACTTAGCCCTTTTTGCAGGGTCATCCCTAAACTTTTTTCCTTTCTTCTAACCTTTTTTCTGACATGGTGTTAGTGGTTCTAGGACTCTGGGCAATGTAGCACTGCTGTCCAATGTAAAGTGTGCATGCTCTCTGTGATAAATATGGTAAGATTGGTCTACACCTGTTTGGCCTGTTAAATTTACCTGTCAGTCCCTTGTAAAGTTGTGTCTCATCTACCCCAGGGCTGTTAAATTAAATGCTACTGGTGGACTTGCAGCTCTGATTGCGCCACCCACCAAAGTAGCCTTTCACACCTATCCCAGGCCTCTGCCATTGCAGAGCCTGTACGCGCACTGTCGCTGTGACGTGGCACCTAAAGTGTGTCCCATGTCTGAGACCCCCTTTTACTGCATGTCGGTTACCCCTAAGGTAGGCCCTAGCTAGCCCTATGGGCAGGGTGCATTGTAGGTAAAAGGTAGGACATGTACCTTAAGTGTCTAACATGTCCTGGTAGTGGCAAACAGTCATTTTGGTTTCTCTCTACTGTGATGCTGCCCTCCCATAGGAATGCATTGGGGATACCCTGATAAGTGTTTCAATGGTAATTCCTGATATGAGAGGAGCAGCGTGGTCAAGTTTGGTATATTTGGAATAGTGATAATTATTCTACCCAATGGTGTGCGCAGATTTATTATAGCTATTTTAGAAATGCCCCTTTTAGAAGTTGGCATTTCTGTGTGCTATGTGTCTGCCTGCCTGGGCTGGGTGAGTCGCGCTAAGCTGAATAGGACATCTGCATTTGGAGTAGTGGGAGGAGAAGTCCCTGGTAATTGAATAGGTCTGTGCCTAGCCTGTTCAATGCTGGCTCTGCCCCCTGTGATGTGTCTTATCACCAAGCCACTACCTGACAAAGGGGAAGAGGAGCCCTGTAAACAAATGCTCCAAAACCCCCCAGAACCAGTTGGGACTGGTTCCCCCAAGCCCTGTGGAAGGGCAGACAAAGCAAATATGTCATATAAATATAGGAGCTGTGACCCCATGAAAGGTTTTGCTGTTCTTGTGACTGGGGGCTTGTTGCTGCTGCTGGGCTCCAGGAGGAACCAACACGAGGGACTGCCTCCCTTCTGGAGGGTCCCTGTGTGCAGGCCTGCCTGGGCCCAGCCTTTGCCCCCTGGACTTTGGACTCTAACACGTGTGAGTGCTTTACTTTTATTCTAGAGACCGCTATATCTACTGCCCAGATGGGAGGAGCGTGAGTTGCATGCAGCATGCTGCTGCCAAGATTGTTGGAGGGAGCCCCAGCGGAGGGAATCCCCCGAGTTCTTTTTGAAAAGCGGGTACCCACCCCACGTTTATGCCGCTTTGGAGCGGGTGCCCACCACGCATTTGGTGTCTACTGGTGGGTGCCCATCCCACTTGTGTGCCCATTTAGAAAAGCGGATGCCCACCCCACAATTGCCTTTATTTGAAGCGGGTGCCCACTCTGCACTTCTCTGCGAGGACAAGAACCTCCGTGGCCCGGAATCCAGGCAGCTTATTTGGTTGGGGTGGAGTCTCCCTCAGCCGAGAGAGAGTCGTCGACCTTCCAGCTGGAGCCCACCCCACATTCTGGAGATGATCGGCAGAGGCCCCGTCAGTGGGAGGAGGACCAGAGCCGGTAGCGAAGGCCCGCCGAGGCACATTATCCATGGCTGGGACCTGCACAGGAGAATCCCTGAGGAGCCTGCAGGTCCCCGGTGAGTGGGGACATACCGGAACTGATTTGAGGCTGATTCCAGTATCCTGGAGGCACCATGGTTCCTGTGCTCATTATCCAAGTGTGCTCATTTGTTTTGAAGAGTGCTAGAGTGGGGCTGAGGCGGCACAGTGGTGCCAGGTCTTTTTTCACAGCTGCACCGCACCAGCGCGGGCAGCTGCAACATTGGGCACATTTGTTTTGAAGAGTCCCAGTGGGGAATTGCAGCACTGTAGTGCCAGTGCTATTTTCATGGGGGCAGGTTTATGTTTGAGAGTCCCAGAGTGGGGTTCCCCCGAGGCATATTGTAGGTGACTTGAGCCACTTGGATGCTCCCTAGGTCCCTGAAGTGCCCGTGCCCATTTGGCCTGTTTTATTTTGCCTCACAGCTGCACCGCCATTGTGGGCAGCTGCACCAAGGGGTCACTTATTGATAGAGTCCCAGTGGGGACCCCGGAGGCACAGTTAGTGCCAGTTCCATTATCCCTTTGGGGACATTTTGGTTCTTGAGACGAAGGAGTAAAATATACTTCTCTGCCCCAGCGCCTTGCGCACTTTGCTTTGCTGCATTTGCAGCTGCGCCCTGACATTTTGGACATAGGGCATGTTAGACCTGACATCATTGGCTTGAGTCTCTCCTCCATTTTTTCTGTTTGCCTCCACTGTTTTACGATGTTTTGCTGGTATATGCTTTGGGCGCTGTGCCACTGCTGATCAGTGCCACAGCGCAAGTGCTCCCGATGTTAAATTGATGTATCGATTGTATTCCATGTTTGGCTTATTTGGTTTACTATCAGTCCCTAGTCTAGTGCACCAGGAGTGCCGGGGCTTGTAAATCCAAATGCCGCTCGTGGGCTTGCAGCACGTGTTGTGCCACCCACAAGAGCGGCCTCGTAAAAGAATGTCTACGGGTCGGTCATTGCGAGACCTACGTGCAGTCTGGTACTGTCACGCGGGCTGCGCAAGTATACCTACTTGCCAGTCCCTCAAACCTTCCCTTAACTTCATGTTAGTCACCCCTATGGTAGGCCCACGGGCAGGGTGCGTTGTAAGTATAAGGTAGGGCACGCCTGACCAAGTTGGCATGTCCTAATAGTGAACAACAGCCATCTTCGTTCTTCACTATTGCGAGGTAGCCTGCTCTCCATTAGTTAGAATGGGCCGCCGGGATTATTAATGCTATGATCCTAGTTGGCTCGGGGAGCATGGTGCAATGTCGAGTTTGGTATCCCTGAACTCGGGGTTTAATTACGCATCCGTTGGTGTGGATGGTTTTTGGACTCTGGGTTTGAAAATAGCACTTTTAGAAAGTGTCTATTTTCTTGTCTAACCATTTCTGGTTTCTGCTGGTCTTGCGTGTGTGTGACAGGAGCTGGGTGGCTCCAGAGGTCTGGATGAGTCAGTATGGGATGAGTGGGACATTTGCGTTGAGAGTAGGGGGAGAGTAGTTGCTGATAGCCTGCCCTGCCTGATACAATGCTGGCTCCACCTCCTGCCAAGCAGCTGATGGCTCTGTGCCTGCCATGGACGATCCTAGCCCCACCTCCTACCAGGAGGCCGATAGCTCTGCTCCTGCTAGTGACAATGCTGGCTCCACCCAACTTACCCAACAGTGAATGTATTAATGCTCTCTTGTTTATAGATTTTTTGTGTATGTGACAGTGATAGATTTGTCTTTTCCTTTTAGGCCAATTTCCCTTTTGTCTGATCCCCTGCTATCTGCACAATTCGATGTACAAGGTCCTGATGAAGGTGGCTTGCCCACCGAAACGCGCGTAGACCCGCCACAAGGGCCAACAACTACACCTTGGTGCCCTTGGACCACATTAGCGTAGTCATCTTGCTAATTGGAATCCAGTTCCTTTTTTCATCTTTGTATGTGGTATGAATGCAGAATGACTGTTAGCACGTGAGCGAGTTGCTGTGTATGATTGTTTTTCAGGGGAACTACTACTAATTTGTTATGGATTTTAGAACCGATTTTGTGTTCTTTATGAATTTTTTCAAATAATTCATGTATTACCTATGAACTTAAAAGAAAGAAGATTCGCTGATCAAGAATTAAATTCATATGTATTTATATTCATATAAAAATAAAAAAGAATAAGTAAATAAATATATATTTTTTGAATGAACTTCGTTTGCACTTTATCTCCTTCTGTCACTATTTTGTTGATTACTTACAGATGTACACACATTACTGAATGATACGGCCACTGTAGGAACACCCTTCTAGCTTTGTGCGATCCTAGCCCCACCTCCTACCAGGAGGCCGATAGCTCTGCTCCTGCTAGTGACAATGCTGGCTCCACCTCCTGCTGGGCGTCTGAGGAGCCAGCCCTGCTCAGTGAATAGGCCAGGTGCTTCTGCCTGGCTCCGCCCACAACAGACCCAGGATGTTGGGAAATTCCCCTGCATGGACAAAGGGATCAAAGCCGAAAAGGGGTATAAGAGAAGGACCCCTGAACCAAGAAATCAGATCACTTCTGACAAGGAACCCTGAAACCAAGGACAAGAGGCCTGCTGATCCAAGGACTTGCCTACCCCTTCTGCCGGTGTGCTGTTTGCTGGGGGGAATCCTGCAGTGCTTCTTTATTTTTGCCAAGGAACCAGGAGAGAGGAACTGTGTGTGTACTCTCACGCTTGCTAAGAAAATCTCCAAGGACTGGAAGAGTGCCAGTCTCCTGCTGAAGTCACAGGGCTAAAGGACTTCATCTGCTTAAAGTGCTATTTGCTGGAACCTGTGAATCCAGCACCTCTGAAAGAACCAGCAATCTCGATGCCGACGGACGTCGCCGAATCCAGCTCAACATAGTGAGTAACGGCTCCAGTATACCGCTCCCTCGACGCCGGCCCCGATTGATGCCAGCAGCAACGCCAGTGAGTAGTGAGTTCGGCTCCAGCTCCAAGGGACCTCGTGTCTGCACTGCTGCTGATCGCATCGACCTCGTGCCCTCTCGACGCCGTGAGCGCTGCTCACACTGTGCAACTGCATCATCGACAACGACGCCTGCTGAGGCCTGATCGACACCAAAGACGCGACGCCGGATTGCTCGACGCGCTGATCATCGTGTGCTTCATTTTCCTAAGGTCCTGTGTTGTTGGGGGTCCGTGTGACTCCGAGCTCGACGTAGCGCTCCTCGTGGTCGACGCCGAACCTTTGGATTAACTTTGCCTCGACGTCGTGTAACTCCCGTGTGGGTTACATTGTTGCTAAGAACTGTGTTGCCAAGAAGAAGAGTTGCTTTGATACGAAAAGACTTTGTGCTAAAGAAGAAACTACATTTGAACTATTATTTTCCTTCCAAGAGTATTTATTAAGATTGTGTATATTTTTGTCGTTATTTGGTCTTGTGCTAAGCCTTATATAAAAATCCTTATTTTTATAATACTGCTGTGTCGTGTCCATTTGTAGTGTATTCACTTTATTACTGTATGTGGTCATAAATGCTTAACACTCAGCCTCTGAGATAAGCCTGTCTGCTCTGCCAAGCTACCAAGGGGGTGAGCAGGGGTTATCAAAGGGTGCGATCCCCTTGCCCTGACTAGAAAAGGTGTGTCCCTATTTGTCAGAAGTGTATACCTCTGCCAACTAGAGACAGCCGGTTCTAACATTGGTGGGTCAGCGGTGAGGATTTGAACTTTGCATTTATGACCCATGTGCAGTGATTAGTGTGCGCTACATAGTGAAAGCAGACCATAGCACAGCCACAATCTACTTGGAAGGATTCCATTTTTGGTTCTCCGCTTTTCTGAAGCTTGATTTTTTTGAACACTGACAGTTTTGACCATGAGTGACACCGGAGTCACTACCCCTGTTGTTGTTGAGGAGGAATTTGATAGAGCGAAGATAAACGTCTACAGATTGGAGGAGCTGAAATCCTTTTGCAAGAAATTTAAAGTTCCTACCAAAGGTCTCAAGGCTAAGGAAACATATCTCAAAGCATTGCAGGCCTGGTTGGAGGCCAGAGATCCCACTGATCCGGTGGTGGTGCCGCCAGTGGAAGGGGAAGAGGAGGCGCCAGTGAATGGGCCTGAGTCTTCTCCCGGAAGCAGTGTTTCCTCCAGAGGTCTTTCCCCTGAAGAACGAGAAGAAAGGGCGAAGGAGCGTGCATACAACATGGAAATGGCAAGGCTAAAGATAAATGGGCAGTTGGAGTTAGAAAATGCAAGAGGTAGAAAAGAAGCTGATTTGGAGACCAAAAGGTTGGATTTTGAAAGGGAAAAGTTAGCTTTGGAGCGTGATACCAAGTTGAGGGAGTTGGACATCCAAGCTAAGAAGTTAGAATTGAATCCCTCTGGTGGCAGCATCCCATCTGGGCCTGCAGAAAGTAGGTTTTATTTTCCAAAGATGTGATAAAAGATTATCATAGGAACGAAGATATTGGTCAGTGGTTTAAAGCGTATGAGTTAGCATTGTTGGCCCACCGGGTCCCTGAGAAGGATTGGGGAGCGGGGTTGTGGGGTCGCTTTGTGAATGAGGGGAGAGATACACTGTTAGACATGCCTGTTGAGGATAGGATGTCGTATGCTCATATGAAGAATGCTTTAATGTTGCAGTATGGCCTAACCCCCGAGAAGTACAGACAAGTTTTTAGAGAATGTAAGAAGTTGCCTGGTACGACGTGGGTTGAATATGTGTCTTATTTTTGCAGAGCCATGGATGGTTGGGTAAAGGGCAGCAAAGTGGAAAGTTATGAAGCTCTTTATGATTTGTTTACTTGGGAGCATTTGTCTAATAACTGTTTTCCAGAGCTTGCTGAGGAGGCGGACCGCTGGGTCAGTACCAGGGTCCACAAGGGTCCCGTGGGAGACTCAGCCAAAGGTGGGCAGGGTCCCCAGCAGAAGAGTGGGGGGGACAAGGGTAAACAGAAGGAGTCCCAGAAAGGGCCCCAAAATAATCCCCCAGGGAACCAAGGGAAAGGTTCCCAGCCTCCCCCTGAGAAGAAGCCAGGGGCCCGACGGGTAAACCTGTTCATAGGGGCCCCCTAACCTGCTACGTTTGCGGGCAGGTGGGACACCGGTATTATGACCCCCAGTGTCCCATGAAGAATTCGAATGCACCGCCGCGTGCACCCCCCCGTCAGTTGACGAGTGTAGCCCTGGGAGGGGAAGAGGTGGTTGTCCCTGGTGGGAGGGGTCCCGCAGAAATGTCCCTGGTCTCGCTAGGAGACATGCAAATGGTCCCTCCACCCCCTCTGCCTAGTAACATTAGTAAATATAGGCAGTGGGTGACCATTAATGGCCATAGAGTGGAAGCTCTCAGAGACACCGGAGCGAGTGTGACAGCTGTCAAGTGTCACTTGGTGTCCAGAGAGCAGGTGGTTCCCCACGCATTCTACCCCGTGATAGCTGCCGACAACTCCCAGAAAGAGTGTGAGGTAGCTCAGGTTTCCTTTGAATGGGGGGGGGGGTGTCAGGTACTCTTCAGGTTGCTGTGAGGCCCGCCATGCCTGTCGATTGTCTCCTGGGCAATGATTTGGAAGACTCCCCTTGGGCTAAGGTGGAGAGGGAGACGCACTTGAAAATGTTGGGTGTGCCAGAGTGGGTGTGTGCAACCACTCGATCGATGACAGCAAGTAAGGGTGTTGATGGGGTCCCGGAGCCTGAAAGTAGGGCCCAGGACCCAGCTGTGAAGAGGAGAGGCAGGAGGCGCGGGAAACCGGCCCCCGTAGTTCCCGTGGTCCAGGAGGAGGTAGACCCTGAGGGGGATGCCCTGGAGCTCACAGGGGAACAAATTGCCGAACTGGGAGACCTGCCCGAGCTGACCCATTGGCAGCAGGATGGTGGTCCCTCCAGGGAGGAATTCTGTGCGGAGCAGAAAGTGTGCCCTTCTCTTGTGGGTATGAGGCAGCAGGCCTCAGCCCAATCCTCAGGTGATCAGTCAGGGTCACATTTTGTGTACTGGGAGAACGACCTCCTGTATAGCGAGCCTAAGGCTGCTGAGCCTGGGTCAGCCCGTGTGCTGATGGTACCCCAGCGCTTCAGAGCCTTCCTACTGGGTTTGGCTCATGACGTTCTGTTAACTGGACATCTGGGGCAGGACAAGACCTATGACAGGCTTGTCACCCATTTTTATTGGCCTCAGATGCGAGGGGATGTAGACATCCATTGTAAGACTTGTCACACTTGCCAGGCAAGTGGGAAAAGTGGAAGGAAGCAGAAGGCTCCCCTCCAACCTTTTCCAGTGGTCAGTACCCTCTTTGACCGGGTGGGGATTGACATTGTTGGGCCCCTGGACCCCAAGACAGCCCTGGGCAACAGGTTTATCCTGGTCTTGGTGGACCATGCCACACGGTACCCGGAAGCCATCCCTCTCCGAACAGTGACGGCCCCCGTGGTAGGACGGGCACTGATGGATGTTTTCTCCCGGATGGGGTTCCCCAGAGAGGTGGTGTCAGACCAGGGCACCAACTTCATTTCTAACTATATGAAGTCTCTGTGGAAGGAGTGTGGGATAACCTACAAGTTCACCACTCCTTACCACCCTCAAGGTAATGGGTTGGTTGAGAGATTCAACCGGACCCTTAAAGGCATGATCATGGGTCTTGAAGAACCAATGAGGCGGAAATGGGACGTCCTCTTGCCATGCCTGTTGTTTACTTACGGTGAGGTGCCGCAGAAGTCTCTAGGGTTCAGCCCCTTTGAGCTTTTGTATGGTCACCCGGTAAGAGGACCTTTGAGTCTGGTCAAGGAAGGCTGGGAGCAATCTCCCAGGAAACCTCCCCAGGATGTATACAGTTACATGCTGGCCTTTCGGTACCAGACTCGGTGCTTCAGAGATCTTGCTCAGGCAAATCTGGAGGCCAGCCAGGAGGAGATGAAGCTTTGGTACGACCGGAATGCCACTCTGGTAGAGCTTCAGCCTGGTCAGGAAGTTTGGGTCGTGTCCCCTGTGGAACCTTGTGCGCTCAAGGACATGTGGACTGGACCATTTAATGTTGTGGAGAAGAAGAGCGATGTCACCTACCTGGTGGACTTGAAATCTCCCAGGAACCCCTTGCGGGTCCTGCATGTCAACCGTTTGAAGCCCCACTTAGAAAGGTCCGAAGTGGGCATGCTCCTAGCTACAGATGCTGGAACGGAGGAGGAGAGTGAGCCTCTTCCTGACCTCCTGTGTGCTAAAGAGCAAGACGGGTCAGTGAATGGTGTGGTCCTCTCTGACACACTGACCCTTGAGCAGAAACAGGATTGTCGCCAACTGTTGGGACAATTCCCGGATCTGTTTTCCTTGGTTCCGGGTGTCACTCATTGGTGTGTCCATGATGTTGACACCGGAGACAGCCCTCCTGTGAAGCACAAGGCTTACAGGGTGACTGACAAGGTCCGAGCATACATTAAGGAGGAGGTCTCCAAAATGTTTGCGTTAGGGGTGATTGAGTCCTCTAGCAGTCCTTGGGCCAGCCCAGTGGTCTTGGTCCCGAAGGCTGCCGCGCCTGGTGCTTCACCAGAACTTCGGTTCTGCGTGGATTACCGAGGACTCAATTCAGCCACGAAGACTGACGCGCACCCCATCCCCAGAGCAGATGAGCTCATCGATCGGTTGGGGGCTGCCCGGTAACTTAGCACGTTTGATTTGACGTCTGGGTACTGGCAGATCGCCTTAACCGATGGGGCAAAAGAGAGGTCAGCGTTCTCCACACCAGATGGGCTATACCAGTTCCGGGTAATGCCCTTTGGGATGAAGAATGCCCCTGCCACCTTCCAGAGGTTGGTCAACCAGGTCTTGGCTGGACTGGAGGATTTCGGTGCCGCCTACCTGGACGACATCGCAGTGTTCAGTGCCAGCTGGGAGGAACACCTGCGCCACCTCCAGGAAGTGTTGTTGGCCCTGCGCAGAGCAGGCCTCACAATCAAAGCCAGTAAGTGCCAGATTGGGCAGGGTTCTGTGGTGTACTTGGGGCACCAAGTAGGGAGCGGCAAGGTTGCCCCCCTGCAACCCAAGATTGATACCATCCTGGCTTGGGCGCCGCCCAAAACCCAAACTCAGGTGAGAGCCTTCTTAGGACTCACGGGTTATTACAGAAGGTTTGTCAAGGATTACGGTAACATTGTGCACCCCTTGACTTCGCTGACTTCCAGGAAGCAGCCACGAAATGTGATCTGGACTGATGCCTGTCAAACGGCCTTCGACACCCTGAAAACTGCAATGTGCACAGCACCTATACTCCAGGCACCCGACTTCTAGAAAGAATTTATTGTCCAGACGGACGCTTCAGAGCACGGCGTGGGGGCTGTTCTAGCTCAGGTGAATGAAGAGGGCCGAGACTTGCCTGTAGCCTTCATCAGTCGGAGGTTACTTCCCAGGGAAACGAGGTGGAGTGCGATAGAAAGAGAAGCATTTGCTGTGGTCTGGGCGCTGAAGAAGCTAAGACCCTACCTGTTTGGGACTCACTTCCGGGCTCAGACAGACCACAGGCCCCTCAGATGGTTGATGCAAATGAGGGGTGAGAATCCGAAACTGTTGAGGTGGTCCATTTCCCTACAGGGGATGGACTTCACGGTGGAACACCGCCCTGGTACAGATCACGCCAATGCTGATGGTCTGTCCAGATTTTTCCGCCTTAGTGAAGAGGACTCCCTAGGTCAAGGGTAGTTCTCCCCACATTTCAGCTGGAGGGGACACGTGTTAGACCTGACATCATTGGCTTGAGTCTCTCCTCCATTCTTTCTGTTTGCCTCCACTGTTTTACAATGTTTTGCTGGTATATGCTTTGGGCGCTGTGCCACTGCTGATCAGTGCCACAGCGCAAGTGCTCCCGATGTTAAATTGATGTATCGATTGTATTCCATGTTTGGCTTATTTGGTTTACTATCAGTCCCTAGTCTAGTGCACCAGGAGTGCCGGGGCTTGTAAATCCAAATGCCGCTCGTGGGCTTGCAGCACGTGTTGTGCCACCCACAAGAGCGGCCTCGTAAAAGAATGTCTACCTACGTGCAGTCTGGTACTGTCACACGGGCTGCGCAAGTATACCTACTTGCCAGTCCCTCAAACCTTCCCTTAACTTCATGTTAGTCACCCCTATGGTAGGCCCACGGGCAGGGTGCGTTGTAAGTATAAGGTAGGGCACGCCTGACCAAGTTGGCATGTCCTAATAGTGAACAACAGCCATCTTCGTTCTTCACTATTGCGAGGTAGCCTGCTCTCCATTAGTTAGAATGGGCCGCCGGGATTATTAATGCTATGATCCTAGTTGGCTCGGGGAGCATGGTGCAATGTCGAGTTTGGTATCCCTGAACTCGGGGTTTAATTACGCATCCGTTGGTGTGGATAGTTTTTGGACTCTGGGTTTGAAAATAGCACTTTTAGAAAGTGTCTATTTTCTTGTCTAACCATTTCTGGTTTCTGCTGGTCTTGCGTGTGTGTGACAGGAGCTGGGTGGCTCCAGAGGTCTGGATGAGTCAGTATGGGATGAGTGGGACATTTGCGTTGAGAGTAGGGGGAGAGTAGTTGCTGATAGCCTGCCCTGCCTGATACAATGCTGGCTCCACCTCCTGCCAAGCAGCTGATGGCTCTGTGCCTGCCATGGACGATCCTAGCCCCACCTCCTACCAGGAGGCCGATAGCTCTGCTCCTGCTAGTGACAATGCTGGCTCCACCTCCTGCTGGGCGTCTGAGGAGCCAGCCCTGCTCAGTGAATAGGCCAGGTGCTTCTGCCTGGCTCCGCCCACAACAGACCCAGGATGTTGGGAAATTCCCCTGCATGGACAAAGGGATCAAAGCCGAAAAGGGGTATAAGAGAAGGACCCCTGAACCAAGAAATCAGATCACTTCTGACAAGGAACCCTGAAACCAAGGACAAGAGGCCTGCTGATCCAAGGACTTGCCTACCCCTTCTGCCGGTGTGCTGTTTGCTGGGGGGAATCCTGCAGTGCTTCTTTATTTTTGCCAAGGAACCAGGAGAGAGGAACTGTGTGTGTACTCTCACGCTTGCTAAGAAAATCTCCAAGGACTGGAAGAGTGCCAGTGTCCTGCTGAAGTCACAGGGCTAAAGGACTTCATCTGCTTAAAGTGCTATTTGCTGGAACCTGTGAATCCAGCACCTCTGAAAGAACCAGCAATCTCGACGCCGACGGACGTCGCCGAATCCAGCTCGACATAGTGAGTAACGGCTCCAGTATCCCGCTCCCTCGACGCCGGCCGCCGGGCCCGATCGACGCCAGCAGCAACGCCAGTGAGTAGTGAGTTCGGCTCCAGCTCCAAGGGACCTCGTGTCTGCACCGCTGCTGATCGCATCGACCTCGTGCCCTCTCGACGCCGTGAGCGCTGCTCACACTGTGCAACTGCATCATCGACAACGACGCCTGCTGAGGCCTGATCGACACCGAAGACGCGACGCCGGATTGCTCGACGCCGCTGATCATCGTGTGCTTCATTTTCCTAAGGTACTGTGTTGTTGGGGGTCCGTGTGACTCCGGGCTCGACGTAGCGCTCCTCGCGGTCGACGCCGAACCTTTGGATTAACTTTGCCTCGACGTCGTGTAACTCCCGTGTGGGTTACATTGTTGCTAAGAACTGTGTTGCCAAGAAGAAGAGTTGCTTTGATACGAAAAGACTTTGTGCTAAAGAAGAAACTACATTTGAACTATTATTTTCCTTCCAAGAGTATTTTTTAAGATTGTGTATATTTTTGTCGTTATTTGGTCTTGTGCTAAGCCTTATATAAAAATCCTTATTTTTATAATACTACTGTGTCGTGTCTATTTGTAGTGTATTCACTTTATTACTGTATGTGGTCATAAATGCTTAACACTCAGCCTCTGAGATAAGCCTGTCTGCTCTGCCAAGCTACCAAGGGGGTGAGCAGGGGTTATCAAAGGGTGTGATCCCCTTGCCCTGACTAGAAAAGGTTTGTCCCTATTTGTCAGAAGTGTATACCTCTGCCAACTAGAGACAGCCAGTTCTAACAGGGCATTTGAGCTCCAGTGAAAGGCCAGTTGGCCTGGGGTCAGTTTCAGTGTGTTAGGCCCCATAATTATTGCATCATGTGTTTATGTTTGTGATGCCTATTGCATAATGTGATTTATTGCATACTGTGTTTGTGCTGCTAATTAGGCCTGATCTAAAAGGATTTATGCATCATGTGTTTATGTTGTTAAGGTGATATAATGCTGTGCACAGTATTTTACCAGTAGTAACTGGTTGTGTTTTCTGAAGTCGTTATTCTACCAGTAGCGACTGGTTGAGTTAATTCCCACTTGTTACTAGTGCTTTCTAAAAGGTTTGACAGTGGCCTGACTGGCCCTATCATGTGTGTATAATCCCCTGTAAATATTGCCTAGTGCCAGTTGGCACAGTGTATATTGTGTGTTAAGTATTCTAATGTGTTCTGGATAATACAAAGGCTATTTTCGTATAACCTTGTGTGGAGTTAACTTTGTGGTGTGCCTAGGATGTTGCTGCTGTGTGTGTGTGTGTTGCGCAAACACTTTACACATTGCCTCTGGGAAAAGCCTGACTGCTCATGCCAAGCTACCAAGGGGGTGGGCAGGGGTTATCTTAAGCATGTAACTTCCTTGCCCTGACTAGAGGGGGGGTTTCTAATTGTTCTAAGTTTAGGAGCAAACAGAGAATACATATCAAACCAATCAGATAGAACACTGAATTCCTGGAAGACAAACAACTCTGTTGGAATCTACTTCATTGAATTGTGCTTCACATGCAAGATATGGGCATACCAAAGAACAAGCTAATAATTTCCCATTAGGAGAATTTTCAAGAAAAATACAGCTTATCAGTGAGGCAGAAGAATATGAATAAAGAAGTAGTAGTCAGAGAGAGATTCCGCCGAAGATGTTATAATAAATTTATAAAATAAGTAGGTGATAAAATCCAAATAGTAAATGAGCATAGATATGCCGGGAAAAATAAGCTCTGTAAGAAATCTAAGAATGATGGTGAAGTAAAAAGTGTAACAAAGTATAATGCCAGAAGCAACCATATCTGTTGATTATGAAAAAAACATTGGCCTTACTGAAGCTTCATGAGAACATAAAGGCTTAGGAGTCTAAGAATCCATTTACAGCTTTCAACATAAGGGCCAGCTTAAAGGATCTTTTGAATCAGTGTGACACTCAGTGATATTGTGCTGCTGTACAATGGTATGGGAATCCACAACCAACCAAATAAATTTTTCAAGTGTGGGCACTATGTTTGCTGTAAGTACACTGAAGAGAAACAGGTACATTTTTGGCAGGGGAAAACAGTATATGATCACCATATTCATTAACTGTTATGCTGCACTTCGTTTTGTGTTTATTTCATTGCATGTCTCTTTTGCAGAATAGTCATGTAATGAAAGAAATCTCGACGAAACATGTCAGGGCACTAAAAATTGTCATACAAAGAACCCACTCATGATATAAAACAATATGGTGGAGGTGGTGACTGAGAGACCTGGCTTCTCATAAAATACCAAGCTTCCAAGGATAAACAAACTGACATTTTTAGAGATCGGTCAGAACAAAGACTGAGAAATAAAAATGCTTCTCATTACTTTAAAATATTTCTATTTTTATGAGGACAGCATCAGCTTTGAGTTTGATTTTGGTAGCACATGATTATTTAATCTGCTTGGGAACAGTGCATATAAAAGCTCAATACTAGGCCAATTCACTGACAAGTACTCAAAACAATGTTAATTCTGGCCTGTACGTTTTCTTCTTTCTCAGCACCACACTATTACGTCCAACAATCCAACAATCCAATCATGTATATTCGCATGATCCTCTATATTCAGTAACCTAATCCTGTTCTGGCAATCCACAAGGAAGTGTCAGATGGTACTCAGGCCAGTGCATGCCCAACAGAAATCTTTTGACCCTTTGTTTGGGAGTGGAAGACACACTACCTTCCCTTTTTAAAAAGTTCAGGTCTTCCAAAACTATCCATGGGTGTTGATTACTAGTGTACTGGATGGGATGGCAGGGGGCATTTTTTAGTACACAAATTACATGCTAACAATACGGGTGAGGTATATAGGACCCATATTTCAATTATTCCCCGTGAAAATTTGGAATTCTATTTGGAAGTTGCTCCTTTCATTGCCAAATCTTGCATATGTATCTTTTTTATTAAGGATTTTTCCATGAGTAAATTTCAGCAGGTCTGACCTTGAAAATTCACCTGGAAAAAATGCAGGCGTGCTGAAATAACCACAAAGCCTATAATCCCAGCCAATGGGTAAGCATGCTTCTGAACAGGGATCAGAGTTTATGTCTAAAATTGGTATCAGTGTTGTGGACAGATTACTCCGTTTTCTACTTCTTGCTTACATATAGAAGCCACTCTAAGTATACTTTTCAGGTTGACTCAGAGGTTGTGGCCTAAACCCCTGGACTGGGGCAGCACATCGAGCACACCGACCAGCGAAACTTGGTAGGGTTGCACCCATGTCAAGGGAGCGTGGAGTATCTCTAATTTTCACCAGAGAGCAGACCACTTACACTGAGGCTAGTGATCTCGGGGGAAGTGGGGGATGTGGGGGGTGCCTAGTGTCCTGAGGGTGCTCGAGGGGGAATCCTGTCTCTCTATGAGGGCAGACAAAGTGCAACAGAGGCAACGTCCAATTCCGCTAGTGTCAAATCCCCTGCAATGACTGCAGGGCAATGTGTTCTTCTCATTGTGCAGACTGCTCGCCTTTCCCACTTTCTCGCTTTCCTAGACTTCCACCCTCACACTGATGGTAACAAAATGGCCGCCTCAATCTGTGTGATGCGTTTTCACAGAGGGGCTCGACTTGCAGGCCCATATTTTAAAGATGTAACCCACTGCCTTGTCTTTCTTGTCAGTGGTCCTCAAATAAGCACTCTAGCGTGCTGCCCGGTGCTTTGTGTTACCACAATGACCACAATGACGAGCCCCATCACTCTTCAACGCCTTTGTGACTCTCTGCAAACGTATATATCTTCGCTCTTCCATTCCGCGCCAAAATAAATAAGTCTCCAGCCAGACCGAGCCTTCCAGTAAAATAGCTCGCTTGGGGATAAAAAACATGACTTGAGCAGCAGCTAGTTTTCTCATAATAAATCGTCAACTCATAAGAGCCTTTCTATTTACTGCCATCAGCTCGCCTGGCCGCTTTCCCCGGTGTCAGGAAGCAAATGTTGACATTTTCAGCTTTATAAATGGCTTGGAGTGGATCTAACAAACTTCGTGCCTGGCAATCTCTTTTTAGGACATTTTTGTCTGATTCTCCGCCCCTTTCTCCTTGCTCAGGAAACCCTGTTGTACCTGATGTCACATCACTGTCTGAAACTTAGGCTGCCTGCCAATGCTAAAGGGGGACTGTTTACAACTAAGCTGCAGAGTCCATGATTGGCGGGGTGTACAGACGAAGAGGCGAAGGGAAGGGGGCCTGGAAGGAGGGGGTCTTGTGAGGCATGTGCTAAGCGTCGGATTCCCCTATTCATTGTGAAAAGCGATCGCTCCAGCTAACTGGCCTGCAGAGATAAGACCTCCAGGCAATCTGCCTTCGCCTGATAAAAAAGGTCTGCACCCCGGATAGATTATTTGTTAAGAACTGCTGCAAAACGGGATACCGTTAAAAAGGACTTAATGCTATCAATCAATTGCATCCTACCCTAGATTCATCTCTGAATATGATAATGATTACTGTCCACATCGAGAGGGGAGGTGATTGGGTGGATTTTTGGAAAAGGCTTGTGCAGCATATTGCAAATAATGAAGGATGCTTGGGAAAGGAAGGGATTTTGATGCATTTTCTTTCCGTTCAATTCGTATGCTTTTTATTTTTAATATTCCATAGCTGCTTGATTCTGTTTGGTGACTCATAGCTTTTTGCCGAGCTCGTGTAGTAACGAAAAATAAGAGAAAAACAAGTATACTGAGAGGGTCTTTGGAATGCCGAATAACCTCTTTACTGAAGCTGAACATTTAAAGTTGTCTATGGGCTAGCTAGAGACAGCAGCTTTAGTTGTCTGCCAGAGAACTTACAAAGAACAAGCATTTCCAAAGCAATAGGTCTCGCATTAGGAACGTTTGAGCTATTGGTAT
The DNA here is from genome assembly GCF_964263255.1 of Lissotriton vulgaris. NCBI lineage: Eukaryota > Metazoa > Chordata > Amphibia > Caudata > Salamandridae > Lissotriton > Lissotriton vulgaris. Next base: position 1,578,916,907 of record NC_141689.1, on the reverse strand, counting down.
TGTAAATGCCAAATTTTTTACTTATGTGTTGGTTTTGGAAATAGCGAATTTAATAGCTTTGTCATTTACAATGCCAATAGTTGTAGCTTTCGCAAGTGTGACACCTATAGCATTTGTAATGCAATATGTGTTGTATTTACGTGACTTAGATGTATTGATATTACAAATAACAATGGCTTTTAATTTTTTAAAATCATTAATACTTAAATAAAAGTTATTGTAATTTATAATGGCAATAGCTTAAACTTTTGTAAATAACTTTTGTGAAGATTATGTTCAGTGTATTTTATTGTGACGAAAATCCAAGAACAGAAGTGAAATATTAACATCTTTTTGTGACATTTGTAATAAAGGTTGAAACATTGAGAGAACATAATTGAACCAGTAGTTGTTGAATGTTGCACAGATTGATGCTGTGGTGGCGCTGAGTGATGTTGTGGTGGCGAAGAGTGATGCTGTGGCGTTCAGTGATGCTGTGGTAGCGCATAGTGATGTTGTGGTGCCCCTGAGTGATGCTGTGGTGGTGCTGAGTGATGCTGTGGTGATGCGATAGATAGAGTGAGTGCGATAGATAGTTAGAGGGAGGGTGATAGATAGATAGAGGGAGCGCGATTGATAGATAGAGGGAGGGCGATCGATAGAGTGAGGGCGATAGATAGATAGAGTGAGGGCGATAGATAGATAGAGTGAGGGCAATAGATAGACAGATAGAGTGAGGGCGATAGATAGAGTGATGGCGATAGATAGTGTGAGTGCGATAGATAGACAGATAGAGTGAGGGCGATAGATAGATAGAGTGAGGGCGATAGATAGATAGAGTGAGTGCGATAGATAGATAGAGTGAGGGCGATAGATAGATAGATAGATAGATAGATAGATAGATAGATAGATAGCACTAGATAGATAGATAGATAGAGTGAGGGCGATAGATAGATAGATAGATAGAGTGAGGTAGATAGATAGAAAGATAGATAGATAGATAGATAGATAGATAGATAGATAGATAGATAGATAGATAGATAGATAGATAGATAGATAGATAGATAGATAGATAGATAGATAGAGTGATAGAGTGATGGCGATAGATAGAGTGAGTGCGATAGATAGACAGATAGAGTGAAGGCAGTAGATAGATAGACAGATAGATAGAGTGAGGGCGATAGATAGATAGAGGGCGATAGATAGATAGATAGATAGATAGATAGATAGATAGATAGATAGATAGATAGTTAGATAGATAGATAGATAGATAGATAGATAGATAGATAGATAGATAGATAGATAGATAGATAGATAGTTAGATAGATAGATAGATAGATAGATAGATAGATAGATAGATAGATAGATAGATAGATAGATAGATAGATAGATAGATAGATAGATAGATAGATAGATAGATAGATAGATAGATAGATAGATAGATAGATAGATAGATAGATAGATAGAGTGAGGGCGATAGATAGAGTGAGGTAGAGAGATAGATATATAGATAGATAGAGTGAAAAACTTTTATAATTAGTTGTAAATTCATTAATAAACGTTTTAAATAATATTTATTTGTAGTTCATTTTTTATGTCTTAATTTTAATTCCAAAGTGGTTGAAAAGTTTAAAGAAATATATGGTACTTACCCAAGTGTTCGAGTAGCAAGGAATGTTGTATGGTATCGATTCTGTGGAGGTACTGTTTTAAAGAAAGTAGTTCGTTGTTTAAGCGCTGTATAGTTGTGGTTTAAAAAAGGGCAGTGGTAAAAAAAAGTAAGAATAGCTGCTATAAGTTTCTTTGTGAAACATGCTTCCTAGTTGGCTGGAAGGAGAATGTATCATTTAGTCAACTTTGTAAGTCGAATCTTTTAGAAATGCACTAACCCCTTGCTTCTAAAAGACTACCAAGTGTAGCCGCCATCCAGTCTGGAATGGTGTGAAACCTCCCAATAGTTACTACCTGTGGTTGAATGGGAGTCTGCCCTGGCACAATAAAGAAAATAGTTGTAAAGATCGGTATAAGCGGTAGGAGATGCATATGTGGCTTTAATGTAGTTGGACGTATGGGTGTCGTTTAAAGAGCAATTTGGGATGTTCATACCTGCGTTACAAAATAGTATGATTTCTTTTGGTTTGAGCTGTAATTTTCTTTGGGTTAAAAACTTTACCAAAAGACTATACCTAACACTGTTTTCTTAGTAAACCCACTGTTTAAACCTTCATGGTAACATTGAACCACAGTTCCTCAGCCAGTCACGGTAAAATATAGACACATTGAAAGGCAAATATATGTTAAGGAAAAGCATAACATAGTGCTGAAACGTTTGTTAAAAATAATACATTGTTAGCGGAACCCTAATTATAACCAGTTGGCCAGAGGCTGAAAACACACAAAAAAATCCTTTTGGAAGGCACGTAGATATTAACTGATTTGTGCAAAATTACATTGGGGCGACCCACGACGTGACTTGAGCATGTGTCCCCAACTTTCCACTTAGCAGCTCAAGCCATTACGCCACACCCTTGTGGTTTAGGGATATTTCCTACCGTTGAGTTGTGTGCATATGCTCTTTGTGTACGCTTCTGTTGCAGAAAGGCCTTATGTAAAGTAAAGTGAAAAAGGATGAGAAAAAGTTAACAGGGAGAATGGGGAAGTAGCAATGAAGGTGGCTACGAGCAGATATGGGGTGAGTGGAATCAAAAGGGATGGGACGTTAGAGGATGTGGTAGTGATGAGAGCAGGCGAAGAGACGCAGTAAAGGCCAGACTCGAGAGAAGAAACAGAGATAAACAAAACAAGCTCTCGGCATCAGTTGGCACAGGAAGTAGTGAAAGCTAGAAGGGTTGAATGGATCGGGGGTGGCATCAAAAAGTTCAAGGGGGATTGCGTGGTGTTGCACTTCTCAGATCCCGAAGTCCTACCAAACATACTAGCTAATATATATCCCCCTCAGCGTAGATCTACCGAAATAGTGCCACTAACGTTGGATTTCTTTTACATAAAAAAGGGAAACAATATAAACCCAACACTGTTAAAAACCAAATGGAACCCTGTAATAAGAAAAGCCAATCTCCCTGTAAATAAAAACAATTGGGGAATTTCGATAGAAAACAGGTTCTCTGCCCTTTCAGGGCTAAGTCAATGTGATTGACTGGAAAAATCAATGAGTTTAGGGGAATCAAAGATTGCAAAGGTCAAACACGGGAATACTAGTATTCCCATGACAATAGGAACAGATTGTTGTGAGTGCAAGATACCTGACCCTAGAGATTTCACTTTTAATCCAGTAGAGAACAACTCACTACTTGTTCATACTGGTATTAATGTAGATGAAGTTAGTTCTCCACCTTGTGCGCCTCTCCCTAACCTGACTATTCCCTTAAATAAGAGGAATATGGAAAGGGAAGGTAGCATTAAGATCATCTCATGGAATATTGCGGGCATCCAACATAAAATAGAGACTCCAGAATGGTGTGACTTTATAGACTGTTATGACATTGTGCTACTACAAGAAGCATGGTCAGTGTCACCAGTTTTTCGTCAGGGCTTTTTAAACTTTTATGTGCCCGCGAAAAAGAATACCAAGGGACGCCCTTCAGGGGGTCTAATTATTTGGATACGTCAATCTCTGCAATGCACTATCAAGCAGAGCCATATTACTAATAGCGACCTACTCTCTATAGTGCTCACTTGTAATGACGGTTACAAGTTGGCAATATATAATATCTATGCAAGGGGAACCCAAGGGGGCACGTCCTCTGACACAGTAGGAGCTTTAGACAATGACCTAGAGATGCTACCCACGCAGTACACTATTCTGGTGGGTGGAGACCTAAACACAACATTTGAACCTCTAGGTTGCGAGGATAACGATCTGACACATGAGGAAGACACCAAATGGGGAATTCCCCAGTTAGACCTTCCGTTGGTAAAAAAATGGACAGAAGTAGCTATACATGTTAAAAGTTTATGCCTATCCAGAGGACTAAGGGCAGCCAATGGCCGCACCCCTTCTGACTTACAGGGCAGGCATACCTTTGATAACCTAAGATCAAGTAGTAGGATAGATTATATTCGGATAGATGTTAGAGGTTGGAGCAAAGTGGTTGACATGCAGGTCATATCCAGGTTGGAGAGCGATCACAATCCTTTGTCTTTGCTATTCAACTTAGAACAAAAAGCAACTATAGAAAATTTAGCTAGGAACTTTACGACCTTAGATGTTGTTCCATCTAATAATCTCCGTCATATCAGATGGATAACTCTAGCAGGCAACCCAGAGGATATGCAGGTCCTTGAGGGGTTAGTTATTGATGAAGTCGCCAGACTACAGGTTTTAATGAAAGATGAAAATTTTAAATTAAGAATTGAAGAGTCACAGCCAAAGTTTTTTGCTAACATCCAGAAGCTATTCTTTAAAACAAACAAGAAGAGGAATGGTACTGGACCACCCATAAAGAAGTGATGGTACGACCAATCCTGTAGAATAGCAAGACAAAACCTTAGCATTGCACTAAGATCTAAAACGGGAGTTTTAAATGCTAGGGATGAATATAGAAAAATTCAGATCAAGGCAAAAAAGCAATGGGATGAGAACCTTTGGCTAGATTTGAAGAAAGCATGTGCTGATAAACACCAGAAAGAGTTCTGGGCCATACTAAAGTGGGGCTCAGGGGGTGTAGCTGACTGCCCGAAAAATCATGTAGCAAAGGAGTCCTGGGTGGATTTTTTCAAACCCCAATATGCAGACAATTCAGGTTCGCAAGCTGTTCCCCTCCTAGAAAGGGTATTTTTTACTAATGAATTATTCTCATTAAAAGATGTACACGAGGCAATGGATGGAGTGACCAGAGGTAGGGCGCCAGGAATCGATGGTATACCGGCAGATGTTTTCCTATCGGACAGAGATAGCTGGTGTAAATACTTTGTATGGCTTGGAAATGCCATTGCACAAGGGGCAAAGATACCAGCAACATGGAAAGGAGCAGAAATAATCCCAGTCTACAAAAAAGGGGACAAGGCTCTACCAAGCAACTATAGGCCCATCAGCCTCATCGATTGCGCCCAAAAACTGATGGGCAGGATGGTTCAAAACAAGATACAAGCCTGGATAGTTGATAAGGACATCCTTTCCCCATATCAAGCGGGATTTCGCCCTTTAACCAGCTCTGTCAATCAGGTATTCCACTTTCTAACTATATACTGGAAAAATGTAACCCTGCTAAATGGTCCTCTGTTTGCTGTTTTCGTTGACCTGAAGTCAACATTTGATTTAGTTCCCCGGCAAAAACTTTGGGATGTTTTAAGGGATTTAGGAATAAGTCCTAAAGTACTAACTTTGCTTGTAAGGCTCCATGAGAACAATTATGCCCGGATTAGGTGGGGAGTCCAGGGAGAGGTCACGGAATCCTTCCCTGTTGAGAAAGGCGTGAGACAGGGCTGCGTCCTGGCCCCCACCTTATTCTCTCTCTACATTAATGGCATAGTGGACTTTTTGAAGCAATTTCCGACGGATGCTCCATTATTAGACGGGAAGCGAGTTCCAGTACTAATGTTCGCAGATGACACCCTGCTGGTCTCGCGGACCCCTAGTGGTCTACAAAAGACAATAAACGCTTTTGGTGATTTCTGCCGGATTCGGGGCTTGGAAATAAATACAACTAAGACTAAATTTATGAATCTGAATCCCTCTAAGAAATTCAAGGGGAAAATGGTTCACAATGGGGCCTTTTTGGAAGAAGTGGATGCTTTCACCTACCTAGGTATCTCTTTGAATGCTAGCATGAACTGGAGATCTCATATGGACTCTGTAGTGTTAAAATTTAACCAGTTGGCAGGGGCAATAGCCAAAAAGCACAAATCTTCATTCACAAAACCAATACAGCCAATAATGGAGATCTATGGCATGAAAGTGCTGGGTGCATGTCTTTATGGATCAGAATTATGGGGTTTCACCAATTTGAACACTTTAACAGTGGCAGAAAACAAATTCCTGCGGGGCTTAATTGGTGTTCCACAGAGCACCCCCTCGACCCCACTCCACCATGACCTCGGGAGGAAAAGGATCGAGGATATGGTCAGACTGCGTCCCCTCCTATATTGGAGGCGCATAAAAACCACTCCTGAGTTGAGTCATTACGCAGCCGCCCTCTTGGATGTTGATAACTCTGATATTTTCCATAAAGTACTTTGGCTAAAAGAAGTGAGGAAATTACTCCAAAAACTGCACCTTGAACACTTGTGGTCTGCAGTAGACCTAGATGATTTTCCTTCAAAGACTACACTAAAAAAGTTATACCGGGACATGATAAACAATGCTGCATTGACCTCTAGTCAACCTTCTGTCCTGACATCCCAGTTCTTAGAAGTTAAAATTTCCCCAAAGTTTGAACAGTACTGGGATTTGATCTCCAAGCCTCTAGATAGGAAATTGTATTTCCAGTTCAGAATTGGCACCTTACCCTTAAATGCTTTTACTATCAAATGGTCTTCTGATAATGTAAACACATGCTTTTATTGTAAAACACATGTAGAGGACATTTCGCATTTTCTATTTGTATGCCCCTTATATGCTGCCCCAAGGAACAGATGGTTGAAGCCCGCATGCAGAAATCTGGGCACAAGGAAATGTCTAGAGGCCTTAAGGATCCTGAAATCAAATTGTGCCCCTAATCTTGCAATTGCTGTGGCTAAATTCTTGGGGTGGGCTTGAATAATACGCATGCGCACTTTAAAACTCCTTTGAACTATTTGAGCAACTAATCTTTGTTTTTAAACTTTGTGCTGTGATGATATTCCTCAAAAATGTGTAATTTCTTTAAATTGTTATTCGCCAACAAAGTACAAATTGTATGGTATTTAATACGTTTTTATTATTAGATTAGTATTTATTCTGTTTAGCTTAGGGATACATGCTTTTATGACAATGTTGTCGAATAAAGTATTTAAACTTGACTTGTATGATTTCTTTTGGTTTGAGCTGTCATTTTCTTTGGGTTAAAAAGTTTACCAAAAGACTATACCTAACACTGTTTTCTTAGTAAACCCACTGTTTAAACCTTCATGGTAACATTGAACCACAGTTCCTCAGCCAGTCACGGTAAAATAGATCCTATAAACACCTTGCATCCCTAAGGAAACAGTCCTTAATTAAAATATAGACACATTGAAAGGCAAATATATGTTAAGGAAAAGCATAACATAGTGCTGAAACGTTTGTTAAAAATAATACATTGTTAGCGGAACCCTAATTATAACCAGTTGGCCAGAGGCTGAAAACACACAAAAAAAATCCTTTTGGAAGGCACGCAGATATTAACTGATTTGTGCAATATTACATTGGGGCGACCCACGACGTGACATGAGCATGTGTCCCCAACTTTCCACTTAGCAGCTCAAGCCATTACGCCACACCCTTGTGGTTTAGGGATATTTCCTACCGTTGAGTTGTGTGCATATGCTCTTTGTGTACGCTTCTGTTGCAGAAAGGCCTTATGTAAAGTAAAGTGAAAAAGGATGAGAAAAAGTTAACAGGGAGAATGGGGAAGTAGCAATGAAGGTGGCTACGAGCAGATATGGGGTGAGTGGAATCAAAAGGGATGGGACGTTAGAGGATGTGGTAGTGATGAGAGCAGGCGAAGAGACGCAGTAAAGGCCAGACTCGAGAGAAGAAACAGAGATAAACAAAACAAGCTCTCGGCATTGCTGTGGTGCGGGGGGGGAGCGCATTCCTTTGAAGTGGAGCGGCTTCCTTTGAAGTCTGGTGGGGGGGCGGGGGAGCGGGTTACTTTGAAGTCTGATGCCGAGGCTCAGACAAATGGTGTGGGATGTGGCTGGCAATGGTGTGGGTGCGCGATGTGCGATGTCCACGCGCCTGTCTCACATGAACTGTATGCGATCCGCAGCTAAGTAGACTTTTCTTTTCCGCTTACTATAATCTCGCCTATTCAATCCCTAGGGGATAGAATAGGCGAGACCTAAAAAAATTTATATGTGTATGTGGTTGCAGCTGCATATATACATATACACACACATATATAATGCACACCATAATGTGTAATCCTACCAAATTTCATGGAAATCCGTTCAGACATTTTCACGCTATGTGCTATAAAAAAGTCTTCAGAAAATGCATTGGTGGAAGAACGCATTTCTGGAACCCCCTTTTATCTTTGCATCACCTTGACCAATCACCGCAAAATTTTCCATGCTCCACCATTTTAAAAAACTATATGTCTGGAAAGTTCTGTGAAGATTCATCAAATGGGGGCAGAGTTATTAGTGAGCAAAAATCTGAAAAATTCCTATACCTGGCAATGTAAATTGCAAGGCTCAACCAATGCACCAATGCATTCCTGAGGTGTTTACGGTAAACCAGTGCCGATGTCATCGGAGGACAGGAGACAGGGACAGCTTTTTCTCCCTTGCTGCTCCATTTTAACCAGAGATGTTGCCCCAACACATTGAGAGGTAGTTGAGTAGAAAGGCCTCCCCCTACTCTTTGCTTTTGTTTTCTGTTTCTCTGGCAGGGAGCTCCTAGCCCCAACCCTCCTTCCTGCTGAAATTAGAGGCAAATGCTAAGAGCAAATACTGCATCCCACCAGGCAATCCTGTTAGAGTTCAGATAGAACATTAGCAATAAGGAGGCATTTGAAGTGTTTGCCATTTGGTTCCATTTGATGTCCATCAAAAACAGTGTCAAATATAGACAAATTCTGACAAAATGTTCTAAATATGCTACTCTAGAGTCCTGCATGAATCCTTTAACTCACTCTAAAGCAGGGCCATTTTAAATAGTGAACCCATGACTTTCCTGTTGGAACAGGAGAGTTTGAAAATAGAAGGCAACAATTTGCCAAATATTTCTTAACAGACATATGTATAAAAAGAAGATTTTAGTAGGTTCAAATCACACTACCACACATTCATTTTACTTTGCATGATGCACACAAAGTTAAAAATACTGTGATTAAATATTTTTCTGTTTTAAATATTCTCTATTTATGTTTAAAATTGATATCATTGCAATCTCAAAAACGGTATTTTGTGAAATAAGACCCACGTTAAATGTGTCATTGCCATATGATATTTGTTTCTCACCTAACCTACTGGTACTGATTTATAGTGCTGTGTAATGGGACACATGTGCAGAAACTAGGGGCCCTCCTCTCACCAGCACCACAAGGAGCCTGGTGTGGGCTACAACTCTTGAAAGGAGGGGAGCAGAGGATCTTCTCACCAGGCACGCCTTGAGAGATGCTGTCAGTGACTCTACAGCTCTGCGGCACAGGCGGATGTCTGAGGCTTGAGAGCGGTATTAATTGGCACGCTCCAGTACGACGATGGACCCTCGGATTTATGGTGGGGCACCCTAGTAACCACCTGCTTTACTCTTGTGAGACCTGTATTTTCTTACTTTAATTGCAGAGTGAAGCTTTACCTTGTTCCTGATGAATGTCTTTGAACACCTGCGTGGGTCACCTACGGGCATAAACATGTTGACCATCTATAGGGGGAATTATTTACAAACCCCTGGGCTCTCTTTTGTTTTAATCCTATCCACTGGGGGCCCAGAATAAAATAAAGATAGAGCCCACCAGGATAAACCTTTATATCACGTTTCTCTATGCACTCTGCCCCTCATTCATAACCCTTTGCGCATCTGCTAAAAAACACCTCTGCTCCTCTCCTTTTGAGAGCTGTAGGTGACACCAGGCACCTTATGGTTCTGGTGTACAGAGGGAACCCCACAATGAAGCATGTCACCTTCGGTTGAGTGAGGGCTCTTGTCCTTAAGCAGCACGCTCCTTCTAACTCCTTATGTCCTATTTTCCTCCCCTCCTCATAACGAGACAAGTTTTGTGTGTATTCTCATTGACTAGAGAGCAGTATGTCATTGGCTGAGTTTGTGCTCCCCCGGACCCCTTGTGTGCATTGATGCTTGAATTAATCTCAGCCACTGGTAATTACTCTGGGCCGCATCCCATTCCATCGTTATTTTGCACACTATGTCACCTCAGTCTGGACCCAGCTATATGCACATCAGTTTTGACCCTGCTCTATTTGGAACAGGCCAGCCTGAAATGCCAAGCCAGGTCCTCCCTGAACCGGAATACAAGCAACTCAGGACTGGCTTTGCTCTTATTATGGGCTCATCAGCCGGGTACAGCTTAGTTCCCATGACACAGTGTGGACAGGACCCACATCTGGGTATACCCATCCCACTTAGGTCAACAGACTAAAGCATACAAGAATGTGATGGATGGAGTACTTGAATGCTCAGCAACACATAGTTAATCTTGGCCGCATCTCAATCGTCATTTTTTTTTCACACCATGTCACCTCAGTTTGGACCCTGCTCCATTCGGAACAGTCCAGGCTCAACTGCCAAGCCAGGTCCTCTACTAACCGGAACATAAGCAGCCCAGGACCAGTTTCGCCCTAATTATAGTCTTATCGGTCGGGTACAGCTTGGTTCCAGTGACATAGTGTGCACAGGACCCACGTCTAAGCACACCCGTCCCACTTAAACCAATACACCAAAGCAGTGATACTCAAAGTATGGCCCGGGGGCCGCATGCGACCCTCCTGACCTTTAGGTGCGGCCCTCTGGTGAATGAATAGCTGCCCTGGGCTGCTGTTTACTCAATAGAGTTCTAACATTAAAATATATTAAACAAACATGCAAGTGTTTATTTAAATGTTATTTGCAGCTAAAGAGAGCTAATAACTAGGGTTTCCTGAACTACTACACTCTAGGAACACCTTCATTTGTAAAGACATCTTTCAGCAAGCATGAAAAAATATGATAAAGTCTCTTCAAAGTTCAAAAAGTGTATTTCATTAACATAAACAACCTTTCACTTTAGTAAAGCAGATTCTATTAGCGCATTGAGAAGTATTTTTTTTTAAAGGTGAGAGTTTTCAAACATGAATTTAGAAACATTCATGCTTCTCTACCATCCTTGCAACAATGTCAATAGTGCCTTAAGTGGCAAGTCAGTTAATATGTGCACCCTTTGGGTGTCTGGGGTTGCTACCATACATGAACATTATAGTTTATCGTATGAAACCCATAAGAAGTGTTTATACAGTGCACATTTTAAAGTCATGTATTTTGAAGTCCTCTTGTATGTGAAAATGAAGGAACAGGAGGGAAAGAAAAATTAAAACAATCGCCCAGGATCACACAATTTATTTAATGTTGAAAGGCGGGATTGTTTCTGGGTTTCGGTTTTCACATTGTGCAATTCAATTCAGCCAGTAGATGCACATGTTTCCCTTCCCCTCACACCCACCTTACACCTGCCCCCATGCCCCCCACTGATCCCCACTCCGTGATGGTATCTGTGCAGCCCTCGGTCCCATCAGTGACCAAACCTTTCTGTCCCCGGAAAATGTTTGTGAGTACCCATGCACTAAAGTATGCAAAAAAAAGCCATGGATGGATCACTTTTGTAATTTCTCTGAGCTGCAACCCAATCCATTGTTATTTTGTACACCATGTTACTTCTGTTTGGACGCAGCTTTATGCAAATCAGTCTTGACCCTGCTCCAGTCAGAGAAGTCCAGACTGAACTGCCAAGCCAGGTCTTCCCGGAACTGGAACACAAGCAACCCAGGACCAGTTTTGCCCTAATAATGGGCTCATCAGCCGGGTACCGCTTGGTTTCAGTGACTCAGTGTGCACAGGACCCATGTCTGTGCATACCCGTCACATTTAGGGGGACACACTTAAGTGTTGCAAAAAAACTGATGGGTGGATTGCTTGAATTAATCTCATAACCTAAATTAGATAGGCGAACATATAGGTCAGTTTTCACTGACCGTCACCACCAGGGAAACCCTTGCGGTAAGGGGCATTTCTATGCCCTTCTTGCATAGAAATAATTCCCTTGGTGCAAGGGTAAGATGGCGTCTGAGTAATGGACCTCCCGTGATGCTTCACCGGTCAGACCCCTAGAAACCGTAATAACCCCCCAGTATACCCTCAAACCGCAGAGGAGTGCATTGGCAAAGCTTTAACTAATGAAGCAGCTTCAATACTTACAAATTCTGCTCACAGTCGCCGACCGACACAAGGAAACAAGAATCGGCTAAGTGTGGAAGCAATCTCTCCTCCCGTCAAATCCTGATGCTGTTCGCCTGGATCCAACATCTCTGACACTCTCAGCCCTGTGGCGGGATTCCACGCTGTCACTCAGGAGGATACTGTCGGCGATCTGCAGAGCCCTGCTGGCCCTGAAGGAAGCTCCTCTCACTCGTCAGTTTCCAGAGAGGCACGCCGGTATCCAGGCAGCTTCCTACACTTGCAGGATACATTGTTGCAACAAGGGATTTGGCCATAAATAAGGAAGGATGGCCGGTTGGGGGGGTAAGCAAGGTGGGAGACAAGATTGAAAAGGGGGACAAGGGGGAGAAAAACGACAAAGGCGAGATTACCGGAAATACAGGCAAAACTGACATGCCAAAAAACACAGATGCAAACCTCCAGGGACTCTAGTAACTGTCCGTCATCAATTTCCAACATCTTTGGCCCAAGTGAAGGAAAAACAAACCAGGCTCAGATGGAGAGAAAGAAAGGGGTAGAGGGGCCTAATGAACAAACTGGTGTCGTTAACGCTGTAGCTGCACCCATTGCAATGGGGGTGATCACCACAGGCCCTGACCTGCATTCAACTCCAACTCACAGCCTGGAAACTGACCAGCAGCAAAACTCCCAGCCCGAGTCCCTAGACAACCTACAAAAGCAAGATGAAGACACAGGAGGAAAGCAAAGGGCAACCGGCAGTGCACTCTCGGCTGGCAACAAAGTAACTGGAAAAGAAACGGAGGCATGAACTGATAAATCCCTTTGCCTCTTTTCCCAAGACACCTGACAACCTGGAGAAGTTTTACTCCTTCACTGACAAGTCAGAAATTTCAGACGTGAGAATATCTGCCTCCAGTGAGGGAGAGGGGAATAATTGGAATAGCAGCTCAGACTCAGATCCACCTACAAAAGGTCATGACCAGAAAAAACTTCAAATGAAAAAGGGAAACCGGAGAAAGAGATGTGAGACACCTGATCGAGGAAGTGCTGGGGACCTCAGATGGGATTATTCTGCCTCTCAACTCTCAAATATGTCCGCCTTAACCGTATCCTCAGGGTAAACTGCATAATTACAGGCAACGCTGAAGATGGAGGGCCAGGGGCCAAGAATGAACCTTCGCTCGCAGTGGTGCTACAGTCAATCAAGGGCTTTCAGGAAGAGGTCAAACTAGATAATCGGATATCACGTCTAGCAGCCAAAAAGCTACAAGGAGCCGTGAGGAAGGTGGGCAGAACCTGTGTTGAAATTGCAAATAGACTGGCCTCTGTCGAAGTACAGACAGAAAGTCTTGAGAAGGATCAAGTCACCCTGAAGACACAAGGAGATACACATGAGGGTATAGTTAAGGACCTAATGTGGAAGATGGTGGAACAGGAGTATAGACAACAGCACAACAATCTTCGCATTTTGGTGTTCCGGAAGAAGCAGAGGGGAATAATCCCAGGAATTTCATGATCACGCTCCTCAAGGGGGCCTTCCCGGAATCACCCACCTGGGACTGGGAGAAAGAGATCCAGCGAGCACATAGATTTCCTCTAACACCTTCAAAACGTTCCTCGTCTGCTCCTCAGCATCCTCGTGCAATGCTCCTATACTTTGGTAACTTTCTCCTTCGCCAATTACTTTACGATCTGGCTAGACCAACAACCCATAGGGAATACAACAGAATCACCTTCTTCACAAGACCTGATTTTGCTCATGCCACTGTCGAGCATAGATGGTGGCTGAGGCAGCTCTTTGCCCACCTCCAACAACTTGGGGCCAATGTGTATTTACAAAACCCTGCCCGGCTAAAGGTTGTATATAAGGGGACTACGTGCAGCTTTATCTCCGAAGTACAGGCCCAGGCATGTCTACAAGAGATCACCGGCCGAAAGGGGGACAAAAATTAGTGGTCAATTGCCTTGAAAACTTTGCCAGTATGGGGGTTCACTCCAGCTAAGCTATTATTCTATATCTTCTGCTCTCTTGATATCTGCTTACTTTTTGCGTCTTTTTTAAGGCGCATACTAGCTCAAGAACCCTATTACAGTTAGTTATGACCAATTTTTGACATTATTTAACGCTGCCTAAAAACTTGAGACAGAATTTGTAAAAAAAACATTTTTTTCTTTTGCTTTCTTTTGCTTCCTTTGTTCTATCTTCACTGAGGGTGTCTCAAAGGAGGGGGGGGCAGACCGGCGGGGTGCGGGATTCTGATTACTCAGATGCCATTACCCTGGCGCAGGCTGTGCCAGGTAACCTCAGTTATAGGAGGGAGAGGGAGGAGGGAAAGGGCGAGGGGGTGGTGGCGCATGGGGGAAGGGGGTTAGCACAAAGGGAAGAAGGTCTGTAGCTTTTGGGTTTTCACTAGTCGCAGTCCCTTAATTATTACAAATGGGTAAACTATGTATAGCCACAATTAATATCTGTGGTCTCAATGATTAAAAAAAAGGCAGAATACTGCGTCTGAACTTCGGGTATTGAAGGCCGATGTAATTTGCATGCAGGAAACACACATCGAAAGCGCTTAGATACACTTATTGGGAACACTTTGCTGGGGGCCACGACACAAAATTCATGGACATGTGGGGTTGCGATTCTGACATCCAACCGTTCACTACAAATCAGATGCACATTAGTAGACTAGCTTGGGTGGTGGGAAATCACTGAATGCCACAAGGATTACAGTGACTTATTCACTATATGCTCAATTTATGGCAGCACCTAAGATGATCCAACAGTGTTTCTTCATATCAATAATGAGTTAGCTAACTGGCCACTGCTGATTATTATTTGCTGTTATTTCGACATAAACTTGCCTGCCCATAAGAGCATAAGCTCGGAAACTGGTTGGGTATATAGCAGCCAAAAACCTAAGGTGTTTTGAGCCTTAAGAGCATTATATTTAGAACATGCGCTCACCGATCTTTGGAACTAGCAGAATCCTACAACCCCGGCTTTACTTATTTCTAGTATCCACACAGCAAACAAGCAAGATTAGACTTTGTATTAGTGTCTCACGCTCTTCTACATAACTGTTCAATTGAGAAACCCCCGTATACTGGCAGACCAAAATCCTCTAAATGTAGAACTTAATGGGAAAGGGCATACGGGCGGGGTGATATTACATGTAGCTTTGAACATGCTCTCCTTATCAATGAAGAATATTGTGATTATATGAGAGAGTGGATCCCCCAATTTCTTAAGGAGAATATAGGGAGTGCAGGGATTTAAGTGGTCTGGGATACACTGAAAGCAGAAATACGGGGAGAAACACTTAGATTCTCACTATCCCTGAACAAAAAAAGTGCTTTGTGATAAATGATACGCAAAGCAGATTAGCTATAGCAGAAGAGGAATTGATTACAGTGCTACAGAATGGGGGTGATCCAGCAGAAGCACAGGCAAAAGTGATAGCTATTAAATCAGCAATCATGGAGATAATACCTGAAAGCACTGCGGACAAACTTACCATATGGCGTGAGGAAGCATATGAGTACAGTGAGCAGGTTGGGCATCACCTAGCAATGAGATCCAGACAAAAAGCAATCTGGAATATAATAGTCGAAATTAAAGATCCCATGAGAGGGATGATCACAGACCCATCAGGAATCCGAAATGTCTTCTACTCATATTATCAAGAGCTATATAGTGAGGATACAGCAGGAAATGTGGAAGATATAGCAACATATCTTAATCTGATCCCAAAGGAGCAATTGTCCCAGGAAGACCAGTTACAGCTGGATGAACTTCCGCAATGGATAGAGATAATATTATGTATCAACAGTCTCCCTAGCGGCAAGGTCACCGGTTTAGATAGCATTCCCCTCGAGTTCTATAAGAAATTTGCAACACATCTGAAAGAGTGCTTGACGCAACTATTTATACACGTATTTAAGGGTGGAAGGCTGCCGGAATCTTGGACACAGGCAAACATTGTAGTCTTTCTTAAAAAACACAAAATATCGTCAGAACCTGGCTCCTACTGCCCTATAAATTTAATTAACAATGATAGCAAGATTTATTCAAAAATTCTTGCTACTCGCTTAGCCTCTGTAATTCATAAAGTCATTTCTATCAGACAACATGTGTTCATACCAGGGCGGGGGACGACGGACCACATCAGAAGGGTCATTTCACTTCTGGATGCCGCAAATGTTTCTGAACACCCAATCGCACTAATTTTGCTAGATGCAGAAAGGCCTTCAATAGGGTCTCCTGGGCTATTTCATGGGAGACCCTGTTGAGGGTCAGAGTCAGAGAAGGAATTCTACATGCCTTCAAAATGCTTTATTTCCACCCTACTGCAAGACTTTTTGTTAATGGAGCACTTACAGACACTTTCAAAATAACGCGGGGTACCCGGCAGGGATGCCCGAGCTCAACACTACTATTTACTATTTATATAGACCCCTTTTTTACCTCAATTGGAAAATAACAGGACTATCAGGCCTATCGTATCCCATGGATGGGAAACCAAAGTTTTGGCATATGTTGATGATATTGCTCTAGTGACCCCCAATTCCAGAACGGCTAAAGTCAAAATTGAAGTTGATGCGGCGAGATTTGGGATACTGTCAGGGTACTCCTTTAACCGCAGCAAAACTACTCAAACTATCTGTAATGAGAACGTAACGATTAATGATGTTTGAGCAGTTAAAACGGCAACATATCTCGGCATTGATATTTCGGCACATATCGACAATATTGTTAAAGATAATGTTGAGCCACTTATTGCTAAAACGAAACCAGATCTGATGAGACTACATAATTTACACCTATCCATTATCGGTAGATGTAACGTCATCAAAATGTTATTCTTTCCTAAGTTTTTATACCTGCTGCATGCAATCCCACTGGAATTTACCACTAATTGCCTAAAAGGAATCGAGGATTTATTTTCCCAATTTATCTGGGCATACGCCAAGCCAAGAAGGGCATAAAAATATCTCTCATTATCTAAGGAGAGGGGAGTACTGGCCGTAACGAAAATTAGACTTTATTACTGGGCCACTACACTACTATATAATCTAGTTCTTGTACAAGAGAAGCCTGGAGATAATGCGATAGAAGAGGCACCGACCCCGTTGGAACTTATAATGGGGCGGAAGGGTGGGGTTGGGTCTTGAGATATTTAAATGACAATCACTATAAAAAAAGTTCGCTTTAAAACCATGCAAGGGGGGCATAGAATTATTAAAACAGTTCAGAAGCTAATTGGTTTGGGTAGCCTGAATTACTACATGCCACTTTGTAATAACCCCAATTTACCCAAATTTTTTAAAGGCCCAATCATTAAAAGATGGGGAGAGGTGGGCCTGTCCAAGCTTGGAGCCTTTTTTTCTCTGGCAGGATTGGTATCTTTTGTAAACTTTAAAGATTGGTATGAGCTAGACTGGAGGGATTTTTACAAATATTTGCAAATTCTGGATTTTCTAAATAAGAAAGGGGGTTTTTATAGGCTTTGCTAATAACAATATAATAGATAAACTAAGAAAGAATAGGGATCTCTCTATTGGAGTAGTTTACTATTTTTTTAACTCACTAATGAGAGATGACATGGAAGATCGGGCGGTAAAGTGGAAAGCAGAGACCAGAATCCCTGAAGATCTATTTTTTCACTCAGCCAAATTAGCACAGAATATTTGAATCCCGGCTTGACTCCAGGCTCAATAATATAAATTATGCTCCTCGCTATATTACACTCAAAAAGGATTGCTAAATGGGGGATGGGTAGAGGAACTGCCTGCCCCGGTGCGCACTATATCAGGCAGACCTCAGTCATATGTTTGCCTCCAGTAATGCACTTAGCAACTTAAAACACATGGTTATCACCAGTTTCTTCAAGAAGGCTTTACAAATTGACTGCTCTCTCTCCTACCTTGATAGGACTTGGGAAGCATAGGACATTCAGGGGAAGCCTAGTGAAGAATTAGTGTTTATCGGCATGGCGATGCTTCGCTTCTGTCTAGCATCCACCTGGCTAGATCTAATCCCCCGGGTTTCAGCAATGGCTCTCTTGGCTATTAGCAAACTATTATTTGGAAAAGACTACACAAGAAGGGGCTGTGCTCATGAACAAAAGGTTTGAAAATCTTGGCCCCATTGACTAGATGGATTGAGAAGAATTGGTAAACTACAGTGTAAAAATTAACTTATACCCAAACTAAAGATAATAGAGTGAGGCCAACTCTCAGGGGGTGGGTAGGGAGGGTGTACAGGGGGCAGGGGGGAAACAAAAATAAATGTATTATTGTGATTTTCACTGCTCTTTTGCTTGTTTTCTTCTTTTCTACGACAATGAACTGTAATTGTCGAATATTTGATCATTATGCTTTAATAAAAAATCATAAAAAAGAAATAATTCCCTTGGTGAGGGGGATATCTTTTTAATTTCAAAAACATAATCCTACTTCAGTATTTTTTTTTTAAGCTACTTTGACATACCACTCTATCCTGTTTGATGGAGCAATACGTCAAAGTGACAATGAGTTCCCAGGAACCGGAATTGCCTTGACAGCGGTTCCTGTTGATAGGGCTGAGAACCCCATTCTAGATTTACTCAGGAATCCCTGGACGAGGGACCGTTGGCTCCTGCTTAAAAGTGTGGAGTGGAGAAATATCTTATTCAATTAGATTTCACAGTCCCAATAAATCATGATTCCAAAGAATCACTGACTCCAGGTTCTAAGTTTATTACAAAGCCAAGAACAATTGGACATACATACGCCTCAATACGAGGGTGTAAAAGTACATCGGGACTAATACAAAGCCAAACCTACGTGCAAAGTTCAGATGATAAAGCATACAGAGGATAACCAGTTCGAGAATCAAGAGTTGAAGAACTGAAATCTTCATTCTCAGGGAATACTTACTAATAGAACAAAGAACTTGGCACAGAAGCTGAAATACATCTTTATTAAACTTAATTAAGTGAGGCCACGTCACACAGAAGCCGTAGCAACTCAATGAGGTAGTCTGAGGAATACAGAGAACAGAGGCCTTATATATGCTTAGGAAGACAAAACTCGGCATAAAAGAAAGGGGCAGTCCTAGCTTTTGCAAGCATGCAAAAAGGCCAACATATCTTCTTACACAAGCCGGACAAACCCATAATAAAAGACCACAACCCATATCATAAACAGGTCATAAAAGAAGGAACAGAAACAGATGAGAAGTAGGATAAGAGGTGTGTATGTGCATACCAAACTTTACAATCTCCTGTGCTCTGATCCTTAATCTTGATCAGCCACTGGGCAAGGAACTGGCCTAACAAGGTCAGCTTCAGGCAACAGGGTCAGTTCACTCAGGTAATCTAAAAGTCGGCTAAAGTCATCGGTCTATGTGAGGGCAAACACAAAATGACTGCCATGCACAAAATGAAACCCAAGGGTTCAGAATTCATGGAACCTCAGGCCCTCCTTTTGCCCTTACATAGGCAATAACCTAAACTCACATCAATCTGAATCCAGGTCTATATTCATCAGATCATCAAGATGTTGCTGGAGCATAATCCTATTACTTAGCAACTCTCCCGGGACAGGTCTCCTTACACACGTAGTAGCACAAAGGCCGCATATGGCAATACCAAATAGGGAATACCTCTATCTGTAGTATGTGGCATAAGACCACACACCCAACAATTAGTGATGTTCACTACTAACTGGTGTTGATGCAGAAGCTGTACAAAAGGAATTATTAGTAAACTCTGACCTCCTAACCAGGTCATGTTCAGGTAAAATATGGAAAGAATGCAAAGGAGTAACAGTAGGAAGAGACATAGGTTGGGAGGTGGGTACAGATGTCAATTGGGTAGCAAAAGAATCCAACCCCCAAAAGACAATGTTATGCTTAAAAACACTAGAAAATACGTTATTAAGAACATATAGACAACAGGAGAAAGTAATGACCACTATTACAAACAAAAGTATAATTTTTCACAACCCTAAGCAGAAAGCAAATCCTAAAATTATCTGGTAACATTTTTGTGGCTCCTATGCATTTCAGTAACTTATTATATGTTCAGGTGAAACAGTGGTGATCCTCATCAATGCTCTGAGGTGAAAAGGGCATACCTTTCAACAGAGAATGGACTTTATTCTGCTTTAACTAAACAGAATAGTACTTTAAAACAATACCAGCAAAACAATAAGAATCAGTCTCCTAACACCCATTCTATGCAATCACACGGAAACCACTTGTACAAACAACTATGCCCAGAGTCCGTTCAAAAAGCCTCTCTGGCAGGCTTCTATTGTCCATCAAATCTGCTCCCGTTGTTGCATGGGCCTCTTGATTCAGGCCTCCCTTGAAAAATAGTATTTCTCAGTATCCGTTGGAGTGCCCTCCTGGCAAACACTCACAGCTCACTTGAAAGTCTCAATGTCTCAATGCAGTGCACCAATATCTCTCCTCTGCGGAAGGCACTACAGATAGTGTGCTCTTCATTGACCATGAGCACAGATCATTTCGTGCAGACCCGGGACCATTCTCAGACTCCAACACTCATCATTCAGTGTCAGAGGACGCTCAAGCGCTCTTTCATGGGCTCCGGTGCACTGCACATCCATTTGAGCAAAGGAAAAGGGGTGTGTGTGGCCAAAACTCAGGCCAAGGGACTCAAGGGACTCAAGGGACTGCACACTGTCAGAGGTTATCAGCACATGACAGGTGGAAAACTGAAGCCTCAATTCTTTCGCTCTTTTGCACTGAAACTCTGGTTCTGTGATGTCCAATGCCGTCTGATGGAGCAAGTGCGATGCTTTAAACAGTTCATTGTATAACAAGGGGACTGCAAGCAGGTGGCCTGCAATCTTCAAAGGAGTGGCCATACGCCATGGGACAATTCTGCGTTGAAATACACTGTCATTCTCAAAGGCAATACAAAAACAAAGGCAGTAGGCAAAACAGTGCGTCTAGGCTCTTCAATTGGGTTTCCGTGTGAGAGCATATCCTCCACCATCTAAGGGTAGATAGCGACATGGGAATTCTATCTGAATGGATGTCCTCACACATAGTCGCATCGTCTAATGGGGTGAACACATTTTATCTCAATGATTACATATAGGTGTTCCTAAATTCCTTATCTAGAACATCTCAAAAGAAAAATCGCATAATACAGATTATCAGGGAAAACAGTCTGGTTATACAAAAGGGAATTATACATAAAATGGGGGTCCATGGTACATTACTGCAATCTGAAAGTGTGAACCTGAATAATTCACCAACAATAAAAAAATGGGCTAACTGGTGAAAAGAATATGGAAAAGGGAAATGGAACTAGGACACAGCTAAAATCCCAATAACTAGGCATGATGCGCTTGGGTGATAGTCAGGCATGTGACACAATACCAAGAGTATGGGTGATACACAAAAGGTCAAAATAATACACAAATTTAAACTCTACCGTTGGCCGCTACACCATATACGGTAATCTCAGCTAATGTTCCAGTTCCTTCTTCAGGGAAAAATGAAACCTGGTTTCCTTTATGGTACAAAGCCATATACTACTTAGGAAGCAGAACAAAACTGAGTAATGTAATATAGAAATTAGGTCACCATGTACAAGAGTCACAAATCTATAATTTATCCTTACGTCCAATCAGGATACATAAATTTAGGGCTGCCTGCTCCTTTAGGGGAAGAGGACAGTATCGTGACTAATTGCAGATGACACACTTTGATTCTGTATATCTCTTTTATTTGTCTTAAATACTATTATAGCCAAATTTGACATACACTGGTGAAGTGTTGTCTGTGTCGTGTTCACAAAATGAAAATATCATATCTGTGGAATTTAGCAAATCAACCCAACTGTTGTGGAGCGATACGCATCGCCATGTATATCCCTTCACAACACAGGTAAACTTGTAATAGTATCAGAAGCAGCAACATAAAACAAAAACATGCAAAAAAAAATTAAAAAGCCCACAAAACGCATATGTCAAGCCATCAGATATACTTGCTGTATATCAAGAACAAAAAGCATAGACATAACAATAACATATATAAATGAGCGGTGAAGCACAACACCAGGTCATGTACTACCAATTTTCGGCCTGCTTAATTGCTTAATTTGTCAGGCTTAAAATCTTCACCCTCCTTTTTGACAGCAGATCACCAGTTAGTGGATATCTGCTGTCAAATACAATTTTACTGTCTCTCTTCTAACATACAGGACCAGCAAGAACAATTCATGATAGGACCAAATACACAAACATAAAAATACATGAAGATTTCTTTCCAAGGGACTTATGAAAAAACACATCTCCTTTCAACCAACCAAACTCACGTGTCTTGTCAGCCTTAAATCACCCAGAACAATCCATGAATGATCTGTAGGCAGAAGCAAAAAAACATACACAACACACAAAAGACAGACATTTCTCATAACAAACAAATATCAATTATAACTTTTAATCAGAAGACAAAACATGATACACAATAACAAACACAAAAATAAATTTCCATTACCTAACTGTTACCATCTTGTCAGTCAGCTTGCAACATTAAGCCATTTTAACTTTCCAAAAGTAAAATTCTTTCACTGACACTCCATGTTATCTTTGCGCCACAATTCATTCTCACTTAGGCATGTAGCCTTCAAAATTTCAATAAAAGACTTTGTCTTATTTTCTGCCCAAAACTTAATTCAGTCCTTCATTTTCTGTCAAATAAAAGCAACTAGCAGACATTATTTTTTAGAGCAGAGATACAAATGTATCAGTTCTGCAGAGCATTTAGCATGATGTTGGGACTTTCAAAGAAACCCTTATTTTATGTTATCCCTTTGGAATTAAGTTCTTTAGTTTTATTGATGTTCTGATGGAGAAACCAGAAACCCTTCCTTTTAGAGGCCCGTTTAGCAAGGTCATTCTGCATTCCACAGAGACAAGGCCCTAATTAAAAAGGTAATAAATGTCAACATGACAGCCTCCTTCCATTGTTTACAAGGAAACTAAAGATAGCATCTCAGCGACTTGAGCCAGCTCTGCAGCTTCTCCTAGCCCCCACCCTCTGCTCATTCTGAGGCTGCCAAAGACGAAAGGCCTTCCTAATTCCTCCTAACCTGCAATACTTCACTCTATTTTGAAAAATATTTTCTCTTTTTCAGGCGCTAAAAATTATCTCAATTCCCAGATTATTAAACAACATTTACTGTGAATAATTCACAGAACCTAATAACACACATACCAGTTTTTAGAACAAATGCTTATTGCAATGGTACTCATTTCATCAACCTTAAATGGATCTCACTGGGTCATTTAAAAGCAAACCCCAAATGGGGACAGTCTGCAAATTTGTATTATACCTAAATGTATGCATTTACTGAAGCCTAAAACATTTTAAAGCTATCATAAATGGCAAGAATGCTGTTTTAAATGGTCTATTTTACCCAAATTTGACTTTGATGTTTGGGGTACTTAAAAACAAATATCCTATACTTGTGATACATATTAATCATCCTCGGAATATTCTTTACAAATTACAGAGATTGGACATTAGACATATCCCATGTAAATCCTTAGAAAAATGAGTTTTTTACGCCTGCGCTAGGTAAAATTTCATATGCTAATGTCTTCATTATGCAGCACAGTACAACTTAAATTAAATTATTATGCTATAAGGTCATAGTATGAGCATTAAGCGTCATAAATAGTAAAAAACGAATTTTGTAGCACTTATTTTTAATAATTATTTTTCATAATTAATAATTATTTTTAATAAACCCAATCATTTTTGATAATACCACATATAAAAGCGAGCTGCATCCCTTGACTACCATTTTAGACGCATTCATTTATAAGCCTAAGCACAGAAGCCTAACTTATAACATGACAAAATGTTTGCGCCACTTTTTATCTTTTTTTAAAAAGGACAATTTTTAATTAGCAACAGACCCAAGAATATGCTTACAAAAATGCTTAAAGAGAGGAAACCCTTAATTGGAATGTATTCCTGTAATACAAAATAATGAACCTTCGTTTTGGAACCTTTTGAAAACAACATTCTGAAATGCAAAAAATTCACCCGTGTTTAACTGAGGACAAAGTCCTGGCTAAGTAAATACTCCTGTTTATTTAGCTTGTCTCTCAATGTTTTGTAGCATAAGCACGGTGGCTGTATATTTAAAACTAAAACTAAAACATTTCAAGTTTCAAAATGCGTGTGCAATACAGCAAGGTCCAATGTATTCAGATGTTGTGTTTGCATGTTAATATCTAATACAATGTATCTAAGGAAAATGCTGTAAGTTAATTTTTCTACATAACACAAAAGTTTTGTTTTTGAGGCTTTTTTCATTCCTAGTGAATGTGAATTTTAATTATATGTTTTTAAGCATTTAGACATTTTGCTTAATAGACAGAAAACATCAAGAAAAACCACGAACAGACATTGAGCTCATTTCAGACATAAACAGAAAGGGGTCAAAACACTCAGGACACACAATACAGCGCGCTTTAGCCATGCATTTCATGAATAGCGCCATCGCTCTTCACTTACAGAAGTTTGCACTAATGTGAACACCACATAGACATTTAAACACACATTTAACCCACAAATCAATACTTAGAACGGAAACAAAGGACAGCCCACAGACTGTACTTAAACCAAACCATTTATAAATATTAGTAGTAGTAGTAGTGAATATTAGTTGTAAGTCATATTTACAAGAAACGCTTCTCAATTGTGTTTCAAAAGACTGCAAAAACAGCCCAACAGACTGATGTATGTCCAAGAAGCGAAAATACACTCAATTCACTAGCTTTGGCTAGCAGAACACCAAAAAATCGCTCTGCATATCTTCATTCATAACATTGTGCAGAACAAAGGATACTTGTTTTGTATTATGTCCATATTTTAATTCCCTGGGGATACAAAATCACCAAGGAAGAAATATGTTTGTAAATCTAAACCTATTTAAATATTTCCCGCTAGGGGAGCCGGCTAATTTTACTTCATATCACACTATGGTACCTTCCAAAAAAGCAACACATTTTTCCATGTGAGCTTACAAACAGGCATGCCAAAAATACTGCGGAATACGCAAGTATTATAATCAAAGTAGTGCTTAAGGTACTTTTCGTACGTGCACCGTTCAACTAAACCAAATGGAGAAATATCTCCTCATTACCTGCCTACACAAATTGCAATTCGCATATACAAACCTATACAAATCAAAAGTTGGCCAACACAAATTCCAAAGTTGCAAAGCTACAGTACTAAATTTGCTAAGACCAGGCATCCTATAGCTCACTAATCTAGCTTCAAACTTCAAGGGGTTATAAAAAACGATATACTCGCAAATGTACGAGCCCCTCGGCTTTGGCAATTGCAATGACCAAATCAAAGACCCAAAGAACCAAAAACTAAGGACTCAAAGAACCAAAAACTAAGGACTCAAAGAACCAAAAACTAAGGACTCAAAGAACCAAAAACAAAGGACTCAAAGAACCAAAGAACAAAGGACTGGGAGTGACCCACTTATACTTAACTCTTACTTTTACTAATCAAAAGGTTATCCAAATTCTAACTGTCAAGTTTTACATGACCTAACGGTCTTTTTTAGAATACTCACGCCAAAAAGGTTCTCAGTCAGGAGTGACATCATGTGGAGGATCAAAATCAGGAAGATCAGAAATATACTGGGCTGCAGAAACAAAGAATCTCCAGAATCCCTGTGCACAGAGTACCTCCTTAGTAGAATCCTGTTCTGTCCTCCTCAGTAGATTTCAGTCCTCTGACAAATCACTCCCACAGATAGTCACTTCTCTGATGAAGCTCACGTTGGCCGCGCCATTTGAAGAACTGAAATCTTCATTCTCAGGGAATACTTACTAATAGAACAAAGAACTTGGCACAGAAGCTGAAATATGAAAAGACATATTTATTAAACTTAATTAAGTGAGGCCACGTCACACAGAAGCCGTAGCAACTGAATGAGGTAGTCTGAGGAATACAGAGAACAGAGGCCTTATATATGCTTAGGAATACAAAACTCAGCATAAAAGAAAGGGGCAGTCCTAGCTTTTGCAAGCATGCAAAAAGCCCAACATTCTTTCTTACACAAGCCTGACAAACCCATAATAAAAGACCACAACCCATATCATAAACATGTCATAAAAGAAGGAACAGAAACAGATGAGAAGTAGGATAAGGGGTGTGTATGTGTATACCAAACTTTACAATCTCCTGTGCTCTGATCCTTAATCTTGATCAGCTACTGGGCAAGGAACTGGCCTAACAAGGTCAGCTTAAGGCAACAGGGTCAGTTCACTTAGGTCATCTAAAAGTCAGCTAAAGTCATCGGCCTATGTGAGGGCAACCACAAAATGGCTGACATGCACAAAATGAAACCCAAGGGTTCAGAATTCACGGAATCTCAGACTCAAAAGATAACTGTGCTGACATCAAGAGTCTTCTTCATTGGAGGTTCATAAGTAACAAGCATTAGTCTGTCCCTATGTAAAGAAGGCCACTCGATCAACTTGCACAGGAGCAGAATGACGCCAGAACCTAATTCCTCACTTCAACTTCCTTGTCGTCAATAATTTACTTGCACAACAAGAAACTCAAAGGGGGTAAAGTGGATTGGGACACAGAAGAGACTGCCAAGCTTTCACCAGGTCTTCTTCAGTCTTCAGACACGCTTCTATTTTCTTAATTCTTCTGTGCGTTGAAACTTGGTGAGATACTACAACAAACATGTAACATTTACCTTCACTCTTCTACAATAACTGCTTTCATAGTTTACATTTATCTAATTACATACTTATCATTTTTTTGGCTATTGCCTCTCTTCTGTTCTTTCTTTTGTTTTAATTAGTGTTCTTACTTCCAGCTGAGCGCTATATAAAAACATGTAACATAACATGTAACATAAATTTGATTATTCCACACTCTTTTCTCTTATCTTCTGAGTGCTGTATATTAGTAGGTCCTGCAAAAAGTATATAACACTTACTTTCTTATTGGGGGAGTGGCTTGGCCAAGGATCATGGCGGACGCATGAGCTGCGAGCTCCGCACCAGCCCACACTTAATCCTTTAAAATCCTGCAGCCGGGGTGGCCCTGGCAGTCTCCAACTGCCCCTCAGAAGGCAGAGAATCGTGTGGTGCCCCAGAGGGAGATCTCCGGCGATCGGAGACCCTGTTTGGCGCCGCGCTCGACAGTGGGGAAGTGCGCAATACCAGCTGTAACAATGGCAGACGTTATGGACGTTGTGATGCTGAGTGCCCCACCGTGCATGATGGTGGGTTCTAGAAGTTTCATTACTGGTGTCCCGGTGGATAGTGGAGTCCAGCAGGGAGGCTCTGAGCAGAGACATGGGAGGCTCCAGTGCACGGAGGGACTTGCCCCATGTGGTACGGGTGCAGGGTGGGGTGAGACCACTACTAAGATTGCACCGGCTAGGAAACCGGAGTCATCAGCGCACTACCTGCGATTCTTTTGGCACCGGTACTCCACCTGTAAGGCTTGCCTCCTCCTCGGGTCCCTGGCAGGGTAAGACAGAACCGGATGACAACAGCAGCGCCAGAGGCCCGATCGGAAATGGCGTGTGAGCCACTGGAGATTCTCAGGTGAGCCTAGGGGTGTGGCGGCTGGTGAGACCCCTGAGGGGTGGGTCTGGCAGAGCGACGCCGGCCACTGTGGCAGATCCCCCTTGCCCTCCAAAGAGCCCTCTGTTGTCTGAGTGGTGGACGCACAGGAGGACTGGACGTGGCCAGACTGCGCCATACTGTGGGGATTGCTGGCGTGCTTGAGGTGGAGGGCGGCGTTGGTCTGACCTGGGGCTCCTTTATAGAGACTTTGGTCCTTGACAGATTCTGGCCGGGAAAAAGCTGTGAGCTGTGGCCCCCTCAGACGACCCTAATAATTGGAGACACAACGTGATGGACCTTCTGAGAACAATTGCAAGAGCCCCAGTGCGCTGTGGTGTATTTTGCAGGAGTACCAGTAATCAGAGAGGTCCACCTCTAAGAGGATCTGTGTGTATCCTGATGTCTATGGAATACACACAATGTGTTAAAATACCCCTCACACACCAAAAGGGCCCTTGGTGTCATGCTTCATCATCGGGGTCTTCCCGCCCGGCTGCCGGACGGGGTAGTGCTGCGACAAGCGACTACGCTGGAGCACCTTTAAAATGAGGGTGCTATGTGAGTGAATTGGAGTGAGTGTCAGTGGGGTCAGGAGTGATGAAAAAGTGGTGTTAAACAATACCTGGCCTAGTGATAGAAAAAATTATTTAATAAACACTGGCTGGTATTATTAAAAGAAGTGGTGTCGGAAAGGGTAAGCGGGTTAATGGGCTTACTTTCCTGTGCGGGTCAACATGTTTCGGGGCGCCATGCCCCTTCGTCAGGACCGGGGTCAGATCCCCATGTCACTCACTAATGTATCTCCACAATAAGGTGTATGTACAAAAAAAGGGTGTGGTGGTAAATAAATTTATCAATGTGTATAGATATATAGTTTATATTAATACACTTCTCTTGCTAATGTTAAGATACTATTGTAGTATGCCTGAAAGACAAGAGCACGGTATTATTAATGCGCGGATCCCACAGCGCTAATCTCTGAATTACCTGTGGGGGAGAGAAAGACAAACATACATATAGCAGTAGTCTGGCGTCATGGAACCCCAAAAGAGGTCCATAGTTTCAATAATTATAGAGGTGATTGACTTGACACAGTACAGCATACACACACATTAGATCACACACTATTTACAAAAACAGTAATTCAGCTGGAGGAATTCTGTACTTGTTATTTTTTATATACATACTTAGCAAGTTGAAGAAAAATGCCTCATGAGCCAACTCTAGATCGAAGGGTATTCAAGGGTCCAACTGCAGGTGAGACAAAATATGGGAAAATAGGGGGTTTCTAGTGCCAGGTTTTAAAGGTAAGTACCTTCTAAGATGTGGTGGTGACACCACAAATGCCATTATGTTTTTGTTTCCCCCAATCGGCTATGCCGTACTTACTCAACCCCCAGCCTCGTTGTGCTTCCTCCTCCGTCCGTGGCTTCCGTGATAGTGAGGATGGAAGCATGGGCGGGTGTTTTTATAGTGGTGTTAATAGGCACAACAGGGATGGTCTGGTTAATTAAGGGCTGCTGACTCCGGACAGCTGTGTCCGAAATGGAAGGGTGCCTAGGTCTCGTTAACGTGGTGGCCATTGTTAACTAGTCACCAAACTATTTTATAGCTCATGGAAGATTCTACAGGTCGCAGTCGCTATTCGCCATTTCCAAATATTGTTTTTGTTAAATTAGAGTCGTTCGCGAGGTCGGGAAACCCTGTATTAGTCCTGTTGCTTCCAGATCCGTTGTGCGCATGGGCGGAACTGTGTTCCCAGTCCGCGCATGCGTGGTAGAGTGTTATCTACCTGGGCATGCGCGGTAGAGAGGGCGAGAATCCACGCATGCACGGAAGACTGTGGCACATTATTTTCGGCAAGGGTTGGTTGATCTATTGATATTGGAAATGGTTTATTAATCCA
This sequence comes from Lissotriton vulgaris, assembly GCF_964263255.1. Lineage (NCBI taxonomy): Eukaryota > Metazoa > Chordata > Amphibia > Caudata > Salamandridae > Lissotriton > Lissotriton vulgaris. Next base: position 1,578,887,340 of record NC_141689.1, on the reverse strand, counting down.
TTATTGCGAAGGACAGTATTTGCAAAGCTCCTAATGTCCAAAACGGAGTGGCTCTTGTGTACCATCTGGGCATTGTTTTTTTAGAAAGAGAAAGGGAGGGGGGAAAGGAAGAGGAGAACCTGCAGGCTATTCATGGGGAAGAAGACTTAGTAGTATGATACATTTAATGTTGAATATAGCATATACTTATAAAAGTGGCAGGCTTCTATGTTTATGGTTTAGATACTGTAATGCAATTATTTGGGAGGCACAGAAAATGACAGCAGATTGGGCTATATTGTCTTACAACATGGGGCTGGTCAAGAATTTAGTTGCGACCAGGGTATATCATCGTTTTGTCCTGTATGATGTGTACCCAACCGATGCACCCATAGTTGCTCCTTCATTAAAAGGTTTTTGTCATTATTGAAAACCTCGATGACCGTCCATCTCAGATCATGAATGCTGTGACCCTTTGTCACATAGTTTGTCGCCATTTTAGTGGTGGTTTTTTTGCAGTGCACATTACTGCGGTGTTCATTCATGCAGATTTTCACTGGTCTGCTTGTCATCCCTATATATTCTTTTTTACAGGGACAGGTGATTAAGTAAACCACATTGCGGCTGTTACAATTGGTAAAAACGCGTTGTTCCCATGTGGTTTGATTGGAGAATGTGATGGTGCGGCTTTTTTGCGTGTATTGACAGGACGCGCATGAGCCACATGGGTGGTGGCCTCCAACTTCTATAAGTCTGGTGGGGGCGTTGGACTCAGTGTTTTTAGGCCTTGTGTGAACCAACATATCCTTAAGATTCTTGCCTCTCCTATGTGAGAACATGGGTTTGGGGAAATCGAGTTTGCCACAATTGAGCACTCTCCAATGTTTGTTCACAATTTTGGTGATGTGGTTCGAGTTGGTGTTATATGTTGTCACACAGATGGGTCTTGGGTCAGGCTCCTTGTTACCGGCTTCTTCTAGTAGAGCCTCCCTGTTGTTATTGCGGGCTCTTTTTGCCTCTTTTGACAATGGCCTTTGGATAGTTTCTATTCAGTAGTTTGCATTCCAAATCTGCCGCTTGGGTCTTAAAATCATTGATGTTACTGCAGTTGCGCCGCAGTCGGGGAATTGCCCATAGGGTAGATTCTCGCGTAGGTGTCGAGGGTGAAAGCTGTCGTAAAGTAACAAACTGTTTTTAGCTGTGGGTTTGAAATGTGTGCTTGTTTCTAGTTTCCCATCTTTGGGGTAGATGTTCAGATCGAGAAACACAAGGTTCTCTTTGGAAACAGTGTGGGTAAATTTTAGGAAGCGATCTTGTTGGTTTAGCCATTCCATAAACAGGTTGACTGAGTCCTGATTTCCCCTCCAGATCACAAGCACATTGTCAATGTACCTCTTCCACGTACCTACGTGGTTTCTATAGGATTCTGGTCGTTGAGGATCTTGGATGCTTCCAGGTGGTATACGTATAAACCTGCCAGACTGGGGGCACAAGTACTCCCCATACTTGTGCCGTGCTTTTGCAAATAGTAAGTATCCTCATACTGAAAGTAGTTTTTCCTCAGTGTTAGGGAGATGCATTCAAGTACCACCTGTCTTGGTGTATGGTATTTCCAGGGGGTAGAGAAAAGAACTGCAGATGCAGAGGGGTGCAATAAAAGAAACAAAATCAGAGTCCTGGGACAGAAGGCAGTGATATGAAGTCTTTCTTGGAGCACTGGCTCAGGAGTGTAGTAGCGCCGGAGGGCATGTCCACCTTTTACACGCTGGAGAGGGCCCACAGGGTACCGGCTAAGCCATTGGCCTTGGGAAGGCCTCCGAGACCTGTGGCGGCCCAGTTACTTCACTTCCGTGATAGAGACCTCCTCCTGCAAAAGGCGAGAGCAGAGGGCCCCTTACTCAATGATTACAGTAAGGTCTCCCTTTTTCCGGACTACACACTGGAAGTGCAGAGGAAACGGGCCTCATACCTGGAGGTCAAAAAGGCATTGAGGGCTGAGAGTCTCCAGTACTCGCTGATGTTCCCGGCCCGCCTGCGTATAAGGCTGGAGGGGAACACTCGCTACTTTGATTATCCCAATGCGCCTGGGACTGCTTTTAGACCTACAGGGTAGGCGTGGGCGGAAAATCCGTTCCGCTCGCGGATTTTGCGGATTTTCGGGAAATCCGCAATCCGCGAGATTTGCGAATTTCCCGCAAAATCCGCAAATCCGCGAGCAGCGGATTTTGCTCGCACTGCTCGCACTGTTCGCGTGAGTTCGCGCCCCGCGAATAAGTGCAAAATTGCAGAAATACGATCTTGGCAAAACTGAAAGTAACTACTTACCAGGTTCAAAAGTTCAGGCACATCATTAGTAGCCATTTCCTGTAGTGCTTCCTGAGGGGCCCCTCCAGAGTTCAGTTGCCAGTTGAAACTATTATGTGACCCTGCTCTGAACCTCAGAATAGTTACACATATGCCACAAAGGTCCTGAATTACAGCTAAGGGAGACAAGCAGGAGCCAGGCTGGAAGTTAAAATCCATTAATCAGCCCCTAATTCATTATTGTCAGTTGGGGCAGGGCAGGTGTTGTAACTAATTTTGCAACAATGAAAGCACTTAGCAAGTGCAAAAGATCACTAATCAGGGCGCACTAAGGAAGCAGGTGCCAGCTAAAAAAATATTCTGTGACACATTAATCAGCCCCAAATTAATTCAGGTCACTTGAGGCAGGGAAGGTGTGCTTTGCTTTGCCGAAAATAATGTACACTGGACAACCAGAGGGTGTAGTGATGAAACAGAGGGTGGCATGGGTGGGCCAGAGGGTGGCATGAGTAGTCAGAGAGTGGCAGTGGTGACAGAGAGTGGCAGTGATGAAGAAGAGTGTCCCAAACAGGCTGGACACGTAGAAACAACAAGTTCGCAAAACTTGCGACCCGACAGGTAAGTTCGCAAATTGCGAAATTGTAAAAACCCTCGCGAACTGGCAGAAACACGGGCGAACACAAAAAAAAAAAAAATCCGCAAATTCGCGGGAATTCGCGGATTTTGCGGATTGCGAATCCGCAAATCCGCAAAATTCGCGGATTGCCAATCCGCAAAATCCGCTCATGCTTACTACAGGGGTGAGACATCATGGGACAGAGGCCTGGCACAGTTGAACGCCCAAGACTACAACCTCGCAAGGGGACCTCGAAGAAGCCATCCTCATTGCAGACAAAGAGAGAGCTGAAGCACTACTGGCTGTGGCAGCACCGATGCAGGGTCGGAGTCCTACCCAGAGGCCGAGGCCGGCTCTTAAAGAGAAACAGTGGACAATGATACGGACACCTCCCACAGTGATAGTGTGAAGCTACCAGTGGTGACCTCAAATACAGCAGACGATGTTATTTGATTTCCTTGGTGAGCTGAGGGGCCTATGGCTTACAGAGGGGCACTGACCGGTAGTTGGCGGTTCTAGACTCCAGCTGCTTCCTTCTGTATGGGGCTGGTGCGCTCTGATTGGTGAGAGCATCCTATTTTAAGCTTGCTTTGCTAACCCCCGTTGAGTGCCTTAGTAGGGTAGGGCCTCATTTGATATCTCATGGTTCACATAATGTTTGGGCGGCGGACCGTTGTCAGACTGCCCTGTAGTTAGGGAGTTGACCATCATAAGGGTCCTTTCGTTGGGTTTGTTTGGTTTTTGATGCTTGCAGAGGGGTGGGATGGTATGGAACTGGGGAAGAAACTGGGGGGGGGGGTCGCACTCTGTGAACTGCTTGGCGACATCATATGCACAAGGCAGAGGCCCGTAATGTTATATGGTTCCTAACATGGAGCATCAGAGGAAATGGGTCTATGGTGAAGTGCCATAATATTTACTCATATCTGAGGCGTAGAGACATCCATATAACGTTCGTCCAGGAAACCCATCTAATTAGTGATGAAGTGGCGAAGTTGAAACGGCGGTGGAGAGGCCAGGTTTTTGCGACCGCCTACTCGGCCTTTGCCAGAGGGGTACTGATATGGGTCAAGCCTGGGGTCCCTTTTGTAGAGCGGACGTGACCTGATGCAGGAGGCCGATATGCAGTGACCACGGGGAGACTGGTGGGTCAAGTGTTCACGCTAGGTAACATTTACGCACCTAATCAGGACCAGATTGGCTTCCTGGATTACCTCTCTGCTGTGTTAGCAGATAGCTTGAGGGGCAACCTAATACTTGGGGAGGACTTTAGTTGTGTTGCATATGTTGACACTGACCGGTCTCACCCTCCCTTGATGGGATCTCAGCCACACAGCACAGCCTTGGGATTTCAAGCATGGGTCACACACTGGGGCCTTGAAGACACTTGGAGGGTACAACATCATAGTGAAAGGGAGTTCTCTTTCTTTTCACCAGTGCACCAAGTTCACACGTGTCTAGGCATATGCTTGTGCTCCCAAGCCTTCAACAGCTCCATTAAACACACGGGATACTAAGGTTGTACACTATTGGATCATAGTCCCTTGGTAATGACACACTTACCTCTAGGACAGTGCCCTCTGATCCCCACATGGAAACGTAACCCGGCATTGCTTGACGATACCCCCTTTCATGCATCACTGCATACACTCCTAGACTCATACTTCCCCATCAACGCCAATACAGCTTCTTCCTCTCAAGTGGAGTGGGAGGCATTAAATGGAGTTGTACCGGGACATTGCATGGGGCAGGCGGTGGGAGCCTACAGGTAGCTTCAGCGGTAAATACTGGAGTTGGAAGGGAGCATCAGTAGATTTATTAATGTCCATGGTACTTGTGATGCAGCCCGGTGGTGCTACAAGATGCACAGGCAAAGTATAACGATGCTCTGGGGTGACTGCATTGTTTTAGCAACAAAGAATATTTAGACAAAGTGCAGAGGGAGGAAGGAAAAATGGGCCGTCGTTTAGCAAGGTTAATTAGACCTGAATTAGGAGGATCCCCGGTCACATAAATTGGCTTGGACAGCTGGGAAATGGTGTATGGCCCAGATGAGATTAACAACTCCTTTCTAACATATTACGAGCAACTACACACGGCCCGAGAACAGCTCCATGGCTGGTTTAAGAGAATATCTAGACCTACTACCGCTCTGAGTGCTGGAGGAGGAGGACCAGGAAGAACTGTGGGAACCGGTAGCCTTGCAGGAAATCAAGGCTGCCATTCTTGCGTTGGCACCCGGTAAAATACCAGGACTGGATGGCCTCCCGGCAGAATTTTATCAACGTTATGCGGATCTGTTAGCACCGCACTTAGTCCGATTGTATACTGACGCATATGAATCTGTGGAGCTGCCTGGCTCCACCCGGACAGCCCTGGTGATACCCTTCCCAAAAACCAAGAAGCTGGAGGCGGGGTTAACGATTATAGACCCCTCTTCATGCTTAATACGGATTTCAAGATCTTAAGTAAAGTACTTGCGGGTTGTTTAGCCCCGCATATGAAAGAATTAATTCATCCTGATCAGAATGGGTTTATCCTTTCTCGCAACACCTCTTATAATCTTCACCGGCTGTACTCTATTCTTTACCATGTTGAAACCCCGACCAATCACCAGGCAACAGGGCTCTCTGTAGGTCTAGAAAAATCCTTTGAAACGGTGGAGTGGTGATACCTGCATGAGGTGATGTTGCGCACGGGCCGGGGAGAGGAATAGGTGCGGTGGGTGCAGATTTTGTACTGCACCTACAGCTAAGGTCAGAATGGGTAGAACGATCTCCAGAGAATATAAGGTAGGACAAGGAACTAGACAGGGGTGTCCTCTGTCTCCCCTCCTATGCGCCCTGGCAATTGAGCCCCTCGCCGAGTCATTTCACCGGGGCGGGGAAAGGATTGGCCTGGCTATAGGAGGGCGGACACACCATGTCTCCCTTTACGCAGACGATTTGCTGCTTTACCTATCGGATGCGGTCAAAGGTACCTCAGCGGATATACATATTCTAGATGACTTTGCGTGCCTCTCGGGACGGCGAGTCAACAAAGCCAAAACGTATCTGTTCCCGGTAGCAGGACTTACGGATAGACCCAACGCTTTGATGACCGACATAATATGGGCTCAGAACCCATTTAAATACCTAGGTATACAGGTATTCCACTCTCTGGAAGACTTAAAGGAGAGCAACCTGGGTAGAACGCTGCACTCGTTGCGTTCATGTGTACACTTTTGGCATACACTGCAACTACCTATTATGGCCAGTATCTCCCTCTCTAATATGGTCATGCTCCCGCGCTTATTGTACTTCTTTGTCAATCTCCCGGTCCTAATGCCCAGCAGTTGGTTCCGACCCCTGAACTCCCGGCTGCGAGTACTGGTGTGGAGTGATGGGCATCCCAGGGTGTCTCTTCAAATGTTACAATGCCCAGTGTATGAGGGTGGCTTAGGGGTACCGAACTTTGAGTATTATATGTTTGCTGCTATTCTACTCTGGCTGGCGCAATGTGTGGAGGGTGTGAACGAGGATGGAACATTTCTATCTCATCCGGATTCCTATCATAGTCTAGTGATGGTGAAATTATTAATACCAACAATGCCTACCCCGTATTGCTCATTGTTACAGCGCACAGCTTTCCAAACCTGGAGGTGATGCCAGGGCAGGGAATGGCGACTTACAAAGTACACCCCTGTGCTGCCACGTGTGGGTCTGCCACATGGCGATCCTCAGACTAAATTCACGAGCGAGCAATTGGCCTGCTGGATGGAGGCGAGGTTGGACAACGTCGGGGATTGCTTGCTGGACAAGTCCCTGCTACCGTTTTTGAGTCTGGTGGAGGACTGCGGCCTTTCTCCTGGCCAGTTCCTGCGATATGAGGCCCTGGTATGCACATTTGCACAGTTACGGAACAAAGGGAGAGACGAGCCAGAGACACATCCGGTATTACATGCCTTATTCATGCTTGGGACAGCGGGGCACCTAGTGAAATGGTTCTAAGTAGCTCTGCAATCAGCATCACCCGGACCCCTGAGCGAACTGCGGGCAAAATGGGATAAGACTGGAGGCAGAGTTCTTACAGATGCAGAATAGTGAAGGGTTTTGCGTTACCCTAAGAAGATCTCTTGCAATACAGGCCTAAAGTATATACAATTCAAATACACACACATGACAAACATGATGCCTCACCGCCTTAATGTGACTTATGTGGGTGAAGTCAACCACTGCCCGAGATACATGCATCCAGAAGCAGATTTTGGCCACATGACCTGGGGTTGTCAAAGCCTGGGGCCTTTTTGGGAGGCTGTACTCAGCAAGCTTAAAGAATTTCTGGGTAGAGCGTTGCCTCCCACAGCACCACTTGTCTACTAGGTCTCTTCCCCAGACCACCAAAGCGTAAAGTTGGGAACAGGCTGATAGATCCTGCGCTGGGTTTGGCTAAACATCGAATTGCAACAGAATGGAGATCCCCACGAGGACTCCAATTTGAGGCCTAGAATAGAGTTGTCATTATGGGCGTGGGGGCAGAAGGCAGCGCACTTAGCTGGGAGGAATCTAAAGGCATGAGGAAGCATCCAATAGCCAGGCTACGGAGGGAGGTGATGGCGAGCTGGGAGAATCCAGAGGGGTGTGTGTCTCATGGGACAGACTTAGGCACAGGACAAGGACCCCGCTCTGAAGAGGCATAACCTGTAACCCCCACTGAGGCCTTAGATAGCACCAAGTGCTCAACCGACGGGTGATTGACTGAGTGACTACAAACAATGGTAACTTACCACTTCAACACAATGAGCTTGCTTATAATTGGGGGTACCTCCCTCTCCCAGTCCATGTGGGAGGTTCCACTTCGGCGGAACTCTCCATAACGCATGCTACGCTAGCTATCATCTGATTCCCCCCTCTGCACACAGCTCATCTATCTCTCTATTGTTTACATTATGTTATATTTCATTTTTAATTAGGTTTGTTTATAAACAAATGGAGTAGCATTGCAGTAAATGTGCAAAGTTATATTGGTATTCAGGACTGTTGATGGTAGCTCTCACATGTAATTACATGCGAACAAATTGTGGTGGGACATGTATTGAGAAAGATGGTCACTGATTGGAGTCGCAGTTATGTTTCGGCCATTTATTGGAGTGTGACCCACTGAGTACATGGACTGCAAGAGATGCACCTGAGCTTGCTCCCAGGTTCTGTCATCGGATCTGAAGGTACCTCGCCCTGCAATGTATTACCATTATCGCTAGGTAACTTGTTGCTAAATATGATGTTGTCTGAATCATGAAACGTATGTTGAATATGTAAAAATGCAAATAAAAATACTTACAAAAAAAACACTTACTTTCTTATTTCTGTTAGAGTATTCTTTAGTATTTTACAGTGAATTATTACACATACATGCACCTTCTTGTCTCTTGGCTCTAATAAACCTTTTTGGTATTTTGAATGATGTAGTCAAGAATTATTCCTACTTAATGTGTCTTTGTTACTTCTTTTTCAGAACTAGGGGCCAGATGTAGGTCGGTCGGTAACGGCCGGTATTCAAGAATTGGCATGTAGGGGCACAATTTTACAGAATCGGTAAATTTACCGAATCGGTAAATTTACCGATTCTGTAAAATACCGAATCGGTATTTTTACCGATTCGGTAAATCTCAGATGTAGGTGGGACTCTTCTGAGTCCCAAAGGCCCTACAAAATCGGCCTTAGGGCATGTCTGTGTGCCACATGGCGCACATGCCTATTTGTGGGGTGCCAGAGGGAGTCAAAGTGACACCCCTGCACCCTTGCAAAATTCGGTATTTACCGATTCTGTAAATACAGAATCGGTATTTCCCATTGATTCCTATGGGCTTCAAAGCCCATAGGAATCAATGGGAAATACCGATTCTGTATTTACAGAATCGGTAAATACCGAATGTTACAGATTCGGTATTTCCACATCTGGAAATACCTACATATCCACCCCTTAGATTTACCGATTTTTAATTACCGAATCGGTAAAATTTGGTAATTAAAAATTGGTAAATCTATTCTACCTACATCTAGCCATAAGATTCCTTAAGAAAATGTAACTAAGAAGGAATACCTCTCTCTGAACTCAGGTAAATACAAATACTCTCTCTGTTTTTATTATGACCAGTTCTAAATGTCTATTCCTCTTGTTAACTTCAAATAACCCTGGGAATACACAGAAGACTTCCAAGGGAAACTTAAAATACTAGGAATAAATGCACTAACAGTCTTTCTATCAAACAATCACAGAAGTTCTAAACAAATCCATATAAATATAACGAAAGCCACAAGTGCTGTCAATTCATTTTAGTCAAGTACGAAATTACAATTGCGCGCATGCAAAAGACAGACACTTTCTCTCTACGCGCTTGCCAAGACACACGTTACCTCACGCTGTCTTCCTGGGATACCACAAGGAACTCCAATTACTGCACAGCCACTAAACTAGGAACAGGACTTCATGCACAGACTCGCTTGAGTCTAAAATAAAAAACCTTACTTGAGTAATGCTGACGGCTTCAACACTTCAGGTAAGCTATTTTTTATGGCGCGGCGAAGCTAAACGTTGAACAACAATGCAACGCTCTACCCTGACTAAACTTTCACTCCGCAACAAGAAAACAGGTCCTACTCCTCTGGAATCTCAGGTGAAGAGCGAGATTACAGAGAGGACGCTCCTGGACATTCTATTTGTGCTTGCTTTGGCGAAACACTAGTCTGCCGCGCTGAGGATTGTTAACAAGTGGCCATCTTGATATTCTTCTTGTGCCTCCTTAATCTAAATAACACATTTTTCTTAGTGTATAGAGGGGTTTTCAGGGTAATGGCACTAACAGTACTTCTAGTCGGGTTGAGATGTCAATGGGCTCTGACACCCTACACTACTACTAACGTGATATCCCTACTTAGCATTTCCCCAGGCAAGATCAGGTAAAGGTGTCAGTGCATGAAGACTTCCAAAGAAGTATACTCATGTGGAATGGGTCAAGTAGCATAAAGCTACGGAGCTCGTTCTAAGATGCTCCTTCTTCTCCTTTCTTCAGATCTCCTCTCCTAACTCAGTCCCCCGGGCACTGTCCCTAATTCCATCATCCAAATTCTAGTACACACCCATCTTCGCCTCATGCGATCATCCCACCCAGCTAGACACCTCCTTGTAGGTAACTTTCCAGGCGGCTTCGATCCTCCCAGCCTCTGGCTCAACGACCTTGATTTTCAGGCCTTCTCCAGTGAGAAAGAACACTTTCTCACATAATCAGCATCCTTATTCAAATGTATCCTCTCTTCCTTAAACCTAACTCCTAAACAAAAGTGTTATTCTAGCTAACAAGGATGGATTTCTCCACCAGCAACAGAAACGTGAGAAAGAAAAGATCTGCACACACATGAACATTACGATTGCTTCTATTATGAGAGCCAGGGAGAAATACACATGAGGCCTATAGAAAATCGGCCAACATAAGAACCACTATGAAAAGTCATTAAACATGCATATACATGAATATTATTATTGGACATTTTTAAATCAGTGCATTACATATCAGTGGATCAGATCCTCATTAGTCACTTGTAGAACGAGCATTAAGACTTCACCATTTAGAACACTATTACAATGTTAATGTCTACACGTTACACGAAATTCATCTATCATCTTACTTTACAAGTTATTACATTTCACATTCTAATGTCCAAATGTTAACACAACAAGAGAATATATTGGTGGTGGCTGGTGACATTTGAGAGTGGTGTGGCGTAAATACTGCAGTGCGGCGAGCGAGTGTAGCGAGCGCACTCAAACCACCTACAGGCGGGGAAATTTTGTAAAAAGAGCGGGTAAATGATGCATTTTCAAGCAAATTTGAGAAGGTTAATAAAGCAATTGTGAAATAGCAGTTATCACATTAATAAAGAGATGTCTTAGGAGGTGGCGGTCTCTTTCCCTCCCATTACAGAGCTCCCTCTGTCTGCATTGGAGGTGGCGGTCTCTTTTCTTCTCATCACAGAGCTCCCTCCACCTAACACTGGAGGTGACAGTCTCAATCTCTCCCATCACAGAGCTCCCTTTGTCTGATACTAAAGGTGGTGGTTTCTTTTCTTCCTATAGCAGAGCTCCCTGTGTCTAACACTGGAGGTGACTGGAGATTTCCTTTCCGTCCGACAGCTGCATGTGTCTCGCAGTGAAGGCGACTGTTCGGGTCTCATAGCTCCTTTTGTCTCTCACTGGAGATGGAGGTTTCTTTACCTCTCTTCCCACAGCTCTCTTGTCTGCAACTGGAGGAAATCGTACCCCTCTCAAACCAATTCACTCCAGTTTAGTGCCTACACCAACCCAGAGGCAGGTTCATTCACAAAAATGTAGAAGTGAGTGGGAACTTACGAGGCCTGACTTCCACACTTTTGTTTTGCTATTTACTTGTTAGACTTCTTCTGTTTTCAATATTTTGATGCCAATTTTTTGGGGAAACTGATTTTGGAGCCTATAATTAGGGCGTTAACACATGTAACTGTTGCCTCCTCTACCGCAATAGGCCCAAAGCGAAGGCTTAGGCATATGAGGGGGAGGGGTGAATTTCCGTTAACCAGACACTTAAGTGGATGCTTAAGTTAAGGCTGGCTCTTCCCATAAGCTAGTCTCTGATGTATTCACATAAATCACGACCTGCATCAGCCTTGCACAATCCGTCTTACAGGGAATCCATTTCATGAGGCTGCCCTGTCAGCCTCTAGCTGTGAGAACAACCAGTGCTTCATTAGCTAAATATATACCTGCATAAATAAATAAGTGCAGGGGTCCAAAGTGTTTCTTCCAGGGCAGTGATTCATACTACAACATTTGCAGCTGTTGACTTAGTTGACTGCTAAAAAAAAACTCTTTGGGTCCAAGCTACGTTCAGAAACTTGGACAGAGGAATTTACCAAATTAATATTGGGATAAATTGCCCCTCACTTGAAAGTAGTAGGTTTTCCCCAAACTCAAAGGACAAATTACCTGATTTCCTTTAACTCTACCAGCATATCATGATGACTTTCCTCATCCTCTTTCAACATATGGAAAGTGAAATGCAAGACCAAAGCTTGCCCTTTGTTCTTTGAAATTAATTTGCCTCCCCGATTTGGCCTTAGATTTGACAATATTTGACCTAAGTCACACTAGACACTAGCCTTTGTTGTTAAAATAGCAGATACCCCAGGGGGTTATTTGTGCTTCTTCTTAAGGCCTCCACAGAGGTGTTCATCGCTTTGGTTGAACCCAGAGCGGGGTGACTGGTTCTAAGTCATCTCCGCTCCCTATTGAAGGAGATGATACTGAAACAGAAACTCTATTGAGTTTCAACGATGAAACCAAGAACAGGTTAAGTAAGGAAAGGGAACCCTTCTGAACCCTCAGAGAGGATCACTGAGCCTTTGGTGGGAAATATCTACCCTATTTCCTTTAATAGTATAATGCCAAGGGTAATTGTGAGAAGGTAAAGGTAAGTGAAGAAGTCACATGCCGGTGGCCCTACACAAACTCAAAACCACCAAGACAGACACCTTTCAGACCAGCCTGTAAATAATCATGTTATTCTAATAAGTACCTAAAGGGTACCTAAATTGTGGTGGGGAGTTGCCTAATAACATTTAGAAATGTAAATGTTTGACACACTGATTTTATTATACAACAAAAATCTTTCCAATATTTGAAAAAGTTAAATAATCCAAAACATTACAGTGAATAGGAACTATATATACAGGGATTGCAACAAACCCGTATTGTGCACCACAACAACAGCCAATGCAGGGTCTTGCAGATATTCAAAAACACTATTAAAATTACCACAGAGTTGCTGTACAAACAAGGTTTACAAGTTCCAATGTTTCCAAACGCCTCCATTAACCTTCACAAAAGTCAACAATTGTTTTGTGGTACCACATTAACACTTGTTTAAGACTGTCTATAGTTACAAAAAAACGAATTACAAACTACAAAACAGGAACTTAGGACAGAAATACATGAACTAATTACAAAAATAAGACATTTATCCTAGGGCTGTGTAAAAAAAAAAGACTTCCATTATGCACGAAAGGCACTGACAGGTTGCAGGCAAAGTACCATATCCGTTTTAAGTGAGGATGTAGGATGTTTAAATATGTTAGTAATAAGCACCCTGTACCTAGCAAATGAGATCTTCTTATACCAGCTAACAAGAGAAATACTGAGGCAGCATAAAAGGCTGAAATTCACCTACTGATTAAAACTTCAATCCAGAGGGGGAAAGGCTAATACATGCTGGTTTTTGGTGTATTGGGAATTAACCGTACCTCTAATAGGGAGCAACAATAAAGACTAGTGCCAAACACATTACTAGAAACATTGTGAGGCAAATACCAACACAACACCATTATTATTTTCGCAAACGCGAGTACAGCAGGCTGGCTCCATATGTGGACAGGGTAGCATCCTCACCTGGGGATAGGTCTTTACATACTGGTGCTTTTTATACACTGACCCGGAGTTGCTGCTTTCCATGCTAGGGCATTACCAATACCGGCCTAGTATGAGAGCAGTACTTAAGGTTATGTTCCTTAACATGCAGTGACATCGCAGATAGTAGGAAGGACATATAGCACAGAGCACTGGCAACAACTCAGCCTAATACAAAGGATGTAGCTAACTCTCCTGATGGGCTGAGCACCAGAAAGCCAGCGACTGAACACAGGTGAGACAGGCCAGTGAAGGAGGCAGCAGGGGGACAGCCAAAGAGAAGGGCACGGAGAGAAAGTGACAGGAGAGACGGCAGGACTGGGTGGGGGTGCAGAGTATAAAGGGCGAGGGGGTTGTAGACAAAAGAGAGATAAAGTAACAGGACAAAATGTAAGCCGGGGAAAAGAAAGATAGACACAGGAGCTTCGGGTATAAAGATGAGCCGGAGAGAAATACTGGAGACGTCAGTGTGTGCCACAAGTGCCCGGGCAGTTGTTTGAGCGTGGAAAGGGCAGACCCCCAGAGAGAGCGCTCTGGATGGGTGACCAGAGTGTAAGATGTGGCAGCTAAAGACAGACTTTCGAGAAGCAGGGGAGAGTGAATGGGAAGGGTGAAACAATGAGGGTGGAGGGCAGAGACACTCGGAGCGAGGGACGAGGTCAGCCAGAGTAAGGGTCGGGAGGGGAGACAGACATCACTGACTAACTTGGTGCTCATTTAACGGCATGCTCCAATAAATTTAGGCGCGCGCAGCGCATAACACTCCATAAATTAAAATATCAAAATTGTAAAGGAGTAAATTACCCCTTTACAATTTTTATATTTTAATGTATGCAGTGTTATGCGCAGCGCACGCGCAAACTTATTGGAGTGTGACGTTCCGACTAGTAGCAGGATCAGCAATAATGTTTTTGTCATAATAACATAACAGGCCTGCATCATAGCTGCTGGATACAGAGATCCCCCGTGTGCCCATAGTCCCGCTTGAATAAGCTAAAGAAAAACTGCAATCAGTTCTGTAGGAATTGTCCTAAGTAACAATGTTTTGAATCCACCCAATCTTGCTGACCCGCTCATATTTAACCAAATACCACAACAACATAGCACAGCAACACCTGACGACGAGAATTATGTTTTGGCATAATGGCATTGCTTTTGGAAATCAGAATCAACTCGACACTGAATAAACTACCTCACATTCCAGTACCTCCTAAACACCAGTACCGAGGGAGGAATTTGTCCCTGCCGTCGTTGCTGACCTAATAAAGACGGGAAATTTGGTGCTGACTGTTAGCAATAGCAGATGTAATCTCCCAATAATTGCAATTGCGAATACATTTCCATTCCGACTCTTACTTTCAATTTTTTCCCAGGATCTACTACACACGACGAGGCGGGAGTCGGCCTGCTGCACTGCGAGCTTGGAGAGAACATCACCGACAGCCAGGGTGCGTCCCGTCCCGAAATAGCCAATCACTGCATGGCTTCACATGAAATCATACAGCGATTGGCCATTGGGAAACATCACTTACAACGCAACTTTTACAACGACATACCATTACAACGCAACTTTTACAACGCAAAAACTTTTACAACGCATGTATTTACAACGAATGTTTTTACAACGCAGGTACCTTTACAACGCATACCATTACAACGTAAGTATTGGTAAGTATATAATTATATTTTAAATGTTATATGTTTGGGGTAAAGGGGTATTTTTAGGGTTCAGGGTCAGTTTTGGGTTTTTGGGTAAAGGGGTATTTTTGGGGTTCAGGGTCAGTTTTTAGTTTTTGGGTAAAGGGGTATTTTTGGGGTTCAGGGTCAGTTTTTAGTTTTTGGGTAAAGGGGTATTTTTGGGGTTCAGGGTCAGTTTTTAGTTTTTGGGTAAAGGGGTATTTTTAGGGTTCAGGGTCAGTTTTTAGTTTTTGGGTAAAGGGGTATTTTTGGGTTCAGGGTCAGTTTTTAGTTTTTGGGTAAAGGGGTATTTTTGGGGTTCAGGGTCAGTTTTTAGTTTTTGGGTAAAGGGGTATTTTTGGGGTTCAGGGTCAGTTTTTATTTTTTGGGTAAAGGGGTATTTTTGGGGTTCAGGGTCAGTTTTTAGTTTTTGGGTAAAGGGGTATTTTTGGGGTTCAGGGTCAGTTTTGGGTTTTGGGGGTACAGGGGTACAGGGTAAAAATAAATTAAAATTAAATTTAAATTAAATTACATTAAATTATATATTTTTAAATTAATTTACGATTATAAAATTAATATATATTTACCAATACTTACGTTGTAATGGTATGCGTTGTAAAGGTACCTGCGTTGTAAAAACATTCGTTGTAAATACATGCGTTGTAAAAGTTTTTGCGTTGTAAAAAATGCGTTGTAAAAGCATGCGTTGTAATAACATGCGTTGTATCAACATAGATCCTTGGCCATTTTAAAGTGCAGCTGAGGCAGTGTGCCACCACCCACGCGCGGCATCCAATAATGGATTGCCTGCCCTTCTGCGCAGTGGACCAGCCAAGATTGGCTAGGGGGGCACATTTACTGCTCGCCCGTTTTCAACCCCGGGGGCTGCGGCCCGGCTTCTGTAAGAAGCAGCACCCCCCCTTGGTCCCTCTCCATGGGGAAGGTAGGGAGGTAGTCTACGAGCATGCTCGGGCTAGTTACAGCCCAAAACTTCACATGCGCTGTACTGCTGCAGCTGAGTGTAGACTGTCACTCAAGCTGCAGCAGCCTAGCCAGCCCCACCCCCTGCGCACTCCCGATTGAGTCAGGTGTGTCCCGGCGTATTCCCTGCCGGTAGCGCTGCGGCGATATAACATTCAAAGAGGTTAGAGAATGAATATAATTATTGCCAAAAATATGACGGTGCGTTCATGTGGCTTAATGGGGCTACGCCCCTATGCCCCAATGGACGCACCGCGCCTGGAATATATGTAGGTGCAAACTGCTTGTGATTATCATGCACCCCTACAAATTGAAGAGCACAATCGCGATCTATCAGTTCCCCCTCTGATGACAAGTGTCATCACAATCAAGCACAATTCTGTGTACAAAGAACCAACCTAAACAGAAGTCGTTTTATTTTGTTAGATCTATCATTTCCAACCTTAAGATAGCGGACACCAGCTCAGGAGATTGCAGCAGTTGGTCTTGAAATTCTACAGCGTGTCATTGATGAAATTGGCTCTAATCTTGTGAGGGATTGTTGATTGAACTGTGAACTGTAAGTAAACTTCTTTTGTTTTAAAGAAGATAACCTAGGCCTGAGTGGAAGATGAATAAATGTAGGGATTTTCCATAGAGGAAGAAAGAGGGCTAAGAAAGTCTTTTTGAACTGTGTAAATAATTGTACAACAAACTGAAATTTATATCCAGGACTCCAGAGAGCTGTGCATGAACTTTGTTGATTTGCAGTATGAGGCTGAGAAAGAGACTTTGTGTAGACCGCTCTTGCTGTGCTAACTAAAACTCAACTAAGGATGGAGTCTGAAAATCCGAACCATAGAGCGAAGTGTATAGGTACACTAATAGTCGGAGTAATAGTCGTAATAGCAGTAGTCGTTCTCATGTCTGTAAAAATCTCACACGAAGTGGAAGCTGATGGAGTGGGAATACAGGGGACATCCACACCTATCACTTCCAGCACACAAGAGGATACATTAGGAGTGCATAAAGCTATGCTAGATCAACCTAGTTGCATGTTGCATGTAGACTTGTCTAAGGGTGATTATACGTTGAATGCTTAGGTGAAGTTGCTGCTTGAGTATGTAAATACGATGGCTGTGAGAGATTGTTATGTGTGTATGCAGTTGCCTGCGTCAGTTCATGAGGGGATTCATTATCAGCACCTGCCTCTTACATATCGTATCACATGTAGGTTATTGCTTTGCATGTTTTTACGGTAAGGGTCATTATGAATATTATTTCTCGAACTTCGATGTGGTGCTTTCAGAGGTTCCAGCTTACAAGTCTTGAATAAGTATGATTACTATAAACAGCAAGAGAGGATAGGTAAATATTTTATACCTACTGTTAGATTAGACAAAGCTTATGTTCATCATCACAATTTGACTTGTATGTTGACAGATGTAGAGAAGAAGTTTGTAGATCAAGTAGAGGATCGACATGGACAATTAACAGTTAAGCTTAACAATAGAGAGGGAAAGTTTGAAAGGACCAAAGAGGAGTTAGCCCATAAGGCGAAAGGGAGTTATGGCCCAATAGCTTTAGATTTTGAGCAGCGAGGAGAACTTTGCATTAGAAAGATTCAGACCTATTATGATAAGATCTTTGTTGGACATCGTCACAATTGAATCCACTGCAAAGACGTTTTTTGCAAGAAACACTACAAGTGGTGCCGAATGTTAAGAACCCCCTCTATGACCATAGTTGCCCGAAGTCATGATCCACACCGAATCCATATTGGCTATCATTGTAGATGGTGACTCGGATTTGATTGGAACAAGGCATGCACATGTCAATGCAATGATCTTGGCTACTTGCGCCGAGTGTACTCCCTGCAAACAAGCAGCTTTCAGAACTCCAGAAATCGTACAGACAGCAAATGGTTCTTTCAAATATCCTGCATTGTCTCTTAGACATGAACCATCTACAAAAAGGACTTGGTCTAACTCAGGAAGAGGTTCATCAACAATGTTGAGTCTCCATTTTGTGCATAGTTCAGTCACATCAAGACAGTCATGGTCCTCACAATCTTCCCCTTCAGTATTTGGACTAGGCATCAACGTAGCATGATTCAATACAGAACATCTTTTCAAAGTAAAATTTCCAAATGCAAGAATAACCTGCTCATAGCGTGGAAGCCGGTTATTCGTCAAATGCTGTGTTTTTGTTCTCGTCATCAGAAGCCCAACTAAGTGTGGAATATAAGCATTAAGTGTAGTGTAGTTCCTAGGGCCTTATTTATGAAGGCCTTGCGCCACCGGTGCGTGTCTTTTTCCCATTTTAAAAGTCACGTAAAAGTGGCGCAAGACCTTCATAAATAAGGCCCCTAGTTTCCCACTAGGCCCTGCGCATTGGAATAACATAAACAGTAGTATCGACGTAGAAGTGCGGATCTTCCAGGCCTCTACTGACTATGCTAAACTTAATTGGGTGTGTTACCAACTAGCTCAGAGGTCACTGGAAACTTTCTTCTTTGCATAGGAAGTGATCAGCTTCCTTGGCACAGACAAGAAGGGATTCAGCTTTCCAACAACCGTGCAACATGACAACTTTGCTCCTCAGATTAAGAGTCGATCTCTAGGGTCGTGTGAAACAATAGACATATATTTCACTCAGTCAGGTTAGTGCAGTTTAATTTCACAATATGTAGAGACTAGAGAGACGGGCGTTTGTCAATAAAGGGTTAACATTTATTGAACAGTCTTTCTTCTCGTACAAGAGAAATGTATTGCCACAATTGCAAGACTTGTTGTTATAAAAAGTACGTACAGTAAGATAAGTATTGCGAAATAATACTGTAAAAGCATTGGTATGGTTTCTTAGCCATACAATGGTTTAAAAGTAATAAAACATATATACAGTCATATATACATTAGGCTAAAATTCTCAACTGGTGCTTCTAACTACGCCTACCCCAGTGTACCTGACCTAAGCCTAATACTTGGGAGGGGAGTAAGTAAGTAGCTTCAGTTTAAGTTGGTTTTGCCAAGGTTTGCTTCAAGAATTCTCACTAAGGGTTTAGTCAACACCATACCTCTGAATAGAATGATGGAGGTCTGGTATCTCCTTCAGGGGGAACTCGGTATCCCAGTCACCCGCGAGGGCAGACTAGAAACGCTGGCGCTGGATTTCTCTGCAGGAGAAAGACAGCGTCTCTCTTCAGCGCGTCGAGGAGGAGAAGGAGGGGGGACAGCGTCCGCGGGCAGCTTGGCTTCTGCTGGGCTCTTCGCAGAGGGACAGCTGTTCAGCTCCTAGTTACACCACACCATCGTTCGAGCTTTAGCAGCGATAATGGTATCAGCAGCTTCAGGCAATGGGCAGCAGGCTGCAGCAACAGGGTGCTAGCTTCACCAACAACGGGGTCTTGCAGACAGCTAGCAACAGTCAATTGCTTAAGGCAACGTTGGTAATATTTATACCTGACAGGTGCCTGGTTTGACGCAAGTTTGCTGGACATAAGACGTCAATTAAAGATGTCACTCGGAAGTGATAGCTATCAGTTGCTCATTAGAATTCCATTACTAATCAAAACACAGCAAGCGGGGATTTCCAGGTTTGCTGAGTTTTTATCTTGTTGAAGAACTGGGAGTGTTAATCTAGGAATATCAGATAGTGACTTCTGCTCTGTCATTGCACTAATTGGTTGCAAAGGAAGTGGCAGAGAACTATTCTGGAATGTGGCTCTGTTCGTGTGAGGCCAGAGATGACTTTCTGAATATCGCACTTGAACGGTTATGCCAATATAGGGAATAAATGGATTTATAGCCGAATAGGGGCATAAGGTCACAGTATCGATCAGGAACCTAGATAAACACGCAACACCCACTCCACGTTTTCATGTTCATCAAATTACTAAAACTAGAGCAATAGGATGCATGTGTAACATTGCCCACCCCAAAATACATAAATGCATTCGAAATAGGCGTATATTGTAATACGTGAAATATAGGTACTATACGTTTTTGAAGCATAGAAATCATTCAAAAATTATTGCATATGAAATCAATGAACGATTATGCAAAAGAATTACACATGAAATATCTCTGAAACAGAAGAAGGGCGAGATAAATCATCACATATAAATGCATTGCAATAAATGTGTGCTAGAGGCTGATGTAAGTTGTTATGTCTCTAGATGTGTTTAGAAATAGAAGTTTGAAGCTTCTGTTCTCCAAGAATAGTTTTTACCTTAAGCAAAGAATTGTTCGTGCCAAAAAAGGGTCAATATTAAAAAATATCCAATTCAAAAGAATTATTGCTTGAACGGGGAAATAGAGTTCCAACGCTTTTTGCAAATTTTGTTGATCAAAACTGAAGGCCGAATTCAGAGTTCATAGGAACGCTGTGTGTCGGAAAGCTTCTTCAAAGTTATTGTTTCTGTTCGGGTGAGAACATCGTATCAGACAGGCTCTCAAAGAATTGGTCTACAAAATCAGGTGACAGTTCAACCAAATTCGATAGTGCTGTAACTTGGCAGGTGTGAGAATGATTGCTGTCATCATAGTCGGGATCAGCAATGCTCACAGAAGGTCGTACCTGGGTGATGCTGCTTTTGTCACTCGCTCCACTGTTACCACCTAGTCGTAGTACAGGAGTCTCAACGAATGCCGTCATCAGGATTGGTAGCCGCTGGGGACAACACAATGCGTGAGCCGTTATTGGACTGAGCAAAGTATCGACGTCCATTGGTACTGCTGATGGAATTGAAAGACAGATGTCCAACACGCATTCATCTCCGCATAGCATACATCGAAGTACCGGTAAGATACAGTTCTGCCATATAGGTCTGAATGAAAGGAACCAGGTCATGTTTAGATCTCTCAGCCTGGCCAATCCAAGGACGTTGGTTATCCTGTCCCGGTAGCGCATTGCTAGGATTGTCTCTTCCATTCCCATGGGAGCTATGTCTGAGCTTTGGCTTGCCATAACGAAGCAGGACGGACAAAAATAAAATGCCTGCTACAAGTCCCAAAAATAAGGGTATGCCGCCAAAATCAGAGTGTACAAAATTAGGAACGATTCCCAAAATTGCTTGAAAAGGTGTTAGTAGTCCCGTAAAAATCGTCTTAAATATGCCTGGGATGCTTGTGGCACTAGACATGTTAAGGAGTTGGCTAAGCATTTCTACGAAATGCACGGGGCAATTTGTTGATAAAAGTTCATGAACTTCAGTAGCTGTCCTTGCAACCAGAAGATCATACGTCTCTTTTGATGATGTTATGGGCACTGTTGTCTGTAAAAGCACAGACTTCCTTTTTGCTTAAAGTATCAATTCGTATAGAATAGAGATTCAGACGAGGCCAGATGGGAGTCACTGTGTCTGCAGGCCCACTCGGGAACAATGCCTGCATACAGCATTTGACCATGGATGTTACACTTACTAGATAACTTTTCCCTGGCACAAGGCCACAACATCTGTGATCCGTTCTAAGAATGTAACTCCCGTTTGCAAGTTGCATAAAGAAGGGCTCTATCTGAGTTGCAGGTGTGACTAGCTGGTGGCATGAAAGGTTGTTAGAATTTCCATCACATGCTCCGTGTAAATTAATACCCTGACACAAAAGTATACCGCTTAGTGAATGTTTACAGTTTTCACCACTAAGAAATACATTTTTGTCGCTGCCACTATAGCAAGAATGTGTGTATGGTAATTTCCATTCTGATTTTACATATCCTTTACACAATTGTTCATACTGGCCAGCAGGTATGTACTCAAGGCACTTTTTAAATCGGAAAGTTGTTATCGGAATTGTGATAATTCCGTGTATTATCCATTCAATGACAGGACTCTCTGACATTGTCAATGGTAATCTCTCAAGTTTTTCGATGCTCAGGATTGTATAGTCTGCTCCTTTCTGTGCCAAACTGATCTGTTTATCAGTAAGGTTAAAAATGGAAAATAATGACGTTGTGTTGATTAAACGCCAAGGCACATAGCCTGAACGAAGATTTTGCAGCGTCCAGCCCAATTGTATAATAGAACGTAATTGAGATTGGCCATGTTGTAAACACTAGCAAGTCTCTATCTATCACATCAAAGGCAGAGGATACAATATTGTCCAACGAATATATTCTGGAAGACAGAGTCATTAAACTATTGTCCACTACAGAAAGTGATTTTTCCAAATTAATACGATCAATTTCTCGTATTTTCTCTGCTGTTTCAATTTGTTTGACTTTCCAAGCCTCGTTGTAAGCAGCATAGATGCTGGTCGCTATGAAACGTTTTTGACGCTGTTTGCGTGGTCCAAGAATGAAATCGCGCAAATCAGCACCATCTTTTAGTAAAGACAAGTGTTGCTTAATTTCAGCCAGTGTGGATGATGTTAGCCGCCATTCAAGGCAGAGTTTCCCTACACTGTATGTTGTTACAATCCCTGGATGTTGTCTCTGGGAGTATCTCGGGTCTTGTCTGGTCATATTTAACCCCTGTGTTTTATTCAAGAATCTATCTTGACAGCTGTTTGTGTCAGTAGGCCAGATTAACCACTTTTTCCAATCAGGATGTGTTCTGTTAAAATGTAAAATTTGTGTTACGTCTAACTCAGTATCTGCAGTTATATTTTCAGGTATTGGCTTTGGAATAGACGGTGTTTTAAGGTCTTTGATCTTAGCTAGGCCAAGACAGGATGTTTGGTGTATTGTGTCATTTAAAAACATCATTTGTTCAGGTATCATGCAGGTTCTGAATAGTGCTTCAAGGCCTTGTACCTGCCAATCTTTTGTACCCCAAATTGTTTTCGTTTCAATGTTATTTTTCCAATAATCAAAACCAAATGTCATCATTTTGTCATAAAATGCTTCTGAATATATCAATTTAGAATTTGTCAGCATTGTTTTCATTCCTGTTTTATCTAACAGTTTGTAATAAAACGTTTCTGCATCACTGGTGTTAAACCCTGAGAAGTATTTGAATTTCTCAAAAAATGCTTTAGAACTGCTTTTAGGTGGTGTAGCACAATGTTCCCATTGATTATACATAAAAACATTTCTAGGCTGTGCAGATTTATGCAAATAATTATCACCATAATGTGTGTAACAGAATAATTGCTCATAACTAGATGAACCTTGTAAATAATCATGATCTGTGAATCTAGCTGACATTACTAAATCAGACATCATGTCATTAATACTGTTAAAGTCCCAATCATCAGAGAATGTACTAGGTGTTACAAAGTCACTTAAGGAAACCTTCAGTTGATGAGGATACTTCAGGATTTCGACCGGACCATATATCTCATAGTCAGTTTTCTCCCATACTACCCCACCAGGTATTGGAATTGCTGTGACATTTACTGTTGACAGTTCTCTTTTCTTCACGTGGGATGATCTGTGTGGTTTCTGGACTAGGTTGATGTTCTGACTTGCTGTGTCCATTCAATTGTAATAAACTTTCCTAAAATTAAAACTAAAATTAGGCATAGTAGGAGTATGAATACCCCTGAAATAATCCAATGCTCAATCAACGGTGAATCCAGATATAATTCTTTAATTAGTTGAAGGAGTCCTGTTGTATTTTCTTTAGAATACTTTTTTGTTTCTGGCATCACTTCGGGGTCGTTTTGATCTTCAGAGAAGTTGTCGAAGTTGATGAAATAACCAGAGGCAGTTCTGTCAATTGTTGGGATTGTTCTTTCAATCTGTCTCTTGGTAGCACTTTCTGATGCCACATTATTGTAGACTGGTGTTTCTTGACGAACCGTTTCAATCTGTGTCCCAAGAGGCACGAGTTCCATGGCATTATTGCATAGTCCTTCACTGTGCACTGCAGGCTGATCGCATGTGATTAGTCTTTCAGTTTGAACCTCTTGGATTGTTGCAAGTTTGGGTATTCTGTTGTTTCTTGGGAGTCCACTAGGCCTACTGTTGATTATAGGCCACATGCTTGTGGTTTAACTAGGTCGATAGACACGACTCTGTTCTCCTTTTTACCAGCAAGGGGCGGTAGTACCACTGATCTTGTTCCGTTGACTGCCAAGACAGGTACTGCTTTTCTGTAAGAAGGCCCAAATTCCTTCTTCACCGCGATCTTTTCTCTGACTAGATCCCCAATCTTTGGAATCCAGACAGGCCTTGCTGGGGCTGTTGCTTGTGGTGCCTCGTCAGTGGTAGATGGCTGTTGCTATAACTTTATGTTGCTTATGGATTTTCTTGTTTCATTCAGTTCCTGTAAAACAGCCAAACGATCTTTGATGTCAAAGTCTGTTGTTTTTTCTTGTACCACTGACATCTGACTATCGAGGTCCTGAATGTTCATTCTAATTCCGAACAATAGTTCGTATGGGCTGAAACCTTTTAGAGAATTTCTTGGCAAGTTTTTAAGACTAGTTTGGACACTTATTAGATGTTTGACCCACCCAGCGCCTGAACCTAATACCTTCGCTGTTATAGATCGCTTTATGTCCCGTTTTTTTCTTTCAACCACACTATTCCCTTCGGGGTGCGATGGACAAGAATACCGCAACCCAATTCCCATGCTGGCCATGGCCTCCCTATAAGCTCGAGAGCTGAAAGCAGGACCCTGGTCAGAATGGAACGTGGTAATTGCGTATGTGCCGATATGGACTCGCAGATCTTTCTTATAACAGTTCTAGCGTCAGCCGAGCGCTGGAGGCTACATTATTTAAGTGTGTTTAGCCTTAACTGTGTACAATAGGACGTGCTTCTCTTCTTTGATTGCGCAGATAGACCGCCTTATGCTGTCTAGCAGGGAACCTGAAACTACACTGGCCTGTTCATTACTGCGATCTCTGTTGCAGTTTTCACAATTTTGAACAAAACATTGGATATCTATGCTCATTCCTGGCCACCAGTACTCTGATTGTAATTCTTTCAGAGAGTCTTTAATTGTTTGATGTCTCAGACCCAACCCCATGTGTGCTTCCAGTAAGAGGAAGCCCCTCCTGCTCCTGTTTGGAATTACTCTGTCCCCCACTCCAGGGATTCGAGCAAAAGGTACGGAGTTTGCATCGATTACGTATGCATAATTGAGTGGATAGTTCACGGGCAATGCTGCACAGTCGCCTTTTTCGGTCGTTTTTACTGCCAGCATGGTTTCCCCGTTTATGTATCTTTCTGTACGCTTTTTTGTGGCTACGGAAGCCGGGTTAGTTGCTTCCGCTGTGGCTGTATTAGCCAATGAATTCCCTGCAACGTGAACGCCATCACGTTGAAGACCCTGTGCGTGAATCACGTGAGTCTTTTGTAGTTCTTTGTATAAAAGAGCTACCTGTTTCCAGAGCATTTTATGCTTTATTGTGGCACCTGTGTCATCTTTGTAATCGTTTTCAATCCACCTCTGCAATTTATTGTTATAAGAGTTGACGCAAAAATGAGAATCGCACACTATAAGTGTCGGGAATTCACGTTCTGCATTTTCGAGCGCCATCTTTAAACATCTGATTTCAGTTCTCTAAACCGAACAGTTTCTTACAGATTCAGGTTTTGTTACTTTCGGTCTGAATTTACCGCACAGCCAACGACCTTTAATAATCGCACATGCTACATCGTAGGATTTTCTCTCTACGTTGAAATGCTGTACAAATCCATCTGTATAGATTATACAGGCGTATTGTGGGAGAGGCAGAAGTTCGATTGGCAGAGGATATTCTTCTTCATACTCTAAATCATTCAGTTCTTCGAATTGCGGGGCGAAATAGTATTTCACATCTTCCGCTCCTAGAGAATCTACACACTGTATCCATTTCGGATCCAGTGGCACTGTAGGCAGGTTTACTGGGCTGAATAGCGCCTCGAAGGCGGATTGCGCTGTGAGGATATTAATCCTTTTGCCGTGTGCTAGTTCTCGTTCATTTGCTAATGCGATTTGCACTGTTTTCACAGTTCTTTCTGTGTGACTGAATGCTTTTTCTGCTTGTGTGTACAAGTGAGATTTAATTGAAATTGGTACCTTTTCCCCCTCATTAGTGGTCAGGTACGTGAATCCGCATCTTCCTGGGATGACTCGGATTACAAGATCGCGTGTATTGTCACGTGTATCTAATTTTGTTTTTGCTAACATGTCTGTTTGCAGTGATCTCAACATTTCTGTGTGTTTTTGAGTCCAATTGATTTGTTTAAAATCAGGTTTAATTAGTTCGTAGAGAGGTTTAACCCTCTCTGCGTAATTTAGAATGTATGTTCTTCCGAAATTCAGAAAACCTAGAATGGATTGTAAATTCTTCAGCGTTTTTGGAGCTTGGAGTACAGCGCACTTCTCTAAGAAGTTGTCCGCTAGGCTTTTCCCTTCACTTGATAATTCGTACCCTAAGAATAGCACTGTCAGATGGGCAATTCGAGACTTTTTAAAGTTGAATTTGTAACCCTCTGCTGCGAACCCAAGTATAATGGTGTTCACTCTTTTCAAGTGAGTATCCAAGTCGTCGTCTGTGAGATAGATATCATCTACGTAAGATAATGCCTCATCATCATAGATTTGTAGTAACTCTGTTACCCTAGCTGAGAATAGTCCTGGGCTGTTCTTGAACCCCTGTGGGAGTCGACAGAATTTTTCTGCGACCCAAATGCGGAGAAAGCGGTCAAATATCTGCTTTCCGGTGCAATGTTTTGACAAAAGAAACCATTAGATATGTCTAATGTTGTTTTATATTTTTTCCTAACTATGTTATTCATTAGGGCTGCACTATGCGAGTTTTGTACTGCAAAAGTTTTACAACATGTATTAAGATGTCTGTAGTCCAAAACTAGACGATATGAATTGTCTGGCTTGGAGACAGGAAACAAAGGATTGTTCATTTGAGAGGTGCATATTTCAATCACCCCCTGGTACTCAAGTTGATCTAAGATCTCCCTGACCTGTTTTTTAGCTTCTTGCTTTATGGGATACTGCCGTTGGGCAGTTGGTTCACTTTTTAATTGGATTTTGTGAGGCGGTGAGTCCTCATCCCATCCTACATGATTTTTATACAATGCCGGTGCCTGGTCTACTGCCCATTTCCTTGCATATGTATATTTTTTGTGAATCGGAATGTGATTCGAGAAGGCAGGCATAATCACTTCTTCGCCACGAGGGCACTCCCTGACAAACTCTGGGGGCCAATCTTTTTCAGCTAACAGAATATCATAGCCTTTTGAGAGTTTATCCCAAAATAGAACTCTAATTTTCCTAGTCTTATCACCCTCCATACGCAATGTTATTTCGTATATTTTATGGGGCTCGCTAAGTCTGGTGTCGGCAGTTTCAACCTGAATGTATTCTTTCGTGTCCACTGTCTCCAGATGACTCATCAAGATCTTGCGCGCTATACTGATTTCTGCTGCACTGTCCAACATTGTCAATGCCCACTCCCCGTTTTTCAACTATGTCCTCAGTATTCTCGGCATGGTTGATTACTCTAATACTGGCTACCTTCTTTTTTGAAAATTGAGATTTTTTACTCTGAGCAGGTTCCTTGTCTTTGGACTTGGTGTGCTCTCCTGGCTCTGACCGTCCTCTTCTTTCCGATTTCTGTGGAAAAGATCGAGAGGGACGTGTATCAATACTTTGATATCTATCACGTTTTTTCAGATTATCCCTATTTCTAAGGTTATATCTTTTCTCAGAGGGCTCCCTCTGGGGAGACTGGTGTTCTCGAGTCGGAGTTCTTTCCCTTCGTCGAGGAGACCTTCCTCTGGACTGGAAAACTTTTTCTTTGGGAGTGGATTGTTTATTTCCATCCCAGCTCTTTTTAGGAGTGTTTGAATTATTTTTAATAAATAATTTTTCAGGATTTTCGAGCAGTTGGGGCTTTACTCGTTTTCCACCCAAGCTGTCTCTACCTAATTCTTCATAGCATTTTTCTATGATTTTGGCAAGCTCAATTGGATCTTTTATATCTGTTTCCTTCAACTTCTGGCGGATCGCCACAGATGTTGCTTCCCCTTTTATGTTGGCTAATAATATAGCCGAGACCTGCTTGAAGTCTTTCAGTAATTTCATACCAAGATTTAAAGCAGGCTCTGGACTGTATTCAATTTGAATCTGTTTTAGCACTTCTGGTATTACCGCCATAGACGGAACACCGTGTGTTTTTGTGTAAATGGAAGCAAAGACTGTACCCCAAGTGTCGTAGTCCTCCACGTGTGGTGCGATTCCCATACGAAGGCAGATGGTCAAGATTCTGTGTTTCTCTATAGGGGTAGTATCAGGAAATACTGCCTCTATTTGAGTGATTTTCTGTGCTAACCAGAAAGGAATTTGTTCCCGTTTTACGGGTGTTTTACCAAGACATGACTGTATGTTCTGTGGTGTAATTTTATTAGTGTTCCCCTGATGAGGGGTCAGCTGTGGTACATTAACAGCTGGTTGGACTGTTGCAGTCCGCATTACATATTGGACTAATTGCCTATGTATTTTAATTAATGTTTTTAGCTGTACTAACAGCTCTTCCTTTGACATTTTTGCAATGTCAGGATGTGGTGTGTAGCTGGCTAGAACCGGCCACGTTGCTCCTGGTCTACCTAGTGGACCGAGCCTGGTAATATGATCATTGTGTTTTAGGGCGCCATTAAACCAGAGCAGGTGCTCTTGGAATTTTAGTGGGATTTCAGTCTCCTCGAAAGGAGCGTACTCTTCCGGAGGTTCCTCTATTTAGTAATAGTGAAACTCTTTTGTTGTAGCGTTTGCCGCTGGAAAGTTTATCCATGAATAGAATACCTCTGTCTGCCGATATTCGTGAGCCTCTATCACGAAAATTACTGTACCACCTTGTGGTGTCAGTCCGTTCTCTATAAGTTTTAAAGTTATAGATTTTCTTAAATGGACCGGGATGATAATTGCACCCGGGTCAGTGTGTTCGGGACCCTGCTGAGTCGCATTTACTGCGCCCCCAGTGGTTCCGTTTTCTAAGTCTGACATTTTTTAAATGCAGGTTTGCAGAGTTGGTCTCCAAGGAGACAAAGATTAGGTGCACAATATTTTGGAACACTGTATCCTTCAACGTTGAATAAACCAGAGCTTTACATAGGAATCTCTTCCTACTGAGTTCGGGCGGATTTTAACCTTTCACCCACTCCAGACGTCTATTGGAGTATTTACTGGAGAAAGGGGTCTGTGTGAAAAATGCACGACTGAGTTACTCTAACGTCTTGCGTTAGTTTATCGCCTTACCAAACGGTTGGGCGCCATGTAGTGTAGTTCCTAGTTTTCCACTAGGCCCTGCGCATTGGAATAACATAAACAGTAGTATCGACGTAGAAGTGCGGATCTTCCAGGCCTCTACTGACTATTCTAAACTTAATTGGGTGTGTTACCAACTAGCTCAGAGGTCACTGGAAACTTTCTTCTCTGCATAGGAAGTGATCAGCTTCCTTGGCACAGACATGAAGGGATTCAGCTTTCCAACAACCGTGCAACATGACAACTTTGCTCCTCAGATTAAGAGTCAATCTCTAGGGTCGTGTGAAACAATAGACATATATTTCACTCAGTCAGGTTAGTGCAGTTTACTTTCACAATATGTAGAGACTAGAGAGACGGGCGTTTGTCAATAAAGGGTTAACATTTATTGAACAGTCTTTCTTCTCGTACAAGAGAAATGTATTGCCACAATTGCAAGACTTGTTGTTATAAAAAGTATGTACAGTAAGATAAGTATTGCGAAATAATACTGTAAAAGCATTGGTATGGTTTCTTAGCCATACAATGGTTTAAAAGTAATAAAACATATATACAGTCATATATACATTAGGCTAAAATACTCAACTGGTGCTTCTAACTACGCCTACCCCAGTGTACCTGACCTAAGCCTAATACTTGGGAGGGGAGTAAGTAAGTAGCTTCAGTTTAAGTTGGTTTTGCCAAGGTTTGCTTCAAGAATTCTCACTAAGGGTTTAGTCAACACCATACCTCTGAATAGAATGATGGAGGTCTGGTATCTCCTTCAGGGGGAACTCGGTATCCCAGTCACCCGCGAGGGCAGACTAGAAACGCTGGCGCTGGATTTCTCTGCAGGAGAAAGACAGCGTCTCTCTTCAGCGCGTCGAGGAGGAGAAGGAGGGGGGACAGCGTCCGCGGGCAGCTTGGCTTCTGCTGGGCTCTTCGCAGAGGGGCGGCTGTTCAGCTCCTAGTTACACCACACCATTGTTCGCGCTTTAGCAGCGATAATGGTATCAGCAGCTTCAGGCGACGCGCAGCAGGCTGCAGCAACAGGGTGCTAGCTTCACCAACAACGGGGTCTTGCAGACAGCTAGCAACAGGCAATTGCTTAAGGCAACGTTGGTAATATTTATACCTGACAGGTGCCTGGTTTGATGCAAGTTTGCTGGACATAAGACGTCAATTAAAGATGTCACTAGGAAGTGATAGCTATCAGTTGCTCATTAGAGTTCCATTACTAATCAAAACACAGCAAGCGGGGATTTCCAGGTTTGCTGAGTTTTTATCTTGTTGAAGAACTGGGAGTGTTAATCTAGGAATATCAGATAGTGACTTCTGCTCTGTCATTGCACTAATTGGTTGCAAAGGAAGTGGCAGAGAACTATTCTGGAATGTGGCTCTGTTCGTGTGAGGCCAGAGATGACTTTCTGAATATCGCACTTGAACGGTTATGCCAATATAGGGAATAAATGGATTTATAGCCGAATAGGGGCATAAGGTCACAGTATCGATCAGGAACCTAGATAAACATGCAACATAAGAGGATGACCCTTCACTATGCTTTCACATCATTCAATGCTGACACCTGTTGCAGCAATGGATCTGAGACATCCGGGCAATGCTGAAGCTACAGGATCTAATGTAGCTGAAAAGAAAGCACCTGGTCTATGGACGCCCGCATGTACCTGGGTGAGTACTGATAGTGCACAACCCTCACAGCAAAATAATGAGAATGCTCTGTTGTAATCAGGCATTCCCAAAGTCGGGGAGTGACACAGGCTTTCCCTCAGCTCCAGGAAGGCAACCAAACAGTTATTATCCCATGGTACCGGATCACTCACATCTTTGTGTGTCAACATCTGCAATGGTATTGCTTTCAATGAGAAGCTGGGAATCCACTGACGACAGTAGCCAACTATTCCCAAAAATATCTTTACTTCTTTTTGCGTGGAAGGCATATTCATTTTCATGATCGTCTCGATGCAGTCTGGTGACAACTTCCTCTTGCCTTTCTAATTGCGATGACCCAAATACTGGATTTCAGGCAAACGGTACTGGAGTTTGCTTGGGGACACCTTGTGTCCATTTTCTGCTAGGTAATTTAACAGAGCAACAGTAACCCACCTTACAAGCCTCCTCAGAGTATGATGCAATCAGGAGGTAATCAATATACTGCATGAGCGCTGAACTCTGCAGCAGTACTAGACTCTCAAGGTTCGTTTTCAAGATCTGATTAAAGATTGATGGGTTCTCAAGATACCCTTGTGGGATATGACACCACGTTAACACACGATTTTCGAGATGGAAAGCAAACAAAGATTAGCTTTCCTCGTGTAAGGGTATCGAGAAGATTACCTGGCCTAGATCAATCACTGAAAACCATTCAGCCTCACAAGGAATTTGGAACAAGATCACAGATGGATTCTGTACCACAGGTAAACATGGAACCACAATAGTGTTGACCCTGCACAGGTCCTGAAAGATCCTGTAATTCCCACTCAGCTTAAGGAATTTGGAACAAGATCACAGATGGATTCTGTACCACAGGTAAACATGGAACCACAATCATCATTTTCTTATTTGTAGCTCCTATAACTTGGATCGATTGTCCCGAGAGGGGTAGGTTTGGAACTAACGCGGACCTCAAAGTAGAACAGATAGCACAAGTATTAATCAACCAGTATCAATCAAGAATGTAATGGGGTGACTGCCCACATTCGCCTCCTCTACCTCTAAGCGGTACAAAAGGGGGTGGTGATGGACGGAGCATCTGAACCAATCAAACACTCACACCCAGTCAACAGATCTGGGTTTAATCCATCACCGTTCTTTAGCCCACTCTGCCACCCCAGTTCAGACATGGCCATATACAAATCAGTCTGAACCTGTGCCTCATGGGAACAGTCCAGCCCGAACTGCCAAGCCATGCCTTCCCTGGACCGGAAACAAGCTTCCGAGGACCGGTTTCTGGCATTCCAGCCGTCTTCAGCCCGGCTTGCTTGAATCCAGTGGCAAAGTGAGCAAGGGACTCACTTCTGAGCATACCCTGCCACACTTATGGCGGCCAAAAGCGGTACAAAAGGGGGTGGTAATAGATGGAGCATCTGAATCAATCAAACACTCACACCCAGTCAAGAGATCTGGGTTTAATCCATCACCGTTCTTTAGCCCACTCTGCCACCCTAGTTCAAACATGGCTATATGCAAATCAGTCTGACCCTGTGCCTCATGGGAACAGTCCAGCCCGAACTGCCAAGCCATGCCTTCCCTGGACCGGAAACAAGCTTCCGAGGACCGTTTCTGGCATTCCAGCCGTCTGCAGCCCGGCTTGCTTGAATCCAGTGGCAAAATGAGCAAGGGACTCACGTCTGAGCATACCCTGCCACACTTATGGCGGCCAAAAGCGGTACAAAAGGGGGTGGTAATGGACGGAGCATCTGAATCAATCAAACACTCACACCCAGTCAAGAGATCTGGGTTTAATCCATCACCGTTCTTTAGCCCACTCTGCCACCCTAGTTCAGACATGGCTCTATGCAAATCAGTCTGACCCTGTGCCTCATGGGAACAGTCCAGCCCGAACTGCCAAGCCATGCCTTCCCTGGACTGGAAACAAGCTTCCGAGGACCGGTTTCTGGCATTTCAGCCGTCTTCAGCCTGGCTTGCTTGAATCCAGTGGCAAAGTGAGCAAGGGACTCACGTCTGAGCATACCCTGCCAACTTACGGCAAACAAAGTGGTACAAAAGGGGGTGGCGATGGACGGAGCATCTGAATCACTCAAACACTCACACCCAGTCAACAGATCTGGGTTTAATCCATCACCGTTCTTAAGCCCACTCTGCCACCCCAGTTCGAACATGGCCATATGCAAATCAGTCTGTCCCTGTGCCTCATGGGAACAGTTCAGCACGAACTGCCATTCAAGCAAGCCGGGCTGCCTGGACGGGAAACAAGCTTCTGAGGCCCAGTTTCTGGCATTTCAGCTGTCTTCAGCCCGGCTTGCTTGAATGGCAGTTCGTGCTGGACTGTTCCCATGAGGCACAGGGTCAGACTGATTTGCATATGGCCATGTCTGAACTGGGGTGGCAGAGTGGGCTAAAGAACGGTGATGGATTAAACCCAGATCTGTTGACTGGGTGTGAGTGTTTGATTGGTGTAGATGCTCCGTCCATCGCCACCCCCTTTTGTACCACTCCTCTACCTCAAAGACTGCTCCAAGGGTACAGTCTTCTTCCCCCCTCAGGCACCGTCATTGCAACAGGTCTGGATCAAACTCATGACATTTTTCAATAAAGGGCCTCTGCTGATATACTCGATTCCCTTGTAGAATTCTCGGATGTAGGGGAACCGGCACTTGCTGACTCAGACTCCCTCCGTTCATGGACCTGGGTCTCCTCACAGCATTTGCAACCTCAGGTACCTACACTATCTCCTCGTCTTGAAGCTGATATGCTGGATTCAATCATCACTTGTGCTTCCATTGCCCAATTTTGTGACAAAAATCAGACACTGTTGGATCATAAAGCTGATTTCTGGTCTTAATCCTAAAAGAAATTTGGAAACAAACTGACCCATGTCCTTAGAATCTAGAGTGTTCAATCCACTATACTATTTAAAGGCGTTCAAAAGACTTTCATAATAAGCATGTACTGTCTCCTTGGGCTCTTGAGTGGTTTGATCTATCTTAACCCAATCAATATCTTATGGCGAGATCTTAGACTGTGACCGATGGGATTACCTGTGCAAACATTTTCATAACCAAGGTTGAAGGACCATGAGTTATCGGGTCCTTATTTGGTTCTGCAGATGGCCAATCAACATCAATTTTGCAAGCAGACCACAAATCACTAGGTACCACAATGTCAAATAAAGTATTAAAATTGATCCACAACACCTTAGAAATCTTCACAAAACGATCAACTTGTTTGTATCATTCGGTTACAGAGAAGGAAGATAACCAATGGGGTATCAGTTTATTAACTAGGAAACCCTAAGTCAACTTCACGGCCACTGGACGTAAATTAGGCTCTTTAACAGATGGCAGAGGGTTGAGGGCATGTAATGGACGTACAACTTCCGACCCTGATCGAGCTCCTACCTTCAGAAGAGACAATCACATGAGTGTAATTGATTTTGTTATCCTAGACGCGAGATTATAGCCATTCTTGACTGATATGAAAGTGAACGGGCGATCTGACAGTAGTGCCTGAACCAGTATTATCTAACTGCAGACGTTATTCTCCTGGCCTAATGTTATGTCGAACCCAATGCTGTCGTCAGATATATGGGCTTGATGCCAAGTTCTTAACAAACTATGAAGAGGTGAATGAATTAGAAATTCCAATTTTGAGCATGCATAACCTACTATTCAAAGAGCTACAGCAGGTATTTTATAAGGATATGGCCCACAAGAAGCCATCTTTGGGAAAAGATATCAATTGGTATGATCACACTTGCAAGCAATCTAAAAGCTCCTTAAGATCTCCTGTTTTAGGCAGCGATAGGGTTCAAATAGCTCCAGCCAGGCACACTTACAAAGCTGCATTAAACCTTACAAAAAAGAATTGAGATGATAGAATGTGGGAGGACATGCTGCTTGCAAGTAAAAAAAATGATAATAGCCCCTTTAGGCATACAGAGACCCAAACTAAAGCTGATAGTACAAAGAGCTTTCAATATCATATATCAGCTGACAAATGGGTGTCCCACTTCTCTGACCTCTATGTGGCAACAGTCAGTGAAATTTAAGGGCCATGCAGTAACCCAATAACCACCATAGGTTCATCTTGCCATAACATCTTTGAACCCTATGGCCCAGCTATCACCTTTAGCTTAGACGATACTGCTAGGGCCATCTCCAAGCTAAAAACTGCTAAGGCGCCAGGACAGGATAAAATTCCAGGGGACTTATATAAATCAGAACCCCAGATTTGGACAGTCTATCTTAACCTACTTTCTAATGCTGTATCACAAGGTGGGGGGGGGGGTGTCTGACTCCTGGAGAAGGGATGAGATTGTCACAATATATAAGAAGGGTGATGCATGCATACCCTCAAATTATAAGCCAATTAGCCTAATTGACAATGCCCAGAAGATTTTTGCCAAGCAAATTCTTGACAAGTTGTTACATTGGGTAGACATAAACAATATTATGTCAGCCCTCCAAGCTGGGTTCCGCCCAAAGATCAGCACTTCAGATCACATTTTTAGATTTGCCACATTGTATTGGAAATATATTTCTTTGCGACATGAGAAACTTTAGGTGGCGTTTATCGATCTTATGGCCGCATTTGATCTTATTCCACGTACTAACTTGTGACATGTCTTAAATAAGATGGGGTCCAGGGAATTTGATTCATCTCTTGTCCCTGCTGCATAGTAATAACTTTGCCCATGTACGGTGTGGCCACATGGGAGAACTAATTAAGCGCATCCCAATCCAGCGGGGTGTACGACAAGGATGCGTCATTACTACTACACTCTCTACCCTCTGCCTAAATTATATGGTCAACTTTCTTTTTTTTTTTGTCCTCATACATGCCACCAGCAGATATAACCTCAAAGTGGGGTCACTCCGTGCAACTTGCACACTAAAGTTACTTGGATTCCGCCCTCGATGGAATGTGCAAAGCATACAGGGATCTCCCAGAGGCAGGCTATTTCTTAGTCCAACTCCCCTTTCAACACGTTACCTGGGAGGACCAGGCCAATAACCACTGGCATAATCACTGGACTTTGGTTAACTTTCGGCCCAAGTTCTTAAAGCTGACCACACTTTGCTAGCGCTTTCGTCACCGCACAGCAAGTCCGACTGACTTATCGTCATGACATTCCTCAGGCAATCTGCAAATTTTGGAGGTGCCTCCGACTTCCACTCTCTACAAATTTCTCTCTTTGCGATTACAATTACATAGAAGATAAATTGAGTGGCTGGGTTGTTTAGTACGTACCCTGAGGGGAGCCCCAAAAAAATGAATCTAGGACAACATGTGATTGATGTTAACAAAACCTCTTCTAAAAAACCACAAACCTGACTCCAATAACTGATGATTTGTGGACACTCTAAAAACATATGTAGGTCATCAGCTGCTCCCAGCTTACACTTTGGGCAACAATAACTCTCTGCTGATAACCTGGAGAGCTTGGCCGGAGTCCAATACACCCTGTAAGTTGTGAATAGGTGGTTCCTTCTGAGGTTAGCTGGTTTAATTGTTTTTTGTGATATAACAAATGCATCAGTCCAAATTTTCCTGATCTCCTCTGGGTTACCTACTATATCACTACTCCAAAGGCTGGATATCTCGGATGTTAAAGTGTCATTAACCCCAATCAGAATATTGTACCAGAAGGGAACCTCGCGTTTCCAGACACCACCTCTGTTCATGAGATCTAAGAATTGAGGCTCCTCCTGCAACCCCCAATCTTGTCTCCCCCACCATGAGGACAGCTGATAAAACTTAAATCTTGTTAAGGACCCCCCAGTTAAGTTAACTAATGAGTCCCAGTCCAGCGGTTGGGAGTTGGTACTAAGGTCTGCCCACTTTACTACGCCTGCCTCTTTCAATGGGGTTGCCAATCTGTCTAGGAGACAATCCGGAGTGCCAGGTGAGTCCCAGATTGGAGCATGCATGTTATAGTAGGGGATTTGCGAGACTTTCCGGAGGTATTGCCAGGTTCTTAATGCAGCCTGCAGAATTTTCAAATGCACCTTTTTGTAAAAAAATGTATGTCCAAATTTGTAAAGAAAAAAGTCTGGGCTAAGTGACTGGTCAGATAACATTGCCTGGAATAGGCGACCATGCAAGGAAGAGTCAAGTCTGTTAGTCAAGATTCTAAAATTCTTAAGCTGGAAGGCATAGCAATACATCAAGAGATCTGGTAATGCAAGGCCGCCCAGCTTCAACCCCCTTCTCAGCTTCCTCCAAGCGATTCTGGGAGATTTAGTGGCCCAGATGAATGAGCCAATTTTACCTTGTAGCTTGGCAATGTCTTTGAGGTCGAAAGATAATGGTATATTGTTGAAGAGCAAGGGTATTTTAGGGAGAATGTTCATTTTTATGAGGTTCACTCTTCCATAGATGTTCAAAGGGAGAGTCACCCATCTTGATAGTGACTTACTGACTTTCTTTACAACATTCTGCCAGCTGGTTTTGGCGGTATCTGCTAATTTCTGAGTAAGCTGTATCCCTAAATACCTCATTTTTTGTTTAGCGCCCTGTACTGGGGGGGAACTGTTCCAGCTCATGATTTCGGTCTTCTCCTTGTTTATTTTGTAACCCGACACCCTCCCGAATTCTTCAGACAGTTTAAATAATAAGGGGATCGATTCCGTAGGGTTGGTGGTATAGAGGAGAAGATCATCTGCATATAATGCAGTTTTAAGTTCAACCTCCCCCATTTTAAAGGGCAGAATGTTAAGATCTGATCTCACCGAGCATACAAAGAGCTCGATGTAAACATCGAACAGTAGGGGAGACAAGGGACATCCCTGCCTAGTGCCTCTGGCGATGTTAAACCAGTCCGTCATGCCCCCATTGATCAAGACTCTGGCGCGAGGTTCCTTGTAAAGGGATTTAATTCCCTCGATGAACAAGGATGGGAACCCTAGCTTAGCCATGGTCTCCCAGAGAAAAACCCAATTTACCAGGTGGAACACCTTAGCGGCATCTATCGCTACAATTGTTAGAGTAAGGCGTCTTTCTTCTGCGAGATCTATTGCCCCCAATACCTGAAAGGTAAGTTCGTTCAGCTGTCTACCTGGTATGAAGCCTCTCTGATCATGGTGAATTACTGACTTTATGACTTTTGCTAGCCTTGAGGCTAGTAACCCGGAGAAGATTTTCAAGTCAGAGTTCAAAAGAGAAATCGGCCTATAGGATTCTATCCTCTGGGGGTCCTTGTTTGGTTTAGCTATTAATACAATCGTAGCTTCAAGCCAGGAGGTAGGTGTATTTTCCCCTTGAAGGAGAATTCTGTTAAAAAGTGATATGAGGATGGGCAGGATTACTTCTAAGTTGTCTTCGTACACTTCTGATGGTAGGCCATCTGGGCCTGCCGCTTTCCCCCGACTCATCTTCTTCATTTGCGCCCTCACTTCTCCTTCTGTGATCTCACTAGTTAGTAAACTCTTAGCCTCATCGGGTAGTTGGGGCAGATCTATCCGGCCCAGCCAGGAATCCACTGCCTCTAATTCAATGCCACCGGCCTCTTGGTAAAGGTCCTTAAAGAATCCTCTCGCTTCCTCCCTGATCAGATCATCCCCTGTTAACTTAATCACAGATGTTTGATGGATAAGCAAGTCTATGTTGTTCCTACTCTTCTCTGCCCTCGCTTTCCAGGCAAGAAGGGCTCCACATTTCTCCCCATACTCAAAGTTCTTCATTTTGCTAACCTCCCATCTGTCCTTGATAGCTTTGTCGCTTCTTGCCTGGAATTTGGATTGGAGATCCAGGAGTTCTTTTTCTAACCTTGGGATACATTTCCTGTCCGTCCGGACTGCTAATTGCAGCTCCAGTTCCTTCTTTTTGATTCCTTCGAGGTCTTGAGTTTCTCTTGTCCTTGATGATTTTCTTTTAAAAGACAACATGGAGCTCAAAATACCCCTCAAGTACGCCTTGAAGGAATCCCAGACGAGTTGTTCTGTACCGGATCCTGTATTGAAAAGGAAGAACTCAGTTATACTTGGTCTTGATCTTGGACAAAGTCTGATTTTCCAGCATGAGGGTTCTGTCCAGGGTCCATCTGGCCCCAGTGGGCTTAATTCTGAAGTTCACTATAAGTTCTATCACTGAATGGTCAGAGATACCTAGCGGTGTATGGGTTACTGACACTAAGT
Source organism: Lissotriton vulgaris (assembly GCF_964263255.1). Lineage (NCBI taxonomy): Eukaryota > Metazoa > Chordata > Amphibia > Caudata > Salamandridae > Lissotriton > Lissotriton vulgaris. The sequence continues at coordinate 1,578,848,357 of NC_141689.1, read as the reverse complement.
CGGGGATTAAAGAGCTGTCTAACAGGAAATAGTCAATTCTTGAGTAGTGTTTATATTTTTTGCTATAGAAGGTATACTCTTTAAGAGCACCATATTTAACTCTCCATGCGTCTAGGATGTTAAAGTCTTTCATAATATTTCTTAAAATACGGAGGGAGTTTTTTGGAGTAGAATATTTTGCTCTAGACGTACGGTCCAACAAACTATCAAAAACCAGATTAAAGTCCCCTCCTAATATTACTGGTGCATTATACTGTAGTAGACTTCCCTCCAACTTCAGAAGGAAGTTGGAGTTATCCTCGTTGGGACCATAATACACCGCACAGGTATATGGGGCATTATCTATTAACAAAGCCGATACTAACCATCTTCCGGACTGATCCGTGTCCCATTTCCGGACTTTTAGTCCCTTGTTAGCTCTTATAATTATGGCTACCCCCCTTGTTACCCCCCGTTTGCCCTGAACAGAGTACCTCTTCTACCCAACATAGCTTACTAAAAACTTGTTTACACAGCTTTGCCTCTAAATGTGTTTCCTGTAGTAAACAGACTGAGGCCTCTGAATTTTTTAAAAATTCGCAAACCCTTGCTTGTTTTTTCACGCTCCCAACTCCATTGAGGTTCCAGGAGAGGATTTTTTTACTACTCAGCCTACTAACAGCCATGATATTCTGTACAAAAAAGTGACATTCCCACCTTCCAGTGTGCTGACTGACTTGCTGGTTTTTACATTATATGAGGATTTTTTATTTTTACCCTTCCCCCCCTAAACCCATCCCTAACCCACCCGCAGGGAACCCCCCCATCAAGATAGGAGCTGGTCTCGCCTATGGGGAACCCCCAGCTCCTGTGGTACTGCAGACTAATATATTGCTGGTGCAGGATTAACATGTGTATAAGACATTTTTTTTTCTCCCTAAACCAAATTTCTTTTTTTTTTTTTAATACGATTATTTCATACCCATGCTCTCTCTTTTTTTGGGGGGGGGGGGCTAAATTTGCTAGCTTGAAGGAGGAGATTCTTTGCTTTAGATTTATCATTAGAACAAACACTAAAGAAAGACCCCCTTTTTTTCAATTAATTATTCCCTTCCCCTTGACATATCTTCCATCTACTTTATATAGTACTCTGTATTTACTGGTTTCTTATACACTTTTTACTTTATTATTGACTGACCGCAACTTCTCAATTTAGTTCACCACTGTGACAGCTCCGCCATCAACTAATTAATACCTTATGGCAGGCTATTTTCTCATTTTTGATAAGAGATCGTCTACCTCCTCTGGGTGGTTACAGTTATACATTTTGTTGTTCCATATAACCTTTAACAGCGCGGGAAACTTCATCTGGACCTGTGCTCCTAAAGACCTGAGTTCTGGCATCCTGGAGCCTAATTCCCACTGTCTCTGGGCAGTGCGACCCCCTATATCGGAACGAATTAAGTAAGGATTGGCTCGATGATGTAAAGAAGATCTAGAGAGGCACCTATTTAAGATCAATTCCTTAATGCTGTAAGTTTGAAAGTTAACCAATATTTTTCTTGGGGCCTTCCAGTCAGGATGTAACCTAAAGGGGTCTCTGTGCACTCTATGAATCTCTGATTCCAAATCGATGTCTGGCCGATCCTTCAAAACGCCTTCTCATAGGAGCTTGCACACAAAGCCTATATGTCCTCAACTTCCTCTCCTTTTTTTGAAAAGGTATATACCCAGGCAGACTTTAGCTACAGAAACCTGGCTTAAACGTAACACATCACAATAAAAAACATATGATAAACACACAAGAAAATAATAGAAATCAGAAAAATCAACAGACTGTTATGATATCAAAAATACATTTTAATTATGATTTGCTTTTTTCTAAAAAAATCAACCTGATAGAAAATATATAGTTACACAAATGATACATTAATTAGGAATGACATTTCTGCATCAATACATTATTAAAATACAAAAACTGTAAAAAAAGATTTTTTTATATCTAAAATTATTCTTCCAAAAGATGTCAGACTTGGGCTGTGTCAACGCGTTTCGACAAAACATTTGTCTTCATCAGGACTTTAGAATGTGCAGCCAATTTTTTCTAAACAAAATAAAAATAGGTTTTAGATACAATCATGGTCAACATTTTGTGCGTTACATTTAGTGGTTTATGTAGAAGCTATCAAAAAGTGACCAGACAGGTAATAGCATTTTATCACATTTTATAACAGTCTGTTGATGATATCCTATCCTTGATAAAAACATTGTATACATTTCGATAAAAAAGCGACTTTGATTAAAAGTTCATTTCTAGGCCAGGCTTTTATATTTCATAGGGATGATAGTACAGAATCGTAGAGGTACCAGAATGCATTCGTATTGGGAAACCCTAATATACCAAACTATATAGGTAGGTAGGTATTCGTTTAGGAGACTTTCTTACCTAGGGAAAGAGAAAGAGTTATTGTAGTGACCTTCCACTGTAGAAGACTGAAACTGGAGGGCAGTGTTTTTTCTACAAAGTGATGCAGCGGTAGACAATGCCTATTTGGAAAAAAGGTTCAAACTGTGCTGATGTACTTAATTTTTACTCGTAATCTTTAAACAAGAGATGGTATGTTAACTCTGTCTTCTATTATTTATTAATGGCAGAATTACCTGAGGGAGCAATGGACAATGCGTATTTTTTGGCTCCTATGACTCAGGGCCGATCTTATTAGTCTTCAACAAAAGGACGTTACACTTGATTGTTTACAAAGGAGGTGTTCCTAAATAAAAAAACACAGAAAAGGAATCAATATACCTGACTATTAAATTTCTATTTTTCCCAGTCCTTACAGGTATTACTTAGAGTTAATGGTTATTCCAGACAGAAATTTTACCTCTTTTAGAGAACACTATCGTCCCAACCCAAAAGGGGGCGTAATGGAGAACTCTGGTTTGTCAAAGCTGTTCTAGCCGATATATGTATCTAGCGATGGTACATGGTCAGAGTGAAAGTTAAAAACAACCTGAAAATAGAACAAGGAACAGAGAAACAGTGTTTGTCTCTTAATCCCACTTCGACATATAAATAAATTTCGACTGAATCCTTTAGTGTGTGTTTACCTTTTAGATTCTGTCGGACGGCGACGGAAGGTCGAGCCGTTTGTATATCTCTTTACTTCCTGCAGGTTAATATATTGCCGTTCTTCCACGCGAGAAACAATTGAGTAGATGGGCACTAACCGGGGATGGTGCAGCCTCGATATAAATTCTAGAAAGGATGTGATTAAATTAACAAGTAGAATGGAATAGAATATTTAGTTTACTCAGTTTTCACATAAACACCTTAACGGTACGTCTTTTTAAAAAAGGGGAACCGACTTAACAGTTCTAGCGAGGCAGTCAAAAGACGACTTCTAACGAGTCATTCAAAACACGGCTTCAAGATAAAAGCCGACTTCAAAGTGAAAGCCGACACGGAGGTCTGCAGCGAGTCGAAAAATGGCTTTGCACGGAGTTTGTATAGCCCTTACCGGTTTCTTAGAGGCAACAGCGTCAGGCGTCTCCTTCCGTCAGGGGTTCGGATAGGGAAGTGGAAGATATCAGGAAGTCCTTCTACCATTGCTTGGATATATATATACTTCCAGGGTAGGGGGCGGGGTTCGATATTTAAAGGGGTATCGCATATTTCCCCAGAAATGCTTAACCATATGAACAGGTATGAACAGGTGGAGTTACCATTTGAGGGGAAACTGTCTACTTTGGTAGCCAGGGGCTAGATACAGTTTTTGGGGGGGAAAATATATTGATCAGTGGCAAATTATAAAACTGTGTGCTATCTGGATATTTATAGAATCGCATTCTCCCATGGTAGATCTTGATTGAGACCCCGCTCAAAGGTCCCAAGGGTAAATATCCAATAGACCTCACGTTTCTTTCGTATCTCGTTACCACCTTGGTTCTCCTGTAAGTGAATTTTCTCCAAGATGCGCCATCTTATGTCCTCAGGTTTGTGTTTGTACTCTGAGAAGTGATTAGCGAGTGGGGCTGATAGTCGTTTCGTCTTGATTGCTGACCTATGTTCCGTAAGTCTTGTTTTAATCATGCGAGATGTTTCCCCTACGTAACCTAAGTTACAGGGGCATGTGATCAAATATATTACGTTTTTTGTGTTGCAATTCCACAGTTCTTTGGCCCGTATCATTACTGAATTGAATTGCAAATTTTCTCCAGTTATGATACTGTCGCATGAGTGGCAGGATCCACACCGTGACGTACCCTTGATTGCATTTAAACCAGTGATAGATTTCTGGATGAATGTGGGATTCTGAGTTTTCAGTTTGTGGCGAGAATGGACTATTTGATCTTTTAAGTTTCTGTTCCGTCTATGAGCGAACATAGGTTTCTGTATTTTTTCTTTGTCATCTATGGTATTCAAGAGATGCCAATTAGAGTTGATGATCTGTCTCACTGTTGAGTCCATTGTAGAATGTTTTGTTATGCACACTAATTTGGGATCATTTCTATGTTTTTCTGAATTCAATAGTATATCTCGATCATAGAACCGGGCTCTTTTATAGGCTGTCCTTACCAAACGGTGTGGGTAGCCTCTCTGAATGAACTTTTCTTTCATCTTTTCAGCCTGGGCATCAAAATCTTTGATATTTGTGCAGTTCCGTCTAACTCTCAAAAATTGAGAGAACGGTATACTATCTTTTTGACACCGCGGGTGATAACTGCTGAAGTGTAAAAGTGTGTTACGTGCAGTTGGTTTTGTGTACAGGTCCACTTCAAGGGATCCTTCATTATCTTGTATGTTAATATCCAGGAATTCTACTATGGACTCATTTATATGTGCAGTAAAGCGCAAGTTGTCGTCAGTGAGATTAAGCCAAAGCAGGAATTCCTTCAGAGTCTGTTCCCCATCGGTCCATACAAAAAAGATGTCATCAATGTACCGGTACCAATGGGAAACAGACTCGAAGAACGGTGCCATTTCATTATAAATGAATTTGTCTTCAAAGGAAATCATGTAAATATTAGCTATGGAGGGCGCCATCGAGGCACCCATGCTTACGCCCTTGATTTGTAAGAATAGGTCACTACCAAATTCAAAGAAATTTTCTTTTAAAACCATAGTGAGACAATCTTTGATGAAGGTTTTACAGCACGGAATCTGATGTAGGTCAATAAACCATAGGGTAGCTTCAATGGCTTCTGTTTGTGGTATATTGCTATATAACGACTCTATGTCTAGAGTCACGAGCAAATCCCTACCTTTGTTGAATGGCAAATTTTCTACTCTTTTGATGATATCGCCTGTATCTTTTACATACGAAGGAGATAGTGAAATATATGGTCTCAAAACTTGGTCTAGATACTTTGAAATCGCTTCCAGGGGGGTCCCAATCGTGGAGACGATTGGTCGGTATGGTGGATTATTCTGATCCTTGTGGATCTTGGGTAATCCATATATGCAAGATGTTTTCCTTTCTGACTTGTTCAGATATTCAAATTCTTTTTTATTTATGACTCCATCGTTCAAGGCTTTCGTCGTCAGTTTGTTTATAGTCTTAACTATTCTTTCTGTAGGGTTTGAATAAATCTTTTTATAGAACGTGGTGTCATCCAACATCTTATGCATATTTTCTTCATATGTGGTATAGTCCAAAAGGACTATTCCTCCACCTTTATCACTGCTCTTGACAACAATCGTGTTGTCATTCTTAAATTTCTCAAGAGATTCAAACTCAGCTTTAGATATATTGTACTTTGGTTTAGGAATAAATCTAAGTGCCTGTTCTAGTCTTTTCAAAATAACCTTTTCGAAGACAGCTACTTCAGGACCCAATTGTTGTAGTGTTGGTGTAAAACTGGAGGGTAAGGATACAATATTGTTACCTATATTGTCTAAATCTAATGAATCGTTAAGCATAAAAAACTTTTTTAATCTGATTTTTCGTAAAAAAGAATGAATGTCCCTGTAAAGTTCAAAAACATTTACTTGTGCATGAGGGACAAACGTTAACCCCTTCGATAGAAGGGATACATCTGAAGGTTCAAGAACATGGGAGGATAAGTTAAAAATTGGGATCACATCCCGTTCCTCCAGTATTGTTTGTTTCTTGTCTCTAGATATCTTTGAGGTTCCGGGGTATACTGGGCTGGTTGATAATTGCCTCTCGAGTGGTTTTGAAACCTGACTCTCTGACGATTCCCCCTCCCTCCTCGGTGACCTAAAAAAGGACGGCGATTGTTCCTCTGTCCATTCCTAGGGTCATAGGGTCCATCGTCCTGATATCCCATATTGCTTTCTTCTTCTGAGTCTATTTCTGAACCTGATGAGTTTGAGAAATTTTTAACCCTTTGTTGATAAGGTTGTCCTTGAGCACCAGGGGTTGGATCACAGTTGAAAAAGCCTTCAACGATATAAGGATAAGTTTTCTCAACTGAATAGAATCTTTTATCTTTGGTAAACTTGTCTTCCTTCCTTTTTTTTAAATATTCAGAAAAGGACAATATGTCTTTTTTAATGGACTCTAGTTGTTTTTCTGCTTCGTCTAAGGTAGTAGACTTTTTTAGTTTATCCTCGAGTGCTTCTATTTCCTTTCTTATATCTGCTGCCAACTCTTTTGACGTGGAGATGATAAGCATCATAAGATCTCTCGAGCAGCGGCTCGCTATCATACTCCACTTTTTTAGAAAGGGTTTAATGTCTACAAAAAGGCCTGGAATAATTCGAATCCTCAAACCCATGGGGATAATGCCATTTTTAAGGTAATTCAGCATGAACTCACCATGAGCTTCTATCCTGACTAGCTTTTTCTGAAGATTAAGTAGTTTACTATAGTCGCTATTATTCTGCTGATTACTTGTTGGATTCTCACCAAAAGTAACGTTAGTTCCTACTAAGGTCTCAAAATCCTCATCTGAGAACCCAAAAGTTTGAAGATTAGCCATTTTGTATGTCAAGAAATAGTACTCTCTAAGGTCTCTGATGGATTATTAAAGGAAAGGGTTCATTGGTTTATTCTTATTCTAAACTGGGAAAAGGCTATATCTCAAATGGAGTTAGAATAGGAATGCTCTTTATCTGGTTTCTATGATTCTGTACACTCAAGGAGATAGAAAGGAAAGGACAGCCCCACACGGATCAACCGTGGGTAAACTTGGGTAAATATCAGGGACCCCCTGTTTAAGGATCTAGCTCCTGGGTCAGGGAAACAACAATTTTTGAAAAGGTATATACCCAGGCAGACTTTAGCTACAGAAACCTGGCTTAAACGTAACACATCACAATAAAAAACATATGATAAACACACAAGAAAATAATAGAAATCAGAAAAATCAACAGACTGTTATGATATCAAAAATACATTTTAATTATGATTTGCTTTTTTCTAAAAAAATCAACCTGATAGAAAATATATAGTTACACAAATGATACATTAATTAGGAATGACATTTCTGCATCAATACATTATTAAAATACAAAAACTGTAAAAAAAGATTTTTTTATATCTAAAATTATTCTTCCAAAAGATGTCAGACTTGGGCTGTGTCAACGCGTTTCGACAAAACATTTGTCTTCATCAGGACTTTAGAATGTGCAGCCAATTTTTTCTAAACAAAATAAAAATAGGTTTTAGATACAATCATGGTCAACATTTTGTGCGTTACATTTAGTGGTTTATGTAGAAGCTATCAAAAAGTGACCAGACAGGTAATAGCATTTTATCACATTTTATAACAGTCTGTTGATGATATCCTATCCTTGATAAAAACATTGTATACATTTCGATAAAAAAGCGACTTTGATTAAAAGTTCATTTCTAGGCCAGGCTTTTATATTTCATAGGGATGATAGTACAGAATCGTAGAGGTACCAGAATGCATTCGTATTGGGAAACCCTAATATACCAAACTATATAGGTAGGTAGGTATTCGTTTAGGAGACTTTCTTACCTAGGGAAAGAGAAAGAGTTATTGTAGTGACCTTCCACTGTAGAAGACTGAAACTGGAGGGCAGTGTTTTTTCTACAAAGTGATGCAGCGGTAGACAATGCCTATTTGGAAAAAAGGTTCAAACTGTGCTGATGTACTTAATTTTTACTCGTAATCTTTAAACAAGAGATGGTATGTTAACTCTGTCTTCTATTATTTATTAATGGCAGAATTACCTGAGGGAGCAATGGACAATGCGTATTTTTTAGCTCCTATGACTCAGGGCCGATCTTATTAGTCTTCAACAAAAGGACGTTACACTTGATTGTTTACAAAGGAGGTGTTCCTAAATAAAAAAACACAGAAAAGGAATCAATATACCTGACTATTAAATTTCTATTTTTCCCAGTCCTTACAGGTATTACTTAGAGTTAATGGTTATTCCAGACAGAAATTTTACCTCTTTTAGAGAACACTATCGTCCCAACCCAAAAGGGGGCGTAATGGAGAACTCTGGTTTGTCAAAGCTGTTCTAGCCGATATATGTATCTAGCGATGGTACATGGTCAGAGTGAAAGTTAAAAACAACCTGAAAATAGAACAAGGAACAGAGAAACAGTGTTTGTCTCTTAATCCCACTTCGACATATAAATAAATTTCGACTGAATCCTTTAGTGTGTGTTTACCTTTTAGATTCTGTCGGACGGCGACGGAAGGTCGAGCCGTTTGTATATCTCTTTACTTCCTGCAGGTTAATATATTGCCGTTCTTCCACGCGAGAAACAATTGAGTAGATGGGCACTAACCGGGGATGGTGCAGCCTCGATATAAATTCTAGAAAGGATGTGATTAAATTAACAAGTAGAATGGAATAGAATATTTAGTTTACTCAGTTTTCACATAAACACCTTAACGGTACGTCTTTTTAAAAAAGGGGAACCGACTTAACAGTTCTAGCGAGGCAGTCAAAAGACGACTTCTAACGAGTCATTCAAAACACGGCTTCAAGATAAAAGCCGACTTCAAAGTGAAAGCCGACACGGAGGTCTGCAGCGAGTCGAAAAATGGCTTTGCACGGAGTTTGTATAGCCCTTACCGGTTTCTTAGAGGCAACAGCGTCAGGCGTCTCCTTCCGTCAGGGGTTCGGATAGGGAAGTGGAAGATATCAGGAAGTCCTTCTACCATTGCTTGGATATATATATACTTCCAGGGTAGGGGGCGGGGTTCGATATTTAAAGGGGTATCGCATATTTCCCCAGAAATGCTTAACCATATGAACAGGTATGAACAGGTGGAGTTACCATTTGAGGGGAAACTGTCTACTTTGGTAGCCAGGGGCTAGATACAGTTTTTGGGGGGGAAAATATATTGATCAGTGGCAAATTATAAAACTGTGTGCTATCTGGATATTTATAGAATCGCATTCTCCCATGGTAGATCTTGATTGAGACCCCGCTCAAAGGTCCCAAGGGTAAATATCCAATAGACCTCACGTTTCTTTCGTATCTCGTTACCACCTTGGTTCTCCTGTAAGTGAATTTTCTCCAAGATGCGCCATCTTATGTCCTCAGGTTTGTGTTTGTACTCTGAGAAGTGATTAGCGAGTGGGGCTGATAGTCGTTTCGTCTTGATTGCTGACCTATGTTCCGTAAGTCTTGTTTTAATCATGCGAGATGTTTCCCCTACGTAACCTAAGTTACAGGGGCATGTGATCAAATATATTACGTTTTTTGTGTTGCAATTCCACAGTTCTTTGGCCCGTATCATTACTGAATTGAATTGCAAATTTTCTCCAGTTATGATACTGTCGCATGAGTGGCAGGATCCACACCGTGACGTACCCTTGATTGCATTTAAACCAGTGATAGATTTCTGGATGAATGTGGGATTCTGAGTTTTCAGTTTGTGGCGAGAATGGACTATTTGATCTTTTAAGTTTCTGTTCCGTCTATGAGCGAACATAGGTTTCTGTATTTTTTCTTTGTCATCTATGGTATTCAAGAGATGCCAATTAGAGTTGATGATCTGTCTCACTGTTGAGTCCATTGTAGAATGTTTTGTTATGCACACTAATTTGGGATCATTTCTATGTTTTTCTGAATTCAATAGTATATCTCGATCATAGAACCGGGCTCTTTTATAGGCTGTCCTTACCAAACGGTGTGGGTAGCCTCTCTGAATGAACTTTTCTTTCATCTTTTCAGCCTGGGCATCAAAATCTTTGATATTTGTGCAGTTCCGTCTAACTCTCAAAAATTGAGAGAACGGTATACTATCTTTTTGACACCGCGGGTGATAACTGCTGAAGTGTAAAAGTGTGTTACGTGCAGTTGGTTTTGTGTACAGGTCCACTTCAAGGGATCCTTCATTATCTTGTATGTTAATATCCAGGAATTCTACTATGGACTCATTTATATGTGCAGTAAAGCGCAAGTTGTCGTCAGTGAGATTAAGCCAAAGCAGGAATTCCTTCAGAGTCTGTTCCCCATCGGTCCATACAAAAAAGATGTCATCAATGTACCGGTACCAATGGGAAACAGACTCGAAGAACGGTGCCATTTCATTATAAATGAATTTGTCTTCAAAGGAAATCATGTAAATATTAGCTATGGAGGGCGCCATCGAGGCACCCATGCTTACGCCCTTGATTTGTAAGAATAGGTCACTACCAAATTCAAAGAAATTTTCTTTTAAAACCATAGTGAGACAATCTTTGATGAAGGTTTTACAGCACGGAATCTGATGTAGGTCAATAAACCATAGGGTAGCTTCAATGGCTTCTGTTTGTGGTATATTGCTATATAACGACTCTATGTCTAGAGTCACGAGCAAATCCCTACCTTTGTTGAATGGCAAATTTTCTACTCTTTTGATGATATCGCCTGTATCTTTTACATACGAAGGAGATAGTGAAATATATGGTCTCAAAACTTGGTCTAGATACTTTGAAATCGCTTCCAGGGGGGTCCCAATCGTGGAGACGATTGGTCGGTATGGTGGATTATTCTGATCCTTGTGGATCTTGGGTAATCCATATATGCAAGATGTTTTCCTTTCTGACTTGTTCAGATATTCAAATTCTTTTTTATTTATGACTCCATCGTTCAAGGCTTTCGTCGTCAGTTTGTTTATAGTCTTAACTATTCTTTCTGTAGGGTTTGAATAAATCTTTTTATAGAACGTGGTGTCATCCAACATCTTATGCATATTTTCTTCATATGTGGTATAGTCCAAAAGGACTATTCCTCCACCTTTATCACTGCTCTTGACAACAATCGTGTTGTCATTCTTAAATTTCTCAAGAGATTCAAACTCAGCTTTAGATATATTGTACTTTGGTTTAGGAATAAATCTAAGTGCCTGTTCTAGTCTTTTCAAAATAACCTTTTCGAAGACAGCTACTTCAGGACCCAATTGTTGTAGTGTTGGTGTAAAACTGGAGGGTAAGGATACAATATTGTTACCTATATTGTCTAAATCTAATGAATCGTTAAGCATAAAAAACTTTTTTAATCTGATTTTTCGTAAAAAAGAATGAATGTCCCTGTAAAGTTCAAAAACATTTACTTGTGCATGAGGGACAAACGTTAACCCCTTCGATAGAAGGGATACATCTGAAGGTTCAAGAACATGGGAGGATAAGTTAAAAATTGGGATCACATCCCGTTCCTCCAGTATTGTTTGTTTCTTGTCTCTAGATATCTTTGAGGTTCCGGGGTATACTGGGCTGGTTGATAATTGCCTCTCGAGTGGTTTTGAAACCTGACTCTCTGACGATTCCCCCTCCCTCCTCGGTGACCTAAAAAAGGACGGCGATTGTTCCTCTGTCCATTCCTAGGGTCATAGGGTCCATCGTCCTGATATCCCATATTGCTTTCTTCTTCTGAGTCTATTTCTGAACCTGATGAGTTTGAGAAATTTTTAACCCTTTGTTGATAAGGTTGTCCTTGAGCACCAGGGGTTGGATCACAGTTGAAAAAGCCTTCAACGATATAAGGATAAGTTTTCTCAACTGAATAGAATCTTTTATCTTTGGTAAACTTGTCTTCCTTCCTTTTTTTTAAATATTCAGAAAAGGACAATATGTCTTTTTTAATGGACTCTAGTTGTTTTTCTGCTTCGTCTAAGGTAGTAGACTTTTTTAGTTTATCCTCGAGTGCTTCTATTTCCTTTCTTATATCTGCTGCCAACTCTTTTGACGTGGAGATGATAAGCATCATAAGATCTCTCGAGCAGCGGCTCGCTATCATACTCCACTTTTTTAGAAAGGGTTTAATGTCTACAAAAAGGCCTGGAATAATTCGAATCCTCAAACCCATGGGGATAATGCCATTTTTAAGGTAATTCAGCATGAACTCACCATGAGCTTCTATCCTGACTAGCTTTTTCTGAAGATTAAGTAGTTTACTATAGTCGCTATTATTCTGCTGATTACTTGTTGGATTCTCACCAAAAGTAACGTTAGTTCCTACTAAGGTCTCAAAATCCTCATCTGAGAACCCAAAAGTTTGAAGATTAGCCATTTTGTATGTCAAGAAATAGTACTCTCTAAGGTCTCTGATGGATTATTAAAGGAAAGGGTTCATTGGTTTATTCTTATTCTAAACTGGGAAAAGGCTATATCTCAAATGGAGTTAGAATAGGAATGCTCTTTATCTGGTTTCTATGATTCTGTACACTCAAGGAGATAGAAAGGAAAGGACAGCCCCACACGGATCAACCGTGGGTAAACTTGGGTAAATATCAGGGACCCCCTGTTTAAGGATCTAGCTCCTGGGTCAGGGAAACAACAATTTTTGAAAAGGTATATACCCAGGCAGACTTTAGCTACAGAAACCTGGCTTAAACGTAACACATCACAATAAAAAACATATGATAAACACACAAGAAAATAATAGAAATCAGAAAAATCAACAGACTGTTATGATATCAAAAATACATTTTAATTATGATTTGCTTTTTTCTAAAAAAATCAACCTGATAGAAAATATATAGTTACACAAATGATACATTAATTAGGAATGACATTTCTGCATCAATACATTATTAAAATACAAAAACTGTAAAAAAAGATTTTTTTATATCTAAAATTATTCTTCCAAAAGATGTCAGACTTGGGCTGTGTCAACGCGTTTCGACAAAACATTTGTCTTCATCAGGACTTTAGAATGTGCAGCCAATTTTTTCTAAACAAAATAAAAATAGGTTTTAGATACAATCATGGTCAACATTTTGTGCGTTACATTTAGTGGTTTATGTAGAAGCTATCAAAAAGTGACCAGACAGGTAATAGCATTTTATCACATTTTATAACAGTCTGTTGATGATATCCTATCCTTGATAAAAACATTGTATACATTTCGATAAAAAAGCGACTTTGATTAAAAGTTCATTTCTAGGCCAGGCTTTTATATTTCATAGGGATGATAGTACAGAATCGTAGAGGTACCAGAATGCATTCGTATTGGGAAACCCTAATATACCAAACTATATAGGTAGGTAGGTATTCGTTTAGGAGACTTTCTTACCTAGGGAAAGAGAAAGAGTTATTGTAGTGACCTTCCACTGTAGAAGACTGAAACTGGAGGGCAGTGTTTTTTCTACAAAGTGATGCAGCGGTAGACAATGCCTATTTGGAAAAAAGGTTCAAACTGTGCTGATGTACTTAATTTTTACTCGTAATCTTTAAACAAGAGATGGTATGTTAACTCTGTCTTCTATTATTTATTAATGGCAGAATTACCTGAGGGAGCAATGGACAATGCGTATTTTTTAGCTCCTATGACTCAGGGCCGATCTTATTAGTCTTCAACAAAAGGACGTTACACTTGATTGTTTACAAAGGAGGTGTTCCTAAATAAAAAAACACAGAAAAGGAATCAATATACCTGACTATTAAATTTCTATTTTTCCCAGTCCTTACAGGTATTACTTAGAGTTAATGGTTATTCCAGACAGAAATTTTACCTCTTTTAGAGAACACTATCGTCCCAACCCAAAAGGGGGCGTAATGGAGAACTCTGGTTTGTCAAAGCTGTTCTAGCCGATATATGTATCTAGCGATGGTACATGGTCAGAGTGAAAGTTAAAAACAACCTGAAAATAGAACAAGGAACAGAGAAACAGTGTTTGTCTCTTAATCCCACTTCGACATATAAATAAATTTCGACTGAATCCTTTAGTGTGTGTTTACCTTTTAGATTCTGTCGGACGGCGACGGAAGGTCGAGCCGTTTGTATATCTCTTTACTTCCTGCAGGTTAATATATTGCCGTTCTTCCACGCGAGAAACAATTGAGTAGATGGGCACTAACCGGGGATGGTGCAGCCTCGATATAAATTCTAGAAAGGATGTGATTAAATTAACAAGTAGTAAATAAGTAGTAAATCAAAAGAGTAGAAAATTTGCCATTCAACAAAGGTAGGGATTTGCTCGTGACTCTAGACATAGAGTCGTTATATAGCAATATACCACAAACAGAAGCCATTGAAGCTACCCTATGGTTTATTGACCTACATCAGATTCCGTGCTGTAAAACCTTCATCAAAGATTGTCTCACTATGGTTTTAAAAGAAAATTTCTTTGAATTTGGTAGTGACCTATTCTTACAAATCAAGGGCGTAAGCATGGGTGCCTCGATGGCGCCCTCCATAGCTAATATTTACATGATTTCCTTTGAAGACAAATTCATTTATAATGAAATGGCACCGTTCTTCGAGTCTGTTTCCCATTGGTACCGGTACATTGATGACATCTTTTTTGTATGGACCGATGGGGAACAGACTCTGAAGGAATTCCTGCTTTGGCTTAATCTCACTGACGACAACTTGCGCTTTACTGCACATATAAATGAGTCCATAGTAGAATTCCTGGATATTAACATACAAGATAATGAAGGATCCCTTGAAGTGGACCTGTACACAAAACCAACTGCACGTAACACACTTTTACACTTCAGCAGTTATCACCCGCGGTGTCAAAAAGATAGTATACCGTTCTCTCAATTTTTGAGAGTTAGACGGAACTGCACAAATATCAAAGATTTTGATGCCCAGGCTGAAAAGATGAAAGAAAAGTTCATTCAGAGAGGCTACCCACACCGTTTGGTAAGGACAGCCTATAAAAGAGCCCGGTTCTATGATCGAGATATACTATTGAATTCAGAAAAACATAGAAATGATCCCAAATTAGTGTGCATAACAAAACATTCTACAATGGACTCAACAGTGAGACAGATCATCAACTCTAATTGGCATCTCTTGAATACCATAGATGACAAAGAAAAAATACAGAAACCTATGTTCGCTCATAGACGGAACAGAAACTTAAAAGATCAAATAGTCCATTCTCGCCACAAACTGAAAACTCAGAATCCCACATTCATCCAGAAATCTATCACTGGTTTAAATGCAATCAAGGGTACGTCACGGTGTGGATCCTGCCACTCATGCGACAGTATCATAACTGGAGAAAATTTGCAATTCAATTCAGTAATGATACGGGCCAAAGAACTGTGGAATTGCAACACAAAAAACGTAATATATTTGATCACATGCCCCTGTAACTTAGGTTACGTAGGGGAAACATCTCGCATGATTAAAACAAGACTTACGGAACATAGGTCAGCAATCAAGACGAAACGACTATCAGCCCCACTCGCTAATCACTTCTCAGAGTACAAACACAAACCTGAGGACATAAGATGGCGCATCTTGGAGAAAATTCACTTACAGGAGAACCAAGGTGGTAACGAGATACGAAAGAAACGTGAGGTCTATTGGATATTTACCCTTGGGACCTTTGAGCGGGGTCTCAATCAAGATCTACCATGGGAGAATGCGATTCTATAAATATCCAGATAGCACACAGTTTTATAATTTGCCACTGATCAATATATTTTCCCCCCCAAAAACTGTATCTAGCCCCTGGCTACCAAAGTAGACAGTTTCCCCTCAAATGGTAACTCCACCTGTTCATACCTGTTCATATGGTTAAGCATTTCTGGGGAAATATGCGATACCCCTTTAAATATCGAACCCCGCCCCCTACCCTGGAAGTATATATATATCCAAGCAATGGTAGAAGGACTTCCTGATATCTTCCACTTCCCTATCCGAACCCCTGACGGAAGGAGACGCCTGACGCTGTTGCCTCTAAGAAACCGGTAAGGGCTATACAAACTCCGTGCAAAGCCATTTTTCGACTCGCTGCAGACCTCCGTGTCGGCTTTCACTTTGAAGTCGGCTTTTATCTTGAAGCCGTGTTTTGAATGACTCGTTAGAAGTCGTCTTTTGACTGCCTCGCTAGAACTGTTAAGTCGGTTCCCCTTTTTTAAAAAGACGTACCGTTAAGGTGTTTATGTGAAAACTGAGTAAACTAAATATTCTATTCCATTCTACTTGTTAATTTAATCACATCCTTTCTAGAATTTATATCGAGGCTGCACCATCCCCGGTTAGTGCCCATCTACTCAATTGTTTCTCGCGTGGAAGAACGGCAATATATTAACCTGCAGGAAGTAAAGAGATATACAAACGGCTCGACCTTCCGTCGCCGTCCGACAGAATCTAAAAGGTAAACACACACTAAAGGATTCAGTCGAAATTTATTTATATGTCGAAGTGGGATTAAGAGACAAACACTGTTTCTCTGTTCCTTGTTCTATTTTCAGGTTGTTTTTAACTTTCACTCTGACCATGTACCATCGCTAGATACATATATCGGCTAGAACAGCTTTGACAAACCAGAGTTCTCCATTACGCCCCCTTTTGGGTTGGGACGATAGTGTTCTCTAAAAGAGGTAAAATTTCTGTCTGGAATAACCATTAACTCTAAGTAATACCTGTAAGGACTGGGAAAAATAGAAATTTAATAGTCAGGTATATTGATTCCTTTTCTATGTTTTTTTATTTAGGAACACCTCCTTTGTAAACAATCAAGTGTAACGTCCTTTTGTTGAAGACTAATAAGATCGGCCCTGAGTCATAGGAGCCAAAAAATACGCATTGTCCATTGCTCCCTCAGGTAATTCTGCCATTAATAAATAATAGAAGACAGAGTTAACATACCATCTCTTGTTTAAAGATTACGAGTAAAAATTAAGTACATCAGCACAGTTTGAACCTTTTTTCCAAATAGGCATTGTCTACCGCTGCATCACTTTGTAGAAAAAACACTGCCCTCCAGTTTCAGTCTTCTACAGTGGAAGGTCACTACAATAACTCTTTCTCTTTCCCTAGGTAAGAAAGTCTCCTAAACGAATACCTACCTACCTATATAGTTTGGTATATTAGGGTTTCCCAATACGAATGCATTCTGGTACCTCTACGATTCTGTACTATCATCCCTATGAAATATAAAAGCCTGGCCTAGAAATGAACTTTTAATCAAAGTCGCTTTTTTATCGAAATGTATACAATGTTTTTATCAAGGATAGGATATCATCAACAGACTGTTATAAAATGTGATAAAATGCTATTACCTGTCTGGTCACTTTTTGATAGCTTCTACATAAACCACTAAATGTAACGCACAAAATGTTGACCATGATTGTATCTAAAACCTATTTTTATTTTGTTTAGAAAAAATTGGCTGCACATTCTAAAGTCCTGATGAAGACAAATGTTTTGTCGAAACGCGTTGACACAGCCCAAGTCTGACATCTTTTGGAAGAATAATTTTAGATATAAAAAAATCTTTTTTTACAGTTTTTGTATTTTAATAATGTATTGATGCAGAAATGTCATTCCTAATTAATGTATCATTTGTGTAACTATATATTTTCTATCAGGTTGATTTTTTTAGAAAAAAGCAAATCATAATTAAAATGTATTTTTGATATCATAACAGTCTGTTGATTTTTCTGATTTCTATTATTTTCTTGTGTGTTTATCATATGTTTTTTATTGTGATGTGTTACGTTTAAGCCAGGTTTCTGTAGCTAAAGTCTGCCTGGGTATATACCTTTTCAAAAATTGTTGTTTCCCTGACCCAGGAGCTAGATCCTTAAACAGGGGGTCCCTGATATTTACCCAAACTCAACTTCCTCTCCTTCAGGAATTTTCAAGATTCGGAGGTTGTTTCTGCGTGTGTGCATTTCAAGTTTCTCCATATCCATCACTAATGATCGATTTTGTGCCTTTAGGGAACTTATATCTTTAGCGTTACCCAGCGCGGTGTCGGATGATAGAGAAACCTTAGATTCTAACACATTTGTACGGACAGAAATGTCCTCTAATTTTGCCTCAAAATGATCGAATCTATCATGAAGGCTCCTCTGATTATTTTCCGAGACCTCAAATTTCCTCAGGAGATCCTCCCTGAGGGATTTAAATAAGGAGCCGATCAATTCTCCTTCAGACTGAGTATCATGTAGTTGGAGGGCCATGGGGTCTTGAATGGGACCCGCTGAAGCCTGTGTTAATGAAGGTGGGGAGAAACTAGACAGCCTGATTGGTTGCGAGGGTGATTGCGAGGGTGATTGGGAAGGCGCTAGGAGAGCCTGTGTGGAGTTTACTACAGGCACTGGAGAGCCCGCACTACCAGTTGTTGCTATAGTCTCTGGCTCCGCTTCCTTTTGTGCAATTTCGAGAGGTGTTTTACCATTTTTCCAGCCTTATTACTGCTGACTCAGGTACAAGTTCGGGCTCATGCTGGGACTGGGACTGGGACTGAGGCTGACACTGAGACTGACACTGAGACAGCGTACCCTCACTTGCCTTTTCCTTAGGATCCGCCATGCTCTCCATGATTTTAAAGTAAGCCTCAAGCGATGGAGTGTTTCTTTGAGATTGACCGGTCCCCTTTGATGCCCTGGCTTTCTTTACTCCTAACTGTCCCTTCCTTTTAAAAGGGGTTACAGGAGATGGACCACCTCTCTCCAAGTAGTCAGCAGAGTTCAGTACCCCCTTTAACTTCAGGTCTTGCTTGGACCTAAGTAGATGTCTGTTTTGATTAAATACAGATTTTTTCCCTGAGGTCTCACTTCGACCCTCAGCTGATAGATTGGGAACCACTTTAGAACAAGGCTCCATAACCCCCGTTATGGAAAATGGTGTCCCACTCTTTGTGTTTGGCAAAGGCTGGGCTGATTTAACAGATGACACCAGTTGCACATCCATACAGCCCCCCCCTTTAAAAACCGCCTTACCAGTGTTTAGGATGATTGCTCCACTTGCAGTTTGCTCGGATATTTTACCCTGGAGCTGGCAGACAGGTCCGCAAAATTAAATACAGATGAGTGCAGCTTGTGCACGAGATCACAACCTCACCCGCTGCTCGCCGACGGAGAACACTGGCTTCCTTAATCCCGGTGTAACTGCTCCTGACGCTAGCCCAGGGGAAGATTGACTGCTGCTGAGCTCGGCGCTTCCCACGCCTCCACACACCATGCATCCTCGGGGTCCTAGCACCTCCGAGCGCTGTGGTTGAATCACCTGTTGTAACAACAGAACCACAATACATGTCGGAAAAGAGCCCAAAGAGGGACAAAAATGAAAGCCTGATTATCTCACCGCATAGGGAGATCAAAACCGCCTCCTGCTTTCGCTATTATCCTCTGCAGTACCGCTGAGCTACGGAGCTCTGCGACAAGCGTTAGCCTGCCGCCGCCATGTTCCCTCCACCCGAAGAACTTCCGTTCAGGTGGGGAACACTTTTGCCTGATATGGTCAACATTCTGATGAGCTGTAGAAATGATTCCCCTGCCCAGAATGGCAATAAGGTACCGATTATTTTATTTGCAGATGACTCCCTTCTCATTTCCAAGACACCAATGGGGCTCCAGCTCCTTGTTGATAAATTTACAGACTTCTGTATGACAAAGGGCTTGTAGCTCAATGCCAACAAGACCAAATACTGGTGTTTAGGAAGGGAGTGGCCAAAAATTCAATCATGAGGGCTGATGGGGAAACACTAGAGAGGGTGAGGAGCTTTGACTATCTAGGGTTAGTTACGGTAATGGAGAGCCTGAAGTGGAAAGACCAGCTAAGTAAAAGCATGTTACTACTCGAGCACTGAGCAAACGCTATTAATAGGTTGCACAAGCAAACAAGTTCTTCCGCAGTCTCATCGGCCATGGAAGTATACTGTGGTAAGATGCAAGAGACCGCTCTGTACAGTGCGGAGACTTGGGGCTGTACTGATGTCTCTCCACCTACTGTTGCGGAAAACATATTAGTCAGACAGTTGGTTTCTGTCCCCAGTAGCACACCGTAAACCCCCTTATTCTTTGATCTATAACTACAAAGAACAGCAGATATGTCTGTTCTTAGACCACTTATTTATTGGGTCCAATTATGGGTCACCCCTGAGCTAATCGCTGATCTGCTTTCTGTCAGAGATGCCAAGTCAATACCCTTGGTTAAATTTATTTCCGACTGGCTAAGCAAACTGGGTCGGTTAAGGCCATGGACCAATCCGGGAAAAATGTGTAAAGTCAATCTTAACATCTTGAAATCTAGCTACTTGATTCATATCCAAGATGGCTACACAAATAACCAGTAAACTGGCACACTGACAAACAGATTTATAGATATTAAACCGCTCCCCCATTTTGAGGAATTTTTAGACTTTGTTTCTTCTCCCTTAGCTAAACGCCTCTATAATCGTTTTCGATTTGGCACTTTACCATTGAGGTCCTTTCCCAATAAATGGCACAAGGACCCAGTTTCCAGTATTTTTCTGGGATGTGGCGTGGGAGATGAGGATGAGATACCTATATTATTCTTTTGTCCGACCTATCTTGGCCCATGCCAGACATGGATTATCCCTACATGTTGTAATCTGGTGATGACTAAACAGTGGCTTTTAGAATTTTAAAGAGTGACACTACTCCTGCAATTGTCATTCCTGCAAGCAAATTTTTACAGGCAGTCCGGCACAAACACAGTAGATTACAGACTGTGACTCCCAGCGGCTAGGCTAACTGTTAACTACTACCTACATTTAACAATCCTTAATTTTATCAAATAAAAGGATAACATTTATGTGTTTTTTTGTGTTCACTGCTTGATTTGCACATAGTCCTGTCTGACCTTTGCTCTTGTTTTGCAAATAAGTAGTGATCATATCAAAGGACTTCCGAATAGCATCTGTTTTTTAAAGTGCTTGAGTCGCGTGATTTTTATGAATGTATCCTGATGTATTTATTGCATTGTCTTGTTCATGTATCCTTTGATGTTACTTAGCTACAGATTAAAGTCTTCTTATAGTACTACTTCTTTAGCTGTGCTTTCCATCGCGCATCCTGGTATGACTTCATCACTCTTTTCATCCTCCCCTGACTTATTTCCCTGCTCTTCGCTCGTGCTGCTTGCATCCAAGCATTTAATGATTCAAACTGTGTTGGCCTCAGCAGAGGTCGCAATAACGCCATCACTCCCCTCAACTGATAATGCACCTCAATCGAAATGAACCATAAAGCGGAAAAGCCAAATCTTCCCCTTTTTCAGTAATCTTATGGCAATTCTAAAGCCAAACTATAGTATGGAGTCCTACATTCATTGCCATGTAATGTCTGGAGTATTCTTGGGCGGTGCTTTCTCACCCACTTGAGTCACTACTCCTCTATCTCCCCTACAAAGGTCTCGTACTACTTTAAAGCATTGCATGATTGAATCAAAATTGTTTACCCCACAAGATGTTTTCATTTTAACTTCCTGATGACACCCCTCCAATCCCAGCGCACCCCTCCAATCCCAGCGCAGCGTTACACTAACCGTCCTATTGCAGCGTGGTACACTCCGACGTTACTCTTCTCCCTCATAGCAGTTCACCCTCTTTCACAATCTCCCCTTACACATTCACTCTCTCAGTCATCAAAATCAAGTAACTGTCTGCCCATGAAACGACTGGACAGTCACATGAATCAAAATCAAGTAACTGTCTGTCCATGAAACGACCGGACCGTCACATAAATGCGCAATTGTCTGCTTTTCTTCAAGATCTATAGAATTCAGTCACTTAAAAACATTCACGCAGTGTGACCCTCGACCTGCGCTAGCCACTTGAGTCAATACAGTCCACCCATGTACACAAGGCTTCCTACACAACTCTCACAAATCCATTCTCACAAAAATTCCCTGTTTTAGGCAGGTCGTCGATAGCGCTTCATGACTTCCCAACAAATCATTGGTCAGACAATTACAACAAATCGGTGTCTTCTACACCACAAATCTATCTCAGGATCTTAGGCTACTTTTCGAGCCTGACATCAAATCAAAATCAAATCTCATCGAATGCACGTGCTCGGCCTGAAACCTCATTCACTCAACTATCATTCCAACTCCGCAAGACATCACACAATCAAATTATTAGTGCAATCTAACACACACAACAATCCCTATTCATACTCACTCTACCGTTCACCGATGTTCGTGCCACACTGTCAATGTTCGTCAGTCTCTGCCAATGTCCGTCGTTCTATGCTCTCGATCTTTTGGACTCTCATTCTTTGGGGCTCTACTTTCCTGGAGTTTTCTATATTCTGCCCTTACTTCAAGAGGAAACCATCCTACATTGCTACCAACTGATAGGGTTGAGATCCTGTTATAGATTTACTTGGGAACCATTGGTTCCTGCTTAAAAGTGTGAAGCAGAGAAATATCTTATTTGATTAGATTTTACAGTCTCAATAAATAATGACTCCGAAGAATCACTGAGTCCGAAGAATCACTGACTCCAGGTTCTAAGTTTAGTTAGTTTATTACGAAGCCAAGAACAATTGAACATACAAACACCTCAATACGAGGGTGTAAAAGTACATCGGGACTAATACAAAGCCAAACCTACATGTGAAGTTCAGACGATAAAGCATACAGCGGATAACCTGTTAGATAATCAAGAGACAGAAGCTAACTGTGCCGACATCAAGACTCTTCTTCATTTGAGGTTTTCAAGTAAAAAGCATTAGTCTGTCCCTACACTACTACTAACGCGACATCCCTACTTAGCAATTCCCCAGGCAAGTTCAGGAAAAGGTGTCAGCATGTGAAGACTTCCAAAGAAGTACACTCATGTTGAATGGATCGAGTAGCATAAAGCTACAGAGCTCGTTCTAAGAAGGTCCTTCTTCTCCTTTCTTCAGATCCCCTCTCCTAACTCAGTCCTCCCGGGCACTGTCCCTAATTCCATCATCCAAATTCTAGGACACAATCATCTTCGCAGCACACCATCTTCTCATCAAGCTAGACACATCCATGTAGGTAACTTTCCAGGCGGCTTCGATACTCCTAGCCTCTGGCTCGATGACCTTGATTCCCAGGCATTCTCCAGTGAGAAAGAATACCGTCTCACATTATCAGCACTCCTTGTTCAAATGCATTCTCTCCTCCTTAAACCTAACTCCTAAACAAAAGCATTATTCTAGCTAACAATGATGAATTTCTCCACCTGCAACTGAAACATGAGAAAGAAAAGATTCTGCACACACATGAACATTATGAATGTTTCAATAATGAGAGCCAGGGAAAAAAACACATGAGGCCTATAGAAAAGCGGCGAACATAAGAACCACTGTGAAACGTCGTTAAACACACATATACATTGAGGAACTGAAAAATCTTCATTCTCAGGGAATACTTACTAATAGAAAAAAGAACTTGGCACAGAAGCTAAAATATGAAAAAACATCTTTATTAAATTTAATAAGTGAGGCTACGTCACCCAGCTGCCTTAGCAACTGAATGAGGCAGTCTGAGGAATACAGAGGCCTTTTATATGTTTTAGGGTTACATGACTCAGCACAAAAGTAAGGGGCAGTCCTAACTTTTGCAAGCATGCAAAAAACCCAACATTCCTTCTTACACAAGCTGAACAAAACCATAATAAAAGACCACAACCCATATCGTAAACAGGTCATAAAAAGAAGGAACAGAAGCAGATGAGAGGTAGGATAAGGGGTGTGTATGTGCATACCAAACTTTACAATCTCCTGTGCTCTGATCCTTAATCTTGATCAGCTACTGGGCAAGGAACTGGTCTAACAAGGTCAGCTTCAGGCAACAAGGTCAGTTCACTCAGGTCATTCAAAAATCAGCTAAAGTCATCAGCCTATGTGAGGGCAACTACAAAATGGCTGCCATGCACAAAATGGAACCCAAGGATTCAGAACATAATCTTCAAATACACAGTGAATCCATCGGTGTAACATGATGAAAACACTCATACTTGCTGAGCTCACTGTTTACGGTTAGCTGTTACCAAAATCGTAACAGAACCACAACCTTTATGACCCAGGTTCAGAATTCATGGAACCTCAACATGAACATTATTATTGGGCACGTTTAAATCAGTGCATTACATATCAGTGGATCAGATCCTCATAAGTCACTTGTAGAATGAGCATTAAAACGTCACCATTTAGAACACAATTTTAATGTTAATCTCTCCACGTTACATGAAATTCTTCTAATCTTACTTTACACGGTAATACATTTTACATTCTAATGACTAAATGTTAATACAACAAGAGAATATATGCAGGTGCAAACTATTTGTGATTATCATGCCCTTCTACAAATTGAAGAGCACAATTGCGCTCTATCACTGTTAATGTTTGAAATGTCTGTCAAACTGGCATTTCTAATTTTGGCCACTGGGACCTCCACCATGGTGACTCAGTACTTTACTCCGTTGCTCTGGAAGAACACAGCCTGACCACCAAAATCTAATTCAGCCCTAGATTTTGTCAAATTGAATTTTTGTTCATTTTGTGTTTTGCAGTAAAATCATACTGATGCAATCTTGCTACATCAATGACAAGGTAAAATTCCATCAAGCCATGCACAAACCATGCCACTTTAACACCAGCAACATGTTTGTGGTAAATGCAAATGCCAAAATGTACAACGACAAGCAGTAACAGTGCTATCACATTTCATGCCTTATTGTTGAATTAAAAAAACATTTTATATGTTGGAGGGAAGGAAACTCCATTGCAACGGTAGCGTAGTTCCCTCACCTCCAACATAGTGGTCCACCTGATGAATTTATATGCGTGCAAAACTTAAGTTTAACCAGGACAGAGACCACTCCATCTCAGCCATGGCTAAACTTCTTCAACGGCCCTGCGGGGGCTGACCGGACATTCTGCCACCTACTTTAGATGGGCGGAATGACAGGTTTGTTTTCACTGCTCATCACCGCCAGGAAAAATCTGTCTGTAAGGCGCAGTGAAAACTGCTAAATACTCCTTTCGCCATAGGAGACAACTCCATGGTTGGAGAAACTTTTTTTTTTGCTTTTCAAAATGAAAATGTTGCTTCTAAATTTTTTTTAAAATAAAAACAAAACACAGTTTGGTACTTGGCTCCGTCCAGCTGATGGAGCCCTGTACCAGCTGGTAAAATAAATTGATAGGAACCACTGTGCTGGTGGTTCCAGGCAAGGCTTTATAAATGGCTGCCAACTTTGCGGACATTTATAAATCTGATGGGTGGTCCCTCTACCAAGTGCTGTCTACCTAAATATTAATCAGCCCCTAAGTAGCATTTGACATTTTCACGGCCCCTATGAATTGTGAAATGTGATTTATGGCCAGCACACCACTCTGAAATTTGTTTTAGCACCACTGCCCGGAGCTGGATCTGTAGAATATGCTATCTCTGTCTGTGAACTGGGTATACATATAGGGCAGAAACCTCCACACATGCAGTGTGTTTTGGAGCAAAGCGACTCCCTCCCCTCATCTGGGCTTTTGGAGAGTGGGTGAGGAAGACCAGAGATGCAGGACTTGATTGCGACCGACACCATCGACAAAGAAACATCTTTGAAGGCTTGGTGCTAAAAGAAATCACCACTTCAATTGATGGTTTCACTTATATGAAGATCATACTATTTCAGTGTGTGCTTTGAAAAAGTCATTTTCAATTTTATGTGAAAGCATTAAATTATTCATTGTTGTTAAACCTTTACCTAAGCTTTGAGTCTGTACCCCACGCCTCATCCCTGAATAAGACTTGAGGTACTCTACCTCGCTACCATCAGAGTCAAGTGCAAAAGAGGTGTATTTGGAGCTCAGTTTTGTGTCACACCATAGAATGAGCCTTGTGTCACCAGAGGTAAACGGCTTGTATTGTTACAGTCCGAGCCTAGTAAACCAGCGTCAGCTGTAAAAAAATCCCACAGTATCAATATCACACTGTAGAAAAGAATAAAAGGGAGCTCAGGCAAGGAACTTGCTGAAAGCAGCTCTGAAGATGTGTGCGGCATGAAGTGATGCCCATATCCTGAGGTTTCTGAAGCCACCTTCCATGCCTTGACCTCACTACATAGTCAGAGACATGTTAACATTATACAGAATTATAGCAGAGGTTGTGACGGCAGAATGTACTTGAGTTAGCTGGTTCGTAACTAGTCACTAATATGCATCCTGGACTTAGTGTTTTTTGTGTGGTCCATTTCTATCCACCACTCCACCCTCTTTTTAGGACTTTCACAGGTAGATCCACTTACGCAGGCATATCCCGCCTAGACTTCTCCCTCCCAGGCTCCTCTGGAAGGCTCCTCCCAAGACTCTGACTCACTCTCCCCATTGAGGTTGCAGAGCTAACTTGGTCCTGCTACAATACCCAGATGGTTTTTCCAACATCTAACATAGATGCTATTGAGGGCGCGAAGGCTGAAAAAGATGTGATGTGAGCAAGTAGAGGGCTTGAGAAAGGGAAAATGGAAAGAGGTACCACTAACCTCTCCTGTTACCACTTGTGTCATCAATGAGGTTTGCAGGACAGGATTGGCCCCTAAACAACTCTGTTGCAGCAATTGGCATATGCAATTGAGTAGAACCTTATTTCTTGGGCAGGTTTTATACTGCCAGAGAGCTAAAAGTTCTCTTTAACTACATCTACAAAGTGCAGATGAGGTATTTTGTAATGCCCAAAATGTTGAGCGGTGTATCGAAAACCTTTTTATAATCGAAGACTAGCCTTGGTTTTTTATTTGATCTTTTGAATATCAATATACATGTTTATGTACAAGATAGCCCTATTGTTAAGAGTGAGGAAAATATAGGTGTAAAACTAATGAGGAACAAATTGAGGCTAATTATACTTTTTTTTTTAATACAAGCACGTAAGATTTCACTTTTGAATTCACGTTCGGAATTTTAGCTCCTTTTTAATAGGAGACTCACCAAAGGACTCCCCTCTTTCCCCTCCCTGCATTTCACCCTCCCTCCACATCCCTCACCCGTCTCCTCCTAAATATGATCTCAATTCTTCCCCTCTGCTCAACATCAGCAAAGATAACTCTCTTTCTACCTCAGTTGCACCAACAACCTCCCTCAACCACCATCTATCTCCACCTTTTACTCTTGCACCCCAATACCCCCCGCACCCCCACCTCTCCCTGCCCTCCCTCACTAATTGCACTGCCTCCTGTATCCATCGAGCCATCTAACATTACGTGCTCAGCACTAATCTCTCTGGAAAATAAACTAGGATTTCTCATCTCTTCTATTTCCCAGCTTGAAGCTACCATCTCACTTTTAAGCACTAAGCTCCTTTCCAAACAACCCAATTCCCTTGGCAAACACTCACTTCCCAAACTCCTGAGGAGTACCTTGCTCCTGCGCCCCAAAAATGCCAATTACAATCCGACTTCTGCAGACATTGGTAACTTACTGGCTAGTTACAAGACTTCTAACGCCACCCCCCTTCCACTTTCCTCTCCAAGTGAGTCTACGCTGTACACTGTTCCGACCATCTCTTCTGTCAGAACTAATCATCAGCCCTATTCTACCCTAGACCCTCTAACAAGAACATTATACCTATCACCCCTAAAAGCCCAAATGCCCCAGTCACCAAAACAGTCTCTTCCAAGTTGCGATGTTTGCTCCACAACTACAGATCTGAAATTAAACACAAACTGGAAATTTCTTACACCATCATTCTCCACAATCTTGACATTCTCTTCAACCAAACCTCTCATACTGTATTTGATCTTCTGTCCACCGACTATTCTATATTTTGAAATGACAGAGCAGACAAAGTTGAGGGAGGTGTTGCAATCATCTTCAGAAACTCCCTTCAACTTAAGGCTTTTCCTAACTGCGCCTTCCGTGCATTCGAATGCCTGCCTCTGGATCTTCAAGTGCAACACTGCTCACCCTTCAGATTTTATGCCATTTATCACCCGCCTGGTGACTGCTCTTCCTTTTTGGAGTAACTCACCGACTTCATCAGCGACCAATACTCTCAAAGTGACAGGCAGATCTTCCGGGGATCCTTCAATCTTCACTGGGGTTCTTTGGAAGACTCTGCTGCCAATAGACTTGCCACTTGTCTCTGAGGAAATGCTCAGCAAACAATCTTATCAAACACTGCACTGAAACAACACACTCTAAAGGCTCAATTCTGGACCTTGATATATCTAAAGCAGACATGCTTACTATTGGTATCCCTATTCATGTAGACTGGTCTGACCACTTCCTCATCCCCTTCTCTCTTCACCTATTACACTCTATAACTCTTGGTCAACCTAAAAGGACTGCTACCCGGTTCCGTAAAACTAAAAACATTGACCTTGACACTCTTTGTGATTCTGGTATGCGTTCACTTCCAAGGCTAGACCCTAGCTTGGATGTCAGCAATCTTACCTCCCAATGCCTCTCAGTCCTTGCAGTCGAAATTGATAATGTCGCTCCACTTCAAAGTAAAAGGAAAATGCCTATTCCTTCAGCACCATGGTTCAATAAATCCCTTTATGAAGAATGGAAGAACCTAAGAATCCTGGAGGAACAATGGAGACAATCTCCATCCACCACTAATCTTTCTATTCTATGTTTAGCAAGTTCAAAATACCACAAACACATCTTCCATGAAAAAGCATCACACTTCAGAACCCTCCTCGACTCAGCCCGAAATATACCCAAAAAACTATTTGACCTCATCAAAAATCCAAACAGCTCTCCCCCAACCACCAATCCTTGTGATTCTCCAGAAAAAGCAGCAGAATTTGCTATATTCTTTGATGAAAAAGTGAAATCACTGGTGGATCAGGTCATTCATCCTACCCCTCTAGAGGAGCACAAATCCTTAGTCATTTGGTAGAACTTTGACATCATCTCTGACAATGCCCTTTTCAAATGCATCCTCTAAACAAAACCCTCTAACCCTTCTGTTGACCCCATCCCTAGTGACATTGCCATTGATTTCTACAACCATACTCTTTCCTACTGGACCTGTCTGGTTAACCTCTTCCTCAGCAAAGGCTCCCTTCCTGTTGCCCTTAAAACAGGACAGGTTACCCCACTTCTTAAAAAACCCTCCGCTGATGTGAACGACCTCAACAACTTCCGCCCCATCACTAACCTCCCTTTTCTTGCGAAAGTCACAGAAAGATGTGTAGCGGACAACTTTCCCTACATATTAAGGATAATAATCGTCTTGACAATTTCCAGTCTGATTTCATTCAAAACTGCAGCACTGAAACAGCCCTGCTGCAAGTAATCGACGATGCGCTGTGTATACTCGATTCAGGGGAGTCTTGTCTTCTGATTCATCTAGACCTCTCTGCAGCCTTTGACACTGTTAATCACAACACTCTCCTTAACACTCTTCAACGGAGAATGGGTTTGGAAGTCACAGTGATTAAATGGTTTGCCTCATTCCTCTCAGACAGATCCCAAATGATTAAAATAGCGAACAGTATTTTGTCTTCATTGGCTGTAGGTCAAGGCATCCCTCAAGGTTCTATCCTTGCACCCACTTTGTTCAATCTCTATTTGGAACCATTGGGAAATCTCCTAAGTAAATCTCTATACGGATAACACTCAAATCTACTTTAAGGTGTCTTCTGCAGAAAATATCTCAATCCTCAACTCTACTCTCAACTCCATTCAAAACTGGATGTTAGCTCATCAACTAATTCTGAATCCTTCCAAAACTGAGTTCCTCCTCCTCTCTGCCTCACTCTCTCCTCCTCCTGTTCAATCTTGAATGGAGCAGCTGAATTTACTCAACATAAACCTATCGTTGTCAACAGCGCAAAACCCCTTTGTGTCATACTTGACAAAAGGCTCAATCTACTCTCCCAAATCAATTCCATTGCAAAGAATGCACAATACATACTGCGCCTTCTATGGGGGATTCAACGTTTGGTTACGGAGCAAGACCTAAAAACCTTGGTTCTCTCTAGATTGGACTATTGCAATTCTCTTCTTGCGGCCTCCCCAAATCCCACCTTTCCCCTCTTAAATCCGCTCTCCATTCAGCGGCTCGTTTTATATTTGGGTCAAAAAGAAGTGACCACATCACACCCATTTTATTTTCTCTTCGACTGCCTGTAACACCCACAAAACCTTGCACACTTCCTCCCCTCGATACCTGGTGAATAAACTGAAAATTTCTGGAGGCTCTACACTGTCTCATAATGCTGAAAATGCACTGCTTGAGCTCCCCACCTTCAAAAGGGAAAGATTGATGGCTCAATCCTTCTCAGGCAATGCAGTTAGAATCTGGAACTCGCTTCCTCCACTACTCCGTACCACCACCTCAACCCGGACCTTCCAAACCGACATCAAATCTCTTCTCTTCCAAAGACACTTCCAGAACTTATACACCCCTTTTCATGTCCCTCGTTTTTTCATTATTGTAAATTTGTAATCTATGCCTGTACAATCTTCATCCTATTGTGTTTTTTGTGTGATTGCCATCTATTGTTTTATTTTACCTTTTCTTGTTTCATGTTTTTTTTTTGTAACGTGTAAATTTGTAATATTCTCCTCATGTAACGTACTTGGTTCTATTGTGAAGCGCTCAGACAACTTTGGCTAAAGTCAGCACTATACAAAAATGCATAAAATAAAAGAAAGAAATAAAAGAAATTAAAAAAATAATAATTTGCCTTGTTCGTTTTTTAGGTATCTCTGTCACATTGAATGTTCCTATATGTTTTCCTCTTTCACATAGCTCTGCGCCATTATGAATTATCTGTGTAAACAAACTTTGCATGATTTAAATAGGGATATCTTAAAACACTGCAACTTGATTTCACAGGCAACGTTTAATACTCCAATGATCATACATTCCTTGTTGATCACCTCCTGTGCCTCATGTCTACTCTCCCCTACCTCTGTGCGAACTACATTACTGTGCGGGGTTCTTTTGTAGTTTTAGATACAGCTCATCATTCTCTATGGGGCAAATGAACAATAAAGCCATATTTGACATAAGGAGAAATTTGAGATCATTTTGTTTTGTACAAAAATGTGAAATTTCTCTTTTTAAAAAATGGTGTAAATTTATTGCATTTTCAGTCGTCATTGTTCTTCGAAGCTTTCGTTTCTAGACGCCCTCGTTTTACCACAGAAGTGTGTACCAGCTTCCATTTATGGATAAAGCGGCCGTCTGGTGGGGTGAGAGGGGGATAATGTATCCCCTCACAACATTTGTGATCTTTCTGACATCTCGCTCTAGTTAGGGCAAAGGTCAAAGTAATAAACTCGCGCTCTGGTGTAGTGTTTTCATTCACCGACCTTGTTAAATACAAATACTCGATAAAAATAGCACCTGCCTCGGTATTATGCATAAGCCAAGCAGGCTGTGGGGATTTATTGGCATGACTTGTGCCGTAAAGGTCACCGCATTGTTCTATGGCAGCACGACAGGTGACGGAGGAGCCAAGGCCGTCAATAAACCCAGCCTGCTCACAGTTTAAAGATTTTACTGAAGGGCAAAATGTAATCTGTGAAGAGCACATGTACTTTTTTTTTTAGGGTTTCCGAGATCTATTGGCATTTTGCAAAGTAATTTTTCCGGCGCTGTGCTCACCACGTGCTCTAAGCGGCTGCAGAGCGTCAGATTTATGCACAGTTGGCTTAACATTTGTGTAGATGAGGTATATTTTTGCACTCCGATCACACACAAAAATGATTTTAGTTCAAAATAAATGTCTCGCACCCTAAGTTTACAAAGACACAAAAAAATGTAGGAGTATATTTAGAAACCCTATCGCCACCACAACGTCACTTTTCAGGACGATGTGTTGGCGATGGGGGATTCGCCTTATTTACAACACAGCATTAAGCCACTTAACGTGGCTTAACACTGCCTTGTAAATAACGCACCCTTTCACGCTATACTTAGCGTGAAAGGGGAGGGCAATGGGTTTTGCTGTCCGCAACCCCCATTGATTTTGTTGCTGCCCCACATTTACAAGGGTGCTGTAAATATGGGGCAAACACAAGGACATGATGAACGGAGCGCTGAAACTTTTCAGACACTCACCCCCAATCACAGATCTGGGTTGAATCCATCATCATTCTTTAGCTCACTTCGCCACCTAGGTTCAGACCCAGCTATATGCAAATCAGTCTTGACCCTGTGCCTCATGGGAACAGTCCAGCCCGAACTGCCAAGCCAGGTCTTCACTGAACCGGAAACAAGCATCCTAGGACCGGTTTCTGGGTAACACCCTTCATCAGCCAGGCTAGCTTGAATCCAGTGGAAAAGTGAGCAAGGGACCCACGTCTGGGCATACACTGCCAACTTAGGGTGAACAAAGCAAACACAAGGAGATGATGGACGGAGCGCTGAAACTTTTCAGACACTCACCCCAGTCACAGATCTGGGTTGAATCCATCATCATTCTTTAGCTCACTTCGCCACCTTGCCAGGTATGCCCAGTTGTGGGTCCTGTTCTCACTGTGCCACTGGAATCAAGCTATCCTGGCTGAAGAGGGGTGAAACCCCTAAACCGGTCCTAGGATGCTTGTTTCCAGTCCAGGGAGGACCTGGCTTGGCAGTTCGGGCTAGACTGTTTCCAAGAGGCACAGGTTCAAGACTGATTTGCATATGGCCAGGTCTAAACTGGGGTGGCATGGTGAGCAAAAGAATGATGGATTTAACCCAGATCTCTTGACTGGGGGTGAATGTTTTGATTTGTTCTGCATTCTGTCCATCAATTGTGTGTCTTTTGTAAATATGGGGGAGGGGCAAAATTAAGGGAAAACCTGTTCTTACCCTGGTGAAATGAGAAGAAATGTTTAATTTCTCCTAGTTTTTGCTGCTTCCATGTGTGACACCTTCCAGCACATAAACAATCTTCTCCTGCAATGCAGACACCCTTGCACTAATGTTGCAAGTGGGCCTGCGCTGGCGCTAGACAGCTAAATTTAGCGCCCGCACAGGGGGAAACGCAGGGCTGCACCATATTCTTGTAAATATGGTGCAGCCCAGCATTTTTAAAGTGACAGAGAGTGTTGTTAGCCTTCTTGGTTAAACGACATGTTTCGCCACTTAACTTGTAAATATGCCCCATAGAGTAAGAAAGTCACAAGTTTTTAATTTTGTATACTGAAACTCCTTTTTTTTTGTTTACGCATATAGTGGCACTTTTAGGCAGAGGGGGCATATGTGGAGTAGAGAGGGTGTAAAAGAGGTGGACATGATGAACTGAAGAACAGGACATACCGAGACAAGATGCACACGAGGGTTGAAGACTGAATATGTGATTAGAGTAACAGTACTACGTTGGCTCCAGGTGGAGGTTGGTGTGGTAGGTGTGAGTGGGGGAAAGGCAGTGCAGGAGGAGAGGTTGATAGAGACCGCGGAGAGAATGTGCATTAAGAGCCCTGCCGACATAGTGGGGTGTAGTAAGCAAGATGCATACACTACAGGTCTGCTAGGTACATTGAAAAAGATTGGCCAATGGGGTACTTAGGCAATGCCAAAGGGTTGGTCTGAAAAGTCAGTGTGTAGGTCAGCTGTTTGCTTGTTTCTGAGCCTCATTTATGGTCTGGTGGGACCGTTTTTACTGATGATTTCCCTAATATTAATGCAAGCATTGCCAGCAGCAAGCACAAATGGATGTGATCTCCCATACCTTAGATATGAGGGGCCATATGTATGAAGCTGTTTTGCGATCCCAAACACTGCAAATCGCAAATAAACAGCGTTTGTGATTGCAAAACAGAGTGTTCCTATGTAGGAAAGGGTTCCGGTGCACAAAAACGGTAATCACAAATTTAGCGATTACCAATTTTGCGAGGCATGGAATCTGAGAATAAAGTTGCGAACTCGCAATTAGCGACACATCATTTGCGATATTCGCTAATAAATTGCAAATTACGAATTTATGAAATTTGCAATTTAGCACATCGCAATTACCACCAACTCTGAGCAGGTGGTAACCAGGTGCAACCTATTTAAACAGGCCCACAATGCTACAGGGGGTTTCACAATGGCTGGGCTGTATGTGATAGCAAGGAGGCTGCAAATCAGAGCTGCTGCACAGAGAAGGAGACACCAGGAAAGGATCTTCAGAGCGCGCATCACCCTGTTCTAGCGGACTGAGGAAGAGATCCATGTGAACTACAGGCTGGACACATCCTGGACTTAATAGAGGAGCTCAAACCCACACTAGAACACCCCACATGCAGGACACACACCATTACCACCCATGTACAGGTCCTGTTCTCACTGCACTTACTGGCATCAGGGAGTTTTCAGGGGGTGATAGCCACAGCAGGAGGGGTCTTTCAGAGTGCACTGTCATGCTTCTTCCACGCTTTCCTTGATGCAATGGTACAGAGGCTACGTCACCACATCCAATTCCCCAGCACACAACAGGCACTAGATCAGACCAAGCAGGAGTTCTACCAGATAGCCCAATTCCCCCACGTAATTGGCTGCATAGATGGGACCCATGTTGCAATCCCCCCTCACAGAACGAGTATGTGTTCCAGAACCAGAAGTCCTATGATTCCCTGAACATACAGATAGTGTCCAATGCCAAACATGTCATCACTGATATTGTTGCTAAATACCCGGGCAGCACACACTACTCATTCATTTTTCGCCACAGTGGAATAAACCGATGACTCACAGATGGGGAGTTTGGTGAGGGCTACCTGCTAGTTAAATGCATGGCTTTCAAACACGCAATCAGTAAAGGTCTGAAGTGGCAGAACAGTGTTTAACCTAATTGTTGTCACCCTGCAGGTGACAGTGCGGATGCTGTACATGACTACATCCTGAGTCCGTACCTGAATCCACCCACTGCAGGGGAGCGGAGGTATAACAGCACCCACAGAGCCACCCGCTGTGCCATTGAGAGAACCTTTGGAATCCTTAAGAGCCATTTCCGCTGCCTTCATAAGAGTGGAGGAGCGCTACAGTACAGCCACGAGGCATGCTGCAAAATCTTGGTCACATGTGCCATGCTACACAACATCGCCACCAAGAAAGGCACCCCAGTGGAGCTCACAGATTCTGACTCATCAGATTAGGAGGGGCCAGCTTCACGATGCAGACCAGCCGGTGGTTTCGGCGCGGCTGCTGGGCGCCAGAGACAAGATATGATAACAAAGAACTATTTCTAGGTGAGTAATGATGACACAAACGCTACAGATTGGTGCAAAACTGTGTTTTTTATTACCTTGGGTGCAGGAACATATCTGTCACACAGCCTGATGTGCACCTAATGTGAGTCCCAATTGCTTGCAAATGTTAGAACCACAGTGCAAGGATGTCGCTCTCACATAAATCAAGATGCAATGTGTTTCCTCACCCATCGCCATGTGCCACTGATGCTACTTCATCTCTTGCGGGCACAGCCTGTTGCCCCTCGCTCAGGGTACCCACTGCCCTCCCTTAAGTCATCAAGTGTTCTCCCCTGCCGTGCACTCTGCCCTCTGTCCTGGGGAATAGGTGGAGTGATTCTGCTCCTGCTGGATTGATTTTCACTCTCCAATGAGCTCAGGGGTCCCGTGCCACCTATGGCTGCTGCCCGCAGCTAGTCCACGGCATGTTTGAACTGCACCAGGCCCTTGTCCACATTCTGGCAGCAGTGAGCCATTTCATGCTGCATGCTAACATAGCGACATGCCAGCAGGGACGTGGCAGTAGACAGTCTGGTTAATGCTTTAGTGTACATGACCAGCCGACTGTGGAGACGTTGTCTCTCCCTGTGCCTGGCTGCCCAGTCTCTCCTCATCTCTGTACACAGTTATTCTAGTGCACCTGTCATGCCCATCAAACCATCCCTCATCTCAGTCATGTTGTGGTTGTGGGCGGCAAAATGGCGCTGTATTGACCTTAATGCTTTTGCTTGTAGGTGCTGGACTTTAACAATGGTGCGTTCAAGCCCTGCAAACACCATGTCTTCACCAATGGCAGCTGCGCTGGTGGACGTCCGTGCCCTGCGCCTGGAAAAACTTCCTTCACTAGGATGGACAGGGGTCTGTGCTGTGTGCTGTACTGAATGCTGGCCCTGGACTGGTTGGGCTTCACCACTTGTGTCCTGTGGTCCTGCCTCCAGCAGTGGGAGTGGTGGCACTATGAGGTGCCGTCTGCATGGCATAGGGATTGCTGGTCTGCCTTCCTCCTGCTCCTCTTGCCCTGACTGGTCTTCAGTGTTAGATGCATTCTCACCTTCTGCAATTGATACCTGTGTTTCACGTGGTGCTGTGTATGTAAATGCACACATTTATTTGGTGTCCTGCCTCACATTGGTAATGCAATACAGTTCTCAGACTTTGAGTTACATGAGTACTATCTGTCAGTTTTTTGCCTTTCCTGAATTACTCAACCTGATTCTACCTTGCTGTGTCTCACTGCTCCACTGTTTGGTGCATGTGACTACATCTCCCATAATGCATTGCTGGGTGTGCTTGTTAACATGTACTGGAGTTGCATTCATGTTTAATGTCTGGGTCTTTCCTGAGTGTGTGAGTGAGGTTGTGATGTATCAGGGGAGTAATGGCATGCATCTTACCTTGTCTGGTGTTTGGGGGTTGGAGCTGTTCAGGTCAGCCACGCCACTGACACTCTCAGGCTGAAGGGTGCCCTCCACCAACTACTCAAGGGGCGTAGACTCAGTTGCAGTGGATTGTCCACCACCAGTCTTCCTTGCGTCTGCCAACCTTGTTGCCACCTTTTCCTTTGATCTTTGGCGCATGTCGTACCACTTTTTGCTGAGATCCTCCACAGTGCGGTGGGTCACGCCAATCACATTCACCTTCTCCTGGATTTCAAGCCAAATTTTCCTTTTACGTGCCTCTGGCACACGCAGGGATTTCTTCACAAACAGGAGCTCATGGCTGACTGCCATTTACTGTATGAGCACTTCTAGCTCCCTCTCACTGAACTTCTGTTTCCTTTTTCTGGCATCCTCCTCCTGCTGCTTCTCTGTATCTTGGGGATCCATTTCTCTTTCTCTCAGTTGCAGAGCACAATTCTCTCCTTTTCCTCTTAGCCTTTCACGCAGCTTCTGGCAATCAGATGCAGCATGGGCAGTCACACTGCCTGGTTGTGATGTCATCAAGCTGCACCTGAATTGCTGATTCGCTGAATTGCGATACCTTATTTGCGATTTTGCAAATAAGGAATCGAAAAATAGGTATTCACATTATTATTCTGTGAATTTCTGGGAATCGCTAACATTTTGCAATCTTTTATTTACATCTGGTTTTGTGATTCTCAAAATGCGATTAGCAAAAAATCGCATTTTGAAAATCGCAAAAACCTATTTTGTTACATTTGGCCCCACGTCTTTACAAGTTCAAAACTGACCTTTTGCAAATATGGGATTTTTTTAGCTGTCTGATTCTCTAATTGGGCCACTTTTATTTTGGTGCCCGGCCTATTTCCTACACCAGTTCAACACCCTGGGTGTACATATAAAAGGACTATGTAAGTGAGAGGTGAACACTGGTTATATGTGCAGGCCAGTGTGGGTCCTAATGGGGTACCAATAGTTAGTGTGTTTAGGAGGTAAAGTGCACACCTACTGCATGTATACATCCTCAACAATGTGCTACTAAGCACAAACTACATTATGGTTGGCAGATAATATGGCTCTCTCCTATTCCACATGCCATGCTAAGAAAAGTATGACAAAGATCTACTTCAACTTTATACCCCACACCAAAACTATATGGGTATTTTATAATAATACTAATATTAGGTAGTTTATTGTTTGATTATTTAAAATCTTTACAATAAGTATCAATAAAAAGTACAGCACTGGTAGTGATCATTTAAAAAATCAATAGAAAAGTATACTTTATTCAATCGTCAGTAGTTTAAAAATTTTGTACATCAATGAGCAAGTAAATAAATAAAATTGACCAGGCAAGAGTCCATGGATAGGGGTAGGGCAAGTGAAGTGAGGAGTGTTTTATTAGCACTGTCCAAGGAGGTGACTATTTCCTCAGTCAGAAGGTGATGATCAATCTGTTTGTAGGCAGGTTGGGATATTAGCCCTTGGCGTTCCTTTGCTGCCTTTTTGAGTGCTTTTTCCACATCTTGAATATACTGGACTGTTCTGGCAATGGAGCGTGGACCTGATGAATCGAAGCAGGTCAGGATATCTTCCCTGCAGGTGCGCACCCCTTGCTGTTTCCATTGGAGGGCTGAAATTTCTGTGTAATGTCTAGGGTTTGTGAAACTGCGAACATGGCTTTTTTTGCAAACTCCTCTCAGACATAGTAATTGATGGAGTTGATGGAGTTGTGTTCTGAGTTATTTAGCTTATAGCAGAAGGTGGCGAAAGCTGCTCCTCTTGCATGGGACTGCTTTATTAGCCCAAACTCTAGCCTATTTTGTGCTGGTGAGGTGCTTTGGGGAGATGAAAGTTTTGCGTGTATATGTGAGCCAAGGTTTTATCCAGGACTGAAGTATCTTTACTTCTCACTCTTCACAACCATGGGCTAGGAATGGCACTATTTTTGCTTTGGAGGGTTCAAGATTCAGGGTGTAGGAGGGCCCGTTTTGGTGTCTGAACATCCCTGGCAGGCCTGCGCAAGAGCCATCCCTTTCTTTTTGATCTTTTTGTGATACTTGAAAGAGCCATCGTTGTCGAATGTGAAGCCAAGATATTTGAAGCTCTCTGTTACTTCTATCCTGCTCCCCCCAAGGTGCCAGATGGTCTTCCCTTTGAGGGCCTTTTTCCCAGATATCAATATTTTGGTTCTTTGCCGTTTATTTTCATCCTGTTGATCTCAGCAAACTCCTCCATCACTTTCTTGAGACGTTGCATCCCGGCTCATGTTCTCCTTAGTATCACCAGGTCATCAGCATATAGTACTTTAGATAGCTGAGCAGACCCTAGTTTCGGGGTATGCGAGTTGGTGGTAGAAAGTATTGGTGGAAGGTCAGCAAGAAATAAGTTGAATAGCAGCAGTGCTAATATACACCCTTGTTTGAGCTCTCTGGTTGTTCGGATGGCCCTTGAGAGATTGTCTCTGTTCTCCAGTTTGATCCTTACCCAAGTGTTTGAATATATGTTTCTATCGCTCTCAGGAGGTGGGGTTTTCCAGGTCTTCAATTTTTCCCTTAATCTGTTCCACTCGATGAAAGGCGACCTGATAATCGATGTTATAGAGGTAGACGGGAAACCTTGAGGCTCTAGATTGGCTGAGTATGAGCGAAAGGGCCATTATATTTATTATGGTCCCTGTATTCCTGGTGAACCCTGCTTGGTTATGGGAGATAACAGAGTTCGAGTCAGCCCAGTCCCTGAGGTGCTCAAGTAGGACTCTGGAGTAATATTTGTCCTATTGTCAATCAGGCCTATCAGCCTGTAGTTTCCAAGGTATAATTTGTTCCCTCCTTTAAAGATTGGAGAGATGAAGACACCTATCCAAGAGGGTGGGATCGGTCACCAGCTAAGTTGTAGTTAAAGAGTGGCCCCATTGCTTCTGCCCATTTAGCTGGGTTGGTTTTGTAGATTGCTTAGGGGATCCCATTTGGTCCTGGGGCCCCGGTATATCGCCCCTTAGTGATCTGTCGCTGCAATTCTTCGAGCTTTATTTAAATAGTCCCTGGCTTGCCTGACCCCTGCATAGGGGCCAGTCTGCAATCCGGCCCTGAGTTATATATGGGTATTTTGTTGATCGACTTTCACAGAATGCAAACATCAATATGGCTGCCATAGTTAGCTGCATATTGAAAGCGACCTTTACGTACCAGTCTTTCTTTTTATGACCATGCACTCATTTGGGATCAACAATACAAATCCTGCTTTTAGCACTACACTCATCGCAAATTTAGAAGTACTCTTAACTGGCAGTTCCAAGTTGAGCACAGTAGCATCCAGGACGCTGCACAGATCTGTTTGCATCTATGTTTTGGTCATCTCATTCGACAGTATGGAAGCTTTCAGGATAGCTGGGATGTGGTGTGTATATCAGCTTTTTCCCTGTACCCAGCGAGATGGGCCACAAGTCTATTCTGTAACATGTACAGGATTACCATATGTTCTATTAAAGGCCATAACGTGGCCCTCTTTAAATTGCAGGTATGAGTATTTATTGTTGGTTGGTGTAGAGCGGTTGGGTATCTGGACACTTAAAAGTAGGCGTAGCCATGAATTTACAATGAGTTACAATGTGAAATAAAATTTCGGTCAGCAATGCATACAAATGAGGGTGGTGAATAAACTCACAAATAGATTGGCAAAC
The DNA here is from genome assembly GCF_964263255.1 of Lissotriton vulgaris. NCBI lineage: Eukaryota > Metazoa > Chordata > Amphibia > Caudata > Salamandridae > Lissotriton > Lissotriton vulgaris. The sequence goes on along the minus strand of NC_141689.1, from coordinate 1,578,808,042 downwards.
AGGGTGAGACCTTTGACTAATGTGTCACTACTAGAATCCCCTCGTTACAGCGTCCATAGAGTTTAAAAGTCCCCCAATAAGGGACCTCATTAACACTAATTGATAAGTGAATCATCGGTCTCCAGTAGGATATCCACATTGGTACTGTATGCATGTATGCTGGTGGTGTATGTATGTAGCCAGAAATTCATCCTACGGAAAATAGGATTTCGGTCCTGAAGAAGCCCCAGACCCTTTTTAGGGCACTGGGAGGGCTGAAACTTGTTGACCTAGTTGGATGTAGAAACCATTAAAGGGGGATATGTATCAAGGAAATTCGCATTCGCAAAGGAGGAAATTAGCCGAATTTTGGCCTTAGCGAATGCGAATAGGCAGAACGGCATGTGTGAACGTTGAAGCCATGAAAAATAGGGAATCGCTAAAAGAGCGAATCTGCAGAATGCGAAAAGAGGCAATCTGCGAAAAAATAGCAATATTGCCTTTTTGCGATTTTCCCGTTTCCGAAAATCGCTAAATGATAATCGCAAAAGTAGGAAATCGCATAAAAATCGCAGAATGGCTTTTTTCGCTATTTTCAGAATCGCAATGATATGTATGAACAATTCGCAATTAGCGATTTTCGCTAATTCGCAAAATACAGATTCGCAATTACCATCAAGTAGGAGCAGGTGGTAACCAGGTGCAAACTATTTAAGCAGCAGCAGAATAAAAAAACTGTTTACCACAATGGCGGGGCTTTACATCATAGCAAGGAGGATGCGACTGAGAGCTGCTGCACAGAGGAGGCTGCGGCAGGAGAGGGTATTCCGTTCGCGCATCAGCATCTATCAGCACCTTGAGGAGGACCTCTACACCCATTACAGGCTTGATGAAGACAGCATTAATGATTTGATAGCAGAACTCAGACCCTACCTTGAACACCCCATCCGCAGGACAAATGCCATTCCCACTAAAATACAGGTCCTGTGTTCACTACACCTCTTGGCCTCTGGAAGTTTCCAGGGGGTGATAGCGTCAGCAGGAGGGGTGTCACAAAGTTCCCTATCGCGATTCTTCCATGCCTTCCTAGATGCCATGGTCCAGAGGATGGCCCATCATATTTACCACCCCAGCACTCCTCAGGCAATTGCACAGACAAAGCAGGACTTCTATCAAATCGCGCATTTCCCACACGTGATAGGATGTATTGATGGCACACATGTTGCAATATCCCCACCCGCACACAATGAATGCCTCTTCAGAAATCGGAAATGCTACCACTCACTGAACATTCAGGTGGTGTGTGATGCCAAACACATCATTACTGACATTGTAGCAAAGTACCCTGGCAGCACCCATGATGCTTTCATCTTCAGATACAGTGGGATCTACCGTAGACTCGCAAGAGGGGAGTTTGGCGAGGGATACCTACTCGGTAAATGCCTTCACACATAGGGGTCATTTGTAGAAACTACCATGTGCATGTCACATGCTAACATATTTTTGTCTAACCCACAGGTGACAGTGCTTATGCTGTTCGTGATTTCATCTTGACTCCCTACCTCAATCCCAACAATGCAAGTGAACACAGATACAACAGGGCACACATTGCTACCCGAGGCACCATTGAACGGACATTTGGTATCCTGAAGAGCAGATTCCGGTGCCTCCATAAGAGTGGAGGTGCACTCCAATACAGCCCCAATACGTGTTGTAAAATAGTGGTGGCTTGTGCCATGCTCCATAACATTGCAACAAGAAAAGGGACACCAGTGGAACTGAGTGACTCTGGATCCTCTGATGTAGAGGGGCATGGACCTGGACGTATGGTAGCTGGTAGAGCGGTAGCAGCAGCTGGGCGACAGAGGCGTGATGAGATAATACGCAACTATTTTTAGGTAAGAAAAAACAACACAATGCCAAGTAATGCAAGTGTGAAAATTAGCTTTTATTCCTTAATGGCAGGAAACGCATGACGTGAAAATTAACAGTAGTGTTATAGAATACTTTAGCACATGTTAATATCACGGTGCCCTCAAAAACAAAAAAGTATGAAGCACCAGTCAAACGCTGCACAGCCTATTGGTCATTAGTAGGTGCAGCCCTACTTGTCCTGGCACTACGGCGTCTCTCTAGGGTTGGTGGTGGTGTGATGCTGCTCCTAACAGACTGGTTGTCTTCCTCACTGGGAGTCAGCACTCCCGGCCCAGTTGCGCGTATTTGGCGCAACTCATCTACCGCAGTGGTCACCTGCAAAAGTGCATTGGCAATGTCTTGCGCAGCGTGAGTGAATTGGCGCTGCATGTCGATGCTGCGCCTTGCCTGGATGCCAGACATAGCCGCCAAGCGATTGATGGCCCTGGTGTACCTTTCTTGTCGTTGCGTACTTCTGCGCATTTGGTCACATACGGCCTGTACACCATCCTGCAGGTCCTTCCTGAGTGCTCGGAAGCCCTCCCTCATCTCCCTCTGTAAAAGTTTTATATTTTTTGCCTGCAGGCGCTGCACCTGCAACATGTTCAGTTCCAGGCCTGCATACACAGATTCATCACCTCACCCTTCAAATGGATTTGCTGCGCGTCGTCTGCGCCTGGCTGCACTACGTGGGACTTGCTGGTGTGTGGCATGTCCCTCTTGCTCTGGCTGTGTGTCGGCATTGTTGTCATTGTCACCAATTACTTCCGCATCATCCTGGTATGGTGCCAGAGGCCTGACAATCTGTCTCCTCCCATGTCTGCGCCTGGTCACTGGGCTCTCATCCCCATCTGTGTTGGCATCTTGGCCGCCATCTCCCGACTGGTGACTCTCAGCCACTGTCCCACTGCCTGAGGGCTGTGTTGTAGATGGTGCTGTGAATAGAACAGCACACATCAATTTAGTTCACTAACTTGCACTGTGTAAATAAATATTGCACATATATTTCTGTTACATTGTGCTCTTGTGTCACTGTCAAGAACAGCAGATGATGTGATAGACTATTTTTGCTTCAAATTGGACACTTTCATTTATATGTGACTACATCTCACATAATGCATTGCTATGGCTGCCTGTGTGCCTGCTCTGGACTACCTATCTTGTTTTCCGCCCCTGGCTCACTGCTGGGGGTGTGAGGGGGTGTGAGGGGGTGTGAGGGATTGTGAGGGCATGAATCTTACCTTTTCCTGCTGCTGGCTGGTCAGAGCTGTCCAAATCAGCCACTCCTCCCACACTCTCTGGTTGCAGGGTCCCCTCAACCAGTTCCTCCAGGGGTGTAGATTCAGGTACAGTTGAGGTCCCACCACCTGTAAGCCTGGACTGTTCCAGCCTTGAAGCAAGTTTCTCCTTCGAGCGCAGGCGCAGGTCATACCATCGCTTTCGGAGGTCCTCTATACTCCGGGGTGTCACACCCACAGCATTGACATGGTGCTGGATTTCCTCTCAGATCCTCCTTTTGCGGCTCTCTGGCACCTACCTGGATTTTGTTCCAAAAAGAAGTTCATGGTTTGACACCATTTCGTGTATGAGGGCCTCCAATTCTGCCTCTGAAAACTTTTGTTTTCTTTTCCTAGTGTTCTCTGTCTCCTGCTGCTGTGAATCCTGCCTGGGCGTGGCTCCACTCTCAGCCATGTTTCACAAGGTGTACACTGCTCACTTCCAAACACTCCTTCACTCTGCCTCAGATTCAGGATGTCAGGTGCAGCATGGGAAGTCACTCACTTCCTGGTTGTGATGTCATCATGCTGCACCAGAGTTCCTGATTGGATCATGTGCGAAAATCGCTAATTAGCGAATTTTTCGCCGCGATTTGCGATTTTTCGCTAATATAGAGATTTTCCGGTGCGATTTGAGAAATTATGCGATTCCTACTGGTTAAGGAATCGCATTTGGGGTAATCGCAAATAAATAGTGATTTTTAAGGAATCGCTATTTATTTGCAATTTCATTCATACATACCGATTTGCGACTCTGAATGTGCGATTCGGTAAAAATCGCAATTTCAGAATCGCAATTCGGGACTTTCATACATATGCCCCAAAGTCTCTTAAACATCACATATCTCTTTTTAACTTTTTCTTCACCACCTGACTAATAAAGTGAAATGTCCTTAAGGTAGGTGACCAGTATATTAAGATCTCCTATCGAATATATCTTTCCATTCCGCAAAAAAAAATCCCGCATACCATCACTCCGCATTTTTAAGTCCGCAAAAACCATTACTCCTCAAGCCATAATTCCGCAAATTTTCACAACGCATATGACTTCACTCCGCATGCAATTATAACGCAAATGCATGTGTGGTGAAGTCATATACTTTATAAAAGTACTTTATCTTTAAAGATATATACATAAATAATTATATATATATATATATACACACACATATATATATATATATTTTTAAATAAAATGAAGAATTATGTCTTTAAAATTACATTATATTTAGAACTATATTAATAAGACACACGCACACACATATATATATATATTCACTGAAAAAACCATAGGTTTCACACCAGTTATAGTTAGCTGGAAATTTTACTGATATAAAACCATTGAAATTCCCACGTTATAGTTAGTCGGACTCACTATAACTTGCGCGTGCAATGCACTGCTGATGACATCACATATTACATCACTCATGACATGGTGAGTGACATCACTCATGACATCACTGATGACACCATCCAGTGAATATGTGTCTTTCTGAAAAATAAATATTAGTGAGTTATGTTTAAATATTTAAATACATATATTAGTGTTTCACTTTGTGTATAAGTGGCTACATGTGTTGATAAGTAGCTACATGCGTATGTATATGGGTTATTTGATATTTTTATTAGTATCAGTTTGAGTGTCTATATGGTTTGGTGGGGGTATTACTTAGCACATAGATGCATGAGTGACTGACTCTTTGTTTGTATGTGTTTTGAAGACAGCATATGTACAGGACTGTATGGGTGGATGAGTGTCTATATGTGTTTGTTAGTGAGTGAATGACTGTCTCACTAGTGTCTTTATCAGTAACTACATATGTTTTAATCTAGTATATATGAATATTGATGTATATAAGTGAGTATATGTGAGAGTAAGAGATTGTAAGAGTTCCTGTTTAAATAAGTATGTGTTTCTATAAGTGATTGTTTAAGAGAATAAATATGTGTAATTTTCAATAGAAGTAAGGTGGAAGTGTGTGTATAACTCTATATTCAAATAAATGGTTGTTCAATAGTTTATTTGCACGTGTGAATATGTGTGTGAGTAACTTTTGGATGAATGTCGGTGTGTAACAGGATGTATAGGTGTATCTCTTCATATGATGAGTGAGTATATGTATGAGTGACTATATAGAACTGTTGGTGAATGAGTGGATGTGTATATAGATAGTGGAAGTACAGAATTGCTTGTTGTAACTGATATAGGTATGTCCATTTTTTAAAAATTTCTGTTTCTATTTTTGAATATGTGTCTCAAGGGTTACTTTACACTGAGAGGAGGTCTGTCACTGTGTCACAAGGATGGTGTCATCAGTGATGTCATGAGTGATGTCACTCACCATGTCATGAGTGATGTAATATGTGATGTCATCAGCAGTGCATTGCACGCGCAAGTTATAGTGAGTCCGACTAACTATAACGTGGGAATTTCAATGGTTTTATATCAGTAAAATTTCCAGCTAACTATAACTGGTGAAACCTATGGTTTTTTCAGTGAATTTAATAGGTTTTTTAAATGCTAATTCCTAACTATAACCGGTGTGAAACCTATGGCTTTTTCAGTGAATTTCATAGGTTTTTTAAATGCTAATTCCTAACTATAACTGGTGTGAAACCTATGGTTTTTTCAGTGAATTTCATAGGTTTTGTTACTGCTAATTCCTAACTATAAGTTTCACTTTATAAATAAGACTGTTAGCACTCTAGTTGTTCTTTTTAGCACTCTGGTACATTCTGTCATTGGGCTACAGTTGGGCTACATCTAGTTGAAATTTGGGCTACATTTACAATTTTTGGTCTCTGGTGGCCATCTTTGGGCTACATTGGGCTACTTTGGGCTACATTTGGGCTACATTTTGGCTCTAACATATATTAAGCCCAATGTAGCACAATACATATTTTTCTAAAGTTAATTTTTTTACAAACCACTTCAGAATAGGGCTACCTGTCCCTACAATTTTAAATTTTTGGGGGGAGCGCTCCCGGAGCGCGCCCCGGGGAGCGCCCCGAAAAGCGTATTTCTGAAAAGCGCCCCGGGGCGCGTCCCGTGAGCGCCAATATCGCAAACGAAAACATGATCGTGACGTATCGCGTAGCCGCGACCGCGTGATACGCACGGCGGAAGCGCACCCGGAAGTACTCGAGCGAATACGATCGCACAACGTAAACTTCCGACGCGCTTACGCTGCGCGACCCATGTGAGCAGAAAATAACACTTTTCATTGGTTCATAACAGTTTTAGTTTCATAATGATGAAGCCCCTGGTCTTGTGACGTGAAAATAACACTTCTCATTGGTTCAGGACAGTTTTTTTTTCTAAATGATGAAAGACCCCACCTTTTTTCCTTATTCTGACTTTGTCCTTTGACTGAGGAAGACCTGTTTGTTGCTCTCTCTACTTTTTTGCTCCAAATAATGGCTTCAGTAGTAGCATCAGCTGGTGCATCTGCCCCACCACCACCACCACAACCACCAAGAGGACCAGCTCCAAATTATATTGGTGGTCAAGAACAGGAGGAGGAGGAAGAGGAAGAGGAGGAGGGGAGAAGAAGATGGCTGCCAGAAGAAAATACACCTTACAAACCCAAACCACACATTGTATGGCAGTTTTTTTCAATCCCAGAGGGGAAAAAAAAGGTGAATGCGCCCAAGGTGACTTGCCTCATCTGCAATGATGAACTTTCACGGGGCAACCCAAACAAAAAATATTCTTTTGGTAACTATACCATGATTCGGCACATGACCAGAAAGCACCCAAACAACTACTCTCGTGCAGAGTTCAGGGAACTGGCCAGTAACCTCTCCCAGTCATCAAGGACCCCCTCCCAAAGAAACCAACCCACCTCATCAGAACCAGAAACATCCGAGGTGATGCCTTGCATTCAGCCGAGATTTGCTGATTTTAAAATCACTTGTTCTGCATGTGGCAAGCTTATCGCCTATGGCGAAAAAAGCGTTAAGCTCATCGTCCTTGCAGGTGATAATCACAAGTGCCCCAAAAAGAAGTAATTTTTTTGGTTTTTTGTTTTTTTGCTCCAGTTGAGCCAGTTTCAATTCCCTTTTTTTGTTTCTCCCCCTAAAAAAATACAAAAAAAATATAAAACTGTTTTGAAAAGCCAAAAAAAGTTCAAAAAGTTCAAAAAACACAAAAAAAATATAAAACAACAAAAAGAAGAAAAAAAAAGTTCTTTTTAGAACTACCTCCAATTTCTAAATAAAAACTTCATTTTTTTAAAAACTCTGTCATCTTTTTCCCTCATTTTACGCTCCCCGGTGCGCTACCTGGTGCGCGTACCGGGCGCTTCCCCCGCGCAAAACGAAAAAAAAAAATTTATTTTAAATGCCCCGCGGGGCCCTTTTATAGCCCCCACATCAAACATAGGGGGTCAAAGGGGTCTATCCCTGACGCCTTATGGTCAGTTCCCTCTTTGTTTTAGCCACCTCTTATGTCTCGATTTTACCGAGACACAAGATGGCGGCCGCTCTGGACTGTTTCGAATGTTTACAGACACCCGAGAGCCAATCAGCTTAACATGCGCACCTCGCGTCACGCGCCCGGAGCGCTCCCAGGTGCGCGCACCGGTGCGCTGCTATAGATATATATATTTTTTGGAACCTAAATTACTCAAAATCCACTGCAGCACATATCTTGAGACATAGCAAAGGCACATCAGGCTACCAATCCCTACAATTTTGCCAAATTTGGTGGAAATCCATTCAGCCGTTCGGGTTAAAAGTGAAATCGACCGCCCTATGGAAATTAACATGGGGAAAACGCGTTTTGGGACCCCCCTTTTATCTCGGCCCCCGCTTGACGTATCCCCCCCAAACTTTCAAGGAAGGACCGGAGCTTGACGAGGCCATTTTCAGGAAATTTTCAGGCAGATTCGTCAACTGGTGCCAAAGTTATTTCAAATAGAATTTTGAGATTTAACATTGAAAAAAATCCTAACTATAACTACCTACTGGCGACCGCCAGTAGGTAATATATATATATATATATATATATATATATATATATATATATATATATATATATATATATATATATATATATATATATATATATATATATATATATATTACCTACTGGCGGTCGCCAGTAGGTAGTTATAGTTAGGATAATTTTCAATGTTAAATCTCAACATTCTATTTTGAATAACTTTGGCGCCGGTTGACGAATCTGCCTGAAATTTTCAGGAAAATGGTCTCATGGCGGTCCGGTCCTTCCCTGAAAGTTTGGGGGGGATTCGTCAAGCGGGGGCCGAGATAAAAGGGGGGTCCCAAAACGCGTTTTCCCCATGTTAATTTCCATAGGGCGGTCGATTTCACTTTTAGCCCGAACGGCTGAATGGATTTCCACCAAACTTGGCAAAATTGTAGGGACTGGTAGCCCGATGTGCCTTTGCTATGTCTCAAGATATGTGCTCCAGTGGATTTTGAGTAATTAAGGTTCAAAAAAATATATATATCTATAGCAGCGCACCGGTACGCGCACGGGTGCGCGTACCGTGCGCGCCACGCGACTTGCGCGAGGAAAGCTGATTGGCTCTCGGGTGTCTGTAAACATTCTAAACAGTCCGGAGCGGCCGCCATCTTGTGTCTCGGTAAAATCGAGACACAAGAGGTGGCCAAAACAAAGAGGGAAATGAACATAAGGGGGCAGAGTAGACCCCCCCTGACCCCCTAGGTTTGATGTGGGGGCCATAAAAGGGCCCCGCAAGGCAAAAAAAAAAATTTTTTTTTTTTTGATTTTCGCGGGGGGAGCGCCCGGTACGCGCACGGGTGCGCGTACCGGGGAGCGTACCATGGGAAAAAAGAATGACAGTTTTAAAAGTAGCTGTTTAGAAAAAAAAATGTTTAGTTGTTTTTTTTATACATACACATACATATATATAAATGCATATGCACATATATATATGCATATATGTCTATATGTGTGCGTGTAGAGAGAGGTAGAGAGGTAGAGGTGTAGAGGTAGAGAGGTAGAGAGGTAGCGGTAGAGAGGTAGAGATTAGTAGAGAGAGAAGAAGAGAGAGGTAGAGAGGTAGAGAGTAGAGAGTGAGTAATAGAGAGTAGAGAGTGAGTAGTAGAGAGTAGTAGAGAGCAGTAGAGAGAGTAGCAGAGTGAGTAGTAGAGAGTAGTAGAGTGAATAGTAGAGTGAGTAGTAGAGAGTAGTAGAGAGTGAGTAGTAGAGAGTAGTAGAGAGTAAGTAGTAGAGTGAGTAGTAGAGAGCAGTAGAGAGTGAGTAGTAGAGAGTAGGAGAGAGTAAGTAGTAGAGAGTAGTGGAGAATATTCCAAAGTTTGGCACAGCACCACTTTCACAATGAGTCCAATCAAATCATATCACTTAGAGTACTTATTGAAGCGCTGAATCTTGGTGTATATTCAAATGCTTTTATTTTCCTTAAGTTTATGTACCACAGCCAGCCGAAACGTTTCGTTCTGTACAACAGAACTTCTTCAGGGCGTTCTTATTTCCTTCAAGTTATGTCGGTATCCCGTTGTCATATAACTAGATATTTCTTCCAAATGTTAGACGAGACATAAGTATATTCTTATTAAAAGTGACTAGGTATCAATTTTACCCACACAATTCGGGCAGACTTGAGTAATTTATAGCATCCTCAAAGTCAGTCTTTCAAAAATTCCAAAGTATAGGACATGATAATCCAAATCCAAATGTTTCTCAAGAAAAGTCATTTACAATCGTTCGGAATATCGGTGTTTGGGCAGATATGATCCAGGGACCCCCAGTATGCAAGGGGAATTAGTCCCCCCTCTACAAACATGCACGGGGGCTGCGTTGCAGAGAGGTGTAAAAAGGGTTGTGGCTTCATTACACCTCTCTGCAATGCAGTCCCCTGGCGCATACTGGAGATTCCTGGTGGGCTTTCAGGTCTTATATAGTTAGGAATTAGCATTAAAAAAACCTTTGAAATTCACTGAAAAAACCAAAGGTTTCACACCAGTTATAGTTAGGAATTAGCATTTAAAAAACCTTTGAAATTCACTGAAAAAACCATAGGTTTCACACCAGTTATAGTTAGGAATTAGCATTTAAAAAACCTATTAAATTCACTGACAAAACCAGTTATAGTTAGCTGGAAATTTTACTGACATAAAACCATTGAAATTCCCACGTTATAGTTAGTTGGACTCACTATAACTTGCGCGCCTGCAATGCACTGCTGATGACGTCACATATTACATCACTCATGACATGGTCAGTGACATCACTCATGACATCACTGATGACACCATCCAGTGAATGTGTGTCTTTCTGAAAAATAAATTTGTTTTATATATGTATTTGTAAAGGTCGATGGAAGAATAAATGTTTAAATAAGTGTGTAAATGGATGTTTTTTTTTAAAAAAATTGGTTGGTTAACTGGCTTATTAAGTGTATCTTAGTGAATACATATATTAGCGAGTATTGTTTAAATATTTAAATGTTTGTATCAGTGTTTCTCTTTGTGTATAAGTGGCTGCAGGGGTTGGTGACTGACTCACTGTTTGTATGTGTTTTGAAGACAGAATATGTGCAGGACTGTATGGGTGGACGAGTGTGTATATGTGTGTGTTAGTGAGTGAATGACTGTCTCACTAGTGTCTTCATTACTAACGACATATGTTTTAATCTAGTATATGTGAGTATTGATGTATATAAGTGAGTATAGTATATATAGTGAGAGATTGTAGGAGTTCCTGTTTAAATAAGTATGTGTTTCTATAAGTGATTGTTTAAGAGAGTAAGTATGTGTAAGTTTCCTTAGAAGTAAGGTGGTAGTGTGTGTATAAATGTATATGCAAATAAATGGATGTTCAATAGTTTATGTGCATGTGTGAGTATGTGTGTGAGTAACTTTTGGATGACTGCTGATGTGTAACAGGATGTATAGGTGTATCACTACATATGATGAGTGAGTATATATATGAGTGACTATATAGAACTGTTGGTGAATGAGTGGATGAGTATATAGATGGTGGAATTACTGAATTGGTTGTTGTTACTGGTTTGGGTATCTCCATTTTTTTGAAAATGTTTGTTTCTATTTTTGAATATTTGTTTCAAGCGTTACATTACACTGAAATTAGGTCTGTCACTCTGTCACAAGGATGGTGTCATCAGTGATGTCATGAGTGATGTCACTGACCATGTCATGAGTGATGTAATATGTGACGTCATCAGCAGTGCATTGCAGGCGCGCAAGTTATAGTGAGTCCAACTAACTATAACGTGGGAATTTCAATGGTTTTATGTCAGTAAAATTTCCAGCTAACTATAACTGGTTTTGTCAGTGAATTTAATAGGTTTTTTAAATGCTAATTCCTAACTATAACTGGTGTGAAACCTATGGTTTTTTCAGTGAATATATATATATATATACCCTAAAAACTAATTCCACCCTAGTCCCTTTAAATACCCCAGCACCCTAAAACACTAACCCATCCTGACCCTAAAAATACCCCTGTACCCCAAAACCCAAAACAACCCCTGAACCCTAAAAATACCCCTGTACCCCAAAACCCAAACATACCCCTGAACCCTAAAATACCCCTGTACCCCAAAACACAAAACAACCCCTGAACCCTAAAAATAACCCTGTACCCCAAAACCCAAAACAACCCCTTAACCCCAAAAATACCCCTGTACCCCAAAACCCAAAACAATCCCTGAACCCTAAAAATACCCCTGTACCCCAAAACTCAAACCTACCCCTGAACCCTAAAAATACCCCTGTACCCCAAACCCCAAAACAACCCCTGAACCCTAAAAATACCCCTGTACCCCAAAACCCAAAACAACCCCTGAACCCCAAAAAAACCCTGTACCCCAAAACCCAAAACAATCCCTGAACCCTAAAAATACCCCTGTACCCCAAAACCCAAACCTACCCCATAACCCTAAAAATACCTCTGTACCCCAAAACCCAAAACAACCCCTGAACTCTAAAAATACCCCTGTGCCCCAAAACCCAAACCTACTCTGAACCCTAAAAATACCCCTGAACCCCAAAACCCAAAACAACCCCTGAACCCTAAAAATACCCCTGTACCCCAAAACCCAAAACAACCTCTGAACCCTAAAAATACCCCTGTACCCCAAAATCCAAAACAACCCCTGAACTCTAAAAATACCCCTCTACCCCAAAACCCAAAACAACCCCTGAACCCTAAAAATACCCCTGTACCCCAAAATCCAAAACAACCCCTGAACCCTAAAAATACCCCTGTACCCCAAAACCCAAAACAACCTCTGAACCCTAAAAATACCCCTGTACCCCAAAACCCAAAACAACCCCTGAAACCTAAAAATACCCCTGTACCCCAAAACGCAAACCTACCCCTGAACCCTAAAAATACCCCTGTACCCCAAAACGCAAACCTACCCCTGAACCCTAAAAATACCCCTGTACCCCAAAACGCAAACCTACCCCTGAACCCTAAAAATACCCCGTACCCCTTAACCCTTAAATACCCCTGCACCCCATAACCCAAACCCACCCTTAAAATACCCCTGAACCCAAAAAAAAACCATATACTAACCTTACAACTTACCTTAAAACATATACTTTTACCAATCATGCTTTTACAATGATTTTCGTCATAAAAGCATGCGAGATAAAAGCATATAATATATAAAGGCATGCGGTATGAAAAAATGCGGAGTAAAGGTACCTGCGTACTAATGGTATGAGGAGTGAAAGTATGCGGAGTAAAAAATGCGGAGTGATGGCATTTTACCCTTCTATCTGGTCCTCATCCTCTTTTTTCCCTGCAAGTACCCTCGATGCAGTAGAGGGCCCACTCCCATTAGAGGAATTTTTAGGGAGTGCAGGATGACCAATAATGAACCATGGCACCCACAAGGGCGTGTGAGGTCATCCTGTATATTTTTATAAATATCTCAGGGTCTTGTATTTTGAAACTATGAACACAATTGTGTCCTAAAGAAAGAGGAATTATTCCATACTGAGGAGACAGAGGCATTGTACCTCATACTGGACACGTTTGCCTGATGTGATAGGGGATAAAAGAGATTAGAAAAATATATGTGTGGGAGAGTCTAGAGGATAGTATTTATAGACCAACTTTACTCCATACCCCTAAATTTGTTTCATACTATCAGGCGATCTATTTTATCCTATGGCATTTGAACAATACTCAATAAACTTTTTTTTGTCCTCATAGTCATTTTTAACTGCACTCGTTTATCACTCGCACTGCACTCCATCAGTTGTCTCATGTCTTGAACAACTACTGTGGCTGAGATCACTGACAGAATTGGGTCAGGTATCTATCAATGTTAGCCTTGGAGCAACGTTTGGCTACATTTGACCTTCCTCTCATAGTCTTCCAAATGACGAAGTTCCTCCAAATAAGTGAGCTGATGGAGCTTCTCTTTAGCCAAGTATTGGGCAAGCTATTTACATCTGGTGAACGGTTCCCTTTGAGCAATTGGTTTTTTTTGTAATAGGATCAGACTGACCTTCTCCTTATATTTGTGCAAGATAAATGAGGGTGACCTGTGCATATTCCACCTAGAATGCGTACTAGAATATATGTGCCTGCTCTTCTATATTTTAGTGCCAGACCATACTGTACAATCCAATGGGGATCCAGAAAGAAGAAAGCAGTGCTACAACATATGTGAGCAAATTTAATTTTAATGTATGCAATGAATACAATTAAAATATCGAGTCTTCAATTGCAAATGCATCATCATTTCAACAAATGAACATATTACTTACTGGCAATCTCATTACTGGTAAGTAATATGTTCATTTACGCAAAACCTGTTCTATCCCATTTCAGTCTATACTTAATGATGGTGTACAAAATAAATAATCATAACTCCTAAATGCAAACAAATCACAGCTTTATATTGCCCGCTCTCACAGCTGAGACTTTAATGGGCATCATGGTATAATAAAAAAGGAATGCTATCTACAACATAGCTGCCTTCAGTACTCCTGGACCAAAATAATCAGACTCAGGGCCTCATTATGAGTTTTGTGGTGCGGGAGCAGAACCACGCTGCTCCTGCACTGCCAAACTATATATATATATATATATATATATATATATATATATATATATATATATATATATATTTTTTTTTTTTTATTTTAAAAATAGTATTTATTATGATTTAGAATTCCGAAGAATTCAACATAAAGTACATAAATAAAACATCATTCATTACATACAAAAATGCCAAGTAAGAATACAAGTACAATTTCATACTAAAATGCCAGCAATAAAAAGAAAGGACCTTTTCCTACAGTAAACTAAACTATACACTGGGATACGTCATATCAATGCAAAAGATCTTTTTTCAGTTAAAACACAATATGGGCTGTCCGGAGAACCTATTTTAAAAAGAGGTACACAGAAGAGTTAATCTCAATCATAATAGGGTCCTGGGGAAAGGGAAAAGCACTACCCCGTCATACAAAAGTGCAAGTGCTCTAGGCAATTTCCAGAGGGGTGCCTACCAAAAGCTCCCCTACAAAAAGTGCAAGTGCATTGTGCGATCTTTTTAGGGCAAATGCCTCCCTCCCTCCCCTAGCAACAATATATTTGATTTAACATTGAGAGTCACTTAAATGAACATCTTTCAATCAAACACCCTATGAGCCTTCAGGATTACCTGAATTTAAAAAAAAAAGGTACACCGAAGAAACAATACCAGATGTAATCCGAATTTAGGGAAAGGGGAAAAGCACTACATTAACATAGAAAAGTGCAAATGCTCGGTGCAAAATTTGGAAGAGTTATTACTAACACTCCCCTAGCAGCTATACAAACATTTTAACCCCAAAGTATTAAAAATGACTATTTACATGTCATACAAAAAGTGCAAGTGCTCAGTGCAATTTCATTTAACAGATATAGCAGCAATATAAATGAATTACCATTGAGATATTTCAAACTTTCAACTCACTTAAAAATATTTCAATCCTAATAAACATTTAAAAATTCTTTAAAGAACTGAAAATTTTTAAAACACATCAGTTCAGACGGAGGGGACAGAAGACAATTACGGGCCTGTTCAGCTGTTGAGATATTATACTTTAAAAAGGCAATCCTTAAATATCTTCATCGTATTGAGTGGTGTGCGGGACACACAATCAAAACATGATTCAGATCTTGTATTCTGCAATTACACAGATAACAATATCTTTCATTTTTGGGAATACCCTCCCAGGCACCTGTTACAATTCTTAGGGGTAATAAATTAAATGTTAGCAACAGAATAACCCTACGAACACCGTGTTCCAGGTTCCACAGAACATATGGCTAGGGGTTTTTGACAATAGAGCTCCCCACAATGCAGTCCATCCTCCCATTCAATGAGCATAGTATCAGATCTCTTTCGCGAGAGACCACATAAATGGACTTCTTAATTATCTGCTTTAACGAGGATATACATAAAGCTGCTGCCCCTTCCTTATCTAGACCAAACATACTTAAAGCCTTTATATAATTTCTAAAAATAACGCTTTTACCCTTCCTATTTACGAATATTTCCCTGTGCAATGCTGCCCTCAATAAGTTATTTGGCCATTATTCAAAGCATTGCACCATCTTAGAC
The DNA here is from genome assembly GCF_964263255.1 of Lissotriton vulgaris. NCBI lineage: Eukaryota > Metazoa > Chordata > Amphibia > Caudata > Salamandridae > Lissotriton > Lissotriton vulgaris. The sequence goes on along the minus strand of NC_141689.1, from coordinate 1,578,792,267 downwards.
AGGCAGCCATTGATAACACATATGTTGAAAGAAGACCAAATTCGAGCCTAAGTGCCGCAATTGGTGCATCATAATACAAATTACATATTTGGCGCCAAATCTTTCCTTCCACTTTCTCAAATTTGGCCCATTCATACTCATCTACTGTTTCACTAGCATAATTCAATGTTGGCGGTATTTTTATTTTGTACACCGAAATGATGTGGGAAAAATGTCTTTACCCACATTGCATATACAGCCGATTAATTGCCGATGCTTGTGAAATTGCTTTCCCTTTACAATGGTCCATATGTCTGCTAGCAGAGCACCTGTTTGAGAATATTTTTCCTAAATATGGATAGAATTTCACAACTTCAAGTTTTTCCCTTTCCAAAAACCAACTCAAATTTTTTCTCACCTTACACCCTTGATAGCTAAAAATCATAACTTTACTCTTTAAAATATTTATTTTTAAAAAATGCTCCTCTGTGTACTTAACCAGCTCTCTCAATCTTCTTTGCAGCCCAATTGGTGTTAAATCCATTATTATTGCATCATCTGCATACAACAAACAACTTAATTTAAGAAGACCTAATTGGGGAGGGTCACCTTTACTCCATCCCACACTACTCGGCAGATCATTGATATAGATGGAAAAGAGTAAAGGTGCCAAAAGGCACCTTGCTTTAGCCCATTGTAAGTACATATTTTCCTTGATAGGCCTTGGGATCCACCCAATAAAACTTGTGTCCACGTAGAGGAAGGAAGTGCAATTATTAGTCTTAAAAGGTTCCCTGGGATCCCCATTGTCACCAATTTCCTCCACAGCGTCCGTCTATCGACCCTATCGAACGCTGTGGAGAAATCTATAAAAGCATTGTACAACGGGACCCCTCTGCCCACAGGATATTTTTCAATTAAAGTTTGTTACACAGAAATGTTATCCAGAGTGCCACTATTCTTGCGGAATCCTGTTTGTTCCAGAGGTATATGATTGTCTCCAAATGCCCACTCTTGCAGGTGGCAAAGAATACTCTTTGCAAACAGTTTCCCTGTTGCATCTAAAAGGGAAATTAGTCTGAAACTAGACGGGGAATTTCTTGGGCCCTTCTTATATAACGGGACCAATATACTTCCCTTCCAGGAATATGGGATGTTTCCAGTGTCATAACAATGAGCAAGCAACGGATATAACATTTTTGCCCAATCTTCACAATCCTGTTTTATTATGGCTACTGGGACATCATCTGGTCCCATTGCCCCAGAGTATCTAGACCCCTTAATATAATCTACAATTTCCAATTCTGTTGGTTCTCCTACGTCAACCCCCAATTCCAAGTTCTTAAGAACCCCCTCAAACTGATCTGCCAATTGATTAGGAGCATACAGTTGGGAGATACAAATAGACCATTCAGATTCGGAAATTAAAATGGGTTGTGATTTTTCTCTACCATCACACAACTTCGCTATCAATGCCCAGTACTTTCTGGTATCCCCGGATAAGGACACTTCACGAAGGGTTACCCATTTTTCATCTTCAACTTTCCTTCAATCTGATACTTTTTTCTATTCCGTACCTGTTTTAGTCTATGAATCTCTCTCTGATTTTTTAAACTAGGGGCTTTAAATTGGAGTCTAATCAACTTGTTAATCTCCTTATTCAGTTTTTTGATTTCCCATGAAATTAATACTACAGGGGAGTTTCTCATGTCTTTTTTATTTCTTCACAATTTTCTGATTGCTGCCAAGACTCTCTCATACCTCACAATCGGAGTCTCCAGACTAGGCCTAAATGTGAGATTCTTAAATACCCTCTGGAAATTCGGAAGTGCCTGGTATGACCAATAAATTCGCCCATTATTTCGGGAATAGGTGACATTTTCCTTCCTCTGATTCCAGAGTTCGGGCTTCTCAGTATTTAAAACCATCTGTACCACTAAAATGTTGTGGTCACTCATCGTAAACCATATATAAATTGCCCACCAGATTAGGAGTATTCTCCTGTCTGACGAGAAGTTGTGTGGGGTTCCCAGGGTGGTGTATTTATACTTTAAGTCACATTTGCATATATTCTGAAAGTCCTATTTGAATGTGTAATCATGTATGCTTTTACTCACGTTTGCATTTGTTCCTAAGTTACATGGGCACAAGTATAAGCTTGTATTTGAAGTGGACGTTTAAATGTTTAGTTAATGGTAGCCTGACTAAAGGCCTTGATTTTGAAATGCACTTTGCTTGGTACGCATGTTCTTTCTTTTACAGGTGCGTTCTCAATGCTTCATTAGCTAGAGAAAAGGAGTATTGTTGTTGGTATAAGTTTACTGATAGTAAGGTCTGAGAAGAGAAATCTCGGCAAGAAACATGAAGCCCGAATGAGGGGAAGAACCCTCCTATTCATAACGTATCAGGAATAGGGAATGCTCAAGGTTGCAGTAACTGTCCAAGTTCCGTGGGATGGGAAATTTAGGTGATGTTGCAAATGCATGCCAAGAGAAGTAAAATGACTGATTCCAGGTGGTGTGGGAAGAGACATGATTGTTGTTGAAGTTTGTTTTTTATTAATTAATGTTTAACACTGTTAGAAGTTAGAGCAGATTCCCTTAGACTTTGTGGGGTACAGACCTCTCTCTTCCTTTATTCTTGCAAGTGTGAAGCTTCATGCTAAACACTTATTCCAATTCTGGAAGTCTTCTACTGGAGTCTTTACTATGTGGACACCTTGTTGCTATTCCCAATCTCCTTCCAACCCTATTCTACAAACCATTATTTTTCTAAACTTAGAGTCCTAATTAGATGAATTTTAGAACGTATTCATGTTTAGTGGAGAGAATCTGAACTATTTTTATTTCTCAGTTTTTGAATTGTAGTAGCTGTGATTATTTCATTTAATATTCTATAGAGACTGGACCTTTTGGAATATTTCAGCTTGCCGGCTGTAATCCTGTATCTTTTTAATATTCTCTTGCTATGCATATATACTGGTATGAATATTAATTGGCAATAAAACTACTTAACTTCACTTATTGATTCCTGGTTCTTATTTTGGGGCCAAATGGGCTTCACAAAAGTTGAACTGTTTCATTTTTGCTAACTCCCTTTGCGTCTCAGTCAACTTAACAAGATCCATCAGATGAGAGATTGTAAATCACGCACTGTGCACTCTCAGACTTTACTTTAAGGTCATTCTGCGGCGGAGGTGGACCTTCCACTTTAAGTATTGACTGGGACGGTGAGGATGGGTTTTAGGGTAAATATCATCAGGCAGGCATATCTGCTTAAAATTCATCCTAAGGTATTTTACTACAAGTTATTTTAAAATAAAGCTACAACTTTACATTATTTCAATTACATTTTACTTTGAAAACAAATGTATCTAAAACAAGGCTTCTGCCTCTTTGAACACAAAAAGGCAGAAAGTATAGAAGTATTGCCATAACATAATTGTTCTATTATTTTTCATTGACTATTTAATGGTTTGTTTTAAAAAATCAGAGTGTATGAAATGTTTTGAGTCAAATTAGAAGGCAGTTATGAAGTCTTTTCCATGGGTTGTGGAGCAGGCATTAGTCACTGGACTGTGTCCGTAGTGTGTAGTCTTCGCTGTAATTGGTTTCCCAGGGCTGTAGATACTATTTAACTTTCATTGGATAAGAAAGGCAGGCCCTGTGTACACATAACGATCAAAGGTTGTGACTTGAGCACCCAAGCTAACTCCAGGAGGTGGGAGAGGATTTTTTATATTTCTGTATTACAGAATTTGATTACACTACATACACAATCTATATTTTTTCACTGCAAATTATTGTTTTATTTACATATAGGAAATCTAAGGTAGTAAATAATCAGGGACACTACAAAAGAAAGCGAAGATCCTAGTTGTTTCCCCAACAGCAGTCCCAGGTGGTTGTACATAAAAATAGCGAGCACAAAAGAATTCTCCTGCAAAAAATATCATAGCCAGAATATCAATTGACAAATTATTGTGAATCCCTATATAGGTAGGTAAAGATGTATTATTGTATCTACAGGTAATATTCTGGCTATGATACTTTGGTAGCACAATATTTAAAAATATGATATTCTGATTGTATATCCATGAAACAAAATTAGCTGTTATACATCTGGTTTTTGCCCCTGTTCCTCAGTGACCTTTAGCACAACTCAGAGGCAACTCAGACAATTCAGTGGGTGGGTGCCAGGGTGGCTGAACATTTGACAAAGGTGTACCAGAAATCACAATGACTCACCACACAAAATTACCAGGGGATCCCAATCAAGTCAAAAGGAGGAATTTAGGGTGCCATGGAACTCATAAAAATCTTGATGTCCTGTATATTAGGCTAATGGTGTTCCAGGAATCAGTATTGCGGCCCTGCAATTAGTTTAGCGAAGACAAGTTACTGTTTCAATACATCTAAGATGTTGTTATTCTGGAAAGGGGAATACTAGTGCTTGAGTTGGTCCAGCACACAGTAATTTTCTTGGGGTATCAATCTTCACAGCTCCATATCTTGTAAACAATTCTTCGGTTGGTGTTTTCCATTTGAAGGAAACAACAACGGGGGCTTGGGCATCCACCGGATCTACCTGGTCACCATTTGGAACTGAGATTTAGCGTTAGGGTGAAACTGCAAAATCAAACTGCAATAACTTCAGCAATATCAGGCGACAGAGTTTGCTCAAATCGCTCTGGAATCAGGTACATTGGCCCAAGCCAATACGACTTTACCTGACACTTAAGGGGCTGATTAAAAACGTCTGTGATCCGTTTGAGGCTGTAAACAGAGTGATGCCAAGTCCCACAAAGTGAGATATTAAACAGGGTAATGCTAGTCATGGCAGTGCAAAGTTACCACACTTGCATGCTGCACTTGCATGTAGCAGATACTAGTTGCTGCAGAGAAGCTCACCATGCTCATATTCCACAATAGCATTCAATAAGTTGTCATTGTTTCAGAGGTACAGGAGTCAGTTTTGATGAGATAGTCTTCAGGGTCCTCATGACTCCTGGGAACACCTTTCCTTGATGTGCGTTCCACTCAGGCTTCAATGTACTGGACCTTGCAAACGGTTTGTTGCGGATTCCACAGAAAAACCTGCCACTCACGCTAGGCCAAGTTTATCCATTGCTAGGGCAAAAGTAACACAGGGAGGAAGGGGAGATCATGCTGGACATATTTATTTGGCCTGTCAGTAAATGCATTTGTATCCTCCAAGACACCATGACATTTACTCAATCTTGGAACCAGGGGTCCTGTGTTAGCAGCCTGCAGGTTGCAATGTCCACACAAAGAATGCGAACAAATCAAACAAGAACCATCATTTTGAGCAACATTCACTGTTTCTTTCAATGGCCATGACTGACTTCACTCATGGTCTGCCAGAAACTCAACACACTTATACAATGCCACACATACACAGCACATAGCGCTCACACTGGGTATAAAAAAGGACCATAGTTATAGGGGATTGGACAGAGTTATCCTTCGAGGGTCGGTAGAGTCACTCCCTCTCCACAAAGAATGCATGTAAAAAGTCTCTCTTTGATAAACCTAGAATCAATTGCCACCAACCATAATTCTCTTCATAGCTAGGTAGGAGGAACACTTCACCAGAGTGAGAATGGACACTTGTAACTGCATTACCTAGGTTTAATCTTTTTTTTTTTAAAACTCATACACGCAATGGTAAGATCGTTAGTGCTATATCTTGATTCTCCGCTTATACACATGCGGTATTGCATCATCATTGGGCTTCTTATTTGTGCTGTATGCAAGGCTCAAGCCTGAGGCAACCCCTGGTTAACGCAATAGTGTCCAGAGATAGGTAATGACCCTCAAAAACATTCAAAAGTTCATTAAAAATCAAGCCTACTCCCTTAAGTAACCTTTAATAAAAATTGGGTGAGGGATGTTGTTAAAACAAATAGGTGGGTATACTGTTGGATCGTGTTACTAGATCCTGTTATACCACTTAGAAGACAGTAGACATGTTTCTGCCCCACCATGTCCAGCCGGGTCTATGGGGAATTCATCAGGACTTTAAACAAATAGTACTTACACGATTTGTGTAGTAATTTAAGTGGTTTCTATGTAGCCACTGTGTTTCTTTTGGAGGAAATGATGTACCTGTAAATACAGAGACAAAAGCAAACAAACAATGTGTAGTACGTATATAGCACACACAGCACTGATTCATATCTAGTTCTTTTCTCAATTTGAGTTAAACTATGGGTGGCTTATTGTAGCTTCAATACCTACTGGGGAAGTGTGGGTATGGGGACTATCATGGTTTAGCTATATATGAAGGATTGTTAAAAACTGGCTGGTCTGATGTTTTTGGCCAGTTTAGTCAGAGTGTTTCAATATTAAGAATGTGTCTTTATTCACCGCGTGAAGTCGATATTATCAAAAATGTGTATAGGAGACTGATGGCGTTGTCACCCGTTTGCCGATTATTAACATGAAAAATGTTATTACCTCTGTTAATTCTCAGGCGCGTTGCTTCAGGGGTTAAGGATACACTGATCCGAGGCTGAAAGTAAAGTAACACGGGCAGCATTTAGTTGTAGTTCTACTCACAGGCTGGGGAACTCTTTCAAGTGTTAGTCTTACCCGCTTGCAGCGTTTCTGCGTCTTGTGCTGGCTCTGCCACTGGAAGTAGAAAGGACCTCCTGGGCGTCCTCTCTTCTTTATGCGAAAAAGAGGGCTGCAACATAGAAACAGGACTGCGTACCGTTTCTAGTTGTAGTAGTCTTTAGTCGTAGTGTTTTGATTTATGGTAGAGGTTAAATTAACGTTACTTACAACTTCATCATAATGCGGAAAGACTATCTTTAAGCAGTTGTTTTGCATTTATGTTTGTTGCATATCAAGTAGAACATAGGGCACTAATAACTATGTAAACAATGATGAACATAAAAGACACAGTTATTGATATTATGTTTATACAACTCAATTCAATTCCTATTCCACATGCGATTGAATCCTGCAATGAAGAATTTTGGAGACAAAAAAGACAAAACAATAGCCCAAACGTAAACAAATGTCCAACTCACACACAATGTTTTAAATGTCTTTAAAAGTAGAGGAAAAAGACTCTACTATTTATTTTTAAATAAAATTCCTCATCATGATACAATATACAAATACACAAATTTTGGAAAAACAGAGGCGGGGTTACCAAAGGTGAAGTGCATAGAGTGAAAAATTGGGGCTCGTGTGGGATAGAAAAGGACCAAGATGGTCAAAAGAAGGTAAATTCCAAATAGTTCTAGAGTCCAAGGTTAAACAATCCTTAGAAAGGTTCTGGAGGAGCCTGCCCTCAACGTTTATTTCGCAAAAAATGTCATTCTTTCACGCTACATTACGGTGAACAGTTCATCTGTTGCTTTTATTTTCCAAGGGAGTGGGGGACAGGGGTACAGAAGATTAAGGCTCCAGGTAGGGGGAAGGATTGTCGACGTTTCGACCCAAGTAGAAGAAGGGCATTTGATATCCTCATGAGCGGGTCTTCATCAGGACGGGCGGGGTGGTGAAGGGAGGGGACTAAGTTACATTGAATTCATGTAACCCCAGTGTTGTGGGTGGACACTTGTAACAACAAATATTCAGGCTAAGTATCTCAAACCAACAACATGAAGGTCAAAAATGGATATCAGTACTCCATAGGCACTCACCCTTTAATGGTGTGCCATGTGCGAAAAAATCAATGGGTTTTTTGAAAGCCATCCAAACGTGCTCTCGGGTACTGTAGAGAGAGAAGAACACATTGCCATCAATGCTGTATTCCCATAGTTAAAATAAACATGAAACATTAATCAAACCAAGACGGAACTCAACAAAACGACATTACACAAAAGTGTTTGGAAACGCTGGGTACACTCACCCTCGCTGTCAATGGCGGCGGGTGGGTATTGATTAGTTTGTCAAACAGTTATACACGCTGTGTCTGTGGACAAGGGTGTATTGTTAGCCAACTGGGTTATGAGTCCGAACCAGAGGGTTAGTCTGAAACTGACGAGAGTGTGTTTACAAACATACCTCCTATGTCGGACTGCACGGGCTGTCAGTGGGGTTCTGTCTGCTGACGACTGCTGAGAGATGCTCAGACAGCGCCGTCTAAATAGTAGACGTGACGGCAGTGTGCACGCCTCTGAGGCTCACGCTAGAGCCGGAGTGGTTGCCTAGCAACACCTAATGTTTGGAGTGAAGACAGACTCCGGGCGGATCATGAAGCTTAGGGAGACAGAGGTGACATAGGCTAAAAAGCTGTATGCTTTTAGAATTTACAAAGTACATATTGTCTAGTACATCAATACAGGATGTAAGATGAAATATACATATAGATAACACGAAGGTGAAAGTGATTTGAAATATCACTTCCACCGATTAAGACAAGCGGATCACTGAAGAAATACAACATAAGTGTCTGTCTTTTATGTTCATCATTGTTTACATAGTTATTAGTGACCTATGTTCTACTTAATATGCAACAAACATAAATGCAAAGCAACTGCTTAAAGATAGTCTTTCCGCATTATAATGAAGTTATAAGTAACTTTAAAATTTAACCTCTACCATAAATCAAAACACTACGACTAAAGACTACTACAACTAGAAACGGTACGCAGTCCTGTTTCTATGTTGTGGCCATCTTTTTCGCATAAAGAAGAGAGGACGCCCAGGAGGGATCCTTTCTACTTCCGGGGGCAGAGCCAGCACAAGACGCAGAAATGCTGCAAGCGGGTAAGACGAACACTTGAAAGAGATCCCCAGCCAGTGAGTAGAACTTCAACTAAATGCTGCCCGTGTTACTTTACTTTCAGCCGGGGATCAGTGTATCCTTAACCCCTGAAGCAACGCGCATGAGAATTAACAGGGGTAATAACATTTTTCATGTTAATAATCGGCAAACGGGTGACAATGCCATCAGTCTCCTATACACATTTTGATAATATCGAATTCACGCGGTGAATAAAGCCACATTCTTAATATTGAAACACTCTGACTAAACTGGCCAAAAACATCAGACCAGCCAGTTTTTAACTATCCTTCATATATAGCTGAACCATGATAGTCCCCATATCCACACTTCCCCAGTAGGTATTGAAGCTGCAATAAGCCAACCATAGTTTAACTCAAATTGAGAAAAGAACTAGATATGAATCAGTGCTGTGTGTGCTATATACGTACTCCGCATTGTTTGTTTGCTTTTGTCTCTGTATTTACAGGTACATCATTTCCTCCAAAAGAAACACAGTGGCTACATAGAAACAACTTAAATTACTACACAAATCGTGTAAGTACTATTTGTTTAAAGTCCTGATGAATGCCCCGTAGACCCGGCTGGGCATGGTGTAGCAGAAACATGTTGACTGTCTTCTAAGTGGTATAACATGATCTAGTAACACGATCCAACAGTATACCCACCTATTTGTTTTAACAACATCCCTCACCCAATTTTTATTAAAAGTTACTTAAGGGAGTAGGCTTGTTTTTTTTAATGAATTTTTGAATATTTTTGAGGGTCATTACCTATCTCTGGACACTATTGCGTTCACCAGAGGTTGCCTCAGGCTTGAGGCTTGCATACAGCACAAATAAGAAACCCAATGATGATGCAATAACGCATGTGTATAAGCGGAGAATCAAGATATACCGCTAACGATCTTACCATTGCGTGTATGAGGGTTTTTAAAAAAAAGATGAAACCTAGGTAACGCAGCTACAAGTGTCCATTCTCACTCTGATTTTTGAATGTTAAGATGGGGAAACTGAATGGACAGATATTCCTCCTCCCCATCTGGTGATTGATTCTGGAACACTTAAACAGCCTATCCCAATGGTTTTCGTAAGGTGGAGCTCCTGATCAACAAAGCCTGCAGGTCTGCTCTGCATCCTTTCAGTCACTACTACCCACACTGTCCTTGTACACTTCATCCAGTCATAGAGCCGCTAATCATTCTAGCCATCTACTCATTCACTCATTCCCTCATCTTTCCAATTATCTATTCTTCTTCTTCTTAGTTATCCATTAATCCATGCACTGGATCACTGACATAATATCGACAGACAAAATTTCGACTTACAAAAATATTGAGGAAAAAATATAGAAGGCCAGAATATCGACGGACTATCTACAAACAGGTAAGTACAAAAATATCGACTCCAAAATATCGATTGTAAAAAATATAGACTGTCGAAATATCGAATTTTTTAAATGTCTTAAAATTAAATTAAAAGTAATATTATAATAAATATAATTAATTTAAACATACTTAAAATAATTAAATAAATCTAAAATTAATAAATAATTATTGTAACTGGGTTAAATTTAATATAACCACTCCAGTGAGTGCAACAGTAGGAAAAACATTGGATAGCGTAGAGATAAAAATTACTATTCCAACTCCAAAGAGTGCAACAGTAGCGAAAGCGTTGGATAGCGCAGGGGTAAAAATTACTATTCCCACTCCAATTAGTGCAACAGTAGGAAAGGGTTAGATACCGAAGGCGTAAAAATTACTATTCCCACTCCAGTGAGTGCAACAGTAGGGAAAACGTTGGATAGCATAGGCTTTAAAATTACTATTCCAACTCCAGAGAGTGCAACAGTAGGGAAAGCGTTGGATAGTGGGAGAGTAAAAATTACTATTCCCACTCCAGAGAGCGTAACAGTAGGGAAAGCGTTGGATAGCGTAGGGGTAAAAATTACTATTCCCACTCCAGAGAGTGCAACAGTAGGGAAAGCATTGGATAGTGGGAGGGTAAAAATTACTATTCCCACTCCAGAGAGCGCAACCGTAGGGAAAGCATTGGATAGTGGGAGGGTAAAAATTACTATTCCCACTCCAGAGAGTGCAACAGTAGGGAAAGCGTTGGATAGCGTAGGGGTAAAAATTACTATTCCCACTCCAGAGAGTGCAGCAGTAGGGACAATGTTGGATAGCGTAGGGGTAAAAATTACTATTCCCACTCCAGTGAGTACAACAGTAGGGAAAGCGTTGGATAGCTTAGGGGTAAAAATTACTATTCCAACTCCAGAGAGTACAACAGTAGGGAAAGCGTTGGATAGTGGGAGGGTAAAAATTACTATTCTCACTCCAGAGAGCGCAACAGTAGGGAAAGCGTTGGATAGTAGAAGGGTAAAATTTACTATTCCCACTCCAGAGAGCGCAACAGTAGGGAAAGCGTTGGATAGCGTAGGGGTAAAAATTACTATTCACACTCCAGAGAGTGCAACAGTAGGGAAAGCGTTGGATAGTGGAAGGTTAAAAATTACTATTCCCACTCGAGAGAGTGCAAAAGTAGGGAAAGCATTGGATAGCGTAGGGGTGAATATTACTATTCCCACTCCAGCGAGTGCAACAGTAGGGAAAGCGTTGGATAGCGTAGGGGTAAAAATTACTATTTCCCCTCCAGTGAGTGCAACAGTAGGGAAAACGTTGGATAGCGTAGGGGTAAAAATTACTATTCCCACTCCAGAGAGTGCAACAGTAGGGAAAGCGTTGGATAGTGGGAGGGTAAAAATTACTATTCCCACTCCAAAGAGTGCAACAGTAGGGAAAGAGTTGGAAAGCATAGAAATTAAAATTACTATTCCCACTCGAGTGAGTGCAACAGTATTGAAAGCGTTGGATAGCGTAGGGGTAAAAATTACTATTCCAACTCCAGAGAGTGCAACAGTAGAGAAAGCATTGGATAGCGTAGGAGTAAAAATTAATATTCCCACTCCAGAGAGTGCAACAGTAGGGTAAGTGTTGGATAGTGTAGGAGAAAAAATTACTATTCACACTCCAGAGAGTGCAACAGTAGGGAAAGCGTTGGATAGTGGAAGGTTAAAAATTACTATTCCCACTCGAGAGAGTGCAAAAGTAGGGAAATCATTGGATAGCGTAGAGGTAAATATTACTATTCCCACTCCAGCGAGTGCAACAGTAGGGAAAGCGTTGGATAGCGTAGGGATAAAAATTACTATTTCCACTCCAGTGAGTGCAACAGTAGGGAAAACGTTGGATAGCGTAGGGGTAAAAATTACTATTCCCACTCCAGAGAGTGCAACAGTAGGGAAAGCGTTGGATAGTGGGAGGGTAAAAATTACTATTCCCACTCCAAAGAGTGCAACAGTAGGGAAAGCGTTGGATAGCATAGAAATTAAAATTACTATTCCCACTCGAGTGAGTGCAACAGTATTGAAAGCGTTGGATAGCGTAGGGGTAAAAATTACTATTCCAACTCCAGAGAGTGCAACAGTAGAGAAAGCATTGGATAGCGTAGGAGTAAAAATTAATATTCCCACTCCAGAGAGTGCAACAGTAGGGTAAGTGTTGGATAGTGTAGGAGACAAAATTACTATTACCATTTCAGTGAGTGCAACAGTAGGGAAAGTAAATACTTCATATATATTTGAAAATAAATTAAATATTAATACCAAATACAAAATGATTAAACTTAATTCACAATTTAAGATATTATAATAATTATTAAATTTAAAACAATACATTTAATTTAATTACTAAAATATAATTACCTATTAATAGAAAATATTTACTAATAACAATACATTATTAAAACATTTAAAAATAATTAACAATTATTTCAAATTGAAAACCAATTTATATATTAATACATTTAATTAATTACAATTAAATGACTTCCCACCCAATTCCCCTATAAACCCACAACCCACTCCAGAAAATAAATGAAAAAATTTACATAATTATGAATTAATAAAAATTAATTACCAATTATATTTTAATAAATTGCCAATTAATAATTAATTGGCAATTAATTATACATAAATACCAATACATTAAAATATTTAATTATTTATAATTAAATCACTACCCACCCTATTCCCCTATAAACCCACAACCCGCTCCAGAAAATAAATAAAGAAAATTCACATAATTATCAATTAATCAATTCATAAAATTTAATTACCAATTATATTTTAATGAATTGCAAATTAATAATTAATTAACAATTAATTGTACATAAATACCAATAAATTAAAATATGTAATTAATTATAATTAAATTACTTCCCACCCTATTCCCCTATAAACCCACAACCCGCTCCAGAAAATAAATAAATACAATTCACACAATTATCAATTAATCAATTAATACAAATTAATTACCAATTATATTTTAATTAATTGCCAATTAATCATTAATTAACAATTAATTGTACATAAATACCAATAAAATAAAATATTTATTTAATTATAATTAAATTACTTCCCACCCTATTCCCCTATAAACCCTCAACCCGCTCCAGAATTATATTACGCAAAAATTAAATACCATAAATTGACTTAGTTACCTGATAATCGATACTTGTGTTGTCTATATTCTGTCCATCGATATTTTTAATGTCTATATTCTGTCCCTCGATATTTTTGTTGTCTATATTCTGTCCCTCGATATTTTTGCTGTCTATAGTCTGTCCCTCGATATTTCTGTTATCTATATTCTGTCCATTCGATATTCTGTCCATTCTATATTTTTGATTCGATATTATTGTCCTTCTATTCGATATATTTGTTGTCTATATTTTGTCTTATCGATATTCTGTCTACTCGATATTTACAACTCGATATTTCACTACCTCAATATTTTTGTACTCAATATTATGTCTGTATACCCATGCACTCACTCTTCAGTCCTTTCATCTGCATACATCATTGAAATGTGAAACAACTGGCTTTGCCAATGGTTGTTTAGATTGGATTTGAATATTATTTGTCTAATTGCACCCACAAGATCAAATTATGAGTTTATCCTAATGTCATTTATCTGGAGCATACTTCACCTTTAGAAAGGATGTCTAAATGATGTCAACTTGAAAAACTCCAGTAAAACAAAATGATCCATTAAATCTTAGGCATTCATAATTTGGTTGAAATAAAATGTGCATTTCATATTGGAGATAACCTCGTAGGACCACCGCCAAATGTAAAACAAGCCTTGACGAAACCAAAAGATCTGGCTATTATGTGCTAATCTGTAGCACACGCTGTTACTAAATGGTCCAATTGAATCAGTGGCAGAAGGGTGCAATCCTATATGATAATACTGGATGTCCCAGTCAAGTCAGAAGCATACGGGTGCAGATGCACAAGATGTTAATGTCTGTCCCCATTGAGTCAGCAGCACATGGAGGAAATCCTTCAGGCTGGTACTAATATTCTCTGTTGAGTCAGCAACAGAAGTGTGTAGGTGAAGGAGCCATTACTGGTTGTCGTTGTCGAGTCCTTAGCAAAATATTTCAGTAGCACAGGCCTTGTTAAGTCAGCCACACAAGGGTGCCATGCTACAGGTTGCTGCTAGATGTACCTCTTAACTTTGAACTACTTTTCTTACACAGCACAACGGAACAATAGAATATGTAGTTTATTATTACATACTTTACTTCATAAAAATCTTAATAAATATAAAAGTGTTTGTTAAGTAACTAAGCTTAGGCAATACTCTCCTAGAACTCTTTTTGGATAGTACAGGCAAAGCTTTGGCAGAACATGTGCAGACCCACAATTCGAGTAATATCTCCATACCCAGAATCGTTAGTGCAATCTCAAACATTTCATTTTCATTTTCACATGAAAATGACATCCTTAATAGTAAGAAGTGCTAGGAACGAATTTCAGCTGTTGATGGTGAAGAGCATGGCATATAAAGCACTAGTACTGAAAGAGTGCTAATGTTCCTTTTTAGGTCCCAAAACGAGACCTATTGGCTATGCCAAAGATTGTTTTTGTAGCGACCCTTCATTGGACCCCGTGACCTCTCTTGGGGTGAAAGGTCACTGTGCAGAGGTTCGTTGATTGTTGCCGTATATTAAAGAGGTCATTGTAAGGCCTGTCTTCCCGTCAGAGTGTTCAAACGTGGCTGTTCGACGTTGGTGCACCATAACGAGAACACGTGTAAATAGTAAATCTTTAAAAAGAAACTGGAAAACCTATTACCATGCATACCGTTAAATTGACCCTAACATAGGCATCAATACAGAGGCAATGATGGTATATGAGAACAATTGAACCCAGCTCCGGGAGGCTGTAAAGCCATAAACCTTTCCCAGCAGGTGGGTCTGTGTGCGTGATTCATGACGGAACACACACCTGCGCGCAGACTGCGCACTGCCACCCCTTTCATCATTTACATACTTTTTTAATCATTACTTACATCAAAGCGCAGCAGCCCGAGACAAGCCCTGCCTGTGGGAGGTAAATCGATGGACAGCTGCTCATTTCACAATAACTCTGACGGCAGCCAACGGAACCTCACCCAAGCCTGGGAGAGCTCGGTGCAGCCAGCAGCACTGTAAGCAGTGTCTGCCAGCACTGGAAGGAAGAGCACACCTGAGCAAGAGACAGCCAGAGACCAGGGCTAGGGCTGAGGCAACAACATACTCCACCTGACCCTCGCCCAAGCCTGGGAGAGCGCTGGTGCAGTGGAACCGGCAGCACTGCACGCAGTGTCTGGTAGCACTGGAAGCAGCGGAAAGTGACAGCCAGAGACCAGGGCTAGGGCTGAGGTAACAGTATATTCCACCTGACCCTCACCCAAGCCTGGGAGAGCACTGATATAGTGGAACCGGCAGCACTGCACACAGTGTCTGCTAGCACTGGAAGCAGCAGCAAGTGACAGCCAGAAACCAGGGCTAGGGCTGAGGTAACAGCATACCCCACCTGACCCTTGCCCAAGCCTGGGAGAGCACTGGTGCAGTGGAACCGGCAGCACTGCACGCAGTGTCTGGTAGCACTGGAAGCAGCGGAAAGTGACAGCCAGATACCAGGGCTAGGTCTGAGGTAACAGTATATTCCACCTGACCCTCACCCAAGCCTGGGAGAGCACTGATATAGTGGAACCGGCAGCACTGCACAGTGTCTGCTAGCACTGGAAGCAGTAGCAAATGAGAGGCAGAGAGCAGGCTGAAGTAACAGCATCCCCCACGTGACCCTCGCCCAAGCCTGGGAGAGCACTGGTGCAGTGGAACAAGCAGCACTGCATGCAGTGTCTGCCAGCACTGGAAGCAGCAGCAAGTGACAGCCAGAGACCAGGGCTAGGGCTGAGGTAATAGCATACTACACCTGACCGTCGCCCAAGCCTGGGAGAGCACTGGTGCAGTGGAACCGGCAGCACTGCACGCAGTTTCTGGTAGCACTGGAAGCAGCAGCAAATGCGAGCCAGATACCCGGCTGAGATAACAGCATCCCCCACCTGACCCTCGCCCAAGCCTGGGAGAGCACTGGTGCAGTGGAACCAGCATCATTGCACGCAGTGTCTTCTAGCACTGGAAGCAGCAGCAAGTGACAGCCAGAGACCAGGGCTAGGACTGAGATAACAGCATACTCCACCTGACCCTCGCCCAAGCCTGGGAGAGCGCTGGTGCAGTGGAACCTGCAGCACTGCACGCAGTGTCAGCTAGCACTGGAAGCAGCAGTAAGTGACAGCCAGAGACCAGGGCTAGTTCTGAGGTAGCAGTATACTCCACCTGACCCTCAACCAAGTGCGGGAGACCCAGGTGTGGTAGAAACAGCAGCACTGCACTCAGTTTCTGCTAGCACTGGAATCAGGGGCACACCTGAGCAAGACATAGCCAGAGACCAGGACTAGGGCTGTGGCAACACTACCCCAACCTGACTTCCACCCACTGGATTGGAACAGCTGCACTCACCTGGTTATTTCTCGCGCTTCATACCTGCTGCATTTCTCAGCACTCTGAAGTTAAAAGACAGGAACCAGCGCTTTAGAAAACACCTACATTAATAAAGCTTCCTTTTTACATTTTATTGTTAGCAGGATCCATTTTATTGATATCCCTTAAATCTTTTCACATTACCCTTTTTGTGTTGAACATTTTTAGAAAAATAGCTAGTATTTTTACAAGAGTGACGCCGTTGTTCTGATGACAAGTCATGTCGGTGCTGCAGCCATCAGTTTAATTCACTCGTGTGACAGCGCTGTGCGCGGGAGCCCTCGCAGCCCTGAATTTGAAAACCCATAATGTTGGAAGCGTGGGATGGACAGTGAGATGGCACAGTAATGCTACTGACCGGATACATGATATATACATATTACATACTTAGTGATGATAGCACTGAAGTTATGATTTAGCACCTTATTTCGAGTTTGAAGGCTGGACATGTATGTCAAGAACATGGCGAGTGTTCCCTCCGCCGTACATGTGAGTTGGCACCCATGGTACTTACGAATCAGAGGGCGGTACACCCGTCACGTACATGGGGGGCCCGTTCCGCCGTACAAGTGCATTGCCGACCATGGTCCTTGTCAGTCAGAGGGTGATATACTCCGTGACATACATGGGGGGCGCCTCCGCCGTACATGTGTGTTCTCGCCCATGGCACTCGTAATAAGGCAGCATTGATTTCCGTAACATTTTGGTGGTTTATAGTCCTCCAACCTTTAAATAAGAGTGATCCTATATTGTGGCATGCATACCTGAATTTTGTGTGACTTGCAATAAATGTTGACCGTGTTAATGAATCTGCTCGAAACGTTCTTTACAGAGTTAGCGTGCCGCCTGCTGGGGTGTTTTATTGCCTGCAGATTCATGGTGTGGCTGTAAATGTCTTTTATTATGACATTTTTAGGATCCTGGAAATAAATACGTTGCGACCAGGGGCTTGCATACTGTTTGCTGAGATAATCAGCTGGAGGGTGTGGTTTATATGGGAGTCATGCTTCGGGTAATCCGTTAGCAGCGCTTTGTCATTGTAATAAGAAGGCTGCCTCTAAGCCCGACAGTCTGTTTCGTATGAAAAAGACAGAGATAAAGCTAACAGAAGCACGAGTGACCTATTTTATGTGATAAAAATGGTGACAATTTTTTTAAAGAAAAAACTTTGAAAAGGTAAAGCAATGCAAGACAAGCACAATATGAAACAAAAATGAAGAGCAACTGCAAAGCTACGGCAAGGAAAGCAGTTGAGAAGGGATAGCAAGGGCAACCAGGCAAATGCAAACAGATGTTTTCAAGCACTCGTGCTTGTGCTTGCATCCACCTTGCTAGAGCGAGCAGTGGCGCAAGAGCCATCTGTTTTCAGTTAGTGCGCGCGCCGCTGCTCGCTCCTGCAAGGTGGATGCCAGCACAAGCACGAGTGCTTAAGAAGAGCTGACCAATTTCTAAAAGTCATCTCCTATAGGAATTCATCAGGACTTTAAACAAATAGTACTTACACGATTTGTGTAGTAATTTAAGTGGTTTCTATGTAGCCACTGTGTTTCTTTTGGAGGAAATGATGTACCTGTAAATACAGAGACAAAAGCAAACAAACAATGTGTAGTACGTATATAGCACACACAGCACTGATTCATATCTAGTTCTTTTCTCAATTTGAGTTAAACTATGGGTGGCTTATTGTAGCTTCAATACCTACTGGGGAAGTGTGGGTATGGGGACTATCATGGTTTAGCTATATATGAAGGATTGTTAAAAACTGGCTGGTCTGATGTTTTTGGCCAGTTTAGTCAGAGTGTTTCAATATTAAGAATGTGTCTTTATTCACCGCGTGAAGTCGATATTATCAAAAATGTGTATAGGAGACTGATGGCGTTGTCACCCGTTTGCCGATTATTAACATGAAAAATGTTATTACCTCTGTTAATTCTCAGGCGCGTTGCTTCAGGGGTTAAGGATACACTGATCCGAGGCTGAAAGTAAAGTAACACGGGCAGCATTTAGTTGTAGTTCTACTCACAGGCTGGGGAACTCTTTCAAGTGTTAGTCTTACCCGCTTGCAGCGTTTCTGCGTCTTGTGCTGGCTCTGCCACTGGAAGTAGAAAGGACCTCCTGGGCGTCCTCTCTTCTTTATGCGAAAAAGAGGGCTGCAACATAGAAACAGGACTGCGTACCGTTTCTAGTTGTAGTAGTCTTTAGTCGTAGTGTTTTGATTTATGGTAGAGGTTAAATTAACGTTACTTACAACTTCATCATAATGCGGAAAGACTATCTTTAAGCAGTTGTTTTGCATTTATGTTTGTTGCATATCAAGTAGAACATAGGGCACTAATAACTATGTAAACAATGATGAACATAAAAGACACAGTTATTGATATTATGTTTATACAACTCAATTCAATTCCTATTCCACATGCGATTGAATCCTGCAATGAAGAATTTTGGAGACAAAAAAGACAAAACAATAGCCCAAACGTAAACAAATGTCCAACTCACACACAATGTTTTAAATGTCTTTAAAAGTAGAGGAAAAAGACTCTACTATTTATTTTTAAATAAAATTCCTCATCATGATACAATATACAAATACACAAATTTTGGAAAAACAGAGGCGGGGTTACCAAAGGTGAAGTGCATAGAGTGAAAAATTGGGGCTCGTGTGGGATAGAAAAGGACCAAGATGGTCAAAAGAAGGTAAATTCCAAATAGTTCTAGAGTCCAAGGTTAAACAATCCTTAGAAAGGTTCTGGAGGAGCCTGCCCTCAACGTTTATTTCGCAAAAAATGTCATTCTTTCACGCTACATTACGGTGAACAGTTCATCTGTTGCTTTTATTTTCCAAGGGAGTGGGGGACAGGGGTACAGAAGATTAAGGCTCCAGGTAGGGGGAAGGATTGTCGACGTTTCGACCCAAGTAGAAGAAGGGCATTTGATATCCTCATGAGCGGGTCTTCATCAGGACGGGCGGGGTGGTGAAGGGAGGGGACTAAGTTACATTGAATTCATGTAACCCCAGTGTTGTGGGTGGACACTTGTAACAACAAATATTCAGGCTAAGTATCTCAAACCAACAACATGAAGGTCAAAAATGGATATCAGTACTCCATAGGCACTCACCCTTTAATGGTGTGCCATGTGCGAAAAAATCAATGGGTTTTTTGAAAGCCATCCAAACGTGCTCTCGGGTACTGTAGAGAGAGAAGAACACATTGCCATCAATGCTGTATTCCCATAGTTAAAATAAACATGAAACATTAATCAAACCAAGACGGAACTCAACAAAACGACATTACACAAAAGTGTTTGGAAACGCTGGGTACACTCACCCTCGCTGTCAATGGCGGCGGGTGGGTATTGATTAGTTTGTCAAACAGTTATACACGCTGTGTCTGTGGACAAGGGTGTATTGTTAGCCAACTGGGTTATGAGTCCGAACCAGAGGGTTAGTCTGAAACTGACGAGAGTGTGTTTACAAACATACCTCCTATGTCGGACTGCACGGGCTGTCAGTGGGGTTCTGTCTGCTGACGACTGCTGAGAGATGCTCAGACAGCGCCGTCTAAATAGTAGACGTGACGGCAGTGTGCACGCCTCTGAGGCTCACGCTAGAGCCGGAGTGGTTGCCTAGCAACACCTAATGTTTGGAGTGAAGACAGACTCCGGGCGGATCATGAAGCTTAGGGAGACAGAGGTGACATAGGCTAAAAAGCTGTATGCTTTTAGAATTTACAAAGTACATATTGTCTAGTACATCAATACAGGATGTAAGATGAAATATACATATAGATAACACGAAGGTGAAAGTGATTTGAAATATCACTTCCACCGATTAAGACAAGCGGATCACTGAAGAAATACAACATAAGTGTCTGTCTTTTATGTTCATCATTGTTTACATAGTTATTAGTGACCTATGTTCTACTTAATATGCAACAAACATAAATGCAAAGCAACTGCTTAAAGATAGTCTTTCCGCATTATAATGAAGTTATAAGTAACTTTAAAATTTAACCTCTACCATAAATCAAAACACTACGACTAAAGACTACTACAACTAGAAACGGTACGCAGTCCTGTTTCTATGTTGTGGCCATCTTTTTCGCATAAAGAAGAGAGGACGCCCAGGAGGGATCCTTTCTACTTCCGGGGGCAGAGCCAGCACAAGACGCAGAAATGCTGCAAGCGGGTAAGACGAACACTTGAAAGAGATCCCCAGCCAGTGAGTAGAACTTCAACTAAATGCTGCCCGTGTTACTTTACTTTCAGCCGGGGATCAGTGTATCCTTAACCCCTGAAGCAACGCGCATGAGAATTAACAGGGGTAATAACATTTTTCATGTTAATAATCGGCAAACGGGTGACAATGCCATCAGTCTCCTATACACATTTTGATAATATCGAATTCACGCGGTGAATAAAGCCACATTCTTAATATTGAAACACTCTGACTAAACTGGCCAAAAACATCAGACCAGCCAGTTTTTAACTATCCTTCATATATAGCTGAACCATGATAGTCCCCATATCCACACTTCCCCAGTAGGTATTGAAGCTGCAATAAGCCAACCATAGTTTAACTCAAATTGAGAAAAGAACTAGATATGAATCAGTGCTGTGTGTGCTATATACGTACTCCGCATTGTTTGTTTGCTTTTGTCTCTGTATTTACAGGTACATCATTTCCTCCAAAAGAAACACAGTGGCTACATAGAAACAACTTAAATTACTACACAAATCGTGTAAGTACTATTTGTTTAAAGTCCTGATGAATGCCCCGTAGACCCGGCTGGGCATGGTGTAGCAGAAACATGTTGACTGTCTTCTAAGTGGTATAACATGATCTAGTAACACGATCCAACAGTATACCCACCTATTTGTTTTAACAACATCCCTCACCCAATTTTTATTAAAAGTTACTTAAGGGAGTAGGCTTGTTTTTTTTAATGAATTTTTGAATATTTTTGAGGGTCATTACCTATCTCTGGACACTATTGCGTTCACCAGAGGTTGCCTCAGGCTTGAGGCTTGCATACAGCACAAATAAGAAACCCAATGATGATGCAATAACGCATGTGTATAAGCGGAGAATCAAGATATACCGCTAACGATCTTACCATTGCGTGTATGAGGGTTTTTAAAAAAAAGATGAAACCTAGGTAACGCAGCTACAAGTGTCCATTCTCACTCTGATTTTTGAATGTTAAGATGGGGAAACTGAATGGACAGATATTCCTCCTCCCCATCTGGTGATTGATTCTGGAACACTTAAACAGCCTATCCCAATGGTTTTCGTAAGGTGGAGCTCCTGATCAACAAAGCCTGCAGGTCTGCTCTGCATCCTTTCAGTCACTACTACCCACACTGTCCTTGTACACTTCATCCAGTCATAGAGCCGCTAATCATTCTAGCCATCTACTCATTCACTCATTCCCTCATCTTTCCAATTATCTATTCTTCTTCTTCTTAGTTATCCATTAATCCATGCACTGGATCACTGACATAATATCGACAGACAAAATTTCGACTTACAAAAATATTGAGGAAAAAATATAGAAGGCCAGAATATCGACGGACTATCTACAAACAGGTAAGTACAAAAATATCGACTCCAAAATATCGATTGTAAAAAATATAGACTGTCGAAATATCGAATTTTTTAAATGTCTTAAAATTAAATTAAAAGTAATATTATAATAAATATAATTAATTTAAACATACTTAAAATAATTAAATAAATCTAAAATTAATAAATAATTATTGTAACTGGGTTAAATTTAATATAACCACTCCAGTGAGTGCAACAGTAGGAAAAACATTGGATAGCGTAGAGATAAAAATTACTATTCCAACTCCAAAGAGTGCAACAGTAGCGAAAGCGTTGGATAGCGCAGGGGTAAAAATTACTATTCCCACTCCAATTAGTGCAACAGTAGGAAAGGGTTAGATACCGAAGGCGTAAAAATTACTATTCCCACTCCAGTGAGTGCAACAGTAGGGAAAACGTTGGATAGCATAGGCTTTAAAATTACTATTCCAACTCCAGAGAGTGCAACAGTAGGGAAAGCGTTGGATAGTGGGAGAGTAAAAATTACTATTCCCACTCCAGAGAGCGTAACAGTAGGGAAAGCGTTGGATAGCGTAGGGGTAAAAATTACTATTCCCACTCCAGAGAGTGCAACAGTAGGGAAAGCATTGGATAGTGGGAGGGTAAAAATTACTATTCCCACTCCAGAGAGCGCAACCGTAGGGAAAGCATTGGATAGTGGGAGGGTAAAAATTACTATTCCCACTCCAGAGAGTGCAACAGTAGGGAAAGCGTTGGATAGCGTAGGGGTAAAAATTACTATTCCCACTCCAGAGAGTGCAGCAGTAGGGACAATGTTGGATAGCGTAGGGGTAAAAATTACTATTCCCACTCCAGTGAGTACAACAGTAGGGAAAGCGTTGGATAGCTTAGGGGTAAAAATTACTATTCCAACTCCAGAGAGTACAACAGTAGGGAAAGCGTTGGATAGTGGGAGGGTAAAAATTACTATTCTCACTCCAGAGAGCGCAACAGTAGGGAAAGCGTTGGATAGTAGAAGGGTAAAATTTACTATTCCCACTCCAGAGAGCGCAACAGTAGGGAAAGCGTTGGATAGCGTAGGGGTAAAAATTACTATTCACACTCCAGAGAGTGCAACAGTAGGGAAAGCGTTGGATAGTGGAAGGTTAAAAATTACTATTCCCACTCGAGAGAGTGCAAAAGTAGGGAAAGCATTGGATAGCGTAGGGGTGAATATTACTATTCCCACTCCAGCGAGTGCAACAGTAGGGAAAGCGTTGGATAGCGTAGGGGTAAAAATTACTATTTCCCCTCCAGTGAGTGCAACAGTAGGGAAAACGTTGGATAGCGTAGGGGTAAAAATTACTATTCCCACTCCAGAGAGTGCAACAGTAGGGAAAGCGTTGGATAGTGGGAGGGTAAAAATTACTATTCCCACTCCAAAGAGTGCAACAGTAGGGAAAGAGTTGGAAAGCATAGAAATTAAAATTACTATTCCCACTCGAGTGAGTGCAACAGTATTGAAAGCGTTGGATAGCGTAGGGGTAAAAATTACTATTCCAACTCCAGAGAGTGCAACAGTAGAGAAAGCATTGGATAGCGTAGGAGTAAAAATTAATATTCCCACTCCAGAGAGTGCAACAGTAGGGTAAGTGTTGGATAGTGTAGGAGAAAAAATTACTATTCACACTCCAGAGAGTGCAACAGTAGGGAAAGCGTTGGATAGTGGAAGGTTAAAAATTACTATTCCCACTCGAGAGAGTGCAAAAGTAGGGAAATCATTGGATAGCGTAGAGGTAAATATTACTATTCCCACTCCAGCGAGTGCAACAGTAGGGAAAGCGTTGGATAGCGTAGGGATAAAAATTACTATTTCCACTCCAGTGAGTGCAACAGTAGGGAAAACGTTGGATAGCGTAGGGGTAAAAATTACTATTCCCACTCCAGAGAGTGCAACAGTAGGGAAAGCGTTGGATAGTGGGAGGGTAAAAATTACTATTCCCACTCCAAAGAGTGCAACAGTAGGGAAAGCGTTGGATAGCATAGAAATTAAAATTACTATTCCCACTCGAGTGAGTGCAACAGTATTGAAAGCGTTGGATAGCGTAGGGGTAAAAATTACTATTCCAACTCCAGAGAGTGCAACAGTAGAGAAAGCATTGGATAGCGTAGGAGTAAAAATTAATATTCCCACTCCAGAGAGTGCAACAGTAGGGTAAGTGTTGGATAGTGTAGGAGACAAAATTACTATTACCATTTCAGTGAGTGCAACAGTAGGGAAAGTAAATACTTCATATATATTTGAAAATAAATTAAATATTAATACCAAATACAAAATGATTAAACTTAATTCACAATTTAAGATATTATAATAATTATTAAATTTAAAACAATACATTTAATTTAATTACTAAAATATAATTACCTATTAATAGAAAATATTTACTAATAACAATACATTATTAAAACATTTAAAAATAATTAACAATTATTTCAAATTGAAAACCAATTTATATATTAATACATTTAATTAATTACAATTAAATGACTTCCCACCCAATTCCCCTATAAACCCACAACCCACTCCAGAAAATAAATGAAAAAATTTACATAATTATGAATTAATAAAAATTAATTACCAATTATATTTTAATAAATTGCCAATTAATAATTAATTGGCAATTAATTATACATAAATACCAATACATTAAAATATTTAATTATTTATAATTAAATCACTACCCACCCTATTCCCCTATAAACCCACAACCCGCTCCAGAAAATAAATAAAGAAAATTCACATAATTATCAATTAATCAATTCATAAAATTTAATTACCAATTATATTTTAATGAATTGCAAATTAATAATTAATTAACAATTAATTGTACATAAATACCAATAAATTAAAATATGTAATTAATTATAATTAAATTACTTCCCACCCTATTCCCCTATAAACCCACAACCCGCTCCAGAAAATAAATAAATACAATTCACACAATTATCAATTAATCAATTAATACAAATTAATTACCAATTATATTTTAATTAATTGCCAATTAATCATTAATTAACAATTAATTGTACATAAATACCAATAAAATAAAATATTTATTTAATTATAATTAAATTACTTCCCACCCTATTCCCCTATAAACCCTCAACCCGCTCCAGAATTATATTACGCAAAAATTAAATACCATAAATTGACTTAGTTACCTGATAATCGATACTTGTGTTGTCTATATTCTGTCCATCGATATTTTTAATGTCTATATTCTGTCCCTCGATATTTTTGTTGTCTATATTCTGTCCCTCGATATTTTTGCTGTCTATAGTCTGTCCCTCGATATTTCTGTTATCTATATTCTGTCCATTCGATATTCTGTCCATTCTATATTTTTGATTCGATATTATTGTCCTTCTATTCGATATATTTGTTGTCTATATTTTGTCTTATCGATATTCTGTCTACTCGATATTTACAACTCGATATTTCACTACCTCAATATTTTTGTACTCAATATTATGTCTGTATACCCATGCACTCACTCTTCAGTCCTTTCATCTGCATACATCATTGAAATGTGAAACAACTGGCTTTGCCAATGGTTGTTTAGATTGGATTTGAATATTATTTGTCTAATTGCACCCACAAGATCAAATTATGAGTTTATCCTAATGTCATTTATCTGGAGCATACTTCACCTTTAGAAAGGATGTCTAAATGATGTCAACTTGAAAAACTCCAGTAAAACAAAATGATCCATTAAATCTTAGGCATTCATAATTTGGTTGAAATAAAATGTGCATTTCATATTGGAGATAACCTCGTAGGACCACCGCCAAATGTAAAACAAGCCTTGACGAAACCAAAAGATCTGGCTATTATGTGCTAATCTGTAGCACACGCTGTTACTAAATGGTCCAATTGAATCAGTGGCAGAAGGGTGCAATCCTATATGATAATACTGGATGTCCCAGTCAAGTCAGAAGCATACGGGTGCAGATGCACAAGATGTTAATGTCTGTCCCCATTGAGTCAGCAGCACATGGAGGAAATCCTTCAGGCTGGTACTAATATTCTCTGTTGAGTCAGCAACAGAAGTGTGTAGGTGAAGGAGCCATTACTGGTTGTCGTTGTCGAGTCCTTAGCAAAATATTTCAGTAGCACAGGCCTTGTTAAGTCAGCCACACAAGGGTGCCATGCTACAGGTTGCTGCTAGATGTACCTCTTAACTTTGAACTACTTTTCTTACACAGCACAACGGAACAATAGAATATGTAGTTTATTATTACATACTTTACTTCATAAAAATCTTAATAAATATAAAAGTGTTTGTTAAGTAACTAAGCTTAGGCAATACTCTCCTAGAACTCTTTTTGGATAGTACAGGCAAAGCTTTGGCAGAACATGTGCAGACCCACAATTCGAGTAATATCTCCATACCCAGAATCGTTAGTGCAATCTCAAACATTTCATTTTCATTTTCACATGAAAATGACATCCTTAATAGTAAGAAGTGCTAGGAACGAATTTCAGCTGTTGATGGTGAAGAGCATGGCATATAAAGCACTAGTACTGAAAGAGTGCTAATGTTCCTTTTTAGGTCCCAAAACGAGACCTATTGGCTATGCCAAAGATTGTTTTTGTAGCGACCCTTCATTGGACCCCGTGACCTCTCTTGGGGTGAAAGGTCACTGTGCAGAGGTTCGTTGATTGTTGCCGTATATTAAAGAGGTCATTGTAAGGCCTGTCTTCCCGTCAGAGTGTTCAAACGTGGCTGTTCGACGTTGGTGCACCATAACGAGAACACGTGTAAATAGTAAATCTTTAAAAAGAAACTGGAAAACCTATTACCATGCATACCGTTAAATTGACCCTAACATAGGCATCAATACAGAGGCAATGATGGTATATGAGAACAATTGAACCCAGCTCCGGGAGGCTGTAAAGCCATAAACCTTTCCCAGCAGGTGGGTCTGTGTGCGTGATTCATGACGGAACACACACCTGCGCGCAGACTGCGCACTGCCACCCCTTTCATCATTTACATACTTTTTTAATCATTACTTACATCAAAGCGCAGCAGCCCGAGACAAGCCCTGCCTGTGGGAGGTAAATCGATGGACAGCTGCTCATTTCACAATAACTCTGACGGCAGCCAACGGAACCTCACCCAAGCCTGGGAGAGCTCGGTGCAGCCAGCAGCACTGTAAGCAGTGTCTGCCAGCACTGGAAGGAAGAGCACACCTGAGCAAGAGACAGCCAGAGACCAGGGCTAGGGCTGAGGCAACAACATACTCCACCTGACCCTCGCCCAAGCCTGGGAGAGCGCTGGTGCAGTGGAACCGGCAGCACTGCACGCAGTGTCTGGTAGCACTGGAAGCAGCGGAAAGTGACAGCCAGAGACCAGGGCTAGGGCTGAGGTAACAGTATATTCCACCTGACCCTCACCCAAGCCTGGGAGAGCACTGATATAGTGGAACCGGCAGCACTGCACACAGTGTCTGCTAGCACTGGAAGCAGCAGCAAGTGACAGCCAGAAACCAGGGCTAGGGCTGAGGTAACAGCATACCCCACCTGACCCTTGCCCAAGCCTGGGAGAGCACTGGTGCAGTGGAACCGGCAGCACTGCACGCAGTGTCTGGTAGCACTGGAAGCAGCGGAAAGTGACAGCCAGATACCAGGGCTAGGTCTGAGGTAACAGTATATTCCACCTGACCCTCACCCAAGCCTGGGAGAGCACTGATATAGTGGAACCGGCAGCACTGCACAGTGTCTGCTAGCACTGGAAGCAGTAGCAAATGAGAGGCAGAGAGCAGGCTGAAGTAACAGCATCCCCCACGTGACCCTCGCCCAAGCCTGGGAGAGCACTGGTGCAGTGGAACAAGCAGCACTGCATGCAGTGTCTGCCAGCACTGGAAGCAGCAGCAAGTGACAGCCAGAGACCAGGGCTAGGGCTGAGGTAATAGCATACTACACCTGACCGTCGCCCAAGCCTGGGAGAGCACTGGTGCAGTGGAACCGGCAGCACTGCACGCAGTTTCTGGTAGCACTGGAAGCAGCAGCAAATGCGAGCCAGATACCCGGCTGAGATAACAGCATCCCCCACCTGACCCTCGCCCAAGCCTGGGAGAGCACTGGTGCAGTGGAACCAGCATCATTGCACGCAGTGTCTTCTAGCACTGGAAGCAGCAGCAAGTGACAGCCAGAGACCAGGGCTAGGACTGAGATAACAGCATACTCCACCTGACCCTCGCCCAAGCCTGGGAGAGCGCTGGTGCAGTGGAACCTGCAGCACTGCACGCAGTGTCAGCTAGCACTGGAAGCAGCAGTAAGTGACAGCCAGAGACCAGGGCTAGTTCTGAGGTAGCAGTATACTCCACCTGACCCTCAACCAAGTGCGGGAGACCCAGGTGTGGTAGAAACAGCAGCACTGCACTCAGTTTCTGCTAGCACTGGAATCAGGGGCACACCTGAGCAAGACATAGCCAGAGACCAGGACTAGGGCTGTGGCAACACTACCCCAACCTGACTTCCACCCACTGGATTGGAACAGCTGCACTCACCTGGTTATTTCTCGCGCTTCATACCTGCTGCATTTCTCAGCACTCTGAAGTTAAAAGACAGGAACCAGCGCTTTAGAAAACACCTACATTAATAAAGCTTCCTTTTTACATTTTATTGTTAGCAGGATCCATTTTATTGATATCCCTTAAATCTTTTCACATTACCCTTTTTGTGTTGAACATTTTTAGAAAAATAGCTAGTATTTTTACAAGAGTGACGCCGTTGTTCTGATGACAAGTCATGTCGGTGCTGCAGCCATCAGTTTAATTCACTCGTGTGACAGCGCTGTGCGCGGGAGCCCTCGCAGCCCTGAATTTGAAAACCCATAATGTTGGAAGCGTGGGATGGACAGTGAGATGGCACAGTAATGCTACTGACCGGATACATGATATATACATATTACATACTTAGTGATGATAGCACTGAAGTTATGATTTAGCACCTTATTTCGAGTTTGAAGGCTGGACATGTATGTCAAGAACATGGCGAGTGTTCCCTCCGCCGTACATGTGAGTTGGCACCCATGGTACTTACGAATCAGAGGGCGGTACACCCGTCACGTACATGGGGGGCCCGTTCCGCCGTACAAGTGCATTGCCGACCATGGTCCTTGTCAGTCAGAGGGTGATATACTCCGTGACATACATGGGGGGCGCCTCCGCCGTACATGTGTGTTCTCGCCCATGGCACTCGTAATAAGGCAGCATTGATTTCCGTAACATTTTGGTGGTTTATAGTCCTCCAACCTTTAAATAAGAGTGATCCTATATTGTGGCATGCATACCTGAATTTTGTGTGACTTGCAATAAATGTTGACCGTGTTAATGAATCTGCTCGAAACGTTCTTTACAGAGTTAGCGTGCCGCCTGCTGGGGTGTTTTATTGCCTGCAGATTCATGGTGTGGCTGTAAATGTCTTTTATTATGACATTTTTAGGATCCTGGAAATAAATACGTTGCGACCAGGGGCTTGCATACTGTTTGCTGAGATAATCAGCTGGAGGGTGTGGTTTATATGGGAGTCATGCTTCGGGTAATCCGTTAGCAGCGCTTTGTCATTGTAATAAGAAGGCTGCCTCTAAGCCCGACAGTCTGTTTCGTATGAAAAAGACAGAGATAAAGCTAACAGAAGCACGAGTGACCTATTTTATGTGATAAAAATGGTGACAATTTTTTTAAAGAAAAAACTTTGAAAAGGTAAAGCAATGCAAGACAAGCACAATATGAAACAAAAATGAAGAGCAACTGCAAAGCTACGGCAAGGAAAGCAGTTGAGAAGGGATAGCAAGGGCAACCAGGCAAATGCAAACAGATGTTTTCAAGCACTCGTGCTTGTGCTTGCATCCACCTTGCTAGAGCGAGCAGTGGCGCAAGAGCCATCTGTTTTCAGTTAGTGCGCGCGCCGCTGCTCGCTCCTGCAAGGTGGATGCCAGCACAAGCACGAGTGCTTAAGAAGAGCTGACCAATTTCTAAAAGTCATCTCCTATAGCAGCGAATGTGCACTGCCTAGGCGAGACCTAAAAAGGACCTCAATAGCTCATACAACAGACACAAAAACAAAACAACTCAAACTAAAAAGTAGCGCACTGATCCAACCTAAGCAATAAATCAGGGCCCTGAGTAAAGTAATGCCACAGCTCATTTAAGAAAAGTATGTTAATACCGAATAAAGTTTATTTTTAATGTAGTGTTTTTTCCACAACAAAAAATAGTTCACTTTAAATGTAGCACTTGACACATAATGTCAATCATTTACATACTTTTTTTAGATCATACTTCGAGCGAGCCTTTAGAGGGAAAGCCTTCTTTCCAAGATGGCCTAAGCATTCACCAAATGGTCCCTGTCACATGGTGAAAACAATGAAACTCAAAGAGTTAAAAGGAAATGCTTGCTAAGAGGTTGATTCAGGTGAGAGATATCTTCTCTTCTGGGCTGATCCAAGATGTAATTGACAAAGTCTTAAAGCAATGGCTGAAGGGGGCTTCCCCATGCAAGTCAATTCTAGGAGATGGCTGACACAATCTATAAGTCTTGTAGACAGTTGCACTGGCAAACCAGACCTAAAAAGTGCATCGAATCAATAGATTGTGTTGAAAACAGATGAGATCTTCGCATTTCTGTTCATTAAACTCCCTTGCTAAGAAGTAGAATGCCACTCCATATGAACAGTAAGTGGATCTCTATTTTCCAAAATGTGATTAAAATTCTACTATTGAAGTCATCAGTGCCCTGATGAGTTATGGCAAAAAACACAGTTGATGGACAGAATGTAGAACAATGTCATACATTCACCCCAGTACAAGGATCTGGGCCTACATCCATCGTTTTTTTGCACTCCACACCACCCTGGGTTAGACACTGGCTATATGCAAATCAGCTCTGACCCTGTGCCTCATGGGACCAGTCCAGTCCGAACTACCAAGCCATGTCTTTCCCAGACCGGAATCAAGCATCCAAGGACCGGTTTCTGGCTATCAGCCTTCTTCAGCCTGGATAGCTTGACTCCAGTGGTATGGAGAGCCTGGGACTCACGTCTGAGTACACCCAGCACACTTGGGGTGAAAATTGCAAAAAACACAGTCGATGGACAGAATGTAGAACAATGTCATACATTCACCCCAGTACAAGGATCTGGACCTAAATCCATCGTTTTTTTGCACTCCACACCACCCTGGGTTAGTGACACTGGCTATATGCAAATCAGCTATGACCCTGTGCCTCATGGGACCAGCCCAGTCCGAACTACCAAGCCATGTCTTTCCCAGACCGGAATCAAGCATCCAAGGACCGGTTTCTGGCTATCAGCCTTCTTCAGCCTGGATAGCTTGACTCCAGTGGTTTGGAGAGCCTGGGACTCACGTCTGAGTATACCCAGCACACTCGGGGTGAAAATTGCAAAAAACACAGTTGATGGACAGAATGTAGAACAATGTCATACATTCACCCCAGTACAAGGAGCTGGGCCTAAATCCCTCGTTTTTTTGCACTCCACACCACCCTGGGTTAGACACTGGCTGTATGCAAATCAGCTCTGACCCTGTGCCTCATGGGACCAGTCCAGTCCGAACTACCAAGCCATGTCTTTCCCAGACCGGAATCAAGCACCCAAGGACTGGTTTCTGGCTATCATCCTTCTTCAGCCTGGATAGCTTGACTCCAGTGGTGTGGAGAGCCTGGGACTCACGTCTGAGTATACCCAGCACACTCGGGGTGAAAATTGCAAAAAACACAGTTGATGGACAGAATGTAGAACAATGTCCTCGGAAGCTTGTTCCCGGTCCAGGGAAGATATGGCTTGGCAGTTCGGGCTGGACTGTTCCCATGAGGCACAGGGTCAGGCTGATTTGCAGATAGCCATTAAAGTTGGGCGTAAAATCCGTTTCGCGGGCGAATTTGTGGATTTTCAGCGATTTCGCGATCCGCGAATCTCGCGAAATCGCGGTAAAATCCGCGAATCAGCGGGGACGAATTTTCAGCCAAGCAAGGGTTACAGCAGCAGGTGTAAAAGTTGAATCTAATTTCTTTATAACCTTTTACAAAATGTTACAAACAAATTAACTTCAATTTGGACACCTGCTGCTAATTGCTTCCTGGCGCCTCCTTGCCTACTTGCAGCTATTCTCTGACCCTGCTCTGACCCTTGAAGCAGGGTCAGAGAATAGTTACAAGTAGGCAACGAGGCACCTGTCCAAGGTATTAAACCTCATCAGGAAGCACTTACAGATATAAAAAACAGGAAGAAGGGAGAGGATGGCAAATACACCCATTTTGAGTTGTCAGGAGGGGTTAAACTAAAAGAGACCTTTACAGCACAATTTTCATATGCATTTTGCTAAAAATAAAAAGCTGTATGTTCTGTAGGGGCAACTCAGGAATCTGGCCTTTCAGAGATCCGGCCTCTCTTTCTTTCTCTCGTTCTCTCTCTCCCTCTCTCTTTCCCTCTCTTTCTCTCTATCTATCTATCTATCTATCTATCTATCTATCTATCTATCTATCTATCTATCTATCTATCTATCTATCTATCTATCTATCTATCTATCTATCTATCTATCTATCTATCTATTTATCTCTCTCTCCCTCTCCCATAAACGACTGCATGGGTAACTTCGCTATGCAAGCGGCTCGCAAAGACGCAAAAATCCCTGCGAACACGCAAAAAAACCCGCGAACACGCAAAAACCCCGCAAACACGCAAAAAAAAAATCCGCAAATTCGCACAAATTCGCGAATTTTGCAGATCGCGAATTTGCAAATCCGCAAATTCGCGGATCGCAAATTCGCTAAATTCGCCCATGCTTAATAGCCATGTCTGAACTGGGGTGGCAGAGTGGGCTAAAGAACGGTGTTGGATTAAACCCAGATCTTTTGACTGGGTGTGAGTGTTTGATTAATTCAGATGCTCCGTCCATCACCACCCCCTTTTGTACCGCTGATGAGTTATGGAGCTGAAGCCTTGTTGTCCTGGCAGGCCTTTTTCTTGAGCATATATGACAGAGGGGAAGCATGTTTAAAACAAATGACATAAATGTGCATTAAGGATGTGAAAAGGAGCAAAAATATTATTAGGATAAAAAATATACATTCTAACATGTCTGTTTAAATTGTGCCAAATGACACAGTTGTATAGTAATGTGCATGGAAACTCTTAGACAAACAATAAACAGTCATAATTAATATAACCTCAGGAAGAGCTGAGAGAAAAAGCCTCGATGAGAAGCAACAGAGAGGAAAGGTAACATACAAGCATGAATGCAAGCAGTTCCTCGACTACTGGCAATATCTAATGTGATTTTTTCCTGGTCCAGATGTAGTATTACAAATCGGGATGCCGTTGCATCAAGATGAAAGCAAACCCAAGTTCTCCCTGATTGAATTAATTATTTTTCTGTATTTTTCCACATGCATAAAATTGATATGGAGCAGAGCTAGTAATTAATCAAATAGAGGCACATTATTTGCATCTTGCAGTTGGTCATGAACAGTGGTGTAGACTCCCAGGCAAGTGACTCTAGGAGGAATATTTCTTTAAAAAGCTTTATATACACGCCATATCCAGTTCCTGACTCATACTTTAGAGCTGTAAATTCAGAGGTCACTGCTCTCCTATGGGATAAAAAAAACGTCAAGAGTGGCAGCGAATAAACTAGTACGAAGCTGGTATAACGGCGGGATAGCCCTACCCGATATCAAGGTGTATTATTGGGCTTCTTAACTCACAGTCATCAACCAATGGCTTCATGTACCAGACACATACCCTGCTTATCACCTGGACAAAATGGCCCTGGGGACAGGAGGTGTTATTAGAGCTCTCTATAACAAACGGAAAGCCCGTGACCTCATGGGCCCAACGGCACACTCAATCCATATATGACGCACAGTAAATAAACACCTAGGCTGGTTAGACAGACTTACACAACACACTCCACTGTGGGACACAGGCAAATTAGGAACATTGGGAAACACCAAGGTTTTCAAAAATGGGATCAGATTGGCATCTCCCGGTTGGGGGGCCTCTGGCGCAACGGAGGAGTTGTCAGCTTTGCCTATATACAAGAGCAATACGCGATGGCTCTGGGCGAGCAATTTTGATATATGCAAATCAAACATGTGATTGATGCAGCCCTCTCTACAGCGGACACACTCCCTGAATCATCCCCTTTAGGGGACCGATTGCTCACTGATTATCTACACCAAAAAGCAACTTCACTAACCTGTAAGAAAATCATTAATAACCGGGCAGATCCACTTGACCATCTCAGGGAGCTCTGGCAATCAGCGGTAGGGGACATGGATGACCCCGACTGGCGATAGGCGATAGCATCGCCTAAAGAGGTGGCAATCTCCTCTAGACTGTGGTTAGTGCAGTTTAAAATGCTACACAGGACCTACTATACACGAGTAATACTACACAAGATGGGGAGAACTCCTGATCCATGCTGCCTGCACTTGTGCGACGCCATAGGTACCTATTATCACACCTTGTGGGACTGCTCCAAGCTTACACCATACTGGGGGGGCGGTGGTGGGAACAATCACAGAGGTCACCAAGAAACATGTCCCGCCTGAGCCTAAATGTTGCCTCCTCAGTGTCTGGGGACTAACAGACCTCAATCACTCTGAACACCAATGGGTAACGACAGGCATGATGATAGCCAAGCATAATATAGCTCAAAAATGGGTACAGGGAGTATACCGACTTTACTGAACTGGTGTAGGGATATAGATATTGTCATGGTAGAGGAGAAGGCCACATCTATCAACAGGAGATGCCCAAAGAAATGGGAAAGGGTGTGGGGCAAAGGGAACGTCTATAGGGGAAACGTCTGTTCGCCTCCGGAGACAGAAAGTGAATCAGACGAAGATAGGTAATATAGCTGAAGTCAAAAATATGTTAAAGTAAAAAAACATATTTCGATTCACTGTGAATGATTGTCATCATGGTTGTAAAATTGTATACACAGATCACTGTTGTTTAATAAAAAATGTAATTAAAAAAAAGCTTTATATAGCATAAACATGACCCCTAGGTGTATCAGAGCGCTTCTGAATTGAGCGAGAACGAGGAGGCATATAAAGCAGTCAACAAGGTTAACGAGAAGGCACAAGAAGGAGTAACTCCAGGCCAAGAGATCAAAACACAATCATACCAGTCAAATAATACACAAGGGCGAGGGAACGTGTCATAGGGTGCCTGGAGATAGGAGGCTCTAGAGTAACATAGCACTTAAAAATTGCGCTAGAAAGAGGGAGCTTGATGAGCCAGTGACAAGGTCATCACAAATTTGTTGAGGGTTTCAGTCTGATTTCAGGAGGCATGGAGTTCCAGATTCTGAGGGTGATACCAGAGAAAGCTTGATTGTAAGTTTTATTTATATAGAATTTCTGTGGTGCTGGCACTTCTAGACGATCTGGAGCCACCAGATAGCATGAGTTTGTGTGCAAGGTGTATCGGGGTGTTGAAGCGTAATGCTTTATGGGTCAATTTCAGCATGTTTCCTTGCTAAAGAGATGTTGTTGCAGCATCACATTGATTAGACAGCCCAATGCCTTTTGATGGGTCTACACCTGTTAAATCTAACATGCTAGGTGATTGCCTTATATGTAGAGTCCTATGGACTATGGTGGATTCAGGGGAATCTGACTTGAGTGATCCCAAAATAGGTTTTAGAATAGAACAACAAATGCCAAACCTTTGCTGGTCATGCTTCTGATGGCTGGGGGATGTTGGGTGCTGTCATTCCAGTTTCATCTATCATTCCGATTGTATTTTGCTAAGTGACCTTGGGTTCAAGCTTTAAATTCGTTGTCACGGTTTGGAGGCTGCATTTCCTCTGGCTGTGGCTTCTATGATTGTTGGGATTGTTTCAATATTAATCTGAGTATCGACAGGTGAGCTTTAAGTTCCTGACCTTATAGGACTCCAGGCTCAGAAAGTAAGGTAAACTTTCTAATTGAGAGAAGAGAAATAAATCCTGAAGTTCCCTGCTCAAATGTCCTTAAGAATGGAAATAACTGGAGGGGCGCCCAAGAGTAGAGGCCATGACAGTGTAGGAGTTAGCTTTGCAGGGTTGCCACATACATGATTTCTGCAACACTCCTGTCTTAAACTGAACAGAGAAAAAATAGAAATTATGTATGTGGGCACTGCCAAGCTTACTCCCACACTGTCATGGCCTATGTGCTTGGGCGCCACTCCAGTTCTGAAGTCCAAGATCAAGAGCCTCAGTGTGTGGCTGGATGACTCACTTAAACTTGACCAGCAGGCAGTGGCAGTAACGGGGGCCTGTCACAGCATCCTTAGAAAGCTAAGGAAGATCCTTCCCCTGTTGCCCGCTGAAGCTAAGAAAATAGTAGTCCAGACCCTTATCCTTTTGCGGCTGGACTACTGTAACTCACTGTATCTGGGAGCCCCAATGTCCACACTAAGGAAACTCCAGGTGGGCCAGAACTGCGCTGCACGACTTCTGACAGGCTGCAGCAGCATGCAGTCAGTTAGCCCCAGTCTAAAAGCCCTTCACTGGCTACCAATAAAGGAAAGGGTCTCCTTTAAAGCCTTATGTACTGCTCATAAGACCCTTAGGGGCATAGGCCTCCAAATCAATCTGTCTCTGATCACAGCCTACCTCACAAGGAAATCTCTTAGCTCAGAGAAATTAAATTTAGCCTGCATTCCTAAAATTACTAGGCAGTGGAGCGGAGGCTACTCCTTTTCTTATAATGTAGCTGGACTCTGAAACTCCCTCCCTCTTAACCTCCGACATGAAACTGGCTGCCCACCTCTCTTTCCGGAAGGGTCTTAAAACATGGCTATTCCAGAAGAGTAACTGCTAGCTTTCCCTTTTCAGCCTAATTGCCACTAGCACTGGGATGCCTCAGGGTAGCCATGCGCTCTATTAATGCTAATTAATAATAATAATAAATACCTGTGTTTTGCCATAATGAAGAACATAGATTCTGACCCTTTCATTGGTCCATGTGGTTGTGCTGTTTGAACTGGGGACAAGAGCACATAATTTGTTATCAACATGCGTCAGGGCCTCAGTCGAATGTTAGGGAGTAGCAGATTTTTAGATTTGGGAATTAACAGAGTCAGTCAGTATACTAGAGAGATTAGATTTCTTTTTAATCGTTATCTATTGAGGTTCCTTCTGGGTAGAGGCATCCTTTGAGAAACGTTTTGCGTCATCAGCTGCGAGGAAGGCCGATTGGTGGTTGTATTACTTTTCTAGTATTAGTTCTCTTTAGGGGTTTGTCAAAGTGGACTTTTCATAGGGCAACTGGAGATACAGCAATCAGTGAACTTCAAGAATTTTATAAGAGTTTTTTTATGTAATCATGTTTAACTTAAAATAATAATGGGGAAAATTATAATTTGGTTACTTCTTTATGGCCCTCTCATCTCAGCAGGCTCAGCAACTATTTTTGTGTTAGTGCTTAATTTTTGCAGATAGTCTATGTGCACATGGCGTGTTCAGTGTGAACATTTCATATCACTAAGTGCCAGCACTATACTGTTGGGTAATAAATCCATTATGTTGGGTAATAAATCCTCCAACCCTCCTCAGAGCGACGCAAAGCAAACAGACCCCAGCCGCCACAACACAGGAAATGTCCTTGTACCTTTGTACGATTATTGGCATGCCAAAGCAGAAGGCAGATGCAGTGTCACTTCTTGGAACAAGCTTCTTCTGCCCCTCATAGGTATTCAGAGGAGAATATATAGGGCAGAAAGTGAGAAAGTGCAGTAATCAGTAAAATCATTAGATGTGGACAAGGCCAAACACGGTTGTTCATATACAAATAGAAGTATCATGCAAGCACAGGACATAGAGCAATATAAGGGCACAAGGAACCAGAAAGCAAGTTTAAGCAAACATGCAATATTCAGAGGCTTTTCACAGCTGTTAACCCAGGACTTGTCAAAGTGGGCAATAAAGGTCCTGGGGTCAGACTTCAATAGATTAGTAAATATGGGGTGATTTTAGGAGCACAGAGCAATCAGTTTGGTTCAGAGACAGACCTAGTTAGCTCAGTGGGTCTGAGATAGTGTGGAGGAGAATTTGGAATTGATTCACTTATTTGGCTGATTCAAACATATAGGTATATATTTTTCCTCACATATACAACATTCAAACCTTTGTGAATGCTTCTTAATACTAACTTCATGAACACATCCTGGGGCATTCATGTGTTAAACAGGTAATTTATATTACATATATGATACAATATAACCTATATTTAATATAAAATATAATACAAATAAACATAAAAGACCCAAGTGCACTAAGTATAAATGCTTGCCTTGCAATTTGGTTGAGCAAAAGAGTCATGCTGCCAAAATGTAATTCTGGCTTTATAGCTAATTCTGTTATTGTGTCTGTGTTTTTTTTAGACATTGTTAGAAAGAAATCCACTCAAGTCTAGCCATGCACTGCATGAGGCAGTGCTTTGCCTCATGGTAACAAGGATTGCTGAGTCTCCTATTTCTCCCACATTCCATTACAAAGAGTTACTGCTCTGGACCCTTGATACCAGCAGGGAACTGTAGACGAAGTCTAAAAAAAAGTAACATGCAAGAAGAACAGCACATGAACATTTTTGAAATTGCTATTCGAAGTACTTCTTAGTCAGATTGTGGGCCAACAGATAAATCAGACACCACCAACGAGGAACACAAAATCGTTTTTGATATGAACAAAATGTTATTTGTTTTTTTTTGTTCCTTGTCAGTTGTTCAAGACCACAATTAGTTGAAACCAAATTGATTTTCTATCTTTTTCATTTGGACTTGGAATTATTGCATTCAGCATTCACACAAAAAATCCCTTTGGGGATACAGGACTTAGGGGCTTACTATGAAAGTGGCGGTCTCCGGACCAACAGACTCATAGCAGCGCGTCGGTGACCGTTTCAAACTGCCCCATTATGACCATGGTGGTTGGGCCACCCTGGGACCATTGCAACTGCCTGGGTTCAAGGATGCCAGGCAGTGGTGCAGCGGTCTTGATGCCTCAATATGCATGGCGGGGCTGATGCGGCACCATCAAGCATGTTATGAGTTTCCTCACCGCCACACTTTTCATGGCGGTGCGACCGTCATGAAAAGTGTGGCAGTGAAGAAACATGTGCCTTACGTCATGTGGAATCACACAGAGGGGCACAACATGTGCCCGCCCCCCTGTGGGCTTGCACACCAGTACCTGAGGGCATGAGAGCGGTGTCCAACTGGATGGCTTCCAACTGCCTCCAGTGTAATGTGGGCAAGACAGAAGTCATTCTCTTCGGGAAAGCTAATCTCCTATGGTCACCAGACTGGTGGCCTTTGGAGTTAGGACCCGTTCCCTGCCCAAAGCAATCAGTCAAGAATCTGGGAGTGCGACTGGATCAGAACCTGGTTCTAAAAGAACATGTGAACCTGGTGACTGGATCCTGCTTTCGGACAATTGGTCTCCTAAGAAGGGTTTTTCCCTTCCTACCAGATGCTCAACCGACTTCAAGTGGCCCAAAACACCACGGCCAGACTGTTCCTTAATGTCCCCTCGAGAACACAATCCAGGCCCCTCTTAGAAGAGCTTCACTGGTTACCCGTACGTCAGCGAATCAAGCTTAAGATTTTCTGCATTATACATAAGAGTCTTTTGGATCGGGTCCTTATTACTTGACCCAAAAATTTCAAACTCACATACCGAAACGCCTTCTGCGATCCAGTAGTCAGCTTCTATTAAAAATTCCTCCCATTAAGAAGGCCATGCAGGGTGGCCGAGCACTCTCTTACGTAGGGCCTTTCCTCTGGAACAAACTCCTCATTGATATGCGACAAAACACCAATCTCCTTTCCTTTAGGAAAGCACTTAAGACACATCTCTTCCGGGAGGTATTGTCTCCTGTCTGTACATCTTAAAGGCACTGACTTTGGCACCTACAGCGAGCCAAGCGCGGAGATACCCCTTCGGGGGTCGAGTCCAGCGCTATATAAGCAAATAAATAAAATAAAATAAATGGACTGCAGCAGTCCATACCATGCAGGAACTGCTTTTGTCATTCCCATTGCGGTGCCTATTTTATAGGCACTGCCCAAGGAACACCAAAGAACCGCCTTCCAGACGAGGAGAAAACTCCTGATGATGGCAGTGGTTCCTGCATGGGTTTGGCAGTGTAATTGTAAGCTTTGGAATTACTTCAGCTCCCATGATTAAACTTCAGGAATGGAGTTTTGCTTCAGCATTAGAATCTTAATACTGCATTTTCTGTTTTAATGGGTTTGTTAATGGTCAAAAGCATATTACTTCATTCCTCCACTCATTCGCAAGTCGGGTTTGCTATAACATGCTGCTGATAACATACACACAAATGCATCTGCCTGAAGAAGTGGTTCAGCAGAACTCATCATTTTTTTGTTTATTAAAGTTTTCAATAACTGTTTAGCACAGAACATATCGAAGCAGTGACAGTTTATGTGATTATGCAACTTAGGGTCTCATCACAATGTCTGTTGGAGAGGCTCTGAACAGCCTTGGGATTTTCCTAACCCGAGTCGGAAGTCATGTTTCCGACCGACTCAGAAACATTTCCTACCGGCCGATTACGACGGAAAGGAAACCATTTGTTCCTTCCGACTCAGTTCTGACCAGCATTCGGAAACTCTAAATCAGTCAGACCGCATTTAGGACTGGTGTATTACGATGTCGGATTCAGACAACTCTATGAATCGTTCCGTCTGACACAAAACGGCTGTATGAAACTGACTTCAGGGGTCTGTTGCAGTCCCCCCTTCACCCGGAGGCCTCTGTTTTGGGCCCGTGGGGGTGCCCATGGGACTCCTCTTTACAACCATGCACAGTGTGGCAGGTACCATTGGGTGCCCGCCACAAGGTACAAGGTCTTCCGCAACCACCACTTTTTTCAGTGGCAGCCTATGTTGTCGGTCGGAACACAGACTCTATGGTGTTCGGAAACATTGTAATCGGTCAGACGGACTCCCCGAACCCGAGAGGGTCGAAACCGATTACGACAAGGAGTCGGTCAGAATGTTTTCCGACTGACATCATAATTAGGCCCTTAGTTGAATGGCTAAACAGTGCTTGGCACATTGCTTAAAATGACGGCGCATTGCATAGACCTAACTGTGCATCAACGTGCATATCTCAGTCAGCACTTAAACCATTCCAAAAGGAAAAGGATGCATAGGGCGGTAAAAGCTGGACAGCGGAGGGGTCACCAGCAGTCATATTGGTATAGAATCAAACATTTTTATTATTGCATAATATAATAACATGAAGAAGAAAGGAAACAAACCCAATTCCCATACACCAACCTTCCCTTCCTTCTACCAGTTACGAGCAGTTGGACAAATGATTATGCTGAACAACATACAGCGTCTTGGGTCTGTTGTGGGGCGAACTAAGGAAGGTAGGTTGCCATATATTTGTATTCTGCCATTAGGTGCCTCCTCAGGACTCCGCTGTTCAGGTGTCCCCATTGTGTACTATGTCTGGGGAGCCATGGTCCAGAGGCGTTTCATTTTGAAAATCATTCAGGATTGTATCCCAGTTGGCAGCAATGAGCTACTTAAGCAGTCCTAAATTATCTTCCTTGAGGAGTGCAGTGCTTTCCTTTTATGCTCATACAATGAGAGATTGTTTCCAAGCCACCTATGATTGGGGATTTCCAGTGCCTTGTGAAGAGGCATTTAGCCTGTCAGCATATTCAAGTCAAGAAATTATGAGGTGACCCTATGCTTTTTGGGACTATGGTGAAGGCCTAGTGTAATGCAGGGCCCCCTGTGCAGGCAAGCAGTTGAGTCATGACGCCTTGCCAATAACAGTGAAGAGATGGGCAGGCCCAGGGCATGTGAAGTAGGTCAGCATCAGGCAGATTACAACAAACACAGCTGCATCTGTGCGATGGAAATAGTATATTTTGTAGTGAGGGAGGCCTGTCTACAATATAGAGTTGGATAAGTCAGAAACTGGCATTTTGGGGGACATAAACAGGGCTCTCTAGTAACACTGCTCATTCTTTGTCTGTGCAGCGGCGGGCCAGGTCGCACTCCCAGTGGTGATAAAGACATAAGAGCTGCGGTGCTGTGTGAATGCGTAAAAAGGTGTATGAGTCATCTGCCGGGCTCCATGACATGAAGGTATTGTAGGGTGAGGTGTGTTCCCCTTGGGTGTGCAAGTCAGTGTCCTGCCAGGTGGTGAGCTCTGTCGCCGAGGTAATTTACGTCCCCTAGGAGTAGTGAGCAGTGGTACTGCCGGTGCGCGTGAAATCATTGCGTGCATTAAGTATAAACATCGGTAATACCAATGGTATGCCACTCTTAGCAACAATGTATCAGGTTTTTTGCGCAAACACTTGGGTGAAATAATTGAATAACTGCTGGTAGTGACCATGGTGGTGATAGCATGGCGGTTTTAGACAGGTGCAGTCCTACCAACCCTTTGACTACCCATTGAATCTGGGAAGCAACGCAGTATTGTTCCAGATTCGGTACTGCGAGCCCACCTCAGTTGATGGGTAAATAGAGCTTCGATAATGCTACCCTGCAGCGTGAACCGCTCAAGATAAATTCCCTTACTAACTTCTCGAAGGAGCGAAAGAAAGGGGTGAGGATATAGATAAGCAGGTTGGCAAAGTAACTGAGGAGATGGGGCAGGACAACCATCTTGAGGAAGGCAATGCGCCCCATCACTAAAAATGATAGAGTATGCCAAAAAGATATTTGAGATTTTAGGTACGTAGTGGGGCATACAATGTTGCCATCCATCAGGTCTATTTGTAAAAAATACACTCTAACTCCTAGGTAGCGAAATTTGTTAGGTTGCCACAGTATGGGCACCCCATTCAATACAAAGTTTGGGTTTGGGAGCGCAGGAGCAAAGTGAAACAGGCAGGTCTTGATCCAGTTGACCTTTAGGTCAGATAGAGCAGCACAACTGTTAAGTGTCTGAGCAACTGGGTGGGGGTTCGAATGTACATCCCTAAGGTATAGGAGGAAATCATCTGCATAAAGAGAGATAGAGTGAATGTTGTCTCCCAAAGGGATTCCCCAATCCACACTCTGCTCGTGTACAGAAATTGCAAGCAGTTCTATGGCAAAGGAGAAAAGCAGTAATGAAAGTGGGCAGCCGTGGCAGGTTCTTCTATGTATGTGAATGGCTTACGATATGAAGGAGCCTGCCTGGACCCTAGCAAGAGGGTGTGTGTAGAGCAGCATAATCAGGCAAAGAAAACATTCCCCAATACCTTATCCCAGAAGCACAGCAAATAGGAATGCCCATTCCAATGAATTGACGGCCTTCTCAAGGTCCAGCACTAGGCATCCAGCATGAGCCCATTGGTGTGGGGAGTATTCTAAGATATGGAAGAAATGCCAGAAATTTTGGGAAGTGTTGCAGGCTGGTACAAACCCTTTCTGGTCGGGATGAACCAGTGTCGGTACAAGGGGCCCCTGAAGGTCCGCAAGTATTTTGGCCAGCACTTTGTAGTCAGTGTTAAGGAAGGTCAAGGGCTTGTATGAATCCAGCGTGGTGGGGTCTATGGTTGGCTTGGGTCGTGAGATGGGAAATGCTTCACGAAGGGATTAAGGGAGGCAGGCGGCAGATGGGGCTTCAGTGTACAGCATTTGATAGCAAGGAGGGGACGTAGGCTTTATAAAATTCAGACTGGAGGCCATCTGGTCCCAGAGTCTTGCCCATAGCAAGGGCATGTATTGACTCATGAATTTAAAAAGGGCAATAGGATTGTCGAGTTATACAACAGAACAACGGTTTTGGTTACAAGAATTGCCTGCACACCGTTTGTCCCTACTAATTCTTCAAAAACAATGCTCACTCTTCTGAGTCAACCGAAAAAACCCAAACTCGTTCCTGCAAATCCATAATTTAGAGGAGCACAATATGTATATTTTACATTCCACCAAGAGTCCAGAGTTAATCAAAGATACATCCAAAATTGTATAACGCTTCGGACATCATTGGCAAGGGACTACTGCAAGAATCAGGGTGCATTACACACCCAGGTGCTCAAGAAGGTCTGTAGAAGAGCTGGTAGTAATTGATGCCGGACAAGAAGGTATTACCCAATTAAACTATTGACTATCCAGTTCTTTCCAGATTTCTGAATACAGACAACTAGGGAAGAGCACAAAAATAAAGGGGGACCTGCTCTGTTTTTATTGATGTGATAGAGGAACTCACCGCCCTTTTTGAACTAATAGGAGAATCCCATGTGCTTGTAATATAACAGTATACATCTATTCTTGGAATCCTAATAATTGATTGCACACTGGATCTCCCACGAGTTGGATTAGTGCCCTGAAGAAGTCCCATGAGAACAGGGACGAAAGGTGTAGGCTGTTCCTAATATGCACTTGTCTTTTTGTATGCATTTTGTGAGAATAAAGAAGACGAAAAACAATCAGATTGCTTGAGTATTATAAAATTGGAATATATTTTTCTGCT
Source organism: Lissotriton vulgaris (assembly GCF_964263255.1). Lineage (NCBI taxonomy): Eukaryota > Metazoa > Chordata > Amphibia > Caudata > Salamandridae > Lissotriton > Lissotriton vulgaris. The sequence continues at coordinate 1,578,747,498 of NC_141689.1, read as the reverse complement.
GTCATTTAACCGAGTTAAAAGTAACTTGCTGTCATTGTGCTTGCATATAAGCATTATACAATTTTGGATATATCTTTGATTAACTCTGGACTCTTACTGGAATGTAAAATATATATATAGTGCTCTTCTAAATTGTGGATTTGCAGGATTGTCAAGTTCTATACGTTGGTCAGGTGTGATGCAGGGTAGACAAATGGTGGAGAGGAAGGAGTTGATGTCATCTGGGTGAGTGCCCATTACCAATTGATATAATGAGATGTAGTGACGTGTTAGTTTAGTGTGCATGTCATGTTGCGTTTAGAGTAGGCAATCGGCAGAGAAGCACAGTACCATAATGAAGTGTCGTGGTTAATCTTGCTATATCAGCCAGGCCATTAACTGGACAGATCTATCAGCTGAGATATGGGTGTGGGTCTAGTGGGTAGTGTAATTAAGGCACCTCAATCCTTCCAACAAAGAGTCATGCGCACGGCATGCCTATGTTAGGTGGTGGGTGCAGGATAGATCCTGTGCCATCTGGGTTTCATGCCCTAAGAGGTTGCGCATGACACAGTAGATGTCACTCTCAAGATGCTTGCATATGGTCCATGTTACCCCAAGACAGTGACCTCTTATGGTCACATTAAACGCGTCCCACTCTGTCAATCGATACTTCAGTATCCTGCCTTTAACTCAAAGTAGTCCCTGATAGCATCACAAAGAGAGGTGCAAAGTTTTTTTTCCAGTGCTGCGGTCTGTAAGCACCAAGTAGAGATGGCAGGCATGTTCATGTCCCTTGCAATACACAAGTACCGGGGGTATTGGTCAGAATGAGTGTGACCAAGATAATCCGTGAGTGTGATAGACTGTAGCAAATTGGCTGTCCCAACAAACTGGTCAATTCTAACAAGTAAGTGGTGAAGAATAAAAGTAGTGTATTCAAGTGTCAGGATTGCATGAGCACCAGATGTCTATTAGCTGCTAGTGTGGAAGCCAATTACAGAGTGCATGGGCATTGGAAGTAGCCAAGGTGCGCTGTATGGGGGAGAAGGAGCGGTCAAGGTCATTACTTAGGACACAGTTGAAATCTCCCTCTATAACCCATGGTACACCACTCCAGGCAGATAATGTCTCAGATATACCATGTAGGAATGAAACCTGTTCCGTATTAGGTGTGTAAATAGCACCCATGAGGATGTAGCAGCTCTCTAGGCTGCCATTTACAAAGATGTAGCAACCCACTGTATCTATCACAACATTGTTCACTGCAAAGGGGATACAAAGCTGCACCCAGATCAACACGCCCCTGATGTAGGAGGAGTAATCAATGGCAAATACCCAGCCACACCATCGTCTTTGGAATTGTGTTGCTTCTGCAAGTGTCAAATGCAACTCTTGCAACAGTACGCTACGGGCAGAGTGGCGCTTAAAGTATGAGTAAACAGCATAGTAATGTGAGGGGTTATGCATTCCCCTCAAGTTGCAGGTGGGAAGTGAAATAAAGTGCCGGAAACTGCTACCCCTCAAAGAGAGGGGGCCAGATTCATGAGTAAGTGCAGTGTCGTGCGGATATGGGCAGTGGGATCGGGCGTCATTGAACAACAAAACATAACTAAGATACAAGCTAAAAGAAAACAGAGAACAGCATCAGAGCAGAGTGACAACATGTTTCCACTCAAACAGCCTAACTACAAATCTCAGGAGTTGCAATGTAGCTCACTAGGAGGTAACACTGAGGGAAGGCTTGACAGCCAAAAATTGGGTATCCCCTGTGTGAAGGATGTGCCTAAACCAATTACAGTGAAGGAATTGCATCCTAAAAAAATTCCACAACAGATATAGGACAACTGAAGGGCATGAATGAGGCACAACAAAACAATGCAGAGGGATGTAGCACTAGCCAGCTATGAGGGTGATGCACAGACTTATGAACACCCAAGTATAACTTGGCAAGAACACATGGCGGGTCACAAAATATCTTTCAGCGAAAGCCTTCATGTTGTGTTGCATTATTACTGGAAAAGTGAACACATGCGTGGTTAATTGAAAATGTTGATATTGCAGTAAAATGAAATAAACAAAAGCAATGAATGTATGCTTGCTTTTATGTATGTTGTAGCACCTTTCACAATTATGCTTGTGAAGTACACTGTGCAAACTGTACACGGTGCAAGCCTAACTGATTTACCACAATTTGAAGAAACTTAAGTTGGCCATGCTAATGCTAGGTCCCAGAGGAACCACCTCTGAAGCCTCAGCCAAAGATTTCTCACTGAATTGAGAGCTAGCTGTCGTTTCTGATGATAATTTCTCTCATAGCAGTATTGACCACCATGGCAGGAGCCATTTCAGGGGATAAACCGAGACTGCACTGATTATGGCAGCAGAGGAGCTCAGGAGTGTTCTGGATGCAGGTGGGAACGCTGCCTTGATTCTTTTAGACCTATCGGCAGCCTTCGACACCGTGAATCATGATATTTTCCTGACCCGTCTAGCGGAAATAGGAGTGCATGAATCATCACTCGCATTGATTTCATCATTCTTTGGGGGAAAAACCTTTTCAGTCAAACTAGGGGACTTTACATCTAAACCCTTTAAGTCTCCTTGAGGGGTGCCACAGGCTTCGTCCCTGAGCCCCACCCTCTTTAATATATATGTTGCCCCATTAGCAGCTATCATCAGAAACTGTGGGTTTCTCCCCGTTTCCTACGCCGATGACACCCAAATAGTGGTGTCAATCGGCAATAACGCAGATGAAACAGTGGACAAATTTAGTAACTGCATTGAACAAGTCAACTGCAGGATGCAACTAAACTGTCTAAAATTAAACGGTGATAAAACCGAGGTCATGCTGCTGGGGGTGGAGCCCAACATTTGGTCGCATAAGTGGTGGCCTGACAGCTTAGGCAATTGCCCATCACCGGTGGACAAAGTTAGGAATGTAGGCTTTGTATTTGATTACAAATTAACATTTCAAGCCCAAATTAACAAACTTTCCTCCTCAGTGTAGTATATCCGGATGTTTAAAATAAAGCCCTTGCCGTTTATTCCTGTAGAAACCTGTAAAACTCTGGTAACCATGCCGGCTCTTTCAAGGTTGGACTAAGGGAATGCACTGTATGCTGGGCTACAAAATCAACCACTGCTAAAACTCCAGCGCCTTCAAAAAGCTGCAGCTAGGCTAGTTCTGGACATCCCCAGGTCCGAGCCGGTAGCCCACAGACTCAGAAGCCTCCACTGGCTCACGATGGAGAAACGGGTAAGGTTCATGTCAGCTTGCCTGGCATATAAGGCTTTTCAGGGGATAGGTTACCAATTTTTAAAAACCAACCTCAAACAATATGAACCATCAAGGAAACTCAGATCAAGCAACGCAAAGCTGATCAAGACTCCCAGATTCAAACAACTGAGATGAGGAGGGGGGGGGGAGTTTTCTGCTGCATACAGCTAAGACCTGGAACCAAATACCACTATCAACAAAAAACAGTCCGTCACTGCTACTATTCCGGAAGGCCTTACAAACCTGGCTCTTTTCAGCATAGCTTGAATTCCATCTCGGGCAGTCCTAGACTTAATGAATCGGACTCAGCGCCAAGACGCCTTACGGCATTTGTGCGCTCTATACATTTTAAATCAAATCAAATCAATAAACAGCGAAGGTGACTCTGGCAATGCGATGCCAGCATGGTAGTAACCAGTTGGCGCTAATACTTTTCCAAGAGACAAACAACCTAAGTGGCAATACTTCCTTGATAAAACATTTTTTATAATGTCTCCAATGTTCTGAGAGTGCTCTTTAAGTGAATGAAGGACATTTGTGCACTTTTTGTTCCGGACTGCCATGATGGATGTAGTTGATCTATACAGACTGGAAACCAGCAGAAATTGTATGAAATTTGCAGAGTAGTTTTTTTAATGCTACATTCCTCAACTTTTAAATGAGTTGGGGATAACTGAGGGTAAGGCAGTAAGGAAATTTGCACATTTTTGGGGATGTTCCAATATTGCCTACTTTGAATGAGGCTTAGAAACATTTCAGTCCTAATGGCCGTCAGAAAAATACAATCGACCTAACTGTCTAGATTATGAAGAGCAAAGAATGACCCCTGGATTCAGCCACCAAACCCAATCATCTATCATTCCAATTAAGATAATATATACATATACATACATATATATATATTTAAATTAGTATGTAGGGGTAAAATGTGAGAGAGGTAAGACACTGGGGACAGTGCTTCGGAACAGTTTTATCCATAGTGTCATACCTTCTCAGAAAGAAACTCCTTAGGAAATAATGCCTTTCTCAGTCGAGCAAGGAATATATAACATGCAGTCAGTGAGCTTGGTTACCCTTTGTTCCACATGGGAAGATGATGATGTCCCCAGCTATTACCAGAAATCTGGATCAGAGATTAAGCTATAGAGGGAAAGTATATTATCATCAGGTCAGGATCTAGTAAGACACTGAAGACCAGTTGAGTTAATCAGTGAAGAAGCTGGAAACCAGTAGAAACAGGATCCAATAAATACATGAAGCACATGTGAAAGAAGGAAGGTAAGCTGGGATGTGGAAGTATAGGAGAGAAACAAAACAACGTGTAGGGTACACAAGGCTGGATGAAGAGCATGAAAACCTTAACAACAAATGACTTAACCAGATACTCACTAAGCACATGTGAGGTGCATATATACTAATGCTTTCTCCCATGTCCTGGACGTTCAGCCCATGACCCAGAAGTCCCATGCCCAGTATCTTCACTACTATCACAGTTTCAATATTCCTGTTTTCCCCATCTTTCATATCTGACATCTCTGAAACTGCAGCAAAGCCCTAAATCCTCTCTGAGAATCTGGTGAGAATGTGACAGATGTTCTTTGCCAATTATTACGTGCCCATTTTTTCTGTCCACTCTTGATATTTCTGACACTGATTTACAAAGGTTTTTGTGTATGTAAGTTAAAGTTAGGTGCTTGAATACCTAACTTGCACCGAACATTTACAAGAAATATACTCAAGTAATTTGAGAGGTTGATTGGATTTAGTTCACAAAATGTCAGCAAGCTATCACTCTGTTGGATTTGAAGAATTGCATTGGACCTGTAAGTCTCCATCACACCATGCCAGACAGCAATCTTGTACCAAACATATTGTTCAGTTAGGATGAGATGGCTCAAAGCAATAGACACGTTTTTGATTAATTAAAAACAAATTATTCACCAGAATAAGTCAGGTTAGTGCAAGAAGCTTCTGTGTGCAAGTGCAAATCGGTCACACAGGAAGTGCCTTATTGCTTCAAGACCATAATGTAGTTGTATGCTTTTAGGGAGCATAACCAAATCCATTGCCACAAGGATGCAGTTAGAATCCCAAAGCATATCATCTAATCTACTGAATTAAAAAATAGAAACAAAGCCACACACATTGACACATTCTATGTGAGTACCCCAGTCAAGGCTAAGAGAGGACTAATGGATAGCTTGGAGAGTAATGTGTTCATCTTCCGGAAAAGACACTGTAGAGTTAGTATTGGGAATTTGTTGGTCACAAATGTGATATTCTTGCAGTTGATAAAACCCTCCCAATACTAACCATCCAAAATGGCATGCATCCTGGCTGGGAGAACTATAGTGAAGCCACAAATCAGTTGTTTTTATGTCATATGTTATCTGCCTCTCTACTTCTCCAACATAATACTCAATATTACAATGTTACCTTCCTTTTCGAAGGGCTTCAGATTGATGCTCATATCATTCACCAATCTCCTTATCTCTGAGCTCTCATCGAATTGTCCTTGCCAAAAGGTGTTTCACAACAAATCTTGCATACCATATTTTACTTCAAATATAGATAAACCACTAGGTATAGGCTTTTCATTGGTCTGAAGAAACTTGGTTACCTACATTTACCTAAGTGTAATTTACAAGTAAATGGAATAAAATGTAAACACATTATTCAACCAAATAACAGATATATTGCTTGCTGATGAAGACAATCCCAATTGTAGAATTTCTTCTTTCTTACAAAGCATGCTGTTTTGGTGACCTGATCACCTTTAGTTTGCCCATTGTTGCCTCAGCCTGGTGCTTACCTGCCTTGGCAAGTTTTCTAGTTCTGGTGCTTTTTCCACTCCTTCATCCTCTATTTCCACACTGGCCCATGATTGCCAACTAAATCTAGCCCTCTTCTAAAAACATCATCAATGTTGTTGATTGTTTATTAACCAAGGAGTCTGCTGATCAGAGAAGCTTGGGACATCCTGTTGCTTTGTCAACATGTACAAATAACCATGGGGCATATTATCAAGCCTGTGCGATAAAATTATTGCCGCTTTATCGGCAGGAAACTGCTGAAAAAGTGGCGATAATGGGCTTGATAAAATGCTCTATGGAATTCCAATCGAAGCTCATGTTAGATGTCCTTCACATTTAACATGAGCTTCGATTGGAATTCCATAGAGCATATTATCAAGCCTATTATCACCACTTTATCGGCAGTTTCCTGCCGATAAAGTGGCGATAATGTTATCGCCCAGGCTTGATAATATGCCCCCATATCTTCAAGTAAATGTGTATACCGACTGGAATCACAGTTACTCTGGTTTTTTATTTACTAATTTTAATTTGAAGTTTCTCAACATTGATGGCAAACATCTTCAGAAAACCATTGATTGGTGAATCTCGATGCACTTCATCATCTGTTTCTGAGCCAATTTCTGATGTAGTTGCATTTTTCAATTCTAAACATTTAATAAGATTTCAGATCATTCTAAAAGAACTTTCTAATAGATACAATAGTCTCACTGTAAGTGTGAAAGGTGAGGTTACAGAGGCCTTTCCGAACTCTATTGACTACTATTTGGTTCCCCAATTACTGTATTTCTACCCATTTCATGATGCCCTTGTTCTACAATTTCACAAGACTAGCAATTAATATCTGCTTGGCAGATTTCCATATGTTCTGATATGTAATTTTATATGAATTCCTTAGAATGTGTTAGCTCATGCTGTTTTTTGTTTTTTTCTTCTATCTGATTCATGAAAGGGAAGGAGGATCCAAATTATACCAGACATTTCACAAAAGTATGTCTTCTTTCCTCTTGTTGTAAGATCCTGAGTAAGGCAAAGCGTGCCAACTCACTAAATAATGTCTTCCCTTTCTCAAACCACATGACTCATCTTTGTCAATTAAGCATTTTCTACAAATAGCACTATCATTCCTCTTGGGATGGTATTCTGCCTGTGTGATGCCCATTAGACAACATGTCCTCTATAAATTTTATTGTGTAATTTCCTTTATTTTTAAAAGCATTAATTTGAAATACTTTACTTGGTCCTCAATCCTTTCTGGAAGATAGCACATTGTAAGACTGTTGCTATGGTTTTTGTTCTCCTTTTCTTCATCTTCTTTCTTGAAATGGGCACCCTCGTTTGATTCACTCTTGTATTAACATCCTCGGTGCTACTCAGTGTTGCTGTCCTGCTCTTACCGGGTGCAATTAACCTACTTTCAAATTAACTGAGCATTTTATTTGTTGCTTTGTTGATAAGGTTTAGTGCCCTGTGCAGTGTTAAATGCATGATCCAGTTAAGATGCCATTGGTAAAGATGGATCACTGCTAGCTTTTTCAGATTTGCTCCATTGCATATTGTAAATTCTTTCTGAGCAATATTTTTGACCAGTGGCGTCCGGCACAGGGAAGAGTGGTGAGCGCGGGAGGGTGGTGTGGGGGGATCGACAGTTGACGATGGGAGAGGTAAATTACATAAAAAATGAATAAAACCTTTTACCTTGGTCTGCTGCATCACCGACTCAGCTATGCGGCGTGCTCAAGGCAAGTAGTTTTATATTTTTATTGTAATTTTACCTCTCCCATCGACTGTCAACTGCATCCCAAACCCACCATTCCCTTCCCCACCACCCATACCAGTGCTGGCCACCATTGGGTTGGACCAGTGTCGTAGGTTACCTCCTCTTTTTGCAAATTTACTCTTACTAAATTCGTCTGACAGTTCCTTTTGTTCTAAAATATTCAGGATTTGTCTCAATTTACTGAGATGTTCCTCTCTAGATTGACCCATAATACGTATGTCATCCTGGAAAAACATAACTTTATCTATTCCCTCAAACAGACTGCTCATGACTCTCTGGAAAATGTCAACTGTTGATGCCAAGCCAAAGGGAACTCTTTTTGAAAACATCCAGTGGGCATAATAATAAAAATAATAAAAGTTGTCAATTTCCTGCATTCTGTATGCAATTGCTTGCGGTGATAAGCGGACTTTAAATCTAAAGTTGAAAGCCAGTGTGCACCCTTGGCATTTGCAAACATTTTATTGATCCTAGGTAGAGGATATTGATCTATAAGAATATTTGGTTTAATTCTCTACACATAATCTGACCTTCCCATTTGACTTTCTAACAACTACCAATGGTGAACCCCAAACAGCTCATTCTGCTTCTTCTATAATGCCATTCTTGACCAAACTTTTCATTTCCGAGTAACCCCCTCTCTAATGGAAAACGTCATATGTTTCACTTTGTGTATGCATGGTTTTTTCTGATGACTTTAATTCAATTTTGTGACTGAAATCTTTCAGCAGCCCTACACTTCCTGTAAATGCACTCAGAAATTCACTGAGAACCTCTTTACCTATATCGTTTTCCATCTGAACTGTTAATACCAGTTCCACAATATTGAGATCTAGAATTAAACCTAATTCTCCTGGATCATACCAACCAAGTACAGATGGATGTTTTTGAGAGACATATAACCTACATGTACCTTTCCTTCCCTTAAATATGAATTCTGAATTTCTGAATCTTATTAAGTTAATGTTCTCACTCTTGTATGTCTTGGCTTTAACATCAGGCTTTTCTAGTATGCAACCTGGAACATTTCCAAATAATTCAATCCTACATTTTTGTTGATAATAGTAAATGGTGATCCCGAATCTGCCACAACATTTACGAATACTCCAGTGATTGTTAATTTACACATTGGTTTTTTCTAACAGTATTTTCAACATTGAGTACATCATACTCAATGCAAAACACACTTTTAGCATCAGAATCTCCCCCCGAAGATCTGATTCTTCTTACACACACTTGCATAATGTCCTGTTATACCACAGCTGGAACAATTTTGATTATGTGCAGGACATTTCTTATAATAAGTCAAATGTTCTGCACTACTGCACCTATAAAACTTCCAAAGATTTTCCTCACTCTTCTTCTTTATGACACCTTTACTGGTAGTAGGTTGGTATGGCTTGTACTTTTAGTTGATTAATTGCTCTTACTCTTCTATGCAGCCTTCGGGATATTAGCCAGAATACTCTCACTCTGAGACTAAACCACTACAGCTTTGCACATCTACCAGTTAATTCAGCTTTCGCCAGTAAAGTTATAACGTCTTTCAAAGGAGCCTCCCCATTTACCCCTAATTTATCCTCTATGTTAGAATTATTAGCATTGATTATAATTTGGTCACATATCAGTTCTTCCTGTAGGGCCCCAAATCTGCATGTTATGGCTAAATGTTTAAGCGCTGCACCATACTCATCCACATTCTCATTTTTCCCTTGCTTCTGTTGAACAAATATTTATATTCCCACAGCAACACATACTACAAAAACGAGCTTTAACCCTTCTAACGCATGTGTGAAAACATCACAAACTCCTTCCTACCTGACCTATTTCTCAATTTGATTATACATTTTTACCCCCCAGTCCTCGACAATGTAAAAGTACTTTCTTCTTATTTTTCCTGAGTGAATAATTCTTCTTTAAATGTGTCAATATCATTACAGAGGTACTCTTTTCAATCTTGACAACGAATTGAACTTTCTCCCTTGGCTGGTAAAAACACATGTGCCTTAACCAAGTTTAACGCACTGAAGGCACATATGGATAACTGTTATCTGAAAGTATATTCTATTATGGTAAAATAGCTTGCAGTTTGCAGGTATAACAATATATTACTATACACATTATCTAGGGTACAAATACAAAAAACCCATATTTGTACTCTGGTCACAAATACACTCAATAGTACCACAAATGTTTAGTCACCATCTATTCTGCATAATAAACATGAGCATATCATTAACATGAAAATTGCATTGTGCTGCTGAGTGTTGAGAGTGCTTTTAATGTTAACTGCGATGCACAGAACTACTCTGCAAGAAAAGAAGTTGTTGCAGCACAAACACTAATGTTGACCGAAACTGCTTGCTTGAGAAAAAATAGTCAGAGTACTGCACAGCGTTAATTTAAAGAAAGAGCTGCCAACTCTTCATCCAATTATTGCGTCAGTCTGTGTGTTAATATTGACAGTGCACGATCTTAAATACTTCAAAGAGTGCTTGACCGTATGTATAGCATGTGTGCTAAAATAATCTCAGTTAATTGTATATCTGTGTTGCTAAAATAATTGAGCCAGTTTTAACAGCACATGATGAAATAATCTCAGCACTAGAAGTGTTTATGTTCCAATGCACCAGTGCAACTATAACTGTGCCGGTGAAGTAATCTGCCCGTCTAACAGCAAATGCGCTTAGATGCCTTCAGCGCTGAATTTACACCTGATTTTATTGAAGATGCACCACTCACTTTACTCGCGTTGTCGGTGCTGGCAGTCCTTCCAAAAATGTGCAAAATGTGCCACAAGTAATAAACTCTGTGAAGCGTCCACACAGCGCTCCGATGCAAGTAGATTGCCTTCTGAATTGTTAGAAGTATCCCAAGTTGGCACTATGTTGTAAGTGAGACGCATCATGAGCCGCAGTGATGTTTCATCAGGAAGGTTAAGCCGTTTGAAAAATATCAATGCCGCAGACTTCACAGCCAACCGCGAAACCAGGTAAAATCATGAGCTTTGAACAACTCTTGTACTTTAAGTCTAAATTCAGATGCGCTGATCTTTCTGACAGCACTTTGTTACCCGCAGCAAGATTTAACCATCAGAATTGACCGTTCTGGCACATACCACATGAATCCTTGTGCTGGGGCTCAAGTTCTTCCTTCCCTGTAAATTTGTGCGCTTAGTTTCTCCTCGTTACTACTTTTGTGAAGAAGACACTGTACTTCTTTAGAGAGTTAAGACCAGAAGTGGCCAGCATGACTCCCGGGTGGTGCGGCAGAGGCAAACAAGGGGTGAGGGCGGGCGCAGGTGGCAGAAGTGCGAGGATTATTAAAAAAGATATTACACAGTTACCTAGTCGCCGGCGAAAGGTCTCGCATTCCTGCTCCATCCTCCTGCTCTCATCATGAGACAGGAAGACAGGAACAGCCTGGCTCCCCTGACCAATCACAACGCTGCAATGCAGTGTTGTGATTCGTAAGCACCCAGGCTCCCCTGACCAATTACAACTCTGCATTGCAGCGTTGTGATCGGTTTTGAGCATCCTGGTTGGATGCTCAGCATTAGAAGGGGGGCATGGGCTAGTTCTCAGTGCCGGCTGTAATGCAGCCTGCATGGAGAACGAGGAAAGTGCGCATGACTTGTTTGGGCGGCCCGAGACGGCTAAATATATATCCTTAATATAATAATCCTCTGAGGTGGCGGCCCCTGGCAGGGATTTGTTCCACTTCCAAACACCCTGACCCCCCCTCTTCAGTGGCCTACAGATTCCGCCCCGCCCAGGCCCCCTCTTCCGGGGCCCCCTACCTACGCTCCCTGCCCAGGGCCACCATGAGCCCATAGCCGCCCCTGGCTAACCAAACAGTCATTGCGCATTGAGGAGGGTTCGGCAAACCCCTCCTCTCCTGCCCTGCTCTGTGAGCAGAGCAGAGTAGTCCCTGCCCGCAAAGAAAACATAAAATTATAATAACCTGAAGTTATAATCATTTTATATTTCCTTTCCACTGTTCGAAAGCAGTGGGGCTACGCTCCTCGGCCATAGTGGAGGAGCCGCCACTGGTTAAGACTCCTTTATTCAGCCCCAACATGGAATTTATTAAAACAATGACAACAAGGCTGCCGGCTCTCTGCACAATTCACTGTCTATCTGCTGTCTACTCTGGAACCATAGAACTGAATTACATTCTATATTCTATTGCTTACATTTGTCACTCTCAAATAAACAAGAAAGAATTTCCTCATTACCACATAGATCATTCAAGCACAACAAAACAACCCCATGTCCGACTAATCTCTCTTCGACTGTGGGACATATTCGGGAGGGGAGGCCCGTAATATTCATTCAAATAGTTCCTTTATTTCTGTGTCCACATCCATATATGTGTTTCTTGGTGCCCCAGAATAGTGAAGTTGGGAAAGACAGGAAATAAAAGGAAGTAACGCAGCATCAGGGGGGGTGAAGGGGTGTGGAGATAAGGGAGAGGAGAGGAATATAGGAGGTGCCGGAGCACTGAACAGGCCTAGGAAAGAGGAAGGGGAAGAAATGCCAGCAAGTGAACAATTGATGATAAGAGGGAGGGGTTGGAGCAAAGGTACACAATGTAGGACAATTAAAAGAAGTACAGGGTAAAGAGATAAGGTCACACAAGGACAACTATAAGTCAAGTGCTATAGAAATAAGTAAAAGGAAAAATAGTTCTTTGTTGTCAGCAGTGGAATGATACAGCACAACCAATCAAAGCAGAGTGAAGCTAAAACACTTCTCTCAGCGTGAAAACCAGAGAAGTGTGGATGAAAGCCACTGAAACAGAAAATAGACAAGAAACCTAGCTAGGCGTAGACCTTAAGCCCAGTCTAAGTAAATGTTAAAGTACTGAATGAGCATTAGATGAGTGTGGAAACACAGAGTAAAAGCTGTCTGTAGCAACATCTAATAAAAGCTAACCAAAAAAACGGACACAACTTGTAATGGTTTAACGCTTAAAAGCTGTTTTCAGACATGCATCCTTTCCTGAAGTCAAAGCTCAGTATTAAGTTCTCTGCTTTAATCATGCTGTTGGTCAAAGTTAAAGTCAAGTGCCAATTAGAAGGCAGTCATTTTATTGGCATTTCAGTCACATCTTGAGGATCGTATTTTCTTGTTCTGCATAATAGTTGGCTTTGAAATTCCAGTGGTGGCAAAAAAACAGTCAGAGAGACCATTTGGAGACCCATAGTGAAAACCACATCGCCTAAGTAGGTTCTGGAAGGACGTGGACCGCTGTCTCTCTGTTTAAGGGATACGCCGTTTCATTTATCTTAACAAATGCAGCGGATAGTTTCTGAACTGTGCAGTAGATTGAATACGTTGCGAGGTGCTCTCTGTCCTTTATGCCGAGAGATAAGGCTTAAAAAACCCTAACAAATAGCAGAGATGAAAAAACACTCAAACATAAGGCATTGCGTGTAACTAGAAAAACTGCACCCCTCCTGTTCACCACATAGTAAATATTGGTGAAACTGCATCCCACACTCACCCGCGCCCTCAGGGTATGTGTCGCCAGACTGTTGCACCAACTGGGCCCTCCACGGCCAGGCAGAAGCTGGGGGGACATTGGATGTTTGACTGGCTTGCCTGGATGCCTGGCTGGGGTCTCGTCTCAATCATCTACAGAGTGAAGAGCGAGCCACTTCAGGGTAAAAGAGGCATGTTTGCACCAGGCAAGGGCGGCCTTAGGCATGTGCAAGCTGTGCACCTGCTCAGGGCCACCAAACCCCAGGGGCCACCACGCCAATATATATCCTTAATATAATAATCCTCTGAGGATGGATACATATTTGCGTTGCGGCCCCTGGCAGGGATTTGGCGGCCTCCGGCTCTGTTCCACTTCCAACACCCTGACCCCCCCCCCTTCACTGGCCTCCGCGCTCCACCCCGCCCGGACCCCCTCTTCCGGGCCCCCAACCTACGCTCCCTGCCCAGGGCCACCATGCGCCTAGAGCCGCCCCTACACCAGGACACACAAATGATCCGCTGTCCATGGCCTGCGCTTGTTTAACAAAGTCATTGCGACTGCCTAGGATGTACACGTAAAGGTCGTATTGACACAAGGGCCAGCAAGGTAAACTGTAATCTCACCAGCCATTATTTACCGGGTACACGGACACACGGTATAGTATGACGAATCTGTTGGACATGATTACTTTCATCTTGTACCAATTCACAAAAAATATTACTTCTGAGAAAATGCCGCCATTTATTCACCGAGCGATTACTTTCCTTCAAAACAAAGTCCTTCGTTCTTTTTACTGTTTCTAGGCAAAATAAAGTGGTGCAGGGAAAAGTTGTATTTTGCTTCATCTCAAAGCTTTAATAAATCTGTTGTGTCTGAGAGTTCCAGGCCTCGCACTGATATTTTAACTTTCAGCACATGCAAATTGTTTCTGCTTTTGTATCCATTTCTATGTGAAATGTAATTGAGTACCATGAATTTCACTGATTAAAATAAAGTCTACCTTATATATGTTTCTTCTAAAAGATATAGCCATATTAATTGTGCTGGACATTTATATCTTAGCAATTTTAAACAAAATCGAGTAGTAAGGGACGATGTATGTTTATATCAGATTCGGTGGGCCCTTGCTCTTTTACTCTTTTCTTTTTTCTTTTTAATGTATTGTATAAATTGTATACTTTTATGATGACATGTTTATCAAATAAAGTAACAACTACTACTACTAGCCATATAGTACTGTAGATAGAGGAAGAAGTGTTGCTGTGTTGCACAATCCACATTCAAATAAAATATAATCATGTGAGAAAACTTGGCTAACCATAATTTTAGCTGCTTCTCAATGAGGTGGTAACCACTACAAACAAATATAAAAACAAATACACTCTCCACAGAGAGGGAAATCTGGGGTCTGATGTATTAAAGTCTTTTACCCAGTCTGTGTCTAAAAAAATTACTTTAGTACATAAGGGCCGCAGGTTACTCGCCATGAGCTGTTGAATGCTATTGATATATTTATATAATGTAAATGTGTATATAAAATGCAAAACATTCCACCTCCTAAACTTGTGCTAATCTCTCATATCTAATTGGTATGACATGATCAAAAAAGGCATCTTAAAAATGTCTTGAAGCCCTAGGGGCAGATTTATCATAGTGTTGCATTGCAGTTGCATTACGCAAGGTAATACAAGGGCAACTCGACAAGTCAGATTTACCAAGCAATACAATTCTACCTTGCATGGCCTTGCTGTGCTGGGTAAATCTGGAGTAACACAAGGCAGCACAAGTCGCTGCCTTGCATTATTCTGTTCCAGGGAGGCGTTCTATGGGTGGGGTGTGGGTGCTCTTACGCATCCACCCATGGATTTTGATGCATTCCTAGATTTACCATGAGTTGTAGACCTGGAAATGCATAAAATGCTATGCATTCCCAGGGGAGGCGTAACAAGGAGAAATATGTTTATTTCTCCTAATTTTTTCAACTTTCGACTGTATTCTGCAGCACACATAGAAAAAGGAAAACGCCTCAGAGGATTGACTACAATGGCACTCTTGCACCATGGTGCAAGGGTGCTTCCATTGGAGCAAGGAAGCACAATGTGCACCAGTGCAAGGACAGGCCGGGAATGTGACATATAACATTAACTATGGCAGATTCCTGCCCACTCCCTTTCACACAACACAGTAAGGTATCTTGCTGCATTGCATGAATGTTTGATAAATCTGGGCCCTAGTGTAGACTGACAACCTCTGCTTCTTTTTCTAAGCTTAATGGGTGTTGTGGTTAGGCTATAAATGTAATCCCTATCAAGGGGATTAGTTAAGAATGATTCAACAGTCCTTGGACATAGGTGGATTGCAGGCTGCTTGTTAAGGGCACTTAGGCAATGGCTTTACAGTCCTTCTTGTGTATATGTTGTTGATGTGTTGTGACCCCTCCAAAGGCCATTAAAGTGGGTCTTCATCAGGAAGGGGTTGCCCTACTGTTCTTTGGTTGTTGCTTTTCTTTGGTTTTTGATGGTTGTAAAACTTGTGTTGAGTTTCTGAAGCAGGAGGTTGTAAAACTGATCGCAGTTTTCTCTTTCATTTTATGATGAGCCCTTGTGGTTCTTACTCCCAGAAGGATAGTCTTAATTGTCAGTATGTAGGCTTTTTTTTGGTAGTCTCAAACAGGTTGTAGATTTGTATTTTGGTGTGATGGTATATTGTTTGATCGGGTTGTTCTTTGCCAATCTGATGCAGCAAGTGCGTCTTGAGTCACCGTCCCACTGATAAATTAGTGCTATCTCTTTTTTGTTTTGCACTCTATGACGGGGCACACTTTGAAGTAGACATTTATAATAAATACATGTGTGCAATTTTAGAGTCATCTGGGCCCACATGCATCAACAATGCCATTTGCGATTCCTTATTAGCGAAAAAAAAGGATTCGCTAATAAGGATTTGCAAACGGCTGTGCATGAAGAAATCGCTAAAAAAATTGAGATTTCTTAAAATTCCTTAATTGCGACTCGCAAATTGCGAATCGCAATTAAGGAATACCTCCCCATTCATTCCTGTGGGCCTCCATAGGAATGAATGGGAAGACATTCTCAATTTGCGATTCTCAATTAGAGAATCGCAAATTGAGAATGCAATTTCAAGGGTGCCAGGGTGTCAAAAGGACACCCTGTTGCACCCCTGATATCTGCCTATAAGTACATCTTGCACACACATGCCCCAAGGGCATGTGTGTGTCAAAAATGGAACTTTGAAAAATGCACTTTAGTGCATTTTTCAAAGTTTTCGCAATTTACCATGAAGGTCAACTTCATGATAATTTGCTCCCCCTATTAGCGAAATCGCTAATTTTTTTAGTTTGATGCATTGCATTTAAGGAATCTCAATTTGAGATTCCTTAAATGCAATCGCAATTTAAGAAATCACAATTTTGCAATTTCTTAAATTGCGAACAGTACAAAAAATTTGTGATGCATCCCAAATAATGAAATTGCATTCGCAAACGGCTGAATTTTGCGATTCGCACCCTTTGCAAAGGCAATTTTCATTGATGCATGTGCCCCTGGTGTCCAGATATCCTGGTACAATGCTTATCTGGAGTCAGTGTGAATGAATTGACGTACACCTGCCTGACCTGTGTTGTGCTTGGGCAGAAATACACTGTTTTTCTGCACATGTCTCAGAGTGTACCTGCACCAGGTGTCCCTTTTGCCTGTTTGAGTGTCAGCACCAATCTGTTGGCTATTTGTCTATGATGTTACTCAGTGACAGTTGTGTTTTCTTTAACATATCTTGATACCACTTCTAAGATCCAAAGACAGGCTAAGTTACCTATGTTGTAGCCTAAATGGGTTCCTACTTTGTGCAAGAGTATTGGGGAAGAGAAAAGTCCATCTCTCTTACCGCACTTAAGTTGCTCCTCGTTCCACCAGAGACTCAGCCACACCCACAGTGTCTCCTTATCTGCTGCCTTCATCTGACCTTTTATCTACTGCAGCCTCAGTGATAAACATAAGTGGCTGGATCCACGTCAGAGTAGCAGCTGGTATCGATACAGGGGTGTGGGGGTGCATTGCACGAAACAATATGATCATGAAGATACAGGTAAGACAAACCCTGTAATATATCAGATAAATGACAGGCAGATAAGTAACATGGCAGGTGGCATGGATTCCTATCCGTAAATAACAAGAAGTCATGTCCATATTTATGAATGCGCTTCTTAAGAATTGTTTTGTGCATGTCTTTTCCTTCTGTTTCTGTCTTATCCTTACTTCCAAATAATCACCCATTTTTTAATTGATTTCCTTGAGTCTTTTCTTTTTGTTTTTTCCTTCTCAAAACTCTCATTTCACTCTGTTCTCTCTCTATAAATTTGACCTCTTTGAGTTTACTCATGGATATGGAATTTTTTAGAATTTTAGGATTTTTTCTGAATATTACAGGAATATGTGTTAGCTGTGCACTCTCTTTGAAAAAAACTATCCTTGTTTGGATACATAGGTGATCACGTGTAAATAGAAATGGTATATTTGTCATCTTATGTATGTATATTTACGTATTCACATGTCTCACTTGCTGTTAAAAGATAGTTTTGTTAGTATAGTCTATTATATATTTATAAATATTTTAAATCCTTTGTCACTATGTTTTTTTAATATCACTGGGCTGTTTGTGTGTTTTAGTCCCATCCTCTTTTGTATGCATATGTATTTGTATTGTATGTTTCTATGTGATTGTCTTTGTAATATGTATATTTTTCCTGTGACTTTGCAGCCCTGACGAAGTTCCTACAAGGAACGAAACGCGTTGGCTGTGTCAAGTGCTTGGTAGAAATTACCGAAATAAAGAAAACAATTTGGATTATAAGAACTTTTTTTTGAATTTTATTGAGTGCGCCTTCCGCCTTCCAAAGAATGTTATGAGATATTTGCTATAATATTGAGTCTAAATGAGAAGAGCTCACTAGCTCTTTCCTTTGAGATCTGCAAAGTGTTTTGTGGACAGTTGCACTATAGGAGGTGACAGAATGTTGATGGCTGGCTAGCTGCAGCAGAATGAAATATAATTTCTTTTGAAATTATACTGAGCATCTCAGTTGTGACTCTGTGCTACTACAGATTGATTCAGAGTACCCTGGAACCTTGCAGAAGTGCCCTCTATATTTCATGAAGTTGTATCTTTTTCCACTTGTTCGGGATTTTGTTCATAATGTTTAATGCTTTTTTGCAAGCAACAACTGTGAGTAAGGGGAAGTGCTTTGCCCTCTAGGTCTCTGACTTCGTTAGGTGGCACCTCTTCATGGACGGGGATTTAAGGTTAGAATGTTCCTGGGATTGTGGTGTTGTTCTATTCAAGCGGCTCATCCATTCAGTGTCCGTGGCCTGCTCTTTTCTAGGTGGCGATCTGGAGTCTGTAGCTGGGCTGCCATTCTTGGAGCAAACATCATCTTTAAACGGTATCTTTGATGTTATATTTTAAATTCATCCTCGCACAATGGATGCCTTTGGTATATCCCCCAAACTAAGTAACGTAGTGAGGAAGGAGATGAGTGGGTAATGCCAGGATTACGTAATCTTCAGCATGCCCGATCATTGTTACAAGTACTTTTGACACTGCCAGACACACAATCTCTGCCACTTACCGGCAGCATTTAGAATGAAGTATGGATTTGGGCAGTGGCGCAGAAGGTTTGGTATGTGTCCCATCCACTTAGAGTTACAGGAGAAGGGGAACATATTATTGGATAAACTGACAAAAGGAAGAAATATTTCGAGATTGGATAAAGGAACTGTTGGTTCCAATTTGACCAGACCTCACGAATGATGACTGTAATCAGGAAGAGCCACTCAGTGCAATAAAGTTTACCAATAAGTAATCCAGGAATTATTTTCCACTGGTCTTTGATTGTTTCATACTCACTCACAGATGTGTCTTCTGTTCAATCTCCAAGAATACCTTAAATGAGATACAGGCCTGCTGGAGCCTAAGGATTAGTGAAGTATGATTTCACATTTAAAACACCCAATTTATACACTCCATCCTTGGTAAATCCTGATGGCTCTTGAAAACATCACTAGACCTTTGCCATCATGGTATGAATGGAGCTCGAACAAAACATAAATATGCATATATCATTGAAAATGGAATTGAAATATTCAGTCATTGATGAGAGGTTGGTGAGGTTTTATCACCTTTATTTATCTTAAAGGGTTAGTATTTTTTATTGCCATCTGTATTCAGATTAGCCAATTTACAGAAATATCAATAAAATATAGATTAATGACAGCAGACATCAATACACTGTGTTCCATAAAGGAAAGATTCACTAAACTAGCTAATGGACATAGTCTAAGTATAACCCCTAAAGAGTCCTTTCCGTAAAAGAGCAAGAGTGAGAAAAAAAAGTTGTTCTGGAAACTCAGCCGAGTTCCCCACAGCTGCAGTAGCACCCATCAATAATAGAATGATCTCTACAGTAGCATCGATCAGGGTAAAGTCCTTAGATAAAAAGAATAAGTCACCTTTAGCAGTAGCTATTGGCAACAAAGCAAAATGATCAACTCTCCAGAAGTAGAGTCGCATGGTGAGAATAATGGGTTTGGGTCTTGAGTCTCCCTCTCGATCGAACTCCATGTGCAATTATCCTACTGTCTCTCTAGGAACACTCATTATTATGAATTCATTAGAATATAGTATCAATACCCTGTTAAGTGTTGGCTCATCCAGCCAATGGGATCCGCTCATCCAATGATGTTGTCAGCTTCCGATATCGCTTCACTCAATTTCCACGCTAAACATTTACGCCGGTTCATTAGTATAACACTGTTTCAAATGTTGTTAACTGGAGGAAAGTTCTCTTGAGAACCTTCTTACCTAAGCTAGAAGCTGTGCTATGAGTTTCAATACAAAGACAGAGTTTTCAGAGATGCAGAGGTACACTGGCAATAATATTCTGATGAAGCATTCATAAATGTCTAAATCATTATTTATTATAACAAATACAGCAATTTATCATTGTATTATAGTCAATGACCTAACATGGGGCGAGGGAACTAAATGGAACATAGGTCCGAAGTCAGCACATTCTAAGCATGCTGCTGGTACTAGGGAAACTATTCTAATACATGTCTATTAAACAGTGAGTAAGAGTCGATAGAAAATGGCTTTGAGGCCTAAACCAAATGTGAACATTTAAGAACGATAGCTTAGTACAAAATGTTTTAATTATACTATTTCATGAACATTTCATATCACACATTTCAATATCTATCTATCTATCTATCTATCTATCTATCTATCTATCTATCTATCTATCTATCTATCTATCTATCTATCTATCTATCTATGCATCCATCCATCAATCCATCCATCCATATATATATATATATATATATATATATATTTATATATGTAGAATGAATACATCTATTTGCAGCATTAATAAGGATTCCTTCACATTATGGGGTGTGCACATTCTGAATGTATGTCATTTTCTAAGTGAAAACATTTCTGCAGCAGCTTAAACACATTTCTGGAGCACAATCCTAACATAGGCTACAAGTCGAATTTTTATTTTAGAACAGATTTCTCTCAGGTCCAACATTTGTGCTATGAACATTACACATCAGTCAGGGGTCTATGGACATATACCAAATTCTTCGTCATTCTTGTTTGAGGGGTTGTTTGGAGCTGGGCAAAAAATACGGATCACTGACAGAATTTCGACCTCATAAATATCGACCTACAAGAATATCGAGTCAACAATATCGAGGGCAAAAATATCGACATCCTATCTACAACATGGTAAGTACAAAAATATCGAAAAAATAATATACATGTAAAAAATATCGATGTTAAAAATATCAATTTTTTTTCTTTTAATATATAAATGTAAAATTAAGTATATAACACTAATAAATAAAATATACATATTTAAAAGTATCTAATAATGTTTAAAATTAATAAATAATACATATATATTAATAATACATTAATTAAATATATACAGTAAATATATAATATATATCTACTGAACAATAAGTATTAATAATTATTTTACTAATTTATAAATTAATAAAATATATTCTAAATTACTAATACATTTACAAACATAAAACAATAACATAAATAAAATGTAAGTAATATAAAAAATAAAATAAACATTTAATTTCTTTACAATTAATTATATAAAACGTTGGATAACGTAAGGATAAAAATTACTATTCCTACTCCAGAGAGTGCAACAGTAGGGAAAGCGTTGGATAGCGTAGGGGTAAAAATTGCTATTCCCACTCCAGAGAGTGCAACAGTAGGGAAAGCGTTGGATAGCGTAGGGGTAAAAATTACTATTCCCACTCCAGAGAGTGCAACAGTAGGGAAAGCTTTGGATAGCGTAGGGGTAAAAATTACTATTCCCACTCCAGAGAGTGCAACAGTAGGGAAAACGTTGGATAGCGTAGGGGTAAAAATTACTATTCCCACTCCAGAGAGTGCAACAGTAGGGAAAACGTTGGATAACGTAGGGGTAAAAATTACTATTCCCACTCCAGAGAGTGCAACAGTAGGGAAAGCATTGGATAGCGCAGGGGTAAAAATTACTATTCCCACTCCAGAGAGTGCAACAGTAGGGAAAGCATTGGATAGCGTAGGGGTAAAAATTACTATTCCCACTCCAGAGAGTGCAACAGTAGGGAAAGCGTTGGATAGCGTAGGGGTAAAAATTACTATTCCCACTCCATGGAGTGCAACAGTAGGGAAATCGTTGGATAGCGTAGGGGGAAAAATTACTATTCCCACTCCAGAGAGTGCAACAGTAGGGAAAGCATTGGATAGCGTAGGGGTAAAAATTACTATTCCCACTCCAGAGAATGCAACATTAGAAAAAGCATTGGATAGCGTAGGGGTAAAAATTACTATTCCCACTCCAGAGAGTGCAACAGTAGGGAAAGCATTGGATAGCGTAGGGGTAAAAATTACTATTCCCACTCCAGAGAGTGCAACAGTAGGGAAAGCGTTGGATAGCGTAGGGGTAAAAATTACTATTCCCACTCCAGAGAATGCAACAGTAGAGAAAGCATTGGATAGCGTAGGGGTAAAAATTACTATTCCCACTCCAGAGAGTGCAAAAGTAGGGAAAGCATTGGATAGCGTAGGGGTAAAAATTACTATTCCCACTCCAGAGAGTGCAACAGTAGGGAAAGCGTTGGATAGCGTAGGGGTAAATATTACTATTCCCACTCCAGAGAGTGCAACAGTAGGGAAGGCGTTGGATAGCGTAGGGGTAAAAATTACTATTCCCACTTCAGAGAGTGCAACAGTAGGGAAAGCATTGGATAGCGTAGGGGTAAAAATTACTATTCCCACTCCAGAGAGTGCAACAGTAGGGAAAGCGTTGGATAGCGTAGGGGTAAAAAATACTATTCCAACTCCAGAGAGTGCAACAGTAGGGAAAGTGTTGGATAGTATAAGGGTTAAAATAACATACTTATAAATAAACGATTTTTGTAATTATAAAAAAATAAACTATTAAATAAATATAAACCATATACAATACCTATACTTAATTATAAAACACATGCTTAGCAAAATATATTTTACCTAAAATAAATTTAAAATAATACCATTTAATAATATTTAATTACAAATTAATAATTAATTAACAATTATATTATTAACAATACAATTAGTTTTAATACATTATTAATTAATTAAATTTACTTTACTTCCCACCATATTTCCCTATAAAACCACTACCCACAACATAACACATTTATCCATTTATGAATTAATGAAAAACTAATTAGCAAATAATTAAAATTAATTAACTATTAATTAAAATTAATTACCAATTAATTACATTTATTTTATAATTCCTACTAATTATTAAATTATTAACCATAATTAAATTACCCCCCACCCTATTCCCCTATAAACCCACATCCCGCTACAGAAAATATATATCAATTAATCAATTAATTTATTTTTTTTCCAATTAATTAATAATATTTAGCAATTAATTATAATTAATTAATTAATCCTATTAATTATTAATCAACTTACCATAATTAAATTACTTCCCACCCTATTCCCCTATAAACCCACAACCCGCTACAGAACATATATATCAAATAATAAATTAATTAAAATTATTTTCCTATTATTTTCAAATAATTACCAATTAATTATAATTTATTAATAAATCCTACTAATTAATAATCAATTTACCATAATTAAATTACTTCCCACCCTATTCCCCTATAAACCCACAACCCGCTCCGGTACTAAAACATACAATTTTCTTATGAATTAATTTATTATTATATAAAATAATACACATATAATAGTAATTATTTTAAATACTTAAGTTAAACATATAACACATACATAATAAAAAACTATAAAATAATACAAATATCGATATTAGTGTCATCGAAATTAGTAACATCGATATATATGCTATCGATATTACTAACTTCGATATTACTTACATCGATATTAAGAATTTCGATATTACTTACCTTGGGTCGATATTCTGTCCTACGATATTCTTGACTTCGATATTATACTCCTTCGATATTTCAGACTCGATATTATGGTAGGTCGATATTTCCTACTTGATATTTTGACTGTGTACCAAAAAATACCTTAGTGATTGTGCAAAAACCAAACAGTGGCATGAAGTTGGGCTGGGTAAAGGGTGTGTTAATGACCGTGTGGAGCAAGACAGGATAGGTACTAAAAATCCATCGCCCGCATGTGCCTGGATCTTTCTTCTTTTCTACAACATTGCATTGGCTTCTGGCCAAACAGTTGTATGGCTGTCTATCAACAGTTATGGCCGTCCACGGGCAGACAGCAGTAACACTCGTAACTAGAAACTGGATTAACAGACACTGAACAGATATAAATGGAGTGGCAATTGGATATATATTACTGCTATTTTCAAGATGATTGTAAAAGCAGATGGAAAGGAAAGGCTAAGGCTCAGGGTGTGATATGTTGAGAATTCGGGCACTATATGAATTGTACGTCAGCCTTTGATAAGAATTCCATACACCAGTCCGTACTGCATATCCAGTCCTACTGCTTTTCTTTGAAGACTGACATTCACCAGTCGCAGCCCGTCCCCTGACCAAGTGGCGGGTTGGGCCGGAGGAGGTAGCTGGCGGGGGGAGGAGGGGGGGGCACTGTCAACGCCGTCCGCTCCATCCCGCTCTGCCTGCTCTTCTGGGACAGGCTCCCAGACTATACTGCGGCCAATCATGACTCTGCAGGAAAGCAGCATCAGGATTGGCCTGAGCGCTACAACTTTGCGCTCCCAGCCAGACTGGGAGCCTGTGCCTGCTTTTTCCAGCCCCAGCAAGGCAGCTGGTTCTGGAGAAAGCTTCATTGCGCATGTGGTGTTTGGTCGGCCTGAAACAGCTGGACAAACACCTCATGTGCAGTGAAGGGACCCAACACAGTGCCAACCTCTGGACCCACCCCCAAGACTCATCAGAGTCCTGGGGTAAGGTCCAGGGGGATTAATAAAACGGGTTAGAAACCTGTGTTATCATTGTTTTATTTGCGGGTGCTAGCAGGGGATGGCGGCACTTCTCCGCCCTTATGGTGGGGCCGCCACTGTCCTTCACCTCTGTGTCTTTTCCTCTTAATACAAGCTCACATTGTTTCCCAACACTTTTCAATGTAATCATTCTCATATGCTTCAGAGGTCAATAAAATGAGTACCATTGGGTTGGGTAAAAATAAACATCTGTTATTCAGCACCAAGATACCCTTGAGTGAACGTGTGCTTTACAAATGCACATGCTATTTTATGGTATGTTATGTTATTTTATGTTATGCTATCCATTCTTCCACCTGTGTATGCTTAATGGGCTAGTATTGTCAGATATTACAAAATACTTGAATCGCCTCAGAGAGGTACCTTTATATGGTGTACTCTGTATTTTCAAAAACTTGAAAGCACAGTTTGAAGGTAATCTTCCCACAGCTTGAAAAAGTGTCTTGCCAAGAATGACATTATAGTCTTCATTCTTATTGATTTATGCTTTGAATTGCCATTTTAAAGCCTGTGAGGTTTATTCCACATGTGGTATCCCACATGAGCATTTCATCGTGTACATCACTGGATTCACATTATTTAATTGTATTGATTTGATAACTAGCCTCAGTTGTGGATTTCAGTTAATCAGAAAGCACTTTATGAGCCCTCGATGTGCACGAAAAAAATATCGTATAGAATCACGTTAGTGCTATCTCAGTCTGAGATGACTTCTACCAGGTACTGTCCTCTGTCACATCTAAATTATCAGTTGTGATCAAAACTCCTGTGCTATTACTGCTGATTAAGCCTCCTGGTCACACTTACACCGGTCATGGCCTTTCTATCACTGCCCCGTATGCTTTGTATCTTCACCCTGAATCCATTGTCTATGTTATGGCTGTCACCGATGCCCACCTTAAGCCCATGATAAAAAAGATCATTTTGTACAGGTAAAAAAAATAGACTGTCTATTGTCTCATTATGGAGGTGAGAAGCTTGCTTATTTTACATGACAAAATCACCATGGTAAGATGTGCTTCTTGTGTTGGCATCTTGCCGAAAAGTGGGTGCTAGAGATTATGTTGTGAGTTATTTTTGTGAAATTTATTTTTCGGACTAAATTGTCGCAGGAATCAGGATAGCAGGAATACGGGCATGTCTTTGGGCTTTTTCTGTAAATCTAGGCCCAGTTCACACAGCAAAGTGCTGCAAGGCAGGTTGCTGCACTGTGTTGTAAGATGGAGGGAGAGCTGAACGGTGCCATATTTACAAAGATATGTTGCTGTTCAGCTCTCTTCTTGCATTGGTGCCCTTGTAGCTGCCTAGCACTAATGCAGACATTGTTATGCCATTGTGCAAGGGTGTCTGTGTTGTGGGAAGTATTGTTTTTGTACAGTAAAAGGATACCTTCCTGTAAAAAACAGACCTTAGATGCGTATTTCTCTTTGTATGTGTCTTGCAGAAGGCTGCACACTCGCAAGGAGAAAGTAATGATGAGAAATAAAGATATTTCTCCTCATTATACCAGCCTCAGATAGGCACATCATTTTAGTGCATCCCCAGGTTGGATGGCTTTAGTATACCTAGGTTGTGTTGAAATCCATGGGTCGGTGCACAGGAACTCTCATGTCACAACCATGGACTGCCTCTCCGACGCAAGGTAACACAAGCTATCGCTATGCTACCTCTGGGATTACCATAGTACTATTATAATTGATCAGAGTAATAACCATGATATCGTTTTTGAGCCAGGGAATTGAGAATGTTATCATGGAACATTGCTGGGATTTCTAAAAATTGACTAATGATGACTGGGTAGCCACCATAAGGCATTTTTAAATTGTTATCTTCTTGGAGACATGGGTTATCTAATTAGGTATTCAAATGGAAAAACGTCCATTACAACGCAGGCATTACATCGCAATGCCTTTACAATGCAACTTTTACAACGTAGGTGCCTTTACATTGCATGCGATTACAACGCATGCCATTACAAGGCATGCCATGACAACGCATGGCATTGCAACGCATGCCATTACAAGGCATGCCATGACAACGCATGGCATTGCAACGCATGCCATTACAACACATTGTAAGGTTAGTAATGGAGAATTTTAAGTTTTAGAGTGGGTATGGTTTAGGGGTGGTTGGGAATAGTAATTTTTACCCCTACGCTATCCAACACTTTCCAAACTGTTGCACTCACTGGAGGGGGAATAGTAATTTTTACCCCAACATTATCCAACACTTACCCAACTGTTGCACTAAACAATGTTATGCGTTGTAATGGTATGCATTGTAATGGTGTGCGTTGTAATGGAATGCATTGTAATGGTAGCGTAAAAAATGTGTTGTAATGGCATGCGTTGTAATATCATGCAATGTAATGATAGTTGCATTGTAAAAACTGGGATGCAGAAGTATGCGTTGTAATTGTGTGCGTCGTAACGTCATATATTCATTCAAATGTGGCTGTTCTTGCTTCCTGTTCTACTTTGGGGAGAGCTAAGCGGGGCCTTTTATATTGGATAGCAGTCTCAATTAATTATACCATTTTCTCCATACAAACAGGATACTTAGATCTTAATGCTTTGCTCTTAAAAATGAAAAAAAATATTTTAATATATTGTTGTTACATTTTTATAATAACAATTTGAATCCTGTAACTTTCCCAATTTTTAAAGACTACCTAATTTTATTTAGGTTTTTCAATTGCCTATTATTACTATCATTTTAGCTCAATAATTTTAAACTCAATGCCTGCACGACAGAAACTCATTGGTCTGCTACATCCTTTGAATTTTGGTAACTTCCATTAAGCATCACTAAGTCACCTTTTGCACCTGGTAATTGCCTTAGTGAAGCCTGGAGAGCATTCCTCTTGTGCATCACATGACTACAAGTATGAGCAGCAACTGGAGACAAGAGATGGGTCTTTAGTGACTTATAAAATGTCTCTCCATTGGGATAAGTTGGGGACTTTTGAGTGGCTACCTCTGGTAGGGAGGACAGCGAGGTGCGTTATTCGCAACCCGTGATAGGACAACCTTTGTCCTTAGAAGACCCCTCACTCACCAACCTAGTTGGTGACATGCTTCATCATCGGGGTCCCACCTGGACAGCCGAGTGCCATCCAGGTGTGCTGCAACACCTGACTACAGTGGAGCTGGTTAGTCTTTTTTATATGTACAAGAGAGGTAACAGTGTGTTTAAAAAGTATCCAGTACTACCCACTCGTAGTTGGATGACATGCGTGCAGGTGGCCCGTAGGTAGGCATGAACCAGCATAGGCGCAACAGCCGCTCTTCACTCCTCCACAAATCGTGACGAGGATCTTGATTGCAGGTTTGGGGACGCCCATGGAGCCATTAATGACAGTGCTCCCAGTTTTTTTCCAGGAATACAGGAGAAGAACACAATTTTGATTTAGGATCACAATTTGTGATTCTGTATTTGTTGTCGGCGTGGACAAGTTGCGCCTTAGCGAGCGTAGACCATCCAGTCGGCACAACATTGGTCCTGACGAAAGCCTTATATTGACACATAGGTTGAAACATGTAGACCTCTTTTTAATTAACACAAAACAGCTTGTTTAAGTACCAACAGCCCACCTAACCGGGCAAAGGTGTTCCACTATTTTTTACCAGTATCCAAGACGCTCCAGAATAAACCCTACGAGTGGGAAGTACTGGATACTTTTTAAACACACTGCTACCTCTCTTGTACATATAAAAAAGACTAACCATCTCCACTGTAGTCAGGTGTCGCAGCACACCTGGATGGCACTCGGCTGTCTTGGTGGGACCCCGATGATGAAGCATGTCACCAGAGACTAAAAACTCAGGCAGTATTTAAACAAACCTCCATGGTCAGAGGTCATTTGGTTCCTTGTAAGATGAGGCGTGTTGGTCGATTTGGCCTTTTCTGCAGGCCCCTCCCCAAACATTTTGCCTTCACTCCTCCTAGTTTGCTGAATTCGTTTTTGTTGGTCTTAGGACTCTGCCCATGTTACCACTACTAATTAGTGCTA
This sequence comes from Lissotriton vulgaris, assembly GCF_964263255.1. Lineage (NCBI taxonomy): Eukaryota > Metazoa > Chordata > Amphibia > Caudata > Salamandridae > Lissotriton > Lissotriton vulgaris. The sequence continues at coordinate 1,578,718,581 of NC_141689.1, read as the reverse complement.
AAGTGATTGTTCTCTCTCCTTAAAACATGGTAAAATTATGGTATACCCAATTGGCTTATTTCATTTACTCTGTGTGCCCAGGACCTGTAATTAAAGGTTAGTAGTAGTCCTGCAGCACTGCATGTGCGACCCACTTAAGTAGCTCTTTCAAGCATGATCCAGGCCTGCCTTTGCAGCCTGTGTGGGCAGTTTTAAACTGCCATTTCGGCCTGGCAAAAGAAACCTTTTGTCATGCCCAAACCTTCCTTTTTACTGCATATAAATCACTCCAAGGGGAGGCACTGGACAGACCAGAAGGCTGGGCACAGTGTATTCAAAAAGTTGGACATGTACTTTTAAGTTTCACATGTCCTGGTAGTGAAAATCTCCTAAATTCATTTTTCACAACTAGAAGGCCTGCCTCTCCCATAGAATAACCTTGGAATTACCTTCTTGCATTAAATAAGCTGTAACTTCCAAATGGGAACAGGTAACCAGTTCATGTTTGGTGTCTTTGGAATTGTAATGAAAAATCCTCTCCTTTAGTAAAGTCAGATTTTAAATTACTATTTTGAAAATTCCACTTTTAGTGCCTGCAGCCTGTCTTTGGGTCACGTGACTGGATGTAGTTGTCAGTTGAGATTTTCGTATTTCTCCTTGACACCCACACACAATAGAGAGCTTAGGTGTGCCTGGATGGGCCATTACTGGCAGGATGGCAGAGCAGAGCTGGGCTCAGCCCTACTTACACGTAAATAGGCAGTGTCCTGCCGCCACAAAAAGGATTGTATATTCCTGTACTTAGCCTAGCACCAGGGAACAGGAGGCAAGAAACCTGTGCACTACTAAGGGAAACCTCTAGAAGCTTCTCCCACTTCAAAGGAGGCACCTGGTATAAATATTGGAACTCAAACACCAACTCTTCAGTACACTTCTGGACCTGTGGAAACTTTGCCAGGAAGAAAAACTGCTGTGTTGCTGAAAGGACTGACACTCTGCTGGGCCGCTGCCCTGCTGGACGACTGCCTTGCTAGACGGCTGCCTTGCTGGATTGCAGCCCTGCTGCCCTCCTGACTGAGTCAGAGGGATTTGAGCTCTGCACTCAGGTCTCCCAAAGTGACTCTAAGGGCTAGTCTGCTGGCCTCCTGTTCATGGCCACAGGGACATAACCGATCCCACCATCTGAACCAACAACCAGATCTAGCTAGAGAGAAGCCCTGACCCCCAAGTGGTGCCCCTCAGGTCGTAGACCCTCCGTGTGGCCTCAGAAAGGCTGAATTTATACTTTTGTGCTTTTTGTGGTTGCAAACAGGCCCATTGGTGCCAAAAACGTGTCACTCGCACAACCTTTCAATGTGGAGTTCAAGCAATTCAACTCTTCATGCTTCAGCATTGATCACTTACGGCCTGCCCACTTGTGATGACATCAGGATCTTTGCACTACAGCAACAACCATCTGTGACACACATTGATAACGGTTTGCAATGCTTCTTTTCTCCTCTCAGCCCCTCCACCTTGAACGGAACTCTTGCATGGAATGAGAAGGTAATTTTTCAGCGTGACTAACCCGGTCCCTGTATCCAACCTGCGCCCCATCGTGATTAGCCTGAACTTGTGATTTTCTCCCGGTCTCGCACGACTAGATTGCTGCGAGTGGTGCTTTGGGCTTTTTAGCACTATTTTCACTTAAATCTTTAAAATTTCTTATCTCCAGTTCTACTGATTGGATTTGTGTTGTTCTGATTTTTATATATTTTTTGCGTTGTGCTCTATTTTTTTTAATTGATGTGGGATTGTTCTTGTGTTAATTTTTCACTTTATTTCTAAAGTCCTGCATAACTACTTTACACATTGCCTCCTAGGTAACTGTTCTGTGCCAAGCTACGAGAGGGTTGAGCACAGGTTAATTTGGAGTTTGCTTGGGCCTCTCCCTGACAAGGATTGTGGTTGCTACTTGAGTAGGGTTTCACCCCCCAACCAGTAACCCAATTTCTCACACCTGTACGAACATAGTGTTTTATGGCTTAACAGGTAAACCAAATAATTTAAGCAAGGTTTCTTGCAATTAGAAAATGTTTCAGCGTCCCAAAACAGTCAGTAATTTATCCTTGCACAGTTATATATGGTAAGCAGTGTAATGGGACTGCAAATGCCACATAGCAGAAATAGATGGATTGCATTCTTCAAGGGTAAACACAGGATGGAAAGTGGGCTGCTTATATATTCTTGGTGTTGAGGATAGGAGCACTGGTCAAGAGGTCATGGGAACTCTTGACCAGTTTAGATATGTACACACACCTTTTCTACTTAGCTTTTTTTTCTCTAATCACTGGCTCTGTTGTATTTTTCATTTATCTTCCAGAATAGTCTTTGTCTTCAGATGTTGGCAGGAAGGTGGGGTAGAGTTTAAAGTTTCCTGTCAGGGAAACCTGAAACAGGGACTCAAATGGAGGGAGAGGCTGCCTTCACTTAACTACCTTTTAATCAATAAATGAAAGTACTCTCAGGGAACAATAGTGAAGAAAAGGGCCGGGGAATTTCCGCATACCTCAGAAGTACCATCTGTCTACTATCTCCTACATCACAGATGATTCCGGTCCACTACAAAGGCCTTCAGAAAAAGAAATTATCTTTATATAAACCAAACAAGTCCAAACACCAAAGATCTAACACACAGTTCAAACTAAGATTTTTAAAAGGTAAAAACTGTTCTGTCCATAGGAAACTATGGATGCTTCACTTTCCACACAAAGTACCTAGGATGTGTCAAAATGACTAACAATAACAGCCGTAAGGAAGGTGATACGTCAGTTCCTTACATACAGGGAAGGTAATGAGTCTGTTCCTTATGTGCAGGGAACCTTATACATCAGTTCCTTACGTGAAGAGAAGGTGATGTGTTGGTTCCTCGCTCCAGGGGAGGTGATGGGTCGGATCCAGACTGTCACGCAGAGGAGATGATGTGTCTGTTTCTTACTGGAGAGGAGGTGAGTGTTGGTTTCTTACTGTGTGGGGAGGTGATGTGTCGGTCTCTTACTGCAGCCCCAGTGTTGTTGTAGATTCAGCGCCCAGGTGTGATGCGGGGAAATCCGGACGCGCTGGAGGCGATGCAGCGATGGTGAACCAGGGGATTATGTTGATGTCTCCAGCCACGGACCGGCAATCCGTTGATTCTTCTTGCCACGCAGCAGAGCTGCATAGGAGTCGGTGCAGTTATCTTCAGCGTTGGAGATCAGTTTATGGCGCTGCGTAGATTTTTCAGCCACACAGGGCTGTGCATCAGGAATTCCTGCCACCCGGCGGTGCTGCGTCAGAAAATTCAGCCACTAAGAGGGCGAAGCGTCGATTTTGTTCTTGATAGCTTCCTGTAGCAGGAACAATCTCCAGGGGCCCAGAACTGGAATAGGCACTTCCTGACTGGTCAAAACTCACAGCAGTGGAGTTCAAAGAAGCCTTTGTGTCCCTGAGACTTCAGAACAAGAGGCAAGCACACCCAAGCCCTTGGAGATTCTTCTCAAGTAGGTTCACAGTAAAGTCCAGTATTTGGCCTCTCCTTGGCAGAAGCAACAACTGCAGGCCTACCCAGCAAAGCCATACACAGCAAAGGGGCAGTCTCCTCCTCACAACACTTCAGCTCTTCTCCTTGGCAGAGGTTCCTCATGATTCCAGAAGTGATCTAAAGTTCTGGGGTTTAGGATATGCTACTTATATTCCATTTTCTCTTTGTATTCTTTGTTTTCAGAGTCTCTGATCTCAGTAAACCCAGGTCTGTCCTCAATGGCCTGTCATTACCTCAGGGGGTGGCGACAACATTGTGCAAATGAGACACAGCCTATTCTGGTAATAGTAAAAACACCTCCCATCACCCTAGAAGCAGACAGTTGTATTCAGCCTGGCAATGAGTCATCCAGGAAAGGCAGGATACACCTCAACCCCTCTTGTGACTGTCTTGAATGAATGCATACCCCCAGCTCCTGTTACTCCAAAACCAGTCGGCGAATACACAAACAGGCAGAGGCACCCAGAATGTTAAAGCAAGAAAATGCCCTCCTGATAAAAGTAGCATTTTCAAACAAACAATTTAAAAAACAACTTTTCTAAAAAAATTGTTATTAAATTCATAGATCCTAAACTCCATTTCTCTATCTTGTCCCAATGGAAAGTTACACTTGTAAGATTCTACAAAGCAGCACCCATGTTAGCCTATGGGATAGACAGTCTTTCAATAGTGAAAAACGTAATGCATAGTACCTCACCATCAGGACATGCAAAACACACCAATACATGTCCCACCTTTAAGATACACTGCACCCTGCCCATGGGGGAACCTTGGGACTTTCTGAGGGGTTACTTACATGTATGGAAAGGGAGGATTAGGACTTGGCAAGTGGGTGCAATTGCCCGATCAACAGGGCAGTTTAAAACGGCACACGCAGACACTGCAGTGACAGGTCTGAGACACATATAAAGGGCTACTCATGTGGGTGCCACAACCAGTGCTGCAAGCCCAATAGTAGTATTTGATTTACATGCCCTGACACACTCAGTGCACTTTACAAGGGACTTACCTGTAAATCTAATATGCCAATCATGGATAACCAATCATAATCAAAAATGTATGCAGGGAGCGCTTGCACTTTGGCACTGATCAGCAGTGACATGGGGCCCAGAGCACCTAAACCAGCAAAAACGAAGTCCAGCACACAGCACAAAATACAAGCGATAGAGGCAAAAAGTCACTGGGAACCATGCCAAGCAGGCCAGGTCTAACATCTACATTTATAACTTACTTTACTCTTTCGAGTAGCTTTACTACTTTTGGCTGTTATCAAATTTCTGGTGTAAAGTTCACAAAAGTGTCAACTTACTCCTCTCTACTCCCATATAAAGGGTGTGGAGCAAAATTTAGGAATGTAAATTGCTGCTAAATGAAAAAAAAATAGTACATCCAGCACTACCAAAGGCTAACCACTGGTACTGCAACCCCTTCCCACAGAAAGGAATGGAGTTAGGAAATTAAAATAAATCCCAATGGGAAATAATGTTAAATTTTATTATTTATAGTCGTTAATTATATTAAAAAATATCACTTAATATTTCAATAATTTACAAAAATAGCACATATTTTTAATTTAATTATACATTATTTTCATATCTTTTTCTATTTAAAATAATATACCAATGCATTTTCTAAAAATATAATTCTGTTACTTTGAATTAATTCATTACATCACTTTTAAAGATCATTAATCCACAAAACACATTTAATTATCTACTTCAGGTGAGAATTATTTTTTTAACTTTAAATTTCACAAAAATTATTTGAATTTCATTTTATTATATTTGCATTAACTAGAAATTGAATTCAAAATCGAATTATTAGTGCTGTAGCATTTATCCCTTGAGTTCTACATTTAAAATAAATATAGTGAATTATTTTACAGTGATATTTATCATAAAAATATTTACCATATTTTTTCAAGTTTAATAAACCTTTTAACATTTTCCTATACTTCATCACAGGGAGATCTCCACTCTGACTGTGAGTGTCCTTATGGTAAAGTTTATATTTTAATAACATTTATTGCTATATTCTTAATTAAAATCAGATTATTCAAATATTTTAGGAGGAAATTAAAAATATACCCTATTTTCATAATTTACTTTAAACATTAAACTATGTTTATTTTTCTAACTATTTTAGATAATTTAATTTCACCTGACTTTTTTTCTCATGGGATTTTTAAAGTCCCTAACTCCATTATTGTGTATCAGGGGAGGTTGCAATACTAGTGGTTGGCGATGTATGGTGCTAAAGTTACTACAGCTCAGATCTGGAATAATTTACTACTGTTTTGGGTCCTTTTTTGGTTGTAGTAACTATAGAAGTACACTTTGTGAAAAGCTATGGGCTTACTTTTTTGTTTTGCATGTCCCTCCCTAAACCCCTCCCTACTCCTCTCTAAACACCTATCATTTAGTACTAAATATGCCCCTTTTTCTAGCCATTTCCCCTGGTCCTTCTCATATTTACTACTAAGTAGTACACTTACATGTGTGAGGTTCTCCCCATAGTAAAGATAGGTGAGGTGAAAGTGGAGATTTACACTCGAGGTTTGTGAATATCATTTTGTAGTACTTTAGTAGTACGATTGTAGTACTACACAACGTACTACAAAATGCAGTTTGTGAATAGTTGATTGCAGAGTTGGGATGGCTGATGTTGAGGACACCCATCCATTGTCACTTTGTTCTAGCTGCAGTGGGAGGAGCTTGGAGGCTTGGTGGTGGTGCCTGGGGATACTGTGATGGTGAAATTGATGATGGCGTGGTCGGTCCAGGTAAGTTCGGTGATATAACTCTACTTGACTCTGTTGCTGGCAGTGAAGATTGGGTCAAGCATGTATCCAGTGGTGTGTGTGGGGTTGGTGACCAGTTGGATGAGGCCAATGTTGCTCATGCTTTCCAGGAGGTTGGCAGTGTTACTGTCTTTGAGGTTGTCGAGGTGGAAGTTGAGGTCACAGAGGAAGATGTAGTGCATGGAATCAATGGCGAGTGCATCTATGAATTCTGGAATGGCGTTGCGTTGGAATTTAAGGTGTTCCATGATCTGTGTAGTGTTGTCTGTGGTGGTGGTGCAGCGGATAGTTTCTTTGCGGATTATGGCAATGCCGCCTCTGCGTTTGTTGGTGCAGTCATCTTGTAGCCGCTGTGCATGGTGGTGGTGATATGTGGGGTAGTAGCAGGGTTGAGCCAGGTCTCTGTGATAAAAATAGCTTCTGGATGAGGGTAGTGATGGTGTCCTAGATCTCAATGGTGTGTTGCAGAGTGATTCAGCATTGAGCAGTAGGCAGTGGAGTAGTTCCGGGGTGGTCGTGAGGTGGGTGTGCTGATGATTTTCGTGAGGGTGGTAGGTCTTGAGTTGCAGGTGGTGAGACAGTGGTGGCAGGTGAAAGGTCCTACTGTTAATGAAGGAGATGTGAGGAAGCAATTTTTGCTGAGGCATTCAGTGTAGAGGTCTCGGAGTTCTGCAGAGGAATATCTTTGGGTGGTTGGAGGGCCAGGGTTACTGGCACTTAGTGCAGTCCAGGTACGGACGGGTGCAGGCAGGCTTGCCTGTGGCGGACTGGCAGTGCGCCCTCTGCGTGCTTCCGCTGCACGACCACTCTGCAGCCTCCATTAAGTAGGTCCTGGAAGGGGTGTGGGGCACTGGGTGGCAGCAAGCGGGATAGCGAGCGGTTGGGAAGGAGTGGGGAGTAAAGAAACAAGCAGCTCTACATGTGACAGAACTAATAGACAAAACCAGAAAATCTGAAAATATCAACAAAAACAAATATCAGCAAAAATAACTATCGGCAAATATCAGCAAAAATAAATGTCAGTAAATAGCAGCAAAAACAACAGTCAGTGCACGAAAATGGCAAATAAGACTCAGAGGCTAACTGGCAGCAGAATTTCTATTAGCACAATCAAAACGAGGCAAACAGTGACCGTCGGCAGAGTCAAGGAGAACTGCTGCGGGCGGAGCTGATGAGTATTCCACCACTACAGAAAACTGAATTGATTGTCGCTGGAAATGTGGACGAAATAGAAGAGACCCTGAAATCCTGAATTAAATAGTTGAAGGAACAAAACGTGCTAAGGACATGGTCTAAATCCACTACTAAGGGCCCAATTCCGATCTCGCTCTGAAGGTCACCGAACGTGAACCAGCTGGAAAAAGTACGAGCCCTACATGTGTTTTCCGCCTGACTCATACAGCTGTACGAGGGTGCAAGTACGATGCGAGCAACGCAAAATTCACAGACCGAATCGTTTCCGGCTCTGAACCTCTCCGTACGTCTCGTCCGTAATCAAACCGCTCCAAGCAATGGATGCGATTTACGACCGAGCCAGTACGATGCACGCGTCGGACAGCCGGTTCAAGGTGAAGTCTCCGGCTTGCAAAACGTCTGGGACGTTGCCTTTTGGTGTCCGAGTCAGACGCCCTGTCACACGCAACTTTACGACTCGGACAAACGGGGAGACCCAAGGGTCTCCCCAACACAGGCATGTATGGTGCAGATGGCACCGACGCGTACCCACTGTAGGTGGCACCTTTCTGCGAGACGTGCCCATTCAGTCAATGGAAGCCCATGTACTCGTCGTACGGACCGGCACCCATTGACTTCTATGGGAGTCCGACGAACCGAGGCTGGCAGCATGCGGACGCATCGTACTCGCTCGCTCGGACGGCAAGAGTCCGGTTCGGTCGGAAAACATTTTTGGTTCCGGCTCGGTCGGAGAGCTTTCCGAACCATTTCGAAATCGGGCCCTTAGTGAAATATTCAAATGCTTTCAATGTTCCACGTGCAATGTTGGTTTCTCTTAACTCGTGAAAGTTCTTCATAATGGTCATTCGGTGCAAAATACGTTACCCACAAGTTCCACAGCTTTTTAATCTAAAAGCCTAATAGTTGTCCACAAACCCACATTTTCAATAAAATACTCATAGGGTGTCTGAAAATCTAGCTAGAAGATAAGTCACTGATCTCAAGTGAACAAGGAAGCTTCAAGCCTGGACTGAGCACAATGGATCATGTTGTCCTTCTGAATGTCTTCACTGCAAAAAACACAAAGTGGACAATGGGTAGCTATAACCAGCTATCCACAGAAGTGTATTTCACATTTACCACACATGCATCATCAGGGGTCTTCTTCACAGACCAGGACTTGAGGAGCTCAGGCTATCAAGATAGACATTAAGACTAATTCACTCTTTTCCTCTGGCTGGTCGGTAGAGCTTCCTATGGAAGTAAAAGGGTGACTAAAGAACAACTGCCAACGCAGAGGTAATTACCACAAAGTTTAGGACAGTTGGTGGGAAAACCGTTGTCAAATCAGAAGGTCTGCAGTCTTCAAATTCAGAACACCCCTCCAGTCATTTTGAAGTGTATCTTTTTAAAGGGCACTGTCCACAGGAACCAGGGAGATGGAAAGGTAGCAGCACCAACTCGTCAAATCTCATGTATTTGATCTACGTAACCGTTTGCCCACTGACACGGTTGCAGGGCAGAAGCTGCTTTTCTCCATTCAGGCACAGACTGAGAAGGAAGGAGGGAGTGAATACACCCAATGCAAGGAGCGAGTAAAGTACAAACATTGGATTTGGCTATCTTGCTAACCAGGTCTTCCTGAAACAAAAGCATTCTCTGCTGAGTATTCACACTGCATGACCTAAACTAGTGAAATACAACCAGTTGGGGAAACTAACAGGCTTATTTAGAAGCCCGTTGCGCCGCTGGTCCAAGCAGGGATAAGAAGTGGTGCAGGCTCTTTCACATATCAGCATCTGCGTCGCCTTTGAACCTCGACATGGTTCACAGCCTTTCAATTTCACATCCAGAACATCACAAATACTCAGGGAAGAGAGGTTTTCAAATTGAGGACCAGTCTGCATCCTGAGGTTATGTTCATGGACCACTCCTCATTACCATTTGCAAGGGTCAAGCAATGATGGCCATGGGTTACCATGTTCTTATCCACACCTTTGACCTGGGCAGGCACCTCGACTAGGGATCACAGGTATAAACTCCTGTACCCTAAACTATATGATCAGTTCCACCAATCACAATCAGCCCAAAGCCTGGCCTGATGGGACTGCAGTCACACTCTTCTGCCGGTAGGGTGGAGGGACAAATATTAATAAAAACCTTGACAACTTCCCCATGGACTTATGATACGACTTTCATCTGAAGGAAAGTTCCAACTGAGCCATAAGTCTCAAAACAGAGCCAGGAAGGAACACATGGTTTATGCCATGGGGACCCTTGACCCAAAATCAACCCTTACTCTGCCAGGCACGCACCCAGGAGCTTTCATAGCATTTAAGATATTTTGCTGTTTGACAAATCGGCATTTTTCTAGTCGAGTCCAGTCATTGGAGGGTAGCTAGAGATTAAGAGCAGTCTTTGGGGCTGATTTGCAAGCTCCTTTTGCCACCGGTGCATCACTTTTTGTGTCGTACTGGTGGCGCATTTTACTGTTCCATATTTACAAGGACAGGTAAATGTGAAGGTACTTGTATAGTGCACGACTACCCGGAGGCATCTCGGCGCTTGTGTGAATACCGCTGAGGAACCCTTCCTGGCCTTTCCCTGTGAAGTGCCCACTCCTGGGCAACCCCAAGGTGAAGCCAGGCATCCTAGTGTTGTTGGGGTCATTGTGGAGATTAAGCAAGCTATTGTCCAGAGTTGCAGATTGGGACCCATGATTAGAATAGGCACCGAGGCGAGAATTAACAGGTCCAAGGAAATTGAGCCCAAGACCCACCGAGGCGGGAATGGAACCCTGGTCCCGGGCCAGACTTCTGCATCAGGGTCTGCCGCTCTAACCATTGAGCCACACTTCTCCAAGCAACCCTGCGTGTCTTTTCCTGTCCTTGTGAATATGGCCTCTTTGCACACAGCACTTTTCAAGAAAAGGGTGTTCCATGGATGTTGCTGTGGGTGTTCCCACGCAACACCCATGGAGCCAGATAGATGCGTGATAATGCTATGCCTCCCCACGAGAGGCGCAGGGAGGCGCAACGAGGAGAAATGTAAACATTTCTCCTTGTTTTCTTTTCGTCTTTCTATGTGTGCTGCATTCTGCAGCACAACTAGAAAGAGGAAATCACCTCTAATGATTGTTTATGTACAGGAAGGGTTCCCTTCCTGCACATACACAATCATTGAAGCAATTACATTTTTCAACTTCTATGTGCGCTAACGCAGCACACATAGCAGTTGCAATACGGCATTTCAGATTATTTTTGTGCAGGAAGAGAACCCTTCCTGAACAAAAACAATCTCCCCACAACGCATGGCAGCAGATTGTGCGCCAGCGTAGGGGAAAGCACAGAGATGCAACATATTGCTGTAAATATGTCACATCCCTGTGCTATGAAAGTGACTCAGGGTGGCGCAGCCAAATGGCTTGCGTTCCGCACTGAGTCACTTTCTTGTAAATCCGCCCCTTTGTTTTTACAATAAGGTCTTAAGATGCCGCATATTTCCGAGTGATTTTTCATTACTCCTCTCTTTAAGTGGGGTCTTTTACTATGCCATTTCTGTGTGATTTGAGTTTAATGAATGTTTTTTAATCTTCAAAATGCATACTTTTGGAAGCATAATATAGAACATTTTTGCTTGTACTACAATTAATAATGCATGGGTCTGTTTGCGCTTATATGATGTCTGTTTTTACATGAGCTAAAATACACTTCGCCTGTTTGTGTGTACCAAGCCTTTAAATCCCCACAAACGTGATTTGAATTAGATCACTGCTTAATTGGAGAGGGTGGGTGCGGAGGAGCCCTTCTGCACTTATTTTTGGGGGGCGGCACTTATTTTTGGGGACCCCAGCAACCATTTTTGGTGCCCAGATCTTATTTTTCCTCATCAAACATTGACCGTGAGCAAGAGAAAGAAAAACACACAAACGAAAAGGAAGAAGGAAGAGAAAGGCAGAAGAACTGCCGCACAGGTAGAAAGCAGGAACCACAAGAGTGAGATAAAGGGGTAGCCCGTGTCTTGGAGTGGTTGCAAGAGCCATGAGGTGGATTCAGTATTACGCAGCCTTGGACATTTAAAAGCACCTGACGACGGTTTCTGAGCAGAGTTTGGGCACCGGCACTCATTATATTACAAATTAAGCACTGAATAGGCAATCAGTTTCAGATCAGAAGCTGTACCATTAGAACCAAAGTGAACAGACAAACTTCAGTTTGTGAATGGTATACGGCAAGCCGGGGATTTGCTGCTGCAGTCTGTTTTCTGCATCGATAGAATATACTACAAAGGATGTAAGCTTTTTTTTCAATAGCTCACGCCTGTTAAATGTGTTTGCCTATATGATAAAGAATGTAATCACACACGAACGTGGGTAATTACTCGGCAGCCGTTGTTCATGATGATGCCTGAAAAACTCTTTAAATAGGACATTAAGCATTAACCCCTAGGAGACTTGCAGCAGCCCGTTACCTAATGCTTGATATTCGGTTACTTGTGTGGCTCACCAGTGAAATGCATCAGGGACTGAAATCGTATACTCTACGGGCTCCCTCTGCTGGCAAAAATTAGAAATGGCGATGTATCTGACGATCTCGACTTCTAATACAGGGTAAAATCTATTGCCGCTACCACCTAAGGAAGAAACAATTACAATATACTTTTTAAAAAGATTTTTTTTCTTGAATTTCAGAGGTGATCTCCCACACACACATAACCTCCATTCCTCTGCCGGTTACAACTCGCGCCTCCAAAAATACAAACAGCTTTGGTATTTTGTTGTAGAGTTTTATATTGCGCGAAAAAGTCCCGAAACATCGGGTATCAGAGCGCTTTACATGAGCACCAGTTTCAATACAAATGGACACATTCATTTTTGTTACGCACGGGGAGATTAAGGGGGCTATTTATGAGCCCTTGCGTCACTTTTACGTAGCTGGTGCATCACTATTTGTGACGCACCAGCAGAGTAAAAAATGTGCCTTGTTGCACCATATTTACAAAGTGATGCATTACAAAGGGACGCATCTAGGTAGATGTGTCACTTTGTAAACCCCTGCGCTACATTATACCTGCGCCAGGTATAGTGTATGCAAGGGGGGGCGTTTTGACGCAATAAAGAGTCATAGAAGTGACACAGTGAAATCTATGAGGTTTCACTGCGCCATTTCTTGGATGCTAATGCGTCAAAATCTTACGCCTTCCTCATGGCAGGCGTAAGACTGATGCAGACACTAACAACATGGGACTTGCCCATGTGAAAGTACACATTGTTGGAGTTGCGTCACTTTTGTGACACACTCCAGCAATGCGTCACTTTTGCGCCTACAAATATGTCAGAAATACTGACGTATCTGTAACTTCTTGCGACATGATGCATCATACTGTAAATATGACGCATCGTTAGTGTCACAGGGAGAGTCTAAACTGGGGTGGCATGGTGAGCAAAAGAATGATGGATTTAATCCAGATCTCTTGACTGGGGGTGAATGTTTTGATTTGTTCTGCATTCTATCCTTCAATTGTGTGTCTTTAGCACTGTAAAAATGACAGATGTGTTGGTCTTTCCCAGTATTTACACAAAATATATAGTATTTATATAGTGCATACTACCCTGAGGCGTTGTAATAATTTAAATATCATTATTTTTCTTTTAAAGCTCTATGGCTAGAGGAAACTTTACGCTGACAAAGGGCAACATTGTTTTATGTGTAGCGTACAAAAGTGTGAATCTTATGCCTAATTCAGGAGAGTTTACAAGTATACTCGAAATGTGCTCCAATGTACTCATGATACAACTGCTAGATATGAATGTGAAGGCTTAAGATGTGATGTCACTTCTTGTGATGCCACTTCCTGTGATGTCACTTGCCGTGATGGCACAATCTGTGATGACACTTGCTTACTGATTACCTACGTTAGTCCCCCCACCTCTTTTTTAGGACTTGTGCCCTGGCTATATCCACTCCCATATGAATGTATTAATGTTGGAGTTTGGAGTTATGGCCTTTGTGATGAAAAATATAGATCTGCATACAATGAATGGTCTGATGAATAGTCTGTCTTTTAATTTATGACAGCTGGAAAAAGCGGGTCTCACCCTCCCAGATATCCACTGATGGAAGAAATGTTTGCAGTATGGAACACAAACCCCATTGTAATGCTTCTAGTAGCTAAATAATCATGAATCCCCCACTACTGTTGAGAATATTAAGCATTCAAAATGCCCAGAATAAGTAGAGAAGACAATACATCCCTGGAACCGGCTTAACTGAAAAGTATGAGGTAAAACGAAAGACGAAATGCAAGAGAAAGTAAAGAAACCCACATACAGTGTCAACACTTTTATATGTTTATGGCCTCATTTATGAGAAGTGGCACATCGCTGCGTGAAAGCAGCGATGCAACACTTCTCAGTACGCCCTCTTTGCGACACCGATGATACGTCATATTTACAGTATGACGCATCAAGTCTTAATGAATGACAGATATGTCAGTATTACTGACGTATCTTTAGGCGCTAAAGTGGCGCTGGAGTTGTTTTGAAAGTATGACGCAACTCCAACAATGTTCCTTTCACATGGGGCTTACCCCATGTAAAAGGGCCTGCGCCACCCTTACACCTGCCATGAGGCAGGCATAAGTTTTTGATGCAATGGCGTCGTAGAAGTAGTGTAGCGAAATCTCATAGATTTCACTGCACCACTCCTACGACTCTTTCTTGTGGTAGAATGCCCACCCTGCATACATTATACCTGAAGCAGATGTCATGCAGCACAGGGGTTTGCAAGAGTGACGCATCTGCCTAGATGCGTCACTTCGTAAATATGGTGCAACATGGCACATTATTTATGCCGCCGCTGCATCACTAAAAGTGATCAGACGGTGGTGCGAAAGTGACGCAGGCCTTTATAAATAAGGCCCCTAATGTTTTGATGAGAGGAAGCACAATAAGTGGATTCTGTTAAAATTCCAGTACAACGCAGTACTCACGTTCCGCATTGCAGCGTCTGCACCACACTGAAAGACATGTGACATTTCTAATTCAATTATATCACAAACAAGGCAAATATTACAAGCCTTGACAATAAATCAAATGGGCAAAGTTTCTACATTTTAAATACAGAGTATTGTAACAATACAGTGCTTTCCATACCCCCTGTTGAAGCCTAATGCACTAGATTACACAATAAAAAATGAATGAAGAGAGGCTTAGAAGAAGTGTGTAAAATATGTACCAGAACAGTTTGGCTCGTTGCCAGAGACTTCGGAAAGTCATGTTCTCATGTTATCATATGGTCTGATTACATCACATAGGAAGTACACCTTCCATACATTATAATGCAATCGCAAGTCAGCGAAGAGTTCCAAGGCCATATATAGGAACAAAACCAAAGATGACATCACCCTTCCCCAAAACTGCTCAATTACTTGGGTCTAGACTTTTAAAACTGGCACACAATGCAGGGCAGCACCCAAAGTTGCTATGCTAGTTTACGTGACAGGGAAAGAGCAGGAAAGCAACATATCTACTAAGATATAGTGCTATTCTACTCTGTCGCTAGCGCAAAACTAGGCTGTCATACACAACACACACACCTTTGCATTTGAGTGCAAAGGTGTGGGCATGAGTCTATCATAGGTTTTGTCCTAGAAGGGTACCCTTCCAGTACGAAATACTAAGCTGCTTCGATTAATGTCAAAACTATTCCCACATTGAATGTGTTCAGTACATTGCAGCACACATGCAATGTGGGTAAAGTTAGAAGAAATAAAAGTATTTCTCCTTTTTAATGCCTGCTATAAATGTAAGCGTTTGTTTGGTGCAAAACCCTGTCTACCATTGTTGGTAGGTATGGTTTTGCATTACAAGCACAGGAACCACCCATGAAATACCTCTGTAATGCTTTGCACTGCTTTTCGCTATGTTAAGGCATCTTTCAAGCTACTTTCCATCGCCACTTTTATGACGCAAACTCAGTGCGAAATGTTTGTAGGTCTACCACTTGCGGACAGATTCATGATTATTTCATGCAAGGCGGTGTAGCAGGGCGTAGCGGAGCAAGCCACCTTGCTGCACTGCACTTCGTGAAGGGGAAAGAGAATGCAGCACACTACAGGAAAAAAAGAGGAGAAATAAAGATATTTCTCCTCGTTATGCCTTACCTGGGGCATTTTGAAGCATTCCCAGGTTTACCAGAGAAGGTAAATCTGGGAATGCACCAAACTCCAGGGGTCGATGCGTGGGAGCACCCAAACTCAAACCCATGGACCGTCTCCCTGTGGCAGATTAATGCAACGTCGCAATTTGTGTTGGATTGCATTACCCTAGATTTATCAAGCCACTCAGGGCCGTGAACGTGGCCTTGCTTGGCTTGATAAATCTGACTTTAGTGTTGCATCACCTTTATGCCACCTTGTGTGGCGCAAACGCAAAGCAACACTATAATACATTTGGCCCTTGTTGTAGAGGTCCAGCGTATAAAAGAGATAGTATGTTTTTAGACATGACAAATGAAAGTAAATGTAAATGTAAATGTATGTATACTTGTAAAGCGCACTGCCACCCCATTTTGGGGCATCCTGGCGCTGTATACCGCTGTGGAACCCATCCTAGCTTTCCCTGTGAGATGCCCCCTCCAGGGCACCCCCAAGGTGAAGCCAGGCATTCCAGTGCTGTTGGGGCCGTTGTGGAGATTAAGCAAGCTATTGCCCAGAGTTGCAGAGTGGGACCCATGATTAGAGTAGAGTCTGTAGTGCAAAATTAATTACACAACAAAGCAGTTTGTAATTTATTGCACAAGGATTCATTTAATAGGAATTAAAAAAAAATATTGTTTGATTAGTTGAAATCATAACAATAATACCTTAGTAAAACATACAACACATACAGTAAGTAGATGAGGTAAAATGATAAATGACTCCGCCATAAAAAAAGTTAAAGAAAACATTATTTATAGATTTAAACACAGGCTAAAGTGCATGAGTGATAAATTAACTTTCTCAAATCCGTAGAAGAAAGGTAAAAGATAATAATTTGTTACTAAGTTTAAACACGAGCTAAAGTGCACAAGGCTATAGGCATTTCCTTGACATAAAAGAGGGACAAATCAATGAGTACACATTTTGATTAGTTAGCTACAATTTTCAGGACTTAATATATGTAGCTTATTGGCTCAATTTTTCAAGTACCAACTTAATAAAATCTATGAATTTTGCAAATTGAGTAATAAAAACAACTGTCTGTGGAGTTAAAACAGCACAATATTACTTCAATGCACAATCCAATGCCCAATTTCTTAAAATTAGATTCGGCAAGCGCGGGGAACTTACCTCACCCATCCCAATTGATAGCGGGATAAAGCAAGGGTGCGTGCTCGCACCCACCCTTTTCTGTCTGTTCATCAATGCACTTGTTGATGTATTGAATGCAGGAGAGGATATTGATGCAACCAAGATAGCTGGCAGAAAAATAGCGGCAATGATGTTTGCCGTTGATACTTAGTTTCTCTCAAAAACAGTAATGGGCATACAGAGGATCCTCGACAACTTCAAGGCCTTCTGCAACAGTAGCGGACTCAAGATCAACTGCTTGAAGACCACATACATGGTCTTCAATCCGACTAGTACCACCTGTTCTAATCCTAGCTGCATGGTATTCCCCTGGAGATGGTCTCTATTTTAGATTACCTTGGGGTTATCCTGACCAAAAAATTGCCTGGGGCGCAAATGATTAAAACCAGTTTGAAGCTGGCACAGAGCACAGGAGGGTTATTAAAGCTATTTTGGAACTCCCCGTTTTAGCCCATCGGCCCAATACTGGAAATGTATAAAATGCAAACTAGGGGTTCTGCTATGTTTGGGGCCGAACTCTGGGGGCATCACTCTCTAAGAAATATCACCAAGATTGAGAATGCATTCACAGACAGATTTTTTGGTCTTCCACCAAGTACTCCACTTATACCACTGCTTCTAGATCTGGGGATAACACCCATCACTGAAGACATTGCCCTTAGACAACAACTCCACTGGCGCCGACTATGGGTAACCCCGGAATTGGCTGCCTACTGGGACAAGTTAAAGGAGGTTTTGACTCTAAACGGTGTCGGGAAAATACAATGGTTAGCTCATGTAAGGGACTCCTTTCAGAATATAGGCAGAGCGAGCCTATGGCACCCCCGAGGAAGCCTGTGTCTTAGTTTCTCGCAAGGAACTGACGCAGGGATACAAGGAAGACAGACCTGCCGGAATACAGGGGTGTTCAGCAATAGGCTCACTGGCAGCCTTGTTCATGAGGGTCAAAGAGCAATATAGCCTAGAACCTGCACTGGATGAGATACAACCTGTGCTCATGAGGAAACGCTATCTCCAATTTAGGCATGGGACCCTCCCACTTTGCGCCTTCACGAACAAATGGGCAGGTGCATCTATTCTAGACTGTGCTGCTTGTGACCATGCAGAGGAATCAGCTACACGTCTTCTTTTTTTGTCCTGGTTATAGAAACTCCAGGCGCCGTTGGCTGATCCACTTATGTGGAAACTTGGGCACTAGACGCTGTGTGGAGGGTTTTAGGCTGCTGAAGAATAATACTCTAACACCCATTGTATTTACGGTGTCAAGCTTTTTATTATCTTTGTGGTGTGTGTGCAGGTCGTTTTTAAAAAACACCCCAGTGGGGTGTAACTGATATCATCAACGCTCTTTTTTCGCAGGGTTGCCCCCCATGTGGATTTTACGTACGTTAATTTCATTTTGTAGACTGTGAAATCTATCTGCACGTGTTTCTTAATGTGTTGTACATAACTTTTTATATGGTTTTATTTATGAGCTGTAATGAATTTAGCTTTTTTTATTGGGGAAGTGTGTAACTACAGAAATTTGGAGCTGTAACCATTGGGCCTCTGGTGTTTTAAGATGATCTATCTGAGAATGTTTGTTTTTTATCAACATGTTGCTTATTTCGCACTTTTATGGTCAAAGACCGCAATAAAGATATCTTTGAATTTAATTGAAAACATACAATACATGCAGTAAGCAGATGAGATAAAATGATAAGTGACTTTCTTTAACAATAATTTAAAAGAAAAAATAATTTATAGATTTAAACACAGGCTAAAGTGCATGAGTGATAAATTAACCTTCTCAAATCCGTAGAAGAAAGGTACAAGATAATATTTCGTTACTAAGTTTAAACAGGAGCTAAAGTGCACAAGGCTATAAGCATTTCCTCGACATAAAAGAGGGACAAATCAATGAGTACACATATTGATTAGTTAGCTACAATGTTTCAGAAGTTAATATCTGTAGCTTATTAGTTCCATTTTTCATGTCTCAACTCAACAAAGTCCATGAATTGTATAAATCGAGTAATAAAAACAAATGTATGTGGAGTTAAAACAGCACAATAATACTTCAATGCACAATCGAATGCCCAATTTCTTCAAATGCGTGATTAGCATCTGTCTTCGTGGAGTACCGAGTTCTGGGCAGAACCATACAATATCGGCTAAGATCTCTTAGTTGTAAAGCCTGCATGTTAGGGTTGACCTCTTGAATATATAGTTGAACCTTAATTGCCAAGAAATAAAGGAATCATAATACGAGGAGCATTTTCGTAGGCCACAGACGCAGGAATACATTTGGAGATGTTTTTTCACCAGGCTTTTGATGCTGAAATTTAAAATGTCTTGACCCCATGGGTTAACCATTTCCTGTTGAATGCCAGAGTGTTTTCCTTTGTAAAATTAGAAAGTCAAATTATTTGCATCGAATGACTCTGAACTATTTGGCGATGCTCTTGTCATAGTGAAACAATATTTAACAGAGCATCATTTGTCTCAACTCTTGATCAATTAGGCCAGACTCAAGATTAATTTTTGGAAGATTTGTGCATTGGGGGACGCTAAAAATGGATCTGAAAAATTTGCTTTGCTCAAGTTTAACCATGTATTCATTTATCTGGAAATGCCCCTGCGCATAGGTTAAGGATGGCAAATACTTTTATCAAGTTTAACATAATCAATACATTTTTTGATAGTTTCAAAAATAAGCAAACTAGTGTTACTGATTATTTTTAGTACAAATTGCTGGACTCTACTGTTGATGTTTTCTGTAGGGTACTCCGAGGTATGTGTGTGAATCTGCACAGTTCAGTCACTGCCCTTCTGACTTCCAAGTGGTGGCCTTTCCTTTATTTTACCAAAGGATAGAATATTTGCAGTTAATCTCAAGAATGCTTTGATCACAATTTATTGAGTTGCTGCTTGTTTTCAAGGTACGAACTGCAGAGCGATCTGGGAGCATATTTATGAGACCCCTGTGTCCCTTTTGCACCACGTACCATGGTACATTCATGATGCAGGTCTCTGTATCAGATTTATGAAGCCCCGCAAAGCCACCCTGTGTGACTTTGAGTGGCCTCATATATCATGAGTAAGGCAAAGGGGCATATTACCAAGCAATAGCGATAATTATCGCTATTGCTTGGTTAGCGTAAAAAAATTATCGCCGAGCTGCGGTGATTTTTATCGCAGATAACCTTGGTATTACCAAGGTTTATCGCAAATGCGATAAAAATCAGCTGCAATGCATGAATATCGCTGAAAAGTCAGCGATATTCATGCATTACCGAGCTAATGCTCTTAGCCATGTTATCCACCTCCCATTGGATAACATGGCTAAGACCTGCTCAGGAGCAGGTGTTAGCTTTTGGAGATATTCGCGCTTAGCGCGAATATCTCCAAAAGTTGGTAATAGGAGATAGCGATGTTAGCGACTGTTTCCTGTCGCTAACATCTTGGCACGCCCACTTTGCATGTCATTAGTGATAAATATCACTGACATGCAAAGTAGTGCCCAAGATGGTTGCTATCTCCTACTAGCTGTCGCTAACTGGTGTTAGCGACAGCTAGGTAATAGGGAGATAATTTTATCTCCGCTTTCTTGGCTTTTAAAGCCAAAAAAGTGGAGATAAACCCCCTTGATAATATGCCCCAAAGTGCGCAAATCGCTGCTTCACCTTACTCTGCACCAGGGAGGCATTTCCATGGATGTTTCATGTGAACACCCATGCAACACCCATGAAAATACCTCCCTGGTGCAGAGAAATGCAACACAGCGATTTGCACTGCCTTATATTACATGAGATTTATGAAGCCACGCAGGGCCACACAAGGTGGCCTTGTGTGGATCAATGAATCTAATTTTTCATGTGCGTTGCTCTTGCACCAGGATGCGTGGTGCAAGAGTGATGAAAAGGGGCTCAAAATATGCCCCTAGGTGTCTAGACAGACAGTTGCATTGGTGTGCGTTAACCTTGTTGGGATTATACATTTACAAGGATATTTACTTTTCCCATTACATGTAGATTTTGGGTTCTTAATGTGCTCTGGTTGCAAAGTTTTCTGCCTTTGGACCCTTTCCGGCCATTTTCTGCAATAAACAAGGGCAATATAAGTTGTGTTTTTGATTTCCTCATCACAATTTGGTTGTAGAGGTGAAAATTATGCATTCTAAAAGTGAGCTGATTTCTCTCATACAAGCGCCATATTTTGGTCTGATGGAGGCATGGACACAGTCGTGCTCTATATTGCAACATACCTTGCACTCAGTATATTATTTTTGCAAATAGTGGTATGTGCTCTTTTAAGCATCAATAAAATTCACTAGGAGGCACCAATTTCCTGTCCATTGGTGGGATGGAGATGGCGTTTCTCCCTTTAGGGGAACTATTACAACCAAAGCATTTTGGGACTTTTACGTCTCAACACGAATACATAAATTACAGATGTTTCCAAAAAAGCCCCACCAACATTTGAATCGGAAAAAAGAGACATGTCTTTTGCTGATGCCAACAACATTTCAATAGGGAAATAGCATTTCATGACTGCAACATTTCAATGGCATGGACATCTCACAGAGTGGAGAGAGCTGCCATCTGTAACCCTACCTTCTGCTCTGCAGTCACTTTCTCAGACCAGCACTGAAGAAACTAAAGAGTTTATTTTCCATAAATGAGTTCCTAACTTAGCTCACCAAAGTAGCAGAGTCCCTCCTCTCTCCCACTGTTAATTATACAACTATATAACATCCACTCTCTATGTATACCTGGCCCATTGTTCTAAAAATATTTTTCATTGCACTGTCAAGTAAATGCTTTAAAGATTTTATGTACAGTAAAGCTAATGTTCACTTTACCTGTGCAAATATGGCCTCTGGTTATGGCATTCAAGTATCCAAAAACCGATTTCTTTAGATCATTTATTATATCTGAAACTGTGCAATGGATATGCCGGGTCACACCTGAAATCTTCTTTAATGCAAGTTTAGCTCCTTTATAGTAAACTGTAACTATGGTAATGTTATAAAACATGTGCATTACAAAAAAGCATGATTCAATGCATTTTTGGCACTCATCCTTTCAATTCAGACATAATGTCAAACAACCCTTCAGTCAGGAATGCAGCTTTCTAAGAGGCAGATTTACAAGCCCCTTGCACCTCTTTTACGACGCCGTTGCGTCACTTTTGTGACGCAGCAGTGGCGCAAAAGATGTGCCATGGTACGGGGTATTTACAACGTGACGCATCTTGAAGATGCGTCACATTGTAAAGCCCTGCGCCAGAGGAGGCGTTCCTGCACAGGGGTGGGGTGTTCCGGCGCAGGAACGCCTCCTAAAAGTGGCTGAGTGAAATCTACAAGATTTCATTCAGTCACTTTGGGGCCCATGTTGCGTCAAAACCCTGCACCTGCTTGAAGCAGGCTTAAGGATTGATGCAGCATTAACAAGATAGGGCACCCCCAGACATTTCTGGAGCTGCGTCGCGCTTGCGACACAACTCCAGCAATGCGCCGCCTTAACAGCACAGATGTGTCATGTATCTGTGCCGTTTTTGCCACATGGTGCGCCACATTGTAAATGCGGCGCATCAATGGTGGAGGAGGCTTGGCGCACAATAAGTGGCGAATCCCTGCTGATAAGCAGGGATGCACCACTTATTGTAAATCTGCCCCTAAGTCTTTAATGGTCTCTTGGAACCCATATCTCCCTATCACATGTGGAGCAGCGTAATTTTGGCACCACCCTTTTATGAAACAATTAGGCCACATATATGTATATGTATGGCCTTATGTACTCATGCGATGTAACTTTAGTGACTTAATGTAGTGCATTTGACCAGTTACAGAAAGTGCATCTACCATATAATCTCAACATTTATATGAGCGTCTATCTTAACATTTTCTTTACAGTAACAATGAGTTGCAGTTCTCACATATATCTATATCTGCATGGCTTGTATAACATTGTATTTTTATATGTTATTGTATTACCTTAAAGTAATACTCTCCATTTATTTTATAACTGAAAATTTACCCATTCGAATGGTGCTTTACACTTTATTACAACTGTATATATAAATTTGTAATCATACATTTAAAACCTGTACTAAAATGCTTGCCATACTAAAGTTGATCGAAGGCCTCAAGCTTTTGGGTTTCACAATATTTAATTTTAACAAAGTGCCTGCCTTGGATGCAATGTTTTGCTTTCCTCTGCAGGTGAAAATACATGATCTCGTCGTTAAGGGAAGGCACTTTGTGTGAAAGTGATAGCACGGTTTGAAAGGAATATCTCTGGGCAAGGATAGGGAGATTTAACAAAGCAAGGGAGGACTACTGTCCTAGCGGAATACAGAACTGGGAGGAATTCAAGGACATTTTAAGGTGTGGACCAAAGAAAAGGAATCGTGTCTAGTTGCCACGTTGGTTGTTAAAAGATGAGAAATTATTAGACATGTGACCTGAAATTGTCAAAGGTTTGTTTGGTGTGTATGGGCATTGCACTTTGGCTTTGCTCAGATTCCCTTTAGACTCTAAGAGGTACATACATCTTTGCTACATCTCTGTTGTGTGGCTTTATGCTATAAAATATACCTTACCTTTGAGATCTTCTACAGAAGTTCTGCTATGCAGACACTTTTTTCTGCTTCCCTGATTTAATAGGGTTTTCCCGATTCCCAGCTGGAACAGGGTTTAGAAGGTCTCCTTAGTCAAGCTAATGTATAGGCACAAGGATCAAAACTTTTACTGTACTCCCCAGACTTTATTTCCGATTCTTTATATAGTAGCTACCAAATTCGTCATTTGCTTTCTGATATTGAGGATCAATTTTATCCATCACTTCGGATATCCATTAATGATTCTGCATTTATATTCTATGTTTCTGCGACTGATGTATATCAGCTTGGCTTTAAATTTATAATGAATCCATACTAAATCCCATCAATCAACTCTGAGCTTTACTGTGTGACCAAATGGGTTACACTGTAATTGGTAAACTGTAGTTGATTCTAACTCCTTTTATTGCTCAGGCACCTAGGGCCTCATTTATGAGAAATGATGAATCGCTGCTTGAAAGCAGCAATGCGTCACTTCTCAGTGCGCACTCCTTGCGACATTCTTGATGCGTCATATTTAATGTATGATGCATCATGTCGCAAGGAGTTACAGATACGTCAGTATTTCTGACGTATCTATAAGCGCAAAAGCAGTAGCGGTCGGCAGTAGGTGTTTCTATAGGGCGGTGACGTGGGCAGGAGGAGGGGCAGGGTGGGGGGAAATAATGTATGGATTACGGAGTTTTACAGGTAAGTAAACATTTAAATACATAAAACGAATTTCGTTGCGCGCACTGCATCACATTTGGTGATGCAGTGTGCGCAACGAAATTCGTTTTATGTATTTAAATGTTTACTTACCTGTAAAACTCCGTAATCCATACATTATTTCCCACCACCCTGCCCCTCCTCCTGCCCACGTCACCGCCCTATAGAAACACCTACTGCCGACGCTACTGCGCAAAAGTGACGCATTGCTGGAGTGTGTCACAAAAGTGACGCAACTCCAGCAATGCGTCCTTTCACATAGGGCAAGCCCCATGTGAAAGGGCCTGTTTCAGTCTTACACCTGCTGTGAGGCAGGCGCAAGATTTTGATACAACGGCATCCTAAAAGTGACGCAGTGAAATCTCATAGATTTCACTGCGTCACTTCTACGACCCTTCCTTGCGTCAATACGCCCCCCTTGCATACATTATACCTGGCACAGGTATTATGTGGCGCAGGGGTTTACAAAGTGACGCATCTACCTAGATGCGTCACTTTGTAAATATGGCGCAACATGGCACATTTTTTACGCCACTGGTGCGTCACAAAAAGTGACGCACCTGCGACGTAAAAGTGACGCACAGCCTGATAAATGAGGCCCCTAGAGCCTTCCATTGCATGGGTCCAGGAAGAAGGAGCTCATGTTCGATGCTTTCTCAGATGGTAGAAGAGAATGGTTTAGATCCTGAGATAGAGAGTTAGGAGGTTTCACATTAGAATAGTCAAAGTCCCAGTTACAGCCCCAGTTCCGGAGCTCATGGTTCAATTTGGAGGACCAGTGGAGTTCTAGTTGATTGTGGCGGAGTGGTAACAGCAGAGGAGTTAGTATTGATAGGGATGCGAATGTACGGCTTATGCTTAGTATGCTATCTTATTACAGTTGTGGGATGTTTGGCGGAACTATTGTGAATGTAGTGTTTTATGTGTAGAAGTTGAAGTTGTTAACGGTCCGACGTGTCCTAAGATTGGGGGTGAATATTAAAAGTGTAGAAGACACTGTAATTGTAATTGTCCGCTAGAGTTTTGTGGGGTCTGTCATGAGATGTAATCGACAGCCCGATTGAGATAGGGACCGTGTCTTTATGTGTGACAGTGAGGTCTGATCAGTGTGGGGACCCTTTTGTGCAGGGGGAAACTATAGTGATCACGGTGATTCCTCGTAGGTTGAGGTTTTATTTGAACGTGTGTCAGAGTAGTCAAATTATTTCATGTGTGATTGAATTTTGTACGTTTTTTCAGTAAAGCAGACAATTGTTATTTGTTGCTATGTGCATTGCATTTGTTTGTATGTGTATTGCTGAAGAGAGTGCCTCATGAACATTGTAAAGGAGGCTGAACCGCTGCAAGGAGTGAGACCGATGTCATGGTGTGCCGAACTGGGATTGGTTGGTTGGTGTAAAGCTACCCTGTCATTGATTCTCTATGTCACGGAGTGCTGCGCTGTTATTGGTTGTTGGTTTGGAACGAGAATTGTGAGCTATTCGCTTCTGTTTTCAATAAGCAATTCTAATTGTGATTATTGACATTTTATGTGAAAAATGAAATGTTTTAGGGTCATACAGGATCTGATTCGGGGATATGTGGCAATATCTGTTAGGGAGGGAGAAGAAGCACCACATGAAGATACCGCAGGTCATTATATGGCGATAAATGTAGGGCTACACACTTGTATTTGGCTTAAACAATGGCACAAGATTATTGAGAAAGAAGATGTACTGGCATTTCCATGCTATGGTACATTTATTGTGAGAATCATTGAAAACGTGAGGAGGATTAGACCTACGCAGTTTGAAGCACTCAATGACTGGGTATGCAGCTCACGATGGGAAATGAAAAATATCATGCAAGAGCTAGAAAGGCAGTACATACGTTGATGCAAGGGAGGGCACCGAGCAGAAGAGGTGGAAAATGGACATGATAGAGGGAGTTATGTTGTATCCGGCATTGACAGGTGAGGAGCCTGAGAAGAGTAGTAAAGAGAAGAAAAAGAGAGATAGAGGGAATGAAGCAAAGGACTCAGCTGAGGGAGGTGAAAACAGATATAATTATACTAGTGATAGTCTCTTAGATGTGGTGCTGCAATACAATGAGAATCAAATGAGGGAGGAAGAAGTAATAATATTAGTGGACATTCTGGAATTGCTATCACACAAGTAACAGGGTCCACCTCTATGAATATGAATCAGCCCTCAGTGGAAGGAAGTGTGGGGCTTTGCGCCTCCGGCATTTCCAAATGTTACTGCAGCTTCGAAAGTTCCTGATGCTCTCACTGTTCCAGTTCCTATTGGCCCTTTACAACCTATATATAGTCTCAACTCCACAGGGAGTATCACACACAATTTGTTTGGCTGTTCGAACTCAGCCAAGAGTTTCAGAGAAGGCTCCTACAAGCTCAAATGCGAGTTGTATAACATTAGTCCCAATGAATTAGAGTTCTCCTTGTGGTGCAAGTGCAGACCCATCAGTGAATCAGACCGGATATGGACCTTTGAGATCATTTCAGGGGTTGCCAGATGTGGATTCGATCACCTGGGAGCCACCTCTGAGGGCGCATAGTAGCAACCTCGGAGAAGGAGTGGTACCAAAGACTTCTGAGGTTCCACATAGACTTGATGCTCTGACGATGTGTTTAAGGTTCTCAGTGTCACCCCAAATGAAAGTGGAAGTACAGGAATGAGAATGAACAATCAGGTCATCATTGGAAATGAATCTGTTAGATGTAGCTAAATTAAAATTTAATTGGATGAAATGATAGGTTGAAGTCTTGAATTGGCTTGATGGTAATAGAAGAGTGAGGCAAGCTTATGATAAATTATCTGAAATAGCTAAGAAATATGTAGTAGATCTCGAGTGGACAAAAGCTTTGCAGAAGAACCACCAACTCTCCTTTTGTGATAGGATTTGGAAAATAAGAGAATTCCACCCTTGAAAATGCAAATTCCAGAATTAATTTAAAGCATCTGGATTTAGAGTGTGTTGAATAAGTGGGAAGTCAAATGGTCAAAAAGGAAAATCTCCAAAAGTTAATGGGGGAACTGCCTCCTTCTGGAGAGGGGGAAGCAGGAGTTACCTGCTTCCCTTTATGAGAGATACCTAATGGAGGCTATGTTTATGTACCTTGGAGTAGGAGTGATCATGAGTCATTCCCTAATGATCTCCCTAGGCTGAGAGAGAACCCCTTGGAATGGTTCAAACAAGTTGAGTGGTTTGTGAAAATTGTGAAGGTTTTATGGACTAATTTGAATACTTTTGTTTTACATTGTGGTTCCAAGTGATTCGTGGACAGCATGTAAGATAGCTACAGATTGGCCCAAGAGAGAACCATTGAGGAATCCTTTGACTAATGGTAGTCACCCATAGTAATGAGACAGTAAAATCAGGTGATGACATGGTTGAAGTCTAAAGTGTCACTCCAAGATGCTGACTGGGTCAAGATTGACAGTACGACTCAGGATCCTAAAGAAATGATTCATGCATATTATGAGAGGTAGTTACAGGCGTTCAAACAGTACAGTGGGGTGGAAATGTTCGCCAAGGGTATGGGCATTTTGTGTCTAGGATTGTGACAGGATTGAGACCTGAGATTAGCATGATGATTCAACAGCATTTGATTTGTTGGCAGAATAAGTTTGTTAATGAGATCTTGTCATATGCTAAGTACTGCAACGATGAGATTGACATAAGGCCGAAGAAATTGAAGGAAAAGCTCAAGGTAGTTCAAATGAAAGCTGCTCAGAGGGGAAGTCAAGGTCTACCAACTGTTGGGAATGCACCCCTTATGGAGGGAGTGTACCTGCAGGGATCCCCTGCTCTGCAAGGTGGAGGTAGGCTTCAGTCCTAAGGTAGGGGTCGTGGTATTATTATTGATTCAAGTACTGGAATTGATGTAGCCACATTGAAAAAGTCAAACCCATACCACTATTGTAATAGGTTGGGGCATTGGAATTGGGAATGAGGTCTTAATCCTGCAAATCAAGGTCAGAATCCAGGGTTTTACGGAGTTGCAGAACAATAATCCTATGCAGCCACAGAATGTACCTAGACCAGGGTCTCAAAAATGTAATATGCCCCAAACCCCAGTGATGCAAGTTCCACAATTTCCTATGCCAAAACAATCTGCCACTGGTCCCAGATACATTTAGAAACAAGTTCCAAATGTGAATCAGAATTCTTTCCATGATAACATTCCTTACCAGCAAAATCCCATATTTGATACCATTGAGAACTTTGGTTCCGATCAGACCGCCTGATGGTGCCTGAAGGGGGAGGAAGACCACCTACTTGGCGCAGTCTTGGAGGTAGTCCAGAGGGGCTCGTATGTAGAAAGTGAGGTAAATTGCCACACTGTATCATTTTTAGTTGATACTGGTACTATCTGTTTGAACAGAGAAAATTCCAGACCTACCACTCTCGGTAAGAAGTACCCAATTTGTTGGAGCTGGTAATCAACAAACGAGGAACCCCATTACTGAGAATGTCTTTGTAAAAATAAGAAATTGTGAGGATTATCACCAATTTGTGGTCTGTGACTCAAGTCCTGTGAGTTTTCTAGGAAGTGACTTGTGCAAGCTGAATTGCACCATTTACTGCACACCGAAAGGCGTGGAGTTCCGGATCTACGACGAGGATACTGCCTTTAAAATGGTTAATCAAAACCTGGATGTTGCATTGTACCCAATGATAACAAGTGAACAATTCCCCTTGGATCTCAGAGACACTGTGAGATCTGAGGTTTGGGATTTTTCATTAAATGAGTTGAGCCTGTCCATATACAGATAAAGCCAAATGTAGGATATCTCAGTACACCATAGTATAATCTGCCCCCTGGAACAATTGCCAGAATAACTCCAGTAATCCAGATAATGATTCGACAAGGCATTTTCAAAGAGATTATAGTCTGTGTAACTCACCCATTACGGGCCTGCAGAAGCCTAGCAGTAAGTACGCATAGTGCAGGACCTTCGCAAGATCAACAATATAGTGATTCCTTGTTTTCCCTTGGTACCGAAACCTGCTGTGATATTGTTTCATATTCTATATGATGCTGAGTGCTTTTCTGTTATTGATTTGTGCCAGGATTTCTCCTTCATACCCTTGTATGAGCACAGTCAGTTCCTCTTTGCATTTAGGCTTGGCAATTGTGATTGGGAATTGTGTCGAGTCCCACAAGGGTATACGAAGAGCCCTTCTATTTTCAACAAGATCCTCAAAAAGAACACGTGCCATATTATCAAGAACAGCACTAACATTATTGCCACTTTAGCGGCAGGAAACTGCTGCTAAAGGGGCGATAAAGGGCTTAAGTATATGCCCTTGTGAATTCCCATAGAATCCCAGCTTATGATGTGAACCTGGGCTTCAATGGGAATTCACAAGGGCATATTATCAAGCCCCTTATTGCCGCTATAATAATAATGTTATCGCCGTTCTTGATAATATGGCCCTTGGAGTCTTTGGTTATGCACTGTAACTCTGTCCTGGTACAGTATATTGACGAACTGCTGGTTGCGTCAAATATTCGAGAAGTTTGCAAAACTGAAACTACTGCCCTCTTGAACCATTGGCCTGAGAATGGGCATAAAGTGTCCCCTAGCAAGTTTCAGTACTGGTTGGAAGAAGTCCTGTACCCTATTTTGGTCATCACATTGGGAAAGGTGTCACATGAGAGAATCTCGGCAATTTGGCAAATGAAACCGCCAACCACCCAGAAAGAGGTGAGGATGTTTTGGGGAATGGTGGGCTACTTTCACCAGTGGATACCCAACTTTTCCCTAGTGGCCACCCATTGCAGAGGTTGACACACAAGTGCCTTGGGACAATGATTCCTAGGTTGTCTTCCTAGATTTGAGAGAAAGTCCCTGCCTTGCACTGGCACTAGTAATGCCTGATATTATAACAAAGCGGTTTCACTTTTTTGCAGTGAGTGGGAGGGCTGCATTCTCTCAGTGCTTGCACAAACACATGGTGCCCGTAGAGCTGTGGCGTATTTCTAAGCGACCACAGGTGTCAGCATAGAGAGGTGTGAAGGCATTGTCATGGATTATCCTATAACTGTGTACGTGCCTAACTCTGTAGAAATACTGTTACTCACACACAGCATTTGACAGACAGTGAACCCTCCCACGCTTTTGCCTCTCACTGAGACTGATAATGATGAAAATAAAGTGGAGCATGACAGTCTCAATGGTACTGAACTATGCACCAAGCCGAGACCAGATATTCAAGATGAGCCACTGCCTAAGTCTGATTCTACATTGTTTGTGAATGGCTGGTGTTTGCAAGACCAGGAAGGAAATTTAAGAGCTGCTTATGCAGTCTGTACAGTTTCAAGAGTAGTAGAAGCTTTGTGGCTCTAGGGAGTGTTCTTCACACAAGTGGCAGAGTTGATTGCTCTTACTAGAGCATGATATGTCTCAGACCAGCAGAGATTGACTATTTTCACTGATAGTCAGTATGTCTTTGGTGTCATTCATGATTTCGGACAGTTATGGTCCCAGAGGGGGTTTATGAAATCCTCAGGCTCAGCCCTTTAGAATGGGGAGCAAGTCCGAAAACTCTATGAAGCATTGCAGATGCCCGCACAAATTGCTGTTGTTAAGTGTGCAGCACATTGTAAGTGGAAACAGATATGCCGACAAAGTCACCAGATAATGTGCTTACAATTCTTTTAACTTTCACGGAGAGTATACAAATAAGGGAACTGACTAAACCAACTACAATCTATTATTAACTACAGCTGATACTTGGAAGGAAGCCAAGAGGTTACAGGAAGAAGTATCAGAAGCAGAACAGCAGATTTGGGTCAAAGCAAGTTGTGTTAAGAGAGATGAGAACGAGATGTGAGTTTCAGGAGTTTGGAGACCAGTGTTGCTTAATAGCCCATTGGCCAGACATTGTCATGGTTCTACTCATGTGGGAAGGGATGCATTGAACAATCCAATGTTTAGATTGATGACTGAGGCATTGTGCCACAGATGTGGGAAAAAGGACTGCAGTAACATTGAGTCACATAGGGAGGTTGGGAGGTCTTTTCAACAAAATGCAGTTGGATTTTATTGAGATGCCTGTGTGCAATGGATTGCACTACATGTTGGTTGTTGTTCAGGATGGGTTGAGGCATATCCCACATGAAGGTCTCATAGTACCAAAGCTTTTGTTGAGGGAGTTAATACCCAGATTTGGCTTCCAAACGTATTTGGAATCTGACCAAGGCAATAACGAAGTCCTGAGGATGCTTTGTGCTGCTTTACAAGTTGAACAGAGACTGCATTGTAGCTACAGACCTGAGGCTACAAGTCTGGTGGAAAAAGTCAATGGAACTCTGAAATCCTGGCTTGCGAACATGTGTGTTTCCACATCATTAAAATGGCCAGATGCGTTGACGCTTGTGTTGATGAGTCTCTGCAGCATACCTGATCGAAGGACCGGATTGTCCCCCAATGAGTTCATCATGGATAGGGCAACGAGGTTGCCAGCAGTGCCTGCAAATGCTCTTGTGAACATTATTGATGATATGATACTTGATTAGTGCAAAGGACTGGCTGATGTGGTGTGTTCTGTGTCTCATCAGGTTGAAGCCGCTACAGGACTGTCATAAAAAGGAGCAGTGCCATGACTTCAGACCTGGTGACTGAGTCCTGGTGAAAAAGCATTTATAAAAGAGTTTTCTGGAGCCATGATGTTGTGGGCCATACCAGGTGATCCTAGTCACCACGACTACTGTGAAGTGCGGAGCTCTTACCAACTGGGTGAATGCTGATCACTGAGTTCTGTGTTCCCTTGATGATATAACAGCACTTCTCCCAGAAGCACCAGTGGTGGTTGAAAGGCCACGGAAGCAGGTTAGTCAAGCTGTTGGGGACCAGCAAGAATCTGAAGCAGCACTTGGTTGGCCTGAGTGGGGTCCTGTGGGGGCTAGTCCAGTGGTTGTAACTGAGCCAGACTTGGGCCGCGACAAATGGCCTTGGGCTGGGTAAACGCAGGAGGCTGCAGGAAAACGTTGGCCTAGACAACAGGAGAGGGAAAGACTGGTCCTGCAGAGAGAAGGTTATCTTGCAGTCATCCTGGACGATACTGAGGATTCCAATCAGTGTGACTCAGAAGGAGAGCGGAATGTACTTTGAGGTTAAAGTTAGCAAAAGTGCATTGTGAAGGTATTCTTCCCCTGAATGGACTTAGGGGCATATTAGCAAGTACCGCGCTAAAATTATTGCAGTTTTAGCGGCAGGAAACTGCCGCTAAAACGGCGATAATGGGCTTGCTAAAATGCATTATAGAATTTCAATAGAAGCCCAGGTTAGATGTACAGGACATCTAACCTGAGCCTGCTATTTTACCTGCTATTTTAAAACCTCTTCTTAGCATTTGATCTCCTTTGTTTCAGGTAACTGATCATCATTTTTATAGTATCCTACCTCATTGAAATCTTCTTACTCTCTGGTCCGTCGCGGGGGCTTCCGATTGAGTGGCGAGAGTATTGACTGCTTTTGACTTTCCTGACCACCATTTTAGGTTGTTGGTGGTCCAGCTCTTGCACTACTTCCGGGAGAGTACATTTAAAAAGAATGAAAATCCGGGTGTGCAGCGGACGCGCGCAGCGGTCGCCTAAGGCAAGCTTGACTGTGACCAAGTCCAGGGCCAGGGACACTAGCCGTTTTGGGCCTGTGCATCTGGCTCAAGAAACTATTATAGTACTTATTAAGGGTAAGAGGGAAAGCTGCAATAATATTGACTGCTCCCTTTTAAAGACTATCTCATCTATGCATTGCTTAATGTATGGCCTAAAAGTAAGGGGCAAACCCAGTAAGATCTTTTTTGAGACTAACCCCCATTTAAACAAAAGATTTTTTGGATCCACCAGTAAAAAGATAAGGAACAATAATCAGAAAAATAAAATATTAAGTAGACCTAGCAAAGATGCCAAAAATAAAATAAACGTGTTATATTGCATATTATTAAACACTAGATTATTAATAAAGCATAGCAGTGAATTCCATTTATTTATGGAAACACATGAACCCGCAATTGCTTTTCTTACCTAAACATGGGCTGATGTTACCTGTGATATAGATATACAGGCGGCATTACCACAAGGCTTCCACATCTATAGGTGTGATAGGGAACGTAAGCGTGGAAGAGGGCCAGCAATCATTGTTAGAAAAGACTTAACATCGAGCTGTCGACTTTCTTTATCCTCATTTGGAGAAACAATTTTATTCTCTCTAGAGATCACCAATAACTATCTTTCAAGGGTATAGTACTCTACAGACCACCTAGCCCCAAAATAGATTTTCCTCAGGAAATAGCTTGTATTCTGGAAAATGTTATTCTAGAAAAAATGTTACAGTCCTGGGAGACTTTAATTACCATCTATAGGCAAACTCAGACCCGATACTGCCTCACTCCTGCAATCCTTCTCGACATTAGGACTAGACCAAATCGTTCAAGAACCAACACATCAGGCAGGTCATACTTTGGATGGTATTTTTACTAATAATCCCAACCTAGTCAATGTAAAGACTTCCCAGGAAGCTCGGACCGACCATAGAGCTGTGTTCTTTGATTTGTTGCTTCCACAATCAGACTTGAACACAGAGAAATCACCTTCTACTCGCCTTTCACGAAACTGGTGAAATGTCTTGGCAGATTACCTCAATAATATACTTGAGAACACAATTTTAGTGGCAGCAAACGATGTGGAAGCAGCAGCCAAACAATATAACAAATGGATAGAAACAACATCAAATCAAGTAGCACCCAACAAAATGGTCAAATTAAAATGACAAAATCCCTCAGCCCCTATGTGCTCACCGGAGCTTAGGAAATGTAAGCAAAATTGTAGGAAACAGGAACGAAGGGCGAGAATGGCCTATAAAGAGGAAGAACAGGAAGCATATAAACAGTCTATATCCATATACAAAGATATAATCTTGAAAGCTAAGGCAAAATATTTCACAAAGATTGAAGAAGCCAAAGACTCAACCAAGGAGCTTTTTCGGGCAGTGACGGAACTAACAAGTAGTCACAACAAAAAATCTCTGACTGTCAATCAACTTTTTTGTAATTTACTGGCAGATTTCTTTTTAGAAAAAGTAGAATCAATTGTTAAAAAAATGCTCAAATTGTAAACCATGTTCTACGCTGGTATCCACAAATGGGAGCAGTTATCCCCTCAATGCAACCAAAACCATGACAGAATCTGTTGTTCCACCAGCAGAATGTATCATAAACCTATTAGAAACCGCCACCTCGGGCTCACCAGATGACCTATGCTCGCCAAATATAACTAAACCAGCAGCAGAAGTCATTTAGTCTAAACTAATACCTACTTACCAAACCAGGTGCGAAACAGGCATTTTCCTAAATATTTGGAAAAGGGCAGCATGAATCCCTCTTCTGAAAAAAACCTCTCTTGGCCAGAATGACCCGTGCAACTATCGTCTAATCTCCTGTCTGCCATTACCAGCCAAAATAGCGGAAACATTTCTGAATGATGAACTGGTATCTTTTATCGAGACCAACAAACTCCTGGATGGTATGCAATGTGGCTTCCGGAGGGGCCATAGTACAGAGACAGCTTTGGTCAAGGCAACCAAAGAGATCAGGCAGGCTTTAGACCAAGGAAAAGGGGCAGCCCATATCCTGCTAGATCTCTTGGTGGCTTTAGAGACTGTCAATTGTAAATTACTACTAAGTCGCTTAACTACCTACGGAGTCACAGGTAAGGCTTGAAACGTATTAAAATCCTATTTGCGGATCAGGAGCAAGTAGTGAAGCTAGAGAATTTTACTTCCCACTCCTTCTCCCTGCCATGTCGATTCTGACAGGGATCCTCACTGAGCCCTACTCATTTTTAACATTAATGTTTCTGAATTAGCAGATCTGATAAGAAGTTTCGGATTTTCACTTACATCCTATGCATGATAGCTGCCCACAATTGGATGGACAGCAACTCCCTTAAGCTGAATGCAGACAAACAGAGGTTCTACTTTTTGGACCAAAATCATCCTTTTGGGGTCTGTCAGCCTGGCCAACTATATGGGCCCAACTCCACTTCCAGTGGAAAAGGCTCGAAATTTGGGAGTGGTCACTGATACTAAACTTGATTTTACTAATCATGTAAATAAACTTACTTCTTCCACATTTAACACCCATAGAATAATCAAAAAAGTTCTGCCTTTTATACCTGCCAATCTGCAAAAGATATTAGTTACCTCACTAATCATGTTTGAAAAAGACTACTGCAACAGGCTGCTTCTGACTACCCATAGGTATAACATAAACAAACTCCAGGTCTTGCAAAACGCTGTGGCTAGACTTTTGCTGAAAATTCCGAAATTGTGTTCAGTATCCCAAGATCTGGAAAATCTGCACTGGCTTCCTGTTAAACAAAGAATCACCTTTAAGGTGTTATGTTTAACCTACAAGGCAATCCATAAACTTGGTCCGGACTTTTGAATCAAAGTTTTAAACAGTATGTCCCTGCTACAAAGCTTCGCTCAGTCACTGCAAATTCATTGGTACAGCCGCGATTCAAAATAGTACGATGGGGCGGAAAGAGCATCGTGCTGGAAGCATCCAAAGTATGGAATACACTTCCTCTCTGTTTAAAAGAGCATCCAGTCGCCTTGCTTTTAGGAAGGCTGTAAAGACCTGGGGGCATATTACCAAGCAATAGCGATAATTATCGCTATTGCTTGGTTAGAGTAAAAAATTTACCACTGAGCTGCGGCGATTTTTACCGCAAATAAACCTTGGTATTACCTAGGTTTATCGCAAATGCGATAAAAATCGCCGCAATGCATGAATATCGCTGAAAAGTCAGCGATATTCATGCATTACCGAGCTAATGCTCTTAGCCATGTTATCCAACTCCCATTGGATAACATGGCTAAGAACTGCTCAGTTGCAAAAAACACAGTTGATGGACAGAATGTAGAACAATGTCATACATTCACCCCAGTACAAGGATCTGGGCCTAACTCCATCGTTTTTTTGCACTCCACACCACACTGGGTTAGACACTGGCTATTTGCAAATCAGCTCTGACCCTGTGCCTCATGGGAACAGTCCAGTCCGAACTACCAAGCCATGTCTTTCCCAGACCGGAATCCAGCATCCAAGAACTGGTTTTTGGCTATCAGCCTTCATCAGCCTGGATAGCTTGACTCCAGTGGTGTGGAGAGCCTGGGACTCACGTCTGAGTATACCCAGCACACTCGGGGTGAAAATTGCAAAAAACACAGTTGATGGACAGAATGTAAAACAATGTCATACATTCACCCCAGTACAATGATCTGGGCCTAAATCCATGGTTTTTTTGCACTTCACACCACCCTGGGTTAGACACTGGCTATATGCAAATCAGCTCTGACCCTGTGCCTCATGGGAACAGTCCAGTCCGAACTACCAAGCCATGTCTTTCCCAGACCGGAATCAAGCATCCAAGGACCGGTTTCTGGCTATCAGCCTTCATCAGCCTGAATAGCTTTCTCACTGTGTTTTTTGCAATTTTCACCCCGAGTGTGCTGGGTATACTCAGACGTGAGTCCCAGGCTCTCCACACCACTGGATAAAAGCTATTCAGGCTGATGAAGGCTGATAGCCAGAAACCGGTCCTTGGATGCTTGATTTCGGATTTTCATATAAGCAGCATGGTTCCATTGTGAACTGGCCTGTTTGCGGTCACAAACAGCCCAAATGTTTGAATTTAAGAGTTTGAGAGCTACACTAAAGGCCCAGGATATCTGAGGCACCTCTTGGGGCTTAGGAACTCACTGAAGATGGGCCCAGGAGCTGTTGGAGAGCCTGTTATGTCCCTGAGGCTCAGATCAGGTGGTCAGCAGACTAGCCCTATGAGTCACTCTGGGTCCTGGGTTCAATATAGAGTTGCAGGTCCAGTCCTTCTTACCAAGGCAGGAGTGCAGCAGGCAGCAGCTCAGCACAGCAGCAGCATCCAGAGTAGCAGTCCAGCAGAGCGGCAGTTCTTGTAGTGGCACAACAGTCCTTCCTGGTAGACTTTCCAAGGTCCAGAGTGTACCGAAGTGGTGGTGTCTCTGGCCCTTCTTTTATGCACTGGTGTCCTGGTTCTGGAAGGTGAGAGCAGCTTCTAGGCAGTGTATTTGAAGTTCATGGAATTCCCTGCCTCCCCTGCCCTGGCTCCAAGATGGCTGAAGTGACAATGCAGGTTTGTTAAGCTCTTTGTGTGGAGACAGGACATACCCTACTCAAGTATGAGGCTGAGCCCAGTTCCTCCCTCTAATTCTGCCAGTGATGGCCCATCCAGTCACATCTAACCTCCAACTGTGGGTGTCTGTCTAGGAGGAATACACAAAGCTCATCTGCTAACTACACCCAGTCATGTGACAAGAGATAGGCTGCAGGCACCAAATGGCACAAGCATGCCAACTTTCTAAAAGTGATATCCCCATGGACTGGTTGTACCCTTGTTTTGTGTATGAATTTTTTCACTGTATATAAATGCAATTAATGTTTGAATATTGATTAACGTTATTGCTTTTTTGGTGTGTCATTTACAACTGTCTTTATTCAATTGTGTTTCTTTCACCTTGTAAATAATGTATATTGGTATGTGTGTATAAATGTAAATACTATATTCATGTATTCACTGTCGTGACAGTCTTTGGTTTGCCCATGCGTTTTGAAAAATCTGAAAAACCAGATAAAAAATTAAATAAATTTGTTTTGGTACAGAAGACCTTGGCTACGTAGTACATATTGACTGCGTGACTGATACTCACGTTACAAACTTTCCCTATCCAGCCACTCTGTTCTGTTTATTCAACTTTCTAAAAGTGGCATTTTCAGATTTGTAATCTAAAATTCAACTTCCCATAAGTCATGATTTAAAATTTGAAGTCTAGAGACACCAAACATGAATCAGTTATCGCTTCCCATTTGGAAATTATACTCATAAAATATCATCTCCAGCATTATCCTATGGGAGAGATAGGCCTTGCAGTAGTGAAAAATGAATTTAAGACTTTTTCACTACCAGGACATGTAAAACCTAAAAGTACATGTCCTTCTTTTTAAATACATTGCACCTGTCCTCTGGGCTTTCCAGGGTCTACCCACAGTGGGTCTGGTATCTTAGTGGACTAATGCACCCACTGTAGAGACCTGTGTTGGACCTCATGGTCACAGGTTCAAATCCCGACAGGGCCACTTAGCCTTTCATCCTTCAGAGGTCACTAAAATGACAATAAACATCTGTTATCCAGTGGCAAGATACCCTTGGGTGAACGTGCACTTTACAAATACAAATGTTATGTTAGGGGTGACTTATCTGAATTAAAAAGGAAGGTTTTGGGCCTGGCAAAAGATACATGTTCATAGGTTGAAAGGGCTATTTAAAACTGTGCTTACAGGTTCTGCAATAGCAGGCCTGAGACGTGGTTAAAGGGCTACATAAGCAGGTGGCACAATCAGTGCTGCAGACCTGCTAGTAGCATTTACTTATCAGGCCCTGGGCACATGTAGTGCCACCTTACTAGGGACTTATAAGTAAATTAAATATGCCAATTGGGCATAAGCCAATGTTTCCATGTTTTAAGGAATGAGCACAAGCACTCTAGTATTGGTTTACAGTGGTAAAGTGCACAGAGTCCTATTGGCAACCAAAGTTAATTCAGCAAAAGGTAGGAAGAGGAAGGCAAAAGGTTTGGGGATGACCCTGCAGAAAGGGGCTATTTCCAACACCATTTGCCTGAGCCTAGGCTAATCCCGTGTTCCCTCTCCCAAGACGTGTGCAATGAGATTTGCACTCTCTTCAATGGGCTCTTAAAAATTTGATAGACCTGTGATACAGTGTGTCCCTCATCGCTCCTCACTGTTCTAAACAAGAAAGACTTTCTTAAAGGGTGCAGGTGCCCTTTTAACCCCTACCTTTATCCGAGAAAAGAAGCAGGTGTCTAAATCCAACCCAACATGTTCCCTGACCTGACGTATTGTTTCAATCTACCCAAGCAGGACATATCCCTTACTATTAGCCAACTCCCATCCCTCCAGACTCCAAAGACCCAAGCCTACCCCACAGTCAGGAGGTTCGGGATGGGTATCTAGGCAGCTCACATCATGTACCTATTTGATATCCATGTTCTTGCAGTCTTTATGAGCTTTCGGGGTCCATGGGGCCTTACACAGTGTCCCACAACATAGTATGTGAGGCTTGAAAACATTTAAGCACATTCAGGATTATCCAGCCCCCCTTGTGTTATGATGGAATGAGTTTTGCCCACTAGATATTTTCAACTTTCTCCCTTGGCATATAGAGCCAGGGCATAGTCTTTGCCAACCTGCCAGATAGTTCCTTGTTATGTATAAAGGCAGCACCTGAAAGGAGGCTAGGCATTAGATACATTGTAGAGGTCATCAATAGCCTTTTTGGGATGGTGGCTTGTACCCACGGTTTTCCACTTCCAGTTTCTCTGCTCTTAGAAGGACCAGATTCCTGATTCTTTAACTTCTTGGTAGGGACCTATCAACCCAAAGTGCCAGATACATAATAGAATTGTTGG
This sequence comes from Lissotriton vulgaris, assembly GCF_964263255.1. Taxonomy (NCBI): domain Eukaryota; kingdom Metazoa; phylum Chordata; class Amphibia; order Caudata; family Salamandridae; genus Lissotriton; species Lissotriton vulgaris. Next base: position 1,578,678,869 of record NC_141689.1, on the reverse strand, counting down.
TATACTCAGAGGGGAGTCGATCTCTATAGTTACTCAAATGCTGCTTATGCTACCAATAATTTCAGTTCTTCCAATTTGCTAATGTTAAATTCAAACCCCTTGATCTGTTGGTACATTGAGCTCTTCCAGTAATGATGGCAATATTCCAAAGTATGTCAAGGACAATAGTTTATCTTCTGTAAACATAGTGAGTTTAAACTCATCACTTCTTGTCTGATGCACTTATATGCTTATTTACCCTTATTTGCTAAAGGTTTCAGGGCAAAAAGGAGAGTAGAGAGCGGGCACCAGTCTTGTTCCTTTCTTCACATGCATTCAGTTAGAAAGAGTATTATTTAGTCAAAGTCTTGTTAAGGGAATCTGATACCCAACGATTGTCGAGCTAAGGAAGCCGTTTCCCAAGCCTAGCACAGACAGTACATATATCATGAAGTTCCAACCAGCTATGTTGAATACTTTTGCAGCATCTGCTGATACTAAAATGGATTGCCTCTTGCCCTGACACTGTATATTGATAAGTTGTTAAGCTTTTCTATTGTTGCCTCCTGTTTGTCTATCAGAGACAAAGCCTGCTTGGTGTAGGTGCCCTAGGATTGTCATGACATCATACATTCACAAAGCAATTATTGTTTTTATTATTTTTACATCAATGTTAAGTAATGAGTTTGTCCTTTATGAGGAACATTGTGTGGTTGGCTTATTTGCTTGAAAATAAGTAAGACCATCTTATATTATGCATTGGAAGACTCACAGTACTACCAGTAACATCTGGCTACTAAACATTGTACAGAAGGCTGCTGTAAAACTACCTGGCCGCAGAGCTTTGGGTAAGTTAAGGTATTAATTGTTTTTAGGATCTCCTCTTTAGAAATTCGCCCTACTAGTTTGTTCCTGTCCATGTGTAACAAATCGGCGAGTGACTCCCTGCCCAGAACTTCCAGCAGTCCAGCATGTCTTCAGGTTGTCACCTATATACGTGCCCATAACATTTCTAGAGGCACTCAGCCTTCTTCTCCCCACCCGCCCACTATTAGTAAGTCCATTCATGTTCCTGATCTCAGTTATAAGGCCACATGCCTGCTTTGCCCAGAGCAGATGCGTCAAGAGTTTTCCAGGCTTGTTACTTCCTATAAAATTGATGTATCCATGAAGTAGTTTGCGTCATTAACCTCCTATGTTCATACTGTCTTGATAGCTCAATAACTTCTCAATACGATTGGAGTGACTTTGTACATTTGTGTGTTTTCTCAGCACTAGAGGGTTACTTTTTAATTTCTTTGACTGGGCTTTCTATATCCTTTTCAGGTACACTGCTTCACCTTTAAAGTGCCCTACCAGCACTACTTTGATGGCATCCATAGGCGTAGCTCTAATAATTTCCCCATTATTGTTGAGAGCTGGGTTGTTTAAGAGTTTATCATTGAAGTATGATGTGCCTTTACATCCATGTGTTGTGAATTTAGGCGTCTCTAGGGGGCTTGTGATCTGGCTATGATTGAATAGGATAAGAGGACCCAGGTTTACAACTTTGACCTCTAGCAATAATCTTTTGTCTAGCAAAATGTAGTCTCTATGAGCATAGGTGCTGGAAGCTGTTGAGTAGTATGAGAAATCAATCATCAGTGGGTGTCTGTGTTCCCATATCAATTGTGTGGCTTATCTGTTTCACTATTCATTACCAGATTCATGTCACCCCATAGAATAAGAGGGCTGATCATCCAAGCTGCAATATTTCCTGATTGAACCTGTTTGTGCGTCTGATTAGGATCATAGATTGATGCTAGTGGTAGAGGATTCAGTTCATGTGTAAATTGCATTGATACCCCTCTACCTGCCCTGTATTTCAACTGATTTTCCACCCCAAACTTGCACTAGAGATGAAGGAGGCTTCCCACCATTGCAAACTTTCCATTAGCCGATGAAAAAAATATGGAGAGATATTCTCTCAAACTGAGGCATCAGTGGGTGATACACAGGAGGTGGGTTTACTCAATAAACTGATATTCATTCCCAACTGGGTCAATAAGCAAAAGAATGTATGTTTGGAAGGGATGCCCTTTACACACACCTTCAAAATTGGGATACGGTAACGTTACTGAACCACAATTTGGTCTTTGTACATTTATAAAAGTCATTTTGCTGTTGCAAAGGATCACATTTGACCTTTGAAACAAAAGCATTGCATGGTACTTTAGGCCCCAAATATGTAAAACTTTAATATGTGAATTACAGCACTAGTGGAATCCTACTTTAGAAGCTAAACTTTGGCCTGTGCTCCTGCAAAGTTATTTTTTTACCTTACAGTATCTATCAATCCCATCGCAGGCTCTCCCTTAAGCCACTAAATAGAACAAAGGGAATGCTGCTCTCATAGTTTTCATTCTGTATTGTCTACTCCTCAGTCATCTCTTTCTGACATTTCCAGCATACCCAGAGATTTTGCCACCTTGACTTTCATTAATTGCTCCATCACATCTCTGTGACCTGCCATGATTTAGTCTTTACTATCGTTGCCGGCAGCTACTCACTTTATGCCACTCGGTCCTCTTGTTGCTGATGAATTTTATCGCTGCTTCTTTTCTAGTTGCTCCTTTTCTAGTTCAATTCCCAGAAAGTCACAGGCCTCAGGAAAGAGTTGTGTTGTTCGCTGACTCTCCTTTGAAGGTTATTAAGAAGGGTGGCCCCATTTATATTTGACACTTCAGTCGGAAAGCTTTTATTTTCTGGAGTGTAATTTTTGAGGTCTTGTTAGATCTGCAGTTAAGACATGGGCCCTCCCATGGGGCACTGTACGAGTTCCTTTTCTTCAAAGGGATAGTGGCATGCTAGTGTGTCAGATGGACCCGATTTGACCAGCTCATTGGTGGTTGTCCTATGTGCTTTGTCTAAACTTATGGTGGCTCACTCGCCCTGTCCAGGGTGGGCTTTAAAATGCTTTGCACATGTGTATATCCATTTCTGGAATCCTCTAATATGAATGATGTTGCACCAATAACAGTTCTTTAGTCACCCTGCTTTTCCAGTTTGAGGAGTAGGATGATGACTTGGTCACCCGGCATGAGATCTATAGTAATAGAGAACACTTTTTTAGTTCTTGTGTTGATTGTAGGTTGTTGGCTAAACCTTAGACAACTATTGGCATTCTGTTCACATTTATGGCGTTACCGTGGCAAAAACAACAACAGTATTTTCTTGATTCTGTTGAATATTTGCTGGGCTGTATGAGCCTTATTGTGTGATTATTGATTGAAATGAAATGAAAAGAAAATTGTTCTTCTATAGCGCATGACTACCCGGGAGCATCCCAACGCTTGGAATCAGGCAAAAGCAGAAAGTCTGAGATTGCTCTTGAGTAATCTTAATTATATAGTTTCCGGGAAAAGCCATGTTTTTATTGATTACATCCCAAAGTGTACTTAATATGCCTTTCCTTTTTCACAACTGATAAAATCACTGAATTTTATATTATACCCTTTCACAGATAATGGGATACAATTTACTTAAACACATGCAGCAGTTTTTGACAGATGTCAGTCTTAGCCACAAGAATATTGCTATATGCAACCCTCAGTCAAATGGACTTGTGCAGAAACCTCCCAGAATGATTTGCGAAAGTGTACAGAAAACCTTGACTGGTGGCAAAGATATTAGATCTAGTTTGAAAGAAAACAATGGTATTCTCATTACACATCTCTTAGAACCATGGGTGAAAATACTTTTGTGTAACTGATAAAAAGAGGATTAGTACCATGCTTGTGTCCTGGACTATAGAGAGTGAGCCTATGATCTATGGCAGGTGAGAATTGTAGCCACACAATATCAAGATAAGGTGGGCTACTATGGATGTAATTCACACGTTGAATACAGGTTAAGTTTAGAGATTGGGAAAGGATTCATAAACCAAGGTTTGTAAGAAATTGAAAAAGTATGTTCTGACAGGAACATAGATATGTTTATGTTGATGTTTCGGGGGACGGTTAGTGAAACAAACTGAGTGTTCAGGAACTCCTGTTGAAAGAAACAAGAAGCAACTAATGTTTGAGGATCCTCAGAAATATGCTCAATGCATTTTATTCAAATACTTCAACTTCCGAAGAGGCCAGTGGTTCATTTATAGTTGATAAAGACACCAGTTAAGGCTTTTTTCATAATCTCATGAGAAGTATTATTGTTAACATGCCTGTCTTGTTATGCTAGGTGTCAGCATGCTTTATCTGAGTGTATATTCATAGAGTGTTGTTTCAGTGACTCAAGAGTGCAATGAATGTGCAAGTCTGAGTGCTTTATCTGAGTGTATATTCATAGAGTGTTGTTTCAGTGACTCAAGAGTGCAATGAATGTGCAAGTGTGAATACTTTTGTCTGATGTCATGTTTATAATTTAGACATATGTCTTTTAGGGGGTTTTATTCAGGAAGCAAAATGTGAACAAGAGTGGGCACCTTACCTGAAATAAAATTCTTGATTTCATCTATATCTCCGCCATCCTTCTTTACACCATATCTCCATGACATCATTTTATAAATGATTATGATTTTTTGTTCACCACTATCCATCGTTATAACATGTCTCTAAAACACCTTTCAAGAATTGAGAGGGACTTTTTGCTCATGTCTACTTACAGTAACACCAGAGTTCTGAGTTCAACAAAATGTCATACCATGGTCACATGTATCACTAGACTATACACTATGGAATGCATGATTTTTTTTCTGTGAACTCCACATATTTGGGGGCACTTCCCATCTACTGTTATTGGAGGTCCACTTCCTCTAATTTAAAAACATGATGCAAACATTTCTCTACTTACACAGCTTCCTACAAGCGAGATATTCTAACATCCACTCATTTTGACAGAAGTGCTATGTTAGCTATTAAATCAGTGTTCGCTGATATTTCTTCAGTCAACAGAGATTTTGGGCCGGATTATGACTTTGGCGGAACGGGAGCGGGTCGCCACGCCGCCGCCTTACTGCCGTACCACCAAAACTAACCACCTGCCGCCCACCAGATTACAAGCATTTTTGTAGTCTGGCAGGCAATCCTTTAGCATTCCCATGGTGGTGTATTTAAAAAAAGCACCGCAATGGAAACGCCAAAGGGCGTTTCTGCACGGCATGGACTGTTAAGTCCATGCCTCCCTGCAGGTATCGTCAGGTCCAAAGGCACAATGGGAGTCCGGTAGGGCCCCCTTTTTTTCCTCCCCACCTCACTTTTCATGGCAGGCTCACTGCCGTGAAAAGTGAGGCATGAAGGAAGCTCATAATATGCTTGGTGATGCTGCAGTGGCATCACTTAGCATATTGCGACCTCAGGACTGCTGCGCCACCAAGGTCCGACTCTCACAGTCCAACTGCTGCACTCGTAATGCAGCAGTCGGACCAATGGTGCAGCGGTCCATGACCGCCACCACACCTCCACCATGGGTTCAGTGGTCCCATAGACCGTCAAACTCGTAATCAGGCCCTTTGTATGTATTACTTATCTCTAAATTATTTAGATATCTGCACACCACATTAGATGCGGCTAACACATGTAACCACATGTTGGCTCAACAATATATTACAATATGCCCAGCGCAATAGCCTTAGCAAGCATTTTTGATTTTTCACTTTGTATTTCCCAAAAAGCAGTGACATCTGATATTAACCACTTCATTGTTGTTACTTATTTCCTTTTAGATTTTTCCAATTATTGTTTAGCTTTGTCTTTTTATCTATTAGTCTATTTTCACTTTGTTTTAGCATTCTTCATCATTCTTGTTTCTTTCACTCATGGACCCATAATGGATCACCATTTGAATTACTTCAGACCTCTGTTATTGCCTTTATTGTCAAAAGCATTTTATTACTATCTAGAAGTGTGCATATCCTCATTATATAATAAATCTTGTTTTTATTTAAACCGTTTCGTACTCTCCAACAAATAGTAATCAGGGTAGTGCAGATTTGGTCAGATCACATTAAATCACAATCTTGTGTTCTAAAAGCCCAAACAATTGGATGTATATCCTACCAGTCTCTTAGGTGTTCACCTTTTTATATTTGTGTTTATCTCTGCTGTTAAAGCCCAGGAATATCTTTCAGGTACCAAAAACTATGGCCTCTGTTTTGGTGGCTTTGAAGTCTGCATGTTGGCCATTAAACAATCCTCAATGAGAGTGAAATACTCATTTAAACCATCAACTGGGCCAGCCAAGTAGATCTGAATGTCATGTATATAAAAATGCCACCACAAACAGCATTATTCAGGGTTGGTTTGGGCAAAGTGACTTCCCCATCTGACTTCTAAATAGCATTTCTATATCTAAATTCCACATTCTGCTTCACAAAGGGGCTGTCACTGCATGAAGCCTTTCAAAATGTATGAAATACCCCAAAACATGTCATTTTCTGAGCATTCACAAAAGATTTAAATGATTAATCATTTCCACTTTGGAAAAAATGCAGAATTGTTCTAAAGAACGTGGGAGTCTAAGACCAGGTACTCTGGTGGCTATATCCCCTTGTAAATATACCCAATGGTCCCCATTTGGGAAAACATTGATGTAAGCAGGCATGTTCCTGAAGACCACTGCTTGGTCCCCTAAAGGCTCCCCCAACATGATGCACAGAAAAGAAGTTGTGCCCAAAGGACACCTTCTCCTTTTCGACTCAGTTCCCTCCCAACTAGTGTCAGTAACTAATAGTGTTTGCAACTGAAAAAGTGGTCACAAACCACTGATAAATCTCTTTCCAAATTACAAACAGGAGTTGCATGCCCCCTCCACTTTGCAATTCAGAATGGTTACAAAAGCCCTTCTATGGGTTGGAAATACTTTTCTCTCTCCTACTCGGGTTGCCGTACATTTTGAAAAGCCCTGTGATTTTGTGAAATGCTGTTTGTGAATGCAAAGGGCTTTGTACATCTAAGCCCACAATTTTGTTCTGCCCATTTTAAAGAGGGAAACAGTATTTACAATGTGGATTTTTCCACGTAGTGCCTTTACAACACATTTGTCAACACACAAGATTTTACCACAAATACACCTTTACCACGCAAATAAGGTACGTATACATGTTTGTTTGTGTGTGTGTGTATATATATATATATATATTCACTTAAAAAAACATAGGTTTCAGGCCTTACATAGTTAGGAATTAGCATTTAAAAAACCATTGAAATTGCTCCTATATAGTTAGTTGTACTAACTATATTTCGCGCACCCACAATCCACTGCTGATGATGTCACATATTACATCAGTCATGACATGGTCAGTGACATCACTGATGACATCACTGATGGCATCTCAAATGACATCACTGATGACATCACTGATGACATCCGATTTGACATCACTGATCACATCACTGATGATATCATTCGTGTGATAATACGATGCACCTCCTCACACTCTAATATAACCTTTGACACACCCAGGGTTAAATACAGACTATCATTCTTGAAACCATTGACACACCAATACCAGTTACTACATACACACTCACTGATTCCTAGGTCTACACACACATTCACTCATTCACCCATAGAATCACTCATACATACAGTCACTCATCAATACAGCACTATCATGTGCACTCATACACCTATACAGACAATGTCAATGTCAATGTCAATGTCAATGTCATAGGTTTGTATAGAGTGCAGCTTGTCACCGCAAGGTCTCAAGGTGCATGCAGCATAAAAACCGGCTAAGAAAGGACAAAAACAGAGCGAGCATCGAAGCAAAGAACAGGGGCACCCTGCTAAGGAAAGAGCCAAGTTTTCAAGGCTTTACGAAATTGCTGATGCTCATTAATAGAGAGGAGGTGAGAAGGCAGCTTATTCCAAAGCGCCGGTGCAAGATATGAAAAAGAGCGCTGCCCATACCTAGAGATGCGCATGCGGGGTTGCGTTAGCAAGGACTTGTGGCTAGATCTTAAGGACCTCTTAGGGACATACCATTTGAGTTTTTTTTTAAGATACCGGGGCCCCTTGTTGTGCAATGAGTTGTGGGTCAGGCATAAGATCTTAAATTGACTTCTTTGCCGTATGGGGAGCCAGTGTAGTTTTTTCAGACATGGTGCGAAGGCCGTTCTAGGTGGCAGAACCAGCACTAATCTAGCCGCAGTATTCTGCAAAGTTTGGAGTTTTGCCAACAGATCCTCATTCAGGCCGTGGTACATGGCATTACCATAATCAAGATGGCTGATGATCAGGCCCTGAACTAACGGCTACCTGGCTTCCAGCGGAAGCCATTTGAAGATCTTTCTTAGGCCGCGCATTATACCGTAGGAGGTGCCCGTCACCTTGGCTACATGATTTTTCATGGACAGGGCACTGTCCATTATAATTCCCAAGTTACAGACTACCAACTTGGGGGCCGGGCAGGCTCCCAATTCAGCCGGCCACCACTCACGCGTCCATCATCTCTCTGCTTTTCCGAACAAAATGATTTCAGTCTTGCCCGCATTGAGTTGGAGTTTATTCACCCGCATCCAGCTGCTGATCTCAACCATACATTTTTTTAAACGTACGCAAGTGTCGGCGGGATCTACGCCGCATGTGATCAGCAGCTGCGTGTCATCTGCATATGACACCGTTCCAAAGCCAAAGGATATAATTATTTTAGCCAGAGGTGTCAAGTACAGATTACATCATTCATGACATGGTCAGTGACATCACTGATGACATCACTGATGGCATCAATGATGACATCTCAAATGACATCACTGATGACATCACTGATGACATCTCATTTGACATCACTGATGACATCACTGATGACATCATCCAGTGACTGTGTGTTTCTGTAAAGTTTAAATATGTTTTACATATTGAAGAATGAGTGGATGTATAAGTGTCTGGATGAAGGATTTAGTAGGTGCGTGACTGACTGTATGAGTGAGTGATTAAATGTGTTTTACTAAATGCATGGGTTAGTGACTAAACTGTCTGAATGTGTGCATCAGTATGTCTGTTGTTGTGTAAGCTGCTGCATGTGTTGATCAGTAGCTATATGAGTGGCTATATGGGTTATTGATTGGTTGCCCAAGTATTTGAATGGGAGACTGAGTGTGTGTGTGGGTGGTTGGAAGGTGTGTGACTCTGTGCACAGATGTGTGAGCAGTTGATTCACTAGGTGTATGAGTTCAAGAATGCATGTGGAAACAGCTATATGGGCGGTTGACTGTGTGCATGGGTGTGTTGGTGAGTGAATGGATATCTCAGTGCTACAAGTGCAAGTAGGTACATATGTAAAACACAGTGCATGTGAGAGTTGGCATATATAAATGACTTTACATGAGAGCCAGTGAATGTGCGAGTGGCTATATGGATCAGTGTGTACTTGTATCAGTGATTGTATAAGAGAGTAAGTATGTATTAGTATACAGTGGCGGCTGGTGACATTTGAAAGTGGTAGGGCGTAAAATTATTGTCATACTGCACCGCAGCGACCTAGCGTAGGGAGACGTGAACAACCTACAGGGGGTTCTCTCCCAAGGAAAGAAGCTGTGCGCAAAATTTGATGCTCCGGCACTTGATGTCTCAGCGATGGCCCCAGGAGCAATCCGACAAAGTCACAAAGGGAGGGTAGTATGAATCCCCAAGGAACAACCGGCTCAGGAGTGAAAACATGCTGTTTCAAAAGGGCTCGGGACGACCACCAGGGAGGGAAAAATCTACATGAACCAGGCTCAGGCGGCCTGGATGGTGACCAGACTCGCCGGTACACATCGGTGACTGGCAGAGTCCAGACCGCCACAGGTAAGAAATTGGCCACGTTTGGTAAACTCCACCCCAGCTCATAACCGTGCTTTTGCAGGGGCTGGAAAACGCTATCATAATCATAACTGAGGCCCAAAAGACACCAAGGTCTTAACAAAAGTGTAAAAACAAGCCAACCCCGGACCTCAACCATCACTGCGCCTCTCCCTGCCACCCACCCCATTCGGACAATCCTCTGTTGATGTAGTGCAGCTGTGTCTGCTCTCACAAAACACACATTTAAAAAAAACACTTGCAATAAAGTTTCATGTTTGCGGTTAAAATTCATTTTCATGTACTGGTAAGCTCACAACAAAGGTGAACTTTGCAATCGTGAGTTTAGAATTGCAGCCCAGTTCAAGGAAGAGCAGACCAACGAGCGTCTTGCTGTAGAGGAGAGATAACCTACAAAGTCAGTCCAGTTTATCATTTGAATGTTCCCTGCTCTGCGTGCGCAGTTGGCGACCTCCCTGGGGGCATGGTGGTAGCATTCAAAAAACAGAAGTATGCATGCATGTTTAGAACTTTCCAGGGGCTAAGGCACACTTAAAATGAATAGGAATGCAATGGCTTCTATACAGGGCCACTGGAATTATGCAGCGAAGAAAGATCAATTTTAACAATGGGGTTGACTAAACTTTGCAAAAAGAAAATGTAAATTATGAAGCACACTGCTGCACACACTATATAAGTATTACTTCACTCTTGTGACATTGCAATGCACATTAATACTATCTGGCCAAATATCTCACCTCATTACTACCAACTTAACGTAAATACAGCCATCAGCAACTCAAATGTGACCACTTAATTTTTGCAAAAAATGCATGTCTCTGCGCACCACCACCTGTGCTATCTTTTTACTAACTTCAGTCGTTTGAGCTTCAATTATTTTTTGGAAATCTGCAAATTATGCAACAACTGGTAGATAAAATCCATAATGATGTGGAATACGGAGCTGGCACGAAATCGATTGTCTCCAGCGGCTCTCGCTATTGTGAAATTCAGAGATGTACTAATAGACTAGCGAAAGGCCAGAAGGAGTCGAGTTGAGCGAGTGAGTGCCAGATTCAGCCACAGCAGAATTGCATTTAGGCAGTAAATACGGATAGATGGCAGAGGTTTGTAAAGCATGGCAATCTGAATCTACAAAACATACATGTGGCAAAGACATTTGGAGCAAGAAACGCTGCACCTGCCATTGAGACCCAACCATTGTTGCAGTGAAACTGAAAGTTTTTTCTGTTAGAAGTCAAACATTACCTCACATAAGTCAAGCCTGCGGCTGCGGGCTAACGTTTTAGAGAGAAGATACACAGAGGTTTTTTTAGGCACACGAGGACACGCTGCTTAAGCGGCCTTAGACTTAAAAGCAACAAGAATGCACAAAACGTCAGAAAACCACAAGAAAACATGGTTTTCTGACGTTTCTCACTGCCTGCGCATGGTGACATAAAGTATAATTTCTACTCTCGCCCAGCAGCCACCACAATTCTTAACTTACAAACCGTTTGTAAATTAAGAATTGCAGTGGCTGCTGGGCGAGTGTAGAAATTATACTTTATGTCACCATGGGCAGGCCGTGAGAAACGCGCCTGAGTCAAAAATACACACCTGACAGACATAGATACGCATCCCAAGAAACGCACGTTAAATTAAATGTGGGAAGTAATAAGTGCACCGCCTGCTGAAGCTTTCGCCCCTCCAAACGTCCTCCATAACACACATTCTACGATACTTATGCACATTGTTGTAAATTGACTGCGCATCTCAGTGGTATTGGAATTCGTGTGGGTGACATAGAGGCTTTCAAAACCATGGTTGGTGGCACTTGAAACGGAGGAGCCAGCAAATCTTTTTCCCCTTCCTGCTTCTTTTGCCCCTTACGCTGTACCCCTCCTCGTGTAATTAAAGTGATTAAAAAAGCAGACCCACATGCAGTCACGGACGGCATTACGAGCGTGGGGGGAGGGGGGGTAAATAACTTAAACTTACCTTGGCTTCTTAAGTCCAGACTCCCGCCATCGCTGCATTTGAATTCCTCTGGGCTCGTCGTCATCAGGAAGGCGGCAGGCAGCCTCCCTCCCCTCCACGGCAGCCAGCGCTCTGATTGGTGCGGCCGGCAGCCCTACCTACGTCATTTCTCTCTGAATGCTGCAGCACAGCAGCATACAGAGAGACAGGGAGAGTGGGAGGGGTTACTCGAGGGCTGGGGGGAGCGGCTTGCCTACTGTGTTAATACTGTCTGTTTGGGTAGCCTCTCAGGCTGTCCAAACAGACAGTATTACCAACAGTTGGCAAGCCGCTCCCCCCTGCCCTCGAGTAACCCCTCCCACTCTCAACGAGGAACTTGACTTCTGCTTTCTTTCCGTGCGAGAAGGCAGAAACAAATGGTAGTTATTACGGTAATAACTACCATTTGTTTCTGCCTTCTCGCACGGCGAGAAAGCAGTGGGGCGGCGCCCAAACGCCCCCATAGAGCAGCCGCCACTGTTAGTATATGTTTGAATAAGTAAGGTGTTGTGTGTATAACTGTATAGTTGAGGAAATGGAAGTGTGATTGATTCTTTGCCTGACTGACTAGGTGTGTGAGTAACTCCATGGATGATTGGCAGGAGTATCTAACTCAGCGCATAAAAACCTCAGCAAATTCAAGTAGGGAGCTATATAAAATATTGAAGGAATTTACGTCCCCTCGCGCTGAACAATCTTTGTTCAGCCCCTCCCAAAAATGGGTTGAGTCAATGGCAGAATTTTTTGAGAATAAAATCAAGTTAATATATTCTGCTTTTCCCATTTCTGACCCTGACCAACCGATCCCAGATAGTAGACCGGTGACGTCGCCATCCGCGACGATCGGTAGCCAAGATCTCCACCTGACGAAATTTATGCCAATCACGGTCAAGTCTCTTGAACGTCTTAGCAGAATAATGTCAGGTTCCCCTATGGACCCTTTCACGCCACGACATTGCATGAAAATCATGCCCCTGCTAACCGAGTCCCTTACGGCCATCTTTAACGCCTCTCTGGAGCAAGCTGAGGTCCCTTCTAAGTGGAAGCATGCTCAAGTAAAGCCTATCCTGAAGAAGCCATCTGATGATCCTGCTCTGCCCTCCCATTATCGGCCAATATCATTGTTGCCTTTTTTTGGTAAGGTGTTGGAATTTCTTGTGAACAACCGGCTGACGGCTTACATAGAAGCCAGTGGAGCGCTTGATCCCTCTCAGTCTGGCTTTCGGGCCACGCACAGCACAGAGACGGCTGTAGTGGAGATTGTGGATAACATCAGACTCGCGGTGGATAGGGGTGACTCAGCTGTACTCATCCTCCTAGACCTCTCCGCAGCATTTGACACCATCTCCCACGGCATTTTGAAACATCGGCTGTGGGAGATTGGTGTCCGAGGAGGGGCACTGGATTGGATTGAGGATTATCTTACTGGCCGCCTTACCACCGTTCGAGTTGACTCTCTGGTTGCCCGCAGCCGCTCGGTCACGGTGGGCGTGCCTCAAGGCTAGATTTTGAGCCCGCTGCTCTTTAATCTGTACTTGACACCTCTGGCTAAAATAATTAAATCCTTTGGCTTTGGAACGGTGTCATATGCAGATGACACGCAGCTGCTGATCACATGCGGCGTAGATCCCGCCGATACTTGCGTACATATAAAAAAATGTATGGTTGAGATCAGCAGCTGGATGCGGGTGAATAAACTCCAACTCAATGCTGGCAAGACTGAAATCATTTTGTTCGGAAAAGCAGAGAGATGCTGGACGCGTGAGTGGTGGCCGGCTGAATTAGGAGCCTGCCCGGCCCTAAAGTTGGTAGTCCATAACTTGGGAATTATAATGGACAGTGCCCTGTACTTGAAAAATCATGTAGCCAAGGTGACGGGCACCTGCTACGGCATAATGCGCGGCCTAAGAAAGATCTTCAAATGGCTTCCGCTGGAAGCCAGGTAGCCGTTAGTTCAGGGCCTGATCATCAGCCATCTTGATTATGGTAATGCCATGTACCACGGCCTGAATGAGGATCTGTTGGCAAAACTCCAAACTTTGCAGAATACTGCGGCCAGATTAGTGCTGGTTCTGCCGCCTAGAACGGCCTTCGCACCATGTCTGAAAAAACTACACTGACTCCCCATACGGCAAAGAAGTCAATTTAAGATCTTATGCCTGACCCACAACTCATTGCACAACAAGGGGCCCCAGTATCTTAAAAGAAAACTCAACTGGTATGTCCCCAAGAGGTCCTTAAGATCTAGCCACAAGTCCTTGCTAACGCAACCCCGTGTGTGGACCTCTAGGTATGGGCAGCGCTCTTTTTCATATCTTGCACCGGCGCTTTGGAATAGGCTGCCTTCTCACTTCCTCTCTATTAATGAGCATCAGCAATTTCGTAAAGCCTTGAAAACTTGGCTCTTTCCTTAGCAGGGTGCCCCTGTTCTTTGCTTCGATGCTCGCTCTGTTTTTGTCCTTTCTTAGACGGTTCTTATGCTGCAAGCACCTTGAGACCTTGCGGTGACAAGCTGCGCTCTATAAAAACCTATGACATTGACATTGACATTGTCTGTATAGGTGTATGAGTGCATATGATAGTGTTGTATTGATGAGTGACTGTATGTATGAGTGATACTATGGGTGAATGAGTGAATGTGTGTGTAGACCTAGGAATCAGTGAGTGCGTATGTAGTAACTGGTATTGGTGTTTCAATAGTTTCAAGAATGGTAGTCTGTATTTAACCCTGGGTGTGTCAAAGGTTATATTAGAGTGTGAGGAGGTGCATCGTATTATCACATGAATGATATCATCAGTGATGTGATCAGTGATGTAAAATTAGATGTCATCAGTGATGTCATTTGAGATGTCATTTGAGATGTCATCAGTGATGTCACTGACCATGTCATGAATGATGGAATATGTGACATCATCAGCAGTGGATTGTGGGTGCGCGAAATATAGTTAGTACAACTAACTATATAGGAGCAATTTCTATGGTTTTTTAAATGCTAATTCCTATCTATATAAGGCCTGAAACCTATGGTTTTTTAAGTGAATTTGCAAGGTTTTTAAAATGCGAATTCCTAATTATATAAGGCCTGAAACCTATGGTTTTTTAAGTGAATTTGCAAGGTTTTTTAAATGCTAATTCCTAACTATATAAGTCCTGAAACCTATGGTTTTTTAAGTGAATTTGCAAAGTTTTTTAAATGCTAATTCCTAACTATATAAGGCTTGAAACCTATGGTTCTTTCAGTGAATTTGCAGGGTTTTTAAAATTTTAATTCCTAACTATATCAGGCGTGAAACCTATATTTTTTTCAATAAATTTCAAAGGTTTTGTAAATGCTAATTCTATTAGCAGATAACGTTTATATATGTTATTATCCTTCTGGGACCACCTGAGCAGCCATCTTGTTTCTCAGGAGAAGTGAGGCACAAGAGAGAACAAAACAAGAGTGGAAAACGCGAAAAGGGGGCAAGGTTGAGACCCCCTGAACCCCTAGCCCTTCTCAGGGGGTCCCAGAAGGACTTTTAAATCGCGGGGTATGTGCACGGTACGCGTACCCCACGCGTACGGTGCGCGTACCCCGCAATTTGTTTTTGGGTTTGTTTTTTTGTGCCCTTGGGGGTCCTTTTGGGACCCCCTGAAAAGGGCTAGAGGGTTGGGGGGTCTCTACCCTGCCCCCTTTTCGTGTTTTCAACTCTTGTTTTGGGCTCTCCTGTGCCTCAGTTCTCCTGAAAAAGAACCTGGTGGTCCACACTTCCTGGTTTGGACAGTTTGGAATGTTGACAGTTGACTGCCAGCCAATCAGAAACTCGCTCGCGCACCTAAGGGTACGCGCACGTACGCGTACCGTACGCGTACGGTGAGCGCATATAGATATATAATTTGATCAAATTAAATTTTCTCAACAACTACTGGAGGGATTTTCACCAAATATAGAAAAGGCACTACTGCATACCTGTCCCTACCATTTTCCAAAGTTTGGTGTAATTCCGTTCAGCCTTTCGGGCTGTGGCCGTGTCTAAAGGTCCCATAGAAAATGCCATTTGAAAATCTTCAAATTTAATTTTCTCAAGAACTACTGGAGGGATTTTCACCAAACATAGCAAAGGCACGTCTGCATACCGGGCCCTACCATTTTGACAAGTTTGGTGTAATTCCATTCAGCCGTTTGGGCTGTAGCCGTGTCTAATGGTCCCTATGGAAATTAACATGGGGAAAACACGTTTTGGGACCCCCTTTCGGCCCCTGCTTTACAAATCCCCCCAAAACATTCAGGGAGGGAGCGGAGCGGAGCTGGCCAAAATTCTGGAAGATTACACACAGATTCCTCAATCGGCGCCAAAGTTATTCCCAATAGAATGTTGAGCGCATATAGATATATAAGTTGCTCAAATTCATTTTCTCAACAACTACTGGAGGGCTTTTCACCAAAAATAGAAAAGGCACTACTGCATACATGTCCCTACCATTTTGCCAAGTTTGGTGTAATTCCGTTTAGTCGTTCGGGCTGTAGCCGTGTCTAAAGGTCCCATAGAAAATGCCATTTTAAAAATATCAAATTCAATTTTCTCAAGAACTACTGGAGGGATTTACACCAAACATACAAAAGGCACTGCTGCATACCAGTCCCTACCATTTTGCCAAATCTGGAATAATTCCGTTCGGCCTTTCGAACTGTAGCCTTGTCAGAATGTCCCTATGGAAATTAACATGGGGAAAACACGTTTTGGGACCCCCTTTTTTCTTGGCCCCCTCTTGACGAATTCCCCCGAAACTTTCAGGGAAGGAGCGGAGCCCAGCGAGGCAAATGTAAGGAAAATTACAGGCAGATCCCTCAATCAGCGCCAAAGTTATTCCCAATAGAATGTTCGGAATTTCCTATGGTAACTAGGTCCTAACTATATATACCTATATATATATATATATATACACACATACATACACACATACATACATACATAAATATTGTTTTAGAGATGGGTAAGGGTATAGGGTGGTTAAGGTATGTTAGAGTTTATGGGTGGGTAAGGTTATTGGGAGGTAAGGGCATATTTAGGGTTTGGGGTGGTTAAGGGTCTTGGGTGGTAAGGGTGTTTTTAGGGTTTAGGAGTGAGTAACGGTATTGGGTGATAAGGGAGTTTTTAGGGTTAAGAGGTAGGTAAGGTTAACGGGAAGTAATGGCATTTTCAGGGTATGGGGTGGGTAGGGGTATTGGGTGGTAAGGGTGTTTTGGGGTTTAGTGGTGGGTGAGGGGTATGGGGTTGTAAGGGTAATTAAAAAGGGGGGTTGGGTGGTCTGCACACATATATATATATATTTAAATATATATATATATATATATATATATATATATATATATATATATATATATATATATATATATATATATATTACCTACTGGCGGTCGCCAGTAGGTAGTTATAGTTAGGATAATTTTCAATGTTAAATCTCAACATTCTATTTTGAATAACTTTGGCGCCGGTTGACGAATCTGCCTGAAATTTTCAGGAAAATGGTCTCATGGCGGTCCGGTCCTTCCCTGAAAGTTTGGGGGGGATTCGTCAAGCGGGGGCCGAGATAAAAGGGGGGTCCCAAAACGCGTTTTCCCCATGTTAATTTCCATAGGGCGGTCGATTTCACTTTTAGCCCGAACGGCTGAATGGATTTCCACCAAACTTGGCAAAATTGTAGGGACTGGTAGCCCGATGTGCCTTTGCTATGTCTCAAGATATGTGCTCCAGTGGATTTTGAGTAATTAAGGTTCAAAAAAATATATATATCTATAGCAGCGCACGGGTACGCGCACGGGTGCGCGTACCGTGCGCGCCACGCGACTTGCGCGAGGAAAGCTGATTGGCTCTCGGGTGTCTGTAAACATTCTAAACAGTCCGGAGCGGCCGCCATCTTGTGTCTCGGTAAAATCGAGACACAAGAGGTGGCCAAAACAAAGAGGGAAATGAACATAAGGGGGCAGAGTAGACCCCCCCTGACCCCCTAGGTTTGATGTGGGGGCCATAAAAGGGCCCCGCAAGGCAAAAAAAAAAATTTTTTTTTTTTTGATTTTCGCGGGGGGAGCGCCCGGTACGCGCACGGGTGCGCGTACCCGGGAGCGTACCATGGGAAAAAAGAATGACAGTTTTAAAAGTAGCTGTTTAGAAAAAAAAATGTTTAGTTGTTTTTTTTATACATACACATACATATATATAAATGCATATGCACATATATATATGCATATATGTCTATATGTGTGCGTGTAGAGAGAGGTAGAGAGGTAGAGGTGTAGAGGTAGAGAGGTAGAGAGGTAGCGGTAGAGAGGTCGAGATTAGTAGAGAGAGAAGAAGAGAGAGGTAGAGAGGTAGAGAGTAGAGAGTGAGTAATAGAGAGTAGAGAGTGAGTAGTAGAGAGTAGTAGAGAGCAGTAGAGAGAGTAGCAGAGTGAGTAGTAGAGAGTAGTAGAGTGAATAGTAGAGTGAGTAGTAGAGAGTAGTAGAGAGTGAGTAGTAGAGAGTAGTAGAGAGTAAGTAGTAGAGTGAGTAGTAGAGAGCAGTAGAGAGTGAGTAGTAGAGAGTAGGAGAGAGTAAGTAGTAGAGAGTAGTGGAGAATATTCCAAAGTTTGGCACAGCACCACTTTCACAATGAGTCCAATCAAATCATATCACTTAGAGTACTTATTGAAGCGCTGAATCTTGGTGTATATTCAAATGCTTTTATTTTCCTTAAGTTTATGTACCACCGCCAGCCGAAACGTTTCGTTCTGTACAACAGAACTTCTTCAGGGCGTTCTTATTTCCTTCAAGTTATGTCGGTATCCCGTTGTCATATAACTAGATATTTCTTCCAAATGTTAGACGAGACATAAGTATATTCTTATTAAAAGTGACTAGGTATCAATTTTACCCACACAATTCGGGCAGACTTGAGTAATTTATAGCATCCTCAAAGTCAGTCTTTCAAAAATTCCAAAGTATAGGACATGATAATCCAAATCCAAATGTTTCTCAAGAAAAGTCATTTACAATCGTTCGGAATATCGGTGTTTGGGCAGATATGATCCAGGGACCCCCAGTATGCAAGGGGAATTAGTCCCCCCTCTACAAACATGCACGGGGGTTGCGTTGCAGAGAGGTGTAAAAAGGGTTGTGGCTTCATTACACCTCTCTGCAATGCAGTCCCCTGGCGCATACTGGAGATTCCTGGTGGGCTTTCAGGTCTTATATAGTTAGGAATTAGCATTAAAAAAACCTTTGAAATTCACTGAAAAAACCAAAGGTTTCACACCAGTTATAGTTAGGAATTAGCATTTAAAAAACCTTTGAAATTCACTGAAAAAACCATAGGTTTCACACCAGTTATAGTTAGGAATTAGCATTTAAAAAACCTATTAAATTCACTGACAAAACCAGTTATAGTTAGCTGGAAATTTTACTGACATAAAACCATTGAAATTCCCACGTTATAGTTAGTTGGACTCACTATAACTTGCGCGCCTGCAATGCACTGCTGATGACGTCACATATTACATCACTCATGACATGGTCAGTGACATCACTCATGACATCACTGATGACACCATCCAGTGAATGTGTGTCTTTCTGAAAAATAAATTTGTTTTATATATGTATTTGTAAAGGTCGATGGAAGAATAAATGTTTAAATAAGTGTGTAAATGGATGTTTTTTTTAAAAAAAATTGGTTGGTTAACTGGCTTATTAAGTGTATCTTAGTGAATACATATATTAGCGAGTATTGTTTAAATATTTAAATGTTTGTATCAGTGTTTCTCTTTGTGTATAAGTGGCTGCAGGGGTTGGTGACTGACTCACTGTTTGTATGTGTTTTGAAGACAGAAAATGTGCAGGACTGTATGGGTGGACGAGTGTGTATATGTGTGTGTTAGTGAGTGAATGACTGTCTCACTAGTGTCTTCATTACTAACGACATATGTTTTAATCTAGTATATGTGAGTATTGATGTATATAAGTGAGTATAGTATATATAGTGAGAGATTGTAGGAGTTCCTGTTTAAATAAGTATGTGTTTCTATAAGTGATTGTTTAAGAGAGTAAGTATGTGTAAGTTTCCTTAGAAGTAAGGTGGTAGTGTGTGTATAAATGTATATGCAAATAAATGGATGTTCAATAGTTTATGTGCATGTGTGAGTATGTGTGTGAGTAACTTTTGGATGACTGCTGATGTGTAACAGGATGTATAGGTGTATCACTACATATGATGAGTGAGTATATATATGAGTGACTATATAGAACTGTTGGTGAATGAGTGGATGAGTATATAGATGGTGGAATTACTGAATTGGTTGTTGTTACTGGTTTGGGTATCTCCATTTTTTTGAAAATGTTTGTTTCTATTTTTGAATATTTGTTTCAAGCGTTACATTACACTGAAATTAGGTCTGTCACTCTGTCACAAGGATGGTGTCATCAGTGATGTCATGAGTGATGTCACTGACCATGTCATGAGTGATGTAATATGTGACGTCATCAGCAGTGCATTGCAGGCGCGCAAGTTATAGTGAGTCCAACTAACTATAACGTGGGAATTTCAATGGTTTTATGTCAGTAAAATTTCCAGCTAACTATAACTGGTTTTGTCAGTGAATTTAATAGGTTTTTTAAATGCTAATTCCTAACTATAACTGGTGTGAAACCTATGGTTTTTTCAGTGAATATATATATATATATATATATATATATATATTCACTGAAAAAACCATAGGTTTCACACCAGTTATAGTTAGGAATTAGCATTTAAAAAACCTATTAAATTCACTGAAAAAACCATAGGTTTCACACCAGTTATAGTTAGCTGGAAATTTTACTGATATAAAACCATTGAAATTCCCACGTTATAGTTAGATGGACTCACTATAACTTGCGCGTGCAATGCACTGCTGATGACATCACATATTACATCACTCATGACATGGTCAGTGACATCACTCATGACATCACTGATGACACCATCCAGTGAATGTGTGTCTTTCTGAAAAATAAATATATTTTATATATGTATATGTAAAAGTTGATGGAAGAATAAATGTTTAAATAAGTGTCTAAATGGATGGTTTTTAAAAATTGATTGGTTAACTGGCTTAATAAGACATCATCAGCAGTGCATTGCACGCGCAAGTTATAGTGAGTCCATCTAACTATAACGTGGGAATTTCAATGGTTTTATATCAGTAAAATTTCCAGCTAACTATAACTGGTGTGAAACCTATGGTTTTTTCAGTGAATTTAATAGGTTTTTTAAATGCTAATTCCTAACTATAACTGGTGTGAAACCTATGGTTTTTTCAGTGAATTTCATAGGTTTTTTAAATGCTAATTCCTTTGTATATCGAGTTTCTAACCTTTTTTTTTTTTTACAATTTGCTGTTTTTTTTTAAGTATTCATTTTTTTTATATAATTTTTTTCTTTTGCGCTCTGGGTGCGCGCTCCGGGAAGCTTTCAGCTAAGCTCTCCTGTAAGCTTCTCCGAGAGCTCATCTGAAAGCGCACCCAGAGCGCAACTGTCGTTCGTGAAAAAAAAATATGAATGAAAAGTTAATAATAATGCAAAACATTTCGTACCATACAAATAAAATTTGTTTTTTTTAATATGGAAAATGATTATGCATTTCTATAAAAGATTGATGACGTCACTTCGGCGCGCAACGTAAGTGCCCTCGGAAGCGCCTACGTGCGCGGCGCCTAAACGCACGCAAAAGCGCCTACGATCGCGCCACGTTTGCGCCCCGGAAGCGCCTACGATCGCGCTGCGTAAACGCACCGGAAGTGCTCCGGAGCGCGCAGCGTAAACGCGTCGGGTCATGTGACCCTAAAATAACACTTTTCATTGGTTGCTAACAGTTTTTTTTTACAATGAATGAAATCCCCACCCATTTCCTTCACTTCTTCTTTCACTTTTGTGACTGAAAGACCTGCCTTTTTTGCTGCTCCATATTCCTGGATTCATCATGGCTGCCAGACCATCCAGCAGTGAAGATGACTCCAATGATTTCATTGATGAAGAGCCTCCTCAGCCGAAGGTCAAAGAACATTTCATCTGGAAATTTTTTAAGTTTCCAGCAGACCAGAAGAAGGTGAATGCACCAAAAGTAGAGTGCAGGATCTGCAAACAGGTCCTGTCACGGGGTAACCCCCCAAAAAAATACTCTTTTGGCAACTTCACCATGATTCGCCATGTGGAGAGGAGGCACCCCCAGAATTTTGCCCGGGAAAGTGGCAGGGCTCTGGCACAAGAGGTTCCCAGAGATGGGGCCTCTACATCAACAGGAGGAGCAACTTCTTCTCGAAGAGAACAATCGCAGGGGCAGGTAGCAAACATTCAACCTGCATTTAACCATGGGGTCGTCAGATGCAGATACTGCAATCAACTCCTCACCTATGGGGAGCAAAGTGTCCTGCTCATGGTTCGGGCATTGGAGAACCATCACTGCCCTTCCCACCCCTAATTTTTTTCTTTTCTTTTTGCTCCTGTTGAGCAGTTTCTATTCCCTGTTTTTGTTCCTGTTCAGTTAAAAGAAGAAAACCAAAAGTTCTTTTCAGAACTACCTCCAATTCTCATCAAAGAGCTATAATCTTAAAAAATGAAGAGTAAGTGAAATATAGTGCATTGATAATTGAAAGGAGAATGAGTAAGAAAGAACAGAAAGGTATGAGAGGTGAAAGGAAGTGAAGTAGGAGGAATGAAAGAAGGTGAGTGTTAGAAAAGAAAGTTATGACACAGTGAATAAACTGGAGGCCTCATTTCTGAAAAGTGACGCATCGCTACGTGAAAACAGCGATGCGTCACTTTTCTGGACGCACTCCTTATGACATTCCAGATATGTCATATTTAATATATGACTAATCAATTCGCAAGGAGTTACAGATATGTCAGTATTTCTGACATATCTGTAAACACAAAATTAACGCATTGCAGGAGTGCGTCACAAAAGTGACGCAACTCCAGTAATGTGTCCTTTCACATGGAAAAAGCACCATGTGAAAGGTTTGCTGTGAAGCAGGCGCAAGATTTTGGCGCAACTGCATCCTAAAAGTGACGCACTGCGTCATTATTACCAAGCTTTTTGCAAGGAACACCCCCTCTGCATGCAATATACCTGACACTATTTTTTAAAAAGTGACGCATCTAGGTACATGGGTCACTTTTTAAAACTCTGCGCCATATTGTATCTGCATCAGGTATAATGTATGCAGAGGGGGCAATCCCTCGCAAAAAGCTTGGTAATAACGACGTACTGAAATCTATGAGATTTCTCTGCGTCACTTTTAGGATGCTGTTGCGTCAAAATCTTGCACCTGCCTCGCATCACTTTTATGTTTACAGATATGTCAGAAATACTGACGTATCTGTAACTCCTTGCAACATGATTCGTCATACATTAAATATGACACATCTGGAATGTCATAAGGAGTGCGCACAGAAAAGTGACGCATAACACCAGCAGTGTAATAAAATGTACCTCGTTGCACTATATTTAAAAAGTGACGCATCTAGATAGATGCGTCACTTTTTAAATATTGCATAACAATGCGCATTTTTTTACACCGCTGGTGCGTCACAAAAATTGACGTACAAGAAGCGCAAAACTAACAGCGCAAGGCCTTCATAAATATGGTCCTGGATTTTCCCCGTGCTTCGCCGGTGCGCGTACCATGCGCTTCCCCCGCGCAAAACGAAAAAAAATTTTTCATGCCCTGCAGGACCCTATTTTAGTCCCTACATCAAACCTAGGGGGTCAGAGGGGGTCTACTCTTCCCCCTTATGGTCATTTGCCCCTTTTTTTTTCAAACCCCTTGTGTCTCGATTTTACCGAGACACAAGATGGCGGCCGCTCCGGACTGTTTAGAATGTTTACAGACACCCAAGAGCCAATCAGCTTTCTGCGCGCAAGTCGCGTGTCGCGCCTGGAGCGCACTCCGGTGCGCGCACGGGAGAGCGCCTATAGATATATATATTTTTTTGAACCTAAATTACTCAAAATCCCCTGGAGCACATATCTTGAGACATAGCAAAGGCACATCGGGCTACCAGTCCCTACAATTTTGCCAAGTTTCGTGGAAATCCATTCAGCCGTTCGGGCTAAAAGTGAAATCGACCGCCCTATGGAAATTAACATGGGGAAAACGCGTTTTGGGACCCCCCTTTTATCTCGGCCCCCGCTTAACGTATCCCCCCCAAACTTTCAGGGAAGGACCGGAACCCCGCGAGGCCATTTTCAGGAAATTTTCAGGCAGATTCGTCAACCGGCGCCAAAGTTATTCCAAATAGAATTTTGAGATTTAACATTGAAAAAAATCCTAACTATAACTACCTACTGGCGACCGCCAGTAGGTAATATATATATATATATACAGATATTGATATATATGTATTTATATATATTACCTACTGGTAGGTATATATAGTTAGGATTTTTTTCCTCTTGGATTTCTGAAAATTCTATGTCGAATAACTTTGGCGTTTGTGGACGGAATTGGCTGAAATTTTCAGGAAAATGACACATTTTGTTTCTGAGCAGCCCCTGAAAATTGGGGGGGTTTTGTCAAGGGGGGCCGAGAAAAAAGGGGGGTCCCAAAACGCGTTTTTCCCATTCATTTTTCCATAGGGCGGTTGGAATCACTTTTAGCTCGAACGGCTGAATGGATTTACACGAAACTTGGCAAAATTGTAGATATGGTTTGCCCGATGTGCCTTTGCTATGTCTCAATATATGTGCTCCAGTGGATTTTGAGTTATTAACGTTTTAAAAAACAGATATATCTGTGACAGCGTCCCGGTTAGCGCCCCGGTTCGCGTACCTGACGCATAACGGAACTTCGAGAGGAGAAGCGGATTGGCTCCCCGGTGACTGTGAACATTCTAAACAGTCCGGAGCGGCCGCCATCTTGTGTCTCAGTAGGATCGAGACACAAGAGGTGGCAAAAACAAAGGGGGAAATGAGCATAAGGGGGCAGAGTACATCCTCCCTGACCCCCTAGGTTTGATGAGGGGGCTTTAAAAGGGCCCCGCGGGACAAAAAAACATAATTTTTGTTATCTTTTTTTTGCGGGGGGAGCGCTCAGTACGCGCACCTGGAAGCGGTCGGGGGAGCGTAATATAGGGAAAATAGAATGAAAGAATGTTCAAATAATGTATGTTTAATGATTGTTCTTTTTTAAAAAAAATTTTATTTAAGTACCAACATGTAGGTACCAATGCAGAGTCTAAAAAATAAAAATACACAGTTTCCTTTGTAGATATCTTGCATGTTGTTTCAGAAGTTATTGTGGTATATGGAATTCATAGCATAGTCTGTGAGGAAAGCAGAAAGAATATGGAGGCAGGAGATGAAAAAGAGATGTTAAATACACATTGGAGATAAAATAGTGGGAGAAAGGAAGTAACTATGAGCAAACTTACTATGTAACACAAAAAAGTTGCACAGTATATTTAAAGTCTGACTTCACATTATAATCAATTTGGTACTAGTTTAAAAAATACATATAAAAATGAATAATGTCTCAAACAATTTTTGAATTATTAAATATAAATTTATTTCTCAGATTCTTTTTCAAAATTTAAAAGAACTTCTAATATTTGATTGTCAGAAATGTTCTCATTTTCAATCAGGAAATCTACTGATTGTACACATTGAAGTAGTTCATAGTCCTGTGATCCATCCATGAATTCAGAGTCATTGGGTTCAATAACTTCATCATTGTTGCTTTCCTGATCAATTTCGATGGAATTTTTTTGCTCTCATTCCATTTTTGTGCTGTAATTTGAATTTAAAAAAAATATATCAGTAGAGATAGGGCACTGTTGGGTTTAAGTTCAGACAGGTACTTTGTTTTTTTTAACAGTGATTTTATCTTTGGGCAGTGTATGGTATCAGAGTGGAAGTAAAAATATAAAAAAGTGTAATTGGTAAAGCCTAAGTAAATTCATAATTATACAAGACAAGCCTAACTCCATCCATAACTATAACAGAGAAGTCTATCTTATTCTAGAACTATTACAGAGGGATAGTATATAACTATCAGAAAAATGTTTTCCAAATTAACTTAAAGTGCACAACATACTTCAGTTATTAAAATAACATCTTACCTTTCAAAAAGAAGTTTAAGTTGTCAGTTGAAATGCACTTGAAATGTACTTCAGGAAGTAGTAGTCAAAATGGCTGTGTTTCTCTCTCTTTCTTTATATATATTCAGGTACATAACCAATCAAATGTCATGAAATAATAGAAGATAATGAAAGTAGCATTTTAATTGGTTGTCAATTCTAACACTTCATAAGTGTTTTTGTTAGGTAATTTACCTCAGGATACTTAGTCAGGCCTACAGCATAATTTTCTCAATTGAATTCCATCAAATTTGGGTAAATGGTAGGGACTGCTATGTAGTAGGGCCTATTCTATATTTGATGAAAGTGTCTCTAGTGGTTTTTCTGTAAATTACTTTCCCACCTTTTTTTAGGGAGCGCTCACCGGTGCGCGCCCCGGTACGCGTACCGGCAGCATTACGGGAGTCCTCCATTTTGTGTATTGGTAGAATTGAGACACAAGATGGAGGACAAACAATGTTCGGAATGGGTAGAAGGGGGCACGGTAGACACTTTGTGACCCTCTAGGTTTTCTGAGGGGGGCTTAGGACTCTCATATAGGCAAAAAAAAAAAAAATTGCGTGGGAAGCGCCCGGTACGTGCACCGGTAAGCGAACCGGGGAGCGTACTTTAGTGAAAAAATTTTAAAAAAAATTAGAAAAAGCTAAACGTTTTGAATGATCACAGGTAGGGTAGCAATGAAAAGAGCTATTGGGTTCTGTGGCTAATTAAGGTACTTACAAGTAGGTTCCAATGCACAGTTTTAAATTCAGGAGGAATATTCTATTCCCCTCATCGGAGAAGTGCACACCATCTCCTCTGTAGATGTCTTGCATGTTGTAACGCAAGTTATTGTTGTATATTAAACCCATTGTAAATTCTCTCATGTAAGCAGAAACAGATTTATTCACATGTTTCCGTGCTTTCTCAAATTGTGGAAAAAATTGGTTGGACCACTTCCATTTCTGTCATTGGCATATATTGGAATATACCAAGGCAGTTTGGGGAAAAAGTGTCATCAATTGATGAAAGGTGTCCTTTAAAAGCATTTCCAGACCAACCCCAGTCATAGTCCCAAAATCAATTCCACCACAGTGCACTATTAAGAGGTTAGTGTTTGGCAGATGCATAAAAAAATTATATTACAAACATATAAAATATATTTTTCATTTAAAAGAATAGTACATTTAACAGTTTTTGATATTTGCTATAAAAAAACATTGAAATTCACTGAAAAAGCCATAGGTTATAGACCATATATAGATAGGAATTAGTATTTACAAAACCTTGAAAATTCACTGAAAAAAACATAGGTTATAGACCATATATAGTTAGGGATTAGCATTTACAAAACCTTATTTTACTCACACAAAACCATTGAAATTCGCATATATAGTTAGCTGCACTAACTATATATCACGCACCCGCAATCCACTGCTGATGATGTCACATATTACATCATTCATGACATGGTCAGTGACATCACTGATGACATCACTGATGACAACCACACAGGCGGTGGAACCCCCCCGGAGCCCCTACCGTACACCGAGTGGGAGGAGAAGGTGCTGACCATCCTGCACCCTGAGACCCTTGATGGACTTGATGAGGGAGAAGAGGCTGGTAAGTACCAACCAAGCACCATAAACACAACAACACGGTCTGCCTCACACAACTCTGAAGACACATCTCCCAGACCCCAGCCATGCATGCAGTCCACATACTCACCAACGTCTAAACCACTCCTACAGGCCCCCATGTCCTAAGAGAGGGTGGTGGTGGTGGGTGGGGTGTGTGAGGGGACGGAACTACAACTCCCAACAGGCCCCCATGTCCATAGAGAGGGTGGTAGTGGTGGGTGGGGTGTGTGAGGGGTCACTAGTCCAACTCCCCACAGGCCCCCATGTCCTAAGAGAGGGTGGTGGTGGTGGGTGGGGTGTGTGAGGGGACGGAACTACAACTCCCAACAGGCCCCCATGTCCTAAGAGAGGGTGGTGGTGGTGGGTGGGGTGTGTGAGGGGACGGAAGTACAACTCCCAACAGGCCCACATGTCCATAGAGAGGGTGGTGGTGGTGGGTGGGGTGTGTGAGGGGACGGAACTACAACTCCCAACAGGCCCCCATGTCCATAGAGAGGGTGGTGGTGGTGGTGGGTGGGGTGTGTGAGGGGTCACTAGTCCAACTCCCCACAGGCCCCCATGTCCTAAGAGAGGGTGGTGGTGGTGGGTGGGGTGTGTGAGGGGACGGAAGTACAACTCCCAACAGGCCCCCATGTCCTAAGAGAGGGTGGTGGTGGTGGGTGGGGTGTGTGAGGGGACGGCATTACAACTCCCAACAGGCCCCCATGTCCATAGAGAGGGTGGTGGTGGTGGGTGGGGGGTGTGAGGGGACGGAACTACAACTCCCAACAGGCCCCCATGTCCATAGAGAGGGTGGTGGTGGTGGGTGGGGTGTGTGAGGGGACGGAAGTACAACTCCCAACAGGCCCCCATGTCCATAGAGAGGGTGGTGGTGGTGGGTGGGGTGTGTGAGGGGACAGAACTACAACTCCCAACAGGCCCCCATGTCCTAAGAGACGGTGGTGGTGGTGGGTGGGGTGTGTGAGGGGACGGAAGTACAACTCCCAACAGGCCCACATGTCCATAGAGAGGGTGGTGGTGGTGGGTGGGGTGTGTGAGGGGACGGAACTACAACTCCCAACAGGCCCCCATGTCCATAGAGAGGGTGGTGGTGGTGGGTGGGGGGTGTGCCATTGCCGACTGAATGTCAAATATAAATAAATGTACACGTAATGGCCACATGACTCATCCTCACATTTTTGTTTTGCAGGGGATCCTAATCTGACAGCTGCAATTAACACCAGGCCTCCAGCATCCCCACACTCTGAAGTTTCAGGGGACGATTGGCCAGCCACCTCCGGGGCTGAGGATGGTGCCGGCTCAAGCAGCCAGCCAGGGACATCTGGCTCCCAGGTCACACCAGCACCAACAACGACTACGGCCTCTGGCATTACCACAACACCGGCTACTGTGACCTGCACAGCTACCTCCAGCACCACCTCCACCACCACTACTACCACCACTTCTGCCCCTGCCACCCTGCCCAACCCACCGCCCAACGCTGGGCCAGAGCCATTCCAGCCACACAGGGAGAGAGTGAGGCAAACCACAAATGCAAGGCCAGATCCTGCAGGCAGGAGCACAGCAGAAAGAAGGCATGATGAAACTACACCCAATGCCGTGCAACAGTGTCTAGAAGCACTAGTCAGGGTGGAGGAGAACTATCTACGTGGCCAGGCACATGCAGACCGGGCCCACCAGGACTTTGTTGACAACACAGCGATGTTGGGGGCCATCGAGAGGCGGCTTGGCCAACTCGTGGACATTTTTAGCACGAGGATATCCGCCAACACCACCCACCCCACACCCCCTCAAACAACGCCACCGCCAACAACATCGCCACCGCCACCTGCGCCCCTGGCGGCGGATGTGGCACCTGATCAGCCAGCGCCCCCAGCTGACTCCGTCCCGACACAAAGACGGAGGGGCCGTCCGAGGCTGGAAGTGTGCGAGAGCAGTGTCGAAGCTCCTGCCACACGCTCCAAGAGGAGCTGACAATGACTCGTTTGAGTACCTGAGCCTGCCATTCACCCTGCCAACTATCCGGTCCCACCTGGCACAGGCCTGCTGCACTAGGCAGACACCACCCTATGTGGTGTCTGCACTGACATCTCATCTGCCATAACCTTTGACTCTCACTCCCCCACCCCTTCACTCATTTGTAAATATGCACCTACACCTATGCACAATCTGTAAATAAATAACACTTACTCACTCAATGATGCGTTGCCTCCATGTTTATTCACATGATTGCATCAGAAACAGACGTAACCAGGTTCAGGGATCCAAGTGGTACAGAATCATGCCGCAAGGGAGTTACCTAGGGAAACATAGAAAACGCAAACACACGTTAGGAAACACCATCACACTCATCCCAACGCACTGCAGTGCAACTTTCAACAAACCACACACATCACTACAGGAATGGATGAGACTACACACATCATGGAGAAGTGCATGTACTCATAAATGAAGAGACACACACACATGCATACATCACATAACAAAACACATAGATGATGCCCAACACAATGACACAAGAGCAGCAAACCTACACAGGGCATACACAAGCAGCACAAGAGGGGCACACTCACAATCAAGGGAAGTAGCGTTCAATGAGCTGGCGCCTCTGGTCCACACCTTCCTTCTCACCACTATCCTCATCAGTCGACATGGGTGGGTCGGGAGGGCGAGGAACTTGCTGTTCATCTGGGTTCAAGATCAGTTCAATGTTATTGCGCACAGCCAGGTTGTGGAGCATGCAGCAGGCAATCACAATCTTGCATACTTTGCCTGGTGCGTAAGGCAGGGCCCCTCCAGTCTTATCCAGGCACCGAAACCTAGACTTAAGCAGGCCAAATGTTCGTTCCACCACTCGACGCGTCCTACCATGGGCATCATTGTATCGCATTTCTCCCGCTGTAGTGGGATTGCTTATTGGACTTAGAAGCCAAGGCCTGTTTGGGTAAGCCGAGTCGCCTGTGTTTGTGGAAATCAGAGAGAGAGAGAAACATCACTACCTGAACATGTGGGCACACCAAGCCACACAGATATCACTCCTGTCACCACAGCATACTCACCAACAAGCCAGGCTTGTGCCGGACGCAGATTTGCCATCAGTTGGGGGACAATGCTGCTCCGCATGATGTGGGCGTCATGTGCAGAGCCAGGAAATCTTGCACACACATGTGAGATTATGTTGTCGGCCTGGCACACCACCTGCACGTATAGGGAGTGGAAGTGCTTCCGATTCCTAAACACCTGCTCACGAGCCCGTGGTGGAATGATCGCAATATGCATGCCATCAATGGAACCCACAACGTGTGGTATGCGACCCAGTGCATAGAAGTCTGCTTTGACCGCTGCCAACTCTGCCGCCTGTGGAAAATGTATGTAGTCATTCTTGTACAGCATCATGGCTGTCAGTACATCCCGAAGTACCGTGCTGAACATGGCCTGTGACATTCCCCCGGCATGTCCAACAGTGTACTGAAATGTGCCTGTTGCAAAAAAATGGAGTGCCGCCATCACCTTTTGGGTGGGTGAAATGGAGCCTGGATAGGTTCTTCGCGGCTGCAGGTGAGGAGACAATTGGTTCACAAGCTCCAGCAATCGACGTCGATCAAGCCTGAATTTCCTGATCACCTCCTCGTCCACCATATCCTCAAGCACAGTGTATGGGCGATGGACATTTTGAGCCCTCCTGTGTGGGAGAAAATGGAATGGAAGTAAATTCACATACAACGCATGTCTGTGCAACTTACTCACATGTCATCGCACTCTATCCAACATGTAATAGGCAGTGTTCAATTAGCATATGTGTGACATCTCTGATTGTCACAACAACATGGATTGACGTAGCAATGTGCACCCACTAGCTACATGATGTGTTGCAACATGTGCAATGCACTTTGTCTCACCTCAACATTACCGCCAATAATACATGTGACATGACCCTAATGTGATGGACATTTGTGGCACACCGATGGGCATGGTATGGACACACATGGGCTAGAGCATGAAGTGTGGAGTCACGCAATCACGCACACAACCGTCATCATGCAGCTGCAGACAATGAAACAAGGTGCATCGTCAGCTGACATGCAATCATTGACCCCGCCATGGCGGTGCACTGCTTCCGCTGTTTACGTCTGGCCATACGCGGCCCGCGTTCAACATTCCCATTGTCTGCATGTGCACAGACCGTCACGCTCACACACCGGCAAGTGCATGTGCTAGACACCGGGACGGATGCATCATTTGCAACAAAGTTCCAACAGTGGCGCCTCCATGGCGGGGCACGTATTCGGCGGGGGAGGTGCAGGCCAACATATCCATAAGCTGATGTCCATGCACATGGCAGTTCATGACCCCCCTTACAGTGACATTGCATCAGCCAGCCTGCACCGGCCGGGCCAGCCCTGCCCATGACCGCCGTGCCGGCCATGTGAACTACCGCAGTTTCAGGCCCCGTCCAGTACCGCCGTGCCAGGCCCAGCCCATGACCGCCGTGCCAGGCCCGCCAGGGCACGGCGGTAGTGGAGGGGGCCTGGCACGGCGGTAGTGGAGGGGGCCTGAAACGGCGGTAGTGGATGGGGCCTGAAACGGCTGTAGTTGGCATGGCCGGCACGGCGGTAGTGGAGGGGGCCTGAAACGGCGGTAGTGGATGGGGCCTGAAACGGCGGTAGTCGGCATGGCCGGCACGGCGGTAGTGGAGGGGGCCTGAAACGGCGGTAGTTGGCATGGCCGGCACGGCGGTCATGGGCTGGTCCTGGCACGGCGGTAGTGGAGGGGACCTGAAGCGGCGGTAGTTGGCATGTCCGGCACGGCGGTCATGGGCAGGGCTGGGCCGGCCGGTGTAGGCTGGCTGATGCAATGTCACTGTAAGGGGGGTCATGAACTGCCATGTGCATTGACATCGGCTTATGGATGTTTTGGCCTCCACCTCCCCCGCCGAATGCGTGCCCCGCCATGGTGGCGCCACTGTTGGAACTTTGTTGCAAATGATGCATCCGTCCCGGTGTCTAGCACATGCACTTGCCGGTGTGTGAGCGTGACGGTCTGTGCACGTGCAGCCAATGGGAGGTGTGGACATGGGCCACGGTTGCCCAATAGCAAGTTCCGTATGCTTTTCACCGCAACACCAGGGCCAATCATTGGCCCAATTCCAAACATGCTTTCACGGCTGACCAATGGCTGGCGCCGTATGCCACTGACATGGCCACAGGGCACTATATATGTGTGATGTGCAAAAGCATACCTTCTACGATGACCACCGACTGCTGCCTGTGACCATCACCTCCACCTGCTGCTGCAGAGCTGACCACCGACTGCTGCCTGTGACCATCACCTCCACCTGCTGCTGCGGAGCTGACCACCGACTGCTGCCTGTGACCATCACCTCCACCTGCTGCTGCGGAGCTGACCACCGACTGCTGCCTGTGACCATCACCTCCACCTGCTGCTGCGGAGCTGACCACCGACTGCTGCCTGTGACCATCACCTCCACCTTTTGCTGCGGAGCTGACCACCGACTGCCGCTCTAGTGCCATACTCCGTGACCTTGGCATGTCGAGAGTCAAAGAGATCTGGTCTCGTCCCTTCACCGCTGCGGAGCTTGATGTCCTCGTGGACGCTGTGCTCCGCAACTACGGACGCCTGTACGGCGCACCCAGACAGGTGGTAAGTGCAGTGGGGGATAAGTTGTTGTGCATGAAGTGTCATATGACACCTGGGCTCTGGAAACTTGGCAGTGTGATGTGTGACCAACAAAAGATAATGTGATGCCCCCATCTGTGTGACTGGCCAACTGTCCACTGACTTCCACCCTTTTGTCTCCCATCATGGTAGGTCAAGCTGCACCTCTGCAAGGACGTGTGGAGGAGCATTGCATGTGATGTACGAGCAGCGGGGGTGTCCAATAGACGACATACACACTGCCACAAACGCTGGGACGACATTTCCAGACTGAGCAAGAATGTAGCGGAAGTGACACTAGGGATGATTCCAAGGACGGCACGTCTGCCCCGACGCTCAATGACCCCTCTCATGCACCGTATCATAGCTGTGACCAGGCCCGGACTGGCGCTTCCGGGCACCGGGCAATCCCCCGGTCGGCTGGAGGGTTTTGGGGGCCGTTTCTTTCGAAAAGGGGGCCGGTTTTGTGTCTGGGGGCCGGTTTTGCCCCCGCGGCACTCTCAGTCTCACACAGGCTTTGTGGTAATTTGCAGGCCTGCACGAACGGACGGACGTCGGACATTCCCCCCCCCCCCACCCCCGCCTAGTATCATTACTCCTGAACATTACATAAACAAATAGAGAGGAGGAGGGGGCCGGGGGGAGGTGCCTGTGCGCAGCGCGCAGAATTATGCCCCGGGCCCTCCCTCCTCTCCTCTGCCGCGTCTGCGCTGGTGTCATTTCTCCTCCTCCTGCATGCGCATTGGCAATTTAGTGCGCGTGACTATCTGACGAGAGGAGCAACGAGCGAGCAGCCTGTAGCCAGTCGGTGCGCACGTCCCGCCAGGCCCATAAATAAATTTTATTCTAGTGGGCCTAGCCCGCTGCCCGACCCCCCTGTGTCGCCCACCGTCCGGTCCGACCGTGACCGACACTGTCTGACCGACGACCGTCCGACCCCAGCAGCAGTTGGACAGCAGGGCCGCCGGCGCCGCCTGAGTGAGGTGAGTGCGATGATCATGACGCAGAAGTTTTAATTTCTGCCCGCCCAGCCCCCCGAGAAAGTAAAGAAGCAACTTGCAAGACTCCTGTCCACCTCCGTCGTCCACTGCCACCACCAGGGCCTGCCTGGTCAAGTTAGCGCCGCTTGCAACTTGCAAGCAGCGCTAACTTGACCACTACAGTACACACATCAAAACAGCAGAAGGCATAAGTACAATTGTGTATGTTCTGGACAGCGTTTGTAACGTTGCATTTTGTTTGTATAGCGATGCCTAACTGTAATCAGTAATTATCATAGGCACTGCTGAGGTCACCGGGGGAAGGTGTGTGTCTGTTTCCTTGTGTGCGTTTGCCTGTGGGAGGTGTACGTGTTATTACTCTTCACTGAAAACCTGGCTGGGATCAGTGGTTAGTGACCCCACAACTCCTCCCAGATCATTGGTCCTATTTACAAAGAACACAAACCTCAGTGACGTCTGTCCTTCACAGCACTTAAAAACATTGAAGCTGAGCTATTAAGTGCAATTATTTTTATTACGTAAGACCTTTGTGGCATATCTAGTAGCGCCTGGCTCTCCGCGCATCAGACAGGGGCGTCGTGAACAGCAGTTTAGCAGTTACCGCGGGGGTGGAGTTCTTTTTGAGGCTCTTCTGTCTGCAACTCACCAGACAAACTCTCATAAAATATTATGAAGCTATAGAGCATCAATAAAAGAGCAAGCGGGGTTGAGGAAAAACAAACGAAGAGTCAGTAGAAAAGAGAAAGAAGGAAGGAATATTGACTAGGAGGAAGGGTGAAGTAAGGATAGAGGGGTGAGTAGGCTGATAAATGAGTGGGTAGGTGAATGAGTGAGTAGATGAATGGGTGAAAGAATGAGTGAATGGATAGGTGGGTAAACGTGAAATGATGGCTGGATGGCTGGATGGCTGGCTGGATGGATGGATGGATGGATGGATGGATGGATAGATCAAAGGACAGAAAGGGATGGATGAGTGGGTGAAAGTATGTGCAAATGGATGGCAGAGTGGATGGATGAGTGAAAGGATGGTAGAGTGGATGGAAGGATGATGGATGGCATGGTAAACGGATGGTCGGTGGATGGATTAATGGTAGAATGAACGGATGAAAGTATTGATGGATGTATGTATGTATGGATGGATGGATGACACAGTGAATGAAAGGAGGCATAGATGGCTAGATTGCAGAGTGGAAGGATGGTTTGGTGGATGGCAGAGTAGATGGATCGATAGAATGGGAAAAGACTGATTGATGCATGCAAAAATGAATGGATGCAAGAAAGTAAAGGTGAATTAGTGGATCTCAGCTGGTGAATAGAAGCGCAATAAATGAATGAATAGATGCCTGGATGGAAGATACAGGGGAGTTCTTCTAGGGAGGAGTCTGCTCGCTTGCTTCACTTGCTTTGTGATGTCAGAGCTATTATTTCAAAGTGGGGGGCACATTCATTTTCTGGATACTCCCTTGCATTGGAGAGACAGAGGGCACTAGGTTTCGAGCTTTACCCTGCTATTGCAGCACTCAAAAGAGGTGTGGCGAATGACAGAGGGGAAGAGACAGGGACGCAAGCGGAAAGGTGGAGCATGCGAGGGATTTATCCAGCTGTCCATGTCTATTGGAGTGGATTCCAGAGGTTTTACGTCATTCAAAGGTAGGGTGAGTTTTCTTGCTGCACCGGCAGAACCAGATACTACTCGGAGACCCAAAACTACTGCTTCTCTACAGGCACGAGGGACAGCATTTACCTGCCCATGGTCACACGCGGTGTCCAGTGGACGCTGAGACCTGAGGTTACGAATAGCTGCCTTCAAGTTAGGCCTACATTTACGCAAGTTTGTAGATGCGCTTGCACTACGTGGTTGGCCATCTTTCCCAGAGAAAAATACCAGCCATTTGTTCATATTTCTAATTTCTGCATGATACTTAAGCTGGACTTTAAATAAATCGTCTGTATTCGTTTTTAAAAACGACTTTTCTGCCTTTGTTTAACTATCAGTTACATTAAGACAGCTCTAGAACACATTTTAAAGTGCTTTCTTCTTATAGTTGCTATTTTAAGTATGCATTGTTAAGAGGAAAAAATAGCTGATTTTCTACTTTTGTATGGATCCAACCTCAGCAAAAGAGTTTTCATGCCGGACCACCCAGGTGTCTTCTGCGTCACGTGTGTCACAGGGGCGCCTGTGTAAAACGTTAGTGAACGTGGGCCTAAGTGCTCCTAATGGCGGTTGATATCTAGTATCAAAACCAGAGCGCATACTTAGGCACTAAACTGGTTTCTGGGCCCAGCCTAGGTCCAGAGAGACAGGAACCATGCCAGACTTTTAGTCTAGCCTGCACACTGCCTATGTTGCGGGGTCTCCTTTAGATTAATTGTATGCCAGTTCATCTGGTTTGGAAATCCTAAAACTCTGGCATGAATCTGGTCGTCCAGGACATATGTTGGACACAACTGGTTCGAAAGGGAGAAACCAAGCCTTACGGGCCCCTGCTCGAACATCATCCGCTCCGTTTGAACAGGGATTAGAATGATACAATATGTGGAGTGTACCACGCCTTGTAATTACTGGGTGTGATAAGCCCTGCAACCCAGTAATTGTCACCCGGTGTATTTCAGCAAGTTCTACATGTTGAACCCTACTAGGGTACATGCCCGGAAAGTACCTGGACCTGCAGATTGTGGAGTAGAAAGAACCAAAGCCTAGATGTTATGCTGCATTTTTAGCACAACCTAACACTAGTGGCATTATCTCCCCCAATAAATTCCGAATCCAGGGGTATTTCATTTAAGAGGTGCGATAAATACTGGAAAGGCCTTCGGGACACTCATAAGTAGGGCCTTAGACAACAATGACGCGTAAAGATGTACATTTGGATCCCTTCACATAGATCAGAATAACGACTAGCAGAAACTGGGAATAGGTGGAAATGACTTACCCAGATAAATACCTCGCCTGTGATAATAGAGACGTACGTACCTCAGAGTTGCCCCAGCTTCTAATCAGGCCCTAAGACTGGATGTGTGCTCTTCTCTGCGTTATTGCAATAAACCAGCTAACTCAGGGCTTAAAGTGGGTTAAAAAAAACTGGGGGGTCTCTCAAAGGGGCATGGTCCATATACTTAAGTATATAATGTGGTGGTCCCAGTGTTATTCCATCAAAATAATAACAGTGGGACCACCCCATTATATACTGTTCTAAACCCAGGTCCCAGCGATTTTGGGTAGACCCTCCTGTATAACGATATACTTAAGGGCGTGGCTTAAAAGTATGGAAGCTGAAAATCTATGCTTAGCATAGCTTGACGCCCGACCAGCATTTTGCTACTTCTGTCATTACATTCAGATATATAAAACAGCAAGTAACATTACACTTACCAAGCCAGTAGTATTGGCGTTGTCAATGATTGTTAGTTGCATAAGATAAATAAGCAACAACCATGCCTTCGTAGTTATAGCATATTGAATATGCTGCAGTTTTGAAATGGTGAGACTGTAAAACAACTATAACGAGTCTCTTTGAAGTTACATCACAGGCACGGTAATCCAGCTCCCCCATTCTGTGAAGCTACCACGGAATTACTGTGAACTGCCAATAAGCCTTTAAATGTACTATCTCACACACAAGGGCGCATGTGGAAGGTTCTGATGCAGTAAAATAGAAAGATAAGCCCTTAGCAAGCTAAAATCTGCCATACAACTGCTAGCATATGATGCACCACCACCAGGAGGCTGGAGCGCTGCACACACCATACATACACTAGAAACAGGTGATTCTTTTATGATAGGCCCCCTTGGGGTTGTTAAACCTTTGGCAATGGCTCTTACAGTTACAACACTCTGGCATCATACACCACCAGCGCTGTCCACAAGCCCACCTTGAATGACATCATGCTTTCCTTCTTGTCACCTTCCTTTGAATTGTGCGTGTCCAGGAACCATTTACACTGAATTAAGTATGCAGTTGTTGTGAAAAGCCAACAGGGGTGAAAGCTGCAAAAACACTGACTGGCAAACTTTGAAATGTTAGTGCTCACAAACAACCCTGTTTCCCAAGCTCAAATCCTGTAACTGACTTGTAACACTACCTGATTAAGTTATAAACTCTCGGCGCAGCTCGGCCCGAGACTGAGGTTATAACTTATCAGGTACATAGTCCCTCCACGGGGAGCCTTTCCACCCCTACAACCAGCACCGCTCCTTGGGTATTACTGATGCTTGCTAGTTGGTTCTACTTCTAATGCACAATTTTCGGGCATTTGATCCTGAAATAATCTGATACATAGTGAGTATCTCTTTCTGGTACCAGCTCTAAAGCACATTGCAGAGTATTTGATGCTGGTACTAGTTGTAATGCAGAGAGCAGGTATCCTATGCTGTTGCTAGTTCTATCGAGCGTTGCAGGATTATTCTCAAATCAACATATATGTGTATGCACATCGTCATGGTAAGTGGATGTGTGTGTGTACCTTCTGCTGCTGCTCATGTTATACCTGTTCAGTGTGGGGAATGCTTGCAAGAATGTTGCCAGGGCTGTGATGGGCAGCAAGGGTTCCAGGGAATGTGTGAGTACCCTCAAATGCTACTGCCTGCTTGAAATGTATACTCCTTGTTCGAAAAGTGTTTTGCTCTCCTTATGCACCCTATTAAAAAAAAAAGTGAATGTTCCTTTGTTCTTCACTTTGCTTATGCTGTGAGAAAGTCTGACGTCCCTGGTTGCTCCCTAAGAATGAACCTTATTCAATAACTACTGCATTAACCAGTAACCCTGCTTTCCAGACGGGCGGACTCCTTTCTGTAAAACCTCTCAACACCTTGTAGGGGTAGGAAGTGCTATTTAAATCCAATTCCAAAGAAAGTTGATACAATTTGAATATGTAATGAAAAATATGCTGTAAAATTCACCATTTTGGTCTGTCGTTTTTCAAAATTTTCTTGGGGGGAGAACCCCCCCAAACCCCCCTTGTGGCCGTCGGGCTAGCTCGCTGCGCTCGCTCGCTATGCGCTGGACAGGGGGTTGGTCTGATACGCGCCGGACGGGGGCTGGTCTTGCAAAATTTGCCAGGGCTGCTTTCAGTTCCCAGTCCGGCCCTGGCTGTGACGCATCCTGACCTGTCCGAGCGGTTGCGTGTGGATGAACAGCAACGTGGCGGTAAGCATACTGTCAGCGTATGTTGCTTGTGAGTGCAATGCATGTATTGTTGGCCACACACATTAGTGACTTCCGTCTATCGTGTGGCTCGTTCCAATGGCATGTTGGTGACTTTGGCGCAGTAAAATTTCACTTCCCGGTGCGGCATGTTGAGACGCCACCCGCTAAGCGGTTAATTTTTAATGCACATGCTGTAGTGCTCCGTCACCCCTTGGCAACACTTGTGTGCAGATGTAGTTCCTCATGCCCAGTGTGCATGCTGTACATGTATTACGGCCAACGCCACTTAATTCCTGTGAGGATGACTGGTTGGGGTGGGCCGTGTGCAGGTTGGGGGATCGATAGACATTGTCATCAGTGGCTTTAGGGATTCCGTAGCAGTACTGTACGTGAGTGTGCTCATGACTTACACCAATTTCCTGTGCATTTCAGCTTTGGCAGAGGGCACTCAGCCACAGACGGCGGAGATGACAGAAGGCAATGCATCCGGATCAGACGTCGCACACACGCAGACTGACACCGAAGGGGCCAGCGCCGGAGAGGGGGACAGGACCGTCCCGGAGGACTCGCATGTGGAGACAACATCGTCATCATCTTCCGACAGTGTTGGTGAGTCAGCACTGTTGTCACAGACTGGGAGTGGGAAATCAACACCATCGGTCAGGACACAGCACACAGGGCCCACCCTGCCGCAAACTGCACCATGTACTGTTCGTGCACGCAGGAGTAGGGGGAGCAGAGTGGCGTTCGGTGTCGGCACCGCTGCCCCAGCCTCGGTGAGCCAAAATGCACTTTGTGCTGAGGCTGTTGATCTGCTGCGACAGCTGTGTGTGGGGCAGACCAATATGATAAATGCATTCCAAGACCACGATAGGTAGTTGGGGCAGGTGGTGGCATTCATGGAAGGTATGCATGGTGATCTGGCTGGTGTACACAGGACACTGCAGTCATTGGCTAACAGTGTGTCGTCTGCCATTGTACAGTCGCATGGACTGGGTGGTACTTCTGTTCCACCATCTACAACACTGGATGTCTCAGGGGGGAGTGAATTTTCTGACCAGGACTCTAATACAGGTTATAGCACTAGAAGCAGCGTCAGCCAGCACGTCAAGGCACGGAGGCCTCAGACCCCATCCCCTAGGTCAGGTAAATCTGTTCACAAGGACAACGTCAGATATAGTGGAGTACACACACGTGAAGCAAAAGAGGGGTTGGGTGTAATGGCTACACATGCTGCACAGCCATCCCACACACAAGGTACTACCAAGCCAAGACTCACTCCCACTTCCATTGACACTACCTTGTACGTGGACATTGAGAAGACGAAAAAATCTCTTAAGGGCTCGCATACTCCCAGTGCCAGGGAGACTAGGCAGGAAGGAGCCACTCCCAAGGGCAGGGAAACCAGGAAGGAAGGAGCCACTCCCAAGGGCAGGGAGACTAGGCAGGAAGGAGCCACTCCCAAGGGCAGGGACACTAGGCAGGAAGGAGCCACTCCCAAGGGCAGGGAAACCAGGAAGGAAGGAGCCACTCCCAAGGGCAGGGAGACTAGGCAGGAAGGAGCCACTCCCAAGGGCAGGGAAACTAGGAGGGCAGGGAAACTAGGAAGGAAGGAGCCACTCCCAAGGGCAGGGAAACTAGGAAGGAAGGAGCCACTCCCAAGGGCAGGGAAACTAGGAAGGAAGGAGCCACTCCCAAGGGCAGGGACAAGGACAGTCACAGGACAAACGCACCTAAGAAGAACACGGACACTCCCAGGGGCAGGGACACACACAGGGAGAAGGTGTGTCCTGGGGATATGTACACCACAGACGACAAGTCTACTGCCTGGAACAGGGCACCATCCAGGGAACAGGGAAAGTCCGCAGACAACACTACTCCTCTGGAAATGGAACATCCAAGGCCCAAGGCATCTCCCATGGACAGTGGCGCTGTCAGGGACAGGCATACATCACCCATTGTTGCACTGAGGCAGCTGTTTTCTGGGAAACGGAATACAGATGTCTCCGCAGTGGAGTCACCACTTACCTCCACTCCCATCAGGGCCCGCCAGGGACGGATGCAGGTGGACCCTGTAGTAGCATCCCCCATGACACATGTTGCAGAGGCCACAAGGCAGCCACACAGCAAACGACAAGCAGGCTCCAGCATGTCCCCAGATAGCATTCCCCCCCAGCAGATGCACCTCCCATGGTGGGTGAAATTTCTTCTCAGTCCGGCCCACTTGTCAGTCCTGTCCTGTCCAGGGTGCAGGCACATGTCCAAAAGAAATGTAGACACACAGCATTGACACATGCACAATCCGATGTCGGATAATTGCAACTATCCCCCGCTCCCAGAGCCACCCTGCCTCCTGACCATACAGCCCTGTGGCTCATCATTTCAGTGGTCCCAGTGGCGCTGGTGCAGTTGACTCGCATGTGTCTGTTAGTGGCAGGGTATCAGTCGAGACCTATACTGTATCAGGTGCTGGCAGTGTATCTGGGTCTATGGGCCATGTGTCAGTCACTCGGGCTGTGGCTGTGTCTCACACTCCTGTATCAGGTGCTGGCAGTGTATCTGGGTCTATGGGCCATGTGTCAGTCACTCCGGCTGTGGCTGTGTCTCACACTCCTGTATCAGGTGCTGGCAGTGTATCTGGGTCTATGGGCCATGTGTCAGTCACTCGGGCTGTGGCTGTGTCTCACACTCCTGTATCAGGTGCTGGCAGTGTATCTGGGTCTATGGGCTATGTGTCAGTCACTCGGGCTGTGGCTGTGTCTCACACTCCTGTATCAGGTGCTGGCAGTGTATCTGGGTCTATGGGCCATGTGTCAGTCACTCGGGCTGTAGCTGTGTCTCACACTCCTGTATCAGGTGCTGGCTGTGTGTCTGGGTCTATGGGCCATGTGTCAGTCACTCGGGCTGTGGCTGTGTCTCACACTCATGTATCAGGTGCTTGCAGGGTATCTGGGTCTGTGGCTCACGTGTCAGTCACTACATGTGTGGCTGTGTGTCACACTCCGGTTTCTGGTGCTGGCAGTCTGTCCGATGCGGGTACTTCACGCAATCCACCTGATAGTGTGATGTAAGTTGCTGTTGTGTGCCCTCAGATGTACTGCCTCTGATGTACCTGCTCTGGTGTCCACACTGCCCTATTGCTGATCTCATACTGATGTATGCCCTCTCATGTGCTGCCTTTGATGTACCTGCTCTGGTGTCCACACTGCCCTGTTGCTGTTCTGATACTGCATTGTGCCCTCTCATGTGCTGCCTCTGATGTACCTGCTCTGGTGTCCACACTGCCCTGTTGCTGATCTCATACTGATGTATGCCCTCTCATGTGCTGCCTCTGATGTACCTTCTCTGGTGTCCACACTGCCCTGTTGCTATTCTCATACTGATGTACTGCCTCTGATGTACCTGCTCTGGTGTCCACACTGCCCATGCTCGATCCTAGACTGTGATGTTACTCCGATTATGCGTAAATAAAATTGTCAATCATGTGTCGTGGGTTGTCGAAGTCATTCCTGCGTGTGTGATGCTGGTGTGGATTTGTATTTACTTGAGGGCGGTGGGTTCAGATACATGTCACTCCCCCCTACCTGGGTCACGAGCCTTGGAGGCGTAGCCGTACACAAGAATATGT
The DNA here is from genome assembly GCF_964263255.1 of Lissotriton vulgaris. Taxonomy (NCBI): domain Eukaryota; kingdom Metazoa; phylum Chordata; class Amphibia; order Caudata; family Salamandridae; genus Lissotriton; species Lissotriton vulgaris. The sequence goes on along the minus strand of NC_141689.1, from coordinate 1,578,635,908 downwards.
CGATTCCGGGACATGTCACTCCCCCTCCCTACGTCACGGCCCTTGCAGGTACTCCTCTCCAGACAGCGAATGGTTTGTAGCCTACCTGCGTCGTCCTCGATGGTGGGCCAAGACTAGGACGTAGTGGATCGCGAAGAGTATCGGGTAAGCGTGTAGTGCAGGGTCCATGTCGGCGAGCGGCTCGTGGTGGGTATGGTCGCTGTGGGGCATCCGCAGTGTTCAGGCAGGTCGTTTTTCCGCAGCGCTTTTATGTGTATTTTCCGCCATCTTGATTTGGAGGAGGGTCCTAGACGTCAGTCCGTACGGCGGAGTCTCTGGATAGGTTACGTCCGCCGCGTGGTTGGGTCTGGTGGTGCGGCGGACCGTGTTCTACCGCTGCGGACGTATTTTGGCCCGTATTTCGTATCCTGATGTGGCGGACGGAGTGTCCGCGACGGGCGCACGGAAAATAGGCATGTTCCGCATGCTCTGGGTCTGCGGAGGCACTTCCGTCCGCCATCCTAATGAGCCCCTAAATATGGTATATAACCTATGGTTTTTTCAGTGAATATATATATACATATATAATATGTTTTATGTTAAAAGAAAAAAATATATATATTTATATATATACTTACCTTACTAAAACGTACCTTAAATAGACTATGAATTTTGTGTTAAAGGCATGTGTGATATAAGCATATGCATCGTAAAAAAAAGTGTGGAGTAAAAAATATGTGGTAAAGGCATGTGTTGAGTTTTAACGCATTGCAATGGCATGCAACCTTTTAAAGTGTTTCCCTGTTACTATAGAATATTGACTTTTTTTCATATGCTTCTGAAAACAAAATGCCTTTCACATAAGTAAGACTAATTTATCATTAAACTGATAAGTCACAGCATTTTGTTCCTGATTGCTCACACATTGACCTCGCTAATATGAAATAACGAGGTACAAACAATAAACGTATTTAGATATTTTAGCTGGAGTAGACTATTATTGGACCTTTGTCAAATATACCATACCACTGCAGATTCTCAAAAGGAGGAATACACTTGATTACTGTGGCAACTTCTTAAACAAAGTATAGATTTACAAGAACCTATCACCTTCTGAAGTTTTACTGTATTCAGATTCTAGAGCAAGAATTAATAAACGCAGTACACTTTGTATGAATCAAGAAAAGTAATTTAACATGTTTTTCAGGCACAATGACACAATTCTTTGACAGAAGGTGATCTCTTCATCTTTGCTTCATTTGTTTGAAAAAAAGTACACAAGAAGAAACGATTTTAGAAGAACCAGCATAGAAGTATTTAAATAGAGGTGGGCTTCACTCCTTGGGAGGAATACATTGACTATGAAAATGACATTAAGACTTGCTGTGTTTAGGCAGCATGCAACCTTGGCCGTCTTTTTTCAAAATGTTCACATTTTTTAAGGGAAATGGTTTGAAATTTGCTGAGAGGACAGAAACGTAAAATAGGATTCACAAACGTTTGAACTGATTAACCTGCAATATACTCCACTTTTAGGAAAGGAGTTGTTTATCTTTAACCAGTACAGTAAACACAACTCTATGAAATCAATATCAGAAAAGAAAGATGTCACAGAAACTGATCAATTATACAGAAAAGTAGTAGGGAAATAAATTAGAAAAACCATGTAAAACAAAGTGAAGTGAATACAGAAACATGCAAAACACAGGGTTGGAAAGAGCTTTTCTTTGCCTGGAAAACTAGAGTTTCGAACATTCTTCAAGGATGGTGTTGAAACCTATTGCTGCTATGTTTCACACTTCTTTGTTATATTTCTTACATATGGAGGCATTCTGCTACACCATGTGACCCTTGATGTCTCTGGCTTTGTATCCAGAAGTTTTTCCTCTACAATTGATCAACCGTTTTGGCACTGCCCCTGTCTCAACCCATATCCCTTGGGGGAATCCTATTTTTTGTCTGTAGAACTGTGTCTGAAAGACTCTTAGGAATTCAACGTGTCCAGGGCTGGAAATCTGGAAGTTCTCTTGCAAGTCTGTAATAACATTGGTTTTAGGGGATTTTGTTCATGGACTGCTTTGCCTGTGATGTTAGGTCACATTCGGGTGCTGTGGCTATGCTGGGAAAGTCAGGTAGCAGCCTTGCTCTGACATCACTCTTCTTGACGCTACCGTGTGCCGAGTCGCACTGCAATCAGTGACGGTGATTACTGGTAAATGAGCATCTTTCAGAACCCATTGTGATTTGAGGACATTCTCTTCTAGAGAGTGTTCTAACAAATCATTTAGGTATAGGCGCGGATTAGTAGCAGTATCCTTCTGGTCACCTTGCTGGTCTTGCTCCCCACCACACCACCAGCATAATTCGGCCTCTCCTTCTCCATCAGGCTAGTTTCTGGGGGAGGACCAATCCTTGACTGAACGAGCTGTTGACGCAGCATTGCCAGAGAGGTGGAAGTGCCACTGCAATACCCAGCCTGAGCCTGTGGGTTATGACATTGATATTTTTGTTGGTATTGTGTCCTTTTATATGTTCAACAGATTAAGCTGGCTTTGGCCAAAGTAAGAAACAATAAGTGGAAACGGGGTTAGGATTGGTCCTTCTCATTTGCAATACATATGCAAATGGAGTGGAAAGATTAGGAGAAACTTTGCATCGAAATTCATGTTGAGGATGTAGCCGGTCTGTGGTGAGCAGCTTGGTATTGGACACTCCATGCAGGCGATCTCAATGGTCTCCAATTTAGTTGGGAGTAAGTCCATTTCTGCGGACTACATGAGCCACAAGGGCTAAGTTAATTGTAAACTCAATGCCACACTGGTACAGCAGCATGCTGAGTACAATCTCTCCTTGTATGATGGTGTGTGTGCTGGTTATGTGGCTAAGTTCCTGAAGCAGGTGTTTCTGATGTTTTATGACTTAATGCAGAGGTCTAGGACGTTTCTGAGTTGCTTTGTATGATGGTACAGCATATGGACCAGCATATGGACTGTTTGCTTCATGTTGCTGTGATTCTGTTTGAGCTTAGCAGAGTTGCAGGTGGGACCCAGATGCAAATTAAAAAGCGCAAACAATGTTTGGGACTGAGTTTTAGGAGAATGAGAGGAGGGCATTTGAAAACAGGAAAAATGTCTTCCTATTCCAGGTAAAGTTAGGCAGCTAAACCATGTTCCTTTGACAATCCGTCTTAAGGGAGAATCTTGTGAAAGTCGCAAGCCGGTCCTGAAAGTTCTCTGGTTGGCTTGCTGCAAGATCATACGTTTCCTGCTTTGGTGTCAAAAATGGCAGCAATCCTGACTATATGGACCCTCTGCTGCGAGGGTACCAGTGATGAACACCTTTGCCTGTTAAATTCTTCGTCAACTCTGTTCTTCCAGAATGCTTGTTTTCTCCCCATCTTGTTCCATGCCTCATACTCGGAGTTAATTTATTTTTTAGTGGGCTCTTTGTGGTGGCCAATACTTGGCCCAGGTCTCCAGAAAATCCCTATTCTTTAAACATGGGGGTCAGGATCTGATACGGAAGAATTCCCTTTGTGTGGTCCCCTCAACAATGGGGACGAGGGTCATATTATCAAGAAAGGGCGATACACTATCGCTGCTTTTATCGGCAGGAAACTGCCACTAAAGCGGCGATAATGGACTTGATAAATACCCTTGTGAATTCCCATAGAAGCCCAGGGGCCATATTATCAAGCCCCAGTGATAATTATCGCTAAGCGCACTTAGAGCTATGCTAATTATCGCGGGGTAGCGTGGATGTTTATCACTGAGATAGCGTGATATTAGCAACGCTTATCTCAGAAGTGATAAAAATCCTCGCGCTAACTGCCAAATGAGAGATTATTGCTGGAAAACCAATGATAATCTCTCGAAGTTTGGCATTAGCTTGCTGATAGGGGCTCACAAACTTAGCCATGATATCCACCTTCCATAGGATATCATGGCTAAGTCAGGAAAATACCAGGTGTAAATTTTTTTTATCACTAACAGGGTTAGCGATATCCTTGATAATAGGAGAAATGTTGCTTAACAACATTTCTCCTATTATTTTTCTCTGGAACGCGCCCTTTGCATCTCATTAGAGATGCAAGGGGAAGCGTAGAGAAAAAGGGTGCCAACATGCAAATTTGCGTGTTAGCACCCTGTTGCTGATAGGGAGATAATTTTATCTCCGCTTTCTTTGCTTTTAAAGCCAAAAAAGCAGAGATAAATCCCTTGGTAATATGCCCCCAGGTTCTGGTGTTAACCTGGGCTTCTATGGGTATTCACAAGGGCATATTATCAAGCCCATTATTGCCGCTTTAGCTACAGTTTCCTGTATCGCCCTTTCTTAATAATTTGGTCCCCCGAGCGTCTAAATATAGTTGTTCCAATGTTAACACCAGTGTTCAGTTTGTATATTGATTTGAAAACACAGAATTCCTGGATTCTCAATCTCGAGCTTAAGATGGGGGGGGGGGACAAGTGATAAATATGGTGAAGCCTACTGCCCAATTTGTAAAATAATAAGTGCATGTGCCAACATTTTTCTCAGAAGCCAGACACGATGCTGACATGAAATGGGTAGTTGAATGCCAAGGCTGCGTAGTATTAATTCCAATTCATGTCTCTTTGGTCCACATAAAACACACTCCCTGCTACTTTATTTCACTATTAGAGGTTATTTTCCGACCTTACTTTCTCCTATTGCCAATGTTTTCCATCTTTCCCTTCCACCTCTTTTAGTATTTTTCTTTCTCTTGTCCTGGGTCGAAGTTTGATAAGAAAAACTAAGTGCAAGAGAGGGGACAAGGAATACACCCATTGCTCTCGTCCAATATCATTTGTCGATTCTATTTTTAAGGTATCGGACAGAGTTGTAATGAATGGAATTCATATCTGGGTTCAAGAAAAAGTTATTTTTCACAGAGACCCATTACAGCTTTAGACCTAGCACTTGGACAATCGAGCAGTTTCTTAATTTACATTTACTGGTTGTAAATATACTGTGGTTTATTGCTTCATGGAGTACCATAAGGCTTTTGATTGAGTTAATAGATCAAAATTAGGGGCCATTTTAGCTGCTGTGAAATTGGATTTTTATATTATAGCTTTTCTTTTCCGACTGCACTCTGTCCTCTCGGTTAAAAGTTAGAGTCACCGGATGGTGAGCTTTCTGACAGTTTTGAACTTACAAGACACGGTCCGTCAGAGATGCATTTAGACAACCCTGCTTTTCACGCAATATACAAATGACATGAGGGCAACCTGGAAGACACAGAGACAGGACACTCCTCATTTATGCAGGAAAACCACTTCCATTTTGTTATACACTGATGATGCGAGGCTCACAGCTAGTACAGCTAGCAGGCTTAAGGCACTGACCGACAGCTATGTCTCTTTCATGGACAAACATGAATTTGGTCACAAACCTCTCTAAAATGTATATCCTAACCACGAGCCCTAAGACTACTGGATCCAGGACTTTCTCCACCAAAATAGAGAAAGTTCATTCTTTTTCTTATCTTGGTATGAAAATGGATAATTGTTGTCGTTGGTCACATTTTATGGACAGAGGTTCATACAATCATAGAAGTTTGTTTTCAATTTTGAAACTAGGTTGAAAAAAGTCACTGAACTATGGGCCCGATGTAGGTGGCCATTTACCGACCGGTAAATGGGTTTTTGGGATGTAGGGGGCCAATTTTACTGATTCGGTAAATTTACAGAATCGGTAAATTTACCGAATCGGTAAAATACCGAATCGGTATTTGTACTGATTCGATAACTTCTAGATGTAGGTGGGACTCTTCTGAGTCCCAAAGGCCTTTCAGATTCAGGGCCATATGTAGGTAAAAGGCATTTACCGAATCGTAAATACCGAATTTTACCGATTCGGTATTTACAATTCGGTAAATGCCATGTAGGTAATTATTCTGTAAATATTACCGAATCGGTAATATGCGGTAATTACCGAATCGGTATTTACCGATTCGGTAATTGCCATTGATTCCTATGGGCCTTGAGGCCCATAGGAATCAATGGCAATTACCGAATCGGTAAATACCGATTCGGTAATTTTACCGATTTGTCAAGGGGGACAGGGTGTCACTTTGACACCCTGTTGCACCCCTGATTTTGGCGTGTGTGCAATGTGACACACATACATGCCCTTAGGGCATGTATGTGTGCCACATGGCACAGGTGTACATGCACAGATGTGCATGTACACAGAAATTCGTTATTTACCATGCCATTATATTTCATGGTAAATAACGAATTTCTAAGGGCCTGTGGCACTGTTTCCAGTGCCACCTACATCCCAAATTACCGATTCTGTACATTTACCGAATCGGTACTTTACCGATTTGGTTAAAATTACCGATTCGGTAAATATACAGAATCGGTAATTTTCAGGCCCCCTACATCTGGAATTACGAATACCAGTCGGTAACGGCCGAAATCGGCCGTTACCGACCGGTATTTGGCCACCTACATATGGCCCTTGGTATTTTACCACCCAATCCAATTGGGTGGTAAAATACCGAATCCAGGTGTGCATGCACACCTATGCCATGTGACAGACAGACATGCCCTTAGGGCATGTCTGTGTGCCACATGGCACACATGCCTGTATTTGGGGTGCTAGAGGGTGTCAAAGTGACAACCCCTGCACCCTTGCTGGAATCGGTATTTACCGAATCGGTAAATACCAATTCGGTAATGCCCATTGATTCCTATGGGCTTCAATGCCCATAGGAATCAATGGGCATTACCGAATCGGTATTTACAGAATCGGTAAATACCGAATCTTAACGATTCGGTATTCACCGATTCTGTAATACCTACATCCCCCCTCTATTTTACCACTTCTTAAATACCAAATCGGTAAAATTCGGTATTTAAGAAGTGGTAAAATAAAATTACCTACATCTAGCCCTATATGCTGGATATATAGTAGTATGTGTGTTCCATCTGTTTGTTAGGGCGTTGGTGTCTGGGATTTTAGTGATACCACTAGTCTTCAGGTGGATGAAAATACGTTCTGTAGACACCTTTTGGACCTCCCATAAAGCAGTTTCCATTTCTCATGTCATAAAGAATTATATAAGAGCTATTTGGAAGATGTTATCATCTCTTAAGATTCTTTTTGGGCTATCCGGCTATTCAGCTGAACTCGGAAATTAAAATGGACAGTCTGATCTTCCATGTTCACTTTAAAATATACTGATGTAAAAAGTTTAAGAATGTGTGATTTGAACTCGAAAGAACACAGGGGCATATTACCAAGGGGGGGCGATAGGCAATTATCGCTGGTTTAGCTGCCGTTTTCGCCAGCCTAGCGGTGATAATTCTATCGCTATATTAGCAAGCTGTCGCTAAGTGATGTTAGCGACAGCTTTTAGGCGATAGCGAGCGGTTTGGGGCCCGCTTTGTATGTCAGTGATATTTAGCGCTAATGACATGCAAAGTGGGCGTACCCAACCTGTTAGCGACTGAAAGCAGTCGCTAACGTCGCTATCGCCTATTAGCAAGGCGGCAGTAGCGATGGAAATATTCCCGCTATCGCCAAAAACTAACGCCTGCTCAGACCAGTTCTTAGCCATGTTATCCAATGGGAGGTGGATAACATGGCTAAGGGCATTTTGTCGCTAATGCATGAATATCTCTGTGTTCTCAGCGATATTCACGCTATCGCAGGAAAAGTTATCGCTTTGGAGATAAACTTTGCTAATAGCACGTTATCTCAGCGATAATTTCCGGCGATGCATAGCGATAAAAAAATCGTTGCTAAGCCTAGTTAGCGATAAATATCGCTACTCGTTGGTAATATGCCCCACAATTATTAACTATGATGCTATATTTAATAGAAGAGAAAGGTAAACCATAGGTCAAGACAGTTTCCTCCAATGCAGGAATTTGTTTCGGGATTCCGTCAAGGTATGCAAGCAGTCAGATTGTTTTTATTTTTGAAACTACAGAGGGCATTGAACAATATTTGGTCTTGGTTCCTGATGCACATGAGTTGTGCCTATTACCAAGATTCATGTTGTGTGCTTTCCGCCACTTGCTGTCCTTTCCGAAGGGTGGGCATTGGCAACTGCTGAGTCCATGTCCATGCAACGATAGCTTGACTCATACATTGATGAACTTTGCTTTCCTTTGGATTCTTATCGATCTGTAGTACTTAAATATCTTGTAACCTTGCTCAGAAGCGGCAGCTTCTCAGCTGCAGACCTGCATTCTTATAAATTCAGTTGTTACCCAGTCTTGTGACTTGCTATGCAGTGGGCCATTTCTGAGTGATGCTATCAGAGTTAGAACATATTCTCCTTATTGACTGATTTGACAGCTGCTTCGAAATATTAACTACTGCTAAAATGTTTATTTTATTTCATTTGTGTATATATATTTTTTTTATGGTTTTAAATTAATCAATGTTCGATTGACAAACAATATGGTTTTCAAAGAATGCGTTAACTGCCAGAGTGATATCAAGATCAGACTGTTGGCAAACGTGGCAGACAAAATGTTTCAATGGCTAGAATGTTCAATCCCTTCCCTGCTGGAGACTCATGTGAGTGGCGAGAACAAATAACCGATCAATTCAGGGTGGTTTTCCCATCCTGCCATGACTATTGGTATGCTGATTCTGTGTTCCAGTCCTCCACTGATAGATCTCTTTGCCCACTTGAACAATTAAGTGTTGTCCTGATTCTGTACCAGGTTTTATAACCCACTGGAATAGAAGTGTATGCTCTTTTACTGCCATAGTCACAGGGGTTCCTGTATGCATTGCCTCCTTTAATTGTAATCTTCAGGTGTAGCAGAAGATTCAGATGGACTAGGTAGAAGGAACTGTGAATTTACCTTGCTGGGTGTGGAGTGGTTTCCCAGGGTGCTGCTCCTTGCAGAACAACCAGATTTGGGTCTGAGTCCTCTGAATTCCACGTAGTTTTGTGTGGTCTTCAACTGTCCTCCTGGATTGGTGTTTGGCAGCTGAGGTTAGAGTTGCATAAGTTGAGATTTTTCTAACAGGGCAGCCTTGAAGATTCAACACTCCTGACACATGTCTGTCTACTAGCCATTCTTTCACCAACGACTGGATATAATTCAGTTCCCATTGTTTGGCCTTTAGAGTACATTCTCTACCTCATGCGCATCATCAGATTCTTGATTTCGTTTCAGAAGGTTCCATAAGGATCAATGATTAGTTTAAGGACCCAATGGGTGATTATACAAGCATTTCTTCAGCCTTGGGGTTGTTTTGAGGTTTTGGCCCGCTTGGCTTTTGAAAATATGTTTGCTTTTCAATTGCCCCAGAAAGGGGCTTGTAGGTTCAAAATACTTATACATTTTAATTACCAATTTCACTTCCCTTTGGAACTTCTGCCCTATAAAATTGTCTTCATTGTGGCTGTGCTGTTCTTGCAGTATTTGGGGTTCAGGGTCACTGGTTTTCTTCAGACCGTGACTGCTTTCCTACCAGAGGAATGTGCTTTATAGCCTGGTCCATACAATGGGGCTACTCAAAATTGCACTGGGCTACTTGATTGACAAATATGGCAGACAAAGGTAGATCATTAAACTAACTAACCAGCACTATCTCTTTATGAATTTGTTATTACAAGGAGTGCCTCCCTCGTTAGGACAATGATGATATGATGGGCCATTGATGTTTGCGACTCACAAATTTCATTAAATTGCGAGTCGCAATTTTCGAGTCGCAAACATCAATGAACAACAGTGTCAGAGACACTGTTTGCGATTCCAAATGGGGTCGAAAATTCCATGCCTCATGCATATTAATGAGGCTGTCGAAATGTGCGACCCCATTGGGAATAGCTAGCACTCCCAGGGATGGTTGCCTGCTGGGGCCAGTAGACCATCATATCTGAGACTGCTTTTAAATAAAGCAGTTTTCTGGGACTGCTTTTAAATAAAACATGTTTTTTTAATGCAGCCTGTTTTCCTTAAAAGAAAACGGGATGCATTTAAAAAAAAAATGAAACTTTCCGTTTTATTTTTTAAGGGTAGGCAGTGGTCCCTGGAACCACTGCCTGCCCCTGCCTGCCCATAAAAACATTTTGTGCATGAATTCACAAAGACCCCTTCCCGTTTGCGAGTGCTTTACCACCCTTTTGATAAGGGTAGTAAACTGCAAGTGTTTTGCAACCGCAATTGCAGTCTCAAAACATTTATATATTTGTTTTGTAGTCGCTTTTAGGAAGGGATGCCCTTGGAATGCCCCTGCCTAATAGCGAGTCGCTAACCCTATTTTGCAAGTCAGAAATTGTTTGTGACTCGAAAAATAGGGTTGGTACATGGCCCACGTGTTTTTTGTTGTCACAAACGGGCCTAAAACCCTTTGCTACCACAAAACATGGTCATACATCTGGCCTGATAGTACTAAGATAGGGTTGCACAAAGCACAATCTTTTGACCCCGTGAGTGATGAAAATAATTCCAAATTATTGCTTTGTATGCATGAATGCATTTTGTAATGAGGTAGGGATCTATCTCAGCCCTGAAGCAGGCCTCTAATCCATACCGGCATTAAAATAGGCAGAAACAAGCTGGCAAATAATGAGGATGTATGAATCACAGCAATCATTGAACATTCCTCTTTTAATTTGTAGTCTTACCAGAGGTACTCACCCAATAAACAAATGTCTTTGGGTTTACCCCTGAGGTCTGCTTTTTATTAAGAACTCCACCCTTATGGAGGTTGAGTACACCCAGGCGGTACTTACTTACCAGGACAGGGTAATGCATGCCACAAAAGAGTGGTAGAGGGTTCCACTTCCCAAAATGTATGTATCAATAGGACTCCAGTAGTCCAATGCAATTTTGAGGTTGTCACATTGAATGTGATATATTGTACTGAAAGGAAAAGTGTGGGACAATTTATTTCCGTTCACTCTTGCTTGAGTGGATCAGCTAACTTTTCTGTCCAATATCCTGTTCCAATATGATGTGCACCAGGACTTAAATCTCTCTGCTCTGCCAGTGGAGGACTTTTCCCACCAAGTTGGACTTGGGCAGGTGGATATCCGAAGGGTTACTCTGACATAATGAAGCCGAATGTTATGCTTGTGTGGAGCTGTTAGTCAATTTCTGGCCTGTCTAGATAATATTGAAACTGGTGACTGCAATCCTCAATTACAGTGTGCATTCTCATTGCCAAGACCCCGTCATCATTGAGGAGCACTCAACTAGGGGGTAAGCTTGATCCTGGATTTTGGCGTCTGGCATTCCTTTTCAGGATGTGTGTAGAGTGACTACTTTCGCTGTGCCTTCTACTTTTATGCACCATTACTGGTTCTGAGCTGGGCGGTGCTGGCTGCTTCTAGTTCCTGAATTAATTAATTTTTGATGATTAATAAAGTGTTGCGTGTGTTATATTGTTACATCAAAGGTGATATTGGTGGGGAAATGCCTCAACGTTTGTTGTGGGTATTTTGGTATATCCTCAATATGTAAGTGATGGAAGTAGTCAGTGCGGGATATTTGTGGACCACTTGATGCGACCAGCATCAGCTCTAGTCTCCATGTCCTCCTCACATTACTGACTGCTCTTCCTTTTCGTTCTTTGTGTTACAGGAAATACCTCTCCTCACCCTGCTGGATATGGGTTGGGAGAGGGTTGGAGTCAACCCCTAAGAAGGAGCGCACAAGAAAAAACTTCTGAATATGTAGCCGGGCCTTTAAAGGGTATCTCACCAAAGCAGCATTCCTCATAATGTAGGTAATGGAATGAAGGAGTGGTGATTAGTGTAATGCAGATAACTCTTTGTAATCCAGACACTTCTTGTTTTCACTGGTGCTTACTATTAATTAGAACATTTCAATAAAAAGTAGGCCCTTCTTGAAGTCTGTTGACAAACCAGTACCTATACGTTGTAGCATTAGGGATAGCACCAGGATATTAATGAAAACGTTGTTAATAGAGAATAAGTAACAGTCAAAAGTGGAAAATGTTTTTTTAATGGCAAGTCTCAAAACTTGAATTTCATATTCTGCCCTCCCCTCTCCCTGGTCTCTGCACTATATTATGAACTGCCTCAATGACTCATTTTATAAGGTTCTGCAGGCTGCTCAGTCAGGCTAGAAAACCTTTGATATCTTCTGTCTTTGTCTCATATCCTATCACATATTAGGACATTACCTCTAGTGATTGCGATGCCGCGCATTGTTAAACATCTGCACAGAGATGGGCAGCAGTTTCATTGCAGTGATTGAAGCATGCCCTGCCTTCATCACTATCCACTTCTCTTCTTCAATTAAGAAACCAAAATCATCCTTGATGCATGAGACAGTGGAGAAATTGTTCTTCACTGTGGGACAGGACATTTTTTTGCTTAACAGTGAACCAGGACAATTTTAGTCACAATTTATTATTATCCTATCTTTGAAGTAGTCCTGGACTCCAACAAAATTTCTACATTTGAGAAAAAATATTTTTAAAAATACACCTAATGTCATGTTTAAAAAATCAATTCCTACCAACAAAATTATTAATTTTAGAAACTACTAAAAGGAAACCACTAAATCAGTGATGAGTACACCAAGGCAAATTAGCAGTACTACAAACTTTAAGAGCCCATGTAAAATGCTCTGGCACCACATTCATGCATGACCAACCCTAGCCGTCTTTGGCAAATGTAATCATTTAATTTCAGGTAGATGTTGCCCAAATCAGACGAAAAATGTTCTCTAGAGACTCCCAAATGGCATAGTATCCTGGGTAAAGCAAGAAAAACACACAGATAACGTGATTGGCAATGCACAAGTGCTCATTTGGAAGAGCTGTGCTCCTATGTTGAGTCTTACTTGGATATTTAAAGAGAGCAAGTATCCAGGATACTGTTTTTCTCATGTTCCTAATTACAATAAAAAATCTTTCAACCATCAATTCATAGAGGAAAATGTTTACTGCATCCCAGATTGTGATTTGCATCAAATATGAATATTTCAAAAACCCTGGGGGCTTTACCTATTGGAACTTCAACTTGTCCAGCCCCAAATGATTTCTACTGGAACTAGATGCTGTCATGTGAAAACAAATGCTTCCCAGTGGATTAAAGGATATTAATGAATTGCTAAGAACATGGTTCTTGTTAATAGTCTCTAAAAGTGATGAGTTTTTGTTGGTGTCTTTATTCAACCTGTAGAATTTACCTTGTTTGTTCAACTAGCCAAAAACTATATGTTTAACTAGATCCAGTTAAAACTATTTCTCTCTGGTCAAATGGAATTTCCCCCAAGTTGGCGTTGCCTTTTTCTGCATCTTACACAACTTTAATACAACTGTTTTCTTTGCTTGCGAATAGATGTATTTCCAATTTTTTATGGAGATGTTATTTTGTTGATAATTGTAGTGCACCTCCTCAGATCAGGTCTCTTGAGGTGCTTCCTTTTTTAACTGATCCAATTAATAGTCCCAATATAAACTGCCATTATAGCTTATTTGCTGTAGATGTTTTTTCACACACCATAAGATTGTAAACAGTGAATGTTTTTACATAAAAATTCTATCAGAAAATCAGCATACAAAACACAGACATAGATCATACAAAATGTATACACAAGAAGTGTTCAGAAGAGGAAACAGGTGACAGGCAAACAAATGCAATATTCATGTTCTGGTCAGGGCAGTCCATTTACGTGAGTAGTTTGGTCCCATTGACTGCACCAGAAAAGCTCAGAGAAGTCCATGAAAATCCATGAAACAGCGGTGGCTAACAAAAAATAGCAAAGAAAATCCAACTGGCTTTTGCTCGTCAACCGTGTGCACTACAGCAGAAGTTCAGAATCAGGGACTTCAATTAATCAGGATGATCTGTAGTCAGCCAACTGTTTTGGTTGCTCGGGTTTTTTCATGTCGCTATTAGATTTGCCTACAAAACTGCACCAATGCTTGATCATCCTCTGCTGGTTGGAGGGGAGGGCCCACATGTGATCCTCATTTATACCCACAGCAGCAAACATGTTAAAAATGTAAAGTATATTATTTTATTCAAACGTATATAAAATCAATAGGAGACAATCTGTGTACAAATATCACATGACGACATCAACATTTCAATAGATGCTGTTTTCGAGTGTACCATCCAACAAGAAAAGTATGGCATGAATATATTAAAGCTGACAAATAATATCAGGGCAAAAGCTACGTCACTTCCTCTTACAAAAATGTACAAAACATCAGCCTCTAACTATACATAACATAACACTTGTTGTCACAGTTTTGCATTTAGTAACTGTGTGCCTTGAAGTTTTTGTACTGTAGGATAATTTAAAAAAAAGGTCTGTTTCACCACCTTCACTTTCAGGTTACTTCAGTCATGGAGGCAGAGTGATTCTACAGACAAAAGAACAAAAACACAAAAAGATCAGGTCATTAATCTACATATTTTTTTAATGTGTGCCACACACATTTCTGTTGTGCATGCTCACAGGTTTCTATGACAGCTTACTATCGAACACGGGGATTTTCACAATTCTAATAAACAAACAAGTAGGAAAAACATACAATTACACCATTAGACAAAATCACTGACATATTGTGCCCAATTGACGAGACTGTTCAAAATATTTAAAAAAAAACATAAAAAGTGGCCATATCACGAGACTTTTCCACATATTCCATGATTTAAATGCTTTCTGTATCACTACACCTTCATCTCTTTAACCGACAAAGGAGCTATTTTGAAATGTAGTGGCAATATTGTGCCTGAAATCTGTGAGTCTGCCATGACAGATCCCAATGAGTCAAGCAACAAAAAAAGCAATAAAATTGTTTAGTTGTCTATCATATGCCCTATTAATAACGAATGTCAACATCATATCTTTTAACTCTCCAGTAACCCGGAAGCAGTGCAGAATTTGAAAAAACTGGAAGAAGCTGTGGTACATGTAATATGACTTTTCAGTGGCTACTTTACGCTGGTCCTGTTTAAAATAGTAAAGTGTGTGGTTTTCTTTCCAGATTAATTTCCGGGTACTATGAGCAATCGGTTTTGGAATTTAAATAAGTAAAAATCCTC
This sequence comes from Lissotriton vulgaris, assembly GCF_964263255.1. Classification (NCBI taxonomy): domain Eukaryota; kingdom Metazoa; phylum Chordata; class Amphibia; order Caudata; family Salamandridae; genus Lissotriton; species Lissotriton vulgaris. Next base: position 1,578,620,898 of record NC_141689.1, on the reverse strand, counting down.
ATATTCCTGGTACCCTCATTTCAGCTTTCTATTCTTACTACCGAAATTGCACAGACCACCATTAAGAGTGTCCCTGTGATGAAGGCCACATTTCCAGCAGGTTCACCCTAAAGAATTGGCTAAAGTGGCAAAGAATACAGGCTTCTAAAATGTTTCATTATACTAATTTGCAGTCCACCTACTATCTATCACCCTTTTTTTTAGTTTGAAGAATGTCAAAATTTGAATCTTTTGTTATGAGCATATCATATTGCGTTTTCGTTATATGGGGATATTCATGTTTTACCTAGCAGTTTATTGTGTTCTACACAGTTTTTATTGTCCCAATTTGTACAGATACGCAGACACGAACTTAATGGCCTTTATTTGTAATGTAGCAGTTATGGAAAGTTTACACATTGTTATAATTAAACAAAGGTCTTTCTTTCTCGAACTTTCCATTTGGCGCACAAGCATTTTATGGTCATGTCACATTAGAGTTGAAAGTATGAAGAGAAATCGGAATCTCTCAGCATTCATAGGGAAAGCAAAGTATGTATAATGTCACTAAATCTCTTTGGTCTGGAGGTAAGATTCAACTTTCACTAGCCTTTCAAGTCAACACACTGACACTTCAAAACAACTCACATGGTGATGTTGTAGCATTTTTTTATGTTATGATATTTGAGTGTCTGTATTTCGTAGCATGATAGGCCTTGACTTAATATGCCTCTGAAATAACCTTGAAACATGACTAGTTCTTAGTATTGTCAATGATCAGTGCATTGGCAACTTATCCGCGTGACCAGGAATAGAAAGTCAAATCAATATGAATGCGCTCCTCATTGTATAACCTTTACATTAATATACATATATATATACATATTCAATCCAGGTAGTTCAAGTCAAACCCGTACTCAATTAGATTATTCATTCATGATTAAAGGTTTATTTGATTTGTTTTAGTTCAGCCGAGTTCATATAGAAGTGCCAATATCCACTATATTTATGGGTCAAATTATATGTCCTCATTATTATGTGCAAATAAAATCATGCCCAAATAGACTGCACTTATCAAGGTGCAATGGGTTCATTTTCACAAAAGCATTTAATTGAAAAATTGTTGCCAATGTGCTCGGCTTGTAAAACTAGAGATAAAAGTACACCTCTTGCACAAAACACTTGGGGCCCGCTTCACAGAATGAACTTAAGACTCAATCCTAAACTTACTACTATTTTGGTATTCACAGAATGCTCTTACTCATTTCGGTATTCACAGAATGCACTTACTCATTTCGGTATTCACAGAAGTTAGTAGTCCTAACTTTAGGACTCCTAAATGCCTTCTGTGAATACCGAAAGTCTTAAAATTAGTATTTTTCTCAGTTTAGTAGTAGTAAAGTTAGGACTCCTAACTTTAGGACTCCTAAATGCCTTCTGTGAATACCGAAAGTCTTAAAATTAGGATTTTTCTCAGTTTAGGAGTCCTAACTTTACTACTGCTAAATTGAGAAAAATCCTAATTTTAAGACTTTCGGTATTCACAGAAGGCATTTAGGAGTCCTAAAGTTAGGAGTCTTAACTTTACTACTACTAAATTGAGAAAAACTCCTAATTTTAAGACTTTCGGTATTCACAGAAGGCATTTAGGATTTCTAAAGTTAGGAGTCCTAACTTTTCTACTACTAAACTGAGAAAAATCCTAATATTAAGACTTTCGGTATTCACAGAAGGCATTTAGGAGTCCTAAAGTTAGGACTACTAACTTCTGTGAATACCGAAATGAGTAAGTGCCTTCTGTGAATACCGAAATGAGTAAGTGCATTCTGTGAATACCAAAATAGTAGTAAGTTTAGGATTGAGTCTTAAGTTCATTCTGTGAATCGGGCCCTTGAAAACTCATAACAGAAAACAGCATAGCAAGACATTTACTTTATCTATAAGTCAGCCCTCTCTGTACATGGTTATTATGACTATAAAAGACATGTACATGTGGTAAATGTCCTGCAATGCTAGTTACAATTATAAATTGTTAGGTTGGAATGAGCATATTGTGAGTGTGTGAGGTGGAACCAGTCTATGATTGCTAAGCTATTTCCTCTCATCTTGTAAGGGTTATTCAATTGCATAAGAATGATCATATGATTTTGTGCTGTGGACAAAAGTAGTGTGTTTTTATTTAGCTAAATTCAAGCTCCTTGACACAATTAAAATACATGCATAATGTGAACAAATATTTGTTATCTATCGGTTAAGTTTCCATTTAGATGTGTATCTACAGGCAAACTCGGTTGAACTAACAATTCTTACTCAGCTGAAGTAAATCATCATTCAAGATGTAGCCTTTCAGAAATTAATAAGTCATCCAATAGGGTACAGCTTTGATTTGAACAACACTCAGAGAATATATGTAGTAGAATATTTTTTTAAAACATAACACAAGTATCCAAGACCACCACACTCGCTACTCAAAAGATTCTAAGAATCCAAAATGCAGCAGCCACATAATTACTAAATCTATGCCTATGTGAACACAACACTCTGGCTATCCAAAAGCCTTCACTGACTAACCAATAACCAGACAGTTCTGCTTCAAGGCACACTTCAAGGTCGAAAGCACTGTCTATTTTACTGGACAATCCTTAATTCAAGAAAACTTGAAAGTTACTCATAGACTAGAGCCCTTGACTAGCCCCTCGTCTGTCTATCCATCCATTCAAGTAGTGATGCATAAGTGGATCCTCTGTGCAAGCAGCAGGACTTTAGAATTCCCTCCATACACAGACTAGGACCATGCAATTTAAGAAGGCAGTAAAAGACCTGGCCTCTTTCCAGTACATAACTTCAGTACATATGCATCCAAGGAGCAAAGCCAGTTATCTTCTCTTTGCACTATTTGTTATGTAAGTACAGCTACATAATCATCGCTATAAGACTTAAGGAACTTGCTAGGAGCAACCTCTGGTTACCATGCACAACATCCAAACACTTCCCACATATGGATCACACACACTTCCAAATATACATATCATTGCTATAGACGTTTACGCAACTCTCCCTCCCATTTGATCTTCTCCACCTTCAAGTACAGCTACATGTTTCACTAATAGAAGCATCTCTCTGGCCTTCATGTAGACCACCAAAACACTTCCCACATACGCCTCGTTATAAACATTCTTTCTTTCAACCAAGCACAACCTAAGGCATAAGTAGCATGCTTCCCACCCATCAAAAGTGATTCAATAAAAAATTGAACTACAATAGAGTACAAAGATAAAAAAAAAAACTCTGCTTCTGGAAGGCCATTGTAAACCAGAAACAAAGCTCACGAAGGAATTGTTAGTAATGGGTTTGGCAAATAAAGAATCTGGTCTTACAAAGCAAATGCAAAAGGTAACTAAGAAGGAGCATGCAAATCTCAAATCTTCATATGCGTGCATTCACTTGTGACCACTCATTCATGTCAGAGGTCATTGTGTCATACATGCTGGTTTCAAAAGCATTACACAGACCTTTCTGAATTCTGTGATTGGATTTACTATGAATGTTCATTTTTAGGCCAGAGGGTTCTCTTATTTTCTCTGCATATACATTATTAACAAACAGGTCCGATGACCCCCAATACTTAGGCTGATTCATCTATACGCTATGTTACAGACTTTATTGTGTTTTGTTGTGTTGCCATATAACAAAAGACATAAAGACACACAGTGAGAGCGCTGGGCCCTATATGCAAAATACTCAGATGAATGATTAATCAAATATGTACTTATAAAGAGCCAGGCCACAAAACACATCCTTAATATCACCAATACTGAACTTGCATCTTGTGAGGTATGGGATGCGTTTTTCTGAAAATGGCAATGGCGTCAGTCGAGCATCTCATAAGTGCTGGGTGGTGGATATCACAGATATCTGTGAGGCCACCGATGGAACTTTGGGACATATCTGTAAGTGGCAAAAGAGCATGCTTAAAAAAGGAATACATGCACAGGTGTAATATTTAAAATCCCCATAATCAACATTTTGAAATACACACACAACATAAAATGTATATATATATGCCCACAAATCAAAAATGTCTACGGCAAACTATGGCAAAAATAACTGTAGGGGGCTGATAAGCATGCAAAATAAAGAGGAGGCCATCAACCTGAAAGTAACTCATTTTGGTTTAAGCCACTAAATGTCAAGCAAAAAAAAGTTTTCTATAATTTTGTTAAATGTTCAACAAAAAGCTGCGTGTGGGTATTTCAAAATATGGTAATGGAGCAAAGGTAGGGCAAAGAATGAAGTGAAATACTGTGAGCGGTCTGTTAAAGCATTATGGTTCAATGTTTTACTTTAATTAGTTAAGCAAAGGTTTCCTTTATAGTAAATGTAGAGCTAGGTTCTCTCTTTATTAGCAACCACATCTACTGTGTGTCAGAAACTGCTGTGGATGTTGGAATTGTGGTAATGCTTCAAAGGCTGTTCCATGTCAGTAGACAAAACTTCCAAAAAGCATTTGTATTATTTATTTTCCCAAAGAAACAGTTTTCGCAAGGTAATTCTCTGGCTTTGCATTGTTTTGTCACACAGTTTGTCTGAATTGTTGGCAGATTTGTAGGACATTTTATACATGTGTACTGTTATTAAGAGAGAGTTTAGGACTCAGAGCAAATACATGGCTCTTTAAGTAACTTGTCCTGCTTCTATTGCATGATTTTTCTCCCATTTTCACAAGTGCAGCTGATTTCTAAGGAGAAGAACAGGAAGACAAGAAATGCGGCTCTCCAGTAGGTGAAATGTCAGAGGTGGACTGTTTGTCAGGGAAGGGACTATTGTAAGATGAGATTTAAAACACTGACAAAAATCTTAAATTGGACAGAATTAAAATTATTAGATACAGTACAAATTGAAAGCTCTTTGGAGTTGGGGCTCTCCCCCACAAATTGTTTATTCACAAGTAACAATTGGATGTTTGAAACTTCAGAAAGATGCAACAAGAGCCCTAACCTTCAAGAAGGAGTTTGGCAATGCAATGAAGTACTCCTCAGATCTCTAGGGACAGTCGTCTGTCACACCCCCGCTGCCATGTATCATAGACATGTGGCAGATTCCCAGTACCTATGCCCAGGATTCCACTAATATAATACATTCAACAAAGGTTGCTGTATGATGGTTAGAGCACCATGCACAGCTCTCTATTATCACCCTTGAAGGACCCTTATAAAGCCTCCTTTCAGTATCAGGCTATTTATATGTTACCGTCCATTCTTCGTCTTTTCTCCCCCACTGTTTTATAGATCCCCCATGCTCTTTTGGATGCTATATTCTCAATAGTTACAATGTTGGTGTGTTCTAGCCTTCCTGTATGATAGGATCGGTGTTAATTTTAGGGCAGGAGGAGAGGACAACAAACGCATACGTCCTGTAGATCACCTGTGCATTGTTAACTTTTTATAAGTGAAGGGCAGATTGAGGGAAAAAGACCTTAGCTAAGGCGTAAATTGTTCTGAGTAAGAAAGAACAGGAATAGAAGCCTGCTGGTCCTTCCATCCAGTTCAGTAACTGGTCTGCTTCCCCCTAAAGGTTATGCTGAAGCTAATTGTACCCAGAAGGCCCAAAGGACTTTATTATAATTGCAAAGTATAACCATGTTGGAAGTCAGATCTCCTCTGTGATTTGGTGTAGCTGAGTGATCCAGTGTGTGAGCCTCCCAACTGTCAGTCAATATTATTACAGAATAGTTTAGAAAGAATTGCTGAGCCCTAGAAGTCAGAGTACATTTTTTGCCTATACCCTTGCTCTGGAAGAGAACTTGAAAATTCCCAGAAAAAAGCAGTTTCTAGGATTGAATTAAGATGAAGTTCAAGGGCATTTTGAGAAGTTTTTCCAAACGTGGCTGCTGGCAATGAATATTTAACTGTATGTGCCAAAGGAGCTCTGATGTCTGTCCATGGTTAGTTTAATATCTTTGGGAGATGCAACTGTAATGATACTAGATTTTAAACTACTGAACATTTCTGTGAAATGGGCAAATAGATTTTCCTATACAAAAAAACACACTGTAATGCACACAAGTCAGATAGATCTTTCTCACAGAAAGATTACTTAAAGATTCAATCTTGGGTCTAGTTTCAAACAGAAGTTCAGAGTCAGCCATAACCATGCATGTAGTCTTCTGTTAGCTTTGTGCAAGTAATAATGTCCATGAGATCCCTTGACATAAGTTCAGTTCTAGCTCATTACCCAAACTAAAAATGAGCATGAGGCACTTGTTGTGTATTTTGGAGAGAGGCACAGTTTATCCATTCTGGGCATGAACTAAGAGCTGACTTGCATGCGCCATAGTCTGGGGACACCAGTTTATAGCAGGATTGGTGTATGGACTCTGTGGAAGATTAGCTCATCTCAGAGGGACCATCATAGTCAGAGTTGAAGAAAACATGTTGCCTTGAAGAAAAATAGAAAAGGTAATTGTTCAGTAATTACTCCCGCAAATTGGATGCCCTGTAGTCAATCCGAAACAGAAAGCATAAAATAGTAGAAGAACGCATGGGTGCCAAAGAATAATGTAGATTTTATGCATGTTCCTGGGGATTTTTGTGAATTTCATACTCATTCAGTAAAGCAATGAATCATACGCATTGTCGCTGATTGCATATTTCCACAAAGTAAGTGACAAGGGACCCTTTTATATGACACTCATTATATACAAAATTTTGGTGACACTTTCATTTTAACTTTGCAGATGGAGTCTGTTCATTCTAAATCTCAGGGTCAGATTTACCAAGGGGCTCTTGAGAACATAAAGCTGCACTAAAGAAATCCAACTTCACATACTCGAAAATGGCTCTTGAAATCAGCTCTGAAATGTCAAACTCCTTATTAGTATAGGGGGCAAAGAGGACACAGTCCATCTATTTCTATTAATTGTATATGAATATTCAGTGAATTCCAATTTCATATGTTTGTGGGCCAGTTGGGGCCAATTCACAAAGGCATTTGAGAGTATGTCAAGCAGAACTAGAGAAACACTATTTCAGGTACTCATAAAAACCCTTGTGAATCCACCACTTGTCTGAATTTCAGGAGCTTTTAAAATACATACATAGGTCACATGTCGGAAGGGCAATTTTTCATTTATACAAATTTCAAGATTTGTTAAGCATGTCGACTGACTCTTTATCTTTTTCATTAATGAAGCTCTTTAAATTTGTTTAGTTTAAGGTTTTTTGAATATGGGGCCTGTTGTGCTGACAGTACAAAACGACAACTAACACGAGACATATACCTGTGGGTGTTGCCGCCTATCGCACACATACTGTAGAATACAAAACGTTAATGTTAATATTATTGTTGCAAACATTTTGTTTATCTTCATGTTCAGACAAGGTGAGTAAAACATTACAGTGTCCCCTCACAACAATGAGCAATAGGGTGAGCCAGGCATTATAGTCACATCATACAATTTTCACAGGGTCAAAGGAGCTGTTTAATTAGTTTTTAAACGTCTCATAAATCACATCTGGTTGGAAATAATCAATATTCATCACAGTGCTTTCTATTACAATCCTAAAAGTGGTAATACACCAACTTTGATCATTCAGAAGTAAGGAGCCATTCACTGATTGTGACATTTTAACGATTTTCTTTGAAATCCTAGTTTAACAATAATTAACTAGTAATCAAAAGGAGAATGGACACTGGTATCTGCAAAAAACCAAATAGTTTTTTATCGAGAACCCTCATAGACTTCCTGGAATCGTGTCGTAGCGGTATATCTTTTATCCGCCCCCTCAGGAGTCATGGCATAGTCATTGGGTTAACGATTAACGTGCAGGGTGCCTGCCTCACCAGAGGCTACTTCTGGTATTTACAGAAGTGTCCAGAAATAAAAAGTGGGTAGAAAAAACTGTTAAAAATAGTGAGTAGATCAGAAGAGTGAATTTTATTTACAAAGTCTAATCACTAGGCTAAAAAACGTTGTGATATTAAGTAGTCGAGTTAATGAACTACTATATCGTATTCAAAAAAGGTGTCGACATGTTTCAGCTCTCGGGCCCTACAGGGTCAGGGGAGCTTTCGTCAGGACAAGGACAAGAAACACAAATACATGGAAATACACACACTATTTGCGTGGTATTGGATGCTGATGGCATGGAATTTCCAAGCTGTATTCAAAGACAAAAAGAACACCAACAAATAGTGAGTTGGGTAGTGTGTGAGGTGCGGCACTGTCGGGCACACATTATGTACAAAGCATCATTAATGCTATTAACAGATTATTCTGGTTGTAGAAATAATCTCAGAAAAGGTTAAAAAAGTGGAGAAAGTTACAGGTACAAGTGAACTTCGGGGAGTGGGAACAGCCAAATCGCCGTCTAGTTTATCAATGTCTTAGAGACGGGTATCATGCAGGAGTCTTTACACGATGACAGGGTGAGAGTAGAGCATGGATTAGTGCATCATATTCATGTCTCTGCTATTAAAGACCCTAGCATACATCCAGCAGTCAGTGTTCGTCATACATGTATCCGAAGGATACCCAATCATTCAGTTAAGTTTACCTTTATGATTGAGTTTTTTGGCATCAACAGGGACTCGGAGTCGCGCCAGGAGTTTCACTCTGGGGGAGACAACAGCGGGTCTCAGGTTATTAGTAGAGGCGTTCTTACCTTGGTAGCTGTGTGGAAAATCAGGAAACGCCATTCTTACCCATGCGGCCCGGATTTCGTGCCTAGTGCTGACTCTGCCCCTGGTTCATGGTAGGTCAGAGCTCACGGCACTTATATGCTGGTTGTAGACACTAAAAAAGGACTACTAATCGGACATGTAATTGACATACCAAGATGGTGGACTCACTGGTAGGGTATCTAGGTGTAATTAGCTGAACTGATGCCAGGGGATATGGTCATTCATACCTATTACATCAGTTCTCAAGCGGTCAACCCATCTCTGTTCCTTGTTAAACAAGACTTGTTCAGCATTGTGATCCTTGAAGTCGAGCATTTCCAAAACTGTCCATTTCAGGTCATCACACGTGTGACCGGCTTCTACAAAATGGGCACATAGTTTGGTCGTGTTCTTTTTCAGCCTCACATTGCTTCGGTGTTCTCCTATACGGAGTTTGACTTTACGGCAGGTCATGCCAATGTTTTTGGCAGGGACATGTGATCATGTAAATCACATGTGAGGAGTTACAGTTCGTGTGACTCCTTTGGGTCCAGAGCAGATCATCATTTAGTTGGAGGGTTTTTGTACAGGTGGTAAACTTGCAGACCCCGCATGTACCACAAGGGTAATGTCCGGTCACTGGAGTCATGTTAATGTCTCTAATGTTGGACCTTGGCATAGGTTTCCTCGGTCTTGTATGGACCAGAACATCTTTTATATTTTTTGTTCTTCTGTTGGCAAACCTAGGTTTGGGCCAGTTTAGGTTGCCAGAGGTGAGTATTTGCCATTTCTTCTTGATGAGTTTTTGGACTTCATGGGTGGCTGGGCAATAGGTGGTTACGCAGGTTACAAGGTCTTTCACTGGCTCTTTGATTGTGCTTTGTAGTAGACAGTCTCTCGGCTGATATTTCGCACGTTTTGCGCACTTCTTTATTATTGCCGGAGTGTAATCCCTTTTCTCCAGTTTTCGGCTTAGTTCTGCTGCTTGTAGTTTATAATCAGTTATTTTGCTGCAGTTACGTTTATGTCTCAAGAATTGGCTGTACGGGAGATTGTCTCGTAACGGCCGCGGGTGGTAACTGTAGTAAGATACTCAATCATAAAGGTAAACTTAACTGAATGATTGGGTATCCTTCGGATACATGTATGACGAACACTGACTGCTGGATGTATGCTAGGGTCTTTAATAGCAGAGACATGAATATGATGCACTAATCCATGCTCTACTCTCACCCTGTCATCGTGTAAAGACTCCTGCATGATACCCGTCTCTAAGACATTGATAAACTAGACGGCGATTTGGCTGTTCCCACTCCCCGAAGTTCACTTGTACCTGTAACTTTCTCCACTTTTTTAACCTTTTCTGAGATTATTTCTACAACCAGAATAATCTGTTAATAGCATTAATGATGCTTTGTACATAATGTGTGCCCGACAGTGCCGCACCTCACACACTACCCAACTCACTATTTGTTGGTGTTCTTTTTGTCTTTGAATACAGCTTGGAAATTCCATGCCATCAGCATCCAATACCACGCAAATAGTGTGTGTATTTCCATGTATTTGTGTTTCTTGTCCTTGTCCTGACGAAAGCTCCCCTGACCCTGTAGGGCCCCGAGAGCTGAAACATGTCGACACCTTTTTTGAATACGATATAGTAGTTCATTAACTCGACTACTTAATATCACAACGTTTTTTAGCCTAGTGATTAGACTTTGTAAATAAAATTCACTCTTCTGATCTACTCACTATTTTTAACAGTTTTTTCTACCCACTTTTTATTTCTGGACACTTCTGTAAATACCAGAAGTAGCCTCTGGTGAGGCAGGCACCCTGCACGTTAATCGTTAACCCAATGACTATGCCATGACTCCTGAGGGGGCGGATAAAAGATATACCGCTACGACACGATTCCAGGAAGTCTATGAGGGTTCTCGATAAAAAACTATTTGGTTTTTTTCAGATACCAGTGTCCATTCTCCTTTTGATTACTAGTTACTCACGTTGGGGAACTGAATGGACTCCTTTTCCTCTTCCCTCCCATTTTGATTACGAAAATAACAATAATTAACATCTTTTTTCCTCCATTGTTTTTTTTGTTTCGAGAAAAAAACAAAAACAATATATTTAAATCCCAATTGTCATCTACAAAAACAATCTTACCCATGACTCAATGGAAGAAAACACAGGTTTAAATATAGTCATGCATCTAAAAATGTTGTTATATATTGCTGCCCCCACTGGAATTCCTTCTCTCTAAGTTGTTTCCTGTGACCATGGATGCAGGGTTTAACTGGGTGGCACAGGGAAGGGTACAAACCATAATTTAGGACTACCATATCCTTTCACATACATGCTTACATTGCAAACATAAATACATGTTAAAATACGGTGTGGTTGAAAGTAGAGATTTGTGAAATCTCACAACTGATGGCACTGAAGTTATATCTAAGCTTGGGAGGGTATCTGCCTACATGTAACTCTCAAGACAGGATTTCAGCCACACAAGAAACTGCACTCAAATCCCGACGTTAAGCTGGGTTCCCAAGTGTGAATGGTTGAAAGAATCAAACAAGGCCACCAAATCCCAAGAACAAAGGTCGTGGTGCCACTGTCATCCTGGATTTCTCTGACATCATATATGGCACTTAGCAGCAATTCTCCTGTAAAATGGCCCAATCATGCCTAGGATGAATCTAAGAGGCTGTATGTTTTGATAAATTGCATCTGTCACTGGTTTACTGCCTTTTCAACTATCTTAGCTACTCTGGGAACTAAGAGATGGTCTAGTGGTTTGCAGAATTGTGGGGTCTGTATGCCTTTTGTAGTAACCACAGATTGGGTCAACAAAAATTGAACCTTGCAGATGCCACTCATGCACTGAGGACAGTGCAGAGTACTAGGGCACTTACATCCTATTTAAAGTGGAACATTTGGCATAGACCCAGAGGAGCTCCAGAGCAAAATAATAATGTCCTTGAATTACTGTAAACTCGAAAGGCAAAAAGGATGAAAGGTGCACCTTATCTTTAGCGTATTTCAGCTCACTCCTTGTTGAGACAGACCCAATTTGGACAGAGGGACTAGATTTCATGTAAGGGAAAATCTGCCAATTGTAAAAAAGGTTCAGAATTAATAGAGAATTAATAGAGGAATCATGACATAGATTCAAAAACTGAGAAGAAAAAAGGTCTAGTGGTCACTTTTGTTTAGTTCAATGTGACGTGTCAAACAACAAGGCTAAAGAAGTTATTATTATTGGCATTTTGTTGTTGATTGTTTAGTGTGGCTCTGTCTTACTGATTAAGAGTCCAAACCCGGGTTGTTTTACATAGAGTAAAGGGATGCATTCCTAAGGACACATATACCCCATCCTGTCTATTCTTGGGGAGGGTTTTCAGAGGCCTGAATGGGTGGAAGAATACAATACAAAGGGTTAACTGTTCCTTCTAAAATCTATGAAAAGCTATAAGAAGGCATCCACTGCTTTACAAGCAAAATAGTATAAGGATTGGACCACTAAGTCTCAGAATACACAGATTGCATACTCACTTATGTATATAGTGTAACATACTGACTCTAGGATCTTTAGTTTACTTTCTGCTCTATTTGCAGTCACCTCTAAGACCTATGTCATGTCCAGATCATTGGACTCAGTTTCTATAATGTTTGTATCATTAGGTAGATATCTGCATGAGCTGATCTAGGATCTTGATATGTTTGGTTAGGAAATTTAATCCTTTAGCTCTCAATAATTATAGTGTTTAATCATTGGATAGGTTACTATAGAAATACTATGATACGCAACAAGAGACCCCTCTCTACCTGTTGAAGAGTATAATAATGTTCCCCAATTTTTAGAAGTAAACAAGTCCCACTTGAAGTGCAGCACACCCAGTTATTCCTGTAAAAGTAACGATGACAACTTAAAATGTCAGGTAGGAAACAGTTAGTTCACCTTCCATGGGGTAAGCAAATTGTACAGTGACACTAAAATTCAGATTTAGTTAGTATAACACATCCCCATTCAATGTTAATTATATCAGTCTTGCTAAGATGAATAGAAAAACAGTCTTTCTTTAACTCTCACAGGGGAAGGTGATATTTAGAATAAATATTTTTTAAAGTATGCTCATTTGGATAAAAACTCATTAACCTCATGTGCGCTAGCGGAATTCCGCTCGTACGCTGAGATTTTTAAAAGCGCATGTTACGTGACGAGCTGGGCTCGTCATCAGCGTGCGAGGAGGCTACACCATGACGAGCCCAGCTCGTCATCAGCGTGGAAGGGGTTAAATGGAATTCTCTACCAGTAATAGCAACATTTGGAGCTGGTAGTGTAGTAATGCATATTACAAGCGGTCCAGGCAGAGGGAGAAACTGAAACTTGGTGCTCCCACAACACTCATAGAGCTTAGTGTGGCAGCACACTCTGTGCCAGCACATGTCCCATGCAAGTCATTGTAGGCTTCTTCTATAATGCTGTCATTATTGGTCAAATTAAATCTGTAAAAGAAAAGGATTTCAAAACCTAAATTAAAAATAGGATTTTGCTATTAAATCTTGTCAATGTTGTTAGGAGGCAGCAGATGGTTTCAATGAAATCAATGAAATCTACATGATTGTAGAATGCCTTTAGAAGTCCCTAGAACAGTATTCAATGTTTTTTTTTATTTCTGAGTTCAAACATCCAGATTTTGGAAAGGGGAGGAACTAAGAACACTAATAACACATAGTAGCTGGTGGAAACCGGGATGTATGGGGCAGGGGTTGCAGAGTTTGAGCACTGAATTTCACAGTCAGGCACAAAAATGTGTTGCAATATACAGATTAATTTTCAATAGACTAGTAGTGGAGTAAAATTATAAACAGGGGACCATACTTGCCTCTAGTGTAGATTATACTGTCCTGGAGTCCGAGTACATAAACTTCCAATATAGGAATGGGTGACAGGGTGCAGTGGGTCTACCATCTCACTTCCATGCCTTGATTGTCAAGCAAAGTATGAATTTATATCTTAATCTGCTCGACAGTCGAGGCATGGAAACAAAATGGAAACTATCATCCAGAAGGGACAAGATACGGAAGCTAAATCGGGTCAAATGAGCAGGAACATTTGAGGCTTTGTGTTTTTAGTCCATTGTGTTACTAGTGTCATATAAAAAAGAGTATGCCAGAAATATAATTTCTTCATTTTGGGTCTTACTCATTGCCTTTCGTGTAAACTCTTTGGAGTGACTTGTAGTAACTGCTAAATATTTATGTTAATGCTTTGTAGGTCTAATGTCATTAGAGTGTTTGAGGTATGTGCACTCGTTATAAGATATTTAAATCTTGGGTCCTAATCAGAGCAGAATCAACTTTATCCTGCAACCATACTATAGATAGCAAGAGAGAAAGGAATAGTGGAAAAGAGGGAAGGGAATGCGTAGAAAGAGGAGGAGCAAGTGATAGAGAATGATCATGGGATGTGATTCAAGATGAGTAAGGAGAAACCACACAAGACACATAGGTGGAGATGAATGAAACTTGGCGACAAAGAGGGAAAGGGGGGAAAGAGGGATAGGCAAAGGAAGAAAGGAGTGAAAGACAGGAGGACATATGGAGCAGAACAAACAGCCACATTAAGTCTTGATGCAGCCTATATTTCATGAGACTCATACAGTACCGCAAATGATGCACTCTTAATATTAAGGTAAGCTACTCCATCATACTCAGTTTCTTCCACATTAACAGGCATAGTGCCTGCATATGGTGGGCAGTTAATACAGAAAGAAAATGTTGCCCATTTTGGGATGAATAGTTCATGATTTCACTGAAAGAAATTACAAAACATTCAAATTAATTTGTCGTACATCTATTTAGAGACCTTTTCCTATACTTGCAGATTACAAATGCTTATGAATGAATGAATGAATAAAAAAATACATGAATCAAGGAATGAATGCGTATCACTTCTAAAGAACAAGCAGGAAACCCGAGGACAGGGTACCCTGGCCCTGGAACGGGGTGTCCTCACGCTGGCACTTATTATGTATACAGTGAAGCAGGGTATTCATATTGCTGGCATTGCAGCTGACTGCTTGACATAAAAAATGCAAGTACTGTCAGAGCTGAAAAGAGAACATCAAACTGTATGGATTATTCATACCTGCGCACTCAATGTCTCCAAAGGACTCTCCACCCTCGGAAATGTCATGAGCGGCACCCCTCGTGGATCTTCAGGCTTGGGTTTAGGAGGCGTTTCATGTGTTCCTTTAAAGTTGTGGACCACGCACACCCCCTGCATTATATGAGAAAACACATTCTGGTTGAGGGCACATACAGATACTTGAACATCAACCGACTCCAGCCTATCCGGAGCCCCTGGTCACTGTCTCCTGCAAGAATCAAATACCCATCACTGGACTTCTTTGAAACATATTCAGCATACAAAGTATGGCTTCAATCCACATTTCGACAACCAACATATTAAGTGATGTTAGAAATGGGATCTCTGGTTGGCTAAGGCTCTCGCCAAAGCCAGGCAGAGACCACCGCTCTAGTCAGGGCAAGGGAGTTAATCGCCAAGATAACCCCTGCTCACCCCCTTGGTAGCTTGGCACGAGCAGTCAGGCTTATCCCGGAGGCAATGTGCAAAGCGTTTGCGCGACACACAAAGCAGCAACCCACTAGGCGCACCACAAAAGGAACTCCACACAAGGTTATATATAAAAATAGCCTTTGTATTATAAGAAACACATTAGAATAGTAATCACGCAATGTACACTGTGCCAACTGGCACTGGGCAGTATTTACAGGGGATTATATATACATGACAGGGCCAAATGGACGACTGTCAGAATCATCACTTAGTAGAAATAGTAACAGTAAGATTTATCATAGAAGTAGAACACAACCAGTAATTGTAGTACAACTAGTAAATGTAGAGCACAACCAGTAACTACTGGTAAAATACTGAACTGAGGCCTAGATCCTACAACGTAAATCACACTATGCAATAATCATCACATTAGGCATAAAATACATGCTGCGCCAACCTCATAAACACTAAATCACATTAGGCATAGGTTTCACCAGTATAGACACATTACGCAGTAATCAGGGCCTCACACACTCAAACGGACCTCAGGCCAACTGGCCTCTCACAGGGGCTCAAAATGCCCAATGTCCAGAATGTCAGGGCATAAGCGGTCCAGGGCAATAAAGAATCCAAACAGGGCGCAAAACTGGCCTAAACGTAGCAGCTACCCACTAATTGCTGGGCAGCTGTGAAACTCGCTGGCACTCACTGTGCCCTCCAGTCCCACTCACTGCAGCTTCCCACAACTACGCTGGGGATGCCCAGACGTGGGTCCCAGGCACTCCACACCACTTGGAGTCAAGCTAGCCGGGCTGATGAGAGGTGTTACCTCGAAACCGGTCCGGTCCTCGGATGCTTGATTCCGTTCTGGGAAGGACATGGCTTTTGTAGTTCGGACTGGACTGTTCCCATGGGGCAACAGGGTCAGAGCTGATTTGCATATCGCCATTGTCTAACCCAGGGTGGTGTGGAGTGCAAAAAAACGATGGATTTGGGCCCAGATCTTTTGACTGGGGGAATGTGTGACATTGATCCACATTCGGTCCATCACTTGTTGTTTTTGCAATTCCCACAACTACGGCGCCGCTGTGAGGAACAGCCGTAAAGGTACTGGCACTAAGAGTTCCTTGGGAACACTATACGAGCTCCCAGCTCAGCTGGGTTTTGGAGAGGGCTCTGCCCGCCATCCCCGGGCACCGACAATGTGCCCCGACAGGTACCGCTACTGAGACCTCTCTTGAAAACTGCCCCAGCTGCTTCTGGGCAACACACAGGGCTACCCTTTCCTCCCGGACACCCTGCCCCTAGACAGGCACCACCAGGCCAGACTTCCTGTTTTGCCACCCAATCGTGGCAGCCGGCGTTTTTCCCCTTTCAGGCAATGGAAAAGAAAGCAACTGCGGGGTGGGCACCCGCTCGGTTTTGGACAAAGCCCGGGGGAATCCCTGCGTCAGGATTCCCTCAAAATAGGCTGCAGTGTCACGCTGTGGAGTCCCCACGCTCCTCTCCCCTCTGGAGAAATTTGAATAGCAGCACTCCCAGGCGCTGGAAGCCACAAAGTCTTTGCCAAAGCAGAATTAGAGGATCGTTGGTGCTAGGGCAGGCCAGCACGCAGGGACCCCCAGGAAACAGCATCTGGGTCCTGCAGCGGTTCCTCCTGGCAGAGTGTCCCCTCAAGAACACAAGCATAGTATTTTCATGGGGTCACAGCCCCTTCTTTTATGCACCCTTTTTCTTTTGTGTCACAGCACAGGGCTTGGGGATACCAGTTAGGACTGGTTTGGGGAAGCTTTGGAGTGCTTTGTTTTGCTCAGCTCCTCTCTCCTTTGTCAAGTGGGGGCTCAGGGATCAGACGCACCACAGGGGGCGGTGCCAGCATTTAGAGGGAAGGCACAGTCCTATTCAGGTCCCTGGTGCAACTCCTCCCTCCCATCTGTATGCAAATCTCTCTATTCACCACTGGGCTGACTCATCCTGGCTCCTGGGGTTCCCCACAACATCCAGCACCTGTCAATCACAAGCCAGACATGCACTCCACATCAGGCAGGCAGACACACAGCACACAGAAAGGCCAACTTCTAAAAGTGGCACTTCTCCACTAGTCACAATAAATCTGCGCACACCATTGCTCAGCATTTATTCTCACGAGTTCGCACATACTCAACTGGACCCTGCACTCCTCTCACACCAGGGATTACCAGGGACACACATAACCCCCATGCATTCCTATGGGAGGGCAGGTCAATCTCACCACATGCACTCAGAGCGTGCACGTACTTTACACTGGGCCACATTGCTAAAGTGCGCAGAGGCCAAAAACTACTAATTTCAGGTCACAGAAAAGGCAAAAAGTTTAGGGGTGAACTTGCCAAAAGGGCCAAGTCCAACAAGTGACATGGAAATTGCTAGGTCAAATGAAGAGAGGCCACTTCTCGTAAAGAAAGGCCACCATTTGTCAATGAAGAATGATTATATTTGCCAGCAACATATACATTGGATTACAGTTAATGCAGAGGTTCGGTAAACCTGGATGACATACACTATGAGGGTATTTTGTGTTTGGCAAGGCCTTCTGCAGAAATTTGTTAATCAAAATGCTAAACTATTAGTAAATTCGGTATGTTGTGATGTGACACTTGTGTAGCTCCAGTATATCAAAGCCCTCTTGCACCCTACAACGTAGAACTTTTTAGTAGAGGTTCACGTATTAAAGGTGCAGCAAAGGAGGAGTCATAATCTTTGCTTGTTGTGAATCTATATGAAATTGAAGAATGCTGTAAGGGGAAACTACAATAACGAGGAATCCATTAGGACAAGCCATTTATATGAAATCATAATTTAACGTTCTTTAATTGTTTTGTACAATAATGAAGAAACAAATGACAAAAAAATACATGAGGAAAATAGCTAACAATACCCCTAACCATAACCAACAATAAAACTTCTAACTTCTCTCGAGGCACTAACCTTACTTTTACCCCTCAGCAGACTCTTGCACTCAAACCTTAACCTTTTTACTTTTACCAATCCTACCGCTGCTATAGCCTATTGCCCATATTATTAACAAAATAAATGTATATGAAGTCTTATTTTCATCATCGTTTTCTAAAATAAAAGAAGGTAACTATCACCTTTTTTGTTTTTTCTTTCTTCGTTATATTTGTCCTTGTTTTCTTCATTTTAACATAAAACCAGACATCTTATCAACATCATCATTGATGGCTGTATGTGCCCATATCAAATGTGTTATCTTCAATCTATAAAGGTATTTCCTCCATTACATCACCTATAGCTACATGAGCAAGGTAGGTATATGTTCACAGTCCAGAACTCCACATCTCCATCCACTACCTTTACCTTACAAGGAAATGGCTTGTACAGTGGTTACAATAGATTAGTCGAGCTATATACTGTTTGCAATATTGGGGGGAAGTGTCACATTGTCATCAAGTTGTAGACATTTTTTAGAACTCCATTGGCTATATCATGAGCTTAGTTTGTGTTTGGGCACGCATAGATGTTTGGTCTGCACCCGTTTTTGAAGAAATCACACTGGCTCCAGTCCATGCATTTACTCAGGGGTGGCGGTACAGATGTGGTGGAGCAGCATTGGCGGAGGGGAATGGCAGATATATAAAAAGAAAAGCTGACTTTCCTGCTGGCCTCCGCCTCTGCTCCGTCCTCTTCTGACTCCCAGCAGTGCAAAGGCTCCCAGCCAATCATGGCGCTGCTCTCATGCTGTTAATAGTATTACCAGCGAGACAGCAGTTTTGTGATTGGTCTGAGCGAGGTGGTTTGCCACTCACATAGTGCCTGGGACTGTTCTCCACCTGGCTGTGCAACACAGCTGCGAAGTCTAGAGCTCAAGCAGTAACTAACAGACTTACCTTTGTTCAAGCACTGGACAAAATTCCTTGAAAAATGGTTACACCATTCAATTTTGTGAAGATGTGAGAACTACTTCACAATACAACCCCATATTGACTATACATGCCTTCCGTCATTTCTGTGTATGTAATATTACATTATTTATAACATATACAACTGCCAAGAAATTGACTCAGTTCACCTTGCGCCGGGATGTCCCGGTTTTTGCTGGCCGGTATTAATTGCAGGAACCAGTGGTAAAATGTAATTGTTTGTGTAGTCGATTAATGTTTTTATGTACGGAAATTTTCAGCTTTCTGTTTTTAACTTTTCTAATGGTTTTTAAAAATGTTGTTACGTAGCCATTCTAAGAACGCGATAGCAGTGGGCATCACAGAGTGCTGTGTGTTCTAGTGTGAAAGAAGGAGCCTGAAAAGAAGGCAGGTGGTGCCCAAAGGATATCGGAAGTGAACTGAGCACCAAGTAATTACGACATCAAAGGCCCTGGGGGAAGGAGACTCTAATGAATCTAGATCCTGAGCATAGATCTGGGACAGCTGTGCAGATGCTAGGCATGGAAGGGTGACATCGCTGGAGGCAACACATGGGACGTATGAGAGATGTGCACTTGTGACATCTAATCTAAGGCGTTCATATTTTGCTTCCATCGACCACTAGATCCGGACATATTTACATAAGATGAGCATTATTGTGGCAAAGGCCGGAAGACTGCTACATAAATAGCTCTGTGAGGGTCAGGGCAGCAGGTGGGCACAGGAAATAACACTGGATATGGCTGACTAGAAGGAGAGTTCTCTGATGGTGGGGTTACATCCCGAGGATCCCTGAGAAGAGTTGGTGTTCAAACAGAGAGCAAGCATTGGACAGTGCCAGAAGTATAGGATGCACTGTCTATGAATGCAAGGTGTCAGCAAATAAGCCTTAGGGACATATCTTATATATTCTATATATTTAGTCGGCTAGCATGAAATTACCACAGAGAAAGGACTGACAATCATTATATCAATCAATCATGCGTTTGTTAAATGCGAATACTCACTTGTGAGGGTCTCAAGGCGCTGGGAGTGGGTGAGGGAGCAGGCTCCAGTCAGTAAGAAGCCAAACATCGCAGGTGGCCATCTTGTAAAGGTGATATGCAGCACTGGACTTGTTTAAATCTATCTAGCTTTCATAAGAAATGTCATCACTAGGGGAGCCAGATCTAAATGTCCCTTCATAAGGAACAAATAAAGACTCTCACTTATATAGGAGCAGGTTGGAACTTAGCACACTTGTAATAACATCACTTGCATTCAGATAAGTGGTAAAGGTATGTTTGAAACCCCATTTGGCTGAAGGCACAAACTGAAGCAAGACTCTAGTTATAAGTATATATAAATACAGCTGCTCACAAAGCTAATAAAAATACGCCTTTTAAACAACAACAGGGGAACTGTATCTCTAAAAACCACAGGTCAAATATGCCTGATGTGCAAATTACAGCCACTTTTGAATAGGTCCTCTGAACCTTCTCCATAGCCAATAACCTCGATTTTTCATACTTTCACTGCCAGTATAACTCAGTTCCCACTAGTATGCTCACTGTTCAATAATTATATATAATGAGTATTTGTCTCCAGAGGTCTTCTATCAATTGTACTACAGCGACCTATGACCCCGCTCACAGGCAGGTCGCTCCCCACGCTGCTGCACGGCTCTGCCTGCATTGTTTTTGCCTAATCTTGTATTTTTCCCCTGTGCCTAACTTTCTTTCTTGCCCAGACTTGTTTTTATTCCCCTGTGCCTGTACTTGCTTTCTTGCCCAGACTTGTTTTTATTCCACTCTCCAACTGTGCCTGTACTTGCTTTCTTGCCCAGACTTGTTTTTATTCCCCTGTGCCTGTACTTGCTTTCTTGCCCAGACTTGTATTTATTCCTCTGTGCCTGTACTTGCTTTCTTGCCCAGAATTGTTTTTATTCCCCTGTACTTGCTTTCTTGCCCAGACTTGTTTTTATTCCCCTGTGCCTAACTTGCTTTCTCACCCGGACTTGTTTTTATTCCTCTGTGCCTGTACTTGTTTTCTTGCCTAAACTCGTTTTTCCTTCCTGTGCCCAGTTCTCCTGCAGCCCCCCCCCATTTTTTCCGCCGCTGCGTCCCTGCGGCCCCGCCCACCTGCAATCCCATTCGCCGCCCGCTCCCGCCTCCCAGCTGCTCCTCCCTCCCACATCCCCTCAAGCGGGCACGCCGCTGGCGGGCCACTGGCGCACCTAAGGCAAGCACGTCTGTGCCCATCCGTGCCTGGACCGGGCCCAGCACCAGGATCCTTGGACACCACGAACGCCACGACGCCCGACACCACTACGATGCCAGAACCCTCCACGCACTCAACACCAGACGATCACACACCTGCTTCCTGGCCGCCCCAAAGCGCACCCACGGAGCTTTCACCTGCCGGAACTGCAGCTTCACAAGCATCCGCCCCACCATGCTGCCGACCAAGAAATAACCCAACCACCTCAGATGCATCCTTCTCAACACCCGCTCCGCCCGAAAACATGCCGTTGATCTATGGGACCTACTCGACTCAACCTCCCCAGACGTTGCCTTCCTGATGGAGACCTGGTTGAACTCCGCCTTGGCACCCGACATAGCCATAGCTGTCCCGGAAGGCTACAAGATCACCCGCAAGGACCACACCAACAGAGCGGGAGGAGGAATCGCCATCGTCCACAGGAACACTCTCAGAGCCTCGACTAACACCGACGACACCCTCAGCACCGCCGAACACCTGCGCTTCCAGATCCACACCGACCCCAACACCACCCTCAGAGGAACCCTCATCTACAGACCGCCCAGACCCCGACCACAGTTCATCGACTCCATCGCCGACTTCGTCAGCACACATGCCCTCGCCTCCACGGACTACATCCTCCTCGGAGACCTGAACTTCCACCTCGAGAACAATGATGACACCAACTCCACCACCCTGATCGACAACCTAGCTAACCTCGGACTCAGACAACTCGTCACAACACCCACCCACTCCGCCGGTCACACGCTTGACCCCATCTTCTCCGCAAGCCCCCACGTCTCCTTCAACCATACCACCGAACTCCACTGGACCGACCACCGCTGCATCCACTTCACCTTCAAGAAACCCACCACGCACCACTGCACCCAACAGATGCCTCACCGCTGCTGGAGCAAAGTCACCAAAGACCAGCTAACCACCACCCTCGCCCACAGCCCACCCGCCGACTAAACCGACCCGACACCGCCGCCCGCAACCTCAGACAGTGGATCAATTACTGTGCCAACACCCTCGCCCCGATCAAGAAACCCTCCAACAATTATACCAACAAGAAAGCCAGCTGGTTCACTGAAGACCTCCGGGCCTCTAAGCAAACCTGCAGAAAGCTGGAGAAGATCTGGCTCCGTGAACGGACAGCCACGCCGCCCACAAGAATGCCACTCACAGACACCAACACCTCATCAGATCCGCCAAAAGGGCCTCCTTCAAAGACCGCCTAGACAACAACGCGCACAACAGCAAACAGCTCTTCAACATCGTGAATGAACTCTCCAACCCCAGTTCCAACACCAACGACGTCCCACCCTCGCAAGACCTGTGCGACTCGCTGGCCCCCTTCTTCCACCGCAAGATCACAGACATCCACAACAGTTTCAATGCCACGACTGCCCCGACAACCACTGAGACCTCCGCCCCCACGACCACCATCCCCACCAACCGCCTGCTCTACTGGACCAACATCAACGATGATGACACCATCAAAATCATGAACCCCATCCACTCCGGATCTCCGTCAGATCCATGCCCACACCACATCTTCAACAAAGCCAGCACATCCATTGCACCCCATCTCCGGAAAGTCATCAACACCTACTTCGAGACAGCAACCTTCCCGGAGAGCTGGAAGCACGCCGAGATCAACGTCTTACTCAAGAAACCCAAGGCGGACCCCAAGGACCTCAAGAACTTCCAGCCCATCTCCCTGCTCCCGTTCCCGGCAAAGGTCATCGAGAAGACCGTCAACGAACAATTGACCCGCTACCTCGAGGAGAACAACATCCTGGACCCTTCCCAGTCCAGGTTCCATAGCAACCACAGCACCGAGACTGCCCTCATCGCTGCCACCGATGACATCAAGCCCCTGCTGGACAACGGAGAAACGACGTCCCTCATTCTCCTGGACCTGTCAGCTGCCTTCGACGTGGTCTGTCACCACACACTACGAACACGCCTCCACAACGCTGGGATCCAAGAGAAGGCCCTGGACTAGACCACCTCCTTCCTCTCCGGCAGAGCACAGAGCGTGCGCCTTCCCCCCTTCCTCTCTGAAAGCCACCGAGATCATCTACGGCGTACCCCAGGGCTCATCCCTCAGCCCAACTCTGTTTAACATCTACATGGTCCCGCTCGCCCATTGGCATGACCTCAACATCCTCTCCTACACCGATGACACCCAGCTGATACTATCCCTCACCAAGGACCCCTGCACTGCCAAAACCAACCTTCACGAAGGAATGAAGGCCGTTGCTGAATGGATGAGGAACAGCCGACTGAAGCTGAACTCGGACAAGACAGAGGTCTTCATCCTCGGATCCAACCCTTCAGCCTGGGACGACTCCTGGTGGCCAACCGCACTGGGAACAGCTCCAACACCCACCGACCACGCACGCAACCTAGGGGTCATCCTCGACTCCACCCTCTCCATGACTAAACAGGTCAACGCCGTCTCCTCCTCCTGCTTCAACACCCTCCGCATGCTCCGTAGGATCTACAAGTGGATCCCCACTGAAACGAGAAGAACAGTCACCCAGGCCCTTGTCAGCAGTAGGTGGGACTATGGAAACGCCCTCTACGCAGGAGCCTCGGCCATACTCATGAGACGGCTCCAACGCATCCAGAGCGCCTCTGCACGCCTGATCCTCGACATCCCTCGCCGCAGCCACATCACACCCCACCTGAGAGACCTGCACTGACTCCCGGTCAACAAGAGTATAACCTTCAAGCTCCTCACCCACACACACAAGGCACTCCACAACACCGGACCAACGTACCTCAACAGACGACTCAGCTTCTACACCCCCACCCGCCAGCCCCGCTCCGCCGACCTCGCCCGCTTCCGAAGAGCAGCCTCAGGCGGTAGATCGTTCTCCCACCTCGCCGCAAAGACCTGGAACACCCTCCCCATCCACCTAGGGCAGACCCAAGACCTGCTGACATTCAGAAAACTCCTCAAGACCTGGCTTTTCGAGCAGTAGTAGCATTCCCCACCCCAGCGCCTTGAGACCCTCACGGGTGAGTAGTGCGCTTTACAAATGATATGATTGATTGATTGATTGATTGATTGATTGATTGAAGTCGCTGCATCTTGTGTCCATAACCTATCTGTGTTCATCAAGGCTTCTGCCAATTACTTGCATGAGTGAGAATCAGTGCTTATTAGATCAATGACTTGTCTCTATAAATAGCCATGCAAATAGTGATGTAACATGTATCAATCGAATCAGTGCCACTTAACAACATATATGTCATTCAAAGCAGTGCATAGAGTTGAACTGTGCCCATAAAAAGCCAGTCCTGCGCAAACAGCTCAATCTATTGCTAGCTTTTAGTGATCAATAGACATGTGCAGGCTGTTGGCTAAATTCCACATGCTTTCTGGTCACAGGAAGTGGAAGTGCATTCAAACCTAGAAACATTTGAGTTCCTAAAGGAAAACTGAGTCAGTGGTAGTGATATCTGACTATACCCTGGCTAGAAACAGACAGTTTTTCCTTAACTATGGCATAGGTATGGCTCCTGGGTGGTTGAGGTGGCAAATTGTTTACGGTGAGGGTGTGAAATCCCTGCCAGAAAATAACACTGTTATGCGATAATTTAGAATTAATATTTTAGCATACTATCTCAGACACAAGTAGTCACTGGGAAGCTATGGGAGTATTGAAACATCGTTAGTCAAACGGGGGGATCCCTGGGATCTACTGGTCGAACGATAAATGTTAGCCTTTCCTGTTTTAAGAGGAAAAAGGTCACAAAGTGCAGAGGGTATTTGAACAATTATAAGAATAGTTTTCCACAAAGAAATAGGATCGTTAACAATCTATATTTATTAAAAAATTACAATCAATCACATAATAAAAACAAAGCAAGTTCATACAATTTTCACAAAACAATTTAAAATCCAAGTGAAAGGTACCTTGGAGGGATAAAAATCAACAGTGTTACACATACATGATATTACGGTAAGCGGAAAATGAAGACATAACTATAACATATTTAAAAAAAAATACAGCAAAATACATGTAATTACAAAAAAACCCCTTGGTGCATATGTGGCTCACCAGATATCTTTGCCACTCAATAAAACCAGATCCAAAAAGCCTGGCCTAGTTCAATTACTGTAACGCTTTAGTGGAAGAATGAGATACCCATCTAAAGTTTTACCCGGCCCTAACTGGATTCTTTTGAACAAAGAAACAGTGCGTCGACGCGTTTCGGTGCTGTACAGTTGATTTTGTGGCACCTTCCTCAGGACTTCTCTTTTCTGGGGTTTCAGAGAACGGATGATTATACCGTATCCTTAGGGTTGTGTGGGCGATGTACCGTGATGTGGTCTGCTTGTTATCGCACTGGGCTTTCTCAAATTTGGTTCCTTCGGCCTTCTTTCTCCTAGCTTTGGAGCTCCTTATCTTGGGGTCTCTTTTCTTCTCTCAATTGTCAGGAGTTCTCTCAAATTTCATGCATCTCAAATAGTTTTAAAACGTGCTTTGAACGGGCATATAAAGTTGTGGGTCTCTTCCAGAACCAGATATGTTCCGAATTTCGAAGTGGCCGTACTTCTGCCTCGTTCCTTCTCTTGCAAGAGCAGCAAGAGAAGGAACGAGGCAGAAGTACGGCCACTTCGAAATTCGGAACATATCTGGTTCTGGAAGAGACCCACAACTTTATATGCCCGTTCAAAGCACGTTTTAAAACTATTTGAGATGCATGACATTTGAGAGAACTCCTGACAATTGAGAGAAGAAAAGAGACCCCAAGATAAGGAGCTCCAAAGCTAGGAGAAAGAAGGCCGAAGGAACCAAATTTGAGAAAGCCCAGTGCGATAACAAGCAGACCACATCACGGTACATCGCCCACACAACCCTAAGGATACGGTATAATCATCCGTTCTCTGAAACCCCAGAAAAGAGAAGTCCTGAGGAAGGTGCCACAAAATCAACTGTACAGCATCGAAACGCGTCGACGCACTGTTTCTTTGTTCAAAAGAATCCAGTTAGGGCCGGGTAAAACTTTAGATGGGTATCTCATTCTTCCACTAAAGCGTTACAGTAATTGAACTAGGCCAGGCTTTTTGGATCTGGTTTTATTGAGTGGCAAAGATATCTGGTGAGCCACATATGCACCAAGGGTTTTTTTTGTAATTATATGTATTTTGCTGTATATTTTTTTAAAATATGTTATAGTTATGTCTTCATTTTCCGCTTACCGTAATATCATGTATGTGTAACACTGTTGATTTTTATCCCTCCAAGGTACCTTTCACTTGGATTTTAAATTGTTTTGTGAAAATTGTATGAACTTGCTTTGTTTTTATTATGTGATTGATTGTAATTTTTTAATAAATATAGATTGTTAACGATCCTATTTCTTTGTGGAAAACTATTCTTATAATTGTTCAAATACCCTCTGCACTTTGTGACCTTTTTCCTCTTAAAACAGGAAAGGCTAACATTTATCGTTCGACCAGTAGATCCCAGGGATCCCCCCGTTTGACTAACTGTCTTTCTACCCTGTTCCCTGGTGAAAGTGGGGTACCCTCTCCTTTTGAAACCAGTATTGAAACATCAACACACCGCTGTTAACAGGAGTATGTCATGACATGCAAGAGAACAGTCAGTGACAGTAATCCCTAATGATAGAAAGGTCATTTATTGGTAATTCACCACAGAAGAGATCTACTCCTCACTCCATTCCCAGGCATAAGAGGGATCTCTGCATAGCTGTTGATGTTGCTGGACAACCTCACTTTGGGGTCAAAAGTGTCTGGAAGCCATATAAAGAAGTGCTTTGCAGCAACTGAACTTGGCACCTCTGCCAAAGAGTGATGTAAAAAGTTCCAGATCATCTTTCAGGTTCTATTGGCGAGACAAGCAACAAAGCTCCCCAAAGACCGGAGCCTCTGGTTCTAGGCAATTTTATGAGAACACAATTGGAGGCAGAATCTGACACAAAGTGTTGGAGCTGAAACTAGAAAAGTAAAATGTGTCTTTTGGGAGCAATGTCATTGAAAAACTGAAGAAACACAAATTCAGTTTGAAGATTCCAACCACCTTTAGACCATCTCTGTACTGATTCCTGCATAGGTCGTGTTAACACCTGAGGTCATCCAATGCTTCCAAAGGAGGTACAAGCGCCTTGAGTAGTTGGGTTTCTAAAAGCATGCTTACAATGCAGTTAGTCTATGGTTTAGTTTCCTCCTATATCCTATTAGTCTTCCTTATTTTTAATGATTCCTAGATTAAAAAAATTAAAAACCTTGGCTTACCAGAAACAAAGCCACAGCACTTCCGAGGATGAAGCCTCCAATGACGTCCACGCAGTGGTTGCGGTACTCCGACACTCTGTTTAGTCCTGTGAGGAATGCACTGCACAGGGTCCCCAAGCACAGCACTGGCTTGGCCAGTCTGCTGCTCTTTGTTTTTATTGTGCTTGTAATATACATCTAAAACAGCAAGAAAACACAGAAAAAGCAAATGAGTAAATATACATTTAAAGTAATTGAATATAACTAAGAAATAACTAAGAAATATAACTAAGAAATAATACATAATTAATACATCACTGTTGGTTATTTTTCTAAAGTCGTACTTATTACAATTCGCAATATTCAAATCCAGTAACTTGAATACAAGAGTACCTAATGTATAGTACAATGTTCTTAAGACAAAGGACACTATTAAAGAACAAACAGTTTTGCATGTTCATGAGACAGGTTTATATACTGTCTAAAGTACATGGTGTAATATTAAGAAGAGCCATATATTATAAAATTGGCATTTTAATAAGGAGAAAACAATATAGAAGGAAACGGGTGGGAGAAAAAAAGGTTAAATAAAATAATTAGCAATTGCAAGATGTGTACATCAATGTGACACTTAAGAATGTCATCAACAGAATTCGTAGAATTCCATTCGCTGAAGCCCATACCCAGAGATTGTGGCATGAGGGTAGAGCATTGATGTATGGGGGGTATGTAGCAGTAGGTGGTAGGGGATATGATGAGTCTTGAGGAATGCAAGCAGAAATATATCCAAATTGTACACATCACTGCAAGTGTGTCTGGTAATATATCTAAGGGGGAGGGGTAAAGGAATAGGAAAAGGGTGGAGAGGTGGTGGTCTGTGTTTCAGTAGGAGATGTATTAAAAACCTAAGTAGTGCTGACGAGGGGAGAACCTGTGGTCAGGGAGGGAGTTGGAGGATTTTCCATTGGGGATAAAGAGATGAAGTGTATCCCAAATGCATTGGGAGTTTACAGGGCAACCTTTGTTACTAGATTGGATTGTGTGTGTGCTTCTTAGATAGGTAACCCAGGCCCACCAGAAATGTTTTTGCTAGATTTTCAATCGATCAGTATTACTTTGATAGCAATGGTGAGTAAAAGGGCAAGGAGGGAGAGTTCTGAGTCAGAGAGATCATTTGGGGGATCTGCTGAGGTGAGCTCAGATGGGCCAAAATATGGGACTGCATCTTCTTTACTGTGTTGTCTAGAAGAGTAACCACCCTTTGTCTGTGCGAAACCTGGCTCCGATGAAGACACAATTCTGTGCCGGAATTAACTGTGATTACTGGGAGTTGATCAGAAACCCATGAGATGTTAACACTTTGATAGCCTGGCAGACCTGATCTATTGCCTGACCAGATGAACCCCCTGAAACCAAACAAATCATTCAGATGGGGCTGGATATAAATCCTCTGTCGATGAAGAAGATCCATCTATGGAGCCAGAACCTTCGTGGGGCTGGATACAAATCCTCTGTCGATGAAGAAAATCCATCTATGGAGCCAGAACCTTCGTAAAAACCTGCAAAGCAGACTTTAATTCGAAATGAGGTACTTTTGATGTGTGGGGTGAATAGGAACATGCAAGTAAAAGTCCTGCAAATCGATGGTAGCCATGACGTCTTGCCCGGAAACTAGATGAATGATGACTTGCAAAGTTAACATGCAATAATGCAGTCTTTATCCAATGGTTGAGCCTTATTAGGTTGAGCACAGGACGAAAACACCCCGGGTTTAAAGCGTTTAAAGGTTCTAGTAAAAGAGGACTTGTAAGACCAGGAATGCTTCTTGTCCTTGAAGTATTTCCTCATTATTTCATCTAGCTGGTCACCAAAGAGTTTTTTACCATCAAATGGAAGCTTCACCAGGGGCGACTTCTCTGAAAAATCAGTCTTCCAATCCCTGAGCCAAACATGCCAGTGGGCCATCACCACCGAGCTGGAAGCAACAGAGGGCACCCTAATGATATTGGCCAAAATGGCCATCAAAACTTTTGCCTGCTGTTCTATGTGAACCAGGATGTCCAATACGTCTACTCCCTCTTACATCAGTTCAGCTGAGGACTCACAATTCTTTACCAAGGATTGCAAGGTGAATGTAGCATAGAAGGCTGCACAAAGTGCCAGGTTAGCAGCCACAAAGCATCGTTTCAAGCTGGCATCAACCTTTGTCGGTACAGTCCAAGGGTGGAGAGTCATCAGGATTCAAAGAAGACCTACCCAGCAAATGAGCTAATATTGAGTCCACTTTAATTCTCTGGGGCAACACAGATTCTGCATCTTCCATTTGATAGGATTTCTACATAAATTGCAGAATCTGAAATTGATCTGGCTCCTTCCGACCCCTAAAAATGGCAGCCTTCATTTTGGGAAGAAACGAAAGAGTCACTGTAGCTGCCTTGGCAAAATGAGGAAAGAAACCATTTTCCTCAACATGGGGAGGATCGAACCCCAAATTGTCTCGAATCTGCTAAAGGATGGCCCTTAATTACCCTCGGGAAATACATTTTTCCCCAGAGGAACCAGGAATCAATGTCCAAATCTGAAGAAACATCCACCGCCTCATCAATCATGGCCTGTACTTGTTTGGCGATCAATCTGTCATCCGCATCAGGACAGTGACTGGAATGCTGCTCAGACACTTCCCCCTCCTCATCCTCCGATGAGGGACAAGGAGAATGCTTCCTCCCCTTTCCATCCATAGCCACACCAAGCATAGGAGAAAAACAAGGTATAAATGCAGATTATTCTGCAAACCTAGGCCAATAGGGAAGGAACACTTAGGTCCCCCCCAATAAAGCAAGAGATGGACAGAAGAAGCCAATCCCAGATGCACACAGCACATCTCTGGTCCCATAAGGGTGCCCTCCTTATCTCTCACTCCTATTTGAGACTCCTGGGCGAGCATTGTTCCCCCCGTCAAAGTGCTCGCGTTCCTTATTCAGAGAGGCATTGCTTTCTCCATTGAAGAAATCCCTTGGTCTCTGGCCACCTTGCACTAATCCTCAGACAAAGGACCCCAGAAGTAATCATCAGAGCACAAGTACCAAAGGAGGACACACAGGAAATCTCACTTTCAGTTGTGGTTGCCTGCCAGAGGCTTTTTTTAGTCCCCCACGCACAACCCATTTAGAATCTCCGTTGTCCGAGGGAAACCCATGCCGTAAATGCTCCTGCAGGTGCCCCTCACATATCCAATAAAAGAGACAACAAAAAAGCATTTGGCGATGCAGCGCGCGCAACAAAATTAGTTTTATTTATTTGTATACTTACCTTCGTTCGGCCATAATCCGGAGTTTACTAACCCCCACCCTGCCCCTCCCCCGCCTGCGTCACCGCCCAGCAGCATTCCCTCGCTACTGGTCATACAAACCTCCCCAGGATATGGAAAACTACACCCAAAGGTGAACTTCATGACGGTGAGAGATACATAGCCCCATTAGCTTTAATATTAGAAAAAAAACATGACTAAAGTTTGGAAAACAACTAAATCTGTCTCCATACCGCCCTACATTGCAGTGATGGCAGTAAACCCCTACAAAGTTTCTTAGAGTAGTACAAAAGCAGACCTGGGAAAGGCAGCTGACGGAAGTGCCATTGCTGAATGCTTATTTCCGTCCTAGATAAGTACAAACTCAAATTACATACACCAAGGAGCTACTTTTAGAATTGTACGGATCTGCAGATTAATTTTCTTTTAATTATTTGCTTTTTGTTTTTCTTATTCGTCTGCATTTACTCTTATTATTCTTCGCCCTCGTCAGACACGAGCTGTCATTTGTCAGAAACTAAAAAATGTATTAGTTGTAAATGTATTTTCATATCTTATTGTGCTCAGTATGATAGTAAACAGATTATAAGAACAAGGTTTCCCGAATAATATGCAGAGTGGACATGAAGCATCAGTTTATATAATTAATCCTATATTTAATTCGCCATCACTAAGGATGAGGCTCTCCAGAAGCACATTGCCGTTTTATATGTAGTTCTCATGCAATGACGCACTCCTCTTTAAGAATGCAACGACATTTCGCTAGAGGGTGCTCTTGCTCCACCATGCCCGAGCTTTGACAAATTGTAATGGAATAGTCTCTGGGTGACACAATCATCGGCCCAGAAGCTGCCAAGAAGAAAAGGTTCTGAATAAAAGCTGCGCAGATCTATGTAAACACTGGGAAATGTCTGCAGGTAGTGGGGAATCATACAATATGCAGATAATAATTATATAACAGGAGTTATATTCCGGTGAAACATAACTCCTTTTGCGCGCTAATTTAGATGTGGCTCAGCAAATTGTATTTATCAAGCTAGGTAAACACAGATACCGAGCTGAAAACAGAATGCAATAACATTTAAACAAAGGAGATATTGGGCAAGACTACAAATTTTAAAAAAATGCAGTGCCCAGTTAAAATCTTGGGGCCATATGTAAGAAGCATTTTACCGGAAAAATGCTTTTTGGCATGGGCCGACCCTATTTTGTAGGGTTTGCACGTCGCTATAAGTAAGGGACAGGTTAATATCGAGTCGCACTGGTATGTGGGAATGTTTTGTGACCGGGACTGTTGTCTCAAAACATGCGCAAATGAGGGAGTCAACAATTCCCAAGGACACGGTCTACTTTTAAAAAATGAAAAGGAAACTTTTCATATTTCTTTTTAAATGCATCACATTTTCCGTTAAGGAAAACGGGCTGCGTTTCCACCCCAAAATCAGCTTTATTTAAAAAGCAGTCACAGACTTGATGGTCTGCTGACCCCAGCAAGCCACTGAGAGAGCGCAATTTGAATAAAACGTATATCCGAGTCATATTTACAAGCATATCGTATAAACGTAGGAATGAAATGTATATCGAACGTGAAGTTGACACTTATAAGTATAAAGTTAACAGATGTGACCAAAGTAATATAGGGAACATAACTGTATTTACTCTTGAAAATGCATTAGATTTAGAAGGCCCGTATATGTAGTGGGCTAATGTAGAAATGTGTAGAAATGCTTACGAACAGAAGAACGTGCAAAGTAGAATTCATGTACGTGTGTAACTTTAAATGGAGAAACGGCGAGAAATGTAACATGGAGAAATGTGCAGAGAACATATATATCGAGGTGACAAATGAGAATATAAAAGTTATACTTTACGTAGCTTATACTCTATGTAAAATGTATTCAAGTATAATCAAGGCTTTGCTAAAAGCGATCACATATAAATGTGTGTTAAAAGGTTATACTGTGTAGAAGGAGTTTGTAGGAATGTTAGAAGAGTTTAGGTCATTTGTGATTTTAACCTGACTGACCAAGGGTTCGCAGGAGTGTAGTCTGCTGTATGTAATTTAGTGGGCTCACAGGAGTCATGAATAGCTTGATGTGAACGTGCGAGCCAAGGAGTCTAGTTCTTGTTAGATTTAAGGTGACAATGCGGGACGGAGTTTATTGCCTAAATGTGAGAGGAGACGCTTGGAATTTGGGTCTTGTTTTGAAATGACCATTCACAGGACCAAGGAAGGTTACATACATAGTCGTAAAGAGTAAAGTTCTGATAAGGTGATAGATTTTGCTCCGAAAGTGTCAAAGGTAAAGTTGAATGAAGTCACCAGCAAGAAGACGAAGATGGCGTCCAAGGAGAAAGGTCAACTTAACGGACGACGCAAAGATACGAAGCCATGGAAAGAGCGAGAAAATGACATCATGGGGGAAAGTCCGTGGTGGGCGTCGAAGGGGCGTTCCACCCACACTGTGATTGTGTATTTTAGGGACAGCACCCCGGGGAGAAGATAGCAAGAGCTCAGCGAGAACAGCGAGAGGCAAGTTAGAAAGAGCAGATGACTTGAGCAGATGCGCTGAGAGAGATCAGAGCGCAAGAGAGCAGTAGGCCGAGGACCCTTAGAGAGCGGATGGGTAGGCAGAGAGGGTACTGCTTCTTAAACTTAAGTTACCTTTAGAGGTTAAGAGAGTTTGAACTTCTTTGGGAGTCAAACTGCTGACACCTTTTTAGGAAAGGAACTTGCGAAGTAGGGATGTCACTTAGTATAGAGTAGGGACAGATTTAACTTGATTATTTTTCTCTTTCTGTAGATGACGCAGAAGAACCACTTCATATCGATGTTCTTTTTAATTTGTTGATTCTGGAACTGACTTTAATTGTATTCGTTTGTAGACTGAGGTTCTTTAGGGAATATATGTTCCTTCTAGTTCCTGTATATTTGTTGAATTTGATCCTGAGAGGATTGTATTTGCAACTTTTCTTAATTTTATATTAAACCTTTTAAACTTTATCAGTTGTAAGTGGTTCTTCAGAGTGGCGTCAGTTGATGGGGTTTATCTAACCAATGCGGGGTTTGTCTTTTACTCAATGACAGAAACCAATCGATCCAAAATTGTCGAATGAGATAAGTTATCAAATTGATCATAAAGGATATTAAAATCTCATTCCCCGCAGTTGGTAGCAGAGAAAGATGGTTTTCTTCTTGAGGAAGACAACCTAGGTCAGGTTTAGTTTACCCCAAGGTCCCTAGTCATCGACGACCAGAAGAAGAATCGCAGCCGAAGACGGTGCTGACGGCGCGTCAAGAGAAAAGCAGCAGAGTCGGTCGAGAGTGAGTATAAGGGTCATGCGTTGTAAGATTGCGGTGTTTTATGTTGTACTTGTGTTGTAATGTCAAGCGGAGTTGAATGCCTGTAGTGTGATTGAGGGAAGGTTGTGAGCGCGCGCAACCGGATGAAATCTTAAGCTCCAGAGAAGGACTTAAGTGGTTCGGGTGTATCGAACACCCAGAGTAATTTGTCTACCATTTAAAGGGGGTCATGAGGTACCATTGATCGCCCGCAGACCGATGATAGGGGGAGCGTTTGAGTGAGTGTATGAGTAACGGACGCTGGTCGTACGTTTACTGTGTGTAAGTAACCTATCAGTTGAGGCAAGCGTCTGACCGTCAGAGGGAAGACGTTTCGCCAGTTGAGGTGACAATTACAGTTAGACTGTGGCCGTACAGTCAGAGAAAAGTGATCGCTTGTACGGAAGTAGTCATTTTTCGGTGTATGAATGAAACGCATGCAAGATCGCGAGACGAGTTGAGAAAGGAGGGGAACTGCTGCAGAAGGGACGAGTGACGTCAGCGTAGAGCCGCGCTGAGATTGGTCGGTTGGCGTAGAACCGCACTGGGATAGGCTGATTAGCAAGAGTCGCATAGGGATTGGTGGTTTGTCATCAGGACGTAAACAAGGAAGAAAATTAATAAGAGAAAATCATAGATTATCAAAAATGAAGTGTTTTAAGAGTTTAAGAGCAATCTTTAGGAGGAATAGAAGAAACTTATATGCCGGAGAAGAAGCTCCACCAGAAGGCACACCAGCTTATCATATGGCAGTAAATGTAGGCTTACACTCGATACTATGGATCTCCGAGTGGAATAGGCTAACAGAAGGGAATAAGGAACTGACGTTTCCAAGATTTGGAACATTTAAGCTAGACGTGTTGAACCAACTGAAAGCGGTAATGCTTGCAACGAGACCTCTACCGAGGCCAACACAGTTCGAAGCCCTTAGTGCATGGTTTAGAGCGGCACACGAAAGAAATTTAAAGAGGCGCCAAGAAAGAGTGAGAAGGATCAGTAAAGGCAGTACAGGATGCCAAATGGGATGAGGAAGCTAAGAAGTGGAGAGTGCAAAAGATAGAAGCGGACAAACTGTTCACAATGATAGAAGCCACGGGAGAAAAGAAACCTCTAGAGGAAGATGAGGAAAGCGAGACGGAGGAGGATCTGATAGAGAGGCTATTAACAGATAGACCACCTCCGTACAACAGCGAAACCGCAAGTCCCGTACTACAGCAAGGGGACGGAGCTAGGTGGGGGGAATATAAATCGATCCCAGTAACAGAGTGGGATTCCAACAAGAGTGAGGAAATACCTCAATCTAGTTCCGAACAGAGAGTAGTGGGAAGATTCGTGGTCCAGAAGGTGCCAGAAACGCAACATGCAAGGTCGTACCAAATGCCAGACGCTCTACAAGTACCTGTTACCATAGGCCCTATTGTGTCAATCTACAACCCAGAAGGGGTCCAGCAGGAGGAGCAGGCACGATGGGACAGGGAAAGGGCAGAGACGGAGAATAGGAACAGAACGATAAATCCTCAGAGGCAGATACTAGCACCAGTGAGTCGGAGTACCCCATTAGATTCCGCAACGGGTCCCTGGATAGAACAAGGGGGTCAAAGAGGATCAATGGATTTGAGGGGACCTAAACCGAAATCCTATAAGGAATTAAGGGAATACCTGAAAGAATGGGATACTGCCGAAGAGGCTCGGAATAAAAGTTTAGAAACAGGAGCAGAGTGGAGAGACCAGGATAACAAGATCCTCTCTCATTGTGGAGCTGGCGAAAGCAGCCCGGAGTGGGAGAGAGGGAGTCAAGGAAGCAGGGGAGATACTTGCCCTACTACTAGTGGCAATAGGCAAATGTGTAACGACAGGAGTGCAGGGTGTGGCGAAGTGCCTCGCGTCACCTTTAGTGAGGGAGAACGAAGGACGCAGGAGTACCGAAATACTTTCAGATGCACTCACCATACCCCGGATGAAAATGTGCAACATTGGAATCACGGGAACATGGAGAGTCGTGAAACGTCTCGACATGCCTCCGGTGATTACGGACGGAATCCCGGGAACATGGAGAGTCGCGAAGGGTCTCGCCATGCGTCCGGTGATCAAGAACGAAGTCATGAGAATATAGGGAGTCGCGAAACGTCTCGCCATACATCCGGTGATCACGAACGAGATCGCGGGAGCATGGAGGGCCATGAAGGTCCTTATCGTTTGTTGAGCGACACCAGACAGCAAGAGAGTTACAGTGGTTTAGAACAGCACGGAGGATCCTATCTCGTATCTGGAGAAACCGAGCCGAAAAGACGGAATGTAGTGATGGGGAATGGAGCATTGTTCCACCATACCCCAAGGGAAGATGGAAAAGCTTGGGATCTAGAGAGGTGGGAACAAAGAGATAGAAGAAAAACTCCTCATAACTCACCTGTGTTTAGGCGTAGGGCGCATAGTGGAGGTGAGAGGGGCGTGAGCGATCAACCTAGGACTGACATACTGAGAGCTGAAATAAAAGCAAGACCGATTGATGTAATGAGTTTAAAATCAGACTTAGATGAAATAATTGACGGCACAGTGGCAATCGAGAGGTTAGAGCTGTACGCACCAGATGAGATACTGTTTTTATCTAAAGACGTTACTCGGAAAGCGAGAGCAGCTCATGAGAAGTTATCTGAATTGGCAGAAAAGTACATGATAGACATATCACGAACTAAGGCTTTACAGGCCAACCATAGGCTGAATTGCACGGATCGAGATCTAGATGAGCGCAGAACGATTGGGCTAAGAGTACACATAAGGGAATTGGTAATGTGTATTAGGATATGGAGAGATCTGGATAGATGGGAGGAAAAATGGTCCAAGAAGGGATCTGTCAGAAGGAGTGCACTTGTGAAGTCCCAGGATACAGACCTAATGCGAATGGAAGCTTTCCCTTTGCGAGAAATCGCGAACGGAAACTACGTTCATGTACCCTGGAGTAGGGGGGATTTAGCGGCATTCACTAATTCCTTCCCAAAGCTTAGAGAAAATCCCGTAGAGTGGTACAAGCAGGTAGAGAGATTCGTGAAGATCTCTAAGGTGCTGTGGATCGATTTGAACACACTGTTCGATATCGTAGTACCCGGAGATTTGTGGACGGCATGCAAACTTAGTATTGAATGGCCCACTTGTGAGCCTCCGAGAGATACCCGGACAAATGGTCCATCAGATAGAGTCATGGAAAAATACGAGAGAGTAATAACATGGCTAAAAGAGAAAGTGCCGGTGCAAGACATAGATTGGGTTAAGATAGATCGAACGACTCAGGAGCCTAAAGAGACAGTTCACGAGTTCTATGAGAGGTTACTGAAAGCATTCAAGCAGTACAGTGGATTAGACGTAATGGATCCTAAAGACATAGGACAGTTTGTGTCGAAGTTTGTTCTCGGATTGAGACCAGACATAAGCCTAATGATTCAACAGCATTTGATCTGTTGGCAGAACAAACCTTTAGATGAAATTCTGAGGTATGCAAGGTACTGTAGCGATGAGATAGATTCAAAGGCAAAGAAGCTTAAGGAAAAGCTGATGTTGGTACAGATGCAAGCAGCTGGAAAGGGTGGACAGCGGCAACAGGGAACAGCAACACAAGCAAAGAAACAGAATAATCAAAGCAGAGATGAGGAAGAAAGACCGAGACCGAGAATGGATATTGCGACACTGAAAAAGACAACGAGGTGCCATCAGTGTAATGAGGTGGGACATTGGCGACGCGAGTGTCCTTACAATGTTGAGACAGGGGAATTAGAACAGGAGGAGGAAGAGGTACAGAACAACGTGGTTAAGGGAGTGACAGTCCCGAAGGGAAAGTTTATCAAAGGGGGGACTCAGACTCCTCGAGCCCCGTTTCCTCAACCGACTCGCATTGCAAATGGAGGGAAAACCTATAGACAAATGCCATTGTTTGTAGGAGGAGAAGAATGCTACTACGTTGATCCTCTTACAGGGCAACGAGTGAATAGGGAAGAAGACTGTACTCTAGGAGCAGCCCTGGAGGTAGATCAGAGAGGGCCATACGTAGAGGCTGAAGTGGCTGGATGTCCTACAACCTTTTTGGTGGATACGGGGGCCACTCGATCCACGTTGAGATCAGCGGTAGTCCCAGGTCTGCCAATATCGGGAGAAACGATTCAGGTGGTAGGAGTCGCAAACAAGAGGATGACGAATCCTCTGACGGAACCAGTGTCAGTAAAGATAGGGAATTACAGTGACGAACATCAGTTTGTGATCTGTGATTCTAGTCCTGTGTGTTTGCTAGGAAGAGATCTGTTGTGTAAACTGAACTGCACAATACATTGCACACCTGAAGGAGTCGAAGTGCAGACTAACGATGAGGATGCCGACTTTAAAGTTGTAAACTTGCAGGAATGTGTGGAACTATATCCTACCTTAACAGTGGAGGAGCTTCCACAGGATTTGAGGGAGAAAGTGTC
Organism: Lissotriton vulgaris; assembly: GCF_964263255.1. NCBI lineage: Eukaryota > Metazoa > Chordata > Amphibia > Caudata > Salamandridae > Lissotriton > Lissotriton vulgaris. Next base: position 1,578,582,154 of record NC_141689.1, on the reverse strand, counting down.
AGCTGAGGTGTGGGATTTTACCGGGGAAGAAATAGGATTGATCAAAGGGGTAGAACCGGTAAAGATCCTGGTAAGACCCAATGCTGAGTATCCGAGGACACCACAATATAAGTTGACACCGGAGACGATTGCAGGAATAAAGCCTGTGATCGAATCCATGATTAAACAGGGAATACTGAAGGAGATCGTGGGTAGTCCATGTAACTCCCCGATTATGGGTTTACAGAAGCCTAGTGGAAAATATAGAATAGTGCAGGATCTTCGAAAGATTAATAATATCGTTGTCTCATGTTGTCCAGTGGTACCGAATCCATCAGTGATATTATTTCAGATACCTTTCCAAGCTGAATGGTTCACCGTGATAGATTTGTGCCAGGCTTTCTTTTCGATTCCTTTAAATGAAGAGAGCCAGTATCTTTTCGATTTTAAGCTGGAAGATCGCGTTTTAACATGGTGTCGTATCCCTCAGGGGTATACAGAAAGCCCATCGATTTTTAACCAGCTATTAAAGAGAAATCTTGAAAGTCTAGTACTGACCAAGAATTCGGTTCTGGTCCAGTACATAGACGACCTCCTAGTTGCGTCAGAAACTGAGGAAGCTTGCAGAGTAGACACCATAACCTTGTTAAATCACTTGGCCGAAAACGGACACAAGGTGTCTCCAAGTAAATTGCAATATTGTATGCCTGAAGTGCAATACTTGGGCCATAGGATTGAAAAGGGAAAACGGAAGGTGTCTCCAGACAGAATAGAGGCGATTATGAGGATGAACGCGCCTACAACACAAAGAGAGGTCAGGATGTTTCTAGGCATGGTCGGTTACTGTCGGCAGTGGATAGCTAACTTTTCACTGAAGGCAAAACCTTTATTACAACTGACGCACAAAGGAGTGAGTGATCCGGTACCATGGGACAAAGATTGTTTGATGGCGTTTTTGCAGCTGAGGGAGGACTTATGTCGCGCCCCGGCTTTAGGAATGCCGGATTACACAAAACCATTTTTGCTTTACTGCTGCGAAAGAGAGGGATGCGCTTTAGCAGTTTTGGCCCAGATACATGGAGATGCGCGTAGACCAGTGGCGTATTTTTCGGCTACCTTAGATCCAGTAGCCGCAGCGTTGCCCGGATGTCTCAAATCCGTTGCTGCAACGGGTGTCAGCATTGAACGTTCTGAAAGCGTGGTAATGGGACATCAGTTAGTGGTGTACGTACCGCATTCTGTGGAATTGTTAATGACCAGGACGAAGACTCAGCATCTGACGAATAGCAGGCTCACACGCTACGAGCAAGTCATACTGGCTGCCGAGAATGTGACCCTAAAAAGATGCTCCGTCTTGAATCCTGCAACTTTGATGCCACTTCCAAATGAGATGGATGATGAAATTTGTACAGATCATGACTGCCTTGATGTGACTGAACTATGCACCAAACCGAGACCAGATATCGTAGATGAGCCATTGACTGACCCCGATGAAATTTTCTTTGTTGATGGTTCATGCGTAAGAGACGATATTGGTCAGCTGAGAGCAGCTTACGCAGTTTGCACGATTACCAGAGTTATAGAAGCCGCTTGCCTGGAAGGAGTACACTCCGCTCAGGTAGCTGAAATTGTTGCTTTGACGCGTGCCTGTTTAGCAGGTAACAAAATTCGAGTCACCATATACACCGATAGCCAGTATGGTTTCGGGGTAGTTCATGATTACGGGCAGTTATGGTCTCAAAGAGGTTACATGACCTCCTCGGGTTCTCCCATTAGGAATGGAGAATTCGTGAGACTCTTGTTAGAGGCATTGCAAGGCCCGACAGCCATTGCAGTTGTCAAATGTGCTGCGCATACGAAAAATGTAGATTTTGTGTCACAAGGTAACCGCTATGCGGATGAAGTAGCGCGTTACTGCGCAGAACAGGGATATTCTCACACTGATGTGAAAGTGGGGGGAATCCAAGAAAGAACTGAATTGACAATGTTGTTAGATACTGTAGATACGTGGGATGAGCTAAGGAGTGTTCAGGAAAATGCACCAGAAGATGAGAAAAAGAGTTGGGAAACAGCTGGTTGTACTAGAAGTGAGATGAACTTTTGGATCTCTGCCGATGGGAGAGCAGTTTTACCAAATGAACTTGTTAGTCCAATGGCAAGGAAATTGCATGGATCAGCACACATAGGTAGAGATGCCATGGTGAGAGTATTCAGACAAACGTGGTTTAATCCTAAATTTAGAATAGCGGCAGAGGCAGTATGTCAGAGATGTGCTATCTGTCAACAACTAAATGTAGGAAAGAGAACGCCAGTCACACTGAGTCACATTGGGAGGTCTGGGGGGCCTTTCAATAGAATGCAGCTTGATTTCATAGAAATGCCTAAATGCAACAGACTCAGATACGTTTTAGTGATTGTCTGTATATTTTCTAGATGGGTTGAAGCTTACCCTACACGTAGATGCGATACACTTACAGTAGCAAAATTGTTACTTAGAGAGTTGATACCGAGGTTTGGGGTGCCATCCTCTTTGGAATCGGACAGAGGAACTCATTTCAACAGCGAAATAGTGAAGATGCTATGCTCAGCTTTGAGTATCGATCAGAAGTTACATTGCAGTTATTGACCAGAAGCTTCAGGGATTGTAGAGCAAATCAACAGCACAATTAAGTCCAGACTTGCCAAAGTTTGTTCATCAACATCCCTGAGTTGGCCAGACGCACTACCAGTGGTTCTTATGAGCATACGTAGCACACCAGATAGAAAAACAGGTCTCTCTCCACATGAAGTGCTAATGGGGAGAGCTATGAGATTGCCATCGGTTCCGACTGCAGCGTTATTGAACATCACAGACGACTTGATCTTGGACTACTGCAAGGGACTATCTGATGCCATTAATTCTGTGTCCCTCCAGGTCCAGGCTGCAGAGGTTCCATCAGCACAAGACTTGTGCCATGACCTGAGTCCGGGGGACTGGGTTTTGGTGAAAAAGCATGTCAGGAAGAACTGCTTAGACGTGCGTTGGCGAGGACCGTTTCAAGTCATACTTGTTACGAACACTGCAGTGAAGTGTGGAGGCCTGCCAAATTGGATACATGCTTCACACACTCGAAGAGTGCCAACACCTCTAGAAGAAACAGCTCCTCTCTCGGATGAGAATCCGGCGGAAAGCGGAGAAGCCACAGAGGGGGAAAGCCAACCTGTGGAGGTGATCGAAGAGACTGAGACTGTGTCGGAACAGGTCGACGAAGGTCAGGACACTAGTGAGACCGAAGTCGCCTCAGGAGAAGAAAGTAACTGGGAGATCGAATCAGATACTGAACAAGCTGAGAGTGAACAAGAGACAAGTCCAAGAACAAGGAGCGGGAGGACAAGGAGTGACGAAGCTAGTTGGCCAGAGAGAAGGAAAAGGCCAAGCTTAAAGGCACAACAGGAGAAAATTCTTGTCCCGATCGCTGAAGAATCGGATCAGGAAGAAGAAACTACAGACTCAGGAACTGAGAGTCCAAGAAGATCGAGAAGGGTACGTGTGCCCTGCAGAAGGTACGCCACCCCAGAGTGGACTTATCTAGCAGATGTCTTGGGGACAGAAATCTGGCAGAGTGAAGGAAGTGACAGTAATCGATCACGATCCATTTGTGGCAGTGGAGATATGGATGTTGACTCCTGGACTCGAGACTGAGGGATTATTGACTTTCACACTTCCCATACCCCCATACTTGAGCCGGATCAAAGATTTAGTGTTAAACAGATTACAGTTTCCAACATTTGGTCATCAAATTCCAGAGGAAGAAGAAAAAATCATTTGTTTTGAACTATTGGAACTTGTTGTGAAAGCTGCAGGTACGAGAATAATTGTTGATGTATAAAGACTTTTGTATATAAGTTATAAAGAAGAAGATAACCTAGCGCCGAGTGGAAAGAAGAATAAAATTAGGGATTACATTTAGAGGACGGAGAAGGGTTAGGGTTGTCTGTTGTTAAAGATAAAAAGACATTGTTGCGAAAAAGAGACTTTTGTTGTTAAAGAGCACTTTACAAACTGAGAAAGCAAATAAAGCAAACCAAGACTGAAAAAGAAAAACTTTTCCGCAAAAGAAGGAGTTACGCTGTTTGACAACATGGAGAACGGCAACCCAAACCGAAAAGCTAAATGCATAATAGGTACACTTATAGCAGTAGTAATTTTTCTCATAATTACAGTAGTGACAATATCATACATAGTAGGATATGAAACAGATAAAGAAATAGCAGATGTAAAGCCTGTAACGACTTTGAAACCTGCTCTTGTGGGGAAGAAGGAGGAGAGCAATGTTATCCGTGAAAAAGCGTTACTGGCAGATGAAGCTCGTAGATTACACATAGACGAGTCACAGGGAAACTTTAGGTCAAACGCATACGCCAAACTGTTGTACGAGTATATCGATGCCATGGAGGCCAAAGATTGCTACGTTTGTATGCAATTGCCGGCTTCTGTAGATGAAGGCATTAGATATCATCATCTCCCACTGACTTATGGGATAACATGTAGTTTACTGCTTAGTATATTTTATGGTAGAGAAGGGTTTGAGTACTACTTTTCAAATTATGATTCGGTGCTGCCTGAAGTTCCGAATTATAAACAAATGAATAAGTGGGACTATTATAAAAAGGAGGATAGACTAGCTAAATTCTTTCTTCCTTGGGATACATTAGATACATCATACGCACACAGAAATAATCTGACTTGCAAAGTGTCAGAGGTTGAGAAAAAGTTCATAGGACAAGTAGATGACCGATACAGAAGGCAGAAGATTCTAAAAATGTCAGGACAGTGGAAAACTGACTGGACCGAAGAAGAGAAGGCACATAAAAAGAAAGGTAGCAATGGTCCAATAGCATTGGATAGAACGCAGAAGGGAAAGTTATGTTTAACTCGAAGCAAGACATATTATGAGAGTGTATTTGTAGGTGAAGTTAATTGCGAACATGCTTTTCGATTAGAGTACTACACGAAGGATTTCATGAAGGAGATGCAAGTGATTCCTAATGTATATTTTGTATGTGGAAGAAATGCCTATGTAAAACTGCCTGACAATTGGTATGGTTCGTGTTACTTGGCAATTGTCTTCCCCAAAATATATCATGCAAAGGATTTAGCGATCATAGAGGGAAAGGCTTCGACAAGAACGAAAAGAGAAGTAGGAGATGCAGAAGTAGTAGGAGACGTATTTGGAGCGATGTTTCCTATGTTAGGTTTAATACTTAACGATGTTAAGATCAGGAGACTAGCTACAGTTGTAGATAGATTGTCTGCAAGTACTGCAAGGTCATTAATGCTAGTAGAAGGCGAGATGCAATCGATTAGAGCAATGGTTCTTCAGAACAGACTTGCTTTAGATGTTCTATTAGCAAAAGAAGGCGGAGTTTGCAAGGCTTTGAAGGTTCAGGAATGTTGTACTTATATTCCTGATAATTCAAAACCACTTGAGAAGGTCATAAGAAACATTACACAGATTCATCAAGAGATCGAAGATTTGTCAAAAATAAATGTTTGGGAAAAAGTAGGTCATGGAGTAGGAAAGGTTGGGAGTTGGTTTGCTAACCTTGGTAAAAGCATAGTATGGTATATATTAAAACCTGTATTAATAGTATTAATTTGCATAATCACATTGTTAGGATTTGTGAAACTATATAAATGGTATAGGTCGAACCGGTTACAAAGATCTATGAGAGAACAAGAAAGGAGATTAGCTGCTTTACAAGATCAACAGTATAAAAGTTTGAGAGCACTTGAAATGATGAAAAGAGGAAATGATGTAACTAGTTCTGTTTAAAGGTGCTATTCAAATTGCATTTAGTGATGACTCCTAAAAGTCATCAAAGGGGGGAACTGAGAGAGCGCAATTTGAATAAAACGTATATCCGAGTCATATTTACAAGCATATCGTATAAACGTAGGAATGAAATGTATATCGAACGTGAAGTTGACACTTATAAGTATAAAGTTAACAGATGTGACCAAAGTAATATAGGGAACATAACTGTATTTACTCTTGAAAATGCATTAGATTTAGAAGGCCCGTATATGTAGTGGGCTAATGTAGAAATGTGTAGAAATGCTTACGAACAGAAGAACGTGCAAAGTAGAATTCATGTACGTGTGTAACTTTAAATGGAGAAACGGCGAGAAATGTAACATGGAGAAATGTGCAGAGAACATATATATCGAGGTGACAAATGAGAATATAAAAGTTATACTTTACGTAGCTTATACTCTATGTAAAATGTATTCAAGTATAATCAAGGCTTTGCTAAAAGCGATCACATATAAATGTGTGTTAAAAGGTTATACTGTGTAGAAGGAGTTTGTAGGAATGTTAGAAGAGTTTAGGTCATTTGTGATTTTAACCTGACTGACCAAGGGTTCGCAGGAGTGTAGTCTGCTGTATGTAATTTAGTGGGCTCACAGGAGTCATGAATAGCTTGATGTGAACGTGCGAGCCAAGGAGTCTAGTTCTTGTTAGATTTAAGGTGACAATGCCGGACAGAGTTTATTGCCTAAACGTGAGAGGAGACGCTTGGAATTTGGGTCTTGTTTTGAAATGACCATTCACAGGACCAAGGAAGGTTACATACATAGTCGTAAAGAGTAAAGTTCTGATAAGGTGATAGATTTTGCTCCGAAAGTGTCAAAGGTAAAGTTGAATGAAGTCACCAGCAAGAAGACGAAGATGGCGTCCAAGGAGAAAGATCAACTTAACGGACGACGCAAAGATACGAAGCCATGGAAAGAGCGAGAAAATGACATCATGGGGGAAAGTCCGTGGTGGGCGTCGAAGGGGCGTTCCACCCACACTGTGATTGTGTATTTTAGGGACAGCACCCCGGGGAGAAGATAGCAAGAGCTCAGCGAGAACAGCGAGAGGCAAGTTAGAAAGAGCAGATGACTTGAGCAGATGCGCTGAGAGAGATCAGAGCGCAAGAGAGCAGTAGGCCGAGGACCCTTAGAGAGCGGATGGGTAGGCAGAGAGGGTACTGCTTCTTAAACTTAAGTTACCTTTAGAGGTTAAGAGAGTTTGAACTTCTTTGGGAGTCAAACTGCTGACACCTTTTTAGGAAAGGAACTTGCGAAGTAGGGATGTCACTTAGTATAGAGTAGGGACAGATTTAACTTGATTATTTTTCTCTTTCTGTAGATGACGCAGAAGAACCACTTCATATCGATGTTCTTTTTAATTTGTTGATTCTGGAACTGACTTTAATTGTATTCGTTTGTAGACTGAGGTTCTTTAGGGAATATATGTTCCTTCTAGTTCCTGTATATTTGTTGAATTTGATCCTGAGAGGATTGTATTTGCAACTTTTCTTAATTTTATATTAAACCTTTTAAACTTTATCAGTTGTAAGTGGTTCTTCAGAGTGGCGTCAGTTGATGGGGTTTATCTAACCAATGCGGGGTTTGTCTTTTACTCAATGACAGAAACCAATCGATCCAAAATTGTCGAATGCGATAAGTTATCAAATTGATCATAAAGGATATTAAAATCTCATTCCCCGCACCACTATCCCTGTGAGGGCTAAATATTCCCAATGGGTTGCAAATTGCAACCTGCCTCATGAAGATTAATGAGGCAGGTCCCTTGAGACCCACTGCGATACACCAACAGTGTAATACGCACTGTTGTACATCACAGTTTGGGATTGCATATTGCTAAAATCTGCTATTAGGAAATCGCAAACACACGATTACGTACATCTGGCCAATAAAGCCTCCCAGAGCCAGCCTTTAGCATGTATGAGGTGGCCTACGCCCAGGGCATTGATCTCCGGGAATAGCATCAAAACACCTCCTTAAAGCAGGCGCTAACAAGGAGAAATGTTTACATTTCACAAAAAAACATGCATTGAATTTGTGCTGAAGTGCCACATATCCAGTAAGAATATACCTTTAAAACCCGCATTTCTTTTACTCCGCAGGGAATCACAACGCGGTTGTTACAACGACCGCGTTGTGATTCCGCATACCATTACTCCGCAAGTCGGAACAACGAATTGCGGAGGGGGACGCTGGAAGTTGGAATAGTATAATTTACTATTCCAACTCCAGTCTGTGTGTACTCTAGGGAAGGTGTTGGATTTTAAATCAAACACCGTCTCCACCCTCCGCAAGTCGTTGTTCCGACTTATGGAGTAATGGTATGCGGAATCACAACGCAGTCGTTGTAACAACCGCGTTGTGATTTCCTGCGGGGTAAAAGATTTGTTGTAAACACTGTTTACCATCTAGTGAGAGGGACTCTTTTTATGTTTGTAAATGCACAGGGATTGTGCACATTATAAAGACAAGAAGCAAGCAATTATAAGTTTGAGGTTGAAAGGACCCCCAATACATGTGTCAACTGCTTACAGATGTACCCATATTAGAGGTCCACGTACCTCCGCAACCAGGGCTACTTTCATGATCCATGGAAAAGATATACATTTTATTGAGATAACTGAGTCTCTGAATAAGGTTTCATACTTTGCCAGGTATAGGATTCCCTTTTAGGTCCAGAAAACAGACACATTTACCTGCCTGATGGCTAGATCCATTGTTTCCAATACATTGCACATATAGTGGGCTTTGGGTCAGCCCTGTCCCAATCTAACTCACGCTTATTTCACTACACTGATATGCCACTGGATTGCTTTTCTCGTATTGGTCAACAAAGGGTTGGCAACACTGATACCTGGATTCTGGGAGCCGCAATAGGTGGAAGTGAGTGAAGTAGAAAGGGGAACCACTGGAGAATAAAGAAAAAGGAATGCCTTAAGTGGAAAACAAGCAAATAACAAAGGATGACAAAGGAGAGAAAGGAGTTGGGCCATGGGCGTGAGAGGAAATTGAGATAAAAGGTAAGCTATAGGACAGCTGATGTTGCCTGAAGTCACTGGTATGATTTATTTGTCTGATTTTCCTTTGCGTGCTGGTATATATATATATAATATATATATATATATATATACATATATATATATATATATATATATATATATATATATATATATTACCTACTGGCGGTCGCCAGTAGGTAGTTATAGTTAGGATAATTTTCAATGTTAAATCTCAACATTCTATTTTGAATAACTTTGGCGCCGGTTGACGAATCTGCCTGAAATTTTCAGGAAAATGGTCTCATGGCGGTCCGGTCCTTCCCTGAAAGTTTGGGGGGGATTCGTCAAGCGGGGGCCGAGATAAAAGGGGGGTCCCAAAACGCGTTTTCCCCATGTTAATTTCCATAGGGCGGTCGATTTCACTTTTAGCCCGAACGGCTGAATGGATTTCCACCAAACTTGGCAAAATTGTAGGGACTGGTAGCCCGATGTGCCTTTGCTATGTCTCAAGATATGTGCTCCAGTGGATTTTGAGTAATTAAGGTTCAAAAAAATATATATATCTATAGCAGCGCTCCGGTAAGCGCACCGGTACGCGCACCGGGCGCGTCACGCGACTTGCGCGGAGAAAGCTGATTGGCTCTGGGGTGTCTGTAAACATTCTAAACAGTCCGGAGCGGCCGCCATCTTGTGTCTCGGTAGGATCGAGACACAAGAGGTGGCCAAAACGAAGGGGGAAATGACCATAAGGGGGCAGAGTAGACCCCCCTTGACCCCCTAGGTTTGATGTGGGGGCCATAAAAGGGCCCCACGGGGCAAAAAAAAAATAAAAAAAATTTTTGATTTTCGCGGGGTGAGCGCCCGGTACGCGCACCGGGCGCGTCACGCGACTTGCGCGGAGAAAGCTGATTGGCTCTGGGGGGTCTGTAAACATTCTAAACAGTCCGGAGCGGCCGCCATCTTGTGTCTCGGTAGGATCGAGACACAAGAGGTGGCCAAAACAAAGGGGGAAATGACCATAAGGGGGCAGAGTAGACCCCCCTTGACCCCCTAGGTTTGATGTGGGGGCCATAAAAGGGCCCCACGGGGCAAAAAAAAAAAAAAAAAATTTTTGATTTTCGCGGGGTGAGCGCCCGGTACGCGCACCGGTAAGCGTACCGGGGAGTGTACCATGGGGAAAAAGAATGACAGTTTTAAAAGTAGCTGATTAGAAAAAAAAATGTTTAGTTGTTTTTTTTATATATACACATACATATATATAAATGCATATGCACATATATATATGCATATATGTCTATATGTGTGCGTGTAGAGAGAGGTAGAGAGGTAGAGGTGTAGAGGTAGAGAGGTAGAGAGGTAGAGAGTAGAGAGTGAGTAATAGAGAGTAGAGAGTGAGTAGTAGAGAGTAGTAGAGAGCAGTAGAGAGAGTAGCAGAGTGAGTAGTAGAGAGTAGTAGAGTGAATAGTAGAGTGAGTAGTAGAGAGTAGTAGAGAGTGAGTAGTAGAGACTGAGTAGTAGAGAGTAGTAGAGAGTAAGTAGTAGAGTGAGTAGTAGAGAGCAGTAGAGAGTGAGTAGTAGAGAGTGGGAGAGAGTAAGTAGTAGAGAGTAGTGGAGAATATTCCAAAGTTTGGCACAGCACCACTTTCACAATGAGTCCAATCAAATCATATCACTTAGAGTACTTATTGAAGCGCTGAATCTTGGTGTATATTCAAATGCTTTTATTTTCCTTAAGTTTATGTACCACAGCCAGCCGAAACGTTTCGTTCTGTACAACAGAACTTCTTCAGGGCGTTCTTATTTCCTTCAAGTTATGTCGGTATCCCGTTGTCATATAACTAGATATTTCTTCCAAATGTTAGACGAGACATAAGTATATTCTTATTAAAAGTGACTAGGTATCAATTTTACCCACACAATTCGGGCAGACTTGAGTAATTTATAGCATCCTCAAAGTCAGTCTTTCAAAAATTCCAAAGTATAGGACATGATAATCCAAATCCAAATGTTTCTCAAGAAAAGTCATTTACAATCGTTCGGAATATCGGTGTTTGGGCAGATATGATCCAGGGACCCCCAGTATGCAAGGGGAATTAGTCCCCCCTCTGCAAAGGCGCCAGTGGCCTGCATTGCAGAGAGGTGTAACAAGGGTGTGGCCTCATTACACTTCTCTGCAATGCAGCTCCCTCGTGCATACTGGAGGCTCCTGGTGGACTAGTTGACCCCAGGGACCCCCAGTATGCAAGGGGAATTAGTTCCCCCTCTGCAAACGCGGCAGTGGGCTGCGTTGCAGAGAGGTGTAACAAGGGGCATAGTCTCATTACACCTCTGCAATGCAGCCCCAGGCGCATACTGGAGGTTCCAGGTGGGCTAATAGGCCCCCAGGGGCCCCCAGTATGCAAGGGGAATTAGTTTCCCCTCTTCAAACATGCACGGGGGCTGCGTTGCAGAGAGGTGTAAAAAGGGTTGTGGCTTCATTACACCTCTCTGCAATGCAGTCCCCTGGCGCATATTGGAGATTCCTGGTGGGCTTTCAGGTCTTATATAGTTAGGAATTAGCATTAAAAAAACCTTTGAAATTCACTGAAAAAACCACAGGTTTCACACCAGTTATAGTTAGGAATTAGCATTTAAAAAACCTTTGAAATTCACTGAAAAAACCATAGGTTTCACACCAGTTATAGTTAGGAATTAGCATTTAAAAAACCTATTAAATTCACTGACAAAACCAGTTATAGTTAGCTGGAAATTTTACTGATATAAAACCAATGAAATTCCACGTTATAGTTAGTTGGACTCACTATAACTTGCGCGTGCAATGCACTGCTGATGACGTCACATATTACATCACTCATGACATGGTCAGTGACATCACTCATGACATCACTGATGACACCATCCTTGTGACATAGTGACAGACCTCCTTTCACTGTAATGTAACCCTTGAAACACATATTCAAAAATAGAAACTGAAATTTAAAAAAAATGGAGATACCCATATCAGTTGCAACAAGCAATTCAGTAATTCCACCATCTATATGCACATCCAGTCATTCACCAACAGTTCTATATAGTCACTCATACATATACTCACTTATCATATGAAGTGATACACCTATACATCCTGTTACACACCGACAGTCATCCAAAAGTTACTCACACACATACTCACACGTGCAAATAAACTATTGAACATCCATTTATTTGAATATAGAGTTATACACACACTTCCACCTTACTTGTATTGAAAATTACACATATTTATTCTCTTAAACAATCACTTATAGAAACACATACTTATTTAAACAGGAACTCTTACAATATCTTACTCTCACATATACTCACTTATATACATCAATATTCACATATACTAGATTAAAACATATGTAGTTACTGATAAAGACACTAGTGAGACAGTCATTCACTCACTAACAAACACATATACACACTCATCCATCCATACAGTCCTGCACATATGCTGTCTTCAAAACACATACAAACAGCGAGTCAGTCACTCATGCATCTATGTGGTAAGTAATACCCCCACCAAACCATATAGACACTCATACTGATACTAAGAGAAACATCTAATAACCCATATACATACGCATGTAGCTACTTACCAACACATGTAGCCACTTATACACAAAGTGAAACAATAATATATATATTTAAATATTTAAACATTACTCACTAATATTTATTTTTCAGAAAGACACATATTCACTGGATGGTGTCATCAGTGATGTCATGAGTGATGTCACTGACCATGTCATGAGTGATGTAATATGTGACGTCATCAGCAGTGCATTGCACGCGCAAGTTATAGTGAGTCCAACTAACTATAACGTGGAATTTCATTGGTTTTATATCAGTAAAATTTCCAGCTAACTATAACTGGTTTTGTCAGTGAATTTAATAGGTTTTTTAAATGCTAATTCCTAACTATAACTGGTGTGAAACCTATGGTTTTTTCAGTGAATTTCAAAGGTTTTTTAAATGCTAATTCCTAACTATAACTGGTGTGAAACCTGTGGTTTTTTCAGTGAATATATATATATATATACATACATATATATATACATACATATATATATATATATATATATATATATATATATATATATATATATATATATATATATTCACTGAAAAAACCATAGGTTATAGACCATATATAGTTAGGGATTAGCATTTACAAAACCTTATTTTACTCACACAAAACCATTGAAATTCGCATATATAGTTAGTTGCACTAACTATATATCGCGCACCCGCAATCCACTGCTGATGATGTCACACATTACCTCATTCATGACATGGTCAGTGACATCACTGATGACATCACTGATGACATCTCAAATGACATCACTGATGACATCACTGATGACATCTCAAATGACATCACTGATGACATCTATGCACAGAGTCACACACCTCCCAGCCACCCACACACACACACACTCAGTCTCCCATACAAATACTTGGGCAACCAATCAATAACCCATATAGTTACTCATATAGCTACTGATCAACACATGCAGCAGTTTACAGAACAACAGACATAATGATGGACAAATTAAGACAGTTTAGTCACTAACCCATGCACTCAGTGAGACACATTTAATCACTCACTCATGCAGTCAGTCATGCACCTACTAAATCCTTCATCCAGACACTTATACATCCACTCATTCTTCAATATGTAAGACATATTTGAACTTTACAGAAACATACAGTCACTGGATGTTGTCATCAGTGATGTCATCAGTGATGTCACTGACCATGTCATGAATGATGTAATATGTGACATCATCAGCAGTGGATTGCGGGTGCGCGATATATAGTTAGTGCAACTAACTATATATGCGAATTTCAATGGTTTTGTGTGAGTAAAATAAGGTTTTGTAAATGCTAATCCCTAACTATATATGGTCTATAACCTATGGTTTTTTCAGTGAATTTTCAAGGTTTTGTAAATGCTAATTCCTAACTATATATGGTCTATAACCTATGGTTTTTTCAGTGAATTTCAATGTTTTTTTATTGCAAATATCAAAAACTGTTAAATGTATTATTCTAATAAATGAAAAATATATTTTATATGTTTGTAATATAATTTTTTTATGCATCTGCCAAACCCTAACCTCTTAATAGTGCACTGTGGTGGAATTGATTTTGGGACTATGACTGGGGTTGGTCAGGAAATGCTTTTAAAGGACACCTTTCATCAATTGATGACACTTTTTCCCCAAACTGCCTTAGTATATTCCAATATATGCCAATGACAGAAATGGAAATGGTCCAACCTATTTTTTCCACAATTTGAGAAAGCACGGAAACATGTGAATAAATCTGTTTCAGCTTACATGAGAGAATTTACAATGGGTTTAATATACAACAATAACTTGGGTTACAACATGCAAGACATCTACAGAGGAGATGGTGTGCACTTCTCCGATGAGGGGAATAGAATATTCCTCCTGAATTTAAAACTGTGCATTGGAACCTACTTGTAAGTACCTTAATTAGCCACAGAACCCAATAGCTCTTTTCATTGCTTTACTACCTCTGATAATTCAAAACGTTTATCTTTTTCTAACTTTTTTTTTTTCACCAAAGTACGCTCCCCGGTTCGCTTACCGGTGCGCGTACCGGGCGCTTCCCACACGTTTTTTTTTCTTTTTGCCTATATCAGCGTCCTAAGCCCCCCTCAGAAAACCTAGAGGGTCACAAAGTGTCTACCGTGCCCCCTTCTACCCATTCCGAACATTGTTTGTCCTCCATCTTGTGTCTCAATTCTACCGATACACAAAATGGAGGACTCCCGTAACGCTGCCGGTTCGAGTACCGGGGAGCGCACCGGTGAGCGCTCGCTAAAAAAAGGTGGGAAACTAATTTACAGAAAAACCACTAGAGACACTTTCATCAAATATAGAATAGGCCCTACTACATAGCAGTCCCTACCATTTACCCAAATTTGATGGAATTCCATTGAGAAAATTATGCTGTAGGCCTGACTAAATATCCTGAGGTAAATTACCTAACAAAAACACTTATGAAGTGTTAGAATTGACAACCAATTAAAATGCTACTTTCATTATGTTCTATTATTTCATGACATTTGATTGGTTATGTACCTGAATATATATAAAGAAAGAGAGAGAAACACAGCCATTTTGACTACTACTTCCTGAAGTACATTTCAAGTGCATTTCAACTGACAACTTAAACTTCTTTTTGAAAGGTAAGATGTTATTTTAAAAACTGAAGTATGTTGTGCACTTTAAGTTAATTAGGAAAACATTTTCTGATAGTTATATACTATCCCTCTGCAATAGTTATAGAAAAAGATAGACTTCTCTGTTATAGTTATAGATGGAGTTAGGCTTGTCTTGTATAATTATGAATTTACTTAGACTTTATCACATACACTTTTTTATATTTTTACTTCCACTCTGATACCATACAGTGCCCAAAGATAAAATCACTGTTAAAAAAAACAAACTACCTGTCTAAACTTAAACCCAACAGTGCCCTATCTCTACTGATATATATTTTTTTAATTCGAATTACAGCACAAAAATGGAAGGAGAGCAAACAAATACCATCGAAATTGTTCTGGAAAGCAACAAAGATACAGATATTGAACCCAATGACTCAGAATTCTTTGATGAATCACAGGACTATGAACGTCTTCAATGTGTAGAATCAGTAGATTTCCTGATTGAAAATGAGGACATTTCTGACAATCAAATATTAGAAGTTCTTTTAAATTTTGAAAACGAATCTGAGAAATAAATTTATATTTAATAATTCAAAAATTGTTTGAGACATTATTCATTTTTATATGTATTTTTTAAACTAGTACCAAATTGATTATAATGTAAAGTCAGACTTTAAATATACTGTGCAACTTTTTTTGTGTAACATAGTAAGTTTTCTCATAGTTACTTCCTTTCTCCCACTATTTTATCTCCAATGTGTATTTAACATCTCTTTTTCATCTCCTGCCTCAATATTCTTTCTGCTTTACTCACATACTATCCTATGAATTCCATATACCACAATAACTTCTGAAACAACATGCAAGATATCTACAAAGGAAACGGTGTATTTTTATGTTTAGACTCTGCATTGGTACCTACATGTTGGTACTTAAATAAAAAAATAAAAATAAATACAACAAAATTAACAATCAATATACATACATAATTTGAACATTCTTTCATTCTATTTTCCCTATATTACGCTCCCCGGACCGCTTCCCGGTGCGCGTACCGAGCTCTCCCCCCGCAAAAAAACGATAATAATTTTTTTTTTTTTGCCCCGCTGGGCCCTTTTAAGGCCCCCTTATCAAACCTAGGGGGTCAGGGAGGATGTACTCTGCCCCCTTATGCTCATTCCCCCTTTGTTTTTGCCACCTCTTGTGTCTCGATCCTACCGAGACACAAGATGGCGGCCGCTCCGGACTGTTTAGAATGTTCACAGTCACCGGAGAGCCAATCCGCTTCTCCTCGCGAAGTTCCGTTACGCGTCAGGTACGCGAACCGGGGCGCTAACCGGGACGCTGTCACATATATATCTGTTTTTTAAAACGTTAATTTCTCAAAATCCACTGGAGCACATATATTAACCCCTTCGAAGCTAATGACGAGCTGGGCTCGTCATGGCGCTTACCTGCCGTGCGCGGATGACAAGGCCAGCTCGTCATGATTTATGGTGTTTGAGATATTTTAGCGCAGGACGGGAAAACGCCTAGCAGCCATGTGTTTAAGACATAGCAAAGGCGCGTCGGGCAAACCATATATACAATTTTGCCAAGTTTCGTGTAAATCCATTCAGCCGTTTGAGCTAAAAGTGATTCCAACCGCCCTATGGAAAAATGAATGGAAAAACGCGTTTTGGGACCCCCCTTTTTTCTCGGTCCCCCCTTGATGAAACCCCCCCCCCAAATTTTCAGGGGCTGCTCAGAAACAAAATGTGCCATTTTCCTGAAAATTTCAGCCAATTCTGTCCAAAAACGCCAAAGTTATTCGACATAGAATTTTCTGAAATCCCATAGGAAAAAAATCCTAACTATATATACCTACTGGCGACCGCCAGTAGGTAATACATATATATATATATATATATATATATATATATATATATATATATATATATATATATATATATATATATATATATATATTCACAGAAAAAAACATAGGTTATAGTGGATATATAGTTAGGAATTTGCATTTACAAAACCTTGAAAATTCAATGAAAAAACCATTGGTTTTAGGCCATATATAGTTAGGGATTTGCATTTACAAAACCTTATTTTACTCGCATAAAACCATTGACATTCCATATATAGTTATAAGCGCTAACTATATATCGCGCACCCGCAATCCACTATTGATGATGTCACATATTACATCATTCATGACATGGTCAGTGACATCACTGATGACATCACTGATGACATCTCAAATGACATCACTGATGACATCACTGATGACAACACCCAGTGACTGTATGTTTCTGTAAAGTTAAAATATGTCTTACATATTGAAGAATGAGTGGATGTATAAGTGTCTGGATGAAGGATTTAGTAGGTGCATGACTGACTGTATGAGTGAGTGATTAAATGTGTCTCACTGAGTGCATGGGTTAGTGACTAAACTGTCTTAATTTGTGCATCATTATGTCTGTTGTTCTGTAAACTGTTGCATGTGTTGATAAGTAGCTATATGAGTAACTATATGGGTTATTGATTGGTTGCCCAAGTATTTGTATGGGAGACTGAGTGTGTGTGTGGGTGGCTGGGAGGTGTATGACTCTGTGCATAGATGTGTGAGCAGTTGATTCACTAGATGTATGGTTTCAAAAGTGCATGTGGAAACAGCTGTATATGGGCGGTTGACTGTGTGCATGAGTGTATTGGTGAGTGAATGGATATCTCAGTGCTACATGTCAAAGTAAGTACATATGTAAAACACAGTACATGTGAGAGTTGACATATATAAATAACTGTGCATAAGAGCCAGTGAATGTGTGAGTGGCTGTATGGATCATTGTGAACTTGTATCAGGGATTGTATAAGAGAGTAAATATGTGTTAGTATATGTTTGAATAAGTAAAGTTTGTATAACTGTATAGTTGAGGAAATGGAGGTGTGATTGATTCTTTGCATGACTAACTAGGTGTGTGAGTAACTCCATGGATGAGTGACAGTCTGTGAGTGTCTGTTTACACTGATTGTATCTAAGGTTATATTAGAGTCTGAAGAGGTTCATCGTATTATCACATGAATGATATCATCAGTGATGTGATCAGTAATGTCAAATGAGATGTCATCAGTGATGTCATCAGTGATGTCATTTGAGATGTCATCAGTGATGTCATTTGAGATGTCATCAGTGATGTCATCAGTGATGTCACTGACCATGTCATGAATGATGTAATATGTGACATCATCAGCAGTGGATTGCGGGTGCGCGATATATAGTTAGCGCTTATAACTATATATGGAATTTCAATGGTTTTATGCGAGTAAAATAAGGTTTTGTAAATGCAAATCCCTAACTATATATGGCCTAAAACCAATAGTTTTTTCATTGAATTTTCAAGGTTTTGTAAATGCAAATTCCTAACTATATATCCACTATAACCTATGGTTTTTTCTGTGAATTTCATTGGTTTTTTAATAGCAAATATGAAAAGCTTTAAAATGTCAAGTACGTGATAGATAAAAACATTTTCGTATTTATGCACGCTGATGTGCTTTGAACGCTGCACCCCCCCCTCCCCTCTTTTGTCTTAGTAGTACTCTCTCTTTGCAGATAGTGAACGGTAGTTAACGCAAGCCTTTGCCCCCGTTGTAATCCGTCGTATGTGCTTGTCTCTCCATTTGATTGATTGTTGTCCAAGCATTTACTGTTTTAGAATTGGTTCTCTTTGGATCATTCTCTATTTACAAACAAGCACAAAGTCGCAATACTCTGTTTAGTCTTTGCAGATAGTGAAAAATCGTGTAAAAAAATAAAAGTAATCGAGCAAAATCAGTAGGCCACTAATTGGATCTCTTTTTGACCTCGCTAAAATAGAAATATTAGGAACAACCCTTCATGAGAAATACGAAAATAGTGTGATGAACTGAGCTCCACACCATGAGGGCTGCAAGACAGCTCGGCTCCATCACCCATCCCGCACAAAATAACGACAAACCCTATGCAAATATTAAAAATATAGACAACACACCAGCAAAGAAACAGGGTAAAACATTTTATTAAAAAACTATTTACATAACGTTGGTTTATAAGATGATGTCAGTAGTGGACCGATGTGTGAATAGGTCGAAAGCAGCACAAGGCTCCAAGATCCGGATGGCAAGCTCCTGGATGTTGGGTGCCATAGTTCAGAGTTCTGAGTTTGAGCCTTTTTCAATGCCTGTGCTTTGTTGAATCAAAATGGCGGCTTGACACAAAGCTGACTCAAGCGTTGCTACTGATGCTATGCAGACCAAAACTGGTTTTCAGTTTGTACATTTTTCTAGATTTTTCAATCCAAGTTTGGTTGACTTTGTAGAACGATGGCTTCAAATTTTCAACATACGGTGTGGTGGCGCTGACTGGGAGGGGGCGCTTCGCTCCTGCCCCCTCCCCAAGTAAGATTTTCATACGTGAAAGTACGTTAATGGTTTTGGTCCCTGAGTTGCTTCGATGTCACTGCCATTCTCAAATGGCATAAGTTCTGGATGTTGGGTGCCATAGTTAAGAGTTCTGAGCAGTGCTTGTAACACTGTCTGAAGCTTATTTCCACCTACTGCAGCTTCACTATTCTCAAAGTAAATGAGTGTCGTTTGTGGACCTGACTGCATTAGAAAACAATGTGATATGTTACCTTCCTAAACAGCTTGACGGAGGCCCCTGAGGGGCGGTGTGATGGCTATGGACTCGGAGAAGACGCTTGGCTCCGACACCCTCCCCAAGTCTTATAGCACTGGTGTAGCCTGAGATCGCCCCCGACATAGGCGGCCGGCTCCCGGGGTCCGGCGGAACTTTTTGCCTTTTGATGACTCTTCAATTCTGAACCTTGTCCCACAATCCGTTTGACCTGAAGACACGCTGTAGTGGGGCGCCCCTTTACCGTTTCAGTTGCCATTCCGCCCGCTTTTGCTACACTGTGCCTCTTCCGCCATTCAGCTGTTTACCGCCCGCTCTTGCGACTACAGCGTCTCGCTCATCATGTAGTTGACTTGCTCCCGCTCTTGCGGTGCAGCGATAGGCGGCTGCCACAGGACTCTCAAAATGGCGGCCGGCTCTTCGGTTTTGGGCCTGGTCCACTAAAATGGCCCTGGGACACCTTTGAACTCGGACGCTTCCCTGATAGGGCTTGGGTCCCATTCTCGAAAAGCGTCCCCTCAGCCGTGAAGATTCTACAAAAGTCTTGGGGGCCTCCGACTCCCGCAGGCTTCTGGTGGGGAGCGGCTGCCATGATTGCTCGTGGAATGGCCACGACGGAGCTACGAGATGGTAGTGGTCTCATGCTGACGCCAGCTTTAGTCTGAAACATCCAGAAACACTGTAGACTACCAATTCGATCAGTTCCGGTAGCGCCCCAACATGACCCGGAAGAGAAGAACTTGCCCTCCCCTCTTTGACTGATGGTTCTTGTTGCCTGTCCCCTCTGTTGTCATTTAACAGAACTTTTTGGACTGCTGAAAGGGGTTGTGTTCCGAACGCTGGTTGGTGGAGACATTTTGACTATATTCTTGACCTACGTTGTCGCGTAATGCGTTATATGACACGCCGCGTTAGCGCACCCGGAAGTGATCCGAGGCGCGGCGCGCAGCGCGTAACGTAAGCATAACAGGTCATGTGACTTGTTAATAGAACTTTTCATTGATTCATTTTACTTTTGTTAATTTAATGATGAAAAGCTTGGTCATATGACCTAAAAATTACGCTTTTTATTGTTTTCGAATAATATTTTTTTTTCAAACATATGTTATAATATTCCAGGCTAATGTACTTTCCCGGAAAATTTACAACTGTCTTGCAAGTAAAATATATTCCTTTTTCGAGAAAAAGGGCGTTTCTTCCTTCCATGACGGAGCCGTTGAGTAAAAGAGATTCCGCCTGCTGTCTTAGTCGCCGATACGCCTGATTATCAGATTCTTATCGATCACTTTATGTTGCAGACATGAAAAACACAACTGCCCTTGACCATTTATCTTTACTGCGTTCCTACATATTATACCTTTTATCCGTCATGTAATTGGACTGCTTTATTTCACTTGCCTTTTACTGATTCGAAAACAGTGACTAAAAGTAAAAACTTTACCAATGTAAATACTACTACCGTGTTTTGTTTTAAAAACCTTTATTGTGAAAATGTCAGTATACAAATACGGGCCTATAACCACGTGGGCCGGCCACGGAGCAAACTGAAATCGTATATGATGAGGAGACATTTACCCTGTAGAAGAACGTAACGAGCGGGCCATTAAGTTGCAAGAACAAAGGTGTCTAACAGTTGCGGAATCGGTGGACGTACATTTTGTAATTAAAATAAGACAGGGCCACTTACAATAACATTTTCTAGATATACATTTGCGGGCAAGGAGTTACGAGTCCCATTTATACCGGCGCCATTTTGGGCGAGGCCGGGCAGGTCCAAGATATAGTCAAAATGTCTCCACCAACCATCGGCCAGACCAGAACCCCTTTCGGCCCTTTATGCTACAAGATGGTGTCTTCCATTCAGAAAATATTGTTGGCAGCATTTTGAAAGGAAACAGAAACAGCCGTTCTCCTAGTGAGTTTCACATTGTTACATTTAGGAAGAATGTTGAAGAGTAGTATGTGGAAAATCTGAAGCCATTTTTCTACAAACTCTCAATCAGACTTGGATGGAAAAAAAAAACCTGAAGAATGTACAAACTGAAAACCAATTTTTGTCTGTATAGCATCAACAGTAACGCTTGAGTCAGCTTTGTGTCAAGCCGCCATTTTCATTCAATCAATAGCGTCCCCCTGCACACATTCAGGGACCTGGTCGTGTCTTCAGATGAAACGGATTGTAGGAAAAGAAGCAGAAAGGAAAAGGAAAAAAGTTCCGCCGGACCTCGGGAGCCGGCCGCCTATGTCATGTGCGACCTTTGGCCACACCAGGGCAATAGTGAAGCTGCAGCAGGTGCAAATAAGCTTCAGACAGTCTTACAAGCACTGCTCAGAACTCTCAACTGAGGCACTCAACATCCAGGACTTGCCATTCGGATCTTGGCGCCTTGTGCTGGTTCCGACCTATTCACACATCGGTCCACTACTGACATCACCTCATAAGCCAACGGGGCACCCCACACTGACTTTCGGCGCAGCATTGTAGGATGGCCACACCAGTGCGGCAACTTGCTGGACACGACCTCGGTGCCATCCGGATCTCGGCGCGTTCGAGTCACTGTACCGCAAGAGTGACCGGAACTCAGCTGAACACGCCGTCTTTCGGCGCAGCATTGTAGGATGGCCACACCAGTGCAGCAATTTGCTGGACACCACCTTGGGCAATAGTGAAGCTGCAAAAGGTGCAAATAAGCTTCAGACAGTCTTCAACTTACTCTGATTCTTATAATAAACTTCAGATAGTCTTACAAGCACTGCTCAGAACTCTCAACTATGGCACTCAACATCCAGAACTTGCCATTCGGATCTTGGCGCCTTGTGCTGGTTCCGACCTATTCACACATCGGTCCACTACTGACATCACCTCATAAGCCAAAGGGGCACCCCACGCCGACTTTCGGCGCAGCATTGTAGGATGGCCACACCAGTGCGGCAACTTGCTGGACACAACATCGGGGCCATCCAGATCTCGGCGCGTTCGACTCACTGTACCGCAAGAGTGACCGCAACTCAGCTGGACACGCCGTCTTTCGGCGCAGCATTGTAGGATGGCCACACCAGTGCAGCAATTTGCTGGACACCACCTCGGTGCCATCCGGATCTCGGCGCGTTCGAGTCACTGTACCGCAACAGTGACCGCAACTCAGCTGGACACGCCGTCTTTCGGCGCAGCATTGTAGGATGGCCACACTGAAGGACTGGGTTCTTTTGGACCCAGCGGTGCCAGGGCACAACACCTGAAACCTTCGTGGGTAACCTGCTCCGGCGTACAAGTCACAGAGACACGGGACACTTCCTTCGGCGTCAAAGAGTCAAGGTTTATTTACTGCAGGGAACACAGAAGTCACAGGAAGTACATCGAGTGTAGTTCGGGGAGACTGCTTCAAATTGTATTTGTGGATCGCTCCTTTTATACAGTTTTTACCCATAGGATAACATGATACACAATAGTTTACAACCTGGTTCCCACAAGTCGCTCTCAGAGGGGTCGCTTAGATCACTTTGAAACACACAAGATCCGGAACATAAGTGCGGAAACATTTGGCGGTTCCCAACTGTAAAAACCCATCTTCCCACCATTAGCAAATTCCAATCAGCAGTAAAGTAGATCGAAATAGGAACGAAGACAGGTGCAGAGGAAGACGGAGACAGTAGGGAGATCGGAAAGGGTGTAAAAGGGGAGTGTCGAGAAGCACGAGATACAGGCATCAAAGGGACGTGCCTAATGAGATGCACGACTGAGACAATAAGCCCGTGCGGCAAGATGAGCCTCGAGCGGCGCCATCTGCCTTACAGTAGCATCCCCCTCGTCATAAAGACACTTACAAAGAACATGCGTCTTCCGCAAATATCTTGGGAGTCCCAGGGTCGCGAAGCGGACAGCGTCCGTTCGCTGGCTACTTGAGGGCAAGAGACAAAATGGATGCCGTATCTAAGATGGAACCCGTGGGTACAGATGACAAACCCACATAACAAACGAACGGTTTAAGTTAGCACAGCGAAACTGCGCACACTTACAAAACTCGTCATTTGCGGTTCATAGATACTAGACTCGACCATATTCGTGCGAGTTAAAAACACCACTTACAATTGTCACGGAACCTCAGACGCTCCTTTTGCCCTCATGTAGGCAAGCACTAGTCGGAATCATACTCGATATTCATCAGACCATCAAGATGTCGTTGTAGCATAGCTCTGTCCAACCGAGTCCCCTTGGTAACAGATGGTTGTCTCATACACGTTGTAGCACAGAGGCCACATAAGGCAGGACCACACTGCACACAAAGGCAACACGTGAACAGGAACACTACCACAACCCCGATGATCGTCAGAATCTTCCAACCCCAAGTCGACACCAGGCCCCAAAACCAACCAAGTAGCGTCCAATCCCCTACATCCACGTGTATGGATTCGGAGATCTTGTGCAACTTCGAGATGGCTTGATAGACAGTAGGAGCATTATCTGGAATGAAAATGCAACAGCTCGAATGGATCACTTTACATACCCCACCGCGATCTGCTAAGACAACATCTAAAACCATACGGTTTTGTAATGTCATAAGTCTCTCCGCCTGAAGTTCTGTGGTGATATTACCAAGGGCACTGGCAGTAATGTTAGCTGTCGATTCTACCACTCGAGTCAAATGTCTCAGGTTCCTACTATTAACCATAGGTCCCCAAAACGGGAGGAAACCCTTGAAAAAGTCTCCTGCCTCTTGACCGGCAGTATCCTCTTCGCTAATTACGCCTCGTACAACTCTAGTCTTATGATAATCGGCATCTACAGTAAACGTCGGAGGCAACAGATTTGCAACAAAACATGAGCCCATGAAGTCTGCGGGCAACCATGTGTATGCACGATCATGACAGATAAAGTATGTACCCTTGGCAGCCAGAAACACAGGGAACGGGGACATTGGCAGAACGTAACTTTCAGTGCAAGCACTTACTCCAAGTGAGGCTTGCGAACCACGACCCACAAGACAAAGATTACCAGTGTGGGGTACGACCCATATTGGAGGCGAGCTTTTAAGCTGCTTTTCATTAGTGAACGTACTATATTCCCCTCTATTCGGTGCCCTATAGGCTTGTACCTCTGCCTTAGGGATGAGAAAAGCATCATAGATCTCATCTTCTAAATCCTGTATTGCCATCGATACCACCCACTGATACGAGGTAGGACCAGCGTTGGGGGAACGTTCTGGAGTGGGGTGGAAACCCAGTGCGCTTCGAAGCATTGTTTGGAATGCTCGAGCTGACCCTTGGGAACTATACGGTAACACCAGATATGGAATTCCCTTACCCGTAGTATGTGGCATCAACCCACACACCCAACAATTAGTAGTGTTAACCACTAACTGATGCTGATGGAGGAGCTGGATAAAGGAATTGTTGCGGAATTCTACACGTCTAGCCTGTTCGTGTTCTGGTAACATATGAAAGGAATGAGGAGAAGCAGTAGAAGTAATGTTAGGGTAAGGAGTAGGAGTAGGGGTAGGAAGTAAGAAGTAAGACATAGTGTAATACACCCCACCCGCCAAAAATGCAGAAGCAGTTAAAAACAAAACAAACAACTGGGATACAAAACATTTCGTACGACTAAGTTTCTGCAGCTTGACTCTATATGCCTGAGCTCCTTCCAAATCATTCAGCTTCGAAAATGCCATTTCCCTACGACCGTCCGCAACGTTTCTTGACGCACTTCGTTCTGTGCAGCAATAGTCAATCCCCAGGAGTTCCTAGGAACCGACGGTCTTTAACCTAGTGTCAAGACCTACTGTCCAGAAGGAAGTACGCGCGCGGCCCTACGGCCCTCAATACACAATACGTATATATTAGCACAATATTTCTCAGCTGTGGACAAGGAAGAAGCTTGATATATATATATATACAAAACAATTTTCAATGATACGAATGTTCAAAGTTGATCATGGGAAACGAAGATATTGCAGTTATCAATTTCAGCAAAGCAAGCAAATTTTTATTTGTCCTTAGTGTGAGATCGCAAAGAATATCGATGTTTCCCGGGACGTGTCTGCACGTCGAACAAAGGATCTGTCGAAGAGACAGCGTCCTGCTGATCAGTTCGTTGGTCTGGTCTTGAGTCTCTTGCTGACAAATGTTCAACAGTGGCTTTCTGCTGCGCTGAGGGTTCTCCAACAAGCTGTGCGTCGCTAAAAGGTACAAACGCCGGCAATGTTTCTGTTTCTGTTGACGCAATGCCTTTCCTTACCCACGGGTCTGCCGACAAAGGAATAGGGACTCGCTTACAATGGGTAGCATGTACCCAATTTTTCCGCCCCTCAAGACGAACGGCAGTCCTCGTGGCCAGGAGCACCTGGTAAGGTCCGGTGAAGCGAGGGTCCAGATTGTTTTTTCGTGAAAAATTTCGGGTAACCACCCAATCTCCGGGCTGGAGCTGGTGGCCTGGACCCTCCGTCTGCGTCGGCAAGGCGTCGTAAACCTGTTGATGAATTAACCTCAGTTTAGCAGTCAAGTCATGTAAGTAATCAATCAACATCGGAAACTCAAGATCAGAGAATATTCCTGGCCTAGGAACCCCCCACACATTCGCAGGACGGCCGAACACTATTTCATAGGGACTGAGCCCTATTCGGGAGTGTACAGTCGCCCTAGTTGACAGTAATGCTAGAGGCAAAGCATCAGGCCACGAAAGTCCAGTCGTAGCTTGAATCTTCGCTAATTTTAGTTTAAGGGTGCCATTGTACCCTTCAACCAATCCAGCTGACTGGGGATGATTGGCGCTATGGAATTTCTGATTTATTCCAAGGCCCTTACACACACTCTTCATCACACTTCCAACAAACTCACTTCCGTTATCTGACCACACGACTCTAGGCATTCCATACCGAGGAAAGTATTCCTTCAGTAGGATTTTCGCAGTAGACAAAGCAGTATTGTCTTTGAGGGGATAGGCCTCGATCCATCGGGAGAATGCGCAAACCACAACCAAAACGTATTTCAGGTTATTGCATCGCTCCATATGGATGAAGTCCAATTGGATCACCTCAAAGGGATACAAAGGAGGAGCAAAACTGCCAGGGGGAGTTGGGGTTCCTTTGCCAGGATTGTACAGTATACACACCATACAATTCTTCACCAAACGTTCAGCACACTTCGTAATACCATCATTCTTCCACACATCAGCCAACAACTTGCAAATACCTTTCGCGCTAATATGTGCTAACCCGTGTGCCATTTGCACAACGGCCAGTACATACGCATCAGGCAACATCCATCTTTTCTGATCCGACAAATCAATCCAGCAACCATTCACATCCAACCTTCCCGTACTTTCTTTCCACTTCATCTTTTCAGTGTCGGTGGCCTCATTCTGAATTGCTTTCACACTCTCTATAGTATTCTCACACATACTTGATTCTGTAGGCCACCTAACCGAATTCGTCACATACATTCGAGTGCTAAGGTTCCGGGCAGTCTCCTTAGCAATCTCATCTGCAAACGCATTACCACGACCAACATCATCCGTCACTTTACGATGCGCACTACATTTAACAATTGCAACTTGAGCAGGCAAAGTCAATGCATCCAAAAGATCGTTCACAAGCTGGCCATGCTGTATTTTCGTGCCATGTGACGTCAAGAAACCACGTTCTCGCCACAATCGTCCGAAACTATGCGCTACACCGAAAGCATACTGACTATCGGTGTACACATTCACACGTTTACCTTTTGCTAATACACATGCTCTAGTAAGAGCGATCAGCTCTGCAGCTTGGGCAGAATTCTGATTCAATCTCGCAGTCTCAACAACAGTATTCAATGTCACCACAGCATAAGCAGTAGTCACATCACCATTCGGCAATTTAAAACATGACCCATCCACATACAGGATGCCATCCGGGTCTTCCAATGGGGTGTTTTTAAGGTCCACACGACCTTTTGTTTCCTCCTCTGTCCGCAAGTAACAGTCATGTTCTGTTACTGCATCTGACTCTGCACTAATTGGTAACAAAGTTGCCGGATTTAGGACATTACAACGTTTTATCTGAATGTGGCTTGCCAAGAGCGTCAATTCGTACCCAGATAACCTCGCACTCGTCAAGTGCTGAGTTTTCGTACGGTTCAAAAGAGTATCGACTGCATGCGGAACCATCACCGTAAGCATATTATCCATGACCAATCCTGCTGATTGTCGGATGGAGACCGCAGCTGCCGCAGTTGCTCTCAAACAACTCGGCAATGCTCTAGCTACTGGGTCTAAGGTCGAGGAAAAATATGCACATGGACGTTGCTTACCACCAAAAGGTTGCGTTAAGACGCTTAAAGCACAACCTTCCCTCTCGTGAACATATAACGTGAACGGTTTACTGTAATCAGGGGTACCTAACACAGGAGCCGAACACAATGAATCACGTAATTCAGAAAAACTTTTCTGACATTCTTCCGTCCATGGTAAAGGAGTCGAAACATCCTTGCACGTAAGAGCCACCAATGGTTTCGCTAGCAATGAAAAATTAGGAATCCACTGCCTACAGTACGACGTGATACCTAGGAAGGCACGCACATCTCTTTGGGTTTGTGGCACAGCCATTCGCGCAATCGCTGCAATTCTCTCTGGGGTCAATCTCCTTCCCTCCTTTGACAATAAGTGACCTAGGTAGGTTACTTCTTGACAACAATATTGGAGTTTAGAAGGTGACACCTTGTGATTTAACTCACAGAGATGTTGCAGCAACGACACTGTAGCAATTTTGCAAATGTCCTGAGTATCGGCAGCCACCAATAGGTCATCGACGTATTGGATTAAAGCCGCACCAACCGGCAACCTAAACGCATCTAGTTGACCCTTCAAAGCTTGACTGTAAATCGATGGACTTTCACAGTAGCCCTGAGGAGCGCGTTTGAACCGGAAGCTACGTCCACCAAGAGAGAAACCGAAAAGGTCCCTGCTCTCTTCGGCAATCGGGATGCTGAAAAACGCATTTTTCAAATCAATCACCGAAAACCATGAAGCTGTAGCTGGAATCAGAGTCAGTAGCGCCGTAATGTCAGGCACAACAGGGAATTGAGGAACCACAATTTTATTCACCTCCCGTAAATCGATAACAAAACGATAAACAGGCGGTTTGGTAGGATCAGTACGTTTAAGAATGGGCAGTACAGGACTATTGCACACGTTTCCCCGAGTTTCTTCAATGACATCTTTCTCGATCAAATCATAGATGATCGCTAACAAAGCTCGTTCACCATCAAGGGAGATACGATATTGGGGAATACGTGGCAATCGCACATTCGATTTCAACTGAACAACATAAGGGGAGATATCAAGTAGGCCCACGTCATTTGGACCCGTCGCCCACAAAGATGCAGGAAGAGAACTCAATTCCGGTGGAAGCTTATCGAGGGACAAGTACATGGGAGAGACTACCCTCTCTCCTAACGTAAGCTTTACACCCGCAGGAGAACAATACAAAGTCGCATACAAGCGTTTAAGCAAATCCAGACCCAAAAGATTTTCGCCACAACCAGTAGACAAAATCAATGGAGCTTCGAGCTCACGTGGCCCAATTTTAAGGGGCAAAGGGCGCGAAACTGGATTGCTAACGGGGGCGCCAGAGAATCCAACGGAAACATTTGTTAAGCCAGACAAAGGTGCGCCAGGGAGTTTCGAATGCATGATAGAACTTTTCGCTGCACCAGTGTCCAACAGAAAAGGCTCAACGACGCCCGATGTAGCAACTGCGACGTAAGGCCCTCTCTGATCAACCGGAACTGATACCACTCCCTCTCCTTGTCTTCGGCTGTCCTAGTAATTACTATCGTCAGTTCCCTGATCGACGTAATAATCGTCTACATTATACTGCGCAGATCGTCCTTGCGATGATCCACGTTGATCAAAACAGTTATTAGAATTTGATGAATGGTCAGAGCGATCATTCTGAGCACCACGACCTCTACCACGTGATGCGTGCTGTGCACCACCACGACCTCCTCTAGACGAATTACCACCACTACGGTCATTTAAAGCAGGACAATTGAATTTAATGTGTCCCTCCTGTCTACAATAAGCACATTGATTGTACCCTAACGAAGATCTCTGAAAAGAGGAATCATTACGCGACTGCGATCGATTCGATTGCGACTGTGATCTATTCTGCTGAGGCGCATTCTGATTAGAACGCGGCGGATATGCTTGTTGTAACAACACTTTAGTTTTCAGCTCTTTCGTCTTTTTATCAGCACGGTCAGTTTCCTCTTTTTCTCTATTTTCGTAATATTGTGCCGTAGCCAGAATCTGAGCTGAGGTAGAAACGGCCCATGAACTTTCTGAATTTTTCAATTTATGGCTCAAGTCGGGCAATAAGTTCGATACGAATTTATCCACAAACAACCTCTGTCCACCCTCAGTACCCATATCCTGCCCACTATGATCGACGAATGTTTCCTCGAACCTCGTAAAGAAGTCTGAAACACTCTCATCTTTCTTCTGCTTACAGGCTGACAACTTGTCCCAATTTACCCTCATAGCTGGCATAAGCGTTTTCATTAATGTAATGATTCGCTGGGGAAGAAGTTCAATCAACTGATCGGGTTTAGTAGCAGCCACTTGTCCAGCGTCTGCCGCTGTAATGGCAGCCCAATCACCACCTAATTCATTCGCGTGATCTTGGTGACGAATCTTGGCCCATACCGGTTGCGGTACGACATTGCCAAACAACATGTCGATATCGGCCAGATTCATTATCGTAGCGTCTACGAGCTGCGATAATTCTTTGTAATACCCCGCAGGATTTTTGCGAGGATCAGGCAAAGTTTGTTTCACCTGAAGCACTTCCGATCGTTTCCAAGGGAGGTGTATCCACACTCTCTGGAAATGTGCTGGTATTGGAGCATTAGCATTAGTATTATCAGCGGGTACCCAAACTGGCGGAACTTCACGCATAGGATATTGGCCAGACCCATCTCGTTGTTCAATGTCCTCAACGAACAATGCATGAGGAATAGGAGCGGGACGAAGAGATAGCAACCGCTCAATAGCACGTCGGACATTAGTGTCGACTATCAGTCCAGTTGCGAACTGAAGCCGGAGTTCAGACAGGGCGGTCAGCACCTCGTCAGGCGCATTGGCCACTATCTGATCATGTAAGAACTTGCACATTTCATCAAACACATACCTCTGAGTTGGTATGTTGAATTGATCAAACGTTTCGAGGACAACACGTGGTGGATTTCTAACAGGGTTTATCATCCAACCCATCGCCATATTGTATAGCGCAACACGTTCTCTATTACCAGGAAGCTGGCTACGTCTCTGTGGACCATCAGAACCTGCAGACCCAAAAACAGGTCCGAGCGACTGAAAGAAATTTGTCGCAAGGGGAGAATCACGATTACGAGTAGAGGGAGAAGAGTAAGACACAGGACTAACAAGAGAAGGAGTAGAGACGTTAGCAGCAACAGGGGTTAACAACACAGGAGCAGTAGCGTGAGCAGTAGCGGGAACAGGAGTATGTGGAAGCGGAGGAGCAGTAGGAATAGAAATAGGCAAAGGAGCAGGAACAGTCGGAAGAGCAGGTGCAGGTTGAGGAACTGGTGGAGGAATAACAGGTGGAAGAACAGGTACGGCAGGGACCACAGGAGCTGCGGTACCCTGTACGTACGGAGGTGGCGACTTCATAAGATAGGACATTAAAGAATCCTCAACTGCCTCTTCCTTCTTATCCGACTCCGTAGGCAAAACAGGATAGCATTTGTCTATGGACATACGCTGTAATCTCTCAAACACTTCCTTATCCTTATCCTCCTTATCACGCTGAAACTGCTCAGCTTTCTTCACTATAGTAGCAACAGTATCTCGCTGACTACGTTTATTTTGTCTGATCTCTTTCTGTCGGGCTTCTTTGCGCCAGAACCGAAAGGCATCAAACATGGCCGGCCTTGATTTACGTTCGAACAACTTTATTTCCAAATTATCTAAGATCGACGCTTCGAAGCTACCGTGAGGTGGCCAACGAAGATCGCCGTCTTTCTTTGTATATTTGATCCAATAATCGTTAAAAGCAATCGGGCCTAGCCCATGTTTGCTATATAAGTCATATGTAGGAGTTCCAACCGGAGGTATCGGACACGAGTCCTCCAGCAGGGAATCCGCACCACAAGGTCTAAAGCAACTGAACAAAGTACTGCGACCAGGCATCTTGCACACTAGCCGAGTTTCACAAACTTCAAGGGTTACGGGATTTCGGGATTTACCAAGTCCCAGCAAAGAACTAAACCCTCGGTCTTTGGCGGCTGCAGTCGTCAAACAAATACAACAACAACAAAGTACGCTAGCAAAGTGTCACCGACAAAAACACTCACACAGCGTGTACAACAAAGACACCCGCTAAAGTGTCTACAACAAAAACACTCGCTAAAGTGTTTACAACAAAGACACTCGCTAAAGTGTCTACAACCAAGAACTCTGGGAGCGACCCACAAATACTTAACTCAAAGATCAATGGCGTCCTCAGGAAGGCCCGTCAATCGTCTCGCTATACCAAGGTCTACGCCAGGCGCCAAAACAGGTCTACAGTCAGGGCAGCAGTCCGTCGCAGCCGTTAGGAGGCGGGAATCTTCGCGGGAAAAGTCTTCGGGCCACTTATTTCGACAACAGGATCGATGAAGCGGGGTGCACCTTCCCTCGGAGATTTCACACGAAGTTCCTCACGATCGTCGGGCTTGGACCGGTACCACTGATGCAGCCCCACGTTGGGCGCCAACTGAAGGACTGGGTTCTTTTGGACCCAGCGGTGCCAGGGCACAACACCTGAAACCTTCGTGGGTAACCTGCTCCGGCGTACAAGTCACAGAGACACGGGACACTTCCTTCGGCGTCAAAGAGTCAAGGTTTATTTACTGCAGGGAACACAGAAGTCACAGGAAGTACATCGAGTGTAGTTCGGGGAGACTGCTTCAAATTGTATTTGTGGATCGCTCCTTTTATACAGTTTTTACCCATAGGATAACATGATACACAATAGTTTACAACCTGGTTCCCACAAGTCGCTCTCAGAGGGGTCGCTTAGATCACTTTGAAACACACAAGATCCGGAACATAAGTGCGGAAACATTTGGCGGTTCCCAACTGTAAAAACCCATCTTCCCACCATTAGCAAATTCCAATCAGCAGTAAAGTAGATCGAAATAGGAACGAAGACAGGTGCAGAGGAAGACGGAGACAGTAGGGAGATCGGAAAGGGTGTAAAAGGGGAGTGTCGAGAAGCACGAGATACAGGCATCAAAGGGACGTGCCTAATGAGATGCACGACTGAGACAATAAGCCCGTGCGGCAAGATGAGCCTCGAGCGGCGCCATCTGCCTTACAGTAGCATCCCCCTCGTCATAAAGACACTTACAAAGAACATGCGTCTTCCGCAAATATCTTGGGAGTCCCAGGGTCGCGAAGCGGACAGCGTCCGTTCGCTGGCTACTTGAGGGCAAGAGACAAAATGGATGCCGTATCTAAGATGGAACCCGTGGGTACAGATGACAAACCCACATAACAAACGAACGGTTTAAGTTAGCACAGCGAAACTGCGCACACTTACAAAACTCGTCATTTGCGGTTCATAGATACTAGACTCGACCATATTCGTGCGAGTTAAAAACACCACTTACAATTGTCACGGAACCTCAACACCAGTGCGGCAATTTGCTGGACACCACCTCGGTGCCATCCGGATCTCGGCGCGTTCGAGTCACTGTACCGCAACAGTGACCGCAACTCAGCTGGACACGCCGTCTTTCGGCGCAGCATTGTAGGATGGCCACACCAGTGCGGCAATTTGCTGGACACCACCTCGGTGCCATCTGGATCTCGGCGCGTTGTGCTGCCTTCGGCCTATTCGCACATCGGTCCGCTACTGACGCCGCCTCACGTGCCAACGGATTTTCTACGCTTTTTGTAGCCCTATGCCGCAGAACAGGTCATGTGACTTGTTTATAAAACTTTTCATTGGTTCATTTTACTTTTGGTTTCCTAAAGATGGAAGGCTTGGTCATATGACCTAAAAATAACACTTTTCATTGGTTTAGAACATTTTTTTTTCCCAAACGATGAAAGCCCCACCTTGTTTCTGGATCATTCAGACTGAAGCTGGCGTCAGCATGAGAGCACCACCATCTCGTGGCTCCGTCGTGTTCATTCCGCGAGCAATCATGGCAGCCGCTCCCCACCGGAAGCCTGCGGGAGTCGGGGGCCCCCAAGACTTTTGTAGAATCTTCACGGCTGAGGGGACGCTTTTCGAGAATGGAGCCCAAGCCCTAGCAGGCAAGCGTCTGAGTTCCAAGGTGTCCCAGGGCCATTTCAGTGGACCAGGCCCAAAACCGAGGAGCCGTCCGCCATTTTGAGAGTCATGTGGCAGCCGCCTATCGCTGCACTGCAAGAGTGGGAGCAACTCAACAACATGGTGAGCGAGACGCTGTAGCCGCAAGAGCGGGCGCAACTCAGCTGGATGGCCGCCACCTGGGGAGGCCCGTTCACGCCGCCTCCCCCACGCCCCCCCCCCCCCCGGGGCCGCCGCACGCCAATTTTCGGAGCAGCATTGTAGGATACCAAAACCAGTGCGGCAGTTTACTGGACATCACCTGGGTGCCTGTCGTACATGTTGTGTCAGCCATGGGACACTGGACACAGTGCCATCAACATCTCAACGCGTTCTGCTGCCTTGGGACTATTCGCACAACAGACCGCTACTGACGAGGCCTCCCCCCGCACCACCCGGGACGCCCCACGCTGTTTTTCTGTGCTGCATTGTAGGATCCCAAAACCAGTGCGGCACCCAGGCGACATCACCTGGGTGCCGTCCAGAACTCTGCACGTTGTGCTGCCTTGGGACTATTCGCACAAAAGACAGCTTCTAACCATTGTTGCTTTTTGGGTTGAAAAATGTTTAAATGTTTTTAGTTTTTGTTCCGTTCATTATAGTTAAAAGTTAATAAAGTTTTATAATCTTACTTTGTTGGAGTGTTATCTATTTTTTTTAAAACGGGTGAATGGGGCCTTGAATCGGGTTATTGTCATGTGTGGGCTTTGGAAGTGTGCTGCTGCAGGATCGGACATTTCAAACTCAAATGCACGTTCTTTTTCTTACCTTTCCGAAGCATGGAGCGCAATAGCAGGCAGAGAAAGGGTGATGCACGTGTTGAACACTACCTGACCTGGCAAGTTGCTGGCAGTGCCCCCCCGCCCGCTCCTGAAAGAGGGCACACACACACCTCCGCCCGAGTACTTCACAAATCTTTAAAAGACCATGCGCTTGTTCATGAGGCTTAAATGGTTTATCACCTCTTCTAGAACCCCTGCATCGACCCTCTGACGTTTCCTGGAAAAATTACCATGTAACACAATACCAAGCCCTGTCAGCTGAAACCCCCAAGGAATCGTGGGGCATATTATCAAGGGGGTTTATCTCCGCTTTTTTGGCTTTAAAAGCCATGAAAGCGGAGATAAAATGATCTCCCTATTACCAAGCTGTCGCTAACACCAGTTAGTGACAGCTAAAAGGAGATAGCGACCATCTTGGGCCCCGCTTTGCATGTCAGTGATACTTATCACTAATGACATGCAAAGTGGCGTGCCAAGATGTTAGCGACTGGAAACAGTCCCTAACATCGCTATCTCCTATTACCAACTTTTGGAGATATTCGCGCTAAGCGCGAATATCTCCAAAATCTAACACCTGCCCTGAGCAGTTATTAGCCATGTTATCCAATGGGAGGTGGATAACATGGCTAAGAGCATTTGCTCGATAATACATGAATATCGCTGACTTTTCTGCGATAATAGCAAGGTTTATCTGCGATAAAAATCGCCGATGTGCGGCGATAATTTTTGTCTCTAAACAAGTTAGAGACAAAAATTATCGCTAGTTGTTCGTAATATGCCCCCGGGTTTTTGCTTGCAGAAATCGGGAGGCGGGAGACTAGCACTGAAATCAGTAGTCTCACGCCTGAATCGGGAGGGTTGGCATGTCTGAATTCTCTACAGCTGGGGCCATAAACTACATCCGCAGGGGTAGGTGATAGCCTGGGACCAGCCTGGCATCTAAAATGGCTGCCGTGCACGACAAAATTGTGGCATTGGAAAAAAGGCAAGATGGCGCAGCCGCTGGAAGAGATGTATCAACATATATCAGCCTCCTCAGCCACCCTCAGGAAACATAGGGGATTAGGATACGTCTCCCGCACCCCCTTATACCTAGTAATTTAAAGTAATTTAATTAACGAAGCACAAAATGGCGAATTCCCGTTTCGCTACCAGTTTGCGGCCCAGTTCGCGGCCCGTGAAGCGCTTCTACCGTGAAAAATCATTTTTTTTTTCTTTTCCCCACGGGACCCTTTAATAACCCCAACAACATTCCTAGGGGGTCAAGAGGGGGATACCTTGCCCCCTTTCATTAAATTCCCCCTTCGTTTTTCACCTCTTCTTCTCTCTCGATCCTACCGAGAGACAAGATGGCGGCCGCTCCGGACTGTCACGCAGCAAAAAAAAAAAAAGCTCACGCACAGCCGCTGGAAGAGATGTATCAACATATATCAGCCTCCTCAGCCACCCTCAGGAAACATAGGGGATTAGGATACGTCTCCCGCACCCCCTTATACCTAGTAATTTAATTAACGAAGCACAAAATGGCGAATTCCCGTTTCGCTACCAGTTTGCGGCCCAGTTCGCGGCCCGTGAAGCGCTTCTACCGTGAAAAATCATTTTTTTTTTCTTTTCCCCACGGGACCCTTTAATAACCCCAACAACATTCCTAGGGGGTCAAGAGGGGGATACCTTGCCCCCTTTCATTAAATTCCCCCTTCGTTTTTCACCTCTTCTTCTCTCTCGATCCTACCGAGAGACAAGATGGCGGCCGCTCCGGACTGTTTAGAATGTTGACAGACACCGGAGAGCCAATCAGCTTTCTGCGCGCAAAGTTCCGAAACGCGAAAAGTAAGCGGACCGGATCGCTGCCCGGAGCGCTGTTACAGATATATATCTTGATATAAACGTTAATTTCTCAAAATCCACTGAAGCACATATATTGAGACCTAGCAAAGGCACATCGGGCTAACAGTCCCTACAATTTTGCCAAGTTTCGTGCAAATCCATTCAGCCGTTCGAGCTAAAAGTGAGTCCAACCGCCCTATGGAAAACTCAATGTTAAAAACGCGTTTTGGGACCCCCCTTTTTTCTCAGCCCCCCCTTGACGAAACCCCACCAAATTTTCAGGGGCTGCTCAGAAACAAAATGTGCCATTTTCCTGAAAATTGCAGCCGATTCCGTCCACAAACGTTAAAGTTATTAGACATAGAATTTTCAAAAATCCCATAGGGAATTAATCCTAACTATATATACCTACTGGCGATAGCCAGTAGGTAATATATATATATATATATATATATATATATATATATATATATATATATATATATATATATATATATATATATATATATATATATGTACATTTTCATTTTCAGTTATTATTACAACTCTTCAACTACCAGAATAGAAACTGAACAGGAACAGACAGGGTATTCAGATCTCAGGTGGGATCACTAGAGATCCCTGAAGGGTGGCAGCCAGTGGAAAAGAGTGAAAGATGGTTACTGGGACATGGGGTGTAAGTGAGATAATGAGGACAACTTTGGAAGTGAGAGGATGGTAGAGAGAGCAGGGAACCTACAACAGGGGGAATGAGGCGAGATCGAGAGAGAGAGATGGAGAGAGTATGGCAACATTAATTCACAGAGAAAAGGAAGAGAGGGAATAAGATCTTGGAGGGGGCACAGGAAAAGTACTTACATTCAGAGAGAAGGGATAGACAGGAACCTAAAGATGTCCCAAATCAGACACGTGGAGCTTATATTGGACAATGTTTCTAAAAATAACAACTCTGGCTTGCACAGTTTTGTATTGAAAAGTTAAAACTACAAGGGTTGAGTTTGTGATGAATTGGAACAACTTGAAACCTAGGAGGTAACCAAATGGTAGCGAAGACAGCGAAACAAAAGACGAAAGGGGCTAAATGAAAGACAGAATAGGAAGGCGAGGAAAATGAAGTAAATGATAATGGAAGAATGCCAGAAGGTTAGGTATATGGAAGGAGAGAGAAATGGATGGAATTAATTAATTGGGAATGGCATTAGTATAGAGAGGAGGAGGGCAGGAGGGAAGGAATGAAAAAGGGGAATGGAGTATATAAGAGAGAGTAGCTTGCCATCTCAAACCTTTCACAATGAAACTAGTTTCCCCTAATTCTTGCACCACTCCCCCAGTGCCAGCAACTGAGAAGCATGATGTAAAGACTGCACAATACTGGAGCAGGCTATGAGGGAATTTGTACTGGTGACCTGTGCATGGCATTGCACAGTAAATAGGGTGTTGTGTCCTCTGCTAATTAAGGGCATACATGGCACCAACAGTCACACTTGGCTACTTGGTCTTCGTGAGAGATATGTCTGATAGTGTTAAGGCCAAGCACAGTGCTCAGAGATCCCTCATTGTATGTCATTTCTGATCTGGATTAAATAGCCTGCGATGTATTTGCCTGTAATTGCACTGTCAGGTCACAAGTCATGTGATCTCATTTCCCTTGATGTCATTGTTATTTTAATTGCCATTTTGAAAATTTGAAAAATCCTACCTTTTTTTGGCAGATATGAGTGTAATCTCTGACATATGGCGCAGATTCACAAAAATCATATATGATATATGCCAAAAGTCAAACTCCCTAAAAGCCAAAAAGCAAAGAGAGCACAGTCCTTTCTATATGCTTTTTTATTATATAATAGTATTCCCATTTTCGATGTTTTGGGGTCAATTTCCACAGGGATGTAAGAGTACATAAAACAATACTATGGGATAACTATTTTACCTACTCCAAAATGGCTTTGTAAATAGCCCCACTATCTTTTTATCTTTTCCAAACTACATGGATTTGTACAGGCTGAAATGGACTAAATGGATGGATTATTGCATTTTGCCTACAAAAAGCTATCTTCCTAAAGTGACCAAATAACTGCAGCTACTTCCTTGGTTTTAAAACAACTATACGTTTTAACAAACACAGCACATTGCTGCCTAATCAATGCTCACTGGAATCCTGCACTGCCATTCAAACACCACACATGATAATTCCATCCTTATGCCTGCAATACAAGAGTTAGATATTGAAAGTGAGAGTATAAAATGTATGTACATTCTACTTTTTGAGTCTGAAAACAGTTATCAAAACAGGATTTTTGGGGAGAAAACTACGGACAACTGATTACCATGAATACGTCAGTTGCCTCAAACACCACAAGAATCAAGTCACTTACCGTCGCATATAATGCTGAGTAAATGCTTAAAGCAGCATGCTTTGATGGAAACGATCGCCTCGCCTCCTCAACCACTTCGGGGTCACCAGTGCAGACATTGCCACTGCCAATAAAGTGATGATTTGCTCGACAATCAACTCCTGTGTAATTTGGCTTGCATACTGTAAGAAAGTATGGGGCCAGGTTTCCAGTCACAATCTGACCAGCATTTACAAATATATCTGTGGCAAAAAGTCCAAAGGCAAAAACCCCTGTAAATGATAAAAACGTAAAAAGGCAATTCAATACAGAAACAGAGAGATTAAATATTACGTTTATATTAAAACTTCAACATTTCCTAAGGTGCCCCATAATATAGAAAGTATCTTTTAGCTCACAAAGCAATGGACATTTGTTTTATGTTTTATAGATCTCTCTAGTAGCAGTTCCCCGGAGGCCACTTCCAAACAATACATAGAAGAATTTGCAGAAAAAACATTGTAAGTACATATTAACTTCATAAATTACAAACTCACTTATGCACTAAAAAAGTAGTTTCCTTTAAAAATCAGGGGTCGTATTATGGAAGTGCCCTGGGGGCACAACGGGTTTTGCACCCACTTTGTGCATCCCCGGGGAACTTTGGTATTACAGAAGGGGCCAAAGATGCTTGTGCGTCCCCTTCTGTAATACTGATAGCGCTGGCACAGATAAAGGGCGAGAGCTATCTTCACAGGGAGTGCCCTCATTTGCATGACGTCATGGCCCCATGCAAATGAGGGAATCCCTTTGCCTCTGTTCCCGCGCCGTATGATAGATACGGGTGTGAGAAGTTGGCCTGATATATGATGTTCACTAGTTCTAGTGATCACCTTGTATCAGTCCAAACAACCCTTATGGTGATTGGTTGTAAGTCAACCTTATAGACCAGCTATCCTAGTAGCGTGGACAAAAGCAGTCTTTAGGCTAAACTCTTTATGGCATGTGAAGCCTGCTGTTTTACCACATATAACCTTTGAATACCAAATGAAAAGGACACCACACAGGTAGTTATGAAAATAAACAGTTATTTATTATCTAACAACACCTCTGAACTCTTTATGAGGTCAGAGGGCTAAGCACATGACAAACTCTTAGGAAAAATATGTTCAAGTTGCACGATTTACAATGGTGCCCTAGGGGCACGACAAACTATATACTAGATAAATGGAATGCGAAAGTCAATTAAAGGCATGGAGCTATCCAGAGGTTGTCGGATCGCTGGGACCACGCTATGCTAACTTGAGGTAAGTAATAGGAGGCCCGCGGAGCGCGTGTGCAGAGTGTGAACTCACACGCGAGATGCGTACAAAAGTCTATGGACAGTAAAGTTTAAAGAAAAGGTGAGTACGGACGTTCCTGACTAGGTAGGACTGAAAAGACAATGGAACTGGACACTAGGATAGTGAAGCTACTCCTGAGCACCGAAATGCTCTTGTTACCTCACCCACAGGCTGCGGGTGCATAGGTGCGAAGTTGTGTCGGGTTTCCGCGTCGAAGTCTATGGAGCCTTGAAGAAAGATGCTGCAGGCGACCAGGAGGAAGATGTCCGGTGCAATCTAAGGGTGGATCAGTGAAGAGAGGAACCTGAAAGCAGAGGGGACAATGTTCAAAGTCACTAGCCAGTGACTGGAGTGGACCCAGGAGTGGAACCAGATGTCGTCATCGCGATCAGGTGAAGGTGGACGCTTGTCTCTGCAGCCACGTGGACCAGGTGGTGTCTTCGACGACCAGGATGGAGGCACGAGCTGTCCCACGCAGGCTCTCGCTGTCAGCAGTGTCGTCTCCGGGTTCGGGTTCAACAGGCCTTGGCAAAGGCAACCCACGCGGTGAGTGGAAACGGCGTCTGGAGTGGACCAGGAGGGTCCGGGGTGCTCCTCTTTTGGAAGGGAGCAAGGGCCAGTCTGGAGCAACCAGACCTGCAGCAACGTTGTCGGTGTTCGTCGTCTAGGAGGCCACAAGCCAGCCGGCAAGTGACCAGACAACGCCTCGAGCAGCAAACAGGCAGAAGGGCCCCATGCAGATCTCGTGGATGCTGGAGGGCTGGTCTTCGATGCAGGAGCTGCTCGGGGTCGGGGCTTCTCAGTCCCCAAAGCACTTGGAGGAGGATACCTCAGGAGTCGTGCTGGAGCGAAGTGCTGCTTCTTTCAAGATGGCCGGTCCCACGTGTTTTGTCACACCCACGGGTCTCAGCTCAGCTGCAGATGTGGGTTGAGGTCGGAGAGGTCGGGGAATCTGGGTCTCGTTGGGCTCTGGGGTCTGGATCCTTTGCAGGAAGACGACAAAGGGAAGTCACGGTACGCTGATGGTGCCTGCAGATGCAGGGTGGACCCTCCTTGCCCACAAGGGAGATTCCTTCTGTCTTCTGTGGAGCAGAACGTCGAGGTCCAGAGTTTCTTCTTGTGAAGTTGATCAGGATAATCTAATTTGGAATGGGACCAGCTCCTACCTTTATCCGGCTAAAGGGGGGCTGCACTACGACTAAGTCCCTCCTCTGGGTGGGACCAGGAAGGGGGGTGGTTACACCCCCTTTCCTTTGTCCGGTCTTGCGCCAGCTCTGGGGTTGGAGTGCCCCAGGAACTGGTTCTGACCGGTGTATGCACGGGACACCTTGTGTGCCCCAGGCATGTCTCATTCCTTCGAGCCCTGTCCTACCTAATACACAAAATCCTGTCTGGGGTGGTGCTCGCACCTCCCAAGGCAGGAAACCCTTTGTCCAAGCCTCCCTTGCTGGAAGGACTCCCAGCAGCAGGAGGTCAGACTTGTGTCTGTGGTGGCAGCATCCATTTTGTGATGCTGAGGCTCGAGTTAACTTTAACCGGGGTTCACAGTTACATACACGTCGTGTCCCTCTAGAAGGGTGGAATGCTAACCCCGACGCCAGAATTGGCGAGGGGTTAGTATTCCAATTCGTATGACACCTTACTCGACCTGTTTTGATAATGTTATACCAGAGTTAGCATTTGACCGCGAGGATCATAATGCACTTAAGAGTATATGGTATAGCGTTATCATGGAACAGCTATTAGGACTTGGTTCCGCAAGCTGCAAACGGGCTCAGCTCATGCCAGAGCACCATCTCACATAATTCCAAGCACTCTGCCTTCAGGATTGATAAGGCCTGCCGTAGGAGTGACTGATAGGAATATATCTGTCCATTTTAGGGTTAGATATAGAGATACTATATCTAAAGCAAAGGGTGATTACACCACCTTGCCCCAGCTGTCGCGCAGCCAGTTGTGTCAGATTTGGATGGCCAGCCAGGGGTGGCATAATACATGCTGCAGCCCCTGGTAGGCCCTGGGTACACCTATGCCCTGGATACCTAAGGTATGCTGTACAGGGACTGATAAGGTGGCCCAGTACCAATTGGTAAATGCACCTAAGGTACATGCTTGACAATTTAGAGAGAGAACAGCTAGGCTGTGGGTCTGATTAGCAGGCCCACAGCCAGGGAAAGTCATAAACCAGTGAAGCAAAAAGCAAAAATCGGGGGTGACCATAGGATTGCAGACCCCACTCTCCTACAACGGGCACAGAGACAAAGAAGCTGTCAGGAGGTGCACTGACAGTGCACCACGTAAAAGGAGGCACACTGTCAGTGCGCCCCCTGATGGCAGCCCTCTGGAGAGGGTGAAGGCTGTCCCATGGACCCTCCCAGACATTCCCTTACAGGTGGGTGCAGCCACTCACTGCACCCGTCTGCTAGGGGATCCCTCTGAACCCTCTTAAAAGTGCAGGCAGGTGGCCGCCTGCACTTTGAAACACAGAGCGGCTTCAAAGCAGCAGCTCCGTTTTTCACATGAATGTGCTGCACAGTCCATGTAATAGGGCACACTTTCCCTGTTTGTACACAGCGCACCTGTTTTAAGATGCGTCGGGCGCAAACAGGGAAAATGTGCCCTTTACATAATAGGTCCCCAGTTGTGCAACATGTTTGCAATCTGGAACATAAACTTACATTCTGCAATTATGATTAGCTGCAAATCCATAATGCCGCCGTCGCACTGATTATGACCTCAGAGATGACATTCCAAATGACCCCAAATATTTTTGGCCTTTTTGCTACATCGTATTTATGCTGGCTATAAAACTCTGTGAACTTTACCCCTGCTAATCAGAGGTAAAGTACTTGTGCTCCTCCTTTCAACATGTTAAAATTGGTATACTCCTGACTGGCATATTTAACTTACCTATAAGCCCTTAGTATATGGTACTAACAGTGTATCCAGGGTTTGTGATTTAAATGTCACCAGTGGGCTGCAGCTTGCACTGTGCCACCCACTGCATTGACAACACATACATGACTGCATGCCTGCTACCAGTAGCCAGACTGTGCAGGTATTAACTGCAAATTCAACCTGTCAAAATAACGCCTTTTAACAGGCCTAAACCATCCTTTTCAATATTTATAAGTCACCTCTAAGAAGGCCCTATTATCCATATAGGCAAGGTGAATTTTTGTAAAGGTTAGACAAGTAAAATCTTAATGTCCTTACAGTGCAAAACCCTCAAAGCTTTTTTCACTTTAGCTGGTTTAGCTG
The DNA here is from genome assembly GCF_964263255.1 of Lissotriton vulgaris. Lineage (NCBI taxonomy): Eukaryota > Metazoa > Chordata > Amphibia > Caudata > Salamandridae > Lissotriton > Lissotriton vulgaris. The sequence goes on along the minus strand of NC_141689.1, from coordinate 1,578,538,530 downwards.
TTACATAGGAAAAGACTGGAATGCAATATTAAATACTAACCCTGTGTCTTGGAAATAGGACTGACTAGAAAAATAATTAAACAACTATTTTTAACAGTTGTTGAAAATCCAATTTAATGGTGGAGTCGGATTTGCTCTAAATATTACAGAAAATTAACTTTTATAAAGTTCCTTTTGCCCTTCCTGAAGTCCCTGAAACTAAAACTGCATTTTATTCTTCCACTCCAGCCAGCTAATAATTGGCATTTAAATAGGCATGAATGAGGTGTGAACTTGTTCCTAGGAGCAAAACAATAGTCTGACCTGAATGGCCAGAGATGACCCCATCTGAACCCAACAGAATATGAAAGGTGCCTGGAAGAATCCTTTTTAACATGAAAGTGTAAATGTCCTGCTTGATTGTCACATCCTGTTTTACAGGTCTGCTGGTCTTCTTTTATATGACACTTAGGGCTATTTTAAAGAGGACTCTCCTTGCACAGGAAGATGTTAGCTGACACTTGGGTAGGGTTCTTATTTTGTCCTTCCAGCTAGTCAGACCGAAGTCCCAGTGGCACTCTTTGACATTACAGTGCCACAGGCTGTTTGACATGTCTGCTGGGCTTACATATAACGCTTGGTGCGCACTTCAAAGGATGGAAACAGAAGCAAAACACTTTGTATGTATCCACTGTCAGGCTGCTGAACATTCAGATTGACTTTGCCAGACTTTTGAGACTGAGTTTGTTGGGGATATAAGAATTGTCTAAAACTGAATTCTAGTGTTGGATGTGGGAGGACACTAGGATTACCATAGTACATTCGTCAAACACCCTACCAGCCCTCATACCCAAGCTTAGTGTGGGCAAAGACTTTGGCCATGCTGAAAATGCCCAAAGTGGGTATGGTTAGTCATGGGATCCTTTACTCTATTGGTTAGGGCATCCCCATGGATCATTCCCACTCAGTAGATTGTGCCAGGCATAACTGTGGCAACTCCAGGCATCCACTGCATTACACCCTTCAGGAGAGGAGTAAACCTATTGTCTGCATCTTGGGAAGTGCCCTGGAGGGCGGGGCCTGCTGTCTCTTTTGAACCCAGCGGAAAGATGTGGAACTCCAAGGGTCATGAGGCTGACCTCTTGGTAAAGCTACAGGTGCAAAATGAGCAACAAGAGGCTTTTTCCTGAAACTGTGTAGATGACAAGCGGCAAACGACATATACTGTACCCTATTATTTGGTCTCTGCATGCCACCCTGTGAATCTTTAAGTGTCTCCTATGAGGTCCTGGGGCTTTAGATGTGTACTCCTGTAGTAGACTGAGACTTAACGGACTAAAGTTAGAATGTAAATCTTTGGTGCCAGCATGGACCTGTTTAGTGTATATGACTTGTGCTTCATTCCAGTCAGTGCCAAACTGCTCCTAGGTCCTATTCTACTGCAACTATTGACTATCATTAGAAGTTTGTGCTTCTTGGCATTTTTTTTGAAGTAAAGCTTTAAAAAATATTATCTCTGGTTCCACTTATTGGATTTTTGTCATTTTGGTGTCCCTTTATTTATTACAATTTATTCTATTTGTTCTAACTCATTTAAGGATATTTTTTTTTGTTTTGCATTTTGACTTTATTACTGTTTTATTGCTAAGTGAATACTTTACACATTGCCTTTGAGTTATGTCTGTCTGTTATTCCATAGCCACCGGGATTTGAGCTCAGATTCATTTAGCGACTTTAGAGATTCACCCTAACGAGGATTGTGATTATTACCTGTGTTGGGTGCCTACACCCCCAACTAATAACTGAGGACCTCATCTACAAGAAAATTATGCAGCGTGGTGCAGAAAGCCATTTAGATGCACCATGCTGTGTCATTTTCAGCTCAGGGATGTGTTTTATTAACAATTTGACGCATACCTGTGTTTTCATCTGTGCTGGCACTCAGTTGGCTGCCATACACCAGCGCAGGCACTGTTGTGTCATTTTGCAAGGGTGCCTGTGCCGCCTGGAAGATTATTTTCGTGCAGGAAGGCAGACCTTCCTGCACAAAAACAATAATTAATGGCATTTTCCTCTTTCTATGCATGCTGCAGAATGCAGCACACATAGAAAGAGGAAACAACGAGGAGAAATAGGAGTATTTCTCCTTGTTGCAGCATTTCTACACCTCAGAGGGAGGTGTAGGACTATGACACATTCCCAGTTTTACAAAATGTTGTAAAACTGGGAATGCGTCAAGTTCCATGGATGTTGGCTGGGAACATCCGCAGCAACACCCATGGAACACCCCTTTCAAGCACAATTATGTGTGAAAGGGGACCGTATTTACAAAGCCATGAAAAGTTATGCAGGGTGACTTTACATGGCCTTGTAAATATGGGCAAGCTCATTGCGCCATCCGTGCGTCAATAAAAGTGACACACTGGCAGCGCTATCAGCTTTGTAAAGAAGCCCCCAAGTTCTTACATATCCTCACAGAGACTGCACAGAAATAAATAATTCCTTCAGCGACGACAGCAATGAAACTACCTCATAGAATATACACAGAAAAAAAGCACCACTGTAAGAAATTAGATGTCCCACGGGACTGTAGAGAGATATAGCAGCAATTCCACTGAGTAGGTATCTTTACAATTATTGCTTGAATACGAAAGACCATAGAACCACTGACAGAAACGAGATGTCCCCATAGAGCCTACACATAGAGGAAAAACTGAACTTGTACTGAATAGATCTTCTCATGGAGATTTCTTGGAGGTTAAATGCTGCATTTTCAGTGCTATTGTGAGTCGTTAGATACCCTCACAGAGAGTATACGTAGATAGAAGAGGCTACAATTGCACTACACAGTAAAAGGAGGAAAGGTGTTTCAGGTTTTAGAGGTGGGAAGAGGTAAAGGGAGGTATGAGTTTTTTAGAGGTTCAGGACTGGGAACAAGTAAAGGGATGTAAGGTTTTTTTAGGGTTTAGTGGTGGGAATAGTTAAAGGAAGGTAAAGGTTTTTAGGGTTCAGGTTTGGGTAGAGGGTCAAAAGTAAAAATAAAATACATACATTTGTCTATCTATCTATCTATCTATGTATCTATCTATCTATCTATCTATCTATCTATCTATCTATCTATCTATCTATCTATCTATCTATCTATCTATCTATCTATCTATCTATCTATCTATCTATCTATCTATCTACATATGTAGTCTATTTTATTCCCAAAACAGAAATTACGGATAATCATTATGTTTTAGAAAAAAAAATGAAGCATTGCAAAAAGAGTGCCTTGTATTGAGTTGCCTTGAAAATGTACTTTACATCGTGGTTTACTAGTTCGTATTGTAAAAGTAAGCATTGTAATGAATGCTGTAATGTACTGCGATTAACAATCTTTCATTATATTGTCTTATATTTCTTGGACGACTTGTAGTTCCCTATCATAAGATTCTTCCAAGCTGCCGAGGAGTTCAGGGTGAGGAAGCAATACTTCCATTCCCTCATATAGGAATAAAAAGCATAAAACAAGATCAGCAAGACCGAAAAGCTGTCAGAACTGCGAGAATCAAACTTGTGACCAACAGATCTTAGCATTGAGCTGTGTTATTAGCTTTAAATTATCATCAATTGCTATATTTGTCAAAGCATGCACAAAGAAAGGTCGGATCCAAGGATTCAAGGAGTAAGCTGTGGTGACGCGCTCTAGTGTTGCACGTCACGCACCGACGTGACGTGCCAGCGGCCATATTGAGGCTGCGTGCGCATCGCGCATTGAGTGGCGCGAAAGCCGAGGTTACAGGTAGATCGGCTCGGCGCTCTTTAGGGAAAGATATAAATAAATACACCGTTAACCTCACCAGTGCTGTAGCGTCCTTATTGGGGATTTCCCCATCATTACAATGGCGACGAGAGTGGGATGTTGAAACCCTGCATACCACAGAGGACCAACGCAGCAACAAGAAGTCACCGAGGGAAATATCACTACACCGGTGAACAGCAGACGCACAGCAGCAAGCAGAACCACGGAGCCAGGGGACCAAGGGAAGCACATGGTCAAGAGGAGACCAACAAGCTACCAAACAGGTACCCTACCCTAAAGAGCGTGGCAGAGCCCATAATCACCCCGGAGGGAAGCAAAACTAAGCCAGAGGGGAGTGAACAGACCCCAGAGGAACAGAGCAAAGCGCACCAAACCACACAACGAACCATATACAGGGATAACCGCGCTGGCTACCTTACAAAAGTGCGAGGGCGCTGACACAGGTAGTCCCCAGTCCCACGTGGGAAAAGAAGAGCAGGACAATACACCGGGCAGTCCCAGAAGTCAAGGGAGCACACCACCCACGATCAAAAGCGAGAAGATGAGTGCGCAGGCAGGATATGCAATGGTGCCGGTGCAATTTCTGCCCAGACCAGGCAAACCACTAATGAAGTGGGAGGACTGGAGAGAGTACATTGATAACTTCATAGGGGTTTTGGAAGACGAAAACGAAGAACAGTTCAACCCCAAGAGAAAAAAGCGCATCCTATTGCTCAACCTAGGCCCGGAAGGACTGAGAATTTATAAGAGCCTGGTCCCAAAACAAAGAGGAAGCACCGATGATGATGTGTATGCCCAAGCCATTGATGACCTGAATGAACACTACAGGCCGGCGGTGTGTGTGTCGGTGGACAGGTTTAATTTTCAGCAAAGAAAACAACGCACAGGTGAGACAGTAGAGGAATACGTGGCGGCCCTGAAGAGACTGGCGTCCACGTGCAGATATGACAACTGGGAAGAGGAATTCATCAAGGATCAGGTGGTGAAGCACACCAAGAGCACGGCAGTGCAGGACAAGCTATGGGCCAGTGGGGACACCACACTAAAGGAGGTGATGGTAATCGTCAAGAGGGCAGAGCTGGCGCGCAGGTGTGCGGATGCAACGAAGAAGGAGATGGCGCCCAGCACCATGGTAAACAAAGTCGACGAAGAAGAGCCCTGCAAGGACTACAACTACAAAGGGTCGTCGGTGAAAGGGCTCAACAGATGGCAAGGCAACCCAGGCCCCCAGGGCAACCGGCAGGGAGCAACAAGAAATCATGCTACAGATGGGGGAGCTGGTCCCACGAGGCACATGACAGGAAGTGCCCAGCGTTCCGTGCCAAATGCATAGTGGGCCACTATGAGAAGGTATGTCGGAGGAAGTCTTCTAAAGGCATGGAAAAATATATTGGACAAGAGGGCGAAGAACAGGAAGAAGGCACTGAGGAGGACGTCGTCACCGTGCTCTGCATTTATGACCAAGTGCTGAGCATCGACGGCCAAGTATTGAGCGTGGGTGGCAGAAGAACGACGAAACAGGTACTGGAAATGACAATAGGGGGAGTACCGATAAGCCTGGTAGCTGACACGGGCTCGCCTTACACCATCGTCCAGAGATCGGTGTGGAATGAAAGCTTCGCACCACATCTAGGCCCAGAACTGGAGAAGCTGGATATTCGTCCAGTCACATATAACGGGGACCGCATACCCACGCAGGATTCAGACCATTGAAATTTGAATTCAGAGGCCGTTCTGTCTTATGCAAACTTTACATATCGGAAAGAGGGCCCTCGGTGCTTGGATGGCTGGACCAAGGCGACCTGGGCATCAAGTTGGATCCAGGGGGAAAGGAACAAATATTGCTCACTGAACTAGAAGCCTGGCCAGATCTGGACAAATGGAAGAGTGAGTTCCCCAAAGTATTCAGAGGCACAGTGGGAAGGATGGAGAAATTCTCACACAAGATAATCCTAAAGGAGGAAGCAGTACCAGTCGCCCACAAGGTGAGAAATGTGCCCTTGGCAGTGAGAGAAGCTGTACAGGAAGAGCTACAGGACTTAGAAAGAAAAGGGATCATTGAACCGATCACATGCGCGGAGTGGCTGGCGCCATTAGTGGTAGTTATGAAACCCAGTGGGAAGGTCAGGCTATGCGTTGACCTACGCGAACTGAATAAGAACATTGTGGTGGAGAAGTTCCCCTTACCTAGAATCGAGGAAATGCTAGCCAAGACCAGAGGAATCAAGTGGTACTCCACCATAGACTTGACTTCAGCCTACCACCAGATTGCACTACACCCAGAGAGCCGGAAATTAACATCATTCATCACCCCGTTCGGATGCTATCAGTTCCGCCGTATGCCGTTTGGGCTTGCCTCGGCAGCTGCGGTGTTCCAGAAACTGATGCACCAACTGTTCAAAGACACGGAGGGGATCCAGTATTTTCAGGACGATATCCTGATAATGGGGAGATACAAACCAGATCATGATGTGAAATTAAGCAAGGTACTGAAAATCCTAGAGGATAAAGGTCTTACAGCAGAATGGGCCATGTGCCGGATAGGCATGGAGTCGGTGACCTACTTAGGACACGAGATTGGGGTGCGAGGAGTGACCCCGAAAGCGGAGAATGTGAAAGAAATTTGTGAAGCACCACCGCCCACCAACAAAGAAGAAGTCAGGTCATTTTTAGGCATGGCGGAATACTACAGCAAATTTGTACAGCACTTCGCCACCAAAACACATAACATGAGGCAGCTGACGAGAGACAGCACTGAGTTCCGCTGGACGGAGGAGGCACAAAACGAATTCGAAATCATCAAAAGGGAGGTAGTAGGAGCAGTACCACTCCAAGGATATGACCCCCAGGGCAAGAGGGTACTCACCACCGACACCAGCGACAAGGGATTGGGTGCGGTGTTGATGCAAGACCGAGGACAAGGTAGGATGGAGACACTTAGCTTTGCATCCCGCACCGTGAGTGAAACGGAAAAGAAATACAGTGTTATAGAAAAAGAGATGCTGGCGGTCATGTGGGCAATGATGAGATTCCGGCAATTCCTGTGGGGCACATGGTTCCAGTTAAGAACGGCTCATAAGCCTTTACTGAAAGTACTAACATCCAGCGGGCACGCCAATGCCACGCCTAGGATCTCAAAAATGACCCTAAAACTCCTGGAATTCAGATACGATGTAGAGTACATCCCAGGTAGCAGGAATAGAGTTGCGGACTACTTAAGTAGGGCAGCGGCCATGGAACAGAGTGAAGAAGACCAAGCAGGGGTGGAAGAATTGGTAGCACTCACAGAAGACCAAGAAAGAGTGATTGGAAATCAGGAATGGAAGGAAGCATATGACGAAGACCAAATCATAAAGGAAGTAAAATCATTCATCACAAAGGGTTGGCCAGACAAAAAGCAGACCAGTGAGGACCTCAAGCCATACTACGAGATCAGGGAGGAGTTGTCGATGGACGACCAAGGAGTGTTCATGTACAGGGGAGAGAAGGTCATCCCTACGGCAAATATCATCCCCAAGTTACTCAGCATGCTCCACAAAGGACATTTGGGAATAGGAAAAATGAAATTGAGGACCAAACAGAATTACTGGTGGCTAGGGATGGATGTTCGAGCTGAAAGGCACGTCAGGGACTGCTTACAGTGCCAAGGGGCAGACAAAACACTCAAATTACTACGCCCAGCCATAGGAAAGTTTGACCCCCCACAGAACCCGTGGGAGGAGTTGTCGGTGGACATCCTGGGCCCGATCCTGAATGAACATGGGGTTCAGAAAGATGTGTGCGTCCTCATGGATAGATATTCCAAATGGCCAGAGTTGAAGGTGGATGAGGCGATGGATACTGAGACCATCATAAAGTTCCTGTCGGAGACCTTCGTGAGAGAGGGCATACCTAAGGCCATCCTGAGTGACAACGGCCCCCAATTCAGGTCAGAAAAATGGAGCAATTTCATGCAGAGGAAATGAATACTAGCCAAACACACGTCGGTCTACCATCCAGCAGGAAACGAACTGGTTGAGCGATTTAACAGAGTGGTGATGGGGTCGGTCCAGGCAGCCATCTCCAGCAACAAAGACTGGGAAAGAGAGATATGGCACATGGTGTGGGCGTACAGAATCACCCCCACAGGAACAGGATACAGCCCCTTCCAAATCTTGAGGGGTCGCGAACCATTCACTCAAGACAATCGGGTATGGATGGAAAAAACCGTAACGAGCGAGTGGTCCCCAGCAGTAGCGCAAGCTAATTTGGAAAAGGCACAGGCCATTTACGCGAGACACTACAACAACCTGAGAAACGTGAAGGAGACAGACTTGGAAAAAGGCGAGTGGGTACGAGTAAAGTTGGCCACGCTACAAAGAAAGGGCGACAGCAAGTACAGTAAGCCCATGCAGGACAAGGAAGTGTTCAGCAGAGCAGCTTTGTTAAGTGATGGAAACGTGTGGTCCTAGGATCGCATGGCAAGATGCAATGGGGTTCTACGATGGGACCAAGGTGGAGCTGACCTAGGAGACATGGAGGAAAGAAACGGGGAGCAAGAGCAAGCTGATGTGGAACCAGATGAGAGAAGAGGAGAACAGCAGGAAGAGAGAGTTGGTGATAGCAGCCAAGGGGCTGTGAGGGAAAGAGACATGATGAGACGAGATGAAAGCGCGGCTGCGCTTGGAAGTGGAGGAGCAGACGGAGAGACTCAGGAGAGGCATACCCTGCCTGACCCGGTGAGGTTGACCCGGAGAGGTAGAGTGGCAATTAAACCAGCATGGTTCCGAGACTTTGACATGAACGGCGGACTGTGAGTTAACAGTTTCATTGTTGGGAAAAAAGGGGAGATATGTGGTGACGCGCTCTAGTGTTGCACGTCACGCACCGACGTGACGTGCCAGCGGCCATATTGAAGCTGCGCGCGCATCGCGCATTGAGTGGCGCGAAAGCTGAGGTTACAGGTAGATCGGCTCGGCGCTCTTTAGGGAAAGATATAATTAAATACACCGTTAACCTCACCAGTGCTGTAGCGTCCTTATTGGGGCATTACATAAGCTGACCTCACAGGCAGCAGGACTCTCTCATGCATAATGACTCAACTTTAAACAGACATCAAAATGCACAAAAAATAGTTGTGCCAAAAAGGCAGAAAAGTGGATTCTGAAATAGTGACATTACAGACAAGCGTACTCTCATTTCATGCACTGTTTCGAGAATTGCTACAGTCTGCCAAGTTGAAAGTAGTGAAGCCAGTGATTCACAGACTTTAATGAATTCGGAAAAAGCATCAACAAGCATGGGGCCAGCAAAGCAGCACCAAAGAGAAGGGAACTGCTGCTGCCTGGCATCAGAACTCCTGTTACACAGCTTACCTCTGGCTTGAAGCCTGGAAAATTCAAAACGGGAAGCCATCAGCTTAAAACACCTGCACACACATCCCTGCCAATGCTGCTTTGCCCTAAAATCTGTAAAAAAAAACACTGCAAAACCAATAGGTTATTTGAGGTGTGTGTGTTTTCTTTGTAAGCACTGCAATGTCAAATACTGCAATTTCCCACCATATTGCAAACGTGCTTGCATAAAAGTCCCTAGTATTGGGTATCACTGCCCATCCCCCACACTGCATGCATCAATGGGCCTGGTAAAGAGTGTCAGTGCCCCCACGCATTTACTAATGGGGGCACAGCTACAGACACCAATGGTGCCTTACAGTCTATGCATCTATGGGCCACAAAGTGCATGCATCAGGGTTTAATTTGAGCCCGTGGGGGACACCAGCAGTTATTTTTGGGGACCGGAACTTCTTTTTCGCAGCAGATGTATACCGAGCGCAAGAGAGGAAACTACACACAATTCAGAAAGATGGACTAAGAGGAAAAACATCACAAAGAGAGATATCAGGAACCTGCAAAAATTAGATAAAAGGGTAGGCATTGTCCAGAAGTGGATTAAAGAAGCCTGAGGTGGTTTAAGACCACGCAGTCTCAGTATTCGGCGCATCAACAGATTTTCGGGCACCGGCACTCTTTCTCTTTCAAATTAAGCACTAGCATGAATTAATGTGCCTTGTATGAGTTTCATGGCCCAAAAAAGAGCTTGCATCAAGGGCGTAAAATGGCAGCAATTTGACAAATTAAGCGTTGTCAGAGTGCTTGAACATTCAGTGGATCACACTGGTGTCAGGACTCACAGCATCACTTAAGAACTCTATTTCCCCAGAGCACCCATCAGCAGTTACCAGAAGAAATAAATGATGGTGTAAATACAAGTTGAGGCCAAAGATGTCTGGAATTGGACCAGATAGCTGCCTAGAAAGGCCAGCAGGAGAGCACCATATTGGGGAAGCAGGAGCTGGTTCACTCCAGGCTGTGGAGGGTGGTGCATTTCCCTATGCCAAGCCCGCTTTCTCCATATGCAACCGCAGCATCAAATCCTGATTTGTGTATGTGTACTGTGGCCAGCAATTAACTTCACCTCAAGTCCACATCTATGAGATACACTAGAGTTTTGCTAATGCAATGAACAGTAAGGGCTGTTTGCCTGGCGTGGCCAGCACAGGTAAGAGCAGTGGGGCAGCGGGGCGGAGGCAGGGTGGGAAGGGGGGCAGTAAGTTGACAGTCAACGGAATGGCGAAACAAAATAAAAGAATAAAGAAAACCACTTACCTTGCAGGCACAAGGTAAGTGTTTTTTAATTTTTTTTATTTTGTTACCCTATTCCGTCGTCTGTCAACTTACTTTACGTTTTATTGCGAAAAATACAGCCCAAGCCCTTCTGGTTACCACAAAAGTGGGTGACATTCTTCCCATTTGTGTGGGGAAAAACCACATCTGGCGGGTGGCAACTTTTTGGGAGTTGCGACTTTGGGCTGGTTTTTGGGCTGACACTGGTCTGGGTTGGGCTAAAATTGGCCTTATACTTGAGTGGCTTTGGGCTTGGGGCGGGTTTAAAAATCTAGCAGCAATGGAAGGAATGATTCCTCTTTGTGAGCAGACCTCCTGTCTGACACCCACGCTGGACCCTTGTTTCAGGCTGCTGAGGGCTCTCCGCCTACTGCTATTGCAGATCAAACAAACAATGTACCTTTGATTACTTACCTACAGCAAACAAGCGTGGTGACACCGGTGCCCGACGGACCCCTAGACCACTTTAATGGAGGGAAACACTAGCAGCTTGCTCCACATTGCATCAGCCCTACCGCTACTGATCCATGTAGCATGACATGATGTTTCAGTGGTGCATCGGCTTCTGACTATAAGAAGCAGGCGTGGTATCTCCTGGTGCAGTAGCCAGGAAATATAAAATAAAATACTGCACCTTCATTACAGTGTATAGCCATTTCACTGTCCAGCCACTGCAGTGGAGCTTCTTTATAACCAGACTAACATAGCAGCCTCCCAGTCAAATACATCTGTGATTCAGGACAAGCAGTCTGTAGATATGTTAGCTTGAGATACAATATTAATTATCTTATATTACTAACTATCCCATTCCTATGCCATCCTCACCAGTCCAGTATTGCAATCATTTAGTGCCATCTTGATTACATTGTATTGAATTGTCTTGTATTGTAATTGCATTTATATCGCGCTTACTACCCCTGACGAGTCATTGAAGAACTTTTTCGTCGAGAAGAATGCTACTCCGGAACCCATAAAGGATTAGTGTTGAGTTAGTATTGTGAAATATCAAAGTAAGTTGAGTGTGAGTGATGGATAGGTTAGTCAGTTATTTGGATTCAGAAGGATAGCAGAGGGATAGAAGAGGGTTTACATTTATATAGTCCTACCATTTTAACGCTAAACATAAACTTCAGGGTATATTTATGAGGAAATGGAGTTGGGCCAAATTTGGTAGCGCCACGGTACGAGAAGAATACGCCACACCCCTGTGTTTTCCCTAATGCTGACCCTAAATTAAGCTGCCTAGTGCCATGACAGGCACCCTTGCACTACAGTGCTAGGGTGTCTGCATTGTAGGGAGTGATTTTTTATGTGCAGGAAGGTGTCCCTTCCTGTACATAAACAATCACTAATGGCGATGTGTTACTTCTATGTGTGCTGCAGAATGCAGCACACATAGAAGTAGCAAATCCTCACTATGTAATGAATATTTATGTGCAGGAAAGGCCCCCCTAATGGCATTTTGCTCTTTTTATGTGTGCTACAGAATGCAGCACACATAGAAAATGCAAAAACAAAAAGAAATAAAAGTATTTCTCCTAATTCTGCCATTTTAACGCCTGGTCTTGCATGGTGTTAGTTTTTGGAGCTGCGTCAGATTTACACCTCCTTGTAAATCTAGGGCAGCATCAGTGGAATACCCACAGCAGCATCCACTGCACACCCCTTTCACGCTAAGAGATGTGCATAAAGGGACCTTATATACAAGGTAGCGCTAAGCCACATAAAGTGGCTTAACGCCGCTTTGTAAATATAGAGACACCAGAACGTCGCTAAAAGTGATGTTCAGGTGGTGATATCCCCTTCTAAATATGCCCCTTCATCTATGTATTCTTTTGTAACCTTTGACTGCATTCCCGAAGAAAATGTTGATGTTTCTAGCACCTACCCTGAGCTGGTGCATTCCGATTTTTTGTTTTTATCCTATGTGCAATTGTTGCATTTTTTTGATGCCATAACTCTAACGATAATTTGAGACAATGCTTGTACATTATCCCACTTATGCATGGGATAATGTACAAGCATTATTCCATGTACAACACTTGTGCTTGCAGACATATACAAATATTTATTTAATAATGACTATTTCATAAATATTACTCAAATATTGTGATATTTGTGAGAAAGAAGAATTTCACTGACACAACAGATTTATTTGAGAGCTGTATTCAAGAAGCATTTGTCTTATACTAAGTAAAAATACAAATACAATATTAAGGAGCAAAACCCCATCCGGTGAAGTTGCAAAATGTAGAGATAATTTCCTATACTTATGAGTCGCTAGTGTTTGTCCTAGTTGACTCTGCTGCCCCATCACAAGCCCCTCTGGCACATAATTTAATTAACCTGCATTTAATTGATCATTTATTGAAACACCATAGAGTTGAAGTACTCAAGTGGAAGTTTACCCTGCACTCTGCCTGAAGGACAGTTTTCAGCCACCAGATATCAATATGTATAATAACAAAGATGTATATAGACTCAAGGCTGGTTTCTTAATAACAGTTTACTATAATGTGTGTCTTCTCATGTGCATTACGTTGGGTTCTGTTCCTAAAACTTTGATTTGCAACTTATCACTATCAAAAGTAGCATTAAGCAGGTATGTCTCAGATACAATAACCCCGTGATATAGTATCAGCAATGTTAATTTCTCAAAAATTATGTGTCACCCTGAATGTCGGTCTGTCTGTCTGCTTGTCTGTACATACCAAAATGGACTGGAATGGTTCCTACATAAAAATCACCCCAAAAACAGATGCATAAGGTCGAGGAGAAGACCTGTGTGATGATAAATTTGCACATGTGTGTAACCATTAACAGGGCACTGCCCAGAGTCTTTAATTTCCCAGATGATTGTATCTTAAAGTGCATCATGAGAGCTGGAAACGATGGCCATGCTCACAGAAAATTCTACAGAAAGGGAAATGCTTAACATTATCCTAGGTTCCATGTCATTATAGCGAGGTCAGTAATGTATACCTCCCGATAGTGATAGTCGACATAGCGGATGCAATATATTTTGTATTACGATATATCACCTGCGTTAAAGTGACCCCCCTCCCATTGTGATATAATTAGGAGGTTCCTCCTAACCCCTGTAATGTTTACAGTCGAATGTGCCCAGAGGGGGAAACCAGTTAGAATTTTCTAAAATTTCCTATTGAAGCTAACAAGTAGAACATGATACATTGTGTTGTGAACAAAACGTATCTACTGAGAACCAAGTGCTTTCAGCCGAAACTGGGTGGATCGGCATGTTTATTGAATGCGTGAATTCAAAGGTAGCTAAGAAAGATGTCTACCCTTCTGAAGATTACTTTAGGGTATAGTAGTTGGAACATGATGTTCTTAGCTCATTCCTGCAGATAACCCATGTAAAATATCTGTATGTGTGTTGAGGATTATTTATTTAACAATTTTCTAATGTACAGTGCACCGCAGTTGAGTTAGCAGTACGCTTTACATATAAGACGGAATGGAGTACATTTGAGAAGCAGAAAAGAAAAAAGCTCTGTACTTTTTGGATGGAACACTTGAGGGCAAATGGTAGGTTTGCCAGCAAGCAGCAGCATATATAACAATCATAATACAACTAAAGAAGACTAAAAAGGTTTGCTTTTAACGGTGGTCTGAATGAGAGAAGATCCGGTTAAGTTCTTATAAAGACAGGCAATGAATTCTAGAGGTTTGTTGCAGCACTTGTGATTGACTGGTGGAGGGCATGAAAAGTTAAGGATGGGTAAATTGCTTCTATTGACAGCTCATTGTCCATCAGAGATGATGAGAATGGTAGTTGAAAAATATATCCTACCTTGCCCTCGGCAGAAACGTCACAATAATTTACTGGGGCCTACTTTCGGTCTAGAATAGAATTGAATTGATTCTAAGTAGATTGCCAAAAAAGAGATTGAAAAACTCCATTGCCTGTTCCATCAACTATGAGCCTGGAGGTTAAGCTAAGTCTCCATCTGAAAAAAATAGTTTACACTACTCTAGTTCTCAAAGAACTTCATTTGTTATCTTTAGTACAAAGACTAAAGTTCACATTTCCGAGTTCAGTCATTAAAGCACACAATCTACCCTCAGAAGTGGACAATAGATTTTCTGTCTACCCAGAGATGAAGCAGAGCATACAGTCAACGTGAAAACTTTGGGAGGCAAACAATTTGACTTGTGAGCATCTTTTGAACTCCACATGCGCAGTCTTGAGGAACCAAACAAACCTGACATGCTCCTAAATATTTTGACCAAAGTCGATCATTAATTGTTTACTAACACAATCATGATACACATTTTCCTATCTAAAATATTTTTCTACATTGTAGGTGGTACCTGTCTTAGATAGATTTAAAATGGGCTAAAATCACATATATCTACACATCTCTCCTTAAGAGTAAACAACTCTCCCTGGTAGATGTAAGTGCACATATAGGTGCATATATTCAGATCACCTTCATACATCATATTCATATTCAGATCACCTTGTAGTTCTGCTTTATCATAGGCACTTTCTATTCCAGCATATGCCTTCATGGCATGAGACAAATATTAGCAATGGTACTTCTAGGGTTATAGAAATTATCATCCATGATTTTAGCGTTTTAATAAAAAAAATGTCTAACTCACAGTTGTGATATACATAATAGTAATTTTCTATCCCCATTTGTTCTTGACTTCTTTGATATCTTCTCAAGAAGGGTCAGGATCAATTTCACAGCAAAAGAGCGAAAATCAAGCTTGAGTGCATGTATGAATCAGTCTACTGTCACGGACTCTACTTAGTAGGTCCAAGAGGAGTCCTATAAATAATATCATTTTCTTGTTGCCGTTAAAGAGACTATGCACTTGTTGACTTAAAACATATTATTATTGAACTAGAGTGCAGGAATATTCTTCTTAAACAAACTTTTTAATGAATGTGAAGGGTCCTGTTTTTATTCAGTTTTTACATTTTCCTCTCAGCCACATGAATTATTTGAAGTGAGATTATATTTCAAATGTAGTGTAATAGCATAATTTACCTTATTGTATTTTATCTTTAGATTGTTTTATCAAGTGTGTGATTGTTTAAATTGGTAATTATGTTGTCTGTTATTTATTTACAATTTCTAGTTAATGGTTGCACTACAATATGCAATATTTACATTAGCATGTACTTAATTCTGCACCCACATAACCCCCATCTTTTAAATTTCTGCAAAGGTTGTAATCCCATATATTGGTCTACATCCACTTCCGGGGATATGCATTTGATTACTTAGTCTTTATACATAAATGTTCTGAATGTATACCTCATTTGTTGTGAAAAGTTGCAGGTCTTTGTTTAGGGTTCATAACAGGTCGCCATAGCTATTTTGACATACAGGTGGGGCATGAATCCCAGCACCTTTTTTCTATTAAACTCTGTTGTAATGCTAACCATGTGCACCAACATCCACTTCAATAGCACTAGAGGTAATTAGATCTTCAGGGGCTGAAATATTGAATTCAATACCAGAATTCTCATGTGTAGAGCTTTTGACTAATAATATGTCAGAAATCTTTGATAAGCTCAAGATGGCTCTTCATCCAAACTAAAAAAATGGACATCATGGACACCTCAAGATTAAGGAGAGAGAGGGCAGGAGAAGGCATGTGATTAAATTTACCACAGAAAAAAGCCAATCCAAATTCTTCTAGGAAAATAGAATTTGAGGGGTTCAGTATTCTTCTGATTTTAGTGCGGAGAAATGTAAAGTTGCATTTGATGATCTGATACATAACTAATCCTTTAAAAGATGGATACATGATTCAGAATGCCCTATGTAATTACCAAGTTATAGTAGATGTATGTTCACAAAAGGTATGGACAGGCTCCTGAAGAGAAACAATTCATTCCAGAACAGTAACAGAATTTCATGTTGTGCCAATGAACAGCATTTCATGGGCAGTGTTGGTGACCAATTTCTTTGTGTCCACAAAGCCCACAAAAATGGTTTCTTTATGTTTAAAAGGGTTCTGAAAGATGTACTGCACTCTCCATTGGTAAATTGGTCAGGTAGCAAGGCTTTCCTCAGAGAAAGCTGTGCTATGCATGAGTGACGACTGAACAAACAGTTAATTAGTTAAGAAAATAAAGAAGGTAAAAGACCACAAAGACTAAGGGAATTTGATGTATGAAGCAAAACATATGGCACTAGGCAATGGGGGATGAGTTCATTTCCAGTACTGAAATGAAGCAACTATGAGTGCAGAGCCTTCTTTGCTGCTCAGATACAAACAAAGGAGATATTACACATGGGATGGATGAAGAAACATCCAGTTGCCTTTGGTCTTCAGGATTTTGGTTAGATGGACACATCTTTCTCTGTCTACAAGACATTCTATACTAACTACTTCAGGAGAGAAGATCCAAAAAACAGGTTGCCATGGACAGAACCTGGACCCCAACGCTTTTGTAGGTCAGCAAGGTGGAGTCAATTCACTTCGGATTCCTATATCAGGCAGATGAGAAGTCTTCCAACATACAACATGTAACCTTTTTCTGTTCTTCTATTCCAGTCATCATTCTGGCTCAGTCAGTGGTAACAGCAAATTGTTATGGTGTAACTCATCTGTCACTGACAACATTTCCTAAGCAGTTTAATTTAAAGTTATTGTAGTTCCACCACCGACATTTTATCAAAGTGTGGCCCTTTCTTATTTTTCAAAGGTGATTTACTGTAAAAGTTCTCTAACAGCTGTATATAAGCATGTTTTTGGACTATATATGTGTACCTACATATGTGTATTGCTTTGTATAAACATGTATTATATTTAATGTTTTAAAATGTTTAGATATTTGGTAGTTCTGCATAACAAATGCACATATTACTTATGGTTATATTATTCTATTTTTAACATGTATATAGGTGACTACATAAATAAGTAAATCTTTTATCATAACTATTTATCTACAATTGCTTCACTTTTGAATTACAAACAATTAATAAAAACAAATAAATTACCTTAAAGACAGCAACACTTGAAAGGCTGAATTTATTTAATGCAACTTAAATCTACATACATTACCTTCCTATACATATATATCTTCCATGTACTTATGTATCTTTATATTTATTAGTTTGCTTCTAAATCAGCATCTCATGCACTACCCAATATCTCACCCAATACCTCTTTCAATATATCCTCTACCTCCACTCTCTGACTCATCCCAAGCCTCATTCTACTACCCTATCCGAAGCACTAAAATATTTTGCATCCAATACCTCTCTCAATATATCCTCTATGTCACTCTGACTCATCTCAAACCTCATTCTACTACTCTGTCTAATGCACTACTATATTTCTCCCCCTATGCCTCTCTCAATATATTCTCTACCCTCACTCTCACACTCATACCAAACCCCATTCTACTACTATGATCCCCAAAATAACCCTTTCTAGACTCTTCCATCTGACTCTACATGCCACCCCCTCCCCTTTACTCATCCCAAACCTCCTCCTACTGCTATGAGCTCCAAATCAAAAACAAAAATAAAACATTCTAGACCCTCCCCTCTTCTATCCCTCTACTATCCTTTTCAATCCAAATAACTAACAAAAATCGCCCTGCTCAAATTAATTTCATATTTCCCTATACTAATTCCCCACTAATCCTGTTTGGGCTCCGGAATATCGTGCTACCCACCGAAAAACACTAAAACACCTCATCAGGGATAGCAAACACTATATAAATGCAAACCTTTCCCTATTCTATCCCTGCACTACCGTTTCCCAATACAAATAACAAACTCACATGTCCACCGCTCAAATTAATTTCATATTCCCCTTTACTAATTCCCCACTAATCCTGTTTGGGTTATGGCGTAGCATGCTACCTGCCGAAAAGCGCTTTCACACCTCATCAGGGGTAGCAAGCGCTATATAAAGGCAAACCCTTCCGTCTTCTATCCTTCCACTATCCTTTCCAATTAAAAAAACAGAGTAACATGTCCACCGCTCAAATGAATTTCATTTTTCCCTATACTAATTCGCCACTAATCCTTTTTGGGTTCCGGAAATGCGTGCGACTTGCCGAAAAATCGCTTTGACGCCTCGTCAGGGGTAGTAAGCACTATTTAATGCAACTACAAATACAAAATACAAAAACAAAGATGACAGCTTCCAAGATATCATAAAACTTATTTTCCAAACTTTCTAACTCTTCCTAACCTTTGTTCAACAACAACCTACTCATGGCTTCAAATAATAAAGGAAAATCGTAAAGCCGTTGGGACACATCTGCTTCCTAACTTACTCTAGGAAGAGGCACCACAGTGGTTTCAAGGTCTTCTCTACACAAAGAGAGCACAGGTCAGAACTACTATTCACAGGGATCTGTGGTTTTGGGTGTGAGAGTTGGCCCTTTTGAAATTCCCTGTCCTCCATGCTTTTGAAGCTTTTCAGTTAAAAACAGTGTTTGTGGGATAAAACGGGGTTGTAACAGGGCAATTAGATGAGAGTATTACATCTTTTTCCTAACACTGGGTGATGTTTAGACAGATAATCTGATAACATACAGAACTTATATAAGGAATTAAGATAATCATAACCTGATCTTTAGATACATTTTTTCACGTTTTTAGCTACAGAATTCAAGACAGAGTTTTTAGCTTTTTTCCCAGAAAAAGACTGAACAATAGAGTAACACAAAAAAGATTAAACTTGAAAATACAGATTTCTTCAGTTCCAGCACAGAACTTGGATATTTCGACATCTATTAACTTTAAGATATCACAAGTAGAGGTTCTATTTATAACACCTGGGGCTGTCCCGAGGGTGCAACAGGAGTTTGCACCCGCTTTTCAGGCCTCTGGGCTCTTTGGTATGACAGACGGGGCCACAGACACTTGTGCGGCCCCTTCTGTAATACAGATAGCGCTGGTAAACATATAGCATGAACGTTTTCAAAGGGTGTTTCCTCATTTGCATGGGGGAGTGGCCACATGCAAATGAAGGAATCTGTTTGCCTCTGCACCTGTGCCGTATTATAGATGCGGGTGCAGATTCAAAGAAACTGTCAGGAGACGTTCTGACAGGTGACACTAAAAGGTGGCACATTGTCAGATCGCCCTTGAATGGCAGCCCTCTGAAGGGTGTGAAGGGGTCCTATGGACCCCCAAAACATCCTCTTGCAGGTGGGGACAGTCGCTCACTCCGCCCGCCTACAAGGGGATCTCTAACCCTTCTTAAAAGTGCAGGCAGGTTGCCGCCTACACAGTAAAATATGGAGCGGCTGCTTCAAAGCCGCTCCATATTTCACTTGAATGTGCTGCCCCAGGGCAGCACAACTTCGCGGCTGCCCTGGAGGCAGCACATTCAATATAATACAGTGCAGTCTTGAGAGAGCGTAAAGAGCGTAAACTGAGTAAAATGTATGAGTATATCCGAATTACATGTAGTACGCACAAGTCATGAAGAGAAATGCCATGAGTGCGAATATTATATTCACCTATATCTAAACTGTGTAGCCAACGTAGAGAATATACATATAGAAGTGGAACCAATGTAGAAATGAGTATGAAATGTATAACCTTATTAGATGTGATTAATCAAGGTCCATGATAAATGTAGCTGCTAATGGGAAAAGGTCGTGCTGCAAAGCACAGAAGGGAACAGGCCACATGGCCATGCCTGAAAGAGTTAGAATGGTATACCTTTCATTTAAATGGACGGCACAAATGTTATGATTAATGTTGTTTATTCATTAGACTTATATTCCATAGATGTGAGTTCCTTTTATTAATTCAGAAATGATGCTAACATGTTATATTAGTTAACTGCTGCGAGAAGGGTTGTAGGCCTAACGGTTCTAATCTGCACGTAAAGGCACGGACCGACTTGTGTCTAGAAATGTTGCAAACTTCTGTTAGAAGTCTATGAGAATGGGGATCCAGCTACGGATGTCTGTCTGCAAATGTGAGGGGGTCCAAATTAATAAATGAGATGAATAGAGAACTGTTTAGGAGCTTGACGCAGACATGTAGGAGGGTTTGAGAATGTTGGGGTGTATCAGCGGGCCGGAGACGAGTCTGGGAAGCAAGGTCAACTCTAACGCACGAGGCTCAACGGGGAAGATCATGGAAAAAGCCAGAAGAAAACATCACGTGAAGGGGCGTCTCCCGAGGGGCGTCTCAGAATGTTATTGTTTTGTATTAGGGACAGCACCCCTGGGTGGAGGTAGAACAGATGCCTGAGGACCCTTCAGAGAGCGGATGGGTAGGCAGAGAGGGGTCATGACTGGCGAATATAGGTTTCCACTTAGAGATTAAGAGTGGGTGATCTTCTTAGGAAGACATTCACAACTGACACCTTTTGGTAGGATGAGAGCTTGTTAAGTAGGGATACCATCCAGATCAGGGTAGGGACAGCCTAACCTGAATTTTCCCTCCTGCTGTAAATGTCAGAGAGATCTCAATACGTGTCTATGCTGGTAGCCCTATTATTTTTAGAATTGGTACTTGTAGTCTTCGTGGCTCGCCTGAGGGTTTTCAGAGAGCACATGTATGTAGTTGGGCCCGTATATCTCGTGAATCTCATTTTGAGATGCCTGTACTTGCAACTTATATTGATCTTATAATAAACCTTTGAAAGCTAGAAGTAGTCTGTGGTTCTTCCGAGTCAAGCCTGTTATTGATTGAACTAACCTGGTATTAGATGCACCTTCTTTCCTCAATGACAGGCAATAAAGATTCAGTCGACCAGAATCAGATTTAGATCAAGAGTGATAAGATATTGATCTAATCTCGAGCCCCAGCAGTTGGTAGCTATAGAGGATGGTTGCTTTCTTGAGGACGGTGACCTAGGCCAGGTTAGCTTACCCCAAGGCCCCTAGAGATCGATGATCGGAAGAACCGCCCGCCGAAGAAGATCCGGATGACGTGAGACCAGAAAAGCAGCAGTATCGGTCGAGAGTGAGTATAAAGGGTCATGCGTGTTAGATTGCGGTGTTTCTGTATTGTATCTATGTTGTAATGTCTAGCGGAGTTGAATGCCTGTAGAGTGACTGTGAGACAGGTTGTGAGCGCGCGCAACCGGTGCAAATCTTAAGTTCAAAGAGAGCTTAAGTGGTTCGGGTGTATCGGACATCCAGAGTAATTGTCAACCAGAGTGAAGGGGGTCATGAGGTACCATTGATCGCCCGCAGGACCGAGATAGGGGGAGCGTAAGAGTGAGTGCGTGAGTAACGGACGCTGGTCGGAAGTTACTGTGTGTAAGCAACCTATCGAAGAGACGGGAGAAGTTTCGTCAATTGTGGTGACAATTACAGACAGACTGTGGACGTACAGTCAAGAGAAGTGACGGCTTGGTCGGAAGTAGTCATTTTTTTTCAGTGTATGAATGGGACGCATGCATGACCGGGAGACGAGCTGAGAAAGGAGGGGTGCTGCTGCGAAGCGGAGACTAGTGACGTCAGAGAGTGCCGCGCTGGGATTGGCCGGCCGGAGCAAGACCGCGCTGTGATAGGCCAGCTAGAAAAGCCACGCTAGGATTGGTGGATTGTCATCAGGAAGTAAACAGAATAGCGAGGTTGAGAATTGTATGTTTAATCATGAAATGTTTTAAATGGTTAAGAGCGGCATTTAAGAGAGAAAGGCGGAGATCTTATGAAGGGGAAGAAGCCCCGCCGGAGGGTACGCCGGCCTATTACATGGCGGTGAATGTGGGGCTACATACAGTAATGTGGATCTCGGAGTGGAGTAAGATTACAGAAGGAAATGAGGAACTGACGTTTCCTAAGTACGGGACGTTCAGATTAGAGGTGCTACACCGATTAAAAGCAGTTATGACCTCAATGAGACCTATGCCTAGACCGACCCAGTTCGAAGCTCTCAATGCCTGGATTAGGGCGGCGCACGAGAGAAACCTGAATAGACGCCAAGAAAGGGTGAAACGTTCGGTAAGAGCAGTGCAAGATGCTAAGTGGGATGCGGATGCTAAAAGATGGAGAGTGCATAACATTGAAGTAAACAAACTGTACCCAGTATTAGAAGTGACCCCAAACAAGAATCCATGTGAGGAAGATGATGAGAGCGACACAGAGGACAGCCTGATAAATAGGTTACTAACAGACAGGCCACCCCCATACAACAAAGAGACAGGTAACGAGGAGCAAAGCCGGGAAAGGGGGGCTAGTGTAGGGGAAAATGGACCGCTTTCCATAACTGATTGGGATCCCCCTGCTAAGAAAGAACTGTCCCAACCTAATCCGGTGCAGCAGGTAGTCGGAAGGTTTGTGGTACAGAGGGCCCCAGAAACAGAGTGTGCCACTTCCTACGCCCTGCCGGATGCCCTGCAAGTACCTGTTACTATAGGCCCTATTGTATCGATTTATGACCCAGAGAGAGCCAGAGGGGAGGAACAGGTAAGAAAGGACAGGGAGAGAGCAGAGATGGTAAGGAGGAACGATACAATCACCTCCTCAAGTCAGATGCCCAGGCCGAGGGATTGGAGTACCCCAGTACACACAACAGGAGATCCGGAGGGACCTAGATGGCCGACGGATCTAAGGGGGTCAGGACGCGTATCCTTCCAGGAGCTAAACGAGTACATGAAAAAATGGGATGAGGCAGTAGAGGCTCACAAGAGCATCATAGCTGCAGAAGCAGAAAGGGAAAGCCAGGATAGCAGAACCCGGACACATTGCGGAGCGGATGAAAGTCACCCAGAGTGGGGCGAGAAGGGACAAGATAGTAGCAGAGACCCTTGCCCTACCAGAAGCCCTGAGTGTGAGGGGGTGTCTCGCTGAATTCACAGCGGAGAGGATAAGAGAACACAGGAGTATAGAAACAGCTTTAAGTGCACTCACCATGCGTCTGGACAGGACGGACAGAATGGGAGTCGCGAGAGACTTTGCCATAACCATTGGGAGCGCGGACGGGAACGAGGTCTGGGGGAAATAGGGAGTCGAGAAGGGTCTTACAAGATACTGAGTGACACCAGGCAGAGGGAGAATAGCGATAGGATGGAGGACAGCAAAGAATCCTGTCGCGAAATAAGAGAGTCCAGAGAGAATGGACAAAGTGGGAATGAGGGAAACAGGCTCGTGTTCCATCATCCCCCGAGGCAAGATGGGCGAGCATGGGACCTGGAGAGATGGGAACAAGGGAGGACTCCCCTTAACTCCCCTGACCCTAAGCGTAGAGCCCGGAGCTGGGACGGAAGAGAAACCAATGGGCCACCTAATAAGGATATACTGAGAGCAGAGATAAAAGCCAAAAGACTCGATGTTGCTACCCTAAAGTCTGATCTAGATGATATGGTGGACGGTACCTTGCCCTTAGAAAGAATGGACATGTATGAACAGGATGAGATACTGTTCATGTCGAAAGATGTCACACGAAAAGCAAGGGCAGCACATGAGAAGTTAGTCGAATTAGCAGAAAAATACACGGTAGACCTGTCGAGGACCAAAGCATTACAGGGTAACCATAGGTTACATTATACGGATCGAGATTTAGATGAGAGAAGAACAATAGGGTTAAAAACACACATAAGGGAGCTGATCGCAGGAATAAGGACGTGGAGGGCATTGGACAAATGGGAAGAGAGGTGGTCCAAGAAAGGGACCGTCAGGAGAAGCATGCTTGGTACGACACCTGGAGGATTGCAGGGAATAGAGGCATACCCTTTGCGTGAAGTTGCAAATGGGAACTACGTGCATGTGCCATGGAGTAGGGGAGATTTAGCTGCTTTTACCAACTCCTTCCCAAAATTGAGGGAGAACCCGGTAGAGTGGTACAAGCAAGTAGAGAGGTTTGTAAAAATCTCTAAAGTCCTATGGATAGATCTGAACACTCTGTTCGATATAGTGGTACCAGGAGACTTGTGGACAGCATGCAAAGTTAGTGCCGAGTGGCCCACATCGGAACCAGAGAGAGATACACGGACTAATGGACCGTCCGAGACAGTAATGGCCAAATATGAGAGAGTGATGACTTGGCTGAAAGATAAGGTGCCAATACAGGACATAGATTGGGTCAAAATAGATCGAACTAGACAGGAGCCCAAAGAGACAGTTCATGAATATTATGAGAGATTGTTGAAAGCATTCAAGCAGTACAGCGGGTTGGACGTAATGGATCCTAAAGACATAGGGCAGTTTGTGTCTAAATTTGTTTTGGGTCTGAGACCAGACATTAGTCTAATGATTCAGCAACACTTGATTTGTTGGCAAAACAAACCTTTGGATGAAATCCTGAGATATGCTAGGTACTGTTGTGATGAGATAGATTCTAAAGCAAAGAAGCTAAAGGAAAAATTGATGGTGGTACAGATGCAGTCAGCAAAAGGGGGGCAACAGCAACAAGGAACAGGAACTGGGGGTAAGAAACAGTATAGCCAGAATAAGGGCAATGAAGAGAACTCCACCTTTAAACCCAGAGTAGACATAGCTGCCTTGAAGAAAACGACCAGGTGCCACCAGTGTAACGAGGTGGGGCATTGGAAACGCGAGTGTCCCTACAACGTAGAAATTGGGGAACAGGAGGTAGAGGAGGAAGAGGTCCAGAGTACGCCGGCGAGAGGAGTAACGCCATACCAGGGAAAGGTGCTCAAAGGGGGGACCCCTCCTCCACGAGCCCAGTTCCCTCAGCCACCCAGAGTAGGGACTATGGGTAAGACATATAGACAGATGCCTCTGTTTGTAGGTGGAGAGGAATGCTATTACGTAGACCCACTAACTGGACAGAGAGTGGAAAGAGAGGACTGCACCCTCGGGGCAGCCTTGGAGGTAGATCAGAGGGGACCCTATGTTGAGGCCGAGGTGGCAGGGTGCCCCACGACATTCCTAGTGGACACAGGAGCCACTCGATCCACGATCAGATCAGCCGCAGTTCCAGACCTGCCCATGTCTGGAGAGACAATACAAGTGGTGGGGGTCGCAAACAGGAGAATAACCAGTCAATTGACAGAACCAGTACAGGTGAAAATAGGGAAGTACAGTGATGAGCATCAATTTGTGGTTTGTAATTCTAGTCCTGTGTGTCTGCTAGGAAGAGACCTTTTGTGTAAATTAAATTGCACAATATACTGCACACCTCAAGGAGTGGAGGTATTGACCAACGACGATGACGCAGATTTCAAAGTCGCAAACTCGAGAATATGTGTGGAACTATATCCCACTTTGACAGTGGATGAACTTCCATGGGACCTAAGGGAGACAGTGGCCCCGGAAGTGTGGGATTTCACTGGGGAGGAAATCGGGCTAGTTAAGGGAGTAGAACCAGTTAAGATAGTAGTAAAACCGCATGCTGAATTTCCAAGAACACCCCAGTATAAATTGACTCCAGAAACGATTGCCGGTATAAAGCCCGTGATCGAGTCCATGATCAAGCAGGGAATATTGAAAGAAATCGTGGGTAGTTCATGTAACTCCCCGATTATGGGTTTGCAGAAACCAAATGGAAAGTTCAGAATAGTGCAGGACCTTCGAAAGATTAATAACATAGTCGTTTCATGTTGTCCAGTGGTACCGAATCCATCAGTGATACTGTTTCAGATACCGTTCCAAGCTGAGTGGTTTACGGTGATAGACCTTTGCCAGGCATTCTTCTCGATCCCTTTGGACGAGGAGAGCCATTTTCTTTTCGCATTTAAGCTGGAAGATCGCGTATTAACATGGTGTCGTATCCCCCAGGGGTATACAGAAAGCCCATCGATCTTTAACCAGCTGTTGAAGAAAAATCTTGAAAGTCTAGTGCTGCCCCAGAAGTCAGTTCTGGTCCAGTACATAGACGACCTGCTTGTGGCGTCAGAGACAGAGGAAGCTTTCAGGGAGGACTCCATTGCTTTGCTAAATCACCTAGCTGTGAATGGGCACAAGGTGTCCCCCGGGAAATTGCAGAATTGCCTGACAGAAGTGCAGTACTTGGGGCACAGAATTGAGAAAGGCAAACGAAAAGTGTCACCAGACAGGATCGAGGCGATCATGAAAATGAATGCGCCTAAAACACAGAGAGAGGTCAGAATGTTCCTAGGGATGGTGGGGTATTGCCGACAGTGGATAGCCAACTTTTCACTGAAAGCAAAACCACTACAAAAACTGACGCACAAGGAGGTGAGTGATCCGGTACCATGGGACAAGGACTGTTTGATGGCGTTCCTGCAGCTGAGAGAGGACCTGTGTCGTGCTCCTGCTCTGGGAATGCCTGATTACAATAAAACATTCTTGCTCTACTGTTGTGAGAGAGAGGGTTGTGCTTTGGCTGTGTTAGTCCAAATCCATGGGAATGCCCGTAGACCAGTTGCCTACTTCTCAGCTACGTTAGATCCAGTAGCTGCAGCGTTGCCCGGATGTCTCAAATCCGTTGCCGCAACAGGTGTCAGTATTGAGAGATGTGAGAATATTGTCATGGGGCACCCGTTAGAGGTATACGTGCCCCATTCTGTTGAACTGTTGATGACCAGGACCAAAACACAGCATCTGACCAATAGCAGGCTCACGCGCTACGAGCAAGTCATTCTTGCTGCAGAAAACGTGACCCTCAAGAGATGCTCTGTTTTGAACCCTGCTACCTTGATGCCACTTCCAAGAGATATAGAGGATGAGGATGAATGTACAGACCATGACTGCCTTGATGTGACTGAACTATGCACCAAACCGAGACCCGACATCGTTGATGAGCCACTGACTGACCCAGACAAAGTTTTCTTTGTCGATGGCTC
Source organism: Lissotriton vulgaris (assembly GCF_964263255.1). NCBI lineage: Eukaryota > Metazoa > Chordata > Amphibia > Caudata > Salamandridae > Lissotriton > Lissotriton vulgaris. The sequence goes on along the minus strand of NC_141689.1, from coordinate 1,578,511,389 downwards.
ATGTGTAAGAGACGAAGTTGGGCAGTTGAGAGCAGCTTATGCTGTATGTACAATAATGGGGGTTGTGGAAGCCGGATGCCTGGAAGGAGTACACTCCGCTCAGGTAGCTGAAATTGTTGCATTAACGCGTGCCTGCCTGGCAAGCAAACAAATTCGAGTCACCATATACACCGATAGCCAATACGGTTACGGGGTAGTTCATGATTTCGGGCAGTTGTGGTCTCAAAGAGGTTACATGACTTCTTCAGGCTCTCCTATTCGTAATGGAGAGTTTGTTCGATTACTGTTGGAAGCTTTGCAATGTCCAGCATCTATTGCTGTTGTGAAATGTACCGCGCATACCAAAAATATGGACTTCGTGTCACAAGGCAATAGATATGCCGACGAAGTCGCAAGGTACTGCGCAGAACAAGGGTACTCTTTCACGGAGGTGGAAGTGGGTGGAGTACATATCAGAACTGAATTAGCTATGGTTTTGGAAACTGTTGACTCCTGGGACGACTTAAGGGGTATGCAAGAAAATGCACCAGACTTTGAAAAGCAAGCATGGAAAACTGCAGGATGTGTGTTGGGTGAGGCCCATTTCTGGGTGTCAGCAGATGGAAGAGCAGTATTACCCAATGAGATGGTGAGCCCAATGGCCAGGCTGATTCATGGTCCAGCACACCTAGGAAGGGATGCTATGCTGAGAGTATTCAGGCAGACCTGGTATAACCCCAAATTTAGAGTAGCAGCAGAATCAGTGTGCCAGCGCTGTGTGACCTGTCAGCAGCTGAACATAGGGAAGAGAACACCAGTTGCTCTAAGCCACATAGGGAGATCAGGAGGGCCATTCAATAGGATGCAAATAGATTTCATAGAGATGCCAAGATGCAACCGCCTTCGTTATGTCCTGGTGGTTGTTTGCATATTTTCACGATGGGTCGAGGCATACCCTACACGCAGGTGCGACACCCTCACAGTAGCCAAACTATTGCTTAGAGAGCTTATTCCGAGGTTCGGGGTGCCGGCCTCTTTGGAATCAGATAGGGGAACACATTTTAACAGCGAGCTTGTAAAGATGATTTGTGCGGCTTTAAACATTGACCAGAAGTTGCACTGCAGCTATCGACCAGAAGCTTCAGGAATAGTGGAACAAATGAACTGCACTATAAAGTCCCGGATTGCCAAGATGTGCTCATCAACGTCCCTGAGTTGGCCTGATGCTCTGCCCTTAGTCCTTATGAGCATTCATAGTACCCCAGACAGGAGGACAGGATTATCACCGCATGAGGTGTTAATGGGGAGAGCAATGAGACTGCCGTCTGTGCCGACGGCTGCACTGTTAAACATCACAGATGATATGATCCTGGACTATTGTAAGGGGCTGTCTGACTCCATTCATTCTGTGTCCCTTCAGGTGCAGGCTGCCGAGGTTCCATCGTGCCAGGGCCCGTGTCATGACCTGTATCCTGGGGACTGGGTCCTGGTGAAAAAGCACGTGAGAAGAAGCTGCCTAGATGTTCGTTGGCGAGGGCCCTACCAGGTCATCCTGATCACGAATACAGCGGTAAAAGTGGGAAGTCTGCCCAACTGGATCCACGCGACGCATACGCGGAGGGTTCCAGCACCTCTGGAAGACACAGCTCCTCTCTCGGATGAAAGTCTGGAAACGGACAGAGAAGCCACAGAGGGGGCTAGCCAAGCTGTAGAGGTGCAAGAAGAAGCTGGAAGCGTGTCTGACCAGGCTGAGGACGGTCAGTACAACAGTGAAACGGACGACGCTACAGAAGGAGGAAGTAGCTGGGAGGACGAGTCGGACTCCGACCCAGCCGACAGAGAACGCGAGTCAAGCCGAAGGAGAAGGAGCAGAAGGGTAAGGCGTGGAGAAGCCAGTTGGCCGCCGAGAAGGAGTACAAGCCTGAGGTCAACGCCGGAGAGAACCCTTGCTCCAATATCGGAAGACTCAGATCAGGAGGAAGGTGCTCAGGGCGCTGTAGCACCAGATCCAAGAAGATCGAGAAGGATACGTGTGCCAAACAGAAGATACGCCACCCCTGAGTGGACCTATCTGGAGACAGATGTCTTGGGAACGAGCGACAGGGAGGATCAGGGCGGTGCTGGTGTCCTGCTCTGAACCTATCATCAAGGTGGAAGTAAAGCTGTTAGTGCCCGGAGTTGAAGCAGAAGGGACACTAACTTTCACACTCCCCAGCCCTCCCCGCTTAAGCAAGTTAAAGCACATGTTTTTCACTGAACTGCAATTCCCCGATTTTGGAAACAAGGTAACAGACCATGAGGAGAATATCCTTCGCTTGGAAATATTGAACTATGCTATTCAAGCCGCAGGCCCAGGCCTTATAGTAGATGCTTAAAAAACTTTGTAAATAAGCGAGAAGAGAAAGAAGATTACCTAGCGCCCAGGAAGCAGAGAATTGTAGGGACTTCCCTATAAGTTGACGGAGAAGGGCCAGGGATGTCTGTGTAAAAAGCTTAAAGACTTTGCAACAGAGGAGTGCCAGTTCCCACAGGTGGTTCTAAAAGACTGGAAGATCAAAAGAGACTGTAAAGGAGCAGAAAGAAAAGAACTTTGTGTTACAGAAAAGAAAAGAATAGTACCATCTGAAGAAATGGAGACCGGCACCCCAAACAGGAAGGCCAAATGTATAATAGGCACATTAATAGTAGGAGTGATTTTCCTTATAGCTTTAGTTGTAACTGTATCTTATGTTATGGGACATGAAAGTGAAGCAAAGGTAACGGATGACAAGGCTGTAGTGACATCGAAACCCACTGTTGCTAGTAAGAAGGGAGAAAATGTACAGGGGAAAGCGTTATTAGCAGCAGAAGCCCGTAGGTTACACATAGATGAGTCCCAAGGCGACTATAGGTCAAACGCTTATGCTAAACTTCTGTATGAATACGTGGATGCCATGGAGGTTAAGGACTGCTATGTCTGCATGCAGTTGCCGGCGTCTGTAGATGAAGGCATTAGATATCATCACCTCCCGCTGACATATGGCATTACATGTAGCTTATTGCTTAGTATATTTTATGGGAGAGATAGTTTTGAATACTATTTCTCCAATTATGATTCTGTGTTACCAGAAGTCCCAAATTATAAGCAAATGAACAAATGGGACTACTGGAAGAGTGAAGACAGATTGGCCAAGTTCTTCATTCCTTGGATTACTTTAGATACTTCACATGCCCGTAGAAATAATCTGACATGCAAGGTGTCAGAAGTCGAGAAGAAGTTTATAGGGCAGGTGGATGATCGATATAGAAGGCAAAAGATCCTGAAGAAATCAGGACAGGGGAAAACAGATTGGACCGAAGAAGAGAAGTCACACAAGAGGAAAGGTAGTAGCGGTCCAATAGCTTTAGATAAAACACAAAGAGGGAAATTATGTCTTCACAGAGCCAAAACGTATTACGAAAACGTGTACGTAGGAGAAGTCAGTTGTGAACATGCTTTCAATATAGAATACTATACTAAGGACTTCCTGAAGGGAATGCAAGTGATTCCAAATGTATACTTTGTGTGTGGGAGAAACGCCTACGTGAGATTGCCTGACAATTGGTACGGATCATGTTATCTGGCAATCATCTTCCCCAAAATATACCATGCCCAAGACTTAGAGATCATCGAGGGCAAGGCCTCAGTGAGGGGGAGAAGAGACCTGAGAGATGCAGAAATGGTCGGGGATGTATTTGGAGCTGTTTTTCCTCTTTTAGGACTGATTCTCAATGATGTCAAAATTAGACGACTGGCTACAGTCGTGGACAGGTTGTCTGCTAGCACTGCTAGGTCCTTAATGTTGGTGGAAGGAGAGATGCAATGGATAAGGGCCATGGTGCTTCAAAACAGGCTTGCATTAGACGTCCTGTTAGCAAAAGAGGGCGGAGTCTGTAAGGCTTTGAAGGTCCAGGAATGTTGCACTTACATTCCAGACAATTCAAAGCCTCTGGAAAAGGTCATTATGAATATAACTAATATTCACAAGGAGATCGAAGACCTAACAAAAGAAAATGTTTGGGAAAAAGTGGGTCATGGAATGGGTGAAGTTGGAGGTTGGTTCGCCAACATAGGAAGGAGCTTTGTTTGGTACATCCTAAAACCTATCATCATAATAGTGATCTGTGTGATCATGTTGTGGGGATTGGTGAGGCTGTATCAATGGTATAGATCAAATGAGTTGGAAAGATCCAGAAGAGAGCAGCTACAGAGATTGGCAGCTATACAAGACAATCAGTATAGGAGCTTGAGGGCTCTAGAAACGCAGAAACGAGGAGCACTAGCAATTACTTCAGTTTAAGTGTTGGTGATGACCCCGAGAGGTCATCAAAGGGGGGAACTGAGAGAGCGTAAAGAGCGTAAACTGAGTAAAATGTATGAGTATATCCGAATTACATGTAGTACGCACAAGTCATGAAGAGAAATGCCATGAGTGCGAATATTATATTCACCTATATCTAAACTGTGTAGCCAACGTAGAGAATATACATATAGAAGTGGAACCAATGTAGAAATGAGTATGAAATGTATAACCTTATTAGATGTGATTAATCAAGGTCCATGATAAATGTAGCTGCTAATGGGAAAAGGTCGTGCTGCAAAGCACAGAAGGGAACAGGCCACATGGCCATGCCTGAAAGAGTTAGAATGGTATACCTTTCATTTAAATGGACGGCACAAATGTTATGATTAATGTTGTTTATTCATTAGACTTATATTCCATAGATGTGAGTTCCTTTTATTAATTCAGAAATGATGCTAACATGTTATATTAGTTAACTGCTGCGAGAAGGGTTGTAGGCCTAACGGTTCTAATCTGCACGTAAAGGCACGGACCGACTTGTGTCTAGAAATGTTGCAAACTTCTGTTAGAAGTCTATGAGAATGGGGATCCAGCTACGGATGTCTGTCTGCAAATGTGAGGGGGTCCAAATTAATAAATGAGATGAATAGAGAACCGTTTAGGAGCTTGACGCAGACATGTAGGAGGGTTTGAGAATGTTGGGGTGTATCAGCGGGCCGGAGACGAGTCTGGGAAGCAAGGTCAACTCTAACGCACGAGGCTCAACGGGGAAGATCATGGAAAAAGCCAGAAGAAAACATCACGTGAAGGGGCGTCTCCCGAGGGGCGTCTCAGAATGTTATTGTTTTGTATTAGGGACAGCACCCCTGGGTGGAGGTAGAACAGATGCCTGAGGACCCTTCAGAGAGCGGATGGGTAGGCAGAGAGGGGTCATGACTGGCGAATATAGGTTTCCACTTAGAGATTAAGAGTGGGTGATCTTCTTAGGAAGACATTCACAACTGACACCTTTTGGTAGGATGAGAGCTTGTTAAGTAGGGATACCATCCAGATCAGGGTAGGGACAGCCTAACCTGTATTTTCCCTCCTGCTGTAAATGTCAGAGAGATCTCAATACGTGTCTATGCTGGTAGCCCTATTATTTTTAGAATTGGTACTTGTAGTCTTCGTGGCTCGCCTGAGGGTTTTCAGAGAGCACATGTATGTAGTTGGGCCCGTATATCTCGTGAATCTCATTTTGAGATGCCTGTACTTGCAACTTATATTGATCTTATAATAAACCTTTGAAAGCTAGAAGTAGTCTGTGGTTCTTCCGAGTCAAGCCCGTTATTGATTGAACTAACCTGGTATTAGATGCACCTTCTTTCCTCAATGACAGGCAATAAAGATTCAGTCGACCAGAATCGGATTTAGATCAAGAGTGATAAGATATTGATCTAGTCTCGAGCCCCAGCAGTCTCATTGCCGGGTGCACCTTTTGAAAGTTGCACCCAGCGCAAACGAGGAAAATGTGCTGCATTGTGTAATAATTCCCCTGGTAAATAACAATCTCAGTGGGTTAATTATTTATCAGGTGCGATACACAGCACCTATTACGAGTTTCTGAGGAATAATGTGTATTTTTGTGTTTAACACACCAAAATCCGCATGATACAGTAAATACCGTATACTTTTCCCCTGTTACATTTCTTCAGGTTTTACCAGCTGAAATTTAAAGAATGCTGATTTATTTAACACATGCAATAATTATTGGATGTGTAAACAAAACAAAACCAGTGCTTATAGAGGGGTTTATGAATAGTTCGGAATTAACCGAGATGCTCGTAATCAGGCCCTATATAGCAAAAAATCAGACATTTCAGAATTCTGTACTGTGCATCCATGGAAGCATTCTGTGCACATTTCAAAAATATTACTGACTCAAATAAGTGTTAAGCCTTTTATGTTAAATGAAAGAAATCTGTTATTTTAAAAACTCATGTTCTGTCTCTTTTAAATACAGACATGCAACCTGTTGCATCCCTATATGTTACTTCTGCACCTGTTATATGTTTCTCTAGATGTAAGCCAAGTAAAAATCTCCTGTAAGCTTCCTTCTTCAAGATCACCTTTGTGCAGCTTAAATTAACATTGTAGGTACATTTCAGCTATTTACAAAAGTGTGAAATATGCCATTTTAATCCCAAAATCATTTATTATTTTAGGGAAGAGCACGAGCAGCTGCTATCTAAATAGCGGACCACAGTGTTGTTAAACATCAAACGTAACTGAAGTTGTTACAGCAAAACTCTTTTTTCATCAAAGTTGGGACATGGGCACATCTCTGCCCTGTACTCCGCTAACAACACAAGCTTTTTGGATTATTTAATGAACAGATCAATGTCTCTAACTGCGTATTGCCTATTGTAAAATCAACAATCTCCAGAAGAATGGCAAGAAAACTTAAAATATTGGGGCTTATTTACAAGCCCCTTGTGCCGCCGATACGTCACTTTTTGTGACACACCAACGGCACATTTTGCTGCCCCATATTTACATGGACACAAAAAGCCACCCTGCATCGCTTTTCCTGTCCTTGTAAATACAGCCCCTTTACATGCATCACTTTGCATGAAAAAGGCATTCTTAGGGTGTTATTGTGGGTGTTCCCACGTAACACCCATGGAACCTGACACATTCCCAAATTTACGAGAAACCGTAAACCCGAGAATGCTTCTGAATGGTATGCCTCCCCAGGGGAGGTGTAGCAAGGCGCAACGAGGAGAAATGTTTTAATTCCTCCTCGTTTTGTTCCTCTTTCTCTGCATGCTGCCTTCTGCAGCACACATAGGAAGAGGAAATCACCTCTTATGATTGTTTTTGTTCAGGAAGGTGTCCTTTCCTGCACAAAAACAATCATTGAAAAAATGCAGTTTTTCAACTTCTATGTGTGCTGCTTTAAGCAGCACACATAGAAGTTTAAAAACGCCATTCCGGATTATTTATGTCCAGGAAGGGACACCTTCCTCCATATACACAATCATTCCCCTCAACGCAGTCACCCTTGCACTATGGTGCCTGCGTCGGCGCATGGCAGCAAATTGTGCACCAGCGCAGGGAAGAGCAAAGGGATCCGTCATATCGTTGTAGATATGACGCATCCCCATGCTTCAGAATTAAACCAGCGTGGCACAGCCAAATGGGCTTGTGGGACTGTGCTGCGTTAATTCCTTGTAAATGAGGCCATTGCTTTTGTTAATAATGAAAATAAGAAAGAGAGAGGGTAAACATTGAATATTGGAAGCCATGTTACATAAGTAGTTGACAGTTGCTGCTGTATAGGCGCCATGACTGATTGCAAGATGCCATGTGAAAAAAAATAATTTTCATATATAAATCTAGCTAATTGACTTAAAAGATTTAATCACAAATTTGGTGTCCACTGTATTGTGCCATTCCAGAAGGCTCATCACAACAAGGTGCTATAGGCTTTAATAAATATTTCATCCATTTGATACTGAGATCATGAAAATGAACCTAGATAAAATTCAAACTTAAATAAGGGGGAACTTTCTTTCATTAAGGAAAACAATGCCCTTTCACCAAATAAGACTGAAGCGTCTGAAGCGTGGCTTAAAATCAGTTTGACTGGACACTTAATATACTGGTATTGAAATGCTCATGGGATGCTTTTACAAGTGTTGGCAATGTAACAACTGTGATAGTTTGTTTTTGCCAGACACAAGACTGACAAAGCAGGTGAACATAGGGAATGAGTCTAGTTTATTTAGTATCAGAAACCTCCCCAGACATTTGCACTAAGCATGTTGTGAGGCCAAAACCCTCTTAGGGACAACATAAAGTTCAGCAATTGTGTTACGAGTGCGGACCAAGAGCAAAATGTCCCATATCAACATTTTATGTAGGCTTAATGCAGAGTGTGAACATAGCCATAAGGTAGCAGAGCATGTGTACAGGCTCAGTGTACGTTGAGGTAACCTTGTTCTGGTAGCAAAGGTGTACTCTTACTGCATTGTGATGTAGTGTTAAATTTGAGCAAGTAGTTGTGGTCCTGGTGCAAACAGAGATGATGTTTTTATTCTGGATTCACAGATGGAAAACGCACTTGTGATTTGCTAGACCACAAACTGCCTTATAAACAAGTAACCTCCTCAGGGTCCACACTATTGTAAAGCATTGTGTTTAATGCACCACATTTCTACTTTCCTGGAAGCAGTCTGCCATTGATATATACCACTGGATGCACTCTACATTTGCCATAAACTGAGCCAGCACTGCTTCACTCCCTTGTCTGAAGCATCAGTCTGTGCACTGATGTTGAAACAACCAAACGATAATTAAGCATGTATGTCTTTCAGAATAGAGCAACTTTTTGTTTAGGGAGTATTGTTGCACGGGTTGAGACGAACAACAGTAGACAACATTTTTAGATTATGTGAATGAGCAAGGACTGTAGGCCTGGGCAGAGAAATTCACTCCGCTTGCGGAGTTTGTGGAGTTCGGGAACTCTGTGCTCCGAGTGCAATTTCGGAGTTCCCAATAAATTCTGCATTCCGCTGCAGAGCGGTGTTCCAGCACGACTGACCACCATAATGTGGGGTTGGTGGGTTTGCATTGGGACTCTAGCGGTGAATAAACTATTGTGGTTGATTGGCTTTTGTCAGACGCAGTAACGGGGCCTGTGGGTGAGAAGGAACCAGTGAACAGGCAGCAACACAGTGCTCGTAGCTATTGACAAGGGCTCCACAACATGGCAGCTGACAACAGCAGGCACTTGCGGTTATGAAAACAGACGCCAAGTTGCCTGGGAGGTGAGAGAGAATGATGGAGGCCTAGTGTGAGAAATAGGGCCCGTGGGGAGGAATTGCATAAGCAAAACTGCAGCAGCTGTAATACTATGCCCAGAAATTATAGCAAAAAACGTTTTCACGTTATTCCTCATTAAACTTTATGTCTTGAATGACTAGGTGCATGATAATCCTATGTTATCAGGTTTGTTTAAACCAAATATATATTTTTTAAATAATAATAGTTGTATACCCCAGCTGCCCAGTGCTCAAAGTGCCAGATGTCCAGGAATGGAAAGATTCAGAGGAGCAAGGCTTAAAGATGGATTTCCTACAGGTATGAGTTGAGAGTTTGCTAAGGTAATTGAATAGCCCAAGGTGCAAAATATTTTTTAAATTTACACCTCAAAAAGGGTTAACACAAGGGAGATGCATCTCAGATAAGCAGTCACAACCACCATGACCTTCATCACCACATGACAGGGTTGTTGAAACGTTAGTTTTGCTCCTTAGAGCGGAAGTGTGCTCCCCCGTTTTTGCAATATACGTACCACCGAAAGGAAATTCAGGTTGGGATATGGAAATACACACCTTTGAAACTATAATTTGGCTAATCAATTTCTCCAAACTCCAAATATTAGGCCAGACTAACACTTTACATTCAAAGATCTGTAAGGGTCAAAAGAAGCATCAAATTATCTTGTTGCTGCTTGGAAAAGAATCGAGAAGTTTTACACTTCCTGACAGCCTCACTACATCCAAGGTGCCATAGTGAGTGTTCTCTGATACATAAGACTGTTAAAGGAAAGAGTGAGGGACTGAACAGGCAAGATATCAGTTTCCTAAGGACCACTGTTCTGAAGGTCTGATGACCTCACTAGAGTACAAGGGGCTGATTGTAAGGCCGCCAAAATGATCTGAGTTTCCCGAGCAGCCACCACCTATGCTTGGGCTTATAATTCTTTATTTATTCCTTTTCTTTCATAGTGTTCAGGCCTTCGCCACTGGTTGTAAAGGACATCCGAAAAGTAAACCGGGATGGGGCTATTTATATAGGACTTCTGTTTCTTCTGAGAATGAATAAATTAGAACACACAGCCCCTTTCTTCAGATGTTACCTCTTATAGCTATCCTACATTATTTCTGAAGTAAGTTTCTGTGTTTTTCCCTAAGCATGTGTGCATTGTCATGCTTGTACTGCTTTTGGTGACTACGGGCCTGATTTAGATATCGGCAAACGGGTTTCTCCGTCACAACAAGGATGGATATCCCGTCCGCTGAAATCTAAACCCCATAGGATAATATGGGATTTAGATTTCAACGGATGGAATATCCATACCCGTTATTACGGAGTAAACCGTCCACCAATATCTAAATCAGGCCCTAAGTAATGGCATCACAAACTATGATTTAAATTCTAAGTTACAATGTTTGTGAGCTTGTGATCTCTGTTGTATGTAATAACAATACATTGTTTTTTATATAATGCTTCATAACACACTTCTGGGGTTTCTGTGCACTGCTATTACTACTAAATCTAATCTCACTCAGTTTACTGACATCAGCAGAGTGAGTCTGCCTTGCTTTAGATTCAACTCAGCCACCCTGTGAGCTATTCAGCTATATTTGCGAAGTACAAACAACGTCAAAATCCTTGATTTGAATTTTAAGACGTTTGCTTTTTAGTTTTTCACAATGGTATAGAGAGCGTGTGCATTTTGCACAACTAAGTTAAATTACAATATAAATCAATTTTCAAGAGTGAATTTCCAATTCACTTGTACAGTATTCATGGAGTTGTTGCACATTAGGTGTTGCACTGGGGGTGAAGGCATATCTATATGAAAAAAAGAATGTGAACAACCACGATTTTGCAAGTGGGAATTCACAGACTTCAAAGTAGAAATGCAGTATAAATTTACTCCTGAAAACAATAGGATTAAGTGCCTTTTTGAAGTGAAGATGGAATTTGACTATATATATATTTATCAGGAATGTGCGGGTAAAATATTTTCCACGTAAAAGAAACTAAAGAAATGTTAAACAAGCAAATGGACATATCTCTTATTTTTAAGAATGCACAAATTTCCATCAGGTGAAAATTTCAAATGAGGAAATGTTACATATGTGAATATTTATGGACAACTATGACAGGTATAGATTACTCTGAATACTCCTGACACTGTTTGAGAATCCCATAATAAGAATACTCCTTCCATGGCGTTGATCCGGAATACTGAGGATGGAATATCGATGCAGCAACACATTCTGACCAAAATACCAACAGGCAAGTATGTATAGGTGTTCTACACCTAACTACACATCTATATACCTTGATGGTATATACTGTCGAAATTCATAGATGTGAAGTTAAGAATAGCAAATCTAAACTTACCTTTATGCACTTATCTCCCAAATATTCTGGTTTTTGATATTTTGGTTACAATATTGTGGTAAATCGATATTCCATTCTGTTCCAATCAACAGTGTCCTACCACTGTTTGAGAATAACATAATAAATATTAATTTGCTCCAAACATAACAGAAATCTTAAAAGGAGATATTTCTATTTAGCTTTTTTCTATTTCCAGAGGCCTTGCGCGCCTCTTCAGTTAGAACAGCCACTTTGAATTTGATTATTAAAAGGTAAGTGATTAGCTGATGTTATACATGTTGCATAATCAGTGGAACAGTTCAGTGGGTTGAGTGACAACTGCTGTATTTAAGCAACATAAAAATCAATGAATGACTTTTAGCAGGGTCAACCCTTTACTTAATCATTTCGAGAGTTTGCACCCTGAATATCAAACCTAACATATTGAAGGGAAGCAATCTTTAGGACTAAATATCGAAAAATATATCAACAGATAAGTACTTCCAGATTTTCTATATCTAACACCACATAAATGCACCTATGTAAGGAACATAGATGTGAATTTCTCCGCGAAGTGGGAAAAAAACCCTGCCGTGCTACGCGGAGCTCCGCAAGTGGCAGAGTGTGATAGAAAAATGCTGTTCGCGGTCCTTGCACAGTGCCGGATGCTTGTCTGCACTGTTCAATCATTGCGAACAGTACCATGCACAGTGCAAGATTTCCTTTTCTGCCGCTCGAGTAGATTTTTACTCGAGCGGCAGCTTTTTCAACGCGAACGGGCAGTTTCTCAATGCGAGAGGTCGCAAGCATACATGACCACTCGCAATGAGAAACCTGACTTTCCCGTGTTGAGAACTCTCGCCGGGAGGTTTATTTTCCATGCTCGCCAACTTGATGTTGATGATCGCGAACAAGTAAAAATCTCTCTGGGAGGTGGATTTTCCTTGCTCGCACTCACCAACTTGACGTTGATGAACCCGAGCAAGGAAAAAACTCCACTGCGCGAGGCGGAGTTTTCTAGAACTCTGCGAGCTCCGCGTAACGCGGAGAGCGGAAAACTCTACGAGCGGAGCAGAATTCACCTCCCAGGGTTACAGTAAATCCATGCTTCTCTAAATAAACTCACCTTTCAATATTCTGTCCTCAATAGTCTTGTACCGCAATATTCTGGGGGTCGATATTTAGTAGTACAATCTTTTCAAGGTGTATCTAAAGCCTATCAACCAACTTGATGAATCAGAGTAAAAACATGCTTTTGGTATTTAGCAAATATTTTGAAAACTCATTGCATAAAAAATATCAACTGGAAAACATATCACACAGAGGATTTGTAATTGCATTAGTAGGAGTATAAGTGAGAAGCAAGAAGAAAAAAGAAGGTGATTATGAGGCTTTTTATAAAGAGCAGGAACTAATGATATTTGGCTTACGGAATCATTTAAATTATGACAGCTGTAGACAGTGATCTCCAGTTTAGTGAAGCCAAGAAACAAGTGTCCCCATTACCTATGAATCGAATTATTCTTCGTAGCAGTGGGTTTAGGTAGCAGCAATCTCCTGTCACGATCATTTTTTCTTGTGCAATCAGATTTTCTCTAGTTGACTTTATAAAATACATGGATATCTCGCCAATAAAAATCTGAAATGTAAAAATGAAGGTTTGATCAAATTAAAGCCTGTTTCAGTCAACCTTTTTACCACATACGAATGCAGTAGATATCAATGCTTTTGTTGGGAGCACCATGAATGCTGATTCATCAAATGAAAGAAGTAGCTTAAGTGACAACTTGCAGCTTTTCCCCCTATGACAAACCAGGGTTGACCACATATCCTAGCTTTAGCCCCTCAACAGCATCCCATTTGCTGATGAATGGTTAGAGAAGGGAAAGTAAGTGAAATTGCAGAAGGTAAATATAGTTCTGTTTTGTGATATATCCTTACTAGCATATGTAAGAAAAAACTCATGAGTACAACGTACACAATAATCATGATCTATAACCAAGAGCGTGAGCCTCAACAATGTCAATAATGTTAAACAGTACATTAAAGCACATTAAATAATCTGAGAATGCTGGGCATAGGAGGGCGAGGGCTGGAAAATAAAACTTTATCAACAAAAATGGAAGGGAGCAGTAAATAGGGCGATTCGAATCAAGGTGAGGAGTTACTCAAAGATCCCAAACAGGAACAACATTGCCACATCATAACATATGTATGTTGGATTATACCACCAGAGAAGGGGGGTGTTTCAGGACAGAATGAGTTTGTGTGGAGGGGTTGTCCCTAGTTGGTTTAAGTGAGAATTGTATGTACATCCAGCTAGTAGGCACTGGACTAAAGAGTGGTGGAAGACAAGAATAAGGTTTGCAGCACCATCAAGTCATTTCTGTTAGAGCAGGAAGTGAGGCAATAGAGGCATTAATGGTGGGTCTATAAATTAAGAAGCAAATGTGCTGGCATGGTATTAGGCTACTACAAACCTTTTCAGGTAGGGGAGCAATGTTGTTTCCGTACCCTCAGCTGCAAGCCTGTTCCAACAGAAAGGGTCCCCAAAACTGGCCAAAAACATCCAACTGATCATTGGTTTTGCGTATAACTGGCTCACTGTGGGCTATCCGCAAAAGCTTTATCATCCATTCGTAAAGGGTTAGTAAGGCCTTTTGTCTCCAATGACACATATCTGGGCTTCTGCCAGGGATGTTGCATTCCATCTGTGGCTATGGGTATGAAATCAACTAATGTCAGTCATTTCAAATATTAATATTAGGTGTGCAGACGGAGAAAATATTCAGTCTGCTGATCTCCCACATAGAACGCTAGCACAGCTGTATATTTTGACTGCCACACAGGATTTGTAATAGGTGCTAGCCCTCATGAGAGCACCTCCAGCACGTTGAGTAGTAAAACAGGCCTCCTGTATTTCGTTTCTGGGGTGCCCAGTACCATCTATAAAATATCGTAAAGTACAAGAACTTGGGGTGTGCTTTCCTATGGTAATATATGAGTAGGTTATGGGTATTTTGCCATATCAATCTGGAAGTGCTTTCAGTAGATTTGGCGACTGCTCCATGGAATGTCCCAAAAGCATAAAATATTCCCAAATTTAGGAGTAAACATAGTTCTGTTCACTTTCCTGATTTCATGGCACATCAACCTAGAGACAACAGTGCCAGAGGTACCAAATGCAAGCTTGGGGTAGCAGGTGCTGCCCCTGGTACAGTTCATTGATCCATGGAAGATATTCTATTAATCTTAACTTCCGATTACACAACGAAAACCCTGATCCTTAAAAGATTTACTGGATTAATAATGCTAACTGATTGTGTACTGGCCTGAACTGAGCCAATGTGATATTAACAGTCAATTTGGAGTAAGATTGTTTGGCTTCTTATGAAGACATGTGGATTTTTATCATAGGCAGGTTCTTAGGCAGGCAGTTAAACTTGAATGCTGGAAAGGCATGATCTTTAAATAGTCCGCTGTCTACTTTACTAGTAAATAAATGTTGCTGACTTTCAACTGGACAAACAATTATTTAATTGGTGCTATGTATCTCTTCATTGGTCAGTAGTTCACACAGCACAGAAAAACCTAACGCCTGGCTTGGATGATTTTTAGCAGCATGTAGGAGAAACTGTTTGGTTACTCTCTGCTCTACATGACTTGCTTTGGCAAACTTAGACTATGGCATTATTAAGGGCATCTGGAAGATAGTACAATACATGTACACATTAATGTAGTGTCATATTAAAGTAGTGCCACAGTCTAAGTTAATGGTGTGAAAGTTATGTTGTGCATTGCGGCTGTAAGATGCCTGAGCAACAAAAGAGTATTAACTGATTTGTTTCGCAAGGAACAGTTAGTGGGGTGCACTAACAATACGCATACTCAGAAAAAGCATAAGTTAGAAAGTTGGATCTTAAGATGACCTGGTACCTATTATTTATATGGTGAAGATCTGTCAGGTTTCCAATTCGGAGAACACAAGGAAAGAGACATATTCAATAAGATTCCCAGAGAAACAGAGACCATCGAGTTTACAAGATATTCTGGAGATTGTCGGGCACCAGCTATTGGTGTCTCAACCACATGCCCACACATGTACACACACATGCACACACACACACACACGTGCAATCACACCCACACACACACACATTGCACTTGCCACAGATTCTGAGCCAGCAGAGGCGGTAGAGCATTCACATTGGTTCCAGGTTCTGACAAATATGGTCAGAACTAGGAAAATGGTGTATGGGAACTTTTCATTTCTTGTGGGCCTCCTGCTCTTGCTTAGTTACTGGCTGTATACGTCTCACCTTTGCTTTTTGAAAAGGTCTATAACTAGTGAAAAAACAGAAAACTAAATAGATGAATACTACTATTGTATCAGCCCACGAACTCTAATACTAAATCACCAGATGTTTAGATGTATTCTGATTTATTTTATTTTTCCCATATATATATATTTTTATACACATTTTTTTAAACATTTTAGGGAAGATAAATAAACATTTCATGGATAGATTTCAAAATATTTGATGATCAAATTGATGTTTCAAATAGTGTTGACAGACAAATCTAAAAATTACATAACAAACACATGGACGAGCATACAACAAAGAATGATGGAGGCAACGTGGTAGGTAGCACACAGGCAAAGCGGTGGGTGACACTCCTTTGTTCTGTTGGGATACCTCCTTAATTTGTGATTCCCTCAGCTTTCGTTCATTGGGGTGACTCCACAGATGTGCTTACCTGCTTACTCATCTTTGAAGAGTCTAAATTTCAAGATGGCGTGGTAGTGGTCTGCTCACATCTCCTACCATCAGTGTCCCCAGTGTTTCCTTGTGCCAATAAGGTCTCAGCAGTTCTTACTCTTCTGAATGATTCAGACGGTTAAATACACACGTTTGTGGGTTAAATGCTAGTTTCAGGGTAAATGAATTTAATACGTGTGTTATGCTAATCGTTAGCTTGAAAAGCTCCAAATGTGACAAAGCATTGCAGACATATTTGCTTCTTCCCTTTCCTTACTCTGTCCCCCAATTTTTATCCCACCGGAATCACTCTTAAGAGTTCTGTGCAATTATTTAACTCTAAGAACTATTTCCATTCAGGAAGATTGAGAGATTAACCTTTGTGTCCATTGTTCCTCTTTCCCTGGAAGGGCTGCTATTACTATCCGTTTGCCAAGCCAACCTCCTGACATTGATAGAGGTGTTAACTTCTGTTAAATACTATTAGTCGCATGCAGATTCCGGATGTTAGACGACTTCAATACAAAGAAAAGAAAGATCAACCATTGAAAGAAGTTTGGGTCTCTATTGTGGGCTAGTTGGTCATCATGTTTGAAAATACCCTCAGCAATGGCAAAGTTATCAAGTCTGTCCTTTACTTTCGAACTCTGGACAGGCCTGTCTGCAAGAAAAAAGTGTGCCCAATCAAAAGCTCATTTTTATTTGCCTGTTGAGCTGACCACTTCCATGGGCCCTAGTGCACTTCTGGCTCTAATTGATTGTGAAACAAACAAAACGTGCACTAGCAATCACGCAGAGTAGCATTCCCACCCATTGTTCTTTTGCTCACCATGCCAACTCAGTTTGGACCGAACAATATGCAAATAAGTCTTGACCCTGTTCCTCAAGGGAACAGTCCAGCATGAACTGACAAGCCAGTTCCTGTCTGAACAAAAACACAAGCAACCCAGGACTGGTTTAACCCTAGCTGTGGGCTCCTCAGTCAGGCACAGCTTGGCTCCAGTGACACAGTGAGTACAGGAACCCCATCTCACCATACCCATGACACGCAGGGCAGTACATAAAACAAACAATAGGTGATGGGAGGAATGCTTGCAATTTATCTAACCACTGCCAATCACTCAGGACAGCATCTCAACCCATCATTACTTTTCTCACCATGCCACCTCAGTTTGGACTAGTCATAAGCAAATCATCATTGCTCCATTTCTGAAGGGAACAGTCCAGCATATACTGCTAAGACAGATTCTCCCTGAACTCGAACCAAAGCAACCCTTGACTAGTTTCACCCTACTTATAAGCCCATGAGCTGGGTACAGCTTGTTTCCGGTGAAACAATGAGCATCGGACCCATGTCTGGGCAAATCCATGTCACTAAGGCGGCTACATGAAACTCACAAAAGTTGATGTCAGGATGCTTGCAATTTATCTGACTACTGGCAATCAATCGGGGTAGCATTTCAACCCATCGTTCTTTTGTCCACCATGCCACCACAGTTTGGACCCATCCAGATGAAAATCAATCTAGATCACAACACCCAGCCTCCCCCATTCTGTCCTATGGGCAGGCGGGCCTTTCAGCAGTGAAAAACGAAATGGAGTGTTTTTCACTGTCAGGACAGAACACACACCTTAGTATATATCCTGCCTTTTTCTTACACTGCACCCTGCCCAGGGGTTACCTGGGACCTACCACAGGGGTGCCCAATGTTTATGCAAAAGGGAAAGTCAGGCCTGACCAGTGGTTGCACTTGTCAGGACAACATGCTAACTTAGTAAACTGCGCGCAGGCCCTACAATGCAGGCCTGAGTTCCCTTCTCTGTGCGCCTTTGCATTACTAGCCCTGGCACACACAGTGCACATCACTAGGGACTCCTCTAGTAAGGCTAACATACCAATCATGGCCAACCAATTACCATTACACTTTACATAGAGAACACCCGCACCTTGACACCGATCAGTAGTGGCAAAGTACCCAAGGCTTCTAAATTGCGAACTCTGTCAGGAAAACGGTCTCAGGGGAAAGCAAAAAGTTTAGGGATCTTTAGCCAAAAAGGCCAAGTCCTACAGGTACCTATTCATATTTTTTGAATCCTCTGTCGTTTACTTATCTGTCGTCTCCTCTAACCAACTAAAGTTCTAAAACTGTCATATGGAAGGCACTGAAAGCTACCTTGTATATCACATAGAAAAATGTAGCTCTAACGGTATTGAAGAATTGGGATATGTGTGCAATTATTTATTTTTGTAGTATTATGCCCATTCTTACTAGGCCCTCAGAGGGGGCACAGAGCCTAACATCATTTTGATGCAACTGTGATAAGAGCTTAGATAACCATTAATACAACAGCTTAAGCGTATCGGGGTAGTGTAAAAATGAGCAAGTGACGTTTTTGAAAAAACATTAGTTATGATCACTAAGAGCATTTTTGTCATATGCCTAAGAGCAGGTTAAACTAAAACATTTATAGTATTGATGATGCCGGGGCCTGTCGGGAGTAGACTATGTACTTTGAGAATAAAGTGTTTTAAGGGAATTAGGGCCATATGTAGGTAATCTCAATTTACCTATTCTTAAATACTGAATTTTACCGATTCGGTATTTAAGAATAGGTAAATGGCATGTAGGTAATTTTTCGTTAAAAATTACCGAATCGGTAAGATTCGGTAATTACCGAATCGGTATTTACCGATTCGGTAATTGCCATTCATTCCTATGGGCCTCCAGGCCCATAGGAATGAGTGGCAATTACCGAATCGGTAAATACCAATTCGGTAAAAGGGGGAAAACATTGAAGGGTTGCAGGGTGTCACTTTGACACCCTGTTGCACCCCTCAATTGCGTATGGGTGCACATGTGGCACACATACATGCCCTAAGGGCATGTATGTCTGCTAGATGGCACCTTTGAAAATGCACAGATTTGCATTTTCAAAGGTATTTGTTATTTACCACCAACTTATAGTTGGTGGTAAATAACGAATCCTAAAATGGGAAAAGCACTCATTTGAGTGCTCCCTACATTTCAGATTCGGTAATTTACCAATTCGTTATTTTTAAAAATTGGTAATTTACCGAGTTCTTAAATACCGATTTGGCAAATTACCGAATCTGAAATGTAGCCACCTACATATGAAAAGCCTAATTCCGGTCGGTAACGGCCGAAATTCGGTAATTTCGGCCGTTACCGACCGGAATTATGTTTCCTACATCTGACCCTTAGTCGGGTAGGGGCAATTGGTTATGGTGAGATAAGTTTAACTGCCATTCTATTTTGCTTTTATTTTATCAGAGCAATGACTTTTTTTTTCATCGGCAGCACGGAATTGCAGTCAAAAAGTAGTTGAAACCCCTAGACATTTGTGATTTAAGTGCTAGTATTCTTTAAAGGCTGGCATCAGAATGTGTGTGCTGCAAAAACGGACTTTAGGGGCTTTATAAGAGGGCTGTGCTGCCGGAGCGTCACTTTTTGTTTACGCTCCGCTGTCCCAGGCCTCTCAATCATATCTATGACGTGACGCAAAGCCAACCTGCGTGGCTTTGCATATCCGCACAGAAAGCGATGTGTTGGCTTACTCTGGTTCAAGGAGGAACTCCATGGGCGTTGCGGGGGAGGTTCCTACGCGGCACCCATTTTTTGGGGGCGCTGCCTCAGATTTACAAAATCACGTAAACCTGGGGCAGCACCTATACCTTATGTCCCCCAGAACAGGATTAACGAGAATGAATGTGTTAATTTTTCCTTGTTTTTTCCTCTTTCTATCTATGCTGCATTATGCAGCACACATAGAATGAGGAAAACGCCTTCAGGGATAGTTTTTGTGCAGGAATGTAAATGTATGTAAATGTATAGGCATTTATATAGCGCACTACTTACCCGGAGGGTCCCAAGGCGCTTCGACCGCTGCGAAACCCTTCCTGGCTTCCCTGAGAGATGGTCCCTTAATGGGTATCTCCAGGGTGAGACCAGGCATCCCCGGCGGTCTGGTGGGGCCGTTAGTGAAGATGAGGCAAGCTAATGCCCAGAGTTGCCGAGTGTGATCGCTGATCAGAGTGGGCACCGGGGCGAGAGAATTATCGAGTCCGCTGACCCTGGTCCAGAAACCTGCCGCGCCGGGAACCGAACCCTGGTCCCGGGCCGTCCTCTGTTCTCGGGTCTGCCGCCTCTAACCAGTGAGCCACACTGTGCAGGTGACCCTTCCTGCACAAAAGCAATCCTGCCAACAATGAAGACTACCTTGCACCGCAGTACAAGTGTGCTTGCATTTGCGCTAGGCACAAAATTGTGACCCAGCACAGTCTAAAAAGGACAAGAATGCACTGTATCTCATACATACGGTGCATTCCTGACCTTTCAAATTGGGATAAGGCAGTGCAAAGATGTACAGTACTGCCCTATGCAGTTTTTTTGTAAATGAGACCCTAAGTTTATAAAATAAGGCGTTATAAGTAAGACATCCAGAGCATGTTACAGACCTATCATTGTTTAAGACACTGTATAGTGGAGTGCCCTGATGACTTGGCTACCAATTATGAGGGGACGGGTGGGGGTTATAGAGCCCTGGACAAGCCTGAGTCCAGCTTGCTATGACAGAAGTTAAAATTGCGAGGCGAAAGGATACATTTACACTGAAGGTGAAAAGGTTATAAAATTAGAAATCATTACTGCTCTACTCAATGTGTTCAAAATGCAAAGCTGTTTTTTCAACTATGCTGTTGGACTCGGAGTAAATGATGCAAGGTAATATGGCAATTGGAAGCGAGGCCTAGGTCCACAAGGTGTTTGTGCATTGGGCCTCGATAAAGGCCAGGGACCATGTCCAGTCTGTCCTTTGCATAGTCAAAGCCATGCGTATTTGCTTTGGTCCACATGGAGGGGGAGGGGGGCAGGAAACTAGATACAGTGGTGATCAACCACTACTGCAAATGAATGAAGGCTGGGAAGGAACACAGCCTGGCCAAAGGTTAAGTCCTGCATTGAACTCGTTCATTGCACATGAGTGCAATGTACAAAGGGTTATGTCCACTTGGTGGTTTGCGAGCAGGGCTTGGCAGAATCTAAAGCAGTATGTGACAGTAATAATTTAGAGTATATAATATTGTAATATCAGTAAATAATAAAACATATGGAAACAAGTAATTGAGTGTCCATTGTGAAATCATTTATATTGTCAATGACATGATTGGTGATGTCGCCCAGGATGTCATCAGTGATATCATATGGAACCTTGTGTGTGAGGTCATGAGTAGTGAATTAGTGGATGAGTTATGGTTGTTTGTATTCACAAACAAAACGGGAGAATTCTAGAGGTATTTTGGTTTGGCTTTTTGGCGCAGCTGCAGACAAGACCTTTTGTTATCAATAATTTAACATACACATAAAGTGATCCTTCTACCGAATGCTATTGACTGATTTGTTTTACTTCTGTCTCATGGGAAGTATATCCATTGGAAAGCATGAGGGACAACCTTACATCTGACAAAAATACTTTTTGTCACATTCAGTTCTTTAGCTCATAAAAAAGCTTTTAAAAAAAAAACACACAAAAAAATCACTGTTTTCCTTCCTGGTTATCTCGCACTATCTCTTGATGCGGAATCTCTGCAGGTAGCTCTCTCAGCAGTAGCTAGTCCAAGTGACAGTCCTTCTTCTGTGTTTGATAATGGTAGCAGCTGCGACATGCAAACAGGGGCAATCAACTTTGAGACTAGGCCAAATACACAGTAAATCTTACAAAAGAATCTCATAACAAACACAGCGGCAGAAAACAATGAACAGAAAGATTAATTTCAGTACATTTTATACTGCAGCATGCTCTGGCTTTCTTACACTGCCTTTGATACAACTTCTCTATGGGTGTCTTTCCTCTGCACTAGCCCAGTGCTAATGAAAGTCCCTTTCTGTATCTGACCGTATTGACAGGTCCAAAATTCGAAACAAGATTAACATACTTTGAAAAGAGACCAAAAATCAAAGCCTTACCTCGAACATAGTGTAGTAGTTTACTGTGCTTTTGGGTCCCTATTTAAATTTTCGTGGCCGTGAAGTAGATTTCAGACTTTTCAACACTGCCAGACACCTAAGATGGACCATCTCATAGGCTGGACTATTGCAGAGGAATGCTACATGCATATGAACACCAGAAATATTGCATACTGCTATGGTTTATACGTGTCTCTGAGAAAAAGTGATTGTTCCACACTGTGGGCGCCAAAGTACAAAATGGCTCCCAGCCTGCCACTGCAGACTGAAGGGGAAGTTATCACTCTGCCAGTTCCGCTTATCTATTAACATTACTGGCAAAGTCACCCCTTCTCTTAACAAATAATGAAGGTCCCCCCCTAAGTAAGGCCTGAAGAGCCCTACGACAGGGAGCTGTATATTATTAAGTGGGACATGTATATTTATATATGCACTTGGAGAAAAACCACTCAAATTGTCGTTTTGCTGGGGAAAAGTTAGTAGCCCCATTGGCTAATATAGGGTGGCAGACTGGCACCAAAGCCTGGCTAACTTCTGAATGGAGCTACCTAACTGGGTACTCTAAAGTATCAAATTAATCATGGCATTAAACCCAACCTGATTCCCAGGCTGACTTTATTGTCACCATTGAACTAAAGTACCTTTTGTAAAGTTGCTACTCTGTGACCCAGGTAGTCCAGTAGCCTCACATAGGCACTTTCAGCCCACCTGGGGGGTTCTGTGAATGACTCCCAGATTTAGGCTCAAATACAGCCTGCTGCAGGGTGAGGTGTTACAACCCATTCACAGGAAGCCACTCAGGGTGTTAGCCCAAAAGGCGAGCTTCAAAAGGGAAGCCGCCTTCGATGGCCAAATGGTGATAACAGTCCTGAAGGGCTGCCTTTTGTTCCTCTAGACTGATGAGAGACAGGACCAGAGACTGAAAAACGGTCCCCAAAACCTGTTTTCCCATGGGTATGTAGCATCAGGTAGCCACACCTCCAGGGTGGGCTATCAAGCTCCTTACAGTGGAGGAGAGGTTCAGACATCTTGAAAGTGGTCAGAAAAGTGCACTCTGGGATTGCCAATTGCTACAAATTGCCAGAAAAGACAACAAATGAGAAGCAGTGTCAGATACAATTATTTTTAGTTCTAATGATTTCATTAATTAATTATTGAAACAGCTCGATTATTTCAAGATCTTTTTTTTTATTGGATCTCTCAAGTATTTATATTTCATCCAGATTAATATAGAGTTATATTACACCACTCATCTGACAGGCCATATTGCAAGATCGGGGAAAGCGTATCAACTTACACAACAATACAGTCCTAGTATCTCAGCATGTCCGATATACTAGTTTCCACCCTAAGTTGTAGGAAAGCCTATGCATGGATTGTTGAATGTACCAAACACACTGTGTGTCGTGTTAAGATCCAAAGATTTTGCTTGTAAATACACACTAACCCAAGAGACTAACATTCAGAGTGATTGTACAGGACTTTTATGCACAACGCCCCACAAATAGATACGTGGAAGATAGGAGTTTTGTTTAATATGATGAGATTTTTGTCTGTTTTGAGTTTTGTAATGTCTTGTCCTATTTCGTTGAATCTTTGTATAGAGCAATGTTTATGTTTACTGTATCAATATTTGCAGTAACTTTATTTTAGTCTGGATGAAATATGAATACTTGAGAGATCCAATAAAAGGAAGATCTCGAAATAATCGAGCTGTTTCAATGATTAATTGATGTAATCATTAGAATTAAAAAACTAAAAATATTTGTATCTGTCCCTGCTTCTCATTTGTTTTCTTTTCCCTGCATATTAGCCCTTGAGAAGTAGCGTTACTAAGACTACCCCTGTTTTTTTGCTCCACAAATTGCCAGAAAACCATCCCCAAGGGGAGGGGACCTGATAGCTTATTGGCTAGTGACCAGGATCTCCCCTTGGGGATCTTTCCTGGGTCAAATATGGCACCCTGGACCTCAGTTCCCATCAGGATTGCAATAGGGACCGAAGTAGGACTGCCCTGTTGCCCATGGGCTGCACAAAGAGAGGCTACGTTGTCTGCTGGACTGCACCTGCAGCACTTTTGACTAGCGAAGTTAGGACTGTGCCTGTGGCTCCTGGCTCAGGAAAATGTGGTTTCCCGACAATAGATTGAAGCAGTGACGTCAATAGTATGTCACCCTGTAACCAGCTCCAGGGACAAAAGAGCTGGGGAAGCCCAAACCAGCAAGTTGCTAGCCAATGGACAAGATTCACCGCTAGCTGCCACTGGGCTCCCAAAGAGACAGATACTCAACGGCCAAAAGTTGCACCTGAGTGCCATCAGAGTCCACATTGGTCTCCCAAGAGGGATACTACCCTCCACCAAAGGATTTCACCCCAACTGCTGTGTTCGGAGGCTGGTAGACCAGCCGCAGCTGGCCTTCTACTGTCTCGAAAAGGATGTCGTGGGACCCCTTCCACTGTGGCCAAGTTGTCCCACATCACCCGTGGATCGAGGAATTACCACAAAGGCACCCCCGTTGACTGCCCTGCAACAGGAGCATCCTTTGAGCATCTTCTCATCCTGCATTCCTAGCTCCAGGACCACTCCATTAGCGTCTATGGTGGTCGTGCTGTACAGGCTGAAAAGGACTGAAAGCGCTCTGGTGCTCAGTTGACTGTCCAAATCAACTCCAATGCCACCCCGTCCCCTCCAAAGACCACCATTTTGTCAGCGTTGGTCACCCAAGCCAGGCCGAAGTAGCCAAACTAACTCTTACAAACTTTTGAAACGTTTCAAAACTTTTGATAAGGTACCAAACTTTTGATTGACCAATGCTTGTTTGTGGTTGACATTAAACGTAATAAAACTCTGGTGGATTTTGCTCAAAAGTACTCTATAAATTCATGAAAATATAATCTATTTTTATGAATTGGTGTCCAGTTTCTTTTACGCTTTGTGACATTCTTAATTCGTTGTTTTGCACTGTTAAAAGCTTTACACTAAGTTATTTTGTGAAAGGATTGCTGTTCGAAAGCCATAGCTACCCAGGGTTGAGCTTAAGGTTGTTCAAACGAGCCTGATTGGATCCAAGATGGTTTTTGTGAGTGCATTCCGAGAGAAGGCCCCATAGCCATGCCATATAATATATCCAAATCCTCACAGCCGGTCCTGATGGATTAAATTGATATTGTTCCAGACCCTCTGTGTACAGTTGGAAAAGGGCTGTTGTCTTGTTTCTTATTTTTACACTTCTTAGTCCGCACTCTGATGGTGTCCAGGCTGCAGGAGTGATGAGAGCCACCACAGATTATGAGCTTGTCTGCGACACAGTGGGTTGTGATGGCTTTGTAAATGATGCAGCTGCTTTTGAAGATTGTGCTGCCTGGTAAGGAGAACCAATGGAGGTATGTATGTTTTAACAACTACTGCCTAAACCACGAATACCTTAACGACGAATGCTTAACAACTACCAATGCCAAATCACTACTTTCTTTACAACGAGTTCCTAAACCACAAATTAATCCATCTAGAGACTGGCCAATAGATGGCCCTATTGTAATAACAATACTTCTGTGTGTGATTCAAAATTGTATTATTTGATGTGTTTTGTGCTAAGAGTTCTTTTTCTTTTTCACTTTTCTCAGAACTGCATTTAAATGTTTAGACAGATATAGGAATAATGCCCTAATGATGTGATTTGTTCTGCAAAACATATGTTTTCATAATATAAGATACAATCATTTAAAATATTAAAAAAAAAATGTAAACATTAAAATCAAAATTTATGAGGGTTGTTTTGAAGATGACAACGTTTTATTATTTGAATATGTATTGAAATGTTACTTTGTAGTGTGTGCTAAAGAATTCAGTTAAAATTGCTTTTTTACTCGTGTTATGGCACTGACCAGGGATGTATTGAAATATAAACTAGCTCTACCAATCATCTTCTGCCAAAAGCATTCTTTGAATGCCTTGTTTTTCTGAAGAGCCAGGGATAAAATCTTATCTCAAACAACAATAATAAACTGACGCACGTCCTTCTTTTGGCCCCCCTCAGACCATTCATCACCGATTATTTTCTTTATACGAATTGCGCCATCCTCCTGTAAACACAGAAAATATACTTTGCCTCAATACATATGACTGACATCTTAAGTGTAAATACAATTCCTTCACAGCTTGTTCCCCGATGTCTTTGCCCACGCATAGCCTCTACATAACCCTGAGGCCCAAAGTTCATGGGATGATTTATTGGCAATGCCTCAGCAGATACTTGCCACGTATTACCAAGCTGGCAGGATCGTTTAACAGAATGAGCGGAGGGGAGAGGCTCGTGGTTTAGGAAAGTCGTTTTAAGAAAAGTCGTGCTTTAGGAAAGTCGTGCTTTAGGAAAGTCGTTGTTCAGGATTCGTTGTTCAGGTAAGTAGTGATAAACACTTCGTTGTTAAGGATGTTTCCCCCAATGGAGTTCCCTCAGCGGGAGAGTAATATGATCATATTTATTTTGGCCCAAGATGAGTTACTGTATGTACGATACCTATAAGGGGAACCAGCGAGGAGGGTCGGAGGCCATGGAGCTAAGTGTTACCATCATACTCATGCAAGAGTGCGGGGGCTTGAGTAACAGTTCAGAATCTACTTTCTGGAAGAGACAGTTTCACACTTTTTACTAGACAGTACTTGGATCAGTCCATCTTTGTTTTCCTTGAGTGTGAGGTTGGTATCCAGGCTGAATCCAAGTGACTGGGCATTCAGCTAAAGTTGACGTTCTAAGCTATCAAAGTTTGTGTCATTGAGCCAGGTTTTTCCTACTTCTTGCTTGTTTTCTTGGCAAATAACAGGAACTCTTTCTCTGTGGGCTTGAGCTTCAGGTATTCGCTAGACCGTCATTCCTGAATTAGGTGCAGGCAGTGTTTGAGATGTTGGATGTCTGCACCGAATGAGAGTATTGAGTAGAGCTGAGTACTGTTGGCATATTGGTGAATTGTGAAGCTGTTATTTGTGAGTAGGGACCCTCGTTCATATTTAGCATGACAATTCTATCTCCGTTTACAATATTAACTTCCAGGAATCATTTAGATAGTTCTAGAATACATTTAAGCGACGTCTTCTTGTAGCTGCTCCTTTAAATATGTAATGAAATGTTGTATGGTGAAAAGCCATGCAACACCTGATAGAAAATTAAAAAATACTATTTTGGAAAAGTATGAAGAGTTGGCAAAAGGCAATTTAGTTAATGTCAGAAAAATTGTGTATCTTGGACAGGAACAGAGGGCAGGGGGAGGGTAAATATTTGGAAACATATGGGAGAGGTGTAATCCAATAGGAGGTATTTAGGAAGGAGATG
The DNA here is from genome assembly GCF_964263255.1 of Lissotriton vulgaris. Lineage (NCBI taxonomy): Eukaryota > Metazoa > Chordata > Amphibia > Caudata > Salamandridae > Lissotriton > Lissotriton vulgaris. Next base: position 1,578,483,856 of record NC_141689.1, on the reverse strand, counting down.
AGAGAAAATCACAAAACATCAACAATGGGAGAGGGAAGTTGACTACAGGAGTAAGCACCAAATATATGTGTTGGAAAGTAGCAGTGAAAGGCGATGCATTATTTATCAAGATGAATAAAATACTTAATTGTACATAACACATTTGATGCAAATTTCCTCCAGGTACCCCTCGGCCTGTGGCCTTGTGAATTTGTGGTTGTGCAGTACATCAATGATTCCCATTCTCCACTTAACACAACACAAAAGAACATCCTTCAATTTTTGGAGAAAATTCTAAATACGGGACGATTCAAAGCCTGAATTTCCTCCAACATAGGGATAGTATGGTAGAGGAAATTTCCTACTGAAAATGTATAATTTTTAGTTGCCACCAAACTCTTGTAGCCCTTACCAGAGACTAGCGTGGTGATGGCCTTAGCTTCACTGAGAGTTTGAACACACTGGCCCATAGTTTTCATTGCACCCAGGAAAAGATTGGCAGAGAGATTTCCCACTGCAGGCTCATATTTTGCTCTCTCCCAGGGGCTACGCACTTCTTCGAGTTGGATTGACTGTAGATTGTCCAAGATAAAGGGACTCTCCTGAAGTAGGGAGGGGTGACCTGGACCACGTGTGCACAACATGGGGGGGGGGGTCTTGGGCAGGAAGGGACAGGAGGTTTATAAGCCCGGGCGACCCTCACCAAGCCTGCTTTGTCTCTGTTCTCGTCTGAGCCGAAGCACAAAATGTAAATTGGCCCTGCCCCTTATCAATTTGCATAAACAAAATTCAGTACCAAGATTGAGGCTGGGTATGTTCCACTCATGTCCCTCACTGGTAAACACCAGCAGCTTTAAGAGAATATTTAACACTAAGAGACGCAAGCAAATTATATAAAACTGTAAGATAACAGAAAAACATGCAAAAGCAATAAAGCGTATGTCAACAGATTGGAATTCATTACATCATCTCTTCTACCATCATACACCATCTTGACGCCTCCTGATAACAAGCCAAAAGAGTGACACATAAAACATGGCAATCAATTTTCTAACACTTACAATTGCTGTTGGAGTTGCTGCCAGCACGCAGTAAAGCACCAGAGGAGGAATAAAGCTCTCGTCTTCCAAGCCCGGGTACGGCTTCATCAGATTCCCATCCTGGCAGAAGAAACCCTGGACGTGCACCTGGAACGTGTCCGTGCACTCGAAGTAGTACGCTAGCAGGACGGTTCCGGCCATGATGACGAGCTGAAAATACAACATGGCGGGATAGACATTAATGGCAAAGCTCACGTGCCTTTTGCTCGCAGCAGCGCTAGTCCCACTGTGCCTTCTTCTCGCACCACCCAGGCAGCTCTGCCATAATCAGCGAAAGGGTTTTCTGCGTTGTAGCATCTGTTGCAGAAATCTTTTGGCAAAGAGAAGTAATGAACATATACAATTGAAGTGGATGCGCAGTTGTGCTTGCCCAGGGAAAGGTGCCCTCTGCACCCTCTTTATCCAAGGGCATGAGTATGCTGCTGGTGCCAGCCGTTCCCGGGTCACCGCATCCTGGGCAAGTTCAGCGGGGCAGCCGCGAAACATACATGTCACTAGTAAGATGGACGATGATTGAATGACTACAATGATTTTGAATGCAGTTTTAAGTTGTAACAGAAGTATGATCATTTATTTTTTATTTTCACATTCGCTTTTTGCAATGCAGATCAGTAGAATTAGTCAAAGTTAAATAAAGGTAGGACAGACCTTTTAAAATCTTTTTTGCTATTTGGGTATAAACTTCACCATTAAGGCAAGCGTTCTGAGTGACCACTTGAAGTGAATGATGTCACAATAGAGCTCAAAAACACATCTGGCATCATTTAAGAAACATTACCCAGGACGGCCCCTTTATAGCTGATGGGGCTGGTAGCGACCGAAATATTCCAGTCAAGGCATGGTGCAAAATGAGGAATTACAGTGTGAATAGGACACAAAATTACGCATTTCACAGATAACTCCTCAGGGTTCCACCTGCAATCTGCGTTAACTCCGATCCTGGAGTTAGCAGTACCTGAGACTTAACATTTGACTTAACTGGCCCAAAACCAGGGACCTCGTAGTGAGGCCCTAAAATAACAAGAACGGGATACAGGGAGATGGGCCCGTTTTTTGGAGAAATCGTAGTATATCGCAATAAATAAAGTGCTTCTGTGCAACCCAGAAACAAACATTTTAGACATTACCAAATGGTAGATACTTGTGCACTACTATGACATTACAGGTACCACCGCCACAGCATGAAACACCATCTCCATCACAGCCCTTGCGAAGCTGGATGCATACAGAACCTTACTCTGCTAGTCGGGCACCTAATAATGCCTGTTCTGCCACATTATCAAGGGTTCAAAAGGGGGTGGTGATGGACAGAGTATCTGAACCAATCAAGAACTCACACCCAGTCAACAGATCTGGGTTTAATCCATCACAGCCATGTCTGAACTGGGGTGGTAGAGTGGGCTAAAGAACGGTGATGATTTAAACCCAGATCTGTTGACTGGGTATGAGTGTTTGATTGGTTCAGATGCTCCATCCATCACCACCCTCTTTTGTACCACATTATCAAGAGTAGCACTGGTGCACTGAGAATAAGCAAGTAACATACTTTAGTAAATAATGCACCATGATATGCCTTCAGGCAGTGGAATCTGACACACAGACAAAAAGTGGTGAGGCGGGTGGAGGGGGCATAGTGGGGGTAGCACAGGGAGAGTTAATCTTTCAAAAATAAAATGACATCCCTAGGGTTGCTCGTTACATCGCGCCTCGCTGTTCCTCTGCTCTGGGTCCCAGCAGACACTGGGACAGCACCAGAGACTGCCTGTGCAATCCCTGCGCTGCACTCATGTTTCATGAGAGCAGTGCGGGGATTGGCCTGAGCAGGCTGGTTTAACACTCACTCAGGCACAGAGAGTCTCTGCTGTTTCTCCAACCCAGCTGTGTATTACAGACAGGTTTATTAATACCTCCATGGGGGAAAATTGTGTCATTCTGAGTTGGATCTTGAATGCATCCTGAAGGATTTGCTGGAGGAGTCAGGAACCAATGGCGTAGCTAGAGCTTTTGCAGCCCAGGGAGGATCCTGAGTTTGGCGCTCAGTGACGGCCGGTGCAGGTAAGGGAGGGGGGCACAGGCGGAAGAGTTGACAGACGATGAGGGAAATAAAATGTAAAAAAAAGAAAACAACTTACCTTGCCCTTGCCGAAATTGCTCACCTCACCCACCTCCCCACAAAATGTGCAGCCCCAGGTGGACTGCCCCCACACACCCCTCAGCTAAGCCACTGTCAGGAACACTACACGTAGTGACCCTCACAATTTCCCATTTTCCCATGGAGTTTCCCTTGGACATTTTGTCTACTTTCATCAAGTGAAGTGTCCAGGTAAATAATGCCAGAACCGCAGAGTTAGCACATATCTTGGAATCTCAAAGGGATTGATTGCTGAAGGACCCTGCATCAGGACTACCCTCGTGTGGAAATAAAATTGACAATTGTGCCCCATCATTTCCCTGATTCTGCCTGACAGCCATTTTTTATTCAGACAAGCATCCATTTTGTGTGACATCCATTTTGTCTTCAGACCCACAAGCAAGACACCCTGCCTCTGGCACCCCCGTTCATTGACCACACATTTCTGTGGTTTTGCCAATTCTGGGAACCAGCAGCAGATAGTTGCTGTTTTCTTAACTGTAAGACACCCTGCACCTGGCATCTTAGTTCATTGACCACCCCTTCCTGTGCTTCAGCCACTTCCCAGAACCAGCAGATAGTTCCTGTCTTAAGAAATAGTTCCTGTCCTTGACTGCAAGCCAGAGAGCAGATGGTCTCTGTTTTACACAAGATAGTTCCTCTTTTTGACTCTTGTGGTTCAGCCAATTCCCAGAACCAGCAAGATAGTTCCTGTTTTACACAAGATGGTTCCTGTTCTTGACTCTAAGCCAGAGATAAACCCCCAAATGAGTAAGGGCCTTCAACTGAAAGAGAACACATTTCCACACATCACATGCCCTCTCACGAGACACATGACACGCCCCTACCTTGACACATCTGTTGGAAATTACTGCTTGTCACTTCCCTTTTTTTTCTTGTCACTTCTCTTTTCTTCTTTTGCCTATTGACTGAAAATTGTATAAATATTCTGATGTGTGAATAAAGCTGCAGACCACTCCTGTACCCACTTGGTGCTGGAGCTCTTCCCTTAACTCGAGTTACTGGACCCTTTTTTTTTATACTCGAGCACCACAGACTCCTCTCCTTGCTTTGACTGAAATTATGATTATTAAGTATAGAAATTCTGAGATGAGGTAATATTGAATTAATTTACCACATTAATTGGCGCCCGAATAGGGACGTTCCCTTTTCCCCACCCGCCGGCGATATTGGACCCGGTACTGTCCCCTCCTGACCTGTGACGAACTTCAAAGTGCACAACGCGGGGAATTTCCGCTAACTCCCTCGAGGCAAAGAGGGGGACCAACTGTGGCCCGGCATCCACACGAGGCGGTGAGGAAAATTGCAGAACGTCCTGAACCAGAGCCCAACCTGTGAAGAGACGTGTCCGAGGTTCTGCGAGTCCCACCTTAGAAGCTGCGCGCATTTCAAGATCTTCAAGAGGCCTTCCAGTTATTTTTTCGGTGAGCACTGCTGAAAAGTATAAAGACGAACCCACAGTTTTTGTGTGTGCGGTAAAGATACATGTTTTTGTTGGTTTCTCACCTATCTTTGGTGAGGACTGCTAAACTAGTGTAAAAGACGGACTCACCACTTTGTGGGTGCGGTAAAGATACATGTTTTTGTTGGTTTCTCACTTATTTTGTGAGGACTGCTAAACTAGTAAAAAAGATGGACTCACCACTTTAGTGGGTACGGTAAAGATATATGTTCTGTTTGTTTTTCTTTTTCTCTCAATTCTAAATCTTTGAAAAGTCTTGCCATCATGCCTAATTTCTCAACAATACGTAAGATAGCAACCAAAAGGAGTATTCTTGAGAAGGAAATTCCCCTTCCTCCTCTGGATACTCCAGGACACTTCATGTATGCAAAACATGGTGTTGGTGCAATTATTTATTGTGATTTATGGGTGGATTATACTAAAGACCTAGAACACAGATATAGATGGCCTGAAAATGGTACTTTTGACATGGATTGTATTATAAAATTAGAGGAACAGTTGTGGAAGAAAAAGGGAGTCCGCCAGTCACAAAGTGACTCAGTGGAATTATGGAGAAAAGAAGCCCATAGGAGGCAACAGAAGGAATTGCATAAAGTTGAAAAGGGTAAGAGAATGTCAGAGCAGGCCAAGAAAGAACAGTTACAAGAAATAGGGAAAGAAGTAGTTAGTGAAAGGAATAAAAGAGAACAATCAGCCATTTCTACTGGTTTTTATCCTGTATTGCCATCTGCACCTGAAAACCTTAACATTGCACCATCTAAGACACAACCTACCGTCCCATCACCAGAGGATACTTTCACCAATTTCCTCTTAGATACTCCACCTTCATATGAGGTTCCAGTAATTCAACACCCTCTGCCTCCGCCACCCCTTTTACAACATAATGCACCACCTCTCACTCCAGAAGGGTGTGCCGTAGGTCCAGACCTAGGTAAAACAATTCCCGACTGCCCCTATGACCCGACTCCGAGCAACACAGGGGAGGCGGGCCAAATTAGTAAAATACTTCATGACTCCTGGAAAGAAATAAGACATCTACCAGCAATTGACACGTTTCTTCAAGCGGCCTCTGAGTTTCTTCGTACTGGAGAGAACTCACAAGCCATTAACGCTATGACTACAAGAAGATCACACCCTGTAAAAATGCACATGTATAGGTTCCTCCTTTCATAAAACACATACAAGCAGAGGAAAGAAATGTACCAGTTTCACTTTTTGACTTATTAGATTCCGCATCCGACCACACTAGTCTAGAACTTATAAATGATGCACTAGACAGGTTCACCCGTAAGGTGACCCGTATTCTGCAAAACTTGCAAACAAATGAAGAGAATAAGAAACTTGAGGAGGAAATTACTGAACCTACTAAAAAAGTCCTACCCGTTTGTTCTTCCGCCCCTAATTCACACACACCCCCACCTACTTTCCTCCAAGGTCACTCTGAACGGTCATCTCCAGATGAGTTATTTGAAAATACATCCAATGCATTAGACTACTAGTTAGACCAGGAACCTCCGCTTACATCGGAGGAGGAGGAAATAGCCAGAACTGCGACTCTATGGGTCTCTCAATATAAGATATATGACAATGATCTCATAGCCCAACTTTTTCTAGCATTACCATGCTCACACCAAAGATTAGCAGGTCTCTACATGGTACAACATCTCATCACACTCAATGACACTCATTTTAAACATGATCCAAGACTCGAAGATTTTCTCTCTGACTGCGCTGATAACATGTTCCTCCACAATAGTTCAGTTTTTCTTAACACATTTATAGATTTTAGACAGAAATACCAGAAAACGACTGAATATAAATCTTTCAATAATACTTGTGGACCAATTAATAGACTTCCTCAAACACGCCAGTTCCCCATGAGAGAGGTCCACCCCAGAGCTGACACGAATGGCGCACTACAACGCGTTTTTATTTATGTACCCTTGACAAAACTTGAGTTACTAAGGATAAAAGAGATGGTTCCCTCCCACTCAAAGGATCCTGCTGGATTCTTTAAAGAATTAGGAGATGTATTAATGATGGGAACATATACTCTTTCTGATATCACAGCAATTCTGAAATTATTGTTGCCATCGGGTATATATGACAAACTAAGAGAAAAAGATTGGGAAGTAGCAGGTGAACACATTAGATGGACCGAACTTCAGAATGACGAAAATACTAGAGTAGCAGGTCAAGGTATAGGTGACAGACTAAAAGCACTTCTTGGAACTATTTTAAAGGTGCTACCACAGTTACTGACAGTGAAAAAGGAGGACTGGGATACCATTTCCTCCTGCAAACAGAAACATGGTGAAGACATAGGAGATTATTACACCAGACTTGAAAAATGTTTTGCGGTAAATAGCGGCCTTACGCCGACAAGCGAAGCTTACTCGCATCTGTTTGTTTCCAAATTAGTAGACAACGCCTTGCCAGCTATTAAGGAAAGAGTACTAAAAGTAGAAAGTACCTGGCAAGCACATACACCACCACAGGTGTTACAAATGCTACAATATCACCAAAATCGCATTAGGGATGAAGAAGAAAATGATAAGAAACGCATGAAAGACACCAAGATGAAAGCATTAGTAGCCCAAACTTCACCCCAGCGCCAACAGACACCAGGTAGCCAGACAAACATGAAGAGCACTTGTAATTATTGCAAAAAGACGGGACACTTCGTTAAAGACTGCCCTGTCTTAAAGCACAATTTGGCTACTGGTAAGACACAGCCTCGTCCATATCAGCCAAAACAGAATGTTTCCCAAGGCAGTTCAACACCTTCAGTTCCACCGACAACACAAATGGCCCAAATGAACATTATAGACAGCGACTACACTGAATACTACCCAGATTTTTCATGATGTTGCCCAGGGAGAGAAGATGACAAACTGCCCCTAATCCCCATCCCAGTAGATCAGAAAGGCCCATTTATAGAGGTCCGACTTCTTGGGGAGGATAGAAGGTTTCTACTAGACACTGGGGCCAGTAAAACAACAATAAGCCATCAAGAGGTCCCAGAGGCTCCTCTCTCGGGTTCAAAAAGTATTTCTCTAGGTTTCTCCGGACAGCCTGTGACAAGCGCCACGTCAAAACCACTGCCCTTGCAGGTTGGTCCCCTCACGACAATTACAGATTTTATATTGACAAAATCATGTCCAGAAAATTTGCTTGGTATAAAAACATTGAAAGAATTAGGAGCTGTTATTGTTTACTCACCTAAAGATGTCAGATTATTTCTACGAAATTTTATGGGCCACTACACAAGTAGAGAATTAGACGAGCGTTTGAAAGATTTGCCACACACCCTTTGAGCCACTGATTCCACCTCAGTAGGATGTATGAAAATAACACCTCACAAGGGTACACTGAAAGAAGGAGCCCAACTACCACGTATAAGACAGTACAAAATTCCACCTCAAGCTGAACAAGCATTAATGTTAATTATTCAGGACCTAATACAGTCAGATGTGATTAAAGAAACAACTTCGAACATTTGCAATTCCCCTGTTTTACCAGTTCATAAAAAAGTGGAACCAGGAACACCACCTGTCTACAGACTAGTGGTGGATTTGAGAGAGCTCAATAAATGTGTCATTCCAAAACACCCTGTGGTACCAGACATCTCCACTTTACTCACAGCCATAGATGCAGAAGCAACGCATTTTTCTGTCATTGACTTAAAAAACGCATTCTTCAGTATACCCATTCATCCAGACAGTCAATACCTTTTCGGCTTCTTACAAGGACGAAGTTTCCAATTCACAAGAGCTCCTCAAGGTTTCACCGAAAGTCCAAGTGTATATAGCCAAGCGCTGAAAAGACAATTGGATACTATTCAAATGCCCACGGATACAGCCATACTACAATATGTTAATGATATCCTCATTACGGCCAGATCTGACGCAGCATGTGCTGAAGCATCACTACTAGTACTAGAATTCCTAGCTGCAAATGGCCATAAAGTTCCCCCTGGTAAGCTCCAATTTTATTTACAGCAAGTGGCATACTTAGGGCACTTGCTGTCAAAGGAGGGTAGGCAGCTTACACAGGAACGCATCAAGCTCATACAACAAACACCACAACCAACAACACAGAAACAAGTTCGAGCTTTTGTTGGTCTCACCTCATATTGTAGACAGTGGATCCCGCAATTTGCACTCATTTCTAAACCATTAGTGCAGCTGACAACACTCGAAGCTGGCGCTACTCCACAATTACCCTGGACAGATTAACACACGCAAGCTTTTCAGTCTCTTAAAAAGGCTATGTGTCAAGCCCCAGTGTTAGCAACACCTGATTACACCAAAGATTTTACCTTGTTTGTAACAGAAAACTCAGGTACAGCACTATCAGTCCTTAGCCAACTTCAAGCAGACAGACATAGACCATGTGGTTATTTTTCAAGTACATTAGATCCAGTAGCACAAGCATTACCTGCATGTCTAAAATCAGTAGCAGCTACTGCACAAGCTATTAGACAAAGCGATGCTATTGTATTGGGACATCATCTGATAGTCCAGGTCCCACACGCTGTAGAACTTCTGCTAAACAGAACGCAAACACAGCATCTGACAATAGGAAGACTCACCGGATATGAGATGACGCTTTTTCAGCCACATATTGAGATTAGACAATGCAACATTTTAAACCCAGCAACACTGTTGCCACTGACCTCTCCTACTGAACAACTTCACGATTGTATTGACGTAATTGATTTAGTGACCAAACCCAGACCAGATTTACAAGATAATCCCCTTTCTAAGGCAGAAATGACACTTTTTGTTGATGGTTCTTGCATGAGACTCCCCACTGGAGAACTAGCAGCAGCCTATGCCGTCACAAATGGTACAAACACCTTGGAAGCACACAAGATAGAGATACTGTCGGCACAAGCAGCCGAACTCATAGCACTAACACGAGCATGTCACTTAGCAAAAGGAATATCAGTAAACATTTACACTGATTCACAGTACGCTTTCGGGGTTGTACACAACTTCGGCACATTGTGGAAAGAGAGAGGATTCCTCACATCACATGGGTCTAAAATACAGCATGCTACACTCATCACTGCCCTCCTAGAAGCCAGTCAGTTACCAGCAAAAGTTGCAGTATTAAAGTGTAAAGCACACACAAAAGGAACCGATGAAATATCAAAAGGAAATGATTCCGCAGACAGTGCAGCCAAATTAGCAGCAAACACAGAATTGAATATACTACACCGCCAATACGCAATACGAGACCCCTTTTCTGACATCCAGGATGTCCAAAGTCACACCACACCACAGGAACTGCTAGAATGGAAGGAAAAAGGAGGGGTCCTTACAGATCAGGGTTGGATGACACCTAAAAGAGCAGTATGGTTTCTGCCGGATGCTATGGTACAGGTTATAATAAACACCATACATGGACCAGCGCATCTGGGAGAAAAAGCAATGTTAGACAGCATACAGAACATATGGCACAACAAACATTTGAGAGCTGCAGCCAAACAAAAATTTAAAACATGCATGATTTGTAATCAGTTCAACCCAGGTAAAGGCACAAAGGTGGAGCAGGGTGGATTTCAACCCCTTGACCATCCATTTGAAGTTCTCCAAATGGACTATATCCAGATGGAGAGATGTAGAGGTCACAAGTATGTGCTAGTTGTAGTATGTGCTCTGACCAGATGGACAGAAGCCTATCCCGTCCCAGATTACACTGCAACGACAACTGCTAAGCAACTAGTAAGAGAATATTTCCCGAGATATGGGTTGCCCCGCGTCATCTACTCAGACAACGGCCATCCCTTCTCCTCTGAACTCATGAAGCAAGTGTCTCTTCTGTTAGGGTACACTTGGAAATTTCACTGTGTAAGACATCCTCAAGCAGCAGGTCTAGTAGAGAGACACAACCAGACTTTGAAGACAAAATTGGCCAAGATATGTACAGACAAAGGCGTGGACTGGATGGTAGCCTTACCGGTTGCCCTTTTCTACATGCGTATGGTAGCACATTCCAGAACTGGTCTATCTCTGTATGAGGTGGTCTTTGGCAGACCACCAAATATGTGGGGTACGCCAATGCCTAAAAATATTACTGATGTAGACAGCAGAATATTGACTGATTACCTGGCTTCCTTGATGTCTGCACTCCAATCTTGTCGTTCACAGGTCACTGCAGCCTTCCCTGACAAAACCGCCCCTGGAGAACACACCTTCCGACCCGGCGACTGGGTGATGATAAGAAACTTCGACAGGACCAGTCCTCTTCAGCCCAGGTGGAAGACTCCGAAGCTCCCGCTCCTAACCACACGGACGGCGGTGAAGGTCGAAGGCAGGAAGGGCTGGCTACACGCGAGCCACTGCCGGAAATATTTTGGACAAAGAGACACTGTTGCCGGCGAGGCTGCCAACCCTAGTGACATTGTAACAGAACAATCTTTTGTTCCCTTGGAACTGACCCCACAACAAGAATATAAATCAAAGTTGAGGTCTGCCATCGGGACTCTGGCTAATTAAGTCCACTGGGCGCAGGCCCAGTGGTGAAGCGGTTGGAGCATGGGGATGGATTTAAACACCTTGACTATGTGGGAAAAAGATAGAATGAAACGCAGAAACAAGAACTTTAAGAACTTGCGTAGTGGTTCTATCATATGTTTAATGATATTGTTTTTCTTCATAACCATTATGACGTGTCTTGGTTGGATCCTCCACACTGTTTTTCCTCCAACACCACACACCTCTCATGCACCCAACAGCACTCAGGAACACACATATCATGACCTACCCCCTCATGAACAAGCCCATAGACTAGCCTTGCAAAACAATACCTTTATACTGATGTTACACTACACTCATCAGGCCAGCAATAGCACACATTGCTGGATATGTGGCCGCCTCCCACCTCATCAGAAAAAGGGAGGGATGCCTCTTTTCCCCTTTCCATTTTCCTATAATGGGACTTGTGAAGCCTGGTTCGCCCTAATAGCAGCTGACGATACTACCCCCACCTCCTACCCTGACGGAAATAATTCATGCAAGAATGGGTGGCCTTGGGGGGACTTAAACAAGGTACCTAATGCTGCCTGTTACCCAAATAAGGATGGAAATCCTCAGGCGACAGGTGCAGTCCTAGAAAGTGAAGAATACAAGCAAGGGAACATGACCATGTCCTACAAGATGTTAAATACCAAACCTAAAAAGAATGCTGGTACCCCTTCCATCTCGGTCTCACCAGTAAAAGGACACCTGTGCATCCAGAAAAATGGCTCTGTTCCATTAGGGCACAGTGACTGTCATACCACTATATGTTTTGAAGCCAGAGGAAAGTCCTCATTTCTAGCATCTCGCCATACTTATTTCGTCTGTGGCCAAACGGCCTATGTGCAGCTGCCCTTGAACTGGGGGGGAACTTGCTATATAGCATTCCTCTTACCCCCTGTCTTTGTGGCCCCATCCACTTACCACCGAGACCTCCTGGTGCCCCATGTCAGACATAAAAGAACAATTGATACCTCCTTGGTTGACCAAACATAAACCTCATGGGAACAGTATACAGATTTTAACAAATGGTTCTTCTTCTTTGTTGGCCCTGTACAGAACAGCAAGCTTATACGCAGGCTGGCAAGGACCTTAGAGGCTGTTGTAAACCAGACGGCGTCTGCCCTGGGGAGCTTAACCCTGGAGGAGTCCACCATACGATTGGTTACTCTCCAAAATCGCCTTGTCCTTGACATCATCCTGGCTGACAGAGGCGGAGCCTGTAAAATTATAGTCTCTAGCTGCTGTATATTTATTCCTGATAATTCCCCATCTGTATACACAGCCATAACAAAATTACACAAGATAGCCGTAAGTTTACATCAAGAACCTGGCACTTAGACGTGGTCTGATTGGTTCTGGAAGATAATATCGTCCTGTGGATGGCAACTGCTGTCAGCAGAAGGTATAATATTCCTGATAATAACTGGATGCTGCCTTTGCATCCAATGTGGTCCTGCCCTGTGCGGTCTATGCGCTGCAAACTGCATTCCTAAACCACTTGTCCAGCAGAGAGAAAGGGAAAGAATTATGCTACAAGAATGTATAGATGATCTCATGCAAATTGAGATATAATGTAGGTACACTCGTGGGCAAGGAGGGAATGTGGAAATAAAATTGACAATTGTACCCCATCATTTCCCTGTTTCTGCCTGACAGCCATTTTTTATTCAGACAAGCACCCATTTTGTGTGACATCCATTTTGTCTTCAGACCCACAAGCAAGACACCCTGCCTCTGGCACCCCCGTTCATTGACCACACATTTCTGTGGTTTTGCCAATTCTGGGAACCAGCAGCAGATAGTTCCTGTTTTCTTAACTGTAAGACACCCTGCACCTGGCATCTTAGTTCATTGACCACCCCTTCCTGTGCTTCATCCAATTCCCAGAACCAGCAGACAGTTCCTGTCTTAAGAAATAGTTCCTGTCCTTGACTGCAAGCCAGAGAGCAGATGGTCTCTGTTTTACACAAGATAGTTCCTCTTTTTGACTCTTGTGGTTCAGCCAATTCCCAGAACCAGCAAGATAGTTCCTGTTTTACACAAGATGATTCCTGTTCTTGACTGTAAGCCAGAGATAAACCCCCGAATGAGTAAGGGCCTTCAACTGAAAGAGAACACATTTCCACACATCATATGCCCTCTCACGAGACACAAGACACGCCCCTACCTTGACACATCTGTTGGAAATTACTGCTTGTCACTTCCCTTTTTCTTGTCACTTCTCTTTTCTTCTTTTGCCTATTGACTGAAAACTGTATAAATATTCTGATGTGTGAATAAAGCTGCAGACCACTCCTGTACCCGCTTGGTGCTGGAGCTCTCCCCTTAACTCGAGTTACTGGACCCTTTTTTTTGGAATCGAGCACCACGGACTCCTCTCCTTGCTTTGACTGAAATTATGATTATTAAGTATAGAAATTCTGAGATGAGGTAATATTGAATTAATTTACCACACTCGAATGGACAATGAGGCTCAAAGTGCTGTACATACTGCAAGTAGATCACTTAAATTGTGCTCCCAAGTGTACATGCAAAACTGGGGAAGGCTTAACCTGCTGGTCTTTCCGTCTTGTCTTGGGGGAGTGAGCTGATTTGTGTCTGCTGATCTGAGGGCCTTTACCTGGCTGTAAGATGCAACACGTTGATTTTGATGGTCAGCGGCCCTTCCAAGCACAGATTTATTAGCAATTGTCAGGAATTTGAACTCAATCTGTGTGGCAACTGGCAACAAACAAAACCTCAGAAGAATGTAGAAAATAAGGGAGTATGAGGGAAGGTTGGCCACCGCCACAGTCACGGTGATCTTAATTAACTAGGTTTATGTTTATTTTACTGGGTCTTATTAAAACATTCCCATAGTCTACATTGGTGCTTAGAGTAGCCTTTGTGATGGTAGCTCAGTCAATCACCTGAAAGTAGCCTCCCAAAGGCACTTTGAAAGGCTGCTGGGCTATTTCCTTCAGTAACTAAAACCAACTACAAGGAGTTTGTGTTTTCCCTCATTGAGGCTCAAACGATTATTTCTATTTGACTCCTGGTTCTCAAACGTATCTGCAGTATCAGTTGCTCAGAGGATCATGAACTCAATGAAACACAATTTGAGCATCATCTGCATAACATAACATAACATGTATTTGTAAAGCACACGTTCACCCGTAGACATCTTGGCGCTGAATAACAAATGTTTATTGTTACCCAACTCAAAAGTACTTATCTGCATAGCCCTTAGCCAGGGAACAGCTGATGTAAAAGGGGAACAAAGAGGGGACCTGTAAGCCATCAACAGATGTATGAGAAATTCTGGCCATTCACCACTAACGTCTTACAGTCAGAAAGGAGTTCAGCCAACCAAGGCCCGGTTCGAACCCTTCTCCACTTGCTACCCTTGCTTCATTACCATTGTGTAGCTGAGGTGTTCAAAGTGGCAAAACGATCAAGGGGCATAATCATCAAGCAGTTGCATTGCCCTTTCACCATGCAACGGGGTGCAAGGGCGACGCAACTACTAAGTAGGATATATCAAGCCACGCAAAGCCACCTTGGTAACATAAAGAGTGTGGGATTGCCATTGCCAAGAAGTTTCAGAAACGTGGCCAGGGTTTCAAGAAGAGGTGTTTTGATGCTGCTGTTTGGTCAAAAGGCAAATTGTTTATCACTCAAGTTTTAATTTTTATACACTCTTGGAACTGAATGATAACTTCCTGCTTGCTTAATTTAAAAAGTAAGACTACTTATACCCAGAACTTAATTTGAGCCGGTGGTTGCTGGTGGGGCCCATAAGCACTCATTTTTGGGGACAGGCACTTATTTTTCCTCATCAGACGTTTACTTAGAGCAAGAGAGGGATTAACACACAAATGGGAGAGGAAGAGAAAGGTGTACAAAGAAATGTCACAAAGTGAGAAAGCAGGGACCTGTAAGGGTGAGATAAAAGAGCTTGGAGTGCCTGGTGGTGAATTAGAGAGGCGTGAGGTGGATTCAAGACTAGACAGTCTTGGTAGTTGATGCGCTGACATTTAATAGCATCTGCTGCTGGTTTCAGAGCAGAGTTTTGGGCACCGGCACTCATTCTTTTACAAATTAGGCACTGAATATACCCTAGACCTCCTGAAGAATAACAGAATGAGGTAATGGGAAACACATTGCATACAGGTCTGTGAGTACTTCTTGACCAGCTACTAAGTTTGAGGTCAATTAATATGTGTGATTCGAAAAAGTGAATATAATTATAATGTATGCATGTGAAGGTGCCTGCAGTGAAGTGCTACGAGGTTGATACAATATTTATATATAAAATGCATGAAAGTAGTGATAGATGATGAGAGTCTGTGTGCACTGACCAGTATCAAGGGGCGTGGTCAGCAAAGTGTAATGTAAGTTCGATTTTCACCCATTAGGTAGTGGATGGTGAAAAAGGCCGGGAATGTACCTTGACACACTTTTCTGTGCACCTGCATTATACCCAGATGGACTTGACGTGAGGTCCATAAATGGCATAAATTACGTAAGGGATGCAGAAGGTGTGGGAGGGTGCCCCAATCTACAGTGTTTTCTTGAGCTGTTTAGGTGAAAGCCATGTGCAGTAAAATGTTTACAGTGCAGACTATAGTGTTTTAAAAAATGTAAACAGAATTTCGCAATCCCACTAATCATGACAATATCCTTAAAGTGCACAGTATGCACAAGTAGTGTTAGAACAATAGTTGCATATTAGTGCATTGGGACGTTGGAAGCTCCATTGAAAACAATGGAGTAGCTCTGGGCTTATAATATCTGGTATAAGCCCGGAGCTTCAACATTCCAATGATTCTTTGTGGCAGTAAACAAAGGCTTCAGGGAACCTGAGGGGATTTCAATTCCCTCACGCTCCCTGAAACCTTTGTTGAATTTGTTAGAACATTCTGCCCTCTAGTGGCAGGAATGTTCTAATAGACTTATAGACCTTTGTAGCAGTGCTATGCCGGCTATTAAAGTCCCACTGCCTTGTTAAAATCCCTCGCCTTCGGCTCGGGCCTTTAACGCTGCAGCGGGCCTTTAATAGCCGGTATAGCCCGCTACGGCGGGCTATAAGGCTATATTATAACATGCAGAATTTACACATGTGCAGTAAGGAACTGTCTGTGAACCCCCAAACATTAGTGAATTATGCTCACCAAAGGGCATTTATTACACATGATATAGTTTACATATGAATACCCTCTGCCATCATGGGTTGCCCCCAAGACTTTGTTTGCCACTCATACTTCTGTTATCCTTTAAAGATATATCTGTCATAAACTGACGCTTTTTCAATAGAGTGATCTGATTAAACAGATGGAATTTAGCAGCAGCATATGGAGCCCCAATGCAATTAGCATTGCATCAAACCTGGCTGTTTACATCCCAGGCAGACTGAATGTCACTGAAGTCCTGAACTCAGGCTGGCCGTTTTCCCGGAGGCAGAAAGTTCCACTGTGAACTGAAACATCAAACTCCACATTTTACTGAGAATCTGGGGCCTTATTTAGAGCCTTATTACAAGTGTCTTATCTTATAATGCAGTTGCGCAACAAGTGGGCATCCGCCATGTTAGTGATGGAGTATCCCACCCACCAACCCCGAAATAAGTAACTTAGGGGCAGATTTTCAAAAAAGTCAAACAACGCTGCGTGGCACCCATAGATGCTGTGCGGCAGTGCGTGACAGGGATGGAGAAGCACCGGCGCTGAATTCAGCTGCTGTGCACCAAGCACACACTTTAGTGCCATAGCGCTAAGGTGCGTGCCTGAGGCTAGCATAGGTTTTGTACAGGAAGGGTAAGGGTAACCTTCCTGTACAAAATACTATGCCTAGACAAGTTAAAACACGTTTCCCACTTTGCATGTGTACTGTACAGTGCAGCACACATGCTAAGTAGGAAAAGAAAAGAGACATGAAAGCATTTCTCCTCTTAACCCCCCCTTCCAGATGGCATTAACTTTTGTCACTAATCTTTGTCTACTATCGTTTGTAGATAGTGTTTGTTTCAAAAGGCATAGGTGGTTGCATTGGGATGCCCATGTATCACCCATGTAATACCCCGTTGCCACTAAGTAACGCAAAGCAATACTTTGTGCTGCTGTGCGTTACTTGTAGGCTACTTCCCAATGAAAAATACATTTTGCGCTGGAAAGTGAATTGGTAAAAAGACGCGGTAAACCCCAAACGGTACCTGTAACAACTTTTCAAAGTAACTGGGCACTGCAAATAAGTCCCGCTGTCAAACAAGACGCACAAAGCTATTTGGAGACTTGCACCGCTCATGGTCCTCTAGAAAAAGTGTCCAGGAAACTGTTTTCTCAAAATTAGACAAACATTTTTCAATAACTGCTACCACGGTCAACCTAGGATAGAAAATGCTATCAGTTGTAAAGGCTCGAATTGGTTGTCATACTTTAAACTCACTCAATGGGCTTTTCGTTTGAATACTTCATACTCACTCAATAGACTTTTCGTTTAAATTCTTTATACTCACTCAGTGGGATAACTGTATGTAATAGTTATGAAGGGAAAAGATGATTGAGACGTTACCACCCGTAGCACTGTATTGACAATTAAGGTCGCATGATCCAGTTGATAACATGTTAACTACAGAGTCGATAATTCTGGTTTTAATTTTTACTTTGCACTTGATCAAAGCGTGTGATCTTGTTGAGCAAACGACCTCATTGTCCACTACCACCAGTTGTCATTACTTTCTAAACGGCAATCGCTTGGAAAATAAGATGGCATAAATACAAGGTTACATCGCCACCAGAACGTCACTTTTAGTGATGTTCTGGTAGCGATATCTTCTTATCCTTATTCATAAAGTGACATTAAGCCACTTTTTGTGGCTTGACACCACCTTGTAAATAAGGCCCCTTTTCATGCACCACTTAGCGTGAAAGGGGTGAGCAATGGGTGTTGCTGTGGGCATTGCACGGCAAAACCCATTGCTTTTTGACGCTGCCCAATAATGATAAGGCTGGGGCAGCACCAAAAACTAAGGCCAGGGGAATACCTGGTTGGTCTAAGATTGGCGATAAGAAGAGAAATTATTCATTTCTCCTCGTTTTTTGCTCTTAAAATCGCCATTATTGATTCTTTATGTGCAGGAAGGTGTCCCTTCCTGCACATAAACTATCGTCCCTGCAGTGCAAGCACCCTTGCTAACTAGTGCCAGGGTGCCTGCGCTGGTGCTAGGCAGCTTTTCTAGCATGCTTTTTTAGCACCAGCGCTAGGGGAAACACAGGGATGCGTGGTATTTTTGTTAATATGGCGTATTCCCAGCGTTTTGAAAATGTCATAGTGCGCAGTTGCCAAATTCAGCGTACCACAGCGTTCTAGCATTTTCTTGTACATATGCCCCCAAATGTATTAATACATTGATGCTAAATATCAAATGAGACATTTCCATGTTCTAGGGCTTTTCAAAGTCTTTTGTTTTTCGACATCACTTTTCTCTTACTGAGGCGGTGGAGCTGTAGATGGTTACCAGTGCAGTGATTGCAAGCCGCAAGAGGACTTCTACAAATAGCCTGTTCGGGCACCAAGAGCCAATCTTTAGCACTGTCCCTTGTGTAAGGCTTAAGAAGCAAGACTAGACCATCTGCCTGGCCCTAAATTAAACTGCAGATTCCATAAGTGGCATTCCCAGTTCACACAGCCTGTGACATGACAGATGTGTGAGGGAGCAGCGCCAGACCACTGATAATTCAGCTTTATTCCCATTTAAAATTGCATTATATTCAAGCATCTAAGAAGCATTAAAATACATGTTTACAAAGTCATGAAAACACATTACACATTTGCCTCATAATAAAATTAGGAATGGTTAATCTTATTTTATTCCTAGCTTGAGTGACAGTAATTAGAGGAAGCTGCCGAGTATTAAACGCAGAGATGCCCAGTGAACATATTGTACAATCTGCATCAGCTGTGCCCTGCGGGCCACCGTCCCTTCACATTCTAACATTCATCAGACTGCCAGTGTACTCTCACCTCACCTGTTTGAAAGAGATTTGATATCAACTACCGCCCAACCATGAACATGACAAACAATGAGGTCTGACAATATTTTTCGAAGAACTATGAAATATTACACTGATATATTCTTAATTATTTTCTTTATCGGTTGGTTGTTCGTTTGCCTTGCCCCCTGTCCTTTGCAGGCAGTTCCAGATCACCGATAATAGTATTCGTTTATTATTAGTTAGTGAATTTAGATCTCTCCTTTATATTACAGAAATATTGTTATTTCTCAGTTCTAAGAGGTGAACATAGGGTGAGCATGAAAAAGGTACAAAAAGGCAATCTATCTATCTATCTATCTATCTATCTATCTATCTATCTATCTATCTATCTATCTATCTATCTATCTATCTATCTATCTATCTATCTCAGTCTATCTGTCTGTCTAGTTAACTTTTAAATACTCTTAAGCAAATAGCTACTTATGGTTAACCCTCTCTTTCTAATGAAAATACATATTTTGGACTGAAAATAATTCATGCCCGCAGAAAGAGTCGCTACGGCGTGTAATGCCAAATTTAATACAGATCTGTGTAGGAGAAAACTGTTGAAGGGAGGTAAACATAGAATTTCCCTTTTAAGCTTCCTTTGGGGGTTTTGGTCACTGTGGCTGCAAAAAACAATCGACAGATTTAACTAAAACTTTTTTCTACATTTTTTTGCTTATTTGTTTTCTGATTTATATAATGCATGGTCACCAAAGGTATCAATAAATGCGACTTACACAAAACTAGCATTGGTAAAATGTGAGTAGGAAACTCAATGGGGCGGAGGAGTGGGGTGGCTCCTCCATAATGGCAAGGAGAATCAACCCACAGCCCATTCCATCAAGATGATAAATAAAATGATAACACAATGTTAATATCATTTTATTTATGCTCTGAGATCCCCGCAATACAATAACCTAGGGCAGGGCATGTAGTAGGAGTAAAGTGCACTAATAAGAGGCCGGCCAAACACACATGCGCACTTATGTTTCTCCAGCACTGCTGTGTTACACAGGTGAGTTCGGAGAAAAGCCACAGGCTCCAATTTACCATCTGAGCGGCAAACGAGGTCACTCAGACCAATCCTGATGATGCTGTCATGTGAGAGCAGCGTCTGGATTGGGTGTGGAGCCTGTGCCATCAGGGCCCATCCCAGCTGGCTGCCGAGAGGACCAGCGAGGCAGGCGTGAGCGGAGAGGAGCAGCAAGCAAGTATTTTTCATTCATATTTTATTTATCCCCTCCCAACCCGCCGCCCTCTCCACATGCAGCCGCCCTACCACTTTAGGTAGGCGGCGGCCACCACTGGGGGAGACAGGGATTAGAGGAAAGAGTGGACTTGAGAAGAGGAATAATAGGGTGAAGTGGAAAAGGGTGAGGGCAGCAGCATAAGAATGGGAGTTATGGACGAAGATAAGAGAATTAGTTCATGAACATGGATCAGTTCCAAAGAGTGAAATCGGAAGCATGAAACTTTGCATGAAAGTAGGACTTTACTAAGATGCATGCTTTTTTTTATTTTATGTAAATTGGTTCAGTCTGTTTTGTTAGTGCCTGAAAACTGTATTCAGCGGGCATTAGTTGAAATACAGAGATAACTTGAATTTTAAACTCATAAGCTAGGAAGTTGCAGGTTCTGTGGATCTCCTATTGAACATTCCAGGTCTCTGAAAGGTTGATCAATGATGTCAACATTTGTTTTGGCCACATTGAAATTTGCGAATTTGGAAATTAAATTTACAGAAAGAAGAGAATGTATGGCAACTGGTTCTAAGGACAAGAGCAGGATAGTTATAATCACAGAGTCTTGGGAAATGTGTAAGAAAAAGAGTAAACAAGGAGGTCCTAAATAAGGACCACTAGCTTTCTAGTCTGTGAACTACAGCCTGGGTTGTCAACATGGATCCATGTGGCATGTAGTTTGCAAACTCTGTAATGTGAAACTGCGAGAGGGGTCAAACATGGGTCAATTTGTTCCATAGTTTGTGGATTCCATAAAGGGTCCACAAACTATGAAAAAGGGACAGGGGGTTGCAGCTGTTGGATTAGAAAACTAGTACCAAACATTTTAAAATGTGTAAACTTTGAGAGCCTTTTGGGGTCCCCAGCCATGGCCAGGCTGTAAGGGTGTGCTTACCCTGCCTCCTTATGTTGCCTTCAAATATTTTTGGGGGGGATGCATGGACCACGTCCCATACTTTTGAATAGCACCCACTAGAGAAAATGTACTCTTGTTGCAAGCCAACCAGAGCGCTTGGGTACCAAACCAGAGTCTGTTCTTGCAGACCCTAAAGAAACAATGGGAGAATAAGCTCGCTAATCCAATTAAGGGAGCCTTATTTTGTAGGTCATAACTACAGGTAGCTTAAGCAGTTTGCTAAGACCTCACGCCACAGCACGTGCACCCACACACACCACATACATGAACTTTTGAACAGTACCTGTCAGCCATTGTCTACTGTTGTTCAGCTGGCTTTATCCATTGGCTGAGATGGGTTGTTCATCAACCTTGGTATAAGGCCATTGTGTAAAAAGTAGTTCCGTCCTTAAATGCAGTGTCTAAACCTGCTGTAGGACCCCTGATCTTAAAAGCCACTCTTGCACTCTCCAGAGTTCCCACCCTTCTCTATCTTGTCGCTTTTTACTTTTTTTTGTTAATGAACATCCAGGTAATTGTGATATGCTATAGGGCCACTCACATGTATTAATGCACTTTAGTGCTAAGCAGTGATCCTCGAGGAAAGCTCCTAAAGGGTTTTTGTTTCCTCTCTCCCCTCACCTCCTCTGTATGGCAGTTCTGGGCTGCACATATTTTACGACCATTCCAAAATGACCCCCAGACATGCAGATGTAAGAAAACAGCGCTTTTTGCAGATGTCCCCAACTTTATTACCCCCATTTAGGTTACTAGATGTTGGTTTTCAACTCTAAAAGTGCACTGAAGCCAGTGAACCAGACTCCAGTGCCATTGCTCTCTCCCAAAAACTGACATGTGTAAATGGTGTCCCCAATTGACGAAGACCATACCTCCATGAAAGTCCCTGATAAGTGGTACTGCGGTACCCAGGGCATGAGAGGTAAAGGGGTACTCAGCGCTTCCAGCACTGGTTGTGGTACCCCGAGTGACCCAGATAAACAGATGAAGTTCACTTGTGCCCAGGAGGCAGGGTGCAGTATATTAAGAGTGTCGACTTGTAAGTGAAAGCTTACATGTCTCTATAGTGGCTTTACCATTAAAGTACACTATAAGTCAGTGTTTACCAATGTGTGCACCATGGCTCCCTGTTGCACTGCCAAAACTAGCCAGGGGAGCCGCACACTAAGCACTTTAATTAATTTAATATTGAAGGGTTTGTTGTCTTCAGTTAAACTAATTAGACTTAAAAGCATGATGTTGATGATTTGTAAGTGACGTGTCTGAAGGTGGAAACATAGTGCTTAATTGATGGCAATTAGAGGGAGATGACCTCCATATTTCACTGGACCCCCACGTTCCAACACTCCCACAGTAAGTTGTAGTTTAATTTTTCTCCAAATATATTTTACACCAATGCAAGTTAGCAGGAAAGAAAAGTTGTCTTGCCTCCCAAACACACTAAAGGGCTCATTACGATGGCGGTCGGACACCATTGCGGTCTGGAACCGCCAGACCATAGGTCGGCGGTTTCGGCCTCACAATTTAGATGAAACATCCATTTTTCAATGGCAGCTTGTGTAGCGGGCGGAAAAGGCCTACAGCACAAGCTGCTATTGAAAAATGGATGTAGCCAAAAATCCCTGCACAGTTTGGCAGGCACCATGTGGTGCCTGCCAAACAGTGCATGGATGTTTATGGGGCACCATAGATGCCCCCTAAGCCCCATAGCACATGCCACGTAGGGACGGTGGCCCTGCTTGGGGCCCCCATTGACACTTTCCGACACCCTTCCCATGTAGAAAAGTGTCATCATAACTTGAGGCAAGCACCGCTGTCATTAAGGGATTGCGAGGCTTTCCGATGCTCCTTGAGCCTGTCGGAAGTGTATCGGAACCCTCCCACAAGTTTCCCTCTGACCGGCCTCACCAAGACAAGCTTCTGACCTCCTGCCAGGCAGTGTGAGCACTCCAAAGAGTCATAAAAAAGGCTTGAGAAGGAAGGAGGTCACACCTCCCTCCTCCCAAGACGGCTAGTGAAGTGACACATCAGAGCAGTGAACTTCAAAAGCAGCACCGCCTCTGATATACATCTGGGATATCCCCCTCAAGATGACACAACCCTCCACTTGCCCCAGGCGTCCTTGAACCCTGGCAAGGTGGGAAATTAGGTTTGCAGAAGTTGTACACCTCCAGGATTAGCAGCCAGATCTGTACACCTAAAGGTTATTTCTTCCATACTTAGGAGGGCAGAAATAGTGTGCTCTGGGTAGAAAAGGTGACCTACAGCACTGGATGTGGTCACCTCAGGGAGTAGCTGCCTATTAGCTACCAGTTCCCACAGCCCTAACTCCCCAAAATTTAGGATTTAAGGGACCCGCCTGACACCAGAATCTCAGATCTGACCCACCAACTTATGAGAAAGACCAGGAGGAGACAACAGGATTCTGCCCACAAGCTCAGAGCACAAAAGGGATATTGTGCCCGAGGCAATAGACTTGAAACTGATTGAACGACCCGCGTCCTTGGCTAAAACTCGACACTCATGAAGTGACGGACCCTTGTGAAAGCCAGAAGCACCCTTAGACTCACCTGGATTGGTGGGGCTAGTCCCTTGCATACTGTAGATAAAACGCTTTGGAACCAAAGAAGAGCTGGCTATCGGGTCCTCTGAGGTATCGCTGAAAGTAAATGTTGTGGTGCAATGTGGAAAGTGTAGTCCAGCCTTCGTCTAAGTTTCAAGATGCTACCGCGCTCCCCTGGACCCCTCCAGACATCAAAGTTCCTTTTAGTTATTTTACTGCTAACAAGGCTTGTTGGTCACCAGTCTGGTAACTGACCCCATTATTCGATGCTGCATTAAGAAGGCACTTCACAACACCTGCAACTGACATCAGCAATGACCCCACTCTTGTGTATTTCCATCCCCTTTCTGGTGCCGCTGACTCTATGGTAACAACAACTTGGGTGCGACTCCCAGGAAAACCACTGCCGCCAAATTCCACGGGCCAGGTAAAATTGAACTGACTGTTGGGCCACCGCAACGCGACCCCTAAGTGACCGATTATCACTGGAGGATTTTTCCATTGACTGCAATATTAAATGTCTGCACTATTTAATGCATTCATTTTCTGATGCTTTGAAAAGCCTTAACTCTGCTTATATATATGCTATTCAGTTTGTTTTAGTGTCTATATTTACATAAAAATGGTGTTGGATTTTTCTCGAGTCTTGTCAATTACTTATGAACCCTTATGGCACTGTAAAATAGTTAACACATGTTCCTCCAGTAATGACTAACTGCTGTGTGCTACACTACCATGACTGAGTTAAGGATTATTGTTGTGAATCCTAGGATCATCTTTGAAGCATAATGATAATATTGAATGGTAAGGGTACTCACCCAAACAAAATAATATTCAATTTTCCTATTGCGGGTTACTGCTATGCGCCTTCTACTCTCACACGCTTTTGTACATTTGCCACAAAACATCTAAAATGTGAATAAAAAGAAAATGATTAAGCGGTATGGTGATCTGCTGGCCATTGGTTTTTAAGTACCTGCAAGACCAGCACATCCTTTCATCCTCACAAGATGGAAATCTGAGCACCATTAAATAGAGTATTCATGTCAACTGTTGTTTTAAGCTAATAGAAGTGGCAACAGTGTGGTATGAAACACTATAAAAAGCATGCTGTTATCATGCATACCCCCAATCCTCCACCTATGCAACCAATTTGTTGACCAAGAGATCAGCAAGGCTGCTGCATGCTAATATGCTCGGTGCCACTGGCCTTTGGAGGAGTCACAATCATAGATCAGGCTTCCGTGACTTACTTTATCATCATAGTCTAGATTTGTCTTTCAAAGGAGTTTTTATTTTCGAAAGGTTCAAAACAGATAAACATTATTAATCACATCTCTTTGAAGGGGTCCTGCAATTTACTAAGTTGTATGGAATTGGGTGCATGGCATCATTAAATAATTGATATTGATTTCATTTATCAGTGGTTATAAGTGAAACAATGGACAATGATCCTCGTTAGATATCTTCTTAGCTTTTCTTTGAAAAATGTTTATATTGACAACAAGTAAGACTCCAAATAGCATTTTGTTGCTTTGCGAGCTGTTCCATTGGTGCAAAGCATCTAGGTCTACAACAGTATGGGGTGCCAAGATAAAAAAAGAACACAAATGTAGAAAAAAACGGTATACATAAAAAACAAATAGGATAGCAATATCTTAAATGGGGCTAGGGGTTATGTGAGATGGTATTCAGAGCAAAGGACGGATATTGAGAGGTTCTACCAAAGATTTGTCAAAAGGAGCGATTGGCTCAATATACGAGTTGAAAAGAGCCTTACATCTATCACAGCACAACTGGAGGGTTTGGCTTCCGCAAGTATATATCCAAAGAGTCTCATAGTGGTGTGTTTATTTTAAATTAGATTTCAGTTTTTCAGGGAAGAATTGTGAGCATCATATATGTACTACAAACAAGCCCATCAAATGTGAGTCAAACCTTTATCCATTGATTTCCAATTAATCAGTATAATTTTGGAAACTAATAGTATCTTCAGATTGAGAAGTAAATTGCTAATTTAACCCTGGAATGCATGTCCCTTTAGTCTAACAAGGCGATCAGAAGAAAAAATGTTGATCCCCAAATCTGTTGATCTGCAAACTCAATTCTTGGTTTACACTTTGATCAATAATGGTCCAAGACTTTCACCAAGAGTACATTTGGGAAAATAATATTATCCAACATAAAAAAAGAAGAATTTGACAAAAGTCACTAACAATTTTTTAAGTTTGTTTCTCACCCATCCACAGGATCACAACATGGACAAAGAGGACCTCCTGAAAACAAACAAAAAATGATCCACCCTGTCTCTTACTTTATTAGCTTGTTTAGGACATTTCTTCTTGCCATCAAAAGTCCGGCAAAGCCAAGCCAGCTCCTTGTTATTCTCTCAGTCCAATGGTGATCATGATTGACCCACAAATCTAGATGTGACTGGTAAAAGGAGTTACTGGCTGCCTCCGCAATGATTCCCCTATGCACCTCCCCCACCCCCCCCCACCCCCCGGATATTTCAACTGGGTCCAAAATGAAAAATATTCCACATAATTCAATAAATTCCCCGATTATTTCTCAGGGTCCAGCTTGCAAGGAGCTGTAATTTTGCATCCTGGAATTAATGACCCTCCCTGATATCGGTAACTTTAGATGCAAAATTACCATAACAAACTTACGTCAATGCATTTGTAAAAATAGTCATAAAACATTACCTTCCCATTTCTTTCTAAAATACACTTTCCTAGAGGTGGGCGAGCCACAGAAAGCTAAATCCTGAAACTTGGCTCAAGGTCCATTTGAAACCGTGAGCCAAGCTGAGCTTTCATATGGCTTCCCCATGTCTCCCTCCTGGTCCGCCGGTTGTGGCATTACTGTCTAAGCAGCTGACTATGAACTGGGGAACCAGATTCGAGTCTCGGCATCAGCTCAACAACCTGTGATTCTGGACAAAGCACTTAATGTGGCCATGCCAATAAACAATGAATCAGACTTAATATATCTGTTGCTCGTGCAAAGCTATCCAAGTTCATGCTTGTAGTAGATTTCCTAGTTGCCCGTTCAGTTAATCTTAGGACCCCCTCACTGTAGCCCTCTTCTATCGCCCTCCGCAGTACATGTCCTCCTTTGTTCCTGCTCTACAGGAGCTGCTGGCTACGCTCGTTGTCAATAATTCCTCTGTGCTTCTTCTGGGGGATTTTAATTATTGGCCGGGCGACCCCAGAGAAGACTTGTCTTCTAAGGATTTTTCTGCTACCCTTCAGTCTCTTAATTTTTCCTCACACATTCACTCCCCCACTCATATCCACGGCCATGTCTTGGACCAAATTTGGTCAGCGAATTGTCCCATCCCTCCCCCCACCGTCCTTCCCTGTACCTGGTCTGATCATTCACTGATCTCTTTTTCGATTGAGCTTGGAACGCAAGAGAGGCCCCCCTACCTATTTCCCTCGCTTCCTCTGGCCCTGACCTATGCAACCTCTCTATTGACCACCAAATAGATGCCGTGAATCATTGGCTGTCTTCTTCCTGCGATTTAGTCACCCCCCTTAGGAAAGTCAAGACCTGCCGCCCCCATGACGCCCAAAAATGGTTTTCAGACGAGCTAAAAATCCTCAAACTGGACCTTAGACGCTCCGAACGACATTGGAGGTGCAAATACTGCTCTGTTCTGCGAGCCAAATACAAAATGCTTTTGGCGAGCTATAAAAAAGCCATACTGCGAGCCAAAACCATTTACTTCTCGGAAAGAATATCCCTTTCAGCCAACAAACCTAAGGAGATTTTCTCTATAGTCCGCAACCTTGTTGCATCCGACAGAGCCAATTTGAACATTATTCCTTCCCAAGATCTTTGTTTTTCTCCTAATGATTTTTTCCTGGAGAAGATTGCCAAGATCAAATCTAATATTCCCTTTGTCTGTCCGTCTTCCCCTTCCTCTGTCCCCTCTTCGTCCTCTACCCCTCTTAATCAGTTTCCCCCTATCTCACTGGATGTTTTCTTGGCTCTACTCCAGAAAGTGAAGTCCGGTTCCCCTGCCGATTGTGCGCCAGCTCGCATTTTGAAAGTACTCTTCACTCATTGCCCTGACCCTCCTCTCTCTCTTCTTAATTTTTCCATTTCTTCTGGCTCAGTCCCCAAGTATTTCAAATCCGCTATTGTTCGTCCTATTTTTAAAAAACCTGGTCTAGACCCTTCCCTCCCCTCTAACTTTAGGCCTATCTCCCTTCTCCCCTACCTCGGAAAGATCTTGGAGAGCTACATCACTTCTTGTCTCTCTTCCCACATCGAGGACAACCATCTCTTGGCCTCCGACCAAGCGGGCTTCCGACCGGCTCACTCCACCGAGTCAGTTGTCTTGTCCATCTTGGACGAGCTAAAGAGTAAGGCAGACTCTAACTTGCCCCAAGCCCTGGTGCT
Source organism: Lissotriton vulgaris (assembly GCF_964263255.1). Classification (NCBI taxonomy): domain Eukaryota; kingdom Metazoa; phylum Chordata; class Amphibia; order Caudata; family Salamandridae; genus Lissotriton; species Lissotriton vulgaris. The sequence continues at coordinate 1,578,455,485 of NC_141689.1, read as the reverse complement.
ACTCGATCTGTCCGCTGCGTTTGACACGGTCGACCATGCCATCCTTCTCGACCGTGTCAGCACAGCGGGCGTTCGGGGCACTGCCCTCTCTTGGCTCGCCTCCTTTCTTAAAGATCGGACTCAGGCGGTACACCTTTCTTGTTATTCCGCCCCCTCCCGCTTGGTCCCTTGTGGAGTTCCCCAAGGCTCCTCCCTGTCCCCCTTCTTTTTAATCTTTATATCCGTCCTCTTATTCTTTCCCTTCTTGATATGGGGGTCTCCGTGTATAACTACGTGGATGACCTCCAGCTTGATTTTGATCTTTCCTCTCCAGTGCACTCCTTACCTAAATTCCACTCCACCCTGGTCTTTATTTCAGATTGGATGAATCGGAACCAACTGAAGCTCAATCTGGACAAGACAGAGTTGGTCCTGACTGGCTCTTCCTCTTCCCCTTGGTCGACTGCCTTTTGGCCTTCAATCTCTGGCCCTCCACCTTCACCAGCGGCCTCGGCAAAGACCTTGGGCATTAAAGTCAGTCGGTACCTCTCTATACATGCCCAGATCAGCTCGGTTGTATCTTCCTGTTTTCTTTCTCTCCGAATCATCCGAAAGGTGTCCCGTTTCTTTTCTTCTGACGCCCTTAAGCTCGTTATCCTGGCATTGATTCTTTCCCGTCTCGATTACGGGAACAGCCTGTATGTGGGCATTCAAGCGTATGAACTTCGCCGCCTACAGGCTGTTCAGAACCAGGCCGCCCGCCTTATCCTTCACCTCCCAAAGTCTTCCCACATTACCCCCGTTCTGAAAGCACTTCATTGGCTCCCCATCTCTCAGAGATCTCTCTTTAAGATGGGTTGTCTGGTCTTCATGGCTCGAACCCGTATCGGCCCTGCCTTTATTAACTCTCTTATCACTCCCTATACCCCCAACCGTTCCCTCCGTTCCTCTAATCAGTTCCTCTCCAATGTACCTCGGTTTCGTAGATCCAAAACCGGAGGCACCAGATTCTCTGTTTTGGGTCCTTCTTTCTGGAACAGTCTCCCCCTACCTATCAGATCCATCACTGTCTACTCCCAATTCCGTAGGGCCCTAAAAACCCATCTGTTTTCTATTGCTTATCCCTGCTAATCACTTTTGGCTTCTCCCATCTCCCTCAGTTTTCTTTACCTCTAGCTCCAGGAAGCCGCTTGGTCACAGTGCGCTTTATTAAGAACCTTTTTCATTTCATTTCATTTCATTTTCATTTCATTTCATTTTCATTTCATTTTATGCTAAAGAGAAATTGCAGAAAAGTACAAAGTGAAACTAGAAAACCTGGGTTAATCATGGCTAAAATTGTATGATCTTAGGCAAATATTTTATTTCACCTAAACACTTTTTTCTTCATTTTTGTCCATACAACACAATCAAATATGTGATTTCAGAACTTGTTGTGCAAATACCTATTGTGTTTGCTTTAATAGAACAATAATGCTGCTCTATAATAATCTAGGCCAGGTGCAGTGTTCACATAACAATTGTTTTGTCTCTTAGCTCACTAATGGTTCATATTTAAATGATATCAAGTACTTTTCAGTGCAGTGTTATAATGTGATGTCTTAATGTCAAAGCTTCCACATGTTGAAGAAATGTACGTTTTTGAATTTTGAAGAGACTTTATAATATTTTATGTGATTTTTGTTTTATGAATTACATAGCAAGCATTTTCAGGACTCGGCTTGTGAACAGGCTCTAAGATCGTTTGGCACGTCTCTGATTCAGCTCTCCCTGTTAATTTGTAAGCTCACCCATCTCTACTCTTGATTGATTGATCGGCAAAGAGGATTACAAAACTACATGGACATCTACAGACCAATATGTAAGCATTCTCAGGGCATTGTCAATGGAGTAGTCAGATAATACACTTTGCATCAGGTGAATGCCATCACACTTGTAGCTTTGTGGGTATTCACCAAAATTCCTAGTCCTTTCCAACTCGTATCTTCACTTCGAAAGTGGGTAAAAGGGATATAGAAAGCGTCTGAAGATTTACGAAAATTTCCCCTTTTCTAAGGATTGGAATAGAAGGAAAGGCTTTTCATTAATAAGGATTTCCATATAAAGTTCAGTGAAGGAAAATAAAAAGTAGTTTTAAAATGTAACCATTTTCTTAAAACTATACAACAGATAATTCCTAGGCCCTCAGTAAGAGTGACATCTTAATTGTGAAGTGGCAAATTATGGCAGTTGTGTAACAACAAAGAGGAGAGTAAGGGATTTTATTCACCAAGTGTGAATGGAGATTACTCCTGTTCCCCAGGGTAGGTATGTAGTTAACAAAGAAGGAGTATCACCATAGAGACTCGTAGACTCTTAATGGGATGTGAATTTGAGAAAGGAAAGAATTCTTCCTTTTGTAAAAAAAAACCCTCACTCGGCTGGTGAGTGAGGTTTTTTTTTACAAAAGGATGAATTCTTTCATTTTCTCAAACACACATCCCATTAAGAGTCTACGATTCTCTATGGTGATACTCCTTCTTTGTTAACTAAATTATGGCAGTTACCAGTCTCATCAGAATTATGAGATCAGAGGGAACACTGCAGCTTTGTTTCGTTTCACCTGAGATTTCAGATACTGAAAGTTGCCAAAGTCTCCAGACCAAATTGTGGAGCAAATAGAAGAATCACAGGAAAAATCGGACCTGGAATTACTGATACTTCCTGTAAATTTTCATTTCTAAAGATACCATCAGAATTCCACGAGTAATCCTTCAGTTAATTCCCCCTCCTGGATAATCATTGCCCCTGATATTGCCATGCAGTCACCATACCTGTCCATGCAGATGTGTAACAATTTACATGTATACCACCAGAGAGCTTTGTAAAAGAAATTTGAGGTATACCACCGTAGTTTTATGACTGTCATTGTGCATCGGTACCCTAAATACTTACAAGAAGCTCCAACAGAGAGTAAAATACTACTCACACCAGTGCAAAGTTAAAAACAGGTGGCGCACTGGTTACATTTGTATAATTGTAAGCCTGACTCCCTATGCACCTCTCCCTACGCAAGGTAGTAGGATCATATTTACTGCAAATTACCCAAATCATTTCATGTTATTGACGTATTTTGCCTATTGACTTAATACAATGACATTCTTTTATAAAATGAATAATACTACTTGGACAATCGATTCTTTGTAAGTGATGTTTATGCTTCCTGAGTAAGATGGTCTACCGTCACACCAACCTACAGTTGTAAGCTTTCTGTTTTTTTGCAGCTTTATATAGTGCAAACTCAACGCAAGGGTGTTGGAGCACCTTACCTGAGAAGTAGATTACATTACACAAGGACATATTAATTTTTTTAAGGTACAGGGAGATTAAGTGTTTTGCCCTGAAATGCTAGGGTTCAAAATCTGTCTCCTCAGTTCCAAAGTCTGCAGCTCTGGCCATTAGGACACATCTCCTCTCTTTGGCTGTTCAGCACTACTTACCCTTTTAATTCAAGATCTAAAAAGAAAGTCCACAGTTTTTAGTGAGCTTGCAGTAGTTTTAGGCTTCTACACTCCTAAGAATTTGTAAAGTAATTTCCTAACTTCCTGTGAGTTGTGGAGACCATTGCAAACTAGGCTGACAGTGTGGATGTAAAATCCAATGGGCCTCATTTATGAAAAGTGACGCATCGCTGAGTGAAAACAGCGATGCGTCACTTTTCACTGCGCCCTCCTTGCGACACCAATGATGCGTCATATTTACAGTATGACTCATCATGGCGCAAGGAGTTACAGATACGTCTGTATTTCTGACGTATCTCTATGGCGCAAAAGTGACGCATTGCTGGAGTGTGTCACAAAAGTGACGCAACTTCAGCAATGTGTCCTTTCACATTGGGCAAACCCCATGTGAAAGGGCCTGCGTCATTCTTACGCCTGCTGTGGGGCAGGGGTAAGAAATTGACGCATTTGTGTCCTAGAAGTGGCGCAGTGAAATTTGCTAGATTTCACTGCGTCACTTCTATGACTCTTTCTTGCGTCAGAACGCCCCCCCTGCATACATTGTACCTGGCATAGGTATAATGTAGCGCAGGGGTTTACAAAGTGACGCATCTACCTAGATGCGTCACTTTGTAAATATGGTGCAACAAGGCACATTTTTTACACTGCTGGTATGTCACAAAAAGTGACGCACTGGCGGCGTAAAAGTGACGCACAGCCTCATAAATGAGGCTCTATGTCTGAAGCACTCACAAAACGTTTTAGTTGGATGACTGTTTTTTACATATTCATTTGAAGGGTTTCTGCAAATAACGCATAGAATATAACATAGTTTATTTTCCTTCTACGTGACAGCATATGAGAAAAACAGATTTCTGGAAATTACTAGACCATCCACAAACCCTTTTTTGCAGCAATCACTGGGGTTGTTTTTTTATATATAAAAAAAATCTAAATATGTTTAGAAATAATTACTGGGAAACTGAGTAGTAGATTGAAAATAACAATAAGAAACTTCAAACGCATGTTGGGAAGATTTACATAATTATAGATTGCGTAAGGGAGCAGTTGTTGAATGCAGATCAAGCTGCGAAGCGAGTGTTCAGAATCCAGATCAATTAGCGATATTAATTTGCATAACACAGCACTTCCGATTTCCGCACAAATGGGAAGAACAAGACACGTGGGATCAATGTAGGAGATCCTTGTGTGTGAGAGAATAAATATTGAATGAGGCACTGTACCAAAAGACTCACAGTTTGGTTATGTCCTTACCTCACAACGTGTGAGATTGCCGGAAGTCATAGAAACTGTTTTGCTTAGAGGACATGCTGCATAAGTATGTTTGCATCCTGGATATTGACCAGGGGCGGTGGGTGGCATTTGAAAGTGGTGGGGCGCAAAGTGATTTGCATACAGCACCGTAGCGAGCGAGCGCACCGAGCGAGCCCGGACCCCAAAAGGGGGGTTTGGGGAAGTTACCCCCCCAAGAATATTTTGAAAAAAAAGAAGAAAATCATGCATTTTAAGCAAATTTGAGAAAGCAGGAAGGTTAATAAAGCAATTGTGAACGTGCAGTTATTACATTAATAGATGGCATAACATAGGTAGCTGCTTATTCAGTATAACCACAGAGCTTCATACTTTCCGTCGACCTATAATGCTCAGGTGCTGAATTCAGACTATAAGACTTTAAATAAATACCAGCTTGGAATACCATGTTTTAACAGTGTGGCTACCACTCACACCATGCACAGCTTGAGGCAATTAAATAAAGGCATGTCAGTCGCAATGATTTAGATTTTCAGCTTTCACAAAGTGCTAAAACAAATGCCGTCCGAACAGTGCCGTCCTGCCGTCCTTAGCAGTGCCCACCACATATAGTGCCCAGTAACCACCTAATGTCCCAGGTCCAAAAGAAAAGGTCTCACTATCTACTACCGCCATGTTCGAGTTGTATTGAAATATGTAGGCAGCTTCAAAAAGACTCAATATTGGTAGCATGCGCTATTAAAAAAATAAAACACTTTCACAAAATACCTAAGAAGGTGTACAATTCGCAGGGACTGGGCAGACACAATCACTATGCGTGGCAATTTGGGTATATTTTTGTTGTCACTATTGTACAGTTATAAAATATATCAGTAGGTCAGTGGGACTCTCTGTGAACAAAAGTAGCACTCATACAGAAAAACTTGGAGACCCTTCATCTAGAAGCTCTCATATCATGGGAATAGCCGTGTATAAAGGTACGATTCAGAAGGCAAGGAAAGTTTACTTCTCTGAATGTGCTCCCTCTGACCCCAGTCCATCGAAAGAACTGTTAGATATTATCACAGAGCTAGCCCTAATGATCCAGGCACCTCGATTCCACCTTGTCGCCAGACAATTTTAAGGGAAAGATCATAACAATTTGCAACAACTTTTTAAAGGAAAAAATCTCATTATCCATAAAATGGCAGTTTAGATCCATGAAAATGATTTAACAGCCTTGACCCTTTGACCTAATTATGAAAACTCAGGTAATAGACATCTTTTTAACAAAGTTGCCCCTCTGGTTCCTCTAATGACCTATGACCTGCAGGCTGCATGAAACTGCTTTGGTGTTACATGAAAGAAGAGCTATTGTCTCTTTCTAATCGTGCACTCAGTCTGGTTTGTCTCAGATGCCTGGGAACAGGCCCTGGTGAAAGCCTGCCTTGCCCCAAGGGCTTCAGTAATGTTCAACCTTGCGCCTCTTTTTTACCGTAATTAGGTAAAGACTTTACCGTAAAGTGCTAGAAAAAGTTAGTAACCGAGATTTACAACCTGGACTCACTCATCAAACTCACAAGTGGTTCTGAAAAGGTCAGAAACCACAAGGCCCTACAGCCCACAGCCCCCTGTATTGTAACAAGTGTCAACGAGGAAACAGGAGACAGCCTACTGGTAAACTCATCTGTGACAAATGCAGGTGGCGAATGCGGTGTTACACAAACCAAATAATATGCCTCCTAAAAAACAATTTAGCTTCAATGGTTGAGTGACCGAGATCTATCTCATTAACATAGGCCACTGTATGGGTTTGCTGCGCCTAATACAAAAGTCCGTTTCCCACCCACACACTTGCACGCTCCACATGTTTGGGGATATCGGCGTCTTTTTAAAGTCTCAGTTCCGCGTTGCTGGAAAGTCACAACACACCGCATGAAGCCTAAACGCTGTGCAGAGGTCCAGCAGAGAGCGAAAATCCAGTTAGTAAGAGGCTTCCTAGTGACACTGTTTGTGCATTCCTTCTCGAGTCTCTAGCAGGCAAACTGTGCATTGCAATGCCTGTCGATTTAACAGAAAACACTTCCTGCTGGCATCGAGCGCACAGTGCACAGGACAGCAGGCTCGGCGAAGCTCCATGAGGCGAGGGCAGAGCAGCTACAGCGTCCTCGAAAACATGCTAAAACAATCAGAAATGAGGAAACCCCTTCCAAGGCTCCCGATTCTCAAGATGGAGACGGCAAATATAAGTGAGGCGCGCACGAGGGAATACTCGCTGAAGGAGTTTGTTCGAAAGTTTGAGACCTGTTTTCCCGTCATCATTAAAATCACAGAGGAGAGGATTACCTTGGGAAACAGGACAGCATCAGCAACAGCACGGTTAGTGCTAGTGTGTGTGGCCACGACACCGGGGCTCTCGCCGGGGTCTGCTTGCTAGTTGCTTCTCCTCCTGCCTGGGGTCTCGCGCCACTTTGCCCCCGCCCACCCACGCGCGGCATCCAATAATGGATGTTGCGCGGTGGACCAGCCAATCCTGGCGCTGCATGCAGCACCAGGATTGGCTAGGGGGGCACACTCTGTACTCGCCCTGGGCAGCCTTTCAAACCTGGCCCGGCTGATGCCACACTCCCGGCCCCTTCTCTATGTCTCAAGTGTTTTGCTGGCATTGGCGCATGCGCGGGCAAGTCTCAGCCCGGCAGTCTCATGCGCACAGTGCTGGCCTGCTGCAGACTGTCACTCAAGCAGCTGCAGCAGACCAGCAGCCCCGCCCCCCCACCCCCTGCGCACTCCGACCGTCCGCACCTTTACCATTGATGTCACATGATGATCCGTGTCACTCCCGCTCTGCGCTGTTGAAGAGAATTACTGAATTAGTGGTAGCTTTAACTTAATCTTAGCTGCAGTGCCACGGTGTGTCCAGGGCTTAGTGGGGCTACGCCCCTATTCCCCAATGGACGCACCGCGGCTGATATTGACTACAGAATATCGTGGGACACTAATATTGTAGACAGAAAATTTAGCAACAAAATATCGAAAGGTAAGTATGTATAGATTTCCTATCAATGTGCCCACCAGGAAGTTGCATTTTATTAAACCAATCATGGCGAGTAAAGTGTGATGCTTATGTGCCGAATTCGAGGATAGTGGGTTGAAAGCCGCTTGCTTCTGTGACTGTGGAATCAGAAGGTACTGTTTGTAGGCTGGCTCTTGGCATTTTCCTGTCTACCAGCACAAGAAACTTTACCAGCCTGCAGTTAAGCAGCAGGTCCTCTGGCTTAAAGCAGGCCAGCACTGCCTGTCTCCACGTGCGAATCCCTCTTAAGTTGAACTGAGTTTTAGGCAGTTGAGTCCTTTCTTTCCTTCAGATTGTTTCAGATGTAGGGCAAGTGTGGCAGGTCCTCTGTGCCTTTACCACACAAGCAACAAATCACATACCAAAGGCACATGTTTACATAGTTTTAATTTGTCGTAGTATTGATTTTGATCGTCTTAATATTTGAAATTATTTTATCAAACATACAAACATATATATGCAAAACAAATATATACAAATCACAAAACAACACCATTCATGGATTCCTTCTACTATGTAAAAATGTGTCTTTGGTATGTGATTTGTTGTGTGGAATAAGGAACATAAATGAATGACAGGACTATGTCCTGTCTGTAGGTTAATATGAAGTTCCTTATGTAAGTAAATATAAATATATCTTTTCCTACTTGCCATTTTCTTCTTACCTTTGTATTGTATCTTTACCCAGGTATAGGAGGGTAATTTGGGTAAACCCCTACATATTTTTTGAATTTACCACACAAGCATCAGAAAGTTGAGGTTCGCTCCCTCTGCCAAGGTGGAAGATGCAGAGCAGATGGGAGTATGCCCAGACGATATTTCAAGAGTTTTTCCTTTTTGTTCTTAGAGTAACCTAGACTGAAGTATTTTTGAGGGGTAAGTGTCTTGTAACTGTTTATCATCATCCAGGTGTGGCTTCAGCCTAAGAATGTGGCCTTGTCCTCCACCAGTCAGATACTTTTGATTGATTTCCAGGCCGCTATTTTGAAAACTGCATGACTAGTTGGGATACACCAAAACGGGGACAGCCCACTACTTGCAAGGGATTCCCAAAGGAAGCTTCTGGCAGGTGATGTATTTCTGTGATGAAGCTCTTGCTAGAGCAGGTGGTTCAGATTGTTAGGAACAGAGTTCCTGATCTTGTGCCAGTCAGTTTGCTGGCTCAAGAGCAAGAACTCTGGGGCATATTTACAATGAAGTGGTGGAGCACAGCGTTAGCCTCCTTGGCTTAACGCTGTGCTCCACCACTTCAGAAACGCAGGGCCGCACCGTATTTACAGCAATATGGTGCAGCCTTGCTTTTCCCCCTGGGCTGCCGCTAAAGTTAGCAGCCTAGCGCCAACGCAGGCACCCTTGCACCATATTACAAGGGTGTTTGCTTTGAGAGGAAGATTGTTTATGTGCAGGAAGGGTCCCCTTCCTGCACATAAACAATCAATAGCAATTTGCTGTTTCCATGTGTGCTGCACAATGCAGCACACATGGAAAAAGTAAATTTGAGGAGAAATAAAGCATTTCTCCTTGTTTAGCCTGTTTAAGACCAGGTTCTGGTGTTAACCTGGGCTTCTATGGGAATTCACAAGGGCATATTATCAAGCCCATTATCGCCGCTTTAGCAGCAGTTTCCTGCTGATAAAAGCGGCGATAATGTATCGCCCTTTCTTGATAATACGACCCCTAGTGCCCAGCTGTCACCAAAGTAACTTGTGAATTGCACCTATAAGTTTGTGTGTTGTTTTTTATTTTATTTATATTTACTCTTGGTATACCAGTCATGATTTACTTTTCATAAGCTTTATCTAATATTTCAGTAACTTTACATTTAACTTAACCTGAATTTCACTTTCGACTGTGACATCTTTCTTGGAAACTGTTGTTGCTGTTGGACCTCGGCTTCCAATCCCCCAATCTCTTAGCACACACCCCCTCCATGTTATCTCCTCCCACCAACAAAGTGGAAATGAACAATGCTTCTGAAGGATTGCTTTCCTGGCTGTTTTATTAACTCTTTCATTCCGTGTTCGTGTATTTATCAGTAGCAACCATAAATGGGTGCCTGCAGACCAAGGGCCGGATTCACAAAGGGGCTCTGCACTCATGGCTGCATTGCCGCACTCCGTATCTACAAGGCCATGAAAAGTCAAGCAGGTTGGCTTCATGTGCCCTTGTACATATGGCCCTGCAGTTTTCGCCGCTGGACCGTCAGTAAAAGTGACATTCTGGCGGCGCGTCTGGGCTTGTAAATAAGTGCCTATGTCTTGCAGGCCCAATATTTCTATGATTGGCTGTTGCTTCCTCAGCACTTCCTTAAAGATACAGGGCCTGAGGTACATACCCATTCAGACACTGGCATTCGGTGCTAGGTGCTTAGTTGCACACCGACTGGTTTGAGAATGGGTATGCAATTTGAAATGTGACCTAGTCAAATGTCAGTGAAATGTTATACCGGGTCAAATTCAAGAGTAACATAAATGAAGAAGCTAGTTATGGACTGTTAATGCACTCAGATGCAGTGTTCTTAAAAGAGGTGTGTCTTCATATCTTTCGGAAATTGGAGCAGCGTTGGAGAAGTCCAGAGTGATACTGGGGTATTGTTTCAGTTTCTTGGTGCACTGCCATATGGGAAACTTTTATTTTAGGCAGCGGCCCGTTAAAAAAAAAGACCATTTGGAGAAACATCGGGTGGAATTTTTTTGACCTCTATCTGCTCCCATCCGAAGCTGCTAACATAATTCCCAAATCGACCCTCTCCCACAGGGACAGCTCCCAACACAGCTCAGAGGTCAGTAAAGAATCAACGGTTTGTGGCCACAGATGCACTCACAAAGTATTGATACATACTTATACATAGCCATGTGAACCAGAAATAGGACGGGGTCTCTTTAATTTGCCTTCCTACATACAAGTTTTAAGGGTATCAAAACTCCTTTTGTGAGTCCGAAATACCATTTTCAATTCCAATTTCAAAATGCTTTATTCAGTATATATATATGTATATATATATATATATATATATATATATATATATATATATATATAACCATATAGCAGCAAAAATACCTACACATAAAACATAATATTACGTGTACAATAATATTTAGCCCGACAGTGTCAAAATCAGAGTCCGAAATACATTTCCATCTCATAAAAGGGATTTTGTTCATTGTAAAACCCCATTTTGTGGATGAAACCTATAATGTCACTGATCACAGGGTGTGTGCCCACTAAAGTGCATTCTATATCAGGGTCATTGTCTGCTGTATTTTCCAACTCTCTCATCCAAAGCTTCTTCTGCCAAATCCCTTTTAGGGGCCAGAGTGAATATTACATGCTTTAAGGTCGTTTCCAGCGGGAAATATTTATCGTGTGTACACTGACTGTCGCATTCATCACTTGTGGAATCTGTTCTGTAGTCCTATGGGCCAGAGGGCAAGGTAATTACAGAGAGCAAGCAAGGCTAGAACAACATTCAGGATGAAAAGAGCTCTCTCGCGGTGTGCTTGGGATCCTTTTCTATTCCTTCTCTTGGAAGCAGAGTCGTAGTGTGTTTTGGCAGTATGTTTACCTCCAGTCACCATGGCACCATCATTCTACATAGGATGCACTTGTGAAAAATTCCAAGTAAAACTGAAATTGCCCCTGCTCATATAGTCAGTACGATCTCGCTTTTGAGAATTTTATATTTTAGCAAAGTTCCCTGACAAATACATATTTCGCATAAATTATAATTATTAAGGAGCCACTTACAATTGGTCTGGCTCTGCTGGGAGACAGAAGTATAATGGCAATGTATAAAATGGAGCATGTATAAAATGATACACAAGCATCACAAAATGCTAATGTCTTTCTTCAGGGCTAACTGTAGTTAAAGACTGTGGGACATATTAGCAAGAACCTCGTTAAAATTATCGCCGTTTTAGCGGCAGGAAAGTGCTGCTAAAACGACGATAATGGGCTTGCTAATATGCGTTATAGAATTCCAATAGAAGCCCAGGTTAGATGTCCTGCACATCTAACCTTGGCTTCTATTGGAATTCTATTACGCATATTAGCAAGCCCATTATCGGCAATTTACCGGCAGTTTCCTGCCACTAAAACTGCGATAATTTTAACCAGGTTCTTGCTAATATGCCCCTGTGATAATAAAACGTGTCAGTAAGATGCATTGAGCTAACTCTTATCTGTTTTTTTCCTGATTTCATTACAAATACTTTTTTTCTTCTTTATCTATGAGAGTCCTCTTTAGTGTGAAGTATGAAAGCATCTAATATATACAACCACTAGATGGCAGTATTAGCACATAGCACATAAACCTGCAGTTTCAAGCTCAATAAAGTCAGAGAAGTCTCATTTGCTTGTGTTGGGGGAGAGGGGATTGGGCGCTTTTAAGGACACAGGCTGTGCTGTACATTACACATCAGGATAAAGGCATTTCTCTGCGTGTAAGTTTGAATATTCAGAGGAGTTCGATGCATATCTGTGTTGCGGTTGTGATAATTAAAGCTAAGATTGTTAGATAAAAGTATATTCAAGTTTTTTGTCCGTGTGTCTAACTTTTTTTATTTTTAATGAGGCCACTGATAAAATAAGGACGCAAAAATGAACAATAGTCTGCTAAAATAATGTAAAGAAGCGTAAAGTATAGGGTGGTGATAGATGAATGTATGAGGCAGAAGTGAGGATAAGCAGCAGTGGGGGGCCGAGTCTGGGGGCATATTATCAAGGACATGCGACACATTATCGCCGCTTTTATCGGCAGGAAACTGCCGATAAAGCGGCGATAATGGCCTTGATAATATGCTCTATGAATTCAAATCGAAGGCCATGTTCGATGTGAACACATCTAGCATGGGCTTCGATTGGAATTCATAGAGCATATTATCAAGGCCATTATCGCCGCTTTATCGGCAGTTTCCTGCCGATAAAAGCGGCGATAATGTATCGCATGTCCTTGATAATATGCCCCCTGGTGATCAAGCGGCTTGCCTTGATCATGTTGAGCTTTCCTCTGAGAAGGAGCTTAATAAGATAGCCTTAGGAGTTTCCTCTGGCTCTCATCTGGACCCCCTCCCTCCCAAAACGTGGAAGGAGTTGGGATATGAACTATTCCCAATACTTCGGCAGCTGTGCAATCAATTATTAAGCAATGGACAGGTTCCGGCAAGCTGGAAACAAACAACAATTACACCTTTGCTGAAAAAACCTGCGCTTGACCCAACATGCCCTAAGAATTATAGACCCATATCCCTCCTCCCCTACCCAGTAAAGATCATAGAGCATCTGGTTAGCAGGGCACTCCCAGTTCTTGGAGAGTAACAACAAAATGGAGGATGTGCAGTTTGGGTTTCGCCCAGGCCATGGGAAGGAGACAGCTTTGGTGACCGTCTTGGACGATCTTCGAATGCGAGCAGACAGAGGACAATCAGCTATACTGATTTTACTGGACCTGTCTGCTTCATTCGATACGGTCAACCACACAGTTCTCATGGCAAGGCTAAAGACAGTAGGGGTGGGAGATGTAGCCCTGGAATGGTTTCGTTCCTATCTGACAACCAGACGACAGGCGGTGGCGCTCCCTCCTTATCGCTCAGATTTTCCTGAGATTAGGCATAGAGTCCCCCAGGGCTCAGCAATCAGCCCAATACTGTTTAACACCTATGTGAGCCCACTGATGCGAATATTAAGTCATACGGGGTCAGCTTGGTAAACTACGCTGAAGACACACAGCCTATTTTATCACTGGAGGGAGACCAAGCAGTCGTGCTGGAAAAGTTTCATGCCTGTATGCAAGAAACGGTGCACTGGCTGAAAAACAAGTCCTTGCAATTTAATTTTGAAAAAAACGGAGATACTCTGTTGTGCAGCAGGTAAAGTGCCCTGTTCTCTCCCTTTGGGATTCTGGCTCATCCCCACAGAGACACCCCTGCTACCCGTCACAACGGTACGCAATCTCGGGGACAGTTTTAATGATGCAATACAGCAGTGGTGTTCCACAAACCTCGGATTCTGCAGTGCTGGTTACAGGCTCCGAAGAAAAACACTGAGGGGCAGATTTACAAGCCCCTTGCGACACTTTTGCGCTGCTGTTGCGTCATTCTTGTGACACAACAGCGGCGTAAAATATGCGGCAAATTTACGTGACGCATCTAGAGAGATACGTCGTGTTGTAAAGCCCTGCGTGACATTATACCTGCGTCAGGTATAATGTATGCAGGCGTGGGCGTGCCCACGTAGGATAGCCTCATAAAAGTGACGCAGTGAAATCTACAAGATTTCACTGTGTGACTTTTAGACCGCCACTGCGTCAAAACCTTACCCCTGCTTGAAGCAGGGGTAATGAGTGACTCAGGGGCAGATGTATCAAGATACCCATTTGCGATTCTCAAATAGCGATTTTTTGAGAGTCGCTATTTGAGAATTGCAAAATGGTATGTATCAAGAAATTCGCTACTTTTTAGCGATTTCTTAAAATTCCTTAATTACGATTAGCAAATTGCTAATCGCAATTAAGGAATAATTTTCCATTCATTTCTATGGGCCAGGAGGCCCATAGGAAGGAATGGGAAATTATTCTCAATTTGCGATTCGTAATTTGCAAATCGCAAATTGAGAATAATTTCAAGGGTGCAAGGGTGTCTTAAGGACACCCTGCTGCACCCCTGAAATTTACATGTCTGCACATATGGCGCACATACATGCCCTAAGGGCATGTATAAGCGCCACATGGCACCTTTACAAATGTCAAAAAGTGCATTTGTAAAAGAATTTGCAAATTAACATTTGCGATTCCTTAAATGCTGACGCAAACTTAAGGAATCACAAATTTTGCGATTCCTTAAGTTTGCATTGCGATTTCAATGATACATTGCATTTTCCAATTTTTTTGTCGCAAACACTGCTATTTTGCGATTCGCAGCATTTGCGACAAAAAAAGTTTGATACATCTGCCCCTCAGTGTATTGGAAATAGGCCGCAACACTCATTGCTGGAGTTGCATCGTGCTTGCGATAACAACTCCAGCAAAGCGTGACTTTTCCGCCAACGGATGCGTCAGAATTTTTTACGCATCTGTCAATCCTTGCGCCATAGTGCACCGTATCGTAAATACGGCGCATCTATGGTGGCGCAAGGGTTTTTCATGCAGGTTCAGGGAAACTGACGCATCTATACAGATGCATCAGTTTCTTGTAAATCTGCCCCTGAGGGGCTTATTTATGAGCTTTTGCGTCACTTTTGCGCCACCAGTGCGTCACTTTTTGTGACACACCAGCAGCGTAAAACATGCGCCATGTTGCATCATATTTACAAGTGACGCAATTAAGTAGATGCGTCACTTTGTAAACCCCTGCGCCACATTATACCTGAATCTATGATATTTTTCAAAAGAGACTAAAGTGTTGTGTTAGAAAACTATAAACCCCCCTTCATACCTGTAAATCTTGTTGAAATTAAAACAATGCTCAGCCACATGTAAAGACCATCATAGCGAAGTTCTTACTGAAGGCGATTCATATCAACTAATTATGATGTGTTAATCAGTGTCTAGTTATATGAACATATGCCCTTCACCAGGGGGCCTCAATTAAAGATCAGGAGGGCCGCATGCAGCCCTTGGGCCGTACTTTGAGCAGCCCTGGCCTAGTAGATGCATGGATATGCTATACTTATAAGGCCCCTAAGAGAAATTAGCATTTGATACTCTCGGAGAAAGAATAATACCCAGGATACTTTGCTGAATCAATCATGTAAAACCATATATATTCATTCATATAATTAAAATGCTTTTGTAGGGGTAAGGCACTCTTCTGGGCACACAACAGCTAGTTATAGGAAGTCAATCAGGCATGACTGTGTGACACACTTTTGCAATGTTGCAAAGTCACAAATACATACTTTAGAACACTTCTGCACCCACAATCAATAGTACATAATCCAAACATGGTAAGAGTTTTACTATAGTATCATCATCAGGACATTGTAATACAAACCTGAGAATTAATGAACATTGGCAATCAAGGAAAATCCAAAGAGAGATAAATACTTCATCTCAAGATAACTTAAGTGCCTATAAAGAGGCAAATGACTGCCACTTCCATAGGAAAATCAATTAAGGAATACAAGAATGTTACTCAATGTATTGAGCTAATGGCCAAAAGCAAGTAATATTAGGCATCTCGAAGAGAGCACACTGCCGTGAGACTGGCCAATGCCAAATCAAAGAAAAGGTTTGCGTGCCAAAGAACTGGCCTCCGCATTATTTCCGCGGCACCGGCAAACAGCAACCCCAGTAGCATGTGGAAAAGAGCATATCCTTGCTGGGTCTCACATTTAAGTGTGTTCCCAAATGACGAGATGGATTGAGATTAACCCTTGTCTTAAGTCTTCACTGCAAGAGGCAAACCATGTTGGGAAAGGACTATTAAACTGGACATCTTGCAGTGTTAGCACGTTTGTGCACAATTAACTCCTATGTTCCACCATCAAATATTAACACTGTTGACAACAACTTGGCTACTATAAATTGGCCCCCTTCTACGCACGATGAGTTACCTACGTTGTTTAGTTTTTGTGTCTGTCACATTTATGACAGTAGATACAACTTTAAAGGCTTTAAAGGAGAGTTGTATGGTGTAACAGACTTGTTCTCTTTCCTTACTTTATTTTGTATTTATGATGTCCGATTTCATTGTTTTAGTTTTAAGACGAAGTAAATACATTTGATTTTGACGTTAACATTGAGGAGCTACAGGGGATTACAAGTGGAACCCTGAGGGTTCCTTTAGAAGTAAAGAATTTCTTGGGGAATGGATAATGCCACTCCCGATTTCAAAGGTAATTCCTTATTTTTCCCAGTATTTCAGGAGATGGAGTCTCCGAGAGAAATACCAAAGATCTGCAGAGTTACAGCAGATTTTGAGTAATACTAATTCGGCTGGTAACTCCTTTTATCAACAATATCAGAAATACTGGCGAGCATGAGTGAGGTCCTATGCAATCATGGTGCTCACTGAAATACATTTCCTGCTCATCCTATCTTTAAAAGGGAAAACTGCTTTGAAAAGTCAAATTTGCCAAAAAATAAAAATACACGATCTAAGACAATTTTGAGTTATTCATGTTGCTGTGCAATAGTATACTGCAAATTACCAACCGCAGTCAGAAAGTCCAGCGTTTTCTTACCACTGCACTAGAAGCAAGGTACCATATTGGAAATACTTCCATTATTCGTTGATTTCCACTTCCATTGCCCTGCCACCCTTAAAGACCCGTACATACCTTAAGATATTTAACTTGGTCAAACTCAAATGACAAAGACAGAACACCACTTAATGTATGTCTGTGGTTACATTCTTACTTGCTGATATACATAATAAAACATTGTGAAATTTTGACAACGAATGGCAAAATACTTAGGGGCGTATTTACAACGAAGTGGCAGAGCGTGGTGTTAGACTCCATGGCTTAACGCCATGCTCGCCTCTTCTGAAAAGCAGGGCTGCACCATATTTACAACAATATGGTGCAGCCCTGCACTTCCTCCTGCGCTGGTGCTAAATTGAGCCGCCTAGTGCCAATGCACCACGGTGCAAGGGTGTATGCTTTGAGGGGAAGATTGTTTATATGCAGGAAGGTCTCCCTTCCTTCACATAAACGATCTGTAAATGGCATTTTGTCACTTCCATGGGTGCTGCTTAATGCAGCACAAATAGAAATTACAACATTTTTAAAGATTGTTTATGTGCAGGAAGTGACAGCCTCCTGCACAAAAACAATCAATGGCCTGTTGCTATGTGTGCTGCACAATGCAGCACACATGGAAACAGCAGAAATGAGGAGAAATAAAGCATTTCTCCTCGATTCCACTGTTTAAGACCAGGTTTTCCCTGGTGTTAATTTTGGCACTGCCTTCTATTTATGCAAACCCTTGCAAATAGCGGACAGCATCAAAATCAATGGGCATGGTGGTGGAACGCTCACCACAACTCCTATTGCCCTCGCCTTTCATGCTAAATACAGTGTGAAATGGTGCCTTATTTACAAGGCAAAGCGATACAAAAGGGGATGATGGACGGAGCGCTTGAGCAAATCAAACACTCATCCCCAGTCAACTGATCTGGGTTTAATCCATCATCATTCTTTAGCTCACTCAACCACCCCAGTTCAGACATGGTCATATGCAAATCAGTCTGACCCTGTGCCTCATGGGAACAGTAAAGCCCGAACTGCCAAGCCATACTTCCCTGGACCAGAAACAAGCATCCTGGGACCGGTTTCGGGTTCATAACCCTCTACAGACAGGCTATCTTGAATCCAGTGGCAAAGTGAGCAAGGAACCCACGTCTGGGTATACCCTGCCAACTTAGGGCGAACAAAGCGATACCAAAGGGGATGATGGATGGAGCACTGGAGCAAATCAAACACTCACCCCCAGTCAACTGATCTGGGTTTAATCCATCATCATTCTTTAGCTCACTCAACCACCCCAGTTCAGGCATGGCCATATGCAAATCAGTCTGACCCTCTGCCTCAGGAACAGTAAAGCCCGAACTGCCAAGCCATGTCTTCCTTGGACTGGAAACAAGCATCCTGGAACCAGTTTTGGGTTCATAACGCTCATTAGCCAGGCTGTACTGGGGTGAATATATGACATTTTTCTTTATTCTGTCCATCAACTGTTGTTTTTGCATTATTTACAAGGCGACATTAAACCATGTTAAGTGGCTTAACGCCACCTTGTAAATAAGGCGAATCACATATCGCCACAGGAACGTCACTAAAAGTGATGTTGCGGTGGCAACAGGGGCTTGTAAATATGCCCATATTGACTGCATTTTTTGGCTAATTAGTCCAGTACTGCTGAAACATATTTTAAAATGGATAAAGTCTGTGTCTGCATAGAGTGTATTTATTTATTTTATTTTGAATGTTTTATAGAGTGCGAACAAGACCCTTGAGGATATCAGAGCGCTTTACAATCAGTGATGGTAATTATACAACAAAATAAAAGCAGGTAGAACAAGTATACATAACATCTTGTGCAGCGTAAAGTAAAGTGGAATACACATAAAGTAGGGTCCAAAACCTAAAGCACTGAAAGAGTTAACCCATTCCACGCGGGGCTAATTCCCTCGCGGTGCGAGGGTCCACACCTGGTGCCACGGTGCTCGTGACGAGCTCAGCTCGTCATGCTGCACAGTGGAGCTGTGCTCATGACGAGCTGAGCTATTCATGACTCGGCCCACTCAATGGAACGCCCCGCACAGGAGGGGAATTAGCCTTGCGTGGGCTTTCTGCAGCTGTTATGACGAGCTCAGCTCCTCATGAGCGTCGAAGGGGTTAAGATTAAATCATCCGTAATGACTAGCAGGATCAGTATGTTAGATCTTGAGAATGAAAACTAGACCAGATTGTGGTAAAAATGCAAAGCATACAATGTGCACTGATTATTATTTCATTTTCAATTAACATAGCATGCTACAAGAGGTTTAAAATTAGCTAGTATAATGTATTTAACATGAGGCACATTGCCCATCAATATAGGAACAGTCATAGCTGCACTTATTAACTTTACCTATGTATTTATGCATTACTTAGTTATTCAAATTAGGGGGCAGAGAATACCTTAAAGAGAATACCTTAAACCAGGTACACAATATAAATTGACAAAATTAATAATTTACAGTTCATATCTTCAAATGTCCAGTATAGACAATTTATAGTGTTGTACACCTTTTTACATCTTGAGATCTAACTTGAATTGCTGTTCCATATTTACAGAGCAAAACGCTTCATTTCGCATCTAAAACATATGTACATTTATTTATTTAATAGTGCCCTTTTTCAATGTTTACTCTAGCCCCTCTTTGATCATCCACTGTTCAGTCTTCCCTATTTCCTTAGATATTGTTATTAACTGTGCAGCGCTCATTAGCAGTGACCTTTCAGATCGATATATCATCCACTGTCTTGACACTTGCAATGCCCGTCTAACAATGAGCAATGCTTTGGGATGAAGCAGTGCTGTTGAAATGACTTCTGTCAATCTGCTAAGCCTGAAATCTCAGTCTTCGAAACCCACATCATTAAACATATTTTTTGTATTAATTTGAAAATGTGCACGCTTAGTGCGCATGAGGATTTACCTCTTGCTTTAGGAAGGGTTTGCTGATAATGATTCTATGGGCCACATTTATCAAAAGGTGTGCAATGCAACTCTTAAGTTAGATTTATCAACCCACGCAAGACCACCTAGTGGGGCCTTGAGTGGCTCAATAAATCTAGAGGAAAGCAAAGCAGCGCAAATCGCTATGGTACGTTGCTCTGTCCCACGGAGGCGTTTCATGGGTGGAGAGTGGATGTTCCCAAGCATCCACTCATGCATTTTGAGCCCATTCTCAGATTTACCATTGCTGGTAGACCTCAGCATGCGTCAGAATGCTACTTATCCCCAGGGGAGGCGTAACAAGGAGAAATATCTTTATTTCTACTCATTTTTTCCTCTTTCTATGTGTGCAACAAGGTGTCCCTTCCTGCACAAAAACAATCCTGCTTACAATGCAGGCACCCTTGCACCATGGTGCGCGGTAGCCTGGATTGGCGCTAGGCAGCAATTATGCACCTGCGCAGGGAAAAGACAGGATGGTGCTTTATAGTGTTAAATATGGCACATTCCTGTTATTTCCCTATCGAGCAAGACTGCAAGGTGCTTGCTAAAGTTAAAATGGAAATCAATGCAGTCTTTGATGAAAATGAAATCTCGCACTTATTAACAAATTCACCCATTGTGAACTCCACTTCAACCACGACTCGCAAATATGTAGTCAGGCAGGTCCTGAGACCAAGTCCCGGAATTGCTGATTGATAGGAGGGTGCATAGCTAGTAGGCAAACGCTCAGGCAGGAAACTCTTGGCCAATCCCACAGATAGGTTCAGTGACATTACAAGAGTCAAAGGAGATTGCCCTCATAAAGCACACATGGCTGGAGGGGATATGCGTGCTCCTAAAACACCATGAAAAGTCAGATGCCACATGAGTAAGGAACACATAGTCAATCAGGACCTAGCACATGCAGGGATCACATGTTCACAATGCTGGCCATCTGGATACGTTATCAACTGGCCATGTTGTGTTCACGCGCGGTTAAGACCCACCTGTGGTAACCATTAGACAATTAATTTGCGACTCCACAGGAAGTAACAAACATTCCTCATTATATATGGTACACCTGGATTGTTTTTTAACCCATCATGTTTTGTAAAAAAGAAGAACACACACTGATTGTAAATTGGGACAGACTCAGACCTTTTGTCTGTGACTGTTCTCCCGGACGTCATTTTTAATTTAAAAAAACTGCTCCTATTTTGCCTAACTCAAAAAACAAATTTGAGAGTATTGAATTAAATTCTAAGGTAGTGAACTACTCCATGAGATTAATTTCTACACAACTGATAAAATAAACTCTAAGTACGCAATTGCCTAGAAAGAGTGGAGCGTGAATGCTAATATAGATGAATATGGAACATTGTGATGATACCACTTGGAGGAAATTTTGATGCTCATGACAAGCACCATAGATGATTGATTTATATGTATCTGAGTATTAACTAGTAAAGGTTGTTCGAGATATACACAAATGGGGCAATAGTGAGTGGAATATGTCTGTAAGACCGATAGCCTGCTTTTTAGTGGATAGAAAAAGTCCTCCTTTATTGAATCTTTTTGTATATATTGTTTTTATTTCTAGTTGAGCAATACTATTTTTAATCTAAAGTCTGTCCTGAAGAAGGTGGTGTCAACCAGTTTTAGTCCACCAAAACGCTGCATCGACAACTGTTTTCTAATGTATTGCTTGAATATTTAAATTAAATGTATGCTTTTACGTCGGAGACTTACTGTTAGATGTACTACCTGAACATGATTGTCTATTATTACATATGTAGCAGTGAATACAATTGAAATGTGGGGGGCATTTTATCAAGGACCGGTGCTAAAATTATCTCTGTTTTATCGGCAGGAAACTGCCGATAAAACGGCGATAATGGTCTTGATAATACACCCTTGTTAATTCCCATAGAAGCCCATGTTCTGATGTTAACCTGGGCTTCTATGAGAATTAACAAGGGCGTATTATCAACCCATTATCGCCGGTTTATCAGCAGTTTCCTGCCGATAAAACTGCGATAATTTTAACACCGGTCCTTGATAATATGCCCCCCGTCCTTTGCTTATAAAGAAATGCTAAATACATGTTAAACTATAGTTGATGTGCAGATAAAGGATCACTATACATATGTGAGATAATCTATTATATCAATGTCCGTGGTCTCTTCTGTAAAAAGATTTTACAAATTATTTTATGACCTGTTTTGATTATTAATACATTTTAACGCTGTATCCAAAAGCATTTTTTCAATAAAAGAGGAGATATGTTTACTAAAAATAAGGCTTATAGTTTGGATGCATTTTATGTAGGTGTGTGAAGAGTATGAGGTAGAGGCAATTAATAAAAAAACAATAACACAGGGAACAGGGAACAACACTGTTATCCTGTTCGCCTAACACCTCTTGTCTTCTGTTATTTAAGGGATTTCAAACTCAAGTAACACTGCGCTGCATAATTTGTTTGATAAATATCAGTGCTTAATTTGAGCCGTTGGTTTCCAGTGCTCTGCGCCGGCACATTATTGTCAACACCAGCAGTTATGACAGCTGCCACATGGTTATGCTGTTTTTGCAGTTAAAAGATGACCAGAAGAACAGTTATTTATTATTTCAATATACATTGAAAACAACTAATACCAGCCACCCAAGCCATTCTTATAGCTTTGGGGGCTTCGAACAGTCTGAAATGTCACACTTGTAGCAGTGTTAAGTTTAGTATTTGTGTTGGTACTGTCATAGGAAGGTGCGACTCCCTGAGGAGGGCCCTGGCACTTATTTCTTCTTACAAATTAAGAACTGATAAATATGCCCCTGTATGTTCTCTAAGAATTAGAAATCATACACACTGCCTTTGAGAAAATTGACAAGTTATTGAACCATGAAATTTGCTGCTAGTACTATGTGGAGCCATAGAACCTACATATTCTGAAGAGATTATTTTACCAAAGGTATTAAACAGAAATATGATGAGTATATGTAAATTCAGCTTCTAATTAATAGACATTGGGGAATTCTATAAACTGGTAGAATTTTAGGCATTTATATAATTGATACGTAGTCCCGGGAGGCAGTAGAGCAGTCTACATGCTCCACAACAGTACAAAACAACATGAGCAACACAAATGAACATAATGTAGTAATTTACTAAAGAAAAAGGAAAGTGGGGAAATGAAAAAGATAGTGATGCTGCAGCACTTGGGATTGTTACAGATCTAAATAAAGTTTCTTGGTTATGGACTCAACATGCATAATATTTATAATGACATAAGTATAATAGGCAAACTGAAAAACAGACACTACTTACAGTGTTAGCTGATATGTTAAAGGCAGTGTTTCATCTTAGAAGGTAGAAAGGTTGGTGAGATAGAAGCATAACTGAGAGTAACTTGACTTGAAGGTTCTAAGTTAGGTGTCAGCTTTACATTAGAGTTTAGATTAGAGTTTAGGTTGTTCTACAGGAATGTGCCAAAAGAGAAGAAGGTTTGTTGTCTTATTTTGTCTTTTTTGTTTGGAGAATTTCAAGGGTTATTTATTGACTAGCAAAGGAGAGGGTGTCAGCTCATTTTATTGGTTTCTCACAATTCAAGACTTTGTTTAGGGATTTGACTTGATGGAGACTAGGAGGTTTGACTCCCTAGGGTTGTAGGTACGGTGGTTTAAAGAAGACTTATTTGTTCATTTAATAAACAGAAGCCTGCGGGCTCATCTTGGTTGTGCTTCTTAGGACTAGACAGCCTGCTGGCCACCAGCGATTTATTGTGTATATTTTGTGTGTTCAGGGACAGTACATACACCATGACTGCACACCCATTAAAGCAGTTAATTTGGTTGGAAGTTTGGTATAATTTTGAGGAGTGAGTGCAGTTAATGACTTACCATTTGGAATACACTCCTACGGACCTCATATCTGAGTTGAAGATCTTTGCTGGACTCCATATTTGACTCAAAGCAGGAGTTATTTGGATATGGCCAGCTTGCCATTATATTGTCCATTTGAGAGGAATGTGGCAAACAATTTGATAACTGTGTCAAACATGCACATTTATGTAGAGTATTGAGCAGGCTTTCAAGAGATGGAGGAAGACTCAGAAATAAAGGTCTCTTTCAACATGATCTGGAGGATTTCGTCCAAGGCTTGGAAGAAAAATGTTTGAAGAATTTGAGTCAGGTAAGTTGAGGAGTAAGATGATGGTCCAGGAGGGAACATATCATAGTGGGACGTGGAGTATCCATGACTCGTTACTAAGATGAATATTTTCACATCTGGGTTTTATGATGTTGGTGAAGAGGTTGTTAATGTTCACCAATTTCTCATCTGAGTGATTGATAAGGGGGATGAGTTCCATACTACATTGCTGATTTTAAAAAGACACTCACTTCAGTAAAACACTGGCAAAGAATCATAATGATGGAAGTGTACAAAACAAAGTTAAATACTAATGAAAATATAGAAGATATTGTGGGATAAATGGCATGCAGCTTTACATCTCACACATACCTCCTGATTCATAGATTCATCAATATATTAGGAATCGGAGAAGAACATTAGGAGCTGGTCAGCCATCCAAAATGCCCCTTTGCTGGTTATATTTATCATTAAAGACCTGAAAAAGGAGCCTTCTCTGGTTGGCCAGCTTCCAACTTCTGCATAGTAGGCAAATAGGGAGCGCTGCAGAAGTATGAGTAGCCTTTCACTTGAATCTTTGGATGATAACAATTATTCCATCCTTTTCTAGTGCTCCCTCTGCCTCTTTTAATTGAGTTGCCTATAGAGATTGCTGTCTGGTCTCCTCTCAAATGTGTTGGAAAATGGCTCTTTCTGAAGGGTCAGCCCAAACTTTTTGCTTTCCTCCTCTTTTTCTGACCTTCTTTCTGTTGGCCTTAGGACTCTGAAGACCTTACCAATGTTAACCAGTGCTAATGTGCATGTGCTTCTCCCCTAAACATGACAACATTGGTGTATAAAGGATTGACATATTTACTTTACATATAAGTCCGTTGTAATGTGGTATACCACATACCCAGGGCCTGTAATCTAAATGCTAATGATGGGCCTTCATATGCAAAATGATGGGCCTGCAGCACTAGTTGTGCCACCCACATAAGTAGCATTTCAAACTGTAACTGTCTCAGGTTTGCATTAGCAAGGCCTGTGTGTGCAGTTTACTGCCACTTCAACTTGGCATTTGCAACCACTTGCCATGCCTTAAGCTCCCCTTTTATTACACATACGTTACCCCTAAGGTAGGCCCTACGTAGCCCTAAGGGCAGGGTGCTACATATGTAAACGGTAGGACATGTGCTTTTAAGTTTTACATGTCCATGTAGTGATAAAGAGTTACATTTCCTTTTCACTTCTGGGAGGCCTATTCATCTCACAGACTAGCATTAGGAATTCCTAAAACACTTTTAAGCGGTAATTTCTGACTAGAAAGGAGTAGCTACGTCATGTTTGATATCTTTTGGAATGGTAATGGTAAATCCTTGTTACTGGTAAACTTCGATTTAACATTACTGTTTTGGAAATGTTGGGGCATATTATCAAGGGGGTTTATCTCCGCTTTTTTGGCTTTAAAAGCCAAGAAAGCGGAGATAAAATTATCTCCCTATTACCTAGCTGTCGCTAACACCAGTTAGCGACAGCTAGTAGGAGATAGCGACCATCTTGGGCCCCACTTTGCATGTCAGTGATATTTATCACTAATGACATGCAAAGTGGGCGTGCCACGATGTTAGCGACTGGAAACAGTCGCTAACATCGCTATCTCCTATTACCAACTTTTGGAGATATTCGCGCTAAGCGCGAATATCTCCAAAAGCTAACACCTGTCCAGTTCTTAGCCATGTTATCCAATGGGAGGTGGATAACATGGCTTAGAGCATTAGCTCGGTAATGCATGAATATCGCTGACTTTGCAGCGATATTCATGCATTGCGGCCGTTTTTTATCGCATTTACGATAAACCTTGGTAATACCAAGGTTTATCTGCAATAAAAATCACCGCTGCTCAGCGGTAAATTTATGTCTCTAGCCAAGCAATAGCGATAATTATCGCTATTGCTTGGTAATATGCCCCGTTGTTTTTATTTATTTATTTAAAATCTTTATTTCGGCAGAGTAGCCATAAAAGATACATATGTATACATACATAAAACAAAGAACAGTCAATTACACACATCATTTCATGAAAGATTTCTTGCATGTTTTTTTAAAAAAAATTCAGGTGCAATAGTCAAAACTCATCAGTCTCCTTATAACATGGTTCATTTAACATAATTCATTCAGCATAATTCATTTGGCTGCAGGAGTGGAATAAAAAATGGACCTCCTTAATGTATCTGACCCGATTTCTCAAAGCATTTGACCCAATTTCTTTCGTATAAAAAACACTGAGTGAAGGAATCTGCTGATACTAAATACAATGAACTGGGCAGTATTTGTTTTAACAATCCTATATGCTGTAAGGCAATTTCTAGTTCCTAGGAGAGCACACATAGGTTTTAGCCATTTTTTCCGGGCTTTCGAGTACGCTTTGCATACGAACAGCATGTGGACTTCGTTCTCCATACAGGAAGCTAAACACATAGGACATCTTCTATTACTAACAATTGTACATGCCCCATTTTTCTTCGACCAGCGTTCTAAATTAGAATTTAACATAAGATTCCAGTATCTAAATTTCAGGTAGAGGGTCTTAGCAGCAGGGGGCTCAATTTCATCCAGAAATAATTCAAAACAGGGTTCGCCTTTAAACAATAGAAAGTCTTTAGTTAAGGTCCCAATTCTACTCTCATGTACAAACCTATTGTTCATATGGGACCAAAAAGCTCTCTTCACAATGGTTTTAGCAAAGGGTGGTAAGTTCTCTGGGTGTTCCCATAGTGAATACAGGCCCAGTATTCTAAACCATTTTTGAATATGCCCAAACCATAGGATAGAGTTAAAAGAGTCGAGGTTTAATACCTCTAGAAGGCTGTTCCTGTAGTCTAGTAATTCTGGAGTGGACCAGATTCTAATCCAGAACATTAGGGGTCTTAAAATTGTACGGTAATCAGTTCCTTTAAAATTTAAATCAAATTGGAGGGGAATTAGGGGGGTGCTAGTGGGGACCCTTACGATTGATCTCATAAATTTGTTATCCAATCCTTGGAAGCTTTCTCTGGCCCAAGGACCCCATATTTCGGCCCCATATATGGTAGCAGATTGGATCTTAAATTTAAAGAGTTCAAGAACAGGTGTTACACTCTTGCTTGTACTAGCATTCAGTTTGCTCATTATAGGTTTAACATTTTGAGCATATGACACCTTGCTTTTCTCAATTTGGGCCTTCCATGTTAACTTTGAATCAAGCACCACCCCCAAATAAGAAAAGTTATCAACAACTCCAAGAGTTTGTCCATTCAGGGTCAAAATCCCTCTATCCGGTCTGCTAGGATTTAATGCCATACATTTGGTTTTGTTAATATTGATTTCTAAGCCTTTTTTTTCACAGTAGCTACTAAAGGAGTTTAAGAGTACCTGGAGGCCCTTCTTAGTCTGGGATATTAAGATGGTATCATCCGCGAAGAGCAACGCAGGTACTCTCTCTCCATTTAGCTGGGGTGAATCGTTGTTACAGGCATTCAGATATTCTGGGACATCATTAACAAATATGGAAAATAAGGTGGGGGCCAAGACACATCCTTGACGAACGCCGCGCTCGATTGGAATATCGCGCGACAGTTCGCCATTTGGGCCCCATCTAATATTGCCATGGTTTCTAGCATGTAGCTCAATTATCTGTGTTAAGAGACTCCCTGGCAACCCGGCTTTATTTAAGGAACTCCAGAGCAACTTTCTAGGAACAAGATCAAATGCAGCTCTAAGGTCAACAAACGCTACATACAGGTGACCCTTCCTAATATGTACGTACTTCCAGTAAATACAACAGAATCTGAAGACCTGGTCCAATGTACTGATCTTGGACCTAAAGCCAGCCTGAAATTTAGAAAGTATTGTTGATTCCTCCAGCCAATCATTTATTCGGTATAATAAATGCTTGGCATAGAGTTTTTGCAGGGTGTCCATTAAACTAATGGGTCTATAATTAGAGGGAACAGATATGTTACCTTTTTTAAAAATTAATACAACTTCTGCTGCACGCCAACTTTCGGGAAATGAACAATCTTTTGACAGAACATTAAATAAACGATTTATATAAGGAGCCCAGACTTCGATCGCGTGTTTATAAAGGTCACCAGGTATTTTATCCGGACCGGGGGCTTTACTGCTTTTTAGTTCACTAATTGCCTTCTTTGTCTCTTCCAATGTAAAGTCAAGGCATTCAGGAGGTGGGGGTAACCATGGGTCCTCTCCAG